>NW_027611659.1:0-2400000 GCF_964261635.1 Lissotriton helveticus | reverse complement strand
GAGGGGACCGAGCCTGAAGCGGAAGATTCCAGGGATGACTCTTTGTACATCAAAGTTTTTACATTTATGTGTCACATTAAAAATATATAGCACTCCAACAAAGTAGTAGGATTATAAAACTTTAATAACTTATAAATATATACAACAAAACAAAAACAGTAAAAACATTTAAACAACGAAGAGACCGTGGCAATTTCTTTTGAATTATCCAATACATTTATTGAAATTGACAGCACCAACAATGAAATATTCTCACAAGGAGGAGATGACTTGAATGATTTTTTTGATCAATCTCTTCATGGCGAATTTATCGAATGTTTGGAGACCATAGAGTTACAAGAATCATCATTGCAGACTTTTCATGAGGAAATTCCTGATGAGGACATGTTACTAGTTCTTTCAAATTATGAAAATTCAGAAGATGTTGCCTGGGGGTGGGTCGTCAGTAGCAGTCTGTTGTGCGAATAGTTCCAAGGCAGCAGAACGCGCTGAAATCTAGATGGCACGAAGGTGATGTCTAGTAAGTTGCCGCCCAGCAAATAACGGCGTGGGGCGCCGCGGGGGTGAGTGAGTCCAGTAGGCACCACAGCTATTCTTACCGGCATTGCAGAATTACTGCTGGGGACAATGCCTGTGCTGTAGCAGGGTCACAGCAGAAACAAAAAGGATTCTGTTGAAGATGTTGTTGGTTTTCAATTTGAAAACAGTTCTGGTGTCAACTGCTATGCTAATGTAGTGGTTAATGTTTTGTTTTCTCTAGAAAATGTAAAAGAGGGGGAGGCAGTCCAAAGTTCTGGTAAAAGGGCAAAGGAAAGGATCGGTGGTTTGAACTATCAGTCAAAAAGGGGAGGGGGTGCAACAATTTTTCCTACCGGGTCACAGTGTGCTTTCACCGGAACTGAGGTTTGCAGGATTCTAGTAATTCAAAGTGAGGCTGGCGCCAGCATGGGAGCGCCGACGTCCCGCGGATACAGTTTCGTCACTCCACGGGCGATCATGGCAGTCATTCCCCATCGGGGGTGTCTGCGGGGGTCGGAGACTCCCGCGGCTCCTCTAGAATCTTCAAGGTCGTGGAGGACTACGGTGGTGGAGTCAACCAGTGACCGGGCCATTTCTTTATGCTGGGCCCGCTCTTGCCAGGTCGATCGCCATTTTGAGAGTTCGGTAGCTACTGGCGATCGCAGGGTCAAATGAGCGGACGGGCTCCACCCTGCCGGGCGAGACGTTGCAGCATCGCCACAGTGGAAGAACCCTTTTCCGGGCGCCTGGAGCGCTGAGGGTGCAGGTGGGAAGCCTCCACTGGGGAGGCGGGAGAGGCCTGTTCGCACCGTCTCTCCCTCCCAGTGCACCCCACGGCATCTCGCTTGAGATTTGTTATGGCCGGACCAGGCGATGAGGACGAGGGGGGGGGTCGGAGGCATGTGCAAGACATCCCCCCCAGTGTTGTCAAAGCCATTATTGAAGAAAGAAGAAATGTCCCGTCCGTCTTCGGGCCGGGCTTCCGGTGGATGTCGGCCGGACGCCCCTTGCTCTGGCCCCATGAACGGGTTCCTTGGTTTATCGGCTGCAGCCGGATCCCATCGGCCCCGGCCGTTGGTGGCCGGACCGGTAGAGAATGTGGCGGGACTACCTGAAACTGTCAAGGGCCACCGCGGCCGGACTGGGAGAGAGAGGGGAGGGTCGAGGACACGGACATTCCCCCCCCTGCAACTCTCCAGCGTTGTCAATCCCCCTGGCCGGGTCCCGCTGGCCTCGGCCTCGGCCTCTCCTCCGGCTACACCCTACGTGATGATCTCCGAGGCGTGGCAGCAGGACCCGCCTTATATGTGTTGCTTCCGGCTGGGCGTAGCCGAAAACCTGTTGCCCTTTGGAAGTTTCTAGAATGGGGCGGATGTCTGCTGCTTCTATCTTTCCCAGTTTGCCGTTATTTGGCCATGGCAGGCGGTGGGACAGACACGTTTTGGGGCAGTGAGGGGCGATGTTTTCAGGTTTCTTATTACGGGCTTACTTCTAACGTTTCTTGTTTCTAGGACAATAATAGGTTTTATCATTACGTATTGTTATCGTTTCTTTGTTTGTTATTTAATAAAAAGTTCATCAGTGGCCTACTGATTTTCGTTTTCCTATTCTTTTCTTTCCAGGTTGTTTCATGCTAAAGTTTCTGTTAACAGGATACAGTGATCACTTCGTTATTATTGCATATGTCCTTTTCACTAGGGGTGCTCTCTTGTTGGGCCAGATGACCTATCTCTAGTAAATGGTCCGGGTGAAACAGGTGCATCAATCAGTGGGGAGTAGATAGGCATGACAGATTACAACGGGGGAGAAAGGTCCGCATTACCTACCCTTTCACTACTTGCAAAGATTTTCCTACGTTTATTTGCAAACAGGGAATACCTCCAAAAAGAACTAATTCCCAAACAGTCAATGTTCGGACAATCAATCAATCAATGAGGAATGAAATAGGTACGACGTGTTAAAGGCTTGCGTTACCTACCCTTCACTATCTGCAAAGGGAGAGAGAATATTCCTATTCTTCCTCGTTTGCAGGCAGAGAAGATCCTTAAGAGAACCAACTTCGAACAATTCAATGCTCGATTCAAACAATCAACAAGGGGTACTGTGAACACATTATGTACATACACATTGCTATTTTCAACAGGTTGTTCCTAATGTTTCTATTTTAGCAAGGTCAAAAAGAGATCCCATTAGTGGCCTACTGATTTTGCTCGATTCCTTTTGTTTTTTTACACGATTTTTCGCTATCTGCAAAGACTAAACAGAGTATTGCGACTCTGTGCTTGTTTGTAAATAGAGAATGAACCAAAGAGAACAATGAATCAAATGGAGAGAGAAGCAGGCACGACGGATTACAACGGGGGCAAAGGCCTGCGTTAACTACCCTTCACTATCTGCAAAGAGAGAGTACTCCTAATAGAAATGAGGGGTGGGGGGCAGCATTCAAAGCAGATCAGTGTGCATAAACACGAAAATGTTTTTACTTACCACGTACTTGACATTCGACAGCTTATGATATTTGCTATTAAAAAAACATTGAAATTCACTGAAAAAACCATAGGTTATAGACCATATATAGTTAGGAATTAGCATTTACAAAACCTTGAAAATTCACTGAAAAAACCATAGGTTATAGACCATATATAGTTAGCTGGACATTTTATTGACATAAAACCAATGAAATTCCATATATAGTTAGTTGCACTAACTATATATCGCGCACCCGCAATCCACTGCTGATGATGTCACATATTACATCATTCATGACATGGTCAGTGACATCACTGATGACATCACTGATGACATCTCAATACTATTTCTAGCATAGAACAGACAGAAGATTAACTTCATGTTTTGACTGATATAGGTTGGAAACTGAATGGGTTCATTTAGAAGCCCGAGAGGATTTTGGACTCTGACAAGAAATGAACAGCATGCGGCTTATCTGGCAAGTATTTCCATTTCAAGTCCAAGGTTTCATTGTATGGGGTGGTAATTTAATAGGAGGGCTAATCAAACTAGATTTGACTCCTGATGGACTATCTCCTGACCTATAGGGGAGAAGCTGTATAATTATGGTAAAAGAATCAAAAGAGAATTCGTGATCATATGAATTATCATTAGTAACAGAATAATTATATCAAACACGATGTTGTGTTTATACTTGGACTTCCTTCTTGAATTCTAGATTTTAGAACAGATACCCGCCCTCAAGTTGAGATGAACTCTTTTATTAGAAATTAGGAAGGTAGTTCGGTTTGATACTTCAGATTCTATACATTCATCTTTTAGTGATTATTTTCAAAACAAGCTTTTTTGATTGACCATGATTCAGGTTAAATCAATAACAAGGTCAAATCAATGAAAAGATTGCGAATATTTTCGAGATCATTCTACATATTAGCATTGGTAATTTGATATTTTTAAATTTGAGTATAATTACTGATGTTACTTAAATGATAAGCAAGTATAGCACCAACATTAGAATATCATTAGCCAGTATTGAACTCGCGTGTATAATGAGACTTGACACCCGGAGTGGGGTGATCATATTGTTATGGGGGATAAGGTTTTTGATAAAACCAATGTAACAATGATAATATTCACGAGCTTTGAGATGACATTTGTACAGTTTTTTGTTTGACAATCGTTTTCCACCTGTATCATGTAATATTATATACTCAGAATGGATATAGGTAAGTCTTCAATATTTGATGAGTTATGAATAGGATAGATGTGTTTTAAAAATAGATATAGCACATTGAATAATATATTCATACACATTTTATTTTCTATTTGTTTTCATTACAGCCATGACGAAGTCCTGTGTTAGAACGAAACACGTATGCTGTGTATGTTAAGATGTACGAAAAACTGATGAACAATGCTGAAGAATTTTGAGAACAAGAAAATGAACATTTGAAATGAACTCTTGAAAATAATAAAGTGCCATTTTTTATATCAACGAAAGGCCTGTGGACTGGATTAGTTCTAAGAATTGTTAATAATATATTGTTACTTGCAAAATACATGTGCTCCTTTAACTTTTTGTATGTTTAAAATTTGGGAGGCCTACTGTGGTAGCTTTCAGAGAGTTGAGCACAGGCGCAGTGAACACAGATCTAAATTCAGCTCATTGGGAGGTATAACCTTGACCGCTGAGGAGATTAGCGATTGTTACGGGGGAGTTTAAACTTCGTACATTTGAAGAGACCAGGAAGAAACCTGCCCTTGCAGGATCATACAAAGTGTCCGCTGGGGGATATGAGTGTATTGGACCCGGATCTATATCAAACTTCAATTGCTGTGGGGCTCCACGGAGCATCTCAGAGTCACCCACCAACTCCCTCAGTATAGAAGTCTTTGCTCCAAGCGACCCCTATAAATTTTGAGCGGGGTTTGAATTGCAAAATTTGTGAAATATCCCAAACAAGTGTACAACCATCAGCACAGAGTAGGGTAGCAGCCGGATCATACCGGAGACCAAACCCCTCTACCAGTAAATGAACAAGGGCACACATGGCTAACTAGAGCAACTAATATCTATATGTGACAGCCTTAAGTAAACGTCTCTTTGACACCAGGAGAGTATCACCTAAAAGTCATAATAAGACTCTGGACATAAATCCTGTTCAGTCCCTTTTCCAATCACGCCCTCAGGGCCCAACTTTCAATTTCTGATTCCGCAGCCAGCACTGCTATCTCCAGCTGTACTCGGCAGCAAGGTGCATTGGAGGTTGGGCCTCTTATGAGGGAAATCAGCAGAATCTCAAGAAGTGTTGTCAGGATGCCAACACTTAGGGATCATGGTTTGGGGTGAAGAACCGGGTTATTTAATACCCAGCGGTGCCAGGGGAAGCGCCCTAGTCTCCTGGTCCACCTGTCTTAGAGTACAGAGACACGGGGTACTTCTTGGTGACTTCAAAGATCAATTTTATTAGCTGCAGCCAGTAACAGAGATCCTAGAAGTACAACATGGTGTATATTCTCAGGAGACTGCTCAACTTTGCAAAGCCAGTCAACCCTTTTTATACCAAATATTATGCTTCAGGCAAACATTCCTTATTTACGGTAAACCAATCCCATGTGTACACGACAAAAAGCATTGCATGACAAACCCACATTTCATCGTCCAGCCCACCATCAATTATTGGTCGAACCCAACATTCCTCATCAGACAGGTCAATTGAGAAAGAAAGAGCGGCTGACTTTAGTTATGCACATGATATTCCAAAGTATGAAGTCAAAGTCCAAAGGCTGTGCACAAAACGTCCAGAGTATGCCGCACAGCTACTCTCTTGCAAAGCAGATCCCAAAGTTCATAAAAGTAGGGACGGTGCACCAAAAGGAGTACTCGGAAAGCTCCAAATCTTATTCACAAATTTCTTTTATTTAATTTATTCTCATAAAAACAGACTCCTCAGCCAACGCGTTTAGTTCACATTGAACTTCGTCAGGGCTGAAACAATTAAAAATGTGCAATCAATACACAGCTTGAGAAACATACAAGATAAATACAAAAACACCAACTTACAAAACACCACATTAAAAACAAATGTGCTTATATGCTTCAGTCAGATCATGCTACACTGGTTATTGGTTTGGAAGGGAAACCCCAGGAACCCCAGGAAACACAGTCCAAAGCAGAGCACATTCCAATAAGTTATTATAACTTTCCAAAGAATATATATCTATATATCGTCTCACGAGTACGTGGGGACATAGATTCTACACATTGGTAGATTTCAAGTGTCAGCAATTTTAAACATCATTTTGGAACCGCCTACATAGACTTTCCATTGATTCTTCAAGTATTGTCTTATTGCATTAGTCTCCAGTTTCCAACCATCAAGACACGTAAATTGTGAAAAAGAGAGAAAAGAGAAAAAGAAATAAGATAAGGAAAAACCAGAATTTTTTTTCTCACCTATTGAAGTGAAAAAACAAATCCGCTGTGTCAAGCTCCTCCTAATATTTTTACAATTTGTTTCGCAGAGGGCTATTTCCAAATATGGATAAAAAAACAGCCAGTCCCTCAATTAGTGATCCAGGGTGTTTCTGTTCTGTGAACAAGACAAACTAATTATAATAGAGACACTATGTAAAGTAATTACTTAAAATACAGCCATTCAAAATGACCATAGTTTATACATATTATAGGTCCATTGTGAGAATAATCTGTCAAGATTCAATATCTACATGTCCACTTTATGCGGTAAACAGAAAGAAAGTCTTACCTTTCTATAGCGGAATAACTGGCTTAATCCCAAAAGCTTAATAACTTGAGAAGGGTCCCGCCATAGGTCTTGGCCGCCCTTTCTAATACATAGTCCAAGAGCCAATAGAAAATAAAAATCAAAAAATAAATAAAAGAAAAAACAACAAAAGAAACCAATTAGATGCCAGTGATTATCGAGTTCGTCTCACGGTCTCATTATCTCAAGGTACATTGTAACAGGAGGCTCAGAACTACCATAGTGGTCAATGCATTTAAAACCCGGGCCATCCATAATATCTACCATATTTGAAACACAATATCATGTAACACGACCAGCCTACAGATGTTTACCTATCCATTTTCCCATCTAGTCCCATATCGAGAAAAAACATCAAGTCGGACAGGACTTCGTTGATAAACAAATATATAATATAATAATCAAGTACACTTGTCCATCAAGAGTCCACACGTTATACCTGGGAAATCTAAGTCAAAAACCCCTTTTTCTGACGAACAAACGTGACGAGAGAATAAGCATCCTCTTTTTCACTTACCGAATAATTCGTCGTATCCCAGGTGGAAAGAAAGTCGCAAACCGAGCCATCGTAGCTTCCCAGTTTAAAAACCCTACTTAACCCCGCCACAATTTCAATTTCCTGTGTGCTACGTCTTAGCGGAAATGGCTCGTCCATTCTGCCGCTTTTGTGTTGGCGCCATCTTGTAGTGTGCGCCGTATATTAATAGTTGCACCCTACTGGTGTGTTTTAACAAACTGGCTGATTGAAACGTTATATTAGTCTACGGGAATATTCCCCATATTGGTCCAAATATTCTACCTCGTAAAGCTGCAGTTAAACGAGGGTATATGTTCGTGAGGGGTGGTGTCCCAAGTTAATTCAACCAGATATATGAGGCATGTATATTTACTTTTATCTTTCTCCATAAACTGGCGAGACATCTATATTTTATGTGTGGGCTCTGCCGCTATAACGAGGAATAATTTCATAAACATCTATCGTTGCTGTGTCACAAATGTGAAGATGGACTAACCAAGTCGTAGCTGGGGCGCTATCTTGGAATGGTAAGGTTCAGTATAACATATATGGAAATCTTATGAGTGCCCCTATCCAAAATAGCATTGACATAATTAGATACTACGTTTAGTCAAACTGAGGTTGAAATCAGGGACAGGCAAGGAAAGAAAAGGGTTAAGTAGAAACAAAGAAAGGACAGTGTGACATATATAAATTATATACAATACAAAACCCAATTACTTTTGCTGAATGCAAATTCACAGAACATTTGTTCACTTAGTTATTTTTTCATAGTATCATGGCATGTCATACAAAAATCGACCAAAGTCAACATATAAGTAATTTATTCAATTACTTTGTTTCAATTACAGGATTTCATAGTATACCCATTGAGCCCAATGGGATAGAGGTGTAGATCGTATGCCCTACAGGAGTGATGCATCTCATCATCAGTATTGAGCCCGAGGCTGATGGCCCTTAAACGACAAATCCACTTTGCCTCTTTTTGTCGTAGTAGCAGTTCTCTATTACCTCCCCTTTTTGGGGTCGGGATGTGCTCTATAGCATGAAACCAAAAGTCAAGATCCTCAGCATGTTCGGCCACATAATGATTCGTGATGGGATATCTAATATCTCTGGTTCTAATCGCACGTCCATGTTCTTGGATTCTCAGTTTAAGGGGGCGCACTGTGCTGCCTACATAAATGATGTTACACCTGCATCCAAGTATATAAACCACGTGTGTCGTATTGCAATTTATGAAAGAGTCGATTTTATACTCCCTGCTTGAGTTGTAACAGAAGCTTGAAATCTTGTTTTTACCCATGGGGCATATATTGCAGTTCCAACATGTGAAAAAACCTTTTGGTCTCTATGGGAACCAATTTGGAATGCATTTTGGAGTAGTTATATAACTTGGGCATAGTGTGTTCCTCAATGAAACCCCTCGTCTATATGTCACGGTTGGCCTATTTTCAATGTGCTCTTTTAGGCCTGGGATATCCTGTAAAAGGTGCCAATGTTTCCGTAAAACATTGAACACCGTACCACTACGTGTGGTGTATTGAGTCACGAATCGTACTTTCGAGTGGTTTGTTTTATCAATGGCTTTTTCTCTTAAGGTATCATTCCTGGTGACATTTTTGATTCTCTGTTGGGCTCTTTTGAGTACACCTCCATTGTATCCCCTCTTGGCAAACCTACTAACAGTGTCTTCTATGTTAGCATCAAAATTCTCTTCTTCGCTACAGTTCCGTCGGATTCTTACCATCTCGCTGTATGGAATGTTCTTCTTTACTGAGGGTGGGTGAGCACTATCTGCGTGCAGTACTGAGTTGCACGATGTTTCCTTTACATATAAAGTGCTATTGATCTTACCAATCTTACCATCCTTTCCATATTTGGAAATAGCCCTCTGTGAAACAAATTGTAAAAATATTAGGAGGAGCTTGACAAAGCAGATTTGTTTTCTCACTTCAATAGGTGAGAAATTTTTTTCTGGTTTTTCCTTATCTTATTTCTTTTTCTCTTTTCTCTCTTTTTCACAATTTACGTGTCTTGGTGGTTGGAAACTGGAGACTAATGCAATAAGACAATACTTGAAGAATCAATGGACAGTCTATGTAGGCGGTTCCAAAATTATGTTTAAAATTGCTGACACTTGAAATCTACCACTGTGTAGAATCTATGTCCCCACGTACTCGTGAGACGATATATAGATATATATTCTTTGGAAAGTTATAATAACTTATTGGAATGTGCTCTGCTTCGGACTGTGCTTCCAGGGGTTCCTGGGGTTTCCCTTCCAAACCAAGAACCAGTGTAGCATGATTTGACTGAAGCATATAAACACATTTGTTTTTAATGTGGTGTTTTGTAAGTTGGTGTTTTTGTATTTATATTGTATGTTTCTCAAGCTGTGTATTGATTGCACATTTTTAATTGTTTCAGACCTGACGAAGTTCAATGTGAATGAAACGCGTTGGCTGAGGAGTCTGTTTTTATGAGAATTAATTAAATAAAAGAAATTTGGGAATAAGATTTGGAGCTACCGAGTACTCCTTTTGGTGCACATCCCTACTTTTATGAACTCATCAGACAAGTCAATCGAACCCATAATAAAAATGGGCACATCCCCATCGTAAACAGTCCATAAAGAAAGGAGCAGAGACAGGTGCGAGTAAGATAAGACATAGTTGTGTGTGATAAAGGTTTATGATGTCCTGTGCCTTGATCGTTAATCTTGATCAGCTACTGGGAAAAGAACTGGCCTAACAAGCTTGGCCTTGGGCAACGGAGTCAGCTTGCCCAGGTCACACAAGAGTCAGCTAAAGGTGTACGTGTCCCAAGGACTCGTTCGGCCTTAGTCATCGGCCTATGTGAGGGCAACCACAAAAATAGCTGCTGTTCACAAAATGGAACCCAAGGGTTCAGAATGGAATCCCATATTTCGTTGTGAATCCATCACTCGAACATGGCGAAAACACTCGTACATACTATACTCGCCATTTTCGGTCTGCTGATACCAAAATCGTCACGATACGACAACCTTTATTGAACGGGTTCAGAATCTCGGAACCTCAGACCCTCCTTTTGCCCTTACATAGGCAATAACCTAACCCCACGTCAGTCTGAATCTAGGTCTATACTCATCAGATAATCAAGATGTTGCTGTAGCATCATCCTCATACTTAGCACGTCTTTTGATACAGGTCTCCTTGCACACGAAGTAGCGCAGAGGCCACATATAGCAGGAGCTCACTGTACGCACAGACAGAACAGGAAAAGAATGGCTAAGATCATCCCAATGACCATCAGAATCTTCCATCCCCAAGAGGATAACAATCCCCAAAACCATCCCATTAATGACCAATCTCCTTCGTCCACATGTATAGACTCGGAGATCTTATGAAGCTTGGAAATGGCTTGGTACACTGTCGGAGCATTGTCTGGAATGAAAATGCAGCAGATCGATTGGATCAATTTACATACCCCTCCTCTATCTGCAAGTATGACATCTAACGAAACTCTGTTCTGCAGAGTCATAAGTCGATCTGACTGGAGCTCAGCAGTCAAGTTACTAAGGGCACCGGCAGTTTCAACTACGGTGGACTCAACCACTCTCGTCAATTGCCGTATGTTCCTGCTGTTAACCATAGGTCCCCAAAACGGCAGAAAACCCTTCAAGAAATCTCCTAATTCTTGTCCTGCAGTGTCTTCTTTACTGAAGACACCTCTAACTGTCCTTGTCTTGTTTTAATCTGCCGCAGCTGTGTAGGTGGGTGGCAACAGGAACAAAACAAAACATGTGCCCGAGAAGTCAGGGGGCAACCATGTATAGGCTCTATCATGGCAGATGAAATAGGTACCCTTAGCTGCTAGGAACGACGGGGAAGTCTGGGATGCAAAAACATACGTCTCAGTGAAGATACTCTTACCTAACTGAGCTCTCGGATTCTTGCCATTACCTTGCAGACATAGATGACCCTGATGGGGTACAATCCAAATCGGAGAAGATCTCTTAGCTCGCTGTTTCTCACTCAGACTCGCTCCATATCCAGTCACGTTCCATCCAATATACGCAAGTGTCTCATCTTTCGGGATAGTCTCATAGGAATCTATTCCTCTAATCATATTGACTATTCCCTTAACCAGAGCACTATTCTTCGGATTGTCTTTCACAGAACGTAGGGGGTAGATTTCACGAGCATAGATGAACATCGTTCTGTATGCCCACACAGAACCATTGTAGCTAAATGGCAGGACCAGGTAAGGAATACCTTTATCAGTAGTATGGGGCATCAGGCCACACACCCAACAGTTAGTCGTGTTCACCACTAGCTGGTGCTGGTGCAGAAGCTGAACAAAAGAGTTATTAACGAACTCTAATCTTCTAACGTTCTCATGTTCGGGCAGAGGATGAAAAGAATGCGAAGAAACAGTAGAAGAAGGTATGGGTTGTGTAGTGGGTGCAAACGTCACTTGAAAAGAGAATATAACATATCCCATTAAAAACATCATTAAGCTAAGCAACATAAAAAGGCACAATATTAAAAAACATTTTCTACTCATCATTGTACACATTTTGGCTCTAAAATTCATTTCTTTAACAGGTCTCTCCATCTTGAAAAACTCCATCCTCTAACCTTGCTGCTCGCGGAGGTAGGGTGTTCCGTGCTAAGGAATGCGCCTGTCAATCCAGGGAAACGCCCAAGGACCAACCAGAACAGTCGACCTTGTGTCTTCGGCTTGCACTTCAAAGACTTGACACCGCGACCCTACAGCTGAGCCCAGATGGCGGCTCGAAAACCAAAAATCAGTCAAAACAGTTTCTCAGATGGGAGAGCTGCACTTTCAAAAATATCAAAGGAAAGAATTTCAACTTTATTTGTCCATAATTCTTGACATAAATTATAACGGCTTTTCATAGGTAATGTCTCCTCACGAAACAAAAGGTCAGGCTCAGTAGTGTTCAATCGAATTGACGATGGCACGGCTCCTTGCAGAAGATCGTCGCTTTCACGCTCAGAACTTGTCCCCTTTAAACGTGCATCGCTAAAAGGCAGAAAACAAGGCACAGTCTCAGTTTCAGAATCAGGAATGCCCTCCTGGACCCACCGGTCGTACGGCAGAGGCAAAGGGGCTCTCTTACAATGTACGCCGTGGATCCAGTTTTTTTTTCCTTGAACTCGCACCTCGGATTGTGTTGACAACAGGACCAAGTAGGGGCCATTCCAGCGGGGCTGGTCATTCTTCGTTCACTGAAAGTTTTTCACAAACACCCAGGATCCAGGAATAATAGAGTGTCCTGAATCTTCAGAAGCCTGAGGCAAAGTATTGTGAACCTGTTGGTGTAAAACACGCTATTTAGCCGTCAAATCATACAGATAGTCAAGCAATACAGGGTGTTCAACCTCGCTAAATTTCGTCGGCCTCGGCACTCCCCATATGTTTGCCGGGCGACCAAAAATAATTTCATAGGGACTAAGTCCCACTCGTGAATGCACAGTCATCCTTGTCGACAAACGTGCTAAAGGCAAAGCGTCAGGCCATTTAAGACCAGAGCTCGCTTGTATCTTGGCCAGCTTCAGTTTGAGTGCGCCATTATAGCACTCAACTGGACCAGCTGATTGGGGCTGGTTTGCAGCGTGGAATTTCTGGAGAATTCCTAACCCTTCACACACTCTCTTCATCACTTGACCCACAAGTTCACTCCCATTATCACTCCAGACCATTCTCGGCAAACCAAATCTAGGGAAAAACTCCTTAACAAGGACTTTAGCTGTGGACAGGGCAGTATTATCTTTCAGGGGATATGCTTCAACCCATCTCGAAAAGGCACAAACTACCACAAGTACATATTTCAGGTTGTTGCATCTCTCCATGTGAATAAAATCTAACTACAGAACCTCAAACGGATACGTCGGAGGCTTAAAATGACCAGCTGGAGTTGGAGTTCCCTTACCAGGATTGTATTGCAAACAAACCACACAATTCTTGACCACATTCTCTGCACACTTAGGAATTCCAGCATTTTGCCATACTGGAGCCAACAACTTACAAATCCCTTTCGCACTGATATGAGCCATCCCATGCTCCATTGTAACCACTGCAAGCACATACGAATCAGGTAACAACCATCGCTGATGCTCTGACAACTCAACCCAACAACCATTCGCATCCAATCTACCCGTACTCTCTCTCTCCATACGCTCAACTCTTTCTCTGTAGCTTCAGCTTGAATTGACTTCACACTCTCTACCGTATCTTCAAACATTCCTCTATCCGGAACCCATCTTGCCGGACCCACAACATACATTCGACTCATCACATCTCTAGCCGTTTCTTTCGCAACTTCATCCACAAATGCATTACCACGACCAACATCATCAGTAACCTTCTTATGTGCACTGCACTTCACAATCGCAACTTGCAACGGCAAGGTCAGTGACTCCAGAAGGTCATTCACCAACTGACCATGCTGTATCTTCGAACCATGAGACGTAAGGAAACCACGTTCCTTCCACAAGAGTCCAAAACTGTGAGACACACCAAACGCATACTATCGGTGTACACAGTCACTCGCTTCCCTTTTGACAACACACACGCTCTCGTTAAAGCAATCAACTCCGCTGCTTGGGCTGAATTATGTGGGATACGTGCAGCTTCAACAATCGTATGCAAAGTTGTAACAGCATATGCCGCAGTCGTATCACCATTCGGAAGCTTGAAACATGAACCATCCACCCATAAGGTACATCACATTCCACAAGAGGAGTGTCCCTAAGATCTATTCTCCCTTTCGTTTCCTCTTCTGTCCTGAGAAAACAACCATGCTGTTCAGAAACATCTGTCTATGTTACAATCGGCAACAACGTAGCTGGATTCAACATGTTGCATCTCTTTATGTGCACATGACTCGCTAAAAGTGTCAACTCATAACCTGACAATCGAGCACTAGTTAAGTGTTGTGTCTTGGTCCTGTTTAGCAAAGTATCCACTGCATGTGGAACCATTACAATCAACGTATTATTCATCACCAAACCAGCAGACTGTCGAATAGAAACAGCTGCTGCCGCCGTGGCTCTCAAACAACTCAGCAACGCTCTAGCTACCGGATTCAAAGCCAACAAAAAATACGCGCATGGACGCTGCTTGTCCCCAAAAGATTGTGTCAACACTGATAACGCACATCCTTCTCTCTCGTGGACATACAGTGTAAAGGGCTTACTGTAGTCGGGGGTACCCAACACAGGAGCCGAACACAATGCATCGCGCAATTCCGAAAAACTCTTCGGATAATCATCAGACCACTGGAGGGGATTCGGTGTATCTTTACAAGTCAATGCTGTTGGAAATGGGATCCCCGGCCGGCCAGGGCTTTCGCCAAAGTCAGTCAGAGACCACCACTCCCAAGTCAGGGCAAGGGAGCTACACGCCAAGATAACCCCTGCTCACCCTCTAGGTAACGTGGCGCGAGCAGCAAGGCTAAACTTGGAGGCGATGTAAGTTAAGTATTTGCGCATGCACCCCAGCAACAACACCCAGGACCCACCACAAAGGAAACTCCACACAAGGTTTATATAAAATTAGCCTTTGTATTACACCAAAACACATTTAGATAAAACACACACTTTACAATGTGCCAGAGGCACGGGCAGAATTTACAGGGGATATTTACAAGACAGGGCCACCTGGACCACTGTCAGGAATCAGCACTTTTAGAAGTAACAATACAATACTTGTAGGCCTAGAACTTAAAACATAGCCTATCAAACAGTACCTTCCGTCCTGGTTGCACGGGATAATGCGAGTGACCTCCTTAGTAAGCTTGAGCGGGTGGCCCAGCGAAGCGGCGCGACTCAGGGGAGAGCGGCGCGGCTCGAGGCTTGAGCGGGCGGCCGGCAAGGTACAAGCGTTTCTCTGGGGCGACCAATGTGTGCGGCTCAGAAGAGAAGGGGAAGGCAGGATGCGGGCGACCCAGCGAAGCGGCGCGGCTCAGGGGAGAGCGGCCCTGCTCGAGGCTTGGACGGGCTGCCGGCACGAGCTGCCGAGGGGAACGAGCGAGGCACACTTCAGCGAGGCCCCAGGGGCCCAGGGAGATCAGACAAGTCCCATCAATTTGGCAGGGAAGGCACCATAGAGTCCACTGGTCCTGGGACTCTGGTCAGGGGGCAAGCTTAGTATCAAGCCCTTGGGATCACTTATAACAGAAGATCACTGTAACACAAAATAGGACATAAAGCACACAACCAGTACCCACTGGTAACTGGTAAGTCCCCCCTACGCAATCCTAACCACCCTAGGAACAGGTCACGCAGGGAACCAGGACCTTACTAGCACCACATGCACTAGCAAGAACAACCACCTCAGTAGCACAATACAAGTAGGGGCATAGACCTGGGGACAAAACACATGATGCAATGCATAACATTCATTCAGAGGTGTAAGAGAAACAAGGCACATGATGTATCAACAACCCATTCAGCAGTGCAGCAAAGAGCACTTTGCAGAAATCACATTAACATGAACTTACATCAAAGTCCAGGGTTCAGGTTGCGCCACTGCGCCAAGACCTAAACGTAGCAGCTGCCCACAAAGTGCTGGGCAGCTGAGGGACAGAACAGGGGGCCTAAACGCTGCAGCTGGCACTAAATGCTGCGCAGCTGGGGAAAGGCCAGAGATGAAGGAGTGCGCCTCACTCCTCAGTTCACAGTGCATGTCCCTAGAAAAGAAAGACCTACACGGTGCAGCTGCCCACTAATTGCTGGGCAGCTGGAAACAGAACTGCGACAGGGGCCCTCACTGGCCCCTCAGGACAAGGACTGTGCCCAACTGAGCCCTCTGGCTCTAAAACAAAAAGATGCAGCCTCACTGGGCTGTTGGGGTCCCTCACGGGGGACCCGAGAACGAATATGCTCCCTGAGCCTCTCAGGGCTCGTGAATAGGGTGGGGGGCCTTCGCTGGAGTCCCCCCTCTGGGGACTCGATATGGCCAAATGGGTCAAGAGCCTCTCAGGGCTCAGAAGCAATGTGGGGCCCAAGAGCCTCTCGGGGCTCGAGAACAATGGGGGCGGTAGGCGGAGTCCCTCCCGGGGGACTTGGCATTAGGGGGGGCCTCACGGGCCTCTGAACACAGCGAGACTCGCTCTGGAGGGGAGGGGCGGGCACCGACAATGTGCCCCGACGCCCCGACGCCCCTGTAAGGCACTCACCGGACTCTGGCGCTTGGCAGCGGCTCTCTTCCTCCACCGGGGCTTCAGACGCGCCGGTCTCTGCCTCACCCGGTCCCCCATCTCGGGACCGGGCCTCGACATGGAGCCTTAGTGACTCCTGGATAAATCAGTATCCGGGGCTCCCTCCTGGTCACGGGAGCCCCGCAACGCTCGCACCACTGCCTGCTTCCGCCTCGCTCCCCGGCGGGGGCGGGATAGGGGAATCTCCTCGGGCCGGCAGCCAATCACGGCGCGGCCCAGGGAAAATGTCATAAGGGAATCCCGGGCCGGCCAGCGAATCACGGCGCGGCCCCGGGAAGGCATCATCAGGAGGCTCGGCCGGCTGGACCAATCACAGCGCGGCCCGGGCGGAAGGCGGGCGGCTGCTTTCCCCGGCTTCTCCTCGACCCACGGCTGCGGCGGTGATCCGGGGACAATACCGGGTGGGCACCGGCTGACGAGCATGAAGTGCTCAGGGCGCGACAAGGGCGACAAAGCGCCAAGGTGCGCTAGGGGCAAAATAAACGGTAATTTGCGGCGTGGGCAGCCGCTAAGGAGAAGGAAAGCGCTCCCAGCGCTGCAGGAGAAATCAAGCGCTTCCAGGCACTTGGAAGCCCAGAAGTCCAGCAAAAGTCCCTCTGGCATCTAGGAGCTGGGCAGGGCAAAGAAGCCCCACAAGTCCAGGGACAAGCACAGCAGAGAAAAGTCCTCCAGGGCATCAAGGCAAGGCAGAAAGACCCCAGAGGGAGACGGCATCCAGGGGCTGGGCAGGGCCCAGGGGAGGCAAGCCTTCCCCCTGGGCCCAAGCAGCAGCACGCCCCTGGTAGTTTCAAGTTGGCAAACAAGAACATTTTTCAAGAGGTCACAGCCTCTTTTTATACAGAGCAACCCTTTGTCTGTAGGTGCAGGGTGGGGGCAGAACCAGTTGCAGCTGGTTCTGGAGCACTCTTGATGGCCCAACCACCCATTCTATTCACTGGCAGGGCTTGGGTCATCAGTCACACCACAGGGGGGCGGAGCCAGCATTGTGTGGGGAAAATCCAGCCCATCCAGGACACAGGTACACTCCTCCCACACATCACTCATGCTAATCTCACACTCACCACTGGGCAGACCCATCCAGACTTCCTGGAGCCTGGCATGCCAGCCAGCTCCAGCCAATCACGCTCCAGCACCCTCTCTGCACACACACATCAATGTCCAGAAGTAGCACTTCCCTTCTAGACACATACATGCTGCATACACCATCTCGCAGCATTCACTCCCCCGAGTTCACACATACCAAACTTGACCATGCACACCTCACGCATCAGGAACTACCAGGGACACAGACATTCCCCATGCATTCCTATGGGAGGGCAGGCCAATCTCACACACGCACTCAGGGAGAGCACGCACTTTACACTGCGCCACAGTGCTAAAGTGCGCAAAGACCAGGAATCACTATAATTTAAGGCAAAAAGTTCAGGGGTGACCCTGCCACAAGGCCCAAGTCCAACAAATGCCAACAAAGGTTTGGCTAGTAGAGAAAAATTCGGTATCCATTGTCTGCAATATGACGTGATACCCAAGAAAGCACGCACTTCTCTCTGTGTAATTGGGACACTCAATTTTGCAATCGCTTGAATTCGTTCTGGGGTCAATCTTCTTCCCTCCTTCGATAAGAGATGACCTAAGTAGGTCGCTTCTTGTCGACAATACTGTAATTTCGAACGAGACACCTTATGATGCAAATCAGACAAATGACACAACAACGACAAGGTGGCTTCTTTACAAAACTCCTCAGTATCTGCAGCTACTAACAAATCATCGACGTACTGAATGAGAGCAGCACCATCAGTTAAAACAATTGTATCAAGCTGTGTTTTCAAAGCCTGACTATATATTGATGGACTCTCACAATAGCCTTGAGGAGCGCGCTTGAACCGGAAGCTTCGACCTCCTAAAGAGAAGCCGAAAATATCCCTACTCTCCTCGGCAATCGGGATGCTGAAGAAAGCATTCTTCAAATCAATCAGCGAGAACCAAGTCGCTGACGCTGGAATCATGGTCGGTAAGGCAGTGATATCTGGAACGAAAGGAAATTGCGGAACTATAATCTTATTCACCTCGCGAAGATCGATCACGAACCTATATACAGGTGGTTGTGAGGAATCAGTCCTTTTTAGAACAGGCAAAACCGGACTTCTGCACACATTACCTCTCGTTTCTTCAATTACATCTTTCACAATCAGGTCATGAATGATCGCTAGCAACGCCCTTTCACCTTCACTAGAGATCTTGTATTGGGGAATTCGTGGGAATTTTACATTCGCTTTCAACGTCACAACATATGGCGTAATTTCCAAAAGACCCACATCATTAGGACCAGTAGCCTACAGAATATCAGGAAGAGACGACAATTCTGTCGGAAGTTTATCCTTCCACAAATACATATGGGAGACCACTTTCTTACCCAGTGTAAGTTGTACTCCCGAAGGAGAACAATACAATGTCGCGTACAATCTTTTCAACAGATCCAATCCCAACAAGTTCTCACCACAACCTGTCGTCAGAATAAGGGGTGCTTCGAATTCACAAGGTCCAACAGAAAGAGACATAGGACTAGAAACCGGATTTCTAACTGGGGCGCCAGAAAAACCTACCGAAACGTTCGTTAAGCCAGACAAAGGTGCGCCAGGGAATTTAGAGTGCATAATAGAACTCTTCGCAGCACCAGTATCCAACAGAAAAGGCTCTGACACACCTGATGTAATCACTTCAACATAAGGTCCACTCTGATCTACTGGAACTGAAACAACTCCCTCTCTTTGTCTATGGCTGTCCTAGCAGTCATTACCATCCATATTCTCACATTCGACATAGTAGTCATCAGCATAGTACTGAGTCGTCCTACCAGACGCACCATTCTGCTGATCAAAACAATTCATCCTATTCTGTTGAGGAAAGGAACGTGCATTCTGGGGGATCACACCACGTCCTCTACCTCTAGAAGCTTGCTGAACACTTCGACCTCTCACATTAGAGATATTATTCCCGCGCTGTAACAAAACCGGACAACTACTCTTGAAATGACCCTCTTCCTTACAATATGCACACTGATTAGGGCCTACAGGAAAAAGCGTCTGAGAAGATTTGAACCTTTGCGAGTTTCTCTGAAACTGTTGAGGTTGCTGATGATCACGCTGATCACCACATGGTGGATACGCCTGCTGTAAAAGAACCTTCGTCTTCAACTCTTTAGTCTTTTTGTCTGCTCTATCCTTCTCGTCCTTATCTCTATTTTCGTAATACTGCGCAGTAGCCAGTATTTGCACTGAGGAGGAAACGGCCCAAGAACTCTCTGAATCTTTCAACTTCTTAAACAACTCGGGAAGCAGTTTACGCACAAATTTGTCAACAAACAACCGTTGACCACCTTCCGTACTCATGTCTTCACCACTATGGTAGATAAACGTCTCTTCAAACCTGGTGAAGAAATCAGTCACACCTTCGTCTTTCTTCTGCTTACACGCAGACAATTTATCCCAATTCACTCTCATAGCTGGCATTAAAGTCTTCATGTAAGTAACAATCTTACCAGGGAGTTCTGCAACTAAAGGCTCTGGTTTAGCACCACCAACTTGTCTGCCATCGGCAGCAGCAATATTAACCCATGTATCACCTAACTCTTGCACATGATCCGTATGACGAATCAATCCCCATAAAGGCTGTGGGACAACATTCCCAAACAACATGTCGATATCAGCTAGATTCATAATACACAAGTCTGCTGTCTGTGATAATTCCTTATAGTACCCTGCAGGATTTTTACGGGGGTCAGGTAAGGTCTGTTTAAGGGCCAAAACTTCAGCTCGCTTCCATGGAACATGTACCCAAACACGCTGAAAATGAGCCGGAACAGCATCAATAATATTAGCGACATCAGCCTGAACTGCTTCCTTCCATACAGGAGGAACCTCTCTCATTGGATATTGTTGCACCTTTCTCCTAACAGAAAGATCAGGCTCAAACAACGACTGAGAAGGATCCTCATTCCTAAACAACAACAAGATCGCAACTGCTTTCTCAACATCGGAACCCACTATAGTTCCCTTCGCAAACTCAGACTGTACACAGAACAACTCAGACAGAGTCTGTTCCAAATCATCATCTGCCCATTCTCCACAAAGGAAAGTACACATCTTATCAAAAACATATCTCTGCTTCGGGGCTTCCCATTGATGGAAGACATCCATAACAGAATCTACATCGTAACTTGAAGGATGAGTAACCCATCTACGCGCCAAATGATCCAATACTTCCCGCTCTCGGGAATGAGGCAGTTAGCTACACAACTGTTTACGCGCTGAAACAGGGGTCATACTCGATGACCCAAAGAAAGGAGATAAAAGACTAGCAACAGTATCAGTCATTCTCTGTCGAACAGAAGGAGAAGTCGACAAAAGAACAGGAGGAAAAACAGGGTGAGACAAAGCAGACGCAGAGGCAGTATCAGAAGCATTGTCAGAAAGGGTAGACAGTACAGGAGACAAAGTCGTAGGAATTAAAGACGGAGCAGGTAGCAAAGTCGGCGGCCCTTGAGGAGGCTGCGCCAAAGGAGTAGGAGCCAACTGAAGAGGAGCTGGCGGCTGTGGAATAACCGGAGGCAAAACAACCGGAGGTTGCGCAACTAAAGGTTGCGGAGGTGCTGTAGCACTCTGCATATAAGGGGGTGGCGAACTCAACAAGTGTGACATTAAAGGAACTTTCTCAAGTTCCTTCACTGCATCTTGCTGAAGAAGCGACAGAGCTGGATAACATTTATCAATTGCCATTTTACGTTGCCTGTGCAACTGCTCACTCGCTCGTTCTTCTTCGTTATCTTTATACTGCATAGCAGCTTGCATTATCGAGATACCCTTTTCTCTTTTATTTCTCTTCGCTAATTTAATTTCTTTCTGTTTGGCTTCCTTTCGCCATAGGCGGAAGAGTCAAACATCGCCGGCCGGGCTTTCTTCTTAAAAAGTCTAACCTCTAGATTATCTAAAATTTCCGTGGCAAAACTACCAAATTTGGGCCACTTTAGGACACCATCCTCCCTAGTGTACCGGATCCACACTTCATTATATGTGATGGGACCCACACCATGCTTCACATAGAGCTCATAGGTTGGAGTTACAATTGGAGGAACCGGACACAAGTCCTCCAATCGGGAATCCCTATTTCGACCACAACAAAACAAATTTCCAAGTCTTCTAAGACCAGGCATCTTTGCTCACTAGTCTAGCTTCAAACTTCAAGGGAAAAAAAAAATGATAGTCTCGTGACTACACAAGTCCCTCGGCTTTGGTACTTGCAAGTTCCAAATCAAAGATCCCAAGGGGTTACCCAAAAACTAAGAACTGGGAGACGCTCCACTCATACTTAACTGAGGTATCGATGTCGGCACCAGAAGACCCGTCTATCGTCTCGCTTTACAAATCATCTAAGGGTCCAAGACAGGGCGACAGTCAGGGCAGCAGTCCTTCATAGCTGTCGGAAAGCGGGGAACCTCGCAGCAAAGACTTTCGGACCACGACGACATACAGGGGTCGATGAAGTAGCTGGCCTTCCTCCAGAATTTTCACACGAAGCTCCTCACGAAATTCAGGCTTGGACCGGTACCGCTGAAGTCGTCCCACGCTGGGCGCCAAATGAAGAACCGGGTTATTTAAGACCCAGCGGCGCCAGGGGAAATGCCCTAGTCTCCGGGTCCACCTGTCTTAGAGTACAGAGACACGGGGTACTTGTTGGTGACGTCAAAGATCAATTTTATTAGCTGCAGCCAGTAACAGAGATCCTAGAAGTACAACACGGTGTATGGAGGGGAGCTTACCTGGCGAAGGGGGACTTGTGGTTTGCCGAATCCATCGCCCAGAGTCCAGCGGCCTGACAGAGAACGCCACCGTGCAGAGCCTCTTCCCCTGACACCACCGCCACCGCCATAGCCGCACCAGGACCACAAAGACCGGCAGCATCAGCGGCGGCGCGGGGCAGTGACGGGTGAGGAGCGCCAGGAGGAGCTTTAAGACGCTAGCACCTCGGCAGAGCGGAGGGGAGCTTACCTGGCGAAGGGGGACTTGTGGTTTGCCGAATCCATCGCCAAGAGTCCAGCGGCCTGACAGAGAACGCCACCGTGCAGAGCCTCTTCCCCTGACACCCCCGCCACCGCCACCGCCATAGCCGCGCCGGGACCACAAAGACCGGCAGCCTCAGCGGCGGTGCGGGGCAGTGACGGGTGAGGAGCGCCAGGAGGTGCTTTAAGACGCTAGCACCCCTGCCTCGCGGGACGCGAGAGGGACGCCGGGCGAAGCCCGGGCAAAGGGCGGGCCCTCTGTGGCCCGAAGAGGCCCGAAGAGACTGGGCTGGGCCAGAGACCTTGGTCTTCGCGAACTAACCCCTTATTTTAAAAGTAACAAGTGAGACTTTAATTCTTTTTAACATTTGTGTATAGCCGCATTGCAACTTAAACACGTATTGTGTCTATCTAGGATGTCTAAAGCTAAAAATGATAAAAGTGCTATGGGCCATAGTACTATTGATAATTACATGGTAAAAAAGTCAGTCAGATCAACTGTGAACGTCGGGCATCTCTAGGGAAAGGGCCTCCAGCTACAGCACCGGTTGAGATGCCGCCTCTGATAGCGATGGTCGTTGAAGGAGAGGCCAGCGTCATCGGTGCTGCTAGAGAAAAACTGGTTACCCCGACTGTGGTAAGGGCTGAGGTCCATTTAGAACACCAAGATTCGTTTAGTGAGCATTTGGAGGAAGTTCCGCCAGCTATAAGGCCGGTACGTAACTGTAGGAGAACACAGGCAAAAGGGGGTGGGAAACAGAAGAAAAAAACTACTGCTGTAGATTCTGCTATTATTAATGTCCCACCTAATAACCCCTTTGTGTTCACTGGAAATAAGGAGAATCATTTAAATGCTACTATTTCACAATTGGTTGCCCTTATAAAAAAACATTGAGTCTAACTTGGAATGTAAGGTAGAGGAGGCTATCAGACCCTTAACCACTAATATAGACACCTTAACAGCTGAGGTGTCCAGGCTTGGCGGTCTGGTATCTTCGTACCAGGCTGCAGTTACCGGAATAGGGGATAACTCTGGGGAAGGCAGACAGGCAGGGATGGTGCGGGGGAAAACTCAGCTGAATTCCACTAATGCGATGGCAGTACCTACCACTGCGAGTAGGGTACCAACAAAAGTAACCACACCAGCCACCCAAGTAACAGTGGATCCACAGATTCGGTCTAACCTTGTTTCAAGACAGGGAACAGATAGCAGGCCGCACAGGAGTAAATGCTATCTTAATCTACCACCTGACTGTGCGCCATTTGTGGTAGTTTTAACTAATGTTCCACCTTGCGGTACACATCCTGCCTCAGCCTATGACGAGTCTCATGCCTCACTTAAAAATAAAACAGTGTCATGGCTTAATAAAAACTGTGGCTTTCCAATTGCATATTCTGACCAGATAGTGGCAGTCAGGAGGGTGAACTGGGTGGGCCCATCGAAAAAAATGGGATGCGGTGACTGCATTGTTGTGAACTTCAAACATCCCCAACATGTGGCCACTGCTCTCTTAAGAGCTTCGTCACTGATAAATAACGAGAGCAGTATTTGTGTTCGACCTCTGGGGTACTTCTATGCCCATCTCTGTCATAACCCCCCCCAACAAAGGCTGTTTAGCCCAGTGGCTGAAACTCAGTCTCAGGTTATGGATACCCGCTTTCAGTATAATATTGTTAACTCGAGAGGACTTGGAAACATTACCAACACACAGAACAGACCTAATTTTGTGGGCCAACCTAAGCCTGGGTTTAACATTAACACACAGAATAGGTACAACCTTTTATCTGGCCTGGATATGTGTGACTGACATGAGATCCCTGTGGGTCAGGGCATCTCAATCTCAGATGAACTGGTACCTATTCTGAACCCACAGGATAAAAATTGTGGTAGCAATGTTGTTTCGTGGAATATTGCGGGGCTGGCTGCAAAAATGGCAGACACAAACTGGGTCAATTACGTTAAGCAATTTAATGTTATCTGCCTACAAGAGACATGGCTGGTCGAATGTGATCTTTTTATAGAAGGGTACAAGGCCTTCTACGTCCCGGCCACACCATCATTAAGAGGCAGACCCAAGGGTGGGCTGGTGATTTTTGTTTCTATCCTTGTTACCTGTAAAATCAGTAGAATTGATGCAAATGATCCTGGTATGATGGGTTTGGTTTTAAACGGGGAACACTGCCGAGTATGTTTAGTGAATTTTTATAATGCTGCAAATGTCACTTCAGTATCTAACCCCATATCTGTCCTGCATGCTTTTCTCATCTCCTCTCTAAAGGATTTTAATCATAATCTTATGATTGTGGGGGATCTCAATGTCCATTTGTGTGGAGACCCCCTGCACAAATGTATAAATGACTTAAGATGTGACCGTATGGAGGGACTCCACCTGGATCATACAATGGCTGGGGAATTATGCAATGCTCTTCTTGATAACTTGGATCTCTCCCTGGCCATGACTCTCAGGGACCCGGGAGGGGCACCTTTATTGATCATATGCTGTTGTCAGTGACACTGCTGCCTTTTCTGGATTCGTTTGATATTGTTCCAAGCGAATTCAGTGACCATAATCCTTTCACAATCCTTCTGAAGGGACCTTGGTTTACTAAGGAAAAACAGATATGTAACTCCGGGAGGCTGGACACCACAGATGGGAGGCGGCGACTTAAATGGTCAATGGTGACTCCAGATTTATTGTATAAAAACATTGTAGATACATGTAGTGAGGACATCGTGAACTGCACTCAGGTGGGGGCAGACCCATGACGGGTTCTCACTGCTTATCAAAATTTGTCGGAGAAGGTGTCAGAACTGATGTTGGTCCCAGTAAAGACGAGTGTGGAAAAATGCGGGCCAAGATGGTTCAATCATGATGTCTCCAAAGCTGCTCGTAACCTCAGGCTAGCACTGGCAGCTATTCCGAGAGTGCAGGAAAATGTCAAACTGTGCCGCAGAGAATATAAGTCCATTCTTAAATCCCATAAGGAGTCGCTAAGAATAGAAGCATGGAATGAGTTACTTGATCCCTCTACCTTAAAATCCAGCACCAGATTTTGGACAATAATTAAAAAAACATTCCTGACAGAAAACCCAGGTAATGGTCTGGATTGCTGTATTACTAAGGAAGAGTGGGAACTGCACTTCAAACAATTATACTCCTCTGGGCTACCTGTTACAACTGAGAAATTGATTGATGCTAGGGAAGGTACTATTAGGTTTACTAATGGTGAAGTCATGTTGGCCATTGAAGGACTTACTGCTAGAAAAGCCCCAGGGCCTGATGGGATCCCCCCAGACTTATATAAGTCTGATCCACACTTCTGGGTGCCCGTCCTGGCTGCAGTATTTAATGCAGCTGCCAAAGGGGGCTGTCCTATCTCCTGGGGACTATCAACGATTGTTCCCGTCTTTAAAAAAGGAGATAAGGGCAGTCCTCATTGCTACCGGCCAATTTCATTAATTGACTCCATGGTCAAAATTATGGGGAGAATTCTACTCCAGAGAATAACATGCTGGGCGACTGAAAATAACATCATGTCGATCTCCAAGTATGGTTTCTGTGGGGGGCGCTCCACCATAACCCAGTGCCTTAACCTCTTCCTTGTATTGAGCAAATATACCATCGTGCAGAGGGGAACTGTCCATCTTGCCTTCATGGACCTTTCCTCAGCCTTCGACTGTGTTAACAGGGGGGGCTGTGGAGGTCCATGAGGGAGAAAGGTGTGGACACAGGGATAGTTGACTTTCTGGTGGATATGCACAGTAATACCAGTGCTAATGTCAGATATTCTGTAAATGGGGACACCACGGGTAATTTTGACATAAAGAAGGGAGTGCGTCAGGGTTGCATTCTTGCCCCCTTCCTTTTTAATTTGTACATTAATGATTTAGATGATTATCTACAGAATGTACAGGCAGACTGCCCTAGAGTTGGCAGGCGGGGTATTCCAGTTCTTTTATACGCAGATGATGCGGTTTTAATCTCAAGAACGGAGAAGGGACTCCAGGCGCTTTTAAATTCTTTTAACACTTTTATGTCTGACCGAAATCTTTTGGTCAACAACTCCAAATCATAGATAATGCATGTTGGCCACAAACCCAAAAAGAATTTTATTTTTAAATTGGATGATGTCCCAATACCAGTCACAGAAACATTTTCATATCTTGGTGTCTTGTTTGATACCAAGCTTAATGGGGTCCCCACCTGGCTAAAAAGAAAGGTGAACTGGCAAGGGCAATGCTTCTGTTTTTAACTTTGCGACAAAACTGGGTAAGAAGCCAACTAATGCAATGATTAAGCTTTACAATGCCAAATCTGTTGCTACAGCTGCATATGGTAGCGAACTTTGGGGATATCTGGCTGGAGAACAGTTGCAGGTTGCTGAAAACAATTTCCTAAAACGTCTACTTTGTGTCCCCACCAGTACACCCAACCTGGCAGTACATGAAGAACTGGGAATCCAGGGGCATATTACCAACAACTAGCGATAATTTTTGTCTCTAACTTGTTTAGAGACAAAAATTATCGCCGCACATCGGCGATTTTTATCGCAGATAAACCTTGCTATTAGCAAGGTTTATCGCAAATGCGATAAAAAATGGCCGCAATGCATGAATATCGCTGAAAAGTCAGCGATATTCATGCATTTTCGAGCAAATGCTCTTAGCCATGTTGTCCACCTCCCATTGGATAACATGGTGAAGAACTGCTCAGGGCAGGTGTTAGCTTTTGGAGATATTCGCGCTTAGCGCGAATATCTCCAAAAGTTGGTAATAGGAGATAGCGATGTTAGCAACTGTTTCCAGTCGCTAACATCTTGGCACGCCCACTTTGCATGTCATTAGTGATAAATATCACTGACATGCAAAGCGGGGCTCAAGATGGTCGCTATCTCCTATTAGCTGTCACTAACTGGTGTTAGCGACAGCTTGGTAATAGGGAGATAATTTTATCTCCGCTTTCTTGGCTTTTAAAGCCAAAAAAGCGGAGATAAACCCCCTTGATAATATGCCCCCCAGTATCTAAGTGATATTTTTTCCATAAGGCCTCTGACTTGTTGGGTGAAACTGTGGATAAATCAGGACATACCTCTTACCCATCTGATTGTAAGAGATCTTGTATCTCAGGATAAATATATGTGTGACCCCTGGTTAAAATATCTGAAAAATTGTTTTTCAAGGCTAGGTCGCCTGAATTTGTTTGAAAATCCTAGCGGAATTGTAAAGGGGATATAACAGCAATCAAACAAGCCTTCTATAAGGATAAGCTGGCTCAAAGGGAAAGTGAGGAGCTTATGAAACCAAGAATTAGGAAATATGTGATGTTAAAAACCTGTGAAGGCATGGAGTCTTATTTAATGAGTAATTTCACCTCTCATGAGAAATTCCTGTTGACTAGGTTTAGATTTGACATCTTCCATCATCTTTTAATTCGACCGAAGTCAGACATGTTTAATAAGGTTACAGCACCCTGTGGCTGCGACGAGAAGTCTCCTCAGGATATGCTGCATTTTATGTTTTTATGTAGGTTTTATGAATACCCCCACAAACGTTATCTTGTTGCACTTTTAAGGAAACTTAATTTTAACCAAATCAAACCTGCCTTTCTTTATCTGCAGCTTTTGCACAGCGATAGTGTTTTACAGGTTAAAGAATTTCTAAAATTAACCGTCAAATTAAGGAATTGCTTAGATCAATGATATTGTACTTACCTTCTGCACTTTACCATGTATCTGGATCAATTAATTGGCAATGGGCTACGTGTAATATGATTTTTTTTGTGTGGCTATGAATTATTGTAATAGTAAGAATAATGTTTTTAATGATATTGCATATATGTGTACTTTTAAGGTGTGAAATATAACCGAATAAAGTCTCTATTGAATTGAATTGACAGTAAACCAATCCCATGTGTACACGACAAAAAGCATTGCATGACAAACCCACATTTCATCGTCCAACCCACCATCAATTATTGGTCGAACCCAACATTCCTCATAAGACAAGTCAATCGAACCCATAATAAAAACGGGCACATCCCCATCGTAAACAGGCTATAAAGAAAGGAGCAGAGACAGGTGCGAGTAAGATTAGACATAGTTGTGAGTGATAAAGGTTTATGATGTCCTGTGCCTTGATCGTTAATCTTGATCAGCTACTGGGAAAAGAACTGGCCTAACAAGCTTGGCCTCGGGCAACGGAGTCAGCTTGCCCAGGTCACACAAGAGTCAGCTAAAGGTGTACGTGTCCCAAGGACTCGTTCGGCCTTAGTCATCGGCCTATGTGAGGGCAACCACAAAAATGGCTGCCGTTCACAAAATGGAACCCAAGGGTTCAGAATGGAATCCCATATTTTGTTGTGAATCCATCACTCGAACATGGCGAAAACACTCGTACATACTATACTCGCCATTTTCGTTCAGCTCATACCAAAATCATCATGATACGACAACCTTTATTGAACGGGTTCAGAATCTCAGAACCTCAGGGGGGATTATAGGATACGTCTGATCGCCTCGGGCATGTACTCCACTTCCAGGCCCCCAGTTGGCTGCTTCTTCTCAGTTCTCTTGGTTGATTTCACCCCTGGATGCCACAGATGTGTTTCATCAATTCTCATGTGTCTCTGCCCATCACCAGATCTTTGTTTCTTCTAGGCCTGATTATGTCACCTACAGTAAATCTGCCCCTCAGGCTAACAGGTATTACTGGATCACCAGAGCTCTGAATGTAAGGGATCACAAATCCCACCTTGGTGGCTTCTGCTTCTGACGCAGTGGTCGGGAGTTCCTCTCTCTCTGCAGCAGCCATGCTTCTCAGCTCCGGTGTCTTCCATTGTATGACTTGGTGCTTCAATGGTTGTCTCAGTCATATAAAGTTTTCACATTTAGTGCCATCCTTCAGCTGCCAACCTCAGTACGTTATTTTACAGAGACGGCCCTGAAAATGGCTTCCTCTGCACAGAATTTAAATCTCAATTCTGTCCATCTTCCACTCATGGTTAAGATGCATCAGCTTCTGCCCGGGGATCTTCTCACCTTCCTGAAGGGGTGCTCCAGTGATTGTGTCACCCCCTCCCCTTGCTCC
The DNA here is from genome assembly GCF_964261635.1 of Lissotriton helveticus. Taxonomy (NCBI): domain Eukaryota; kingdom Metazoa; phylum Chordata; class Amphibia; order Caudata; family Salamandridae; genus Lissotriton; species Lissotriton helveticus. The sequence continues at coordinate 2,370,333 of NW_027611659.1, read as the reverse complement.
CCTGAGTTAGTGCTCAGGAGCCCCTTGTCCTAATAAATATCTCTCAACTCAAGATACGGACAAGCATCATGGGTATCTGAGTTTTAAAAGGCTGAATCAACACATTCTTCTGTCTTTGCACTGTTTCACTCACTCGTTCACTCACTCACTCACTCACTCACTCAGCATGCTGCATTTACCTCCAGAGGGTATTCTAGCATCCAGATTGCACCCCTGTTCCGCATTCATCACTGGAGACTCAGGGCGGCTATCTTAGGCTCTCTGTGTCCAGTATGGCTAACAGGAAGATGAGAGTATCGACTTGGTCCACAGCTTTAAGGCTCCATATAAAACCCATCGTTCAATTGAGAGCGAGAGTTAAAATCCTCATTGCCTATGAAGAGTTTGCCCTCTGAATAATTTAAAGGACCTTCTTGTCCACAGCTCAGCTGCCACCGCAGAGATATATCAGCTGCTTGATACAGATGGCCGAAACCCTGGAGATCTTAAAATTGCCCACAACAAACCTATTCTACAGGCTACGACCCAACACTCCCATCTGCATATGGACCAATGTGCGATGGTGCTCTCCTTGGGAAGTAACTTCAAAGAGATACGTATGAACAAAAGATATGACTTAGGAGAAAAAATTCTTGACAACACCCAAACAGGCCTTCCCCAGGTAGAAGCACAGGATCTGCACTCATCGTTACATGGGACACAACAAAACTACAGCGAACCGTAATTGTGTAGTGAGACTTTGCTCCAAAGACTCAAATCAATTGGGATCCTTTCTTCACTGTGCTGGTTCCAGTCTCTCCATCCTTTCTGTCCAACTGAATACCAAGGAACCAACATCCCCCCCTTCAACATATACCTCAGACCACTAAAGGAGCTGATCTGCTCTTTCAAACTCACCTTTTACAACCAGGTGAACAACAGGTATTGCACTAAAGGTGAAACCCATCTAACTTATAGTCATGTGCCATTGGCCAAGGCCTTGCAGCCAGAGCTGTGGATGTAAAGAAGTTACTTCAAACCAAAGCATCGAAAACTGAGATACTAGCTTGAGTAAACACCCTCATGGCCCCTGCCCACCCCCTCCCCCCACACACTATTTGGTCAAATGAGCCCAATTCCTAGCCCGATCCTCCAAGTAAGGATTTTAGGTGTGACACTGAATATCAGCCTCCTGCTGGCACTTCGATTGAACCAGGTTACAAAGGGATCGATTTACAGGATGAGATGTCTGTTTTGAATAGTCTCGTATTTAAAATTCCATCAAAAGTGCCAATCACTACCATCCCGGGACTCTCCCTATTAGATGACATGAAAGATATAAAGCTTTGAGCGGCTCACCTAGTAATTACAAAGATACAGAACCCAGAACGCAGCTGCAAAACTATTCCAGGTCATACTTCTCTTCCACCCTCTAAGCTCTATAATGGTTACCAGAGGACTAAAGCTTCACCTTTCAGCGACGGCTACAGCTTTTCTTGCTGTTCAAGGCTCAGGGCCCACCTCCTTTAACAAAAGCTCCATATTACAATCCACCTACAGCACGTCATTCCAGGCTAGCTCTACTTGTTTGTGCAACAAATCTCAAAACCAGAGGACACGTCGGGCAGCCCAAACGGCTCTGTGATTGAACTCACTTTCTGCAGGAAATAAGAGTAGGTATACAGCTCTCAATTCAAGCTATGGCTGCTCGGTTCATCAATCCACCTCCTATGAAGCTGCTCTAATGCAGTGCCCAAGGGACTGTTTTATAACAAAAAGCAGACACAATAATCACACTTTATGTTACATTCAGTTGTTTGTATTCTGCATGAACTGTGTACAAAAAGCAATCATTTTTTCACAGCTAGACATTTTGTTTTATTAATGGGAAAAATAAAATACATTTCAAAGCATAACAAAGGAGTCATTCCTAGTGTTGTTTCCATTTGAAGAACCATCCTTTGATGTCTAGCAACCAAGTTAAAACACATCTGGCTTCTCTCCTGCGCTGGGTCTCTGCTAAATACTAATTCAGTGCAATTGATGACTTCTGAAATTCCCAGTATTTCTGGCTTATAAAATGCATCCCAGACATATTAGCTTTGGCAATGCTTGTTGAGACAGCATTTTATACTGCAGTTTTTCGCTGTGTTGAACTATTAATACAAGTAATATTAGTGATTCTATCAATCTGAAAGCCTTCCCACATTTTGAACTTGTGGATGGTTTCTCCCCTGTGTGAATGTGTTGGTGTTTCTGAAAAGAGCCTTTTAATCTGAATGCCTTCCCACATTTTGAACATTTGTACAGTTTCTCGCTTGTGTCCATTTGTTGGTGTTTCCGGAAAGAGTCCTTTAACCCGAAAGACTTCCCACAGTCTCAACATGCAAAAAATGTTACACCTTTGTGAATTTTCAGGTGTTGCTGGAATGATCTTTGAAATCTGAACATGTTTCCACACTCAAGACATGTATATACAGTTTCAAAAGTGTGTCTCCACTGATGATGCTGCAATGATACTTTCAATCGGAATGCTTTCCCACATTCTGAACATGCATAAGGTGTTTCACCTGTGTGTATTTGTTAGTGTTGCATAAAACATGCTTTCAATCTAAAAGCTTACCCACAATCGGAACAGGAGTATGGTTTTTCACCTGTGTGAATTTGTTTAACTTGCTGAAAAGAAGTCTTTAATCTGAAAGCATTACACACTCACTGCAGTGAAATGGCTTTTCACCTGTGTGTATTAATTGGTGATTATACAGTGATGACAGGTCACTCAAACCTTTCCCACACTCTGTACATTTATATGTTTTTTTACCAGTATGTTTCCATACGCTGCAATGTTGATTTTAATCGGAAAGCCTTCCCACAGTCTGTACAAACAAATAGGGTCTCACCAGTGTGTATACTCTGGTGCGTGCACAAATATGACAGTTCCTAAAAACCTTTCCAGCACACAGTGCACTCGAATGGTCTCTCACCAGTGTGTTTCCGCTGGTGACGTCCCAATGGTGTTAAGGAGTGAAAACTCTTTCCACATTCACTGCATTTGTAGAGCCTCTGACCAGGGTGTCCTTGTTCATGTTGAGTTAGTACTGAAAGGTGAGTGAAGCACCTTCTACCCTCCTTACATGAATATGGCTTATCTCCAATGTGTATTTGAAAGTGCTGAATCAATGCTTCTGGGAACCTAAAAGTCTTTCCACATTCTGAGCACAGCTGTGCTTTTTCACCCATGTGTTTTTTTAGAGTTAATCCTTTTTATTATTCGGAAATCAGAATGATAGTACACAGCGTCCTGCCCACGTCCTAAGGCCGTCAGAGCAAAAATGAATACCAAAGCATCGCTATAAGACATACAACGTGAAAGATTAACACAGTAACGGCCAACGAGTAGGACTGTCATACTGATTTCCTATTTATGGACATCGGTAAGAACAAAACAGCAAATCAAAGAAGAAGACAATCTAACTAAAAATCCCCCCCACCTCCCAGTCCCTCCCCCCATCCACCACCACACCAGTTCCATCATTAGATAAAGACCTTCCTCCCGAGGCACCACTCCATCATTCATATTGGTATCTGCATGATCCACCTAAGATTGAATGGGGCCCAAGGGCTCCAGGGGGACAAGCTTGAGGATCTGTAAATATTTCGGGCATGTCACTTCTCTCATGTCTTGAGTGAGGAGATGCAGGAAAGGTGCCCAGAGTTTTGCAAAATCTTTACCCTTCCCATCCACACTTAGTAACATACTCTCCATAGCTAGGAGATGCCACAGGTGATGCACCCACGAGTTTTTGTGTGTGTCGGGTGAATATGATTTTTTGACTAAATTTAATTCCGAATTCATCACATGAATATGATTTCTTACCTTTGTGTTTTTGCTGATGCCTGTACAGTAACAATGGGAACCTAAAACTTTTCTCACACTCAGAACATGTGTGTGGTTTATCACCTGTGTGTTTTGCTGGTGCCTATACATTAATGATGGGGACCAGAAACATTTCCCACATTCAGTGCATGCATAAGGTTTCTTATCAGTGTGTTCTTTTTGGGACGTACTCATTGCTGATAGGTCACTGTAACCAGTTCCATACTTGAGTGCATAGTTTCTCAATAGGGTATGCCCTTTGACTTGTTTCCAGTCAATATGAAAAAAGGAAACATTTGTGTACACTTTTAGTTCATTCTTGATTTGTGTTATTTGCCGATAGATTCTGCTGGCTACAAACCGGCTATTCCTTTATGATTTTTTTTTCAATGTTTTCTGCTCAGTGCAATTGCTGCCATAGTCATTCGTGAGCACCTCAGATGGTACCAGTAGAGTCTGAATGTCTGTTTCATTACTTGATGTCCATGCCCTGTAGAATAGAGATACCACAAATTACTTCAGGATGTTATGCTGAATACATTGTCTTTTCAGAGCAGTGGTAACCATGTAGGCTCGGAAAGGACAAGTCCCAGACAGATTCTCGGGATAACCACTGATTTGACATTTAAGTTTCATTTAGATTAAGTGAATGCAAATGCATCTGATGTGGACATCCTGAAAAGATGGATTCTGGGTGTACTGTGGCTCTCTCTGATTCAGAGAAATAGATGCACGCGCACACACATTCAAGGCACTCCACAACTCAGGCCCCAACTACTAGAACAGCCTGCACACACACACACACACACACACACACACACACACACACACACACACACACACACACACACACATTCAAGGCACTCCACAGCTCAGGCCCCAACTACTAGAACAGCCTGCCTACGCGCGCGTGCGCACACACACACACTCACTCAAGGCACGCCACAACTAAGGCCCCACCTACCTGAACAGTTGCATCTCCTTCCACCAACCATCCTGACACTTCAGCTCTGCATTAATTCCTCCTTGCAACCATACCCACACATAGAAGGAACCAGATCAGAAGGATGAGCGTTCTCTTACATTGCTCCTTAATGCTTTGAACAACCTCCCTCTCCACGTCAGAGCCTCCTCCTCTCTTCTTGAATTCCACAAGAAGCAAAAGAACTGGCTTTTCAATTACCCAACACACCATAGGTAGGACTAGGTACACACACCTATTCAGTGCCAGGATCCCTCGCAGGTGACAGTACACTTTACGAATACAGTTACTATAACATGTGACCGGAAACCAGAACTACTTGCAAAACCTGCTCATTCGTTAAAGTCCATTTTAGGAGATTATTAGACTAAACTCTGAAAGATCCACAGTGTCAGAAACATCATATTGTGTACATTTTTGACTGACAAAATTGTGAATTTTAACACATACAAATAAGCATTTGATATTGAGCAGTGGGTCATACACATTAAAAGTAAACTCCGCTGTCCACTCAAGAAATCTTATCTAATATACAAACCCCAACCTGGTTAACACTGTTGACATTCCCAGGTCAGTGTCAAGGTCACAGGGAGCTTGCTTGAAAACATATTTTGGATGTTTTAGAGTACACATTTATCAACAGGCGGGAAAGAAGAGAAAAGATGTTATCAGTAAGAAGTTTAATGACCCTGCTCGTAGAATATCCTTGGTCTGAAGGACAAGATCAGTGACCCTGGAACACTGAGTTATCTCCACACATTCTCAATCATAGCGCTCCAGGAAACTTGGGCATCAGAACCAATATCAATTCTGGTATTTATTAATGCCAGGATTTACTCATGCCTCGATCCCGGCCACCTAAGACCCAACATTTGGCGGCTTGAAGGGTGGATTAGGAGTATATTTATCAACAGCTCTTAAAGTGAGGAGCAAGAACACAACAGAACACAACAGACTTTAGATACTGCATCAAACTCTTGTAATTAAGGGAAGGAACACGGCCTCAGGCTGATAAACATCTATGTGCCACCAGCACGGAAAGATCACAGGGAGCTACAAAAAAGCTGATAGAACACATCATCAGACTGGAAGGACGTCATCCAGGCACCCCACTAATAGTGACAGGGGACTTCAATATGACGCTGCCAGGACACTCCATGAGGAGAGAAGTCACTGAGGCTCAGGAACGGGAGTAGAGTATCCCCAAACAAAACCAAATCAGCACAGCGAGAGAAGATGGGTTGGGCCTAATCCTGGTCAGGATTTGGGGCTGCGTGTTCTAAATGGCCAAACCACCAGAGACATCCCCCAGCCCTCTCGTTTCACTCTCAATCGGGAAGCTCACTAATAGACTACACCTTGTTATCTATTCCCTACTACACTCAGTTCTCTCCTTCAAAATGAGCTCAAAGCCCAAAAGTGATAATCTACCCCAGTAGCTGGAATTTGCCACTACTGTCACAGAGAGTAAGTGCACAGCAGAAGCAGTAGGGTCCAATTTTTCAATCAATTTAAAAATAATTTAATGGGCCTCTGAACCAATAGGGAGCCTGGTACAGGAGGCAGTGCACCATTCGAAAAGTTCTCAACAACTCCACAGCACAGCCAAAGATAACTGGAGGCATTCACAGCGACCTACACAAACCAGTTCTCCACACAAGTAAATCCAGCAAAGGAGCAGTACGGACACATCATATTGAATACTCAAAAACTATACAAGGCATGCGCACAAACAACTGAAATGGAAAGTACATAGAGCCCAAGAGCAGTCCGACGCTTCCCACTCAACGAACAAAATGCGCCAGCTTGAAGGAGCCAAACAGGACTTCAGGAAAGAAAGATGGGCAATCAAGAGGCAAAATACAGAGACCTACTGGCAAAGATCATCTGGGACCTTGAGCACAATAACTCGAGTAAGTTCTGGCTCACAGTGAACGCTTTGAAAAATCCACGCACGGGAAGCTAGGTTCAGACATCCCAGAAGTCTCCTGGGACACTTTCCTGCACACCCACTTCAATCCACAAGCTGCTCCAGATACATCATGTACAACTCGGGGTCTGATCACCCGGGACCGGACCTCCTAGCAGACCGGAGGTGGGAGCCAGACATGTGCGGCATCTTCACAATCATACCCGATGAGGTGCAGCAGCAGATAATCAAGGGGCAGAACACTGGGGCCCCTGGTCCAAACAACATCCCCCAGGCGATATATAAAACAGAAAACCCCCCTTTGGGAAAGCATCCATACACCTACACAAACTTTCATTCACAGCCCAGTATCACCAGTATGAAAACAATGGACATAAGAGCCACAAGATCAAAACATCAAAAGAACAATATAAATGTATTCATTATACATGTATACAATTTACTGCACAAGAATTATATTAAAACAAGTTAAAAGTCACAGTCAATTCATAGGTACAATTAGTAATGCCTATAAAAACCTAACAATGCACTCTCATTAAAAAGACACAAAAGTGTCCTGTAGCAGCAACATATAGCAGCAACACAAACAGTTGGGAGGAAAACAGGAAAATAATTCCTAATCATAGAGAGAGTGTAGGAAGGTGGCTACCTGACTATGGTTACCCCGGATTTTTTGCCTGTGTTTAGCTGGTTTTTTGACTTAGTTGACCTGGTTCCCTGCTAATCAGGGCCCCAGGCCATCTGCTCTCTCTGTAAAATGGATTCCATGTACCCTAGGTACATACCACAATTGGAAATGGACTCCTTGTCAGCCCCTGTATAATGCACTATAGGTGCACAGGGCATAGGGGCCACCAAGGCCTACCAGGGGCTGCAGCATATCTTTTGCCACCCCTGGCTGGTTCTTAAATTGACACAACTGGCTGATCACTCAGCTGGGGTAAGGTGGTGTAAACACCCCTTGCTTAGATATAGTATACCTATGTCTAACCCTATATCTGGACACATGTAAACCTGTGAGCCACTCCTATAGAAGGCCTCATCAATCCTGGAGGCTGAGTGCGTGGTTTTATGTGAGATGGAGCTCTAGCATGAGCTGAGCCTGTCTGCAGCCGTCGGGAACAAATCCCTAAGCTGTTTCAGGGTAATGCCATACCATATACTATTAAGTGCCTTATAATCCTCGCGGTTATTTAGCAACTTTGGTTTGGCTTTATCAAAACATGTCGTGTAAGGTGTCATACGCTTTGGAATACCATCCCCTCGCCAGTTCTGGCGACGGGGATGGCATTCCACCCCTCTAGAGGGGTAAGACATGTTACTTTGCTTTAATGCGGTTGATTTCTCCAAAGACCTTAAGATCCACAAAATGGATGCCTCTGCCACAGACAAATGTCTGGACCCCTGCAGTTGACTGAAACTCGACCAAATGGGTCCTGGACAAAGGGTTTCCTGTCAAAGGAGGGTGTCACCGCCCTCCAGACAGGAGATAGTGTATTGTAGCAGGGAGGTTTGAAAGAAACCAGACACTGCTTGGGGCGCACAAGGCTGCCCCTTGCATAATCCGGCCAAACCGGTTCTGGGGCACTCCAGCCCTCGTGCCAGGGCGGCCTGGATCAAAGGAAGGGGGTGTATCCACCCACTTCCTGGGTCCCACCCATAGGAGGGGACCTAGCAGGTAATCACGCCCCCCAGATTCGAATAAGAGTGGGAGCAGTGCCAATGCACATCAGATTTCCTGGAAGAAACATTTGAAACGATATTCTGGACCCTTCGCCCTCCATCTCAACGTGGAAGCCCGAAGAATCTCCCTTGTGGTCAAGGAGTGACCACCCTGCAGCAGCAGGCACCATCCAGCCCTCGATGTCTACTTAGTTGCAGTTCCCGCCGGAACTCGAGCGACTGAGATCGACGAGATCAAGCCTGCCTGCCTTCTAACAGCCGATCCACAGTCCCTGCAAAGCTGAGACCCGTGGAGGCGACCGGAAGCGTGGGGCACGCCATCTTGAATTGACCACGAGACGCCGACCGTGCAGCCCACGAGTGACCCTCGAAGCTGTGCACCGGGGTTTGAGAAGCCCCCACCCTGAGCTACTCCTGAGCCGAAGTTCAGCCCTCCACACTCGACGAGTGCTGCGTGGGGCCCTTTGGCACTATTTGGCTCAACGCGTTGGCCCGGTCATTTGCCAGCTGGCTAGTGGTCCCTGTGCCGACGAACTACCTAAGAAGACTCGTGAATCTGGTTGCTCCAGATCCACACCAGCTCCCCTGAAAAGGAGCCCCGACTCTGACCTTCCTGGTCCGAGTGAGAAGCAATCTTCCGATCCCGCGTGGATTGCTCTTGCCAAGGCTTGTTTGCTCCAAACTTGAAGCCGACTGCACCGACGGTGAGAGCCTGCGTGGGACAGATCGTGACCTGCTCCTGGACGTCGCAGATGCCCCAGAGCCCACGTGACAGCGGAGAGAAGCTCCTCAACGACCACCTGATTGCGCCCGACATTGCCTGGTTCCGTCCTGGTTCCACCCTGGTCACTGCTGAGTGACCCAGACTCTGTCCCCTCTGCTTTCAGGTACTCTACAACTTGAGTCCACCCTTGGACTCCACCGGACACTTCATCTTTAACCCGCCTGCAGCCCTTTCAGCTTCAAGCACCAAGAGCCTGCGAGTCAAAACCCGACGCCACTTCGACCCTGTGCACCCACTTCCTGTGGGTGAGGTAACTTTGCTCCGCCGGTGTTCCCACACTGGTGCACACCTCTAGGGTCTGTGTGTTAAGTTTTGTTCCTCTAGGTTCAGCGGAAGTGTCCTTTAACTTTAACTTTACAACTTTTACGCACCATTGGTTAACATTGGTGCGTGCGTGCGCTTTCCGCACATCTCCCGAATCCCGAGGGCCATTCCCGACTTCAGCATTGCTTGTCCTGACTGCTCCCAGCGATTCCCTAGGCCCTAGGCCTAACCACTGCTCGAGTGGCATCTCTTATACCACTTGTTTAGTATATGGTTTGAGTGGCCCCCTGCCCTCATCCATAATTGTGCAACTTTGTATGTTTAAACAGTGCTTTTGATTTAACGCTTGTGCCCCTTTATTCATAAAGAATACTGGGGATTGTTTTTAGTAATAAACACATATATTTTTATAATATATACTTGTGTGGTGTCCTTTCATTTGGTATTACAGGATTGTATGTGGTAAAACAGCTCGCTTAACACGACCTCTTAAGTTAAGCCTTTAGGCTGCTTAGTCCATGCTACCCCTAGGATAGCTTGTCTAATAAGGTTGACTTACAACCAGACACCATAAGGGATTGTTTGGTCAGGTAATAGGTGGTTCCAGAATTGGAAACATCCCCTACCAGGTCAACTTCTCACAGAGAGCTACTAAATCTTAAATGGATCACGGTTACTGTACTATTACAAGAAGATCATTCATACTATGTGCTCAACAACAGTTGTCCACTTGGATTCGTAGTGGGCCTCCCTTTTTTTAAGCGTCAACGCGTTTCGGTGGGTTCTATTTTGTAACCATCACCTTCACCAGGACAGTATATTAACTCAAAAACTATAATTTCTCCAGTAGTTGACTAGACTTGATCAATCTCAGTCTCCTTTAGTGAGGGCAACACCTTTATCTTGCTCCTACCGGTATCTTAATATTTATGTCACACTATGTTTAAACTCAAAGCTCGCCTCAGGAATGTACACTGAAGACGCAGTCTGATTCCCAAATAAGATCCAATGCCTATTATAAAGAGGGAAAACTCTAGTTCGTCAGTCAAGATCAAATGTGAGTAAAACTGATTTCTTACTTATGTGAATCTGATATTCTGTAAATATTAGGGGTATACTTCGTATTACGTCCAATTCCAGTCACTCTAATCACGTTTAGTGCATCACACTCCCGTTCCGGTATCTGTACTCAGTTCCCCGTGTTGCTACGAACCGAGTACAGACACTGGAACAGGAAAGTATGAAATAGTATGAAAGTTGAAATATATTAAACAGACCAACAAAATAGGCCGAAGATATGGTGCCACTTTTCAATCACAATCTTGCAGGTGGTCAATTCCAGCCTCCTGGAGAGGATCCACAATTTCTCTCATCTTTAAAGGAGGAAATAAACTTGAACCAGTAAATTATTGGCTGATAGATAACCCTGATTGATAACGAGGTGAAATAATACGCTGGAGTCCAACTAGAGCACCTAAGCGACTGGGCCAATTTAAATCCCATCCTCCCTTTCAGCCAAACGGGCTTCACCAGGAAATCGGGTACAACAATAAACATGATGCCAGCCTTGTCTCTTATATTTGACTTCTCCAAAATCTCAAAGATTCCCCTTTATCTCTGCTACATTGATTGCCAAGCCGCCTTCGACAGGGTGGACCGTAACAAGCTCTGGGAAAAACTGAAGAACTGGAAACTCTCCCCTTACCTCCTGAAAGCAATAGAAACCCTATACTCGAACACCTGGGTCAGAATCAAATTGGGGAACGGAGGCCTTTAAAGGGCCATTCCAACAACAAGCAGTTTAAAACAGGGGTGCGTGCTGGAGTGAGTGTGTGTGTGTGTGTGTGTGTGTGTGTGTGTGTATGTGTGTGTGTGTGAGAGTGTGTGTGTGTGTGTGTGTGGGTGTGTGCGTGTGTGTGTGTGTGTGTGAGGTTGTGTGTGTGTGTGTGTGTGTGTGTGTTGCATGCCTGCCAGGCTGCCACCAACTTCCTTTCATGGATGGAGAGGGGGGTAGTATCATTGTGTCGCTCCATTCATACTCGCTGCAGGGCATAAAGGGAACCTAGGGAACAGCGCGGGGTCTTTATGAAGGCGGACTAAATGCAGAAGCCTAGAACCTAACTACAGAGGGAGGCGGTGTGATGGAGCCAGCAACTCCAGGAAGGAAGGCTGGGCCCACCTGCTTGGGCACGCTAATTGCACATGTGATCAAAAGTCTGGAGAAAAAGCAGGAAAGGACAGAGAGAGCAGCAGAGAAGGCAGTAAGCGATGGTTGAGGTCAATTGAAAGCTGCAGGAAGGGACGGTGAAGGTGATTGGAAGAGAGGAGCCGGAGAGGACAAGCAAGACAAGGGGGAAGTTTCAAGATCAGGTATGAGGTCGCTCAAGGTAAGGTGTTAGGATATGAACAGCAGCGAAAGGTGGGATAGAGGGAAGGGGCAAAAGGCTGGCATGAATGCTGGACAAATGGAGCAGGATATGAACCAGGATCCAATTATTTTGCAAGATCGAAGGGAAATGATGGGATCAAAAGAGGAGAGAAGAGGAAGGAGGGGAAGAGCCAGGGTCACTGGAGGGGAGAAGAGGAGGATTGAAGGGAAAAGATGGGATCAAAAGAGGAGAGAAGAGGAAGGAGGGAAGAGCCAGGGTCACTGGAGGGAAGAGGAGGATTGAAGGGAAAAGATGGGATCAAAAGAGGAGAGAAGAGGAAGGAGGGGAAGAGCCAGGCTCACTGGAGGGAAGAGGAGGATTGAAGGGAAAAGATGGGATCAAAAGAGGAGAGAAGAGGAAGGAGGGGAAGAGCCAGGGTCACTGGAGGGAAGAGGAGGATTGAAGGGAAAAGATGGGATCAAAAGAGGGGAGAAGAGGAAGGAGGGAAGAGCCAGGGTCACTGGAGGGAGGAGGAGGATTGAAGGGAAAAGATGGGATCAAAAGAGGAGAGAAGAGGAAGGAGGGGAAGAGCCAGGGTCACTGGAGGGAAGAGGAGGATTGAAGGGAAAAGATGGGATCAAAAGAGGGGAGAAGAGGAAGGAGGGAAGAGCCAGGGTCACTGGAGGGAGGAGGAGGATTGAAGGGAAAAGATGGGATCAAAAGAAGAGAGAAGAGGACGGAGGGGAAGAGCCAGGCTCACTGGAGGGAAGAGGAGGATTGAAGGGAAAAGATGGGATCAAAAGAGGAGAGAAGAGGAAGGAGGGAAGAGCCAGGGTCACTGGAGGGAAGAGGAGGATTGAAGGGAAAAGATGGGATCAAAAGAGGAGAGAAGAGGACAGTGGGGAAAGAGCCAGGGTCACTGGAGGGAAGACAAGGATTGAAGGGAAAAGATGGGATCAAAAGAGGAGAGAAGGAGGGGGAGAGCCAGGGTCACTGGAGGAAAGAGGAGGATTGAAGGGAAAAGATGGGATCAAAAGAGGAGAGAAGAGGAAGGAGGGAAGAGCTGGGGTCACTGGAGGGAAGAGGAGGATTGAAGGGGCACAAAGATGGGATCAAAAGAGGAGAGAAGAGGAAGGAGGGGAAGAGCCAGGGTCACTGGAGGGAAGAGGAGGATTGAAGGGGCACAAAGATGGGATCAAAAGAGGAGAGAAGAGGACAGTGGGGAAAGAGCCAGGGTCACTGGAGGGAAGACAAGGATTGAAGGGAAAAGATGGGATCAAAAGAGGAGAGAAGGAGGGGGAGAGCCAGGGTCACTGGAGGAAAGAGGAGGATTGAAGGGAAAAGATGGGATCAAAAGAGGAGAGAAGAGGAAGGAGGGAAGAGCTGGGGTCACTGGAGGGAAGAGGAGGATTGAAGGGGCACAAAGATGGGATCAAAAGAGGAGAGAAGAGGAAGGAGGGGAAGAGCCAGGGTCACTGGAGGGAAGAGGAGGATTGAAGGGGCACAAAGATGGGATCAAAAGAGGAGAGAAGAGGAAGGAGGGGAAGAGCCAGGGCCACTGGAGGGAAGAGGAGGATTGAAGGGAAAAGATGGGATCAAAAGAAGAGAGAAGAGGACGGAGGGGAAGAGCCAGGCTCACTGGAGGGAAGAGGAGGATTGAAGGGAAAAGATGGGATCAAAAGAGGAGAGAAGAGGAAGGAGGGAAGAGCCAGGGTCACTGGAGGGAAGAGGAGGATTGAAGGGAAAAGATGGGATCAAAAGAGGAGAGAAGAGGAAGGAGGCAAGAGCCAGGGTCACTGGAGGGAAGACAAGGATTGAAGGGAAAAGATGGGATCAAAAGAGGAGAGAAGAGGACGGAGGGGAAGAGCCAGGGTAACTGGAGGGAAGAGGAGGATTGAAGGGAAAAGATGGGATCAAAAGAAGAGAGAAGAGGACGGAGGGGAAGAGCCAGGCTCACTGGAGGGGAGAGGAGGATTGAATGGAAAAGATGGGATCAAAAGAAGAGAGAAGAGGACGGAGGGGAAGAGCCAGGCTCACTGGAGGGAAGAGGAGGATTGAATGGAAAAGATGGGATCAAAAGAAGAGAGAAGAGGACGGAGGGGAAGAGCCAGGCTCACTGGAGGGAAGAGGAGGATTGAAGGGAAAAGATGGGATCAAAAGAGGAGAGAAGAGGACGGAGGGGAAGAGCCAGGGTCACTGGAGGGAAGAGAAGGATTGAAGGGAAAAGATGGGATCAAAAGAAGAGAGAAGAGGACGGAGGGGAAGAGCCAGGGTCACTGGAGGGAAGAGGAGGATTGAAGGGAAAAGATGGGATCAAAAGAAGAGAGAAGAGGACGGAGGGGAAGAGCCAGGCTCACTGGAGGGAAGAGGAGGATTGAAGGGAAAAGATGGGATCAAAAGAAGAGAGAAGAGGACGGAGGGGAAGAGCCAGGCTCACTGGAGGGAAGAGGAGGATTGAAGGGAAAAGATGGGATCAAAAGAGGAGAGAAGAGGACGGAGGGGAAGAGCCAGGGTCACTGGAGGGAAGAGAAGGATTGAAGGGAAAAGATGGGATCAAAAGAAGAGAGAAGAGGACGGAGGGGAAGAGCCAGGCTCACTGGAGGGAGGAGGAGGATTGAAGGGAAAAGATGGGATCAAAAGAGGAGAGAAGAGGACGGAGGGGAAGAGCCAGGCTCACTGGAGGGAAGAGAAGGATTGAAGGGAAAAGATGGGATCAAAAGAGGAGAGAAGAGGAAGGAGGGGAAGAGCCAGGGTCACTGGAGGGAAGAGGAGGATTGAAGGGGCACAAAGATGGGATCAAAAGAGGAGAGAAGAGGAAGGAGGGAAGAGCCAGGGTCACTGGAGGGAGGAGGAATATTGAAGGGGTACAACGATGGTGAACGTTGGGCTGGGAGAGCTTGTGGATAGGCGGGGTTCAGCAGCGCTCGCTGTTTGAGGCAAAAGCAGGGAGATGAATGGGAATGAAGGAGGCGATTGAGTGGAACTGAAGAGGATGAGGTAGATGATGATGGTCAAAAGAGACATAAAAGGGATGAGGTGCTGTGCAGGATACTAATGGAAGAGCTTTGAGAGTTTGGAGAAGGGAAGCATGCAGAGGTCAAACTGGGGAAACAACTGGAGAATGGAAGGAAGGGGGCTAAAGAAAAAAGGGGCAGGGGGAGGTCAGAGGGAGTACCGGCAGCAAGAGACAAGGGACGGCAGCTGGTAAACGTAAATTAGTGATCATGAAGGAGGCTTTGCTGGTGTTTTATATCATCCAGAGAGATACAGAGAGAGTTATGGTCAGCAAGAGAGGTGCTGCAGTGGTGGACAATGGTTGTGTGATAAGGGAACAGGGTATCGCCATGTTGTGATTCCTACTAATTTTGGGGGCACACCCAGTTAGATTTCCTAATCCTCCAGAGGAAGTATATGTAACACCCCATTTTTGTAGAAACAAAGAACAGGTGTCTCTCTTCTCTCAAATTGGAGCGTCAGGAGTCTGAGAAGCCAGTCAGAAACCCTCTCATCTACAGTGGGTGTATCCTTGGAGCCGCCCTGTACCCTGGACACAACGTACACACAATAATTGGTATTTTACAACATACAATTATTTATTATGCCTCATTAGACTACTAATTATGTGTATCAGAATAATGATAATTATTGTGAAAACCTCAACAGTCTTTTTAAAAACTAAAGCAAGACTTAAAATGCCTGTTGACTTCTTATTGCACAAACCTACTCTCTTAGACTGATCTCTATTCATTTTGCATCAAAGCTCTCAGCCTTAAAAATGCTTAGTCATGTTTGGTTACTGTATTTCCGTAAATTCTATCATGCCACGACAAGCAGTTTCCACACTTACCTCAAAAAGCAACCAGTCCGTACGTGTGCGGCCCCTCACTAACTCTAGCATCCATCTATACCACTCTCCAATGATTCTCCTGCATAGGTCTGTGCAGTCCCTCGATTCTAACGTCCATCTATACCACTCTCCAATGATTTTCCTGCATAGGTCTGTGTGGCCCCTCCCTGATTCTAGCGTCCATCTATACCACTCTCCAATGATTCTCCTGCATAGGTCTGTGCGGCCCCTCCCTGATTCTAGCGTCCATCTATACCACTCTCCAATGATACTCCTGCATAGGTCTCTGTGGACCCTCCCTGATTCTAGCGTCCATCTATACCACTCTCCAATGATTCTCCTGCATAGG
Organism: Lissotriton helveticus; assembly: GCF_964261635.1. Lineage (NCBI taxonomy): Eukaryota > Metazoa > Chordata > Amphibia > Caudata > Salamandridae > Lissotriton > Lissotriton helveticus. Next base: position 2,354,269 of record NW_027611659.1, on the reverse strand, counting down.
TCTGTGTGGCCCCTCCCTAATTCTAGCGTCCATCTATACCACTCTCCAATGATTCTCCTGCATAGGTCTGTGTGGCCCCTCCCTGATTCCAGCGTCCATCTATACCACTCTCCAATGATTCTCCTGCATAGGTCTGTGCGGCCCCTCGATTCTAACGTCCATCTATACAACTCTCCAATGATTCTCCTGCATAGGTCTGTGCGGCCCCTCGATTCTAACGTCCATCTATACCATTCTCCAATGATTCTCCTGCACTTTTTAATGGATTCTTTCTTAGGATTTGCAATCATCTTTGAAATTTTAATTGTAAATTTAATTGTTTTTTAATTGTATTTTATTGCTTACGAACTCTGCACTGCTTTTATGATTTTAATTAACCGAATAAACTTATTTGACTGACTGACTGACTGATTCTCCTGCATAGGTCATGGTGGCCCCTCCCTGATTCTAGCGTCCATCTATACCACTCTCCAATGATTCTCCTGCATAGGTCTGTGTGGCCCCTCCCTGATTCCAGCGTCCATCTATACCATTCTCCGATGATTCTTCTGCATAGGTCTGTGTGGCCCCTCCCTAACTCTAGTGTCCATCTATACCACTCTCCAATGATTCTCCTGCATAGGTCTGTGCGGCCCCTCGATTCTAACGTCCATCTATACCATTCTCCAATGATTCTCCTGCATAGGTCATGGTGGCCCCTCCCTGATTCTAGCGTCCATCTATACCACTCTCCAATGATTCTCCTGCATAGGTCTGTGCAGCCACTCCCTAACTCTAGCGTCCATCTATACCACTCTCAATGATTCTCCTGCATAGGTCTGTGCGGCCCCTCCCTGATTATTGCGTCCATCTATACCACTCTCCAATGATTCTTATGCATAGGTCTGTGTGGCCCCTCCCTAATTCTAGCGTCCATCTATACCACTCTCCAATGATTCTCCTTCATAGGTCTGTACGGCCCCTCCCTGAATCTAGCGTTCATCTATAACACTCTCCAATGATTCTCCTGCATAGGTATGTGCGGCCCCTTCCTGATTCTAGTGTCCATCTATACCACTCTCCAATGATTCTCCTGCATAGGTCTGTGTGGCCCCTCCCTGATTCTAGCGTCCATCTATACCACTCCCCAATGATTCTCCTGCATAGGTCTCTGTGGCCCCTCCCTGATTCTAGCGTCCATCTATACCACTCTCCAATGATTCTCCTTCATAGGTCTGTGCGGCCCCTCCCTGAATCTAGCGTTCATCTATACCACTCTCCAATGATTCTCCTGCATAGGTCTGTGCGGCCCCTCCCTGATTCTAGCGTCCATCTATACCACTCTCCAATGATTCTCCTGCATAGGTCTGTGCGGCCCCTTCCTGATTCATGTGTCCATCTATACCACTCTCCAATGATTCTCTTGCATAGGTCTGTGTGGCCCCTCCCTGATTCTAGCGTCCATCTATACCACTCTCCAATGATTCTCCTGCATAGGTCTGTGTGGCCCCTCCCTAACTCTAGCGTCCATCTATACCACTCTCCAATGATTCTCCTGCATAGATCATGGTGGATCCTCCCTGATTCTAGTGTCCATCTATACCACTCTCCAATGATTCTCCTGCATAGGTCTGTGTGGCCCCTCCCTGATTCTAACCTCCATCTATACCACTCTCCAATGATTCTCCTGCATAGGTCTGTGTGGCCCCTCTCTGATTCTAGCGTCCATCTATACCACTCTCCAATGATTCTTCTGCATAGGTCTGTGCAGCCACTCCCTAACTCTAGCGTCCATCTATACCACTCTCCAATGATTCTCCTGCATAGGTCTGTGTGGCCCCTCTCTGATTCTAGCGTCCATCTATACCACTCTCCAATGATTCTTCTGCATAGGTCTGTGCAGCCACTCCCTAACTCTAGCGTCCATCTATGCCACTCTCCAATGATTCTCCTTCATAGGTCTGTGCGACCCCTCCCTGATTCCAGCGTCCATCTATACCACTCTCCAATGATTCACCTGCATAGGTCTGTGCGGCCCCTCCCTAATTCTAGCGTCCATCTATACCACTCTCCAATGATTCTCCTGCATAGGTCTGTGTGGCCCCTCTCTGATTCTAGCGTCCATCTATACCACTCTCCAATGATTCACCTGCATAGGTCTGTGTGGCCCCTCTCTGATTCTAGCGTCCATCTATACCACTCTCCAATGATTCTCCTGCAATGGTCTGTGTGGCCCCTCCCTGATTCAAGCGTCCATCTATAACACTCTCCAATGATTCACCTGCATAGATCTGTGTGGCCCCTCCCTGATTCTAGCGTCCATCTATACCACTCTCCAATGATTCACCTGCATAGGTCTGTGTGGCCCCTCTCTGATTCTAGCGTCCATCTATACCACTCTCCAATGATTCACCTGCATAGGTCTGTGTGGCCCCTCTCTGATTCTAGCGTCCATCTATACCACTCTCCAATGATTCTCCTGCATAGGTCTGTGCGGCCCCTCCCTGATTCTAGCGTCCATCTATACCACAGTCCCAATGATTCTCCTGCATAGGTCTGTGCGGCCCCTCCCTGATTCTAGCGTCCATCTATACCACTCTCCAATGATTCTCCTGCATAGGCCTGTGCGGCCCCTCCCTGATTCTAGTCCATCTATACCACTCTCCAATGATTCACCTGCATAGGTCTGTGTGTCCCCTCCCTGATTCTAGTGTCCATCTATACCACTCTCCAATGATTCTCCTGCATAGGTCTGTGCAGCCACTCCCTAACTCTAGCGTCCATCTATATCACTCTCCAATGATTCTCCTGCATAGGTCTGTGTGGCCCCTCCCTGATTCTAGCGTCCATCCATACCACTCTCCAATGATTCTCCTGCATAGGTCCGTGTGGCCTCTCCCTGATTCTAGCATCCATCTATACCACACTCCAATGATTCTCCTGCATAGGTCTGTGCGGCCCCTCCCTGATTCTAGCGTCCATCTATACCACTCTCCACTGATTCTCCTGCATAGGTCTGTGTGGCCCCTCCCTGATTCTAGCGTCCATCTATACCACTCTCCAATGATTCTCCTGCATAGGTCTGTGTGGCCCCTCCCTGATTCTAGCGTCCATCTATACCACTGTCCAATGATTCTCCTGCATAGGTCTGTGTGGCCCCTCCCTGATTCTAGCGTCCATCCATACCACTCTCCAATGATTCTCCTTCATAGGTCTGTGGGGCCCCTCCCTGATTCTAGCGTCCATCTATACCACTCTCCAATGATTCTCCTGCATAGGTCTGTGTGGCCCCTCCCTGATTCTAGCATCCATCTATACCACTCTCCAAGGATTCTCCTGCATAGGTCTGTGTGGCCCCTCCCTCATTCTAGGGTCCATCTATACCACTCTCCAATGATTCTCCTGCATAGGTCTGTGCAGCCCCTCCCTGATTCTAGCGTCCATCTATACCACTCTCCAATGATTCTCCTGCATAGGTCTGTGTGGCCCCTCCCTGATTCCAGCGTCCATCTATACCATTCTCCGATGATTCTTCTGCATAGGTCTGTGTGGCCCCTCCCTAACTCTAGTGTCCATCTATACCACTCTCCAATGATTCTCCTGCATAGGTCTGTGCGGCCCCTCGATTCTAACGTCCATCTATACCATTCTCCAATGATTCTCCTGCATAGGTCATGGTGGCCCCTCCCTGATTCTAGCGTCCATCTATACCACTCTCCAATGATTCTCCTGCATAGGTCTGTGCAGCCACTCCCTAACTCTAGCGTCCATCTATACCACTCTCAATGATTCTCCTGCATAGGTCTGTGCGGCCCCTCCCTGATTATTGCGTCCATCTATACCACTCTCCAATGATTCTTATGCATAGGTCTGTGTGGCCCCTCCCTAATTCTAGCGTCCATCTATACCACTCTCCAATGATTCTCCTTCATAGGTCTGTACGGCCCCTCCCTGAATCTAGCGTTCATCTATAACACTCTCCAATGATTCTCCTGCATAGGTATGTGCGGCCCCTTCCTGATTCTAGTGTCCATCTATACCACTCTCCAATGTTTCTCCTGCATAGGTCTGTGTGGCCCCTCCCTGATTCTAGCGTCCATCTATACCACTCCCCAATGATTCTCCTGCATAGGTCTCTGTGGCCCCTCCCTGATTCTAGCATCCATCTATACCACTCTCCAATGATTCTCCTTCATAGGTCTGTGCGGCCCCTCCCTGAATCTAGCGTTCATCTATACCACTCTCCAATGATTCTCCTGCATAGGTCTGTGCGGCCCCTCCCTGATTCTAGCGTCCATCTATACCACTCTCCAATGATTCTCCTGCATAGGTCTGTGCGGCCCCTTCCTGATTCATGTGTCCATCTATACCACTCTCCAATGATTCTCTTGCATAGGTCTGTGTGGCCCCTCCCTGATTCTAGCGTCCATCTATACCACTCTCCAATGATTCTCCTGCATAGGTCTGTGTGGCCCCTCCCTAACTCTAGCGTCCATCTATACCACTCTCCAATGATTCTCCTGCATAGATCATGGTGGATCCTCCCTGATTCTAGTGTCCATCTATACCACTCTCCAATGATTCTCCTGCATAGGTCTGTGTGGCCCCTCCCTGATTCTAACCTCCATCTATACCACTCTCCAATGATTCTCCTGCATAGGTCTGTGTGGCCCCTCTCTGATTCTAGCGTCCATCTATACCACTCTCCAATGATTCTTCTGCATAGGTCTGTGCAGCCACTCCCTAACTCTAGCGTCCATCTATACCACTCTCCAATGATTCTCCTGCATAGGTCTGTGTGGCCCCTCTCTGATTCTAGCGTCCATCTATACCACTCTCCAATGATTCTTCTGCATAGGTCTGTGCAGCCACTCCCTAACTCTAGCGTCCATCTATGCCACTCTCCAATGATTCTCCTTCATAGGTCTGTGCGACCCCTCCCTGATTCCAGCGTCCATCTATACCACTCTCCAATGATTCACCTGCATAGGTCTGTGCGGCCCCTCCCTAATTCTAGCGTCCATCTATACCACTCTCCAATGATTCTCCTGCATAGGTCTGTGTGGCCCCTCTCTGATTCTAGCGTCCATCTATACCACTCTCCAATGATTCACCTGCATAGGTCTGTGTGGCCCCTCTCTGATTCTAGCGTCCATCTATACCACTCTCCAATGATTCTCCTGCAATGGTCTGTGTGGCCCCTCCCTGATTCAAGCGTCCATCTATAACACTCTCCAATGATTCACCTGCATAGATCTGTGTGGCCCCTCCCTGATTCTAGCGTCCATCTATACCACTCTCCAATGATTCACCTGCATAGGTCTGTGTGGCCCCTCTCTGATTCTAGCGTCCATCTATACCACTCTCCAATGATTCACCTGCATAGGTCTGTGTGGCCCCTCTCTGATTCTAGCGTCCATCTATACCACTCTCCAATGATTCTCCTGCATAGGTCTGTGCGGCCCCTCCCTGATTCTAGCGTCCATCTATACCACAGTCCCAATGATTCTCCTGCATAGGTCTGTGCGGCCCCTCCCTGATTCTAGCGTCCATCTATACCACTCTCCAATGATTCTCCTGCATAGGCCTGTGCGGCCCCTCCCTGATTCTAGTCCATCTATACCACTCTCCAATGATTCACCTGCATAGGTCTGTGTGTCCCCTCCCTGATTCTAGTGTCCATCAATACCACTCTCCAATGATTCTCCTGCATAGGTCTGTGCAGCCACTCCCTAACTCTAGCGTCCATCTATATCACTCTCCAATGATTCTCCTGCATAGGTCTGTGTGGCCCCTCCCTGATTCTAGCGTCCATCCATACCACTCTCCAATGATTCTCCTGCATAGGTCCGTGTGGCCTCTCCCTGATTCTAGCATCCATCTATACCACACTCCAATGATTCTCCTGCATAGGTCTGTGCGGCCCCTCCCTGATTCTAGCGTCCATCTATACCACTCTCCACTGATTCTCCTGCATAGGTCTGTGTGGCCCCTCCCTGATTCTAGCGTCCATCTATACCACTCTCCAATGATTCTCCTGCATAGGTCTGTGTGGCCCCTCCCTGATTCTAGCGTCCATCTATACCACTGTCCAATGATTCTCCTGCATAGGTCTGTGTGGCCCCTCCCTGATTCTAGCGTCCATCCATACCACTCTCCAATGATTCTCCTTCATAGGTCTGTGGGGCCCCTCCCTGATTCTAGCGTCCATCTATACCACTCTCCAATGATTCTCCTGCATAGGTCTGTGTGGCCCCTCCCTGATTCTAGCATCCATCTATACCACTCTCCAAGGATTCTCCTGCATAGGTCTGTGTGGCCCCTCCCTCATTCTAGGGTCCATCTATACCACTCTCCAATGATTCTCCTGCATAGGTCTGTGCAGCCCCTCCCTGATTCTAGCGTCCATCTATACCACTCTCCAATGATTCTCCTGCATAGTTCTGTGCGGCCCCTCCCTGATTCGAGCGTCCATCTATACCACTCTCCAATGATTCACATGCATAGCTCTGTGTGTCCCCTCCCTGATTCTAGCGTCCATCTATACCACTCTCCAATGATTCTTAACATAGGTCTGTGCGACCCCTCCCTGACTCTAGCATCCATCTATACCACTCTCCAATGATTCTCCTGCATAGGTCTGTGCGGCCCCTCCCTGATTCTAGCGTCCATCTATACCACTCTCCAATGATTCTCCTGCATAGGTCTGTGCGGCCCCTCCCTGATTCTAGTGTCCATCTATACCACTCTCCAATGATTCTCCTGCATAGGCCTGTGTGGCCTCTCCCTGACTCTAGCATCCATCTATACCACAGTCTCAATGTTTCTCCTGCATAGGTCTGTGTGGCCCCTCCCTGATTCTAGCGTCCATCTATACCACTCTCCAATGATTCTCCTGCATAGGTCTGTGTGGCCCCTCCCTAACTCTAGCGTCCATCTATACCACAGTCCAATGATTCACCTGCATAGGTCTGTGTGGCCCCTCCCTGATTCTAGCGTCCAGCTATACCACTCTCCAATGATTCTCCTGCATAGGTCTGTGCGGCCCCTCCCTGATTCTAGCGTCCATCTATACCACTCTCCAATGATTCTCCTGCATAGGCCTGTGTGGCCTCTCCCTGACTCTAGCATCCATCTATACCACAGTCTCAATGTTTCTCCTGCATAGGTCTGTGTGGCCCCTAACTGATTCTAGCGTCCATCTATACCACTCTCCAATGATTCTCCTGCATAGGTCTGTGTGGCCCCTCCCTAACTCTAGCGTCCATCTATACCACAGTCCAATGATTCACCTGCATAGGTCTGTGTGGCCCCTCCCTGATTCTAGCGTCCATCTATACCACAGTCCAATGATTCTCCTGCATAGGTCTGTGTGGCCCCTCCCTAACTCTAGCGTCCATCTATACCACTCTCCAATTGTTCTCCTGCATAGGTCCGTGTGGCCCCTCCCTGTCTCTAGCGTCCATCTATACCACTCTCCAATGATTCTCCTGCATAGGTCTGTGTGGCCCCTCCCTGATTCTAGCGTCCATCTATACCACAGTCCAATGATTCTCCTGCATAGGTCTGTGTGGCCCCTCCCTAACTCTAGCGTCCATCTATACCACTCTCCAATGATTCTTCTGCATAGGTCTGTGTGGCCCCTCTCTGATTCTAGCGTCCATCTATACCACTCTCCAATGATTCTTCTGCATAGGTCTGTGCAGCCACTCCCTAACTCTAGCGTCCATCTATACCACTCTCCAATGATTCTCCTGCATAGGTCTGTGTGGCCCCTCTCTGATTCTAGCGTCCATCTATACCACTCTCCAATGATTCTTCTGCATAGGTCTGTGCAGCCACTCCCTAACTCTAGCGTCCATCTATGCCACTCTCCAATGATTCTCCTTCATAGGTCTGTGCGACCCCTCCCTGATTCCAGCGTCCATCTATACCACTCTCCAATGATTCACCTGCATAGGTCTGTGCGGCCCCTCCCTAATTCTAGCGTCCATCTATACCACTCTCCAATGATTCTCCTGCATAGGTCTGTGTGGCCCCTCTCTGATTCTAGCGTCCATCTATACCACTCTCCAATGATTCACCTGCATAGGTCTGTGTGGCCCCTCTCTGATTCTAGCGTCCATCTATACCACTCTCCAATGATTCTCCTGCAATGGTCTGTGTGGCCCCTCCCTGATTCAAGCGTCCATCTATAACACTCTGCAATGATTCACCTGCATAGATCTGTGTGGCCCCTCCCTGATTCTAGCGTCCATCTATACCACTCTCCAATGATTCACCTGCATAGGTCTGTGTGGCCCCTCTCTGATTCTAGCGTCCATCTATACCACTCTCCAATGATTCACCTGCATAGGTCTGTGTGGCCCCTCTCTGATTCTAGCGTCCATCTATACCACTCTCCAATGATTCTCCTGCATAGGTCTGTGCGGCCCCTCCCTGATTCTAGCGTCCATCTATACCACAGTCCCAATGATTCTCCTGCATAGGTCTGTGCGGCCCCTCCCTGATTCTAGCGTCCATCTATACCACTCTCCAATGATTCTCCTGCATAGGCCTGTGCGGCCCCTCCCTGATTCTAGTCCATCTATACCACTCTCCAATGATTCACCTGCATAGGTCTGTGTGTCCCCTCCCTGATTCTAGTGTCCATCTATACCACTCTCCAATGATTCTCCTGCATAGGTCTGTGCAGCCACTCCCTAACTCTAGCGTTCATCTATATCACTCTCCAATGATTCTCCTGCATAGGTCTGTGTGGCCCCTCCCTGATTCTAGCGTCCATCCATACCACTCTCCAATGATTCTCCTGCATAGGTCCGTGTGGCCTCTCCCTGATTCTAGCATCCATCTATACCACACTCCAATGATTCTCCTGCATAGGTCTGTGCGGCCCCTCCCTGATTCTAGCGTCCATCTATACCACTCTCCACTGATTCTCCTGCATAGGTCTGTGTGGCCCCTCCCTGATTCTAGCGTCCATCTATACCACTCTCCAATGATTCTCCTGCATAGGTCTGTGTGGCCCCTCCCTGATTCTAGCGTCCATCTATACCACTGTCCAATGATTCTCCTGCATAGGTCTGTGTGGCCCCTCCCTGATTCTAGCGTCCATCCATACCACTCTCCAATGATTCTCCTTCATAGGTCTGTGGGGCCCCTCCCTGATTCTAGCGTCCATCTATACCACTCTCCAATGATTCTCCTGCATAGGTCTGTGTGGCCCCTCCCTGATTCTAGCATCCATCTATACCACTCTCCAAGGATTCTCCTGCATAGGTCTGTGTGGCCCCTCCCTCATTCTAGGGTCCATCTATACCACTCTCCAATGATTCTCCTGCATAGGTCTGTGCAGCCCCTCCCTGATTCTAGCGTCCATCTATACCACTCTCCAATGATTCTCCTGCATAGTTCTGTGCGGCCCCTCCCTGATTCGAGCGTCCATCTATACCACTCTCCAATGATTCACATGCATAGCTCTGTGTGTCCCCTCCCTGATTCTAGCGTCCATCTATACCACTCTCCAATGATTCTTAACATAGGTCTGTGCGACCCCTCCCTGACTCTAGCATCCATCTATACCACTCTCCAATGATTCTCCTGCATAGGTCTGTGCGGCCCCTCCCTGATTCTAGCGTCCATCTATACCACTCTCCAATGATTCTCCTGCATAGGTCTGTGCGGCCCCTCCCTGATTCTAGCGTCCATCTATACCACTCTCCAATGATTCTCCTGCATAGGCCTGTGTGGCCTCTCCCTGACTCTAGCATCCATCTATACCACAGTCTCAATGTTTCTCCTGCATAGGTCTGTGTGGCCCCTCCCTGATTCTAGCGTCCATCTATACCACTCTCCAATGATTCTCCTGCATAGGTCTGTGTGGCCCCTCCCTAACTCTAGCGTCCATCTATACCACAGTCCAATGATTCACCTGCATAGGTCTGTGTGGCCCCTCCCTGATTCTAGCGTCCAGCTATACCACTCTCCAATGATTCTCCTGCATAGGTCTGTGCGGCCCCTCCCTGATTCTAGCGTCCATCTATACCACTCTCCAATGATTCTCCTGCATAGGCCTGTGTGGCCTCTCCCTGACTCTAGCATCCATCTATACCACAGTCTCAATGTTTCTCCTGCATAGGTCTGTGTGGCCCCTAACTGATTCTAGCGTCCATCTATACCACTCTCCAATGATTCTCCTGCATAGGTCTGTGTGGCCCCTCCCTAACTCTAGCGTCCATCTATACCACAGTCCAATGATTCACCTGCATAGGTCTGTGTGGCCCCTCCCTGATTCTAGCGTCCATCTATACCACAGTCCAATGATTCTCCTGCATAGGTCTGTGTGGCCCCTCCCTAACTCTAGCGTCCATCTATACCACTCTCCAATTGTTCTCCTGCATAGGTCCGTGTGGCCCCTCCCTGTCTCTAGCGTCCATCTATACCACTCTCCAATGATTCTCCTGCATAGGTCTGTGTGGCCCCTCCCTGATTCTAGCGTCCATCTATACCACAGTCCAATGATTCTCCTGCATAGGTCTGTGTGGCCCCTCCCTAACTCTAGCGTCCATCTATACCACTCTCCAATGATTCTTCTGCATAGGTCTGTGTGGCCCCTCCCTGATTCTAGCATCCATCTACACCACAGTCTCAATGATTCTCCTACATAGGTCTGTGCGGCCCCTCCCTGATCTAGCGTCCATCTATACTACTCCCCAATGATTCTCCTGCATAGGTCTGTGCGGCCCCTCCCTGATCTAGCATCCATCTATACCACTCCCCAATGATTCTCCTGCATAGGTCTGTGTGGCCCCTCACTGATTCTAGCGTCCTTCTATACCACTCTCCAATGATTCTCCTGCATAGGTCTGTGATGCCCCTCCCTAACTCTAGCATCAATCTATACCACTGTCAATGATTCTTCTGCATAGGTCTGAGCGGCCACTCCCTGATTCTAGTCCATCTATGCCACTCCCCAATGATTCTCCTGCATAGGTCTGTGCGGCCCCTCCCTGAATCTAGCGTCCATCTATACCACTCTCCAATGATTCTCCTGCATAGGTCTGTGTGGCCCCTCCCTGATTCTAGCGTCCATCTATACCACTCTCCAATGATTCTCCTGCATAGGTCTGTGTGGCCTCTCCCTGATTCTAGCGTCCATCTATACCACTCTCCAATGATTCTCCTGCATAGGTCTGTGTGGCCCCTCCCTGATTCTAGCGTCCATCTATACCACTCTCCAATGATTCTCCTGCATAGGTCTGTGTGGCCTCTCCCTGATTCTTGTCCATCTATACCACTCTCCAATGATTCTCCTGCATAGGTCCGTATGGCCCCTCCCTGATTCTAGCATCCATCTATACCACTCTCCAATGATTCTCCTGCATAGGTCTGTGTGGCCTCTCCCTGATTCTAGTCCATCTATACCACTCTACAATGATTCTCCTGCATAGGTCTGTGTGGCCCCTCCCTGATTCTAGCACCCATCTATACCACTCTCCAATGATTCTCCTGCATAGGTCTGTGTGGCCTCTCCCTGATTCTAGTCCATCTATACCACTCTCCAATGAGTCTCCTGGATAGGTCCGTGTGGCCCCTCCCTGATTCTAGCATCCATCTATACCACTCTCCAATGATTCTCCTGCATAGGTCTGTGTGGCCTCTCCCTGATTCTAGTCCATCTATACCACTCTCCAATGATTCTTCTGCATAGGTCTGTGTGGCCCCTCCCTGATTCTAGCGTCCATCTATACCACTCTCCAATGATTCTCCTGCATAGGTCTGTGCGGCCCCTCCCTGATTCTAGCGTCCATCTATACCACTCTCCAATGATTCTCCTGTATAGGTCTGTGCGGCCCCTCCCTGATTCTAGCGTCCATCTATACCACTCTCCAATGATTCCTCTGTATAGGTCTTATGTGGCCCCTCCCTTATTCTAGCGTCCATCTATACCACACTCCAATGATTCGCCTGCATTGGTCTGTGTGGCCCCTCCCTGATTCTAGCGTCCATCTATACCACTCTCCAATGATTCTCCTGCATAGGTCTGTGCTGCCCCTCCCTGATTCTAGCATCCATCTATACCACTCTCCAATGATTCTCCTGCATAGGTCTGTGTGGCCCCTCCCTGATTTTAGCGTCCATCTATACCACTCCCCAATGATTCTCCTGCATAGGTCTGTGCGGCCCCTTCCTGATTCTAGTGTCCATCTATACCACTCTCCAATAATTCTCCTACATAGGTCGGTGCGGCCCCTCCCTGATTCTAGCGTCCATCTTTACCACTCTCCGATGATTCTCCTGCATAGGTCTGTATGGCCCCTCCCTGATTCTAGCGTCCATCTATACCACTCTCTGATGATTCTCCTGCATATGTCTGTGCGGCCCCTCCCTGATTCTAGCGTCCATCTATACCACTCTCCAATGATTCTCCTGCATAGGTCTGTGCGGCCCCTTCCTGATTCTAGTGTCCATCTATACCACTCTCCAATGATTCTCTTGCATAGGTCTGTGTGGCCCCTCCCTGATTCTAGCGTCCATCTATACCACTCTCCAATGATTCTCCTGCATAGGTCTGTGTGGCCCCTCCCTAACTCTAGCGTCCATCTATACTACTCTCCAATGATTCTCCTGCATAGATCATGGTGGCCCCTCCCTGATTCTAGCGTCCATCTATACCACTCTCCAATGATTCTCCTGCATAGGTCTGTGTGGCCCCTCCCTGATTCTAACCTCCATCTATACCACTCTCCAATGATTCTCCTGCATAGGTCTGTGTGGCCCCTCTCTGATTCTAGCGTCCATCTATACCACTCTCCAATGATTCTTCTGCATAGGTCTGTGCAGCCACTCCCTAACTCTAGCGTCCATCTATACCACTCTCCAATGATTCTCCTGCATAGGTCTGTGCAGCCACTCCCTAACTCTAGCGTCCATCTATGCCACTCTCCAATGATTCTCCTTCATAGGTCTGTGCGACCCCTCCCTGATTCCAGCGTCCATCTATACCACTCTCCAATGATTCACCTGCATAGGTCTGTGCGGCCCCTCCCTAATTCTAGCGTCCATCTATACCACTCTCCAATGATTCTCCTGCATAGGTCTGTGTGGCCCCTCTCTGATTCTAGCGTCCATCTATACCACTCTCCAATGATTCACCTGCATAGGTCTGTGTGGCCCCTCTCTGATTCTAGCGTCCATCTATACCACTCTCCAATGATTCTCCTGCAATGGTCTGTGTGGCCCCTCCCTGATTCAAGCGTCCATCTATAACACTCTCCAATGATTCACCTGCATAGGTCTGTGTGGCCCCTCCCTGATTCTAGCGTCCATCTATACCACTCTCCAATGATTCAACTGCATAGGTCTGTGTGGCCCCTCTCTGATTCTAGCGTCCATCTATACCACTCTCCAATGATTCACCTGCATAGGTCTGTGTGGCCCCTCTCTGATTCTAGCGTCCATCTATACCACTCTCCAATGATTCTCCTGCATAGGTCTGTGCGGCCCCTCCCTGATTCTAGCGTCCATCTATACCACAGTCCCAATGATTCTCCTGCATAGGTCTGTGCGGCCCCTCCCTGATTCTAGCGTCCATCTATACCACTCTCCAATGATTCTCCTGCATAGGCCTGTGCGGCCCCTCCCTGATTCTAGTCCATCTATACCACTCTCCAATGATTCACCTGCATAGGTCTGTGTGTCCCCTCCCTGATTCTAGTGTCCATCTATACCACTCTCCAATGATTCTCCTGCATAGGTCTGTGCAGCCACTCCCTGATTCTAGCATCCATCTATACCACACTCCAATGATTCTCCTGCATAGGTCTGTGCGGCCCCTCCCTGATTCTAGCGTCCATCTATACCACTCTCCACTGATTCTCCTGCATAGGTCTGTGTGGCCCCTCCCTGATTCTAGCGTCCATCTATACCACTCTCCAATGATTCTCCTGCATAGGTCTGTGTGGCCCCTCCCTGATTCTAGCGTCCATCTATACCACTGTCCAATGATTCTCCTGCATAGGTCTGTGTGGCCCCTCCCTGATTCTAGCGTCCATCCATACCACTCTCCAATGATTCTCCTTCATAGGTCTGTGCGGCCCCTCCCTGATTCTAGCGTCCATCTATACCACTCTCCAATGATTCTCCTGCATAGGTCTGTGTGGCCCCTCCCTGATTCTAGCATCCATCTATACCACTCTCCAAGGATTCTCCTGCATAGGTCTGTGTGGCCCCTCCCTCATTCTAGGGTCCATCTATACCACTCTCCAATGATTCTCCTGCATAGGTCTGTGCAGCCCCTCCCTGATTCTAGCGTCCATCTATACCACTCTCCAATGATTCTCCTGCATAGTTCTGTGCGGCCCCTCCCTGATTCGAGCGTCCATCTATACCACTCTCCAATGATTCACATGCATAGCTCTGTGTGTCCCCTCCCTGATTCTAGCGTCCATCTATACCACTCTCCAATGATTCTTAACATAGGTCTGTGCGACCCCTCCCTGACTCTAGCATCCATCTATACCACTCTCCAATGATTCTCCTGCATAGGTCTGTGCGGCCCCTCCCTGATTCTAGCGTCCATCTATACCACTCTCCAATGATTCTCCTGCATAGGTCTGTGCGGCCCCTCCCTGATTCTAGCGTCCATCTATACCACTCTCCAATGATTCTCCTGCATAGGCCTGTGTGGCCTCTCCCTGACTCTAGCATCCATCTATACCACAGTCTCAATGTTTCTCCTGCATAGGTCTGTGTGGCCCCTCCCTGATTCTAGCGTCCATCTATACCACTCTCCAATGATTCTCCTGCATAGGTCTGTGTGGCCCCTCCCTAACTCTAGCGTCCATCTATACCACAGTCCAATGATTCACCTGCATAGGTCTGTGTGGCCCCTCCCTGATTCTAGCGTCCAGCTATACCACTCTCCAATGATTCTCCTGCATAGGTCTGTGCGGCCCCTCCCTGATTCTAGCGTCCATCTATACCACTCTCCAATGATTCTCCTGCATAGGCCTGTGTGGCCTCTCCCTGACTCTAGCATCCATCTATACCACAGTCTCAATGTTTCTCCTGCATAGGTCTGTGTGGCCCCTAACTGATTCTAGCGTCCATCTATACCACTCTCCAATGATTCTCCTGCATAGGTCTGTGTGGCCCCTCCCTAACTCTAGCGTCCATCTATACCACAGTCCAATGATTCACCTGCATAGGTCTGTGTGGCCCCTCCCTGATTCTAGCGTCCATCTATACCACAGTCCAATGATTCTCCTGCATAGGTCTGTGTGGCCCCTCCCTAACTCTAGCGTCCATCTATACCACTCTCCAATTGTTCTCCTGCATAGGTCCGTGTGGCCCCTCCCTGTCTCTAGCGTCCATCTATACCACTCTCCAATGATTCTCCTGCATAGGTCTGTGTGGCCCCTCCCTGATTCTAGCGTCCATCTATACCACAGTCCAATGATTCTCCTGCATAGGTCTGTGTGGCCCCTCCCTAACTCTAGCGTCCATCTATACCACTCTCCAATGATTCTTCTGCATAGGTCTGTGTGGCCCCTCCCTGATTCTAGCATCCATCTACACCACAGTCTCAATGATTCTCCTGCATAGGTCTGTGCGGCCCCTCCCTGATCTAGCGTCCATCTATACCACTCCCCAATGATTCTCCTGCATAGGTCTGTGCGGCCCCTCCCTGATCTAGCATCCATCTATACCACTCCCCAATGATTCTCCTGCATAGGTCTGTGTGGCCCCTCACTGATTCTAGCGTCCTTCTATACCACTCTCCAATGATTCTCCTGCATAGGTCTGTGATGCCCCTCCCTAACTCTAGCATCAATCTATACCACTGTCAATGATTCTTCTGCATAGGTCTGAGCGGCCACTCCCTGATTCTAGTCCATCTATGCCACTCCCCAATGATTCTCCTGCATAGGTCTGTGCGGCCCCTCCCTGAATCTAGCGTCCATCTATACCACTCTCCAATGATTCTCCTGCATAGGTCTGTGTGGCCCCTCCCTGATTCTAACGTCCATCTATACCACTCTCCAATGATTCTCCTGCATAGGTCTGTGTGGCCTCTCCCTGATTCTAGCGTCCATCTATACCACTCTCCAATGATTCTCCTGCATAGGTCTGTGTGGCCCCTCCCTGATTCTAGCGTCCATCTATACCACTCTCCAATGATTCTCCTGCATAGGTCTGTGTGGCCTCTCCCTGATTCTTGTCCATCTATACCACTCTCCAATGATTCTCCTGCATAGGTCTGTGCGGCCCCTCCCTGAATCTAGCGTCCATCTATACCACTCTCCAATGATTCTCCTGCATAGGTCTGTGTGGCCCCTCCCTGATTCTAGCGTCCATCTATACCACTCTCCAATGATTCTCCTGCATAGGTCTGTGTGGCCCCTCCCTGATTCTAGCGTCCATCTATACCACTCTCCAATGATTCTCCTGCATAGGTCTGTGTGGCCTCTCCCTGATTCTAGTCCATCTATACCACTCTCCAATGATTCTCCTGCATAGGTCTGTGTGGCCCCTCCCTGATTCTAGCACCCATCTATACCACTCTCCAATGATTCTCCTGCATAGGTCTGTGTGGCCTCTCCCTGATTCTAGTCCATCTATACCACTCTCCAATGAGTCTCCTGGATAGGTCCGTGTGGCCCCTCCCTGATTCTAGCATCCATCTATACCACTCTCCAATGATTCTCCTGCATAGGTCTGTGTGGCCTCTCCCTGATTCTAGTCCATCTATACCACTCTCCAATGATTCTTCTGCATAGGTCTGTGTGGCCCCTCCCTGATTCTAGCGTCCATCTATACCACTCTCCAATGATTCTCCTGCATAGGTCTGTGCGGCCCCTCCCTGATTCTAGCGTCCATCTATACCACTCTCCAATGATTCTCCTGTATAGGTCTGTGCGGCCCCTCCCTGATTCTAGCGTCCATCTATACCACTCTCCAATGATTCCTCTGCATAGGTCTTATGTGGCCCCTCCCTTATTCTAGCGTCCATCTATACCACACTCCAATGATTCGCCTGCATTGGTCTGTGTGGCCCCTCCCTGATTCTAGCCTCCATCTATACCACTCTCCAATGATTCTCCTGCATAGGTCTGTGCTGCCCCTCCCTGATTCTAGCATCCATCTATACCACTCTCCAATGATTCTCCTGCATAGGTCTGTGTGGCCCCTCCCTGATTTTAGCGTCCATCTATACCACTCCCCAATGATTCTCCTGCATAGGTCTGTGCGGCCCCTTCCTGATTCTAGTGTCCATCTATACCACTCTCCAATGATTCTCCTACATAGGTCGGTGCGGCCCCTCCCTGATTCTAGCGTCCATCTTTACCACTCTCCGATGATTCTCCTGCATAGGTCTGTATGGCCCCTCCCTGATTCTAGCGTCCATCTATACCACTCTCTGATGATTCTCCTGCATAGGTCTGTGCGGCCCCTCCCTGATTCTAGCGTCCATCTATACCACTCTCAAATGAATCTCCTGCATAGGTCTGTGTGGCCCCTCCCTGTTTCTAGCGTCCATCTATACCACAGTCCCAACGATTCTCCTGCATAGGTCTGTGTGGCCCCTCCCTGATTCTAGCGTCCATCTATACCACTCTCCAATGAATCTCCTGCATAGGTCTGTGTGGCCCCTCCCTGTTTCTAGCGTCCATCTATACCACAGTCCCAATGATTCTCCTGCATAGGTCTGTGCGGCCCCTCCCTGATTCTAGCGTCTATCTATACCACTCCCCAATGATTCTCCTGCATAGGTCTGTGTGGCCCCTCCCTGATTCTAGCGTCCCTCTATACCACTCCCCAATGATTCTCCTGCATAGGTCTGTGCGGCCCCTTCCTGATTCTAGTGTCCATCTATACCACTCTCCGATGATTCTCCTGCATAGGTCGGTGTGGCCCCTCCCTGTTTCTAGCGTCCATCTATACCACAGTCCCAATGATTCTCCTGCATAGGTCTGTGCGGCCCCATGCTGATTCCAGCGTCCATCTATACCAATCTCCACTGATTCTTCTGCATAGGTCTGTGTGGCCCCTCCCTGATTCTAGCGTCCATCTATACCACTCTCCACTGATTCTCCTGCATAGGTCTGTGTGGCCCCTCCCTGATTCTAGCGTCCATCTATACCACTCTCCAATGATCTCCCGCATAGGCCTGTGTGGCCTCTCCATGATTCTAGCGTCCATCTATACCACTCTCCAATGATTCTACTGCATAGGTCTGTGTGGCCCCTCCCTGTTTCTAGCGTCCATCTATACCACTCTCCAATGATTCTTCTGCATAGGTCTGTGTGGCCCCTCCCTGATTCTAGCGTCCATCTATACCACTCTCCAATGATTCTCCCGCATAGGTCTGTGTGGCCCCTCCCTCATTCTAGCGTCCATCTATACCACTCTCCAATGATTCCTCTGCATAGGTCTTATGTGGCCCCTCCCTTATTCTAGCGTCCATCTATACCACTCTCCAATGATTCTCCTGCATAGGTCTGTGCGGCCCCTCCCTGATTCTAGCGTCCATCTATACCACTCTCCACTGATTCTCCTGCATAGGTCTGTGCGGCCCCTCCCTGATTCTAGCATCCATCTATACCACTCTCCAATGATTCTCCTGCATAGGTCTGTGTGGCCCCTCCCTGATTCTAGCGTCCATCTATACCACGCTCCAATGATTCTCCTGCATAGGCCTGTGCGGCCCCTCCCTGATTCTAGCGTCAATCAATATCACTCCCCAATGATTCTCCTGCATAGGTCTGTGCG
This sequence comes from Lissotriton helveticus, assembly GCF_964261635.1. Classification (NCBI taxonomy): domain Eukaryota; kingdom Metazoa; phylum Chordata; class Amphibia; order Caudata; family Salamandridae; genus Lissotriton; species Lissotriton helveticus. The sequence continues at coordinate 2,335,516 of NW_027611659.1, read as the reverse complement.
GCCCCTTCCTGATTCTAGGGTCCATCTATACCACTCTCCAATGATTCTCCTACATAGGTCGGTGCGGCCCCTCCCTGATTCTAGCGTCCATCTATACCACTCTCCAATGATTCTCCTGCATAGGTCTGTGTGGCCCCTCCCTGTTTCTAGCGTCCATCTATACCACAGTCCCAATGATTCTCCTGCGTAGGTCTGTGTGGCACCTCCCTGATTCTAGCGTCCATCTATACCACTCTCCAATGATTCACCTGCATAGGTCTGTGTGGCCCCTCCCTGATTCTAGCATCCATCTATACCACAGTCCCAATGATTCTCCTGCATAGTTCTGTGTGGCCCCTCCCTGATTCTAGCATCCATCTATACCACTCTCAATGAGTCTCCTGCATATGCCTGTGTGGCCCCTCCCTGATTCTAGCATCCATCTATAGCACTCTCCAATGATTCTTCTGCACAGGTTTGGGTGGCCCCTCCCTGATTCTAGCGTCCATCTATACCACTCCCCAATGATTCTCCTGCATAGGTCTGTGCGGCCCCTCCGTGATTCTGGCGTCCATCTATACCACTCTCCAATGATTCTCCTGCATAGGTCTGTGTGGCCCCTCCCTGAATCTAGTATCCATCTATACTGTGAGAAGTTGGCCTGATATATGATGCTCACTAGTTCTAGTGATCACCTTGTATCATGCCAAGCAACCCTTATGGTGCAGGTTGTAAAGTCAACCTTATAGACAAGCTATCCTATGGGTAACATGGACTAAGCAGTCTTAGGCTAAACTCTGTAAAGGCATGTGAAGCAAGCTGTTTTACCATACACAATCCCTTGAATACCAAATGAAAGGACACCACACAGATATATATTGAAAATATATATAGATTTATTACTACAAATATCCCTGATACTCTTTATGAGCACAGAAGCAAATACGTTAAAACAAAACACAGTTTAAATACACAAAAGTTGCACAATATGGATGAGCCCTAGGGGCCACCTAAACCATATACTAAAATAGTGGTATAAGAACCACTATGGGGAAAGTGAAGAGGCCTAGGGCCTGGGGAATCGCTGGAGCTGTTCGGGACTAGCAGTGAAGAAGTCGGGAAAGGCCCGCGGGACTCGGGAGCAGTGCGGAAAGTGCACGCTTTACCAATGCAATGTCAATGGTGCGTAAAAAGTACAAAGTTAGTTAAAAAGGAACCTTCCGAGTGACCTAGAAAGCTGAAACTTGAGACACAGACACTAGAGGTGTGTACCAGTGTGGGAACACCGGCGAAGCTGAGTTACCTCACCCACAGGAAGCGGGTGCATAGGGTCGAAGTAGTGTCGGGTTTCGTCACGCAGGTCGATGGTGCTTGGAGCTGAAGATGCTGCAGGCGGCTCGATGTGAAGAGTTCCGGTGGATCCAAGGGTGGATCTGAAGAGGTGAAGACCTGAAAGCAGAGGGGATAATGTTCAAAGTCACTAGCCAGTGACTACCGTGGAACCAGAGTGGAACCAGGTGATGTCGGGTGCAAACAGGCGTCGAGGTGTAGCTTCTCTCTGCAGCCATGTGGACACAAGGGGTCGAAGACATCCAGGAGTCGGTCACGAGCTGTCCCACGCAGGCTTCTCGCTGTTGGCAGTGTCGGCGACTTGATAGAAACAACCAGGCCTTGGCTAATGCAAGCCATGCAGGAATCAAGAAAGGCTTGTCACTTGGACCAACAAGGTCAGAGTGGGTGCTCCTTTTCACAGGAGCAAGGGCAAGTCTGGAGCAACCAGACCTGCAGTGAAAGTTGTAGGTTTCGTCGCCAAGATGGCCGCTAGCCACGTGGCAAGTGGCCGGGATGGCGCGTCGAGTGGCACGGTGCAAAAGGGCCCCACGCAGATCGTGGAGATGCTGGGGGGCTGATCTTTGGGACAAAGGCTGCTCGAGGTTAGGGCTTCTCAAACCCCAAAGCACAGCATCGAGGGTGCCTCTGATGCTGCGCAGTCAGCGTCTCGGGGGTCTTTCAAGATGTCCGGTCCCACGTCTCTCGGTGCCTCCACGGGTCCCTTCTTTGCAGGGACTGTGGATCGGGCTGTGAAAAGTCTGGGAGTCTGGGTCTTGTCAGGCTCTGGGCTCGGGCTCCACCGGGAGGCGGCGGCAAAGCAGACGTCGAGTTGCTGGTTGGTGCCTGTGTTCACAGGGTGGTCACTCCTTGGCCACAAGGGAGATTCTCTTCCGTCTTCTGTGCAGCAGAATGTCGAAGTCCAGTCTTCTTCTTTATTTCAAGTTGATTCAGGATGATCTGAAGTCTCAGGACACAGCTCCCACTCTTATTCGAATCTGGGGGGCCGGATCACCTACTAGGTCCCTCCTCTGGGTGGAACCAGGAAGGGGGGTGGTTACACCCCTTTTCCTTTGTCCAGTTTCGCGCCAGGACTGGGGCTGGAAAGCCCCAGCACCGGTTTGAACTGGCCTATGCACAGGGACACCTTGTGTGCCCCAGGCATGTCTGTTTCTTTTCAGCCCTGTCCTACCCAATACACAAAATCCTGTCTGGGGTGGTGCTAGCACCTCCCCAGGCAGGAAACCCTTTGTCCAAGCTGCCCTCGCTGGAAGGACTCCCAGCAGCAGGAGGTCAGACTTGTGTCTGTGGTGGCAGCATCCATTTTGTGATCCTAAGGCTCTGTTTAACTTTAACCGGGGTTCAGGCTAGGTACATGTCGTGTCCCTCTAGAAGGGTGAAATGCTACCCCCGTCGCCAGAATTGGCGAGGGGGTAGTATTCCAATTCGTATGACACCTTACTCGACATGTTTTGATAAAGCCAAACCTAAGATAGCATTTAACCGCGAGGATTATAATGCACTTAAGAGGGATGTATGACGTTACAACGCATACTTTTACAACAACTACCATTACAACGAATTTTTACAACGCAAAAACTTTTACAACGCATACCATTACAACGCAAAATTTTACATCGCAAGTACCTTTACAACGCATACCATTACAACGTAAATATTGGTAAGTATATAATATTTTTTTTAATATAAATTATTTTAAATTATTAAAATATAATTACATTTTAATTAATTTAATTTAAATATAATTTTAATTTATTTTTACAAATTAACCCAAAACTGACCCTGAACCCTAAAAATATTTTTTTTAATTTAAATTAATTTAAATTATTAAAATATAATAAATTTTTATTTAATTACATTTAATTAATTTAATTTAAATATAATTTTATTTTATTTTTACAAATTAACCCTGTACCCCAAAAACCCAAAACTGTCCCTGAACCCTAAAAATACCCCTTTACCCAAAAACCCAAAACTGACCCTGAACCCTAAAAATACCCCTTTACCCAAAAACTGAAAACTGACCCTGAACCCTAAAAATACCCCTTTACCCAAAAACTGAAAACTGACCCTGAACCCTAAAAATACCCCTTTACCCAAAAACTGAAAACTGACCCTGAACCCTAAAAATACCCCTTTACCCAAAAACTGAAAACTGACCCTGAACCCTAAAAATGCCCCTTTACCCAAAAACTGAAAACTGACCCTGAACCCTAAAAATACCCCTTTATCCAAAAACTGAAAACTGACACTGAACCCTAAAAATACCCCTTTACCCAAAAACTGAAAACTGACCCTGAACCCTAAAAATACCCCTTTACCCAAAAACTGAAAACTGACCCTGAACCCTAAAAATACCCCTTTACCCAAAAACCCAAACATATAATATTTTAAAAATAATTATATACTTACCAATACTTACGTTGAAATGGTATGCGTTGTAAAGGTACTTGCGTTGTAAAATCCTGCGTTGTAATGGTATGCGTTGTAAAAGTTTTTGCGTTGTAATAGTTTCGTTGTAATGGTCGTTCGTTGTAAAAGTTGCGTTGTAAAGGTTGTTTCCCACTTAAGAGTATATGGTATGGCAATATCATGAAACAGCTAAAGGACATGGTTCTGAAAGCTGCAGACAGGCTCAGCTCATGCCAGAGCACCATCTCACATATTTCCAAGCACTCTGCCTCCAGGATTGATGAGGCCTTCCATAGGAGTGACTGATAGGAACATATGTGTCCATTTTAGGTTAGGTATAGGCATACTATACCTAAGTAAGGGGTGGTTACACCGACTTACCCCAGCTGAGTGATCAGCCAGTTGTGTCAAATATGGAGGCCAGGCCAGGGGTGGCACAATACATGCTGCAACCCCTGGTAGGCCGTGGAAGCACCTATGACCTGGGTACCTGGGTACACTGTTACAGGGGCCAATAAGGTGAACCAGTTCCAATTTCGTTATGCACCTTAAGTACATGGGTTACAATTTAGAGAGAGAACAGCAGGCTGTGGGTCTGATTAGCAGGCCCACAGCCACATTAAGTCATAAACCAGTGAAGCAAAAAGCAAAAATCTGGGGTGACCATAGGATAGCAGACCCTACTCTCCTACACAACCCCCCCCAAACGCAGGGACATTAGAGTAACCTTGACCAGTTGTGTCTTCATGTTCTAAGTGGAAGTACCTGGAGAGACCATCTGCATTACCATGGTCAGTCCCTGGGCGGTGCTCCACTGTAAAGTCCATCCCCTGTAGGGAAATGGACCACCTGAGCAGTTTGGGGTTTTCACCCTTCATCTGATTAAGCCATAAGAGGGGCTTATGGTCGGTCTGAATCTTGAAGTGAGTGCCAAACAAGTATGGTCTCAACTTCTTCAGGGCCCACACCACAGCAAAAGCCTCCCTCTCAATGGCTGACCAACGTTTCTCTCTGGGGGTCAGGCTTCTGCTAATTAAAGCAATGGGCTGGTCTTGACCATCTACATTAAGTTGTGAAAGCACAGCTCCCACTCCCAACTCAGAAGCATCTGTTTGGACAATAAGCTCTCTGGAGTAGTCAGGACTCTTCAGGATAGGTGCAGAGCACATGGCCTTCTTCAGGTCATCAAATGCCTTTTGACAGTATTCTGTCCACTGAACCTTTTTGGGCATCTTCTTGGATGTCAGATCATTAAGAGGAGTCACAATGGACCCATAGTTCTTAACAAACTTCCTGTAGTACCCAGTCAGGCCCAAGAAAGCTCTGACCTGAGTCTGGGTAGTTGGAGGAGTCCAGTCCTTTATGGTCTGAATCTTACTCTCCGGTGGTTGAACTTGGCCTCCACCCACAAGGTGGCCCAAGTACACAACCTTACTCTGCCCTATCTGGCACTTGGTTGCCTTGATAGTGAGGCCTGCCTTTTGCAGAGCCTCTAGCACTTCCTTCAGGTGGACCAGGTGATCCTCCCAGGTGGAGCTAAAGACAGCAATATCATCCAGATATGCTGCACAAAAGTCATCCAACCCAGTAAGGACTTGATTCACCAACCTTTGGAAGGTGGCAGGTGCATTTTTCAAACCAAAGGGCATCACCACAAATTGGTAATGCCCACTGGGGGTAGAAAATGCTGTCTTGGCTTTAGACTCCTCAGCTAACCTGATTTGCCAGTAGCCAGCTGTCAAGTCGAATGTGCTCAAATACTTGGCAGAAGCCAATTTGTCTATGATCTCATCTGCTCTTGGAATTGGGTGTGCATCTGTCCTAGTGACAGCATTGAGTCCTCTGTAGTCCACACAGAACCTCATCTCTCTCTTCCCATCTTTGGTGTGAGGTTTGGGGACCAGAACCACTGGGCTAGCCCAGGGGCTCTCTGAAGGCTCAATGACACCTAACTCCAGCATCTTTTGTACCTCAGCCTTGATACAGTCTCTGACATGGTCAGGCTGCCTGTAAATTTTGTTCTTTACAGGAAGACTATCACCAGTGTCCACCACATGGGTACACCAGTTAGTCTGACTGGGTGTCAGGGAGAACATATGTCGAAATGACTGCAAAACCTGTCTACAGTCATGTTGCTGATGTTCAGTGAGGCTGCCATCTAAGGCCACACCATCAACTGAGCCATCCTCAGGGTTCTGAGTCAGCAGGTCTGGGAGAGGGTCACTCTCTTCCTCCTGCCCCTCATCTGTAGCCATGAGCAAGCCCATGTCTGCCCTGTCGACATATGCTTTCAGCCTGTTAACATGGAGCACCCTGTAAGGGCTCCTGGGAGTTCCAAGGTCCACCAAGTAGGTAACCTCTCCCTTTTTCTCCATGATTGTATGGGGTCCAGACCATCTGTCTTGGAGTGCTGCTGGGGCCACTGGCTCCAACACCCATACCTTCTGTCCAGGCTGGTACTCAGTCAGGACAGCCTTTTGGTCATGCCAGGCTTTCTGTAAGGCCTGGCTAGCCTCAAGGTTTTTGGATGCCTTCTCCATATACTCAGCCATCCTGGAGCGGAGACCAAGTACATAGTCCACTATGTCTTGCTTGGGCTTTTTGAGAGGTAACTCCCATCCTTCCCTCACCAGACATAGGGGTCCTCTTACAGGATGTCCAAACAACAATTCAAAGGTGCTGAAGCCAACTCCTTTTTGTGGGACCTCTCTGTAAGCAAACAGAAGGCAGGGCAGAAGGATATCCCATCTTCGCCTGAGCTTCTCAGGTAATCCTTTGATCATGCCCTTTAGGGTCTTGTTGAATCTCTCAACAAGTCCATTGCATTGTGGATGATAGGGAGTGGTGAACTTATAGTTAACACCACATTCCTTCCACATAGCTGTCAAGTAACCTGACATGAAGTTTGCACCTCTATCAGATACTACCTTCTTAGGAAACCTCACTCTGGAGAAAACTCCAAGTAAGGCCCTGGCCACAACAGGAGCTGTTGTGGTCCTAAGTGGAATTGCCTCTGGGTACCTGGTGGCATGGTCCACCACCTCCAGTATGAATCTGTGCCCAGATGCTGTAGGGGGATCCATTGGACCAACAATGTCACAGGAGCGACAAAACTCCTTTGTATCTTCTGACATGTGAGGCCAGTGAAAGTGACAGACAAGTCTGTCCCATGTTTTGTTCTGGCCTAGGTGTCCTGCTAAGGGAATATCGTGTGCCAAGGTAAGAAGGAAGCCCCTAAATTGCAGAGGTATGACCAACCTCCTGGTTGTACCAGGCTTGGGGTCTCTACCCTCTGAATAAAGGAGCCCATCATCCCAATAAACCTTATGGGTACCTTGAGCATTCCCAGCAGCCTCAGCAGCAGCCTGCTGTCTGAGGGGTTCAAGAGAAGGACGGGATAACTGAGCCTGCCCCAAGTCTGCCCTAGAAGGCCCCCCTGTCCCCAGAAACTCAACCTGATCAGGTTCAAGTTCTATAGGGACAGTTCCTTCAGGGGTCTCAGAATCATCTTCCTGTGAAGGCTGATCCTCACTTGTAGGCATTTGGGAAGGCACAGCCTTTGCCCTCCTGTTCCTTGTCTTGGAAGGTACTTGGTCCATTGTTCCAGGATCCAAGACCTGAGGTTCAGAGAGGCACTTTTTGGCCTGTGACCTGGTCACAGCAAGGACATGTGATGATATCCCTAACATCTCTGCATGAGTCCTGTACTCAACTTCTGACCATAGAGAACTCTCCAGGTCATTGCCCAACAAACATTCTACTGGGAGATCAGCACTAACCACAACTCTTTTTAGGCCAGTTACCCCTCCCCAGGAAAAGTTAACAATTGCCACACTATGTGTAGTAGTGACATTGCTGACATTGGTCACCAGGTAATTATCACCTGATATGTACTGTCCAGGGTCCACAGAGCTAGGCGTCACCATAGTGACACTGGCACATGTGTCCCTGTATGCTTGAGCCACTTTTTCATTAGTTAAAGGTGTCTGTCTGTACTTGCCCAAATTATTGAGACTGACAGTAGGGGAGAAATCAATCTCCCCATCACAGATCAGAACAGCCTGTGTGGGGACTCTGACTAGGTCAGAATCTCCATCAGTTCCCAAGGTGATACCCACTACCCCCTTAGTCGGTGGTCCAACACTGCTAGCTGTACTAGTGGGTGCAGGTGCCTTAGGGGCTGTAGTGTTGGTGGCTCCACCCTTTTTACAATCACTTGTCCAGTGAATGGTGTTTTTGCAAAAGCTACACCAGGGTTTTCTTTGACCTTCTTTCTTCTTCTTCTTGGAAGTTTGGGACCCACCCTCAGTATTAGTTTGGGGCCCTGTTGAAGACTTCTGGTCTTTAGCTTTCTGCTCCCCACCCTTCTGGTCTGTTTTCTTTTGGTCACCACCCTGGTTCTGGTTCTGGTTCTTTTGCTTAACTCTGGTTCTAACCCATTTGTCTGCCCTCTTTCCCAATTCTTGGGGAGAGGTTAGATCTGAGTCAACCAAATGTTGATGCAACTGCTGGTTCTGACATTTATTTAAAATCTGTTCTCTCATAAGCAAATTGTACAATCCTTCATAGTCTGTAACCTTACTTCCCAGCAACCAGCCCTCCAGAGCCTTAGTGGCACATTCAACAAATTCAGACCAGTCCTGAGTCTGTGTCTTCTGGGTATCTCTGAACATTAACCTGTACTGTTCAGTGGTTAAGCCTAACCCATCAATCAGAGCACTCTTCAGGACCAGGTCGTTTCTAGACTCCCCATCACTAACTGTGAGGAGTCTGTCTCGGCCTCTACCTTCAAAGGAGAGCCACAAGATTGCTGCCCACTGCTCCTGAGGAACCTGCTGTACTTTGCAAGCTCTCTCAAGCTCTCTCAAGTGCAGTCATCCACTTGTGGATATCATCCCCAGCTTTGTAGGGGGGCACAATCTTACTCAGGTTTCTATTGTCATAGGACCTGTCTTTATCCTTAGGGATAGTGTTGCCACCAGTGGAATCTGATCCACTCTCTCTAGGCTGCCTTGCTCTAGCAAGTTTCTCTTTGGCCAGGGCAACTTCTAATTCTTGTCTCTGGATCCTAAGTTCAGCCTCTCTCATTTTGGCCTCATGTTCCCTTCTCTGAGGGCTAGTCAACTCCCTTCTGGAGTTGCCATGAGAACCTCTAGAAACATGGGAAGTATTTATTTATTTATTTATTTATTTGTGTACTTATAAAGCGCAACCTATCACCCAGAGGGCATCCTGGCGCTTTGAACTTCGGCAGGCACACAACTCACTGCTCAAACAATTTTCGGGAACAAATGCGTTTTCAGCGCTTTCCTAAATGGTAGGTAATCCTTGTGGCTTCTCAGAGAGAGAGGAAGGGAGTTCCAGAGTCTGGCCGCCGCAACACTGAATGAGCGGCCACCCATCCTGACTCTCTGGAACCTCGGGACCACCAACAAGCTGGCTGAGGATGAGCGGAGGGGCCGCGAGGCAGCATACCAAGCAAACATGTCGCGAAGTGGTATTGGGCCCTGTTGGTGTACGGCCTTAAACACCAAACACACGGCCTTATACATCACTCGCAGATGCACCGGAAGCCAGTGCAGGTCTCTTAGAGCCAGAGTGGAAGAGCTAAATCTAGCCCGCGAGAGAGCCAGCTTGGCAGCCATGTTCTGCACCCGTTGTAACTTCCCCACCAGATTTTTTGGGGCCTCCAGAAGCAGCGCATTGCAGTAGTCTAAACGACTTAAAATAGTACTGCGAACTACCTCTGGCCTGGCCTGGGCGGGGAGAAGAGGCAGAACTTTGCGCAACATGCGTAACAGCATCATGCACGTGGCGATAGTTTTGTTTACGTGCAGGTCGAGCTGTAGGTTCGGGCCAAAAATAACCCCCAAGTTGCGGGCTGATTCCGCCGCCGCTACTGGTTCCGGGAAAGCAGTGGGCCAGAAGTTCTCTGGAAGAGCCCGCGGAATTCGATCACTGGAGCAGTGGAGCACCTCCGTCTTAGAGCTGTTAAATTGGAGGGAATTGGCTCCAAGCCAATCCGCTGTAGCTGCCATACAGCGATGGAAAGTTTCCAGTGAGACCGCGTTGTTACCTTCCAGAGAAAAGACCAGCTGGGTGTCATCGGCGTAATTAAAAGCCGAGACACCAAAAGATTTAATAAGCTGGACTAGGGGGCGAAGATACAGATTGAAAAGTATCGGGCTGATGGCCGAGCCCTGTGGAACCCCCTGTCCCACTTTCCGTGGCTCAGAGCGGAAAGGAGGAAGCGAGACCAGCTGTTGCCGGCTACCCAGATAAGAAACCAACCAATCTCTTACGCTCCCTGTGACCCCGCACTCCTCCAGTCTTCTGATGAGGGTTTGATGGCAGACCGTATCGAACGCGCCCGACATGTCGAGCAGCACTAAAAAGGCTGCCCGTCCACTGTCGACACGCGTCCGGAGGTTGTCCAATACGGTAACCAGTGCTGACTCCGTCCCATGCCCGGGGCGGAAGCCAAACTGTGCCTCGTCAAACCAACCGATGTTCTCAAGAAAACCAGAGAGCGAGCGGGTCACCCATTTTTCCATGATCTTGATAGGAAATGGGAGCAAAGAGATAGGCCTGTAGTTGGAAAGACAGGCAGGGTCTAACGTTGGCTTCTTAAGCAGTGGAGATACCACTGCTAACTTCCAGCAATCAGGAACCCAAGCCGACTCCAAGGACTGGAGGCAGATGGCGTGCAACGGCGGAAAGAGTTCTGCATGGAAGACCTTCCAAAATTTGGGAGGTAGTGGGTCGAGCGGAGAGCCCGAAGCAACCGTTTGTGCCAAACTGCAGAATTCCTCATAGGAGGGACGGGGAAACTGTCTTAGTTGGGGTCGACTGGATAAAATATCCGGAGCACCCAAGCAAAGACCAAGTTCACTCGAGTGGGGTCGACTGGGTGTTCCGACCGGAGCTCCCAGAGTGGGACCGGGTGTATCCACCTGGGGTCGACTGGAGGGATCACCCGGAGCTCCCACTCCAAGCGTAGCCTGTATAAGGCCTGCATCATTCGGCTGGGGTCGACTGGGTGACCCGTTCGGAGCTCCCGGGTCAGGACGAGACCCGCCTGACCGGGGTCGACTGATCGAGCTAACCGGAGCTCCCAGACCGAGGTCTGCTGGCAGAGGGTTTTTTAAGCCCTCTAGGATCTTAGCAGTCTTCTCCTCAAAGGCACCCGCCAGTGCATCGCACAGGGTTTGCGACGCCACGACCGTGTTGGCCACACAAGCTGGATGAGACAAGTCCCTGACGATTTTGAACAGGGCTTGCGATTTATTAGGCGCCTTATTCAAGATGGATTCCAAAAAGGCCGCCTTGGCCAACTTGATCTGCGCCTTATACCCCAGCAGAGCAGCCCTAAACGAGGCCTTTGCCGATGGCAGATACTGCTTCCTCCACGCCCGCTCAGCACGTCTACAACCCAGTTTAAGCAGTCGTAGCTCTTCCGTATACCAGGGGCAAGCCCGGTTCACTCTCCCTCGAGACTGACGAAGAGGAGCCAGCCTATCCAACGATTCGGTGATAGACTGACATAAGGAAAGATAACTTTCCTCCACCGAGTTGCTCAGACAGAAGTTGGCTGATAGTAGTGCGGGTAGTGAGGGTGACTTGGAGAGACGAGACCAGGGTCTACCCAGTTTCGAGCCTCCTACCCCCGCAGCTTCCGCAGGGTAGGTCCCTAAATCAAGGGAAAAGGCCACCAGTGCGTGGTCTGTCCAGCACTGGCTTAAGATATCGTTTACCGCTGCTGCTTGAGCGTCAGCGAATACCAGGTCCAAGATGTGCCCTCCTCTATGAGTCGCAGCGCCTACCAGTTGCTGCAACTGAATGTTGCCGAGAGTTTGACAAAGTGTCGAAAACGCCCCATCCAGAGGTCCACCCTGCCAAAGATTAAAGTCCCCCAGGACCAGCAGCTTAGCGTGAGAGTTCGAGAGATCATATATTAGATCAAGAAAGTCTGATAGAAAGGGGGCAGAGCCCGGCGGGCGATAACATAACACCCCCGCGAACTGTGTTCTTTCCCGGTCTTTGATGGAAAATCCCATCAGCTCGAAACCCGAAACCTCACTAATTTTAAGCTGGAAGAGACCCAGCGACTCTCTATAGATGATGCCGATTCCACCACCTCTGTTCTTTGGGCGTGGGGTGTGAATAATTTTAAAGCCTAGGGGGCAGGCCAGTCCTAATTCGACCAGACAGTCCTCCCGGGTCCACGTTTCCGTTAAAAACAGAATGTCCAATCCTGAAGATTCGATCAGGAAGGCAATCTCGGTATAGTGCTTGCAGAGCGACCTAACATTAAGGAGTCCGCAAGACAGAGATCGTAATGGGCCGAGTATTGGATTCACCTGAGTGATTCCTCCTCCTCCTATGCTCCTGGTTAAGTCCATTTGGGGGTCTGAATGGGTTGGACCCACCTTCAGTCCCAAATAAGCTTAAGTTAGCCTGGTTAAGCCTGCTGACTAACACCTGGCTAGTCCCATCATCAGATTCACACTCTTCCTCCTCCTCCTCCTCTTCTTCTTCCTCAGGCTGAGTATTCCCAGGGGTCTGGTTTTCCTCATCTACCTGAACTACAGGGGCAGGGGCATCAGAGTTATCATCTTCAGTGGGGGATCCTCCATCTCCAGTCCCTGAGGGGCCTGGTTTGGAGTCCCTTAGAGCTTCAGACTGGTCTAATAGCTCTCTGAGGTGTCCTGCTATAGGCGAAGGACCTGTTTTGATTCCTCTCATGGAACACAGTTGCCTCAGTTCCTTAAATGGAAAGGTAGCAAATTTGGATGGTGCCCTTGGAGGGTCACTCTCAACAGAGATGAGTCCAGTGGATCCCTCTGCTCCAGACATTGCTCTAGTGTGGTGGATGTGTTGCAATCTACCTACACTGGTGTTTTCCTACAAAACCTATCTAGTAGTTGTAGTCAGGGTGTGCTACTCCCTATCCTCTACAACAACTAAGTTCAGTAGAACTTAAGTATATCTAGTCTTGTTTTAGTGTACCTATCAGGTACCTGTATGATCTTTCAAATGATATTTTCAAAGATTGTAATGGTAAAACAACAGCAAGCTCAAATCCCAATCCGCTGCTCACCAATGTGAGAAGTTGGCCTGATATATGATGCTCACTAGTTCTAGTGATCACCTTGTATCATGCCAAGCAACCCTTATGGTGCAGGTTGTAAAGTCAACCTTATAGACAAGCTATCCTAGGGGTAGCATGGACTAAGCAGTCTTAGGCTAAACTCTGTAAAGGCATTTGAAGCAAGCTGTTTTACCATGCACAATCCCTTGAATACCAAATGAAAGGACACCACACAGATATATATTGAAAATATATATAGATTTATTACTACAATTATCCCTGATACTCTTTATGAGCAGAGAAGCAAATGCGTTAAAACAAAACACAGTTTAAATACACAAAAGTTGCACAATATGGATGAGCCCTAGGAGCCACCTAAACCATATACTAAAATAGTGGTATAAGAACAACTATGGGGAAAGTGAAGAGGCCTAGGGCCTGGGGAATCGCTGGAGCTGTTCGGGACTAGCAGTGAAGAAGTCGGGAAAGGCCCGCGGGACTCGGGAGCAGTGCGGAAAGTGCACGCTTTACCAATGCAATGTCAATGGTGCGTAAAAAGTACAAAGTTAGTTAAAAAGGAACCTTCCGAGTGACCTAGAAAGCTGAAACTTGAGACACAGACACTAGAGGTGTGTACCAGTGTGGGAACACCGGCGGAGCTGAGTTAACTCACCCACAGGAAGCGGGTGCATAGGGTCGAAGTAGTGTCGGGTTTCGTCACGCAGGTCGATGGTGCTTGGAGCTGAAGATGCTGCAGGCGGCTCGATGTGAAGAGTTCCGGTGGATCCAAGGGTGGATCTGAAGAGGTGAAGACCTGAAAGCAGAGGGGACAATGTTCAAAGTCACTAGCCAGTGACTACCGTGGAACCAGAGTGGAACCAGGCGATGTCGGGTGCATACAGGCGTCGAGGTGTAGCTTCTCTCTGCAGCCACGTGGACACGAGGGGTCGAAGACATCCAGGAGTCGGTCACGAGCTGTCCCACGCAGGCTTCTCGCTGTTGGCAGTGTCGGCGACTTGATAGAAGCAACCAGGCCTTGGCTAATGCAAGCCACGCAGGAATCAAGAAAGGCTTGTCACTCGGACCAGCAAGGTCAGAGTGGGTGCTCCTTTTCACAGGAGCAAGGGCAAGTCTGGAGCAACCAGACCTGCAGTGAAAGTTGTAGGTTTTTTCGCCAAGATGGCCGCTAGCCACGTGGCAAGTGGCCGGGATGGCGCGTCGAGTGGCACGGTGCAAAAGGGCCCCACGCAGATTGTGGAGATGCTGGGGGGCTGATCTTTGGTGCAAAGGCTGCTCGAGGTTAGGGCTTCTCAAACCCCAAAGCACAGCATCGAGGGTGCCTCTGATGCTGCACAGTCAGCGTCTCGGGGGTCTTTCAAGATGTCCGGTCCCACGTCTCTCGGTGCCTCCACGGGTCCCTTCTTTGCAGGGACTGTGGATCGGGCTGTGAGAAGTCTGGGAGTCTGGGTCTTGTCAGGCTCTGGGCTCGGGCTCTGGCGGGAGGCGGGAGGCGGCGGCAAAGCAGACGTCGAGTTGCTGGTTGGTGCCTGTGTTCACAGGGTGGTCACTCCTTGGCCACAAGGGAGATTCTCTTCCATCTTCTGTGCAGCAGAATGTCGAAGTCCAGTCTTCTTCTTTATTTCAAGTTGATTCAGGATGATCTGAAGTCTCAGGACACAGCTCCCACTCTTATTCGAATCTGGGGGCCGGATCACCTACTAGGTCCCTCCTCTGGGTGGAACCAGGAAGGGGGGTGGTTACACCCCCTTTCCTTTGTCCAGTTTCGTGCCAGGACTGGGGCTGGAAAGCCCCAGCACCGGTTTGAACTGGCCTATGCACAGGGACACCTTGTGTGCCCCAGGCATGTCTGTTTCTTTTCAGCCCTGTCCTACCCAATACACAAAATCCTGTCTGGGGTGGTGCTAGCACCTCCCCAGGCAGGAAACCCTTTGTCCAAGCTGCCCTCGCTGGAAGGACTCCCAGCAGCAGGAGGTCAGACTTGTGTCTGTGGTGGCAGCATCCATTTTGTGATGCTAAGGCTCTGTTTAACTTTAACCGGGGTTCAGGCTAGGTACATGTTGTGTCCCTCTAGAAGGGTGGAATGCTACCCCCGTCGCCAGAACTGGCGAGGGGGTAGTATTCCAATTCGTATGACACCTTACTCGACATGTTTTGATAAAGCCAAACCTAAGATAGCATTTAACCGCAAGGATTATAATGCACTTAAGAGTATATGGTATGGCAATATCATGAAACAGCTAAAGGACATGGTTCCGAAAGCTGCAGACAGGCTCAGCTCATGCCAGAGCACCATCTCCAGGATTGATGAGGCCTTCCATAGGAGTGACTGATAGGAACATATGTGTCCATTTTAGGTTAGGTATAGGCATACTATACCTAAGTAAGGGGTGGTTACACCGACTTAACCCAGCTGAGTGATCAGCCAGTTGTGTCAAATATGGAGGCCAGGCCAAGGGTGGCACAATACATGCTGCAGCCCCTGGTAGGCCTTGGAAGCACCTATGCCCTGGGTACCTGGGTACACTGTTACAGGGGCCAATAAGGTGAACCAGTTCCAATTTCGTTATGCACCTAAAGTACATGGGTTACAATTTAGAGAGAGAACAGCAGGCTGTGGGTCTGATTAGCAGGCCCACAGCCACATTAAGTCATAAACCAGTGAAGCAAAAAGCAAAAATTTGGGGTGACCATAGGATAGCAGACCCTACTCTCCTACATATACAACTCCACAATGATTCTCCTGCATAGGTCTGTGTGGCCCCTCCCTGATTCTAGTGTCCATCTATACCACTCTCCAATGATTCTCCTGCATAGGTCTGTGCGGCCCCTCCCTGATTCTAGCGTCCATCTATACCACTCCCCAATGATTCTTCTGCATAGGGCTGTGTGGCCCCTCACTGATTCTAGCGTCCATCTATACCACTCTCCAATGATTCTCCTGCATAGGTCTGTGTGGCCCCTCCCTGATTCTAGCGTCCATCTATACCACTCCCCAATGATTCTCCTGCATAGGTCTGTGCCGCCCCTCCCTGATTCTAGCATCCATCTATACCACAGTCTCAATGATTCTCCTGCATAGGTATGTGTGGCCCCTCCCTGATTCTAGCGTCCATCTATACCACTCTCCAATGATTCTCCTGCATAGGTATGTGTAGCCCCTCCCTGATTCTAGCGTCCATCTATACCACTCTCCAATGATTCTTCTGCATAGGTCTGTTTGGCCCCTCCCTGATTCTAGCCTCCATCTATACCACTCCCCAATGATTCTCCTGCATAGGTCTGTGCCGCCCCTCCCTGATTCTACCGTCCATCTATACCACTCTCCAATGATTCTCCTGCATAGGTCTGTGTGGCCCCTCCCTGATTCTAGCGTCCATCTATACCACTCCCCAATGATTCTTCTGCATAGGTCTGTGTGGCCCCTCCCTGATTCTAGCCTCCATCTATACCACTCCCCAATGATTCTCCTGCATAGGTCTGTGCCGCCCCTCCCTGATTCTAGCGTCCATCTATACCACTCCCCAATGATTCTTCTGCATAGGGCTGTGTGGCCCCCTCACTGATTCTAGCGTCCATCTATACCACTCTCCAATGATTCTCCTGCATAGGTCTGTGTGGCCCCTCCCTGATTCTAGCATCCATCTATACCACTCTCCAATGATTCTCCTGCATAGGCCTGTGCGGCCCCTCCCTGATTCTAGCGTCCATCTATACCACTCTCCAATGATTCTCCTGCATAGGTCTATGCGGCCCCTCCCTGATTCTAGCGTCCATCTATACCACTCTCCAATGATTCTCCTGCATAGGTCTGTGCGACCCCTCCCTGACTCTAGCGTCCATCTATACCACTCCCCAATGATTCTTCTGCATAGGGCTGTGTGGCCCCTCCCTGATTCTAGCAACCATCTATACCACTCTCCAATGATTCTCCTGCATAGGTCTGTGTGGCCCCTCCCTGATTCTAGCGTCCATCTATACCACTCTCCAATGATTCTCCTGCATAGGTTTGTGTGGCCCCTCCCTGATTCTAGCGTCCATCTATACCACTCTCCAATGATTCTCCTGCATAGGTCTGTGTGGCCCCTCCCTGATTCTAGCGTCCATCTATACCACTCCCCAATGATTCTCCTGCATAGGTCTGGGTGGCCCCTCCCTGATTCGAGCGTCCATCTATACCACTCCCCAATGATTCTCCTGCATAGGTCTGTGTGACCCCTCCCTGATTCTAGATCCATCTATACCACTCTCCAATGATTCTCCTGCATAGGTTTGTGTGGCCCCTCCCTGATTCTAGCATCCATCTATACCACTCTCCAATGATTCTCCTGCATAGGCCTGTGTGGCCCCTCCCTCACTCTAGCGTCCATCTATACCACTCTCCAATGATTCTCCCGCATAGGTCTGTGTGGCCCCTCCCTGATTCTAGCGTCCATCTATACCACTCTCCAATGAGTCTCCTGCATAGGTCTGTGCGGCCCCTCCCTGATTCTAGCGTCCATCTATACCACGCTCCAATGATTCTCCTGCATAGGTCTGTGCGGCCCCTCCCTGACTCTAGCAACCATCTATACCACTCTCCAATGATTCTCCTGCATAGGCCTGTGTGGCCTCTCCCTGACTCTAGCATCCATCTATACCACTCTCCAAGGATTCTCCTGCATAGGTCTGTGTGGCCCCTCCCTGATTCTAGCGTCCATCCATACCACGCTCCAATGATTCTCCCGCATAGGTCTGTGCGGCCCCTCCATGATTCTAGCGTCCATCTATACCACTCCCCAATGATTCTTCTGCATAGGGCTGTGTGGCCCCTCCCTGATTCTAGCGTCCATCTATACCACTCTCCAATGATTCTCCTGCATAGGCCTGTGTGGCCCCTCCCTGATTCTAGCGTCCATCTATACCACTCTCCAATGATTCCCTATAGAAGGGGCGGGGCCCTCCTGCATAGATCTGTGTGGCCCCTTCAAAGCATGTACAATGCTCTTTCTGCACAAGTGGAAGAAGGTTTGCAAATCTCTCTCTTCTCGCTTCCATCCAAGTCGGCTCTGTACAAGGCAGGATAGCGTTATACTGTGAACACTGCACGGAGCCCGAGCTTCAAGGGAGCAGACATGGTCAGTTCTCTGCTTCGTTAACCCCTCCTAAGCTCATGACGAGCTGAGCTCGTCATGGCCCGTGGAACGCTCAGGTGCGGGGAGAATTCCTCTGCACCTGTGAGGAACTGAGCTCGTCATGAGCATGCGGGCGCTGTGCGTGCCCCCCTCCCCCCAGCACAGCAGGGGAATAACCCCCGCAGAGAAGGGGTTAATGAGACATTGCCCAGAGTCTTAAATGAAATATGGAAATCACACACACATTTGTTAGCATTACTATTCATCTCAATGGAGAGGCTCCTCTCTGTTAACAGACACCTCTCAATGGACAGCCTCCTCTCTATGGACAGACTCCTCTCTATGGACAGACTCCTCTCTATGGACAGACTCCTCTCTATGGACAGACACCTCTCTATGGACAGACTCCTCTCTATGGACAGACTCCTCTCTATGGACAGACTCCTCTCTATGGACAGACTCCTCTCTATGGTCAGACTCCTCTCTATGAACAGACTCCTCTCTACGGACAGACACCTCTCAATGGACAGACTCCTCTCTACGGACAGACTCCTCTCTACGGACAGACTTCTCTCTATGGACAGACTCCTCTCTATGGACAGACTCAGGGATCTCACCTTGGTGTTCAGTTGCAGAGACCTCAGTCGCTGAAGCTTCTCAGTGTGGGTTGAGCTTGAGTTCCCTCCGTGACAGCATCTTCAGAAGAGCTTCTCTCAGGTCTGCAGGGGTCTCATGTGAGAGCTTCTCACCATCCAGACTGTGGAGCAAAAGCAGGCGCATCAGTCAGACCCGGGGTAACTCACCCACGGGGGTTTCATACAAACTCTAAGCCCCGCCCTCCCTGAGGGCCGCCTCTGGGCACACACCCTGCAGAGGAGCCCCTGTGTCCGTGTGTCATGTCCAGACCCCGCCTAGGACGCGCCGCCCAACCAAACCCATGTCTGGAGCCGCACCGGAGTCTATCAAACCACATGCAGGACCCTTGGTGCAGCGCACACCCTGGACTGATGCGCTTCAAGGCGCTCTTAGATGGGATGATGAAAGAAAAGGAGGCTCAGTGCAATGAAGGCGTCGCTGAGGATCACACCCCACAAAAAAGAGAGCGTTACCCCAGTTAAGCCAAAAGGGACCGGGCGGTTATAATTCACAAAGAACAAGATTCCCTTTTGTGCCACTGACCTCGAGTAGGATACACTGAACCAGCTCACACGACCCAATGCTCAATGTCTAACAAGGCTATTTGAATCAAATCATTTTCATTGCAATACATCTAAAAGCAATGGATAAAATACAATGAATTTTTTAAAAGAATTGTTTGTAAACATGGACTCTGTTAGTTCAGTGCACACTCTCAAGTCAGGATACAATGATTCATATTCAGTGAGGCCAAGTTTCATAATCAATTAGAAACCTAAGTCACTATATTTCTGCTTTTAATCAGAAAGTAAAATGTAGAAAGTTTGTGGAGACCAGGTGGAAAGTCACTTAGAGACCCTTGGTCTATATATTTACTTTTAGTTCAATCTAAAGAAAGTGAAACACATGGAGTCTCACCAAAATGTCTTTTAACAGAGAAATTCCAGGTGTGCAGACATATTTTTAATCGCTTTGCACCTTTACAAAGATATGTTTTCTTCAAGTAATCTCCCATGTAGTATCCTAAAGATAATGAACCCATTGTTAGCGTCACCTTACTAATGGAACATTGACATTATTGCTGAGGATCACACAATCTGCTCACACAGGAAAGCTGGGAGTGCAGGTTGTATGTTTGTATTCTGTCTCAAAAGCCAACAGACATTCTGTCTCACATATCTGTCTGCTTTCTGTCTAACAGACCTACTTACATTCTGACTCACAGATCTACACACTGACTGTCAGGGGCCCGCTGCACCAGCTGGCAAATTAATGGCTCAACCTCTGCGCTTGCTGCCTACATGCCACCGGCTCACAAACAGACACACAGCCTCACAGACACAGAAGCACACACAGGTACACACAGACGCACAGACGCACACACTAGGGGGTATCTCACACTTGCAGTGACGAGCAGCTGTCATTGGGCTGTCAAGAGGATGAGACCGGACTTTAAGGAACCATTACGGGTCTTCCCCCGCCTCACACCCCCTTCAAGTTACGCCGCTGACCATATACTACTTATGGGCCGATCTGCACCGTTGTTGACATTTTACTCCAAATACCTGAAAAACAAGCTTTAAAGTCTGCGCTTCTGCACCATTTAGGGGGGCTTGTTCCAAACTCACTTCTCGGACTTGGGTACCCCCACTTCACAGACCTCACTTATTGCACACCTTGTATTGTCATGGAACGGATGTGCGTTTTTCACATTATAAAATATATATGTATGAGCCCCACCTACGATGTATATTTAGAAATCAATGACGTAATAAGAACTGCTCAGCTCTGTACCTCAGTGTCTGTAGTTTGCAGTTTGGATGATTGAGGCCTTCACACAACGTCTTCACTCCTGAGTCTCGCAGATGATTGCAGCTCAGGTCGAGCTCCTTGAGAGATGTGTTTGTTTCCAGGACAGAGGCGAGGTCTTCGCAGCACGAATCGGTGAGGGAGCAGCTCAACAAGCTGCAGGAAAGAAGAGACATGGAGAGGAGTAAAGCAGAGCACAGACAGGGGCGTCACAACTTCAGTTTTATCTTCATTTCTTTCCCGTCTTTGACTTACTCCCCTCTAGTGACACATCCAGGGGCGGTTTCTTTATTAGCGCGTCAGGGCTCAACAGAAATAACAGCATCACGTTACCACAAAGTAGTAAGGAATGTATATTTATTGCCACATATATCTTCATATGTAGAAACTAGAGTGAAGCTCCGTAAGAGAAACGCCATTTGTGTGTTGAAAACTCTCCGCCTCCTCTGAAGCGCCGTGCACGGCGTCTCGCGTGCATAAAGGACATTATTAGTCCCGTGCTTGAAGGTGTGGGTTTCATTAATGAGGAACTACTGGCCAGGGCCCACAACACAGTCAGTACCCTTGTTATACTACTGACCAGGGCCCACAACACAGTCAGTACCCTTGTTATACTCCTGGCCAGGGCCCACCACACAGTCAGTACCCTTGTTATACTACTGGCCACGGCCCACGACACAGTCAGTACCCTTGTTATACTACTGGCCAGGGCCCACAGCACAGTCAGTACCCTTGTTATACTACTGGCCAGGGCCCACAGTACAGTCAGTACCCTTGTTATACTACTGGCCAGGGCCCACAGCACTGTCAGTACCCTTGATATACTACTGGCCAGGGCCCACAGCACAGTCAGTACCCTTGCTATACTACTGGCCAGGGCCCACAACACAGTCAGTACCCTTGTTATACTACTGCCCAGGGCCCACAACACAGTCAGTACCCTTGTTATACTACTGGCCAGGGCCCACAACACAGTCAGTACCCTTTTTATAATACTGGCCAGGACCCACGACACAGTCAGTACCCTTGTTATACTACTGGCCAGGGCCCACAGCACAGTCAGTACCCTTGCTATACTACTGGCCAGGGCCCATAACACAGTCAGTACCCTTGTTATACTATTGGCCAGGACCCACGACACAGTCAGTACACTTGTTATACTACTGGCCAGGGCCCACAACACAGTCAGTACACTTGTTATACTACTGGCCAGGGCCCACAACACAGTCAGTACCCTTGTTATACTACTGGCCAGGACCCACGACACAGTCAGTACACTTGTTATACTACTGGCCAGGGCCCACAGCACAGTCAGTACCCTTGCTATACTACTGGCCATGGCCCACAACACAGTCAGTACCCTTGTTATACTACTGGCCAGGGCCCACAGCACAGTCAGTACACTTGTTATACTACTGGCCAGGACCCACGACACAGTCAGTACACTTGTTATACTACTGGCCAGGGCCCACAACACAGTCAGTACCCTTGTTATACTACTGGCCAGGACCCACGACACAGTCAGTACCCTTGTTATACTACTGGCCAGGGCCCACAGCACAGTCAGTACCCTTGTTATACTACTGCCCAGGGCCCACAACACAGTCAGTACCCTTGTTATACTACTGGCCAGGGCCCACAACACAGTCAGTACCCTTTTTATACTACTGGCCAGGACCCACGACACAGTCAGTACCCTTGTTATACTACTGGCCAGGGCCCACAGCACAGTCAGTACCCTTGCTATACTACTGGCCAGGGCCCATAACACAGTCAGTACCCTTGTTATACTATTGGCCAGGACCCACGACACAGTCAGTACACTTGTTATACTACTGGCCAGGGCCCACAACACAGTCAGTACACTTGTTATACTACTGGCCAGGGCCCACAACACAGTCAGTACCCTTGTTATACTACTGGCCAGGACCCACGACACAGTCAGTACACTTGTTATACTACTGGCCAGGGCCCACAACACAGTCAGTACCCTTTTTATACTACTGGCCAGGACCCACGACACAGTCAGTACCCTTGTTATACTACTGGCCAGGGCCCACAGCACAGTCAGTACCCTTGCTATACTACTGGCCAGGGCCCATAACACAGTCAGTACCCTTGTTATACTATTGGCCAGGACCCACGACACAGTCAGTACACTTGTTATACTACTGGCCAGGGCCCACAACACAGTCAGTACACTTGTTATACTACTGGCCAGGGCCCACAACACAGTCAGTACCCTTGTTATACTACTGGCCAGGACCCACGACACAGTCAGTACACTTGTTATACTACTGGCCAGGGCCCACAGCACAGTCAGTACCCTTGCTATACTACTGGCCAGGGCCCACAGCACAGTCAGTACACTTGTTATACTACTGGCCAGGACCCATGACACAGTCAGTACACTTGTTATACTACTGGCCAGGGCCCACAACACAGTCAGTACCCTTGTTATACTACTGGCCAGGACCCACGACACAGTCAGTACCCTTGTTATACTACTGGCCAGGGCCAACAGCACAGTCAGTACCCTTGCTATACTACTGGCCAGGGCCCACAACACAGTCAGTACCCTTGTTATACTATTGGCCAGGACCCACGACACAGTCAGTACACTTGTTATACTACTGGCCAGGACCCACAACACAGTCAGTACACTTGTTATACTACTGGCCAGGGCCCACAACACAGTCAGTACACTTGTTATACTACTGGCCAGGGCCCACAACACAGTCAGTACCCTTGTTATGCTACTGGCCAGGACCCACGACACAGTCAGTACACTTGTTATACTACTGGCCAGGGCCCACAACACAGTCAGTACCCTTGTTATACTACTGGCCAGGACCCACGACACAGTCAGTACCCTTGATATACTACTGGCCAGGACCCACGACACAGTCAGTACACTTGTTATACTACTGGCCAGGACCCACGACACAGTCAGTACACTTGTTATACTACTGACCAGGGCCCACAACACAGTCAGTACCCTTGTTATACTACGGCCCCTGACCCACAACACAGCCAGTACCCTTGTTATACTACTGGCCAGGACCACAACACAGTCAGTACTTTTGTTATACTGATAGAGCAAGAATTCGCATCGCGACTTGCTCGAGTCAAGAACCTCGAATCTGTTATAATCCTATAATCCAATTTGTTCGTTTTACTAATTTTACGTATTTTTGAATATCCGTGTGTATCGTAGTGATGCTTGCCTATGTGTTTCATTAATATGAATAACCCTTGTATATAATAATGGCCGCTGCTTGAATTTTGCTTCTACGCATGCGTTAGACACACTCACGTGATGTGACGTAGTTGCCGTTCTGGAGGGAAAGGGTGCGCATGCGTAATAGCCATAAAATGGCTGTCATTGTAATAACGTGGTGAAGCTTGCACCGCTGCTTTTGTGTTATTGTCTGTTGCACTTACCCTTAATTGCATAGTATATTTTTATAAGTAAGAAATATAAAGTAGTTATTCATGATATATGGTACATTCATTCATTTCTATGTTTTAATTTGCTTTCGCTTACTTTTCATGTATCGCGGGAAATGGGGGTCTGAATGTACCAAGAGCCATCTTGAAGGTCCCTTCTACGCATGCTCACGCAGCCCGGGAGAGATGTAGCCTTGAGCAGTGGAACTCAGCCAGCTGGCAGCCACAGTCAAGATGCTCCTGAGAAAATGACCTGCGACCCAGCAGGACGGAGTTGGCTGTACCCAAGTTGAAACATTTGTTAATATTTCATTGTATTCCAAAGATTTGTCTCATAAGAACCCCAATCTTGTTAGGCGGTACCCTAGAATGTAAATTAGGTCTTAGAAAAGTCTGTTCTGATTGGTGTGTTAACCCATCCTACCTTAGAACCAATCGAAATTGGGGATTCTGACACTTTGCAACATTGGGGGGTGGTGCACTGACCCGCAAAACAGTATAACTAGCCTAGGTTCACCTAGGGAATTTGTCCGACTTGTCTGAATTAGCTGTCCTGTCACTGACCCAACGCACTCAATAGGTGACCGAATTTACAGAGCGCTGCGGAGCACTCTGTCCGAATTTGACCATAGACTCAAAGGTTTTACTAAACCTTAAGTGCTGGCGGAGCACTTTGCTGGAAAGTTCGCTAACCCAATCGGGGTTCTGACCGGTAGCTGCAGAGAGGGTGGAGCGCAGGCGTTGCTTCTGAACTGCGGGTGCTGGTCGTGTCCTGGTGATCCTGTCCTGATCCTAATCTGGTTTTCCTGTCCTGTCCTGGGGTGTCCATTCTGCACCTGCTGTCCCATTGATGACTATCCTTCCTTGGGGTATTTCCTGTCCTTAACTGACCCGTGGCCAGGGTTGGTCTTCACACCAGTCTAGGTAAATATCTCACTGAAACTCTAAAACTGCACCTTTCTATTTTTCTGTCTTTGCTTCAATAAAGACATACCTTTGCATACGATAATTTCCCATGCTTTCCGCAACCATTGCATATCATAAAGTCAGTTGCATTTAATTTCATAGCGTGTTCCTATGTTACCCTACCTTTTAGAAATCATTTTCTCCATTGCAGTTTGCAATCTTCTGATGTGGTCTATAATTTTCTCTTATAAAACTGACTTAAGTAATTTTCTAGATTTATAGCATGTTCCCTTTATCATTCCTTCCTATCAATGTATAGGATCACTGAGTTTACTCCAACTTTAAGTATTTCCCAATAGTGTAACTCTAGTACTTGCATAAGTTTGCCCATTTATAGATGTCCATTCTTGAATTACATTTTTTTACTCTACTTAGCATGTTCCCTGTTCACTATTATTTAGAAAAACCCAAATGGTTGCCCTTACATTGTTCCTTTATGGTTATATGATTTTTGTTATCTTGATTATCGACTGCCTTTTTAACTGTAAGCCTAATGCTCTTAGAAGACGAATTCTAGATAAAAATCTTAAAACTTCCCAGTTGTCCGTGGTCATTTTATGAAATATCAAGGTTTATAAAGTTGGGTTTGTATTTTGCCTGCCTTTCTTTACAGCTAGCTCCCTGATTCATCGTGTCATTAGGTACCCGTAACGGTGGATGGTAAGTCGGGTACACCTGAAACAATCGAAAGGACTCATGGTTATTGGTAGTAGATTGTAAGGTCACCTGATTAATGTAGATGGAGAATTAAAGTATATGGGCCCGAAACCAAGTGGTTAAATTATTGGTCGGGTGACCTGCGATCTCTATCAATACTACTGGCCAGGACCCACAGCACAGTCAGTACCCTTGTGGGACGAGGTGTTTATTCACAAAATAAAATAGTATATTGAAGAATAGACCAACATCTCATATTGGGTCCTTTTCAGGTGTTCATATTTTGGAGTGCGGACATAAGATAAGGGATACACGGTACAAGTGTGAATTTGCCAGGATGGGGTGAGTAATCCCTCTTTAGATATGTAATTAGATTACAAAAGCACTCCTCATTGTCAATGTTTAACTCGTAATGTTGGCTCCTGGGTAAGTATTCATTTATCTCCACTAGGTCTCACCCTATAGTGGTGCTTTCCGTAGCTCGGCTTTGCTGCTAAACTTATGACCCAAAATAGCAGATTTGGGGTCAAGGGCTGATTGCTCGTTACCCGCAGGTTGGTTCTGTTTTCATACAATCACCCGACCTCGGGATTGTTATGGAATTACTATGAAATGTTGTTTTGTTGGAATTTAACATTTTTGCGCCAAAGTTCCTGTCACGGATATTGTTTATCATGCCTGTCTTGATGCTTGTACATGTCACTTGAGACGCTGATATTTGGTGATAAACACAGCATTTGTCTTTTTAATGTGCATGCCTGCCCGATCTACACGCAGGCATCTGTGGGGCTGTCAGAGAAGTGTGTTCATCCAGGGTGGAGACAGACACGTCTCCACCGCGGTCAAGCTATGGTCGGCCTGCTTTCAAATTCAGCGTTCAGCCGTAATGTTGGCGGTAAGAACTCCTCGTCACAACAGAGAATGCTCATCGCCAACATTTAAATCAGGCCTAAGTCTATGAGTCTGACTCAGATAATCCGTTTCTTGGTTTGTGATTCATTCAGCAAAGGGTGAACTTATCTCCAGAGACAAAAAGTTCAGATTATAAAGAAAGATCTGATCAGTTTTGAGAAACAACAAATTCTCTCTTCAAATGTTACCCATGATAGTGGGTTTGTTGCCTCCATCTATTTAGGCCATGTTTCCTGCTCCTCTTCACTCCCATCTGTTCAGCGTTTCAAGGCGCTACATTTGAGACAGACCCTCTCGTTCTCAGCTTTAATTTCAGTGTCGGAAGATGCGAGCGAGGTTTGTTCTACCGCGTGGAGGCTTTTAATAAAAGACGTAATATTGGCCCAGTCCCTGATATCTCGTTACACTTAAATACAAGCAGTGAGGCTGGGAGGCTCGAGGGGGAAAGGTCGTAATGAGTGGAAGTTGTTCTTGAGAAGTGACTCGATGCATATGACCCGTCAGAGCTTTCAGCAGGTTCCTTCCCATAACAATAATACCCCTCCTCCTTCTCTGGCAGTGCTCCTCAGAATGTAAGTGTGACCCCGGCTCATGGTCACCTGTGTCCGGGTCTGGTGGCGCAGTGGACTAATGCATCCACAGCAGGGGCCTGGGTTCGACCTCATGGTCACAGGTTCTAATCACAGAGGGTACACTCAACCTTTCATCCGTCTGAGGTCGATAAAATGAGTACCATTGAGGTGGGTAACAATATACATCTGTTTTTCAGGTGATACGTGTGCTTTACAAATACCCATGTGATGTGATGTGATGACCCTTCCAGGAAGTGCGGGTGCAAACTGTTCCCACCTGCTGCTGAGATTCAAGTGCAACATTCAGGATGGAAACCATGTGAGGTAGCTCAGTCGGTAATGCACATGTCCAAGTTCTTTGGGTAACCTGCAGCCATTCATTTCAACGCTGTGTGTTTTCAGTGGCCCTGCAGCCATGGGAGGGGCCCAACAGGCAGAGGAGTGTGGACAAGGAATTATTCCCAGCGCTTTCTCTGATGCCTGGGTGCTCTTGCACACATCTGTCCCCCCTACGGGCTCTGTGATGCACTTCTACAGAACAGAAGCATCAGCTCCTCAGCAGCGACGAGGGGCCATGAGCGGCCGAGGGTCCAGGGAGGGGGTCTCCCCGTCACCCTGCACCCTCCATCAGAGATGCACAGAACTGCCTGAGGGGGGGGGGTGTTAGTTTACAGTGCAGTGGGCAGGGTGCAGTGTGACTGCCGTGTGCAGTGGGGCAGGGAGGCTTCTGGAATGAGGATGGAGGGCAGGAGAGCAGTGCGGGGGCAGTGCTGCAGATGCAGGGAGGAGGGGTGGCAGACAGCAGGAGTTGTAGTGTTCAGGGGGTTGTCCTCTGATGTAGGTCAGCTGTGCTGACAGGGTGCTGAGAGAGACTGCGGATGCAGTGATGGCGGGAGGACAGTGCTGTACCTGTGCTGCGGATGCAGTGTTGGCGGGAGGACAGTGGTGGCGCTGTGCTGTGGGTGCAGTGTTGGCGGGAGGACAGTGGTGGCACTGTGCTGTAGATACAGTGTTGGAAGGAGGACAGTGGTGGCGCTGTGCTGCGTATGCAGTGCTGGTAGGACAGGAGGACAGTGGTGGTGCTGTGCTGCGGATGCAGTGTTGGCGGGAGGACAGTGGTGGCACTGTGCTGTAGATACAGTGTTGGAAGGAGGACAGTGGTGGCGCTGTGCTGCGTATGCAGTGCTGGTAGGACAGGAGGACAGTGGTGGACCTGTGCTGCGGATGCATTGTTTTCGGGAGGACAGTGGTGGTGCTGTGCTGTGGGTGCATTGTTTTCGGGAGGACAGTGGTGGACCTGTGCTGCGGATGCAGTGCTGGCAGGAGGACAGTGGTGGCGCTGTGCTGCGGATGCAGTGTTGGCGGGAGGACAGTGCTGGACCTGTGCTGCGGATGCAGTGCTGGCAGGAGGACAGTGGTGGCGCTGTGCTGCGGATGCAGTGTTGGCGGGAGGACAGTGCTGGACCTGTGCTGCGGATGCAGTGCTGGCAGGAGAACAGTGGTGGCGCTGTGCTGCGGATGCAGTGCTGGCAGGACAGGAGGACAGTGGTGGTGCTGTGCTGCGGATGCAGTGTTGACAGGAGGACAGTGGTGGACCTGTGCTGCGGATGCATTGTTTTCAGGAGGACAGTGGTGGTGCTGTGCTGTGGGTGCATTGTTTTCGGGAGGACAGTGGTGGACCTGTGCTGCGGATGCAGTGCTGGCAGGAGGACAGTGGTGGCGCTGTGCTGCGGATGCAGTGTTGGCGGGAGGACAGTGCTGGACCTGTGCTGCGGATGCAGTGCTGGCAGGAGGACAGTGGTGGCGCTGTGCTGCGGATGCAGTGTTGGCGGGAGGACAGTGCTGGACCTGTGCTGCGGATGCAGTGCTGGCAGGAGAACAGTGGTGGCGCTGTGCTGCGGATGCAGTGCTGGCAGGACAGGAGGACAGTGCTGGTGGTGTGCTGCGGATACAGTGTTGGCAGGAGGACAGTGGTGGTGCTGTGCTGTGGATGCAGTGCTGGCAGGACAGGAGGACAGTGGTGGACCTGTGCTGCGGATGCAGTGTTGGCAGGAGGACAGTGGTGGCGCTGTGCTGTGGATGCAGGGGGCAGGAGGACAGTGGTGGCGCTGTGCTGCGGATGCAGGGGGCATTGGTTCATGTGGGGGGGCATTGCTGGCTGCCCGGTGAGCGGTAGCATGAACTAGTAGCACCTCTGTAGGACATCTTGCTCTCCAAGGAAGAGGTGTGGCGCAACGGCCAGGGTGCCTGACTCCAGACCACGGGGTTCACGGTTTGATCCCCGGCGCCGGCTGCAGGTCAGCCCAGCACCGTGTGACTCTGGGCAATAGCTCGCTTAATCTTACCGAGGGCCCCCAGCGCGGTACACCTCTCCAGAGGTAGCAGTGCGCTTTACAAATACTGGTATTTCATTTCATTTCCCAGGAGCTGTGACATGGCGCAGGATGTGACCGCGGACAGATATCGCGCTCGTTTGGTGAAAGTTTGCACAGTGTCCCATCCCCCCGGCATGCACAGGTGTCTCCTAAGAGATAAAAAATATCTTTGTGTGACGTATGCCATGTCCATGAAATACAAGCAACACACTCGAGTTCCATCGCTGACCAGATATCGCCTCTGGAAATATCGTGATACAAAAATATTGAATTGAATATTGAAATATAAAATATTGGGACATAAATATCGATGTCAAAAATATCCTATACTTACAACGGTGAGTACAAAAATATCAGGAACAAATATTGTTGGCATTTATATCACTGTATAAAATATCCTCTACGGACAGACTCCTCACTATGAACAGACTCCCACCTACAGACAGACCCTCTTTATGGACAGACTCCCACCTACAGACAGACCCCTTTCTATGTTGAGACTCCTCTCTATGGACGAACCACTCTCTATGGAAGGACTGAAGACTCTGTCCGTAGACTATGCTCATATAGAGGAAATATCTGTCCGTAGGGAGAAGTCGGTCGAGAGAGGAGTCAATTCCTTAGAGCGGAGTCTATTCTATAGAGACAGGTCTGTCCATAGAGAGGAGTCTGACCATAGGAAGTAGTCTGTCAATAAAAAGGGTCTGTCTGTACGTAGGCAATACGGACAGACTCCTCTCTATAGAATAAACACATCTCTATGGAATTGTCTCATTTCTAGGGACAAACTCCTAACTATGGACAGACCCCTTACTATCAACAAACTTCTCTGTATGGACAGACTCCGCTCTATGGACAGACTCCTTTTTATGAACACACTCCCATCTAAGAACAGACTCCTCTCTATGGACAGACTCCTCTCTATGGACAGACTCCTCTCTATGGACAGACTCCTCTCTATGGACAGACCTATCTCTATAGACAGACACCTCTCTTTAGGACAGCCCCACTTGCAGATGAACAGGCTGTGCTCCTCCTTCACACAAATGACTTATCACCTCCACATTGTCATTGCAACCATCTTGGACCCAGGGCAGGGGAGTCAGGAAGTTCGATGCACTTCTAAGAAACTCTCTAAAAGCTTCTCCCACCTTCCAGAGGAAGGGAACCAGGTATAAAAATAGGGCCGTCAGCCCCACTCTTCAGCTCCGTTTCTGGACCTGCGGAAGGAGTCTCAGAGGACTGCCTGATGCTGTGACCTGCCGCATACTCTGCTAGACTGCCTCGCTGTACCTGGAAGGACTCTCAGCGGACTGACTGCTGCTGTGACCTGCTACATACTCTGCAGACTGCCTCGCTGTACCTGGAAGGACTCTCAGAGGACTGCCTGCTGCTGTGACCTGCTGCATACTCTGCAGACTGCCTCGCTGTACCTCGAAGCACTCTCAGCGGACTGCCTGCTGCTGTGACCTGCTGCATACTCTGCAGACTGCCTCGCTGTACCTGGAAGGACTCTCAGAGGACTGCCTGCTGCTGTGACCTGCTGCATACTCTGCTAGACTACCTCGCTGTACCTCGAAGCACTCTCAGAGGACTGCCTGCTGCTGTGACCTGCTACATACTCTGCAGACTGCCTCGCTGTACCTCGAAGGACTCTGAGAGGACTGCCTGCTGCTGTGACCTGCTGCATACTCTGCTAGACTGCCTCGCTGTACCTGGAAGGACTTCTCTGCTGCCTGTAGCCTGCCGTGAGCCCACAGAGGCCAGCCCTGCTGTTAATCCACTTTGGTACAAGGCACAAGGGAAACCCGATAAAGCGATTGGTCAGGGACCATGGGTACATACAGTATTTCTAAAGACAGCGGACCCTAGACAGTGAAGGATACAAAAGAGAAATAAATATAGATGAAATGATTTCTATATTCTTTTCCAGCCGGACAGGATTTAATATATCATAAGTTAAAGTAGTCAATTATCTATACAAAGCCAAGTGGGACACAGCCTGTGTCCTACTACCACATATAGACAAGTGTGACATACAAAAAGGGGGAGTGTCAGGCAAGGGGAGAAAGTCTGTGTACGGTCAAATTTGGCAGGCTAATAAATCGTAAATACACTATTGTGACATATATAGTATAGTCAAAAACATATAGTGTATATGGTGTCAACGACGTTTCGATCCCTATGCTAAGATGAGGGGATCATCCTCAGGACATTGAAATTCATGCCTGTGTTAAATTTCCTTATCTACTTCAAGCCCAGATAGAAATTAAAAACATATCACATAGACAATACATAAACATGGATTGACAATTGGGGGAAAAAGGGGGAAGAAAAATGGGGAGAAAAGAGGTATATAAATTATATAAACATAATGTACATAATTAAGACAGGTAACTGAGGCTGCGCCTGTGAGATTGCGCTGCAGCATATTTTAAATATTTCTAGCTGAATACTAGCTTTTAAAAAATTGTACTCCTGACGCCTACCTGCATTTGTTTGTTGCACTCCGCTGGGCACTGGGCTCGGGCTTGTTGTATTATATCTTTTGCTCTAGACCCCGTTCCGGCCGGCATTGTGCCGTTTGTGCGGAGGGTCAGCATTGAGCAACACTTCCTGCCCTCCTCCCCACTTCCGCCCTGCCTTCCATCGTGCAGGTCAGCGGACTAGCGGCTCACTCTACTCAGGGTATATCATGGTCACATGGCGGAAGCGCAGCGGGAGCGCCGACTTCGCGCCGAAGTCGCGCATAAGTCAAGCCCGTCTGCGCCCGTCCGCGGCCGATTGTGGCCCGTGGCCGCTCATAATGCCCAGTTTATCTCCTATTCCTCCACTGACCTCTTATCGTTTCGCTACTCCTACTCCTTATCAGCCCAGGCAAAACAGGCTGCTCTGAATTGTGGTATTTATGTTTCCCCAGTTACCCTCAGTCCTGCCACTTCGCTTCCTTGTTCTGTGCCGACATCTCTCCCCTCCTACTTGCCACCGCCGGATGTTGTTCCACTGTCCGTGGTGTATCTTAATACCCGGTCACTGGTGAAACACCAGTTGGAAATTTTCCACCTACTAGACGATGATTCTGTAGATATTCTCCTCCTGTCAGAGACTTGGCTGACTGAGGACTCTGTCCCCGATATTCTTGCTGCCATCCCTGCTGGGTACTATATCCTGCAGGTCAATCGATCAGCAGGCCAAGTCGGTGGGGGGGTGGCTGCCATTATCCGTTCTCGGTATGTTTTCACTACTCTAGCCTGTACTGCAATCCCTAGAATTGAATGTCTCACTGTCAAATTTATTTCCTCTAGGTTTTCTTTTGTTGTTGTCCTTATTTATCGTCCTCCTGTCTCCATGCCTTCATTCCCTCGTCAGTTTGCTGATTATATTTCACAGCTGACTATCAACAATGCCAAGGTTATGATTATTGGGGACCTTAACTATTGGCCCTCTGATCCCCGAGAAAGTCACCTCTCGGTGGAATTTTCCGACCTTCTATCAGGCCTGAACTATAATCAACATATTACCACCCCTACCCACTGTAAAGGTCACATCTTGGATCAGGTGTGGACAACCAATTTAGATATCCTCCCCCCTACGGTGACCCCATGCTCCTGGTCCGACCAACATTTTATTTCTTTTGTTGTTAACTTGGTAACTCCTAACCTCCCTCCGCCTTTGACTAACTTTACTGCCCGAAATTGGAAGACAGCTAATCTGGTGGAACTTCATTCCATTCTGTCCTCCACAATCCCTCCGACTTCGACCCTGGTGTCCCACGAGGCTTTTCTTCTTGACCAATGGCTATCCTCTGCTTGCAATACCATCGCCCCTTTAAAAAATATAAAAACTAGGCGCCCTCATGATGCCCAACGTTGGTTCACGGACCAACTGAAAGCAGATAAACGGGCTTTACGTCAGGCTGAGCGCCGCTGGAGGCGTAACTATGACCACCAGCTGAAAATTGAGTTTATGGACTGCCTGAGAACTTATAAAAAAATCTATCTTATCGGCCAAAACCAGTTACTTCTCTCACAAAAGTACGGAGTCCGCCTCTAAAACAAAGGATATTTTTTCCATTGTGAATGAGCTTTCATTACCAGACCGAGTCACCCTTCCACCTCAGCCTTTCCAACTCCTGTGTGATTCACTCAATGCTTTTTTTTCTGAAAAAATGATCAACATTAAGAACAATATTCCTCCGCCTTCATCCCCTCACCCCCCTCCCTTACCCCCTGGAAACCCTTGTAGTTTGGATGTTTTTCCCCCTATTTCCCTTTCAGAGTTTGGGTCACTCCTGCATAAAGTGAGTTCTGGCTCCCCTACCGACTGTTGCCCTTTCCAGGTTCTTGGGGACATTTTTCTGGCCTGTCCCGAGCCCCCCCTGGCTCTCCTTAACAATTCTTTGGCGACAGGGACGGTCCCGGACTCCTTTAAACAGGCAGTGGTGACTCCAATTCTGAAAAAGACCAATGCCGATCCAACGGTCCTGAGCAATTATAGACCCATTTCCCTTCTCCCTTATTTGGCGAAAATCTTAGAGACCTATGTCACCCGCTGCCTGAGTGCTTTAATTGAGACCTCATCCTTTCTGGATATCCAACAAGCTGGATTCCGTCCCCTTCATTCCACCGAGTCGGTTATCGTTGCTGTTATGGACACCCTTAGAAAGGGCGCTGATAATAACATCCCTCAGGCCCTTGTCCTCCTGGATTTGTCGGCGGCTTTCAACACGGTTGATCACGCAATATTGATTGACCGTGTTGGGAACGCCGGCATCCGGGGTATGGCCCTTGAGTGGGTCAAGTCCTTCCTGGATAACCGCTCGCAGGCTGTGCATTTGTCCACTTTCTCGGCTTCCTACTCCCCTTTATCTTGCGGTGTCCCCCAGGGCTCCGCTTTATCCCCTTTATTATTTAATTTATATATGCAACCCCTGATTTTTTCCCTTCGTAAGTCCGCCGCTACCATCTTTAATTATGCGGACGATTTGCAGTTAATTTTTCCAACCGATACCTCCCTTTCCTCTTGTACCACCTTTCAGTCCACCTTGCTCGAGATCTCCGAGTGGATGTACCATAGTCAACTCAAATTGAATCCCACTAAGACTGAGCTTCTTTTGGTGGGTGGCGCAGCTAATCCCTGGAATGACAGTTTTTGGCCCCCCTCATTAGGGCTCCCTCATTGTCCTGTCAAATCTGTGAAGAGCCTTGGCGTGGTCATTTCTAACGACCTATCCATGGGTCCCCAGATCAGTGCGGTGACGTCATCCTGCTTTTTCCAACTACGCAGGATACGAAAAATCTGTAGATTTCTTACCAGAGACGCACTGATCCTCGTCATCATGGCCCTGGTCACGTCAAGACTTGACTACGCCAATGCCTTGTATGCCGGCATTCCTGCATACCTCCTTCACAAACTGCAACTCGTGCAAAACCAGGCCGCTCGCCTGATTTTTCACCAACCCCGCCATCAACATGTCTCACCTCTACTACGGAGCCTTCATTGGCTCCCTGTAGCTAAGCGTTGCATTTTCAAACTGGGCTGTACAATCTTTAAAGCCCTATCCGATCTTGCTCCTATCTTTATCACTTCTAAATTGAAATGCTACGTCCCTTCCAGAAATCTTCGTTCCTCCGGACACAATCTGCTAGTCATCCCAAAAACTAAACGGAAAAAACATGGTGGTTCTTGTTTTTCTTTCTGCGCCCCCAAAACCTGGAATGCTTTTCCACCGGCCATTCGGCATTGTTCTACCTATGGTTGTTTTCGTAAGCTGCTAAAAACGTATATTTTTCAGTCTGCTTCTGAGTAAATAACATATGTCCCAGCCTCCCCGCATTATTTCACGAGCGCCATGAAACCGTACGGTGGTCGAGCGCGGTACAAAACTTTTTACCATACCATACCATACCATGTGTGACCAGTGAGTATCATAATACCGATCCATGTGACAGGGTGCCCTAATATCAACATTATTTACAATACATGTGGAATAAGTTACATTACAAGAGGGTTGGACGAATTTCTCCGTGGAGGAACGATATGGTATGAGGGAAATTTCAGCTGGTGTGGGAAGGCCCGTTTAAATAGATTCACACATGGCATGCACCTGAGAAGAATGCCCGCTGGTACTACCGGACCTGCGCTGCTATGATGCGATAAATCGTAGCCAAGGCCAGTACCTTAGGAATTATACATGGCCAAAGAACCGTGAAAAATCTAAAAAGTGCGGGCGCGGGTGAAATTAACAATGCCTAAAAGTATCAAGGAGTGCGGTGCAACAAGGCGGATCATGGCGCTTACCTACGAAAATGCCGGAGTAACAATAGTCGTACGTGGAGATAGCCGGTTAAGTTTTAAAAAAAGCATTTATTCTGCAAGTGAAAGAGGCATATAGGGGCAGATTTACAAGCCCCTTGCTCCTCTTTTACGCCGCCGTTGCGTCACTTTTGTGACATAACAGCGGCGCAAAAGATGCGCCATGGTGCGGGGTATTTACAACGTGACGCATCTGGGAGATGCGTCACGTTGTAAAGCAGGGGGGGTGTTCCGGAGCAGGAACACCTCCTAAAAGTGGCTGAGTGAAATCTACAAGATTTCACTCAGTCACTTTGGGGCCCATGCTGCGTCAAAACCCTGCGCCTGCTTGAAGCAGGCATAAGGATTGACGCAGCATTAACAAGATAGGGCACCCTAGAGCATTGTTGAAGCTGCGTCGCGCTTGCGATGCAACTCCAGCAATACGTCACTTTTCGGCACAGTTGCGTGACGCATCTGTGCCGTTTTTGCCCCATGGTGCCCCGCATAGTAAATGCGGCGCATCCATGGTGGCGGAGGCGTGGCGCACAATAAGTGGCGCATCCCTGCTGATATGCAGGGATGCAACACTTATTGTAAATATGCCCCATAGTGATTAAGACGCTACATGGAACATCGTGCAAGCAGCAGTGGCTGGTGGTGTCCTTACCGTCATACAACGGCGCGCTGCGTTCTCAATGCAGGTTTGCGATTAGAATCCAGTAGCTGGGGAGGGGGAATTAGAGTTAGGGAATGGAATGGAATGGGACCGTACTGAGGCATGCGTTTTGGTGTCCTATGTGCCGCTTACCTTAGAATCTGTAAACTCTTGTTAAGGTGGCAGAATTTAGCCTAAGGAGAGAGAAACAAGGGGGAATGAGGAGCCGGTACGGCCGTCATAATTTATATATTTATTTTTAGGGCAGATGGAAACAACCAGTACTCTTACCGTGTGGTTGATGAGCAGTGGTCCTAGAATGGGGTCCAAGCCGACAGTCGAGACGATGCTCAGAGTGACTGTACGCGGCTTGGAACTGAAACTCCATTAAGTTTGGGCCGATCATGTGACAGTGACCATGTGACCGGGTGAAGGTCACTAGCTTTTAGGCTAGGAGAAGTGAGCTAATGAGTCAGCCATTTTAGAAGGGTGTGAAGTGAAGGTCTCATGCTTCTGCATAGGAAGAGGTAAACTAATGAGGTGGCCATTTTGGAAGGTGTTGTTTAAGGCATGAATAAGTCCAACAAATGAGTGAGTCATCCAACCACTACCAATAAAACAATTAAATTACATACATATAGAGTTATACAGGACTATGATGGTGTAGCAGTGTCATAGTCAATTAATCCAGAAGAAATTGCATGGTCATAGCAAAGAAGTCCAATCTTCGAGACGGTCGAGACCATTGTGGTTGCTTTTAGTCTTAAGTATCCATTTGAGCTCTTCCTTGTTCATGAGTCTGTTGAGATCTTCGCCCCTTGGTGGGACTTTTATTGCGTCAATGATTGTCCATTGTAGATCCATTTCGGTATGATCTTTTCGATGAAACGGTCCACAAGAGGCGCATTCGGTGTTTTACATCGAATCCTGCCGTAGTGCCTGACGCGGGGTGGGACTTCCGTTTTTGGAGGGAAGTCCAACCCGCCGCCGAGCTGGGATTGGCTAAGGGTCCCGCTCTGGCCGGAGGAAGAAGCAGCCTGCCGAGAGATGGCCTCTTGCGGCCCGGGGCTCCGGTGAGTTATGGAGAGCCCCGGGGCCGCCACCAAGGAAGAGAGAAGCGCTGCCGCTCTGGAGGGAGCAAGGTGCCAGGTCAGAGCGGCCCCGTCTGGTAGTGGGCCGCTCCAACGTTCGGCCCCCATAGTTTTAGAGCCGCGAAGGCTCCACCGATGGCCCCTGTGTGCCTTTGGGCATCGGGGCACATTGCCGGTGCCCGACCCCCCCAGTGGTGCCAGCTTAATTTCGGGGTGTCTAAGAGGGTAGAGCGTCCCCAGGTTGCAGCGGGCCGCTCCCCCCCCCCCCAGCGGGCAGCATTGTTTCTCAAGCCCACGAGGCTCAAAGGGGGCAGTATATTTCTAGAGCCCACGAGGCTCCACGCACACGGGGGCATTTGTTTTCGCTCCCACGTTGTCCCACAGTCATTTTTGTATGTAGAGCCTGAGAGGCTCCAGGGGACACAGTTGTTCATTTCTTTCGAGCCCACTGGGCTGCAACAGTTGGCGCAGTTTTGCCCAAGGGCCCCTATGTGTTTTTAGAGCCTAGAGGCTTCCAAACCTGTGGAACAGTTCTGTCCCAAGGGCCAGTGAGGGCCCCGGTCACAGTTTGCTTCACAGCAGCCCAGCAAGTAGTGGGCAGCTGCACCGTTTAGGTTTTCTTTCTAGGGACATGTACTTTGGACTCAGGAGTGAGTCGCACTCCTTCGCCCCTACTTTTGCCTTCCCCAGCTGTGCAGCACTTAGTGCCAGCTGCAGCTTTTGAGGCCCTGTTCTTGTATCTCAGCTGTCCAGCAAGTAGTGGGCAGCTGCTTCGTTTAGGTGCAGTGGTGGAACATGGACCCTAATGTGATTTATGCGCTATTATGATTTATGTGCTTCTTAGGGTGCTAGGAAATGTACTGTGTGTAGTATGTTTTGTGCACCCTGTGTTCTGATACCTCTAGATATGGTTTATGCTTAGGTGGTTGTTTTATCTAGTATAACTATAGGTTATACTAGTGAGTTCATGGTTCCCTGCGTGACATATTCCTAAGGTGGTTAGGATTGCGTAGGAGGTACTTACCTTTTACCAGTGGTTGCTGGTAGTGTGCTACATTTGCTATTTGGTGCTACAAGTATTATATGTTCTAAGTGCTAGTTCTACCAAGTGCTTATTCCTGACAGTGGTCCATGTGGCCCTGTCCTATGTACATAATCCCCTGTAAATTCTGCCCGTGCCAGTGGCACAGTGTAAATTATGAACTGAGTGCAATACACACCTGTGATCCTCTGCACCTGAGGAGATCAGTCCAACAGCAGAGAGAGTAGATCCACTGAAGACTAGTGCAATACACACCTGTGATCCTCTGCACCTGAGGAGATCTGTCCAACAGCAGAGTGAGAGAAGATGCACTGAAGACAAGAACTGAGTGGAATACACACCTGTGATCCTCTACACCTGAGGAGATCTGTCCAACAGCAGAGAGAGAAGATGCACTGAAGACAAGAACTGAGTGGAATACACACCTGTGATCCTCTACACCTGAGGAGATCTGTCCAACAGCAGAAGAGAGAAGATGCACTGAAGACTAGAACTGAGTGCAATACACACCTGTGATACTCTGCACCTGAGGAGATCTGCCCAACAGCAGAAGAGAGAAGATGCACTGAAGACTAGAACTGAGTGCAATACACACCTGTGATCCTCTGCACCTGAGGAGATCTGCCCAACAGCAGAGAGAGAAGATCCACTGAAGACTAGTGCAATACACACCTGTGATCCTCTGCACCCGAGGAGATCTGTCCAACAGCATTGAGAGAAGATGCACTGAAGACAAGAACTGAGTGTAATACACACCTGTGATCCTCTGCACCCGAGGAGATCTGTCCAACAGTAGAGTGAGAGAAGATCCACTGAAGACAAGAACTGAGTGCAATACACACCTGTGATCCTCTACACCTGAGGAGATCTGTCCAACAGCAGAAGAGAGAAGATGCACTGAAGACTAGAACTGAGTGCAATACACACCTGTGATACTCTGCACCTGAGGAGATCTGCCCAACAGCAGAAGAGAGAAGATGCACTGAAGACTAGAACTGAGTGCAATACACACCTGTGATCCTCTGCACCTGAGGAGATCTGTCCAACAGCAGAGAGAGAAGATCCACTGAAGACTAGTGCAATACACACCTGTGATCCTCTGCACCCAAGGAGATCTGTCCAACAGCAGAAGAGAGAAGAAGCACTGAAGACAAGAACTGAGTGCAATGCACACCTGTGATCCTCTGCACCTGAGGAGATCTGTCCAACAGCAGAAGAGAAGATGCACTGAAGACTAGAACTGAGTGCAATACACACCTGTGATCCTCTGCACCTGAGATCTATCCAACAGCAGAAGAGAGAAGATGCACTGAAGAAAAGAACTGAGTGCAATACACACCTGTGATCCTCTGCACCTGAGGAGATCTGCCCAACAGCAGAAGAGAGAAGATGCACTGAAGAAAAGAACTGAGTGCAATACACACCTGTGATCCTCTGCACCTGAGGAGATCTGTCCAACAGCAGAGTGAGAGAAGATGCACTGAAGACAAGAAATGAGTGCAATACACACCTGTGATCCTCTGCGCCTGAGGAGATCTGTCCAACAGCAGAGTGAGAGAAGATGCACTGAAGACAAGAACTGGGTGGAATACACACCTGTGATCCTCTACACCCGAGGAGATCTGTCCAACATCAGAGATAGAAGATGCACTGAAGACAAGAACTGAGTGCTGTACACACCTGTGATCCTCTGCACCCGAGGAGATCTGTCCAACATCAGAAGAGAGAAGATGCACTGAAGACAAGAACTGAGTGCAATACACACCTGTGATCCTCTGCACCAGAGGAGATGTGTCCAACAGCAGAAGAGAGAAGATGCACTGAAGACTGGAACTGAGTGCAATACACACCTGTGATCCTCTGCACCCGAGGAGATCTGTCCAACAGCAGAGAGAGAAGATCCACTGAAGACTAGAACTGAGTGCAATACACACCGGTGATCCTCTGCACCCAAGGAGATCAGTCCAACATCAGAGATAGAAGATGCACTGAAGACTAGAACTGAGTGCAATGCACACCTGTGATCCTCTGCACCCGAGGAGATCTGTCCAACAGCAGAGAGAGAAGATCCACTGAAGACTAGAACTGAGTGCAATACACACCTGTGATCCTCTGCACCTGAGGAGATCTGTCCAACAGCAGAGAGAGAAGATCCACTGAAGACTAGTGCAATACACACCTGTGATCCTCTGCACCCGAGGAGATCTGTCCAACAGCATTGAGAGAAGATGCACTGAAGAAAAGAACTGAGTGTAATACACACCTGTGATCCTCTGCACCCGAGGAGATCTGTCCAACAGTAGAGTGAGAGAAGATCCACTGAAGACAAGAACTGAGTGCAATACACACCTGTGATCCTTTGCACCTGGGGAGATCTGTCCAAAAGCAGAGTGAGAGAAGATGCACTGAAGACAAGAACTGAGTGCAATACACACCTGTGATCCTCTGCACCTGAGGAGATCTGCCCAACAGCAGAGAGAGAAGATCCACTGAAGACTAGTGCAATACACACCTGTGATCCTCTGCACCCGAGGAGATCTGTCCAACAGCATTGAGAGAAGATGCACTGAAGACTAGAACTGAGTGGAATACACACCTGTGATCCTCTGCACCCGAGGAGATCTGTCCAACAGCAGAAGAGAGAAGATGCACTGAAGACTAGAACTGAGTGCAATACACACCTGTGATACTCTGCACCTGAGGAGATCTGCCCAACAGCAGAAGAGAGAAGATGCACTGAAGACTAGAACTGAGTGCAATACACACCTGTGATCCTCTGCACCTGAGGAGATCTGTCCAACAGCAGAGAGAGAAGATCCACTGAAGACTAGTGCAATACACACCTGTGATCCTCTGCACCCAAGGAGATCTGTCCAACAGCAGAAGAGAGAAGAAGCACTGAAGACAAGAACTGAGTGCAATGCACACCTGTGATCCTCTGCACCTGAGGAGATCTGTCCAACAGCAGAAGAGAAGATGCACTGAAGACTAGAACTGAGTGCAATACACACCTGTGATCCTCTGCACCTGAGATCTATCCAACAGCAGAAGAGAGAAGATGCACTGAAGAAAAGAACTGAGTGCAATACACACCTGTGATCCTCTGCACCTGAGGAGATCTGCCCAACAGCAGAAGAGAGAAGATGCACTGAAGAAAAGAACTGAGTGCAATACACACCTGTGATCCTCTGCACCTGAGGAGATCTGTCCAACAGCAGAGTGAGAGAAGATGCACTGAAGACAAGAAATGAGTGCAATACACACCTGTGATCCTCTGCGCCTGAGGAGATCTGTCCAACAGCAGAGTGAGAGAAGATGCACTGAAGACAAGAACTGGGTGGAATACACACCTGTGATCCTCTACACCCGAGGAGATCTGTCCAACATCAGAGATAGAAGATGCACTGAAGACAAGAACTGAGTGCTGTACACACCTGTGATCCTCTGCACCCGAGGAGATCTGTCCAACATCAGAAGAGAGAAGATGCACTGAAGACAAGAACTGAGTGCAATACACACCTGTGATCCTCTGCACCAGAGGAGATGTGTCCAACAGCAGAAGAGAGAAGATGCACTGAAGACTGGAACTGAGTGCAATACACACCTGTGATCCTCTGCACCCGAGGAGATCTGTCCAACAGCAGAGAGAGAAGATCCACTGAAGACTAGAACTGAGTGCAATACACACCGGTGATCCTCTGCACCCAAGGAGATCAGTCCAACATCAGAGATAGAAGATGCACTGAAGACTAGAACTGAGTGCAATGCACACCTGTGATCCTCTGCACCCGAGGAGATCTGTCCAACAGCAGAGAGAGAAGATCCACTGAAGACTAGAACTGAGTGCAATACACACCTGTGATCCTCTGCACCTGAGGAGATCTGTCCAACAGCAGAGAGAGAAGATCCACTGAAGACTAGTGCAATACACACCTGTGATCCTCTGCACCCGAGGAGATCTGTCCAACAGCATTGAGAGAAGATGCACTGAAGACAAGAACTGAGTGTAATACACACCTGTGATCCTCTGCACCCGAGGAGATCTGTCCAACAGTAGAGTGAGAGAAGATCCACTGAAGACAAGAACTGAGTGCAATACACACCTGTGATCCTTTGCACCTGGGGAGATCTGTCCAAAAGCAGAGTGAGAGAAGATGCACTGAAGACAAGAACTGAGTGCAATACACACCTGTGATCCTCTGCACCTGAGGAGATCTGCCCAACAGCAGAGAGAGAAGATCCACTGAAGACTAGTGCAATACACACCTGTGATCCTCTGCACCCGAGGAGATCTGTCCAACAGCATTGAGAGAAGATGCACTGAAGACTAGAACTGAGTGGAATACACACCTGTGATCCTCTGCACCCGAGGAGATCTGTCCAACAGCAGAAGAGAGAAGATGGACTGAAGACAAGAACTGAGTGCAATACACACCTGTGATCCTCTGCACCTGGGGAGATCTGTCCAACAGCAGAGTGAGAGAAGATGCACTGAAGAAAAGAGCTGAGTGCAATACACACCTGTGATCATCTGCACCTGAGGAGATCTGTCCAACAGCAGAGTGAGAGAAGATGCACTGAAGACAAGTACTGAGTGCAATACACACCTGTGATCCTCTGCACCTGAGGAGATCTGTCCAACAGCAGAGAGAAAAGACTGAAGATACAAACTGAGTGCAATACACACCTGTGATCCTCTGCACCCGAGGAGATCTGTCCAACAGCAGAGTGAGAGAAGATGCACTGAAGAAAAGAACTGAGTGCAATACTGTTAGACCCGGCCTCGTCGTGTGGGCCTCCCTGACCCTTAGCGTCCCAACCCTGACCCATGCACCACACAAGATCCCTGGTTGTCACTGCCCTATCTGACCCACTCCCCCATGACCCCACAGACAGGACGAGACTTCCCCGTACCCGCCATCTATCCTACCGGTGCCGGACGCCCCCACACCCCATCACACCCGAAGGCCTCCCGTAACCTTTCCCCTGTACCTAAAATGGCCGACCCCGGCCCCAGCGAGACCTAGGCCCTAGACGCGCCATGCCCGGCTGGGGGGTAGAGGACTCCCCGTGAGCAAGATAGGGAGGAGTCATTTCAGTCACACCTCTGACCTCCTCTCGGGAGATGGGTTTTGATCGCCCCTCCGGCCTCCCTGGGGGCTGGCTCCACGCATGCTGGGTGTCTGGGATCCCTTCCAGACCAAACTTCAAAGGATCAAAGGGCCGGGTGGCAGGAAACCCCGACAAGCGGCCCCCAGGCGCTAGGACCCCTACCTGCGAGGACTCCGGACTTCAAAGGGGAACATGACTATAGCAAGGGGTGCTCTGGAACTATCAGGCAGTTGAATCCTGGACGAAGAGAGCCCTGCTGACGTGGTCGCGGCTCGAGGAAACATCGAAGAAGAACGCTACCTGAACTTTTAAATCTTGGCGAGCCCTGCTGACATCGTCACGGCTCAAGCTTGGCAGAGACGAACATCTGACCGAACCATCCGAGCCCTGCTGACGTGGTCGCGGCTCCCTTGAACCTTGAGAACACCTGAGCCCTGCTGATTGGATCGCGGCTCTCCAAAGATCGAAAGACCTCCTGTTCATTCCTGCTCAAGCCCTGCTGACTGGGTGGTGGCTCTGAGAATATTCTGGTCCGGCTGGACCCAAGATCTTACCGTATCCCCCGGCTCAGGGATTGAGAGCTGTGCGCCGGATACGCTGTTGC
Source organism: Lissotriton helveticus (assembly GCF_964261635.1). Taxonomy (NCBI): domain Eukaryota; kingdom Metazoa; phylum Chordata; class Amphibia; order Caudata; family Salamandridae; genus Lissotriton; species Lissotriton helveticus. Next base: position 2,291,374 of record NW_027611659.1, on the reverse strand, counting down.
ATTTGACCCTGAACATTGAGACTGTCCTGCTACCCCTATCCTTACCGAGACTCTATGAACACTTGTTCTGCTTGTAAATACGTGACCTGAGGATCATAAAGATCCAGATATTCTGATCGATAAAAGAACCGTTCCTCAGAAACTACTGTGTGGTGTCCCTTTGTTGAGTGGTGCGAGCTCCGCGTGTGCGATCCTAGAATACAAGACTCTTCCACTGAAGGGTCTCCCGCCAGTGCTCGTCAGTGTTCCTAGGAGAGGTGGGTCACGGGGTGGTCAGAAGCGTATTCTGTGCCCCCCTAACAAATACACACCTGTGATCCTCTGCACCTGAAGAGATCTGTCCCCACAGAGAATGAAGAGGGCCTCGGAGCCCCCCGCAGAGAATGAAGAGGACCTGGGAGCCCCCCGCAGAGAATGAAGAGTGCCTCGGAGCCCCCCCCAGAGAATGAAGAGGGCCTCGTAGCCCCCCACAGAGAATGAAGAGGGCCTCGGAGCACCCCTCAGAGAATGAAGAGACCTCGGAGCCCCCCGCAGAGAATGAAGAGGGCCTCGGAGCCCCCCACAGAGAATGAAGAGGGTCTCGGAGCCCCCTCCAGAGAATGAAGAGAGCCTTTGAGCCCCCGCAGAGAATGAAGAGGGCCTCGGAGCCCCCCGCAGAGAATGAAGAGGGCCTCGGAGGCCCCACGCAGAAAATGAAGTGAGCCTGGGAGCCCCCCGCAGAGAATGAAGAGGGCCTCGGAGCCCCCACGCAGAAAATGAAGTGAGCCTGGGAGCCCCCCGCAGAGAATGAAGAGGGACACAGAGCCCCCTGCAGAGAATGAAGAGGGCCTCAGAGCCCCCCGCAGAGAGTGAAGAGCACCTCGGAGCCCCCCTCAGAGAATGAAGAGCACCTCGGAGCCCCCCGCAGAGAAGTAAGAGCACCTCAGGCCCCCCTTAGAGAATGAAGAGGGCCACGGAGCCCCCGCAGAGAATGATGAGGGTCTCAGTGCGCCCCGCAGAGAATGAAGAGGGTCTCAGTGCGCCCCGCAGAGAATGAAGAGGCTTCGGAGCCCCCCGCAGAGAATGAAGAGCGCTACAGAGCCCCCCGCAGAGAATGAAGAGGGCCTCGGAGCCCCCCTGCAGAGAATGTAAAGCACCTCAGAGCCCCCACAGAGAATCAAGAGGGCCTCGGAGCCCCCCCCGCAGAGAATGAAGAGGCCCTCAGAGCCCCCCCAGAGAATGAAGATGGCCTCAGAGCAAACCCCGCAAAGAATGAAGAGCGCCTCGGAGCTCGCCCCAGTAAAGTATGAAGAGGGCCATGGAGCCCCCCCCGCAGAGAATGAAGAGGGCCTCGGAGCCCCCCACAGAGAATGAAGAGGGCCTCGGAGCCCCCCTCAGAGAATGAAGAGGGCCTCGGAGCCCTCCCCGCAGAGAATGAAGAGCGCCTCGGAGCCCCCCCCAGAGAATGAAGAGGGCCTCGGAGCCCCCCCATAGAATGAAGAGGGCCTCGGAACCCCCCACAGAGAATGAAGAGGGCCTCAGAGCCACCCAGAGAATGAAGAGGGCCTTGGAGCCCCCCCCCAGCAGAGAATAAAGAGGGCCACGGAGCCCCCCGCAGAGAATGAAGAGGGCTTCGGAGCCCCCCCGGAGAGAATGAAGAGGGCCTCGGAACCCCCGCAGAGAATTAAGAGAGCCTCGGAGCCCCCGCAGAGAATGTAAAGCACCTCAGAGTCCCCGCAGAGAATGAAGAGGGCCTCGGAGCACCCCCTGCAGAGAATGAAGAGGGCCTCGGAGCCCCCCCAGCAGAGAATGAAGAGGGCCTCAGAGCCCCCCCACAGAGAATGAAGAGGGCATTGGAGCCCTCTGCAGAGAATGAAGAGGGCCTCGGAGCCCCCCGCAGAGAATGAAGAGGGCCTCGGAGCCCCCCACAGAGAATGAAGGGGGCCTGAGAGCCCCCCGCAGAGAATGAAGAGGGCCTAAGAGCCCCCCGCAGAGAATGAAGAGGGCCTCGGAGCCCCCCACAGAGAATGAAGAGGCCCTCAGAGCCCCCCGCAGAGAATGAAGAGGGCCTCAGAGCCCCCCACAGAGAATGAAGAGAGCCTCGGAGCCCCCCCCTTCAGAGAATGAAGAGGGCCTCAGAGCCCCTTTGCAGAGAATGAAGAGGGCCTCAGAGCCCCCCCTGCAGAGAATGAAGGGGCCTCAGAGCCCCCCACAGAGAATGAAGAGGGCCTCAGAGCTCCCCACAGAGAATGAAGAGGGCCTCGGAGCCCCCAAAGAGAATAAAGAGCGCCTCAGAGCCCCCCAGCAGAGAATGAAGGGGGCCTGAGAGCCCCCCGCAGAGAATGCACAGGGCCTCGGAGCCCCCCCGCAGAGGATGAAGAGGGCCTCGGAGCCCCCCCAGTGAATGAAGAGGGCATCGGAGCCCCCTGCAGAGGATGAAGAGGGCCTCGGAGCCCCCCTTTGAGAATGAAGAGGGCCTCGGAGCCCCCCACAGAGAATGAAGAGGGCCTTCGAGCCCCCCCGCAGAGGATAAAGAGGGCCTCGGAGCCCCCCACAGAGAATGAAGAGGGCCTTCGAGCCCCCCCCGCAGAGGATAAAGAGGGCCTCGGAGCCCCCCGCAGAGAATGAAGAGGGCCTCAGAACCCCCCGCAGAGAATGAAGAGGGCCTCGGAGCCCCCCACAGAGAATGAAGAGGCCCTCAGAGCCCCCCGCAGAGAATGAAGAGGGCCTCAGAGCCCCCCACAGAGAATGAAGAGGGACTCGGAGCCACAGCAGAGAATGAAGAGGGCCTCAGAGCCCCCCCGCAGAGAATGAAGAGGGCCTCAGAGCCCCCCGCAGGGAATGAAAAGGGCCTCGGAGCCCCCCGAGAGAATGAAGAGGGCCACCGAGCCCCCCCAAAGAATGAAGAGGGTCACCGAGCCCCCCGCAGAGAATGAAGAGGGCCACGGAGCCCCCCCCCAGAGAATGAAGAGGGCTTCAGAGCCCCCCCCCAGAGAATGAAGAGGGCCTCGGAGCCCCCCTGCTGAGAATGAAGAGGGCCTCGGAGCCCCCCCCAGAGAATGAAGTGTGCCTCGGAGCCCCCTGCAGAGAATGAAGAGGGCCACGGAGCCCCCTGCAGAGAATGAAGAGGGCCTCGGAGCCCCCCCCAGAGAATGAAGAGGGCCACGGAGCCCCCTGCAGAGAATGAAGAGGGCCTCGGAGCCCCCCACAGAAAATGAAGAGAGCCTCGGAGCCCCCCCTTCAGAGAATGAAAAGAGCCTTGGAGCCCCCTCGCAGAGAATGAAGAGGGCCTCAGAGCCCCCCCACAGAGAATGAAGAGGGCCTCGGAGCCCCCCGCAGAGAATGAAGAGGGCCTCGGAGCCCCCACCGCAGAGAATGAAGAGCGCCTCAGAGCCCCCCAGCAGAGAATGAAGAGGGCCTTGGAGCCCCCAAAGAGAATAAAGAGCACCTCAGAGCCCCCCCAAGAGAATGAAAAGGGCCTCGGAGCCCCCCGAGAGAATGAAGAGGGCCACCGAGCCCCCCCAGAGAATGAAGAGGGCCTCGGAGCCCCCCCCAGAGAATGAAGTGTGCCTTGGAGCCCCCCAGAGAGAATGAAGAGGGCCTCGGAGCCCCCCCCAGAGAATGAAGAGGACCTCGGAGCACCCCACAGAGAATGAAGAGGCCTCGAAGCCCCCCGTAGAGAATGAAGAGGCCTCAAAGCCCCCCCCTTCAGAGAATGAAAAGAGCCTTGGAGCCCCCCTCGCAGAGAATGATTTGGGCCTCAGAGCCCCCCCTGCAGAGAATGAAGAGGCCTCTGAGCCCCCCGCAGAGAATGAAGAGAGCCTCGGAGCCCCCCCTTCAGAGAATGAAGAGTGCCTCGGAGCCCCCCTCGCAGAGAATGAAGAGGGCCTCAGAGCCCCCCCACAGAGAATGAAGAGGGCCTCGGAGCCCCCCACAAAGATTGAAGAGGGCCTCGGAGCCCCCAGCAGAGATTGAAGAGGGCCTCGGAGCCCCCACCGCAGAGAATGAAGAGCGCCTCAGAGCCCCCCCCCCCTTCAGAGAATGAAGAGGGACTCGGAGCCCCCCGCAGAGAATGAAGAGGGCCTCGGAGCCCCCCGCAGAGATTGAAGAGGGCCTCGGAGCCCCCTGTGTCTCACTGACATTCCTCGGCCTTGTATCCAGCAGTCGGTCTCGTAACAGCAGGGAGACTGGTCGGGTAGGCGCCCTCTAGTTAAGATCTATTCCATTTTATACCAAATACCTGAGAAACAGGCTTTGAAAGTGCCCCTCGGCACCATGACAGGGGCTTCTTTCATGACCATGGATTGAGGATCGGGTACCCCCACTTCACAAACCTGACTTAATTCACAAATGTTATTAATGGGTGTCTTTCTCACAACATTAACAGAAAAGAGGCGATCATGAAAACATTTTAAGGCATTTTTAAAATATACGTGTGAGCCCCACCTACGATGTATATTTAGAAATCAATGACGTGATAAGAACTGCTCAGCTCTGTACCTCAGTGTCTGTAGTTTGCAGTTTGGATGTTTTAGGCCTTCACACAACTTCTTCACTCCAGTGTCTCGCAGCTCTTCATTGCAGCTCAGGTCGAGCTCTGTGAGAGATGAGTTTGTTTCCAGGGCAGAGGCGAGGTCTTCGCAGCATGAACCGTTGAGGGAGCAGCGATCCAACCTGCAGGACAGAAGAGACACGGAGAGGAGTAAAGCAGAGCACAGGCAGGAGCGTCACAGCTTCAGTTTTATCTTCATTTCCTTCCCGTCCTTGACTTACTCCCCTCTAGTGACGCACCCCCACCTTACACATCCGACCATGACCCATGTATATAGGAATCTCATGGGGGGTCTCAGACTGGCAGAGGCGGAGCTAAATGGACATATTTATAAATATATTAATGCGTGTTTTATGCTGGAGACCCTCTGCTGCGGTGTGAATAGTGAACTCACAACTTTGGTAGTTGTTGCGGCGACCTGCCTATTAATACACTGCTTGTAATGTCGGTTAGATAAACATGTATTCTCATCTCCTTCATCAATAACAATAATAATAAAATCCAGAGCATAAATGAAAGGCTTGTTTTTAAAACCAACATTGGTAAAATACCACATCAGTAATGATTTACATTTTTAAATTTGTAATGACCTATACCTGTCATAAAAAGCGAATTAACATCCGAACAGCCTGCCAAGGCCAGACCTATTGGCTTTGTCAGTGCTTTTTTATTGTACTTGAAGCACACCAGAGTAGTGCAAGTGATTCCTGGCTTTCTCTCAATCTCTCAGATTTCCTATTCTCCCCCCCCTCTGGTGCTCTCCCCCCTCCTGCTTCCCGCTTCATTCTCAGCTCCGCCTGGATCTCCATTGGGTGATTGGCCGCGCGTTATAAATCCAGATGGATTTATCGATTGATTGATTGATTGATTGATTGATTGGTTGATTGAGAGGTGTTACCGGAGAGGCTGCTCTCTGTCAATCAATCCTTCACCCTCTTCACTCAGAGTAAAGGTCTTTATAGAGGGGTGAGTTTCTGACTGAAGCCTTTTCCAACCAGCCTCTACCCCGTAGAAAGATCTCAGCAGAGAGGCCATGTTGTCATAAAACTGAAGTATTCCCTCTGTGTGGAGTTGTGTAAGAAAGAGCGAGTCTTTCCTCATACTCCACCATACACAGTCTGTACCCTGTTAACACGCGCTACCACGGGGCCTGGCCTTTCTCTAAACCTTCTACACAGACCCTTGAATCTGTTCAGATATCAGTGGAGAGCTGGCTGTTTGTAAACCCATTCAAACCCTGCGTTCCCTCAGAGACAAGGCCTCTGTAGAGGGGTGAGTTACTCACTAAAGCTTTTCACACTGACCCTTTACGCGTTCGAGAGGTCTCAGCAGAGAGGCCATGGCATAAAAAGCAAGCGTTCGCCCACTATAGAGTTGTAAGACATGGGGCAGGCTTTCATCTAACTCTACCATACATCACCTGCACCCTGTTAAGATGTGATAACACAAGTCCTCGTGCTCCTCTGAAGCCTTCACACAGACACTTGTGGGGAGTTTCACCCCCTCGGGGTGCACGCGAGGGATTGTTTTACTCGCTCTGGCGCCTCCTGCAGACTTCACGCAGACCTAGAGCTCAAAGTTAAGAAAGCATCAATATATCTATTTTAAGTGAGAGTGTAACTGTACAGAGCTGATGAATATTAAGAGGACGAGACATGTAGCAGCCGGCATTCCTTTTACCCTGTTCCATTTTGTTTAACTGAGCACTGACTATTCTTGGTTCCTTGACTGTAATATGTTTTGTAAAAAAGATGTTATTTTACTTTTTTTTTAAACCTAGAAAGTCACTGGATAAAACTCCAAATTAAGTAGTAGTTAGATATGGTAAAAGTATTTTTCTAATAATAAAAAAACATTAGTAATTCACTGAAAAAAACAAAGGTTAAAGTGATGTTAGGTGAAAATGTCAGTGACAACGTAATGTTTGGTACTAAAAAAAAAAAAAGAAATTCATCAGTGACTTCGCACTTTTCTACTCGTATCATCTTAATTTCTTAATATAAAATGATGACGGTGCGGGGTTTGATACAGATAAAAGCTGTCCGTAGAAGGGCATTAATTTTGGAACAGACGTTGAGTATCTTGAAGAACTTGGCTTTCTCCGAACAGTCGTATACATATTGAACAGCGTGTGCAATGAGGATTTCCCATATGTATGTGGTTGGTTGTTAATGTGACGTAGGGTGCCCGTGAAGTGTATGTTGTAGGGTCAATGTTTCATATAACACATACATGCTACACCTAATGGAGCTCAATTCAGTTCAATTCTCGTCTTGTAAAGCGCATGGCGACCCAACGCAGGCTTCTCAGCGCTATCTGTGTTAGCCGGAGTGATAGATGTTTAGGCATAATGATAAGTTTCCAATTGTTTTCTGAAGCTCATTAACATGTCATCTAGTCTCAGGCTGGTGGATAATGAGTTCCAGAGTTTCAGAGTGAGATAGGTGAACGACCTCCGCCTTCAGCTCTATAAACTCTGGGACAACAAGCAGGCGTCGTCTGTTTGACCTGAGGCTTGCGAGAGAGCAGTACTCATTGAGGGTTAGAACGCTCATATCTTATTCCACTGCACTCGTGCGTACATTGGTGGAGGGCACAATTAAACACGACGCTAGATGTTCCTCCTATGTGTCGGGTGGATTATGCTGGAATATGTTGTTTCCTTATGCTATAGTACGCCTGTGCACCTCACCGAGAATACGATTGTGGGACCGTGTCTCCTGTCCTACATTTAAAAGGCCAGCAACAGAGTTTACGTTTTTTGTTGTTATCACAGAGTAACTGTTAGAATTGGTCCTGATGAATGCCTAAGAAACAAGAGCTGGGTCATGGAAAAGGAAGAAACATGTTGACCATCTTAGGGGAACATGTTTTCCAAACCTCTGTTAGAAATGGGGATTTCTGGTTGGCTAAGGCCCGCGCCAAAGCCAGGCAGAAACCACCACTCTAGTCAGGGCAAGGAAGTCACCTGCCAAGATAACCCCTGCTCACCCCCTTGGTAGCTTGGCACAAGCAGTCAGGCTTATCCCGGAGGCGATGTGTAAAGCATTTGCGCACGTACCCACCAGCAACAACATCCCAGGCCCCCCACAAAAGGAACTCCACACAAGGTTATATAAAAATAGCCTTTGTATTATCAGAACACATCAGAATCAGAATCACAGGATGTACATTGTGCCAGCTGGCACCGGCAATATTTACAAGGGATTAGGACACACCCATGGACCCTTCAAATGCCACTCCTGCAAGTATGACGGCACCAAGACCAACTCCACATCCATGAACACCAAACAGAGATCTGACACCAATCACCTAAAATGTATCCACGCCATCGACCTTTGGAATCTACTAGACACCATCTCTCCGGACGTCGCCTTCCTAACAGAAACATGGATGAACGCCTCCTCAGCCCCAGACATCACCATCGCCATCCCGGAAGGCTACAAGATCATCCGTAAGGACCGCACCAAGCAACCAGGAGGTGGCATCGCCATCGTCCATAAGAATTACATCCGCATCTCAACTAGCTCAGACGTCAACCTCGCTAGCGCCGAACACCTTCACTTTCAGATCCACACCAACCCCAAGACCACACTTAGAGGCACCCTCCTCTACAGGCCACCTGGACCCCGTGCACAATTCAGTGAAGACATCACTGACTTTATCACCCCACACGCCCTCCCCTCCGAGGATTACATTCTACTAGGAGACCTCAATTTTCACCTGGAAAAGAGCAACGACAGCAACGCCACCACCCTTCTGGACAATCTCGCCAACCTTGGACTCAAACAACTTGTTAACACCCCCACTCACTACGCAGGTCACACACTCGACCCCATCTTCACCTCCAGCAAACATATCTCCTTCAGTCACACCACAGTTCTCCATTGGACGGACCACAGCTGCGTTCACTTTGTCTACAAAAAGACCACAACCCACAACCATCCTCAACCTACTCTGCGAAGAAACTGGAACAAAATCACCATTGACCAGATCTCCTCATCGCTTCTTCAAAACCCCCCTGCCCACTCTTCAAACCCCAACCAAGCAGCCATTAACCTCACTCAATGGCTAACCAACAGCGCCGACAACCTAGCACCTTTGAAAAAACGTCAAATCAAACTAGGCAGCAAAAACGCTCCCTGGTTCACCGATGATCTTAAGAAATCCAAGAAACTCTGTCGCTCCCTTGAGAAGGCCTGGAAAAAAGACCCAAACACCAGCACCAAGGACGCCTTCAAAAATGCCACCCGCACACACCACCAACTGATCCGGACTGCCAAGAAAGCTGCACTTAAAGACCGACTAGACAACAACGCCCACAACAGCAAGGAATTATTCAACATAGTCAAAGAATTTACCAACCCCTCAGCCAACTCCAACGACATCACTCCCTCTCAAACCCTTTGCGACTTCCTAGCCTCGTTCTTCCACACCAAAATCGCAGACATCCACAACAGCTTCGACAACCAACCCGGAGACCAACCCTCCCAACCTTCTGCCGTACCCTCACCCCCCTTGAACATCCTTAATGACTGGAACCCTATCTCCACTGAGGACACCATCCACCTGATGAATTCCATTCACTCAGGATCCCCCACAGACCCATGCCCTCACCATATCTTCAACAAAGCAGACTCCATCATAGCACCACACCTCCGAGACGTCATCAACTGCTCCCTCAACTCCGCCACCTTCCCGGAAAGCTGGAAACACGCCGAACTCAGCGCCCTTCTGAAAAAACCCACAGCTGACCCCACCGAACTCAAAAACTACTGCCCCATCTCGCTCCTACCATTCCCGGCCAAAGTCATCGAGAAAGCTGTCAACAACCAGCTCGCCGCCTTCCTCGAAACCAACAAATCCCTCGACTCCTCACAGTCCGGCTTCCGAGCAAAACACAGCACTGAGACCGCACTCATCGCAGCAACAGACGACATTCGAACTCTACTGGACAATGGAGACACAGTCGCCCTCATCCTCCTTGACCTCTCCGCAGCCTTCGACACAGTCTGTCATAGCACCCTCCTACAACGCCTCAGAAACATCGGAATCCAAGGAAAAGCACTGCAATGGATCACCTCGTTCCTCACTGGAAGAACCCAGAGAGTCCGCCTTCCACCATTCAAGTCAGAGGCCACTGAAGTCATCTGCGGCGTGCCACAAGGATCTTCACTCAGCCCCACCCTCTTCAACGTATACATGAGCCCCCTCGCGACCATCGCACGCCAACACAACCTCAACATCATCTCCTACGCTGATGACACTCAACTGATCCTCTCACTCACCAAAGACCTGAACACCGCCAAAACCAACCTACATGAAGGAATTAAAGAAGTAGCCGGGTGGATGAAGCACAGCCGTCTGAAACTGAACTCAGACAAAACAGAAGTCCTTATCATAGGTACCTCCCCCTCCGCCTGGGATGACTCTTGGTGGCCAGAGGCCCTTGGAAAAGCACCCATCCCGACGGACCACGCACGGAACCTGGGCGTCATCCTGGACTCCTCACTCTCGATGAACAGACAAGTCAACGCCGTTTCATCATCTTGCTTCAACATTCTTCGCATGCTCCAAAAAACATTTCGCTGGATCCCCACCGAAACTAGAAAAACGGTCACCCACGCACTGGTCACGAGCCGCCTGGACTACGGTAACACCCTATACGCCGGGACCACCGCAAAACTTCAGAAAAAACTCCAACGCATCCAGAACGCATCAGCCAGACTCATACTAGACATCCCGCGTAAAGACCACATTTCTAGTCACCTGAAAAACCTCCACTGGCTCCCCGTCAATAAGAGGATAACATTCCGCCTCCTAACCCACGCACACAAAGCACTTTACGAACTTGGACCCGAATGCCTCAACACACGACTTTCCTTCTACACCCCCTCCCGCCAGCTACGCTCCTCCAACCAAGCCCTTGCCGCTGTACCACGCATCAACAAAACCACCATGGGAGGAAGATCCTTCGCCTACCTGGCAGCTAAAACCTGGAACTCACTTCCCATTCACCTTCGCCTCACTCAGAACCACCTAGCATTCAGAAAGCAACTTAAAACTTGGATATTCGACAAGTAATTCCCCACCCTTCCTCAAGCGCCTTGAGACCCTCTGGGTATGTAGCGCGCTATATAAATTATTTGACTTGACTGACTTGACTAGGATAGGGCCACATGGACCAGTGTCAGGAATAAGCACTTGGTTGAACTAGCATTTTGTAGAAATAGCACTTAGAACATAGAATAATTGTAGCACCAAATAATCATGGTACAACACCACCAGTAACCACTGGTAAATCACTGTACTTTGCAACAGTCTGCGTCTTGAAATCCATCATACACAGTATCCCATCAGTCTAACTACATTAGACCCTCACCACCTAAGTAAAACCTTACACTAGGGGCGTAAATCACACAGTGAAGTACAGTCTCCATAACATAAACCTAAGCAGGTAAAACAACCTCCTATGCATAAACCATATCTAGAGGTATCAAAACACAGGGTGTGCAAAACATACTATACACAGTACATTTCCTAACACCCAAAAAGCAATAGCACATGAATCATAACAGCACATAAATCACATTAGGGTCCAGGGTGCGCCACTGCGCCAAGACCTAAACGTAGCAGCTGCCCACTACTTGCTGGGCAGCTGAGGGACAAGAACAGGGCCTAAAAGCTGCTGGGGAAGGCCAAAGTAGGGGAGAAGGAGGGCGTCTCACTCCTGAGTCCAGAGTACATGTCCCTAGAAAGAAAGGTCCTAAACGGCGCAGCTGCCCACTACTTGCTGGGCAGCTGTAGACTCAAAACTGCGACATGGGCTCTCACTGGCCCTAGGACAAAGACTGCGCACAAATGTGCAAAGGGTTGGAGCCCTCTGGCTCTGAAAATAACACCTGCCCATCGTTGGAGCCCTCTAGGCTCTAAAACAATGTGTCCGCAGGAGCCCTCTAGTTCCTAAAAGAATCATGCCCGCTGGTGGGCCCACTCAGGGCTCGAAAACGGAAGGTGTCCCCTGTTGTAGCCATGCATGGCTCGGTACAATGGTGGAGCGGCGCACTGCCATCCGGGGCCTCCCTAACTCTGGGTTAAATGGGGGGGGGAGACCTGGGCCTCTCTGGCCCCTTAAATCATCTATGGCCCCTACGGGAGCGGCCCTCTGCATGACGGGGCCGCTCTAACCATGGATGCACCGCTGTGCCATAATCAGGCACCATCTATCGCCTGCACGGAGCCCCCCCCAGCCCTTTCTCTCTCACCGGACTGGACTTCCTGGCGGGAGCTCCTCCAGGCGGTTCTGCTTCTCCTGCGGTGGTAGCACTTTGCGGGGGTCTCTCACCACCTGAGAGCCCTGCCTTCACAAGGCGCCCGGCCCGCATCACCCTGTCCCCCATCTCGGGACCGGGACTTTTCAAATGGAGCCCGCAAGGACGTCTCACGGCAACTCGGGTAGGCGGGGTGGGCTCCCGGCCTCTCCATGCAGCACCAGGTCCTTGTTGGGCTGCGGGCAGCATCTCCGGTTTCCCTCTTGACCCGGGAGACCAGCAAGGCAGTAATTTCTTCCCCAGGCAGGGGGAAGCGGAAATGACAGCATCCAGGCCCTGCCCACAGTCAGGCAGGCTCAGGCCTGGCTACCGGTTTTGCCACGGTGGCAGCACTGGCATTTTCTTTCTCGGGGGGATACGAGGGGTAGGCTCCCTCGATATTAAAGTAAAAAAGTAGAAATGGGGTGGGCACCCATAATTAAATAAATAAAACATCGGAGTGACGCAGGGTGGGCACCTGCAATTGCGACAAATTCGGGGGAATCCCTACACCGGGGATTCCCTCAGGGCAAAGGGCAGCTCAGTGCTGTCAGGCTAAAATAAAGCTCTCCCAGAGGCGCCGGGGGCACCACAAACACCCAAAGGTCCCAGGAATGGCCCCTTAAGAAAACCGGGCCCCAGCAACAAAGTCCTCCTAGGTGCAGAGGGCAAGAGGGTCCAAAAGAAGTCCTCCAGGGATCCAGTGGCTGGGCAGGGCCCAGGGAGGCAAGCCTTCCCCTGGGCCCCAGCAGCAGCATGTCCCTGGTAGATTCCAGTCAGAAGATCACAGCCTCTTTTTTTACACAAAATCCCTTTGTCTCTAGGGTGCAGGGTGGGGGAAAACCAGACGCAACTGGCCAGGCTAGGGTCATCAGTCGCACCACAGGGGGCAGAGCCAGCATTGTGTAGGGAAAGCCCTATTCAGGTCCCAGGTGCACCCCTCCCTCACATCAAAATTAAGTATGGGCGGGATATTCGTTCCGCTCGCAAAATTTGCGGATTTTCCACGATTTCGCGATCCGCGAATCGCTCGAAATCGCTGCAAAATCCGCGAATTCGCAAGCGGGACGAATTTTGCTCAGGAAGCACTTACAGTTACAGCAGGTGCCCAAGTTGAAGCTAATTTCTTTGTAACCATCTACAAAATGGTTAAAAACAAATTAACTTCAACTTGGGCACCTGCTATAACCCTGTAAGTGCTTCCTGAGCGGCGCCTCGTTGCCTACTTGCAACTATTCTCTGACCCTGCTCTGACCCTCGAAGCAGGGTCAGAGAATAGTTACAAGTAGACAACGAGTCTCCGTGAACAGGAAGCACTTACAGATAAAGCAGGTGCCCGAGTTGAAGGTCAAATTCAGTAACTCCTTAATCAGCCCCAAAAAATCAATGGAGCTTCATTCTCCCCATCTGCTGCTCTGATCGGTGCCTGACCTTTTATACACACAAGAGGCATGTGAACTCGCATGGAAGCTTCGCCCGTTTGGCCCCGCCCACACACTAGCGGTGTGCACCATCTTCCCGCCATTTACCCACTAATGTCGACAGCTCACTCAAGGGACCCCTGCGCCCTTAGGCGTGATGGCATAGTAACACACATGGTCACTGGAGCTTCATTCTCCCCTTCTGCTGCTCTGATCGGTGCCTGACCTTTTATACACACAAGAGGCATGTGAACCCGCATGGAAACTTTGCCCGTTCGGCCCCGCCCACACACTAGCGGTGTGCACCGTCTTCCTGCCATTTACCCACTATGATGGACAGCTCACTGAAGGGACCCCTGCGTCCTTACACACACATGGTCACTGGAGACAACTTTTCTGGCACTTTAGGCAGCTGTAGTGCAGGAAAAGCACTATACATTTACCCAACGAGGTAGCGCTTACTGATTAGCCAGTAGAAAGTACTCCAGTTAAGTATGGTGCAAAATCGCAAAAAAATCAACGATTTTGCAGGGAAATTCGCGAATTTGCTGATTTTTATGCAATTTCGAGCAAATTCGCGAACCGCTGATTCGCAAAATTCGCCCATGCTTAATGAAAATGCAGATCTCTCCATTCACCACCGGGGCAGACCCATCCTGACTCCTGGAGCCTGGCACACCAGCCAGCTCCAGCCAATCACAAGCCAGACAGCCAATTCACATTTATTACACAGACATGCCAACTTCTAGAAGTGGCACATCCACACTAGACACATGAATGCCGCACACATCATCGCGCAGCATTTAATCACACGAGTTTTCACATACCAAACTCAAGCCTGCACTCCCCACACATCAGGAACTAACATGGACACACATATCCCCATGCATTCCTATGGGAGGGCAGGCCAATCTCACCCACGCACACAGAGAGCGCACGCACTTTACACTGCGCCACAGTGCTAAAGTGCGCAAAGACCAGAAATCACTATACTTATCTCAGAGTTCAATGCAAAAAGTTCAGGGGTGAACCTGCCAGAAGGGCCAAGTCCAAAAACCTCCTTTTACATTTTCCTTTAATCCTATCCACTGGAAGCACTTGATTAAAATGAGTTTTTAGCCTACCAGGAGATAGTTTTAGACCCACTACACTTCATATACTTAGCACTCTGCCTCTCACCCACACCTAAATCTCTTCTTTATTACCTAAAAATCATCTCAGTTGCTCTCCGGTGGAGAGTTGTAGCCCCCACCAGGTACCTTGTGGCCCTGGTGTGAGGAGGGAACCCAATGATGAAGCCACCCTCTGGGGGAGGAGGGTTCTCGTCCTTTAAAAATAGCATTTTCTTTAGATATAAGAGCATGCTCTTAATGACCTGACGTACCCTTAAGTGTGCTATAAGTAAAAGGTAGGAGATGTACTTGTATGTTTTACATGTCTTTGTAGTGACAAACACCATCATGTGTTTTTCACTACTGTGAGACCTACTCCTCTCATAGGTTAACATTGGGAATTCCTTAATACACTTTAAGCTGTAATGCCGGATTAGAAAAGAGTAGCTTTGTCATGTTTCATTGTAGTATGTTTATCTAGGGACCTGTATCGATACTCCTATTTCTGACCCTTGTCCGGTTAATAAATCACTAATATCCATACAACGGCACAGAAACCCGTTTTCAGATTAAGTCATAGCGCATGCTGTCATGTTAAGCAAGCACTATTCCTCCAGCCCCCTAGAAAGCACACCGAGTTCTCAAAACAAACCAAACCTCCAGCAGACCTGGGAAATCCCCCGCAGCTATTGTTTTGATTTCGTTCGAGAACTCCTGTAAAGAATGTAAGAACGACCAGTTCTTATGACATCCTTACTGACGTATTATGTCCATCCTTACGTCAAACCCGGCACCTTTCAGGTATAAATATACCGACGCTGCCCTAAGCAAAGACACGGTGGTGATGAGCTTGGAGCAGCGCTACTTGCTGGAGAGCCCAGCTGATGGATGAAGCCCACGGACGCTGCCCCTCCCTTTTGACGCGCTGAGAGAGACGCTGCCTTTTCTCCTGCCGAGAAATCCAGCCTCCGGCGTTTCCGGGTTGCCCTCACGGGTAACTGGGATACCGAGTCCTGAGAAAGAGATACCAGCCCTCCAGCCTTCTAAATCCCAGGTACTGAACTGACTAACCCCTTACAGAGAATTCTTGAGTCAGATTCTTGGCAAACCAAACTTAACTTAAACTGCTACTTATTTACTCCCTCCCACGTATTAGGCTCAGGTCAGGTACACCGGGGTAGGCGTAGTTAGAAGCACCAGTTGAGTACGATTAGTCAATGTATATATGTATGTATATCTTTTATCCATTTTAAAGTATCATATGGCTAAGAAACCATATCAATGCTTTTACAGTATTATTTCATAATCCTGCTTTTACTGTATGCACTTTACTCAACCATAAGTATTGCAATTGTAGCGATTCATTTCTCTTGTATGAGAAAAGAGACTGATCAATAAATAACACCTTTTATAGAACACGCCCGTTTCTTCTTTTCTCTACAATCTGGTGAAACTAAGTATGCACGTATTGACTGAGTAAAATAGTTGTCTTTTGTTTTCACACGACTCTAGAGATATACTCTTGATCAGGGAGAGCAAAGTTGTCATGTTCTATGGTTGTCAGAAACTAAATCCCTTCTTGTCTATCCAGGGAGATTAAATCCCTCCTTGCCTATTCGAGAAAGTTTCTAGTGACCTCTGAGCTAGCTGGCACACAAAACTTTAAGTCTAATATCGTCAGTAGAAGGCCTAGTTAACCTCTGTCCTACGTCTATACTATTGAAGATATTATTCCAATGCGCAGAGCCTATTGGGATAATAGGAACTACACTACATGGCGCCCAATGGTTTGGATAGGCGATAAATCTAACGCAAGACATTAGAGTAACTCAGTCGTGCTTTTTCACACAGACCCTTTCTCCCGTAATACTCCAAAGACGTCTGGAGTGGGTCAAAGGTTAAATCCGCCAAACTTAGTAGGAGGAGACTCCTATGTATAGTTTTTGGTTTATACCAACAAAGAGAGAGGGAGGGAGTATTTGAGGGACACCCTTATTCCCCGGTTATATTCGTTTAAACAAAAAAAGGGATGTCATATGGTTTTGGAAAAAACACACATGCGCGGAGCACCACATAGGTAACGGCCACATTCAGGACGTTTTTAGGAAAGCCCTCACTCACCACCTGGTGATGACATGCTTCATCATTGGGCTCCACTGAAGAGGCAGAGTGCCTCCTCAATGTGCTTCAACGCCAGATCTACTGCGGAGCAGGTATTGTGAGTTTTTAGGCGTGCTTGTGAGAAAAGAAACGTAATAGTGGTGAGGGGATTAAAAATGTCTTTGGTGTATCAGAAAATGATTTATTAAGAGATCACTTGGGAAATATTATTAAAAATAAGTGTAGGAAAATAGTCCACAGATTAATTGGGTGGTTATTTCCTTAATCAGTCAACATGTTTCTGCCTTCGAGACGGTGTAGATTTACCAGGCTTTCTTCAGGACTGTTATTTAAAATGTACTAAACCCCGGCGGTATGGGCACGCTAAGGCCCACCCTTACCTAAGGACGTATACTTGTGAAAAATAATAAAGGTGAAAAAGTGCGAAAAATAGGAAGATAAAATAGCTTCCTATAGACTCCTGGTTTAGGAGGCTTCCTTCGTTACGGTTTCTGCACCTGTAAGGAAAGAAAGACACAGACACACATAGAGGACAAGACAAACAGTTAATGGTTTGTTTATGGTCACAGTTGTGCATCTTGCGTGCTCCAAACGGTGTGAAAAAACAGTGAGTGGCGCCAATAACAATATGTTAGTCACCGCCTCTGCCCCTGGGTTTATTTAGTTTTTCCAAAATATTCTGCACCTAATCTTTGTTTCCTTGGAAACCAGCTCTGCAACAAAAACAAAAAAATCCTTGCTGTCAGTAAAATGTCAGACAGCGAGGGAGAAAGGGAGGCTGCTAGAATAGCAGCCCAACTCCTAGCGGAAGATACAAGTCTCCTACAGACTGACCCAGAGGCAATACTCATCCCGGTCAGCATAAGGAAAACTATAACTTTAAAACTTATAGAGAATGGACTGACATCAAGAGGTGGTACAGTCATATTCGTAATTGAGGCACATGAATATCGGCAGACAGAGGTATTCTATTCATGGATAAACTTTCCAGCAACAAACGCTGTAACAAAGGAATTCCACTATTACAAGATAGAGGAACCACCGGATGAGTACACTCCTTTCGAGGAGGTGGAAATACCGCTAAAATACCAAGAGCACCTGCTCTGGTTTATAGGCGCCCTAAAACATAATGATCACATCACCAGGCTCGGTCTACTAGGTAGACCAGGAGCAACGTGGCCGGTTCTAGCCAGATACACACCACATCCAGACATTGAAAAAATGTCAATACCAGATCTTTTAGCACAGCTAAAACAACTGATTAAAATACACAGACAATTAGTCCAATATGTAATGCGGACTTCAACAGTCCAAACAGCTATTAAAATTCCACAGCTGACCCCTCATCAGGGGAACACAAATAAAATCACACCACAGAACATACAGTCCTGTCTAGGTAAAGTGCCCATTAAAAGGGAACAAATTCCATTCTGGTTAGCACAAAAAATCACTCAAATAGAGGCGGTATTTCCGGATACCACCCCTGTTGAGAAACACAGAATTCTGACTATCTGTCTTCCAATGGGGATCGCACCACATGTGGAAGACTGTGACACTTGGGGCACAGTTTTTGCCTCCATTTACACAAAAACACATGGTGTTCCGTCCATGTCGGTAATACCAGAAGTGCTAAAACAGATTCAAAGTGAATACGGTCCAGAACCTGCTTTAACTCTGGGTATGAAATTACTGAAAGACTTCAAGCAGGTCTCGGCAATATTACTAGCCAACATAAAGGGGGAAGCAGCAACTGTGGCGATCCGCCAAAGGTTGAAAGAAACAGATATAGCTGACCAACCACTTGAACTTGCCAGAATTATAGAAAAATCCTATGAAGAACTAGGAAGAGATAGTTTGGGTGGGAAACCAGTGAAACCCCAACTAACTGAAAATCCTGAAAAGGTATTTATTAAAAATAATCTAAACACTCCAAAAAAGAGCTGGGATGGAAATAAAATATCCACTCCCAAAGAAAAAAGATTCCAGTCCAGAGGAAGGTCTCCTCGGCTGAGAGAAAAATCTCCGAACCAAGGACACATGTCTCCCCAGAGGGAGCCCTCTGAGAAAAGATACAACCTTAGAAATAGGGATAATTTAACGAAACCTGATAGATATCAAGATATTGATACACGTCCCTCTCGATCTTTTCAGACTTCCTCGCAGAAATCGGAAAGAAGAGGACGGTCAGAACACAGGGAAGAGCACATCAAGTCCAAAGACAAGGAACCTGCTCATCAAAATAAAAAGTTACAATTTCCAAAGAAGAAGGTAGCCAGTATTAAAGTAATCAAACATGCCGAGGATACTGAGGACACAGCTGAAAAACGGAGAGTGGGCTCAGACAATGCTAGACAGCGCAGCAGAAGTGAACATAGCTCGCAAGATCCTGATGAATCATCTGGAGACAGTGGACACGAATGAATACATTCAAGTGGAAACTGCAGACACCAGAGTTAGCCAACCTCATAAAATATATGAAATAACATTGCGTATAGAGGGAGATAAGACTAGGAAAATAAGGGGTCTATTTTGGGATAATCTCTCCAAAGGCTATGACATCCTTCTAGCTGAAAAAGACTGGCCACCGGAGTTTGTCAGGGAGTGCCCTCATGGCGAAGAAATGATTATGCCTGCCTTCTCAAATCATATTCCAATACATACAAAATATACACTTGCAAGGAAGTGGGCAGTAGCCCAAGCTCCTGCATTATACAAAAATCATGTGGGATGGGATGAGGACTCTCCTCGTCACAAAATCCAGCTAAAATCTCAACCAACTGCACAGAGGCAGTACCCAATTAAGCAAGAAGCTAAAAAACAGGTCAGGGAGATCTTAGATCAACTTGAATACCAGGGGGTGATTGAAACGTGCACCTCACAAATGAACAATCCTTTGTTTCCTGTCTCCAAACCAGATGACTCATATCGTCTAGTTTTGGACTACAGACACTTAAACTCATGTTGCAAGACTCACACAGTGCAGCACTAATGAATAGCATAGTGCGCAAAAATTTCAAAACAACATTAGACATCTCTAATGGATTCTTTTGTCAAAATATAGCACCAGAAAGCAGATATTTGACCGCTTTCTCAATAAATGGCTAGCAGAAAATGTTTTGTCGTTTGCCACAGGGGTTCAAGAACAGCCCAGGATTATTCTCAGCAAGAGTAACAGAGTTACTACAAATATCCGATGATGAGGCATTATCTTATGTCGATGACATCTATCTAACAGATGATGACTTGGATACTCACTTGAAAAGAGTGAACACCATAATACTTGGGTTCCCAGCAGAGGGTTACAAATTCAACTTCAAAAAGTCAAGAATTGCCCATCTAACTGTTCTGTTTTTAGGATATGAATTACCAAGTGAAGGCAAAAGCCTGGCTGACAATTTCTTAGAGAAATGTGCTGTAATCCAAGCACCAAGAACGCTGAAAAACTTACAATCAATTCTAGGTTTCCTGAATTTCGGAAGAACTTACATTCTAAATTATGCAGAGAGGGTTAAACCTCTCTACGATCTAATAAAACCAGATTTTAAAAGAATCAATTGGACTCAAAAACACACAGAAATTTTGAGATCATTAGAAACAGACATGTTAGTTAAAACAAAACTACAAACACGCGATAACACACGCAACCTTGTAATCCGAGTCATTCCAGGAAGATGCGGATACACATACCTAACCTCTAATGAGGGAGAAACGGTACCAATAGCATACAAATCTCATTTGTACACAGAAGCTGAAAAAACGTTCAGCATTAAGGAAAACATTATTCATGCAGTTCAAACAGCTGTAGCAAGAGAAAAAGACCAAGCTGACGGTAGACGTATTACAGTCAGAACAGCAGAATCAGCTTTTGAGGCATTAACAAACCCATGTAATTTACCTACTATGGCACTAAATCCAAAATGGATACAATGGGAAAATTCTCTTGCTACAGACAAAGTAAAATACTATTTTGATCCGGAAATGAAAAAATTAAAAAATCTAGAATATGAAAGAGAATATCCTCTGCCAATCGACATTCTGCCCATACGACAGTACGCCTGTGTAATACATACAGACGGACATGCTCAACCCTCAGTTTGGGGAGAGCAAGCATATAACGCCACATGCGAGATTGTAAAAGACGTGTGGCGCGGAGGTAAATTGAGACCTCTGTTTACGAAAACACACTCAGTGGAAAATAATTCAGAACAACAAACTGAAATAATAGCGTTAGAAATGGCGCTAGATAATGCCGATCGCGAATTCCCGACACTTATAGTGTGCGATTCGTATTACTGCGTCAAATCATACAATAACGATTTACAGAAATTGATTCAAAACAGTTACAAAGATGACACAGGTGCCACAATCAAGCAAAAATCGCTTTGGGAACAAGTAGTTCTTTTGCAGAAAGAACTACCAAAGACTCACGTGATACACTCACTGAGTCATTAGCGTGATGGCGTTCACGTTGCAGGGAATTCATTGGCTGAGACAGCCACAGCGGAAACAACTAAATCGGCTTCCGTAGCTACAAAAAAGCGTTCAGAAAAATACTTTGATGGGGAAACAATGCTGGCGGTAAAAACGTCATCAAAAGGCGACTGCTCAGCGCTACCCATCAACTATCCACTCAATTATACATACATAATCGATGCAAACTCCGTTCCTTTTGCTGAAATCCCTGGAGTGGGGGATAGAGTAATTCCAAACACGAACAGGAGAGTCTTGTTAATATCAGACGCACATATGGGTGAGGGTCTTAGACACCTTAAGCTTAAGGATTCTTTGGAAGAATTACAATCATTATACTGGTGGCCAGGAATGAGCCTGGAACATCACATATTTGTAAAAAACTGCCCAGACTGCAACAGAGATCGCAGAGGCGACTGAGACGGAATATTACCATGGCGTTTCGCTCCAGACTGGATTAAACAATAAAAAGGAAAAAACCCAATATGAATAATGCGTCATATTAACATGTAGAGACTATTTTCATTTATAGATGTAGACCCCAGCACTCGGCTGACGCCAGAACTGTTATAAAAAGATTTGCGAGTCTATAATGCATATACGCTAGGAGCATGCTACATTCTGACCAATGTCCTGCCTTTTAGCTCTCGAGCTTATGGGGGGGGCATGGCCAGCATGGGCATTACATTGCGGGACTCTTCTCTCTTCTCACTTCCTTCCTGAGGGAAACGGGATGGTGTAAAGAAAAAACCAAGGCATAGAGCAATCTATAACGGCAAAGGTATTAGGTTCGGGAGCTGGGTGGGTCAAACATTTAATAAGTGTCCAACGTAGTCTTAATAATCTGCCAGGAAATTCTCCGAGAGGTCTCAGTCCGTACGAATTATTGTTTGGGACTAGAATGTTAATCCAGGACCTCGATAGTCAAACTTCAGTGGTGAAAGAAAAAAGCTTTGATATCAAAGACCGTTTGGCTATTTTACAGGACTTAATTGAAACAAGAAAAGACCTGAGCAACATAAAGTTGAAACAACAGCCAACAACCACTGAAGAGAAACCACCTGTCCCAGCAAGGCCTGTCTGGATTCCAAAAATCGGGGATCTGGTCAGAGAGAAGATCGCGGTGAAGAAGGAATTTGGGCCTTCTTACGGAAAATCAGTACCTGCCTTGTCTGTCAACGGGACAAGATCATTAGTATTACCGCCCCTTGCTGGTAAAAAGGAGAACCGAGTTGTATCCATCGACCTGGTTAAACCACAATCATGTGGCCGATAACAAGTAGTAGGCCAAGTGGACTCCCAAGAAGTAGTAGAACACCAAAGTTTGCTACAAATACAGAGGTTCAAACTGAGAGACTGATCACATTTGATAAATCTACAGTGAATCAACAAGGACTATGTAACAAAGCCATGGAACTTAAACCTCTTGAAACCCAAATCAAAATCTTACATCAAGAAACACCAATCTACAATGATGTAACCACTGACTATGCTAATGAAACAAAGCAAATTCCAAAAGCAGAAAGGAATCCAGAAGCAATTGAAACAATTGACAGAACAGCATCAGGCTACTTCATCAACTTCGATGATTTTTCTGAGGATCTAAGTGAACCTGGGGAACAGCCAACAACAAAAACTTTTAAAGACAAATCAAAGGAACTCTTTCATCGACTACAAGAAACCTATCTGATTTCTCCATGGATTTAATTTTGGGTGGCACTAGGTGTATTCATCTTCATACTTTGGCTCATCATGGTACTATGCTTGGGACATTTTATTGAGGGAAAATATGTTACAATGGACACAGCAAGTCAGAATATCAACTTGGTCCTGAAACCACACAAGTCTTCACACATCGAGAAAAGAGAACTTTCTTCAGTAAACTTCACAGCCAATCCTATACCCGGTGGGGTAGCATGGGACAAAACTGATTACGAAATCTATGGCCCGGTCGAGCTCCTGAAGTATCCTCATCAATTTAAGATTTCATTAAGTGACTTTGTAAAACCAAGCACATTCGCTGATGATTGGGACTTTGAAAGTATTAATGATATGATGTCAGATCTAGTGATGTCAGCCAAATTTACAGAACATGATTATTTGCAAGTTTCATCTAATTATGACCAGATGTATTGTTACAACCATTATGGTAACCATTATCTGCATAAAACTGCTCAACCTAGAAATGTTTTAAATTATAACCAATGGGAACATTGTGCAACTCCACCAAAAGGCAGTTCAAAAACATTTTATGAAAAATTCTCATACTTCTCAGGGTTTAACACAAGCAATGCAGAAACATTTTATTTCAAATTGTTAAATAAGACAGGAATGAAAACCATGCTTACAAACACAAAATTAATCTATTCAGAGACATTTTTTGAAAAAATGAAAACATTCGGTTTTGATTTCTGGAACAATAATATTGAAACGAAAACGATCTGGGGTACAAAAGATTGCAAGTGCAAGGTATAGAATCATTATTTAGAGCCTGCATGAACCCAGAACAAATTATATTCTTGAATGATACAATTCAACCGACAACCTGTCTTGGCCTAGCCAAAATTAAAGACTTAAACAAACCGTCTATTCCAAAACCAATACCTGAGAGTAATAGCACTACAGATGTTGAAATAGACGTATCCCATATTTTAAACCAAAACAGAACACATCCTGATTGGAAAAAATGGTTGATCTGGCCAACAGACACAAATAACTGTCAAGATAGATTCCTGAACAAAATACAGGGGTTCACATTGACCAGGCCAGACCCTAGATATTCCCAGAGACAACATCCAGGGATTGTAACTACTTACAGTGTAGGGAAACTCTGCCTCGAATGGCTACAAACATCCACACTGGTTGAAATTAAGCAACACTTGACTTTACTTAAAGAAGGCGCTGACTTGGGTGATTTCATTATGGGACCACGCAAACAGCGTCAAAAACGTTTCATAGCGGCCTCTATATATGCAGCTTACAACGAAGCTTGGAAAGAAACTCAAATTGAGACAGCAGAGAAAATATGGGAAATTGACCGTGTTAATTTGGAAAAATCACTTTCTGTTGTGGACAATGGGTTAATGACTCTGTCTTCCAGAATATATTCACTGGACAGCATTGTATCTTCTGCAATCGATATAATAGAGCAAGACTTGCTGATGTTGCAACACGGTCAGTCACAACTGCGTTCTATTGTACAGCTTGGCTGGACGTTACAAAATCTGCGTTCAGGCTACGTGCCTTGGCGTTTAATCAACACAACGTCATTATTCAGTATCTTTAACCTTACTGATACACAAATCAGGCCAGTATGAAGGGTTGGGTAAAGGATACATTAAGTCAACATGGAACTTACCTTATACACACACATGTTACAGTAATAAAGGACAGAGTGTATTTCTTAGTGGTAAGAATTGTGAAAAATCACTAAGTGGTATACTTCTGTGTCAGGGTATAAGTTCGCATGGGGCCTGTGAAGGGACTTCAAATAACCTTTCATGTCACCAACTCGGCACACCTGCAACACAAATAGAACCATTCTTTAGAAGACTTTCTAACGGGAGTTACATTCTAATTGTAGATCACCGATGTTGTGGCTTAATGCCAGGAAAACCTTATCTCATAAGCGTGAGCTCCATGGTCACTTGTTGTGAGAGAGTATTGTTCCCGAATGACGCTCCAGACAGGGACGAAAAGATTTGGCCCAGTTTGAATATCTCTTCTATTCGAATTGATACTTTAAGCAGAATGAAGACTGTGCTCCTACAGACGCCAACTCATTTGACGTCATCAAAAGAACCGTATGATCTCCAAGTTGCAAGGACAACGGGTGAGATACATGCATTGTTATCAACAAATTGCCCCCTACACTTCGCAGAAATGCTAAACGAAATCTTAAACATTTCTGATACAAGTGGTATCGCGAGTGTATTTAAGACAGTTTTTTCGGGACTGTTAACACCATTCAAAGCAGTCCTGGGTATTTTTCCTAATTTCGTCCATTCTATCTTTGGCGGACTTCCACTCCTGTTGGGACTCATAGCAGGCATTTTGTTTTTGCTACTCCTGCTTCGTTATGGCAAGCCATGTCACAGACAAGACTCCAGCAACAATGGAAGAAACGATCTTAGCTATACGCTACCGGGACCGCATAACTAAAGTCCTTGGATTAGCCCGGCTACGAGATCTGAATATGACCTGGTTTCTTTCGTTCAGACCCATATGGCAGAATTGTGTTATGCCTGTATTGAGGTGCATGCTATGCGGCGAAGAATGCGTGTTGGACACCTGTCTTACACTACAATCAGAAGTACCATTGGATCCAGATACTTTGTTGGGTCCAGTAAAGGCTCATGCATTGTGCTGTCCCCAGCGGCTACCTATCCTGATGATCAATCAATCATAGGCATTTATACCGCGCACTACTCACCCGGAGGGTCTCAAGGCACTGGGGGGGGGGGTCCGCTACTGCTCGAACAGCCAGGTCTTGAGCTTCTTCCTGAAGGAGAGGTGGTCTTGGGTCAAGCGTAGGTCGGGAGGGAGGGAGTTCCAGGTCTTGGCGGCCAGGTGGGAGAAGGACCTTCCTCCTGTTGTCGCTCTTCGGATGCGGGGGACGGCGGCGAGGGCGTGACTGGTCGAGCGGAGATGGCGTTTGGGAGCGTAGAAGTTGAGGCGGCTGTTGAGGTAAGTCGGGCCTTGGTTGTGTAGGGCTTTGTGTGCGCGGGTGAGGAGCCGGAAGGTGATTCTTTTGTTGATCGGGAGCCAGTGCAGGACTCTCAGGTGTCTGGAGATGTGGCTTCGTCTGGGGACGTCGAGGATGAGTCTCGCCGAGGCGTTCTGGATACGCTGGAGTCTCTTCTGGAGCTTGGCGGTCGTTCCGGCGTAGAGGGCGTTGCCGTAGTCCAGACGGCTGGTGACGAGGGCCTGGGTGACCGTCTTCCTGGTCTCGGTGGAGATCCACCGGAAGATCTTACGTAGCATGTGCAGGATGTTGAAACAGGACGAGGAGACGGCGTTGACTTGTCTGGTCATGGAGAGGGAGGAGTCCAGGATGAAGCCCAGGTTGCGTGCGTGGTCTGTCGGTTTGGGTGCGTTGCCCAGGGCGGGGGGCCACCAGGAGTCGTCCCAGGCGGAGGGTGAGGAGCACAGGATGAGGACTTCCGTCTTGTCTGTGTTCAGTTTCAGGCGGCTGGTCGTCATCCACTCGGCCACGTCTTTCATCCCTTCGTGTAGGTTGGCTCTGGCGGTGGCGGGGTCGTTGGTCAGGGAGAGGATCAGCTGGGTGTCATCGGCGTAGGAGATGATGTTCAGGTTATATTGGCGTGCGATGGCCGCAAGGGGGCTCATGTCGACATTGAAGAGGGTGGGGCTGAGCGAGGAGCCCTGAGGGACGCCGCAGATGACTTCCGTGGCTTCTGATCTGAACGGGGGGAGGCGGACTCTCTGTGTCCTTCCGGCGAGGAAGGAGATGATCCATTCCAGTGCCTTCTCCTTGATTCCGACGTTGCTGAGGCGCTGCACAAGGGTGCGGTGGCAGACAGTGTCGAATGCTGCGGAGAGGTCCAGGAGGATGAGGGCCGCTGTTTCTCCGTTGTCCAGCAGGGTTCGGATGTCGTCAGTGGCAGCGATGAGGGCGGTCTCGGTGCTGTGGTTGGCCCGGAAGCCTGACTGAGATGGGTCGAGGGATCCAGTCGTCTCGAGGAAGGCTGCCAGTTGCTTGTTGACGGTCTTCTCGATGACTTTGGCTGGAAACGGGAGGAGCGAGATGGGGCGGTAGTTCTTGAGTTCGGTGGGGTCCGCCGTTGGTTTCTTTAGTAGAGCGCTGAGTTCGGCGTGCTTCCAGCTCTCAGGGAAGGTGGCGGTGTCGAAGGAGGTGTTGATGATGTCCCGCAGGTGGGGTGCGATGACAGCGTCGGCCTTGTTGAAGACGTGGTGAGGGCAGGGGTCGGTTGGAGATCCGGAGTGGATGGAGTTCATCGTGCTGATGGTGTCTTCGAGGTTGATCGGTGTCCAGGCGTTGAGGGTGGTGGTGGGGGGCGTTGGTGTGGTCGTGGGGAGCGTTGTTTCTGTGCTGAAGCTGTTGTGTATGTCAGCGATCTTGTTGTGGAAGTAGGAGGCGAGGGAGTTGCAGAGGTCTTGCGATGGGGTGATGTCGTTGGTTCCGGCGTTGGGGTTGGAGAGCTCTCCGAATGATGGCATTCGTAGAGACTTCACCACTACGATTGAAGGGTAGTGAAGTACAGGATGAAAGCAGCATCGACCAGGTGTGACCTTCTGTAAGCAGTTCTGATCGAAACATCACTGAAAGCGAACATGCTCATGACTGCATGATAGCGACATTTTCCAACCTACTCGAACTTTCACCAGAAGCGGTAGACTGTTTTTTCGAGAGTCTGTCTGAAATGATGTTTTCACCAGAACAGAGAGATTGACTTTAAGCAAAATTGCACACAGCGTTCCCTGAACTCTGAATTCGGCCTTCGGCTTTGAAAAACAAAGCAACTATGAACTATTTTTTCTCTCTTCTCCCCTGAAAAGCGAAAACTTTTTTCCCAATCCAAAATATTTACCCTTTTTGGCACTTATCTTCTGCTTAAAGTAAAACTATTCTTAGAGAACAGAGCTTCTATTTTTAGAAACTCTAGAGACATTACCTCAACCTCTAGCTTATTTACAAGTGATTGTATTTATATGTGATGAATTGGTCTCGCACTTTTCTTCTGTATTAAGAGCAATTTCATGTGTAATTTTCGCAAATCATTCATGCTCATTTAAAATGTGCATTCTTTTTTTGAATGATTACACTGCTTGAATGCATACAGTACCTATACTCATTTTTGTGTATTTCGCAATACCATTTTTCAAATGCAAAGAAAATGTATTTTGGGGTGGTTTGGTATACACATGCACTGTTAGTTATGTTTACTATTGCTTAGGTTAGTAAATATGTACATAAATGCGTTGGGTGGGTGTAGTATGTTTATCTAGGGACCTGTATCGATACTCCTATTTCTGACCCTTGTCCGGTTAATAAATCACTAATATCCATACAACGGCACAGAAACCCGCTTTCAGATTAAGTCATAGCGCATGCTGTCACGTTAAGCAAGCACTATTCCTCCAGCCCCCTAGAAAGCACACCGAGTTCTCAAAACAAACCAAACCTCCAGCAGACCTGGGAAATCCCCCGCAGCTTTTGTTTTGATTTCGTTCGAGAACTCCTGTAAAGAATGTAAGAACGACCAGTTCTTATGACATCCTTACTGACGTATTATGTCCATCCTTACGTCAAACTCGGCACCTTTCAGGTATAAATATACCGACGCTGCCCTAAGCAAAGACACGGTGGTGATGAGCTTGGAGCAGCGCTACTTGCCGGAGAGCCCAGCTGATGCAGGAAGCCCACGGACGCTGCCCCTCCCTTTCGACGCGCTGAGAGAGACGCTGCCTTTTCTCCTGCCGAGAAATTCAGCCTCCGGCGTTTCCGGCTTGCCATCGCGGGTAACTGGGATACCGAGTCCTGAGAAAGAGATACCAGCCCTCCAGCCTTCTAAATCCCAGGTAATGAACTGACTAACCCCTTACAGAGAATTCTTGAGTCAGATTCTTGGCAAACCAAACTTAACTTAAACTGCTACTTATTTACTCCCTCCCACGTATTAGGCTCAGGTCAGGTACACCGGGGTAGGCGTAGTTAGAAGCACCAGTTGAGTACGATTAGTAAATGTATATATGTATGTATATCTTTTATCCATTTTAGAGTATCATATGGCTAAGAAACCATATCAATGCTTTTACAGTATTATTTTATGATCCTGCTTTTACTGTATGCACTTTACTTTACTATAAGTATTGCAATTGTAGCGATTCATTTCTCTTGTATGAGAAAAGAGACTGATCAATAAATAACACCTTTTATTGAACACGCCCGTCTCTTCTTTTCTCTACAATCTGGTGAAACTAAGTATGCACGTATTGACTGAGTAAAATAGCTGTCTTTTGATTTCACGCGACTCTAGAGATACACTCTTGATCAGGGAGAGCAAAGTTGTCATGTTCTATGGTTGTCAGAAACTAAATCCCTTCTTGTCTATCCAGGGAGATTAAATCCCTCCTTGCCTATTCGAGAAAGTTTCTAGTGAACTCTGAGCTAGCTGGCACACAAAACTTTAAGTCTAATATCGTCAGTAGAAGACCTAGTTAACCTCTGTCCTACGTCTATACTATTGAAGATATTATTCCAATGCGCGGAGCCTATTGGGAATATAGGAACTACACTACATCATATATTTGGAATGATAATGATAAATCTTATTTACAGGTAAAGATGGATTGAACAGTACTATTTTAGAAATGCTACTTTTGGACTTACCCTGTCTGGGATTGTGGTTCCTGCTTGGACAGGGTGCATACCTCTGCCAACCAGAAAACCAATGTCTAACACTCCAGTTTGACAAGAGAGTTGAAAACGGTCCCGCCAAACAGGTAAAAGACATGTTTCCCTGCCGCTGTAGTGCGGGCAGGTAATATACTGTGTCCCTGGGTTGGGCTCCACAGGGCAGGGTTCCCAATCCCATTAAAGGGTCAAGGAGCAGGTGTGAGGCCCTCCTCCCTTTAGCTTTAAGTGACGGCCCAAGGGACGGGGTCCCCTGGACATTTAAAAGGCTGGTAGATGGGTTCGCAAGCTCCCCCCTCCTTAATAAACACATTGGGCCTGGGGCGATCAGGTCCCAAAGGCCAAATATTGCTCAGGGAGGGGAGCTGAGTGCCGCTC
Organism: Lissotriton helveticus; assembly: GCF_964261635.1. Taxonomy (NCBI): domain Eukaryota; kingdom Metazoa; phylum Chordata; class Amphibia; order Caudata; family Salamandridae; genus Lissotriton; species Lissotriton helveticus. The sequence goes on along the minus strand of NW_027611659.1, from coordinate 2,261,633 downwards.
CCCTTATTCAAGATATTGGGCTACATGGGATGGTGTCCCTTGCACCTAAAACAGCTAGGGGATGGGGGCCACGTGCTGCCCTCCCTTAGTAAATAGATTGGGCCTTAGGGGATGCTCCTCCTCTTCGAGCACAGCATAGGAGTGGCTCCCGTCTTTGATAGATATCCTTCTTTTTTTATTCAATAAAACTGTCATGATAGTGTGACTCAGTGCTCCATCCGCAGCTTTCTTTTACAATAATTGTGGAGCCGCGTGTAGGAGAGTAGGATCTGCTTCCTATGGTTACCCCGACTTTTTGCTGATGTTTCACTGTTTTTCGACTTTAGTCTGGCTGGGGCCCTGCAATCCAGGACCACAGCATAGCTGCTTCCTCTCTAAGTTGATTGCATGTACTTTAGGTCCACTCCAGATTGGTTACTGGGTTACCCTTGTGAGTCCCTAGTATATGGTATCTTAGGTACCAAGGGCATAGGTACCCCAGAGGCCTACCAGGGGCTGCAGCATGTATTATGCCACCCCTAGGACACCTCACAAAATGGCACCACAGGTCTGCACTTGCAGCCTGGGTAAGGTGGTGTAAGCACCCCTTACTTAGATATAGTATCTACCTTTTAAAATAGACACATATAAACCTATAAGTCACTCCTATGGCAGGCAAAAGTGCTTGGTTTTATGTGAGAGGGAGCCCTAGCATGAGCTGAGCCCCTCTGCAGCTTTCGGAATCCCTTCCTTATAGATGTTCTGTGATACAGCCATACCATATACTCAAGTGCATTATAATCCTAACGGTTAATGCTAAATTTGGAATTGCTGCATCAAAACATGTGTTTGGTGTCAAACACTTTGGACAACTACCCCCCTTCTAGAGGGAGAAGACATGTACACACTGGTCTAACCGGTAAAAGTTAAACAGAGCCCCAGCATCACAAAATGGATGTTGCTGCCACAGACATGTGTCTGCCCTACTGCTGCTGGATGACACAGCAGCAGGGGAGGCCTGGAGAATAGGTTTCCTGTCCAGGGAGGTGTAACCACCTCCCCAGACAGGCTTTAGTGTATTGGGGCAGGGTGGGTGCATTCAGTGAATGCGTTTCAGACACTGCCTGGGGCACACAAGGTGTCCCTGTGCATACCCCAGTTCAAAGCTGTTGCAGGGGCATTCAGCCCCAGCTCTGGTACAAAACTGGACAAAGGGGAAGGGGAAGGGGTGTAACCACCCCCTCCCCAGGTCCTCCCATAGGTGGGATCCTCGAGTTAGTCCAACCCCTAAACTTAGTTTAAGTATAGGAACCCAGTCACCTGGGACTTTCGATTACCCTGGACAAAACTCTGCAACATATATCTTGGACCTTCGACATTCTATATAGACTGGAGGACGGGAGTATTCTCCCTTGGGGTCTAGGAGTGACTCCCCTGTTCAAACAGGCACCAACAAAGCATCTTGCCGGTCTGCATTTTAGAGGCTCCTGCCAGATCCCTAAGAATCTGCGACACAGGACATGGACTTCCAGACATCTCTGAGGCCGACACGAGTCTCCAGTGAAGCTGAGACCTGTAGCCATCACGAGAGACGTGGGACCGGAACTCCTGGACATCCTGCACATTTGGTAGTACATCCACTTTCCAAGATTTTCCGGAGTTGTGCATTGGGCTACTTGTAGTCCAAGCCCTGAGCACCATTTGCACTGAAGATTTTGCACGTACACTCCACAAGTGTTCCATGGGCCCACTTTCAGCATTTCAGCTCAAGGCGCCTTTGCGATCCCTGGTCCATTGACAGGTGGGTCCCCACAAAGGTAAATCCTTTGTTTCTTGGGCTTTCCTGGTTGCTTCAGACATGCCCTAACTGCCCATCAAAGATTGAGTCCCTCAGACCTTGCTGGTCTGCTCCGAAGCCAATCTTTGCATTCTGCGTGGGTGGCTGTTGGGTCCAATCCGGATACCGACACGGCAGCACTCTACATCCGATGTGGTACAGCTTAAATCCCGCTCCTGGTTGTTGTTGACCCCTCCTAGTCCTCGTGGCTGAAGAGTCAAGCTTCACCTACTTCACTTAAAAGCACGGGACATCGGATGGCATCTTCTTGTCGCCTTCCTGGTCGCTGGCTAGTGACCCAGACTCTGTCCTCTCTGCTTTCAGGTTCTTCAGATCTTCTATCCACCCTTGGATCCACCCGGACACTTTTCACCTGGTCGCCTGCAGCACTTCTTTGCAGCTCTCCATAGGAATATGAAAAGACACATACGCACCCGGCTTCCCTGGGTGAGGTAACACGAGTACCTCGGTGCTCCCATGGGTCTTGACTCTCGAAATGTCCAGTACTGAAGGGGTTTGTTCCTTGTCCACTCCTAAGTGTCCTTATTATTTAAAAACCTAACATTCACTTTCTCCGTAGAAGTCAATGGTGATTCGCGGCTGTGTTTAGACACTGCAAGGGTACCCCGTGGGTCTCCTGCGTCCCTACCTTGGGTGGTTCCAAGTTGCCCCAGCGGTTCTACAGCCCTAGGCCTTGTCTCTATGTTCACAGCGGTACTTATGCCACTATCTTAGCATAGGGTTTGTCAGGCCCCTAGGGCAAAACGTATTATGTGCTAATTTACTGAGTGCTATTTAAGTGTAACTTGTGTACTTTTGCCTCTAGCGTCATAAAGAGACTAGAGGGGTGTGTTTAGAATAAATACATATATTTTATATATATATATACCTGGTGTGGTTCTCCTTTAATTTGATCATTCATTTGGTTATAGTCTGGTAAAACAAGCTGCTTTACATTCCTTCAAGACTAAGCCTGAAGGCTGCTCTCCACAGCTACCACTAGGATAGCATTCTATAAAGGTTTTCTTAAACCTACCATTGTTAGATTTGGGGATCTCTGGTTGGCACAGGTATGCACTTGTGACAAGTAGGGACCCTCTACTCTAGTCAGGGCAAGGGAACTACCCCTTAAGAATAACCCCTGCTCACCCTCTAGGTTGCGTGGCGCGAGCAGTCAAGGCTAATCCTCAGGGCGCATTAGTTAAGCATTTGTAATCACATACAATAAATAACACTGACCCCCCCACAAATGGACACTAGGCTGTATTTATATAAAAATACGTATATTTATGTAAAAGATAGTAGCTTTGCAGATTTATCACAAGACCTTAAATAACATGAAATTCAGGATGCACACAATACTTTTCACCAACTTGGAATGGATACTTACTTGGCTGTTCAATACTTCAATTCAAGCGTTTTTTTAAGATACAGTTCCCTCAGCAAAGCGTCTTTAAATCAGTAATCACGTTATTTAAAAAAATGCCCACAATACTTTTCTTTACCAGTGTGCTCTTGTAAATAGCGCTCTGCGCGGTTCTGATTCCCGGGTGGGGGCCTCTACTAGTTAACAGGCAGGAGGCTTGTTAGTCACAAAAACTGACCCTCTGGTCTACTGCGGGCCCCGGGGGTTAGAGCACAATGTACCTGATTGCGTGCAGCAGCTGTAAGGCCAAAACGGGAACGTTTGTGATCCATGCGGGGATCAGGCTGGGGAGAAGCGCCGCAGGGCGGGGCGTCCCGGCGGGACCTCGGAGGGGCTCTGGGAAGGTCGGGGTCATCGGCGATCTTTTGTGGTGTCAGGGACCCCCGAGGCGGCAATGCGGCACCGAGCGGCCGATACGCTTCAAGGGTACAGGGCGGCTCTCTAGTGCGGCGCGACCTCAAGGGGAAACAATGCCAGGTCACAAGGGCGGTGTGCGAGCCGTATCTTCCAGGCTCTCTGTTGCGGTCAGGGACAGGGCGCCGGCGTACGCTTCAGGCGTACGTTCGCGGCATACAGGTGCACAGTGCAATTTCTTACACTTCTAACGTATCCGGCGTACGTTCGGGCGTACAGGGCACAAGGCGATTACTCACGCTTTAGGCGTAAGTGGCGTACCTTCAGAGTATGTGCAGGGATTCGAGGCGTACTGGGGCAGTACGCGATGCCGGTCGAGTCACACCAGTAGAGCGGGTGCTTCGGGGTAGAGGTGCGGTGCAGGGCGGCTGGTACGCTCCAAGCGTACGAGTCGCACTTGGTCCTGCGAGGCGGCAAATCTCCGATGGCGGCTGGGACACAGCGGCTCTGGGCGGCAGAAAGGACAACGCTGTGCGGTGCGGTCTGGCTTTGGGGCAGTGCGTACTTCGGCTCGAGGATTGAGCGGAGACGCACGGTGCAGGCAGTACGGCATGGACTTAGCAGCGAGTTAGGGTCTCAGGGCGGCCCCAGAAGTGCGGGTCCAGCGGCGAGTCAGCGAAGCAGGCTCTGTGAATTCAGTGAAGGCAGCAGAAGAGCCCAATAGTCCTGGGGCTCAGGTCAGGGGGCCAGCTCACTTCCAGGCCCTTGGAGATCAGCTAGGGAAGCACAAATTTTTTTGTAGCAAGTAAGAATAAAAAGCAAAGTCTTTTCAGTAGAGTTGTTTCCTCTCCTTTCACAGCAAGGTTCCCACTGTTGGTCAGTCCCCCAGGGTAGGGACAGTCTTTCTCCTTCAGTTTCCTTTGGTTCCTTCTCCTCAGGCAGAGGGGGCGTCTTGGTTCACCAGCAGGATCTAGTTTGTTAGGAGCAGGGCTCCTACTTTTATACAGCTTTTCTTTTGTTCTTGCATGCCGGGGGGGGGGGGGCTCTGCATAACTTCTTTCAGTCTCTGAGCACTGTGTTGGGTAAACTCGGGTCTCTCCTTTCAGGGAGCAGGGATGGCACCTCAGACGCTCCACAGGAGGTGGAGCCAGCATTGTGTGGACAGGGGCAGCCAGGAGTACTTTGTTGACAGGCTTCCCCCTTCCTTGGCCTGGTGTCGGGCTGAGTCATCAGTCGCTCCCCAGGGGGCGGAGCCAGCATTGTGGTGGAAGAGCACAGCCCTATTCAGAGTCCATGGGCACTCCCACCCCCCACCAAGGTGTAATCCTTGCATTCACCACCTGTCATCCCCCAGCCCTGTCACTCCCACAACCCAGACAGCAGATACACATTCTAGCAGAGGCGGGCTGAAATGGTTAGGCAAGCAAATGCTAGCTTTCTAAAAGTAGCATCTGCAAACACAGTATATTAAAATAAACTTTACTAAAAGAAGTATTTTATTATTCTGAGTTCAGGCATACTAAACTTTAATTTCTACCATGTTACCTGAGCCTGCTGGGATTATAGGGTGTAATAATTCCAGAAGCCCATCTTGGCCTAAGAGAACAAGTAGCCTTACAATAGTGAAAACGAAATTGGCTGTAATTCACTATTAGGACATGCCACACACATCAGGGCTTGTCCTACCTTACACTTACAATGCACCCTGCCCTTGGGCCTACCATAGGGGTGACTAATATGAAGCAAAGGGAAGGTTTAGGGGCTGGCAAGTGTGTGCACTTGCGCAGCCAGCATGACAGTACCAGACTGCACGCAGGTTCTGCAATGGGAGACCCTAGACACGTTTTAAGGCTGCTTCTGTGGGTGGCGCAACCAGCGCTGCAGGCCCACTAGCAGCATTGGCATTCACAAGCCCTGGCACTCCTGGTGCACTTTACTGGGGACTGACAGTAAATACAATGAACCAATCAGGAAAATCAATCACAGTTACACTTTACATAGGGAGCACTTGCACTACGGCACGGGTTGGCCGTGGTGCAGTGCCCTGAACAGCGAACACCAGCAAAACATCTGAGGCACATCAGCAAAAAGTGGAAGGGAGACTCACGCCACGGCGCCAGGTCTAACAACCATCAATAAGTATTGTTTGGACTGGTGCAAGGTGCCCACTAGAATAGTGATACAAAAGGGGATGATGGACGGAGTGTTTGAGCAAATCGAACACTCACATCCAGTCAACAGATCTGGGTTTAATCCATCACCATTCTTTAGCTCACTCTACCACCCCAGTTCAGACATGGCCATATGCAAATCAGTATGACCCTGTGCCTCATGGGAACAGTACAGCCCGAACTGCCAAGCCATGTCTTCCCTGGACCAGAAACAAGAATCCTGGGAGCAGTTTCAGGTTCATAACCCTCATCAGCCAGGCTATCTTGAATCCCCTTTGGTACCGCTTTGTTCGCTCTAAGTTTGCAGGGTATGCTCAGACGTGAGTCCCTTGCTCACTTTGCCACTGGATTCAAGATAGCCTGGCTGATGAGAGTTATGAACCCGAAACTGTTCCCAGGATGCTTGTTTCCGTTCCAGGGAAGGCATGGCTTGGCAGTTCGGGCTGGATTTTTCCCAAGAGGCACCGGGTCAGACTGATTTGCATATAGCCATGTCTGAACTGGGGTGGCTGAGTGAACTAAAGAATGGTGATGGATTAAACCCAGATCTGTTGACTGGGGCTGAGTGTTTGATTTGCTCAAACGCTCCGTCCATCATCCCCTTTTGTTTTGCTTTGTTCGCCCTAAGTTGGCAGGGTATGCTCAGACGTGAGTCTCTTGCTCACTTTGCCACTGGATTCAAGATAGTCTGGCTGATGAGGATTATGAACCCGAAACAGCTCCCAGAATGCTTGTTTCGGGTCCAGGGAAGACATGGCTTGGAAGTTCGGGCTGGGCTGTTCCCATGAGGATTGCTAATTTGCCTCATTAAAGTGTTCTTGCTGTCAAGACGTGTATGGAACAAACTTTATTATTCATGAAGTGTCATTAATGAAGATCCAATAAATGCATTCTTTGAGAATTTATTAATATCTCACCCCTCTGATTGGATACTACGCTGTGCAGTTGGGGGACGCCACCCCTGGGGGGGCACGTTCTATACAACTTTAGAATTTGCCACTTTCTTTCCATGGTTTCCAGTGCTGCACAAAGGTCTATCTCAAGACAGCCTTCTGGCCTCTGGGGGAGAAGTGTAAACAAATCCTAGGACAGCCATCCAAGGGCCAGTCGCAGAGACGTATCTCCTCCAGGAAAGAAAAGCCACATGGGGGCTGAACTCAGAAGGTGATCTTCAAGATAGCATGCGCACATGAGGATAGGCTGCCTGTTGTTAAGGCAGGCAGAAGGTTGTCAGGGACAGCGAGGGATACCACTGGTTAGCCTGGTATTCCCATGGACGTGAAGCCCCTAGGTAGCCACACCCCTAGAGCAGAGACCATTCTTGCAGACATTTTCCATGTTTCCTGAACTTGAGGGAAGGAGAAGCCGGAGAGGATCAGAAGGACTCAGAGACTTATCCCAGACGTCTCAACTCGAGGGAAGGAGGAGCCAGAGACGATCAGAAGGACGAGGTCTCAGAGACTTATCCCAGACGTCTCAACTCGAGGGAAGGAGGAGCCAGAGAAGATCAGAAGGACTCAGAGACTTATCCCAGACATCTCAACTCGAGGTAAGGAGGAGCCAGAGAGGATCAGAAGGGGAAGAACTCAGAGACTTATCCCAGACATCTCAACTCGAGGGAAGGAGGAGCCAGCAGAGGATCAGAAGGACTCAGAGACTTATCCCAGACATCTCAACTCGAGGGAAGAAGGAGCCAGCGAGGATCAGAAGGACGAGGACTCAGAGACTTATCCCAGACATCTCAACTCGAAGGAAGAAGGAGCCAGCGAGGATCAGAAGGACGAGGACTCAGAGACTTATCCCAGACATCTCAACTCAAGGGAAAGGAGGATCCAGAGAGGATCAGAAGGACGAGGACTCAGAGACTTATCCCAGACATCTCAACTCGAGGGAAGGAGGAGCCAGGAGAGGATCAGAGGGACTCAGAGGCTTATCTCAGACATCTCAACTCGAGGGAAGGAGGAGCCAGAGAGGATTAGAAGGACTCAGAGACTTATCCCAGACATCTCAACTCGAGGGAAGGAGGAGCCAGCAGAGGATCAGAAGGGGGAGGACTCGGAGACTTATCCAGACATCTCAACTTGAGGGAAGGAGGAGCCAGCAGAGGATCCAAAGGACTCAGAGACTTATCCAGACATCTCAACTCGAAGGAAGGAGGAGCCAGAGAAGATCAGAAGGATGAGGACTCAGAGACTTATCCCAGACATCTCAACTTGAAGGAAGGAGGAGCCAGAGAGGATCAGAAGGACGAGGAGACGTATCCCAGACATCTCAACTCCAGGAAAGGAGGAGCCAGAGAGGATCAGAAGGACGAGGACTCAGAGACTTATCTCAGACATCTCAACTCCAGGTTGTGGTACTGAAAATTTTGGACCTGTGTCAAAAACATTGTTGTATCATGACGATTTTGGTATCAGCAGACCGAGAATGACGAGTACACTACATACTCCAATTTTCGTCGTATTTGGGCGGCGGAGTCACCATTAAATCAGGGACTCCGTCCTGAACCCTCGGGTTACATTTTGTATACGGCATCCATTTTGTGGTTGCCCTCACATAGGCCGGGGACTAAGGCCAAATACGAGTCTGAAGGACACGTTTACCTTTGCTGACTCCTGGACAAGCTGACTCCACTGCCCAAGGCAAAACCTGTTCGGTCAGTTCCTCTCCCAGTGGCCGGTCGAGATAGTATCAAGGCACAACATGCCATAAACCCTTCATCGCACACAAACCCTTCCTAATCTTACACACACCTGCCTCTGTTTCTTTCTTTATGACTTGCTTTACGAGGAGGAGGTGCCAGTTTTTATTGGTGTTTCGTTGATATCTGATGAAAATACTGGGCCTTGCCGGGTAATTGATTGTGGGCTGAACAAACTGAAATATGGGCTTGTCATCATGACTCTGCTTTTTCTTTGTATTGAAAATATGTGAATGGTCAACTGTAAAATAAGGAATGTTTGCCTGAAGCATAATATTTTGTATAAAAAGAGAAGGCTGGCTTTGTAAGATTGAGCAATCTCCTGAGAATAAACACTCTGTTGTACTTCTAGGACGCCTGTTACTTGGTTGCAGCCAATAAACGTGATCTTTGACTTCACCTAGAAGACTCTGAGTTTCTGTAGTCTGAAACAGGAAGGACCCGAAGTCATAGGGTGTGTCCCTGGCACCGCTGGGTTCCGGAAAACCCAGTACTTCAGTTGGCGCCCTACGTGGGGCGATATCAGCGGTACCGGTCCAAGTCAGAGGTTCGTGAGGAGCTTCGTGTGAAAATTCTGGAGGAAGGCCGCCACTTCATCGACCCCTGCATGTCGACGTGGTCCGAAAGTCTTTGCTGCGAGGTTCCCCGCTTCCCGGCGGCTACGAAGAACTGCTGCCCTGACTATCGCCCTGTTTTGGACCCTTGATGATTGGTAGAGCGAAACGATAGACGAGTCTTCTGGTGACATCATCGATACCTCAGTTAAGTATAAGTGGAGCGTCTTCCAGTCCTTAGTTTTGTTCTTAATTTGGGTATCCCCTTAGGATCTTTGATTTGGGACTTGCAAGTACCAAAGCCGAGGGACTCGTGTATTCACGAGACTATCGTAATCGATAATCCTTTGAAGTTTGAAGCTAGACTAGAGAGCGAAGATGCCTGGTCTTAGCAGACTTGGAAATCTGTTTTGTCTTGGTCGTAATAGGGATTCCCGATTGGAGGACTCGTGTCCGGTTCCTCCGATTGGAACTCCGACCTATGAATTATATGTGAAACATGGCGTAGGCCCCATCACATATAATGAAGTATGGATCCAATACACCAGAAAGGATGGTGTTCTAAAATGGCCCCAAGATGGTAGCTTTGACACGGAGATCTTAGATAATCTAGAGGTTAGACGTTTTAAGAAGAAAGCCCGGCCGGCAATGTTTGACTCTTTCCGCCTATGGCGAAAAGGAAGCCAAACAGAACGAAATTAAAGTAGCTAAAAAGAATAAAAGAGAAAAGGGTATTTCAATAATGCAAGCTGCTATGCAATATAAAGATGATGAGGAAGAACAAGCGAGTGAACAGTTGCACAGGCAACGTAAAATGGCGATCGATAAATGTTACCCAGTTTTGCCATCTCCTCAGCAGGATACAGCAAAAGAACTTGAGAAAGATCCTTTAATGTCTCACTTATTGAATTCGCCACCCCCCTATGCGCAGAGTGCTACTGCACCTCCGCAACCTTTAGTTGTGCAACCTCCGGTTGTTGTGCCCCAGGTTCTTCCACAACCGCTAGCTCCTCTTCAGCTGGCTCCTACTGCTACGGCTCAGCCTCCTCAAGGGCCGCTGACTTTACTACCTGCTCATCCTGTACTTCTTACGACTTTGCCTATTGCATCGACTGCCTCTTCTGATATTCCTACTGCTACTGCTACTACATCTGCATCTGCCTTGCCTCACTCTGCTTTTACTCCTGTTCTTTCGTCAACTTCTCCTTCTGTTCGACAAAGAATGACTACACTGTTGCTAGTCTTCTGTATCCTCTTTTTGGGGCAACGAGTATGACCCCTGTTTCAACGAGCAAACAGTTGCATAGTCAACTGCCCGACTCTAGAGAGCGGGAAACATTGAATTATTTGGCACACAAATGGGTTACTGACCCTACGAGATATGAGCTAGATTCTGTTATGGATGTCTTCCATCAGTGGGAAGAGCCGAAACAGAGATACGTTTTCGAGAAAATGTGTGTTTTTCTTTGTGAGGAATTGGAGGAAAATGATTTAGAATGCAACCCACTTGAGCTGTGTCGTGTACGGTACGAGTTTGCAAAAGGCACAATTGTGGGTTCTGATGTTGAAAAAGCAATTGCGACATTGTTGTCATTTAGGAGTGAGGGTGTTTCTCTGCCGTTATTCGAACATGATTCCTCTGTTAGGAGGAAAGCGCGACAGTACCCCATGAGAGAGGTTCCTCCGGTATGGAAGGAAGAAGTAGCGGCTGGTCTGAATAATGTTCCCCCAGCTATACCGGCACACTTTCAGCGTGTTTGGGTACATGTTCCATGGAAGCGAGCTGAAGTTTTGGACCTTAAGCAGACTTTGCCTGACCCCCGTAAAAATCCTGCAGGGTATTACAAGGAATTGTCACAAACTGCAGGCTCTTGCATTATGAACTTAGCGGATATAGACATGTTGTTTGGAAATGTCGTTCCACAGCCTTTATGGGGAAATATTCGTCATGCAGATCATGATCAGGAGTTAGGTGATACATGTGAAGGACTCGGCTATTTAAGGCCCAGCGGTGCCAGGGAACAACACCTATAACCTTCGTGGGATACCTGTTCCGGCGCACTAAAGACAGAGACACGGGACACTTCCTTCGGCGTCAAAGATCAGAGTTTATTACTGCAGGGAGGCAAAAGTCACTAGAAGTACAACAGCGTGTAGGTTCTACGAGTCTGCTTCTCCACTTGCATATGTGAGTCGCTCTCCTTTATACAAGATTCTGCCATTGCACAATACGTGAACAAAAGGTTACAACCCAGTTCCTATAATAAACATCAAAAGGTCGCTTTCATGTTTTCAGAACCCCGGAACATAATCACAGTAACATCACTGGTTCCCAACTGTAAAAGCACATCTTCCCACCATTAGGCACATCCCACTAGAGTTGTAAAATGAGCAAGAAGAGAGACAAGAACAGCTGCTAGGAAGTCAGACACATATAGAATAAAAGAGTGTGGGGGTAATATTGGAAACATGATCGAAGGATCAAGGAGCTTGGTCCCAGCACGTGCACGGCTGAAACAATAGGCCGGCACGGCACGATTACCCTCAAGCTGAGCCATTTGCCTCTGCAGTGTCATTCCTCCGGTCATAAAGACGCATGAAAGGAATATGCGTCTCCCGCAAGGCTTGGGAACTAGAAGGTCAGGAGGCGAACAGTTGCCTGCTTGCTGACTACGTGAGGGCAAGAAACAAAATGGATGCCGTACCTAAAATGGAACCCGAGGGTTCAGATGAAGAAACACGTAATTTAGGCGAACCCTATCAGTTTGTGTAGCGAAAACGCGTACACTGCCCGAGCTTGCCATTTACGGTTCGTAGATACCAAACACGTCCATATTTGGTAATGCCCACAACACCGTATCGATTTTTACGGAACCTCAGACGCTCCTTTTGCCCTCATGTAGGCAAGCACTAGTCGAAATCATAATCGATCTCGATGTTTATCAGATCATTCAGATGTTGCTGAAACATTATTCTATCCATCAATGTCTCATTGGTAACAGATGGCCTTCTTATACACGTTGTAGCACAAAGGCCACATAAGGCAGGACCACACTGTACACAAAGACAACACGTGAACAGGAACGTCACAACAACCCCTATAATCATCAGAATCTTCCAACCCCAGGTCGACATCAGGCCCCAAAACCATCCTAGAAGCGTCCAATTTCCCTCGTCCACGTGTATGGACTCCGAGATTTTGTGCAACTTGGAGATGGCTTGATAAACCGTTGGAGCGTTATCAGGTATGAATATGCAGCAGCTCGAATGGATGACCTTGCACACACCTCCTCTATCTGCTAGAACAATGTCTAGAACCATACGGTTCTGTAACGTCATAAACCTATCCGCTTGAAGCTCTGCTGTCAAATTACCAAGGGCACTTGCGGTTATGTTAGCAGTTGACTCTACTACACGAGTTAACTGCCTCAGATTTCTACTATTGACCATAGGGCCCCAAAACGGTAGGAACCCCTTAAAGAAGTCTCCTGCCTCTTGTCCGGCAGTATCTTCTCTGCTAATAACACCTCTCTCAACTCTAGTTCGGTGATAATCTGAAGCAACAGTGAAAGTTGGAGGCAAGAGATTTGCAATATAGCAGGTACCCGAGAAGTCATGAGGTAACCACGTATTTGCTCGATCATAACATGCAAAATAGGTACCCTTGGCAGTTAGGAAGACAGGGGAAGAGAGCATCGGTAGAACGTAAGTATCCACACAAGCGCTCTTCCCAAGCAGGGCTCTTGGATTTCGGCCACGACCTTGCAGACAAAAGTGGCCTAGGTGAGGTACAATCCAGATTGGAGATGAGCTTTTGAGCTGCCTATCACCCACTGATACACTATACTCAGTCTCACTTAGTTCCCTATAGGCTCGCACCTCCTCCTCTGGGATAAGCGATGCGTCAAAAATATCTCTATCTAAATCAGCAATAGCTATCGCCAGAGACTTGTGGTACGGGCCAGGACCAAAGTGTGCTGAGCGTGGCTCTCGATGGGGGTAGGAATCTAGTGCACTGCGAAACATAGTTTGAAATGCTCGGGCTGACCCTTGGGGGCTGTACGGAAGAACGAAATACGGGATACCCCTGTCCATTGTATGTGGCATTAGTCCACACACCCAACAATTTGTAGTATTTACCACCAACTGATGTTGATGCAACAGTTGCACAAAAGAATTGTTTCTAAATTCCGCACGTCTGACTTGCTCATGTTGGGGCAGTATGTGAAAAGATTGTGGAGAAACAGTAGAGACGAAATTTAGGTCATGAGAAGGAGGAGTAGGTATAGTAGAGGGCAACAGTGATTGAAAACCAAAATACACTCCACCCACTAGTAGCATAGATACAGTCAGGAACAACATGAAAACCTGTAACAAAAAACATCTTGTACGAAACACCTTGTTTAACGTAGATCTTTGCGCCGACATTTTTTCTTCTTTCGACAGCTTAGAAAATTCCATCCTCTAACGACCGTCCGCGACGTTCTTGACGCACTTTGTTCTGAGTAGCGATTATCAATCCCCAGGAGTTCCCAGAAATTGACAAAAGAAACCGACCTAGTGTCGATAGCTGCTAAACAGAAGAAAGTACCCGCACGGCCCTACGGCCAACCCAGATGATAGGTTCTAGATAAATTGAACATTCAATTTACTATAAGATTCTTGGCTGCACGAAAAAGAAAAAGGAAAAAGGTACACAATATAAAATGTCCACAATGTTCAGAGCAAATGTGAATTTCAAAAATAACAAAAATTTCTTTTATTAGTCTTTTGTGCGTGGACGAAGAAAGTATCTGCTGCTCCCAGGGCGAGTCTGATCTTCAAACAGTGGATTGGATGGCAAATGAGTGTTCGATCGTTCAGGCAATTGTTCAGTACTCGAATTCTCCGAAGTTGGCGGGAAGGAAATTGTGAGAGGGGGATCAACAGGGGTGTCAGATAGGGGCTGAGCTTCGGTGAACGGGACAAGACGTTGTGGAGCGTCGGTTTCAGACGATGAAAAACCTCTTCTCATCCAAGTGTCCGCCGGCAAAGGAAGCGGGACTTTCTTGGTGTGGGTGGCATGCACCCAGTGCTTCCGTCCTTCTAGCCGAACCGCCGTCCTCGTTGCCAGGAGCACCTGGAAAGGTCCCACAAACCTCGGCTCAAGGTTCCGTTTTCGGCCGAAGTTACGGGACAACACCCAGTCCCCTGGTTGGAGCCGGTGACCAGGACCCTCTGTTTGTGATGGCAGACCCTCAAAGACTGTGAGAAGTTGGCCTGGTAGGGGATGTTTCCAATTCTGGAACCACCTACTACCTGACCAAACAATCCCTTATGGTGTCTGGTTGTAAGTCAACCTTATTAGACAAGCTATCCTAGGGGTAGCATGGACTAAGCAGCCTAAAGGCTTAACTTAAGAGGTCGTGTTAAGCGAGCTGTTTTACCACATACAATCCTGTAATACCAAATGAAAGGACACCACACAAGTATATATTATAAAAATATATGTGTTTATTACTAAAAACAATCCCCAGTATTCTTTATGAATAAAGGGGCACAAGCGTTAAATCAAAAGCACTGTTTAAACATACAAAGTTGCACTTTTATGGATGAGGGCAGGGGGCCACTCAAACCATATACTAAACAAGTGGTATAAGAGATGCCACTCGAGCAGTGGTTAGGCCTAGGGCCTAGGGAATCGCTGGGAGCAGTCAGGACAAGCAATGCTGAAGTCGGGAATGGCCCTCGGGATTCGGGAGATGTGCGGAAAGCGCACGCACGCACCAATGTTAACCAATGGTGCGTAAAAGTTGTAAAGTTAAAGTTAAAGGACACTTCCGCTGAACCTAGAGGAACAAAACTTAACACACAGACCCTAGAGGTGTGCACCAGTGTGGGAACACCGGCGGAGCAAAGTTACCTCACCCACAGGAAGTGGGTGCACAGGGTCGAGGTGGCGTCGGGTTTTGACTCGCAGGCTCTTGGTGCTTGAAGCTGAAAGGGCTGCAGGCGGGTTAAAGATGAAGTGTCCGGTGGAGTCCAAGGGTGGACTCAAGTTGTAGAGTACCTGAAAGCAGAGGGGACAGAGTCTGGGTCACTCAGCAGTGACCAGGGTGGAACCAGGACGGAACCAGGCAATGTCGGGCGCAATCAGGTGGTCGTTGAGGAGCTTCTCTCCGCTGTCACGTGGGCTCTGGGGCATCTGCGATGTCCAGGAGCAGGTCACGATCTGTCCCACGCAGGCTCTCACCGTCGGTGCAGTCGGCTTCAAGTTTGGAGCAAACAAGCCTTGGCAAGAGCAATCCACGCGGGATCGGAAGATTGCTTCTCACTCGGACCAGGAAGGTCAGAGTCGGGGCTCCTTTTCAGGGGAGCTGGTGTGGATCTGGAGCAACCAGATTCACGAGTCTTCTTAGGTAGTTCGTCGGCACAGGGACCACAAGCCAGCTGGCAAGTGACCGGGCCAATGCGTTGAGCCAAATCGTGCCAAAGGGCCCCACGCAGCACTCGTCGAGTGTGGAGTGCTGAACTTCGGCTCAGGAGTAGCTCAGGGTGGGGGCTTCTCAAACCCCGGTGCACAGCTTCGAGGGTCACTCGTGGGCTGCACGGTCAGCGTCTCGTGGTCAATTCAAGATGGCGTGCCCCACGCTTCCGGTCGCCTCCACGGGTCTCAGCTTTGCAGGGACTGTGGATCGGGCTGTTAGAAGCTGGGCAGGCTTGATCTCGTCGATCTCAGTCGCTCGAGTTCCGGCGGTAACTGCAACTAAGTAGACGTCGAGGGCTGGATGGTGCCTGCTGCTGCAGGGTGGTCACTCCTTGACCACAAGGGAGATTCTTCGGGCTTCCACGTTGAAATGGAGGGCGAAGGGTCCAGAATATCGTTTCAAATGTTTCTTCCAGGAAATCTGATGTGCATTGGCACTGCTCCCACTCTTATTCGAATCTGGGGGGCGTGATTACCTGCTAGGTCCCCTCCTATGGGTGGGACCCAGGAAGTGGGTGGATACACCCCCTTCCTTTGATCCAGGCCGCCCTGGCACGAGGGCTGGAGTGCCCCAGAACCGGTTTGGCCGGATTATGCAAGGGGCAGCCTTGTGCGCCCCAAGCAGTGTCTGGTTTCTTTCAAACCTCCCTGCTACAATACACTATCTCCTGTCTGGAGGGCGGTGACACCCTCCTGTGACAGGAAACCCTTTGTCCAGGACCCCCTTGACTGAGTTTCGGTCAGCTCCAGGGGTCCAGACATTTGTCTGTGGCAGAGGCATCCATTTTGTGGATCTTAAGGTCTTTGGAGAAATCAACCGCATTAAAGTAAAGTAACATGTCTTACCCCTCTAGGGGGGTGGAATGCCATCCCCGTCGCCAGAACTGGCGAGGGGATGGTATTCCAAAGCGTATGACACCTTACACGACATGTTTTGATAAAGCCAAACCAAAGTTGCTAAATAACCGCGAGGATTATAAGGCACTTAATAGTATATGGTATGGCATTATCCTGAAACAGCTTAGGGATTTGTTCCCGACGGCTGCAGACAGGCTCAGCTCATGCTAGAGCTCCATCTCACATAAAACCACGCACTCAGCCTCCAGGATTGATGAGGCCTTTCTATAGGAGTGGCTCACAGGTTTACATGTGTCCAGATATAGGTTTAGACATAGGTATACTATATCTAAGCAAGGGGTGTGTACACCACCTTACCCCAGCTGAGTGATCAGCCAGTTGTGTCAATTTAAGAACCAGCCAGGGGTGGCAAAAGATATGCTGCAGCCCCTGGTAGGCCTTAGTGGCTCCTATGCCCTGTGCACCTATAGTGCATTATACAGGGGCTGACAAGGAGTCCATTTCCAATTGGTATGTGCCTATAGCACATGTGTCATTAATTTAGTGAGAGAACAGCAGGCTGGGGGTCTGATCAGCAGGCCCACAGCCTCAGTAGTTGAAAACCAGTGAAGCAAAAAGCAAAAATTTGGGGTGACCATAGGATAGCAGACCCTACTCTCCTACACAACCCCCCCCCAAACGCAGGGACATTAAACTAACCTTGACCAGATAAGTCTTCATGTTCTAAGTGGAAGTACCTGGAGAGACCATCTGCATTACCATGGTCAGTCCCTGGGCGGTGCTCCACTGTAAAGTCCATCCCCTGTAGGGAAATGGACCACCTGAGCAGTTTGGGATTTTCACCCTTCATCTGATTAAGCCACAAGAGGGGCTTATGGTCTGTTTGCACCAGGAAGTGAGTTCCAAACAAGTAGGACCTCAACTTCTTTAATGCCCAAACCACAGCAAAGGCCTCCCTCTCAATGGCTGACCAACGTTTCTCTCTGGGAGTCAGCCTCCTGCTAATGAAAGCAATTGGCTGGTCTTGACCATCTTGATTAAGTTGTGAGAGCACAGCTCCCACCCCCAACTCAGAAGCATCTGTCTGAACAATGAACTGTTTGGAGTAGTCAGGACTCTTTAGGATAGGTGCAGAGCACATGGCCTTCTTCAGGTCTTCAAATGCCTTCTGACAGCTAACTGTCCACTGAACCTTTTTTGGCATCTTCTTGGATGTCAAGTCATTTAGGGGTGTCACTATAGACCCATAGTTCTTCACAAACTTCCTGTAATACCCAGTCAGGCCCAAGAAGGCTCTGACTTGTGTCTGGGTAACTGGAGGAGCCCAGTCCTGTATGGCCTGGATTTTGCTCTCCAGTGGCTGAACCTGGCCTCCACCAACTAGGTGGCCCAGGTATACAACCTTACTCTGCCCTATCTGGCACTTAGTGGCCTTGATAGTTAGGCCTGCCTTTTGCAGGGCCTCCAAAACTCTCTTCAGGTGGATCAGGTGATCCTCCCAGGTGGAGCTAAAGACAGCAATATCATCCAGATAAGCTGCACAAAAGTCATCCAACCCAGTAAGGACTTGGTTCACCAACCTTTGGAAAGTGGCAGGTGCATTCTTCAAACCAAAGGGCATTACCACAAACTGATAATGTCCACTAGGGGTAGAGAATGCTGTCTTGGCCTTTGACTCCTCAGCTAGTCTGATTTGCCAGTAGCCAGCTGTCAGATCGAATGTGCTCAGAAACTTGGCAGAAGCCAATCTGTCAATGAGCTCATCTGCTCTTGGAATGGGGTGAGCATCTGTCCTAGTGACAGCATTGAGACCCCTGTAATCCACGCAAAACCTCATTTCTCTCTTACCATCTTGGGTATGAGGTTTTGGCACCAGGACTACTGGGCTGGCCCATGGGCTCTCTGATGGCTCAATCACTCCAAGCTCTAACATCTTTTGCACCTCAGCCTTGATGCAGTCTCTGACATGGTCAGGTTGCCTGTAGATCTTATTCTTGACAGGCAGACTGTCACCAGTGTCCACAACATGGGTACACCAGTCAGTCTGGCTGGGTGTGAGTGAAAACAAATGCCTGTGGGCCTGCAAAACTTGTCTGCAGTCCATCTGTTGCTGGTCAGTGAGGCTGCCTGCCAAGGCTACTCCATCAACTGAACCATCATCAGGGTTCTGAGAAAGCAGGTCTGGGAGAGGGTCACTCTCTTCCTCCTGTTCCCCATCTGTGGCCATGAGCAAGCTCATGTCCTCCCTGTCTACAAATGCTTTCAAGCGATTCACATGGATTACCCTGTGAGGGCTCCTGGGTGTTCCAAAGTCTACCAAGTAGGTGACTTCCCCCTTCTTCTCAATAATAGGATAGGGTCCACTCCATTTGTCTTGGAGTGCTGCTGGAGCCACTGGCTCCAGTACCCACACCTTCTGTCCTGGTTGGAACTCTACCAGCACAGCCTTTTGGTCATGCCAAGCTTTCTGCAATTCTTGGCTGGCCTCCAGGTTTTTGGATGCTCTTTCCATGTACTCAGCCATCCTGGAGCGGAGACCAAGTACATAGTCCACTATGTCTAGTTTGGGCTTTTTGAGAGGTAACTCCCATCCTTCCTTCACCAAACACAATGGACCTCTCACAGGGTGGCCAAACAAAAGTTCAAAAGGGCTGTAGCCAACCCCCTTCTGTGGGACCTCTCTGTAAGCAAAGAGCAGGCAGGGTAAAAGAATGTCCCATTTCCGCCTGAGCTTCTCTGGTAATCCTTTTATCATGCCTTTAAGGGTCTTGTTAAATCTCTCCACAAGCCCATTGCACTGTGGGTGATATGGGGTGGTAAACTTATAGTTTACTCCACATTCCTTCCACATTGCTTTCAGATAGCTGGACATAAAATTCGTCCCTCTATCTGATAGTACCTCCTTAGGAAAGCCCACTCTTGAGAAAACTGCAATGAGGGCCTTTGCCACCACAGGTGCTGTGGTGGTCCTTAGGGGAATAGCCTCTGGATACCTGGTGGCATGATCCACTACCACCAGTATGAATCTGTTCCCAGATGCTGTTTGGGGGTCCATTGGACCCACAATATCAATTCCAACTCTCTCAAAGGGGACCCCCACCACAGGTAGTGGTATTAGGGGGGCCTTTGTTGTGCCACCTGACTTACCACTGGCTTGGCAAGTGACACAGGAGCGACAAAACTCCTTGACATCCTCTGACATGTGAGGCCAGTGAAAGTGTGGAACAAGCCTGTCCCACGTCTTGTTCTGGCCTAAGTGTCCTGCAAGGGGAATATCATGGGCCAAGGTAAGGAGGAATCCCCTAAACTGCAGAGGTATCACCAACCTCCTGGTCATGCCAGGCTTGGGGGCTCTAGCCTCTGGGTAAAGGAGTCCCTCATCCCAATACACAGTATGGGTACCTTGGGCATCCCCAGCAGCCTCAGCAGCAGCCTGCTGTCTGAGGGGTTCAAGGGAAGGGCAATCTAATTGAGCCTGCCTCAGGTCTGCCCTTGAGGGTCCCCCTGTCCCCAGAAACTCAACCTGGTCAGGTTCAAGCTCCTCAGAGACAGTCTCCTCTTGGACTGCAGAATCAGTTTCCTCTGAAACCTGATCCTCAACCTAGGGCAAGGTGGAAGGCGAGGCCTTTCCTCTCTTGCTCCTTCTCTTGGGTTGTGGCTGGTCTATTGTCTCAAGATCCACCACTGGTTCAGGAAGGCACTTCTTAGCCTGAGCCCTTGTCATGGCAAGGACATGCTCTGAAATCCCTAGCATTTCTGCATGAGTCCTGTACTCCACTTCTGACCATGCTGAGCTTTCAAGGTCATTGCCTAACAGACAGTCTACTGGTAGGTCTGCACTCACCACAACTTTCTTTAGGCCATCAACCCCTCCCCAGGAGAAGTTCACAACTGCCACACTATGGGAGGTAGTGGAGTTGCTGGCGTTGGTTACTAGGTAGCTCTCTCCTAGTACAATCTGTCCAGGGTCCACAAAGCCAGGTGTCACCATTGTGACACTGGCACATGTGTCCCTGTATGCTTGAGCCAGTTTCTCATTAATTAAGGGAGTCTGCCTGTATTTGCCCAGGTTAGTGGGGCTTACTGCAGTGGGCAACTCAATGTCCACATCATACAGGAGAACTGCCTGTGTAGGGACTCTGACTAGGCCAGATCCTACTTCAATACCCAGGGTCAACCCAGCTACACCCTTGGACTGTGTTCCACCACTGCTTACTGTACTTGGGATTGCAGTTGCTTTAGGAGCTGTAGTGGTGGGAACTGGATTTGCCTTGGTGCACTCACTGCCCCAGTGTGAAACTGATTTGCAGGTATTACACCAAGGTGTCTTTGGACCTTTGTTCTTCTTCTTCTTGTTACCATTTTGGGAACCACCCTCCTTACTATTAGTTTGGGGGCCTGAAGACTTCTGGTATTTTTCTTTATCTTTCTGATTCTGATTACCACCCTTCTGGTCTGTTTTCTTCTGGTCACCACCTTGGTTCTGGGGTTTCTGCTTAATCCTTGTTCTGACCCATTTGTCTGCCTTCTTTCCCAATTCTTGGGGAGAGGTCAGATCAGAGTCAATAAGGTATTGATGCAACAGCAGGTTTGTACAGTTATTAAGGATCTGTTCTCTCATCATAAGATTGTACAATCCTGTATAGTCTGAAACTTTACTTCCCTGCAACCAACCCTCCAAAGCCTTAGTGGCACACTCAACGAAATCAGTCCAGTCTTGAGTCTGTGCTTTCTGGGTGTCTCTGAACAACAACCTGTATTGCTCAGTGGTTAGGCCATACCCTTCAATGAGAGCACTCTTCAAAACAGAGTAGTTTTTGGCATCCTCAGGTCTAACTGTGAGGAGCCTGTCCCTCCCTTTCTCAGAAAAGGAGTACCACAAAATTGCAGCCCACTGTTCCTCAGGAACCTGCTGTACCATGCAGGCTCTCTCAAGAGCAGTCATCCATTTGTGGATGTCATCCCCTTCTTTGAAGGGGGCCACAATTTTAGTCAGGTTTCTATTGTCATAGGCCCTGTCTTTTTCTCTTGGAAAATTGCTGCCACCAGTGACATCTAAGCCACTTAATTTCTGCTCTCTTGCCAAGGCAAGTTTAGCTTGAGCTAAGGTAAGCTTAGCTTGACTCAGGGCTACCTCCTCTCTCTCTATCTGGAGTCTGACAGCCCTCATTCTAGCCCTATGCTCAGCTTTCTGAGAAGCACTCATGCCTCTCTCTGATTCTCTGGAGGCACTAGAAATATGAGAGTCCCCTGAGGGAGATCTCACTCTTCTGTTGCCTGGGAGAATCACATGTTGGGTTCTGGGGAGGTGCTGGCCCTCTCCATTCCCCAGTAGGTCCAAGTTGGCCTGGCTAAGCCTACCAACTGGAACCTGGCTACCCTGATCCTGTACTTCTAAGTCCTCAACCTCTGAGTCCTCATCCAAGTCATCATCATCCTCCTCTTCAGGGGGATCAACTACAGGGGGGTTCCCTCCATTTCCTGTGTCTAGGGAAGCTGCTTTTGCTTTCTCTAAGTCATCCTGTTCTAGGATTTCTACCAGGATTAGGCAGGTGGGGCTTCTGCCCCTTTTTAACCCTATTGCTTTGCACAAGGCAATCAAGTCTCTGCGGGTTAACTTGTCATATCCAAAAGTTGCCTGGGTAAGGTCAACTGTCACAGGAGTAGACCCTGAGGCTTTTCCTGTGTCAGACATGGTTACTAGTGAGGTGTAAGTGGTGCACTTACCTACACTAAGTGTTTTCCTACTGGACCTTGCTAGTGAGTTGTAGTCAGGGGTGTGCTACTCCCTTCAACCTACAACTACTAAGTTCAGTAGAACTTAATATGCTAAGCTTTTGATTTTATATGTACCTAGAGGTACTTGATGTGGTCTTTCAATTTGATATAAAGATTGCAATGGTAAAACAACAGCAAGCTCAAATCCGCACCGCTGCTCACCAATGTGAGAAGTTGGCCTGGTAGGGGATGTTTCCAATTCTGGAACCACCTACTACCTGACCAAACAATCCCTTATGGTGTCTGGTTGTAAGTCAACCTTATTAGACAAGCTATCCTAGGGGTAGCATGGACTAAGCAGCCTAAAGGCTTAACTTAAGAGGTCGTGTTAAGCGAGCTGTTTTACCACATACAATCCTGTAATACCAAATGAAAGGACACCACACAAGTATATATTATAAAAATATATGTGTTTATTACTAAAAACAATCCCCAGTATTCTTTATGAATAAAGGGGCACAAGCGTTAAATCAAAAGCACTGTTTAAACATACAAAGTTGCACTTTTATGGATGAGGGCAGGGGGCCACTCAAACCATATACTAAACAAGTGGTATAAGAGATGCCACTCGAGCAGTGGTTAGGCCTAGGGCCTAGGGAATCGCTGGGAGCAGTCAGGACAAGCAATGCTGAAGTCGGGAATGGCCCTCGGGATTCGGGAGATGTGCGGAAAGCGCACGCACGCACCAATGTTAACCAATGGTGCGTAAAAGTTGTAAAGTTAAAGTTAAAGGACACTTCCGCTGAACCTAGAGGAACAAAACTTAACACACAGACCCTAGAGGTGTGCACCAGTGTGGGAACACCGGCGGAGCAAAGTTACCTCACCCACAGGAAGTGGGTGCACAGGGTCGAGGTGGCGTCGGGTTTTGACTCGCAGGCTCTTGGTGCTTGAAGCTGAAAGGGCTGCAGGCGGGTTAAAGATGAAGTGTCCGGTGGAGTCCAAGGGTGGACTCAAGTTGTAGAGTACCTGAAAGCAGAGGGGACAGAGTCTGGGTCACTCAGCAGTGACCAGGGTGGAACCAGGACGGAACCAGGCAATGTCGGGCGCAATCAGGTGGTCGTTGAGGAGCTTCTCTCCGCTGTCACGTGGGCTCTGGGGCATCTGCGACGTCCAGGAGCAGGTCACGATCTGTCCCACGCAGGCTCTCACCGTCGGTGCAGTCGGCTTCAAGTTTGGAGCAAACAAGCCTTGGCAAGAGCAATCCACGCGGGATCGGAAGATTGCTTCTCACTCGGACCAGGAAGGTCAGAGTCGGGGCTCCTTTTCAGGGGAGCTGGTGTGGATCTGGAGCAACCAGATTCACGAGTCTTCTTAGGTAGTTCGTCGGCACAGGGACCACAAGCCAGCTGGCAAGTGACCAGGCCAACGCGTTGAGCCAAATCGTGCCAAAGGGCCCCACGCAGCACTCGTCGAGTGTGGAGGGCTGGACTTCGGCTCAGGAGTAGCTCAGGGTGGGGGCTTCTCAAACCCCGGTGCACAGCTTCGAGGGTCACTCGTGGGCTGCACGGTCAGCGTCTCGTGGTCAATTCAAGATGGCGTGCCCCACGCTTCCGGTCGCCTCCACGGGTCTCAGCTTTGCAGGGACTGTGGATCGGGCTGTTAGAAGCTGGGCAGGCTTGATCTCGTCGATCTCAGTCGCTCGAGTTCCGGCGGGAACTGCAACTAAGTAGACGTCGAGGGCTGGATGGTGCCTGCTGCTGCAGGGTGGTCACTCCTTGACCACAAGGGAGATTCTTCGGGCTTCCACGTTGAAATGGAGGGCGAAGGGTCCAGAATATCGTTTCAAATGTTTCTTCCAGGAAATCTGATGTGCATTGGCACTGCTCCCACTCTTATTCGAATCTGGGGGGCGTGATTACCTGCTAGGTCCCCTCCTATGGGTGGGACCCAGGAAGTGGGTGGATACTCCCCCTTCCTTTGATCCAGGCCGCCCTGGCACGAGGGCTGGAGTGCCCCAGAACCGGTTTGGCCGGATTATGCAAGGGGCAGCCTTGTGCGCCCCAAGCAGTGTCTGGTTTCTTTCAAACCTCCCTGCTACAATACACTATCTCCTGTCTGGAGGGCGGTGACACCCTCCTGTGACAGGAAACCCTTTGTCCAGGACCCCCTTGACTGAGTTTCGGTCAGCTCCAGGGGTCCAGACATTTGTCTGTGGCAGAGGCATCCATTTTGTGGATCTTAAGGTCTTTGGAGAAATCAACCGCATTAAAGTAAAGTAACATGTCTTACCCCTCTAGAGGGGTGGAATGCCATCCCCGTCGCCAGAACTGGCGAGGGGATGGTATTCCAAAGCGTATGACACCTTACACGACATGTTTTGATAAAGCCAAACCAAAGTTGCTAAATAACCGCGAGGATTATAAGGCACTTAATAGTATATGGTATGGCATTATCCTGAAACAGCTTAGGGATTTGTTCCCAACGGCTGCAGACAGGCTCAGCTCATGCTAGAGCTCCATCTCACATAAAACCACGCACTCAGCCTCCAGGATTGATGAGGCCTTTCTATAGGAGTGGCTCACAGGTTTACATGTGTCCAGATATAGGTTTAGACATAGGTATACTATATCTAAACAAGGGGTGTGTACACCACCTTACCCCAGCTGAGTGATCAGCCAGTTGTGTCAATTTAAGAACCAGCCAGGGGTGGCAAAAGATATGCTGCAGCCCCTGGTAGGCCTTAGTGGCTCCTATGCCCTGTGCACCTATAGTGCATTATACAGGGGCTGACAAGGAGTCCATTTCCAATTGGTATGTGCCTATAGCACATGTGTCATTAATTTAGTGAGAGAACAGCAGGCTGGGGGTCTGATCAGCAGGCCCACAGCCTCAGTAGTCGAAAACCAGTGAAGCAAAAAGCAAAAATTTGGGGTGACCATAGGATAGCAGACCCTACTCTCCTACAAAGACCTGTTGATGAATCAAACTCAATTTAGCAGTCAGATCATGAAGATAATCAATCAACATTGGATATTCAATTCTATCAAATTCTTTAGGCCTCGGGACTCCCCAAATATTAGCAGGACGGCCGAACACAATCTCATATGGGCTAAGCCCTACTCGAGAGTGCACAGTTGCCCTGGTCGATAAGAGAGCTAAAGGCAAAGCATCTGGCCATGATAAACCAGTTGTTGCCTGAATTTTAGCAATTTTTAGTTTCAGGGTGCCGTTGTATCCTTCCACCAAGCCCGCTGACTGAGGATGGTTAGCATTATGAAATTTCTGCACTATCCCTAAGCCACGACACACACTCTTCATCACACTCCCCACAAACTCACTTCCGTTGTCCGACCATACAATCCGAGGCATTCCATATCTGGGGAAATACTCTTTGAGCAGAATTTTTGCTGTGGACAGGGCAGTATTATCCTTGAGGGGGTAAGCCTCAATCCATCTGGAGAACGCACATACTACGACCAAGACATACTTCAAGTTGTTGCATCTCTCCATATGGATGAAGTCCAACTGGATAACTTCAAAAGGGCATGTAGGAGGGGCAAAATGACCAGGTGGAGTGGGAGTGCCCTTGCCGGGATTATACATCAAACACACCATAAAATTCTTAACCACTCTGTCTGCACATTTAGTAATCCCATCATTCTTCCATACAGGGGACAACAACTTGCATATGCCTTTTGCGCTTATGTGTGCTGTACCATGAGCCATTGTAACAACAGCGAGCACATATGCATCCGGTAACATCCATCTCTGTGTCTCTGACAATTCAACCCAACATCCATTCTCATCCAACCTTCCCGTGCTCTCTTTCCACTTAGTCTTTTCCGTCTCAGTGGCCTCATTCTGTATTCCCCTCACACTCTCAACTGTGTCTTCGCACATACTAGTCTCCGTTGGCCATCTCACTGAACTTGTAACATACATTCGATTTGTCAGATCTTTAGCTGTCTCTTTAGCAATTTCATCTGCAAACGCATTACTACGACCAACATCATCCGTCACTTTCCGATGCGCACTACATTTGACTATGGCCACCTGCTTAGGCAGTGTAAGTGCGTCTAGGAGGTCGTTCACAAGCTGTCCATGCTGAATCTTCGTGCCATGCGACGTTAAGAATCCTCTTTCTCTCCACAATCGCCCAAAACTGTGCGCCACACCAAAAGCATACTGGCTGTCGGTAAACACATTCACCCGCTTTCCTCTGGACAACACACACGCTCTCGTCAAGGCGATCAGCTCAGCAGCCTGAGCCGAATTCTGACTCAATCTTGCAGTTTCTACAACCGTACTCAATGTCACTACAGCATACGCAGTCGTCACATCACCATTCGGCAACTTGAAACAGGAACCACCCACATATAAAGTACCATCGGGATCTATCAATGGAGCATCTTTCAGGTCAATACGACCCTTTGTTTCCTCCTCAGTCCTCAGATAACAGTCATGCGGTGCTTCACCACTTGACTCCATGTTGATCGGTAACAATGTTGCTGGGTTCAACACGTTACATCTTTTTATGCGTATGTGACTAGCCAGTAACGTCAACTCATATCCAGACAACCTTGCGCTTGTCAAATGTTGAGTTTTTGTTCGGTTCAAGAGAGTGTCAACTGCATGAGGAACCATCACCGTAAGCATATTATCCATGACCAGACCTGCGGATTGTCGAATGGACGCCGCGGCCGCCGCTGTTGCTCGTAAACAACTCGGCAAAGCTCTAGCTACTGGGTCTAAGGTCGAAGAAAAATATGCGCATGGGCGCTGTTTGTCACCAAATTGTTGCGCCAGAACACTCAACGCACAACCATCCCTCTCGTGAACGTACAGTGTAAACGGCTTACTGTAATCAGGAGTACCTAACACAGGAGCCGAACACAACGCATCACGTAGATCAGAGAAACTTTTCTGACACTCTTCAGTCCATGGCAAAGGAGTCGGAACATCCTTGCACGTGAGAGCTAACAATGGTTTCGCCAATAGTGAAAAATTCGGAATCCACTGTCTGCAGTATGACGTAATACCTAGAAAGGCACGTACATCTCTCTGAGTTTTTGGCACAGTCATTCGAGAAATCGCTGCAATTCTCTCTGGGGTCAACCTTCTCCCTTCTTTCGACAATAAGTGACCTAAGTAGGTGACTTCTTGGCAACAATATTGCAGCTTGGAAGGTGACACCTTGTGATGTAAGTCATGTAGATAACGCAATAGCGATACTGTAGCCGTTTTGCAAATAGCTTCCGTATCGGCTGCCACTAATAGGTCGTCAACGTATTGAATCAAAACCGCACCCGTAGGTAACACAAATGCATCCAGTTGACTTTTAAGTGCTTGGCTATAGATTGACGGACTTTCACAATAGCCTTGTGGTGCGCGTTTTAGTCTGAAACTGCGACCACCTAACGAAAATCCGAATAGGTCTCTGCTTTCCTCAGCGATCGGGATGCTAAAGAAGGCATTCTTTAGGTCGATCACCGTGAACCAGGAGGCAGAAGCTGGAATCAGGGTCAACAAAGCCGTTATATCAGGGACCACGGGGAACTGTGGGATCACTATTTTATTCACTTCCCTCAAATCAATTATGAACCGATACACAGGAGGTTTAGATGGATCAGTGCGTTTTAAAATTGGTAGTACAGGACTGTTACACACATTTCCTCGAGTTTCTTCAACGACATCCTTTTTGATCAGGTCGTGTACAATCGCTAATAGCGCTCGTTCTCCCTCAATGGAATTACGATACTGTGGTATACGTGGCAGTCGCACATTTGGTTTTAGTTTGATCATGTAAGGTGGGATGTCCAAGAGCCCCACGTCATTGGGACCTGTGGCCCATAGAGACGCAGGAAGGGAGCTCAATTCCGGTGGGAATTTATCGATCGCCAAGTACATAGGAGAGATTACTCTCCGACCTAATGTAAGCTCCACTCCTTCAGGGGAGCAATACAAAGTCGCATATAACCGTTTTAACAAATCCAAGCCCAAAAGATTCTCACCACAACCAGTAGATAGAATCAATGGAGCCTCCAGCTCACGAGGGCCAATCGTAAGTGGCAAAGGGCTGGAAACAGGATTGCTAACAGGGGCGCCAGAGAATCCAACGGAAACATTTGTTAAGCCGGACAAAGGTGCGCCAGGGAGTTTCGAATGCATGATGGAACTCTTCGTCGCACCAGTGTCTAACAGAAAAGGCTCAACTACACCAGAAGTAGCTACTGCGACGTAAGGCCCACTCTGATGAACCGGAACTGATACTACTCCCTCTCTTTGTCGGTGGCTGTCCTAGTAATGATCGTTTGCAACAGTCCCATGTTCTGTGTAGTAATCGTCCACAGGATATTGTGTAGATCTAACTGACCCCGCATTTCGCTGGTCGAAACAATTATTCGCCTCTCTTGACGTATTAGAGCGCTCAGTTTGATTTTGGGAGGTACCGCGGCCTCTACCTCGAGATGCTTGTTGAGGACCACCACGACTTCCACGTGCCGATATACCATTAAGTCGATCACGCAAAGCCGGGCAATCATATTTTATATGTCCCTCTCTTCTATAATATGCGCACTGATTATACCCAAGTGTAGATCTATAGTCAGAGGAATCAGATCGTGACTGCGCTCTTGAGGACTGTGACTGCGGCCTATACTGCTGTTGCGAATCATTGTGAGTCGAACATGGAGGATACGCTTGTTGCAACAAAACTTTCGTTTTAAGCTCTTTCGTTTTCTTGTCTGAACGATCACTTTCTTCTTTCTCCCTATTTTCATAATATTGAGCCGTTGCTAATATCTGTGCAGTGGTTGAAACAGCCCATGCACTTTCTGAATTTTTCAATTTGTTGCGTAGTTCAGGCAACAAATTCGCTACAAATTTGTCAA
Organism: Lissotriton helveticus; assembly: GCF_964261635.1. Lineage (NCBI taxonomy): Eukaryota > Metazoa > Chordata > Amphibia > Caudata > Salamandridae > Lissotriton > Lissotriton helveticus. The sequence continues at coordinate 2,232,676 of NW_027611659.1, read as the reverse complement.
CAAATAACCGTTGACCTCCCTCCGTACCCATGTCCTGACCACTATGATCAACAAATGCCTCTTCGAACCTCGTAAAGAAATCGGAGACACTCTCATCCTTCTTCTGTTTACAAGCTGCTAATTTATCCCAGTTCACCTTCATCGCCGGCATGATAGTTTTCATGAGTGTAATAATTTTCTGAGGTAAATCTAAAATTAACTGATCAGGCTTAGCCCCACCAACTTGTAATCCATCAGCCGCTAATAGTGCTGCCCAATCGCCACCTAACTCGTTTGCATGATTTGCTTGGCGAATTTTCGCCCAAACCGGTTGCGGTACGACATTACCAAACAGCATGTCGATGTCGGCAAGGTTCATAACAGAAGCGTCCACCAATTGGGATAACTCCTTATAGTAACCAGCCGGATTCTTACGCGGATCTGGCAAAGATTGTTTCACTTGCAAAACTTCGGATCGTTTCCATGGGAGATGTATCCACACTCTTCGGAAGTGCGGTAAAACTGCAGGGTTAGCTTGCGGATCTCCAGGCACCCAAAGTGGCGGAACCTCTCTCATAGGATACTGACCAGGTGCCGCTTTCCAAGTTTCTAGGTCGTTATCAAACGATACTTGAGAAGGCACGGTGGATCTAAATGCTAACAATCGCTCTAAGGCACGTCGTACATCTCCACCTACGATCATACCGTTCGAAAATTGACTCTGAAGCTCAGTCACATTGGGCGGTACGGTATCTAAATCATCATTATACCATTGCTCTCTCAAAAAGTTACACATTTCTTCGAACACGAATCTCTGTGTAGGCTCATTAAACTGAGAAAAAGTGTCGAAGACCACACATGGAGGGTAATTACCAGGATGCCTTATCCACCTATGTGCCATCGTCACTAACGTCTCTCTTTCCCTTCCACCAGGGATTTGACTTCGTCTTTGAGAAGTTTCAGAAACGCTGGGTGGTAGTATCGATCGAGCTAGTGGTGAATAGAGCGTAGCAACAGTATTAGGGATACGGGTACGAGCACAAGGAGAAGAAGGAAAAAGAACAGGGGCGACAATATTAGAAGTGAACGTAGGAACAGCGGAGACAGACGAGACAGTCGAAGTAGCAAAGGCTAGCGGTTGAGGAGGTACAGGCAAAGGTGTAGTAGAAATAGGAACAGGTGGTGAGACAAACGTAGGATTAACAACGGGCTGACCAGCAGCCGCCGGAACAACAGGAGGGACAACAGGAGGAACTACAGGCGGGACTACTGGAGGAACTACAGGGGCTGTAGCACCCTGTGCATAAGGAGGTGGTGAGTTCATGAAATACGTTAACAGGGGATCCTCCTTCGGATCCTCCTCTTTCTTATCAGGACTAGTTTGTAAAACCGGATAACATTTGTCTATCCTCATGTGATGTAATCTAGTGGAAACTTCTATTTCTTTTTCTTCTTTATCTCGCTGACATTGTTGTACAACTTGCATTATTGGAACAAACCCTTCTCTTCGATCCTTTTTAAGCTGTTTGATTTCTTTCTGCTTGGCTTCTTTACGCCACAACCGAAAAGAATCAAACATAGCTGGCCTAGCTTTCCTTTTGAATAATTTGGCTTCAAGATTATCTAAAATCGTAAGTTCAAAACTTCCATGCGGTGGCCAACTAAGGACACCATCCCTTTTCGTGTATCGTACCCAATATTTATTATAAATAATAGGACCCACACCATGTCGACTATAGAGTTCATATATCGGAGTTCCAACCGGAGGTATCGGACACGAGTCCTCCAATCGGGAATCCTTGTTGCAACATTTAAGAAAACCAAGGAGTCCACTATGGCTAGGCATCGTGCACACTAACCTAGTATCAAACTTCAAGGGTTACCGAAGTACTAACTCTTCGTGAAAGACAAAACCCTCGGTTTTTGGCAATTGCAATTGTCAAATAACAACTAAGGACCAACAACTAAGAACCACAAATGCAATGGAACCATGCGATAAAACAAAGCCTTAAAAGGCTACAACAAAGCTCAATGAGCTAGAACAACAACGCTTTAGTAAGCTAACAACAAAGCTTCCAAGAAGCTAGAACAACCACTAAGGACTGGGAGCGACCCACAAATACTTAACTCAGAATTTCAATGGCGTTACCAGGAAGGCCCGTCTATCGTCTCGCTTGTACGTAAGGTCTGCGCCGGGCGTCGGAAACAGGTCGACAGTCAGGGCATCGGTCCGTCGCAGCCGTCAGGAGGCGGGAATCTTCGCGGGAAAAATCTTCGGACCACTTATTTCGACAACAGGATCGATGAAGCGGGGTGCACCTTTTCCTCGGAGATTTCACACGAAGTTCCTCGCAATCGTCAGGTTTTGGACCGGTACCGCCGATGTCGAGCCCCACGTTGGGCGCCAACTGAAGGACTGGGTTATTTAAGGCCCAGCGGTGCCAGGGAACAACACCTATAACCTTCGTGGGATACCTGTTTTGGCGCACTAAAGACAGAGACACGGGACACTTCCTTCGGCGTCAAAGATCAGAGTTTATTACTGCAGGGAGGCAAAAGTCACTAGAAGTACAACAGCGTGTAGGTTCTACGAGTCTGCTTCTCCACTTGCATATGTGAGTCGCTCTCCTTTATACAAGATTCTGCCATTGCACAATATGTGAACAATAGGTTACAACCCAGTTCCTATAATAAACATCAAAAGGTCGCTTTCATGTTTTCAGAACCCCGGAACATAATCACAGTAACATCAATGGTTCCCAACTGTAAAAGCACATCTTCCCACCATTAGGCACATCCCACTAGAGTTGTAAAATCAGCAAGAAGAGAGACAAGAACAGCTGCTAGGAAGTCAGACACATATAGAATAAAAGAGTGTGGGGGTAATATTGGAAACATGATCGAAGGATCAAGGAGCTTGGTCCCAGCACGTGCACGGCTGAAACAATAGGCCGGCACGGCACGATTACCCTCAAGCTGAGCCATTTGCCTCTGCAGTGTCATTCCTCCGGTCATAAAGACGCATGAAAGGAATATGCGTCTCCCGCAAGGCTTGGGAACTAGAAGGTCAGGAGGCGAACAGTTGCCTGCTTGCTGACTACGTGAGGGCAAGAAACAAAATGGATGCCGTACCTAAAATGGAACCCGAGGGTTCAGATGAAGAAACACGTAATTTAGGCGAACCCTATCAGTTTGTGTAGCGAAAACGCGTACACTGCCCGAGCTTGCCATTTACGGTTCGTAGATACCAAACACGTCCATATTTGGTCATGCCCACAACACCGTATCGATTTTTACGGAACCTCACATGGGTTAATATTGCTGCTGCTGATGGCAGACAAGTTGGTGGTGCTAAACCCGAACCTTTAGTGGCAGACCTCCCTGGTAGGATAATTACTTACATGAAGACTTTGATGCCTGCGATGCGAGTGAATTGGGACAAATTGTCTGCGTGTAAGCAGAAGAAAGATGAGACTGTGTCTGATTTCTTCACCAGGTTCGAAGAAACGTTTATCGACCACAGTGGTCAAGATATGAGTACAGAAGGTGGTCAACGGTTGTTCGTTGACAAGTTTGTGCATAATTTGCTTCCCGAGTTGAGTAAGAAATTAAAAGATTCAGAAAGTTCGTGGGCCGTTTCCTCCTCAGCACAGATATTGGCTACTGCCAAGTATTACGAAAATCGAGATAAAGATGAGAAAGATAGAGCAGACAAGAAAACGAAAGAGTTAAAAACAAAGGTTTTTTTACAGCAGGCGTACCCGCCTCGTAGTGGTCAGAGTAACTATCAGCAGCCTCAGCAGTTTCAGAGAAACATGCAAAGGACCGAATATCCTCAACAACGCTTTCCTGTAGGCCCTAATCAGTGTGCATATTGTAAAGAGGAGGACCATTTTAAAAGTAGTTGCCCTGCTCTGCAACAGCGTATGAATGGTGTTTCTAGTGCACGAGGTCGAGGTACTCCACAAGCGCCTAGAGGTAGAGGACGTGGAAATTTCCTGCAGAACAGGCGATCTTTTCTGCCACAGAACCCAATGAACAGTTTTGATCAGCAGAATAACGCGTCTCGTAGGACGCCTCAGTACTATGCTGATGACTACTATGCAGAAGATGAGAATATGGAAGGTAATGATTGCTAGGACAGCCATATACAAAGAGAGGGAGTTGTTTCAGTTCCAGTAGATCAGAGTGGACCTTATGTTGAGGTGATTACATCAGGTGTGTCAGAGCCTTTTCTGTTGGATACTGGTGCTACAAAGAGTTCTATTATACACTCTAAACTCCCTGGCGCACCTTTGTATGGCGAAATGAATGTTTCAGTAGGTTTTTCTGGCGCCCCGGTTAGGAACCCGATTTCTAGTCCTATGTCCCTTTCTGTTGGACCTTGTGAATTAGAAGCACCCCTTATTCTGACAACAGGTTGTGGTGAAAACTTGTTAGGATTGGATCTGTTGAAAAGATTGTATGCGGCATTGTATTGTTCTCCTTCAGGAGTGCAACTTAGACTAGGTAAGAAAGTGGTCTCCCCAATGTATTTGTCAAAGGATAAACTTCCGACAGAGTTGTCGCTTCTTCCGGATATTCTTTGGGCTACTAGTCCTAATGATGTGGGTCTTTTGGAAATACCGCCTTATGTTGTGACATTGAAAGCCAATGTTAAAATGCCACGAATTCCCCAATATAAAATATCTAGTGAAGGTAAAAAAGCGTTGCTAGCGATCATTTATAATTTGATTGAAAAAGATGTAATTGAAGAGACAAGAGGCAACGTTTGCAATAGTCCTGTTCTGCCTGTTTTGAAGCGTACTGACCCTTCTCAGCCACCCGTTTACAGATTTGTGATTGATCTTAGAGAAGTAAACGAAATCGTTGTGCCACAATTCCCAGTTGTCCCTGATATCACTGCCCTATTGACTATGATTCCAGCTTCTGCGACTTGGTTCGCGGTGATCGACTTGAAGAATGCGTTCTTCAGCATCCCGATTGCCGAGGAGAGTAGGGATATTTTCGGCTTCAGTTTAGGAGGTCGAAGCTTCCGCTTCAAACGCGCTCCCCAGGGCTACTGTAAAAGTCCATCAACATATAGTCAAGCTCTAAAAACACAGCTTGATACGATTGTTTTACCTGATGGCGCTACACTTATTCAGTACGTTGATGATTTGCTTGTTGCTGCAGATACTGAGAAAATCTGTAAAGAAGCCACGTTGTCGTTGTTGCGTCATTTGTCTGATTTACATCACAAAGTGTCCCTTTCCAAATTGCAATATTGTCAACAAGAAGTGACCTACTTAGGTCATCTCTTATCGAAGGAGGGAAGGAAACTGACGCCAGAAAGAATTCAGGCAATTGCAAAATTAAGCAGGCCAAGGACACAGAGAGAAGTGCGTGCTTTCTTGGGCATTACATCATATTGCAGACAATGGATACCGAATTTTTCTTTGTTGGCCAAACCTTTGGTGGCATTAACTTGTTAAGATACACCGCATCCCCTCCCATGGTCTGAAGAGTGTCAGAAAAGTTTTTCCGAATTGCGCAATGCATTATGTTCGGCTCCTGTGTTGGGTACCCCCGACTACAGTAAACCCTTTACATTGTATGTCCATGAGAAAGAAGGTTGTGGATTGTCAGTGTTGACACAGTTGTTCGGAAACAAGCAGCGTCCATGCGCGTATTTTTCGTCAACTTTGGACCCGGTCGCTAAAGCTTTGCCAAGTTGCTTAAGAGCCACAGCGGCAGCAGCTACTTCTATTCGGCAGTCTGCGGGTTTAGTGATGAATAATACATTGGTTGTGATGGTTCCACATGCAGTGGACACGTTGTTAAATAGGACCAAGACACAGCACTTAACTAGTGCTCGATTGTCAGGTTATGAGTTGACACTTTTAGCAAGTCATGTACACATAAAGAGATGCAACACGTTGAATCCAGCTACGTTGTTGCCAATTGTAACAGAGACAGATGCTTCTGAACAGCATGATTGTTTTCTCAGAACAGATGAAGAAACTAAAGGGAGAGTAGACCTTCAGGACACTCCTCTTGCGAAGTGTGATGGTACCTTATGGGTGGATGGTTCATGCTTCAAGCTTCCGAATGGTGATACGACTGCAGCATATGCTGTTACGACTTTGCATACAATTGTTGAAGCTGCACGTGTCCCACATAATTCAGCTCAAGCAGCAGAGTTGATTGCACTTACAAGAGCGTGTGTGTTATCAAAAGGAATGAAAGTGACCATATATACTGACAGCCAGTATGCATTCGGTGTGGCCCATAGTTTTGGACGATTGTGGAAAGAACGTGGATTTCTGACTTCGCATGGAGCTAAGATACAACATGGTCAGTTGGTGAATGAGCTTCTTGAGTCACTTACGTTGCCCCTGCAAGTTGCGATTGTGAAATACAGTGCACACAAGAAGGTGACTGATGATGTTGGTCGTGGAAATGCATTTGCTGATGAAGTCGCAAAAGAAACAGCGAGGGATGTGATGAGCCGAATGTATGTTGCAGGCCCTGCGAGATGGGTTGTGACATTGGAATGTGTGAAGTCACGATAGAGAGTGTGAAGTCTATTCAAGCTGAAGCTAGAGAGAAAGAGTTGAATGTGTGGAGAGAGAGTACGGGTAAAATGGATGCGAATGGTTGTTGGGTTGAATTGTCAGAGCATCAGCGATGGTTGTTACCCAATGCGTATGTGCTTGCAGTGGTTACAATGGCCCATGGAATGGCTCACATCAGTGTGAAAGGGATTTGTAAGTTGTTGGCTCCAGTATGGCAAAATGCTAGAATCCCAAAATGCGCAGAGAATGAAGTCAAGAATTGCATGGTGTGTCTGAAATACAATCCGGGTAGGAGAACCCCAACTCCAGCTGGTCATTTTGCGCCTCCAACGTATCCGTTCGAGGTTTTTCAGCTAGATTTCATCAATATGGAAAGGTGCAACAATTTGAAATACGTACTCGTTGTTGTTTGTGCCTTTTCAAGATGGGTAGAAGCATACCCCCTGAAGGACAACACTGCCTTATCCACAGCTAAAGCCCTTGTCAAAGAATTTTCCCCTAGGTTTGGATTGCCGAGAATGGTCTGGAGTGACAATGGGAGTGAATTTGTGGGTCGAGTGATGAAGAAAGTATGTGAAGGGCTAGGCATCCAACAGAAATTCCACGCTGGAAATCACCCCCAATCAGCTGGACTAGTAGAGTGCTACAATGGCACATTAAAACTAAAATTGGCCAAAATCCAAGTGAGCTCTGGTCTTAAATGGCCTGACGCCCTGCCTTTAGCACTCCTATCAACAAGAATGACTCTGCATTCGCGAGTGGGACTTAGTCCCTATGAAATAGTGTTCGGCCGTCCGGCCAACATATGGGGAGTGCCAAGGCCGACAAAATTCAGTGAGATCGAACACCCTGTACTGCTTGACTATTTGTACGAATTGACGGCTAAATTGCGTGTTTTACACCAACAGGTTCACGATACTCTGCCTCAGGTCTCTGAAGCTCCAGGACATCATATCGATCCTGGATCCTGGGTGCTGGTCAAGAATTTCCAGCGAACAATGAATGACCAGCCCCATTGGACCGGCCCCCACCTAGTCCTGCTGTCAACGGGATCCGCCGTGCGAGTGGAAGGCAAAAAGAACTGGATCCACGGCGTACACTGCAAGAGGGTCCCTTTGCCTCTGCCGTACGACCGGTGGGTCCAGGAGGGTGTTGCTGACTCTGAGACTGAGACTGTGCCTCGTTTTCTACCTTTCAGCGATGCACGCATAAAAGGAACAATTTCTGAACAGGAAAGTGCCAAACTTTTACAAGGAGCTGTGCCACCGTCAATTCAATTGGACACTGCAGAGCCATGAACTGCTGTTTCAAGACCAGACATTACCTGGAAAAAGACGCTATAACCTGAGGCCGAGAGATATGGACTAATACATTTTTCTTTCCTTTGCTAAATTTAAAAGTGCAGCTCTCCCATCTGAGAAACTTTTTTATTTTTGTTTTTCGAACCACCATCCGGGTTCAGCTGTAGGGTCGCGGTTGCACAAGTCTTTGGCGTGCAGCTGAAGACGTTAGGTCGACAGTTCTGGTTGATCTAAGGGAGTTGCCCTGGACTGACTGAAGCATTCCTTAGCATAGAACACCCTACCATCGCGAGCAGCTTTTAGAGAGGATGGAGTTTTTCGTGATGGAGAGACCTGCCATAGAGATGAACTTTAAACAAAAATATGTAGAATGATGACCAAGAAACGATTTTTGATATTATGCATTTTCATGTTGTTCAGTGTAATGATGTTTTTAATAGGATATGTTTTATTCTCTTTTCGAATGACATTTGCACCCACTACATCGCCCATACCTCCTCCTACTGTTTCCTCACATTCTTTCCACCCTTTTCCTGAACATGAGTCCGTTAGGAGATCAGAGTTTATTAATAACTCCTTCATTCAGCTTTTGCACCAACACCAACTAGTAATGAACACGACTAACTGTTGGGTGTGTGGTCTTATGCCCCACACAACGGATAAAGGCATCCCTTATCTGGTCCTGCCATTCAGCCACAATGGTTCTGTGTGGGCATACAGAACAATGTTCATCTACGCACATGAAGTCTACCCCCTATGTTCTGTAAAAGACAATCCAAAGAATAGTGCTCTAGTTAAGGGTATAGTAGATATGATTAGGGAAGATACTTCCTACGAGACTATCCCGCGAGATGAGACACTAACATATATTGGATGGAACGTGACCGGATATGGAGTTACTCTGAGTGAAAAACAGCGAGGTAAAAGATCCTCCCCGATTTGGATTGTACCCCATCAGGGTCACCTATGTCTGCAAGGTAATGGCAAGAATCCCAGAGCTAAGTTAGGGAAGAGCATCTGCACTGAGACATATGTTTTTGCGTCTCAGACTTCCCCTTCGTTCTTAGCAGCTAAGGGTACCTATTTCATCTGCCATGATAGAGCCTATACATGGTTGCCCCCTAACTTTTCGGGCACATGTTTTGTTTCGTTCCTGTTGCCTCCCACCTACACAGCTGCGGCAGATTACCACAAGACCAGGATAGTTAGAGGTGTCTTCAGTAAAGAAGACACTGCAGGACAAGAATTTGGAGACTTCATGAAGGGTTTTCTGCCGTTTTGGGGACCCACGGTTAACAGCAGGAACATAAGGCAACTGACGAGGGTGGTTGAATCCACCGTAGATGAAACTGCCGGTGCCCTTAGTAACTTGACTGCTAAGCTCCAGTCGGATCGTCGTATGACCCTTCAGAACAGGGTCGCGTTAGACGTCATACTTGCAGTCCGAGGTGGGGTATGTAGAGTGATCCAATCGAGTTGCTGTGTTTTCATTCCAGATAACGCTCCAACAGTGTTCCAGGCCATTTCCAAACTGCATAAGATTTCCGAATCTATTCATGTGGATAAAGGCGATTGGTCGTTGTTGGGATGGTTCTGGGAACTGATATCCGCCTGGGGATTGAAGATTCTGATGGTCATTGGGATGATCTTAGCCATTCTTTTTCTGTTCTGTCTGTGCGTACAGTGTGCTCCTGCTATATGTGGCTTCTGTGCTACATCGTGTGTAAGGAAACCTGTATCGAGGGACGAGCTAAGTAATAGTATGATGATACAGTAACATCTCAATGATTTTAGGAATACAGACCTGGACTCAGATTAGCATGAGTATAGGTTATTGCCTATGTAAGGGCAAAAGGAGGGCCTGTGGTACTGAAAATGTTGGACCTGTGTCAAAAACATCGTCGTATCATGACGATTTTGGTATCAGCAGACTGAGAATGACGAGTACACTACATACTCCAATTTTTGTCGTATTTGGGCGGCGGAGTCACCATTAAATCAGGGACTCCGTCCTGAACCCTCGGGTTCCATTTTGTATACGGCATCCATTTTGTGGTTGCCCTCACATAGGCCGGGGACTAAGGCCAAAAACGAGCCTGAAGGACACGTTTACCTTTGCTGACTCCTGCACGACCTGGGCAAGCTGACTCCACTGCCCCAGGCAAAACCTGTTCGGTCAGTTCCTCTCCCAGTGGCCGGTCGAGATAGTATCAAGGCACAACATGCCATAACCCCTTCATCGCACACAAACCCTTCCTAATCTTACACACACCTGCCTCTGTTTCTTTCTTTATGACTTGCTTTACGAGGAGGAGGCGCCCGTTTTTATTGGGGTTTCATTGATATCTGATGAAAATACTGGGCCTTGCCGGGTAATTGATTGTGGGCTGACCAAACTGAAATATGGGCTTGTCATCATGACTCTGCTTTTTCTTTGTATTGAAAATATGTGAATGGTCAACTGTAAAATAAGGAATGTTTGCCTGAAGCATAATATTTTGTATAAAAAGAGAAGGCTGGCTTTGTAAGATTGAGCAGTCTCCTGAGAATATACACAGTGTTGTACTTCTAGGACGCCTGTTACTTGGTTGCAGCCAATAAACGCGATCTTTGACTTCACCTAGAAGACTCTGAGTTTCTGTAGTCTGAAACAGGAAGAAACCAAAGTCATAGTGTGTTCCTGGCACCGTTGGTTTCCGGAAAACCCAGTACTTCAAGGTGGGTTGGGTTTGCTCTTCACTTCCCTTAGAGGTCTCTTCAGGTGTCGGCTCTGGATACATCCTGGTCTGGAGGTATATTTCAGCCAGACACAAGACAGATAAGAGGGTGTCGGAGGTGCAGGCTTCGGGGGCTGCTTCAAGGCCCCACCTCCAAGCATTGAAGCTCCATCTTGTGTTTTATTCACTGTCTCATTCTAGAGGACACCACTCACACAACACTTGACTCCACACACACCCCATGTGAGGCAATCACACAGAACACTCTCAGGAATTCAAAGGCTCCAATAAATACTATAGATTTGATTTGCACAATTATGGACAGGGTGAATTGATTTTCAAGTCAACCTATTCTAAACTGAACTTAGGGCCATATTTATGAAAATTGTGGTGCTGCGCAGCACAGGAAGCCACCTTGCTGCGCTGCCCTGCATCACAGGAAAAGGACAGGAATGCACCCTGTATGTATCCAATATGGCATATTCCTGTCCTGTCCACTTGTGCTGGTGCCGTTTTGGCAGCCGGGCACCGATGCAGGCAGCCTTGCACCATGTTGGTGCCGGTGTTGCAGGGAGGGTTGCTCCATAGTTCAAGGGTGCCTGTGTTGCAGGGAGGGTTGCACCATGGTTCAACGGTGCCTGTGTTGCAGGGAGGGTTGCACCATGGTTCAACGGTGCCTGTGTTGCAGGGAGGGTTGCTCCATGGTTCAAGGGTGCCTGTGTTGTAGGCAGGGTTGTTTTTGTGCAGGAAGTGCCACCTTTCTGCCCAAATCCAATCCTCTGAGGTGTTTTCCTCTTTCTGTGTCGTGCAGAATGCATGTATTAGAAGAAGGGTATCCAAAGAGCACCGGGGCTCTCTCTGGTAGGAACGATTCTAAAGTAAATGCAGGGACAGACTCCGGACATTAAATAGAGAGGTGCGGAGCTCTGACAGCAGAGCTATCTCTCAGTCTACGTAGAACAGAGAGGTGCGGAGCTCTTACAGCAGAGCTATCTCTCAGCCTAAGTAGAATAGATAGGTGCGGAGCTCAGACAGCAGAACTATCTCTCAGCCTACGTAGAACAGAGAAGTGCAGAGCTCTGACAGCAGAGCTATCTCTCAGACTACGTAGAACAGAGAGGTGCAGAGCTCTGACAGCAGAGCTATCTCTCAGCCTACGTAGAACAGAAAGGTGCAGAGCTCTGAGAGCAGAGCTATCTCTCGGCCTACGTAGAACAGAGAGGTGCGGAGCTCTGACAGCAGAGCTATCTTTCAGCCTACGTAGAACAGAGAGGTGCAGACCTCTGACAGCAGAACTATCTCTCAGCCAACGAAGAACAGAGAGGTGCAGAGCTCTGACAGCAGAGCTATCGCTCAGCCTACGGAGAACAGAGAGGTGCAGAGCTCTGACAGCAGAGCTATCTCTCAGTATACGTAGAACAGAGAGGTGCAGAGCTCTGACAGCAGAGCTATCTCTCAGCCTACATAGAACAGAGAGGTGCAGACCTCTGACAGCAGAACTATCTCTCAACCTACGAAGAACAGAGAGGGGCAGAGCTTCGACAGCAGAGCTATCTCTCAGGCTACGTAGAACAGAGATGTGCAGAGCTCCGACAGCAGACCTATCTCTCGGCCTACGTAGAACAGAGAGGTGCAGACCTCTGACAGCAGACCTATCTCTCGGCCTACGTAGAACAGAGAGGTGCAGCCTCTTACAGCAGAGCTATCTCTCGGCCTACGTAGAACAGAGAGGTGCAGAGCTCTGACAGCAGAACTATCTCTCAGCCTACGTAGAACAGAGAGGTGCAGAGCTCTGACAGCAGAGCTATCTCTCTGCCTATGTAGGACAGAGAGGAGCAGAGCTCAGACAGCAGAGCTATCGCTCAGTATACGTAGAACAGAGAGGTGCGGAGCTCTGAGAGCAGAGCTCTCTCTCAGTATACGTAGAACAGAGAGGTGCAGAGGTCTGACAGCAGAGCTATCTCTCAGTATACGTAGAACAGAGAGGTGCGGAGCTCTGAGAGCAGAGCTCTCTCTCAGTATACGTAGAACAGAGAGGTGCAGAGCTCTGACAGCAGAGCTCTCTCTCAGCCTACGTACAACAGAGAGGTGCAGAGCTCAGACAGCAGAGCTATCTCTCAGTATACGTAGAACAGAGAGGTGCGGAGCTCTGACAGCAGAGCTCTCTCTCAGTATACGTAGAACAGAGAGGTGCAGAGCTCTGACAGCAGAGCTATCTCTCAGCCTACGTAGAGCAGAGAGGTGCAGAGCTCTGAGAGCAGAGCTATCTCTCAGCCTATGTATAGCAGAGAGGTGCAGAACTCTGAGAGCAGAGCTATCGCTCACGCTACGTACAACAGAGAGGTGCGGAGCTCTGAGAACAGCAGAACTATCTCTCAGCCTACGAAGTACAGAGAGGAGCAGAGCTCCGACAGCAGAGCTATCTCTCAGGCTACATAGAACAGAGAGGAGCAGAGCGCTGACAGCAGAGCTATCTCTCACCCTATGTAGAACAGAGAGGTGCAGAGCTCTGACAGCAGAGCTATCTCTCAGTATACGTAGAACAGAGAGGTGCAGAGCTCTGACAGCAGAGCTCTCTCTCAGTATACGTAGAACAGAGAGGTGCAGAGCTCTGACAGCAGAGCTCTCTCTCAGCCTACGTACAACAGAGAGGTGCAGAGCTCAGACAGCAGAGCTATCTCTCAGCCTACGTAGAGCAGAGAGGTGCAGAGCTCTGAGAGCAGAGCTATCTCTCAGCCTATGTATAGCAGAGAGGTGCAGAACTCTGAGAGCAGAGCTATCGCTCACGCTACGTACAACAGAGAGGTGCGGAGCTCTGAGAACAGCAGAACTATCTCTCAGCCTACGAAGTACAGAGAGGTGCAGAGCTCCGACAGCAGAGCTATCTCTCAGGCTACATAGAACAGAGAGGAGCAGAGCGCTGACAGCAGAGCTATCTCTCACCCTATGTAGAACAGAGAGGTGCAGAGCTCTGACAGCAGAGCTATCTCTCAGTATACGTAGAACAGAGAGGTGCAGAGCTCTGACAGCAGAGCTATCTCTCAGCCTATGTAGAACAGAGAGGTGCAGAGCTCTGACAGCAAAGCTATCTCTCAGACTACATGGAATAGAGAGGTGCAGACCTCTGACAGCAGAGCTATCTCTCAGCTCCGTAGAACAGAGAGGTGCAGAGCTCTGACAGCAAAGCCATCTCTCAGTATACGTAGAACTGAGAGGAGCAGAGCTCTGACAGCAGAGCTATCTCTCGGCCTACGTAGAACAGAGAGGTGCAGACCTCCGACAGCAGAGCTATCTCTCGGCCTACGTAGAACAGAGAGGTGCAGAACTCTGACAGCAGAACTATCTCTCAAGCTACGAAGAACAGAGAGGTGCAGAGTTCCGACAGCAGAGCTATCTCTCAGGCTACGTAGAACAGAGAGGTGCAGAGCTCTGACAGTAGAGATATCTCTCAGCCTACGTAGAACAGAGAGGTGCAGAGCTCTGACAGCAGAGCTATCTCTCGGCCTACGTAGAACAGAGAGGTGCCGAGCTCTGACAGCAGAGCTATCTCTCAGCCTACGTAGAATAGAAATGTGCAGAGCACTGACAGCAGAGCTATCTCTCGGCCTACGTAGAACAGAGATGTCCGAGCTCTGACAGCAGAGCTATCTCTCAGGCTACGTAGAACAGAGAGGTGCAGAGCTCTGACAGCAGAACTATCTCTCAGCCTACGTAGAACAGAGAGGTGCAGAGCACTGACAGCAGAGCTATCTCTCAGCCTACGTAGAACAGAAAGGTGCAGAGCTCTGAGAGCAGAGCTATCTCTCGGCCTACGTAGAACAGAGAGGTGCGGAGCTCTGACAGCAGAGCTATCTTTCAGCCTACGTAGAACAGAGAGGTGCAGACCTCTGACAGCAGAACTATCTCTCGGCCTACGGAGAACAGAGAGGTGCAGAGCTCTGACAGCAGAGCTATCGCTCAGCCTACGGAGAACAGAGAGGTGCAGAGCTCTGACAGCAGAGCTATCTCTCAGTATACGTAGAACAGAGAGGTGCAGAGCTCTGACAGCAGAGCTATCTCTCAGCCTACGGAGAACAGAGAGGTGCAGAGCTCTGACAGCAGAGATATCTCTCAGTATACGTAGAACAGAGAGGTGCAGAGCTCTGAGAGCAGAGCTATCTCTCAGCCTTCATAGAATAGAGAGGTGGGAAGTTCTCAGAGCAGAGCTATCTCTCGGCCTACGGAGAATAGAGAGGTGCAGAGCTCTGACAGTAGAGCTATCTCTCGGCCTACGTACAACAGAGAGGTGCAGAGCTCCGACAGCAGAGCTATCTCTCGGCCTACGTAGAACAGAGAGGTGCAGAGCTCTGACAGCAGAGCTATCTCTTGGCCTACGTAGAACAGAGAGGTGCAGACCTCTGACAGCAGAACTATCTCTCAACCTACGAAGAACAGAGAGGGGCAGAGCTTCGACAGCAGAGCTATCTCTCAGGCTACGTAGAACAGAGATGTGCAGAGCTCTGACAGCAGAGCTATCTCTCGGCCTACGTAGAACAGAGAGGTGCAGAGCTCTGACAGCAGAACTATCTCTCAGCCTACGTAGAACAGAGAGGTGCAGAGCTCTGACAGCAGAGCTATCTCTCAGCCTATGTAGGACAGAGAGGAGCAGAGCTCAGACAGCAGAGCTATCTCTCAGTATACGTAGAACAGAGAGGTGCGGAGCTCTGAGAGCAGAGCTCTCTCTCAGTATACGTAGAACAGAGAGGTGCAGAGCTCTGACAGCAGAGCTCTCTCTCAGCCTACGTACAACAGAGAGATGCAGAGCTCAGACAGCAGAGCTATCTCTCAGTATACGTAGAACAGAGAGGTGCGGAGCTCTGACAGCAGAGCTCTCTCTCAGTATACGTAGAACAGAGAGGTGCAGAGCTCTGACAGCAGAGCTCTCTCTCAGCCTACGTACAACAGAGAGGTGCAGAGCTCAGACAGCAGAGCTATCTCTCAGCCTACGTAGAGCAGAGAGGTGCAGAGCTCTGAGAGCAGAGCTATCTCTCAGCCTATGTATAGCAGAGAGGTGCAGAACTCTGAGAGCAGAGCTATCTCTCACGCTACGTACAACAGAGAGGTGCGGAGCTCTGAGAACAGCAGAACTATCTCTCAGCCTACGAAGTACAGAGAGGTGCAGAGCTCCGACAGCAATGCTATCTCTCAGGCTACATAGAACAGTGAGGAGCAGAGCGCTGACAGCAGAGCTATCTCTCACCCTATGTAGAACAGAGAGGTGCAGAGCTCTGACAGCAGAGCTATCTCTCAGTATACGTAGAACAGAGAGGTGCAGAGCTCTGACAGCAGAGCTATCTCTCAGCCTATGTAGAACAGAGAGGTGCAGAGCTCTGACAGCAAAGCTATCTCTCAGACTACATAGAATAGAGAGGTGCAGACCTCTGACAGCAGAGCTATCTCTCAGCTCCGTAGAACAGAGAGGTGCAGAGCTCTGACAGCAAAGCCATCTCTCAGTATACGTAGAACTGAGAGGAGCAGAGCTCTGACAGCAGAGCTATCTCTCGGCCTACGAAGAACAGAGAGGTGCAGAGCTCCGACAGCAGAGCTATCTCTCAGGCTACGTAGAACAGAGAGGTGCAGAGCTCTGACAGTAGAGATATCTCTCAGCCTACGTAGAACAGAGAGGTGCAGAGCTCTGACAGCAGAGCTATCTCTCGGCCTACGTAGAACAGAGAGGTGCCGAGCTCTGACAGCAGAGCTATCTCTCAGCCTACGTAGAATAGAAAGGTGCAGAGCACTGACAGCAGAGCTATCTCTCGGCCTACGTAGAACAGAGATGTCCGAGCTCTGACAGCAGAGCTATCTCTCAGGCTACGTAGAACAGAGAGGTGCAGAGCTCTGACAGCAGAACTATCTCTCAGCCTACGTAGAACAGAGAGGTGCAGAGCACTGACAGCAGAGCTATCTCTCGGCCTACGTAGAACAGATATGTCCCGAGCTCTTACAACAGAGCTATCTCTCAGCCTAGGTAGAATAGATAGGTGCAGAGCTCTGACAGCAGAACTATCTCTCAGCCTATGTAGAACAGAGAGGTGCAGAGCTCTGACAGCAGAGCTATCTCTCAGTATACGTAGAACAGAGAGGAGCAGAGCTCTGACAGCAGAGCTATCTCTCAGCCTATGTAGAACAGAGAGGTGCAGAGATCTGACAGCAGAGCTATCTCTCAGTATACGTAGAACAGAGAGGTGCGGAGCTCTGACAGCTGAGCTATCTCTCAGTATACGTAGAACAGAGAGGTGCAGAGCTCTGACAGCAGAGCTATCTCTCAGCCTATGTAGAACAGAGAGGTGCAGAGCTCTGACAGCAGAGCTATCTCTCAGCCTACGTAGAACAGAGAGCTGCACAGCTCTGAGAACAGCAGAGCTATCTCTTGGCCTACGTAGAACAGATTGGTGCAAAGCTCAGACAGCAGAGCTATCTCTCAGCCTCCGTAGAACAGAGAGGTGCAGAACTCTGACAGCAGAGCTATCATTCAGCTTACGTAGAACAGAGTGGTACGACGCTCTGAGAGCAGAGCTATCTCTCAGTGTACGTAGAACAGAGAGGTGCAGACCTCAGACAGCAGAGCTATCTCTCAGCCTACGTAGAACAGAGATGTACAGAGCTCTGACAGCAGAGCTATATCTCAGCCTATGTAGAACAGAGAGGTGCAGAGCTCTGACAGCAGAGCCATCTCTCAGTATACGTAGAACAGAGAGGTGCGGAGCTCTGACAGCAGACCTATCTCTCAGTATACATAGAACAGAGAGGTGCAGAGCTCTGACAGCAGAGCTATCTCTCAGTATACGTATAACAGAGAGGAGCAGAGCTCTGACAGCAGAGCTATCTCTCAGTATACATAGAACAGATAGGAGTAGAGCTCTGACAGCAGAGCTATCTCTCGGCCTACGTAGAACAGAGAGGTGCAGACCTCCGGCAGCAGAGCTATCTCTCAGTATACGTATAACAGAGAGGTGCAGAGCTCTGACAGCAGAGCTATCTCTCAGTATACGTAGAACAGAGAGGGCGGAGCTCTGACAGCAGAGCTATCTCTCGGCCTACGTAGAACAGAGAGGTGCAGACCTCTGACAGCCGAACTATCTCTCAGCCTACGAAGAACAGAGAGGTGCAGAGCTCCGACAGCAGAGCTATCTCTCAGGCTACGTAGATTAGAGAGGTGCAGAGCTCTGACAGTAGAGATATCTCTCAGCCTACGTAGAACAGAGAGGTGCAGAGCTCTGACAGCAGAGCTATCTCTCTGCCTACGTAGAACAGAGAGGTGCAGACCTCCGACAGCAGAGCTATCTCTCGGCCTACGTAGAACAGAGATGTCCCGAGCTCTTACAGCAGAGCTATCTCTCAGACTAGGTAGAATAGAGTGGTGCAGAGCTCTGACAGCAGAGCTATCTCTCAGTATACGTAGAACAGAGAGGAGCAGAGCTCTGACAGCAGAGCTATCTCTCGGCCTACGTAGAACAGAGAGGTGCAGAGCTCTCAGAGCAGAGCTATCTCTCAGCCTACGAAGAACAGAGAGGTGCAGAGCTCTGACAGCAGAGCTATCTCTCAGCCTACGAAGAACAGAGAGGTGCAGAGCTCTGACAGCAAAGCCATCTCTCAGTATACGTAGAACTGAGAGGAGCAGAGCTCTGACAGCAGAGCTATCTCTCGGCCTACGTAGAACAGAGAGGTGCAGACCTCTGACAGCCGAACTATCTCTCGGCCTACGAAGAACAGAGAGGTGCAGAGCTCCGACAGCAGAGCTATCTCTCAGGCTACGTAGAACAGAGAGGTGCAGAGCTCTGACAGTAGAGATATCTCTCAGCCTACGTAGAACAGAGAGGTGCAGAGCTCTGACAGCAGAGCTATCTCTCGGCCTACGTAGAACAGAGAGGTGCCGAGCTCTGACAGCAGAGCTATCTCTCAGCCTACGTAGAATAGAAAGGTGCAGAGCACTGACAGCAGAGCTATCTCTCGGCCTACGTAGAACAGAGATGTCCGAGCTCTGACAGCAGAGCTATCTCTCAGGCTACGTAGAACAGAGAGGTGCAGAGCTCTGACAGCAGAACTATCTCTCAGCCTACGTAGAACAGAGAGGTGCAGAGCACTGACAGCAGAGGTATCTCTCGGCCTACGTAGAACAGATATGTCCCGAGCTCTTACAACAGAGCTATCTCTCAGCCTAGGTAGAATAGATAGGTGCAGAGCTCTGACAGCAGAACTATCTCTCAGCCTATGTAGAACAGAGAGGTGCAGAGCTCTGACAGCAGAGCTATCTCTCAGTATACGTAGAACAGAGAGGAGCAGAGCTCTGACAGCAGAGCTATCTCTCAGCCTAAGTAGAACAGAGAGGTGAGGAGCTCAGACAGCAGAGCTATCTCTCAGCCTACGTAGAACAGAGATGTACAGAGCTCTGACAGCAGAGCTATATCTCAGCCTATGTAGAACAGAGAGGTGCAGAGCTCTGACAGCAGAGCCATCTCTCAGTATACGTAGAACAGAGAGGTGCGGAGCTCTGACAGCAGACCTATCTCTCAGTATACATAGAACAGAGAGGTGCAGAGCTCTGACAGCAGAGCTATCTCTCAGTATACGTATAACAGAGAGGAGCAGAGCTCTGACAGCAGAGCTATCTCTCAGTATACATAGAACAGATAGGAGTAGAGCTCTGACAGCAGAGCTATCTCTCGGCCTACATAGAACAGAGAGGTGCGGAGCTCCGACAGCAGAGCTATCTCTCAGTATACGTAGAACAGAGAGGTGCAGAGCTCTGACAGCAGAGCTATCTCTCAGTATACGTAGAACAGAGAGGGCGGAGCTCTGACAGCAGAGCTATCTCTCGGCCTACGTAGAACAGAGAGGTGCAGACCTCTGACAGCCGAACTATCTCTCAGCCTACGAAGAACAGAGAGGTGCAGAGCTCCGACAGCAGAGCTATCTCTCAGGCTACGTAGATTAGAGAGGTGCAGAGCTCTGACAGTAGAGATATCTCTCAGCCTACGTAGAACAGAGAGGTGCAGAGCTCTGACAGCAGAGCTATCTCTCTGCCTACGTAGAACAGAGAGGTGCAGACCTCCGACAGCAGAGCTATCTCTCGGCCTACGTAGAACAGAGATGTCCCGAGCTCTTACAGCAGAGCTATCTCTCAGACTAGGTAGAACAGAGAGGTGCAGAGCTCTGACAGCAGAACTATCTCTCAGCCTACGTAGAACAGAGAGGTGCAGAGCACTGACAGCAGAGGTATCTCTCGGCCTACGTAGAACAGATATGTCCCGAGCTCTTACAACAGAGCTATCTCTCAGCCTAGGTAGAATAGATAGGTGCAGAGCTCTGACAGCAGAACTATCTCTCAGCCTATGTAGAACAGAGAGGTGCAGAGCTCTGACAGCAGAGCTATCTCTCAGTATACGTAGAACAGAGAGGAGCAGAGCTCTGACAGCAGAGCTATCTCTCAGCCTAAGTAGAACAGAGAGGTGAGGAGCTCAGACAGCAGAGCTATCTCTCAGTATACGTAGAACAGAGAGGAGCAGAGCTCTGACAGCAGAGCTATCTCTCAGCCTATGTAGAACAGAGAGGTGCAGACCTCCGACAGCAGAGCTATCTCTCAGTATACGTAGAACAGAGAGGTGCAGAGCTCTGACAGCAGAGCTATCTCTCGGCCTATGTAGAACAGAGAGGAGCAGAGCTCTGACAGCAGAGCTATCTCTCAGTATACGTTGAACAGAGAGGAGCAGAGCTCTGACAGCAGAGCTATCTCTCAGCCTACGGAGAACAGAGAGGTGTAGAGCTCTGACAGCAGAGCGATCTCTCGGCCTACATAGAACAGAGAGATGCAGAGCTCTGACAGCAGAGCTATCTCTCGGCCTACGTAGAACAGAGAGGTGCAGACCTCCGACAGCAGAGGTATCTCTCGGCCTACGTAGAACAGAGATGTCCCGAGCTCTTACAGCAGAGCTATCTCTCAGCCTAGGTAGAATAGATAGGTGCAGAGCTCTGACAGCAGAACTATCTCTCAGCCTATGTAGAACAGAGAGGTGCAGAGCTGTGACAGCAGAGCTATCTCTCAGCCTATGTAGAACAGAGAGGAGCAGAGCTCTGACAGCAGAGCTATCTCTCAGTATACGTAGAACAGAGAGGTGCTGCGCTCTGAGCGAAGAGCTATCTCTCAGCCTACGTAGAAGAGAGAGGTGCTGAGCTCTGACAGCAGAGCTATCTCTCAGCCTAAGTAGAATAGAGAGTTGTGGAGCTCTGACAGCAGAGCTATCTCTCAGCCTACGTACAAGAGAGAGGTGCAGAGCTCTGACAGCAGAGCTATCTCTCAGCCTACGTAGATGAGAGAGGTGAAGAGCTCTGAGAGCAGAGCTATCTCTCAGCCTACGTAGAACAGA
Source organism: Lissotriton helveticus (assembly GCF_964261635.1). NCBI lineage: Eukaryota > Metazoa > Chordata > Amphibia > Caudata > Salamandridae > Lissotriton > Lissotriton helveticus. The sequence goes on along the minus strand of NW_027611659.1, from coordinate 2,211,719 downwards.
GAGCTGCACAGCTCTGAGAACAGCAGAGCTATCTCTCAGCCTACGTAGAACAGAGAGGTGCAAAGCTCAGACAGCAGAGCTATTTCTCAGCCTCCGTAGAACAGAGAGGTGCAGAGCTCTGACAGCAGAGCTATCTCTCAGCCTACGCAGAACAGAGAGGTGCGGAGCTCTGACAGCAGAGCTATCTTGCGTTCTACGTAGAACAGAGAGGTGCAGAGCTGTGACAGCAGAGCTATCTCTCAGCCTACGAAGAACAGAGAGGTGCAGAGCTCTGACAGCAGAGCTATCTCTCAGCCTACGAAGAACAGAGAGGTGCAGAGCTCTGACAGCAGAGCTATCTCTCAGTATACGTAGAACAGAGAGGAGCAGAGCTCTGACAGCAGAGCTATCTCTCGGCCTACGTAGAACAGAGAGGTGCAGAGCTCTCAGAGCAGAGCTATCTCTCAGCCTACGAAGAACAGAGAGGTGCAGAGCTCTGACAGCAGAGCTATCTCTCAGCCTACGAAGAACAGAGAGGTGCAGAGCTCTGACAGCAGAGCTATCTCTCAGTATACGTAGAACAGAGAGGAGCAGAGCTCTGACAGCAGAGCTATCTCTCGGCCTACGTAGAACAGAGAGGTGCAGAGCTCTCAGAGCAGAGCTATCTCTCAGCCTAAGTAGAACAGAGAGGTGCAGAGCTATGAGAGCAGAGCTATCTCTCAGCCTAGGTAGAATAGATAGGTGCAGAGCTCTGACAGCAGAGCTATCTCTCAGCCTAGGTAGAATAGATAGGTGCAGAGCTCTGACAGCAGAGCTATCTCTCAGGCTACATAGAACAGCGAGGTGCAGAGCTCTGACAGCAGAGCTATCTCTCAGTATACGTAGAATAGAGAGGTGCGGAGCTCCGACAGCAGAGCTATCTCTCAGTATACGTAGAACAGAGAGGGGCAGAGCTCTGAGAGCAGAGCTATCTCTCAGCCTCTGTAGAACAGAGAGGTGTGGAGCTCTGACAGCAGAGCTATCTCTCAGCCTACGTAGTACAGAGAGGTGCGTAGCTCTGACAGCAGAGCTATCTCTCAGCCTCTGTAGAACAGAGAGGTGTGGAGCTCTGACAGCAGAGCTATCTCTCAGCCTACGTAGTACAGAGAGGTGCAGAGCTCTGACAGCAGAGCTATCTCTCAGCCTACGTAGTACAGAGAGGTGCAGAGCTCTGACAGCAGAGCTATCTCTCAGCCTACGTAGTACAGAGAGGTGCAGAGCTCTGACAGCAGAGCTATCTCTCAGCCTACGTAGTACAGAGAGGTGCAGAGCTCTGACAGCAGAGCTATCTCTCAGCCTACGTAGTACAGAGAGGTGCAGAGCTCTGACAGCAGAGCTATCTCTCAGGCTACATAGAACAGCGAGGTGCAGAGCTCTGACAGCAGAGCTATCTCTCAGTATACGTAGAATAGAGAGGTGCGGAGCTCCGACAGCAGAGCTATCTCTCAGTATACGTAGAACAGAGAGGGGCAGAGCTCTGAGAGCAGAGCTATCTCTCAGCCTCTGTAGAACAGAGAGGTGTGGAGCTCTGACAGCAGAGCTTTCTCTCAGCCTCTGTAGAACAGAGAGGTGTGGAGCTCTGACAGCAGAGCTATCTCTCAGCCTACGTAGTACAGAGAGGTGCGTAGCTCTGACAGCAGAGCTATCTCTCAGCCTCTGTAGAACAGAGAGGTGTGGAGCTCTTACAGCAGAGCTATCTCTCAGCCTAGGTAGAATAGATAGGTGCAGAGCTCTGACAGCAGAGCTATCTCTCAGTATACGTAGAACAGAGAGGTGCAGACCTCGGACAGCAGAGCTATCTCTCAGCCTACGTAGAACAGAGAGGTGCAGAGCCTCGAGAGCAGAGCTATCTCTCAGCCTACGTAGAACAGAGAGGTGCAGAGCTCTGACAGCAGAGCTATCTCTCAGCCTACGTAGCACAGAGAGGTGCAGACCTCCGACAGCAGAGCTATCTCTCAGCCTACGTAGAAGAGAGAGGTGCAAAGCTCTGAGAGCAGAGCTATCTCTCAGCCTACGTAGAACAGAGAGGTGCAGAGCTCTGACAGCAGAGCTATCTCTCAGCCTACGTAGAATAGAGAGGTGCAGAGCTCTGACAGCAGAGCTATCTCTCAGGCTATGTAGAACAGAGTTTGCAGAGCTCCGACAGCAGAGCTATCTCTCAGGCTATGTAGAACAGAGAGGTGCAGACCTCCGACAGCAGAGCTATCTCTCAGCCTACGGAGAACAGAGAGGAGCAGACCTCCGACAGCAGAGCTATCTCTCAGGCTACGTAGAACAGAGAGGTGCAGACCTCCGACAGCAGAGCTATCTCTCAGGCTACGTAGAATAGGGAGGTGCAGAGCTCTGACAGCAGAGCTATCTCTCAGCCTAAGTAGAACAGAGAGGTGCAGAGCTCTGACAGCAGAGCTATCTCTCAGTATACGTAGAACAGAGAGGTGCGGAGAGGTGTCTTCTCTAGTTAAGGCCTCTTCCATTTGAGAAAAATACCTGAGAAACCGGCTTTAAAAGTGCCCCTCTGCACCATGACAGGGGCTTCTTTCATGACTTAATTCACAAATGTTATTAATGGGTGCCTTTATCACGACATTAACAGAAAAGAGGCGATCATGAAAACATTTCAAGGCATTTTTAAAATATATGTCTGAGCCCCGCCTACGATGTATATTTAGAAATCAATGACGTGATAAGAACTGCTCAGCTCTGTACCTCAGTGTCTGTAGTTTGCAGTTTGGATGTTTGAGGCCTTCACACAACTTCTTCACTCCAGTGTCCCCCAGCTCTCTGTTGCAGCTCAGCTCGAGCTCTGTGAGAGATGTGTTTGTTTCCAGGACCGAGGCGAGGTCTTTGCAGCATGAACCGGTGAGGGAGCAGCCTCCCAACCTGCAGGACAGAAGAGGCATGGAGAGGAGTAAAGCAGAGCACAGACAGGGGCGTCACAACTTCAGTTTTATCTTCATTTGCTTCCCGTCCTTGACTTACTCCCCTCTAGTGACACATCCCACCTTACACATCCGACGACGCCCTGTTTATAAATATGTTGTTTATGCTGGAGACCCTCTGCTGTGGTGTAAATGGTAAAGTTACAACTTTCGCAGTTGTTGCAGTGATCTGCCTATTAATACACTGCTTGTTGTGTAGCATTGATGGACTTCTGGTAAGAAATCTTCACGAATTGGACTGTTAAAAAGTTGTTCACACTTTTCTTCCACAGCCTACAGCAGGGCAACTAAAGGCCTGTGCACAATTTTCACATCCACCTAAAAATAGATCCTTGATCTTCAGTGACAAACCGGATTTAAAATGTGTTATTTATTTTTATATTAATTTTAAAGACTGGTTATTTCTTTTTTCCTGGACTTAGATGATGATTTATTTTCAAGTTAAAAGGAGTTTAATTGACATTGCAGCTGATTTTTCTTTGAGTGCTTGGTTAGATGGTGATGTAATCTTGTCTCATTCACCAATAATAATAAAATTCATGACATAAATTAAATGGTTATGTCACGTTACAACGCATGCCATTACCACTCATGCTGTTGCAACGACAAACTTTACCCCAACTTGCTGTCGGGGGAGCGCTGGTACTTGGAATATATTAATTTTCTATTCCAACTCCAGTGAGTGCAACAGTAGGGAACGTGTTGGAGTTAAATCCAGCACCTTCTCCCCACTGCTTCACACCTTTTTCGTTGCAACGGCATGCAAGGTACATGCATGCGTTGGAACGATTGCGGTGTAAACGCTGTTTCCCAAAATACATGATTACTATTTAAAAACATCATTAGTAAAACAGCGACATCTCTGAATGATTTGAAAAAATATTAATTTGGAATGCCAAATTATGGCACAAAAAAAAACTATTTACCATTGCAATGCCAGCCGAGGCCTGACCTATTGACCCTGCCTGTGCCTTTTTCTTTTCTTTTAAGCCTTGCATGGGAGGGCAAATAATTCCAATTATTTCTTTTTTTTCTGAGGGCCGGGTCTAGTCCTGATACATTAAACTCCAAGCGTGATATGACGCCGTACCAGGACTTGGTTGAGTGGTCCTTCTTCTGTGTTTATCTTTGTAGCCTCCAGGTGAAGGGAACTATTGGCTGGGGTTCTTGTTCCTCTTTAAAGGAATAATCGTGAGTGTTCATAGGTCACCTAACGAGAGAATATACAAAGATGCCTCCGGTCCTATGTGCTAATCTCAACAGCTCTGCTGTCTAAGCACACCCTGAACCTCAGCAGCTCTGCTCTCTAAGCACACCATGAACCTCAGCAGCTCTGCTGTCTAAGCACAGCTGTATCTCAACAGCTCTGCTGTCTAAGCACACCCTGAACCTCAGCAGCTCTGCTCTCTAAGCACACCATGAACCTCAGCACATGATACATGATAGAGAAAGACATTAAAACTAAACAGTAGTAAATCAGATATAGCGGGAGTATTTTGATATAACCCTATTGAGACTAGAATAAGGTATTATAAATGACTTTGGCAATATACGTTTACGTTATAGACAACATAAGTACAAAACTACATATGGGATAGGAATCAGCCCCAGTAATTAGCACTTACTAGTATGGTAAGAATTAATTTTTGTCTTCCGATTAATATAATTAAATAAAAAAACATTTCTTGATATGTGAAAGGCATTGATTGATGGTAGTCGCACAGCAACACCGAAACACCCTCTGACCCCTATTGATAATAAATACCCAAATAAGATTTGCCAATATATTGGTATTTTATCTGAAATAGTCGTTATCAATTCGGAGGAATTACCCCGTTCAAAGATGGCTGACACAGTAGGAGCATAGGTCGTAATTCGGGACCGACACATACATATAGGCCACATATATAATGTTTATAGTAGGGTGTATAATTAGAGATATAGAAATAAAAGAGTCGTATGTTCTCATTAGGACCGCAATAAGGCTACATAAAGATAACAGATACCGGCAAAGAATCAGAGTATAGAGTAATGAAATAGGTACTCCACTCTAAGATGGCCGACACACACACCTGTGATCCTCTGCACCTGAGATCTATCCAACAGCAGATTGAGAGGTGATGCACTGAAGACAAGAACTGAGTGCAATACACACCTGTGATCCTCTGCACCTGAGGAGATCTGTTCAACAGCAGAGAGAGAAGATGCACTGAAGACAAGAACTGAGTGCAATACACACCTGTGATCGTCTGCACCTGAGGAGATCTGTCCCACAGCAGAGAGAGAAGATGCACTGAAGACAAGAACTGATTGCAATACACACCTGTGATCCTCTGCACCTGAGGTGATCCGTCCAACAGCAGAGAGAGAAGATGCACTGAAGACAAGAACTGAGTACAATACACACCTGTGATCCTCTGCACCTGAGATCTGTCCAACATCAGAAGAGAGAAGATGCACTGAAGACTAGAACTGAGTGCAATACACACCTGTGATCGTCTGCACCTGAGGAGATCTGTCCAACAGCAGAGAGTGAAGATGCACTGAAGACAAGAACTGAGTACAATACACACCTGTGATCGTCTGCACCTGAGGAGATCTGTCCAACAGCAGAGAGAGAAGATGCACTGAAGACAAGAACTGAGTGCAATACACACCTGTGATCGTCTGCACCTGAGGAGATCTGTCGAACAGCAGAAGAGAGAAGATGCACTGAAGACTAGAGCTGAGTGCAAACACACCTGTGATCCTCTGCACCCGAGGAGATCCATCCAACAGCAGAAGAGAGAAGATGCACTGAAGACTAGAACTGAGTGCAATACACACCTGTGATCCTCTGCACCTGAGGAGATCTGTCCAACAGCAGAGAGAGAAGATGCACTGAAGACTAGAACTGAGTGCAATACACACCTGTGATCCTCTGCACCTGAGGAGATCTGTCCAACAGCAGAAGAGAGAAAATGCACTGAAGACTAGAACTGAGTGCAATACACACCTGTGATCCTCTGCGCCTGAGATCTACCCAACAGCAGAAGAGAGAAGATGCACTGAAGACAAGAACTGAGTGCAATACACACCTGTGATCCTCTACACCCGAGGAGACCTGTCCAACAGCAGAAGAGATAAGATGCACTGAAGACAAGAACTGAGTGGAATTTGCACAAGTGAATATGCCTCGGAGCCCCCCCTCCCCGCAGAGAATGACGAGGGCCTCGGAGCGCCCCCCAGACAATGAAGAGGGCCTCGGAGACCCCCCCAGAGAATGACTTAATTCACAAATGTTATTAATGGGAGCCTTTTTCACGACATTAACAAAAAAGAGGCAATCATGAAATGTATTTTAAATACATTTTTTAAATATATGAGCCCCCACCTACGAAGTATATTTAGAAATCAATGACGTGATAAGAACTGCACAGCTCTGTACCTCAGTGTCTGTAGTTTGCAGATTGGATGTTTTAGGCCTTCACACAACTTCTTCACTCCAGTGTCCCCCAGCTCTCTGTTGCAGCTCAGCTCGAGCTCTGTGAGAGATGTGTTTGTTTCCAGGACCGAGGCGAGGTCTTTGCAGCATGAACCGGTGAGGGAGCAGCGATCCAACCTGCAGGACAGAAGAGGCATGGAGAGGAGTAAAGCAGAGCACAGACAGGGGCGTCACAACTTCAGTTTTATCTTCATTTCCTTCCCGTCCTTGACTTACTCCCCTCTAGTGACACATCCAACCTTACACATCCAACCGCGCCCTGTTTATATAGGAATCTCATGTGGGGAGTTCTCAGGCTGGCAGAGGCAGAGCTAAATGTACATAAATATATTACTATGTTTTATTCTGGAGACCCTCTGCTGTGGTGTAAATGGTAAAGTTACAACTTTAGCAGTTGTTGCAGTGATCTGCCTATTAATACACTGCTTGTTATGTAGCATAGACGGGCTTCTGATTAGAAATCTTCACCCATTGGACTGTTAAAACGTTGTTCACTCTTTGCTTCCACAGCCTACAGCAGGGCCACTCAAAGTCCTGTGCACATTGTTCACATCCGCCTAAAAATAGTTCCCTGATCTCCAGTGACAAACCGGATTTAAAATGTGTTATTTATTTTCATATTAATTTTAAAGACTGGTTATTTCTTTTTTCCTGGACTTAGATGATGATTTATTTTCAAGTTCAAAAGTGTTTAAATGACATTGCAGCTGATTTTTCTTTGGGTGCTTGGTTAGATGGTGACGTGATCTTGTCTCATTCACCAATAAGAATAAAATTCATGACATAAATTAAATGGTTTTGTGACGTTACAACGCATGCCATTACCCTGCATGCTGTTGCAGCGCCAAACCTTACTGCGACTTGCTGTCGGGGGAGCACGGAAGTTGGAATAGATTAATTTTCTATTCCAACTCCAGTGAGTGCAACAGTAGGGAAGGTGTTGGAGTTAAATCCAACCCCTTCTAACCACTGCTTCACACCCCTTTTCGTTGCAACGGCATGCGGGGTAAATGCATGCGTTGGAACGGTTGCGGTGTAAACGTTGTTTCCCAAAATAAATGCTTGCTATTTAAAAACATCATTAGTAAAATAGCGACATCTCTGAATGATTTAAAAATAATAGTTTGTAATGCCAAATTATGGCACAAAATACAACTTACCATTGCAATGACAGCCGCGGCCAGGCCTATTGACCCTGCCTGTGCCTTTTCATTTTCTTCTAAGCCTTGCATGGGAGAGCCAATAATTCCAATTATTCCTATTTCTGCTGAGGGCCCGGGTCTAGTCCAGAGACATTAAACTCCAAGCATGATCTGACGCCGTACCAGGACTTGATTGAGTGGTCCTTCTTCTGTGTTTATCTTTGTAGCCTCCAGGTGATGGGAACTATTGGCTGGGGTTCTTGTTCCTCTTTAAAGGAATTACTGTGAGTGATCATAGGTCAGTTAACAAGAGAATTTATGAAGATGCCTCATGTGCTATGCACTAATCTCAGCAGCGCTGCTGTCTAAGCACAGAGTGAACCTCAGCAGCTCTACTGTCTAAGCACACCGTGAACCTCGGCAACTCTGCTGTCTAAGCACAGAGTGAACCTCAGCAACTTTGCTGTCTAAGCACACCATGAACCTCGGCAACTCTGCTGTCTAAGCACAGAGTGAACCTCAGCAGCTCTGCTGTCTAAGCACACCGTGAACCTTGGCAACTCTGCTGTCTAAGCACAGAGTGAACCTCAGCAGCTCTGCTGTCTAAGCACAAAGTGAACCTCAGCAGCTCTGCTGTCTAAGCATACCGTGAACCTCGGCAACTCTGCTGTCTAAGCACAGAGTGAACCTCAGCAGCTCTGCTGTCTAAGCACACCGTGAACCTCGGCAACTCTGCTGTCTAAGCACAGAGTGAACCTCAGCAGCTCTGCTGTCTAAGCACAAAGTGAACCTCAGCAGCTTTGCTGTCTAAGCACACCGTGAACCTCGGCAACTCTGTTGTCTAAGCACACCGTGAACCTCGGCAACTCTGCTGTCTAAGCACAGAGTGAACCTCAGCAGCTTTGCTGTCTAAGCACACCGTGAACCTCGGCAACTCTGCTGTCTAAGCACAGAGTGAACCTCAGCAGCTCTGCTGTCTAAGCACAGCTTGAACCTCAGCAACTCTGCTGTCTAAGCACAGAGTGAACATCAGCAGCTTTGCTGTCTAAGCACACCGGGAACCTCAGCAACTCTGCAGTCTAAGCACAGAGTGAACCTCGGCAACTCTGCTGTCTAAGCACAGAGTGAACCTCAGCAACTCTGATGTCTAAGCACACAGTGAACCTCAGCAGCTCTGCTGTCTAAGCACAAAGTGAACCTCAGCAGCTTTGCAGTCTAAGCACAGAGTGAACCTCAGCAGCTTTGCAGTCTAAGCACAGAGTGAACCTCAGCAACTCTGATGTCTAAGCACACACTGAACCTCAGCAGCTCTGCTGTCTAAGCACACAGTGAACCTCAGCAGCTCTGCTGTCTAAGCACATCGTGAACCTCAGCAGCTCTGCTGTCTCAGCACACCATGAACCTCAGCAGCTCTGCTGTCTAAGCACACCGTGAACATCAGCAGCTCTGCTGTCTAAGCACACCGTGAACCTCAGCAGCTCTACTGTCTACGCACACCATCAACCTCAGCAGCTCTGCTGTCTAAGCACAGAGTGAACCTCAGCAGCTCTGCTGTCTAAGCACACAGTGAACCTCAGCAGCTCTGCTGTCTAAGCAAACCCTGAACCTCAGCAGCTCTGCAGTCAAAGCACAACAAGAACCTCAGCAGCTCTGCTGTCTATACACACAGTGAACCTCAGCAGCTCTGCTGTCAAAGCACAGAGTGAACCTCAGCAGCTCTGCTGTCTAAGAACACCATAAACCTCAGCAGCTCTGCTGTCTAAGCACACCATGAATCTCAGCAGCTCTGCTGTCTTAGCACACCATGTACCTCAGCAGCTCTGCTGTCTAAGCACACCATGAATCTCAGCAGCTCTGCTGTCTAAACACAGAGTGACCCTCAGCAACTCTGCTGTCTAAGCACACCGTGAACCTCAGCAGCTCTGCTGTCTAAGCACAGCTGTACCTCAGCAGCTCTGCTGTCTAAGCACAGCTGTACCTCAGCAGCTCTGCTGTCTAAGAACACCATGAACCTCAGCAGCTCTGCAGTCTAAGCACACCATGAACCTCAGCAGCTCTGCTGTCTAAGCATAGCTGTACCTCAGCAGCTCTGCTGTCTAAGAACACCATGAACCTCAGCAGCTCTGCAGTCTAAGCACACCGTAAACCTCAGCAGCGCAGCTGTCTAAGCACACCATGAACCTCAGCAGCTCTGCTACCCAAGCAAACAATGAACCTCAGCACCTCTGCTGTCTAAGCACACCGTGAACCTCAGCAGATCTGCTGTCTAAGCACAGAGTGAACCTCAGCTGCACTGCTGTCTAAGCTCAGAGTGAACCTCAGCAGCTCTGCTGTCCAAGCAAACAATGAACCTCAGCAGCTCTGCTGTCTAAGAACACCATGAACCTCAGCAACTCTGCAGTCTAAGCACAGCTGTACCTCAGCAGCTCTGCTGTCTAAGCACACCTTGAACCTCAGCAGCTCTGCTGTCTAAGCACAGAGTGAACCTCAGCAGCTCTGCTGTCTAAGCCCACCGTGAACCTCAGCAACTCTGCTGTCTAATCACAGCTGTACCTCAGCAGCTCTGCTGTCTAAGCACACCATGAACCTCAGCAGCACTGCTGTCTCAGCACACCTTGAACCTCAGCAGCTTTGCTGTCTAAGCACACCGTGAACCTCAGCAGCTCTGCAGTCTAATCACCCCATGAACCACAGCAGCTCTGCAGTCTAAGCACACCATGAACCTCAGCAGCTCTGCAGTCTAAGCACACTGTGAACCTCAGCAGCTATGCTGTCTAAGCACAGTGTGAATCACAGCAGCTCAGCTGTCTAAGCACACCATGAACCTCAGCATCTCTGCTGTCTAAGCACACCGTGAACCTTAGCAGCTCTGCAGTCTAAGCACACTGTGAACCTCAGCAGCTCTGCTGTCTACACACACAGTGAACCTCAGCAGCTCTGCTGTCAAAGCACAGAGTGAACCTCAGCAGCTCTGCTGTCTAAGAACACCATAAACCTCAGCAGCTCTGCTGTCTAAGCACACCATGAATCTCAGCAGCTCTGCTGTCTAAGCACACCTTGAACCTCAGCAGCTCTGCTGTCTAAGCACAGCTGTACCTCAGCAGCTCTGCTGTCTAAGAACACCATGAACCTCAGCAGCTCTGCAGTCTAAGCACACCATGAACCTCAGCAGCTCTGCTGTCTAAGCACAGCTGTACCTCAGCAGCTCTGCTGTCTAAGAAAACCATGAACCTCAGCAGCTCTGCAGTCTAAGCACACCGTGAACCTCAGCAGCGCTGCTGTCTAAGCACACCATGAACCTCAGCAGCTCTGCTGTCCAAGCAAACAATGAACCTCAGCAGCTCTGCTGTCTAAGCACACCGTGAACCTCAGCAGATCTGCTGTCTAAGCACAGAGTGAACCTCAGCTGCACTGCTGTCTAAGCTCAGAGTGAACCTCAGCAGCTCTGCTGTCCAAGCAAACAATGAACCTCAGCAGCTCTGCTGTCTAAGAACACCATGAACCTCAGCAACTCTGCAGTCTAAGCACAGCTGTACCTCAGCAGCTCTGCTGTTTAAGCACACCTTGAACCTCAGCAGCTCTGCTGTCTAAGCACAGAGTGAACCTCAGCAGCTCTGCTGTCTAAGCCCACCGTGAACCTCAGCAACTCTGCTGTCTAAGCACAGCTGTACCTCAGCAGCTCTGCAGTCTAAGCACACCCTGAACCTCAGCAGCACTGCTGTCTCAGCACACCTTGAACCTCAGCAGCTTTGCTGTCTAAACACACCGTGAACATCAGCAGCTCTGCAGTCTAATCACCCCATGAACCTCAGCAGCTCTGCAGTCTAAGCACACTGTGAACCTCAGCAGCTCTGCTGTCTAAGCACACCGTGAACCTTAGCAGCTCTGCAGTCTAAGCACAGAGTGAACCTCACCAGCTGTACTGTCTAAGCACACAATGAACCTCAGCAGCTCTGCTGTCTAAGCACACCATGAACCTCAGCAGCTCTGCATTCTAAGCACAGAGTGAACCTCAGCAGCTCTGCTGTCTAAGCACACCATGAACCTCAGCAGCTCTGCTGTCTAAGACCAGAGTGAACCTCAGCAGCTTTGTTGTCTAAGCACACCATGATCCTCATCAGCTCTGCTGTCTGAACACACCGTGAACCTCAGCAGCTACGCTCTCTAAGCACACCGTGAACTCTAGCAGCTCTGCTGTCTAAGCACAGAGTGAACCTCAGCAGCTCTGCTGTCCAAGCACACTGTGAATCTAAGCAGCTCTGCTGTCCAAGCACACTGTGAATCTAAGCAGCTCTGCTGTCTAAGCACACCCTGAATCTCAGCAACTCTGCTATCTAAGCACACCATGAACCTCAGCAGCTCTGCTGTCTAAGCACACCATGAACCTTAGCAGCTCTGCTGTCTAAGCACACAGTGAACGTCAGCAACTCTGATGTCTAAGCACACAGTGAACCTCAGCAGCTCTGCAGTCTAAGCACAGAGTGAACCCTTAGCAACTCTGATATCTAAGCACACAGTGAACCTCAGCAGCTCTGCTGTCTAAGCACACAGTGAACCTCAGCAGCTCTGCTGTCTAAGCACACCATGAACCTCAACAGTTCTGCTGTCTAAGCACACTGTGAACCTCAGCAGCTCTAGCGTCTAAGCACACAGTGAACCTCAGCAGCTCTGCTGTCTAAGCACACAGTGAACCTCAGCAGCTCTGCTGTCAAAGCACAGAGTGAACCTCAGCAGCTCTGCTGTCTAAGCACACTGTTAACCTCAGCAGCTCTGCTGTCTACACACACAGTGGACCTCAGCAGCTCTGCTGTCAAAGCACAGAGTGAACCTCAGCAGCTCTATTGTCTAAGAACACCATAAACCTCAGCAGCTCTGCTGTCTAAGCACACCATGAATCTCAGTAGCTCTGCTGTCTAAGCACACCATGAACCTCAGCGGCTCTGCTGTGTAAACACAGAGTGAACCTCAGCAACTCTGATGTATAAGCACAGAGTGAACCTCAGCAGCTCTGCTGTCTAAGCACACTGTGAACCTCAGCAGCTCTGCTGTCTAAGCACACCATGAACCTCAGCAGCTCTGCTGTCTAAGCACACCGTGAACCTCAGCAGCTCTGCTGTCTAAGCACACCATGAAACTCAGCAGCTCTGCTGTCTAAGCACACTGTGAACCTCAGCAGCTCTGTAGTCTAAGCATACTGTGAACCTCAGCAGCTCTGCTGTCTAAGCACACCATGAACCTCAGCAGCTCTGCTGTCTAAGCACACTGTGAACCTCAGCAGCTCTACAGTCTAAGCATACTGTGAACCTCAGCAGCTCTGCTGTCTAAGCACAGCGTGAACCTCAGCAGCTCTGCTGTCTAAGCACACCATGAACCTCAGCAACTCTGCTGTCTCAGCACACCGTGAACCTCAGCAGGTCTGCTGTCTAAGCACACCATGAACCTCAGCATCTCTGCTGTCTAAGCACACCGTGAACCTCAGCAGCTCTGCTGTCTAAGCACACAGTGATCCTCAACAGCTCTGCTGTCTCAGCACACCGTGAACCTCAGCAGCTCTGCTGTCTAAGCACACCGTGAACCTCAGCAGCTCTGCTGTCTAAGCACACCATGAACCTCAGCAGCTCTGCTGTCTAAGCACACCATGAACCTCAGCAGCTCTGCTGTCTAAGCACACCGTGAACCTCAGCAGCTCTGCTGTCTAAGCACACCATGAACCTCAGCAACTCTGCAGTCTAAGCACACCATGAACCTCAGCAGCTCTGCTGTCTAAGCACAGCTGTATCTCAGCAGCTCTGCTGTCTAAGAACACCATGAACCTCAGCAGCGCTGCAGTCTAAGCACACCGTGAACCTCAGCAGCTCTTCTGTCTAAGCACACCATGAACCTCAGCAGCTCTGCTGTCTAAGCACACCGTGAACCTCAGCAGATCTGCTGTCCAAGCAAACAATGAACCTCAGCAGCTCTGCTGTCTAAGAACACCATGAACCTCATCAGCTCTGCAGTCTAAGCACACCATGAACCTCAGCAGCTCTGCTGTCTAAGCACAGCTGTACCTCAGCAGCTCTGCTGTCTAAGCACACCGTGAACCTCAGCAGCTCTGATGTCTAAGCACAGAGTGAACCTCAGCAGCTCTGCTGTCCAAGCAAACAATGAACCTCAGCAGCTCTGCTGTCTAAGAACACCATGAACCTCAGCAGCTCTGCAGTCTAAGCACACCATGAAGCTCAGCAGCTCTGCTGTCTAAGCACAGCTGTACCTCAGCAGCTCTGCTGTCTAAGCACACCGTGAACCTCAGCAGCTCTGCTGACTAAGCTCAGAGTGAACCTCAGCAGCTCTGCTGTCCAAGCAAACAATGAACCTCAGCAGCTCTTCTGTCTAAGAACACCATGAACCTCAGCAGCTGTGCAGTCTAAGCACACCATGAACCTCAGCAACTCTGCAGTCTAAGCACACCTTGAACCTCAACAGCTCTGCTCTCTAAGCACAGAGTGAACCTCAGCAGCTCTGCTGTCTAAGCCCACCGTGAACCTCAGCAGCTCTGCAGTCTAAGCACACCGTGAACCTCAGCAGCTCTGCAGTCTAAGCACACCATGAACCTCAGCAGCACTGCTGTCTCAGCACACCTTGAACCTCAGCAGCTTTGCTGTCTAAGCACACCGTGAACCTCAGCAGCTCTGCAGTCTAATCACCCCATGAACCTCAGCAGCTCTGCAGTCTAAGCACACAATGAACCTCAGCAGCTCTGCAGTCTAAGCACACTGTGAACATCAGCAGCTCTGCTGTCTAAGCACAGTGTGAATCACAGCAGCTCTGCTGTCTAAGACCAGAGTGAACCTCAGCAGCTCTGCGGTCTAAGCACACCGTGAACCTTAGCAGCTCTGCAGTCTAAGCAAACAATGAACCTCAGCAGCTCTGCTGTCTAAGCACAGAGTGAACCTCAGCAGCTTTACTGTCTAAGCACACCATGAACCTCAGCAGCTCTACAGTCTAAGCACAGAGTGAACCTCAGCAGCTCTGCTGTCTAAGCACAGAGTGAACCTCAGAAGCTGTACTGTCTAAGCACACCATGAACCTCAGCAACTCTGCTGTCTAAGACCAGAGTGAACCTCAGCAGCTTTGCTGTCTAAGCACACCATGTACCTCATCAGCTCTGCTGTCTAAGCACACCGTGAACCTCAGCAGCTCTGCTGTCTAAGCACACTGTGAACCTCAGCAGCTCTGCTCTCTAAGCACACCGTGAACCTTAGCAGCTGTGCTGTCTAAGCACACCGTGAACCTCAGCAGCTCTGCTGTCTAAGCAAACCATGAACATCAGCAACTCTGCTGTCTAATCACACCATGAACCTCAGCAACACTGCTGTCTAAGCACACCATGAACCTCAGCAGCTTTACTGTCTAAGCACACTATGAACCTCAGCAGCTCTTCTGTCTAAGCACACCGTGAACCTCAGCAGCTCTGCTGTCTAAGCACAGAGTGAACCTCAGCAACTCTGATGTCTAAGCACACTGTAAACCTGAGCAGCTCTGCTGTCTAAGCACACCATGAACCTCAGCAGCTCTGCTGTCTAAACACACAGTGAACCTCAGCAGCTCTGCTGTCTAGGCACACTGTGAACCTCAGCAGCTCTGCTGTCTAAGCACACCATGAACCTTAGCAGCTCTGCTGTCTAAGCACACCGTGAACCTCAGTAGCTCTGCTGTCTAAGTACACAGTGAACCTCAGCAGCTCTGCTGTCAAAGCACAGAGTGAACCTCAGCAGCTCTGCTGTCTAAGCACACTGTGAACCTCAGCAGCTCTGCTGTCTAAGCACAGAGTGAACCTCAGCAGCTCTGCTGTCTAAGCACACCAATAACCTCAGCAACTCTGCTGTCTCAGCACACCATGAACCTCAGCAGGTCTGCTGTCTGAGCACACCATGAACCTCAGCAGCTCTGCTGTCTAAGCACACCGTGAACCTCAGCAGCTCTGCTGTCTAAGCACACCGTGAACCGCAGCAGCTCTGCTGTCTACGAACACCATCAACCTCAGCAGCTCTGCTGTCTAAGCACAGAGTGAACCTCAGCAGCTCTGCTGTCTAAGCACACAGTGAACCTCAGCAGCTCTGCTGTCTAAGAAAACCCTGAACCTCAACAGCTCTGCAGTCTAAGTACAACAAGAACCTCAGCAGCTCTGCTGTCTAAGCACACCGTGAACCTCAGCATCTCTGCTGTCTAAGCACACCATGAACCTCAGCAGCTCTGCTGTCTAAGCACAGCTGAACCTCAGCAGCTCTGCTGTCTATACACACAGTGAACCTCAGCAGCTCTGCTGTCAAAGCACAGAGTGAACCTCAACAGCTCTGCAGTCTAAGTACAACAAGAACCTCAGCAGCTCTGCTGTCTAAGCACACCGTGAACCTCAGCAGCTCTGCTGTCTAAGCACACCATGAACCTCAGCAGCTCTGCTGTCTTAGCACACCATGAACCTCAGCAGCTCTGCTGTCTAAGCACACCATGAATCTCAGCAGCTCTGCTGTCTAAACACAGAGTGAACCTCAGCAACTCTGATGTCTAAGCACACAGTGAAACTCAGCAGGTCTGCTGTCTAAGCACACTGTGAACCTCAGCAGCTCTGCTGTCTAAGCACACCATGAGCCTCAGCAGCTCTGCTGTCTAAGCACACCGTGAACCTCAGGAGCTCTGCTGTCTAAGCACACCATGAACGTCAGCAGCTCTGCTGTCTAAGCACACTGTTAACCTCAGCAGCTCTGCAGTCTAAGCATACTGTGAACCTCAGCAGCACTGCTGTCTAAGCACACCATGAACCTCAGCAGCTCTGCTGTCTAAGCACGCTGTGAACCTCAGCAACTCTGCAGTCTAAGCTTACTGTGAACCTCAGCAGCTCTGCTGTCTAAGGACACAGTGAACCTCAGCAGCTCTGCTGTCTAAGCACACCGTGAACCTCAGCAGCTCTGCTGTCTAAGCACACCATGAACCTCAGCAGCTCTGCTGTCTAAGCACACCATGAACCTCAGCAACTCTGCTGTCTCAGAACACCGGGAACCTCAGCAGCTCTGCTGTCTAAGCACACCATGAACCTCAGCAGCTCTACTGTCTAAGCACACCATGAACCTCAGCAGCTCTACTGTCTAAGCACACCATGAACCTCAGCAGCACTACTGTCTAAGCACACCATGAACCTCAGCAGCTCTACTGTCTAAGCACAGAGTGAACCTCAGCAGCTCTGCTGTCTAAGCAGACCATGAACCTCAGCAGCTCTGCTGTCTAAGCACACCTTGAACCTCAGCAGCTTTGCTGTCTAATCACATCATGAACCTCAGCAGCTCTGCTGTCTAAGCACAACGTGAACCGCGGCAGCTCTGCAGTCTAAGCAAACAATGAACCTCAGTAGCTCTGCTGTCTAAGCACACTGTGAACCTCAGCAGTTCTGCTGTCTAAGCAAACCGTGAACCTCAGCAGCTCTACTGTCTAAGCACAGAGTGAACCTCAGCAGCTCTGCTGTCTAAGCACACCATGAACCTCAGCAGCTCTGCTGTCTAAGCACACCTTGAACCTCAGCAGCTTTGCTGTCTAATCACATCATGAACCTCAGCAGCTCTGCTGTCTAAGCACACCGTGAACCGCTGCAGCTCTGCAGTCTAAGCAAACAATAAACCTCAGAAGCTCTGCTGTCTAAGCACACTGTGAACCTCAGCAGTTCTGCTGTCTAAGCACACCGTGAACCTCAGCAGCTCTGCAGTCTAAGCACACCATGAACCTCAGCAGCTCTGCTGTCTCAGCACACCTTGAACCTCAGCAGCTTTGCTGTCTAAGCACACCGTGAACCTCAGCAGCTCTGCTGTCTCAGCACACCTTGAACCTCAGCAGCTCTGCTGTCTAAGCACACAGTGAACCTTAGCAGCTCTGCTGTCTAAGCAAACCCTGAACCTCAGCAGCTCTGCAGTCTAAGCACAACAAGAACCTCAGCAGCTCTGCTGTCTAAGCACACCGTGAACCTCAGCAGCTCTGCTGTCTAAGCACACCATGAACCTCAGCAGCTCTGCTGTCTAAGCACAGCTGAACCTCAGCAGCTCTGCTGTCTATACACACAGTGAACCTCAGCAGCTCTGCTGTCAAAGCACAGAGTGAACCTCAGCAGCTCTGCTGTCTAAGAACACCATAAACCTCAGCAGCTCTGCTGTCTAAGCACACCATGAATCTCAGCAGATCTGCTGTCTTAGCACACCATGAACCTCAGCAGCTCTGCTGTCTAAGCACACCATGAATCTCAGCAGCTCTGCTGTCTAAACACAGAGTGAACCTCAGCAACTCTGATGTCTAAGCACACAGTGAACCTCAGCAGCTCTGCTGTCTAAGCACAATGTGAACCTCAGCAGCTCTGCTGTCTAAGCACACCATGAGCCTCAGCAGCTCTGCTGTCTAAGCACACCGTGAACCTCAGGAGCTTTGCTGTCTAAGCACACCATGAACCTCAGCAGCTCTGCAGTCTAAGCACACTGTGAACCTCAGCAGCTCTGCAGTCTAAGGATACTGTGAACCTCAGCAGCTCTGCTGTCTAATCACACCATTAACCTCAGCAGCTCTGCTGTCTAAGCACACTGTGAACCTCAGCAGCTCTGCAGTCTAAGCTTACTGTGAACCTCAGCAGCTCTGCTATCTAAGCACACTGTGAACCTCAGCAGCTCTGCTGTCTAAGCACACCGTGAACCTCAGCAGCTCTGCTGTCTAAGCACACCATGAACCTCAGCAGCTCTGCTGCCTAAGCACACCATGAACCTCAGCAACTCTGCTGTCTCAGCACACCGTGAACCTCAGCAGCTCTGCTGACTAAGCACACCATGAACCTCAGCAGCTCTACTGTCTAAGCACACCATGAACCTCAGCAGCTCTACTGTCTAAGCACACCATGAACCTCAGCAGCTCTACTGTCTAAGCACACCATGAACCTCAGCAGCTCTACTGTCCAAACACAGAGTGAACCTCAGCAGCTCTGCTGTCTAAGCACACCATGAACCTCAGCAGCTCTGCTGTCTAAGCACACCTTGAACCTCAGCAGCTTTGCTGTCTAATCACATCATGAACCTCAGCAGCTCTGCTCTCTAAGCACACCGTGAACCGCGGCAGCTCTGCAGTCTAAGCAAACAATGAACCTCAGCAGCTCTGCTGTCTAAGCACACTGTGAACCTCAGCAGTTCTGCTGTCTAAGCACACCGTGAACCTCAGCAGCTCTACTGTCTAAGCACAGAGTGAACCTCAGCAACTCTGATGTCTAAGCACACTGTAAACCTGAGCAGCTCTGCTGTCTAAGCACACCATGAACCTCAGCAGCTCTGCTGTCTAAACACACAGTGAACCTCAGCAGCTCTGCTGTCTAGGCACACTGTGAACCTCAGCAGCTCTGCTGTCTAAGCACACCATGAACCTTAGCAGCTCTGCAGTCTAAGCAAACAATGAACCTCAGCAGCTCTGCTGTCTAAGCACACTGTGAACCTCAGCAGCTTTGCTGTCTAATCACATCATGAACCTCAGCAGCTCTGCTGTCTAAGCACACCGTGAACCGCTGCAGCTCTGCAGTCTAAGCAAACAATAAACCTCAGAAGCTCTGCTGTCTAAGCACACTGTGAACCTCAGCAGTTCTGCTGTCTAAGCACACCGTGAACCTCAGCAGCTCTGCAGTCTAAGCACACCATGAACCTCAGCAGCTCTGCTGTCTCAGCACACCTTGAACCTCAGCAGCTTTGCTGTCTAAGCACACCGTGAACCTCAGCAGCTCTGCTGTCTCAGCACACCTTGAACCTCAGCAGCTCTGCTGTCTAAGCACACAGTGAACCTTAGCAGCTCTGCTGTCTAAGCAAACCCTGAACCTCAGCAGCTCTGCAGTCTAAGCACAACAAGAACCTCAGCAGCTCTGCTGTCTAAGCACACCGTGAACCTCAGCAGCTCTGCTGTCTAAGCACACCATGAACCTCAGCAGCTCTGCTGTCTAAGCACAGCTGAACCTCAGCAGCTCTGCTGTCTATACACACAGTGAACCTCAGCAGCTCTGCTGTCAAAGCACAGAGTGAACCTCAGCAGCTCTGCTGTCTAAGAACACCATAAACCTCAGCAGCTCTGCTGTCTAAGCACACCATGAATCTCAGCAGATCTGCTGTCTTAGCACACCATGAACCTCAGCAGCTCTGCTGTCTAAGCACACCATGAATCTCAGCAGCTCTGCTGTCTAAACACAGAGTGAACCTCAGCAACTCTGATGTCTAAGCACACAGTGAACCTCAGCAGCTCTGCTGTCTAAGCACAATGTGAACCTCAGCAGCTCTGCTGTCTAAGCACACCATGAGCCTCAGCAGCTCTGCTGTCTAAGCACACCGTGAACCTCAGGAGCTTTGCTGTCTAAGCACACCATGAACCTCAGCAGCTCTGCAGTCTAAGCACACTGTGAACCTCAGCAGCTCTGCAGTCTAAGGATACTGTGAACCTCAGCAGCTCTGCTGTCTAATCACACCATTAACCTCAGCAGCTCTGCTGTCTAAGCACACTGTGAACCTCAGCAGCTCTGCAGTCTAAGCTTACTGTGAACCTCAGCAGCTCTGCTATCTAAGCACACTGTGAACCTCAGCAGCTCTGCTGTCTAAGCACACCGTGAACCTCAGCAGCTCTGCTGTCTAAGCACACCATGAACCTCAGCAGCTCTGCTGCCTAAGCACACCATGAACCTCAGCAACTCTGCTGTCTCAGCACACCGTGAACCTCAGCAGCTCTGCTGACTAAGCACACCATGAACCTCAGCAGCTCTACTGTCTAAGCACACCATGAACCTCAGCAGCTCTACTGTCTAAGCACACCATGAACCTCAGCAGCTCTACTGTCTAAGCACACCATGAACCTCAGCAGCTCTACTGTCCAAACACAGAGTGAACCTCAGCAGCTCTGCTGTCTAAGCACACCATGAACCTCAGCAGCTCTGCTGTCTAAGCACACCTTGAACCTCAGCAGCTTTGCTGTCTAATCACATCATGAACCTCAGCAGCTCTGCTCTCTAAGCACACCGTGAACCGCGGCAGCTCTGCAGTCTAAGCAAACAATGAACCTCAGCAGCTCTGCTGTCTAAGCACACTGTGAACCTCAGCAGTTCTGCTGTCTAAGCACACCGTGAACCTCAGCAGCTCTACTGTCTAAGCACAGAGTGAACCTCAGCAACTCTGATGTCTAAGCACACTGTAAACCTGAGCAGCTCTGCTGTCTAAGCACACCATGAACCTCAGCAGCTCTGCTGTCTAAACACACAGTGAACCTCAGCAGCTCTGCTGTCTAGGCACACTGTGAACCTCAGCAGCTCTGCTGTCTAAGCACACCATGAACCTTAGCAGCTCTGCAGTCTAAGCAAACAATGAACCTCAGCAGCTCTGCTGTCTAAGCACACTGTGAACCTCAGCAGTTCTGCTGTCTAAGCACACCGTGAACCTCAGCAGCTCTGCTGTCTAAGCACAGAGTGAACCTCAGCAACTCTGATGTCTAAGCACACTGTAAACCTGAGCAGCTCTGCTGTCTAAGCACACCATGAACCTCAGCAGCTCTGCTGTCTAAACACACAGTGAACCTCAGCAGCTCTGCTGTCTAGGCACACTGTGAACCTCAGCAGCTCTGCTGTCTAAGTACACCATGAACCTTAGCAGCTCTGCTGTCTAAGCACACCGTGAACCTCAGCAGCTCTGCTGTCTAAGTACACTGTGAACCTCAGCAGCTCTGCTGTCAAAGCACAGAGTGAACCTCAGCAGCTCTGCTGTCTAAGCACACTGTGAACCTCAGCAGCTCTGCTGTCTAAGCACAGAGTGAACCTCAGCAGCTCTGCTGTCTAAGCACACCAATAACCTCAGCAACTCTGCTGTCTCAGCACACCATGAACCTCAGCAGCTCTGCTGTCTGAGCACACCATGAACCTCAGCAGCTCTGGTGTCTAAGCACACCGTGAACCTCAGCAGCTCTGCTGTCTAAGCACACCGTGAACCTCAGCAGCTCTGCTGTCTACGAACACCATCAACCTCAGCAGCTCAGCTGTCTAAGCACACCGTGAACCTCAGCAGCTCTGCTGTCTAAGCACACCGTGAACCGCAGCAGCTCTGCTGTCTACGAACACCATCAACCTCAGCAGCTCTGCTGTCTAAGCACAGAGTGAACCTCAGCAGCTCTGCTGTCTAAGCACACAGTGAACCTCAGCAGCTCTGCTGTCTAAGAAAACCCTGAACCTCAACAGCTCTGCAGTCTAAGTACAACAAGAACCTCAGCAGCTCTGCTGTCTAAGCACACCGTGAACCTCAGCATCTCTGCTGTCTAAGCACACCATGAACCTCAGCAGCTCTGCTGTCTAAGCACAGCTGAACCTCAGCAGCTCTGCTGTCTATACACACAGTGAACCTCAGCAGCTCTGCTGTCAAAGCACAGAGTGAACCTCAACAGCTCTGCAGTCTAAGTACAACAAGAACCTCAGCAGCTCTGCTGTCTAAGCACACCGTGAACCTCAGCAGCTCTGCTGTCTAAGCACACCATGAACCTCAGCAGCTCTGCTGTCTTAGCACACCATGAACCTCAGCAGCTCTGCTGTCTAAGCACACCATGAATCTCAGCAGCTCTGCTGTCTAAACACAGAGTGAACCTCAGCAACTCTGATGTCTAAGCACACAGTGAAACTCAGCAGGTCTGCTGTCTAAGCACACTGTGAACCTCAGCAGCTCTGCTGTCTAAGCACACCATGAGCCTCAGCAGCTCTGCTGTCTAAGCACACCGTGAACCTCAGGAGCTCTGCTGTCTAAGCACACCATGAACGTCAGCAGCTCTGCTGTCTAAGCACACTGTTAACCTCAGCAGCTCTGCAGTCTAAGCATACTGTGAACCTCAGCAGCACTGCTGTCTAAGCACACCATGAACCTCAGCAGCTCTGCTGTCTAAGCACGCTGTGAACCTCAGCAACTCTGCAGTCTAAGCTTACTGTGAACCTCAGCAGCTCTGCTGTCTAAGGACACAGTGAACCTCAGCAGCTCTGCTGTCTAAGCACACCGTGAACCTCAGCAGCTCTGCTGTCTAAGCACACCATGAACCTCAGCAGCTCTGCTGTCTAAGCACACCATGAACCTCAGCAACTCTGCTGTCTCAGAACACCGGGAACCTCAGCAGCTCTGCTGTCTAAGCACACCATGAACCTCAGCAGCTCTACTGTCTAAGCACACCATGAACCTCAGCAGCTCTACTGTCTAAGCACACCATGAACCTCAGCAGCACTACTGTCTAAGCACACCATGAACCTCAGCAGCTCTACTGTCTAAGCACAGAGTGAACCTCAGCAGCTCTGCTGTCTAAGCAGACCATGAACCTCAGCAGCTCTGCTGTCTAAGCACACCTTGAACCTCAGCAGCTTTGCTGTCTAATCACATCATGAACCTCAGCAGCTCTGCTGTCTAAGCACAACGTGAACCGCGGCAGCTCTGCAGTCTAAGCAAACAATGAACCTCAGTAGCTCTGCTGTCTAAGCACACTGTGAACCTCAGCAGTTCTGCTGTCTAAGCAAACCGTGAACCTCAGCAGCTCTACTGTCTAAGCACAGAGTGAACCTCAGCAGCTCTGCTGTCTAAGCACACCATGAACCTCAGCAGCTCTGCTGTCTAAGCACACCTTGAACCTCAGCAGCTTTGCTGTCTAATCACATCATGAACCTCAGCAGCTCTGCTGTCTAAGCACACCGTGAACCGCTGCAGCTCTGCAGTCTAAGCAAACAATAAACCTCAGAAGCTCTGCTGTCTAAGCACACTGTGAACCTCAGCAGTTCTGCTGTCTAAGCACACCGTGAACCTCAGCAGCTCTGCAGTCTAAGCACACCATGAACCTCAGCAGCTCTGCTGTCTCAGCACACCTTGAACCTCAGCAGCTTTGCTGTCTAAGCACACCGTGAACCTCAGCAGCTCTGCTGTCTCAGCACACCTTGAACCTCAGCAGCTCTGCTGTCTAAGCACACAGTGAACCTTAGCAGCTCTGCTGTCTAAGCAAACCCTGAACCTCAGCAGCTCTGCAGTCTAAGCACAACAAGAACCTCAGCAGCTCTGCTGTCTAAGCACACCGTGAACCTCAGCAGCTCTGCTGTCTAAGCACACCATGAACCTCAGCAGCTCTGCTGTCTAAGCACAGCTGAACCTCAGCAGCTCTGCTGTCTATACACACAGTGAACCTCAGCAGCTCTGCTGTCAAAGCACAGAGTGAACCTCAGCAGCTCTGCTGTCTAAGAACACCATAAACCTCAGCAGCTCTGCTGTCTAAGCACACCATGAATCTCAGCAGATCTGCTGTCTTAGCACACCATGAACCTCAGCAGCTCTGCTGTCTAAGCACACCATGAATCTCAGCAGCTCTGCTGTCTAAACACAGAGTGAACCTCAGCAACTCTGATGTCTAAGCACACAGTGAACCTCAGCAGCTCTGCTGTCTAAGCACAATGTGAACCTCAGCAGCTCTGCTGTCTAAGCACACCATGAGCCTCAGCAGCTCTGCTGTCTAAGCACACCGTGAACCTCAGGAGCTTTGCTGTCTAAGCACACCATGAACCTCAGCAGCTCTGCAGTCTAAGCACACTGTGAACCTCAGCAGCTCTGCAGTCTAAGGATACTGTGAACCTCAGCAGCTCTGCTGTCTAATCACACCATTAACCTCAGCAGCTCTGCTGTCTAAGCACACTGTGAACCTCAGCAGCTCTGCAGTCTAAGCTTACTGTGAACCTCAGCAGCTCTGCTATCTAAGCACACTGTGAACCTCAGCAGCTCTGCTGTCTAAGCACACCGTGAACCTCAGCAGCTCTGCTGTCTAAGCACACCATGAACCTCAGCAGCTCTGCTGCCTAAGCACACCATGAACCTCAGCAACTCTGCTGTCTCAGCACACCGTGAACCTCAGCAGCTCTGCTGACTAAGCACACCATGAACCTCAGCAGCTCTACTGTCTAAGCACACCATGAACCTCAGCAGCTCTACTGTCTAAGCACACCATGAACCTCAGCAGCTCTACTGTCTAAGCACACCATGAACCTCAGCAGCTCTACTGTCCAAACACAGAGTGAACCTCAGCAGCTCTGCTGTCTAAGCACACCATGAACCTCAGCAGCTCTGCTGTCTAAGCACACCTTGAACCTCAGCAGCTTTGCTGTCTAATCACATCATGAACCTCAGCAGCTCTGCTCTCTAAGCACACCGTGAACCGCGGCAGCTCTGCAGTCTAAGCAAACAATGAACCTCAGCAGCTCTGCTGTCTAAGCACACTGTGAACCTCAGCAGTTCTGCTGTCTAAGCACACCGTGAACCTCAGCAGCTCTACTGTCTAAGCACAGAGTGAACCTCAGCAACTCTGATGTCTAAGCACACTGTAAACCTGAGCAGCTCTGCTGTCTAAGCACACCATGAACCTCAGCAGCTCTGCTGTCTAAACACACAGTGAACCTCAGCAGCTCTGCTGTCTAGGCACACTGTGAACCTCAGCAGCTCTGCTGTCTAAGCACACCATGAACCTTAGCAGCTCTGCAGTCTAAGCAAACAATGAACCTCAGCAGCTCTGCTGTCTAAGCACACTGTGAACCTCAGCAGTTCTGCTGTCTAAGCACACCGTGAACCTCAGCAGCTCTGCTGTCTAAGCACAGAGTGAACCTCAGCAACTCTGATGTCTAAGCACACTGTAAACCTGAGCAGCTCTGCTGTCTAAGCACACCATGAACCTCAGCAGCTCTGCTGTCTAAACACACAGTGAACCTCAGCAGCTCTGCTGTCTAGGCACACTGTGAACCTCAGCAGCTCTGCTGTCTAAGTACACCATGAACCTTAGCAGCTCTGCTGTCTAAGCACACCGTGAACCTCAGCAGCTCTGCTGTCTAAGTACACAGTGAACCTCAGCAGCTCTGCTGTCAAAGCACAGAGTGAACCTCAGCAGCTCTGCTGTCTAAGCACACTGTGAACCTCAGCAGCTCTGCTGTCTAAGCACAGAGTGAACCTCAGCAGCTCTGCTGTCTAAGCACACCAATAACCTCAGCAACTCTGCTGTCTCAGCACACCATGAACCTCAGCAGCTCTGCTGTCTGAGCACACCATGAACCTCAGCAGCTCTGGTGTCTAAGCACACCGTGAACCTCAGCAGCTCTGCTGTCTAAGCACACCGTGAACCTCAGCAGCTCTGCTGTCTACGAACACCATCAAACTCAGCAGCTCTGCTGTCTAAGCACAGAGTGAACCTCAGCAGCTCTGCTGTCTAAGCACACAGTGAACCTCAGCAGCTCTGCTGTCTAAGAAAACCCTGAACCTCAACAGCTCTGCAGTCTAAGTACAACAAGAACCTCAGCAGCTCTGCTGTCTAAGCACACCGTGAACCTCAGCAGCTCTGCTGTCTAAGCACACCATGAACCTCAGCAGCTCTGCTGTCTAAGCACAGCTGAACCTCAGCAGCTCTGCTGTCTATACACACAGTGAACCTCAGCAGCTCTGCTGTCAAAGCACAGAGTGAACCTCAGCACCTCTGCTGTCTAAGAACACCATAAACCTCAGCAGCTCTGCTGTCTAAGCACACCATGAATCTCAGCAGCTCTGCTGTCTTAGCACACCATGAACCTCAGCAGCTCTGCTGTCTAAGCACACCATGAATCTCAGCAGCTCTGCTGTCTAAACACAGAGTGAACCTCAGCAACTCTGATGTCTAAGCACACAGTGAAACTCAGCAGGTCTGCTGTCTAAGCACACTGTGAACCTCAGCAGCTCTGCTGTCTAAGCACACCATGAGCCTCAGCAGCTCTGCTGTCTAAGCACACCGTGAACCTCAGGAGCTCTGCTGTCTAAGCACACCATGAACGTCAGCAGCTCTGCTGTCTAAGCACACTGTGAACCTCAGCAGCTCTGCAGTCTAAGCATACTGTGAACCTCAGCAGCTCTGCTGTCTAAGCACACCATGAACCTCAGCAGCTCTGCTGTCTAAGCACGCTGTGAACCTCAGCAACTCTGCAGTCTAAGCTTACTGTGAACCTCAGCAGCTCTGCTGTCTAAGGACACTGTGAACCTCAGCAGCTCTGCTGTCTAAGCACACCGTGAACCTCAGCAGCTCTGCTGTCTAAGCACACCATGAACCTCAGCAGCTCTGCTGTCTAAGCACACCATGAACCTCAGCAACTCTGCTGTCTCAGAACACCGGGAACCTCAGCAGCTCTGCTGTCTAAGCACACCATGAACCTCAGCAGCTCTACTGTCTAAGCACACCATGAACCTCAGCAGCTCTACTGTCTAAGCACACCATGAACCTCAGCAGCTCTACTGTCTAAGCACACCATGAACCTCAGCAGCTCTACTGTCTAAGCACAGAGTGAACCTCAGCAGCTCTGCTGTCTAAGCAGACCATGAACCTCAGCAGCTCTGCTGTCTAAGCACACCTTGAACCTCAGCAGCTTTGCTGTCTAATCACATCATGAACCTCAGCAGCTCAGCTGTCTAAGCACAACGTGAACCGCGGCAGCTCTGCAGTCTAAGCAAACAATGAACCTCAGTAGCTCTGCTGTCTAAGCACACTGTGAACCTCAGCAGTTCTGCTGTCTAAGCACACCGTGAACCTCAGCAGCTCTACTGTCTAAGCACAGAGTGAACCTCAGCAGCTCTGCTGTCTAAGCATCCATGAACCTCAGCAGCTCTGCTGTCTAACCACACCTTGAACCTCAGCAGCTTTGCTGTCTAATCACATCATGAACCTCAGCAGCTCTGCTGTCTAAGCACACCGTGAACCGCGGCAGCTCTGCAGTCTAAGCAAACAATGAACCTCAGCAGCTCTGCTGTCTAAGCACACTGTGAACCTCAGCAGTTCTGCTGTCTAAGCACACCGTGAACCTCAGCAGCTCTGCAGTCTAAGCACACCGTGAACCTCAGCAGCTCTGCTGTCTCAGCACACCTTGAACCTCAGCAGCTTTGCTGTCTAAGCACACCGTGAACCTCAGCAGCTCTGCTGTCTCAGCACACCTTGAACCTCAGCAGCTTTGCTGTCTAAGCACATCATGAACCTCAGCAGCTCTGCTGTCTAAGCACACTGTGAACCTCAGCAGCTCTGCTGTCTAAGCACACCATGAACCTCAGCAGCTCTGCAGTCTAAGCACACTTTGAACCTCAGCAGGTCTGCTGTCTAAACACACCATGAACCTCAGCAGCTCTGCTGTCTAAACACACCATGAACCTCAGCAGCTCTGCTGTCTAAGCTCACCGTGAACCTCAGCAGCTCTGCGGTCTAAGCACACAGTGAACCTTAGCAGCTCTGCTGTCTAAGCACACCGTGAACCTCAGCAGCTCTGCTGTCTAAGCACACCATGAACCTCAGCAGCTCTGCTGTCTAAGCATACCATGAACCTCAGCAACTCTGCTGTCTAAGCACACTGTGAACCTCAGCAGCTCTGCTGTCTAAATACACTGTGAACCTCAGCAGCACTGCTGTCTCAGCACACCATGAACCTCAGCAGCTCCGCTGTCTAAGCGCACTGGGAACCACAGCTACCCCTTTCAGCAGCCTGCTCCACTTTTCATCTGACAGATGATCCTCTCTGCACCCTGCTCTACCTTTCATTTCACAGCTGCCTCTCTCTATAGCCTGCTCTGCTTTTCATCTTACAACTGCCTTCTCTGTAGCCTACTCTCCCTTTCATCTTACAGCTTCCTCCTTCAGAATGTGAAGAGCGCCTCAGAGCCCCCCCAGCGAATGAAGAGGGATTCTGAGCCCCCCCGTGTCTCACTGACATTCCTCTGCCTCGTATCCAGCAGCCAGTCTGTTAACAGCAGGGAGACTGGTGGGATAGGTGCCCTCACTGGAAGGAACAGACCTGCCCTCTAGTTAAGGTCTATTCCATTTTATCCCAAATACCAGATAAACAGACTTTAAAAAGTGCCCCTCAGCACTATGGCACGGGCTTCTTTCATGACCATGGATTGGGGCTTGGGTACCCCCACTTCACATACCGGACTTAATTCACTAATGTTATTAATGGGAGCCTTTATCACGACATTAACAGAAAAGAGGCAATCATGTAAATATTTAAATGCATTTGTACAATATATGTGTGAGCCCCACCTACGAAGTATATTTAGAAATCAATGACGTGATAAGAACTGTGCAGCTCTGTACCTCAGGGTCTGTAGTTTGCAGTTTGTATGTTTTAGGCCTTCACACAACTTCTTCACTCCAGTGTCTTGCAGCTCTTCATTGCGGCTCAGCTCGAGCTCTGTGAGAGATGAGTTTGTTTCCAGGACAGAGGCGAGGTCTCCGCAGCATGAACCGGTGAGGGAGCAGTGCTCCAACCTGCAGGACAGAGGAGACATGGAGAGGAGTAAAGCAGAGCACTGACAGGGGCGTCACAACTTCAGTTTTATCTTCATTTCCTTCCCGTCCTTGACTTACTCCCCTCTAATGACACATCCCACCTTACAAAGCCAACAATGCCCTGTTTATATAGTAACTCATGAGGGGAGTTCAGAATAGCAGAGGCGGAAATACATGGACATATCTATAAATATATTAATGAGTGTTTTATGCTGGAGACTCTGCTGCGGTGTGAATAGTGAACTCACAACTTTGGTAGTCGTTGCGGCGTCCTGCCTATTAATACACTCTTGTAATGTCGGTTAGATAAACACGTATTCTCATCTCCTTCATCAATAACAATAACAATAAAATCCATAGCATAAATGAAAGGCTTGTTTTTTTAAACCATCATTAGTAAAATACCACATCAGTAATGATTTACATTTTTAAGTTTGCAATGACTTATGTCTGCGATAAAAAGGTAATTAACATCCGCACAGCCTGACAAGGGGAGACCAAATGCCTTTGTCAGTGCTTGTTTTATTGTGCTTGAAGCACACCATCGAAGCGCAAGTGATTCCTGCCTTTCTCTCCATCTCTCAGTTTTCCAATCCTCTCCCCCTCGTGCTCTCCCTCCCCCTTTGCTTTCAGATGCCCCCCCACCCTCCTGCTTCCCATTTCATTTTCATCTCCGCCTGGATCTCTATCGGGTGATTGGCCGCTCTTTATAAATCCTGATGGATTGATGTATTGATTGATTGAGAGGTGTCACCGGAGAGGCTGCTCTCAGTCAATCCTTCACCCTCTTCCCTCAGGGAAAAGGACTTTAAAGAGGGGTGAGTTTCTGACTGAAGCCTTTTACAGCCAGCCTTCACCCTGTAGAAAGATCTCAGCAGAGAGGCCATGTTCTCATTAGACTGAATCATTCCCTCTGTGTGGAGTTGTATAAGGAAGAGCGAGTCTGTCCTCAAACTCCACCATACATAATCTGTACCTGTTACCACGCGCTACCGCGGGGCCTGGCCTCTCTCTAAACCTTGTACACAGACCCTTGAATCTGTTCAGATATCAGTAGACAGCTGGCTGTTTGTAAACCCATTCAAACCCTGCGTTCCCTCAGAGACAAGGCCTCTGTAGAGGGGTGATTTACTCACTAAAGCTTTTCACTCTCAACCTTTACGCATGAGAGAGGCCATGTTGCCATAAAAACCAAGCATTCACCCTGTTTAGAGTTGTAAGAAATGGAGTCAGTATTTTATCAAACTCCGCCATATATATCTGCCCCTGTTAAGATGTGATAACTCAAGGCCTCGTGCTCCTCTGAAGCCTTCTACACAGACCCTTGTGGAGGGTTCGCGAGAGCATGAACCGGAGGGTTCACCCCCCTCGGGGTGCACACGAGGGATTGTTTTACTCGCTCTGGAGGCCTCCTGCAGACTTCACAGACCTAGAGCTCAAAGTTAAGAAAGCATCAATATAGCTATTAATACCCTGCTTGTTATGAATGCATGGACGGGCTTCTGATAAGAAACCTTCACCCATTGGTCTGTTAAATCGTCGTTCACACTTTGCTTCCACAGCAGACAGCAGGGCACTCAAAGGCCTGTGCACTTTGTTCACATCTGCCTAAAGATAGTTCCTTGATTTTTAGTGACAAACAGGATTTAAAATGTGTTATTTAATTTTATATTCATTTTACAGAATGGTTATTTCTTTTTCCCTGGACTTTGGATGCCCAGTTAGATGATAATTTATTTACTTTTTTTTGTTCTAATATTTTATTGGTGTGAGAAGTTGGCCTGGTAGGGGATGTTTCCAATTCTGGAACCACCTACTACCTGACCAAACAATCCCTTATGGTGTCTGGTTGTAAGTCAACCTTATTAGACAAGCTATCCTAGGGGTAGCATGGACTAAGCAGCCTAAAGGCTTAACTTAAGAGGTCGTGTTAAGCGAGCTGTTTTACCACATACAATCCTGTAATACCAAATGAAAGGACACCACACAAGTATATATTATAAAAATATATGTGTTTATTACTAAAAACAATCCCCAGTATTCTTTATGAATAAAGGGGCACAAGCGTTAAATCAAAAAAAGCACTGTTTAAACATACAAGTTGCACAATTATGGATGAGGGCAGGGGGCCACTCAAACCATATACTAAACAAGTGGTATAAGAGAGGCCACTCGAACAGTGGTTAGGCCTAGGGCCTAGGGAATCGCTGGGAGCAGTCAGGACAAGCAATGCTGAAGTCGGGAATGGCCCTCGGGATTCGGGAGATGTGCGGAAAGCGCACGCATGCACCAATGTTAACCAATGGTGCGTAAAAGTCAAATAGTTAAAGTTTAAGGACACTTCCGCTGAACCTAGAGGAACAAAACTTAACACACAGACCCTAGAGGTGTGCACCAGTGTGGGAACACCGGCGGAGCAAAGTTACCTCACCCACAGGAAGTGGGTGCACAGGGTCGAAGTGGCGTCGGGTTTTGACACGCAGGCTCTTGGTGCTTGGAGCTGAAAGGGCTGCAGGCAGGGTGAAGACGAAGTGTCCGGTGGAGTCCAAGGGTGGACTCAAGTTGTAGAGTACCTGAAAGCAGAGGGGACAGAGTCTGGGTCACTCAGCAGTGACCAGGGTGGAACCAGGACGGAAGCAGGCAATGTCGGGCGCAATCAGGTGGTCGTCGAGGAGCTTCTCTCCGCTGTCACGTGGGCTCTGGGGCATCTGCGACGTCCAGGAGCAGGTCACGATCTGTCCCACGCAGGCTCTCACCGTCGGTGCAGTCGGCTTCAGGTTTGGAGCAAACAAGCCTTGGTAAGAGCAATCCACGCAGGATCGGAAGATTGCCTCTCACTCGGACCAGGAAGGTCAGAGTCGGGGCTCCTTTTCAGGGGAGCTGGTGTGGATCTGGAGCAACCAGATTCACGAGTCTTCTTCGGTAGTTCGTCGGCACAGGGAC
Source organism: Lissotriton helveticus (assembly GCF_964261635.1). Lineage (NCBI taxonomy): Eukaryota > Metazoa > Chordata > Amphibia > Caudata > Salamandridae > Lissotriton > Lissotriton helveticus. The sequence goes on along the minus strand of NW_027611659.1, from coordinate 2,179,839 downwards.
CACAAGCCAGCTGGCAAGTGACCGGGCCAACGCGTTGAGCCAAATCGTGCCAAAGGGCCCCACGCAGCACTCGTCGAGTGTGGAGGGCTGAACTTCGGCTCAGGAGTAGCTCAGGGTGGGGGCTTCTCAAACCCCGGTGTACAGCTTCGAGGGTCACTCGTGGGCTGCACGGTCAGCGTCTCGTGGTCACTTCAAGATGGCGTGCCCCACGCTTCCGGTCGCCTCCACGGGTCTCAGCTTTGCAGGGACTGTGGATCGGGCTGTTAGAAGCTGGGCAGGCTTGATCTCGTCGATCTCAGTCGCTCGAGTTCTGGCGGGAACTGCAACTAAGTAGACGTCGAGGGCTGGATGGTGCCTGCTGCTGCAGGGTGGTCACTCCTTGACCACAAGGGAGATTCTTCGGGCTTCCACGTTGGGATGGAGGGCGAAGGGTCCAGAATATCGTTTCAAATGTTTCTTCCAGGAAATCTGATGTGCATTGGCACTGCTCCCACTCTTATTCGAATCTGGTGGGCGTGATTACCTGCTAGGTCCCCTCCTATGGGTGGGACCCAGGAAGTGGGTGGATACACCCCCTTCCTTTGATCCAGGCCGCCCTGGCACGAGGGCTGGAGTGCCCCAGAACCGGTTTGGCCGGATTATGCAAGGGGCAGCCTTGTGCGCCCCAGGCAGTGTCTGGTTTCTTTCAAACCTCCCTGCTACAATACACTATCTCCTGTCTGGAGGGCGGTGACACCCTCCTGTGACAGGAAACCCTTTGTCCAGGACCCCCTTGACTGGGTTTCGGTCAGCTCCAGGGGTCCAGACATTTGTCTGTGGCAGAGGCATCCATTTTGTGGATCTTAAGGCCTTTGGAGAAATCAACCGCATTAAAGTGAAGTAACATGTCTTACCCCTCTAGAGGGGTGGAATGCCATCCCCGTCGCCAGAACTGGCGAGGGGATGGTATTCCAAAGCGTATGACACCTTACACGACATGTTTTGATAAAGCCAAACCAGAGTTGCTAAATAACCGCGAGGATTATAAGGCACTTAATAGTATATGGTATGGCATTATCCTGAAACAGCTTAGGGATTTGTTCCCGACGGCTGCAGACAGGCTCAGCTCATGCTAGAGCTCCATCTCACATAAAAACCATGCACCCAGCCTCCAGGATTGGTGAGGCCTGTCTATAGGAGTGGCTCACAGGTTTACATGTGTCCAGATATAGGTTTAGACATAGGTATACTATATCTAAGCAAGGGGTGTGTACACCACCTTACCCCAGCTGAGTGATCAGCCAGTTGTGTCAATTTAAGAACCAGCCAGGGGTGGCAAAAGATATGCTGCAGCCCCTGGTAGGCCTTAGTGGCTCCTGTGCCCTGTGCACCTATAGTGCATTCTACAGGGGCTGACAAGGAGTCCATTTCCAATTGGTATGTGCCTATAGCACATGTGTCATTAATTTAGTGAGAGAACAGCAGGCTGGGGGTCTGATCAGCAGGCCCACAGCCTCAGTTGTCGAAAACCAGTGAAGCAAAAAGCAAAAATTTGGGGTGACCATAGGATAGCAGACCCTACTCTCCTACACAACCCCCCCCCAAACGCAGGGACATTAAACTAACCTTGACCAGATAAGTCTTCATGTTCTAAGTGGAAGTACCTGGAGAGACCATCTGCATTACCATGGTCAGTCCCTGGGCGGTGCTCCACTGTAAAGTCCATCCCCTGTAGGGAAATGGACCACCTGAGCAGTTTGGGATTTTCACCCTTCATCTGATTAAGCCATAAGAGGGGCTTATGGTCTGTTTGCACCAGGAAGTGAGTTCCAAACAAGTAGGACCTCAACTTCTTTAATGCCCAAACCACAGCAAAGGCCTCCCTCTCAATGGCTGACCAACGTTTTTCTCTTGGGGTTAGCCTCCTGCTAATGAAAGCAATTGGCTGGTCTTGACCATCTTGATTAAGTTGTGAGAGTACAGCTCCCACCCCCAACTCAGAAGCATCTGTCTGAACAATGAACTGTTTGGAGTAGTCAGGACTCTTTAGGATAGGTGCAGAGCACATGGCCTTCTTCAGGTCTTCAAATGCCTTCTGACAGCTAACTGTCCACTGAACCTTTTTTGGCATCTTCTTGGATGTCAAGTCATTTAATGGTGTCACTATAGACCCATAGTTTTTCACAAACTTTCTGTAATACCCAGTCAGGCCCAAGAAGGCTCTGACTTGTGTCTGGGTAACTGGAGGAGCCCAGTCCTGTATGGCCTGGATTTTGCTTTCCAGTGGCTGAACCTGGCCTCCACCTACTAGGTGGCCCAGGTATACAACCTTACTCTGCCCTATCTGGCACTTTGTGGCCTTGATAGTTAGGCCTGCCTTTTGCAGGGCCTCCAAAACTTTCTTCAGGTGGATCAGGTGATCCTCCCAGGTGGAGCTAAAGACAGCAATATCATCCAGATAAGCTGCACAAAAGTCATCCAACCCAGTAAGGACTTGGTTCACCAACCTTTGGAAAGTGGCAGGTGCATTCTTCAAACCAAAGGGCATTACCACAAACTGATAATGTCCACTAGGGGTAGAGAATGCTGTTTTGGCTTTTGACTCCTCAGCTAGTCTGATTTGCCAGTAGCCAGCTGTCAGATCAAATGTGCTCAGAAACTTGGCAGAAGCCAATCTGTCAATGAGCTCATCTGCTCTTGGAATGGGGTGAGCATCTGTCCTAGTGACAGCATTGAGACCCCTGTAATCCACGCAAAACCTCATTTCTCTCTTACCATCTTGGGTATGAGGTTTTGGCACCAGGACTACTGGGCTGGCCCATGGGCTCTCTGATGGCTCAATCACTCCAAGCTCCAACATCTTTTGCACCTCAGCCTTGATGCAATCCCTGACATGATCAGGTTGCCTGTAGATCTTATTCTTGACAGGCAGACTGTCACCAGTGTCCACAACATGGGTACACCAGTCAGTTTGGCTGGGTGTGAGTGAAAACATTTGCCTGTGAGCCTGCAAAACTTGTCTGCAGTCCCTCTGTTGCTGGTCAGTGAGGCTGCCTGCCAAGGCTACTCCATCAACTGAACCATCATCAGGGTTCTGGGAAAGCAGGTCTGGGAGAGGGTCACTCTCTTCCTCCTGTTCCCCATCTGTGGCCATGAGCAAGCTCATGTCCTCCCTGTCTACAAATGCTTTCAAGCGATTCACATGGATTACCCTGTGAGGGCTCCTGGGTGTTCCAAAGTCTACCAAGTAGGTGACTTCCCCTTTCTTCTCAATAATAGGATAGGGTCCACTCCATTTGTCTTGGAGTGCTGCTGGAGCCACTGGCTCCAGTACCCATACCTTCTGTCCTGGTTGGAACTCTACCAGTACAGCCTTTTGGTCATGCCAAGCTTTCTGCAATTCTTGGCTGGCCTCCAGGTTTTTGGATGCTCTTTCCATGTACTCAGCCATCCTGGAGCGGAGACCAAGTACATAGTCCACTATGTCTAGTTTGGGCTTTTTGAGAGGTAACTCCCATCCTTCCTTCACCAAACACAATGGACCTCTCACAGGGTGGCCAAACAAAAGTTCAAAAGGGCTGTAGCCAACCCCCTTCTGTGGGACCTCTCTGTAAGCAAAGAGCAGGCAGGGTAAAAGAATGTCCCATTTCTGCCTGAGCTTCTCTGGTAATCCTTTTATCATGCCTTTAAGGGTCTTGTTAAATCTCTCCACAAGCCCATTGCATTGTGGATGATATGGGGTGGTAAACTTATAGTTTACTCCACATTCCTTCCACATTGCTTTTAGATAGCTGGACATAAAATTTGTCCCTCTATCTGATAGTACCTCCTTAGGAAAGCCCACTCTTGAGAAAACTGCAATGAGGGCTTTTGCCACCACCGGTGCTGTGGTGGTCCTTAGGGGAATAGCCTCTGGGTACCTGGTGGCATGATCCACTACCACCAGTATGAATCTGTTCCCAGATGCTGTTTGGGGGTCCATTGGACCCACAATATCAATTCCAACTCTCTCAAAGGGGACCCCCACCACAGGTAGTGGTATTAGGGGGGCCTTTGTTGTGCCACCTGACTTACCACTGGCTTGGCAAGTGACACAGGAGCGACAAAACTCCTTGACATCCTCTGACATGTGAGGCCAGTGAAAGTGTGGAACAAGCCTGTCCCACGTCTTGTTCTGGCCTAAGTGTCCTGCAAGGGGAATATCATGGGCCAAGGTAAGGAGGAATCCCCTAAACTGCAGAGGTATCACCAACCTCCTGGTCATGCCAGGCTTGGGGGCTCTAGCCTCTGAGTAAAGGAGTCCCTCATCCCAATACACAGTATGGGTACCTTGGGCATCCCCAGCAGCCTCAGCAGCAGCCTGCTGTCTGAGGGGTTCAAGGGAAGGGCAATCTAATTGAGCCTGCCTCAGGTCTGCCCTTGAGGGTCCCCCTGTCCCCAGAAACTCAACCTGGTCAGGTTCAAGCTCCTCAGAGACAGTCTCCTCTTGGACTGCAGAATCAGTTTCCTCTGAAACCTGATCCTCAACCTGGGGCAAGGTGGAAGGCGAGGCCTTTCCTCTCTTGCTCCTTCTCTTGGGTTGTGGCTGGTCTATTGTCTCAAGATCCACCACTGGTTCAGGAAGGCACTTCTTAGCCTGGGCCCTTGTCATGGCAAGGACATGCTCTGAAATCCCTAGCATTTCTGCATGAGTCCTGTACTCCACTTCTGACCATGCTGAGCTTTCAAGGTCATTGCCTAACAGACAGTCTACTGGTAGGTCTGCACTCACCACAACTTTCTTTAGGCCATCAACCCCTCCCCAGGAGAAGTTCACAACTGCCACACTATGGGAGGTAGTGGAGTTGCTTGCATTGGTTACTAGGTAGCTCTCTCCTAGTACAATCTGTCCAGGGTCCACAAAGCCAGGGGTCACCATGGTGACACTAGCACATGTGTCCCTGTAAGCTTGAGCCAGTTTCTCATTTATTAAGGGAGTCTGCCTGTATTTGCCCAGGTTAGTGGGGCTTACTGCAGTGGGCAACTCAATGTCCACATCATACAGGAGAACTGCCTGTGTAGGGACTCTGACTAGGCCAGATCCTACTTCAATACCCAGGGTCAACCCAGCTACACCCTTGGACTGTGTTCCACCACTGCTTACTGTACTTGGGGTTGCAGTTGCTTTAGGAGCTGTAGTGGTGGGAACTGGATTTGCCTTGGTGCACTCACTGCCCCAGTGTGAAACTGATTTGCAGGTATTACACCAAGGTGTCTTTGGACCTTTGTTCTTCTTCTTCTTGTTACCATTTTGGGAACCACCCTCCTTACTATTAGTTTGGGGGCCTGAAGACTTCTGGTCTTTTTCTTTATCTTTCTGATTCTGATTACCACCCTTCTGGTCTGTTTTCTTCTGGTCACCACCTTGGTTCTGGGGTTTCTGCTTAATCCTTGTTCTGACCCATTTGTCTGCCTTCTTTCCCAATTCTTGGGGAGAGGTCAGATCAGAGTCAATAAGGTATTGATGCAACAGCTGGTTTGTACAGTTATTAAGGATCTGTTCTCTCATCATAAGATTGTACAATCCTGTATAGTCTGAAACTTTACTTCCCTGTAACCAACCCTCCAAAGCCTTAGTGGCACACTCCACAAAATCAGTCCAGTCTTGAGTCTGTGCTTTCTGGGTGTCTCTGAACAACAACCTGTATTGCTCAGTGGTTAGGCCATACCCTTCAATGAGAGCACTCTTCAAAACAGAGTAGTTTTTGGCATCCTCAGGTCTAACTGTGAGGAGCCTGTCCCTCCCTTTCTCAGAAAAGGAGTACCACAAAATTGCAGCCCACTGATTCTCGGGAACCTGCTGTACCATGCAGGCTCTCTCAAGAGCAGTCATCCATTTGTGGATGTCATCCCCTTCTTTAAAGGGGGGCACAATTTTGGTCAGGTTTCTATTGTCATAGGCCCTGTCTTTTTCTCTTGGAAAATTGCTGCCACCAGTGACATCTAAGCCACTTAATTTCTGCTCTCTTGCCAAGGCAAGTTTAGCTTGAGCTAAGGTAAGCTTAGCTTGACTCAGGGCTACCTCCTCTCTCTCTATCTGGAGTCTGACAGCCCTCATTCTAGCCCTATGCTCAGCTTTCTGAGAAGCACTCATGCCTCTCTCTGATTCTCTGGAGGCACTAGAAAGATGAGAGTCCCCTGAGGGAGATCTCACTCTTCTGTTGCCTGGGAGAATCATCTGTTGGGTTCTGGGGAGGTGCTGGCCCTCTCCATTCCCCAGTAGGTCCAAGTTGGCCTGGCTAAGCCTACCAACTGGAACCTGGCTACCCTGATCCTGTACTCCTAAGTCCTCAACATCTGAGTCCTCATCCAAGTCATCATCATCCTCCTCTTCAAGGGGATCAACTGCAGGGGGGTTCCCTCCAGTTCCTGTATCTAGGGAAGCTGCTTTTGCCTTCTCTAAGTCATCCTGTTCTAGGATTTCTACCAGGATTAGGCAGGTGGGGCTTCTGCCCCTTTTTAACCCTCTTGCTTTGCACAAGGCAATCAAGTCTCTGCGGGTTAGTTTGTCATATCCAAAAGTTGCCTGGGTAGGGTCAACTGTCACAGGACTAGACCCTGAGGCATTTCCTGTGTCAGACATGGTTACTAGTGAGGTGTAAGTGGTGCACTTACCTACACTAAGTGTTTTCCTACTGGACCTTGCTAGTGAGTTGTAGTCAGGGGTGTGCTACTCCCTTCAACCTACAACTACTAAGTTCAGTAGAACTTAATATGCTAAGCTTTTGATTTTATATGTACCTAGAGGTACTTGATGTGATCTTTCAATTTGATATAAAGATTGCAATGGTAAAACAACAGCAAGCTCAAATCCGCACCGCTGCTCACCAATGTGAGAAGTTGGCCTGGTAGGGGATGTTTCCAATTCTGGAACCACCTACTACCTGACCAAACAATCCCTTATGGTGTCTGGTTGTAAGTCAACCTTATTAGACAAGCTATCCTAGGGGTAGCATGGACTAAGCAGCCTAAAGGCTTAACTTAAGAGGTCGTGTTAAGCGAGCTGTTTTACCACATACAATCCTGTAATACCAAATGAAAGGACACCACACAAGTATATATTATAAAAATATATGTGTTTATTACTAAAAACAATCCCCAGTATTCTTTATGAATAAAGGGGCACAAGCGTTAAATCAAAAAAAGCACTGTTTAAACATACAAGTTGCACAATTATGGATGAGGGCAGGGGGCCACTCAAACCATATACTAAACAAGTGGTATAAGAGAGGCCACTCGAACAGTGGTTAGGCCTAGGGCCTAGGGAATCGCTGGGAGCAGTCAGGACAAGCAATGCTGAAGTCGGGAATGGCCCTCGGGATTCGGGAGATGTGCGGAAAGCGCACGCATGCACCAATGTTAACCAATGGTGCGTAAAAGTCAAATAGTTAAAGTTTAAGGACACTTCCGCTGAACCTAGAGGAACAAAACTTAACACACAGACCCTAGAGGTGTGCACCAGTGTGGGAACACCGGCGGAGCAAAGTTACCTCACCCACAGGAAGTGGGTGCACAGGGTCGAAGTGGCGTCGGGTTTTGACACGCAGGCTCTTGGTGCTTGGAGCTGAAAGGGCTGCAGGCAGGGTGAAGACGAAGTGTCCGGTGGAGTCCAAGGGTGGACTCAAGTTGTAGAGTACCTGAAAGCAGAGGGGACAGAGTCTGGGTCACTCAGCAGTGACCAGGGTGGAACCAGGACGGAACCAGGCAATGTCGGGCGCAATCAGGTGGTCGTCGAGGAGCTTCTCTCCGCTGTCACGTGGGCTCTGGGGCATCTGCGACGTCCAGGAGCAGGTCACGATCTGTCCCACGCAGGCTCTCACCGTCGGTGCAGTCGGCTTCAGGTTTGGAGCAAACAAGCCTTGGTAAGAGCAATCCACGCAGGATCGGAAGATTGCCTCTCACTCAGACCAGGAAGGTCAGAGTCGGGGCTCCTTTTCAGGGGAGCTGGTGTGGATCTGGAGCAACCAGATTCACGAGTCTTCTTTGGTAGTTCGTCGGCACAGGGACCACAAGCCAGCTGGCAAGTGACCGGGCCAACGCGTTGAGCCAAATCGTGCCAAAGGGCCCCACGCAGCACTCGTCAAGTGTGGAGGGCTGAAATTCGGCTCAGGAGTAGCTCAGGGTGGGGGCTTCTCAAACCCCGGTGTACAGCTTCGAGGGTCACTCGTGGGCTGCACGGTCAGCGTCTCGTGGTCACTTCAAGATGGCGTGCCCCACGCTTCCGGTCGCCTCCACGGGTCTCAGCTTTGCAGGGACTGTGGATCGGGCTGTTAGAAGCTGGGCAGGCTTGATCTCGTCGATCTCAGTTGCTCGAGTTCCGACGGGAACTGCAACTAAGTAGACGTCGAGGGCTGGATGGTGCCTGCTGCTGCAGGGTGGTCACTCCTTGACCACAAGGGAGATTCTTCGGGCTTCCACGTTGGGATGGAGGGCGAAGGGTCCAGAATATCGTTTCAAATGTTTCTTCCAGGAAATCTGATGTGCATTGGCACTGCTCCCACTCTTATTCGAATCTGGTGGGCGTGATTACCTGCTAGGTCCCCTCCTATGGGTGGGACCCAGGAAGTGGGTGGATACACCCCCTTCCTTTGATCCAGGCCGCCCTGGCACGAGGGCTGGAGTGCCCCAGAACCGGTTTGGCCGGATTATGCAAGGGGCAGCCTTGTGCGCCCCAGGCAGTGTCTGGTTTCTTTCAAACCTCCCTGCTACAATACACTATCTCCTGTCTGGAGGGCGGTGACACCCTCCTGTGACAGGAAACCCTTTGTCCAGGACCCCCTTGACTGGGTTTCGGTCAGCTCCAGGGGTCCAGACATTTGTCTGTGGCAGAGGCATCCATTTTGTGGATCTTAAGGCCTTTGGAGAAATCAACCGCATTAAAGTGAAGTAACATGTCTTACCCCTCTAGAGGGGTGGAATGCCATCCCCGTCGCCAGAACTGGCGAGGGGATGGTATTCCAAAGCGTATGACACCTTACACGACATGTTTTGATAAAGCCAAACCAGAGTTGCTAAATAACCGCGAGGATTATAAGGCACTTAATAGTATATGGTATGGCATTATCCTGAAACAGCTTAGGGATTTGTTCCCGACGGCTGCAGACAGGCTCAGCTCATGCTAGAGCTCCATCTCACATAAAAACCATGCACCCAGCCTCCAGGATTGGTGAGGCCTGTCTATAGGAGTGGCTCACAGGTTTACATGTGTCCAGATATAGGTTTAGACATAGGTATACTATATCTAAGCAAGGGGTGTGTACACCACCTTACCCCAGCTGAGTGATCAGCCAGTTGTGTCAATTTAAGAACCAGCCAGGGGTGGCAAAAGATATGCTGCAGCCCCTGGTAGGCCTTAGTGGCTCCTGTGCCCTGTGCACCTATAGTGCATTCTACAGGGGCTGACAAGGAGTCCATTTCCAATTGGTATGTGCCTATAGCACATGTGTCATTAATTTAGTGAGAGAACAGCAGGCTGGGGGTCTGATCAGCAGGCCCACAGCCTCAGTTGTCGAAAACCAGTGAAGCAAAAAGCAAAAATTTGGGGTGACCATAGGATAGCAGACCCTACTCTCCTACAATTGGGTTATAAACGACATATAAATAATTAAGTATATTAAAAAAACAATACACTGACAAAAGAGCAGAATCAAATACAGAGTGTAAACAATCAGAAATAGCTTCTCCATAGCAATGTAGATCATATAGTGTACATACACAAGCAGCAAGGAACCACAATATAAAAGCCAGATGTAATTGCTTGAGAAAAACTGATCAAAAGAAAGGAAAAGGAAAGAGAAGAGAAAAAGAAAAGGAAGAAGGAGAGGAAAAGAGGAAAAAAGAGAAGAAAAAAGAGAGATTAAGTAAGAAAAAGAAAGGAAGGAAGGAGTCTCCTGCAACAAAAGGCTGACACAGGGAAATTAAGACATTGACACAAAGGGATATTGTTCCACCAAACCTTTCGAAGCCAAATCCACATATCTATCCAATGATCTCCAAACCCCACTAGAAATAGAGGGAGAAAGATTATTCTCCTCCACAGAGGTATGAGCTCCACGGAGAAACGAGACCCAGGCCCACCAAGTATGATAAGATAGGGAAGCAAAGGATTTCCACTCCGTAAGAACAACTTTAACCGCAATTGTCTATAGTAAGTCTAATAAATACATATCTAAAGAGTCCAGCGGTGAAGGTAATAATGTAGCCCATGGACCCAATAAGATTAAAGGTAGCGAAAGCTGAAACTGAATGCTAAAAAGTAGCATAAGATGTTTATGAATCGAATCCCAAAAAGGTTGGAGTAAGGAACATTAAAAAAACATGTGTTGGTGTGTACAAGCGACTAATTTGCAACTCCAACAAAGGTCATTGTCTTGAAGATTAAGAGAATGAAGATGAACCGATGTCCAATGTAATAAATTAATAGAAAATAATTTAGACTGAATTAGAGAGGGGGCAATCTTATTACGAAGAGAAAATCTCCCAATAATTTGCCAAGTTTCTGGAGAAATATGTGTAAAAGAATCATGGTCAAAATGATGTAGCCATTTTTGCTGTGTGACCGTAGTCAACGAAGGCGGCGTGGAAGATAGGAATTCATAGATCTTAGATGCCACATGACCCGACTTAAACCACATAGATAAAAGAGAAATTGTATGGGAGATCGGAGCAAAGTTAACCTTAGACACCGCAGCTTTGATCTTCAAAAAGGTATAAAAATCCAGATTAGTAAGAGAATACTGCCGAGCTAAAGAGGAAAAGGGTAATGGATCATGATTAGAATCATAAAGATGTTGAACAAGGGTAATACCCTTGTTAGTCCAATAGGTCACCAAAGGCAGATCAGCCTCCATCTTAATTCTGGGATTGCGCCATAGAGTAGACCACCTAGACTTATGAATTGGAGTAGAAACTTTCCTATCAATCGCTTTAACTATAGTAATAGTATCTAGAATAATAGTACGAGAGAAAGGAATAGACAATGTGGACGTAGTTAAAAAAGATGAAGTAGGTAAAGGCGAAGAGAGATGTCGTTCAATAAATACCCACTGAGGGGTGTGAAAAGTGTCTGTAGCAAACCAAAGAGCCCCTTGAGAGGCCAAGAAAGCCACTTGATAATGGTCCCAATCTGGGAACTTACAACTACCCATGTCATAAGGTTTCCTCAGATGTTTATATGCTATTCTTGCTCTCTTGGCACTCCAAAGAAAGGTGGAAGTGGGAGAGAATCAATTTTGCGGAAGAAAGACGAGGACAATTTAAAAGGAAGCATTGAGGACACAAAATTAATAATGGGAGTGATCATCATTTTTAAAGTTTGAATGCGTCCCCACCATGAAATAAATTTAGGCGACCAGTTGTCCAACAGTTGACGAACCTTAATCAGGGTTTGAGCTTCATTGTACGAAACCGTCTCTGTGATAGTACTACAAAACCAAATCCCCAACTACTTAACACGTTTGGATTGCCATTTGAAATCAGCATCGCCCATATGAGCAGGAAAACATTTCTGTTTTGTCTTTGTTAAGAGTATAACCAGAGACATCAGAAAAAAGCCTAATAGTCTCAGAAATAGCAGGAATTGCAGTAACTATATCATCAGAGAAAATAAGCACATCATCCGCATAAGCAGCTGTTTTAAGACAATGGGGACCAAATTGAAACCCCTTAACCACTTGGCTGCTAAGGGGTATGCATGTAGGTCCATTGACTTTCCATTGAAATCAATGGGAACTACATGACGAGTTACCCTTGTCATTAGCACTGAAGGGGTTAATATCTTGATTAAGGTTAGGTAAACGAAGAAGCGGATCAATAGACAATAAAAACAAAAGAGGAGACAAAGGACACCCCTGTCGAGTACCCTTACACAGATTTAAAAAAGAGGAGGTAGCACCATTAACACTAATATTTGCCCAAGGATGTGAATACAAAGACATCACCATGTTAACAAAGGGATCTCCAAGATTATGAGCACGGAGAACTGCTTGTAGAAAAGGCCAAGAAACCTTATCGAAAGCCTTTTCGGCATCAAGAGCAAGTGCCACAGCGGGTAGAGTGGATAACTTTGCCTTCCCCAGGATATGACAAAATGTTCAAATATTATCCCTAGCCAATCTACCCCTAACAAAACCAGTTTGTGAGGGATCAATACGAAGAGGGATGTACGGTTCTAGACGCTTGGCCAAGATCTTTGCAAAAAATGTTGCTTCCATATTAAGGAGGGAAATAGGATGGAAATTTTGAGGGTCCGAATGATCTTTACCCTCCTTGGGAATTACTACAATAGTAGCGTCTGCTGCAGAGCCAGAGACAGAACCAGTCGAAATAAAAGAATCAAACACGTCTTTAAGGAGGGGTACAAAGGAAGGGAGAAAGGTTTTGTAAAAGAGAATGGTAAATCCATCCGGACCTGGAGCTTTCCCAGAGCGGGTGGCTTTGACAGCATGAATAATTTCATCAAATTCAATCGGTCCCCCCAATTTGGCCCCATCAGAGTCAGATACCGTTTGAATAGGAATTGTATTAAGAAATTGCTGACATTGATCAAGAGAAGATTGCTTGAGGGGAGTGTATAACTTGTTATAATAATCTCGAAAGACCTCAAGGATCTCCTTAGTTTGGAACTTACTAGCACCAGAACTTTCATTAATACAAGATATCTGTATCGATCTGACATTAGATTCTTGGAATTTCAACGTAGCGGCCAAAACCTTCCCAGCACGGTTTTTTAGGAGCAGACGTTTAGAATTCTGAGCTTGGACGCCATTATGAGCTCGCTTAGTCACAACAGAATTATAAGAATATTTAAGATTTTTGATGTCTTGTAAAAGCGACTTATCCGCGGAATGTCTATACAGAGATTCTTTATGTTTAATGTCGATTCGATTAAAAAAACTTTATTCGATTCCAACAAAGAATCATAAAAGTCAAACAATACATTTAAAACATAGTTTGAAAATCATTTGAAAACAATTTTGACCTATAACACTTATTTAGTAAAGACATTTGGTTATATAATCAAAATCAAAATTGTAGCCCATAGCTTTTCAATCCATTTAGGCTAAGTTAATCATGAGTTCCTGATGCCTATGAAAAAATCAATGGCAGAAAAGATCATAAACAACAATATGGATGGGCTACAAAACAAATTCATAGCACCAAGGTTAACCATACCATTTTCTAATCATAAATGACACACGTATAAAATTTAGCATTGCACAACAAACATCAGATGTGGACAAGGTTAACAAATGGTCATAACCCTCTTTATAATGGCATGGTTGCTTTTCCTTAAGGATCGGCTTAATAAACCTGATTCTCGGATCCTTATATAAGGGGCAAAAGAGAACAAAATGCATGGTACTTTGGCTAACCCTATTGTTACAGGGACAGGGGGGCAGTCTCTCACACCAACTCCCCTGTTTTGGAAACGCAAAAAGAAAATGCAAAATGTGTAACCTAAACCTAGTCAAATAGAATCGCCATTGCACATGATTTGTAAAGGTTAAATAAAACTGATGCTGAAAAGTAACCTTAAGAGCGTGAGGCCTAACCAAGGAATGCACAAGTGAGGATTTCCAATAACTTAATTTGATAACAGATTTAATATCTCCCCGAATATTTTCAGGGTTATCAAAAATGTCACCAAGGCCTATTTTGTGGAGTGTTGTATTAACATAGGATAGCCACGGGATCTTATTCGTGTTCGTCAATTTTAAACAATCCCGAAGGATGTCTCTGGATAATTGTAGATCCTCCGATAGCCATATTTTGCCCCATAATAATAGGGGGGAAAGGTGTATAATGTCACTCACATAACTCAGACCTATCTCCTCATGGGCAAATCTATTTGAAGAACTTAATGGAATAGCCAATAGACGCTTCAAAAATTTGTTCTCAGTGGTTTGTATTATGTCAGGGTTTTCAATTCCCCAAACCCCTGCCCCGTAGGTAGCTACCGACACACATTTCGCATTATACAAAGATTTTAGATGATCAACGGGTTTTTGACCCAGCTTCCCACAGAAACGAAACAGACCTTCAATAGAGCGACTAGCACTCTGTACTCGGGTCTTCATTAACGGGGCCCAGCTTAATTTATTATTGAAGAGGTTTCCCAAATAGTTAAAATTTTCCACCTTTTCAATAATGGCACTATCTACTACAAACTTTCTGGTTTTTGTGCCCTTTGGGCCGCAGACCATGACAAAGGATTTAGAGAAGTTTACCTTCAGGTCTAAGTCCAACATAAAGCTATGAAAAGCATCAAGACATAGCTGCATGCTATTTCCTGTGAGTGTCATTAATACCGTATCATCGGCATAAGAAAGCATCGGTATGCTCCTACCATTAACCTTAGGGAAATCGTGGCAGTGGTCCAACAGATATTTTTCCAACCCATTAGTGTAAACTAGAAACAAAAAGGGGGCTAAAATACATCCTTGACGGACACCCTCAGTCGAGGGGATGGATTTAGTTTTCTCTCCGCCTGGGCCAAACCTTATGGCTACTGTGGTTGCCTCATGAAGTCTACGTAGCAAGTGGACCAATGGTTCCTCAAAACCCATAGCATCCATCATTTCCCACAGCTTGCTTCAACACACAGTGTCGAATGCACTAGAGAGGTCCATGAAGCAAGGTGGATGGAAGAGTTCATTGCCTTCATGTATTTCCCTATAATCAGAGCCAGGTTCAGGCACTGTTCAACGGTGCCTTTGCCTTTTCGGAACCCATATTGGGAATCTACGATAAGGCCCACCGAGTCTGCCCATGTTTCTAGTCTGGCTAAAATGACCCTACCCAGTATCTTACATGATGCATCAATTAGGGAGATTGGACGATAGCATCGGGGATCAGATCTGTTGCCTTTCTTGAAAATCGGCACCACTCCACTACTGCCTCCTTCCATGAAGTTGGGATACGGCTGATAACAACTGCTCTAAATACATTTAACAAAAATGGAGCCCAAATCTTAATATTGTACTTAAAAAAGTCCAATGGGACTAAATCAGGACCAGGAGCTTTTAATGGTATGCCTTTCAACAAAGCATCTTCCACTTCTTGCAGGTTAAGTGATAAGCTCAGGGACAGAGAGGATTGTGGGACCACCAAATCCCTACGGTCTCCTATTAAAGGTTCATTAGATAAGATTCCATGTGGATTAAAAATATCCCCAAAATGTAACTCCCATGTTTCACATGCAATCTGCATCGTGATATTGTCCTTGCCGTTACTTATAAAAAGGGGGCGATTAATTACATCCCAGAAAAGCCTACTATCCTTCAATTCTGAGGCCTTTTCTAGGTCTTCCCAAGCTTGATTTTTTAAATCCAGCTTCCTTTTTCTAATGGCTTCTTTATAAGCCACTCTAGATGCCCTAACCAGATCTATGTCCCTAGGTTTTTGTTTTAATGCCACCTTCAGGGATCTATGTGTTGCCGAACATACAGCGTCAAACCATCTGGGCCCTTGCCTTTTATTTTTTCCAATTGGTTTTATGAGCCGTTCAGCTACATGCCCACATAATAACTCAAAATTCTCTATAACCTTTTCAGGGTTAGCTATTGATGATAGACATGCTTCATATTCTGTGCTATATCTATTCATTATTTTGTCCTCTAGACCTGCTGCATCTATTTTGCCCCACTTAAGAGTGATACCTTGATTTCTGTTATACTTAATAGGTTGTTCCCAGACAGAGTGTTTGGGTTTAACAGGACAAAAGAGGGATAGAGTCAAAGGATTGTGGTCACTGGCAGCATTAGCGATTACCTCCAGTTTGTCAACATAGTGAGTATACCCACTGGAAATAATTGCAAAATCGATGAAGCTCGTTGTACCTCTACTTCCCTGAAAAGTTGGTATCGGAGCCAAATCTGGACCAACCCAGGGTTCTACTATAGATAAATCATTTAAAATAATGATATTGTTTAAAGCGTCCCCCTGTGGTGTATGTTTGAAGTGAGTCAAAGGAAAGTCATAAGAATCTCTCAAACCACACACCTTCGAGTCCCCATGGGTGCATAATGTACAGTTAAAATCACCCACCCAGATGACAAAGAGTAGGGGTTGGTCGTGGCGTGCCCTGGCTATGACCTCCTCTAACTTCAACATAACAGTTGTCTCATTGTTGTCAAAGATGTTATAATACCAATTAATTAATAGCAGTGGTTCAGGAAACAAATTCACCAACATCGTCACTTGAAACCATGGTGTATCAGTTATCTTAGTGATTACAGGTTTACAAAGTTTTAACGAAATTGCTGTCATTAGACCACCTTTGGCCCTACCCGCTTGTGAAGGTACCGCTAGGGTATTGATAGCACAAAAGCCCTCAATATTCTGAGTGGAACGGCTCCAAGTTTCCTGGAGACACAAAATATCACAAACACCCACAAAGTCTAACCATGCCTCATCCTCCAATCTTGGAGCAAGCCCCGCAATATTCCAAGAGATTAAACACACCCTTGTTTCACTTTGGTTCTTTATAGCTGACTCAAGTAGTTCCTCTGAATTTTGCCCTAGGATAGTTAGGCTTGTGGCACTTTCAATATTGATACCAGCCTTAGGGGCTTGGGGGTTAGAAGCACGATCGTCACTCATGGGAACATTTCCCCATAAGTTATCGTTACGACTTTCTCCCTTCTCCCTCTGGCTGGGTTCTCCTTCTGTCAGGTCATTAACAGGGGAAATTTGTAGTGGTCAGTCTTGCTCATCCATGCCCACAAGTGGGTCAAAGCGGTTTCTTAGAGGGATGTTATTTGGGAACCACCCCGCCACCTCCTGCGGGCAGCTAAACATGTTTGTATTGGGTGCCCCTTGCCACCAGTTATGCTGGCTATACCCATCGGGCCTGTTTGTTATCCGTCTGGTGTTCTGGACAATAGTCCATGGACCTTCCCCAGCTAGATAGTTTCTTGGAGGATAAAAAAAGCTAAGGGGTCTCAGGACTATTGTGAGATTAGCTTCATACGGTGGACGTGCACATAAATACTGTGCTGTATGAGGATCAGCAAAACTAACCACAATACAATCACCTGGCAGGGACTTAGGGGTAGGTCCAATCCAAGGCACTCTTCGAACCATTAACACACTGCTTCTTTGTTGGGCAGGAAGCTGTGTGTTGGAATTAAGCCAGTGAGTGACTTTATTTTTCAGGGAGTGGTGGTTCTCCTGGGAATGCTGGCCAAACTCGGGGACACCAGCTAAAATGATGACATAAGGTCCAACTTCTGGTGGAAGGTCAATAAAACCTCCACGAAAGTTGGGACGATTGGATGGCCGCTGAGAGTTATAGGTTTGCCTTATAGGGTGTTGTGAGGCAGCTCGTGGGTTTGAATTCTGCCTATGTGCTGGATTAGGCAAAGGACATAATGTTGGTGCAACAGAACTAGGAGTTAATGCAGTCTGATTTACAACAGTGGTACGTGGCTTCGGTATTGGTTTGACTGTTGGCAAGTGGGTAGCAATATTTTGGGGTATCTGTACGGGTAGTGGTAAGGGTGCTAGTTCATTTGGCTGAGGGGATGATTCACTTTCACGTGGATGTTTAGCTTCCATTTCTTTTAAGCTCAAACTGGCCAGAGTAACTATAGTTCTATCCATTTCTAAGAGGTTATTCTCTATACGAGAAAGCCTCAATTCCAAAGGAGTAAGTAGTTGTTTTAACGTAACCCAGACCGTTTTAAGGAATTCTTCATCTCCCCCTCTATCATTTGTTGATCCACACAACTGCCCCACTTGGTCGTTCGCTCCAATCGACTCTGGGGAGGCAACCAGGATGCAAGCATCCGCTGAGGTGTTTAAATTTGGAGCGGCTATTCCACCCAGGATACCTGGGTTAGTTTTCATACTGTCATCCTTTAGCCCCAAAGATCCCAGTGCCCTTCTACTATTGAAAAACTGTGATCTGGCAATTTTCGCTTTTTTGCGTGCATGTACGGCCCTAGCAATACATTTCTTTTTATAAATTGCAGCTTTCCTAGTCCTACCTAAATTCATAGATTGATTAGTTTTAGGGGGATACAGGGTGCCTGACATGCCAGATAGTAGGACAGAATCCTTAGTTGGTTCCAGTGGAATGGGTAAAGGGATCGAAGGGGGTATCAGGGGAGTAGGGGAAGGGGCTTGATGGATAGCAGCCGTGATCAACAAAGGCCTTGGACCTGCTATATGCTCAGGGGTACGTGCTAAAGCAATATTCCCCATGGAAGATTTTCTAGTGCTAGCTAAATGCTCAGATAGCCTTCGTGCAGCTTCAAGATCCAATGAGACCCTGTGCTGCATTTTGTTAATTTCCTCATCAATGGCTAAATTGGTTTTAACGAGAAAATCATCCAATGTCCGATTAGAGTTACTCGCGGCCATGAGAGTTTTACTCCGACTACCTCGTGAGCACATTATACAGATTAATAAAAGCACAATAAATAATTAAATATTTAAAAAATACCACCAATAAGAACTGTATAATGCGCCAGCCAAGGAACGTGGCCCAGCCCAGTCCTCTTAGTCCTCGAACGGCCTCAAATGGCCCAGTCTTTGCCCTGTCTTCGCCCGGGCTGCGTCCCGCGCTGCGGGAGAAGTGCCCCCAATTGTAGAGAGATCAGAGGGCGGTGGGCGGGCCGGCAGGGAGAGCGGACCGGATGTTGTCACTGGTCTGTCAGGGACTCCTGGGAATTGGAGTCCCTGTCACGCTCGCAGACCTGCAGCCCTCCGCCGACGGTGTCTCAACCAGCTCCTCCTCGGTAGTACAACGAAGCGGCACCCGCGAAGCGGGTGCGGCGAGGCTTGAGGGCAGTCCGCAGAGTCCACTCAGTGTCCGGGTAAGCGCGAGCCAAGAATGCGCTGTGGTGAAGGCAAAAGTAAAAAATGGTGTCCCAATGTATGCTGAGCTGCCAGGGGTTTTTAAATTACACTCCGGTGGGCGGGGGCGGGCCGGCAGGGAGAGCGGACCGGATGTTGTCACTGGTCTGTCAGGGACTCCTGGGAATTGGAGTCCCTGTCACGCTCGCAGCCCTGCAGCCCTCCGCCGACGGTGTCTCAACCAGCTCCTCCTCGGTAGTACAACGAAGCGGCACCCGCGAAGCGGGTGCGGCGAGGCTTGAGGGCAGTCCGCAGAGTCCACTCAGTGTCCGGGTAAGCGCAAGCCAAGAATGCGCTGTGGTGAAGGCAAAAGTAAAAAATGGTGTCCCAATGTATGCTGAGCTGCCAGGGGTTTTTAAATTACACTCCGGTGGGCGGGGGCGGGCCGGCAGGGAGAGCGGACCGGATGTTGTCACTGGTCTGTCAGGGACTCCTGGGAATTGGAGTCCCTGTCACGCTCGCGGCCCTGCAGCCCTCCGCCGACGGTGTCTCAACCAGCTCCTCCTCGGTAGTACAACGAAGCGGCACCCGCGAAGCGGGTGCGGCGAGGCTTGAGGGCAGTCCGCAGAGTCCACTCAGTGTCCGGGTAAGCGCGAGCCAAGAATGCGCTGTGGTGAAGGCAAAAGTAAAAAAAAAAATGCTGTCCCAATGTATGCTGAGCTGCCAGGGGTTTGTAAATTACACTCCGGTGGGCGGGGGCGGGCCGGCAGGGAGAGCGGACCGGATGTTGTCACTGGTCTGTCAGGGACTCCTGGGAATTGGAGTCCCTGTCACGCTCGCAGCCCTGCAGCCCTCCGCCGACGGTGTCTCAACCAGCTCCTCCTCGGTAGTACAACGAAGCGGCACCCGCGAAGCGGGTGCGGCGAGGCTTGAGGGGAGTCCGCAGTCCGCAGTCCGCAGAGTCCACTCAGTGTCCGGGTAAGCGCGAGCCAAGAATGCGCTGTGGTGAAGGCAAAAGTAAAAAATGTCATCCGCCAATTTAGCAAGTTCCTGTTTGATATTTGAATTTTGTTTTGCCATTTTACTAATAATCTGACCCCTAATCGTGCATTTAAAAGCATCCCACAGAACCACAGGGGAGCTAACCGAAGATTCATTTTCAAGAAAGAAATGTTCAATATCTTTGTGAAGTAAGGCCACTTGAGACTGATCGTGTAGGATTTCAGAGTTCAGACGCCAAGTGCGGGGTTCCCTAGTCAGTGATAGATTAAGGAGCGTGAAAGTAACCGCAGCATGATCAGAAATAAGGATAGGATGAATAACAGGGTTGGAAGAGTGTCGAAGTAAAGCAGAGTGGACTAATAAATAATCAATGCGAGAAAAGCTATAGTGGAGAGAAGAGAAGAAAGTAAAGTCACTACCAGAGGGATTGTGTAATCTCCACACATCGGTAAGGTTGGAAGAGGAACACATATTAGACATCTGTTTGTGAGCTCTAGGTGGCCGAAATTTGAAAGCTGAGTGTCTGTCAAGAATAGGATCCATTGGGAGGTTAAAGGCTCCACCAACAACCAAATTGCCATTACGAGGAACATCAGAAAGCTTTTTAGTAATAGAACGCCAAAAAGATGGATCATCATCATTCGGTGCATAAATATTCATGACATAAAAATCAAGAGAGCCGTTGGATAATCGAGTCAGCAACCACCTACCCTCAGAATCATGTTCCGCAGATACAACCGTCAGTCCCGAATTTCTAGAAATCATGGTTATGACTCCATTCTTCTAACCAGAGGCCTCAGAACTAACCACATCCAAAATCCACTCTTCCTGTAACAACAACGCTACTTTGTATGATATTTTGGTTTCCTGTAATAAGACCAGGTCACTAGAAAGACCCTTACAGTAATCCAAAATGTTTGCCCTTTTTACTGGGTGATTCAAACCACGGACATTCAGGGATAAAACATTCAAACCTGGCACAATAACAAGAAAACAAGTAACCACATACCACATGATGCCAGAGAGTAAAGCCACGACACAGAAGGAATCATACAAGAAAAGCAAGACAAAATCCAAGAAAACACAGACCAGGAACATAAGCAGGAGACTCCAAGAAAGAAGAAAGAAGAGAAGAGTGGAGAGAGAAAGAGAAAGAAGAGACTGGAAAAGAGAAAACAGAGAAAGAAAGAAGAAAGAACCCACCAGGGGAAGTCCATAGGAGACAAAATGCATATGAGGGAGGAACATGGAGAGAGCAGCCAAGAAGGCCAATAGGAAGAAACAAGAAGAGAGCCAATACTACGCAAGCAGAAAAAATAAAACCAATAAGGAGCGAAAAATAGAGGAAAAGAGAGTTAAGTCATAGCACAAGAATAAGGTAGTATAACAATAAAACTAAGTGAGCAACAAGTTATTCCAGCAGGAGAATGAATTCATGAGAAACAGTAGAATGCATTAATGGCATATATGAGGAACATCTTAGACATAACAGAGAAAAACAGCATATAAATATACACATATTAGCCCCCATAACAAGAACTAATGACAATATAATATATATATTAAGTTAAACAGAAAATCATTTCAAGAATAAGTTAATAATTCATGAGAGCAATATTAGGCATGAAGAAGCATATATGAGATAATCTTAATCATAACTTAACAACATTCAATATGAGGAAAAATATATTACCTGAATAAATATGAAAGAGCATATCAAAAAGATGACCAAAAACATCATCAGAAGAAAATAATTCATATGGAGAAAAATCTTATGCTTATAGAAAGAGCAACAAGCTAAAAAGAAATAGAGCAAAATGCCACAAAATCATCCAAAGCAAGAAAAGGAAATATTAAAAATATGATTAAATTAAACAGAAAATCATTAAAAAAATAAGTTAAGAATACATGAGAACAATATTAGGCATAAAGAAGCATATATGAAAATCATCTTAATCATAACTAAATATTATACAATATGAGGTAAGATATATTACCTGAATAAATATGAAACAGCATATAAAAAAGATGACCAAACATAACATCAGAAGAAAATAATTCATATGGAGAAAATCTTAAGATTAAGAAAGAGCAACAAGCTAAAAAGAAATATATCAAAATGCCACAAAATTATCGAAAACAAGAAAAGGAAATGCTAGAAATATATTAGCACATGGAAAAAGAGTAACACAGAGAGGACAAAAGAGACACAAACAAAACATCCGAATACTCCGAAACATTGACTCTGTTAAGCAAAAAAAACAAGATAAGTAGAAAAATAAAATAGTGAACAAGACACGATTAAAAAAATACAGTGTACTTATAACAATGAGAGACTCACAAAAAGAAAGGATAAAGAGGAAAGAGAAATTATTATCTTAGTCAATAGGCTAAAAAATTATCACAACACCGAGGAACTAAAATAGGAGAACACTACCAAAAGAGTACAAATGAGTCAACATAAATAAGAACTGAATACCAATAATATAAGCACAAACGAAATGAATAACCTAAACCATACAGCT
The DNA here is from genome assembly GCF_964261635.1 of Lissotriton helveticus. Taxonomy (NCBI): domain Eukaryota; kingdom Metazoa; phylum Chordata; class Amphibia; order Caudata; family Salamandridae; genus Lissotriton; species Lissotriton helveticus. The sequence goes on along the minus strand of NW_027611659.1, from coordinate 2,157,493 downwards.
AAGCCTATAAAGAGAACAGTAGAGACAGTTCAACACTACCAATACAAACAACCAACATTCTGAAGCAAAGACATGTAAGCTCGCAAATACCAGAAGGGTATAACAACAGGTACAGACCAGAAATACATATTATTCCAAGGACTATTCAGGAACCAGAGGCGCTAGAAGAAGGCGAGGATTCCATTTGCGATTCAGTCTGATTGTCCAAGAAAGCAGACAAGTCGGAAGGTTCCTAGAAAATCTGAGAGCTGCCTCTAAAAGTTATTCAAGACCGTGAAGGACCAGCAAAAGAAAATGGAATATTCATGTCAGCAGTCGCCGTCGTAGATTGAGAAACTCCTTCCGTCGGATGACAGTATCTCTAGCAAAGTCCTGAGAGATAGCGATTCTGTGACCTACCCAAGTAATCGCTTAATCTTTCCGGATCTGTGCTAAAATTTGTGTTGATGTCGTAATAGTTTGAAAACCACCAACCTAGGGTGAGGTGAAGACTTCGGTTTGAAAGCAGGAACCCTGTGAGTACGTTCTATTTCAAAGTCTTTCAGAAAGGAAATATTTAGCACCGAAGGGATCCAAGTGAGTAAAAAATCAATCATTGAGGGAGACTTTTTCTCAGCATCCTCAGGTAAAACAAAAATTTGTATATTACTTTGACGGTTTCTGTCTTCCTACTCCGTGATATCTCTTCGTAATTCAGCTAAGGATCACTCCATATTCTGCATGGATTTTGATTGTTGATGCGTAGAGTCTTCTACCACACTGATACGTGCTTCAGCATTAGAAACTCGAAGAGAGAGGTTCTTAAAATCAGTTCTAATTGCTGCAACTTCGACCTGAAGTAAGTCAGTATTTGTTAGAATCGGAGGTCTCTGGTTGGCACAGGCATGCACTTGTGACAAGCAGGGACCTTCTCCTCTAGTCAGGGCAAGGGAACTACTCCGTAAGATTAACCCCTGCTCACCCTCTAGGTTGCGTGGCGCGAGCGGACAAGGCTAATCCTCAGGGCGATAGTTAGTTAAGCATTTATGATCACATACAGTAAACCCATTGACCCACCACAGACAGACACCAGTCGTAAGGTTGTATCAAAAATACGTAGACTTTATCTAAAAGATATACTTCATATGCAGGATGATCACTAGACCATATAACGTTTAACGATTGAGGCCACCAGATTTAAATAGGCAAAAGTTCTTAAGTGTTCTTGGTCAGCAAGGTGCGCTGAGGGTCGATGCGCACTTCGCGCTGGTGAAGCAACCCGTTGATGAATGACAGACGACAGGGAAAACAAATGTTGCGGACCCTGGATCCGATGTGAACTCGGGATCGAGTTCAAGTGTACCTTGGGCTGAGTGTCCGAGGCGTTTCAGGCGCGGCCACTGGCGAGGGTGGACCCGGGACGGGGCCAAAGGTTCTCTGAGGAATCTATCCGGCTCGAAGCCCCCTCGAGGTGCGAGGTGGGTGAGCGGGACGGTATGGAGGGATGCGGCGGTCCGGGGTCTGGAGCAACTCACGGGGCGAGGCACCGTTCAGGCCTGCGGGGTGTGCTACTTCTTAGTACGCAGGATCGTACCTGTGGGTCGGTGTGGGGCGTCGCGTTCTCGGGCAGACAGGTGCAGCACCGGGCCTCCGGTACCAACGTACTGGAGGCTTCCTTGTGGTGCGGCACGGGCCTTGGTATGCAGGAGGGCAAAGCGAGACAGTACAGACCGTCCGGGGCTATCAGATGCGCTCTGTGCAGATTCCGGCGGGAGAAGATGAGAGGCGCACAACGCGCTCTGTAGCAGGCGAGGTGACAGGAGAGTGGGCGGCCCGGCATTGGATGCGGAGAGCGGCTCAAGCTTGAGCGGGGCTCTCGGTGGCGGGGCAACCAGGCTCCGAGCTGTCATGACCTTAGGAGGGGCGAAGGCACTCGAGTCATAACACCGGCGAGGGAAGGCGACTTAAGGGCCCAGCAGCAGACGGGCACAGGCAGAATTGAACCCACTGGTCCTGGGGTTCAGTTCAGGGGGAAAGCTCGAGATCAAGCCCTTGGAGATTGTTTCAGGCACAAGTCTTCAAAGTCCTCTCTGGTCTTTTCCTCTCCGTTCTGAGCAAGGCACCACTGCAGGCCAGTCCCCAAGGTCAGGGACAGGTTTCCTTCCTTCCGCTTCTCTTGGTCCTTCTATTCAGGCAGAGGTTCGTCGTGGTCAAAACAGGATCTGATTTGCTAGGAGCAGGGCTCCTACTTTTATACACAGTTTCTTTTGTCTTTGCAGGTCAGGGGGCCTGAGCCTGGTTCAACCCGGTTTTGGAGCACTCTGTTTACAGGAAGCTGCCATCTTCTTTCAGGGTGCAGGGCAGGGACATCAGACGCTCCGCAGGAGGGGGAGCCAGCATTGTGGTGGTGGAGCACAACCCTATTCAGAGTCAACGACTACTCCGCCCACCCATCCTGGAGTAAGCACCCCATTCACCACCTGGTAGCCCAGACTGTCCCCTGGAATTCCCCAGCCCTGTCATTCACATAAACCCAGACAGCAGATACACATCCTAGCAGAGGCGGGCTGAAATGATCAGGTGAGCAAATGCTAACTTTCTAAAAGTAGCATTTGCAAACACAGGATATTAAAATAAACCTTACTAAAGGAAGTATTTTATTATTCTGAGTTCAGGCATACTAAACTTGACGTGCCACCATGTTCCCTGAGCCTACCAGGATTATTTTAGCGTGTAATAATTCCGCCAGCTCATTCTGGCCTACAAGAACAGGTAGCCCTTCAATAGTGAAGAACAAAAAAGGGCTGTAATTCACTATTAGGACATGCCACACACATTGGGGCTTGTCCTACCTTACACTTACAATGCACCCTGCCCTTGGGCTTACCATAGGGGTGACTGATATGAAGTTAAGGGAAGGTTTAGGGACTGGCAAGTGTGTACACTTGCGCAGTCAGCGTGACAGTACCTGACTGCACGCAGGTTCTGCAATAGTAGACCTTAGACATATCTTACGAGGCCGCTTCTGTGTGTGGCACAACCAGTGCTGCAGGCCCACTAGAAGCATTTGTATTTACAAGCCCTGGCACTCCTAGTGCACGTTACTGGGGACTGACAGTAAACCTAATAAGCCAATCATGGACATCAATTACGGATACACTTTACATTGGGAGCACTTGCACTGCGGCACGGATTGGCGGTGGCGCAGTGCCCTGAGCAGCGAACACTAGCAAAACATCTGAGGCACATCAGCAAAAAGTGGAAGGGAGACTCACGGCAAGGTGCCAGGTCTAACAGTATTGGTTTTTATACTCTGCGCGATATCATGAACAGTGTTCAAGCGAGAAAGAATAGCATCCAAAGTAGTAGCAGAGTCCTTCGGTACGAGTTCCGGAGTGGGAGAATGCTGTTAAGACCTTTTAAGAGCAGCTTTAGAGTCATTGGGAGAATAGGCAAGAAAAGCAAATAGCAATGAATAAAGTCTCCACATAAATATGTCCCACAGACCGTACACTCGACACGTTACTGGTCAAAAAAGGACTCTCTTCAGACAATTGCCTAAGAAGCACCTCACAACGCCCAAAACAAAGCACTAAACGGTGTACAACCAGGCGCTCAATATACGCCCCTTCTGCAAAGCAAAAAGAAGAGGACGACGCTGCAGCAGAAAAAAGGTGGCTGAGGTAAAAAGCACAGAAAGCCCGCCAAAATACCGGAAGAGTTCCGCTATGTCCTGACGCAGGGACCACAGGAAAGACGGTCTCTAACTACAGAGAACAGCTCTAAGTCAATGGGAAGCGACAAACGGAGACTCCTAAAACTGAGACGCTCTTGAATTCCAGTCAAAGCATAGGAGCCGCCATTTTGAGGGGTGTTCCTGAAGAGATAAGCTGCAGAAGGAATAGCTTATTGAAAAACTGTTGCAGCCTCTTCAAACTCAACACAACCCTCTCCAGGTATTCCGCCATCAGAATCTTGAATTTTCAGATGTAGAGACAGGCTCGTTACATAATAAAATTGCGTAACCTCCAGGCGACGCGACGGAGCTTAGAAAAACGCGGCCATCTTGGCTGCGCGAAAGCCACGCCCCCCCATGATGATTTATTTTCAAGTTAAAAAGTGTTTAAATGACATTGCAGCTGATTTTTATTTGAGTGCTTGGTTAGATGGTGATGTAATCTTGTCTCATTCACCAATAACAATGAAATTTATGACATAAATTAAATGGTTATGTGACGTTACCCCGCATGCCGTTGCAAAGCCAAACATTACCCCGACTTACTGCCGGGGGAGCGCTGCAAGATGGAATAGATTAATTTTCTATTCCAACTCCAGTGTGTGCAACAGTAGCGAAGGTGTTGGAGTTAAATCCAACACCTTCTACTCACTGCTTCACACCTTTTTCGCTGCAACGGCATGCAGGGTAAATTCATGCGTTGTAAAGGTTGCAGTGTAAACGCTGTTTCCCAAAATAAATACTTGTTATTTCAAAACATCATTAGTAAAACAGCTACATCGCTGAATGTTTTTTAATAATTTGTAATGCCAAATTATGGCATAAAAAAAATAAAAATTCACCATTGCAATGCCAGCCGAGGCCAGGCCTATCGACCCTGCATGTGCCTTTTCATTTTCTTTTAAGCACTGCATGTGAGGGCAAATAATTCCAATTATTCCTATTTCTGGTGAGGGCCCGGGTCTAGTTCTGATACATTAAACTCCAAGCATGATATGACGCTGTACCAGGACTTGGTTGAGTGGTCCTTCTTCTGTGTTTATCTTTGTAGCCTCATGGTGAAGGGAACTGTTGAACTTGGCCCTTCTGGCAGGTTCACCCCTAAACTTTTTGCTTTTACTGGTGATATGGTGTTAGTGATTTTTGGCTTCTGCGCACATTACCACTGTGTCACAGGGTAAAGTGCGTGCGTGTAGTGAGGTTGGCCTGCCCTCCCATCGGAATGCATGGGGAATGTGCGTCCCTGGTAGTTCCTGATGCGTGGGGAGTGCAGGTGCGAGTCTGGTATGTGCAGACTCGTGTGATTAAATGTTGCGCGATGATGTGTGCGGTGTGACTGTGTCTAGTGTGGAAGTGCCACTTCTAGAAGTTGGCATGTTGGTGTAAATTATGTGAATTGACTGTCTGGCTTATGATTGGCTGGAGCTGGCTGGTGTGCCATGCTCCAGGAGTCAGGATGGGTCTGCCCCGGTGGTGAATGGGAGATCTGCATGAGTGATGTGAGGGAGGGGTGCACCTGGGTCCTTATTAGGGCTGGGCTTTCCCCACACAATGCTGGCTCCGCCCCCTGTGGTGCGACTGATGATCCTAGCCTGACTAGTGAATGGAAAGGGTGGCTGAGCACAACAAAGTGCTCCAAAATAAGTTGCATCTGGTTTTTCCCCCACCCTGCACCTAAGGACAAAGGGTTTCTTAGTATAAGAAGGGGCTGTGTCCCCTTACAAAAGTTTCTCTGTTCCTGAGCCAAGCTTGAGGGGGGCCTGCTGCTGCTGGGCACCAATAGGACCGCCACTGGGACTGCCTCCCTGCCCGGAGAACCTTGTGAGCTGGCCCCTGGGCCCAGCCTTGCCCCCCCCTTTCCTTCCTACGGACTTTTGTTTTAAATACTTCCCCTGGACTTTGGGGGACCCTAGCGCTTGGGAGCGCTTTTCTTTTATCCTCCTTATCGCAGTAGCGCTTGGGAGTGCTGTATTTATCCCCCTAGTACATGGGAGCGCTTTCTTTTCGTAGCAGGTGCCCACCCTGCGAGTGGCCCCTCAATTTGGACGAATTTGCAGCGCGGGTGCCCACCCCGCATTGCTGGCTGCCTATTTTGCCCATCTTATTTATTAATTCATAACGGGTGCTACCCCGTTTTATTATTTAATTACCGAGGGAGCCTACCCCTCAAAGTCACTGCAGCAGGCCCGGGGATCCTCTTTGAGGCGCTGTTCCGGAAGTGCTTCCCCCCCAGGACCCGGCAGTCTAGGCAGCCCAGGAGGAAGCAGCGGGAGCCTACCCCACGCCCCTGCAATCAGGAGGAGTTTCGCTGGTGAGGCCGCAGCCCAGGAGAGGAGCCACCGCCTGGAGGAGCAGGCATGGCTCCGGCATCACAAAGAGAGCCCTGCCGGTGGAGAGGATCGCCGCGAGCGGCGCCGGATACCCGGAGCCAGGCGCCCGGTAAGGTGGGGGCTCAGGGTTGTCCCTGTGAGGAGAGGAGGGCGTCGGGACACATTGCCGGTGTCCGCCCCCCCCGTAGCGCGATCCTTGTCCAGGGGGCATTGTGGCTTTCGAGTCCCCAGAGGAGGGACTCCAACGTCTGGACTTGCATCTTTCAGAGCCCACGAGGGCTCCAGGGGCCATTAACCTACCGAGTCCCCAGTGCGGGACTCCAGCGGCGCGGGGTATAATTGTTTTAGGGCTCCGGGTACCATTGTTCTGTAATGGTCCCGAGGGGGCCTGGGCATATTCCTGGGGTGGCCCCGGAAGGCAGCGGGCCGCTACCCCTTAGATCACCCCCAACACGAGAGCCTAGTTGTTTTTGAGCCACGAGGCTCCCAAAGGGCATTTGTGTATTTAGAGCCTGCGGGCTCCGACGCTGATTAGGGGGCATTTAATTGATCAGAGCCCACAAGGCTCCCACGTCGTGTTTGCCCGTATTATTGCTTCCCAGAGCCCCGTGGCTCCCACGAAGGGGGCACAGTTGTTTAAAGGGCTACTGCAAGCCCATGCCACATTTGACTACTCTCCAGCGGCCCAGAACTTAGTGGGCAGCTGCTATGTTTAGGCCTGTTTCTTTTGCGCATTTCTCCTTTGGCTACCTGCGCAGCCTGCCCTGACTTTTCTGGACATAGGGTGTTTCAGCCCCTGAGAGTCCAGTTGGCCTGGGGACCTTTTTATGTGTTGTGTCCTTGCTAGGAGTACATGTTTTTGGCCCTATGTGATATTTTGCGCACATGTGATACCTGCCTAATGTCATTGATGCAAAGTTCTTGCCTATACCTCTGAATCTATTGTAATGCTTAGGAGGTTGTTTGCCTAGTATAGTGATACTAGTGAAGTCCTGGTTCCCTGTGTGATATTTTCCTAAGGTGGTTAGGGTTGCGTAGGTGGTACTTACCTCTTACCAGTGGTTACTGGTTGTGTGTCCTATTTTCTATTTTGTGCTAAAGTGATTATTATTCTATGTTCTACAAAGTGCTATTTCTAACAAGTATCCTAGTTCTAAAAGTGCTTATTCCTGACAGTGGTCCATGTGGCCCTGTCCTGTGCAAATATCCCCTGTAAATTCTGCCCGTGCCTATGGCACATTGTAAAGTGTGTGTTTTTATCTAATGTCTTTGCTATAATACAAAGGCTATTTTTATATATAACCTTGTGTGGAGTTTCCTTTGTGGTGGGCCTTGGGTGTTGTTGCTGGGTGCGTGCGCAAATACTTAACTCACATTGCCTCTGAGATAGGCCTGACTGCTCGTGCCAAGCTACCAAGGGAGTGGCCAGGGGTTATCTTGGTGTGTGACTCCCTTGCCCTGACGTAGAATGGTGGTTTCTGCCTAACTTTGGCGCAAGCCTTAGCCAACCTGAAATCCCATTTCTAACAGGAACTATTGGCAGGGGTGTTTGTCCCTCTTTAAAGAGACTATTTACAAAGATGCCTCCTGTCCTACGTGATAATCTCAGCAGCTCTGCTGTCTAAGCACACCGTGAACGTCAGCATCTCTGCTGTCTAAGCACACAGTGAACCACAGCAGCTCTGCTGTCTAAGCACACTGGGAACCACACCTACCCCTTTCAGCAGCCTGCTCCGCCTTTCATCTCTACCTCCGGGTAGATACGCGCTATATAAGTGCAATTTTCATTTCATTTCATTCATTTCATTTCATGATCCTCTTTGTAATGTGCTCTTGCTTTCATCTAGCACCTTCCCTTCTCTGCAGCCTGCTCTAGCTTTCCTCTTTCAGCTGCTGCTCTGCTTTTCATCTTACAGCTGCCTTCTCTGTAGCCTGCTCTACCTTTCATCTTACAGCTGCCTTCTCTGTAGGCTGCTCTACCTTTCATCTTACAGCTGCCGCTCTCTGCAGCCCGCTCTACCTTTCATTTTACAGCTGCTACAATTTACAGGCGGTACTACCTTTCATCTTACAGCTGCCATCTCTGCAGCATGCTCTACCTTTCATCTTACAGCTGCCCCACTGTGCAGCCTGCTCTGCCTTTTATCTTACAGCTGCAATCTCTGTAGCCTGCTCTACCTTTCATCTTACAGCTGCCCCTCTCTGCAGTCTGTTCTACCTTTCATCCTACAGCTGCCTTCTTTGTAGCCTACTTTACCTTTCATCTTACAGTTGCCCCCTCTCTGCAGCCTGCTCCTCCTTTCATTTTACTGCTGCCCGTCTCTGCAACCCGCTCTACCTTTTATTTTACAGATGCTGCTCTCCGCAGCCTGCTCTACCTTTCATCTTACAGCTGCCCCTCTCTGCAGTCTGCTCCTCCTTTTATTTTACAGCTGCAACTCTCCGCAGCCTTCTCTACCTTTCATCTTACAGGTGCCCCTCTCTGCAGTCTGCTCCTCTTTTCATTTTACAGCTTTCCCTCTCTGCAGCCTGCTCTGCCTATATTCTTACAGCTGCCCCTCTCTGCAGCCTGCTCTACCTTTCATGTTACAGCTGCCCTTTTCTGCAGCCTGCTCTACCTTTCATCTTACAGCTGTCTTCTTTGTAGCCTACTCTACCTTTCATCTTCCAGTTGCCCCTCTCTGCAGCCTGCTCTGCCTTTCATCTTACAGCTGCCCTTCTCTGCAGTCTGCTCTACCTTTCATCTTACAGCTGCCTTCTTTGTAGCCTGCTCTACCTTTCATCTTGCAGTTGCCCCTCTCTGCAGCCTGCTCTACCTTTCATCTTACAGCTTCCTCCTTCAGAATGTGAAGAGCGCCTCAGAGCCCCCCCAGCGAATGAAGAGGTCCTGGGAGCCCCCCGTGTCTCACTGACATTCCTCTGCCCCGTATCCAGCAGCCAGTCTGTTAACAGCAGGGAGACTAGTGGGGTAGGCGCCCTCACGGGAAGGAACAGACCTGCCCTCTAGTTAAGGCCTATTCCATTTTATCCCAAATACCGGAGAAACCGGCTTTAAAGAGTGCCCCTCTGCACCATGACAGGGGCTTCTTTCATGACCATGGATTGGGGCTCAGGTACCCCCACTTCACAAACCTGACTTAATTCACAAATGTTATTAAGGGGTGCCTTGATCACAACATTAACAGAAAAGTCAAGTCAAGTCAGTCAAGTCATAACATTTATATAGCGCACTACATACCCAGAGGGTTTCAAGGCGCTTAGGAAGGGGAGGAGGATTATTTGTCAAATATCCACGTTTTAAGCTGCTTTCTGAACGCTAGGTGATTCTGGGTGAGGCGAAGGTAATCGGGGAGAGAGTTCCATGTTTTGGCAGCCAGGTATGAGAAGGATCTGCCTCCCATGGTGGTCTTGTTGATGCGAGGTACAGTGGCGAAGGCTTGGCTGGAGGAGCGAAGTTGGCGGGAGGGGGTATAAAAGGACAGTCGAGAGTTGAGGCACTCTGGTCCGATGTCGTAGAGTGATTTGTGTGCGTGGGTAAGCAGTCTAAAAGTGATCCTCTTATTGACGGGTAGCCAGTGGAGGTCTTTAAGGTGACCAGAGATGTGTTCGTTGCGTGGGATGTCTAATATGAGCCTGGCTGAGGCGTTTTGGATTCGTTGTAGTTTCTTCTGGAGTTTTGCGGTAGTACCTGCGTAGAGGGTGTTTCCGTAGTCCAGTCGGCTCGTGACCAGAGCGTGGGTGACTGTTTTCCTTGTTTCGGAGGGGATCCAGCGAAATGTTTTTCTGAGCATGCGAAGAATGTTAAAGCAGGAAGAGGATACGGCGCTGACTTGTCTGTTCATAGAGAGTGAGGAATCCAGGATGACGCCTAGGTTCCGTGCGTGGTCTGTCGGGATGGGTGCTTTTCCGAGGGCTTCCGGCCACCAAGAGTCGTCCCATGCAGAGGGGGATTTACCTAAGATGAGGACTTCTGTTTTGTCTGAGTTCAGTTTCAGACGGCTTTGTTTCATCCATTCAGCGACTTCTTTCATTCCCTCGTGTAGGTTAGTTTTGGCGGTGCTGGGGTCCTTGGTGAGGGATAGGATCAGTTGAGTGTCATCCGCGTAAGAGATGATGTTGAGGTTGTGTTGGCGGGCGATGGCCGCGAGGGGGCTCATGTATACGTTGAAGAGGGTGGGACTGAGTGAGGATCCTTGTGGTACGCCGCAGATGATTTCAGAGGCCTCGGACTTGAATGGTGGGAGGCGAACTCTCTGGGTTCTTCCGGTGAGGAACGAGGTGATCCATTCCAGTGCCTTTCCTTGGATTCCGATATTTCTGAGGCGTTGTAAAAGGGTGCTGTGGCAGACTGTGTCGAAGGCTGCAGAGAGGTCGAGGAGGATGAGGGCGACTGTGTCTCCATTGTCCAGTAGAGTTCGAATGTCGTCTGTTGCTGCGATGAGGGCGGTCTCAGTGCTGTGTTTGGCTCGGAAGCCAGATTGTGAGGGGTCGAGTGATTTGTTGGCTTCGAGGAAGGCGGCGAGCTGGATGTTGACAGCTTTCTCGATGACTTTGGCCGGGAATGGAAGAAGCGAGATGGGGCGGTAGTTTTTGAGTTCGGTGGGGTCTGCTGTTGGTTTTTTCAGAAGGGCGGTGAGTTCAGCGTGTTTCCAGTCTTCTGGGAAGGTAGCGGAGTTGAAGGAGCAGTTGATGACGTCTCGGAGGTGCGGAGCTATGACGGAGTCTGCTTTGTTAAAGATGTGGTGAGGGCATGGGTCTGTGGGGGAACCAGAGTGGATGGAGTTCATCAGGCGGATGGTGTCCTCAGTGGAGATTGGGTTCCAGGCGTTAAGGGTGTTAACGGGGGGAAGATGGTCAGCTGATGGTAGGGTGGGTTGGCTTCCGGGTTGGTTGTCAAAGCTATTGTGGATGTCAGCAATCTTGTTGTGGAAAAAAGAGGCTAGGGAATCGCAGAGGGTTTGAGAGGGGGTGATGTCGTTGGAGTTGGCCGAGGGGTTGGAAAATTCCTTGACGATGTTGAAAAGTTCCTTGCTGTTGTGGGCGTTGTTGTCAAGTCGATCTTTGAATGCTGTTTTCTTGGCTTTTCGGATCAGTTGGTGGTGAGTACGGATGGCGCTTTTGAAGGCGTCCTTGTTGCTGGTGGATGGGTCTTTTTTCCAGGTCTTCTCAAGGGAGCGGCACAGTTTCTTGGACTTCTTGAGGTCGTCATTGAACCATGAGGCCTTTTTGATGCCAGGTTTGTGTTGACGTTTTTTCAGTGGTGCTAAGTTGTCGGCGGTGTTGGATAACCAAAGGGTGAGGTTGGAGGCGGCTTCGTTGGCGTTTGAAGAGAGGGCTGGGGAGGTTTGAAGGAGCGATGTGGAGATCTGTTCTGTGGTGATTTTGTTCCAGTTTCTTTGTAGAGTTGGTTGGAGGTGGATGGTGGGTTTCGGCTTGTTGTAGGTGAAATGAACGCAGCTGTGGTCAGTCCAGAGGAGATCCGTAGTGTGGCTGAAGGAGACATGGTTGCTGGAGGTGAAGATGGGGTCTAGAGTGTGACCTGCGATGTGGGTGGGGGAAGTGACCAGTTGTTTAAGTCCGAGGTTGGCGAGGTTGTCTAAGAGGGTGGCGGTGTTGCGGTCGTTGCTCTTTTCAAGGTGGAAGTTGAGGTCTCCCAGAAGGATGTAGTCTTCGGAGGGGAGCGCGTGTGGGGTGATGAAGTCCGTGATGTCTTCACTGAATTTTGCGCGGGGTCCTGGTGGTCTGTAGAGGAGAGTGCCTCGGAGTGTGGTCTTGGGGTCGATGTGGATCTGGAAGTGAAGGTGTTCGGAGTTGGCGAGGTTGGCATCAGAGCTGGTTGAGATGCGGATAGTTTTCTTATGGACGATGGCGATTCCACCTCCTGTATGGTCAGTGCGGTCCTTGCGTGTGATCTTATAGTCATCAGGGATAGCGATGGCGATGTCAGGGGCGGAGGAAGCGTTCATCCATGTTTCCGTTAGGAAGGCGACGTCAGGAGAGATGGTGTCAAGTAGGTTCCAAAGGTCAATGGCGTGCCTGTGGACCGAGCGGGTGTTGAGAAGGATGCATTCTAGGTGGTTGGGGTCGGGAATCTGTGTTGTGGTCGTAGCGGAGATGTTGTCGGTGCCGCTAAATTCGCAGGAGGGGCAGGAGAACGGTCCATGGGTGCGACCAGGAGCGGCTTGGAAGCAGTTTGGGGCGCGACCGGGGTTAAGGGCTAGGAGGGTGGCGGCATCGTAGGTAACGCGGGGGGGCTGGGCAGCGCGAGGGGCAGGGGGTCTGGCGCTGGGCGCGGTCCAGGCGCGGACGGGCGTAGACGGGCTTACCTTTGGCGCACCTTCGGCGTGGCCGAAGCGCGTGGACGCTGCGCGTGGGGGCATTGGCCATAAATGGAAGGTGGAGGGGGCGGAGCGTGGGAGGGTGAGCTGGGAGGCGTTAGCGAAGGGGGAGGGACGGGCTGCAGGCACAACAAAATGGAGGGTTTCTAAACAACAACACGGCGCTATGCGAGGGCAGAGTAGATGCACCAAAACAAATGCGGTCAGTTACAGCGTCGGCGCTATGCACACAGGTAGCAATTAATATTAAAAATCTCCAGATGGGCAACAGTAGTAATAGCACAATACGCCTGAGATAGTGTCTGCACTAAACAGCTATCAGCTACGCAATGCGGAGCGCTACGCGGTGGAATGGGCGCTTTATCACGGGAGAGTAAAATGCTAGATGAAAGATAAGCCAGTGATTCAAATGAATCAAATAATCAGCGCTACGATACCACAGTGGCGCTTGTAGGTCAGGAGGTGAGCAAGGAGCAACCGCTTCGCAGGGAGTTCAGCTGGTCACAGGGGCTTCTCAGCCGAGTGCTTCCAAGTGCTTCGTGGGTGGGAGGGTGAGCTGGGAGGCGTTAGCGAAGGGGGAGGGACGGGCTGCAGGCACAACAAAATGGAGGGTTTCTAAACAACAACACGGCGCTATGCGAGGGCAGAGTAGATGCACCAAAACAAATGCGGTCAGTTACAGCGTCGGCGCTATGCACACAGGTAGCAATTAATATTAAAAATCTCCAGATGGGCAACAGTAGTAATAGCACAATACGCCTGAGATAGTGTCTGCACTAAACAGCTATCAGCTACGCAATGCGGAGCGCTACGCGGTGGAATGGGCGCTTTATCACGGGAGAGTAAAATGCTAGATGAAAGATAAGCCAGTGATTCAAATGAATCAAATAATCAGCGCTACGATACCGCAGTGGCGCTTGTAGGTCAGGAGGTGAGCAAGGAGCAACCGCTTCGCAGGGAGTTCAGCTGGTCACAGGGGCTTCTCAGCCGAGTGCTTCCAAGTGCTTCGTGGGTGGGAGGGTGAGCTGGGAGGCGTTAGCGAAGGGGGAGGGACGGGCTGCAGGCACAACAAAATGGAGGGTTTCTAAACAACAACACGGCGCTATGCGAGGGCAGAGTAGATGCACCAAAACAAATGCGGTCAGTTACAGCGTCGGCGCTATGCACACAGGTAGCAATTAATATTAAAAATCTCCAGATGGGCAACAGTAGTAATAGCACAATACGCCTGAGATAGTGTCTGCACTAAACAGCTATCAGCTACGCAATGCGGAGCGCTACGCGGTGGAATGGGCGCTTTATCACGGGAGAGTAAAATGCTAGATGAAAGATAAGCCAGTGATTCAAATGAATCAAATAATCAGCGCTACGATACCGCAGTGGCGCTTGTAGGTCAGGAGGTGAGCAAGGAGCAACCGCTTCGCAGGGAGTTCAGCTGGTCAAGAGGCAATCATGTAAACATTTAGATGAATTTTTAAAATATATGTCTGAGCCCCGCCTACGATGTATATTTTGAAATCAATGACGTGATAAGAGCTGCTCAGCTCTGTACCTCAGTGTCTGTAGTTTGCAGTTTGGGTGATTGAGGCCTTCACACAACGTCTTCACTCCTGAGTCTCGCAGATGATTGTAGCTCAGCTCGAGCTCTGTGAGAGATGAGTTTGTTTTCAGGACAGAGGCGAGGTCTTTGCAGCAAGAACTGCTGAAGAAGCAGCACTCTAGCCTGCAGAGAGAAGAGATATGGAGAGGAGTAAAACAGAGCACAGACAGGGGCGTCACAACTTCAGTTTTATCTGTATTTCCATCTTGTCCTTGACTTACTCCCCTCTAGGGACACATCCCACCTTACACATCCGACCACGGCCTGTTTATAAAGGAGTCTCACGAGGGCAGTTCTCATACTGGCAGAGGCAGAGTTAAATAGACATATTCATAAATATATTAATGCATGTTTTATGCTGGAGACCCTTAGCAGGTGTATAAAACGAGGACCCCCTGAACAATAATTAGCTCAATTCCTAGGTCAGGGGCAAATATTTATGAGAAAAAACACACCTAGGCAATTGTATCCTCTTGTCTATACAATGATAAATGGGAGAATTAAACCATCCAAAAATTGGGTTCTGTCTTTATTGTCATAATTTTTAGAGTTTCTATAAAAAACTTTTTTTTAAACATACATCATTTAAAAAAAAAAATGGTATTGGCATACAATATATGACAAATCAAACACAATATTATTAAAAACAATATCACAAATAGAAAAAAGATTATAACACAATACAGAGCAAAAAAAGGTGGCACAATAATAATTTCGACGCGCGTTTCGGCGAACCAGCGCCTTCTTCAGGAAACTCTAAAAATCATGACAATAAAGACAGAACTCAATTTTTGGATGGTTTAATTCTCCCATTTATCAATGTATAGACAAGAGGATACAATTGCCTATGTGTGATTTTTCTCATAGACCCTCAGCAGGTGTGAATGGTCAACTCACAACTTTGGTAGTTTTTGCAGTGACCTGTCTATTAATACACTGGTTGTTATATCTACATCGAAGGGATTTTGGTCAGAGGTCTTCAACCATTGGTATAAAATGTTGTTTAAGTTTTGCTCCACCCACAACAGCAGACAGCAGGGCAATCACAACTGCACATTGTTCGTATCCGCCTAAAAATAGCTCCTCCAACTTCAGTGACAAAGCGGAGTTAAAGTGGGTTATTTGTAGAAGCCCATTTAGAAGCTGATTTCTTTTCGCTCTTCTTTATAAAGTTCCTAAGTGTTTAAGTAACATTGCAGCTGATTTAGATTCAGGGCTCGGTGAGATAAACACGTATTCTCATCTCCTTCATCCATAACAATAATAATAAAATCCATAGCATAAATGAAAGGCTTGTTTTTAAAACTATCATTAGTAAAATACCACATCAGTAATGATTTACATTTTAAAGTTTGCAATGACATATGTCTGCCATAAAGTGCGAATTAACATCCGCACAGCCTGCCAAGGGCAGACCCGTTGGCTTTGTCACTGCTTGTTTTATTGTACTTGAAGCAAACCATGAAAGAGCAAGTGATTCCTGCCTTTCTCTCAATTTCTCGTTTTTCCTATTCTCCCCTCCTCCCTGGTGCCCTCTGGTGCTCTCCCCCCACTCTGGTGCTCCCCCTCCCCTTCTGCTTTCAGATGCCCCCATCCCCTCCTCTTCTGGTGCTCTCTCTCTCTCCCCTCCTCTGCTTTCAGATGCCCCCCCTCCTGCTTCCATCCCGCTTCATTTTCAGCTCTGCCTGGATCTCTAGCGGGTGATTGGCCGCTCTTTATAAATCCTGCTTGATTGATTGATTGATTGAGAGGTGTTACAGGAGAGGCTGCTCTCTGTCAATCCAATCCCTCTTCACTCAGAGAAAAGGACTTTATAGAGGGGTGAGTTTCTGTCTGAACCTTTTACAACCAGCCTCTACCCCGTAGAAAGATCTCAGCAAAGAGGGCGTGTTGTCATAAAAACAAGCATTCACCCTGAATAGAATCATAAGACAAGAGCGAGTCTTTCATCTAACTCTACCATACATCATCTGTGCACTGTTATATTGTGATAACACAAGGCCTCGTGCTCCTCTGAGGCCTTCTACACAGACCCTTGTGGAGAGTTCGCGAGAGCATGAATCGGAGGTTTCACCCCCTCGGGGTGCGCGCAGGGACTCACTCTGGAGGCCTCCTGCAGACTTCTCGCAGACCTAGAGCTCAAAGATAAGAAAGCATCCATATATCTGTTTTAAGAGAGTGCGTAACGGTGCAAAGCTGATGAATTTTAAGAGGACGGGACATCTAGTAGCCGGCATTCCTTTTACCCTGTTCCATTTTGTTTAACTGAGCTCTAACTATTCTTGGTTCCTGCACTGTAATGTGCTTCGTAAAAAAGATGTTATATAAAAAAAAAATGTAAACCTAGAAATTCACTGGAAAAACCCAAAATTAAGTAGTAGTTAGATATGGTAAAAGTATTTTTTTTAATAATAAAAAAACCTTAGCAATTCACTGAAAAAAACAAAGGTTAATGTGATGTTAGGTGAAAATGTAAGTGACAACATAATGTTTTGTACTAAAAAAAACCAAAGAAATTCACCAGTTACTACCCACTCTTCTACTCGTATCAACTTAATTTCTTAATATAAAATGATGACGTTGCGGCCTTGCGGGGTTTGATGCAGATAAAAAATGTTAGGTTTCGCCTGGCGTAGCACTGCGCAGCAGTGCTCGCGCAGGCGAAATCTTATGTTTACCAGTACGGGGCTTTGTCCCGCTTCTCTCTTCCATTGGCTAGCTCCATAACTGGCGGCTAGCCATTGGAAGAGAGATCTGTCCGTAATTGTCGGAGCAGATTCGTGGGCGTTCCCTAGATTTTTTCGCATCCTGCCTCTTTTAGAACGTCATGTGGCGGTGGGCGGTTGTTTATTTATTTTTTTCAAAGCTTTGTTTTTGTCATTCCTCCGAAGATGGCACCCGGGCAGTAGCTTACTTGCGAAGCTGTTTTGCAGTGCCGTCTTTTTTTTGGTGCGTGCTGTTTTATCATTGTTGCCTCGTTCTACTTGCTGGGCTCATGTTTTTTTCACCCCCACCCCTGTTGCTCGTTTTCTCACCCCCCGCCCCCCTGTTGCTTGTTTTCCCTTTTCGTGTTGGTTTATTTGTGTACTGTTTTGAGAAAAGTGCGTCATGAAGGATGTGGTAACTATGAGCTAATAGATTAGCAGCCTGCAAAAAAGACGAGAGGTCCAGCGAAGTGTGATGTGACCCGTGCAGGAAAGGTTTCAGCGTGGGAGTGTGGGGAGGCGGGATACCACTATTTATATTATGAGGAGAGGCCGTCGCCCGAGTGAAGAAAGCTTTGCAGCGTCAGTCTCACGCGCTGTCCTCCTGTCGTCTCCTATCACCAGCCTTTGTTTCAGGTCAGGATCACCCCTCCCCTTGCTGCCTCATCATTACTGGTCTGGGGACAGGTGGTGTGGAGTGGGGGCTTCCCTTTTGGGTTCCTGAGAGCTCCAAGCTTCTGTCCCTTGTATCATACTGTCTCCGCATCGGCAGCCTACTTCCGGTTCAGGGCCCAGTACAGTATCCCTGACACCAGAGCTGTGTGTGCATGTTATGTGCAGGTCATGGTTGTGTTGTGGGGCAGGGCTGTGCATACACTAGGTATGCGCAGGTGAGTGTTGAAGCACACTAGCACTGTGTGCAGTGTTTAAACAGTTTGTTAATTACCCTAGCAGAACTGTATAGGCATAGGGCATGGGCAAGCGAGGGTTGACGTGCATTGATACACTATGTGCACAGGTGGCACACATATCCTGGAACATATCCTGGTTCTTGTATCCTGGCAGAGCTGTGCACCCACTGGGTATGTATATATCAGGGTTTACGCAAATGACAAATAATAAAATGCTAAGAAAACTTCCTATAATAAAACACTGGATACATTAAGGTTTTAGTTTCTGATAATAAAAACGAAATGTGACATAAAAAGAAAAAGAGATTAAGGTAATGTTTAGGACTAGGTAGCAAGAGGCTTCTGAGTCCAGTGAGGTTACTGTGGATTGATAGACTTCTCTAGTGTGACATACGTTGCCTTTGTTGGAAATGAGGCCTCTTTGTTGGGGGTGAAAGGCTTTTCAAGGGGAAAGGAGCAGCCTTTCTGCAATGAGAGGGTGCGATATGGGAAGTGAGAGGCTGTTCTTTGCTCCGCCTGTGAGAGGGGTGCTACCTTACCTATTTTTATGCTGCACTTAGCTGAAGCTCAGGAGAGGCCTGCACTGTGGGGGATGAATGAAACACCAGAAATTCCTCGCTGACCACCTTCGTCTCTCACCAGTCTTCACCACAGACCTTGCTTGTCCTCATCCATTTACCCTTTTCTCCCCCAACCAGGGCTACTTTCTGATCTGTTAGGTTATTTCAATAAATGACCCACGCCTTTGACCCTGCACCCACTCCCCCCCACACTTTCCATACTTTTTAATGCACTTCGACCTTTGATTACATGGTAGGCGCATCCTTCGTCACATGGCTTCTCAGCGCTAGCACATCCCGCTGGTCTGCTCTCCCACGAAGCAGGCGCGTCCCTGCATGTTTATCAATCCCCGGAGGAGGTGCCTGTGAGAGCCGGGATGAGCTGGAAACAACCGACACCTGCAGTGTGAGAGACAGTGTGTATGAGAGACAGCAGTGTGTGTAAGAAAGACAGCAGTGTGTGAGAAACAGCAGTGTGTGTGAGTGAGACAGCAGTGGGTGTGTTCAAGGCAGAGTCAGCAGTGTGAGAGAGACAGCAGTGTGAGACCTTTTATTTATGTTTTAGTTTTTGAAACATAAATAAAACGAATTATTTGCAATGTCAATAGCACAAACTTGCGTAAATACGTGACCTATTGCATTGAAAATGCAATAGGTTTCGCATTTGCGAGAGATTAAGCTGTTGCCATTGTAAATGACAATGCCATTTATTTATCTGTTTTCAAAACGAACACATAAATAAAAAGTTTGTCATTTACAATGCCAATAGCTCAAACTTTTGCAAAGGTGAAACCGTTGCATTGTAAATGCTTGTTGTTATTATTACAGAGTGACTGTTGGAATTGGTCCTGCCGAATGCCTAAGAAGCAAGAGCTGGGTCTTGAAAAAGGCAGAAACATGTTGACCATCTGAGGGGAATATTTTTTCCAAACCTCCTTTTACGTTTCCTTTAATCCTATCCACTGGAAGCACTTGATTAAAATGTGTTTATAGCCTACCAGGAGATAGTTTTAGATCCACTACACTTGATATGCTTAGCACTCTGCCTCTCACTCACACCTAAAGCTCTTCTTTATTACCTAAAAAGAATCTCAGCTGCTCTCCGGTGGAGAGTTGTAGCCCTCAACAGGTGCCTTGTGGTCCTGAAAGAGGGAACCCAATGATGACGCCACCATCTGGGGGAGGAGGGTTCTCGTCCTTTAAAAATAGCATTTTCTTCACATATAAGAGCATGCTCTTAATGACCTGGCGTACCCTTAGGTGTGCTGTAAGTAAAATGTAGGACATGTACTTGTATGTTTTACATGTTTTGGAAGTGACAAACACCACAATACGTTTTTCACTACTGTGAGACCTACCCCTCTCATAGGTTAACATTGGGAATTCCTTAATACACTTTAAGCTGTAATGCCTGATTAGAAAAAGAGTAGCTTTGTCATGTTTCATATCTTTGGAATGGTAATGGTAAATCCTATTTTCTGGTAAAGATGGATTTAACAGTACTTTTTTAGAAATCCTACTTTTGGACTTACCCTGTCTAGGATAATGGTTCCTACTTGGACAGGTTGAATACCTCTGCCAACCAGAAAACCAATGTCTAGCACTCCTGTTCGACAGGAGAGTTGAAAATGGTCCCACCAGACAGGAGCAAAGACATGTTTCCCTGCCGCTGTAGTGCGGGCAGGTAAACTCCTGTGTCCCAGGGCTGGGCTCCCCAGGACAGGGTTCCCAGTCCCATTAAAGGCTCAAGGAGCAAGTGTGAGGCCTCCCTCCCTTTAGCTTTTACTGACGGCCATAGGGAAGGGTTCCCCTGGCCATTTTTAAGGCTAGTAGATGGGGTTGCAAGCTCCCCCTCCTTAATAAACACATTGGGCCTTGAGAGATCAGGTCCCAAAGGCCTAATACTGCTCATGGAGGGGAGCTAAGCGCCTCTCCCCTTAAGCAAGATATTGGGCCACAGGGGATGGTGTCTCTGGCACCTAAAACAGCTCAGGGAGGGGGGCACGTGCTGCCCTCCCTTGGTAAATAGATTGGGCCTCAGGGGATTCTCCTCCTCTTCGAGCACAGCATAGGAGTGGCTCCCCTCTTTCATAGATATCCTTGTTTCTTTATTCAATATAAACGGTCATGATAGTGTGACTTAGTGCTCCATCCGCAGCTTTCTTTTATAATAATTGTCGGGCCTTCCCAAGGTTACCCCCACTTTTTGCTGGTGTTTCACTTTTTTTCAACTTTAGTCTGGCTGGCTCCCTGCTAACCAGGACCCCAGCCTAGCTGTTCTCTCTCTAAATTGATTACCTGTACATTAGGTTCACTCCAGATTGGGTACTGGGTTGTGAGTCCCTAGTATATACCAAGGGCATAGGTACCCCAGAGGCCTACCAGGGGTTGAAGCATGTATTATGCCACCACTGGGTAGCCTTCCAAAATGGCACCACAGGTCGGCACTTGCATCCTGGGTAAGGCTGTGTAAGCACCCTTTACTTAGATATAGTATACCTATATCCACCTTTTAAAACAGACACATATAAACATATAGTCACTCTTATGGCAGGCCTTGACAATCCTGAAGGCAGAGTGCTTGGTTTTGTGTGAGAGGGTGCCCTAGCATGAGCTGAGCCCCTCTGCTGCTTCCGGAATCCCTTACTTATATCTATTCTGTGATACAGCCATACCATATACTCTTATACTCTTAAGTGGATTATAGTCCTCACGGTTAATGCGAACTTTGGAATAGCTGCATCAAAACATGCTGTGTTTGATGTCAAACACTTTGGAATACTACCCCGCCAGTTCTGGCGGCGAGGGTAGCATTCCACCCTTCTAGAGGGAGAAGACATGTACACAATGGTCTAACCGGTAAAAGTTAAACAGAGCCCCAGCATCACACAATGGATGCTGCAGCCACAGACACAAGTCTGACCTCCTGCTGCTGGATGACACTCCGGCAGGGGAGGCCTGGACAATAGGTTTCCTGTCCAGGGAAGTATAACCACCTCCCCAGACAGGCTGTAGTGTATTGGGGCTGGGTGGGTGCAGTCAGTGAATGCTTTTCAGACACTGCCTGAGGCACAGAATGTGTCCCTGTGCATACCCCAGTTCAAACCTGTTGCAGGGGCACTCAGCCTCAGCTCTGGCGCAAAACTGGACAAAGGGGAAGGGGTGTAACCACCCCCTCCCCAGGACCTCCCATAGGTGGGACCCTAGAGATACTCCAACCCCTAAACTTGGTATAAGTATAGGAACCCAGTCACCTGGGTGAGTCCCTCAGACCTTGCTGGTCTTCTCCGAAGCCAATCTTTGTATTCTGCATGGGTGGCTGTTGTCAAGGCTTGTTGGGTCCGATCCGGAAACCGACACGGGAGCACTCTACATCCGATGTGGGACAGTTTGAATCCAGCTCCTGGTTGTTGTTGATGCCTCCTGGTCCTCGTAGCTGAAGAGTCAAGCTTCACCTACTTCACTTGAAAGCACCGGACATCGGCCGACATCGGCTGGCATCTTCTTGTCGCCTCCCTGGTCACTGGCTAGTGACCCAGACTCTGTCCCCTCTGCTTTTAGGTTCTTCAGATCTCCGATCCCCCCTTGGATCCATCCGTACACTTTTCATCTGGTCGCCTGCAGCCCTTCTTTGCAGCTCTCCACTGGAATCGATGACGAAACCCAACACGAAAAGAAACCTATGCACCCGGCTTCCCTGGGTGAGGTAACACGAGTAGTTTGGTGCTCCCATGGGTCTTGACTCTCAAAATGTCCAGTACTGAAGGGGTTTGTTTGCAGTCCACTCCTAATTGTCCTTATTCTTTAAAAATCTAACATTAACTTTCTCCATAGAAGTCAAAGGTGATTCGCGGCTGTGTTTAGACACTGTACGTGTCCACCGTGGGTCTCCTGCGTCCCTACCTTGGGTGGTTCCTGGTTGCCCCAGTGGTTCAACGGGCCCTAGGCCTTGTCTCTATGTTCGCAGCGGTACTTATACCACTTTCTTAGTATATGGTTTGTGAGGCCCCTAGGGCAAAACGTATACTGTGCTAATTTACTGTGTGCTATTTAAGTGTAACTTGTGTACTTTTGCCTCTAGCCTCATAAAGAGACTAGAGCAGTGTGTTTAGAATAAATACATATATTTTATATATATGCCTGGTGTGGTTCTCCTTTCATTTGATCATTCATGTAGTTATAGACTGGAAAAACAAGCTGCTTTACATTCCTTCAAGATTTAGCCTGAAGGCTGCTCTCCACAGCGACCACTAGGATAGCTTTCTATAAAGGTTTTCTTAAACCTACCATCAATAAGGGTCGTTTAGATTGGTGCAAGGTGCCCACTAGAATAGTGGACATCATATGCCAGGCCAACTTCTCACACCGCATACTACCCACTATAGGGCGCCTGCAATTACCACAGAGATGTGCGCCACATGTCGATGTTTTGCAAAACTGAGAAGGTGACAACTAGCGGAGCCTACTGCCTTTTCCCGAGCCGCTTGGAAGCCTGGCGCCTTGCTAGGCTCTGTAATATTGCTACAAGCACTTTAAGCAGCTGATGCCCAGTTTCACAAGGTCTCTATTACAAAAAATGTGCTGGTTATAGAGCGGTCACGCTCGGT
The DNA here is from genome assembly GCF_964261635.1 of Lissotriton helveticus. Lineage (NCBI taxonomy): Eukaryota > Metazoa > Chordata > Amphibia > Caudata > Salamandridae > Lissotriton > Lissotriton helveticus. Next base: position 2,134,727 of record NW_027611659.1, on the reverse strand, counting down.
GTCAATTGTGGGACTGGGCCTATGCGGTAGTGTGTTTCCCTTTGTAGCATATTAGGGATTACAACCCTGGGGCTCAGACCCCTTTAGAGCCTCTGGCATGCCAAAGTGAAGCAGGTATTGCCCAGTGCAAAACATAGCCCTAGGGCTAACCTGAAATGGTCATGACACTTCTTAACAGGCATTGAGCGTTCTGGGTGCACCCAGTGCCGAGCACTTTCTGCTCCAAGGTCCTGCGATTTTTTGGTGCCCTTCTGAACTCAACAGCAATCATGCACCAAGGGGAATTGAAATGAAGTTGGAGACAGCAGTAGATGATAAACCAAGGGAATTTACTAAGTAGGAACTAATACACTTCAGCCTCAGCAGCCAGCCACCATCAGGTCAGCTTCAACTCTTCATAACTGCCCCCTTCAAGCATCAACACCCCATCACCAGGGACAACTAAGATACAGTCCCAACATTCCAGTTGAGCTAACACTGATTTACAATGCCTATCAGTGTTAGCTGAAACATGTAAGATACTACAGGAATACCGAGAGGAAGAAACCATCAAGGTCCTTTCTCTAGACACCGAGTGTTGTGAGGCGGTGGATGCCTCCAAGGGACCATTGGAAGGTGACTGATGCAATTGGGGAACTCTTACTCAGGGCCCCTTGACTGGTTCCAGGAATAACCCCTGTCCTCGGGTTCTCTACAAGAACCAAACCACCCTTTGCTCAGGCCCCCCAAATGGAAAGTTGATTCTAGCATGGACCTCAGTGCCTTTAATAGGTTGAAGAAGGCTTTCCTTGTTCGCTCTGACCCAACAGACCTAGATGGTGCGGATGACGCCATGGACGCGCAGCTCAACCTGACTTTGTCCCATTCCCTGGTGTCCTCCTCCCACTCCCTCCGTTGCACCCTTAGACACCCAGCGGAGGATTCCTTGGACATGACTGATTCCTGTCAGCTAAAGTGGGCAAATATGCAGCATTCCTACTGGGCAAACCTCTGGAGAAGGAGGCGTGGGCCCGTCTCTGGGCGGCATGTCCGCCCCCGTCTCTAACTGGCACGCTAGAATTGCCACATTCCTCCTAAAGTACGTACAGGATCCTAAGAAAGGTATAGACAGGCCCTGCAAGTCCTGCCAGGACAAACTATTGGATGTCATAGTGATGGAGCAAGGACTCGCAAAGAAGAGACTTACTCAGAAGAAATCCCCTCGTCTAACTCACTAACATGTTATTAATTACGTGTTGTGTAAAACTATTATGCACCACATGAACACGCAGGTTAGTGAAGCTCGCCTATGTGTTTGCTAACACTAATAACATGTACGAAGGACTAAAGAAAAAACGCTTAAACAGGGATATCTTTACTGCGCATGCGTCAACTGCATCTATGCAATATGACAAATTAAAGCTTGGAGGGAAATTCTTGTGCATGAGCAGAAGGCACTAAAATGGTGTCTTGAAGACTCTCGTACATGGCACCTGCTTAGCTGAAGCAAAAAGGAGCTATTTTAGTAATGCTAATGCGGGGAAAGTATTAATAAGTAAAGGGGAATAGAGTGGAGATGGGTGGTATTCAGTGAAACCATTTATTTTTTGGGAAGTAACATTTGCCTTTCTGACTTTATCGCTAGTGCGTATTTGGGCCTCTCGTGTATAACTGAATTAAGCTGAGCCACATGACAGCTGCGCATGTCCACTGAAGGTGAACCTGGAATAATGAGATGGAGTTTGAACCAAAGCCAAGGTCACCAGATGACCCAGCCTGAGAACGGACGGTGAAAAGTACTGAATGGACCTAGATTTCAGATTTTAAACAAATGTTGCAAATTAAACATAAATGCAGCTGGGAAATAAAAATATGAATTAAAATTAAGGGGATGGGTTTGTGAACAATGGTTGAACTGAATAAAGTGACATGTAGGCGTGGTGTGATGATCTTCCCCCCTTGCCTGACCAATTAGATTTAGTAATTTTACGATATTGAAACTTTAGTGGGTGGAACATGAAGAACGAAAGGTATAATTGAAATAGTTTTAGTTAGTTAGTTAGAGACGGAGATTTGCTGAATGCTTCAGTGCTCGGGATGCTGTTGGTGTAGCGGGTGATGATGAGGCTGGGAGAGACGCTGTGAGATGCTGATGCTGCAGTGCTCGGGATGCTGTCTGTGGAGCGGGTGATGATGAGGCTGGGAGAGATGCTGTGAGATGCTGATGCTGCAGTGCTTGGGATGCTGTTGGTGTAGCGGGTGATGATGAGGCTGGGAGAGATGCTGTGAGATGCTGATGCTGCAGAGCTCAGGATGCTGTTGGTGTAGCGGGTGATGATGACTCTGGGAGAGATGCTGTGAGATGCTGATGCTTCAGAGCTCGGTATGCTGTTGGTGTAGGGGGTGATGATGACTCTGGGAGAGATGCTGTGAGATGCTGATGCTGCAGAGCTCGGGATGCTGTTGGTGTAGCGGGTGATGATGACTCTGGGAGAGATGCTGTGAGATGCTGATGCTGCAGAGCTCGGGATGCTGTTGGTGTAGCGGGTGATGATGACTCTGGGAGAGATGCTGTGAGATGCTGATGCTGCAGAGCTCAGGATGCTGTTGGTGTAGCAGGTGATGATGACTCTGGGAGAGATGCTGTGAGATGCTGATGAAGACGCCAAATGCAGAACTTTCTATCCTAATTTAATGGGGTTAGATAAGAAGATTTCGGAAGAATCTCGAGGAGGAAGAGAGTGTCAGAGAGGGGTGCGACGCAACCATCGGTATTAGAGAGGTAACTATCCTATCCTGAATCCTGTCCTGAAGTCTTTGTCGCCTGAACTATCCCAGGGGACCCCCACCAGCCCTCTGGCCAGGGGGTTGGTCTTCACACCATTCTTGGTAACTATAACTTCACGTTATTTGCAGATGTTCTTTTCTCTCTGTCCTCTCCTTTCCTGAGCATTGATCATTGCGTGAGTCCAAAGTATATGTTTAATGATTAATTAATGGGACGCCCAAAGCCATTTGGTGCTGGTCACTTACTTTTTGCCACGTCATCTGGGATCCTTCTGACTGCTTCAACTACTCGCTGATGACATCGACCGCAGAGCGCAGAACTGCCCGGGACTACAATCCCCAGGAGGCAGTGTGCTCTCGCGGGACTTGCTGAGATATGGAGTCCCCTTTAAAAATCACCGAGGCTCCCGTGGCATGGGAAGCGCGCGGGCTCACACGGCTGAAGCCCTGGCCAAGGGCGGGCCTGTCCTTGCCCGTCTGTGCCCGGATGAGGCTGGGCTGGGCCTATTCTCTTGGTTGTACCGGGCTACATCAGATAAAGACTTACATTAAGGAACTGAACTGGTAGTAAATGTGACTGATTTTGAAGTAATGTGTGTGTGTTCTCTGCTAATTGTTCAAGGCAGGATGCTGAGTGGAATATAAATCCTCATATTACGGCTATATTTTTGTATCTTCTAAATATACGGTGGAACAAAGATATTAGGGCAAGAGCATTTCGGGCCCTGGAGATCATACATATATTACATCCAGTGAAGAACTGTTTTTATTATGGGCTAAAGAAAAATGCTTAGTCCTAAACCGAGTATAGAAAAAAAGGTCTCCACCGACACATGGCAAACCTTATTGAGCTATCTCACAGGGGCAAAGGGGGCTCTGGACAAACAGATCTTTAGAGGTCGGGTTATCGCGTAACACCCCTGAACCTGAACAACCTGCGCCCTTGGACTCCGCTAGGTCTGGTTTAGAGTCTAACGCAGTCTTGAATGGCTGTATTCAGCAGAACTCTGAGGAGAGTGTGGTGAGTGATTCTGACTCCTCACTACAACCTCCTCAGAAAAAGCGGAGGAACCCTCCACCTGTGGAGAAGTTAAGGACTGATCATGGCATTGGTGGAGGTGGCACAAAAACATCTAAAGCAACTGTTCATACCGTGTTAAAATCAGTTCATCAAGGGAAAAGGAGGGCAGGGTCAAGAAAAGGCTCTTGTGAAGGCAAGGATGAGGCAAGTAGAAAATGTGATGCACAAAGTAGCGAGTTAAAAAGTCTTAGGACCTTGGTCGAAAGACTGGATCTCTATGTTAGGGTCAGATTGGACCAAATTAGTGACAGATTGATTCTCATTGAAGCATCTATGTCCAATATGATTAATTTAGTTAAAGACATGATTTCGACATCTGTCGACACAAGAATGGCTAATAGGGGAAACACCCTGCAAAGTGGGTTACCAGGCGAACCAGAAAGAAGTTTAAGTATAACTAAAGAAATTGAGTACCCAATGCTTAAAATTACTAATCCCAAGGAAAGTGCGATTCAGCCCAGAAATGAGATGAACAATCCAGTAATTAGTACAAAGCAAGGGGAAGGGTACAGGGGACCTAAGAGGATACTAGAGGATGACAAGCTCATCCCCTTTACCCAGGCATTGCAACATTCAGGCCCTCCCCTTCTCGTTCAAACCAAAAATAGACTTGGACTGGATCAACATCTCGACTTACCACCTGAGGCCACCCCTTATATAATCATCCTGGCAAATGTACCAAAAAAACTACCCGTCAGACAAAGAAACTTGGGAATATTTGAAGAACAAATCACTCCATTGGTTAGGCAGGAGGACAGGATTAACAGAACCACTTTTTAATGAATTCAAGATGGTGAGAAGGGTGCAGTGGGTCGGGACTCGTGAAAGAATGCTTGTAGGTGACTGTATAGTTCTTATTTTTAGATCTCCCTTGCTTGTTAAAGAAATACTAAAGGTGGAAGGAAACTATCTATTAATACCAGATGGGATTAATGTTCTACCACTTGGCTTATTTTTACCCGCCTCATAGTAGGAATGTGAGAGTATTCAATTAAAAAAGAGTCAGAAAGAATCAAGGTCACCTCTACAATGTTCCAATTTTCAACAGGTACGATATGCTATCAGGTTTGGAGGAAACAGACTGACTGGCCAAATCAAATCTCAATTTTCAGAGGGTATTTGATGAATCCATTAAGGTGGGTCCGCTTCCTCGGGAATATGTTTTAAATCCTAATCCCAGGTCTTCTATTGTGAAAATGAATCAGTATCACTTTCTCAGTCTACTCATCATCCTGGTACCCCAGTAGGCACTGGCTCAAAGTCGCATAGTAATTTGGTGTTAAAACAGGGAGACGTTGGAAACGAGATGAACCGTGGCCACTAAAGGGACCCAAACAAACATGGCACAGTGCAGACTGTATCCACTGGCGAGTCCAGTTTTTTTTTTATTGTAATTATTGGTTTTGCAACATTCAAATCATGTTACCTTAAAAAACCAAACGCTAACAAATAGCCATTTCCAGCACACACATAGTACGCATAACACACCGCCATATTTCAATACAAATCTCATATCCTGTCAATTTACATTTACCAATGTGCAGAGTATCGATCGGTTGGGTATACAGTTGATGTCAGTTCAGCAAGTATCTTCAGAAGACATAGATACACAGTTAATATCACTTGGCATAGCAGGTTAGGCTGTTGTGCACAACATACATATAAAGACTTGTAAATACTAATTGCACTATCCCAGGAGTTACATCACCCAAGTCCACATTCTCCAATAATACTGGTCCATCTGTCATACTATCGTGACACAAAAAGACCTAATCACATACAGAGGCCTCTGCGTTCGATCGTGTCCATTCCAGGAATGGGTCCCATATTTCCCGTGGGCAGGAAGTGGAAGGCATCTGTTCCCAAAACCGCTTCAATTGAGTATGCCCATACGTCACATCAGATAGCCAGTCAGCAAATTTCGGGACTCTCTTCCTGCCCCAGCGAATTGCCACTTGTCTACGAGCATAAAGTAGCAAGAGTGCGTGTAATTTCCTCCTCTTTGGCACAGTGTCACATACATATCGTAGTATTCCCAGTAGCGGGGATGGTGAATCAGCCCTGCCAACCATCTTATTCACAAAGTCAAACACCTCACCCACTCAACTTCGGGCAGTCCCAGGCCACATGCAAGAACATCGCCTGCGCATACCCACACCTCCAGCATCTATCATCCTCTCTCAATTGCATGCGGTGCAGACTGATTGCTGTCCTGTAGTATCTGTGCAGAAATTTAAAGTGAATGAGCCTCAGGCGGTAGTTGGGTGACAGCTCTGCCAGTTGGCCACAGCAGTACTCCCACTGGTCCTCTGTAATTTGCGGTATTAATGTGCCATTTCAGAGTTCCATGGATTTGGGCTTTAGCGCCGGGTAGGTGCTCTGCATCGCGGTGTATAAACGTGTCATCATTTTCCTAGCCGAGGGCAGTTTGAGAACATTTTCAAGCGGTAACAATGTAGGGGGGGCCTCGGGGAAATTCGTGCCCAGCTCCCGGCATGTAGCGCGTAGTTTGTAATATAAAAATGTATCCGCAAAGGACATATCCTGCTCGTCAGGCAGGGGTGGTCCAAACTTGTTGGTCGGGTAAAGATCAGCAACGGTCCTGAGCTTCAGATGCTCTGCCTCCCTCCATACATGGCATCATGGGATTGTTCTCTAACAACATGGATGGTGCATAGAGCATCAACAATACCGCCCTCTTTTGCAACTCATGCCATGCCCACCTCACCATCTCCCGCCTTAGAGGTAATTCACTTTGGTTAAACGCCGCAATGACGGAGAAAGAAGGGAATTCTCTCACCCTTTGTGTTCTTTAACTGTAATTGACAATGCGCACATTCTTCGATATGTCTGTGCTCTCTTGATACATCAACTAAGCCCGGCTTCACGCCCGTCACATTACTGATGGCGCCCTTTTATTTTAAACATTACAGAAGGATTTATTCCACAGTACGGGACCCGAGCAGCGTACCTGTTTAATTTGTTTCAGCAGATGCTCCATAACTGGCCAGGATGAATACCTTATAAGTAAGTCCTTCTCCCGCACTCACCCCCATATAGGCTCTAAGTCCTATGTTAGTCCTCTGAGACTTCGTTTAATTTATTACAGAAACCCGAGGAGCCCACCACGGCCCTTTCTAGGAAGAAGGTACAGACAGTTATCGTCTATTGATGTAGGTAACAATCCCCTATTACCTTCCAGGTATTATTATTTTTACAATCACCTCATGAACTGAAACCAGTCTATATATTATTATTTTCAGGCTCTCCCAGTTACCTTCCTGATGAAGACCCCAGCATGAGGCTTGAACTAACCCTTTAACTTTTACGGGGGTCGAAACGTAGAACTACGCCATCTCCACACACCATAGAACTTAACTAATGGAATTGATTTGAACCTATGAGTGATGTCATTCGGGAACTTTTTCTCATAATTGTGTTTGTAAAGGCGTTTTTGGATTTTAATATGATGATTTCAATATGTCACAGCACCTTTACCCTGTCCCTCACTCCCTATACACATCCTTTCCTTTCCTCACGAGAGCACTTTAAAATGTAATGACTCAACAATTACATTGAAATAACTTGGGTATACGTGTTGATAAATTTATTGTTAAATGATCAATTAATAACTCTGCATGAATAAATATGAAGAGAGTTTTCTGAAGAGTTTTTTGCAAAATTCAATGTCAATTGATCAAATTCAATGGTGATTGTGTGTTAAAATTAAGTTTCACATATCATTAGACATTAAGTCAATCACTACTCGGATCCGATTTTCTTTGTACCACCTCACCATCTCAGCAGTGTCAACGTCCTCTCTCGGACGTTTCACCTTGTGATATAGAGCGACGGACAGCGGCACCAGGGCCATAATGTCCTTCTCAACCGCAACGTGTGGCTGGAATGGAGTCTCATGTATCCAAAAATGAAGGAATGGAGCCTGCGCGCATAGGGCACAGAGCTTCATATCCGGGGCGCCCAGTCCCCCCTGTCGCAATGGAAGGGTCAAGAGATCCCATGACACTCCGGCCTGCCCATTTGCCCATACCAGGGATAGCAGTTGCGAGCGCAAGAGTCCATAAAAATGCTGGGTCAGAGGAATGGGCACATTCACAAATAAATAAAGAAATTTAGGCAGGATTACCATCTTTGCAAGTGCCACCTTTCCTGCTACGGATAGAGGCAATTTGGACCAAATAGTGACCTTCCCCTCCAGCCAGGCATTAGCCCTGCCAAATTTTAGGTTCCAGATGTCTTGGAGATTCCTGCTCAGCCACACCCCCAGATCTTTCACTTCCGCTTCCTCCCACGGTAGCGGGAACTCGGACAAGATCTCCCTTGTAACCTCCGTCAGTGGGAAAATCACCGACTTTGCACAGGTTATGGTCATACCAGCAAATCCTCTAAATGGTATAAACTCCCGCAGCACTGGGTCAAGATTTTCAGCCGGGTCTAGTATGTATAGGGTAACATCATCAGCATACAGAGATATCAGAAGGCTTTGTGTACTAAACCCAATGTCCCTAGCAGTGTGGTGGTGTCGTATTCTTGCCGCCAATGGTTTCATAGCTATGGCAAACAATAGAGGCGAGAGTGGACACCCCTGTCGTGTCCCTCTAGAATTGGGCAGCGATTCCGACACCATGTCATTAACTCTAACGTGGGCCGTGGGGAGAGCATATAACAACTTAATACGCTTTACATATAGTGGACTGAAACCCATGCGATGCAACACCTGGAAAATATACGTCCACTCCAAGGAGTCGAACGCCTTTGTAGCGTCTAAAAATATTGCTGAAGCCTGGACACTGGGGTGTAGGCAGTGTATGACTGAGAACAGCGTGCGCAAGTTATGGGACGTTGATCTCCCCGGAAGAAAGCCAGAATGATCAGGAAGGGCAATCATTGGGAGCATTGGCTGCAGTCGATTGACCAAAAGTTTGGCATAGATCTTACCATCCCCATTGATAAGTGATAGCGGCCGGTAGGAATCTAGTTCTACTTCTGCTTTGTTTGGCTTCAATAATGTGATAATCAAAGCTTCACGCATAGAGGGTGGTAATACTTCCGCCTCCAGGGCCTCCTCATACACAGCCAGTAGTCTGGGCGTCAACTCATCGACATAGGCTTTATAAAAGGCGGTGGTTAAGCCATCCGGTCCCGGAGCTTTGTGCAGCGGGAGACTTTTTATAACTTGCGCTATATCGTCTGTGGTGATGGGTAAGTCCATATATAACCTGTGGTTGTCATTAAACCATGCAAGCGCAACTGACTCAAAGAATTGAAGCATATTTTCAGAGTGTGGTTCCCCACGTGATTTATAAAGGTTAGAGTAGAATTTATGGAATTCGTTCAGCACTTCACATTGACCTCTCACCATTTCACCATCCATTCCCTTAATCTCATGCACAAATGACACATCTTTGGTGACCTTGATCATGTTCGCCAGTGTTCTGCCCAGTCTGTCACCCTCTCCATAAGGCCTCGCCTCTGAATTCTTCCCAAGGAACTTAACTTCTCTGTTCGCCTCCTCTTCAAATTGTAATAACTTAGCTTTGAGAAGGACCGCCGTCTTAGCATCTGCATTTGAATACATCAGCCCTTCTAGGTCTTTTATCTGTGTCTCTAGCGTCGCTAATGTCCCCCTGATGGCCTTCAACACCCCCGCCTGCCGCGCTATACATTGCCCCCTTATGACCACTTTAAATGCGTCCCACAGCATGGCTTCGGTGTCCACTGACCCTGAATTAATATCAAAATATGTGTTGATATCCAACCTTATTTCTTCTTTAAATGCCTCGTCTAATAGTGAATTCTGAGATAGACGCCAGGTAAAGGCGCACGGAGGGACCCCGGGAATGGACAGCTGGAGTAGCCAGGGCGCATGATCAGATAGGGACCTTGCCATATGCGATACCGCAATCGCCCAGGCAGCCACCTCTCTAGATACTAACCAGAGGTCCAATCTGGACCAGGCCATGTGGTGCGTAGAAATACAGGTACCCTCCCTCAGTGTGGGATTTCGTTCTCTCCAAATATCTAAAAGATTACCATCTGCCATTATATCCGCAAGAGCCATCCGCGCCTGTGGGTGCAGTGTCCTCGCTGTACTTTGCCTATCTGCGTCATCTGACAAAACAGCATTAAAGTCTCCACCCCAGACAATCGTACCACAGCCAAGCGCCGTAATCCTCAGCCATATTTGTCGAAAAAAAACAGGTGAATCTGTGTTTGGCCAATAAACTGCTGCCAATGTCACCTCACGCCCACATATACGCCCCTTCAACAAAATGAAGCGCCCCTCAGGGACTATGTATGAATGTGTACACTTCCAATCAGATCCTTTCTTTACAAGAATGGCCACCCCTCTCGCATATCTTGAGTGCACAGCTGAATATATCTCCCCCATCTGGTATTTTTCAGCTTCTGGGACGGTGTTACATTAATATGTGTTTCCTGTAGAAAACATATATCTATGTTATGCCGTGCTAAATATGCATGCACCAGTCTCGCCTTTCTCCTATCATTTAAGCCCCACACGTTCCAAGTGATTATGTTTAACTTATTCGCATTCGACATCATCTAAAATCTACAGTATCTACTTCTACTCCCAACTCTGTCATATTTGAAATCAGACATAAGTACTGCCCACCATACGTGGCTTCTGAAACATGGCTATGAATCAAACATACAAACCCCCACCCTGAACCCACACCAACCCCCCAATCAGGATGTAGTATATCCCACAAGAACGTTTACCCATAGAAAACAAATACTGCATAGGGATCCTTCCGAAGTGGGGCGAGGATAGACCGGCATACACCCCTACTTACGCAGGGTGGCCAGGGTTGTTACATAAAGTGCTCCATTTGTGATAAGGGACAGGGAACATAACAATCACATACACCCCACCCCTGCCGGGGGGGTTGTCTCGCGAGGCTATCCCTCAGGCCCCATCGGCCTAAAACGCATTGTGTAACCAGGCTAATTTATGATCATGAACAAGTTCCAACAAAAGTACAATAAAACCCAACAAATGAGTCATTGTCACTCATCCTGTCTTCAGTGGGTTTATCCGTTTCTCCTGTTTTCCTGGTCTTTTTACCAGCGACATGTTTGGCGAATTTCAGGGCAGACTTCGCATCCGTAAAGTAATGTGCAGTGCCATTATGAGACACCTTACGTTTTGCTGGATATAAGAGAGAGTATGGAATTTTCGCCTGTAACAGTAGTCTCTTCGCCGGGATGAATTCTTTCTCTCGCCAGGCGCAATATGACATCCCTGTCCTGATAGTTTAATAACTTGACCAAGATGGGGCGAGGTGTGCTGCCCACCGGCGGCTTCTGTCCTAGCTTCCTGTGCGCCCTTTCCACTATGAACACCGTCGATAAATGCGGATCAAAGAGCTTGTGGAGGAGATCAGTCATGTAGGTTTCCATCTTGGACATTGCTGTTGTTTCTGGAATTCCCGTTACTTGGAGGTTACTTCTTCTAGACCTCGCCTCCAAATCATCTTTCTTAGCTCTTATTTCTTCCAACATCTTATCCATTTGTAGCATCTGGCTTTTCGTCTCCGTTTAAACTCGTGAAACTCCACATGTCGGTTTTCAAGTCTAGTCTCTTGCACAGAGACTTGGGTTTTTGGCAGTGTCCAGCTGTTGGGTCAACGTGTCCAGTTTGGAATCTATACTCCTGAGGCTAGTGCGCACTTCCAGCAATAGCGCCTTCACGTCTACCCCCTCCGCACCAGCGTGCGTTTCGGTGTCGGGCCCTCCCTGTGCACCAGTTTCGGAATCCGCCTGCCTAGTCGACCTGCGGGCGTCAAAAGTTATTTAAAGTTGCTTCAATTCTTGTTTCCCCATGTCGGACACCAGCGTTTGGGGCGCAGGGCTGTTGTAACGTTACATGTAAATGTCACTTGGTAGCCAGGATGGGTATGATTCCGCGCCCCTCTCAGCTCGCCTCCTCGCGCGGTCTGTGGCTTCCCGTATATTCACCTCCTGGGCTCCAAATTCGCAGAGGGGGAGAATAGATCTGCAGTGTTGCTTCGGTTTCCACATGTAATGGCGGCACCAATGCAGGGTCGCCCTTCTCACTAGACAGAGTTCCCACTGTGGCGTCACCCAACTTAGCACCGCCACAGCTCTGCAGTGCCAGTTCCGTTTTGCGCCCTCACTGCCCGATGTACCCGTTAGGGTAGGCGCACGAGTCCGTGTGTCATGGTCCCACACCAATGCGCACAGCCGGACCCCCACGCAAGGTCTTCGTACTGCACAAAATGGCGGGTCAGTGCATCACCTCCTCTTCTCACAGGATTGTAGCTGAAAATTCCAGTAGTATTGCCAGCCGGCAGGCCCACATCTCACCTCTCTGCAACAGTTCCACAGGTAATCATGGCATCCACGTCAATTCGCCTCAGCGCTTGGTAGTGTCTGAAATAGGCATGAGGGCCTCCGGCCCGATCCGCTTCCTCGCCTCGCAATGTTAGTTCCCGGTGGACGAAATAAACATATACCACTTACTTCGTGGCAAGCAGATGAAGCAGCCAGACCAACAAAACAGCCTCAATGTCCCTCTTACGAGTGCACAGCATCAGCGATCAAGCAACACAGCGCATCTCCCAGCACGCCGCTATTTTCTATTTAACTTTGGCCTCGGGTTCGGGAGTGCACAGCCACTCGTCCACTCGCACAGCGTCCCCGTCTCAGGGCCGCGACGTCTTCCCAGCCTCGCATTTAGCCTTACACCTCCCTCAGTGTACCCCGTTGCACCACATGGTAGCGCACACGGGGAATCAGAGTATTTCTCTCCGTAGCTCTCTGAGGCCTCAGACGCTGCAGACTTTATTTTCGAGGTTGCCCAGCGCCCTCCGGCCATAGCCTGCACTTCGCAGCTGCCTTCACAGGTCTCCGACCGGAGCTTCGCTAGTTCGGCACTTCTGCCCTCAAAACTTGCACCGCCGACGTCTCCGAGGTTCACCTCTTCAGTCCACTTCAGATACACCGTTTCTGACACAAATGGAGCAGGATAAATGTAGGATTAATCACCTAGCCGGCGGAGCTCGCCTAGGTAGCGGCCATTTTGCAGCTCGGCTAGCCAGGGCCCCAGTGAGTCCAGTGTTAACATCGCCTATTGGAACGTAGCAGGTCTTTGCTCGAAAATTATTAACGAGGTATGGCTTAGGTTTGCCGGAAAATTCAAAGTGCTTTGTCTCCAAGAAACTTGGGCTTCCTCACCCATACATATGGAAGGTTATAAGACTTATTTTTCGCCCGCCATTCCCTCTATTTGTGGGCGAGCCAAAGGTGGGCTGATAATATTTATCTCCAAACTCCTGGAGATTAAAGAAATAGTTTCTCTTAAAACTAGACCTATTTTCCAAATTATAATCCTTGCCATGAACAAATATGACATTTTTGTGCTCGTTAATTTTTACAATAATATGGTTAAGCTTTTGCTAATTGCAACTTTAAAAAATATTCATTCTTCCCTGCAGGAATTTAAGAATAGGAACACTAAAAACGTATTCATAATATTGGGTGGTGATTTTAATTTAACGCCTTGCAGGATTAACGCCAATCAAACTTGTGGATTGGCAGACGAGAACAGTAATGATTTAACTCATTTCCCGCATACAAGAAGTGGGGATTGTCTGAATGAGACCCTATTCTTTTTGAAACTAGGTCTAGCCAACGAATTGGTAGTACCTACAGGTCCACTCAGTCAGACTTTTAATGGTAGAGGAGCCACCTCTATTATAGATTTCGTATTTGTATCGAATAGTGCTGCGTCCCGTATTCTGAATTTTAAAACACACAATAATACCAGCGATCACTTCCCAAATAGTGTTACATTATCCCACTCGCATAAATCTGATAGAATTAATCCACCGAAAACCCTTGGGCCCAAAAATTTGACCCTTGACAGAATTATTGGGTTTTCGCTTAAGGGGAATAAAGTTGACCCACTTGAGATTACAAATAAAGTAGTTAAGAACTCTCTTAAAGCCATAGAGAAATGTTTAGACACTACTACCCCTCATCAAGAGGTCCTAACTAGCTTTGCACTCATAACAAATGCAGTAAAAGAGGCCCTGTTTATCCAATTGAAAAATAAAAATAGTAAACTTAAAGGTTGGTTTAATAATGCCTGTATGAAAGCTTATTCGCAATTAAAATTAGCTTTACATAAAGAACAAAGAGACAAACATGGAATCGTCCTCCTAAGAAAGGCCTATAATCAGGCTATAAAAGTAAGAAAAGCTGAAATAAAGAAAGATTTATGGGAAGAACTACATAATTCATGTATGAATAAGGACAATGCTTTATTTTGGAAAATTATTAAATCTCCTTTTCTTGTGGAACCTGAGGACCACCCGAAAATTGAAATAGCGATGGATGAAACTTCATGGGTTGAACACTTCTCGCAGATATTTGGAGTTGGAACTAAGGAAGACAGCAGGCTAACAGAAAAGAGACCCCTCACCCCAATCCTAATCCTACAGCTTTCCCTGTTGCCCTTGATATCACCCCGTTGGAAGTGGAACACGCCCTAAAGGCTCGTAAAGGGGGAAAGGCGCCTGGCCCTGATGGGGTCCCAGTAGACCTTTTTAAATACAACATGGACCTGTGGGCCCCAATATTGACCATGTTCTTAGTAGCTTCTTGTGCAGTTGGACTCATTGACTCGTGGTCAGAGTCAATTCTGGTCCCAATATTTAAGAAGGGCCAGAGCCCATTTTGATACCATCCTATTTCCCTTTTAGACTCTTTGGGTAAACTAACTGGACGTATTATCCTCGAACATTTACAGCAGTGGGCGGCTGACCATAAGATGCTGTCAGATCTCCAATTTGGGTTTAGGGAGGGTCTGGGCACCACGGAACGAGCCCTTAATTTAACCCTCCTAATGGGCAAATATGTGAATGCCAGGGGGGGGGAACCTGTATACGGCTTACGTAGACCTAACTGCAGCCTTTGACTGCATAAGCCATTCTAAATTATGGATAGTTTTAACTAATATGGGTGTGGAGTCCTCCTCAGTAAATTTTCTTTGAGAACTGTACACAAATGCCACAGCTAGGGTGAGGTTTGGCCTAGGATGGGAACTTACGGCATCGTTCAGGGTGGAGAGGGAGGTAAGGGAGGGCTGTGTCCTGGCGCCCTTCCTTTTCACATTGTATACCAACGGGCTTGAACAGGCCATGTTGGAGGGGTGCCAGGACTTACCACACTTGAAAAAACGCCCGCTGCCCGACCTACTCTACGCGGACAACGCCGTAATTATAGCACAAGCCTCTCTAGAATTACAGCGTGCCATTAATAGGTACCATAGTTATATGGCCAACTTGGATCTAAGAATCAACATTAAAAAAGTTTGTAATGTCTTGTGGATCGAGACACGAGAAAATGAGGGATATTTTTATTGATAACACTAAGTTGAAGGGTACCGCCACATATCCTTATTTAGGAATTTTGACTGATGATGGGTGCTCATGGAGACAGGCAATAGATGCTAGAAAACTGCTGTTCATGAGGGCTACTTCCGCTTTAGGTAATTTCTCTCAGAGATTTGGAAACAGGCCACCGGTGGAGATGCTTCAAATTTATACGGCTAAATGCATCAGTACAGTGATTTATGGTGCTGGGGTTATGGAAAAATAGAAGCCCTCCAAAAAGTTGAGAATAGTTTCCTGAGGTTCGTCTGGGCGATACCACAAGGTACCTCGACTTTTAATTGCCATTTGGAATTAGGTTTGCCATATGCCACAGATATAGTGGAACTGCAGCCAATTCTCCTATGGCATCGCATATGGTCTTCCTCCAAATTAGTTTTTTAACCAGGAGCTATTGAAAGATTGTATTTCGTTAGAAAAGTCTCACAAGATAGGATGCTTGTTATACGTTAAAAAATTCTTGACTGACTCAGGTCTGGTATGGTATTACCATAACCCCTCACAAATATCAGAGATTTCAAGAAAACACCTTAAAACGTTATGCCTGACACACCTGGAAGAATTAAGAATAGCATCAGAGGCAAATAAAATCTCGGTTCAAAACATCTTTTTAATCCAAACTACTATGTTTATACAGCCTTATTTAACTTTTAATTTGAGTGGTTTCAACAGATTCGTCTTGACACGTTTCAGGTTGAATGTATTCTATCGTTTGATTTCTTTTCCGAGAACAAACAATATTTTAACTTGCTGGTTTGCATTGTAATTGAATGTACTTGTAAAGATTTTTCTCTATAACTACATATTTAAAGATGATGAAAATGTTTTACTATTTTTTAAATGTATCCTGTTTTATGGTTTTTGTATTCTATGAGAACCAAATAAAGGAATTTTGATTTGATTTGATTAATTCATTGAATTTTCTCTCCTAAGAATGATGGTAACTGCTCTGTGTATTTTCGATGGGGTTCACATGAATTTAAGTTAGATAAAGGTTTTAAAACTTCCGGAGTCTGTGGTTATTTACTTTAAATGAATAAGATAGAGTTATTTTTAAATTTTCACCAGCAACTAGTTCAACTAATGGTCCATCGACCAGAAAAAAGAACATTTTGATCAGTGAAACGTTAGTTAGGAATAAGATACAACTAATCCTAAAATTGTGGAAAATCATAAACTTCGACTCCAGCAGTTTACTCGATTGTGTGTGTGTTAATGGGCCCAGGTGAGTATATGGTAGGGGAGTAGCTGATGTTGGTACGCCGCTTGATCGCACTCACAAGAACCCTAGAGATGGCTAAGGAATCCAAAGCTTTCGGTAATGTGAATTCCCATGACGTGGTATTCGGCTGGGTGCAATGCGCTGTAATTTTCCTGGGGAATGTCAAATACATCCTGTCGGCAGAGAGACAAAGGTCCCTCCTGATTAAGGTGGACCCGAGCTGGGGAACTTGGTGGTGATGGAGGCAGGAGCAGCGGCTCAAGGGGGACCATTTCAGAGAGCCCTTCATCAAGGAACTAGGGACATTTGTGGCTACATTCACTTTGTTGGATAAGGCACAGGCTTCGATCAAGACGATTTTTCAATCCTGAATTGTTTTGGGGCCCGCTGCTTCTACACACAAGGCCCTCCTTGGGGTCAGAGCTTCAGATAATGCCAGGATCTATCCCATTCTGGGGAGTTCTTCACCACGAGAAGAGGCCATAGAGGCTTCAATGCTGAGGGTGCCTCCAGGGGTCAGTTTCAGTCTGCCCAATCAGCAGAGTGTTCTCCTTTCTTACAAACTAAAGGTGGAGCGTCGTCTGGCTTTGCTTCTTCACAATTAGGAGGCTCTTCCCTCCGATGCATGGATTCTGCAAACCATACAAGGCTTTCAAATAGAGATTTGCGGTTCCCCCATACAACGCTCGAGTCCCGGTCCTTTGGTTTTTTCAGGGGATCAGGGTGCCTTGATACATCAGGAGGTAGAGGATCTGCTCTGCAAGGAGGTGATCATCCCAGCACACCTCCATCCTTGCAGTTTTTCAGAAATCTCTTCCTATTAAAGTAGCGAGAAGAAGGCCAAAGACAGGTGATCAACCTCAAAGAAGCCAATGGGTAGTTGTTGTACTGCCATTTCAAAATGGAGATGATATGGACAGAGGGGTCCCAGACTGAGGAGGAAAAATATTTTTTACCATAATACCAAATACAAACACAAATTAACAGACAAAGAACAAATCAAGGTACCATGTTTTATTCACAGGGTACTCGAAAACTTCTTATTAGTTTATCAAATATACATCAAAAAGATTTTTTGTTTTTAGAAGCAATTGTGCCCACGTACGTGAAAAAGGTGGTGGGGGGTGTGCAGTGGAGGGATTTGGTGATAATGAGGAAACAAATCTTCATTAGGTGAGAAACCAAATTTGTACAAGGTCAAAGTGGTTCCCCTCGTAGGGGCCACACATTACGGGTAAACAAAAACCAACAATCCTTGAAAACCAGACTTCTATGGACAGCTGTATTAATCTTGCTAGAGTTAAAAGCTTTTGTCGTGGGGGTAGGTTGTCTACGTTTCGACCCTAATCATGGTAGGGACAGTTTCCCTTACAGAGCGGGTCTTTTTCAGGACAAGGAAGGTGAAGTGGGCAAACTTCCTGTGGGAGAATAAGAAGAAGATTGATTTCCTGGATCTATCTATTATAGCAGAGGATGAAGTACTTCATACCACCCTATACAGGAAACCGGCCGAGCGAAACTCATTGCTTCAATACTCCAGCCACCACCCTAGGGGTCTGAGGGACAATCTGCCCTTTGAGCAATTATTGAGGATCCGTCGAAATTGCGCCAAGAAGGAGGGTTACATGGACGAATCTGCGTAGCTAATGGACCGTCTGATCGAACGAGGGTATCCTAGGCGATTAACAAAGAGGACAAGAAAAAAGAGCGTGGTTCAACCATCGAGAATCACTCTTGGAACCAAGCGACCGTGCCAACAACGTGGACTCACGCTTAATCTGTGTCACTACCTACACCACTAAGAGTAACGCCATCAAGAAAATATTCAATAAACATTGGCCCATTATATCGGAAGATCTGGACAGCAATACTGTGCCAATGCATTCTTTCAAGAAAGCCAGAAACATTCGAGATCAGGTGGTTTCCTCCTATCTGGAGACTCCACCTTTGCCTACCCTAACATCACTTTGGAACCTTCTACAGATTTTTGGCCACTACAAGTGTGGCAAGTGTAAAGCCTGCCCCCAGGCAATTCAAACTAAAGAATTTCACTACAAACACCATCAGATTAGATTAAAATCACACACTAATTGCAATACCATGGATGTGGTGTATTGTATAATCTTCCCGTGTGACTTAATCTATGTTTGCCAAATGCAACAACGGGTAAAAATGCGCTTTCTACAACATTGTAGTCGAGTTAGATGCAAAGTGACGGGTGCACCAATGGTTGAACACTGTTCGAGCAAGGACCATTCACCGGAAAGTCTAAAATGGATTGTTTTGGAACATGTGACACTTGGACCTAGGGGCGGAAATATAGCCCCTATCCTTAACGTCAGGGAATTAAAGTAGATTACATTCTTTGACTCTATCCAAAGTGGCCTTAATGAGTCTGAGAGCAGTTTTGCACAATTGGCTAACCTGTGAATCTATCTCTTTAACCTGTTTCTCACACTAAATTTTCTTCCTTTCCTTTCCTTTGCAACGATGTCTACCATCACGGCACATGCGCTTTATACTACCCTGTGTGGCAGGTACGCGCTTCAAGATATGACAACTGTGGCCTTTTGTTTGATATAGCTATGACTGATTTATTATTAGCCTGCATGGCATGTGCACATCACGGTCCACAATGATATGTCTCACTGTATTCTGATGGTTGATCATTTCCATTGACATGATTTTTTCCTTTTTTCCTTTTCATAGTCTATTTGAATTAATAGGGGGATGTTAACCCAGCCTGGTCTGTGTATTTTCACTGCCCTGCGAGGTTTGTGCACTGCACGACCGTTAGCTCCCTATTAATAAGCATAGTTTCCCGTTCTGCGTATTTATATTTTTTCTCTCTTCTAACGCGGGTGTAGCCACGTCCCCTCGCAACACTTCCGAGTTACTTCATTCTAGGAGTTAACTCAGACGCGAGTTTGATACACCACGTCTATGGCCGCGCTCCTTCCGATGTCTTCTCACGGCAGATAGGTAAGCGGATCAGCCACAATTTATCGAATGTCGCCCCCGACTAGGTCCATGGTACCACGATCACGTGGCTTACAGCTGCACTAAGAAGCACATGATCCCTTTCTCCTTTACAATGTAATTTTGCCAAATCAGAGCGCCGCGGTAAAAATTTCCCGCTTGAGCTCCCTGCTTATCTATATTTTCCTATCCCCTTTTTAGCAGTGAGTCCACCACCATTTCGCCTAGATTGAATCAGAGAGGACCTGGACCCAAATCCTCTCACAGGTAAATGTGTACACCTTCTCTATTATTAGAATAGTCACGCCACTCCGGTATGGTATTTAAGTAGTTTTGTGTATTTCCTACAGCAGCAACGTGACGACGCTTGCCTTGAGATGCAATAATTTGTCAACTCCCTGAATTAACCAGGTACATACGTTGGTGTTCTAGTACTGGTGACTCGGTAATTACTTTTTCAGAGCAAGCACGTAAGTATGCCTTTGCATTTTTACCCTTCAGATTTTTGAACTAATTGTGTGGATGCAGGACGCCTGACTACGCCCACCTACTGTTTACCTAACGATAGCAGGTAAAGGATGGGTTTTGTAAAGACCTTCACAATTACTGGCCTTTTTGCTGATCCAGCTTATATATGAGTTGTCTGGAACCCCCCCTTTTTGGTAACTCTCTTCGGTAGGCAATTAGGACACCATGTTTACCCTGTTCCTTTTGTAGTTCTCTCTCTATATATGTGTATGTTTTTAACTGTCTTAGTTTTAGCCCAAGCGTGTGATAATCCAACCCGCTATGGTTTGACTGGGATCCTGTATATAGACCCTTATATATTTTTCTTTTATTCTCCCCCAGGAAGTTTGCCCACTTCACCTTCCTTGTCCTGAAGAAGACCCGCTCTGTAAGGGAAACTGTCCCTACCATGATTAGGGTCGAAACGTAGACAACCTACCCCGACGACACCAGCTTTTAACTCTAGCAAGATTAATACAGCTGTCCATAGAAGTCTGGTTTTCAAGGATTGTTGTTTTTTGTTTACCCGTAATGTTTAGCCCCTACGAGGGGAACCACTTTGACATTGTACAAATTTGGTTTGTCACCTAATGAAGATTTGTTTCCTCTATTATGACCAAATCCCTCCACTGCACACCCCCCACCACCTTTTTCACGTACGTGGGCACAATTGCTTAGTGGTGTAGGTAGTGACACAGATTAAGCGTGAGTCCACGTTGTTGGCACGGTCCCTTGTTTCCAAGAGTGATTCTCGATGGTTGAACCACGCTCTTTTTTCTTGTCCTCTTTGTAAATCGCCTAGGATACCCTCGTTCGATCAGACAGTCCATTAGCTACGCAGATTCGTCCATGTAACCCTCCTTCTTGGCGCAATTTCGACGGATCCTCAATAATTGCTCAAAGGGCAGATTGTCCCTCAGACCCCTAGGGTGGTGGCTGGAGTATTGAAGCAATGAGTTTCGCTCGGCCGGTTTCCTGTATAGGGTGGTATGAAGTACTTCATCCTCTGCTATAATAGATAGATCCAGGAAATCAATCTTCTTCTTATTCTCCCACAGGAAGTTTGCCCACTTCACCTTCCTTGTCCTGAAAAAGACCCGCTCTGTAAGGGAAACTGTCCCTACCATGTTTAGGGTCGAGACGTAGACAACCTACCCCCACGACAAAAGCTTTTAACTCTAGCAAGATTAATACAGCTGTCCATAGAAGTCTGGTTTTTAAGGATTGTTGGTTTTTGTTTACCCGTAATGTGTGGCCCCTACGAGGGGAACCACTTTGACCTTGTACAAATTTGGTTTGTCACCTAATGAAGATTTGTTTCCTCATTATCACCAAATCCCTCCACTGCACACCCCCCACCACCTTTTTCACGTACGTGGGCACAATTGCTTCTAAAAACAAAAAATCTTTTTGATGTATATTTGATAAACTAATAAGAAGTTTTCGAGTACCCTGTGAATAAAACATGGTATCTTGATTTGTTCTTTGTCTGTTAATTTGTGTTTGTATTTGGTTTTATGGTAAAAAATATTTTTCCTCCTCAGTCTGGGACCCCTCTGTCCATATCATTATCTACCCAGGTCCCTAGACTCTGTTGGGTTCGACCCTGTTTGATATAACGTATTTCAAAATGGAGAGCATACAGCTTTTGTGCTACCTCCTGAGGCTGGCCAATTGAATGGTTCGTCTCAAAAAGCATGGGCGGATTTAGCGGATCTGGCGTACGCGAATTTGCGAATTTACGGATTCGCAATCCGCAAAATCCGCGAACTCTCGCGGATTTGCAGATTTTTATGTTATTTGTGTTCGCGAGGATTTGTGGACCAGTTCGCAATTGCGAACTTACTTGTCGGCTCGCAACGGTCGCGACTATGTTGTTTCTACGTCTGGTGTATCATCACAGGTTCACAGCACCCTCTGTTTCACCACTGCCACCCTCTGGTACACCCATGCCACCCTCTGGTACATCCTCACTGCCACCCATTAGGTTTGTTTATCACTGTAGATTATGGGGGTGAAGAAAAGCAAGCACACCTGCCCTGCTTCAACTGCCATGAATTAATTTGGGGTTGATTAATGTGTCAGTGATTTTGAAACTTCCAGTCTGGCTGGCACCTGCTTCCTTCCTTATCTGTAATATGCTTTCTGTTGCAGTGAAAGCAAGCACACCTGCCCTTCTTCAACTGCCATGAATTAATTTGGGGTTGATTAATGTGTCAGTAATTTTGAAACTTCCAGTCTGGCTGGCACCTGCTTCCTTCCTTATCTGTAATTTGCTTTCTGTTGCAGTGCAATTGTTTTTCACAGGACCTTTATGGTCTACTTGTAGCTATTCTATGAGCCTGCTGTTTGGGTCATAGCAGGGTCATAGAATAGTTGCAAATAGGCAACTGAACTCTGGAGGGGCCCTTCAGGAAGCACTAGAGTGAATGGTTACTAATGTTAAGTTTGAACTTTTGCACCTGCTGATTGCTTTCAGTTTTGCAAAAATCGTTTTTCTACTATTTCGCGCGATTTGCGGGGCGCGAATCCGTGCGAGATAGATTTCGGTAGCCGCGAATTCGTGCGAATACACTATTTTTTTTTTGCGGCGTGTATGTTCGCGTGATTTTTTGCTTGTTCGCAAGGCGCTTGTAGCGATACATTTGCGAAGTTACCCTAGCGGTCGTACACGGGCGCGGCCATCTTGTTTGCGTGACGTAATTCCGTTTCCGCCCGCTATGTGTAATCTCGCAAAGTGTGCAGCTCGCTAGTACAATTTCGCGCGTGATCGCGAGGAAAATCTCGCGCGAACTTACCCACGCGGTCGTGAACGGGCGCGGCCATCTTGTTTCTCATTCATTGCTATGGTTCTGGTCATGCTTTCTGTATCCTCTCTGAATCTCTGCCATCCTTTGCTTGTTTGAAGTTTTTTTGATCTATTTTACTTATTATCTATCCCTCTATTTTTCTATCTCTATATTTTTGTGTTTTCTGCTACTTTTTGTTAATTTTAAACTACTTTTATAAACTCTTTTCTTTTCTTCTTCCCTATTCTATTTCTTCTTTATTATTTAACTTCATTTCTGCCCAGACCATGGTAAAGGGAGCCGGGAAGCATCCTGAGAAGGGGAAGGGTACCGCACCCCGTGCCCGGCTCCCGTGCGGGCGTTTGAGGGGGGAGACAGTGACAGCCCGGGAGATTTTTAGTGCGGAGGAGGTGGCCGCACTAATATTCCACGTCCAGCGCCGCCTCCCCAAGACCATCCTGGGAGGCGGCAAGATCGCAACCGGCTACGGCATCCGGGAGCGCCAGAAGCGGTGGGAGAAGGTGTGCCGGGCCATGTTTAAATACTCTGGGGTCCGGCGCACCTATAACCAGGCCACCCACCGCTGGACGGATGTCATGGACCGGGAACGCGACTTGCTGGACACGCTCGGCGTAGAGGTCCCCGGGCTCGGTGAGTAGTAGTAGCTATTTCTAGCTATTTCATCACTACTCTGTTTTATCCGGCTCTGTTATTTGCAAATCTTTGTTCTTTACCAAGAGCAATAATGCTGCCGATTACATTGTAGGTAAATTATATTTCAAAATCTTCTATGCATTTCAGGTGCACTGCTCTCCTTCTCAGTAGCCTTGCTACTATGCTTATTTGTTTTGTATTTTGTGTTCATTTCATTGGCCTGAGAAATTATGTATGAGTGTAGTGTAAAGAACTGCGTAATGCTAGACACTAAGGGTCATATTTTCAATTACCGGCGCATCCCTGCAAAGTAGCAGGGATGCGGCAGTAATTGTGCGCCATGCCACCACCACCACCCATGGGCCCAAAACGTCACAGAAGCCTAACGCAACTGTGCCGTAAAGGCGGTGCATTGCTGGAGTTGCGTGCCAACGATGGCGCAGCTCCAGCAATGCTCTGGGGTGCCCTATCTCCCCAATGCTGCATCAAGCCGTACGTCGACTTCAAGCAGGCGCAGGGTTTCAGTCACGCATCATTGTCCTAAAAGTGACTGATTGACATCCTGTAGATTTCCCTCAGCCACTTTTAGGATTCGTTCCTGCGCAGGAACGCCCTCCCTTGCGCCGGAACGCCCCCTGATGGCCTCCGGACGGACTGCTGCCTGCCAGGCCTAGGCAAACCTTTTTAGTAGTCTGTTTAGTGAGTTACATAGGAACTTTCAAAGTCAACGGTCCGCAAATCAGGCAATACGAATAACGTAGTATACCACATGAGATTGGTCAATATATCCCGTGGAATAGTTGTCTATCTATTTGCTATTTCGCCAAAATATTTTGTTATTGTTCTTTTGAAATATTTGATTTGGTTGACAAATATCATCCATGTTTTCTGGTCTTTCTTTCTTTCATGTTGTACATCAGCTCCCCCCAAGGGTAAGAGGACACTGGAGGAGGAGGAGGGTGCTGTTCAGGATGCAGGCCAGGATCGGGCAGGCGAGGGCTCCTTTGCTGGCCCCAGTAAGTTTTAATTTTAATATAGAGTACCTATTTTTTCCTAGCGTTCCTCATTCGATTTTTTCTAAATCGTCTTTGATCTTCTTGTAGACTGGATCTAAATTCTTATCCTGCCTCGACTATGACTCCCTGTGGTATTACTAGATTATTCTTATTAGTCTGTCTGTGTAGCTAACTAAGATTGCACATTTGGCAATTCCATTGGACTCCCATTCTAGTCAGCAATAGCTCTATGCACTGAGTGCAGTCCTCTGGGATTGTCCATAATGTCTTTTCAAGTCTTCTAAATGTTTATGCTTTGACAATTGCCAACAATAAAAAAGTGAATGACCACCAAGAAAGAATAAGATACTACTTTACTTTTGGTTTGGATAGGAGGACAATCCATTCTACTACTGTTGCAGGGACAAATCTGCACAAACCGAACTATGAACACTAAACAGTGTATTGTTTATCAATTATAATAGGCGCAGGTAGACTTTCTTTCCACATACCTCAGTGATATCAGACTT
Source organism: Lissotriton helveticus (assembly GCF_964261635.1). Taxonomy (NCBI): domain Eukaryota; kingdom Metazoa; phylum Chordata; class Amphibia; order Caudata; family Salamandridae; genus Lissotriton; species Lissotriton helveticus. The sequence goes on along the minus strand of NW_027611659.1, from coordinate 2,109,745 downwards.
TGAAGAACCCCCAATCTCCTTACTGACTAGATAGTGTGGCAGAGTCATTTAGCTCCCAAAGTCACCGATGATTGATCCCCAATGATGATTAGATTATCCAACGCAGGACAAGAGTACGGAGTCAGAGTCAAGAAGTGTCAGAGGCACTCATGCTTGCAAAAATTCCAAAACCTTTAGCTCATCCACTCTAGTATGGAGGACCAAAAACCACAGAGTCTATTTAAGTTTAAAAGCTTTATTAAAAGTAAACACATTTATTAAAATCAACTTTGTCATAAAAGTAAACGTTTAACTGAAAATGGAAAAGTGCTTAGTGCTAACGATTAATTGGACACATTTCTTGTGGTCGAGCTGAGCTCTCACCTGGTTTGAACTTGAGCTTGACCCTGATCGTGTTCTTAGAAGTCAAGCTTCTGTTAGGAGAAAAAGTGGTGTGTGTTAAAAATAAAAATCAAGCATTCATCAGTTGTGCCAAAAAGTGCAGCAAGACAACAGCCTTCCCTGGAAAAAGGGACATTTTTACTTTAGAGTAGACAGTTACAAATTATTACATTGTATTTCGTTTTTTTAACATTTCTTTATTCCTCCTAGACCAAATATTATATAGTAGTGAGTGGTGTATTCTAACATTCTTAAATGTACTTTGTAGGTGTAACATCTGGTGGCGGGGCCAGCGCGGAGGTGGTGGTGTTGGACGAGGACTCTGGGGAGGAGGCGGTGCAAGTGCCGGACGTTCCTGTGAGGGTTCACACGGTGGTGGCAGGAAGAGGTAAGCTATATATTCCTTACTTATTGAGATTGAAGACTGCATAGTGTGCTTTCTGCACGGGTGTATTATAAATCAACCAGGTAGTAGCCTCCTCTAAATGTACTTCGACTTAGCTGTGAAGTTTTTGGTGAGAAGAATCCCAATAAGATCTTAGATGAACTTGATGGATGGGATGAACGAAAAGCGAAAGAAGGGTGTAAGTAAGTGTGGAAGGATGAAAAATGTTATGATGGCTGGCAAAGAAGAATGATATGTGTTTGCTTGGTCCCCGAGGTGGCTGGGAAGGAAAGAATATGGTATGGTGCATGGCTGGGTCAATGATGAAGCAAGGATGGGTGGAAGGAGAACAGCCTGGGTGGGTGAAACAGAAACTGTATGTGTGCATATACTTTGAATGGATGGATGTCTGGAGCATGGTATTATCTGACTCTTAGATAGCATATGTGTATCTAGAGAGAGTAGATGGTCACTGGATGAACTAAGTGTTACCTTGAAGAGCACCCGCACGTCCGTTCCAGTGTAGGGAAGGCAAGGAAAAGAAGTTGTAAATTTGTCCAAATACTACCATGAATAGTAGCAGTAGTTTGTATTGCAACTGCAAGCACAGCATATATCCGGTTATTACGGTGGACACTCCGTACCTCTCTTAATAACTTTAGTTTAGTAGTAGTACGTCATTCATGTGTGGGTGTATCACTGTTCACTCAATAATAAGCAAAGCACCTAAAGTCATCCCATATGTCATCAAATACATCCCATGTGAAGTGATAGATAATCAAATTATTTAGCTTCTTCATTTTCCTTTTCTAGTACTCATTTGCACTATAGGGTGAAAGCTAAATTAATTAAGCAGTAGCCCTTGTAACAGAGTATTCTCAGTGCCACCCGTAATAGAAAAGTAATAGCTTCACCACCTGCATGTACTGGACCGGTACAGTAACGCAAGTCTGTCTCACTCATCATGGTGTGCGTCTGTTTTTCTCGGGTGCAAGTTCACTGCGCTGGCATTATGCCGGCTTGCATAAGATAACGTACCAATTTTCCTAAACAAGAGAGAAGAATGAGAATAAGACTGGTGTACTGTCATAGTCGACTGTAATGGAAGTCCATAGTGGTCGTAGAATGTGTTCATTAAACTCCCACTAATGTTAGAGCAAGGATGAAGAAGTGGGAGGTTAGAGAGATACTGTCCTCAATAGTTATGTACTGTGCTTTCAATTTGCTACTTGTACTGTGACACAACTTTCGGCTCAATCACTTTGTGTTATTAATGTTAAGGAGCATTGGTTACAGACTATGTCTTTCTTTCTTCATATAGTTGCTCCTTCCAAATCGACTAGAACATCACGGAGGGAGCAGGCTCGAATGGCCCGGCAACGGAGGCTGGATGCCACTGTTGCCGAATATCGGCGGCTGGTGGCCCTGGAGGAGGAGGACACGCAGTCAACCGGTGCAACCACAACATCCTCCACTGGGACAGCTGCATCCTCCTCCGTGCCCCCACGGGCTGCCAGCCAGCGCAGTGCTCCAGCGGTACGGAGCCGGGCTATCAAAGCCAACCGCCACCGCCGAGCAGCAAAGACATCAGCTGCCCCCCACAGGAGTTGCAAGGCACGCCAACGCCGCTTATCCCTCAGAGTGTCCTACCTGGAGCAGGAGGTCCATAGCTACAAGAACTTGGTGGAGGGCCTCCGCTTCGACCATGCCACCCTCCGCAAGGAGTATGATGCCCTGGCCGCTAAATTCAACAGCACCCTCCAGTAGTGTAGTGTGCCTTGCCCTTTTTTTAGAGACTTTTGGGGGGTGGGATTTGGGAGTTGGGTTCTTTTTGGGACTTTTGAAAGACAATCGTTGGGGTTAGGGAGGGTCTTGAGGGAGATTATTGTGTTAGGGCTACATAAATATACTTTTTTAAACTTTATCTGACCATCCCTGTTTTTTACTGCTTTTGAGTCTGGTGGGTGGGGGTTTAACAGTAAGTTTGTTTTCCTGAAGAGTCCTAGGACTTTAGTAGTACTACCGTCAATCTCTCGTCTAGTCCTAATACTCCATTATACTACCTCCCACCAAACGCTTATCTTACCTGTAATTTGTGTTTGAAAGTAGGGCTAGGCCCAGGGCTGACTCCACGGGAAATGGGGATTAAGGTTGGCAATCCTGGGCGGATGTAATGCCCTCATTTCGGTGGTACTAGTGGTGTGACACAGTGGCAGTTGCATGCCTATGGAAAAAAAGAAAACGAAACCTGGTTTGTCCTTACTGTAGCATTACAACGGTTACGGTACGATAGAGAATATAGCAGGTGACAGTACACTAGAACAGTGCCACAATATAGCCTAACAAATGGTAAAGTATTGCAAGTATAACTAGTACTTGCGTTGAATTTATTTGACATTGGCTCCTACTACTACAAGAAATAGTACTGAAGCTGAGTAAGTCTAGAATATATCCTCGCATTCCTTCACCAGCCTGTTGCTATGACCTTATCCTCCCCAGCAAGTGTGTGGAATTATTGATGTCATTTAGTCACACATCAAGCAAAACCACACAGCCCGGGGGAAGAGGGTTAGGGTTTGGAAAATGGATGGGAATGGGGGTTTCTTTTTGGGTAGGTTTTGTTGAGAGAAGAAAAAAAAAGCACAGCATGGACAAACAATAATTGAAGATAAAGAAATCTTTGGGTACAAAGCTAACCACAAATCTTTTATTTTATGTGACATAAAGGAAGTGCATGCCCTACTGCATGCATTGTTACTGAAAAGTAAGTAGTACTAGAATGCGACAGTACAGGGCTGCAGCGTTTTCACTAGCCTATCTCTGCACTCAGAGAAACACTTCTTACATTAAATTAGGTTTAAAAATTAGCCGAAGTAAAACCTATTTAATGGCTGTAGGGATCAATTTAGAAGCAGAGAGAGATCCAAGAAATGCAGTCACACTCATAGAAGAAAACAATGGATACTGTATCTGTATGTTGTTGGAGTTGTCCTGTTGAATTTGGTAAGTAAGTTGCATGCAGCAAACAATTCCTCTTATTAGCGGCACTCCTCCATTCCAGCTGACGCTTCGTCCATCAATGTTGGTGACCACTGATAGAAGACACCCTGTCCACTGCCTGCCTGGCGGATGTTGAATTGCGGCTCGTTAATGTGAAGCCTGACTCCATCTTTTTTCCCCATTGCACAGACTGAAACCCGGCCTGTAATTACTGAACGGAAAACAGTAAGTGCTATTACAATACCACTGATAAATAAATATAAGGTATGTACGCTGTGTGGTGCAAAAAGTCACACTTTGATTTTCCTAATAGACAGTACAATATTTTTGAAAGTGCATACTCTGTCTGAGTCACCTTTTGAAGGATAAATAAGTATGGCCAAATTAATTTAGCGGATCTTTCCCCTCAAGCTAGGTGTACTGTAAACTGTGTTTTAGAACAAAATTAGACCTTCCCAGCAGTGCTCCCACCCAGACCCTTACTAAAGCCAGTCGCAAAAATGTAGAAGACCCCCAATCAGATCTCAAAAAACGAGGCCTAGCAGAAAACTGGTGACAAAACGTACTTTGAAAGTAAAAGTAGGCCCAAATACCCCCTTACCCACCGTGGATTGTATTCAAACCACTTGCAAGCAAGCAAAAGTATCCATAGCCAGCATCGCTCCAAGACTCAAAAACCACGCCACCCAAACACATGCAATAGAAATAGTGCTAGTGCTAACCCTAAGGAGCACTAAGTTAAGAATAGTGGCAAAGGCTTTCTTTAACTATGCCAAATCCCCCCTTTCCCACCATGGATTTTCTTCAAATGACTTGCAAACAAAATTACACATTCTCACGAGTGCTCTAAGACCCCAGAACTCAGTTGCAAAAATCTAGAACACCCCGAAACACATGCAATCCTGCTGCTAGGGCTAACCCTAACGAACCCTAAGTTACAAAAAGTGCCAAAAGGCTTTTCCTTATGGATTTTGGCCAAACCACTTCTATCCGGTATTAGACCTTCCCAGGAATGCCCCAAGACCCGCCAACCCACCCGCAAAAAAGAACGACAACACCCCTAAACAGCCAAAAAGCAAAATCTCATACTTACAATATCTCTCGGCCTTCGGTCCAAACGCGCTGTGCAGCTAGGTCATCATCATAACTCCTGTTTTCCACCACGGATTTCCTGAAAAGCAAATGCAATCAAGATTAGACTGTCGCAGCAGTGCTCCGACAGAGACCTCGAAACCCACCCACAAACACCAGGAAGCCCCCCAAACAGGCCCCCAAAAACGCTACATTGAGCAAGATGTCAGAAGAAATAGCAAAAAAAATTCTGCATGGATTTTGTCCAAACCACTTCTATCCGGTATTAGACCTTCCCAGGAATGCCCCAAGACCCGCCAACCCTCCCGCAAAAAAGCACGACAACACCCCCGAACAGCCAAAAAGCAAAGTCTCATACTTACAATATCTCTCGGCCTTCGGTCCAAACGCGCTGTGCAGCTAGGTCATCATCATAACTCCTGTTTTCCACCACGGATTTCCTGAAAAGCAAATGCAATCAAGATTAGACTGTCGCAGCAGTGCTCCCAGACCCCAAAATTCACCCACAAACACCCGGAACCCCACCAAAGAGCACCTCAAAGGTAAGCAAGTCAGCAAAAACGGCAAGACATTTCCGCCTCATATTTGGTCCAAACCACTTTTATCCATTATTAGAGCTTCACAGCAATGGCCCCAGAGCCCTCAACTCACCCGCAAAGAAGTAGAACACCCCCACAAGTGCTGAGTCTTTCTTTATTGGGCGTAATCCAGCCCTCTGCTTTGAGGGAAATAGGAGTCTAGAGGAGGAGGATAGAAGAGCATGTTCTTCTGAACTTGTGAACCTGATAAATGTAGACTGCGGCACCTTCAAATCAATAAGCAAACAAGTGAAGACAGTTCTGCTGCTGGGCTTGTTTTTGTGATTAGGTGATTAAAGTTTGAATTAAATTAACTGTGCAAAACAAAGAAAGACAGACACACAGGAATAAAAGTGAATAAGGACGAAAAAGAAAGTTATTGATTCATTGTCTCATTTTCAGGGCTCGGTGTCACGGAATAAGAATAAGAGTTCGTCATCATACTCTGCGAATTCAGGCAGGATGCGGTCAGTGTCACCGAACAGAGAACAAATTCCCTCATCTACGTTGCTGTCCTCCTCGTCTTCATGCGGCGTGGTTTCTCGTACTTTGTAATCTGGTGGTATGAGGTGCTGATTCATCTTTATCATTGTTAACCTCTCCACATTTTTGGGCGAGAGGCGGCTCCGTTTGGGAGTTACAATGCCACCAGCAGCACTGAAAACACGTTCAGAAGACACACTTGCAAGTGGGCAAGACAAGTAGTTTATAGCCAGGTTGGAGAGCTGTGGCCACAATTGTTTTTTCCCATGCCAATACTCCAATGGCTCATCATTAAGAAAGACCTCTGTTGAGTCATTCAGATAGTCCTGCACCATCGACTCAAGGTCCTCAACGGTTCCTCCACTTTGCTTACTTTTTGCTGTGCCTGTGACCTTTTTTCGAGAACCATACCCAAGCCAAGTTAGCCAATCCTCTTCAGCAGCCAATGTTACTCTTGTGTGTGGTGCAGATGATCCGGTTGCCGGTGTCTTTAACGGCTGAGAGGTCACTTGTGCCACAGCCACAGGTGCAGAAGTGGATTCTTTTGACTGGGGATGGCCGGCTGATGCTGATGCTGATGTACTGCCTTCGCCTTCAATATCCTGCCGTTCTTTTTCAAACCTCTTGGCTGACCTGGCTAGCCAAAGTTTGTACTTTTTAACATCTTCATCAGCATAAGGAAAGAATGCTTGGCCTGCCAGCGCCTTTTTGTAGCGTGGATCCAGAATAGTAGCACAAATGTAATGCTGTTCTGAGTTGATCATTTTAAGACGTTCATCACCACGTAGTCGCTCTAATAATTTCTCCGCCAAAACAAAAGGGTCTTTGTTTTTTTCATCTTTTTCTAACTCAGAAGACACCGCCTTCAGTTGGTGCTCCAGCATGCACAACAATGGGATAGCTTTTCCCAAATTACAGTCCTCCTTGCTGACTGCACGCGTGAAGACCTCAAAAGGACGAAGCATTTCTGTCAGGCTTTTAACTATGTCCCATTGCGCCGCATCCATCCTCAGGTCCTTCTGAGCTGTACCCTGTTTTAAGAAATAGTGATCGAGTACCGTATACTGCTCATACAGACGCTCAAGCATGTAGAAGGTTGAGTTCCAACGTGTTGCCACCTCCTGGATGAGTGCTTTCACTGACATTCGACGTTGATGTACCAGGCTCCTCAGATGCTTCCGGTCCTTAAAAGAATGGCTGAAATGGTTGCACATTTTTCGGCAGGTGGCCATTACCTCGCACGCTGGACTGTCTTCATCATTCAAGAATTTTTTAACTACCAGGTTGATACAGTGCACCAAACACGGCACTCTGAAATAATGACCCAGCTCCATGGCCTTAACTACATTGGCGCCATTATCCGTGGAAACATAACCAATCTGGCGTTTTTTTGGGGACAGCCAGTGAAAGACCTTTTTATTAAACTCGTCCAAAATGTTTCATGCTGTGTGACGTTTCTCCAAGCCAAACATGGCTAGTGTTGCATGTTTCCGAGCAGCTTTAAAAACTTGGTCCGGGTCAACACCTGCATTTAGCTTTGCTTTAACCCCTGAAAAAGAGACCCAGTGTGCAGTGATGCACATGTAATCAGCGCCTGCGCCACTGGTCCACATGTCTGTTGTCAGATGTATAGTGTGAACAGCACTCTTCTGCAAAGCTGCCCCAATCACCTCCAGCACATCTTCATGTAGTGCTGGAACCGCAACTCTGGCAAAATAGAACTGGCTAGGAACCTTCCATTTAGGGCAGAGCGCTGCCACTAATTCTAGAAAACCTACCGCTTCTACAAAAGAAAAAGGGAGAATGTCCAGAGCTAGCATTTTAGCCAGCTTAGTGTTATACAGACGCGTCAGTGGGTGGTTGCGTTCATATGGCGCGTCTGAACAAAACATGGTTCTAATGTTGCCCTGGACCAAGCATTTACGGGATGATAATGACTTCGTTGACCCAATTATGCTCGCTGGTGAACTTTTTCGCGTTGGTGTCTCACTCGCTCCAACACTCTTAGTGTGCCTCACATGGGGTGTGCTGCTGACAGGGGTACTGGGTGTAAGTGAAGTGTTTGACACGTCTTCTTCCTCCTCGTCATCATCAGATGAAACATCAACGTTTTCTTGACTTCCAATTCGGGCTTCCTTGATCTCCTTTAGGTGCGCAAACCTTTGGACAGCGTGCTGTCTCCTAAGATGACCTCTCTGGCCTCCGGTACCATAGTTGGTACCAAACTTACCACGACTAACTGCAAGCTTACAAATGCTACAAATATCGAACTTTTCCCTTTTTGGGCAAACAGTAAAGAAGTCCCAAACTGGGGACTTGAAGTGTCTGTGGGGGCCGGAGGAGGCGGCGATACTGGTGGTGGTGGTCATGCTGCTAATGCCAGATGAAGTGGAGGATGTGGATTTCCTAACTTTTGTACGTTGTGCACTTTCACCGCCACTAATTAAGGTTGAGGTGGATGGAGGTCCCTTCTTGCGAGAAAGAAATATGGAAGCGGTACGAGTTGGTGTACTACTTAACTCCAATGATTGTGGTATTTCCACTCCCTCCTCGTCGACAACATCATCATCATCACGCTCAGCAGCTTTTCGGGCTAGGGTCAAAATGTCTGTTTGCTGCATGCCCGCTGGGGCTGCAGTGACCTTTATGATGACTGGGTCGTCGTTGTCAGAGTCTTCATCAGCAGCAGTATCCGCCACTTCTTGTTGAGCCTCCTCATCACACTCCATAACTCTGAGACTTTGGACGAGCTTTTTTTTACGCTTAACTACCTTTGTCAGATCATGGTGTGCCTCACTCTCAGACGGCAGTGGTGCTGGTTCCCAATTTTGATCCGTATCATCAGAAGGAGGTGTGCTTGAAGAAGATGTAGACACCACCCTTGATCTCTTCCTTGCTAGGGGTGTGGAAGACAATGAATGATCATCAGGAGGAGTGGCTTCCTCGAATGATACCTCGCCTTGATTGTCGATTTCCTGATGTGCCCCTACTTCGGGAGGAACAACTATTGTGGGCACTTGTGACCCTCCATGCACCTCTGCTTGCTCCTCTCCTTGCGCCGCCTCTCCTTCCACATGTACTTGGGCTTGTACTTGCACATGTGGTTGTTGTTGTGGCTGTGGTTGTTCAACACTCGTCAGATGAGTTACAACAACCTGTGTTGATTGAGGGACATTGCTGCTACTTTCTTGCAATGAGCCAACATCACTGGTCGATGGTGATTGAACAAGTAGACTGGCTGCCTCTGCAGCACTCAAGGGCTTGGACTTAAGTTGGCGTGGGGGTGGTGGCACTGAGCCCAAAGGAGCGGGGGTGCTGCTCCCAGCTTGGTCCCCAGCAGAGCCCGCTGCAGGCGTACTTTTTTTTTTATTCCCAAAAAATGTGGCGGCCGTCACACCAGTCTGCTTGGTAACTTGCTTCTTCTGCTCCTTACTGGCAACTTTCTTGCTAGACTAGCTACGGGTAACTTTTTTTGGGGCCATCTTCTTCAGAGCAGGTCAGAACAGCAGGCAGCAGTTGCACGAGTTGCAGAGTTGTCTGTGTCCAGACGTGACGTCGCGTGACGTTATGCTGCACACACACACCGCTGCAGGACTTCTTCCTGGCACTGGTGGTTCTCTTGAGTCTTGTGCACCTAAAAGCAATGGAAGACAGAGGAACATCAGTTCAGTTATACACCCCAAAAAATCGAAAAACACAGAAAAATCAGCACAATCCCATGCCATCCATGATGTTTACATTCAAGACACCACACAGAAAGACTAGGCCCATGCAACACTCACTACCCCTGGGCATAAAGGTTGAAAGCTAAGCAAAATGGTTTCAGACCTAAGAACACTGCCTGCATTCAAAATGTCCGCCTGCCTCCCAGCACATGGCCAGGGCCTGCCTGTTGCAGCACTCAAAATGGCCCCCACCCACATGGCCAGTCCCCATGAACACCCCAAAAAATCGAAAATCACAGACAAATCAGCACAATCCCAAGCCATACATGGCCTCAATGATGTTTAAATTCAAGAAGACACCCCACAGAAAGACTAGGCCCATGCAACACTCACCACCCCTGGGCAAAGGGCCCCACCAGCAGCCCCAAAAAAACGACAAAAACCACAAAAATCAGCACAATCCCAGCCCATCCATGGCCTCAATGATGTTTAAATTCAAGAAGACACCCCACCGAAAGACTAGGCCCATGCAACACTCACCACCCCTGGGCAAAGGGCCCCACCAGCAGCCCCAAAAAACGACAAAAACCACAAAAATCAGCACAATCCCAGCCCATCCATGACCTCAATGGTGTTTAAATTGAAGAAGACACCCCACAGAAAGACTAGGCCCATGCAACACTCACCACCCCTGGGCAAAGGGCCCCACCAGCAGCCCCAAAAAACGACAAAAACCACAAAATTCAGCACAATCCCAGCCCATCCATGGCCTCAATGGTGTTTAAATTCAAGAAGACACCCCACCGAAAGACTAGGCCCATGCACCACTCACTACCCCTGGGCATAATGGATGAAAAGTAGGCACAATAAGTGCAGGCCTCAGACACTGCCTCTCTTCAAAATGGCCCCTTGCACCCCAAGCACATGTTGCCTGTACCAGCCAGCACTCAAGATGGCCACCACCACCACCCACATGGCCAGTCCACATCAACAGTACACCCCAAAAAAAACGAAAAACACCCAAAAATCACCACAATCCAATGCCATCCAGGATGTTTACATTAAAGAGAGTGTGACCCCACAGGCACACTCAGTCCATGCACCACTACCCCTGGGCAAAAGGCCACACCAGCAGCCCCAAACAAACGACAAAAAACTCAAAAATCAGCACAATCCCAGCCCATCCATGGCCTCAATTATGTTTAAATTCAAGAAGACACCCCACAGAAAGACTAGGCCCATACAACACTCATCACCCCTGGGCAAAGGGCCCCACCAGCAGCCCCAAAAAAACGACAAAAACCACAAAAATCAGCACAATCCCAGCCCATCCATGGCCTCAATGGTGTTTAAATTCAAGAAGACACCCCACAGAAAGACTAGGCCCATGCAACACTCACCACACCTGGGCAAAGGGCCCCACCAGCAGCCCCAAAAAACAACAAAAACCACAAAATTCAGCACAATCCCAGCCCATCCATGGCCTCAATGGTGTTTAAATTCAAGAAGACACCCCACAGAAAGACTAGGCCCATGCAACACTCACTACCCCTGGGCATAATGGATGAAAAGTAGGCAAAATAAGTGCAGGCCTCAGACACTGCCTCTCTTCAAAATGGCCCCTTGCACCCCAAGCACATGTTGCCTGTACCAGCCAGCACTCAAGATGGCCACCACCACCACCCACATGGCCAGTCCACATCAACAGTACACCCCAAAAAAACCGAAAAACACCCAAAAATCACCACAATCCAATGCCATCCAGGATGTTTACATTAAAGAGAGTGAGACCCCACAGGCACACTCAGTCCATGCACCACTACCCCTGGGCAAAAGGCCACACCAGCAGCCCCAAAAAAACGACAAAAAACACAAAAATCAGCACAATCCCAGCCCATCCATGGCCTCAATGATGTTTAAATTCAAGAAGACACCCCACAGAAAGACTAGGCCCATGCAACACTCACCACCCCTGGGCAAAGGGCCCCACCAGCAGCCCCAAAAAATGACAAAAACCACAAAAATCAGCACAATCCCAGCCCATCCATGACCTCAATGGTGTTTAAATTGAAGAAGACACCCCACAGAAAGACTAGGCCCATGCAACACTCACCACCCCTGGGCAAAGGGCCCCACCAGCAGCCCCAAAATACGACAAAAACCACAAAATTCAGCACAATCCCAGCCCATCCATGGCCTCAATGGTGTTTAAATTCAAGAAGACACCCCACAGAAAGACTAGGCCCATGCAACACTCACTACCACTGGGCATAATGGATGAAAAGTGGGCAAAATAAGTGCAGGCCTCAGACACTGCCTCTCTTCAAAATGGCCCCTTGCACCCCAAGCACATGTTGCCTGTACCAGCCAGCACTCAAGATGGCCACCACTACCACCCACATGGCCAGTCCACATCAACAGTACACCCCAAAAAAAACGAAAAACACCCCAAATCACCACAATCCAATGCCATCCAGGATGTTTACATTAAAGAGAGTGAGACCCCACAGGCACACTCAGTCCATGCACCACTACCCCTGGGCAAAAGGCCACACCAGCAGCCCCAAATAAAACGACAAAAAACACAAAAATCAGCACAATCCCAGCCCATCCACGGCCTCAATGATGTTTAAATTCAAGAAGACACCCCACAGAAAGACTAGGCCCATGCAACACTCACCACCCCTGGGCAAAGGGCCCCACCAGCAACCCCAAAAAACGACAAAAACCACAAAATTCAGCACAATCCAAGCCCATCCATGGCCTCAATGGGGTTTAAATTCAAGAAGACACCCCACAGAAAGACTAGGCCCATGCAACACTCACTACCCCTGGGCATAATGGATGAAAAGTAGGCAAAATAAGTGCAGGCCTCAGACACTGCCTCTCTTCAAAATGGCCCCTTGCACCCCAAGCACATGTTGCCTGTACCAGCCAGCACTCAAGATGGCCACCACCACCACCCACATGGCCAGTCCACATCAACAGTACACCCCAAAAATACCGAAAAACACCCAAAAATCACCACAATCCAATGCCATCCAGGATGTTTACATTAAAGAGAGTGAGACCCCACAGGCACACTCAGTCCATGCACCACTACCCCTGGGCAAAAGGCCACACCAGCAGCCCCAAAAAAACGACAAAAAACACAAAAATCAGCACAATCCCAGCCCATCCATGGCCTCAATGATGTTTAAATTCAAGAAGACACCCCACAGAAAGACTAGGCCCATGCAACACTCACCACCCCTGGGCAAAGGGCCCCACCAGCAGCCCCAAAAAAACGACAAAAACCACAAAAATCAGCACAATCCCAGCCCATCCATGGCCTCAATGGTGTTTAAATTCAACAAAACTGTTGTATCATGCACCCATACCCAACCCTGGTCCTACTGGATACTGTGGCTACCCACAATATATTTTATTTAATGTTCTGAAACAGTTCCAAAATTGAAGTTGCAGCAACTGTAATGCCCCAAACAAACTTACTTGTGAAAGTTGATGCAAATGTCAACCTGAGGAGTGATTCTGATACAAATCATCATTTTCTGAAGGTTTATGCTGTTTGCTGGTGGATTTCTTGTGCAGAATTGCAAAATATCTATTTGGCGAGTGCGAGATTGTTCCTGTCCGCCGCACCTACATGTTCGCAATTGCGAACTCTCGCGAGGCGTGCTGTGCAAGGTGGCAAGCCGCGATTACGTATTCGTGGGAGCCAAACTCCCGCGGGATCCCGCAGCAAGATCCAAAATGGCGCAGCACTCGCAAAATATGATCGAGAAAAACAACTCGGCAAATGCTTAATGACGGAAAGTGAACGCCGTGCACCATGCCGCGCGCCGCAATATTGTATCACCAAGCAAAAAATCCGCTGTGAGCGAATTCACGGATTTTCGACAAATTCGCGAGAGTTCGCGGATTGCGAATTTGCCGAAAATCCGCAAAATCCGCGAGCGGAGCGGATTTTACGCCCATGCTTAAAGGACGCTCTGCAATTCCCCCACTCATCGCAGGTTCCATCAGTTCTGGGGGTGGGACAAGGTCTACGAGTTCAAGACCTTGCCGTTCGGATTCTTCTCAGCCCCCTGGTGCTTTGCAAAGTCTTGAAGGGATCATAGAAGCCCTCAGGTCCAGGGTTACTGCCTCTAAGATCTCCTCCTCATGGATCAATACCTGTTTACTTTGTTGGGGCGGCTGAAAAGGTCAGTTTATTTGCTGGAAAGCCTGGGTTTCTGATCAAGAAGAAGTTGCTTCTGACCCTGTTCAAACAGACCACTTTACTGGGGTTCATCGTCAACTCCACAGAGAAGACTTTGAGTCCCCCCTCTCGGAAGGTGGCTAAAGTTCAGTGAAAACTACACAGGACTCTGTCCTACCCATGCAATCTCTCTACGCCAGATCACCAGGGTAGTGAGCCTCCTGTCCTTCTTGATCAAAGCGATCCTTCTGGGTCTTCATTTTCTGGTCCTTGTATTACGGGGCCCTACAATGATTCTAGTTCTTCCAGCTCCACAGGGCCTTCAGTATTCCGACGGGTTCCTTTGACAGAGGAAATCAGGAACGAGATGCGGTGGTGGTTGGTGCACATGGAAGCCGGGAACAAGTGCACCATTTTCGGTTCGGATCTGGATATAGTCATGTAATCCGACGTCAGCAAGGTAGGTTGTGGCGTCTGTTGCGGGGGAAAGAAAATGATCTGTCGAGGTGCAATCATTTCACATAAACTGCCTGGAGCACATGGAGGCTTCCTTTGCCGTAAAGTGCAGGACCAAGGGAAAGGTGAGTTGTTGTGTTCTAAATATGGACAACGTTTCATTGCCACAGTACATCAACCATCTGGGCGGCACCGGATTGAAGATACTGGCAGACCTAGCCAGGGATCTCTGGGCTTTTTGCCTGTCCAACAATGTAGCCACCATGGCAGAGTAATTTCCAGGAGCATCCAACAAGGTGGCAGATTAGTGCTCCAGGGAGTGGCCAGACATGAGTCTTCGGCGAATTGACCCACAGGTCTTCAAGGCGCAAAAGAAGACATGGGGTCCATTCATAGCGGATCATTTTGCATCTCACCTTGACCATGAGGTGGATATGTTTTTTAGTTGGAGGCTGGATTTGCTGGCAGCAGCGATGGATGTCTTTCTCCAGGACTGGTTGAAGGAGAAGGGGTACGTGTTTTTCACCCCTTTGTAATGATAATGCGTCTCTCAACACTGATACGAGCCAGCAAGCAACCATAGTCCTAATCATGCCATATTGGAAGTCTCAAGCATGCTTTTTAGTTCTTCTGGAAATTTCCTGGGATTTTCCAATCCTTTTACCCCACATACCAGATCTCCTTCGGGATCATCTGGGCAACAATCACCCTCAAATCCCACAAGGAAGAATGTCCCTCATAGTGTGGTGGATTACAGGGAAAGATGGCAAATCCTGGTCTTTTCACATGAAGCTGAAAGAATGCCGTCCATGGCCTGGGCTGGCGGAATGTTGCAGGAATTCTCCGTAGGCACAGACCACAGAGCTTTAGTAGGTATCATACTATTTTAAATTGGTCCCCACTCTCTCAAAGAAATATATACTTACTCAGACCAAGTTAATATATGCATCTCTTTTTATTGATAACCTAGCCTTGAAAGGATATGATTACTGGAAGGACAAAAGTGACTTAAAATCCATATGGGGCACTTAGTCCTGGCAGGTCCAAGGTGCAGAATCATCGTGCATGTCTGATACCTATGCAAGTTATCTTTCTTAATGGCACGGTCCAACAGACTACTTGTCTACGGTTGGCTAAGATTAAAGAATCGAACACTCCCGCTAACCTTGGCCATCTTTGATAATTGGCAGTCTTACACAAAGTATACTGAAGACCAAATAAATATTATAATAAGAAACAGAACCTGTAATTTTTCTTTGATATGTCTGAAAGGGTGAGCATTATGGCCGGCAGACATGAATGTTTGTCATTCTCATTTCGTGAATACTACGTCTGGGTTCAAATTAAATAGACCTGATCCCGGTTACACCCAAACCTCACATTCAAACGCTGTTACTACTTATTCTGTAGGCAAATTAATTCAACAATGGTTAGAACATTCCACATTGTCTGCAGTGAAAGCAACATCTTTCGCTCCTGTCCGAAGATACAAGCACATCTGAGGTCTTTTTGGGTCTAAAATCCCTACGTTTGAAATTATTTGTTTATGCTGCTTATAATGAACTTTTGAAATTGTCGCAACTGGAAGCCGCAGTACAATTATGTCAAATTATTCAACATAATTTAGATAAAGTGCTTGCTGTTGTTGACAACAATATTAATACACTGTCATCTCGTATTTATACTTTAATCAATATTGTGTCATCAGTAATTGATATAGTACAAAATGAGGTTTCCACCTTGTATCATGGACAGAATCAACTTAGATCAGTAACGCAATTTAGCTGGACACTGCAACACTTAAGAATGGGCGCGTCCCTTGCATTACCTTAATTGACAATATTAATACACTGTCATCTCGTATTCATACTTTAAAGCTAGTTACACAAAGCTACACATGAAAAAGCTTAAACAACTTCCCTTCACTATTGCTGAAACTCATTCTGCGTTGTAGCTAATGCATGGCGTTATCTCGTTGCTCATTTTGACCTTTGAGTTCACTGCCTGTATGAAACACTTCCCAGTTGGTAGATATGAACCCCTTGGGAGCACCTACATACATGAATTATGGTTCTTCCCTTTTACATATCATTGTCAACAAGCTTAGAGAAATTTTTCTTATGGGGGAGGCGTGTGACTGCTGGTCAAACCCTTGTGTGTAAACAAGTAAATATTCACAGCGCTTGTAATGTTTCTGCCCCAACTCTGGCTTGTAATTTGACAAAGAGATACAAGTCTGCCTGGTCAAAGTGGATTTGTTGCTGTTTTCATCTCAATGAAGATCCCTTGGGGTGCAACATTGTTCCTGTTATGATTTTCTTTGCCTCACTGGTGTGTCAAGGTCTGGCCTACAGAACACTTAACTTGTACCGATCGGCCATTTCTGCAGGTCATCTTTCACTTCAAGGTGTACAGGTCGGGAACACTCGATGGTGTGCAAACTGAGGAGGGTAATCCACTTGGCGCCGCCCCCCTTAGCCGCGGCATTCATCGCTGTTGGATGTCAATTTGGTGCTTTCACTGTTCAAGTGTTTTTTTTTGTCACGAAAAGAACTGTCTGCAAAATTGGCAATGTTGCTTTGTTTGTTTTTCTGTCACAGGGTATCAGATGTGTGAGCGTTTGACATTACAGGTCGGGTTTTTACCCCACAAGGAGTTACCTTTCAAATTTCCCGGGGAACAAAATCCAATCCAGAGTGATATCCTATCTGGGTTTTGATGAGTCCTCCAAGTTGTGTGTGGTACCGTGCCTAAAGGCATATGCGAGTATGACGGAGGAGTTACGTCCTCCGGGTGAACTGCAGTTGCTGACAGCACTTAGGAAACCTGTCAAAGCGATCTCTTCTTCAACCATTGCCCGTTTGATCTGCCGTATGCATCATAATAGGACTTCCTACTGGTAGGGCTGGGGTTACTGCAGTCTCAACACCCTGGAGTTTTTGTGTGCAGCAGATGATTGTTTTCTCCGGGTTAACAATCCCCATATCTCAGGGCCGCCTGACCACTGGGGATGCTGCCCACGTCCCTTGAGGTTGTCAGTTCCCGTTGGTGGTTCTCCTAAGAGCTGCTGTCGGATGCTGTTCTGGGTTCTACGGCCACTGGCTTGTGTCCTTGCTTCCATAACTGAAAAGAGAATAAAACTCATAAATTTCCCCAGTTTCGCTAAAGTACTTGGTGCATTTTCAGTAAAGCACATATCTGACACCTCCTGACAGCGCTTAACCCATTTTGAATGACACAGCGGAAGGAGTCGGCAGTGTCGTTCTTTGACAGTTCAGGACAGCAACACAACAGATGAATCAGGATTCTTTTCGATACTTACATAACCTGCAGCAGGTTACCTCATCTTGTCGGGCCCAACCAGGGTTGAAGTCTGAAATTGGCAGTGCAGTGAGCCTCATAAAAATTATTTTTGCACAAGCCTGGATTGGGAGTGTTTATTTGAAGTATGACTGTGCCTTCCCAGAGGTATAAGATGCATCGAGCGCCTTGGTCAGGGTGCTAAGTCGAAGACTGCCAATGTCCCGTTCAAAGGACGTTAATCGCCCTTCCCTGCTTAAGACTTTTTTTCCAAACAGA
Organism: Lissotriton helveticus; assembly: GCF_964261635.1. Classification (NCBI taxonomy): domain Eukaryota; kingdom Metazoa; phylum Chordata; class Amphibia; order Caudata; family Salamandridae; genus Lissotriton; species Lissotriton helveticus. The sequence goes on along the minus strand of NW_027611659.1, from coordinate 2,091,925 downwards.
GTATGTCCTGAGAAACGGGTATCACTGGTACCTAGGGCATTGGAACTGAAGAGGGTACACAAGGGCTGCAGCACAAATTGCCCCAACCAATGGACCCCTCACCCAGGCCATGCACACAGCAGGCTGCATGTAATGGTGCAGTCCTGTGTGCCATGCCCATAGGCTCTGCATGATGTACATATAAGTCTCCTATACTGTCTGCCTTATAGCCCTAAGGCAGGGTGCACTATATCCCATGTGTGCAAAAATCTGAGCAGATTTGACCCTACAATATCAAGCCATCCTTGGATATTGTAGGTGCACAGGGAAGCCATAGAGAGTGCATGGGCTGCATACGTGTCAAGACGAGTTTCCCAGCACCATGATGGCTTCACTGTACCCAGGGATATTTGGTACCAAACATCTCATATTAATAAATTACCACTGATGCCAGCGTTGGATTTATTATTAAATGCACACAGGGACACCTTAGAGGGTCCCCTGAAAATCTATCACGCATTGGTGTGGTCCCTGAGTCTTAGCCACCACCAGACAAGTTTATGACCTCATGGGGTGAGAGCCACCCCTCTCAGAGGCCCGGAACAAAGCCTCCTCTGGGCCGAGATGTGTCACACCTCCTCCAGGCCAGGATCGCCTTACAGGACGGGAATCTTCAACGGTGATGCTGCCTTTGAAATGCAACACATACATCTCCGGATAGTGGAGGATGCCAAACCCTCTTTCCTGTTCTACATTTGGTGGGAGGATAGGGGGGGGGATGAGTAAGCTTACGGTGTGTGCCACCATTCATCCAGCACCACCCCTAGGGTGGGACAGGTGATGTAGACATGTATTTTACAGTTCCTCCATCTTGGGACGGCAGAAATGAGCCTATCAGGAATAGGGTAGTGTTCCTTCCCACAGGAAGTGGTCACTTAGAGGGTATAGACAGCCTAAAGGTAGGTTGCCCGTGGCCTTCTACCTGTCACTCCCTTTAATACCCCTAAGTTTAGCATTTAGGTGGCATCCTGAAGGAATATAAAATCAATATTATATAATGTTGACCTAATGTATCCAATATATTAACATGCTACCTTAGGAAAACCCCTTGTAAATACACTCGAACCATGCATACATTAAGAATCGGGCCTAGACTGAACAAACGCCATTTTGGTTCCATTTCCTTGTATCTCTTTCGTTAGTTAGGAAAACACGTGAACTGCTACTGTAAAGAGAGCCTGAGAGGCCGGCCTGGGCTATGAACGGACCATTGATTCTATCTTAGGAAACTCAAGGTCGCATCTGTCTTTCTTGTAGGATGAGCACATTCTTGCAGGCGCCATGCCTGTACTCCCATGTCCCCAGAACGAAAGGGAGGAACTTTCACTGACCTACTCCCGTAATAGTTAGAGCTGAGTTTTGAATCAAACAATTGTACCTTATATGGGTTTTCCTGTTGGCTTCACAAGAAGTGGTACTTTTCCATGTACGGGGTTTTCATGAGGTATGCTGAAAGTACATATGCACTGTTTTGAATGTAATCCAGCAGTCTCCTCTGCGCACCATTGAGGGTGAAGATGAGAGAGAGGCTCCCCTATATAGGGTACTTTGCAAAATAAACAATTGAACCTTCTCCATTGCCAACTGACTTATTCTTGGTAAATAAGGTATATGGGCTATTGGTAAGTATAGCTCTATGGTATATCATTTTAGTACTTCAGTTGGCGACTCCGCCGGGACTCTGTGATAGGGTTCTCCCCTCCTGTAAACAGGAGAAGAGGGACGGGGAGGGGTTCTGGTTGAGTGGGTGGATGGAAAAAGGATCCTAATTGAAAAACCAGTTTGTGGTAGAAAAGGAAATTCCACTCTCAAGCCCAGTGGCCTTCCCAGCTGCTAAATAACCCTTCGCCGGAGACCTTCGGGCTTAACCCGGAACAGCTGACCATGTTGGTCTATAAAGGAGTTGACAGTGGAGAACACGCAATCAGTCCTGAGTGCACCAGGTGAGTGAATTGTATTGTTAGTCCTTTGACGACTTTGGAACAAGCACTTTGGAGAAGTGGCTTAGAGAAACAGTTAACTATATATGGAATTTGGTGGTTAGTGAACCACAGGGAATCTGGGCGTCTGACGTGGCAGTGGAGTGACTGCACGGGCGGATGCCCCACAGACTTGTTTGGTGACTATTTGAGCCAATATCGGACGCCTTAGTGTTGCATGAGGGGTGCTCACTCGGCTGAATCCTCTTCGGAAAAGCCCTAGGAGCAACTGGGTAAGCTTGGGTTCTGGAGCTACGTGCCCAGCTGCCCGGCCCAACCAGCACTGGACTATGGGATGGTCTGTAAGAGGGTTCGTTTTTCGCGTGTCTGGTGATCTCAGGGCAGTCTTTGGACTGTCTCTTTTGTGAATTTTGGTGGTCTGGAATCTGGCGTGATCGATTCCCCGAACAGGAGTCGACGGGCTCTGTACGATTTGGAAGAAATGTCATTTCGTATTTTGAAATCATGACCAAATCATTTCTATCGATCGAAATGTATGCACTTTATGTATGGATAGCAAGTGGGATTGTATGATTCAGGAGTGAAAGGGTGTGTGATGAACGGACGCGTCCATGAGGGTAAGTCTGGTTGAAATGGGTGTATTAAATTTGAAAGCATTTCTTTCAAATTTAATGCACCCGCATTACTTTTTGAATCGTCTTTATTTACATCCCCTATCACATTCAGCCTCCGTCAGCCGATTGCTATAGTTACAGGTGCCATTTGTGAAGCCGCCATACCCTGATCAGGTGACTAGTGTCACCATGTTATATACGCGTTATGATTGGCTTAGATGCTCCCACAGCTTCGCCACCCGGAAGTTAGATTAGCGCTATAGCGTTTACTGAAGTTAGTTTTATTTCAGAGATCTGGGCACTTATTCGTTTCGTATCTGTTCAATCCATAGAACATTCTTTACTCCCGAGCTGGGCACTTTCTCAGCGCTCGAAACCTTGAGAGCACACAGCAGGATATCGGTATTATCCCCATAACGTCCATCCCTGCACAACGTCCTGAGGCTTCTGTGTTTCACCAGTGCTATCTCACTCCGCAGCAGAGCCCATTCACACACTGTTGTAAATCCTCACCACTTTTTTAACATCAATGCACTCCCCCTATCAATGGTGTCATTTTTTGTATATGTGTATATCCGTTTGTAATATGAACCTGACTGCTAAGGTCCTGTATTTGTTTTCCATTTAACAGACCCCTGATGAAGGGTCTCTGTATTTGACCCGAAATGCATTGGGTATGGTGAACCATCAGACTATCATAATGAAGTTGGATATGATACGAAGTAATTATACTTGAAGGAAAAAACCTTTTCCCAAATTAAAAAGAAGGAATTGTAGAAAAACCAGATTATGAGTTGTTTTTCATAAAGCTTCAAATTAAGTGAAGAAACCCTCTAGTTTCAAGTTGAATGCGCGCATCCTTAGTGATAAGAATATCACACAATCGCAGATTCATTGAAGGCACTGCCAGACACAGTGCGACAACAATAGCGCCAATCAAAAGCCCCTAGAACTATTTCAAGATACGTACATACAAGGAGTGCACGGAGATAACATATGGTTTATTGAATTTATAAACATGTCGTGTTTTAGTAAATTGTGTTTTGGATGCTGCCGTCGTCGAAGTGGACAGCTGGAAGAAAGACAGCCTGCCCCTCCGGAAGGCAGTCCCAGTTTTGATATGTATGTAAAACATGGTATTTCTCCTATTTTGTTTAATACACTATGGAACAAGTATACTAAAGATAATTCAGAACTACAATGGCCTTTAACAGGGTCTTTTGATGAAAGAAAAAAATATTATTTGCAGAACAAATTGTTGATGAAGAGGAGCCGTCAAACTATGTTCGACTCCCTGAACCTATGGTTAAGGGAGGCCAAACGGCGGCGAATAAGAGAAGAAAAATTGGGAAACATTAAAGCTGGACAGACTGTTACCCAAAAGGCAGTGGCATATGAAAAAGAAAAGGTAGAGAAAAATATTGAACAAATGGATAGACAATTTCGATTACAGACAGATAAGAGTTATATGACACGGACTGAGGCAGAAGATGATATAGAGGAATTATTAGAAGTCTGTCCGCCACCTCCATATGCCCCTCAAGGTTTATATCCTGCGGTCCGAATAGCTTGGACGGGGAGGGCTGGAGCTCCATCTCCTGCCGCGGTGCCCTCAGCCGCTACCGCACCAGTAGCCGTGCCCCCTCCGGCTCCATTATTTTCTCCTCCTACCCTTCGTCCAACTTCCTCAGATTTGATTACTTTGCTACCTGGGCCGGTTGCTGCTTCTCCCTTGTCCCAAGTTGTTTTAACACTCCCAGCCGTAGGACCGGCGGTCACCCCTATGGGAATGACCACTGTCTCTTCCGATGTTACGCCACAACGCCCCATAGGGGGTTTGGAAGGCCGACGAGTTTTTACTCGATCGTCTTTAGGATCTGAAGAAAGATGGGCTTTTGTGATTCAGGCATCCCAATGGATGCGGAATCCGATTTATACCTTAGAAGAAATTTGGAGTACTATGAAAGATTTTGAACCAGTTACGCAACAATTGGCATTAGAACACATGGTAATCCGATTAATTTCCTTATGGGAGCAATGTTTTGAGGAAGGGCTGGTTCCTCAGATATTATGTGATATCAGGGATCGAGCTTCTAAGTTCGAATTGCAAGTCAAAGAAGTATTCCAGAATGTTGAGACCCTGATACAATACAGAGAACGAATGCATAGGAAATGTCCAGACTGGGGGGCACAACATCCCATGAGAGAAGTGCATCCTCTTTTCCATCCAGAGATTGCCGAAGTAAGAGATGGAGGTGGAACAGTGACCGGAAATCGTGTCGAGGCACGTTTCCAAGAGCAGTGGGTTTATACCCCTTGGAAGCAAAGTGTGGTTCTTACATTAAAAGCCCAACTTCCTGATCCACGTAAAAATCCTACAGCCTATTATAAAGAATTAACCGAAGCCGGAAATTCGGCCGTTATGAATTTAGCTGATATTGAGTTATTTTTCGGCCTCTTGATCCCAGTAGAAATATGGAGACAGGTACATGACTCATGCTGCAGAACTTGGAGGGACCTGGGATCAGATTAAAGTATGGGATAAAGATCGGAAGCCAGGTGATAAACCTAAAGATGAGATTTTAGCTATACCCGCTCGAAACATAACATACATGCAAACTCTTATTCCCCCACGAAAAGTGGATTGGGATAAATTAACGGCTTGTAAACAGAAAAAGGATGAAAGTGTCTCTGATTTTTTCACCCGGTTTGAGAAAGTATTTATTGACTTTAGTGGACAAGACTTGTCCACGGAAGGTGGCATACGATTATTTGTGAATAGATTTGTCACTAATTTGTTGCCTGATGTAATGGTACGATTACAGGCTCCTAAAAGTACATGGATCACTTCAACCCCTTCAGTTATTCTTAGCATAGCCCAGTATTATGAACATCGAGAGAATGAGAGCAAGGACAAGTCTGATAAAAAGGTTAAGGAGTTAAAAACCCGAGTGTTGCTGCAACAGGTGAGTAGGGGACAACATGCCGGAAGGGGGGGAATAGGTTCATTTCCAAGAAGGGCAATGATGGGTCGGGGAGGAGGAATGGGTCGGACTCCGGATGTAGGGATAAATCAGTGTTCCAATTGTAGACAAGAGGGACATTGGCGAGCTCAGTGTCCATTATTATATGGACGAGGAGCTTTTAACAGAGGAAGAGGAAGAGGACGAGGTGGTAGTGATCGGAATAATATGAGACGCGGGGACATGTCCGGAGGTGAGGCAGGAAGGAATTATTTTGATGATCCTCAAGGGAGACAATACTACAATGAGGATTATCGGGAGGACGGATATGAGGGAAATAGTTACGCATGAGACAGCCATGGACAGAGCAGGGGCAACATATCAGTAACAGTTGACCAACAGGGGCCTTATGTAAAGGGGCAATTGGTGGGGACATCTGAGAAGTTTTGGGTGGGTACTGGAGCAATGAATAGTTCTGTTGCTCATTCACTGGTCCCAGGGGCTGCTCTGTCTGGGCAAAACAATGTATCAGTGGGTTTCTCAGGAAACCCAGTAGTAAGCCCCATTTCTAAGCCACTGCCTTTTACAATCGGCGCTATTACTGTGGACTCCTCATTTTTGCTTACTTCCAGTTGTGGCGAGAATCTGTTAGGATTGGATATATTAAAGAAATTGCATGCTCGCATTTACTGTTCTCCTGACGGTGTTTATTTAACCATACAGCCTCCTACTAAATGCAAGTCTCAATGTTTTGTTAAAAATGAACATCTCCCTTCCACAATATTAATATTTTTCCTATGTATTCCAATTCATGTACACTGTACAGCCACAAGCTAATCGTCATCCATATTGAGCAGCGGTCACTTGCATACTTCCAAATTCATCTTCCTCCTCGTACGTCCGCTTCAGACCTCCTGTGGTTCCAGGCTGCAGTGTTAACGATCTTCCAATCTGCAACGGGGACGTCATCTTTATTGTTAATTTTGCTAGATTTGTAACACGTTGCCTCAACTTCTTCGGAAATGCATCGAAGCAATGAACTACTAGAAAGACTACATGTCCCTAATTGATTGTTTTATTATTTTTACACTTGACCATTTTATTAAAAAAGCAAGACTTTTGGGCCCGTTAACAGGTATTAAAGCAATAACGCACTTTCATACTTGAACTTTATATGAAGTTATTACATGACGTAAAATGCAAACAAGTTGGGGAATGAGAAATTGTTTATAAAAAGTTATTTGTATAATTTATACTTCAAATCTTTGTAAAGAAATGTTTTTTCTGAAAAAAATTAACATCTCCCACCTGAATTCTCCGAAATTCCCCAGACCCTTTGGGCTAGGGGAGACACAGATGTGGGATTGTTAAAAATATCCCCTGTAACAATTACTTTAAAAATGAACGCACATTTGCCACGTATCCCACAATATCGAATTTCACCTGAAGGCGAACAGGCCTTATTGCATATCATTCCTGACTTAATTAAGAAAGGAGTGGTAGAGGAAACAGCTGCTAATATTTGTAATAGCCCCATTCTACCGATTTTGAAAAAGGCCCCACTAGATGGTGACCCTGACTATAAAGATACATATTGTTTTGTAATTGACCTCAGAGAGGTTAATAAAATAGTGATTCCCCGGATATCACTGCAATTCTTACTATGATTCCCCCTACTGCCCAGTATTTCTCAGTAAAAGATTTGAAGAATGCTTTCTTTAGCATTCCAATCCACCCTGACAGCCGTCATATTTTCGGATTCTCATTATCTGGCCGCAGTTTTAGATTTTGTCGCGCTCCTCAATGCTATACAGAGAGTCCTAGTAATTATAGCCAAGCACTAAAATCAGTATTAGATGAATTAGTCCTGCCCCCTGGTAATGTTCTCATCCAATATGTGGATGACATACTGGTGGCGTCAGACACAGCATAATGTTGCAAAGAGGCCACTGTCAAGTTATTGACTCATTTAGCGGCTAACGGTAATAAAGTATCCTTATCCAAATTTCAATATTGTCGACAGGAAGTGACCTACCTTGGTCATTTACTGTCGAAAGCGGGGAGAAGACTAACTCCTGAACGAATAACTGATATTACTAACATGTCTGTGCCCCTTACTCAATGTGATGTTCGTGCTTTTATTGACATAACCTCTTACTGTCGCCAATGGATTCCTAATTTTTCTCTTCTGGCTAAACCCTTGTTGCATTTGGTTACCAAAGATGTGCATGAACCCTTGCCCTGGACGGATGAATGTCAGGATGCTTTAGATTCTTTGAAATCTGCTCTTTGCTCTGCACCTGTCTTGGGTACTCCGGACTACCGAAAACCTTTTGTACTTTACGTGCATGAGGTGGACAATTGTTCACTTTCATTGCTAACACAGGGATTTGGCGGAAAGCAACGACCTTGTGCATATTTTTTGGCAGTTTTGGATAATGTTGCCAGACCCCTTCCTAGCTGTTTAAGGGTTTCTGCTGCTGTGGCCATTCGACAGTCGGAGGGGATTGTTTTTAATACTGACCTCACAGTGATGGTACCGCATGCTGTGGATATATTATTGAATCGAACAAAAACCCAGCACCTTACGAGTGCGGGATTGACTGGTTACGAATTAACTTTATTTGCACCCCACATTACTATTAAACGATGTGCCACTCTGAATCCAGCCACGTTAATACCCCTCCCTTCGAGTGATCAAAAGGACGATGTCCATGATTGTATATTTCGGACTGAAGAAGAAACGAAGGGACGAGTAGACCTCACTGACAACCCTTTATCTGAACCCCAAGGGGAGTTGTATGTGGATGGCTCATGTTTTAAGTTACCAGATGGCACGACAACAGCTGCAGATGCTATAACTACCCTCAGAACTGTAGTGGAGACCGCTTGGGTTTCCCATCACTCAGCGCAAGCAGCTGAACTAATAGCATTATTAAGAGCGTGTGAACTGAGCGAAGGTTTAAGAGTAAACATTTTTACAGACAGCCAGTACGCCTTTGGCGTAGCCCATAGTTTTGGGCGGCTGTGGAGGGAACGAGGATTTCTTACCTCCCATGGTCAGAGAATACAACATGGCCCTTTGATCGAAAGATTGTTGAATGCATTAATCTTACTAGAAAAGGTGGCCATTATCAAGTGTAGCGCCAACAAGAAAATCATTGATACTGCAGGGGAGGGAAATGCCTTTGCCGATCAGGTAGCAAAGGATACAGCACAAACTAAAATGTCTGCTATGTTCCCCAATGTATCAGCAAGGTGGGTGGCGGAGACAACAGTGTTTGACAATGCTATTGAAAGTGTTAGAGATCTACAGAAAGAAGTTACTCCTGATGAAATACTAAAATGGGAACAGGAAATAGGGAAGTTGGATAAAAACAATTGTTGGATTGATTTGACTGAAAAACAGCGATGGCTTTTGCCCAATGCACTGGTACACGCAGTAGTTATGATGGCCCATGGTCCCGCTCACATTGGAGCAAAAGGTATTCATGCATTATTGGACCCTGTGTGGAATAATCAGAATATTCCCAAAACAGCTGCCCATGTAGTTAAATACTGCATGGTCTGTTTGCAATATAACCCCGGAGGGAGGGAAACAGTCCTTAGTTGGAATTTTGCACCTTCTTCTTTACCGTTTGAAGTAATACAAATGGATTATATTCAGCTCGAAAGGGTGAATAACCTTAAATATGTACTGGTGGTGGTATGTGCTTTTAGTAAATGGGTTGAAGCATATCCTACCAGAGATAACACCGCTATGGCCACTGCAAAAGCCCTAATCAAAGAATTCTTGCCCCGGCGCGGTTTGCCTCGAGTCATTTGGACAGACAACGGGGTACACTTTAATTCAGACCTTGTCAAACATATTTGTAATGGTTTACAGATAAAAAAGAAATTTCATGCAGCACGACATCCGCAGTCTGCAGGACTGGTTGAGAAATATAATGGTACACTGAAGTTAAAGATCGCAAAGATTCAAGAGAGCACAGGCTTGAGCTGGCCTGATGCTTTGCCACTAGCGCTAATATCATTAAGAGTAACCCCCTATTCACGAGCCGGGCTGTCACCTTATGAGGTCGTTTTTGGTCGACCAGCTAATGTGTGGGGTGTCCCGAGACCTAGGTCCTTCCGTGATATTGATTACCCTATGATGACAAACTATCTGTATGCTTTAACTAAAGATTTGCGTTCCATTCATCAACAGGTGTCAGCTGTATTGCAGCCGCTGCCGGAGGGGTCCTAGTACGAAATTATCAGCGGAAATCGAGTTTGGAACCAAGGTGGAGCCGTCCCTACCAGATTCTTTTGGCAACAAGAACAACAGTGAAAGTGGACGGGAAGAAACACTGGATTCACATTTACAATGTAAAGAAATCGCCCCTTCCGCTCCCTTTTGACCAGCAGAACAGAGACGAAGTTCTAACGCAAGAGGGAGAGCGGAGGCTGAGTTTTGTGCCTTTCTCAGATGCCCTTGAAGTCGGGCAAGAGGAAGGATTGTTGATACCGCAAGGAGATGAATCAGCCCCAGTTTCTGAATCTTTTAACAAGGCTGATTCCTCAGAGGCTTCTGGAAATCTTGTGGCACCGAATGTCCCTGCTGCTGTGTTGTTTCATGACCAGGAACATGTGGCCATCTTCAATACAATTTACGGCCCCGAAAACCACGCAGTACCCCAGTTTCGGATTTAGGAGATAGGGAAAGACTTGAGCTATAGGGTTGGAGATAGCTCTTTACTAGGGTACTGAGCAAGACACTGGACTGAACCCGTTGAGAGCTTGGAACTGTCACATTTCTCTGTTCATATTAAGGGCCTAAATTGCAACGGTGAAAGCATTGTGTGAAGTTGTTCCTTTTGGATGAACAATAGGAGCCTGCCTGTGAGGCTCTAGACAGACACAGGGAGAAGAAACCCTCTGGCAGTTGGCTTGCACCTTTTCCCGAGTTTAGTTTGAACTTCTAGCTAGGATATATCCCTTTGCCTGGTTCGCCTTTGAAGATGAACGACCCCTTGCTCCCCGACCTTTTCTTGAAAATGTCCCCATGTTTTCCGGTTGGGCTACCAGAGTGAAGATAGCCTTTGTAATAATTATTGCAGTAATCATGATAATATTAATGAGTGTATTCATGTATCTAGAATTTCAATATCCTATGCATAAGGTGTTAGGTACTACAGCAGTTCCGCCTGAACATTTCTTCTATACCTTGGATCCCCATAAGGAAAGACATCGAGAGACCTATGCTAAAAATGTGTTAATTGAGATGTTGCATTAAGCTCATAGTACCACAAATAAGACAAACTGTTGGGTATGGGGCCTTTTGCAATCTGTAATGCATCGTCATGATTTATTCATTTCTCTGCCATTATCACACTTAGCAAGTTGTGAGGCCTGGTTTCAGCTGTTATCTCTCATGTATTTACATTATGTATCCGACCCCAAAAGATATACTGAAAAAGATTATGAAGATATTTTAAGATATATAGAACGACATCAGGGATTTGACGCTCTGGGAAACCAAGGAGAGGGATGTTTAGATCCAGATGCCTGTATGAATGTGTATACCACTTATGAAAATGCTACCTGGTTGAAGGAAGAAATGTTAGATTTTGAACACTTTAACTCCACGCAATATTTCCAGTATTTCCAAGACCGTAATGTTACCGATGACAAGGCAATGCCAGTCCCTATTTTAAATAGTACTGCTTCATTTTCTATTAGAGGAAAGGGTCATGTGAAGGTAGGAGATAGTAGATATAACTACACCTACTCTTTACATACCAATAGCACCCCGCCATTGATAACTCTGGCTAATGTGTATTTCGTGTGTGGCGAAAACGCTTACATTTGGCTTCCCCGAGGATGGGCAGGGCAGTGTTACCTGTCTTTCCTTTATCCTCCAGTATATATAGCCCCTTCTAATTATCATAAGAATCACCAGCTGACTAAACGAAATTCAGATCTTTTCCGAGCCAGTATTTCCAAGACCGTAATGTTACAGATGACAAGGCAATGCCAGTCCCTATTTTAAATAGTACTGCTTCATTTTGTATTAGAGGAAAGGGTCATGTGAAGGTAGGAGATAGTAGATGTAACTACACCTACTCTTTACATACCAATAGCACCCCGCCATTGATAACTCTGCCTAATGTGTATTTCGTGTGCGGCGAAAACGCTTACACTTGGCTTCCCCGAGGATGGGCAGGGCAGTGTTACCTGTCTTTCCTTTATCCTCCAGTATATATAGCCCCTTCTAATTATCATAAGAATCACCAGCTGACTAAACGAAATTCAGATCTTTTCCGAGCCAGTAGAAGTATCGATACTGATAGTACAGATCAGACTGACACCGCCTTACAGCAGTTTGTGGACATAGCAAAAAGGTCTCTTTCCTATATAGGGTTCGATTTTTACCAGCAGAGATGTTAGACGTCTCTCCAGAGTGGTGGAAAATGTACTTCAAACCACTGCTGGAATTTTGACTAACCTAACGGTAGAGCTTCAGGCTACGAGGCTTGTTTCGCTTCAAAATCGGATGGTGCTTGACGTCATCCTAGCTGATCGAGGAGGAGCATGCCGCGTGATCAGCAGCTCTTGCTGTGTGTTTATACCTGATTCTGCTCCAACTATACATTTGGCCATTCAGAAATTACATTGCTTGGCCACGGAAGTTCATGCTGACACTGGTACTTGGTGCGTAACAGGGTGGTTTTGGAACCTCTTGTCCACCTGGGGTTGGAAGATCTTCATGATCCTAGCTGTAGGAATTGGGGTGGTATTTACTTGTTGCCTGTGCCTGCATTGTGGGCCAGCATGTTGATCTTATTGCGCTGCTAAGCTTACTTCCTCGTTGACAGTTTCATGCCAGGCAAAAATTGAGAAGCAGTTAGTGCAAAAGGAAGTTACAGACCTAATCCAAATAGATGAAGGAGTGTTCTTAGATTAGGGAATCTGTTATATTATATATTGGCTACATCACGCCAAAAGGGCGGTCTGAAGGAATATAACATCGATAATATATAATGTTGGCCTAATGTATCCAATATATTAACATGCTACCTTAGGAAAACCCCTTGTAAATACAGACGAACCATGCATATATTAAGAATCGGGCCTAGACTGAACAAACCATTTTGGTTCCATTTCCTTGTATCTCTTTCGTTAGTTAGGAAAACACGTGACCTGCTACTGTAAAGAGAGCCTGAGAGGCCGGCCTGGCCTATGAACGGACCATTGATTGTAACTTAGGAAACTCAAGGTCGCATGTGTCTTTCTTGTAGGATGAGCACATTCTTGCAGGCACCATGCCTGTACTCCCGTGCCCCCAGAACGAAAGGGAGGCACCATCCCTGACCTACCCCAAGAATAGTTTGAGCTGAGTTTTGAATCAATCAATTGTACCTTATATGGGTTTTCCTGTTGGCTTCACGAGAAGTGGTACTTTTCCATGTACGGGGTTTTCATGAGGTATGCTGAAAGTACATATGCACTGTTTTGAATGTAATCCAGCAGTCTCCTCTGCGCACCATTGAGGGCGAAGATGAGAGAGAGGCTCCCCTATATAGGGTACTTTGCAAAATAAACAATTGAACCTTCTCCATTGCCGACTGACTTATTCTTGGTAAATAAGGTATATGGGCTATTGGTAAGTATAGCTCTATGGTATATCATTTTAGTACTTCAATCCCTGGACCCTGAACTTTAAATTCGATAGACACAAATAAGAAAAGAACAAAGCAGAGCTTCTGACTCGAGAACTGAAGTACTGCTACAGAATTGTGGCACCAAACCCTGCCTGCTGCCTTAACACCTTCGGCGCTTATGACGAGCTCAGCTCGTCATGATGCACAGTGGAGCTGTGCTCATGACGAACTGGGCTCATAATCACTGCCGCGGAATGCCCACGCAGGGATAATTCCCCTCCTGTGCGGGGATCCATTGAGTGGGCGGAGTCGCTCCACTGTGCTGCATGACAAGCTGAGCTTGTCATGAGCACTGCGGTGCCTCGCGCGCCCCCCTGCGCCGCGGCGGAATTAGCCCAGCGGCGAAGGGGTAAATGACTCAACAATTAAGGTGTACCGTCTCGTCCTTCTGCTGGCTTAAAGAACCCAGGAGCACCTTCAACTTTTGACAAATAGCCAAAGAACTCCCTGGGAGTAGAGGCACTGAGCCTGCAAAGTCTGCTTTGTCGACTTGCTGCTCCCCGGTGACTCTGATGCAGCACCAAAGGCAAAAGAGGTTCATCAGCTTTGGAGGGTCAAATATGTCTCCCCACCAAGTGTGAAGACACTACGACCTACCGGAGCCATGCCGTACCAATACCAGGGAGGACCTTGATTGGCAGTTCAGGCTGGACTGTTCCCACAAGGAAGAGGGTCAAGACTGATTTGTACACGGCTGGGTCAATATGGGGGGGGTGTGGTGAGCAAAAGAATGATGGATTTAACCCAGATCCTTGTGACTAGTGGTGAATGATTGCATTGTCCAGCATTCCGTCCATCAATTGTTTTTTTTGCCAATACCAGGGGTACCAGATCCCATCCAACCTCACCGAGATGGAGTCCAATCCGGACTCCAACTGTCCAGGAAGAAAGCATCCATCGAGAGACTTCGAGACCCACTTTGTTAGTGGCCCAGCTGTCCCAGAATCATCCCTGCAACCTGCCTGCTCCTGACCGAGAGGACATATTGATGCAAATCGTCTGAATGACCTATCTGCTCTGCATCCAGCCAGTCCGCATGGGTAACGACACACCATCTCTGCTCTCATGGTCCTGAGGCGCTTGCAATCTGCTCCCTCAAGTGGGAACCCTCGGACCTACATTTGAGTCCCTTTGTCAAGTGTGTTTTCAACTGGCCCCCTTCTTCGTAGCGCACCAGCTTCCAAGAACCTCAGCACTCTGCTCCCGGCTGAATCCGGAACATTCCCGAGATTTCGCTGGTGGAACATCGGGCCTGGCCTTGCTACTTATCTAAATCCAGAACGTGAACCTTGAGACCCAACTGTGTGATTTTATTGCATTGCCTTATTTCTTCCCATTGACTTCAGTGGTGCGTAATTGGGCACAAGAGTGATTTATTTTGTGAACTTTGGAAAACTCATGGCTTAAACAGTGCTTACGTAGAACTAAATCACATAAAAATTGATGCTCTTTTTGCAAATTGGTCTCGGATTTATTCTTGTGTATGCCTCATTTATTGTCTCTGTGAGTACAACAAATTCTTAGCACTGCCCTCTGATAAGCCGAGCTGCTCGCCCACACTACCACAAATAGAGCGTTAGTATTATCTACTTTAGCCTCTGTTTACCAATCTGGGTCTTACTGGACTCTCGGCACAGTGTACTTCGTTTTAGTGCAGTATATAGAGAGCCAGCTTCCTACAACTGTCTGTTACAAATGCTTGCTTGCTGGTGGTTAAACCTTCCTTTTGACCTTCCTTTTTAGGTCGAGCGTAGGCAGTGCATGCGCTGTCTCTTGAGACTTGCTGTATTCAGTCTGTGGGTTTAGAGCCCACCTCCAGCTTTTGATTGGATTTTTTCAGTGTCCTTCAAAAAACGTTGTTTCTAAGTGATGGTTCCTGCTTGACCCATCTGTTCTCAATTGTTAATTCCTATGAAGTATTGTCGCTGAATTTGTTCGCCTTCACTTGTGCCATTAGATTTTGGATTTTAGGAACTTTTTTTTTACATTCAGAGCTGTACTTCCCACTTAGCATGGCGGCCAATTCTCGAGTACTTCCCTCATGGCACACGCTTCACGCAGGCAATCTTCTTTTAACTTATTCTCATGCTTTGTGCAATGTTTTTTAATTTATTATCATTTTGGGGATTCTATGCGCAGCGCCCACTTCATGGCTGCCGCGCTTCCTGCACGCTCTTTACGCAATGTTATTTTTATTTATTTACACTTTTGGGGATGCTCAGCGCTGGCCCGCTTCATGGCTGCTGCACATGCTTCGCACAATGTTATTGTGGGAAAGTGCCTCTTTTTGACATGCTTAGCCCCCAATTTTTTGCCTGATTTCTGTAATTTCGAACTATAAGTGCACTGAGTCCCCACTAACCAGACTCCCAGTGTCAGGTCTCCCATCCCTAAAACTGTACCACGATGGCCACAACTTCTGTTCCCCTGTAAATGGTACCTCTGTTACCCATGGCATGAGGACAGAAGGCTGTCCCCTACTGACCCCCACCCGGACCAAGCGGGGCTGCTCCCACAGTCTGCATGTCCAAGTGTGGGACAAACTTAAGAGCTGACATGGCACACAGACCTGTGTACATTAATCAAAGGATGAATTTCAATAATTTCTTACTTGTCTTAATCCATTTTGGTACCTCCAGATCTCAATTCATGAGCCATTCCTGTTGAAACGTATTCCATATTTTAAACCATTATTGGAATTCATTTGTTTGTGAAATCTTTTCATGGCTGTGCCCCCTCTGCTGGGACCTGACGAGGCTTCACAATTACTCGAACAGACTTTGAAGCAGATTTACAGGAAACTGACGCAGCTGTCGAGATGCATCAGTTACCCTGTGTCAGCCTGGGATACCCTTGCGCCACCATGGATGCGCCGTATTTACAGTATGGCACACCATGGTGCAAGGATTGACAAATGCGTCAGAAATTCTGACGCATCTGTTGGCACAAAAGTCATGCATTGCTGGAGTTGTGATGCAAGCACAACGTGATTCCAGCAATACATGTTGAGGCCTTTACTTATTGTACTGCATCACTCCTTAGACCTGCTTCGAGCAGGCGCAAGGTTTTGACGCAGTGGCGTCTTAGAAGTGGCACAGTGAAATCTTGTAGATTTCACTGCGTCACTTTTACCAGGCTTTCCTGAATGGGAACGCCCTCCCTGCATACATTATACCTGGTGCAGGCATAATGTATCGCAGGGCTTTACAATGTGACACGTGATGCAATTGCCAAATTGGTTGTCAACCATGCTAGAATTCTGATAATTTGCAATTTTAATTTTTGACCTAACAATGCACGAGAAAGCCCCTGCATGTAAAGGTAGCCCCCCACATAAAGGGGCACACCTTGGACCAGGTTTCGACATCCAACCTAGAAATCTCCCATTTATTAATTTCCCCTTGTACTTGGTCAGATCATCATTTCATTACATTTTTTATTCCTAATACTTCCCCTAATATAATTCCTTCTTCAGGTAATATTGTGGCCAGAAACTGGAGTCGGGTGGACAACACTGAGTTCTGCTCCTCACTAAATGCTTCAGCCCCTATCGTTCAAGAGGAATCCCCCCACATCCAGGCTGAAAGCATTAACGCCTGGCTAGAATCTGCCAGAGATAGCGTAGCCCCTTTCAAGAAAATCCAAATAAGAGACCCCGTGATGCTCAACGCTGGTTTTCTGGCTCTGCGTCAAGCTAAGCACAAGTGGAGACGCAACTATTGTCCAGATAGAAGGCCATTTTTAAATCTGCACTTAGAGATTATAAAAACACTATCCTCCTGACCAAAGCAGAATACTTTTCTTCAAAAATTCTTACATCATCTAACAAAGCTAAGGATATCTTCTCTATAGGAGATGGGCTTGTCAAACCAGATCAAGTCACTGCTAATCCCACCCATCACAACTCTTATGTAATGTTGGATACTTGTAAAGCGCACTGTTACTCTACCCGAGTGTCCTGGAGCTGTAGACCGCTGGGGAACCCGTCCTGGTTTTGCCTGTGATATGCTCCCTTTCTGGGTATCTCCAGGGTGAAACCAGGCATCCCCGGCGTCTGTGGGGGGCCGTTGTAGAGATGAGGCAAGCTTAATGCCCAGAGTTACCGAGTGTGTTCCCTGGTTAGAGTAGGCACTGAGGCGAGAATTATCGAGTCCGTTGACCCTGGTCCAAGACCCTGCCGCGTCGGGAATTGAACCCTGGTCCCGGGCCGTTCTCTGCTTACAGGTCTGCAGCCTCTAACCAGTGAGCCACACCTCTCCACCCAATCCCCTTAATAAATTTTTTATTGATAACTAACATTGCCACAATCAAAACTAGCATTCCTAAGGTCACTATACCTGTGGATTCCCCATGTGCACAAACCGACCCAACTTACTTAGACCAAATTCTTCACATCACCCAAGATGCCTTTTTTTGCTTTACTTAAAAAAGTCAGATCCGGTTCCCGTACGGATAGCTGTCCTCCCGATATTCTTCAAGAAGTTTTTTTACACTGTCCAGATCCCCTTTTGTTGCTTCTTAACAATTCCCTGACCCAAGGGGTGGTTCCCAACTTATTCAAAAGTGCGGAAGTTGTTCGTATCCTGAAGAAACTGAGTGCTGATCCCTCAATACCAAGAAACTACCGACCCATATCTCTGTTGCCTTATCTGAGAAAAATTTTGGAAGCGACGTTGCTAATTGCTTTAGCACTTTAATTGAGCATTCACAGTACTTGGATTCACATCATGCGGGATTTAGACCGGCCCACTCTACTGAGTCCATTATCTGGGCAGCCCTAGATGAATTAAGAGGGGGGGCCGACCAGGGCTCCACTCAAGCCCTGGTGCTCCTATATCTATCGGCCGCCTTTGACACGGCTGTGTCGGCTGTGCCGGGATCCAGGGTCTGGCATTGAAGTGGGTCTCCTCTTTCCTCAGCAATCGCTTCCAAGCAGTTCATCTTGCCAACTTTTCTGCTGAGAAGAGAGGACTGGCCTGCGGGGTCCCACAGGGCTCGTCCCTCTCACCTCTCCTGTTTAATTTGTAAATTTTTACCTGATTCTGACCCTCGAAAGAGAGAGGTCGATGCCTCCCCATCATCAATGGCTAGTTTCCAACGCACAATGAATTTTATTAGTAATTGGAGGAATGCCGACCAGCTCAAATTAAATTCCAATAAAACTGAGCTTATTCTTACTGGTGGTTCATCCAATCCGTGGAATTCTAACTTTTGTCCTCCATTACTAGGGTGTCCCCCTTCCCCTGTGAGCTCGGTCAAAAGTCTGGGAATCATGATTAGTAATGAGCTATCTCTCGGCCTAAGTAGAACAGGGAGGTGCAGAGCTCTGAGAGCAGAGCTATCTCTCAGCCTACATTGAACAGAGAGGTGCAGAGCTCTGAGAGCAGAGCTATCCCTCAGCCTACGTAGAATAGTGAGGTGCGGAGCTCTGACAGCAGAGCTATCTCTCAGCATACGTAAAACAGAGAGGTACAGAGCTCTGACAGCAGAGCTATCTCTCGGCCTACATAGAACAGAGAGGTTCAGAGCTCGACCGCAGACCTATCTCTCAGCCTACGTAGAGCAGAGAGGTGTGGAGCTCTGAGAGCAGGGCTGTCTCTCAACCTACGTAGAATAGGGAGGTGCAGAGCTCTGACAGCAGAGCTTTCTCTCAACCTACGTAGAGCAGAGAGTTGCGGAGCTCTGACAGCAGAGTGTTGGACTTGGCCCTTCTGGCAGGTTCACCCCTGAACTTTTTGCCTTTTAATGTTACATCTAAGCGTGGGCGTAAAATCTGTTTCGCGGGCGAATTTGCGGATTTTTGCCAATTTCGCATTCCGCGAATTGCGCGTAATTACCCAATAATTCGCAAATTCGCAAGCTACGAAATATTTTGCTTGGTCGCGCTTGAAAAATACAATATCGCCCGCGCGGCGTTGACTCTGAGCCTGCCGAGTTTTGCGTGTGCTGCGCCATTTTTGATCTTGCTGCGTGATCGCGCGAGAGTTTTACGAACGCAATTATGTCATTGCGGCTTGCCATCTTGCACAGCGAGAGTTTGACAACGCGAGTATGTCATAAATGCTCGCGACGGCACGCAGCGGACTCCTCAGAATGACATTTGGCTGCACTTTTTGGTGCAGGAGTCCATTTTTTGGGGTGGGGTTGGAGGAAGGAAGTGCCTCAGAGTCTCCAACTTCCTGTTCCTGTCCAGCAGGCTCCTTCCAGTGCTTTGTCCATGTACTGCCCACTTTTCATTTGGCTGTTGAGCTGGAAGGATGACTTTTTCTTGCTGCTGGTGGATTTTTGTATTTGAGGACTTTTTGGACTTTGGAGTTTGGATCACTTTTGGACTTGAGATTTTACAAGTAAGTTGGTGTTGTTTGTTTGGGGCATTGCAGTTGAGGCAACTCCAGTTCTAAAACTTTTTTCACAACTTTAACAAAATATATATTGTGGTGGTAGCTAGCCACAGTATCCAGTAGGCCCAGGGTTAGTCATGGGTGCATGATACACCTGTTTCCCTGATTTTTTTTAACTTAATTCTCATTTATGTTTGGAATTTTAGCTCACTGTTATATGTTGTTTTTTTAAATTATTTTGGGGTGCCTGTAAAGCCTCACTAGCCAGTAGGCCCAGGGGTAGTGAGTGGTGCATGGCCATGTTCTGGGGGGCAAGGGGCAATTTTGAAGGCAGGCAGTGTTCTCAGGCCTGCACCCATTTTGCCTAGCTTTCATCCATTATGCCCAGGGGTAGTGAGTGGTGCATGGGCCTAGTCTTTCTGTGGGGTGTCTTGAATTTAAACATCATTGAGGGCATGGATGGCATGGGATTGCGGTGATTTGTATGTGTTTTTCGATGTTTGGGGGTGTTGTTGGGGACTGGGCATGTGGGTGGGGGCCATTTTGAGTGCAGGTACAGGCAGGGGTTGGCCATGTGCTGGGGGGCAAGGGGCCATTTTGAAGGCAGGCAGTGTTCTCAGGCCTGCACCCATTTTGCCTAGCTTTCATCCATTATGCCCAGTGGTGCATGGGCCTAGTCTTTCTGTTGGGTGTCTTGAATTTAAACAGTATTGAGGACATGGATGGCATGGGATTGTGGTGATTTTTATGTGTTTTTCGATTTTTGGGGGTGTTGTTGGGGACTGGGTGTTAGAAATGGGATCCCCGGCTGGCCAGGGCTTGCGCCAAAGTCAGTCAGAGACCACCACTCCTAAGTCAGGGCAAGGGAGTTACATGCCAAGATAACCCCTGCTCACCCTCTAGGTAACGTGGCGCGAGCAGCAAGGCTAAACTTGGATGCAATGTGAGTTAAGTATTTGCGCACGCACCCCAGCAACAACACCCAAGGCCCACCACAAAGGAAACTCCACACAAGGTTATATATAAAAATAGCCTTTGTATTACATCAAAACACATTAGATAAAAACACACACTTTACAATGTGCCAACAGGCACGGGCAGAATTTACAGGGGATATGTACAAGAAAGGGCCACATGGACCACTGTCAGGGATCAGCACTTTTAGAACTAGCACTTAGTATATAGAACATAGAATGTAAAATCACTTTAGCACACAACCAGTAATTACTGGTAACCAGGACCTCACTAGCACCACCTGTACTAGGAGAACAACCACCTAAGTATCACAATACCTGTAGGGGTATAAGTACATAACACATGATGCATAACATACATTCAGAGGTGTAAGGAACAAGGCACATGATGCATAAACATCACATTCAGAGGTGCAGGGAAGGAAAACACATGATGTCTAAAAACATTCAGAAGTGTATCAAAGAACACAATTGCGCAAAATTCACATTAGTCACCACCTGTGACTGTCCCTAGGCCAACTGGCCTCGCAGGAGCTAGGACGCCCTGTGTCCCAAATGTCAGGGGCCTAAACGTAGCAGTTGCCCACAAAGTGCTGGGCAACTGGTGCAAACAATGGTGTGGCCAACAGGGTGGAGCCTCGCAGGCTCTGGCCAAAACTCTTGTGTCCCCAACAGCCTCTTGGCTCTAAACAAACAAAAATGGCCCCCTGAGCCTCTCTGGACTCTTAAAACAAAGAACTGGGCTCGAGACCCCCAATTCTAACATTGGTGGCAGCGGTGGGATTTGCCCCCTGAACAGCGCCCCTGGAACATTGGGCGCTACCCCCCTAAAAGAGGAACTGCTGTGAGTGCTGCCTTCCCCTGCAGTTCTACCTGGGAAAAGCGGAGCGCGTCGTGATCATCCGCCACGCACTCTGAGAGGCCCGGGGCACTACCGTCCCTCCAAGCACCGTGACTGCCGACTGCCAAGGCCCCAGAAGCACCGCAAAGACCAGCCTTGCTGGCCCAAGCACCGTGACTGCCACCTGCCAAGGCCCCAGAAGCACCGCAAAGACCAGCCTCGCTTGCCCAAGCATCGTGACTGTCGCCCAAACGAGCCATAGCTTGCACCGTGAGGAGAGGCCTCGCCCTGTGCCTGCTTGCCCCTTTTTGAACTGTGCTCGGGAAAGCGCCTGCCGCTGTCTGTGAGAGGCTGCGGCGCGTCGTGCAGTGAAGCCCGTCTCGACCCCCTTGACGTGCCCTGCAGCTTCGCCCGCACCCAGCGTGTGCCCCCTCTTGAAGGACTCCGAGGTGCTTTGCCCAAGTGACCCGGCCCACGCCGCAATGCCAACCTTCGGGCCCGAGCCGAGCCGTCGCTCTCATCAGCCCAAGAAGGACGACACTGTGACGTGGGACACCGAGCCGACCCCCGGCATTGCCGCCTCGACCCTCTTCAAATCTGTTAAGGTACTGTTGTTTGCCCCCACAGTGCGAGCGTCCTGCCCTTTGAAGCTCCGCCCTTTGACCTTTGCAGCCCCGGGAGCCCCGCAGAGTAAAATCAGAGCCGCGGTACAAGCCGCTGCCCCAGCGAGGCTCGCACCACTGCGAGTCCCCTGGGCGCCTGATACGCTCGTGAAGCTTTGCACCTCCTGTACGAGTCGCACACTGCTGAACGACTCGTACTCCCTGATAGACCCGGCCGGGCCGCACGCGTCTCACGCGAGAAGCGTGAGCTTTGGCAGGCCGGGCCCGTAGTGCGAGCAGGAAGCGCACAGGAAGCAACAAACCGTTCCCCAACGCCTGGGGCACCATCTACGGCACGGAGCAGCCTGGTGAGGACCGTGCTACCTCCTTTTAAACTGCTTTGACTGCCTGCAGTACCTTAAAGCTATCCTTGAGAGAGGTTAACCCCTTGGGGAGTATAAGAACTATTTTGAACAGCTAAACAAGAACTGTGGCAACCTGATAAAGAGTAACTGGATTTGCTATACCTGTATTGACAAGCCTGCTTAAAGTATATATATATATATATATATATATATATATATATATATATAAAGGAGATATATTTTTACAAGAATACAGTCTGGTATCATTGTGTGGTTGGTTGGTGGTTATTGTGTGTGATACTGCAAATGTTTAACCCTATGTGCTCTAGAGATTAGCCTTGACTGCTTGCGCCACACTACCTAGAGGGCAAGCAGGGGTTATTTTTAGAGGGTAATTCTTCTCCCTGACTTAGAGGAGTGGGTCCCTGCTTGTTGCAAGTACATACCTGCGCCAACCAGAGACCCCCAATTCTAACACTGGGCATGTGGGTGGGGGCCATTTTGAGTGCTGGTACAGGCAGGGCCTGGCCATGTGCTGGGGGCAAGGGGCCATTTTGAAGGCAGGCAGTGTTCTCAGGCCTGCACCCATTTTGCCTAGCTTTCATCCATTATGCCCAGGGGTACTCAGTGGTGCATGGGCCTAGTCTTTTTGTGTGGTGTCTTGAATTTAAACATCATTTAGGGCATGGATGGCATGGGATTGTGGTGATTTTTATGTGTTTTTCGATTTTTGGGGGTGTTGTTGGGGACTGGGAATGTGGATGGGGGCCATTTTGAGTGCTGGTACAGGCAGGGCCTGGCCATGTGCTGGGGGGCAAGGGGCCATTTTGAAGGCAGGCAGTGTTCTCAGGCCTGCACCCATTTTGCCTAGCTTTCATCCATTATGCCATGGGGTACTCAGTAGTGCATGGGCCTAGTCTTTCTGTGGGGTGTCTTGAATTTAAACATCATTGAGGGCATGGAAGGCATGGGATTGTGGTGATATGTGTTTTTCGATTTTTGGGGGTGTTGTTGGGGACTGGGCATGTGGGTGGGGGCCATTTTGAGTGCTGGTACAGGCAGGGCCTGGCCATGTGCTGGGGGGCAAGGGGCCATTTTGAAGGCAGGCAGTGTTCTCAGGCCTGCACCCATTTTGCTTAGCTTTCATCCATTATGCTCAGGGGTACTCAGTGGTGCATGGGCCTGGTCTTTCTGTGGATGTCTTGAATTTAAACATTATTGAGGGCATGGATGGCATGGGATTGTGGTGATTTCTATGTGTTTTTTGACTTTTTAGGGTGTATAACTGATGTTCCTCTGTCTTCCATTGCTTTTAGGTGCACAAGAGAACCACCAGTGCCAGGAAGAAGTCCTGCAGCGGTGTGTGCAGCACAACGTCACGCGACCTCATGTGTGGTCACAGACAAGACAACTCTGCAACTCGTGCAACTGCGGCCTGCTGTTCTGACATCTGAAGAAAATGGGCCCAAAGAAAGGTGGCTGTAGCGCCTCAGCGAAGAACGTTGCCAGTGCCACTGCCAGTAATAAAGAGCAGAAGAAGCAAGTGGCACCACCTTCCAAGGAGACGGGTGTGCCCACCGACACCTTTTTTGGGGAAAAAAAACTACGCCTGCAGCAGCAGCGGTGTCCGCCGGCGACCAAGCTGGAAGCAGCACCTCCGCCTCATTGGGGTCAGTGCCACCACACCAAGTTAGGTCCAAGACCATGAGTGCTGCTGCGGCAGCCACTTTGGTTGTTCAATAACCATCGACCAGTGATGTTGGCTCATCACAAGAAAGTACCATCCATTCAACGCCGGGTGTAACTCAGTTGGCGAGTGTTCAACAATCACAGCCGCAACGACAACCACAAGTGCAACTAGTACAAGCACAAGTACATGGGCAAGGAGAGGCGCAAGCACATGGGGAAGGAGAGGCGCAAGTACATGGGCAAGGAGAGGCGCAAGTACATGGGCAAGGAGAGGCGCAAGTACATGAGCAAGGAGAGGCGCAAGTAAATGGGCAAGGAGAGGCGCAAGTACATGCACAAGGAGAGGCGCAAGTAGAGGTGCCACTAGAAGTTCATGGAGCGGCACACCTGCCTACAACGCTTGTTCATCCAGAAGTAGGGGCACATCAGGAAATTGATATTCAAGTGGAAGAATCAGCCGAGGAAGCCACTCCTCCTGAGGATGATCCATTGTCTTCCAGATCCCCAGCAAGAAAAAGGTTAAGGAGGGCTGCTACTACTGCAAGTTCTTCTTCAAGCCCCCTTCATTCTGATGACCTTGATCTTGATTGGAACCCACCAATCCAGTCTGACAGTGAGGCACGCCATGAGCCGACAAAGGTAGCTAAGCCTAAAAGGAAAGTTCCCACAAGGCTTTGACTTATGGTGGCTGATGATGAACAAGAAGTGGTGCCTTCTGCTGCTGAAGAGTCTGATGATGACCCAGTCATCACAGACGTCACTCCAGCCACAGCGTGCATGCAGCAGACAAACATTTTAACCCTAGCCCGAATGGCTGCTGAGCAGGATGTGGTCGGCGTGGCACTGGTACCACCACCAACGCAGTTAACTGCAACACCAACACGACCTCCAGCTTCCATATTTTCTCGTCAGAAGGGCCGACAGGGAACTCCATCCAGCTCGACCTCCATTACCTCAAGTAGTGGTGCTGTAAGTGAACATCAGAAACAAATTCAGCCACACCCATCCTCCACTTAATCTGGCATTGAAAGTCAAAGTAGCACCTCCACCACCAGCAGACATCTCCAGTCCCCAGTTTGGGACGTCTTTACTGTTAGCAAAAAGGTGGAAAACATTAGGCATGTTTGCCATGGAGAAATCTCACACTGCATCTAACCTTTTGGAGGAGTTTAACAGGAAGGTCAATGAATGGCTGCATCCAAGAAACCGCACAGGTGGTTATGTTTCCACGGATAATGGCAGTAATATAGTTAAGGCCATGGACAACGGTGGCTATTTCAGAGTGCCCTGTTTGGCGCACAGTATTAACATCGTGGTGCAAGCCTTCTTGAAAACAGAAGAGCCAGTCGTCAAAGTACTGACCATCTGCCGAAAAATCTGCACACATTTCAACCATTCTTTTAAGGCCCGGAAGGAGCTGAGGAGCCTACAATATGAACGTAAACTGCCAGTCAAATGACTAATACAGGAGGTGGCAACACGTTGAACCTCAACCTTTTACATGCTTGAGCGTCTGTCTGAGCAGTGGGAGGTAATACATGAGTTTGTCTTTAAACTGGGTTCTACTCACAAAGACTTGATGCTAAAGTTGGAGGAATGGAAGCTAATTGCAAGCCTGACAGACATGCTTCGTCCTTTTGAGCTCTTCACGCGTGAAGTCAGCAGGGAGGACTGTTCTTTGAGCAAAGCTATCCCATTGTTGCGCATGCTAGAGCACCAACTGAAGGAGATGTCGCCAATGTTCCGAGATGATGGTGAAAAGTGAGAAGCATATGGTTTGGCGGAGAAGTTATTATGGCGCCTACTTGATAATGAAAGGCTTAAAAAGATACATACAGAACAACATTACATTTGTGCCACTATTCTTGATCTACGGTACAAAAAGGCACTGCCCACCAATACTTTCATTCCTTTTTCTGAAGCAGATGTTTCAAAGTACAAACATTGGCTAGCTGTGTCAGCCACTCGGTTCGAAAAAGACCGGCAGAACCTTCAAGGAGGCAGCACAAGTACAACTGAATCAGCAGGCCATCCGGCATCAAGTTCCACTTCTCAATCCGTGGCCGAAGGGAGTCACTTTCCCTCACAGCTGTTAACGACACTAGCAACCATATCATCATCCTCACCTGCACCAGGCCGCAAACAAATATTGTCGGAAGGGGATTGGCTAACTCAGCAAGGGTTAGATCGGTCCACTGATGAAAAGGTCGCAGATGGTACGCAAAGTGGATCAACCCTGGAGAACCTTGAGTCGGTGGTGCAGGCCTATCTGGATGACCCAACAGAGGTTTGTCATAATGAGAACCCATTGGGATATTGGTATACGAAAAGCTCAAAATGGCGACTGATCACCAACCTGGCTCTAAATTATTTGTCTTGCCCACTCGCAAGCGTGTCTTCTGAACGTGTTTTCAGTGCTGCTGGGGCCATTGTTACTTCAAAAAGGACCCGCCTTTTGCCCAAAAATGTGGAGGTTAGCAATAATCAAGATGAATCAGCACTTCATACCACCCGATTACAAAATACGTGAATGCACGCAAGAAGAAGAGGACACCGACTTAGGTGACGACGACGGAAGTTCTTCTCGGTCACCAGACCTACTCCCGTCTCAATTCATAGACTTGGAGGATTAGCTCTGCTTCCCTGACACCAAGGACTGAAAATTACTTCCTTTTTTTCTGTACTTATTCACTTTCATTCCTGTGTGTCTTTCTTTGTTTTGCTACTTTTACCACAACAAAACTCTAATCACCTAATCACAATAAGTCCATCATTAGCACTGTCTTCATCTTATTTTCCTTATTGATTTGAAGGTGCCGCAGTCTGCATTCAGATGTTCACAAGTTCACAACTCAATCATGCTCCTCTATCTCCTCCTAGTCCAGACTCCCCCTATCCATTTCCCTCCAGGCAGATGGATGGATTATGGAGAAAAGACAAACTTTGTCTTCGTAGACGAGTCCCCTCATGTGGGACTGAAATAACTGACTGACTACATGCTTGCTGATTGTTGACAGACCTACTTCTGAAATTTACAAGAGAGGCTGCCCTGTGGGCCCTCACTTTCCGAAGAAGATGCGGACATAAAGTAGAACAGGTAATGAATAATGAGAAGATGGCATGCAGTGGACAGCAATGGCTGTCTGTCTCTGTTGAAACCAGTTGCTGTTTGTTTTTTGTGAACAGCGCAATTTGCCATGTTTTCAACATACCAGTATTGCAGGTTTTTGGGTTCATTTGGGGGTGTTCCAGATTTGCGGTGCTGGGTCAGGGGGTCTGGGAGCACTGCTGGCACAGTCTAATGTTGATTGCATTTGTTTTTCAGGAAATCCTTGGCGGAAAAGGGGAGTTAGGGCCTAGCTGCACAGCGCATTTGAACTGAATTCCAGGTTGGCCCGAAATTTGCTGTCTCACTTTTTAAGGTTTTGCTTTTTGGCTGTTTCGGGGTCTTCTACTTGTTTCCGCCTGGGTTGACGGGTCTGGGGGCATTGCTGGGAAGGTCTAATACCGGATAAAAGTGTTTTGGAGAAAATCGGAGTTGGAAAAGTTTTTGCGTTTTTGCTCACTTGCTTGTCTTTGGGGTGCTGTTTGGGGGGGTTCCTGGTGTTTGGGGGTGGGTTTTGGGGTCTGGGTGCACTGCTGGGTATGGATACTTTTGATTGCAAGAGGTTTGAAGCAAATCCATGGTGGCAAAGGGGAGTTAGGGCCTAGCTGCAGAGCGCGCGCGGAGTGATTTTGGAAACTTACCTGAACATTTCTGTCCCCACTTTTGTATATTTGCTTTTTGCCTGTTTGCGGGTCTTCTACTTGTTTCCACCTGGGTTGACGGGTCTGGGGGCAT
This sequence comes from Lissotriton helveticus, assembly GCF_964261635.1. Taxonomy (NCBI): domain Eukaryota; kingdom Metazoa; phylum Chordata; class Amphibia; order Caudata; family Salamandridae; genus Lissotriton; species Lissotriton helveticus. Next base: position 2,064,013 of record NW_027611659.1, on the reverse strand, counting down.
TGCTGGGAAGGTCTAATACCGGATAAAAGTGTTTTGGAGAAAATCGGAGTTGAAATTTTGTTTGCGTTTTTGCTTACTTGCTTGTCTTTGGGGTGCTGTTTGGGGGGTTCCTGGTGTTTGGGGGTGGGTTTTGGGGTCTGGGAGCACTGCTGGCACAGTCTAATTTTGATTGCATTTGTTTTTCAGGAAATCCATATTGGAAAACGGGAGTTATGGCCTAGCTGCACAGCGCGCTTGGAGTGATTTTGGAATGAGGCCTAAATATTTCTAAGTGTGAGCTTTTCCGGTTTTGCTTTTTGCCTATTTGGGGGTCTTCTACTTGTTTACGCCTGGGTTGACGGGTCTGGGGGCATTGCTGGGAAGGCCTAATACCGGATAAAAGTGTTTTGGATAAAATACATGGTGAAAAAGTTTTTCACTTTTTAGCGTTTTTGCTCACTTTCATGTTTTCGGGGGCCTGCTTGGGGGGTTCCTGGTGTTTGGGGGTGGGTTTTGGGGTCTTGGAGCAACGCTGGGTATGGATACTTTTGATTGCAAGAGGTTTGAAGCAAATCCATGGTGGCAAAGGGGAGTTAGGGCCTAGCTGCAGAGCGCACGCGGAGTGATTTTGGAAATTTGCCTGAAAATTTCTAAATCCCCATTTTTGTATATTTGCTTTTTGGCTGTTTGGGGGTCTTCTACTTGTTTCCACCTGGGTTGACGGGTCTGGGGGCATTGCTGGGAAGGTCCAATACCGGATAAAAGTGTTTTGGAGAAAATCGGAGTTGAAAAAGTTTTTGTGTTTTTGCTCACTTGCTTGTCTTTGGGGTGCTGTTTGGGGGGTTCCTTGTGTTTGGAGGTGGGTTTTGGGGTCTGGCAGCACTGCTGGCACAGTCTAATTTTGATTGCATTTGTTTTTCAGGAAATCCATGGTGGAAAACGGGAGTTATGGCCTAGCTGCACAGCGCATTTGGAAACAATTGAAAGAAGTCCGATTCTAAGTATGAGATTTTCCATTTTTGCTTTTTGCCTGTTTGGGGGTGTTCTGCTTTTTTGCAGGTGGGTTGGCGGGTCTTGGGGCATTGCTGGGAAGGTCTAATACTGGATAAAAGTGGTTTGGAGAAAATCCATGATGAAAAGCGTTTTGGCACTTTTTTAACTTAGGGCTCGTTAGGGTTAGCACTGGCAGAAGTATTGCATGTGTTTGAGAGTGTTCTAGATTTTTGCAACTGGGTTCTGGGGTCTTAGAGCACTCGTGGGAATGTGTAATTTTGGTTGCAAGTGGTTTGAAGAAAATCCATGGGTGGAAATGGGGGATTTGGCCTAGTTAAAGAAAGCGTTTGCCACTATTCTTAACTTAGGGCTCGTTAGGGTTAGCAGTATTGTATTGCATGTGTTTGGGCAGGGGTTCTAGATTTTTACGACTGGGTGGAGTCTTGGAACACTTGTTGGAATGTATATTTTGATTGCAAGTGGTTTGAAGAAAATCCATGGTGGAAAAGGGGGGTTTTGGCCATACTTTCTGAGTGCGTTTTGGCACGATTCGAAATTAGGCCTCTGCGAGGTAGCAGCAGTATTCTACACGTTTTTGGGAGGGTAATGTGGAGTGTTCTAGATTTTTGGGGATTGTCATCTCTGAAAGTGACAGTATAATTTTTGCATTACACAGCGTGCCTTATACATTTTTTTCTCCGAGGTATCTTTAACACTTACTGTTGTGTTTTTCCATCATCAGTTACAGGCAGGCTTTTACCCTGTGCCATGGATGTACTACTCAGGCTTACAATTAGCGATCCGCAAATCCGCATGAGGCAGGCAGTGGACAGTCAGTGTGTCTGGTCACCAAGATTGATCGACGGAGCATCCGATGGAATGAAGGAGTACCGCGAATAAGAGGAATGGCTGGATGCATCAACTTCACAAATTCAATAGGACAACTACAAAAAACAGTAACAGTATCCAAAATTCTCCTTATCTTTTAAATGATATTCTTGTGAACTTGAACTTACTTCTACGAGTGTGACTCTATGCGTTTGTTTGATCTGTGCTTCAAATTCATCCCTCCAGCTATTTGATACGTCTTTGCTATGTTTAACACTAATTTAATGTTCTAAGTGTTTATTCTCTGAGGGCAGAGAGGCAAGTGAAATTGCGTAATGACTGCAGCCCTGTACTGCCAACTTGTTCCTTCGTAGTTACTAGTAAGTTGCAGTAAGTACTAGTACTACTTTTCAGTAAGATAACCATCCATTTAGTAAACAACTTCTGGCATGCAGTAGTGCACTTCCTTTATGTCCCTTTAAAGGTTTATCAATATCTTCAAATCCAAAGATTTGTTTCTCTTCATTTGTTGTTTGACTGTCCATGCTGTATTTTTTTTCCTCTCTACCAAACTTTCCCAAAAACCGCCATTCCCATCCAATTTTCAAACCCTAACCCTCTTCCCCCGGGCTGTGTGGTATTTCATTGAGGTGTGACTGACAAAAACAATAAATTCCACACACTTGCTGGGGAGGACAAGGTCAAAGCAACCAGAAGTTCATGTGGGCCATCGTGGATTGATAAGAACATCCTCCTCCTACATGACGTGAACAATCAAATGCTTAATGCCTACCTTACGTTGGCACTGCTTAGGCTACAATTTAGGGCACTGTTCTGTACCGTACTATCTATTGTACTGTTTCTAATGCTACGCTCAGGCTACTCAATGTTTAATTTCCTCTTTTTTTCATATGGTGATACTGCAAGTGTGTACTACTACTGCTACCAGCACAACGATGATATTGCATCCGTCGAGGATTCAAGTCAACAACCAACCTTAATCACCATTTGCAATGCAGCCAGCCCTGGGGCTACCAACCCGATTCTCAAACACGAATCACAGGTAAGATAAGCATTTTGGAGAGGTAGAATAATGGGCTAGGACTGGGAGGAGAGCAGAGATTGCCAGTACTACTAGTAAAGTACTAGTAGGGCTACTGAATTCACTAACTCGGTTACTGGCACTTTGGTACATTTCAGGACTAGATGTTTCATTCATGCTGGTAAGTTGAAAGAAACCAAACGTCCAGTAACCACCGCCCACCCCCACACAAAATAATATGAACGCGTATACTATGTTTTCGTATGAAAAATAATTATTAAGAAATATATTGAGGTAGTCAATTCAATTCAAAACTTTATTCGGCTATGATTCATAACCAGAAAAGTTCATGAAATCACAATAAAATTTACAGAGCAATAAAATGTACAGAACATCAAAACATCAAATATTAATAAAAGAATGAAAGGAGAACAGTCTACAAAGTACTAGTGCAATAAAGGCCAACAATCATATTATCAATGATTTACGCAAATGGAATACATTTTTTAAAAATGCCACAACGGAACAAACGGAGAAAATATCCTCCAATGTCTGTATAGCAAGAAAAGCAGGGTGACACTGTCTCTGATTCATATATTTTAAGATAGGGATTATCCATCTCTTCCTCGAGGTCACATAAAATCTGCAAAAGAATAAGACGTGTATGTCCGATTGATCAGAAACATCGTCGCAGGGACATTTGCATAAAGGCTTAGACCAATCATTCGTGGTTGGATAACTCAGTAGTCTAAAGAAGATCTCGAATCTGAATCTAGTCAAGAGAAACCTTTCGTGCTCTTTCATTTGTAGATTAAGATAGGGCTGAGTAGTCCTTCCTTTACTAATCAATTGATGTGAAATCACAGTCTTTTTCTTCATTTCACTTGACTGTCTTTGAGTCGTAAGGAAGTTTAAACATAAATATTTCAAAGTCTTCCTAGTAATGTCTAGCAAAGATTCAGGCTCATAGAAGAACTCAGGGTGCTCAATGTTGATACAAACAGTTTTAATATAACATAACCATTTGATCCTTTTTGCCCCATCCAGTTTTAACACATCTCCCAATATGAGTCTATTTAAGTGGCATCTCTCATTAGTCCATACCCGGTGCCATAGGAGCACTGGTTGGATTCTAATTAGATCTTCCAAGAAAAACAGACCTAGTTCTGTGTGGCAATTGTAGTTAGACATGCTCTTTGGGAGTGCCAGTAAGTACCGTAAAAAGCCATTTTCAGTTATTTGTAAGCTGCTGACATTTAAGTTTCTAGTTTAAACCAAAAAAGGGAGGTAGAGCTATTCGTCGGATTTGTGCTCCACTCTGATACTTACATAAACAAAGAAAATCCAACTTTGGGGGGGGAAAGGGAAGAGTGATCAAAAGGATATTGAAGCACTCAGTGTTTGATAAAATACCCCTCACACACCAAAAGGCCCCTTGGTGTCATGCTTCATCATTGGGGTCTTCGCACCCCTCTATCGGGATGCGGCGTGCTGCGACCTACGGATACGCGGGAGCACTTTCAAGTTGGCTATGTGTAGTGTACAGTGTGTGGGGTATGTGAATAAAGTGAGTAGGGAACGTGGTGAAGGTTTTAAAAAGTACCTGGCACTTGAGAGAAAAAAGATTTTTATTCCGAACTCTGGCTGGTACTATTAAAAATAAGTGCAGGGCGAGATCAACCTGTTGTGTTAATGAACAGGATCTCTGGTGTGCTATGTTGTCGACATGTTTCGGAGACTGGCTCCTTCTTCAGGACAGGGGCACAAACTCCCTTCCCTACTCACGTCTTCTTCTACAAAAAAAGTGTGATTTTTACAGAAAAGTGACATTTTTGTAGGAATAGGCTAAGTGTGCCTACAGCGGTCTGCTACAAGTACAATGACCTGCAGAAAGACAAAAACCAAAAGACTAATGGTTACCCATGTAGCGGGTAGTTGCAAGACGCAGTCGCCTTGAACCACACCATTTGCTTGATAATAAGCTAGTAAAAACGGACTCACACCACATACAACATAAAACACATAAAACTAGGATTTTACTGCCAGTTGTACTCATACTTATGAAGCCTGGTTGGTGGGCTTCATGAACAGCGTGTAGGGGTGTTGCTCCAATGGCTATCTGTAGTAGAGAATGATGTAGCTGTAATTTTACAATTCAATCTCACTTACTTTGGAGGAAAAAGAGGATCTCTTGTAGGATGTTCTTTTCTAGGTGATATACTCACAAGGTCTGGACACTCTGATCGCCGCCTACCCCTCGCGCTACTCCGCTGGTGTGGAGTCATGCGAAGGACATGGGTATTTATACTCTGTTTCGTTAATTGGGCGGAAACGGGAGTGACACCATGTATGGGTGTTCCGCATGTCAGCCATACAGGGCGATCGTATGTTACTGCTGCGTGAGCACAGGATCAGTGTCTGTCTGGTATGGTTAGTTTCCCTGTGTGCCGCTATGTCTTCGCGCATGCGTTGTGCGAGTTCAGGTTGTCTAATCACTCGCGCATGCGCGGTAAGCCCCAAGCGCCAAGCGCACTGGGTTCATTTATCGGAGGAGCGCGATTGCGGTCCACGTGTCTGCTAGATGCCCCAGTTATTTGTTGAATGGTGCTGAGTGAGGATAGCGACTTTATACATCCGAAGTGATTAGTAACCCCTTGCTAAGGTTGAGAATAAATGACAGTGGATCATGGCAGGGGAACCTTTTGACAGATGGGAATTACTCTATCAAGTACAGTACTGATGTTTTAGTGGTACTTATGCTGATAGTTGGCTCCAGGGCACATCATCATTAAGCCCAATGATATGGGTGCCCAGACGGAACACCCATCTTTGTTCCTTTTGGAAAAGACCAGCATCAGTGGGCAACTGTTCGATTATTGTCCATTTCAAATCGTTGACGCAGTGCTGCATAGTGAGGAAATGTGTGGCCATTTTCGTCGTACTTTTCTTACATCTCACATTGCTTTTGTGTTCATTCAATCGTGTTTTGACGGCTCGTGTTGTCATTCCCACATATTCAAGATTGCATGGGCACTTGATGAGGTAGATAACGTTTTTAGAGTTACAGTTCGTAAATCTCCGCTGCTCCCATGTCGATCCATTACGGAATGTGAGTTTTTTGCTTTTTTCGGTTAAATGGCAGCTGCTACAATTACCGCATGGGAAATGACCTTGAATCCCTATGGATGGTTGAGGGGATGCTGTTGTAGGTTTCGGTCTGGTGTGTACCAAAATATCTCTGAGGTTGCGTCCTCTGCGGTGGGCAAACATTGGTTTGTCTAGATCCAGATCACCGCTCGTCAGTATTCTCCAATGTTTGTTCACAATCTTGGATACTGCATTGGACATTGTGTTGAAAGTGGTCACACAGATTGGTCTTTTGTTTTGAGTGGGTTCCTTGGTTCGTTCCTCCAGTAAAGATTCCCTGTTATTGTTTCTAGCTCTTTTTAGTGCTTTGTTGATGATCCTGTCTGGATACTCTCTTTGTCTGAGTTTGTCTTTAAGGTCGGTCGCCTGTTCCTTGAAGGCAGACACGTCAGTGCAATTTCGCCTGAGCCGTAGGAACTGCCCGTAGGGCAGGTTTTCTCGTAGGTGGCGAGGGTGAAAGCTATCGTACCTTAGTAGGCAGTTCCTGGAAGTAGGTTTAAAATGGGTGGTTGTTTTAAGTATACCAGTATCTGCATAGATGTTGAGATCCAGGAACACCAACGTTTGGTTTGAAATGGTGCTCGTGAATTTCAGGAATGTGTTTTGGGTGTTCAGCCATTCCAAAAAGAGCTTCGCTGATTGGTGGTCGCCTTGCCATATGACCAGGATGTCATCTATATATCTTTTCCAACATTTTATATTTGGCCAGTACGGGTTGTGTTCATGGAGTATCTTGCTGGTCTCGAGGTGGTGCACATAGAGACCAGCTAGGCTCGGAGCAAAGGTGCTTCCCATGCTGGTCCCATGGCATTGTTGGTAAATAGTGGACTTGTACTGGAAAAAGTTTTTCTGCAAGGCCAGTGAGATGCATTCCAGAACTAAGTTACGTGGTGTCTGGTATTTCCATTGGGTCGAAAAGAGAACTTCTTCGATGATCATCAAAGTTTCATCGTGGGGCAGGCTGGTGTATAAACTTTCCACGTCAAGAGACATTAGTAGTTGGGTTTGAGGGTCAAAAGTCACTTCCTGGAGGAGTTGTAGTACTGCCTTGGTATCCTTTAGGTACGTATTTGTGGACTGCACCAGGGGTCTCAGGAATGCGTCCGCAAACTTCGACAAAGGTTCTAGAATAGATCCAATGCCCGAGACTATTGGTCTACCCGGCGGTTTTCTGATGTCCTTATGTATTTTGGGGATACTGTAAAAATATGGAATGCGAGGTTTCTTTTGCATAAGGAATTCGCCTTCCTTTTTGCTCAGCCAATTGTGTGTCAAACCTTCCTCAATCATGCATCCGATTTTTACCCTGAGATGTTCAGTTGGGTCCTGTTGTAGAACCATGTAGTTTCGTCTGTCAGACAGGAGGCGCATGCATTCATTGTCGTAGTCCTCAGTGGACTGTAATACTATTGCTCCCCCCTTGTCCGCTGGCTTTATTACCATGTTGATATCTTCAGATAAATTCCTTAAGGCAAGCTGCTCCTCCTTGGTCGTATTGTGGAAGATTTGTGTGGGTGACACATCCAATTTATTGACATCCGTCATAACTGCCTTCTCAAAAGCGAGTAGCTCAATGGGGAGTGTAGGGTCAGGAGGTGTGAAGGTCGATTTTGGTCTCAGACCAGTGTCTGTCATCACAGCTTGTGTTTGTTTGTCACTGAAAAAGACCTGTAGTTTTAGTTTTCGTACAAATTCCTTCATTTCCACGTTTACTTTGAAGATGTCCGGTTTTTGTGTCGGTACAAATCCCAAACCTTTATTTAGTACCTGTCGTTGGATACTCGTCAGAGGTTTGGAAGTGAGATTTACCACTAGGTCCCTCTCTGGTTGCTGGTTGATGCCTGGTTGGGTAGGGAGCCTGTCATGCTCCTGGTTTGTCTGGGGTTCCCTTGGTCCGTTGATTCCCAGGTGACGTTGTTGCCCTTCCGGTTCTTTCCCCGTGTCCCTGGGCGGGAGCCTAAAAAAGGCTGTGGATCGTAAAAACCTCCATTAAAGTCCTGGTTCCATTGTGGGAAACCCTGTATATCCGGTTGGTGGTTGAACTGGAAAGGTTGGAAAGGTGGGGGTGCCATAAATTGTGGGTACTGGGGCGGGTATCCCCTCCATCCTCTTTGTCTTGGGAATTGTTGTCGTCTTTGTCTCCACCCGCCTCTATTCGGGCGGTTCCTTCTGCCACCGCTGGAATTCGAACCGGTGGAGCTACCGTCTGACCCATCACTATCTGTGTCATTTCTCGTGGACACATAGTCCGCCTTAGTGTAGGGGTAGGTTCCCTCTGGTGTGAATTTGTCTTTGTCCTTACTCAATTTGTTAAGTTTGCTTTGTTTCAAAGTAAATTCAAATTCTGTCATTTGTTGGTTCAATTCATCCAATCTGATTTTAAGGTCTTCTGTTGACATGTATGTATTGAGTTTGACCTCTATTTTACCGATCTCTATTTTAAGTTCTTGTGTGATTCTGGTTGCTGTTTTAATTATTAGGACCAACCAATCCCTGGTACAATGCCAAGAGATCAACGACCATTCTTTTTTAAATTGCATATCAGTCTGGAAGATAAACGGTTCATTTTTTACAATTAGTCCAGCTGGTCCCATCTTGTTCCTCAGGTATCCTGTCATTATCAAACCATGTAAAGCTGCCTTTATTTGGTTGCGTCTTAGTTTTACCAATTCATTCCAATCATCAATGTTTGGGCCGGTTTCAGGGTTAGTGAGCCCCTCAAAAGGATTACGTGGAAATGAAGGAATTTGTACGAAAACTAAAACTACAGGTCTTTTTCAGTGACAAACAAACACAAGCTGTGATGACAGACACTGGTCTGAGACCAAAATCGACCTTCACACCTCCTGACCCTACACTCCCCATTGAGCTACTCGCTTTTGAGAAGGCAGTTATGACGGATGTCAATAAATTGGATGTGTCACCCACACAAATCTTCCACAATACGACCAAGGAGGAGCAGCTTGCCTTAAGGAATTTATCTGAAGATATCAACATGGTAATAAAGCCAGCGGACAAGGGGGGAGCAATAGTATTACAGTCCACTGAGGACTACGACAATGAATGCATGCGCCTCCTGTCTGACAGACGAAACTACATGGTTCTACAACAGGACCCAACTGAACATCTCAGGGTAAAAATCGGATGCATGATTGAGGAAGGTTTGACACACAATTGGCTGAGCAAAAAGGAAGGCGAATTCCTTATGCAAAAGAAACCTCGCATTCCATATTTTTACAGTATCCCCAAAATACATAAGGACATCAGAAAACCGCCGGGTAGACCAATAGTCTCGGGCATTGGATCTATTCTAGAACCTTTGTCGAAGTTTGCGGACGCATTCCTGAGACCCCTGGTGCAGTCCACAAATACGTACCTAAAGGATACCAAGGCAGTACTACAACTCCTCCAGGAAGTGACTTTTGACCCTCAAACCCAACTACTAATGTCTCTTGACGTGGAAAGTTTATACACCAGCCTGCCCCACGATGAAACTTTGATGATCATCGAAGAAGTTCTCTTTTCGACCCAATGGAAATACCAGACACCACGTAACTTAGTTCTGGAATGCATCTCACTGGCCTTGCAGAAAAACTTTTTCCAGTACAAGTCCACTATTTACCAACAATGCCATGGGACCAGCATGGGAAGCACCTTTGCTCCGAGCCTAGCTGGTCTCTATGTGCACCACCTCGAGACCAGCAAGATACTCCATGAACACAACCCGTACTGGCCAAATATAAAATGTTGGAAAAGATATATAGATGACATCCTGGTCATATGGCAAGGCGACCACCAATCAGCGAAGCTCTTTTTGGAATGGCTGAACACCCAAAACACATTCCTGAAATTCACGAGCACCATTTCAAACCAAACGTTGGTGTTCCTGGATCTCAACATCTATGCAGATACTGGTATACTTAAAACAACCACCCATTTTAAACCTACTTCCAGGAACTGCCTACTAAGGTACGATAGCTTTCACCCTCGCCACCTACGAGAAAACCTGCCCTACGGGCAGTTCCTACGGCTCAGGCGAAATTGCACTGACGTGTCTGCCTTCAAGGAACAGGCGACCGACCTTAAAGACAAACTCAGACAAAGAGAGTATCCAGACAGGATCATCAACAAAGCACTAAAAAGAGCTAGAAACAATAACAGGGAATCTTTACTGGAGGAACGAACCAAGGAACCCACTCAAAACAAAAGACCAATCTGTGTGACCACTTTCAACACAATGTCCAATGCAGTATCCAAGATTGTGAACAAACATTGGAGAATACTGACGAGCGGTGATCTGGATCTAGACAAACCAATGTTTGCCCACCGCAGAGGACGCAACCTCAGAGATATTTTGGTACACACCAGACCGAAACCTACAACAGCATCCCCTCAACCATCCATAGGGATTCAAGGTCATTTCCCATGCGGTAATTGTAGCAGCTGCCATTTAACCGAAAAAAGCAAAAAACTCACATTCCGTAATGGATCGACATGGGAGCAGCGGAGATTTACGAACTGTAACTCTAAAAACGTTATCTACCTCATCAAGTGCCCATGCAATCTTGAATATGTGGGAATGACAACACGAGCCGTCAAAACACGATTGAATGAACACAAAAGCAATGTGAGATGTAAGAAAAGTACGACGAAAATGGCCACACATTTCCTCACTATGCAGCACTGCGTCAACGATTTGAAATGGACAATAATCGAACAGTTGCCCACTGATGCTGGTCTTTTCCAAAAGGAACAAAGATGGGTGTTCCGTCTGGGCACCCATATCATTGGGCTTAATGATGATGTGCCCTGGAGCCAACTATCAGCATAAGTACCACTAAAACATCAGTACTGTACTTGATAGAGTAATTCCCATCTGTCAAAAGGTTCCCCTGCCATGATCCACTGTCATTTATTCTCAACCTTAGCAAGGGGTTACTAATCACTTCGGATGTATAAAGTCGCTATCCTCACTCAGCACCATTCAACAAATAACTGGGGCATCTAGCAGACACGTGGACCGCAATCGCGCTCCTCCGATAAATGAACCCAGTGCGCTTGGCGCTTGGGGCTTACCGCGCATGCGCGAGTGATTAGACAACCTGAACTCGCACAACGCATGCGCGAAGACATAGCGGCACACAGGGAAACTAACCATACCAGACAGACACTGATCCTGTGCTCACGCAGCAGTAACATACGATCGCCCTGTATGGCTGACATGCGGAACACCCATACATGGTGTCACTCCCGTTTCCGCCCAATTAACGAAACAGAGTATAAATACCCATGTCCTTCGCATGACTCCACACCAGCGGAGTAGCGCGAGGGGTAGGCGGCGATCAGAGTGTCCAGACCTTGTGAGTATATCACCTAGAAAAGAACATCCTACAAGAGATCCTCTTTTTCCTCTTTTTCCTCCAAAGTAAGTGAGATTGAATTGTAAAATTACAGCTACATCATTCTCTACTACAGATAGCCATTGGAGCAACACCCCTACACGCTGTTCATGAAGCCCACCAACCAGGCTTCATAAGTATGAGTACAACTGGCAGTAAAATCCTAGTTTTATGTGTTTTATGTTGTATGTGGTGTGAGTCCGTTTTTACTAGCTTATTATCAAGCAAATGGTGTGGTTCAAGGCGACTGCGTCTTGCAACTACCCGCTACATGGGTAACCATTAGTCTTTTGGTTTTTGTCTTTCTGCAGGTCATTGTACTTGTAGCAGACCGCTGTAGGCACACTTAGCCTATTCCTACAAAAATTTCACTTTTCTGTAAAAATCACACTTTTTTTGTAGAAGAAGACGTGAGTAGGGAAGGGAGTTTGTGCCCCTGTCCTGAAGAAGGAGCCAGTCTCCGAAACATGTCGACAACATAGCACACCAGAGATCCTGTTCATTAACACAACAGGTTGATCTCGCCCTGCACTTATTTTTAATAGTACCAGCCAGAGTTCGGAATAAAAATCTTTTTTCTCTCAAGTGCCAGGTACTTTTTAAAACCTTCACCACGTTCCCTACTCACTTTATTCACATACCCCACACACTGTACACTACACATAGCCAACTTGAAAGTGCTCCCGCGTATCCGTAGGTCGCAGCACGCCGCATCCCGATAGAGGGGTGCGAAGACCCCAATGATGAAGCATGACACCAAGGGGCCTTTTGGTGTGTGAGGGGTATTTTATCAAACACTGAGTGCTTCAATATCCTTTTGATCACTCTTCCCTTTCCCCCCCCAAAGTTGGATTTTCTTTGTTTATGTAAGTATCAGAGTGGAGCACAAATCCGACGAATAGCTCTACCTCCCTTTTTTGGTTTAAACTATAGTCTAGGCAGCGTGCAGCTGCGGGAGTATCCCTATCACACCACAGACACATAATCACATACACTAGGTAACTGTAGACCACAGCGGTCTCTCTAAAATGGAGGACGAACATGGCTTAACCTTCGGCGAGGATGAAATTGACAGGATCTTGGCAGCAGTAAATCCTTTTGAGGGGCTCACTAACCCTGAAACCGGCCCAAACATTGATGATTGGAATGAATTGGTAAAACTAAGACGCAACCAAATAAAGGCAGCTTTACATGGTTTGATAATGACAGGATACCTGAGGAACAAGATGGGACCAGCTGGACTAATTGTAAAAAATGAACCGTTTATCTTCCAGACTGATATGCAATTTAAAAAAGAATGGTCGTTGATCTCTTGGCATTGTACCAGGGATTGGTTGGTCCTAATAATTAAAACAGCAACCAGAATCACACAAGAACTTAAAATAGAGATCGGTAAAATAGAGGTCAAACTCAATACATACATGTCAACAGAAGACCTTAAAATCAGATTGGATGAATTGAACCAACAAATGACAGAATTTGAATTTACTTTGAAACAAAGCAAACTTAACAAATTGAGTAAGGACAAAGACAAATTCACACCAGAGGGAACCTACCCCTACACTAAGGCGGACTATGTGTCCACGAGAAATGACACAGATAGTGATGGGTCAGACGGTAGCTCCACCGGTTCGAATTCCAGCGGTGGCAGAAGGAACCGCCCGAATAGAGGCGGGTGGAGACAAAGACGACAACAATTCCCAAGACAAAGAGGATGGAGGGGATACCCGCCCCAGTACCCACAATTTATGGCACCCCCACCTTTCCAACCTTTCCAGTTCAACCACCAACCGGATATACAGGGTTTCCCACAATGGAACCAGGACTTTAATGGAGGTTTTTACGATCCACAGCCTTTTTTAGGCTCCCGCCCAGGGACACGGGGAAAGAACCGGAAGGGCAACAACGTCACCTGGGAATCAACGGACCAAGGGAACCCCAGACAAACCAGGAGCATGACAGGCTCCCTACCCAACCAGGCATCAACCAGCAACCAGAGAGGGACCTAGTGGTAAATCTCACTTCCAAACCTCTGACGAGTATCCAACGACAGGTACTAAATAAAGGTTTGGGATTTGTACCGACACAAAAACCGGACATCTTCAAAGTAAACGTGGAAATGAAGGAATTTGTACGAAAACTAAAACTACAGGTCTTTTTCAGTGACAAACAAACACAAGCTGTGATGACAGACACTGGTCTGAGACCAAAATCGACCTTCACACCTCCTGACCCTACACTCCCCATTGAGCTACTCGCTTTTGAGAAGGCAGTTATGACGGATGTCAATAAATTGGATGTGTCACCCACACAAATCTTCCACAATACGACCAAGGAGGAGCAGCTTGCCTTAAGGAATTTATCTGAAGATATCAACATGGTAATAAAGCCAGCGGACAAGGGGGGAGCAATAGTATTACAGTCCACTGAGGACTACGACAATGAATGCATGCGCCTCCTGTCTGACAGACGAAACTACATGGTTCTACAACAGGACCCAACTGAACATCTCAGGGTAAAAATCGGATGCATGATTGAGGAAGGTTTGACACACAATTGGCTGAGCAAAAAGGAAGGCGAATTCCTTATGCAAAAGAAACCTCGCATTCCATATTTTTACAGTATCCCCAAAATACATAAGGACATCAGAAAACCGCCGGGTAGACCAATAGTCTCGGGCATTGGATCTATTCTAGAACCTTTGTCGAAGTTTGCGGACGCATTCCTGAGACCCCTGGTGCAGTCCACAAATACGTACCTAAAGGATACCAAGGCAGTACTACAACTCCTCCAGGAAGTGACTTTTGACCCTCAAACCCAACTACTAATGTCTCTTGACGTGGAAAGTTTATACACCAGCCTGCCCCACGATGAAACTTTGATGATCATCGAAGAAGTTCTCTTTTCGACCCAATGGAAATACCAGACACCACGTAACTTAGTTCTGGAATGCATCTCACTGGCCTTGCAGAAAAACTTTTTCCAGTACAAGTCCACTATTTACCAACAATGCCATGGGACCAGCATGGGAAGCACCTTTGCTCCGAGCCTAGCTGGTCTCTATGTGCACCACCTCGAGACCAGCAAGATACTCCATGAACACAACCCGTACTGGCCAAATATAAAATGTTGGAAAAGATATATAGATGACATCCTGGTCATATGGCAAGGCGACCACCAATCAGCGAAGCTCTTTTTGGAATGGCTGAACACCCAAAACACATTCCTGAAATTCACGAGCACCATTTCAAACCAAACGTTGGTGTTCCTGGATCTCAACATCTATGCAGATACTGGTATACTTAAAACAACCACCCATTTTAAACCTACTTCCAGGAACTGCCTACTAAGGTACGATAGCTTTCACCCTCGCCACCTACGAGAAAACCTGCCCTACGGGCAGTTCCTACGGCTCAGGCGAAATTGCACTGACGTGTCTGCCTTCAAGGAACAGGCGACCGACCTTAAAGACAAACTCAGACAAAGAGAGTATCCAGACAGGATCATCAACAAAGCACTAAAAAGAGCTAGAAACAATAACAGGGAATCTTTACTGGAGGAACGAACCAAGGAACCCACTCAAAACAAAAGACCAATCTGTGTGACCACTTTCAACACAATGTCCAATGCAGTATCCAAGATTGTGAACAAACATTGGAGAATACTGACGAGCGGTGATCTGGATCTAGACAAACCAATGTTTGCCCACCGCAGAGGACGCAACCTCAGAGATATTTTGGTACACACCAGACCGAAACCTACAACAGCATCCCCTCAACCATCCATAGGGATTCAAGGTCATTTCCCATGCGGTAATTGTAGCAGCTGCCATTTAACCGAAAAAAGCAAAAAACTCACATTCCGTAATGGATCGACATGGGAGCAGCGGAGATTTACGAACTGTAACTCTAAAAACGTTATCTACCTCATCAAGTGCCCATGCAATCTTGAATATGTGGGAATGACAACACGAGCCGTCAAAACACGATTGAATGAACACAAAAGCAATGTGAGATGTAAGAAAAGTACGACGAAAATGGCCACACATTTCCTCACTATGCAGCACTGCGTCAACGATTTGAAATGGACAATAATCGAACAGTTGCCCACTGATGCTGGTCTTTTCCAAAAGGAACAAAGATGGGTGTTCCGTCTGGGCACCCATATCATTGGGCTTAATGATGATGTGCCCTGGAGCCAACTATCAGCATAAGTACCACTAAAACATCAGTACTGTACTTGATAGAGTAATTCCCATCTGTCAAAAGGTTCCCCTGCCATGATCCACTGTCATTTATTCTCAACCTTAGCAAGGGGTTACTAATCACTTCGGATGTATAAAGTCGCTATCCTCACTCAGCACCATTCAACAAATAACTGGGGCATCTAGCAGACACGTGGACCGCAATCGCGCTCCTCCGATAAATGAACCCAGTGCGCTTGGCGCTTGGGGCTTACCGCGCATGCGCGAGTGATTAGACAACCTGAACTCGCACAACGCATGCGCGAAGACATAGCGGCACACAGGGAAACTAACCATACCAGACAGACACTGATCCTGTGCTCACGCAGCAGTAACATACGATCGCCCTGTATGGCTGACATGCGGAACACCCATACATGGTGTCACTCCCGTTTCCGCCCAATTAACGAAACAGAGTATAAATACCCATGTCCTTCGCATGACTCCACACCAGCGGAGTAGCGCGAGGGGTAGGCGGCGATCAGAGTGTCCAGACCTTGTGAGTATATCACCTAGAAAAGAACATCCTACAAGAGATCCTCTTTTTCCTCCAAAGTAAGTGAGATTGAATTGTAAAATTACAGCTACATCATTCTCTACTACAGATAGCCATTGGAGCAACACCCCTACACGCTGTTCATGAAGCCCACCAACCAGGCTTCATAAGTATGAGTACAACTGGCAGTAAAATCCTAGTTTTATGTGTTTTATGTTGTATGTGGTGTGAGTCCGTTTTTACTAGCTTATTATCAAGCAAATGGTGTGGTTCAAGGCGACTGCGTCTTGCAACTACCCGCTACATGGGTAACCATTAGTCTTTTGGTTTTTGTCTTTCTGCAGGTCATTGTACTTGTAGCAGACCGCTGTAGGCACACTTAGCCTATTCCTACAAAAATTTCACTTTTCTGTAAAAATCACACTTTTTTTGTAGAAGAAGACGTGAGTAGGGAAGGGAGTTTGTGCCCCTGTCCTGAAGAAGGAGCCAGTCTCCGAAACATGTCGACAACATAGCACACCAGAGATCCTGTTCATTAACACAACAGGTTGATCTCGCCCTGCACTTATTTTTAATAGTACCAGCCAGAGTTCGGAATAAAAATCTTTTTTCTCTCAAGTGCCAGGTACTTTTTAAAACCTTCACCACGTTCCCTACTCACTTTATTCACATACCCCACACACTGTACACTACACATAGCCAACTTGAAAGTGCTCCCGCGTATCCGTAGGTCGCAGCACGCCGCATCCCGATAGAGGGGTGCGAAGACCCCAATGATGAAGCATGACACCAAGGGGCCTTTTGGTGTGTGAGGGGTATTTTATCAAACACTGAGTGCTTCAATATCCTTTTGATCACTCTTCCCTTTCCCCCCCCAAAGTTGACATTTAAGTTTCCCCATATACCTGCCCCATATAGTGCAACCGAGACACAACTAGTTTTGTAGATGTAAATAAGTTCTTTGACTGTTTTTTTGCCCATCTTTTTACTAAAAGACTTAAGAGCCATTATGGCTTTGGCAAATAGTAAGTTCCTAGCATGTATTGCTCTATTCCAATTCCCAGTATGCTCAAAGAGAATTCCCAGGTATGGAAAAGTAGGGGTGTGCTGTAAAGGGATAGTTCCAATAAACATAGTTTTTTTCCTTTTGTGGACATTACCACTACAGTTCATCACAAAGGTCTTGGTGCAATTAATTTGTAATTCAAGTTTGTCCATAAAAGTACAGAAGGACGTAATCATTGCTTGCATGGCTACAGGGGTTCTTGCCATTAGCACAGTATCATCTGCGTAAATGAGAGCTGGTAACCTGCGGGATGACGCGTTATTGAGGTAGTCAAAAAATGAAATAAATTAACCCAACTCACCCCCCTACCTAACCCCAACCAATGTCCAAAAGTCCAAAAGTCCCCTTTCCCAAACACCCAATTCCCACCCCCCCAACAGTCTTTAAAAAAGGGGCACGGGACAGTCACTTCCTCCGGTGGCGTAGTTTTGCAAGCTGTTGCTTCATGTCCCGCTGCTCTTTGCGGAGGTCCCGGAGCTGGCGCTGTTGTTTTTCGGCCAACCGCTCCAGGTAGTCCACTCTTTTGCGTAGTCGGCGCACACAAACGATCCAGGATCTGGGGGGGGGGGGCGCTGATGTTGTTGCTGCTGTGCGGCGGCGGCGGGAGGCTGTCGGGCCACGGCTCCATTTGGCTGGAGGCTTCTGGCTGGTGGACCCGGGGGCAGTGGAGGAGGATGTAGATGTTGATGTCTCCTCATGCTCCCGAGCCCACAACCGCCGCCCGGACAGCCATCTCCTTACGGGTGAGCTTTTTGGGAGTAGCATCTATGAAGAAAGAAAGAAAAATACTGTAGCCAATAGTCTTTAACATAAAGTCAAAATAATTCAACGGAAGGTTGCCACTCAGTAACACCAGCAAGTAGCAAACACAGTATAACATTTTGGGATGTATCTTTCCGAGGTCTTTGTAGGCCTGTGACACTGTGAGTTTCAGGAATTCCACTAGCAGCACTTTAGGGTGACTCTCTACTACATACATAGTCAGAGAGTACTAAAAAAAGGCCTTTTCTACTATTTTTCTCTTGTTTTGCAAAAGAAATTACTGGTACGTGAACTTGTGGTAGCCGCCATAATGGCAGCTCACTCAGCTTTCACCCAAGAAATACAGACACAGGCCATGATGATGCAGACTCGCAGTACTTTAAGCAGTACATGCAGGTGGGGATAGGAATGTCTTACTTTTCTATAGGGGTGGCACTGCCACTGGCCTTACTTCATACACTCAGCGTCTGCTCTACTACATCATACACCTCTGCTATCGACGAGGAGGATAAAGAAGATAACATCCAGGCTTCCAAAGTACGTCTATGATTCTTCTTAATGTCTCAAATGTACCAAAATGTATTTTTGTCAACAACCAACTAACACCCTTTTCATTATATTTTGGAAACCGCCGTCTTATTTCTTATGTTGAATTGCATTCAACAAAACCATTCTTTACAGTCATAAATAAATATTAAGACTCGCTCGTCCTTCGTTTCACCCTTCTTTAACTTTTCGTTATTCACATCCCTAAACTACATCTGATATCACTTGGCTTCACAATACAAATTTGCCAGCTGAGTTGAAGTGAAATAGAGGGGGCCATTGGTTACCAGAGAAGTACCGCCGCTAATGCTAATAAAAGTCAAGGTTGACTGTCTTCTCCGTGATAGCCCAAAAAGTAGTTCTAAATCAGTAAATGTTCTTGACAGTACAGTGTACTTATACTAGTGTACTGTGTACTACTGTACAGTACATCATACACTCCTTTACGAGCCTACTCAAAAAAAATTCAATAAGTAAGGAGTATAATAACTTACCACCATCCGTCGCCGCTGAGTCTTCCCCCCCAGCTCCTCCTGTTGGCGCTGCTGCATCCAAAGTGGACCCCTCCGCACTGCTGGCCCCGCACTGGTGGTCATCTGTGCCGCATCAGACGTTGTGACGTCTAGGAAAAACATGTCATATTTTCAGATGCCATACACAACCCTCTATTTTGTCTCGGAATGGAAGAAAATGTTACATAACACATTTTTTATTACTGGGATTGAAAAAAAGTAACGGTTTTGGGGAGGGTGTTAACCTTTTATATGCTTATTCCATTAAATGCTACGCTTCTTCTTATGACAACTGATGAATGCTTGCTTAACGTGCACCATTTTTCTCATTACAGAAAGAAGATTCCATTGCCCTTCTGCCAGACGATTCACCAACTACTACTGACTGAGTCATCACCATCAGTACTTTAAGTACTTTAAAGAAGGTGGGGGCTCACGCACAGTTATTCTAATAATTTCCTGTGTCTGTTAACTATTATTAAGTTTGAGTCATACTAATTTCATTCATGGGAACGTTGTTAAAACTTTAACGTCATCTTCATCCATGAGAATACTACGCTATTAAAAATAAAGAAATAATGTTTAAATTTCTTAATTGAAAATAAAACTTTAAAACTAACAAACACTGTGTAGTTTTTGCTCACGAGTGAGTGAGCGGAAAGGTTTGAACTACTGCACTTGGCAGTCATGTTTCAGTGACTCAGATAGGCCGGGACTCGGAGGTAGTCTTCTTCTGTTCTTCTGGGTCGTAAAATGATTGGTCAGACATTCTAGATAGTCGGTCAGGGGAATGGGGGTTCAACTTCTGTTCGGACTGAGGTATGTCGAAAGTCGAACTGCACCTATCATCAACAATGTCCTATTTATCTTGTTCATACTTCTTTGTGTGCAGAATAGTCCCTGAAACACTAGCGGTATGGGATGTGCTCCTCTCAAATCATAAAGGCAACTGCTACCTTTTACTTGGTGTAAACAATGACATTTTGATGTTGGAAATTGTCAAAGCACTTACATTAAGAAGACTGGAATAGACAGCAAGGGCTACCCAGAGGACTGCACTCAGTGCCTAGAGCTATTGCTGTATCAGAGTTTTGTTTCACACCGTTTGCCGAATGGGCAAGCTTAGCTACCTATTTATTTATTTATTTATTTACAGGCTTATATCGCGCTGGCTTCGACTCCCAAGGGAGTATCTCCGCGCCTTTGACTTATACCACATTGAAATCAGGGAACCGTTAGCTATTAATGATTGAATAGGAATGTTTTCAACAATTTTCTGAATGGGAGGTGATCTGCACATAGCCTAAGAGTGTTGGGGAGACTATTCCAAAGGGAAGGACCTGCTATCGAGAGAGCTATGCTTCCATGCCTGGCCTTCTTAGCTCTGGGTACACAAAAAAGGCCTTGTTCGCTCGACCTGAGTGAGCGAGAAGGTTTGTAGGGAACAAATTTGGTGGCCAGGTATGCCGGGCCCATCCCGTTAAGACATTTATGTATGATACAACATACCTTGAATTTGGCCCTCTGTCTGAACGATAACCAGTGGAGTTTTGTCAGAAGGGGCTTAGATGGTGTGCGGGGAGGGGCATTCAAGACCAGACGGGCGGCCGTGTTTTGGACCACCTGTAGTATTGTCATGACTCCCTCGTTGGCAGATAACAGCAGGCCGTTACAATAGTCTAATCGACTCATAACAAGGGCCTGCACCAACATCCTCCTGCTTGCATCTGGTAGAAGGGGAAAGATTTTACGTAGCATACCAATTATATGGAAGCAGGATCCCACCACCTGGTTGGCATGTTGTTTGAGGGTAAGTTCCTGGTCTAATCGGAAACCCAGATTCTTAACTATTGGTTTAGGCTCCGGTACTGGGCCAAGATCTTGTGGCCACCAGTCCGGAGTCCAGAGTCGCTTTACCTCACCAAACAACATGACCTCTGTCTTTCCAACATTGCATTGCAAGAAGTTGGAAGACATCCAGTGTGCTACTGCTTGCATGCCCTGGTAGGAGTTCCTGACCTCAGGAGTGAGGGTCTTAAAAGGAAAGAGGAGTTGAGTATCGTCCGCATACGAAATTGGGACAAATCCATATGCTCTCAAGATGTTAGCCAGGGGTGCCACATATATGTTGAAAAGGGTTGGGCTCAGACACGAGCCCTGTGGCACCCCCTTGGAGATTTCAACTTCCTCTGACCGAAATTCACCCATGGTTACTTGTTGGGTCCGATTGTTCAGGAAACTCCTCAACCATGCCAGGGCTTGGTGTTTCAGGCCGATGTTAGCTAGCCTGGCAGTGAGGATAGAGTGGGATACAGTATCAAATGCCGCAGACAGATCTATCAGCACCAGGATAACGGAGAGGCCCCTATCCTGGTACACGTGCAGATCGTCTGCGACTGATAATAGGGCGGTCTCCGTGCTATGTTTAGGCCTAAAGCCAGATTGTGAGAGGTCTAACACTCCTGCAGATTCAATGTATCTTGACAGATGTTTATTTACGTGTTTTTCAGTGATTTTGCCCAGAAAAGGTAGTAGAGATATCGGTCGGAGGTTGCTAAGCTCATTCCAAGGAATGGAGGTATTCTTCCTGAGTGGCTTGACCAATGCCTTTTTCCATCTTTGAGGGACTTGCCCAGTCTTTAGCGAAAGGTTTATTAGACTCTGGATTGTGGGTCCCAGGTCCCTTGCTAGTATGGGCATAACACGTGCGGGGATGATATCCGTTGGGCTACCACTCTTTATTTGGGAGGTGAGTGCCAGTATTTCCTCAATCTGAATGGGAGGAAATGTAGAAAGGGAAATAGTGGGAGGGGGTGGCATTTCAGAGTTGAAAATAGGGTGATTGTCATTTTTACAAGTATGGTTTGAGTGTAAGATTTTGTCGTAAATGGCGTCAATTTTTTTTGTAAAAAAGTTGGAGATATCATCACATAGTTGCTGTGAGGCCACTTCCGGACTTTCACAGGCTATGGGTTTGGTGAAAGTCAGTAAAATCTGATATAGTGTCTTAGAGTTGTTACCAGCAGCCAATAGCAGTGAAGCTATGTGGTTTTTCTGCGCTAAGCGGATGTTTTTGTGGTAAACAGTCAGAGATCTTTTATATGACAGTCTATCACTATCTAGGCGTGAAGCCCTCCATTTCTTTTCTAATTTTCGTGTGGCTTGTTTAGGTAATCTAAGGTTTTCCGAAAACCAAATCTCCTGTTTGGGTGCAGGTTTGGGTTTGAAGGTTTTTGATGGAATAACCCCATCTATGGATTTAAGTAGCGCCTCTTTATATTGGTGCAAGGCATTATCAACGTTCTCACTTGCGGTAGTTTTGGGCGTTACAAACTGCGCATTAAAATTTTGCTGGGTCAGTTTATGCCAAGGTCTCCTTTTGCTGGGTAAAGTCATATGAGGTAGGAGAGGGGGTCATGAATTCTATGACATAGTGGTCTGTCCATTCTACTTGGTGGGGAGGAGAACATTCAATTTTTAAGGAGTTAGTGAAAATTAGATCTAGCGTGTGTCCTGCCTTATGGGTGGGCCCACTATTACTCTGCCTTAGTCCCAAAGAGTTAAGGTCTGCCAAGAGAGTCCTGGTCTCGGAGCTATTTTCTAGCTCACTGTGGACATTAAAGTCCCCTAACAGTAGAAAATCTGAGTTTTCCTGTATATGAGGGGCCAATGTTTCCATCAATGTTACAGATATATTGGAGCATGGTCCAGGGGGGCAGTATATCAACGCACCCTTTCTGCTTGATTTGGATGAACATTGAATCTTAAAGATCATCAGTTCTAGTTCAGGTGTGCACATCTCATCTAGTACTTTAACACTGATTTCCTGCTTATGTACTATCGCTAACCCCCCTCCAGTTTTCATGGGGCGATCCACCCTCACAATCTTATATCCTAATGGGATTCCTAGCGTTATTGCGGGGATTAGATGAGGTTTAAGCCAAGTTTCCGTTAGGAAGCATAGGTCAGGTTCCTCACTAGAAATTAGATCCCATACTTCGACGGCATGTTTGGACAGTGATCTAGTATTACATAGCAGGTTTTTATTGTTCAGGGGGCTTATACTAGTCTTATCATTTATGGAGGTAGAATCTTGAGGTAGAATGTTTCTGGGTAGGCAATTTTGAGGACGAAGTTTAGGAGTGTGTCTTGGTCCAATAAGAGCCTCAAATTAAGTTTTGCAGTATAGACAGGAAAATGGACCCTCTATGTTGTCCTCCACCCTACTAGAGCATTCCCTCGGTACATGATATGCAATATTCAGTAGTACCTGTGATGAATACGTAAGTCGGGGGGCTGATAGTGTCGCCATAGCCGCTGGCCCCTGGCCACGTCCAGTTGCGCACGGGCGCAGACGGGCAGGTCTTTGGCTTGTCTTCGGCGCTGGCTACGGCGCCCCACTGTGTGCTACCGCTGCGCGCTAGGGCCGACGAGGGCTATATAGCCCTGTCAAGTGGAGAGCTGGAGCGCTAACCGCTCGCCTCCCTGGGCGTGTCTTGCTCTTGCCTGCCCGGCCCTCCGCTCAACGGTATAGGCTACCGAGTCGGACCGGGGCGGGCAGGCTTGAATGATGAGCAAGACAGCCGAGGTTACCTTTGGAGCCCCTCTGAGCCCTGTCAGGCGCTAGTCCCTCAGTAAATTTACACAAAAATGTTTAAAATTCGTACATCAATTTTAAAACTTTCTATCCGGGTAGGTGCAGGGTTTTTAAAATTCGACAAACCTACACAGACCGACTCATAATTGTAAATAGTAGTAGCACAGAGAGTGATAGTAGAGGCAGGATAAGAATGTAGAAAGTAGTCTACATTAGAAGAAGATCAAAGACTATTCTGTAAAACATAGAATTATTAGGAACCAGTTTGTAATGAATAGGAGCTGTAAAAGTTAGGGAAGTATAAGTATTAATATAACAATAGAACAACTTACTGGGGCCAGCAGAAAAGCCTGCAAGGGACTGAGCCTCTCCACCTTCTGCCACCGGAGTCTCTGTCGCCGCCGCCGCCTTGCCCCTGGGAGGTGCTGGTGATCATGAAATAATGAAACACAACATGGATGATTGTTTTTTGGGAAATATTTGATTTCTTTGTACTCAATCTAAAATTATGTCAGGGAAACAAATTAACATCAATTGCATCTGATCTGGTCAACTAGGAGGATAGTAGTACAGTATTGCAGGATTCGCAGACCATCAAAGGAAAGTTATGTAATTCACTAACTACATCAACAACAAAAGGTTCTACTACGACTGCGATCACTAGCACTCAGCAGCACGAGACGTCGCGTGACAGACACAGTCCGTCATCGTGATTGCAGACCACTAACAAATGTCCTATAACAAGTAATAAATAATATACTCAACGTATCAATCCAACACTATCTCTTCAAAGTGGCAGCAGCAGGAGTACAAAGAAGGAGTAGACTTGAGTCTACTGTCTCTAGCATTACGCAGTAATGCTCTCAAATGACTAAAGAGTTGCAAACAAGTAAGCATAGTAGCAACGCCAATAACCAGGCGAGCACCTGCAATGACAGAAGCTATTTAAACATTAACTTACCTGCAATGTAATCGAATCAGCAGCATTCGTACGCTTCAGGAAAAAAATAGATTAGCAATATAACATAGCAGAAGGAAAAAGGTAGTTATTAAATAGCTACTTACCAAGGCCAGGGATCTCCACACCGAGCAGGTCGAGCATGTCATGCTCCCGGTCCAAGATGTCACTCCACCGGTGCATCACTTGCTGGTAGGTGCGCCGGACCCCAGACTCCTTATACATGCGCCGGCACACCTTCTCCCACAGCTGGCGACGCTACTGGAGGCCGTAACCCGAAGCAATCCGCCCACCTGCTGCCACGGTTTTAGGGAGGTGGACTTGCACAAACACCATCAAGGCGGCCACCTCCACCGCGGAGAAGATCTCCCTTGCCTGGACTTCCTCCCCCCTCAAACGCCCGCAAGGGAGCCGGGTACGGGGTGCTGGGCCCTTCCCCTTGCCCTTGTTGCCTCCCTTAGCCATGGTCCTGGGCACAAGAAGAAGGAAAGAAGAATAGGTGTGAAAAAAAATATGAGAGAGAGCGAAAGAAATAAAGTAGGTAATAAAGTAACAAAAAGTTAAAAAAAAACCCACAAAATATGGATGTAGGAAATTGAAGAGAGAGATAATAAGCAAAAAAAGAAAAAAAAAAGTTCAGAAAAACATAGGATTACGAAGATGTGAGATGGATAGAAAGGTAGCATGCCCAAAACCATAGCAGTGAATAAAAAACAAGATGGCCGCGCCTGTAGAGGACCGCGTGGGTGAGTTTGTGCGATATTTTCCCCGCGAGCACGCAAAAACGCCCATGAACATGTAATCGCGCGCCGCATAAGACGCGAGCATGCAACACGTCACGCAAACAAGATGGCCGTGCCCAAACACGACCGCATGGGCAACCTCGGGGTCGGTGCGCTGCAAGCGGTCCGCGAATAAGCAGAAAACCGCGCGAACACGCAAAAAAAAAGAAATCCGGATTACAAGTTCGATTTCGCACGAATTCGCGCCTCCGCGAATCTCGCGAAATGGCAGAAAAACGAATTTTGGAAAACTGAAAGCACTTAGCAGGTGCAAAAGTTCAAGCTAATTTGTAACCATTCCCTGTAGTGCTTCCTGAGGGGCCCCTCCAGAGTTCAGTTGCCTACTTGCAACTATTCTCTGACCCTGCTCTGACCCTCAAAGCAAGGGTCAGAGAATAGTTACAAGTATGGCACAATGCTCCTGTAAAAAAAATAACTGCAACAGGAAGCACTTACAGCTAAGGAAGCAGGTGCCAGACTTGAAGCTCAAATTCAGTGACACATTAACCAGCCCCAAATTAATTCATCTCAGTTGGGCAGGTGTGCTTTCCTCCCATAATCTACAGTTTTAACCAGAGGGTGCTGTGATGAACTAGAGGGTGGCAGTGCTGAACCAGAGGGTGGAAGGGATGAACAAGAGGGTGGCAGGGATGAACCAGAGGGTGGCACTGGTGAACCAGAGGGTGGGTGTGAAGAACCAGAGGGTGGCACTGGTGAACCAGAGGGTGGCAGTAATGAACCAGAGGGTGGCAGTAATGAACCAGAGGGTGGCAGGGATGAACCAGAGGGTGGCACTGGTGAACCAGAGGGTGCTGTGATGAACCAGAGGGTGGCAGTGAAGAACCAGAGGGTGGCACTGGTGAACCAGAGGGTGGCAGTAATGAACCAGAGGGTGGCAGTGGTGAACCAGAGGGTGGCAGTGCTGAACCAGAGGGTGGCAGGGATGAACAAGAGGGTGGCAGGGATGAACCAGAGGGTGGCACTGGTGAACCAGAGGGTGGCACTGGTGAACCAGAGGGTGGCAGTGAAGAACCAGAGGGTGGCACTGGTGAACCAGAGGGTGGCAGTAATGAACCAGAGGGTGGCAGTAATGAACCAGAGGGTGGCAGGGATAAACCAGAGGGTGGCACTGGTGAACCAGAGGGTGCTGTGATGAACCAGAGGGTGGCAGTGAAGAACCAGAGGGTGGCACTGGTGAACCAGAGGGTGGCAGTAATGAACCAGAGGGTGGCAGTGGTGAACCAGAGGGTGGCAGGGATGAACCAGAGGGTGGCAGTGCTGAACCAGAGGGTGGCAGTGATGAACCAGAGGGTGGCAGTGATGAACCAGAGGGTGGCAGTGATGAACCAGAGGGGGGCAGGGATGAACCAGAGGGTGGCACTGGTGAACAAGAGGGTGCTGTGATGAACCAGAGGGTGGCAGTGAAGAACCAGAGGGTGGCACTGGTGAACTGGAGGGTGCAAGGATGAACCAGAGGGTGGCACTGGTGAACCAGAGGGTGCTGTGATGAACCAGAGGGTGGCAGTGATGAACCAGAGGGTGGCAGGGATGCACCAGAGGGTGGCAGAGATGAACCAGAGGGTGGCAGAGATGAACCAGAGGGTGGCAGAGATGAACCAGAGGGTGACACTAGTGAACCAGAGGGTGCTGTGATGAACCAGAGGGTGGAAGTGAAGAACCAGAGGGTGGCACTGGTAAACCAGAGGGTGGCAGTAATGAACCAGAGGGGGGGTGAACCAGAGGGTGCTGTGATGAACCAGACGGTGGCAGTGGTGAGTGCTGATGCTGAACCTTAGAGTGGCAGGGGTGAACCAGAGGGTGTCAGTGGTGAACCAGAGGGTGCTGTGATGAATCAGAGGGTGGCAGTGGTGAACCAGGGGGTTGCAGGGGTGAACGAGAGGGTGGCAGTGGTGAACCAGAGGGTGGCAGGGGTGAACCAGAGTGCTGTGATGAACCAGAGGGTGGCAGTAGTGAGTACTGAACCTGAGGGTGACAGGGGTGAACCAGAGGGTGGCAGTGATGAACTAGAGGGTGGCAGTGGTGAACCAGAGGGTGGCAGTGGTGAACCAGAGGGTGGCAGTGGTGAACAAGAGGGTGCTGTGATGAACCAGAGGGTGGCAGTGATGAACCAGAGGGTGGCAGTGATGAACCAGAGGGTGCTGTGCCCATACACAACCGCATGGGTAACTTCGCCATGCAAGTGGCCCGCGAACATGCAAAAAGCCCCGCGAACACGCAAAAAACCAGAAATTCGCAATTTTGCAGGAATTCGCGATTTATGCGGATTGGGAATTCGCTTTTGCACGATTTCACGGACCGCGATTTTGCTGATTTCGCCCATACTTAGTTACATCATTATAGTGATTTCTGGTCTTTGCGCACTTTAGCACTGTGGCACAGTGTAAAGTTTGTGCGCTCTCTGAGTGCGTGTGTGAGAGTGGCCTTCCCTCCAATAGGAATGCATTGGGGATATTAGTGTCCATGGTAGTTCCTGATGTGTGGGGAGTGCAAGGTCGGGTTTGGTATGTGCTGACTCGTGTGATTAAATGCTGTGTGATGATGTGTGCGGCTTTAATGTGTCTAGTGTGGAAGTGCCACTACTAGAAGTTGGCCTTCCTGTGCAGTAAATGTGAATTGACTGTCTGGCTTGTGATTGGCTGGAGCTGGCTGGTGTGCCAGGCTCCAGGAATCAGGATGGGTCTTCCCCCGGTGGTGAATGGAGAGATCTGCATGTTGATGTGAGGGAGGAGTGCACGTGGGACCTGAATAGGGCTGGGCTTTCCCTCCACAATGCTGGCTCTGTCCCCTGTGGTGCGACTGATGACCCTAGCCTGTCCTCTGAATGGGGAGAGGGGCTGAGCACAACAAAGTACTCTAGAACCAGCTGCGTCTGGTTTTTCCCCAACCTGCACCCTATAGACAAAGGGATTTGGTGTATAAAAAGAGGCTGTGACCCCATGTTCAATGTTCTTGTTTCCTGACTTGAATATACCAGGGGCGTGCTGCTGCTGGGTCCCAGGGAAAGGCTTGCCTCCCTGGGCCCTGGATTGCTGATGGACTTGGATGCTGGAGGACTTTCCTTTTTCTTGGGAGCTGCTTGCTCCATCTTTTGGTGTCCAGGACTTTGTGGGACCCTCCTGCCCTCTTCACCTATGGGGGCTGTGTTCCTGGGACCCTCCTTGTTGTAGGGGTCATTTTCTGGGGCCTTTGAGGCTTTCTACGCCCCCCCTGGCACCTGGGAGCGCTGTGCTCCTTTTCCTGGGGGCCCCTTCATCGCAGGTGCCCACCCTACATTATGCCCACATACGATATTGCTAAATTACGAGAGCCTACCCCATTTATGCCGATTTAATTATTTTTACTGCTGGTGCCCACCCCGCTTAGTAGTGTCCTTAACGGGTGCCCACCCCGTATCTACTTTTATTTTATGCCTCGAGGGTGCCTACCCCTCGATATGCACCCGGAAAAGATGCCGCCGACGCGGCGAAGCAGGATGTCAGGCAGCCGGTGCCTGAAACGGGGCGGGACTTCTGCTTGCCGCCCTGGAGTTGCCTCGGAGCCTCGCCGGCTCCAAGAAGAAGGGCCCGGGTGAGGAGGTGAGGCTGTTAGAAAGTCCCGGGTCCTGAGAGCAGTCCCGGGTGAAGCAAAGCTAAGGCCGCCATCAGAGGTGCGAGGCTCCGTGGAGTCGAGGGAAGCCCCCTGCCACAAGCAAAGTATGGCCGCCGGTCCAGGAACCGAGGAGGCCAAGTCCCGAGCAGCCAGGTGAGTAGGGCTGAGCAAGGGGGGGCAATGGTGACCTTCCCGCTCCCCCAAGGGAACAAATGGTGGTGGTGGTGCCAGTACAGGCACCGAGTCAGAGCGGCCCCGTTTGCTCAGTGGGCCGCTCCAACGTGCAGGGGCATTTCTTTGCAAGTGAGAGCCCCATGGCTCCAACGTCGGGCCATTCCTGCCTACCTGGGCCCAGAGGGGGCAATGCTTGTTATTTAGGGAGCCCGAGTGCTCCAGGGGGCCATGTGTGTTATTAGTCACTTGTTGAGCCCCGTGGCTCCAACAAAGCCCCCCCCATTATTTGCAGAGCCTAAATGGCTCCTGGGGACACCGTATTTCTAGAGCCAGATGGCTCAGTGTGGCACAGTTTGTCCTGAGGGGCCCATGTTTCCCCCACAGTACTTCTCAGGGGCAGAGCTGATTCCCAGAGCCCATGTGGGGCTCCAACGCGGGCACCTTTGTTTATTTCTAGAGCCCAGAAGGCTCCCACATGTGGCAATCTTTGTCCTAGGGCCAGTGAGGGCCCATGTCGCAGTTTTATCCCTCATCTGCCCAGCAAGTAGAGGGCAGGTGCTACATTTAGGATTTTCCTTCTAGGGACATGTACTTTGCATCCAGGAGTGAGTCGCACTCCTTCGCCCCTATCTTGGCCTTCCCCAGCTGTGCAGAACTTAGTGACAGCTGCAGCGTTTAGGCCCCTTGCTATTGTCCCCAGCTGCCCAGCAAGTAGTGGGCAGCTACTATGTTTAGGTTTTGGCGCAGTGGCGCAACCTGGACCCCAATGTGATTCATGTGCTGTTAGGATTCATGTGCTATTGCTTTTTGGGTGTTAGGAAATGTACTGTGTTTAGTATGTTTGGCGCACCCTGTGTTCTGATACCTCTAGACATATGTTTATGCTTAGGTGGTTGTTTTATCTAGTATGGGTTATACTAGTGTGTTCATGTTTCCTGCGTGATATATGCCTAAGGTGGTTAGGATAGCATAGGAGGTACTTACCTTTTACCAGTGATTACTAGTTGTGTGCTAAATTTGCTATTTGGTGCTACAGTTATTATATGTTCTATGTGCTAAGCGTTATTCCTACAAAATGCTAATTCTACCAAGTGCTAGTTCTAAAAGTGCTTATTCCTGACAGTGACCCACGTGGCCCTGTCCCATGTACATAATCCCCTGTAAATTCTGCCCGTGCCTATGGCACATTGTAAAGTGTGTGTTTCTTATGTGTTTGGTATAATACAAAGTCTATTTTTATGTATAACCTTGTGTGGAGGTTCCCTTGTGGTGGGCCTTGGGTATTGTTGCTGGGTGCGTGCGCAAATACTTAACCTACATTGCCTCTGGGATCAGCCTTACTGCTCGCGTCACGTTACCTAGAGAGTGAGCAGAGATTATCTTTGGCGTGTAACTCCCTTGCCCTGACTAGAGTGATGGTTTCTGCCTGGCTTTGGCGCAAGCCTTAGCCAACGGGAAATCCCATTTCTAACACAGAGCTATCTCTCAGCCTACGTAGAAAAGAGCGGTGCAGAGCTCTGACAGCAGAGCTATCTCTCATCCTACGTAGAACAGAGAGATGCGGAGCTCAGACAGCAGAGCTATCTCTCATCCTACGTAGAACAGAGAGATGCGGAGCTCAGACAGCAGAGCTATCTCTCATCCTACGTAGAACAGAGAGATGCGGAGCTCAGACAGCAGAGCTATCTCTCAGCCTAGGTAGAACAGAGAGGTGCGGAGCTCTGAGAGCAGGGCTATCTCTCAGCCTACGTAGAATGGAGAGGTGCAGAGCTCTGACAGCAGAGCTATCTCTCAGCCTACATAGAATGGAGAGGTGCAGAGCTCTGACAGCAGAGCTATCTCTCTGCCTACATAGAACAGGGAGGTGCAGAGCTCTGACAGCAGAGCTGTCTCTCAGCCTAAGTAGAATAGAGAGTTGTGGAGCTCTGACAGCAGAGCTATCTCTCAGCCTAAGTAGAATAGAGAGTTGTGGAGCTCTAAAACCAGAACTATCTCTCAGCCTACGCAAAATAGAGGTTCAGAGCTCTGACAGCAGAGCTATCTCTCAGACTACGTTGAGCAGAGAGGTGCGGAGCTCTGACAGCAGAGCTATCTCTCAGCCTACGCAGAACAGAGAGGTGCAGAGCCTCGAGAGCAGAGCCATCTCTCAGCCTAAGTAGAATAGAGAGTTGTGGAGCTCTGAGAGCAGAGCTATCGCTCAGCCTACATAGAGCAGAGAGGTGAGGAGCTCTGACAGCAGAGCTATCTCTCAGCTTATGTAGAGCAGAGAGGTGCAGAGCTCTAACAGCAGAGCTATCTCTCAGCCTAAGCAGAATAGAGAGTTGTGGAGCTCTGACAGCAGAGCTATCTCTCAGCCTACGTACAAGAGAGAGGTGCAGAGCTCTGACAGCAGAGCTGTCTCTCAGCCTATGTAGACTCTCCTTCAGTGTTTAAAGCTCCCAAGCTCAGGCCAGAGGCAGGATGTGTACGCTTGAGCCTTGTTCCTGCAGCACGCAGGGAGGTTTAAACACAGCACAGATCAGGTCAGCGGTGCAGGTTTGTGCTGAGAGTCCACAGTGGAAGCTTGAACCTCATATGAAGCCCGGCCGACGTGACTGCAGCCCTATCTCTCCCCCGTCCATCCCCTGGATGCTCTACCTTTAATCTTACAGCCTACTCTAGCTTTCATCTTCCAGCTGGCTCTCTCCGCAGCCTGCTCTACCTTTCATTTTACAGCCTGCTCTACCTTTCATTTTACAGCTGTCATTCTCTGCAGCCTTCCACATCTGTCCCTGTTTGCTGCCTGCTCTACCTTTCATTTTAGAGCTGCCCTCTTTGCAGCCTGCCCTGCCTTTCATCTTACAGCTGCTCCTCTCTGTTGCTTGCTTTGCTTTTCATCTCACAGCTGCCCCGCTCTGCAGCCTGCTCTGCCTTTCATCTTACAGCTGCTCCTCTCCAGCGCTTGCTCTGCCTTTCATCTTACAGCTGCCCCTTTCTGAAGCCTGCTCCGCCTTTCAACTTACAGCTGTCCCCCTCTGCAGCCTGCTGTACTTTTCATACTACAGCTGCACTCTCTGAACCCTGCCTGCTTTTCATCTTACAGCTGGGCCTCTCCGCAGCCTGCTCTGCCTTTCATCTTGCAGCTGTCCCTCTCTCCTGATCTTCAGTGGAGGCTTTTGCTGGATAAGGAGAAGCTCCTTTAACACTGGACGATCAGCAGTCTGAACAGAGCTCAGGACACTAACCATGGAGTCTCAGAGCCTCAGTTATCGTTGAACTCTTTAGCCAGAACTGAGCTTTGAGGGACAATCACAGTCCAGTAACGGGGCACTGTACAACAAGCCACGTGAAAGGGCGAGGGTAAGTAGTTGGCAGATTGTATTGAAACACATTAGTTATCTACACCTGAGGAGATCTATCGTACGACAGAGTGAGAAGAAGATGCACTGAAGACAAGTACTGAGAGCAATACACACCTGTGATCCTCTGCACCTGAGATCTGTCCAACAGCAGAGGTAGAGAAGATGCACTGAAGACAATATGTGAGTGGAATAAGCACAAGTGAGTGAGTCCTCATGAATGCCGATGCGAGAGGCAGAATCTGATGCATAGGAGGGGCTGTGGTGGCGTGAGGGAGGCACAACAAGGAGAAATATCTTAATTTCTCCTAATGTGTCCAGGAATGCGCTGTATTATTTTACCGTAGGGCAGCGCAGCAGGAAGGCCTGTAGCGCTGTCCTACAGCAAAATCTCATCAATGAGGCCCTGAGGGCGTACTGCGAGGAAACACTTAGCAAGAGACAAGGAAACAATTCTAAGGGTCCGAAGCTCGTCTAACAATGCACTCCCAGCTGCGGGCTTGAATCTGTACGTGTCCCCTCAGTGGCGTAAAACAAAATGATGGTTCCCACCACAGAGAATGAAGAGGGCCTCGGAGCCCCCCGCAAAGAATGAATAGCACCACGGAGCCCCCCACAGAGAAGGAAGAGGGCCTCGGAGCCCCCAAACAGAGAATGAAGAGGGCCTCAGAGCCCCCCGCAGAGAATGAAGAGGGCCTCAGAGCCCCCCGCAGAGAATGAAGAGGGCCTCAGAGCCCCCCGCAGAGAATGAAGAGGGCCTCGGAGCCCCCTGCAGAGAATTAAGAGGGCCCACGGAGCCTCCCGCAGAGAATGAAGAGGGCCTCGGAGCCCCCCCACAGAGAATTAAGAGCACCTCGGAGCCCCCCAGAGAATAAAGAGGGCCACGGAGCCCCCCGCAGAGAATGAAGAGGGCCTCAGAGCCCCCCACAGAGAATGAAGAGGGCCTCAGAGCCCCCCAGGGAATGAAGAGGGCCTTGGAGCCCCCAGCAGAGAATGAATAGGGCCACAAAGCCCCCCGCAGAGAATGAAGAGGGCCTCGGAGCCCCCCGCAGAGAATGAAGAGGGCCTCGGAGCACTCCGCAGAGAATGAAGAGGGCCTAAGAGCCCCCCCGCAGAGAATGAAGAGGGCTTCGGAGCCCCCCCAGGAGAGAATGAAGAGGGCTTCAGAGCCAACCACAGAGAATGAAGAGGGCGTCGGAGCCCCCCAGAGAATGAAGAGGGCCTCGGAGCCCCCCAGAGAATGAAGAGGGCCTCGGAGCCTCCACAAAGAATGAAGAGGGCCACGGAGGCCCTCCACAGAAAATGAAGAGTGCCTCAGAGCCCCCCGCAGAGAATGAAGAGCGCCTCAGGAGCCCCTGCAGAGAATGAAGAGGGCCTCGGAGCCCCCGCAGATAAATGAAGAGGGCCTTGGAGCCCCCCGCAGAAAATGAAGAGGGCCTCGGACCCCCCACCGAGAATGAAGAGGGCCTCGGAGCCCCCCGCTGAGAATGAAGAGGGCCACGGAGGACCCCACAGAAAATGAAGAGCGCCTCAGAGCCCCCCGCAGAGAATGAAGAGGGCCTCGGAGCCCCCCAGAGAATGAAGAGGGCCTCGGAGCCCCCCGCAGAGACTGAAGAGGGCCTCGGAGCCCCCCAGAGAATGAAGAGCACTTCAGAGCCCCCCGCAGAGAATGAAGAGGGCCACAGAGGCCCCTGCAGAAAATGAAGAGCACCTCAGAGCCCCCCACAGAGAATGAAGAGGGCCTCAGAGCCCCCCGGAGAATGAAGAGGGCCTCAGAGCCCCCCGCAGAGATTGAAGAGTGCCTCGGAGCCACCCGCAATGAATGAAGAGGGCCTCGGAGCCCCCCCGCAGAGAATGAAGAGGGCCTCAGAATCCCCCGCAGAGAATGAAAAGGGCCTCGGAGCCCCCTGCAGAGAATTAAGAGAGCCACGGAGCCCCCCGCAGAGAATGAAGAGGGCCTCGGAGCCCCCCCACAGAGACTGAAGTGCGCCTCGATGCCCCCCCGCAGAGAATGAAGAGGGCCTCGTAGCCCCCCACAGAGAATAAAGAGGGCCATGGAGCCCCCCGCAGAGAATGAAGAGGGCCTCGGAGCCCCCCGCAGAGAATGAAGAGGGCCTCGGAGCCCCCCAGAGAATAAAGAGGGACTCGGAGCCCCCCAGAGAATGAAGAGGGCCTCGGAGCCCCCTGCAGAGAATGAAGAGGGCCACGGAGCCCCCCGCAGAGAATGAAGAGGGCCTCGGAGCCCCCCAGAGAATGAAGAGCACTTCAGAGCCCCCCGCAGAGAATGAAGAGGGCCACAGAGGCCCCTGCAGAAAATGAAGAGCGCCTCAGAGCCCCCCACAGAGAATGAAGAGGGCCTCAGAGCCCCCCAGAGAATGAAGAGGGCCTTGGAGCCCCCCGCAGAGATTGAAGAGTGCCTCGGAGCCCCCCGCAATGAATGAAGAGGGCCTCGGAGCCCCCCCACAGAGACTGAAGTGCGCCTCGATGCCCCCCCGCAGAGAATGAAGAGGGCTTCGGAGTCACCCGCAGAGAATGAAGAGCACCTCAGAGCCCCCCAGAGAATGAAGAGGGCCTCGTAGCCCCCCACAGAGAATGAAGAGGGCCATGGAGCCCCCCGCAGAGAATGAAGAGGGCCTCGGAGCCCCCCGCAGAGAATGAAGAGGGCCTCGGAGCCCCCCAGAGAATAAAGAGGGCCTCGGAGCCCCCTAGAGAATGAAGAGGGCCTTGGAGCCCCCCGCAGAGAATGAAGAGGGCCACGGAGCCCCCCGCAGAGAATGAAGAGGGCCTCGGAGCCCCCGCAGAGAATGAAGAGGGCCTAAGAGCCCCCCCGCAGAGAATGAAGAGGGCTTCGGAGCCCCCCCGAGAGAATGAAGAGGGCCTCAGAGCCAACCGCAGAGAATGAAGAGGGCGTCGGAGCCCCCAGAGAATGAAGAGGGCCTCGGAGCCCCCCAGAGAATAAAGAGGGCCTCGGAACCCCCAGAGAATGAAGAGGGCCTCGGAGCCCCCCCGCAGAAAATGAAGAGGGCCATGGAGGCCCCCCACAGAAAATGATGAGCCTCAGAGCCCCCCCGCAGAGAATGAAGAGTGCCTCAGAGCCCCTGCAGAGAATGAAGAGGGCCTCGGAGCCCCCCGCAGAGAATGAAGAGGGCCTCGGACCCCCCACAGAGAATGAAGAGGGCCTCGGAGCCCCCCGCAGTGAATGAAGAGGGCCACGGAGGCCCCCCACAGAAAATGAAGAGCGCCTCAGAGCCCCCCGCAGAGAATGAAGAGGGCCTCGGAGCCCCCAGAGAATTAAGAGGGCCTCAGAGCCCCCCGCAGAGAATGAAGAGGGCCTCGGAGCCCCCAGAGAATGAAGAGCACCTCAGAGCCCCCCGCAGAGAATGAAGAGGGCCACGGAGGACCCCGCAGAAAATGAAGGGCACCTAAGAGCCCCCCGCAGAGAATGGAGAGGGCCTCAGAGACTCTCCACAGAGAATGAAGAGGGTCTCAGAGCCCCCCAGAGAATGAAGAGGGCCTCAGAGCCCCCTGCAGTGAATGAAGAGGGCCTCGGAGCCCCCCGCAGAGAATGAAGAGGGCCTCAGAGACTCTCCACAGAGAATGAAGAGGGTCTCAGAGCCCCCCAGAGAATGAAGAGGGCCTCGGAGCCCCCGCAGAGAATGAAGAGGGCCTCAGAGACTCTCCACAGAGAATGAAGAGGGCCTCAGAGCCCCCCGCAGTGAATGAAGAGGGCCTCGGAGCCCTTCGCAGAGAATGAAGAGGGCCACGGAGCCCCCATGTCTCACTGACATTCCTCGGCCTCTTATGCAGCGGCCGGTCTGGTAACAGCAGGGAGACTAGTGGGGTAGGCACCCTCACTGGAAGCAACAGAGCTGTCCTCTGGTTAAGGTCTATTCCATTTTATCCCAAATACCAGAGAAACCGGCTTTAAAAAGTGCCCCTCAGCACCATGACAGGGTCTTCTGTCATGATCATGGATTGGGGCGTGGGTACCCCCACTTCGCAAACCTGACTTAATTCACAAATGTTATTAAGGGGTGCCTTCATCACGACATTAACAGAAAAGAGGCAATCATGTAAACATTTAAATGCATTTATAAAATATGTGTATGAGTCCCACCTACGATGTATATTTTAGAAATCAATGACGTGATAAGAACTGCTCAGCTCTGTACCTGAGTGTCTGTAGTTTGCAGTTTGGATGTTTTAGGCCTTCACACAACTTCTTCACTCCAGCGTCTCTCAGCTCATTGCATTTCAGGTCGAGCTCTGTGAGAAATGTGTTTGTTTCCAGGACAGAGGCGAGGTCTTTGCAGCATGAACCGGTGAGGGAGCAGAGTTCCAACCTGCAGAACAGAAGAGACATGGAGAGGAGTAAAGCAGAGCACAGACTGGGGCGTCACAACTTCAGTTTTATCGTCATTTCCTTCCCGTCTTGACTTACTCCCCTCTAGGGACACACCCCACCTTACACATCCTACCAAACCCTGTTTATATAGGAATCTCGTGGGGGGAGTTCTCAGACTAGCAGAGGAGGAGCTTAATGTACATAAATATATTAATATATGTTTTATGGTGGAGACACTCTGCTGCGGTGTGAATAGTGAACTCACAACTTTGGTAGTCGTTGCGGCGACCTGACTATTAATACACTGCTTGTAATGTCTGTAAGATAAACATGTATTCTCATCTCCTTCATCAATAACAATAATAATAAAATCCATAGCATAAATGAAAGGCTTGTTTTTTAAAACCATCATTAGTGAAATTCCACATCAGTTATGATTTAAATTTTTAAATTTGCAATGACTTATGCCTGCCATAAAAAGCTAATTAACATCCGCACAATCTGACAAGGCCAGACCCGTTGGCTTTGTCAGTGCTTGTTTTATTGTACTTGAAGCATACCATATAATTGCAAGTGATTACTGCCTTTCTCTCAATCTCTCAGTTTTCCTATTCCTCCCCCCTCAGAGAAAAGGTCTTTACAGAGGGGTGAGTTACTCACTAAAGCTTTTTACTCTCACCCTTAACGCATGAGAGAGGTCTCAGCAGAGAGGACACGTTGCCATAAAAAACAAGCGTTCGCCCTGTATAGAGTTGTAAGAATAGAATTCAGTATTTCATCAAACTCCACCATACATCATCTGCACCCGGTTAATATGCGATAACTCAAGGCCTCGTGCTCCTCTGAAGCCTTCTACACAGACCCTTGTGGAGGGTTCGCGAGAGCATGAATCGGAGGTTTCACCCCCTCGGGGTGCACACGAGGGATTGTTTTACTCGCTCTCGGAGGCCTCCTGCAGACTTGACGCAGACCTAGCACTTAAAGTTAAGAAAATATCAATATATCTGTTTTAAGAGAGAGCGTAACGGTGCAAAGCTGATGAATTTTAAGAGGACGGGACATGTAGCAGCGCCAGCCGGCATTCCTTTTACCCTGTTCCATTTTGTTTAACTGAGCTCTAACTATTCTTGGTTCCTTGACTGTAATATGTTACGTAAAAAAGATGTTATTTCACTTTTTTTTTAAACCTAGAAATTCACTTGAAAAACCCAAAATTAAGCAGTATTTAGATATGGTAAAAAGTGTTTTTTAACAATAAAGTAAACATAGAAATTCACAGAAAAAAACAAAGGTTAAAGTGATGTTAGGTGAAAATGTCAGTGACAACATAATGTTTTGAACTAAAGAAACAGAAATTCACCAGTTACTTCACACTCTTTTACTCGTATCAACTCCATTTCTTAATATAAAATGATGACGGTGCGGGGTTCGATGCAGATAAAAGCTGTCTGTAGTAGGACACTAATTTTGGAACAGACTTAGAGTATCTTGAAGAACTTGGCTTTCTCTGAACAGTAGTATACATATTGAACAGCGTGTGCCATGAGGATTTCCCATATGTATGCTGATGGTTATTAATCTGACGTAGGGTGCCCATGAAGTGTATGTTCTAGGGTCAATGCTGCATATAACACATGCTTGCCACACCTAAGGGAGTTCAGTTCAATTCACGTCTTGTGAAGCGCATGGCGACCCAACGCAGGCTTCCCAGCGCTATCTGTCCTCGCTGGAGTGATAGATGTTTAGGCATAACGATAAGCTTTCAATTGTTTTCTGAAGCTCATTAAGTTGTCATCGAGTCTTAGGCTGGTGGGTAATGAGTTCTACAGTTTCAGAGTGAGATAAGTGAACAACCTCCGCCTTCAGCTCTATAAACTCTGGAAACAAGAAGCAGGCGTCAGCTGTTTGACGTGAGAACTCTATTGGAACCGTATTAACATCGCTTCGGGATCAAGCAGCATAATTAGGCTTGCGAGAGAGCAGGACTAATGGAGGATTAGAACGCTCATATCTTATTCCACTGCACATGTGCGTCCATTGTTGGAGGGCACTGACACGCAGATACTTCCACTTAAACAAGATACTACATTTTCCTCCTATTGTGTCGGGCAGATAATTCTGGAATTTGTTGTTTCCTTATGCTATAATACGCCTGTGCACCTGCCGAGAATATGATTTTGGGACGGTGTCTCCTGGCCTACATTTAAAAGGCCAGCAACAGGATTTAGGTTTTTTGTTATTGTCACAGAGTAACTGCTACAATTGGTCCTGACGAGTGCCTAAGAACCAAGAGCTGGGTCATGGAAAAGGTAGAAACATGTTGACCACCTTAGGGGAATATGTTTTCCAAACCTCCTTTTACGTTTTCCTTTAATCCTATCCACTGGAAACACTTGATTAAAATTTGTTTTTAGCCTACCAGGAGATAGTTTTAGACCCACTGCACTTCAAACACTTAGCACTCTGCCTCTCACACACCTAAAGTTCTTCTTTAATACCTAAAAAGAATCTCAGCTGCTCTCCGGTGGAGAGTTGTAGCCCCCACCAGGTACCATGTGGTACTGGTGTGAGGAGGGAACCCAATGATGAAGCTACCCTCTGGGGGAGGAGGGAACCCAATGATGAAGCCACCCTCTGGGGGAGGAGGGAACCCAATGATGAAGCCTCCCTCTGGGGGAGGAGTGAACCCAATGATGAAGCCACCCTCTGGGGGAGGAGGGAACCCAATGATGAAGCCTCCCTCGGGGAAAGAGGGAACCCACTGATGAAGCCACCCTCTGGGGGAGGAGGGAACCCAATGATGAAGCCACCCTCTGGGGGAGGAGGGAACCCAATGATGAAGCCACCCTCTGGGGGAGGAGGGAACCCAATGATGAAGCCTCCCTCGGGGAAAGAGGGAACCCACCGATGAAGCCACCCTCTGGGGGAGGAGGGAACCCAATGATGAAGCCACCCTCTGGGGAGGAGGGAACCCAATGATGAAGCCACCCTCTGGGGGAGGAGGGAACCCAATGATGAAGCCACCCTCTGGGGGAGGAGGGAACCCAATGATGAAGCCTCCCTCGGGGAAAGAGGGAACCCACCGATGAAGCCACCCTCTGGGGGAGGAGGGAACCCACCGATGAAGCCACCCTCTGGGGGAGGAGGGAACCCACCGATGAAGCCACCCTCTGGGGGAGGAGGGAACCCACCGATGAAGCCACCCTCTGGGGAGGAGGGAACCCAATGATGAAGCCACCCTCTGGGGGAGGAGGGAACCCAATGATGAAGCCACCCTCTGGGGGAGGAGGGAACCCAATGATGAAGCCTCCCTCGGGGAAAGAGGGAACCCACCGATGAAGCCACCCTCTGGGGGAGGAGGGAACCCAATGATGAAGCCTCCCTCTGGGGGAGGAGGAAACCCAATGATGAAGCCTCCCTCTGGGGGAGGAGGGAACCCACTGATGAAGCCTCCCTCTGGGGGAGGAGGGAACCCACTGATGAAGCCTCCCTCTGGGGGAGGAGGGAACCCACTGATGAAGCCACCCTCTGGGGGAGGAGGGAACCCACCGATGAAGCCACCCTCTGGGGGAGGAGGGTACCCAATGATGAAGCCTCCCTCTGGGGGAGGAGGAAACCCAATGATGAAGCCTCCCTCTGGGGGAGGAGGGAACCCACTGATGAAGCCTCCCTCTGGGAGAGGAGGGAACCCACTGATGAAGCCACCCTCGGGGAAAGAGGGAACCCAATGATGAAGCCTCCCTCTGGGGGAGGAGGGAACCCAATGATGAAGCCTCCCTCTGGGGGAGGAGGGAACCCAATGATGAAGCCTCCCTCTGGGGGAGGAGGGAACCCACTGATGAAGCCTCCCTCTGGGAGAGGAGGGAACCCACTGATGAAGCCACCCTCGGGGAAAGAGGGAACCCAATGATGAAGCCTCCCTCTGGGGGAGGAGGGAACCCAATGATGAAGCCTCCCTCTGGGGGAGGAGGGAACCCAATGATGAAGCCTCCCTCTGGGGGAGGAGGGAACCCAATGATGAAGCCACCCTCTGGGGGAGGAGGGAACCCAATGATGAAGCCACACTCGGCGGGGGAGGAGGGAACCCACTGATGAAGCCACCCTCTGGGGGAGGAGGGAACCCAATGATGAAGCCTCCCTCTGGGGAGGAGGGAACCCAATGATGAAGCCTCCCTCTGGGGAGGAGGGAACCCAATGATGAAGACACCCTTTGGGGGAGGAGGGAACCCAATGATAAAGCCACCCTCGGGGGAGGAGGGAACCCAATGATGAAGCCTCCCTCTGGGGGAGGAGGGAACCCAATGATGGAGCCTCCCTCTGTGGGAGGAGGGAACCCAATGATGAAGCCTCCCTCTGGGGGAGGAGGGAACCCACTGATGAAGCCTCCCTCTGTGGGAGGAGGGAACCCAATGATGAAGCCACCTTCTGTGGGAGGAGGGA
The DNA here is from genome assembly GCF_964261635.1 of Lissotriton helveticus. NCBI lineage: Eukaryota > Metazoa > Chordata > Amphibia > Caudata > Salamandridae > Lissotriton > Lissotriton helveticus. The sequence goes on along the minus strand of NW_027611659.1, from coordinate 2,022,757 downwards.
ACCCAATGATGAAGCCTCCCTCTGGGGGAGGAGGAAACCCACTGATGAAGCCTCCCTCTGTGGGAGGAGGGAACCCAATGATGAAGCCACCTTCTGTGGGAGGAGGGAACCCAATGATGAAGCCTCCCTCTGTGGGAGGAGGGAACCCAATGATGAAGCCACCCTCTGTGGGAGGAGGGAACCCACTGATGAAGCCACCCTCTGGGGGGGGAGGGAACTCAATGATGAAGCCACCCTCTGGGGAGGAGGGAACCCAATGATGAAGCCACCCTCGGGGAAAGAGGGAACCCAATTATGAAGCCACCCTCTGGGGGGTTGGAGGGAACCCAATGATGGAGCCACCCTCTGGGGGAGGAGGGAACCCAATGATGAAGCCACCCTCTGGGAAGGAATGAAACCAATGATGGAGCCACCCTCTGGGGGAGGAGGGAACCCAATGATGAAGCCACCCTGTGGGGGAGGAGGGAACCCAATGATGAAGCCACCCTCGGGGGGGAGTAGGGAACCCAATGATGAAGCCATCCTCTGGGGGGAGTGAAACCAATGATGAAGCCTCCCTCTGGGGGAGGAGGGAACCCAATGATGAAGCCACCCTCTGGGGGAGGAGGGAACCCAATGATGAAGACACCCTCTGGGGGAGGAGGGAACCCAATGATGAAGCCACCCTCTGGGGGAGGAGGGAACCCAATGATGAAGCCTCCCTCGGGGAAAGAGGGAACCCACCGATGAAGCCACCCTCTGGGGGAGGAGGGTACCCAATGATGAAGCCACCCTCTGTGGGAGGAGGGAACCCAATGATGAAGCCACCCTCTGGGGGAGGAGGAAACCAAATGATGAAGCCTCCCTCTGGGGGAGGAGGGAACCCACTGATGAAGCCTCCCTCGGGGAAAGAGGGAACCCAATGATGAAGCCACCCTCGGGGAAAGAGGGAACCCAATGATGAAGCCACCCTCGGAGGTAGGAGGGAACCCAATGATGAAGCTACCCTCTGGGGGAGGAGGGAACCCAATGATGAAGCCACCCTCTGGGGGAGGAGGGAACCCAATGATGAAGCCTCCCTCTGGGGAGGAGGGAACCCAATGATGAAGCCACCCTCGGAGGTAGGAGGGAACCCAATGATGAAGACACCCTCTGGGGGAGGAGGGAACCCAATGATGAAGCCACCCTCTGGGGGAGGAGGGAACCCAATGATGAAGCCACCCTCTGGGGGAGGAGGGAACCCACCGATGAAGCCACCCTCGGGGAAAGAGGGAACCCAATGATGAAGCCTCCTTCTGTGGGAGGAGGGAACCCAATGATGAAGCCTCCCTCTGTGGGAGGAGGGAACCCAATGATGAAGCCACCCTCTGGGGGAGAAGGGAACCCAATGATGAAGCCTCCCTCTGGGGGAGGAGGGAACCCAATGATGAAGCCTCCCTCTGGGGGAGGAGGGAACCCAATGATGAAGCCTCCCTCTGGGGGAGGAGGGAACCCAATGATGAAGCCACCCTCTGGGGGAGGAGGGAACCCAATGATGAAGCCACCTTCTGGGGGAGGAGGGAACCCAATGATGAAGCCACCCTCTGGGGGAGGAGGGAACCCAATGATGAAGCCTCCCTCTGGGGAGGAGGGAACCCAATGATGAAGCCACCCTCTGGGGGAGGAGGGAACCCAATGATGAAGCCTCCCTCTGGGGAGGAGGGAACCCAATGATGAAGACACCCTCTGGGGGAGGAGGGAACCCAATGATGAATCCACCCTCTGGGGAGGAGGAGGGAACCCAATGATGAAGCCACCCTCTGGAGGAGGAGGGAACCCAATGATGAAGTCACCCTCTGGGGGAGGAGGGTACCCAATGATGAAGCCTCCTTCTGTGGGAGGAGGGAACCCAATGATGAAGCCTCCCTCTGGGGGAGGAGGGAACCCAATGATGAAGCCACCCTCTGGGGGAGGAGGAAACCCAATGATGAAGCCTCCCTCTGGGGGATGAGGGAACCCAATGATGAAGCCACCCTCTGGGGGAGGAGGGAATCCCCTGATGAAGCCTCCCTCTGGGGGAGGAGGGAACCCAATGATGGAGCCACCCTCTGGGGGAGGAGGGAACCCAATGATGAAGCCACCCTCGGGGAAAGAGGGAACCCAATGATGAAGCCTCCCTCTGGGGGAGGAGGAAACCCAATGATGAAGCCTCCCTCTGGGGGAGGAGGGAACCCAATGATGAAGCCACCCTCTGTGGGAGGAGGGAACCCAATGATGAAGCCTCCCTCTGGGGGAGGAGGGAACCCAATGATGAAGCCTCCCTCTGGGGGAGGAGGGAACCCAATGATGAAGCCACCCTCGGGGAAAGAGGGAACCCACTGATGAAGCCTCCCTCTGGGGGAGGAGGGAACCCAATGATGAAGCCACCCTCTGGGGGAGGAGGGAACCCAATGATGGAGCCACCCTCTGGGGGAGGAGGGAACCCAATGATGAAGCCACCCTGTGGGGGAGGAGGGAACCCAATGATGAAGCCACCCTCGGGGGGGAGTAGGGAACCCAATGATGAAGCCATCCTCTGGGGGGAGTGAAACCAATGATGAAGCCTCCCTCTGGGGGAGGAGGGAACCCAATGATGAAGCCACCCTCTGGGGGAGGAGGGAACCCAATGATGAAGACACCCTCTGGGGGAGGAGGGAACCCAATGATGAAGCCACCCTCTGGGGGAGGAGGGAACCCAATGATGAAGCCTCCCTCTGGGGGAGGAGGGAACCCAATGATGAAGCCACCCTCTGGGGGAGGAGGAAACCCAATGATGAAGCCTCCCTCTGGGGGATGAGGGAACCCAATGATGAAGCCACCCTCTGGGGGAGGAGGGAATCCCCTGATGAAGCCTCCCTCTGGGGGAGGAGGGAACCCAATGATGAAGCCACCCTCGGGGAAAGAGGGAACCCAATGATGAAGCCTCCCTCTGGGGGAGGAGGAAACCCAATGATGAAGCCTCCCTCTGGGGGAGGAGGGAACCCAATGATGAAGCCACCCTCTGTGGGAGGAGGGAACCCAATGATGAAGCCTCCCTCTGGGGGAGGAGGGAACCCAATGATGAAGCCTCCCTCTGGGGGAGGAGGGAACCCAATGATGAAGCCACCCTCGGGGAAAGAGGGAACCCACTGATGAAGCCTCCCTCTGGGGGAGGAGGGAACCCAATGATGAAGCCACCCTCTGGGGGAGGAGGGAACCCAATGATGGAGCCACCCTCTGGGGGAGGAGGGAACCCAATGATGAAGCCACCCTGTGGGGGAGGAGGGAACCCAATGATGAAGCCACCCTCGGGGGGGAGTAGGGAACCCAATGATGAAGCCATCCTCTGGGGGGAGTGAAACCAATGATGAAGCCTCCCTCTGGGGGAGGAGGGAACCCAATGATGAAGCCACCCTCTGGGGGAGGAGGGAACCCAATGATGAAGCCACCCTCGGGGGGGAGTAGGGAACCCAATGATGAAGCCATCCTCTGGGGGGAGTGAAACCAATGATGAAGCCTCCCTCTGGGGGAGGAGGGAACCAAATGATGAAGCCTCCCTCTGGGGAGGAGGGAACCCAATGATAAAGCCTCCCTCTGGGGGAGGAGGGAACCCAATGATGAAGCCACCCTCTGGGGGAGGAGGGTTCTCGTCCTTTAAAAATAGCATTTTCTTCACATATAAGAGCATGCTCTTAATGACCTGGCGTACCCTTATGTGTGCTATAAGTAAAAGGTAGGACATGTACTTGTATGTTTTACATGTCTTGGTACTGACAAACACGAAAATAGGTTTTTGACTACTGTGAGACCTACTCCTCTCATAGGTTAACATTGGGAATTCCTTATTACACATTAAGCTGTAATGCTGTATTAGAAAAGAGTAGCTGTATCATGTTTCATATCTTTGGAATGGTAATTGTAAGAACTGGGACCGCCAGTTCCCCGGGGGGTAGCTTGGCTCGAGCAGGAAGGCAACCAGGGGCTTACGTGTAAAGTAGCTACATAACACACTAATCCACTGAGACAATAAGTGGGCGCAATAATGGAGACCACACCAGCACTTTTGATTAAAAATCAATATCTTTTATATAGAATTCAAGTCAGGGTAATCAATTCATCAACATTTCCTAGAATATTTAATTAAAGCATTTTCATCATGTGAGCAACCGTAGCAAATCAATAAGTAACACAGCCTGTCGCAATAACCTTTTCAGCATTGGTCTAAGGTTTGAATTAATACAAGCCACTAAACATTTCATTAAGTAGCAGTACTGGTCATCAATCCCTTTGGCAAGAGCTAAACACTCAACATTTCATGAAGCTCTAAATAGCAAGTATTCACATTTCCTCTTGTAAAAATAAACGGTTCAATACAGGTAATTCTTTGCGTTAGGGCTAAACCACTGCTGGACAAATCGGCAGGTAATCAGGCATGTACAGTTCATGCCCGAGTAGTTAATCAAGCCCAAGCTTGTCACTGGAGGCTCATTGGGGCCAACGGGGCCCAGTCTCAGTTTTCTCCGGGGGAGGGGCAAACTCGGGGCCTTCCCCGGCCTTCCGCCCTCCTCCCCTGGGGTTACCTGTTGGCTTCGGCCCTCCGGGGCCCTTGCGTGGGTTCACTCTGCCCAGCTAGGTGAAAGGGTGCAGATGTGAGGTCCCGGCGCCCATGGCGGCAGATCGGAGGGGGCTCTCAGGCTCCTCGACCCCCTCCGCGATGAGTCGGGGCTTCTGTGTGTGCCGGGCCTCGCTGCGAGGGGCTCGATCCAGGCAGCCAATGGCTGAGCGGCTTTGGCGGGGCGCGGCCAGTGACGGGGCGGCGCTCCCCGTCATGTGACACGGGCCGGGGATGGCTTCAGGCCTAGCACGGCCTAGTGCGCTTGGTGCGGCGGCCCTCTCCTGGCATACGGGGGCCGCCGAGGGAGGCAAGATGACGGTGTAGACTTCACCGGAGCGCTGGGGGCCCTGGAAGGAGGGAGACTTCAGGCCTAGCGAGGCCTGTGGAGGATTTTGGCGGCCCTCTCCTGGCACACGGGGGCCGCTGAGGGGGGCACAATGTTGGCGCTGGAGCCGCGGCCACAAGTGGAGATTCCTCGGCGCTTCAGGCGGGCGCAAACGGCTCCGGGTCGTGGTGGTGAGTCACCCTGGCCAGCGCGCTCAGTTTTCAAAGCGCTAGGGGGGCAGACACGTGGGCGATCTAGCACTTGGGCCAGTCACAGCGCTCGTCGCAGGCAGGACAAGGGGCGGCACCCTCAGCAGCTCTCGACCGGGCAGGCAGTCTCTGACACAGCGCTTGACAGGGGAACAGAGTACAGCGCTTTTCAAGCTATTCAGCAAGTCATGCAGGCAGGATGGAAAGCAGAGCAATTCAGTCAGGGGGAGGCAGGCAGGACAGGATGGGCCCAGATGGAGGCAGGGAGTGCGCAGGGGCAGCAAAGTCCAGTACCTGGTCGATCCCCCAGTAGTCTCTGGGTGAAGGGCAAGTAGTCTTCTCGGCGCTTGGATGGTTCTGCGCCCTTATGAGGTGATTTCTTGAAGAGGGGGGGCTTGAGTTGGAGGCTGGATGAGTGTCCTCAGGTCACTGAAGATGGACCCTGGGGTCCCCTTCCACTGGGTCAGATCAGGGGGCTAGTCTAGGATACCTTACTCAGCTTAAGAGGCAGCACCTAAATCCTGTCACTCCCAGTAGCATAAGTCTCTGACTAGGCCCTCCCGCCTAAATCTCCTGCGTGGGTTCCCCAGGTCAGTGATGCCCCAACTGACTAAAAAAAGTTCCCTCCCTTACTTAAGTATGCCCAGGTCAGGTGACCACTCTCTAAGGCAGCAAAATAAGCTCCGCCTTTCTTCTGGAAGGTTCCAGGAGCTTCCCCACTCTACCTATGGACAGGGGATGGCAGGCTGGCATTGCAACAATGTATGAGGATCAAGCCAGCTCCTGGCAACTAGGGTGCTACACTAAAAGTCCACGCTGCAGTAGCAGGGGCCAGTGGCAGCCATGTTTGTAGTAGAGAGCACCTGTACCCTAACATGGATTAGCCATGAAAAGGTGCCCGGAGACCTAAGGGCCAACAAAAAGAAGGTGGGAAAAAATGAGGCAAGGGCGAAAAACAAATAGGGAAAGACCACCCTAGGGCTGGCAGGTCTAACAGTAATGATAAATCCTATTTACTGGTAAAGATGGATTTAACAGTGCTATTTTAGAAATCCCACTTTTGGACTTACCCTGTCTGGGATTGTGGTTCCTGCTTGGACAGGGTGCATACCTCTGCCAAGCAGAAAACCAATGTCTAACACTCCCGTTTGACAGGAGAGTTGAAAATGGTCCCGCCAGACAGGAGCAAAGACATGTTTCCCTGCCGCTGTAGTGCGGGCAGGTAAACTACTGTGTCCCTGGGGTGGGCTCCCCAGGACAGGGTTCCCAATCCCATTAAAGGGTCAAGGAGCAGGTGTGAGGCCCGCTCCCTTTAGCTTTAAATGACGGCCCTAGGGATGGGGTTCCCTGGCCATTTTTAAGGCTAGTAGATGGGGTTCCAAGCTCCCCCTCCTTAATAAACATATTGGGCCTTGGGAGATCAGGTCCCAAAGGCCAAATATTGCTCAGGGAGGGGAGCTGAGTGCCGCTCCCCTTATTCAAGATATTAGGCCACAGGGGATGTGTCCCTGGCACCTAACACAGCTCAGGGAGTGGGGGCACATGCTGCCCTCCCTTAGTAAATAGATTGGGCATGAGGGGATGCTCCTCCTCTTCGAGCACAGCATAGAAGTGGCTCCCCACCTTCATATATATCCTTGTTTTTTAATTCAATATAAACGGTCTTGATACTGTGACTTAGCGCTCCATCCGCAGCTTTCTTTTATAATAATTGTCGGGTATCGTGCAGTAGGGTAGGATCTGCTTCCTATGGTTACCCCCACTTTTTGCTGGTGTTTCACCGTTTTTTGACTTTAGTCTGGCTGGGTCCCTGCTAACCAGGATCCCAGCCTAGCTGTTCTCTCTCTAAATTGATTCCCTGTACATTAGGTTCACTCCAGATTGGTTACTGGGTTACCCTTGTGAGTCCCTAGTATATGGTACCTTAGGTACCAAGGGCATAGGTACCCCAGAGGCCTACCAGGGGCTGAAGCATGTATTATGCCACCCCTTGGACACCTTCCAAAATGGCACCACAGGCCACTTGCATCCTGGGTAAGGTGGTGTCATCACCCCTTACTTAGTTATAGTATACCTATATCTACCTTTTAAAACAGACACATATAAACCTATAAGTCACTCCTATGGCAGGCCTTGACAGTCCTGAAGGCAGAGTGCTTGGTTTTGTGCGAGAGGGTGCCCTAGCATGAGCTGAGCCTCTCTGCAGCTTTCGGAATCCCTTCCTTATAGCTGTTCTGTGATATAGCCATACCATACACTCTTAATTGCATTATAATCCTCACGGTTAATGCTAACTTTGGAATGGCTGCATCAAAACATGTTGTGTTTGGTGTCAATCACTTTGGAATACTACCCTCCCGCCAGTTCTGGCTGCGGGGGTAGCATTCCGCCCTTCTAGAGGGAAAATACATGTAAACACTGGTCTAACCGGTAAAAGTTACACAGAGCCTCAGCATCACAAAATGGATGCTGCAGCCACAGACACGAGTCTGACCTCCTGCTGCTGGATGACACTGCGGCAGGGGAGGCTTGGACAATAGGGGTCCTCTCCAGGGAGGTGTAACCACCTCCCCAGACAGGCTTTAGTGTATTAGGGCAGGGTGGGTGCATTCAGTGAGTTAGTCCAACCCCTAAACTTGGTATAAGTATAGGAACCTAGTCACCCGGGACTTTAGATTATTTATTTTATTTTTTATTTAATACATTTTCTATAGTGCTGGCCTGACCCTAAGGTATCGGAGTGCTTTACAACAGATATTAGCAGATATTCACCAGAAACATAGCAGAAAAAGAACGAACAATAAAAGAGCATCAGATCAAACATTGTCTTGCAGGACAAAAATTTCCTCAGGTTTCCTCATAGTCTTAGAGTTGGAGCAGAGCTCAATGTCCACTAGTTGCCTCGAGCTACCCAATCCCTGGGGAGTGGTTGAGGAACAAGGTTTTAAGTTGGCTTTTGAATTTAACAAAGAAGGAAATGGTTCTGATGTGAGGGGGAATGGAGTTCCAGATTTTAGGAGCGCTTCCGTGAAGGATCGATCCGCAGTTCTTTTTTTTCTTGTTTTTGGTGGGATGAGTAAGAGGGAGTTTGAGCTTCTTAGGTTCCGGGTCTGGACAGCTTTTTTGAGTTTTTTCGCCAGGTATTCAGGTTTGCCGGTGTGAAGAGCTTTATGGGTGAGGCAGGCTGTTCTGAAGCTGATCCGCATATCGACTGGCAGCCACTTAACATCCTTGAGTGCAGGTGAGATATGCTCGAATTTCTTGATGCCGGTGATCATTCTGACAGCCGCATGTAGCGTAGTCTTGATGGGAGCCAAATGTACTTTAGGAACTCCAGAGAGGACTGCGTTCCCGTAGTCTAGCCGTGACAGTACCAGTGATTGGGTGGCCCGTTTGAGGTCACTGGGAGGAATGAAGGGTTTTATTTTGTTCAGTAGTCTGAGGTTAAGGAAAGCACTCTTGGCCGAATTCAAAATATGTCTTGTCATGTTCAGTTTTGGGTCTAGAGTGATGCCTAGCGATTTGACAGAGTCTGCTAGAGTGAGATTCCCATTGAGCGCTTCAATGGCGTTTAGCCATTCTGCAATTTGGGGGTTTTCTTCCTTATTCGAGATGAGGAGTATCTCTGTCTAGTGAACCGTGGATATCGCCAATGATGTTGAGGATCGCGGTTTCTGTGCTACAGCCTTTTCTGAAGCCGGACTGGTGGGGATCCAGGAGGTTGATGTTGTCCAGGTGTTGGGTTAGTTGAAGTAATATGCATTTTTCTAGGGTTTTATAAAGAAGGGGGAGGTTTGACACAGGTCTAAAGTTGTTCAGATCCCTAACATCTAGGCCGGGTTTTTTCAGCAGGGTTGTGACTTGGCCCATTTTCAGACAGTCTGGGATGATTCCGTTTTTCAGGGAGCTGTTTATGATTGAGCTCCAGAGTGGAGCTAAAGCGTGTTTCAGTTTTTTGGTCAGTAGAGGAGGAATGGGTCTAGGACATGCGATGAGGGGTTGGAGGTGGCGATTAGCCTGACTATCTCGGATTCCCTAGACTCTCCCGAGGCTTCTCCGGGAACGCAGCCACTTTGGAATCCCTGTCTGCTTTTTAAAAAATACCTGTGCCCACTTCATTGTTTTAACCCTTGATTCCTCACCTTCTTTTGGGTCTCCTGCTCGCCTCCCTGTTCCCCGCTCAGCCGAGGTGAACGCTGCTGCGGGACAGGCTCTCCCTACTCGCCGCCATCAGCGAGCCTCCCCGCAGGCCACGCCCACCTGCCCGAGGCCACGCCCACTTTACTTTCATTAGGAGCTGAATGCTAGCTCAGTCCCTCCTCAGACTCTCCCGAGGCTTCTCCGGGAACGCAGCCACTTTGGAATCCCTGTCTGCTTTTTAAAAAATACCTGTGCCCACTTCATTGTTTTAACCCTTGATTCCTCACCTTCTTTTGGGTCTCCTGCTCGCCTCCCTGTTCCCCGCTCAGCCGAGGTGAACGCTGCTGCGGGACAGGCTCTCCCTACTCGCCGCCATCAGCAAGCCTCCCCGCAGGCCACGCCCACCTGCCCGAGGCCACGCCCCAAACGTCGCTATAAAACATGTGCTTCCCACGTTCGCGCAGCGGGTGCGCCGTTTGCGCGCCGAAGGCGCGCCTAAGGCAAGCCCGTCTGCGCCCATCCGCGACCGACCGGGACCAGGGGCCATAGATCCTGCCTGTCCCCTGATCTACTCTTCAGCCCAACTCGCTGCACACCTGGCTCCCTTCCCTCTCCCCTCCCCTCTGTTACAACGTCTTGACTCCTTCGGTATTCTTGCCCCCCACCCACCTTGTCCGCTTCCTCTCACTCCCTGCCCAATATCTCCCTCTTCCGCCCTCCTGCCTGTTTCTTGCCCCCATCCACTCCTCTTGCTGCTACTGCTTGCCTGCTCAACACTCGTTCGGCAGTCAGTCATCAGATCGAACTCTTTAACCTCCTGAGCACTGATTCCCCTGATTACTTATTTCTCACCGAAACCTGGTTTTCTACTGATTCCCTCCCGGATCTCCTGGCTATTCTCCCCGACACCTATTATGCCCTTCACGCGGATTGCCCGGCTGGGAAGGCTGGGGGTGGCGTGGCGATGATTATTCGCTCCACCCTGAAATTTCAGCTCCTTGACCACCCACCAATACCCAATGTGGATTACCTGGTGGCCCGTTCCCTTAATCTCCCTGATCCCCTCACTGTCGTCCTTATGTACCGCCCCCCCCAATCCATGCCCCTATTTGTTTCCACCTTGCAGAACCTCTTGGCCACTCTGGCGGTTAATCATTCATTGGTCATCTTACTTGCCGATTTCAACTACTGGCCAGGTGACCCTAGAGAAGATTCATACTCCAAAGACTTTTCTGCCACCCTCCAGTGTCTGAATTTTTTACCTCACATTTTGGTTTCCACCCACGTCATGGGTCATACCGTTGACCAGATCTGGTCACTGCGCCGCGATATCTCACCCCCTTTTTTACTTCCCTGTATTTGGTCCGATCATTTCACTATTTCTTTTTCCATTTTTTCTGCACTTGCGGTCAAATTACCCTTACCTAAAAATTTACTAGCTCGTAGCTGGAACCAAACGGATCTTAACATACTCTCATCTTCTCTGGCCTCTTCAATGCCAGACCTTACTGGTCTCTCCTTAGATTCGCAGACAGAAGCCATTAGCACCTGGCTTTCCTCCTCCTGCGATCAGGTTGCCCCTCTCAAAAAGGTTAAATCTGTCCGTCCTTACGACGCACACAAATGGTTCACCAAGGAGCTTAAAGATCTTAAACTTGATCTCAGGCGCTCGGAACGTCACTGGAGACGTAACTCCTGCCCCATCCTCCGTGCTAAGTATAAACTCCTTCTTACTGATTACAAAAAAGCGATCTTGACGGGCAAAACTAACTATTTCACTGAGAGAGTTGCTCTCTCTGCCAATAAACCTCGAGAAATTTTCTCCCGGGTTCATCATCTCGCCACCTCTGATCGCACTAGCACTAGTCTTGTCCCTACCCAGACCCTCTGCCTCTCACTTAATGATTACTTTATTGATAAGATCGCCAACATAAAGGCTAATATTCCCTTGGCACAGCATACCGGTGTTCCCTGTTCCCTCCCTCTGCCCCCCTCGTCATTGGACCATTTTTCTCTCATTTCTATAGATTGCTTTCTTAACCTGCTTTCCAAAGTCAAATCCGGCTCGCCAGTGGACTGTGCCCCGGCACGGATCCTTAAAGCTCTTTTCACCAGCTGTCCTGCTCCTCCTCTTGCCCTTCTTAATGCCTCCTTGACCTTGGCGTCTGTTCCTTCTTCTTTTAAAACCGCAAGGGTTCTTCCCATTCTAAAGAAACCCGGACTAGACCCTTCTCTCCCCTCTAATTTCCGGCCTATTTCTCTTCTCCCCTACTTGGGGAAGATCCTCGAAAGCCATGTTACTTCTTGCCTGTCCTCCTATGTCGAGGAGAACCACCTCCTGGCCTCCCATCAGGCAGGCTTTCGACCAGGACACTCTACGGAGACAGTTATTATCGCCGTCCTGGACGAACTCAAGGGGAAAGCGGACACCAATCTTCTCCAACTCCTGGTTTTCCTCGACCTGTCCGCTGCGTTTGACATGGTCGACCATGCCACCCTTCTCGACCGTGTCAGCGCAGCGGGCATTTGTGGCGTAGCCTTTTCTTGGCTGGCGTCCTTTCTATCGGGCAGGTCTCAAGCGGTCCACCTCTCGGGTTTCTCCGCTCCCCCTCGTCCAGTCACCTGTGGGGTCCCTCAAGGCTCTTCCCTCTCCCCTCTTCTTTTTAACCTTTATATCCACCCTCTCATTATTTCCCTTCGCGAGCTGGGGGTCTCTGGGTACAATTACGCGGATGACCTCCAGCTCGTCTTTGATCTTTCTTCTCCCTTGATCTCTCTTCCTAAATTCTGCTCCACTTTAGTTTTTATTTCTGATTGGATGAGCACCAATCATTTAAAGCTCAATCCCGACAAAACGGAGCTTGTCCTCACGGGTGGTCCCTCCAACCCCTGGTCCTCGATTCACTGGCCCCCCTCCTTCGGCTCCCCCCCTTCTCCGGTCCCTTCTGTTCGGACCTTGGGCATCAAGGTCAGCCATGACCTTACCATGCATGCCCAAGTCAGTTCCGTTGTATCCTCTTGTTTTTTGTCCCTTCGTCTCATCCGGAAGATCTCTCGGTATATCTTAGCGGACGCCCTTAAATCCATAGTCTTGGCCCTCATCACCTCTCGCCTTGACTATGGGAATTGTCTGTATGTAGGCATTCCTGCTTATGAAATCCGACGCCTACAGGCCATCCAAAACCAGGCTGCCCGTCTCATCCTCCGCCTCCCCAAATCATCTCATATCACGCCTGCACTTAAGTCCCTTCATTGGCTCCCCGTGCACCTCAGATCATTTTTCAAATTGGCCTGTTTGGCCTTTCGGGCCTACACGCACTCAGCCCCCCTCTTCATCAGTTCTTTGATCACCCCTTACACCCCCATCCGCACTCTTCGTTCCTCTTCTCTCTCCCTCCTGCATGTCCCCCGCTTTCGTAAATCCAGAACGGGGGGCACCCGCTTTTCGGTTCTGGCCCCTGGGTTCTGGAATACTCTCCCTCTCTCTATCCGTTCTATTCCCACCTATGCTCACTTTCGTAAAGCTTTGAAAACATTTCTATTCTCCCAGGCATTCCCCTGTTAGCTCCTTTGGTCTCTTCCGTAGAGTCTAGTTTGGTCTCAGCGCCAGGAAGCCGCTTGGCCGCAGTGCGCCTTATTAAGTTTCTTTTTTCATTTCATTTCATTTCATTCCTGGAAACTTAGCAAGGAATTGGAGGAGGAGCCAGGAGAAATATCATTCGGTTCAACCACGATGCACTTCGAGAGGTGTGTGTTGTTGATGCCCAGAGAAAGTTCAATTTTTGTGATCTTATCATTGAAGAAGTTGGCAAAGTTATCACATAGTTCTTTGGAAGCCTGTGTAGAGGAGGACACAGGTTTGGAGGTTTGTTGTCTGACAATGCTGTAGAGCTCCTTGGGTGTGTTCTTGGCACTGTCCAGCGCCGAACAGAAAAATCTGGATTGCTTGTTTTTTATGTGATTGTTGTACTTCCTGCGGGCTGATTTGAGTTGATCGCGGAGGATGGAGAAAGGGTTATTTCTCCACTTTCTCTCTTTGGCTTTTAGATCTCTCCTTTCGGGGTTGAGGTCAGAGTTGAACCAGGATCTGGATGGAATGACTCGGCTCTTTTTCAGCTTTAGGGGGGCTAGTTGGCCGAGCATGGACAATAGCTTAGCGTTGTAACATTCAATGAGATCGTTTGTGGAGAGGTGGTTGATAGTGTCAGGAAGAAGTGAGCTTATCCATTCTTCAAGGATTCCCACGGGAACCTGGGAGAAGTTTCTCAATCGTTTAGGGGGGTCTTGTATAGGGGTTTGAAATAGCGTTAGTTGATATGAAATAAGATCATGTGTTGATCTGACCAGTCGACTGGAAGTATGTGATTGATTGTGATTGTGTTACTTTGAGCTATGATGGCATCCAAGGTGGCTCCTTTGTAGTGCGTCTCCTCTGTGCAGTGCTAGACTAAATTGTTGTCACTTAGGCAACTAGATAGTGATTGGATTACTGGGTTGTTGGGTTCATTCCACCGCAGGTTAAGGTCGCCAAGGATTAGATGATTGGCATCTCCGAGTGCACCTTGAGCTATCAGGTCAGATGAGTGTTCCCCGAAAGCGGAGGTGTTACCTGGAGGGTGATAGAGAAGATGGCAAAGTAAAGTTCCATTATCCTTGGTCATAATGTTGGTTGAGAGACATTCAAATGTGTATTTGTATGAATCTATTTCCGTGATGGCCATGTTGTCTTTATGGATGATAGCTACCCCACCCCCTCTTTGGTCTTTTCTGTCTTTGTTGATGATGGAAAAACGAGGGGGAACGAGCATGTCTAAGCACGGTGAGGCTAGCTCATTGAGCCAGGTCTCCGTGATGAACGCATGTCAATGTCATGTGAGAGGATGGCCTCTGCTAGTTCAGTTGCATGTAACGAAGCCGACCTGCAGTTGATGAGCAAGCAATTGGTGAAAAGCTCCTTGTTGTAGGGAATCTTTTGTATAGGCGCCCTTGGTAGGGTAGTGAGGACGGGTGGTCTTGGGGGCTTGGTGCAGGGAAGGTTGTTTCAGAGACCCGTGATCACTTTTTTTGCTTTAGGGGAGTCAACGGGGGTGGGTCATACAAAGAGACTAAATCAGCTGCTTCAATGTCAGACATAGCTGCTTTTGTTCTAGTGGGTCTTGAGGTCTGGGGTTTGGGACCAGAATTTGAGTGCCTCTGAGCCCTAGTGGGAAGGATTGCTATTTTTGAAGCTATTTGTGGCCAGGCTTCCGTGCTCAGTTTTGGGGGTCTCTGAGGCAGACTTTCGAGGGATTCTGAGTATGTGGCTGAGTTACTGGACTGTACTCACTATGCAATGGTCAACAATCACTGTATATATACTACAAATGCAAAATCGCAATCCTCATCGCTGCCTCCAATGTTAGATTTGGGGGTCTCTGGTTAGCACAGGTATGCACTTGTGACAAACAGGGGCCCTCTCCTCTAGTCAGGGCAAAGGACTATTCCCAGAAATAACCCCAGATCACCCTCTAGGCAGCGTGGCGCGAGCAGACAAGGCTAATCTCTAGAGTATATATTGTTAAGCATTTGTAATAACATACACAATAACCCGTCAACCTACCACACAGAGACACAAGACTGTTTGTTTGTAAAAATATACTCTTTATATATAAATAATTTCAAGCAGGCTTGTATTACAGGCTTAACGATTTCAGGATGATTCCAGTTACTTGTAAAATGATACCACAGTTCTTAAAAAGTGTTTAGTTCTTTGAAAAATGCTTCCTTAACAGTCAGTGCGTGTTGTATGGCTTCCTGTGTGTGTTGTATGGCTTCCTGTGTGCTTTGAGCGGTGCGATCTCGTCTGTCCTGCCAAGTTGCACGCGCCTCACGGTACGAAGCGTACGGCGCGGCTAGATTTTCACAAGGGTACGGGTCGTAGCACTCCTGTGCGACGCGTACCTCGTTGGGGATTGTTAGACCTGTCAGCCCTAGGGTGGTCTTTCCCTTTTTTTTACGCCCGTGCCTCATTTTTTCCCACCTTCTTTTTGTTGGCCTTAGGTCTCCGGGCACCTTCCCATTGCTAAACAATGCTAAGGCGCAGGTGCTCTCCCCTACCAATATGTCTGCCACAGGCCCCTGCTACTGTGGAGTGGACTTGATAATAGCACCCTAGTTGCCAGGAGCTGGCTGGAACCCTTAAACATTGTTGCCATACCAGCCTGCCTTCCCTGCCCATAGCTAGAGTGAGGAAGCTCCTGGAACCTTCCGGAATAGGGTGAGTGGTCACCAACTGCCATCTCAGAGAGGGGTCACCTGACCTGGGACTATAAAAGAAAAAGGAGGGAAACTTTCCAGTCAGTTGGGGCATCACTGACATGGGGGACCCTACGCAGGAGACTTAGGTGGTAGGGCCTAGTCAGAAACCTATACCACTGGGGGTGACAGGGTTTAGGCGCTGCCCACCAAGCTGTGTGAGGAACACTGAACTAACCCACTGATCTGGCCCGGCGGGAGGGGAACCCAGGGACCACCTACAGTGACCTGCTGAGGAAACCTGTCAGCAGCCTTCAACTCAACCCCCCCCCTCTTCAAGCAACCAAGAATCTGCTTCCACAAAAAGGGCGCCAGAACCACCAAGCGCCAAGAAGAAACCTAACTGACCAGGACTGGGCTGTGCCATCTGTGCCTCCTCTCTTTGCACCTCTGTTTGCACCTGTGGCCCCTGCACTGTCCTGCCTTCACTGCCTACCCACGCTCCCCTACTGTGCCCCCTTGAGAAGCGCTGAGGTCCTGGAAGCTATTGTGCCTTGAAGCGCTGGACCTGAGAAGCGTTATTACTCAGACTGCCTGTCCTGCGAGAACTGCTGTGACTGCCCCCCATAGCGCGTGTCACCCAAGCGCTGGGCCCCCAGGAGAAGCGCTGCGAAGCCTTGCTAGCTCTGTGCTTTGAAGCGCTGAGGAGAAGCGCAGGTGGCCCCACTCATAGCCACGGCCCTTGCCGCCCCGCCAGAGCCTCAGGCTCCGTTCGCGGCCTCTGCCGGCCCAGAAGCACCGACCTCATCATCCCCACGGTGGCCCCCGGGGGCCAGGAGAGGGCTACAGAAAATCTTAGTCAGGCCGCAATCTGAGGAGAGGGCCGCGCTAGGTCCTGAAGCCTGCCTCCACCATCACGTGACAGGGGCGTCATCCTGAATCCAGCCCCCGTCAAACGCCGCACAGCCATTGGTCCTGGCTGGCGCACCCCCATTATCTGCGCCCCTATTGGCCGTGATAGCCAGGTCCCTCCTTGTCAGCCTTCCCATTGGTCCCCGACACCGCTGACATCACAACAGGCCCGGGGACCGGCAGCTTCACCATCGGAGGGCTCCGGAAGAGCCTGAGAGCCCCTACGAGCTGTGACGCCCCCGGGGCCCGGGCCGTCCTGCTGTGCCTGCAGCCGCCCCCGAGGCCTGCTGACATCGCCGCAAGGGGCCGAGGAGTCCTGAGGAGACCAGGTAACCCCCGGGGAGGACGGTGGAAGGCTACAGGAGGCCCCAAGTTCGCCCCTCCCCTGGGGAATACTGTTGTTGGGCCCCATTGGCCGTGTGAAATCCTTCCAAAGTACTGGAACTGGGCCGGAGCCCCAAGAGACACCTTTGGGGCCTAAGTTGGTCCAAGTTAACCCCTGGTTGGGGAAAGTAGTTGGATACAGGCGACTGTTAGACCCTACTACCAGGAGTGTGGTGATTGCCTTACATAATGTTACTCCTGAGTAAGGAAATGTTTATACCTGCCGTAAGAGGAGGTTCACGCTGATTTAAGGATGTTGCCTAGTTTTTAATGGAAATGTCTATCCTGGCCTGCTGTAATGTTCATACTGCTTATTTATTGAGAAGCTGATTGCGACCTCGTGCACCAGATCTGCCCTTGCTAAATGCAATATTAATGGAGGTTTCCACTAGTGAAGTTCTTGCAGGGGGTGGTATGATATAATTTTGACAAAGTGGTTATTACTGTGTATTTTCTTACAGGTGCTGACTAGGAGAAAGGCTGATGCCAGTTCTACAGTTATTTACTATTTATTATTTATTTCTATTTATGGCTGAGAAATGAAAAGTATACTCTTTCAAGGAAATGTGAATTGAGTTAATGCTATCTTGATTACCTGATCGCCCCGAATGGTCTATCATCCGCGACCTTAATCCAGATAAAAGTACATTGTTTTAATCAATCTCACTGGTGTAGTCTCAGTCATTGTGTGTGTTACCTGTATCCGTTGATGTGTGTGCTGTGTGGTCACTTTACACCTAAGCTTCGGGTGCTTACCTGCTCGAGACAAGCTACCCCCCAGGGAACTGGTGACCCCAGTTCCTACATTTTGGTGGCGAGCGGTGCGATCAGGACCTGTGACTATACAGCACCCTCCATTGGGACAGAGTGCGCCGCAATTAGACTAGACATCTATTGTGCATGCAAGCCTACTCAATAGACCCCCCCACTGTCTAACTTGAGTGTGTAGAGTCCTGTTTTGACCCAATTCTGTTACCTACGTCTTAGTATCTTTCCCTTGATTTATCTGGGTCCCCACCTGTCAAAATGAAGTTCCAGCTAGCCGACCTGGAAGAGTATACAGTGGTGCAGCTAAGGGAATTTTGTCAGGGGATGGGGGTGCCGGTTGGGCGGAGAGCCGCAAAGGAGGAGCTCCGTACTGCTTTGAGGGCATGGGTAAAGGCCCACCCAGAGGGGAGAGGGGAAGGGGAACAGGAGGGGCAGGTCACACAAGAGGAGGCGGGTGCTTCAGGAGAACTAGACCTACTAAACATTGATGTGTCTGAAAATGTGTTCAAGTTTGTGTGGCCCCAATTGGGTGATGTCCCCTAGTCACAGCTTATTCCCACATAGGGTTGTAAAATTCAAATAATGTAGTTTAACTTGTTCCAAGTTCTCAGATCTATTTATTCATCTGTATAACCTTGTGATTCTGGTTATATTTTGCATTATCAAAGCAAAGTTATGGGCATCCAGCCGCATATCCAAAACGTGTTTTCATTTCCAATGCATTTCGGCTATGTTCTAGCCTTCATCAGGGATATAAGTTCTACAATCAAGATAAATTGATCATGCATGAGGGTACAATAGAAAATGCATATAATCATAAATAAGTACATAACAGTGGTCATGAATTCAATGTGTCATTATGTCTACAACCGATCGGAAAGTGCACTAAATGGTATCCAAGTGAACAAAAAAGGAGGTAAAAGCCCATGTTGTATAAAATCCCCATGTGTCAACTTTAAACAGTGCTAACCTCCGTGGTGAAAAAAATGATGGTGAAATAGAAATCCACAAGATGCATTAAACCGGGAGCATCCCAAGGGAAGATACAATGTATTCTAGCCGAAAACGACATAATTCGACTTGTATTAGCATTATCCCCTTAGGTGCACGCAAAAACAGTTGCTAGGAGCGATAAACTCCGTGCTCCCCTCCCGCATGTCACAAAATAACCTGGACTCACTGTGAAGAAAACTTCGGTCTATCCAAAAGTGCTCCGTTATTCAGAAGGTATCGGCAGCGTGCATAGCCGCGTTATCTCTTCTAACCTTAACATCAAGGTAGGACTAACAGGGCTCAATCCATCTACCGGCGGCCATCTTGTAATGGGGTAGTCAGCAGTGAATAATATCTACAAATATCGTTAATTTAGAGTTATGACACTTAAAGTGTGTATCAAAATATTTTAGTATAAAGACCAACAACAATAGATCCTGTAACGAATATCGCTGGTGTGAAAATAATCAAGATTAAGTGATTGCGATTGTCCTGAATTACGGCGGCAATCTTAAGACTGGTAATGATCCTCTATGTTTAACCTGCAGGTTCTATAACATACATAAGGATATCCCTGGAATGTATGCGCCTGCGCTAATACGCCTGTGATTCAAATAAGGATGAAAATACTGTCTGTTAATGAGAAAAAAGAATACAAGATAAATGTATAGTTGTGAAAGTGGGATGAATACAATACAATACAATACAATAAAATTTTTATAGCGTGCTACTCACCCGGGGGGGTCTCAAGGCGCTGGGTGGGGGGGGGTCGCTACTGCTCGAACAGCCAGGTCTTGAGTTGTTTCCTGAATGAGAGATGGTCCAGGGTCAGCCGTAGGTGAGTGCGGAGGGAGTTCCATCTCTTGGCTGCCAGGCAGGAGAAGGATCTTCCTCCGACGGTGGATTTGCGAATTCGTGGGACGGAGGTGAGGGCGAGGCTGGCAGATAGGAGCTGGCGGGTGGGAGTGTAGAAGGTGAGGCGGCTGTCAAAGTACTTCGGGCCCGTGTCGTGGAGAGCCTGTGTGCGTGGGTGAGGAGTCTGAACGGGATCCTCTTGCTGACGGGGAGCCAGTGCAGGTCTTTCAGGTGGGCAGAGATGTGGCTGTGGCGAGGGATGTCCAGGATGAGTCGTGCTGAGGCGTTCTGAATGCACTGGAGTCTTTTCTGGAGTTTGGCTGTTGTTCCAGCGTAGAGGGTGTTCCCGTAGTCCAGACGGCTGGTGACGAGGGCCTGGGTGACCGTTTTCCTGGTTTCGGTGGGGATCCATCGGAAGATCTTTTGGAGCATGCGCAGGGTGTTGAAGCAGGAGGACGAGACGGCGTAGACTTGCTTGGCCATCGTGAGGGAGGAGTCCAGGATGAAGCCCAGGTTGCCTGCGTGGTCCGTTGGCTTGGGTGCGGTGCCCAGTGCAGGGGGCCACCAGGAGTCGTCCCATGCAGTGGGAGATGGTCTGAGGATGAGGACTTCCGTCTTGTCTGAGTTCAGTTTCAGACGGCTGATCTTCATCCATTCTGCGACGTCTTTCATTCCTTCCTGGAGGTTGGCTTTGGCAGTGGCGGGGTCGTTGGTGAGGGAGAGGATCAGCTGGGTGTCGTCGGCGTAGGAGATGTTGTTGAGGTTGTGTTGGCAAGCGATGGCTGCGAGAGGGCTCATGTAGACGTTGAAGAGGGTGGGGCTGAGTGAGGATCCTTGCGGAACGCCGCAGATGACTTCGGTGGCTGCGAATCTGAACGGGGGAGGTGGGTTCTTCCTGCGAGGAACGAGATGATCCACTCCAATGCCGCTCCTTGGATTCCGGTGTTGCTGAGGCACTGTATCAGGGTGCGATGGCATACGGTGTCGAAGGCTGCTGAGAGGTCCAGGAGGATGAGGGCAGCAGTTTCCCCGTTGTCGAGCAGGGACCTGATGTCGTCGGTGGCTGCGAATAACCCACAGGAGGTGCAAAGTATATGTAGCGCTTCAAAACATGTGTCCAATATTACCCAAATCAGTGTATATATATCCCCCCAAGATGTATCTAGCCCTTATGTGTGTGAACCTAATGTAGTATATATAATAACCTCAGTGTAGACATAGTAAGGACGAAAAAACACGATTTAGCAGGCAATGCCAAATGTCAATCGGATCCTCAAAGTCTCTATAGGTAACAGCTGTATTCTGTCCTATCATTCATCCCAGTTGGCTTCAATGTTTCCAATTTATAAATCCAGAAGTTTTCACGTTGTAACAAATTCTTGTTACTATCCAAACCTTCTCTTTTGGCTACAACTTCTAAAATAGTATATCTCAATTGGCTTGTGTTATGGGATGCCTCACTGAAATGTGCTGCAACCGTTGATTTCATGAGTTTATTTTCAATGTTAGACTTGTGTTCGTTCAGTCTAGTTTTTATTTTCCTCTCAGTTTTCCCCACATAGCCTTGTCCGCAGGGACACTTCAGTAAATAGATGACATTCATTGTGTCACATGTAGCTGATACTCGTAACTTGATTTTGTGTCCTTTGCTGGGATGTGTTATGAAACAGAGTGCGAGTGTGATAAAACATTTCTGAAAATGTGTTGCCAGGATGACGTTCCAGGGCAAGTAGTAGCGGGTCTAGCAAGAGTACGTCGTCGCAGGAGTATGAGGACAGGAAGGAGGAGAGGCAATTGAAGTGGGAGCTTGCCAAGCTAGAGCACGAGAGTGAGAGAGAAGGGGAAGATTAAAAGTTTGCATTGGAAGAGAAGAAGCTGGCGCACGAGCTTCAGCTTAAGGAGTTGGAGCTGAGAGCCTTGCAATTGAGTGCGCCGGAAGTCCCAATGGTGGCAGTGTACCAGGGGCTCAACACGAGCCTAGGTTTTGGTTATCCAAAGAGGTGATAGCGAATTATACTCAGGGGGATAACATCGCCAAGTGGTTGGAGGCATATGAGGTGGCCTTGACAGCATATAGGGTGCCTGAGAGCCACTGGGGAGGTGGCTTGTATCGATACATACTCCCTAATGTCAGGGACACCCTCCTGTAGCTTGATAAGGCGGACCAGTTCAGGTATTCCCCCATGAAGGAGGCGCTACTTGTTTGGCCTCAACCCCGAAAGGTATCGCCAGAAGTTCCGTGGCAGCCATAAGCTGTCCACGCAGAATTGGGTGGATTTTTTCGATTATGCCCGTAAGGCTCTGGATGGTTGGGTGCGTGGCAGCGAGGTGCATGATTATGAGGGCCTGTACAATCTTTTTTTGAGACAGCACCTCTTGGATAAGTGTTCTCTGGAGCTGCACCAACATCTGGTGGACCGCAAGCTGACTGATCCCCGTGAGCTTGCGGAGGAGGCGGATACTTGGGTTAGCACCCGGGTGTCTCACAAGGGCCCCGGGGGAGATGACCCAAAAGGCGGACAGGGCGTCCCCCAGAAGAAAGAGAGGGGATATAAAAAGAAGGAGTTCTCACGAGGCCCACAAAACAAACAGTTTGGGAAAGGAGTAGATACCCCACCTCTGTCCAGTTCCCCAAAGCCCACTTACCCTGACAAGAGTCAGCAGCCAAGAATTGTCCGGTGCTACGAATGCGGGGAGGTTGGACACTACAAGGGAGATGCCCAGTGTCGCAAACGACTCCCAGCCCCCACAGGTGGCAAGAGTCCCGGGGTGGCTAGTGTAGCGCTTGGGATGGAGCTGCCACTAGATAGGGAAGGGGAGTGGACAGGCCTAACCCTGATTTCACTCGGGGACAGAGAGATGGTCCCAGTGACGTCCTTACCATTGAATACTGCTAAGTACCAGCAGAGGGTGAAGGTTAACGGGGAGGAGGTGGAGGCTCTGAGGGACACAGGTGCCAGCATGACCACCATAGTTAGGCGGCTGGTGTCCCCTGAGCAAGTAGTACCTGATGTGTTCCATCCAGCCGTGTTGGCTGACGGCAATCTGAGCTACTATCCCGTGGCTCAGGTTCCCTTTGAGTGGGGAGGAGTTAAAGCCCCGTTGAGAGTTGCGATAAGCCCTGCCTTGCCTGTGGACTGTCTGCTAGGAAACGACCTGGAACATACCGCCTGCAAGGAAGTGGAGTTTAAGGCCCATACTGAGATGCTGGGGTTACCAGGATGGACTTGCGTGGTCACGAGGTCCATTTCTGCCCAGCAAAGAATTCAACCTGGGTTGGAGCCTGAAACTACGGCCCAACCCAATGCCGGTCCAGAGGAGAATGGAGTGGAGGGCACACCCCGTGTGATGGATGGGGAGCCTGTGAAGGTACCCCCGGAGTATTTGTATTTGTATTTTGTATTTGTATTTCCGGTTTATATAGCGCCAACTCACCGGCAGGTCTCAAGGCGCTTTTGACCAAAAGGATACAACATCCTACCCTGCGGGGCAACCAGAGAGGGGGCGCGCTTAGGCTAGGCTCAAAGCCTCTCTGAATAAAAAAATTTCAGTGACTTCCTGAAGCGAAGGAGGTTTCCTTCTTTGCGGAGGGACTCAGGAAGTTTGTTCCATATTTTAGGGATTAAGACCGAAAAAGATCTTCCACCTTTTGTAGCGAGTCTATAACGAGGACGGACAAGCAGTTATGCATCAGAAGACCTAAGGCACCGTTCTGGCTTATACAGCTCCAGTCGTTTTTTTATGTACGACGGGGCTTGTCCATAGATCGCTTTCTGGGTTATACAGAGGCTCTTAAATTCAGACCGCTGCCTTATAGGCAGCCAATGGAGGCTCTGTAACAATAGTGAGGCATGTGAGCGTCTCGGTAGCCTAAAAATGAGACGGGCCGCATCGTTCAGAGTCACCTGTAATCTATTCGTTAGTGTTTTCGGAAGACCTAAATACAGCGCATTTCCATAGTCCAGCCTGGATAGTATGGTCGCGGATACGACCGTACGCAGCATGGACCTGGACAAATGAGGGGCTAATTTACGTAGCTGTCTTATCAACCCTGTACAGGTGCCAGCTACAGTGGCAATCTGACTTGCCATTGACAGCTCCCGGTCTATCTTAATGCCCAAACTTTTCACTTTGTCCGCTGGTTTAGGAGTAGGGCCCAGCTCCTGGGGCCAATACAGGTCACTCCATGGGGAACAGGTCGATGTGACCACTAAAACTTCTGTCTTCTCAGGATTTATTTTCAGAAGGTTCGAGGACATCCACCTGACGGTGTATCTGAGTACATTCTGTGCCTGGGTCTGAGCTTGTGCTGTATTATCTATACTCAGCAACAATTGGGTGTCGTCAGCGTAATTAAAAACGCGACACCCCATCTTTGCCAGGGAGTTGATTAAAGGCTGAAGGTACAAGTTAAATAGGAGAGGAGATAAGGCGGAGCCTTGAGGTACGCCGCATGTTAGATTTCCAACCTCTGAAATCTCCTCCCCCAACTGAATCCTCTGTGTTCTCCCAGTCAAGAAGGATTTCAGCCAACAGAATGCTGACCCCTGAATCCCAAAGCTGGACAACCTGTCCAGGAGCAGTGTATGGCCGACAGTATCGAACGCCGCTGACAGATCTAAAAGAATCAGGGCGCTCTGTTTCTTACTGTCGACCATCTCTATCAACTCATCCAGCACCGAAAGCATCACCAATTCGGTGCTGTGGTGAGCGCGGAATCCTGCCTGAAGCTCGTGGAGAAGATGGTTTGACTCCAAGAACAAGGCCAAGGACTTCAGCACATGTTGCTCCAGGACTTTGGCCAGGAACGGGAGCTGGGAGATGGGTCTATAGTTCTTCAAGGACTTGGGATCAGCTCCTGATTTCTTTATTAAAGGCTTTATCCGAGCTTCTTTAAATCCATCGGGTAGCTGCCCTGTAAGTAGTGATTTATTTAGCAATGAGAGGACCTGTTCCTCTAGAATGGAACATGCTAGGCGAAATACGCTAGGGGGGCACGGATCGGCTGGAGACCCTGACTTAGTTTTGCTCATTATTTGCTCCAGGCTCATAGGATCAAGTTGAGGAAAATGTGAGATTGCAACGTCCTTCCGAGAATGACCAGTCAATTGGTTAACAAGGCCTGGCCCAGCATCCTTTCTTATATTCTGTAGGATAGTATCTACTTTTTCTAAGAAGTAGCCTTGAAAGGTATTGCAGGGGATTGTTATATCCGTTTCTTGGGGTCTTTTACTTAGCTCTGTTAAGATTTTAAAAGTCTCCTTCTGGACATTATCGGCTTGACTAATCCGATTCTCAAAGTAGGCAGCCTTAGTTGCCAAAATAAGCTTTTTATAAAGATGGAATAGATTTCTATATTGTTCTCGAGCTATTTCATCTTTTTTCTTTCTCCAATTTCTCTCGGCATTACGAAGCTTCTTCTTGTGATCCCTAAGGGCTTGAGTGAACCATGGTGCTCCCTTTCCCGCTCCCTTGACTCTTTGTGATTTCTCAGGTACAATCAGGTCAAATGCTTTGGTCAAGCTGTGTGTCAAATCCCTATATTCCTGATCTACATTGCAATTAGGAACTGACGGATGAATGAGTTCCGAAAGGGTCATTCTCAGAGTGCCCTGTTCGATTTTCTTCCACTGCCGGATTTTCTTCACTTTAGGTGGTACTTGCATCGGTCTTGCCTTTATGGGAATATCACAATAAAGTAAGTGATGGTCTGACCAGATGCAAGGCACAACCCTTGGGGGAGCTACCTTAGGATCCAGAGTCCAAATGAGGTCCAGGATATGTCCTTTTATGTGCGTGGGTGTATCGACTAACTGTCTAAAGCCTAAGGATGACATAGTCTGCTCTAAATGACATGCCGCAGGTTCTTTTATTAGCCTGTCCCGATGTAGATTGAAATCTCCCGTTACTACTATGTTTTTGTAGCGTGATCGAATGTCAGATATAGTGGACAGATATAGGTCATTAAAGTTTGGGGTAGAGTTGGGTGGACGATAGACTGTGAGAATCACCAGACATAGGTTGTCGAATGTAAATTTTACCGCTATCATGTCAGCTAGGTCTATCGTTTCTGCCAAAATTTTAGTTGCCGTCAAAGATTTTTTAAACACAATTGCTACTCCCCCCCCCTCTGGCATTATCCGCTCGATTATGCCATAGAATATCGTATTCACTCGGGACGGCAGCTATAATATCTGGCAGTGAGTTGTCTCCCAACCAGGTCTCAGTTAATGTTAAAACCTCAATTTCCCCGTCCTGAAGTAGGGAGAATATTTCAAGATTGTGGCATTTCATTGACCTGGTATTTAAACTAGCTAGTTTTAAAGGGGGTGGCCTTGATGCAGACTTACTAAATGTCGGTCTTAGAACACCCAGATCAGATAGTGTATCCACAATACCTGGGTCTAATGCAGCACCATCAGTGTGTCGTTGGTGCAGTTCTGTCGATGTATAGGATAGGCGACTGAAAAATGTCCCAGCCCCTGCGCCCGTCCGTGCGTGGACGGGCGCAGACGGGCTGGACTCTGGCGTGACTCCGGCGTGCTCACGAACGCTGCGCGTCAGCATGGCCGCCCTAAATACCTGTCTGTCAGACACTAGCGCGGCAACAAAGATGGCGCCGCCGAGCGTCCCGTACTTCCCCTCAGATGGCCGCCCGTGAGAGGAGGAGTGGAAGAGGACCCACAAAATGTGGTGCTCTTAACAGTTTTATTGTGCAAGTAAGTGGAGTTGGCTCAGTTAAAAACAGGGGAGAATTAACAAAAGTTCAAGCAAATACAAAACGGGTATTTAAAATTTGCTTCAGTATCAAACAATTATTTCCTAAAATAGCGCGATCTCTATCAGCGCTGCAGTGTAGGTAGCGCGCCCTTTCTGTCAAGTCCGTGGAGGTGGATGTTGTTCCCGTGGGGGACTTGCCGACCCTTGCCGAGTGGCATGTGGAAGGAGGGCCTACCCGGGAGGAATTCTGTTGGGCGCAGAAGGAGTGCCCTACGCTTGATGGGATGCGGCGGCAGGCAGAAGCCCAAGTGACCAATCAGGAGACCGGCAGTTATCATATGTACTGGAAGGATGGCGTCCTCTACTGTGAGCCTAAGGTTCCGGTGCATGGATCCTCGAGGGCCTTAGTAGTCCCCCAATGCTACCGGGCCTTCCTATTGGAATTGGCGCATGAAATACCTTTGGCTGGATACCTGGGCCAGGACAAGACCTTTGAGCGGCTAGTCCTGCATTTTTATTGGCCCAGGATGAGAGTTGCCTCTGACATCTATTGCAAGACCTGCAAGACTTACCAGGCGAGTGGCAAGACTGGGACTAAAGTGAAGCTGCCTTTGGAACCACTCCCGGTGGTCGGGACCCCTTTTGAGCAGGTCGGAATTGACATCGTTGGGCCAGTGGACCCTCCGACCTCTGCAGGACACCGGTTCATCTTGGTGTTAGAGGACCACGCCACTCGGTACCTGGAGGCTATTCCTCTGAGGACCCTCACTGCACCTGTGGTGGCGCGGGCCCTGATGGGGATATTTACCAGAGTGGGATTCCCCAAGGTCGTGGTGTCAGGTAGGGGCACAAACTTCATGTCGGCCTACATGCAGGCCATGTGGAAGGAGTGTGGAGTGACCTACCAGTTCTCCACTCCTTACCACACCCAGACTAACGGGCTCGTGGAGCGCTTTAATAAGACTCTGAAGGGGATGATCCAGAGCCTGCCAGAGGGCTTGAGGCGGAAGTGGGCGTCCTCCTCCCTTGCCTGCTGTTTTCATAACGCGAGGTACCACAAAAGGGAGTCAGGTTCAGCCCTTTCGAGCTGCTCTATGGCCATCACGTTAGGGGGCCCCTCAGTCTTGTCAAGGAGGGATGGTAGAAGACTTCCAAGAAGCTTCCCCGTGATGTCATCAGCTACATGCTGGCATTCCGCAGCCAGATGGCCAAGCTGTGGAAGGAAGCCTCAGACAATCTGAAGGCTAGCCAAGCTGTCATGAAGGAGTGGTATGACCACAACGCTCGGACGGTGGAGTTGGACGCTGGACAGAAGGTGTGGGTCATGGAGCCTGGCGAGCTTAGCGCCCTCCAGGACCGGTGGACTGGTCCGTACGAAATTGTGGAGCGTTGAGGCCAGACCACCTATGTCGTTGACTTGAAGACCCCCCGTCAGCCCCATGGGGTGCTCCACGTCAACCGCCTGAAGCCTCACCATGAGCGATCTGAGCTTGCTCTCCTCATGGTGACGGATGGGAGCGAGGAGGAGGAGAGTGAGCCTCTTCCTGACCTTCTGGCAGCCCAGGAGTAGGATGGATCGGTGGAGGGAGTTGTCCTCTCCCCATCCTTGACCCCAGAGCAACAGAGGGACTGCCGCCAGGTGTTGGAGCAGTACGCCTCGTTGTTCTCCCTCATGCCTGGAATTACACATCTGTGTACCTAGGATGTGGACACAGTGGACAGTCTGCCTGTAAAAACCAAGTCTTACCGGCTGTCCGATAAAGTTAAGAACAGCATCCAGGGTGAGGTGGCCAAAGTGCTGGAGCTGGGGGCAATCGAACCTTCCAGCAGCCCTTGGGCTAGTCCGGTTGTGTTGGTGCCGAAAGCGGCCCCACCGGGCACCACACCAGAACTTCGGTTCTGTGTGGACTATCGGGGATTGAACTCTGTCACCAAGACAGACGCTCACCCGATCCCACGGGCAGATGAGCTGATTGACCGGCTGGGAGCAGCCCGGTACCTCAGCACCATCAACTTAACATCAGGGTACTGGCAGATTGCCATGGCCGATTGAGCAAAGGAGAAAACAGCGTTCTCCACCCCGAGGGTCACTTTCAATATAGAGTGATGCCCTTCAGGCTCAAGAATGTTCCGGCCACTTTCCAGCGGTTGGTGAACCAGGTGCTGTCTGGCCTGGAGTCCTTCTCAGCGGCGTACCTGGATGACATAGCTGTCTTCAGTAGCACCTGGGAGGACCATCTGCTGCATCTCCAGGAGGTTGAGGCAATACCTGTTTGGCTCTCACTTCCTGATTCAAACCGACCACCGACGCCTTCGCTGGCTCATGCAGATGAGAGGCGAAATTCCCAAGTTGCTAAGGTGGTCCATTTCCCTACAGGGGATTGTCTTTAGGGTGGAACATCGACCCGGAGTGGTCTGGGCCTTGAAGAAGTTGAGGCCATACCTGTTTGGCTCTCACTTCCTGATTCCAACCGACCACCGACCCCTTCGCTGGCTCATGCAGATGAGAGGCAAAAATCCCAAGTTGCTAAGGTGGTCCATTTCCCTACAGGGGATTGACTTTAGGGTGGAACATCGACCCGGAGTTGACCACGCCAATGTTGACGGTCTCTCCCGGTTTTTCCGCCTTAGTGACGAGAACTCCCTAGAGCATGGGAAGCTCTCCCCACTTTCAGCTGGGGAGGACGCATGTAAATGTAAATGTAAATGTACAGGAATTTATATAGCGCAAATCACCAAGCGGTTTCTAAGCGCTTGCTTAGGGTACCCGTCCTGGTATTCCCCTGTGAGATAACCCCGGCAGGGTATCCGCAAGGTGAAAGCCAGGCATCCCGCCGCGAGGGGCTGTTGTGGAGATTAAGCAAGCTATTGCCCAGAGTCGCAGAGTGTGAACCCGTGAATCGAGTAGGCACCGGAGCGAGAATTGTCGAGTCCATGGACATTTTAGGACTCAAGACCCTGCCGAGCAGGGAATTGATCCCTGGTCCCGGGCTGACCTCTGCTTCCTGGTCTGCCTCCTCTAACCAGTGAGCCACACTTCTCCTGTTAGACGCATGTTAGACCTGTCAGCCCTAGGGTGGTCTTTCCCTATTTTTTTCACCCTTGCCTCATTTTTCCCCACCTTCTTTTGTTGGCCTTAGGTCTCCGGGTACCTTCCAATTGCTAAACAATGCTAAGGTGCAGGTGCTCTCCCCTACCAATATGGCTGCCACAGGCCCCTGCTACTGCAGAGTGGACTTGATAGTAGCACCCAAGTTGCCAGGAGCTGGCTGGAACCCTTAAACATTGTTGCCATACCAGCCTGCCTTCCCTGCCCATAGCTAGAGTGAGGAAGCTCCTGGAACCTTCCGGAATAGGGGAGTGGTCACCAACTGCCATCTCAGCGAGTGGTCACCTAAACTGGGACTATAAAAGACAAGCATTGGAAATACAATAGGGTTCGCATTAGGAAAGTTTGAGCTATTGGTCTTATAAATGATTTTTTTATTTATTTATGTGTTATTTTTTAAAATAGCTAAATTAATAGCTTTGTCATTTACAATGCCAATAGTTATAATTTTCGTAAACACCTATAGCATTTGTAATGCAACATGTTGTGTATTTACGTGACTTAGATGTATTGATATTACAAATAACAATGGCTTTTAATTTTTTTAAATAATTAATACTTAAATAATTTATTTAATTTGTAATGGCTATAGCTTAAACTTTTGTAAATACATTTTGTGAAGATTATGTTCAGTGTTTTTTATAGTGACAAAAATCCAAGAACAGCAGTGAAATATTAACATATTTTTGTGATTTGTAATAAAGCATGAAAGCTTGAAAACAGCTTGAAACATTGAAAGAACATATTTGAACCAGTGATGCTGTGGTTGCGCTGAGTGATGCTGTGGTTGCGCTGAGTGATGCTGTAGTTGCGCTGAGTGATGCTGTGGTGGTGCTGAGTGATGCTGTGGTTGCGCTGAGTGATGCTGTTGTTGCGCTGAGTGGTGTGTGCATCGGTGGAGCTTAGTGGGTGCATTGATGGAGCTGTGTGGTGGGTGCATTGGTGGAGCTTAGTTGGAGCATCGGTGGAGCTGTGTGGTGGGTGTATCGGTGGAGCTGTGTGGTGGGTGCCTCAGCGGAGCTGTGTGGTGGGTGCATCGGTGGAGCTGGATGGTGGGTGCATCTGTGGAGCTGTGTGGTGGGTGCATCGGTGGAGCTGTGTGGTGGGTGCTTCGGTGGAGCTGTGTGGTGGGTGCATCTGCGGAGCTGTGTGGTGGGTGCATCTGTGGAGCTGTGTGGTGGGTGCCTCAGTGGAGCTGTGTGGTGGGTGCATCGGTGTAGCTGTGTGGTGGGTGCCTTGGAGGAGCTGTATGGGCGGTGCCTCTGTGGAGCTGTGTGGTGGGTGCATCGGTGGAGCTGTGTTGGTGGAGCTGTGTGGGGGGTGCATCGGTGGAACTGGGTGGTGGGTGCATCGTTGGAGCTGTGTCGGTGGAGCTGTGTGGTGGGTGCATCGGTGGAGCTGTGTGGTGGGTGCCTCGGTGGAGCTGTGTGGTGGGTGCATCGGTGGAGCTGTGTGGTGGGTGCATCGGTGGAGCTGTGGGGTGGGTGCATCGGTGGAGCAGTGTGGTGGGTGCCTCTGTGGAGCTGTGTGGTGGGTGCATCGGTGGAGCTGTGTGGTGGGTGCATCAGTGGAGCTGTGTGGTGGGTGCATCGGTGGAGCTGTGTAGATGGAGCTGTGTGGTGGGTGTATCGGTGAAGCTGTGTGGTGGGTGCATTGGTGGAGCTGTGTGGCGGGTGCATCGGTGGAGCTGTGTCGGTGGAGCTGTGTGGTGGGTGCATCGGTGGAGTGGGTGGTGGGTGCATCGTTGGAGCTGTGTTGGTGGGGCTGTGTGGTGGCTGCATCGGTGGAGCTGTGTGCTGGGTGCATCGGTGAAGCTGTGTGGTGGGTGCATCGGTGGAGCTGTGTGGTGGTGCATTGGTGGAGCTGTGTGGTGGGTGCGTCGGTGGAGCTGTGTTGGTGAAGCTGTGTGGTGGCTGCATCGGTGGAGCTGTGTGGTAGGTGCATCGGTGGAGCTGTGTGGTGGCTGCATCGGTGGAGCTGTGTAGGTGGAGCTGTGTGGTGGGTGCATCGGTGGAGCTGTGTGGTGGGTGCATTGGTGGAGCTGTGGGGTGGGTGCATCGGTGGAGCTGTGTCGGTGGAGCTGTGTGGTGGGTGCATCGGTGGAGCTGGGTGGTCGGTGCATCGTTGGAGCTGTGTCGGTGGAGCTGTGTGGTGGCTGCATCTGTGGAGCTGTGTGGTGGGTGCATCGGTGGAGCTGTGTGGTGGGTGCTTCGGTGAAGCTGTGTGGTGGGTGCATCTGCGGAGCTGTGTGGTGGGTGCATCTGTGGAGCTGTGTGGTGGGTGCCTCAGTGGAGCTGTGTGGTGGGTGCATCGGTGTAGCTGTGTGGTGGGTGCCTTGGAGGAGCTGTATGGGCGGTGCCTCGGTAGAGCTGTGTGGTGGGTGCATCGGTGGAGCTGTGTTGGTGGAGCTGTGTGGGGGGTGCATCGGTGGAACTGGGTGGTGGGTGCATCGTTGGAGCTGTGTCGGTGGAGCTGTGTGGTGGGTGCATCGGTGGAGCGGTGTGGTGGGTGCCTCGGTGGAGCTGTGTGGTGGGTGCATCGGTGGAGCTGTGTGGTGGGTGCATCGGTGGAGCTGTGGGGTGGGTGCATCGGTGGAGCAGTGTGGTGGGTGCCTCGGTGGAGCTGTGTGGTGGGTGCATCGGTGGAGCTGTGTGGTGGGTGCATCAGTGGAGCTGTGTGGTGGGTGCATCAGTGGAGCTGTGTAGGTGGAGCTGTGTGGTGGGTGTATCGGTGAAGCTGTGTGGTGGGTGTATTGGTGGAGCTGTGTGGCGGGTGCATCGGTGGAGCTGTGTCGGTGGAGCTGTGTGGTGGGTGCATCGGTGGAGTGGGTAGTGGGTGCATCGTTGGAGCTGTGTCGGTGGAGCTGTGTGGTGGCTGCATCGGTGGAGCTGTGTGCTGGGTGCATCGGTGAAGCTGTGTGGTGGGTGCATCGGTGGAGCTGTGTGGTGGTGCATTGGTGGAGCTGTGTGGTGGGTGCCTCGGTGGAGCTGTGTTGGTGGAGCTGTGTGGTGGCTGCATCGGTGGAGCTGTGTGGTAGGTGCATCGGTGGAGGTGTGTGGTGGGTGCATCGGTGGAGCTGTGTAGGTCGAGCTGTGTGGTGGGTGCATCGGTGGAGCTGTGTGGTGGGTGCATTGGTGGAGCTGTGGGGTGGGTGCATCGGTGGAGCTGTGTCGGTGGAGCTGTGTGGTGGGTGCATCGGTGGAGCTGGGTGGTCGGTCCATCGTTGGAGCTGTGTCGGTGGAGCTGTGTGGTGGCTGCATCGGTGGAGCTGTGTGGTGGGTGCATCGGTGGAGCTGTGTGGTGGGTGCCTCGGTGCAGCTGTGTGGTGGGTGCATCGGTGGAGCTGTGTAGGTTGAGCTGTGTGGTGGGTGCATTGGTGGAGCTGTGTGGTGGGTGCATCGGTGGAGCTGTGTGGTGGGTGCATCAGTGGAGCTGTGTCGGTGGAGCTGTGTGGTGGGTGCATCGGTGGAGCTGGGTGGTGGGTGCATCGTTGGAGCTGTGTCGGTGGAGCTGTGTGGTAGGTGCATCGGTGGAGCTGTGTGGTGGGTGCCTCGGTGGAGCTGTTTGGTGGGTGCATCGGTGGAGCTGTGTAGGTGGAGCTGTGTGGTGGGTGCATCGGTGGAGGTGTGTGGTGGGTGCATTGGTGGAGCTGTGTGGTGGGTGCATCGGTGGAGCTGTGCCAGTGGAGCTGTGTGGTGGGTGCATCGTTAGAGCTGTGTCGGTGGAGCTTTGTGGTGGCTGCATCGGTGGAGCTGTGTGGTGGGTGCATCGGTGGAGCTGTGTGGTGGGTGCCTTGGTGGAGCTGTGTGGTGGGTGCATCGGTGGAGCTGTGTGGTAGGTGCCTCGGTGGAGCTGTGTCGGTGGAGCTGTGTGGTGGCTGCATCGGTGGAGCTGTGTGGTGGGTGTCGGCGGGGTTCCCAAAAATAATCGCATGTCTTTATTTCGTGCTGTCTAATTCCTTCCCCAGCTTCCCCCTGAATCTAAAGCAAGGCCCAAAAGAAAAGAATTCTGTGTGTTTGAATTGATCTTTAAAAGTATAAAGCTGCACAGCTTTGATAAAATATGAGGGTTAGAGAAAAGAGAACGTAAAGTATACAAAGGAGCTGATGAAACATTTATTTTAAATATTTCAGTAGTTCTACTGCTATAAAATCCTCCAATCCAAAAGTACAGCGTTGTACTGAAATTAGCCAAACAAATATGAAAATTAAGAACGTTTTCAGCAGTTTTACTTTAATAAATCCAATACGTCATTGAGTAAAAAATGGATAACATAAAATGCTTGTCGCAGGAGCTCTAATGAGAAGAGAGAGACTGGAATAGCAGCTATCTGGCAGCCTAGGTGAAAGCAGGGACTCTGCTGGTGTCTGCCTCTCCCCTGCAGAGGCAGGCATGCAGAAATGGCTCGCTGATGTGTTCATCCTCTAATCAGTTCATTAGTTATAAACAACATGACATTAGAAGTTAGGAGGCGGTTGATATTAATTTTAATTTAACTAGTCGATGTTTAATCCGTCACGCTGAGCTGCACAGCAGCGAGAAGGATCTCCCTGACAAAAACCGGTTAGAACTTCATAAAACGCCATCATTGTCCAGGGGAGAAATAAACAAGGAGGGTGTGGGGGAGGGGGGCATACAAATAGCGCGAGGCGGGCGGTGTGGGGGGTGGGGAGTAAAGGAAAGGGCTAGGATAGGGAGAAATAATAAGGGGTCTTGTAGAGGCTAGACATATGAGGGGTGAGAATGCTAAGGAAGGAGTAATCTAGGCAGAGGCAGGGAAGGGGCTGATCAGGGTTGGCGGGTAAGGAGGAAAATGACTAGGAAGTGGAAGGGGGAGGGGCTAGGAAAGTCCAAGTGTGCGGCTGAAGAAGAGATCAAAAGCCAGCAGGTTTAGCTTTTGAGTCCTCTTGGGTTTGTCAATGTTTTTTTTGCCCTGCTGTACGGCCAGTGCTTGAAATTGAAAAATATAAGTGCAGGTAAACTCCAATTAAATTATTACGTTTCTCTTGAGAAGTGGCGGTACTCTCCCTCTCAAAATAAACAAGTTAAAAAAAACAAGCATCAGAGAGCATAAAAGGAGACAGGAGTGAAACTGAAAGTACGGCCGGCCGGCCGTGAATAATTAAGGGATGAGCGCACGCTGAGAAGCTTGTGGGAGGGAGGCTAGCTGCCTTTGATGTGGTAATGCGAGGCAGGCAGGCAGGCGGCTGGTGGCATTGTGCACGCGCTTTTTAGGGCTTGCGCTTGCGCAATGACCTAAAAAGCGGACATGCACTGCAAGGAATCGCCAGTGGAATCGCCAGTGGTTAAAGTCTGGATAAGCCACTATAGAGCTTCGCCAGCTATGCGCATGCGCATCAGCAGGCGAGCCCTAAACAAGGAGGGAAACTTTCCAGTCAGTGGGGCATCACTGACCTGGGGGACCCTACGCAGGAGACTTAGGCGGTAGGGCCTAGTCAGAAACCTATACCACTGGGGGTGACAGGGTTTAGACACTACAGGGTTTAGGGGCTTCCCACCAAACTGTGTGAGAAACACTGAACTAGCCCACTGATCTGGCCCGGCGGGAGGGGAACCCAGGGACCACCTACAGTGACCTGCTGAGGAAACCTGTCAGCAGCCTTCAACTCAACCCCCCCTTCAAGCAACCAAGAATCTGCTTCCACAAAAAGGGAGCCAGAACCACCAAGCGCCAAGAAGAAACCTAACCGACCAGGACTACTGGGGATCAACCAGGTACTGGGCTGTGCCATCTGTGCCCCCTCTGTTTGCACCTGTGGCCCCTGCGCTGTCCTGCCTCACTGCCTACCCAGCGCTCCCCTACTGTGCCCCCTTGAGAAGCGCTGAGGTCCTGTTAGCTATTGTGCCTTGAAGCGCTGTACCTGAGAAGCGCTATTACTCAGACTGCCTGTCCTGCAAGAACTGCTGTGACTGCCCCCATAGCGCGTGTCACCAAATCGCTGGGCCCCCAGGAGAAGCGCTGCGAAGCCTTGCTAGCTCTGTGCTTTGAAGCACTGAGGAGAAGTGCTGGTGGCCCCACTCACTGCCACGGCTCTTTCCGCCCTGCCAGAGCCTCAGGCGCCGTTCGCGGCCTCTGCCAGTCCAGAAGCGCCAACCTCATCACCCCCACGGTGGCCCCCGGGGGCCAGGAGAGGGCTGCCGAAAATCTTTGTCAGGCCACGATCTGAGGAGAGGGCCGCGCCAGGCCCTGAAGCCTGCTTCCACCATCACGTGACGGGGCGTCGTCCTGGATCCCGCCCCCCGTCAAACTCCACACAGCAATTGGTCCCGGCTGGTGCACCCCCCATTATCTGCGCCCCTATTGGCCGTGATAGCCAGGTCCCTCCTTGTCAGCCTTCCCATTGGTCCCCCACACCGCTGACATCACGACAGGCCTGGGAACCAGCAGCTTCACCATCGGAGGGCTCTGGAAGAGCCTGAGAGCCTCTCCGAGCTGTGATGCCCTCTGGGCCCGTGCCGCCCTGCTGTGCCTGCAGCCGGCCCCTCTCACCCCGAGGCCTGCTGACATCGCCGCAAGAGGCCGAGGAGGCCTGAGGAGACCAGGTAACCCCCGGGGAGGACGGCGGAAGGCTACAGAAGGCCCCGAGTTCGCCCCTCCCCTGGGGAATACTGTTGTTGGGCCCCGTTGGCCCTGTGAAATCCTTCCAAAGTACTGGAACTGGGCCGGAGCCCCAAGAGACACCTTTGGGGCCTAAGTTGGTCCAAGTTAACCCCTTGTTGGTGAAAGTAGTTGGATACAGGCGGCTGTTAGGCCCTACTACCAGGAGTGTGGTGATTGCCTTACATAATGTTACTCCTGAGTAAGGAAATGTTTATACCTGCCGTAAGAGGAGGTTCACGCTGATTTAAGGATGTTGCCTAGTTTTTAATGGAAATGTCTATCCTGGCCTGATGTAATGTTCATACTGCTTATTTATTGAGAAGCTGATTGCGACCTCATGCACCAGATCTGCCCTTGCTAAATGCAATATTGATGGAGGTTTCCACTACTGAAGTTCTTGCAGGGGGTAATACGATATAATTTTGACAAAGAGGTTATTACCGTGTATTTTCTTACAGGTGCTGACTAGGAGAAAGGCTGATGCCAGGCCTACAGTTATTTACTATTTATTATTTATTCATGTATCTATTTATGGCTGAGAAATGAAAAGTATACTCTTTCAAGGAAATGTGAATTGATTTAATGCTATCTTGATTACCTGATCGCCCCGAATGGTCTATCAGCCGCGACCTTAAACCAGATAAAAGTACATTGTTTTAATCAATCTCACTGGTGTGCTCTCAGTCATTGTGTGTGTTACCCGTCTCAGTGGATGTGTGTGCTGTGTGGTCACTTTATACCTAAGCTTTGGTTGCCTACCTACTCGAGCCAAGCTACCGCCCAGGGAACTGGTGACCCCAGTTCCTACAGGGATGCTAAGGGCTGACAAATTCAATACGTGCCTCGTGAACACTTTAGTCCGGGGCGCAACACAACACTTGACGATCACAGGGGGACTGCGGACTTAGAGGCAGTGCGAGTCGTAGGACTCTGGGGCGACTCACAGAATACTTTACACAACAAGGGTCGCCAGAGACTCACTCGCCTCGCGGTGCGAGGCGCACAACGCGGTCATAGTACAGGGCAGGGGCGCACAGGGCAGGGGCCAGACGTCCCCCGTCGTGCTGATTCCCCGGGGCGATGCAAGCTATGGCTCGAGACTGGGCAGCTGCAGGGTACTCGGGTTGTCGATGAGTTGTGGCGCAAGGCTCTTACTGTGGCGTACGCTTCAAGCCTGGAGGGGGAGCGGCCGGCTGCGGTGCGAACGGCAGTACCATCCACAGGTACGCGACATACCCAGCCGTAGTGCGTGCTGCAGCTGTTCACTTCAACAGCAGCGGGGCGCTTCAGCAGCCCTTGGATCGGGAGAAAAGAGCACACAGGCGGAGTCCAAAGTTACGGGGTGAGCTACGGCTCGGGGCCAGAAGCTCACGGTGCTTGGAGCGGACAAGTCTCCGCTTACGTTGCGAGCTACGGCTCGGGTTCCGCACAGTCACGATGCTCGGGCCGGCGGGGGGCTGGTCCTTACGGTGCGAGTGCGGCGTAGCTTGGCACAAGTCACGTTTGTTCAGCGGGGACGGAGTGGCACAGGTTCTCAGCGTGCGTGATGCAGATTCACGACGCACTTCGCTCTTCCTGATCAGGGCTACCGGGATAAGCAGCACAGCTAGCAGCTCTTCCTTCGGGGGGGGGTAGCGCCCAATGTTCCAGGGGCGCAGTGCAGGGGGAAAGTTCACCAGCAAGCCCTTGGAGATTGTTCACAAAGATGCACAAGTAGATTTTAAAAAGTCCTTCAGTCTTTCTACTCTCCTTCTTGCAGCAAGGCACCCACCACAGGCCAGTCTCTCAGGATTAGAGACAGTAGTCCTCCATGTAGTTTTCCCAGGTCCTCCTCTTCGGGCAGAGCTTCTTCTTAGCATGAACAGGATCTAATTTCTTAGGAGCAGGGATCCTACATTTATACTGAAAATCCTTTGTTCTTGCAGGCCAGGGGGCCTGAGCCTGGTTCAGCCCAGTTTTGGAGCACTTTGTTTACAGGAAGCTGCCTTCTTCTTTCAGGGTGCAGGGCAGGGACATCAGACGCTCTGCAGGAGGTGGAGCCAGCATTGTGGTGGCACAGCACAGCCCTATTCAGAGTCAAGGGGCACTCCCTCCCACCTATCCTGGGGGTAATCCCTCTATTCACCACCAGGCAGCCCAGACTGTCCCCTGGAATTCCCCAGCCCTGTCACTCACAGAAACCAGACAGTAGATACACATCCTAGCAGAGGCGGGCTGAAATAGTCAGGCAAGCAAATGCTAACTTTCTAAAAGTAGCATTTGCAAGCACAGGATATTAAAATAAACTTTACTAAAAGAAGTATTTTATTATTCTGAGTTCAGGCATACTAAACTTGACTTTCTACCATGTTCCCTGAGCCTGCTGGGATTATAGAGTGTAATAATTCCAGCAGCCCATTCTGGCCTATGAGAACAGGCAGCCTTAAAATAGTGAAAAACGAAAATGGCTGTAATTCACTATTAGGAAATGCCACACACATCAGGGCTTGTCCTACCTCATGCTTACAATGCACCCTGCCCTTGGGCCTACCATAGGGGTGACTAATATGAAGTTAAGGGAAGGTTTAGGGACTGGCAAGTAGGTGTGTACCGGAACAGTAAGCCAAGCAATGGCTACGTTCCGACGCGCCTCTTTACATGCATCAGGGGGAGTCTGAAAATTCCTATCTGCTATGTTGTCAAAGAGTGGTTAGGGATTAGTGGACAATGACGGGACGGGGATTCCAGGACAACACGCATGTCAAGGTCTTCAATCCAGCCTCAGTCACCGTTTCCTAACCAAACCAAATAAGCCAATCATGGAAACCAATCAATGTATACACCTTTCATAGGGAGAACTTGCACTGCGGCAGTGATTGGCAGTGGCACAGTGCCCTGAGCAGCTAACACCAGCAAAACACATGAGGCACATCAGCAAAAAAGTGGAAGGGAGACTCACGCCAAGGTGCCAGGTCTAACAGTGCTGGTCACTTACTTTTTGCCACATCGTCTGGAATCCTTCTGACTGCTTCAACTACTCGCTGCTGACATCAACCGCGGATCGCAGAACTGCCCGGGACTACAATTCCCAGGAGGCAGTGCGCTATCGCTGGACTTGCTGAGATATCGAGGCCCCTTTGAAAATCACCCGGGGCTCCCATGGCACGGGACGCGCGCGGGCTCACCCGGTTGCCCGGGCCAAGGGCGAGCCCGTCCTTGCCCGTCTGTGCCCGGATGAGGCTGGGCTTGGCCTATTCTCTTGGTTCTACCGGGCTACATCGGATAAAGACTTTAAGGAACTGAACTGGTAGTAAATGTGACTGATTTTGAAGTAATGCGGTGTATTCTCTGCTAATTGTTAAAGGCAGGATGCTGAGTGGAATATAAATCCTCATATTACTGCTATATTTTTGTATCTTCTAAACATACGGTGGAACAAAGATCGTAGGGCAAGAGCATTTCGAGCCCTGGAGATCATACATATATTACATCTAGTGAAGAACTGTTTTTATTATGGGTAAAAGAAAGATGCCTAGTCCTAAACCGAGTGTGAGAAAAAAGTTCTCCACGGACACACGGCAAACCCTATTGAGCTATCTCACAGGGACAATGGGGGCTCTGGACAAACAGATATCTTCTGTAGAAGAATATTTAGAGGTAGCGTTATCGCGTAACACCCCTAAACCTGAACAATCTGAGCTCTTGGACTCCGTGAGGTCTGGTTTAGAGTCTAACGCAGTCTTGAATGGCTGTACTCAGCAGACCTCTGAGGAGATTGTGACGCACACAGTAGCGAGTTAAAAAGTCTTAGGACCTTGGTCGAAAGACTGGATCTCTATGTTAGGGTCAGATTGGACCAAATGAGTGACAGATTGACTCTCATTGAAGCATCTATGTCCAATTTGATTACTTTAGGTAAATACATCATTTTGACATCTGTTGACCCAACAATGGCTAATAGGGGAAACACCCTGCAAATGGGTTACCAGGCGAACCAGAAAGAAGTTGAAGTATAACTAAAGAAATTGAGCACCCAATGCTTAAAATTACTATCCCAAGGAAAGTGCGATTCAGCCCAGAAAGGAGATGAACAATCCAGTAATTAGTACAAAGCAAGGGGAAGGGAACAGGGGACCTGAGAGGATACCAGAGGATGACGAGCTCAACCCCCTTACCCAGGCATTGCAACATTCAGGCCCTCCCCTTCTCGTTCAAACCCAAAATAGACTTGGACTGGATCAACATCTCAACATACCACCTGAGGCCACCCCTTATATAATCATCCCCGCAAATGTACCAAAAAAATACCAGTCAGACAAAGAAACTTGTGAATCTTTGAAGAACAAATCACTCCATTGGTTAGGCAGGAGGACAGGATTAACAGAACAACTTTTTAATGAATTCAAGATGGTGAGAAGGGTTCAGTGGGTCGGGACTCGTGAAAGAATGCTTGTAGGTGACTGTATAGTTCTTATTTTTAGATCTCCCTTGCTTGTTAAAGAAATACTAATTGTGAAAGGAAACTATCAATTAATACCAGATGGGATTAATGTTCTACCACTCGGCTTTTT
The DNA here is from genome assembly GCF_964261635.1 of Lissotriton helveticus. Classification (NCBI taxonomy): domain Eukaryota; kingdom Metazoa; phylum Chordata; class Amphibia; order Caudata; family Salamandridae; genus Lissotriton; species Lissotriton helveticus. Next base: position 1,982,345 of record NW_027611659.1, on the reverse strand, counting down.
TTACCGGCCTCATAGTAGGAGTGTGAGAGTATAAAATTCAAAAAGAGCCGGAAAGAATCAAAGTCACCTCTACAATGTTCCAATTTTCAACAGGTACGATATGCTATCAGGTTTGGAGGAAACAGACTGACTGGCCAAGTCAAATCTCAATTTTCAGAGGGTATTTGATGAATCCATTAAGGAGGGTCAGCTTCCTCTGGAATATGTTTTAAATCCTAATCCCAGGTCTTCTATTGTGAAAATGAATCAGTATCACTTTCTCAGTCTACTCATCATCCTGGTACCCTAGTAGGCACTGGCTCAAAGTCGCATAGTAATTTGGTGTTAAAACAGGGAGGCGTGGGAAACGAGATGATCCGTGGCCCCTAAAGGGACCCAAACAAACATGGCACAGTGCAGACTGTATCCACTGGCGAGTCCAGTCTTTTTTTTAAATTGTATTTATTGGTTTTACAACATTCAAATCATGTTACCTTACAAAAAGCAAACGCTAACAAATAGCCATTTCCAGCACACACATAGTACGCATAACACACCGCAATATTTCAATACAAATCTCAGATCCTGTCAATTTACATTTACCAATGTGCAGAGTATAGATCGGTTGGGTATACAGTTGATGTCAGTTCAGCAAGTATCTTCAGAAGACAAAGATACGCAGTTAATATCACTTGGCATAGCTGGTTAGGCTGTTGTGTACAACATACATATAAATACTTGTAAATACTAATTGCACTATCCCAGGAGTTACATCACCCAAGTCCACATTCTCCAATAATACTTGTCCATCTGTCATATTACCGTGACACAAAAAGACCTAATCACATACAGGGGCCTCTGCATTCGATCGTGTCCATTCCAGGAATGGCTCCCATATTTCCCGTGGGCGGGAAGTAGAAGGCATCTGTTCCCAAAACCGCTTCAATTGAGTATGCCCATACGTCACATCAGATAGCCATTCAGCAAATTTCGGGACTCTCTTCCTGCCCCAGCGAATTGCCACTTGTCTACGAGCATAAAGTAGCAAGAGTGCATGTAATTTCCTCCTCTTTGGCACAGTGTCACGTACATATCCTAGTATTCTCAGTAGCGGGGATGGTGAATCAGCCCTGCCAACTATCTTACTCACAATGTCAAACACCTCACCCCAAAATGCGCTCAACTTCTTGCAGTCCCAGGCCACATGCAAGAACATCGCCTGCGCATACCCACACCTCCAGCATCTATCATCCTCTCTCAATTGCATGCGGTGCAGACTGATTGGTGTCCTATAGTATCTGTGCAGAAATTTAAAGTGAATGAGCCTCAGGCGGTAGTTGGGTGACAGCTCAGCCAGTTGGCCACAGCAGTACTCACACTGGTCCTCTGTAATTTGCGGTATTAATACGCCATTCCAGAGTTCCATGGATTTGGGCTTTAGCACCGGGTAGGTGCGCTGCATCGCGGTGTATAAACGTGTCACCAATTTCCTAGCCGAGGGCAGTTTGAGAACATTTTCAAGTGGTAACAACATAGGGGGGGTCTCGGGGGAATTCGTGCCCAGCTCCCGGCATGTAGCGCGTAGTTTGTGACATAAAAATGTATCCGCAAAGGACATATCCTGCTCGTCTCCCTCAGGCAGGGGTGGTCCAAACTTGTTGGTCGGGTAAAGATCAGCAAAGGTCCTGAGCTTCAGACGCTCAGACAAGGCCTTGCCACTGCCTCCCTCCATACATGGCATCATGGGATTGTTCTCTAACAACATGGATGGTGCATAGAGCATCAACAATCCCGCCCTCTTTTGCAACTCGCGCCATGCCCACCTCACCATCTCAGCAGTGTCAACGTCCTCTATCGGACGTTTCGCCTTGTGATATAGAGCGACGGACAGCGGCACCGGGGCCATAATGTCCCTCTCAACCGCAACGTGTGGCTGGAATGGAGTCTCATGTATCCAAAAATCGAGGAATGGAGCCTGCGCGCATAGGGCATAGAGCTTCATATCTGGGGCGCCCAGTCCCCCCTGTCGCAATGGAAGGGTCAAGAGATCCCATGACACTCTGGCCTGCCCATTTGCCCATACCAAGGATAGCAGTTGCGAGCGCAAGAGTCCATAAAAATGCTGGGTCAGAGGAATGGGCACATTCACAAATAAATAGAGAAATTTAGGCAGGATTACCATCCTTGCCAGTGCCACCTTTCCTGCTATGGATAGAGGCAATTTGGATCAAATAGCGACCTTCCCCTCCAGCCAGGCATAAGCCCTGCCAAAGTTTAGATGTCTTGGAGATTCCTACTCAGCCACACCCCCAGATCTTTCACTTCGGCTTCCTCCCACGGTAGCGGGAACTCGGACAAGATATCCCTTGTACCCTCCGTCAGTGGGAAAATCACCAACTTTGCACAGGTTATGGTTATACCAGCAAATCCTCCAAATCGTATAAACTCCCGCAGCACTGGGTCAAGATTTTCAGCCGGGTCTAGTATGTATTGTGTAACATCATCAGCATACAGAGATATCAGAAGGCTTCGTGTACTAAACCCAATGTCCATAGCAGTGTGGTGGTGTCGTATTCTTGCCGCCAATGGTTTCATAGCTATGGCAAACAATAGAGGCAAGAGCGGACACCCCTGTCGTGTCCCTCTAGAATTGGGCAGCGATTCCGACACCATGCCATTAACTCTAACGGGGGCCGTGGGGAGAGCATATAACAACTTAATCCGCCTTACATATAGTGGACTGAAACCCTTGCGGTGCAACACCTGGAAAATATACGTCCACTCCAAGAAGTCGAACGCCTTTGTAGCGTCTAAAAAGATTGCTGAAGCCTGGACACTGGGGTGTAGGTAGTGTATGACTGAGAACAGCGTGCGCAAGGTATGGGATGTTGATCTCCCCGGAATAAAGCCAGACTGATCAGGAAGGGCAATCATTGGGAGCATTGGCTGCAGTCGATTGACCAAAAGTTTGGCATAGATCTTAACATCCACATTGATTAGTGATAGCGACCAGTAGGAATCTAGTTCTACATCTGCTTTGTTGGGCTTCAATAATGTGATAATCAAAGCTTCACGCATAGAGGGTGGTAATACTTCTGCCTCCAGGGCACCTCATCGACATAGGCTTTATAAAAGGCGTGGTTAAGCCATCCGGTCCCGGAGCTTTGTGCAGCGGGAGACTTTTTATCACTTGCGCTATATCGTCTGTGGTGATGGGTAAGTCCATATATAACTTGTGGTTGTCATTGAACCATGCAAGCGCAACTGAATCAAAGAATTCAAGCATATTTTCAGAGTGTGGTTCCCCACGTGATTTATAAAGGTTAGAGTAGAATTTATGGAATTCGTTCAGCACTTCACATTGACCTCTCACCATTTCACCATCCATTCCCTTAATCTCATGCACAAATGACACATCTTTGGTGACCTTGATCATGTTCGCCAGTGTTCTGCCCGGTCTGTCACCCTCTCCATAATGCCTTGCCTTTGAAATCTTCCCAAGGAACTTAACCTCTCTGTTCGCCTCCTCTTCAAATTCTAGCTTTGAGAAGGACCGCCGTCTTAGCATCTGCATTTGAATACATCAGCCCTTCTAGGTCTTTTATCTGGGTCTCTAGCGTCGCTAATGTCCCCCTAATGGCCTTCAACACCCCCGCCTGCCGCGCTATACATTGCCCCCTTATGACCACCTTAAATGCGTCCCACAGCATCGTTTCGGTGTCCACTGACCCTGATTTAGTATCAAAATATGTGTTGATATCTGACCTTATTTCTTCTTTAAATGCCTCGTCTAATAGTGAATTCTGAGATAGACGCCAGGTAAAGGCGCACGAAGGGACCCCGGGAATGGACAGCTGAAGCAGACAGGGCGCATGATCAGATAGGGACCTTGCCATGTGCGATACCGCAATCGTCCAGGCAGCCACCTCTCTAGATACTAACAAATAGTCCAATCTGGACCAGGCCATGTGGTGCGTAGAAATACAGGTACCCTCCCTCAGTGTGGGATTTTGTTCTCTCCAAATATCTAAAAGATTACCATCTGCCATTATATCCGCAAGAGCCATCCGCGTCTGTGGGTGCATTGTCCTCGCTGTACCTTGCCTATCTGCGTCATCTGACAAAACAGCATTAAAGTCTCCACCCCAGATAATCGTACTACAGCCAAGCGCCGTAATCCTCTGCCATATTTGTTGAAAAAAACAGGTGAATCTGTGTTTGGCCAATAAACCGCTGCCAATGTCACCTCACGCCCACATATACGCCCCTTCAACAAAATGAAGCGCCCCTCAGGGACTATGTATGAATGTGTACACTTCCAATCAGATCCTTTCTTTACAAGAATGGCCACCCCTCTCGCATAACTTGAGTGCACAGCTGGATATATCTCCCCCATCTGGTATTTTTCAGCTTCTGGGACGGTGTGACATTAATATGCGTTTCCTGTAGAAAACATATATCTATATTATGCCGTGCTAAATATGCACGCACCAGTCTCGCCTTTCTCCTATCATTTAAGCCCCGCACGTTCCAAGTGATTATGTTTAACTTATTCGCATTCAACATCATTTAAAATCTACAGTATCTACTTCTACTCCCAACTCTGTCATATTTGAAATCAGACATAAGTACTGCCCACCATACGCGGCTTCTGAAACATGGCTATGAATCAAACATACAAACCCCCACCCTCCACCCACACCAACCCCCCAATCAGGTTGCAGTATATCCCCCCAGAACCTTTAACCATAGAAAACAAATACTACATAGGGATCCTTCCCATGTGGGGTGAGGATAGACTGGCATACACCCCTACTTACGCAGGGTGGCCAAGGTTGTTACATAAAGTGCTCCATTTGTGATAAGGGAAAGGGAACATACCAATCACATACACACCCACCCCTGCCGGGGGAGGGGGTCTCGCGAGGCTATCCCTCAGGACCCATCGGCCTAATACGCATTGTGTAACCAGACTAATTTATGATCATCAACAAGTTCCAACAAAAGTACAATAAAACCCAACAAATTAGTCATTGTCACTCATCCTGTCTTTAGTGGGTTTATCCGCTTCTCCTGTTTTTCTGGTCTTTTTACCAGCGACATGTTTGACGAATTTCAGGGCAGACTTCGCATCCATAAAGTTATGTGCAGTGCCATCATGAGACACCTTCAGTTTTGCTGGATATAAGAGAGAGTATGGAATTTTCGCCTGTAACAGTAGTCTCTTTGCCGGGATGAATTCTCGTCGCGCAGCTTGCACCAGCAGTGTGAAGTCCGGATAGAAGGAAATGGAGTTTCCCTGATGATTTATCTGACCTCTCTCTCTCGCCAGGCGCAATATGACATCCCTGTCCTGATAGTTTAATAACTTGACCAAGATGGGGCGAGGTGTGCTGCCTACCGGCGGGTTCTGGCCTAGCTTCCTGTGCGCCCTTTCCACTATGAACACCGTCGATAAATGCAGATCAAATAGCTTGTGGAGGAGGTCAGTCATGTACGTTTCCATCTTGGACATTGCTGTTGTTTCCGGAATTCCCGTTACTTGGAATTTACTTCTTTTAGACCTCGCCTCCAAATCATCGTTCTTAGCTCTTATTTCTTCCAACATCTTATCCATTTGTAGCATCTGGTATTTTGTCTCCGTTTGAAACTCATGAAATTCCATATGTCAGTTTTCAGACCTATCAAGTCTAGTCTCATGCACAGAGACTTGGATTTTTGGCAGTGTCCAGATGTTGGGTCAAAGTGTCCAGTTTGGAATCTATATTCCTGAGGCTAGTGCGCACTTCCAGCAACAGCGCCTTCACGTCTACTCCCTCCGCACCAGCCTGCGTTTCGGTGTTGGGCCCTCCCTGTGCACAAGTTTCGGAATCCGCCTGCCTAGTCGACCTGCGGGCGTCAAAAGTTATTTTAAGTTGCTTCAATTCTTGTTTCCCCATGTCGGACACCAGCGTTTAGGGGCGCGGGGCTGTTGTAACGTTACATGTAAATGTCACTCGGTAGACAGGATAATTATGATTCCGTGCCCCTCTCAGCTCGCCTCCTCGCACGGTCTGTGGCTTCCCGTATATTCACCTCCTGGGCTCCAAATTCGCAGAGGGGGAGAATAGATCTGCAGCGTTACTTCGGTTTCCACATGTAATGGCGGCACCAATGCAGGGTCGCCCTTCTCACAAGACAGAGTTCCCACTGTGGTGTCACCCAACCTATCACCGCCACAGCTCTGCAGTGCCAGTTACGTTTTGCGCCCTCACTGCCCGATGAACCCGTTAGGGTAGGCGCACAAGTCTGTGTGTCATGGTCCCACACCAATGCACACAGCCGGACCCCCACGCAAGGTCTTCGTACTGGACAAAATGGCGGGTCAGTGCATCACCTCCGCGTCGCACAGGATCGTAGCTGAAAATTCCAGTAGTATTGCCAGCCGGCAGGCCCACATCTCACCTCTCTGCAACAGTTCCACAGGCAATCATGGCATCCACGTCAATTCGCCTCAGGGCTTGGTAGTGTCTGAAATAGGCATGAGGGCCTCCGGCCCGATCCGCTTCCTCGCCTCGCAATGTTAGTTCCCGGTGGACGAAATAAACATATATCACTTACTTCGTGGCAAGCAGATGAAGCAGCCAGACCAACAAAACAGCCTCAATGTCCCTCTTACGAGTGCACAGCATTAGCGATCAAGCAACACAGCGCGCCCTCCAGCACGCCGCCATTTTCTATTCAACTTCGGCTAAGGGTTCGGGAGTGCACATCCACTCGTCCACTCGCCCAGCGTCCCGGTCTCAGGGCCGCGACGTCTTCCCAGCCTCGCATTTAGCCTTACACCTCCCCGTTGCACCACATGGTAGCGCACACGGGGAATCAGAGTATTTCTGTCTGTAGCTCTCTGAGGCCTTCGACGCCGTGGACTTTATTTTCGAGGCTGACCAGCGCCCTCCGGCCGTAGCCTGCACTTCGCAGCTGCCTTCACAGGTCTTCGACCGGAGCTTCGCTATTTCGGCACTTCTGCCCTCAAAACTTGCACCGCCGACGTCTCCGAGGTTCACCTCTTCAGTCCACTTCAGATACACTGTTTCTGACACAAATGGAGCAGGATAAATGTAGGATTAATCACCTAGCCGGCGGAGCTCGCCTAGGTAGCGGCCATTTCGCAGCTCGGCTAGCCAGGGCCCCAGTGAGTCCAATGTTAACATCGCCTATTGGAACGTAGTAGGTCTTTGCTCGAAAATTATTAACGAGGTATGGCTTAGGTTTGCCGGAAAATTCAAAGTGCTTTGTCTCCAAGAAACTTGGGCTTCCTCACCCATACATATGGAAGGTTATAAGACTTATTTTTCGCCTGCCATTCCGTCTATTTGTGGGCGAGCCACAGGTGGGCTAATAATATTTATCTCCAAACTCCTGGTGATTAAAGAAATAGTTTCTCTTAAAACTGGACCTATTTTCCAAATTATAAGCCTTGCCATGAACAAATATGACATTTTTGTGATCGTTAATTTTACAATAATATTGGTAAGCTTTTGCTAATTGCAACTTTAAAAAATATTCATTCTTCCCTGCAGGAATTTAAGAATAGGAACACTAAAAACGTATTCATAATATGGGGTGGTGATTTTAATTTAACGCCTTGCAGGATTAACGCCAATCAAACTTGTGGATTGTCAGACGAGAACAGTAATGATTTAACTCATTTCCCGCATACAAGAAGTGGGGATTGTCTGAATGAGACCCTATTCTTTTTGAAACTAGGTCTAGCCAACGAATTGGTAGTACCTACAGGTCCACTCACTCAGACATTTAATGGCAGAGGAGCCACCTCTATTATAGATTTTATATTTGTATTGAATAGTGCTGTGTCCCCTATTCTGAAGTTTAAAACACACAATAATGCTACCAGCGATCACTTCCCAAATAGTGTTACATTATCCCACTCGCATAAATCTGATAGAATTAATCCACCGAAAACACTTGGGCCAAAAGATCTGACCCTTGACAGAATTATAGGGTTTTTGCTTAAGTGGGATAAAGTTGACCCACTTGAGATTACAAAAAAAGTAGTTAAGAACTCTCTTAAAGCCATAGAGAAATGTTTAGACACTACTACCCCTCACAAGAGGTCCTAAGTAGCTTTGGACTCATAACAAATGCAGTAAAAGAGGCTCTGTTTATCCAATTGAAAAATAAAAATAGTAAACTTAAAGGTTGGTTTAATAATGCCTGTACGAAAGCTTATTCGCAATTAAAATTAGCTTTACATAAAGAACAAAGAGACAAACATGGAATCGTCCTCCTAAGAAAGGCCTATAATCAGGCTATAAAAGTAAGAAAAGCTGAAATAAAGAAAGATTTATGGGAAGAACTACATAATTCATGTATGAATAAGGACAACGCTTTATTTTGGAAAATTATTAAATCTCCTTTTCTTGTGGAACCTAAGGACCACCCGAAAATTGAAATAGCGATGGATGAAACTTCATGGGTTGAACACTTCTCGCAGATATTTGGAGTTGGAACTAAGGAAGACAGCAGGCTAACAGAAAAGAGACCCCGCACCCCAATCCTAATCCTACAGTTTTCCCTGTTGCCCTTGATATCACCCAGTTGGAAGTGGAACACGCCCTAAAGGCTCGTAAAGGGGGAAAGGCGCCTGGCCCTGATGGGGTCCCAGTAAAGTTTTTTTAAATACAACATGGACCTGTGGACCTCAATATTGACGAGGTTCTTAGTGGCTTCTTGTGCAGTTGGGCTCATTGACTCGTGGTCAGAGTCAATTCTGGTCCCAATATTTAAGAAGGGAGACCGCCAGAGCCCATTTTGATACCATCCTATTTCCCTTTTAGACTCTTTGGGTAAACTAACTGGACGAATTATCCTCGAACATTTACAGCAGTGGGCGGCTGACCAGAAGATGCTGTCAGATCTCCAATTTGGGTTTAGGGAGGGTCTGGGCACCACGGAACGAGCCCTTAATTTAACCCTCCTAATGGGCAAATATGTGAATGCCAGGGGGGAACCTGTATCCGGCTTACGTAGACCTAACTGCAGCCTTTGACTGCATAAGCCATTCTAAATTATGGATAGTTTTAACTAATATGGGTGTGGAGTCCTCCTCAGTAAATTTTCTTTAAGAACTGTACACAAATGCCACAGCTAGGGTGAGGTTTGGCCTAGGATGGGAACTTACGGCATCGTTCAGGGTGGAGAGGGAGGTAAGGCAGGGCTGGGTCCTGGCGCCCTTCCAGTTTTCACATTGTATACCAACGGGCTTGACCATACCATGTTGGAGGGGTGCCAGGACTTACCACACTTGAAAAAACGCCCACTGCCCGACCTACTCTACGCGGACAACGCCGTAATTATATCACAAACCTCTCTAGAATTACAGCGTGCCATTAATAGGTACCATAGTTATATGGCCAACTTGGATCTAAGAATCAACATTAAAAAAATGTTTGTAATGTCTTGTGGATCGAGACACAAGAAAATGAGGGACATTTTTTATTGATAACACTAAGTTGAAGGGTACCGCCACATATCCTTATTTAGGAATTTTGACTGAAGATGGGTGCTCATGGAGACAGGCAATAGATGCTAGAAAACTGCTGTTCATGAGGGCTACTTCCGCTTTAGTTAATTTCTCTCAGAGACTTGGAAAAAGGCCACCGGTGGAGATGATTCAAATTTATAAGGCTAAATGCATCAGTACAGTGATGTATGGTGCTGGGGTTATGGAAAAATAGAAGCCCTCCAAAAAGTTGAGAATAGTTTTCTGAGGTTCCTCTTGGCGATACCACAAGGTACCTCGACTTTTAATTGCCATTTGGAATTAGGTTTGCCATATGCCACAGATATAGTGGAACTACAGCCAATTCTCCTATGGCATCGCATATGGTCTTCCTCCAAATTAGTTTTTAACCAGGAGCTATTGAAAGATTGTATTTCGTTAGAAAAGTCTCACAAGATAGGATGCTTGTTATACGTTAAAAAATTCTTGACTGACTCAGGTCTGGTACGGTATTACCATAACCCCTCACAAATATCAGAGATTTCAAGAAAACACCTTAAAACTTTATGCCTGACACACCTGGAAGAATTAAGAATAGCACCGGAGGCAAATAACATCTCGGTTCAAAACATCTTTTTAATCCAAACTACTATGTTTATTCAGCCTTATTTAACTTTTAATTTAAGTGGTTTCAACAGATTCGTCTTGACACGTTTCAGGTTGAATGTATTCTATCGTTTGGTTTCTTTTCCGAAAACAAACAATATTTTAACTTGCTGGTTTGCATTGTAATTGAATGTACTTGTAAAGATTTTTCTCTATAACTACATATTCAAAGATGATGAAAATGTTTACTATTTTTTAAATGTATCCTGTTTTATGGTTTTTGTATTCTATGAGAACCAAATAAAGGAATTTTGATTTGATTTGATTAATTCATTGAATTTTCTCTCCTAAGAATGATGGTAACTGCTCTGTGTATTTTCGAAGGGGTTCACATGAATTTAAGTTAGATAAAGGTTTTAAAACTTCCGGAGTCTGTGGTTATTTACTTTAAATGAATAAGATAGAGTTATTTTTTAATTTTCACCAGCAACTAGTTCAACTAATGGTCCATCGACCAGAATAAAGAACTTTTTGATCAGTGAAACATTAGTTAGGAATAAGATACAACTAATCCTAAGATTGTGGAAAATTATAAACTTCGACTCCAGCAGTTTACTCGATTGTGTGTGTGTTAATGGGCCCAGGTGAGTATATGGTAGGGGAGTATCTGATGTTGGTACGCCGCTGGACCGCACTCACAAGAACCCTAGAGATGGCTAAGGAATCCAAAGCTTTTGGTAATGTGAATTCCCATGACGTGGTATTTGGCTGGGTGCAATGCGCTGTAATTTTCCTGGGGAATGTCAAATACATCCTGTCGGCAGAGAGACAAAGGTCCCTCCTGATTAAGGTGGACCCGAGCTGGGGAACTTGGCGGTGATGGAGGCAGGAGCAGCGGCTCAAGGGGGACCATTTCAGAGAGCCCTTCATCAAGGAACTAGGGACATTTGTGGCTACATTCACTTTGTTGTATAAGGCACAGGCTTCGATCAAGACGATTTTTCACTCCTGAATTGTTTTGGGGCCCGCTGCTTCTACACACAAGGCCTTCCTTGGGGTCAGAGCTTCAGATAATGCCAGGATCTATCCTGTTCTGGGGAGTTCTTCACCATGAGAAGAGGCCATAGAGGCTTCAATGCTGAGGGTGCCTCCAGGGGTCAGTTTCAGTCTGCCCAATCAGGAGAGTTTTCTCCTTTCTTACAAACTAAAGGTGGAGCGTCGTCTGGCTTTGCTTCTTCACAATTGGGAGGCTCTTCCCTCCGATGCATGGATTCTGCAAACCATACAAGGCTTTCTTGGTGCAATTTTGACAGATCCTCAATAATTGCTCAAAGGGCAGATTGTCCCTCAGACCCCTAGGGTGGTGGCTGGAGTATTGAAGCAATGAGTTTCGCTCGGCCGGTTTCCTGTATAGGGTGGTATCGTCCTCTGCTATAATAGATAGATCCAGGAAATCAATCTTCTTCTTATTCTCCCACAGGAAGTTTGCCCACTTCACCTTCCTTGTCCTGAAAAAGACACGCTCTGTAAGGGAAACTGTCCCTACCATGATTAGGGTCGAAACGTAGACAACCTACCCCCACGACAAAAGCTTTTAACTCTAGCAAGATTAATACAGCTGTCCATAGAAGTCTGGTTTTCAATGATTGTTGTTGTTGTTTTTTGTTTACCCGTAATGTGTGGCCCCTACGAGGGGAACCACTTTGATTGTACAAATTTGGTTTGTCACCTAACGAAGATTTGTTTCCTCATTATCACCAAATCCCTCCACTGCACACCCCCACCACCTTTTTCACGTATGTGGGCACAATTGCTTCTAAAAACAAAAAATCTTTTTGATGTATATTTGATAAACTAATAAGAAGTTTTCGAGTACCCTGTGAATAAAACATGGTACCTTGATTTGTTCTTTGTATGTTAATTTGTGTTTGTATTTGGGTGTATGGTAAAAAATATTTTTCCTCCTCAGTCTGAGACCCCTCTGTCCATATCATTATCTACCCAGGTCCCTAGACTCTGTTGGGTTCGACCCTGTTTGATATAACGTATTTCAAAATGGAGAGCATACAGCTTTTGTGCTACCTCCTGAGGCTGGCCAATTGAATGGTTCGTCTCAAACTCAAGGACGCTCTGCATTTCCCCCCCTCATCGCAGGTTCCATCAGTTCTGGTGGTGGGACAAGGTCTACGAGTTCAAGACCTTGCCGTTCGGATTCTTCTCAGCCCCCTGGTGCTTAGCAAAGTCTTGAAGGGATCATAGAAGCCCTCAGGTCCAGGGTTACTGCCTCTAAGATCTCCTCCTCATGGATCAATACCTGTTTACTTTGTTGGGGCGGCTGAAAAGGTCAGTTTATTTGCTGGAAAGCCTGGGTTTCTGATCAACAAGAAGAAGTTGCTTCTGACCCTGTCCAAACAGACCACTTTACTGGGGTTCATCGTCAACTCCACAGAGAAGACTTTGAGTCCCCCTTCTCGGAAGGTGGCTAAAGTTCAGTGAAAACTACACAGGACACTGTCCTACCCATGCAATCTCGCTACGCCAGATCACCAGGGTAGTGAGCCTCCTGTCCTTTTTGATCAAAGCGATCCTTCTGGGCCTTCATTTTCTGGTCCTTGTATCGCGAGGCCATACAATGATTCTAGTTCTTGCAGCTCCACAGGGGCCTTCAGTATTCCGACGGGTTCCTTTGACAGAGGAAATCAGGAACGAGATACCGCATCATGCACATGGAAGCCGGGAACAAGTGCACCATTTTCGGTTCGGATCTGGATATAGTCATGTAATCCGACGTCAGCAAGGTAGGTTGTGGCGTCTGCTGCGGGGGGAAGAAAATGGTCTGTCGAGGTGCAATCATTGCACATAAAATGCCTGGAGCACATGGAGGCTTCCTTTGCCGTAAAGTGCAGGACCAAGGGAAATGTGAGTTGTTGTGTTCTAAATATGGACAACGTTTCAGTGCTACAGTACATCAACCATCTGGGCGGCACCGGATTGAAGATACTGGCAGACCTAGCCAGGGATCTCTGGGCTTTTTGCCTGTCCAACAATGTAGCCACCATGGCAGAGTAATTTCCAGGAGCGTCCAAAAAGGTGGCAGATTAGTGCTCCAGGGAGTGGCCAGACATGAGTCTTCGGCGAATTGACCCACAGGTCTTCAAGGCGCAAAAGAAGACATGGGGTCCGTTCATAGCGGATCATTTTGCATCTCACCTTGACCATGAGGTGGATAGGTTTTTTAGTTGGAGGCCGGATTCGCTGGCAGCAGCGATGGCTGTCTTTCTCCAGGACTGGTCGAAGGAGAAGGGGTACGTGTTTTTCACCCCTTTGTAATGATAATGCGTCTCTCAACACTGATACGAGCCAGCAAGCAACCATAGTCCTAATCATGCCATATTGGAAGTCTCAAGCATGCTTTTTAGTTCTTCTGGAAATTTCCTGGGATTTTCCAATCCTTTTACCCCACACACCAGATCTCCTTCGGGATCATCTGGGCAACAATCACCCTCAAATCCCACAAGGAAGAATGTCCCTCATAGTGTGGTGGATTACAGGGAAAGGTGTCAAATCCTCGTCCTTTCACATGAAGCTGAAAGAATGCCGTCTATGGCCTGGGCTGGCGGAATGTTGCAGGGATTCTCCGTAAGCACAGAACACAGAGCTTTAGTAGGTATCATACTATTTTAAATTGGTCCCCACTCTCTCAAAGAAATATATACTTACTCAGACCAAGTTAATATATTCATCTCTTTTTATTGATAACCTAGCCTTGAAAGGATATGATTACTGGAAGGACAAAAGTGACTTAAAATCCGTATTGGGCACTTAGTCCTGGCAGGTCCAAGGTGCAGAATCATCGTGCATGTCTGATACCTATGCAAGTTATCTTTCTTAATGACACGGTCCAACAGACTACTTGTCTACGGTTGGCTAAGATTAAAGAATCGAACACTCCCACTAACCTTGGCCATCTTTGATAATTGGCAGTCTTATACAAAGTATACTGAAAACCAAATAAATATTATAATAAGAAACAGAACATGTAATTCTTCTTTGATAGGTCTGACAGGGTGAGCATTATGGCCGGCAGACATGAATGTTTGTCATTCTCATTTCGTGAATACTACGTCTGGGTTCAAATTAAATAGACCTGATCCCGGTTACACCCAAACCTCACATTCAAACGCTGTTACTACTTATTCTGTAGGCAAATTAATTCAACAATGGTTAGAACATTCCACATTGTCTGCAGTGAAAACAACATCTTTCTCTCCTGTCCGAAGATACAAGCACATCTGAGGTCTTTTTGGGTCTAAAATACCTACGTTTGAAATTATTTGTTTATACTGCTTATAATGAACTTTGGAAATTGTCACAACTGGAAGCCGCAGTACCTTTATGTCAAATTATTCAACATAATTTAGATAAAGTGCTTGCTGTTGTCGACAACAATATTAATACACTGTCATCTCGTATTTATACTTTAATCAATATTGTGTCATCAGTAATTGATATAGTACAAAATGAGGTTTCCACCTTGTATCATGGACAGAATCAACTTAGATCAGTAACGCAATTTAACTGGACACTGCAACACTTAAGAATGGGCGCGTCCCTTGCATTACCTTAATTGACAATATTAATACACTGTCATCTCGTATTTATACTTTAAAGCTAGTTACACAAAGCTACACATGAAAAAGCTTAAACAACTTCCCTTCACTATTGCTGAAACTCATTCTGCGTTGTAGCTGATGCATGGCGTTATCTCGTTGCTCATTTTGACCTTTGAGTTCACTGCCTGTATGAAACACTTCCCAGTTGGTAGATATGAACCCCTTGGGAGCACCTACATACATGAATTATGGTTCTTCCCTTTTACATATCATTGTCAACAAGCTTAGAGACATTTTTCTTATGGGGGAGGCGTGTGACTCCTCTGTTGGTCAAATTCTTGTGTGTAAACAAGTAAATATTCACAGCGCTTGTAATGTTTCTGCCCCAACTCTGGCTTGTGATTTGACAAAGAGATACAAGTCTGCCTGGTCAAAGTGGATTTGTTGCTGTTTTCATCTCAATGAAGATCCCTTGGGGTGCAACATTGTTCCTGTTATGATTTTGTTTGCCTCTCTGGTGTGTCAAGGTCTGGCCTATAGAACGATTAACTTATGCCATTTCTGCAGGTCATCTTTCTGTGGAAAAGTAAATTTTGCCATGTTCTGTGTCCCTACGTGTTCCCCATCTTATGTTATGTGTGCATGATTAATATGCATACGTATTCCCCATGTTCGATTAAAGACGCAATTACAGTTGTGTCCATCCCTAGTATGCCAGTTCCCAGTTCTCGTGAATACTACGAATATCAGGCCTATGTAAAGCTACGTTGCCACGTTTCTCAGTGTGCATGTTATTTCATTGTAAAGTCCCCGTTTCTAGGCCTCAAAAGGGCCCGGACACCAGATTCAGCTCCTGTCTCCTGAGCCCTCGCTGAGGAGCGATACAGCCCCCACCTGTGTTCCTGACCCTTCACTTACTTCCTGCCTCACAGTGCCCGGTTCAGCCTGGCTCTGCCTACGAGTCTGCCAAGAGTATGTTATGATTCTAGTTATCAGTTCAGCCCTCCTTCTCTGCATTCCTAAACTACTGAATCGCATCAATAGTTTCCATCATCGTCTAGCCCTTACGTCTCCATGTAAGAGAAATACTGTATTTATGGTCATTTAATATTCTTCATCACGCACTACATGTAGAATAATGCATGCACCAGTCTTAGAGTCTGTTAGCCTTTACCCCGATAACTTTTGGATTCTATCAACATGTTCTCTAAACATCAGATACTAGATATTGTTTAGGCACATGTCGCCCTGACTCTCCAGACTTCAGTCTCTGCTCCTAGCACAGAGTTCATAGCCCCCAGCTTCTCCTAGTAACACGTCATTGTCAGTTTGCGCACACCATTAGGTTAGAGGTCCCGGCTTCTTAGGTAGCCCCCTCCATGTTTCCGCCCCATTTATGACATATTCTGTTACGTTTACATCACATGTCTATGTATATGCCTCCTGTTACACCCACTTTCACCCTTATCTTTCGCGACTGCTATTGACCACACCCACTGCTCCGCCTATTGTATGTATTGTAATGCAACTGTTTTAGTATATATGCTTGTGTACTGTTATTAAAGTTAGCGCGCTCATCCCAGATCCAGCCCCGGCAGCTGCCGGGCTCTGCCATCCTATTCCTGTGCAGGTTGTCCTGTTCCTGTCCTTTATGCTGTATTAAACCTGCAAACTCCTACTACCTCGAATCTTGACTCTTATTTATTGAGCTATCTGTTATTACTATGTCCAGTCAAACCTAGATCCGGTATTATTTATTTATATACCACACTTCACTTCAAGGTGTACAGGTCGGGAACACTCGCTGGTGTGCAAACTGATGAGGGGAATCCACTTGGCGCTGCCCCCCTTAGCCGCGGCATTCATCGCTGTTGGCTGTCAATTTGGTGCTTTCACTGTTCAAGTGGTTTTTTTTGTCACGAAAATAACTGTCTGCAAAATTGGCAATGTTGCTTTGTTTGTTTTTCTGCCACAGGGTATCAGATGTGTGAGTGATTGACATTACAGGTCGGGTTTTTACCCCACAAGGAGTTACCTTTCACATTTCCCGGGGAACAAAATCCAATCCAGAGTGATATCCTATCCGGGTTTTGATGAGTCCCCCAAGTTGTGTGTGGTACGGTGCCTAAAGGCATATGAGAGTATGACGGAGGACTTACACCCTCAGGGTGAACGTCAGTTCCTGACAGCACTTAAGAAACCTGTCAAAGCGATCTCTTCTTCAACCATTGCCCGTTTGATCTGCCGTATGCATCATAATAGGACTTCCTACTGGTAGGGCTGGGGTTACTGCAGTCTTAACACCCCGGAGTATTTGCGTGCAGCAGATGCCCGTTTTCTCCGGGTTAACAATCCCCATATCTCAGGGCCGCCTGACCACTGGGGATGCTGCCCACGTCCCTTGAGTTTGTCAGTTCCCGTTGGTGGTTCTCCTAAGAGCTGCTGTCGGATGCTGTTCTGGGTTCTACGGCCACTGGCTTGTGTCCTTGCTTCCATAACTGAAAAGAGAATAAAACTCATAAATTTCCCCAGTTTCGCTAAAGTACTTGGTGCATTTTCAGTAAAGCACATATCTGACGCCTCCTGACAGCGCTTAACCCATTTTGAATGACACAGCGGAAGGAGTCGGCAGTGTCGTTCTTTGACAGTTCAGGACAGCAACACAACAGATGAATCAGGATTCTTTTCGATATTTACATAACCTGCAGCAGGTTACCTCATCTTGTCGGGCCCAACCAGGGTTGAAGTCTGAAATTGGCAGTGCAGTGAGCCTCATACAAATAATTTTTGCACAAGCCTGGATTGGGAGCGTTTATTTGAAGTATGACTGTGCCTTCCCAGAGGTATAAGATGCATCGAGCGCCTTGGTCAGGGTGCTAAGCCGAAGACTGCCAATGTCCCGTTCAAAGGACGTTAATTGCCCTTGCCTGCTTAAGACTTTTTTCCAAACAGAGTATGTCCTGAGAAAAGGGTATCACTGGTACCTAGGGCATTGGAACTGAAAAGGGTCCCTAAGGGCCGCAGCACGAATTGCCCCAACTAATGGACCCCTCACCCAGGCCATGCACATAGCAGGCTGCAGGTCATGGTGCAGAGAAAACCAAAGAGTAGACATGGAACACAGCCCTGTGTGCCATGTCCATAGGCTCTGCATGATGTACATATAAGTCTCCCCTACTGCCTGCCTTATAGCCCTAAGGCAGGGTGCACCCTATCCCATGTGTGCAAAAATCTGAGCAGATTTGACCCTACAATATCAAGCCATCCTTGGATATTGTAGGTGCACAGGGCCATAGAGAGTGCATGGGCTGCATACGTGTCAAGACGAGTTTCCCAGCACCATGATGGCTTCACTGGGCCCAGGGATATTTGGTACCAAACATCTCATCTTAATAAATCCTCACTAATGCCAATGCTTGATTTATTAATCAATGCACACAGGGGACACCTTAGAGGGTCCCCTGAAAATCTATCAAGCATTGGTGTGGTCCCTGAGTCTTAGCCACCACCAGACAAGTTTATGACCTCATGGGGTGAGAGCCACCCCTCTCAGAGGCCCGGAACAAAGCCTCCTCTGGGCCAAGATGTGTCACACCTCCTCCAGGCCAGGATCGCCTTACAGGACGGGAATCTTCAAAGGTGATGCCGCCTTTGAAATGCAAGACATACATCTCCGGATAGTTGAGGATGCCAAACCCTCTTTACTGTTCCACATTTGGTGGGAGGATATGGGGGGGGATGAGTAAGCTTATGGTGTGTGCCAACATTCATCCAGCACCACCCCTAGGGTGGGACAAGTGATGTAGACATGCATTTTACAGTTCCTCCATCTTGGGATGGCAGAAATGAGCCTATCAGTAGTAGGGTAGTGTTCCTTCCCACAGGAAGTGGTCGCTTAGAGGGTGTAGACAGCCTAAAGGTAGGTTGCCCGTGGGCTCCTACCTGTCACTCCCTTTAATGCCCCTAAGTTTAGCATTTAGGTGGCATCCTGAAGGAATATAAAATCGATATTATATAATGTTGACCTAATGTATCCAATATATTAACATGCTACCTTAGGAAAACCCCTTGTAAATACACTCGAACCATGCATACATTAAGAATCGGGCCTGGACTGAACAAGCGCCATTTTGGTTCCATTTCCTTGTATATCTTTCGTTAGTTAGGAAAACACGTGAACTGCTACTGTGAAGAGAGCCTGAGAGGCCGGTCTGGGCTATGAACGGATCATTGATTCTATCTTAGGAACCTTAAGGTTGCATCTGTCTTTCTTGTAGGATGAGCACATTCTTGCAGGCGCCATGCCTGTACTCCCATGTCCCCAGAACGAAAGGGAGGCACTTTCACTGACCTACTCCCGTAATAGTTAGAGCTGAGTTTCGAATCAAACAATTGTACCTTATATGGGTTTTCCTGTTGGCTTCACAAGAAGTGGTACTTTTCCATGTACGGGGTTTTCATGAGGTATGCTAAAAGTACATATGCACTGTTTTGAATGTAATCCAGCAGTCTCCTCTGCGCACCATTGAGGGTGAAGATGAGAGAGAGGCTCCCCTATATAGGGTACTTTGCAAAATAAACAATTGAACCTTCTCCATTGCCGACTGACTTATTCTTGGTAAATAAGGTATATGGGCTATTGGTAAGTATAGCTCTATGGTATATCATTTTAGTACTTCAGTTGGCGACTCCGCCGGGACTCCGTGATAGGGTTTTTCCCTCCTGTAAACAGGAGAAGAGGACGGAGAGGGGTTCTGGTCGAGTGGGTGGATTGAAAAAGGATCCTAATTGAAAAACCAGTTTGTGGTAGAAAAGGAAATTCCACTCTCAAGCCCAGTGACCTTCCCAGCTGCTAAATAACCCTTCGCCGGAGTCCTTCGGGCTTAACCCGGAACAGCTGACCGTGTTGGTCTATAAAGGAGTTGGCAGTGGAGAACACGCAATCAGACCTGAGTGCACCAGGTGAGTGAATTGTATTGTTAGTCCTTTGACGACTTTGGAACAAGCACTTTGGAGAAGTGGCTTAGAGAAACAGTTAACTGTATATGGAATTTGGTGGTTAGTGAACCTCAGGGAATCTGGGGGTCTGACGTGGTAGTGCAGTGACTGCACGGGCCGATGCCCCACAGACTTGTTTGGTGACTATTTGAGCCAATATCGGATGCCTTAGTGTTGCACGAGGGGTGCTCACTCGGCTGAATCCTCTTCGGAAAAGCCCTAGGAGCAACTGGGTAACCTTGGGTTCTGGAGTTACGTGCCCAGCTGCCCGGCCCAACCAGCACTGGACTATGGGATGGTCTGTAAGAGGGTTCGTGGTTCGCGTGTCTGGTGATCTCAGGGCAGTCTTTGGACCGTCTCTTTTGTGAATTTTGGTGGTCTGGAATCTGGCGTGATCGATTCCCCGAACAGGAGTCGACGGGCTCTGTTCGATTTGGAAGACATGTCATTTTGTATTTTGAAATCATGACCAAATCATTTCTATCGATCGAAATGTATGCACTTTATGTATGGATAGCAAGTGGGATTGTATGATTTAGGAGTGAAAGAGTATGGGATGAACGGACGCGTCCATGAGGGTAAGTCTGGTTGAAATGGGTGCATTAAATTTGAAAGCATTTCTTTCAAATTTAATGCACCCGCATTACTAATTGAATCGTCTTTATTTACATCCCCTATCACATTCAGCCTCCGTCAGCCGATTGCTATAGTTACAGGTGCCATTTGTGAAGCCGCCATACCCTGATCAGGTGACTAGTGTCACCATGTTATATACGCAATATGATTGGCTTAGAGGCTCCCACAGCTTCGCCACCCGGAAGTTAGATTAGCGTTATAGCGTTTACTGAAGTTAGTTTTATTTCAGAGATCTGGGCACTTATTCTTTTCGTATCTGTTCAATCCATAGAACATTCTTTACTCCCGAGCTGGGCACTTTCTCAGCGCTCGAAACCTTGAGAGCACACAGCAGGATATCGGTATTATCCCCATAACGTCCATCACTGCACAACGTCCTGAGGCTTCTGTGTTTCACCAGTGCTATCTCACTCCGCAGCAGAGCCCATTCACACACTGTTGTAAATCCTCACCACTTTTTTAACATCAGTGCACTCCCCCTATCAATGGTGTCATTTTTTGTATATGTGTATATCCGCTTGTAATATGAACCTGACTGCTAAGGTCCTGTATTTGTTTTCCATTTAACAGACCCCAGATGAAGGGTCTCTGTATTTGACCTGAAATGCATTGGTATGGTGAACCATCAGACTATCATAATGAAGTTGGATATGATACGAAGTAATTATACTTGAAGGAAAAAACCTTTTCGCAAATTAAAAAGAAGGAATTGTAGAAAAACCATATTATGAGTTGTTTTTCATAAAGCGTCAAATTAAGTGAAGAAACCCTCTAGTTTCAAGTTGAATGCGCGCATCCTTAGTGATAAGAATATCACACAATCGCAGATTCATTGAAGGCACTGCCAGACACAGTGCGACAAGAATAGCGCCAATCAAAAGCCCCTAGAACTATTTCAAGATACGTACATACAAGGAGTGCACGGAGATAACATATGGTTTATTGAATTTATAAACATGTCGTATTTTATTAAATTGTGTTTTGGATGCTGCCGTCATCGAAGTGGACAGCTGGAAGAAAGACAGCCTGCCCCTCCGGAAGGCAGTCCCAGTTTTGATATGTATGTAAAACATGGTATTTCTCCCATTTTGTTTAATACACTATGGAACAAGTATACTAAAGATAATTCAGAACTACAATGGCCTTTAACAGGGTCTTTTGATGAAAGAAAAAATGATTATTTGCAGAACAAATTGTTTATGAAGATGAGCCGTCAAACTATGTTCGACTCCCTGAACCTATGGTTATGGGAGGCCAAAGGCGGCGAATAAGAGAAGAAAAATTGGGAAACATTAAAGCTGGACAGACTGTTACCCAAAAGGCAGTGGCATATGAAAAACAAAAGGTAGAGAAAAATATTGAACAAATGGATAGACAATTTCGATTACAGACAGATAAGAGTTATATGACACTGACTGAGGCAGAAGATGATATAGAGGAATTATTAGAAGTCTGTCCGCCACCTCCATATGCCCCTCAAGGTTTATATCCTGCGGTCCGAATAGCTTGGACGGGGAGGTCTGGAGCTCCATCTCCTGACGCGGTGCCCTTAGCCGCTACCTCACCAGTAGCCGTGCCCCCTCCGGCTCCATTATTTTCTCCTCCTACCCTTCGTCCAACTACCTCAGACTTGATTACTTTGCTACCTCGGCCGGTTGCTGCTTCTCCCTTGTCCCAGGTAGTTTTAACACCCCCAGCCGTAGGACCGGCGGTCACCCCTATGGGAATGACCACTGTCTCTTCAGATGTTACGCCACACCGCCCCATAGGGGGTTTGGAAGGCCGACGAGATTTACTCGATCGTCTTTAGGATCTGAAGAAAGACGGGCTTTTGTGATTCAGGCATCCCAATGGATGCGGAATCCGATTTATACCTTAGAAGAAATTTGGAGTACTATAAAAGATTTTGAACCAGTTATGCAACAATTGTCATTAGAACACATGGCAATCCGATTAATTTCCTTATGGGAACAATGTTTTGAGGAAGAGATATTATGTGATGTCAGGGCTCGAGCTTCTAAGTTCGAATTGCAAGTCAAAGAAGTATTCCAGAATGTTGAGACCCTGATACAATACAGAGAATGCATAGGAAATGTCCAGACTGGGGGGCACAACATCCCATGAGAGAAGTGCATCCTCTTTTCCATCCAGAGATTGCCGAAGTAAGAGATGGAGGTGGAACAGTGACCAGAAATCGTGTAGAGGCACCTTTCCAAGAGCAGTGGGTTTATACCCCTTGGAAGGAAAGTGAGGTTCTTACATTAAAAGCCCAACTTCCTGACCCACGTAAAAATCCTACAGCCTATTATAAAGAATTAACCGAAGCCGCAAATTCGGCCGTTATGACTTTAGCTGATATTGAGTTATTTTTCGGCCTCTTGATCCCAGTAGAAATATGGAGACAGGCACATGACTCATGCTGCAGAACTTGGAGGGACCTGGGATCAGATTAAAGTATGGGATAAAGATCGGAAGCCAGGTGATAAACCTAAATATGAGATTTTAGCTATACCCGCTCGAAACATAACATACATGCAAACTCTTATTCCCCCACGAAAAGTGGATTGGGATAAATTAACGGCTTGTAAACAGAAAAAGGATGAAAGTGTCTCGGATTTTTTCACCCGGTTTGAGAAAGTATTTATTGACTTTAGTGGACAAGACTTGTCCACGGAAGGTGGCATACGATTATTTGTGAATAGATTTGTCACTAATTTGTTGCCTGAAGTAATGGCACGATTCCAGGCTGCTGAAAGTACATGGACCACTTCAACCCCTTCAGTTATTCTTAGCATAGCCCAGTATTATGAACATCGAGAGAATGAGAGCAAGGACAAGTCTGATAAAAAGGTTAAGGAGTTAAAAACCCGAGTGTTGCTGCAACAGGTGAGTAGGGGACAACATGCCGGAAGGGGGGGAAGAGGTTCATTTCCAAGAAGGGCAATGATGGGTCGGAGAGGAGGAATGGGTCCGACTCCGGATGTAGGGATAAATCAGTGTTCCAATTGTAGACAAGAGGGACATTGGCGAGCTCAGTGTCCATTATTATATGGACGAGGAGCTTTTAACAGAGGAAGAGGAAGAGGACGAGGTGGTAGTGATCGGAATAGTATGAGACGCGGGAACATGTCCGGTGGTGAGGCAGGAAGGAATTATTTTGATGATCCTCAAGGGAGACAATACTACAATGAGGATTATCGGGAGGACAGATATGAGGGAAATAGTTACGCATGAGAGAGCCATGGACAGAGCAGGGGCAACATATCAGTACAAGTTGACCAACAGGGGCCTTATGTAAAGGGGCAATTGGTGGGGACATCTGAGATGTTTTGGGTGGATACTGGAGCAATGAATAGTTCTGTTGCTCATTCGCTGGTCCCAGGGGCTGCTCTGTCTGGGCAAAACAATGTATCAGTGGGTTTCTCAGGAAACCCAGTAGTAAGCCCCATTTCTAAGCCACTGCCTTTTACGATCGGCCCTATTACTGTGGACTCCTCATTTTTGCTTACTTACAGTTGTGGCGAGAATCTGTTAGGATTGGATATATTAAAGAAATTGCATGCTCGCATTTACTGTTCTCCTGACGGTGTTTATTTAACGATGCAGCCTCCTACTAAATGCACGTCTCAATGTTTTGTTAAAAATGAACATCTCCCTTCCACAATATTAATATTTTTCCTATGTATTCCAATTCATGTACACTGTACAGCCACAAGCTAATCGTCATCCATCTTGAGCAGCGGTCATTTGCATACTTCCAAATTCATCTTCCTCCTCGTACGTCCGCTTCAGACCTCCTGTGGTGCCAGGCTGCAGTGTTAACGATCTTCCAATCTGCAACGGGGACATCATCTTTATTGTTAATTTTGCTAGATTTGTAATACGTTGCCTCAACTTCTTCGGAAATGCATCGAAGCAATGAACTACTAGAAAGACTACATGTCCCTAATTGATTGTTTTATGATTTTTACACTTGACCATTTTATTAAAAAAGCAAGACTTTTGGGCCTGTTAACAGGTATTAAAGCAATAACGCACTTTCATACTTGAACTTTATATGAAGTTATTACATGATGTAAAATGCAAACAAGTTGGGGAATGAGAAATTGTTTATAAAAAGTTATTTGTATAATTTATACTTCAAATCTTTAGTAAAGAAATGTTTTTTCTAAAAAAAATGAACATCTCCCACCTGAATTCGCCGTAAATCCCCAGACCCTTTGGGCTAGGGGAGACACAGATGTGGGATTGTTAAAAATATCCCCTGTAACAATTACTTTAAAAATGAACGCACATTTGCCACGTATCCCACAATATCGAATTTCACCAGAAGGCGAGCAGGCCTTATTGCATATCATTCCTGACTTAATTAAGAAATGAGTGGTATAGGAAACAGCTGCTAATATTTGTAACAGCCCCATTCTAACGATTTTGAAAAAGGCCCCACTAGATGGTGACCCTGACTATAAAGATACATACATCTTGGAATGTAGCAGGCCTGGGTAATAGGATCACCCACAAACCTTGGTTGGAGATTGTACAGAAGCATGGTGTTCTCTGCCTGCAAGAAACTTGGCTTGTAGAGGAAAGTCACATTATGGGGTATCGAACATTTCATTCACCCGCTGTTCCCTCTCCTCAGGGTCGAAATAAAGGGGGCCTGTGCATATATACATCGAATGTAGGGGATATAAAGGTATATGATTTCCATTCTGATCAATACTTCCAAATTCTTTTATTTAAATGGGGCACCACACAAAAGGTGATACTGGTGAATTTTTATAACAACATGCCAGCTAATGAAATGGAATTGATTTTGAATAAAATGTCACACCATATTCATAAAGTGAGAGATCAAAACACGGGGGACCACACAGTTCTATGGGTGGGAGATTTTAAGTGTGCCATCTGCCCATCTTCTGAGTTAGGTTTGTGCGGCCTTTCAGATCACGAGGAGGATGGCCCTTTCCACTTCTCACACACCTATTTGGGGTCTCTCCTTAACAGTATCATATTTTCTTTTGATCTTACTTTCATTAATCAGGCATGTTCCCCCCCCAGTTCCCTTTGCCCCAACATACAATGGTAGAGGCTGTGAAACCACAATTGACTTTGCTCTAACGTCACCCACTAAACCCGACTTTATAACTTTTTGGGAGATTGGGGACGACCCAATGAGCGATCATTATCCGATTATTTTTGGGGTATCGATCGCAGAGGAGAAAGCAAAGGAATCTAGTGGGCCGCTATATTCACTTGAGGTCACTTTAACAAAGATAAACGGCTATGTGATAAAGTGGGAGAAATTGAATCCTTTAATCTTCTTTCACAGCCTCATATCATCTTGCTTTACAGACATATTTGTCTGTTTAGAAGAAGATATTGATCCAAAGGCGATCATGGCAGCCTTTGCTAATATTCAGCTTTACATTAAAGACATGCTAACTAGGAGCCACAAAAAGAATGGGAAACACACACGTGGGTGGTTCGACTCCAGGTGTACAGCTGCCCTAAAGAATTTGAAGAAAGTTTTAAATGCTATTCCCAAAGATAGGGTGCAAATTTCCAAGGCCAGACGAGAGTATAAGAGGGAAATTAATCATCGGAAGGCAATAATGAAAAGGGAGGCCTGGGAAGCTTTGGGGGAAGCTGCCAGGAATAAGGACACTAACCTCTTTTGGAAAGTTATAAGATCGGTATATAACACAAAAGTTAGTGACAATTGCATAGATGTAGCAATTACGGCAGAGCTCTGGGTAGAACACTACGGTAAACTTTATACCAATAGCCAGGGGGACACGCAGAACCAACAAAAGGAAACCTCATCCTTGAATAATTTAATTCAGGATTACCAGGCAAGCGACTCCCCAGTATCCCCCTATCCAATTGATCTGGTTTTTACCTATCTAGAAGTGGAAAATGCCATCAGAGAAAGCCCATCAGGGAAAGCTCCTGGCCCCGACCACACCCCTGTGGACGTCTATAAAACAAACCTCGAATTCTGGGCTCCCCTCTTAACTAACGTTTTAAATATGGGAAACAAATGTGGCTTAATTAACACCTGGTCAGATGCAATTGTAGTGCCCATCTTTAAAAAGGGGAATAGGGACGATCCTGCTTGCTACCGCCCTATATCTTTATTGGACGGTCTCATGAAAATTGCAGGAAGGATCGTCCTTAAGAGAATCCAACACTGGGAGACAGAGAAAAAGGTCATTTCCGAACTCCAATACGGGTTCCGAAAGGGAATGGGTACCCAGGAACAATGTTTAAACCTGTCCCTCTTGATCTCCAAATACACCGAGGCCAAAAAAGGGGACCTGTTTGTTACCTTTGTTGACCTCAGCTCAGCATTTGACTGTGTGGACCATCTACAGCTCTGGTCAACATTGGAACATATCGGGGTGGATCCCACCATCATTATATTCATAAAAGAACTATATAGAGATGCCGGGGCTAGAGTGAGGTTCGGGTCCCAGGGTCAATGCACACAGAAATTTGCCATAAATAGAGGGGTTAGGCAAGGCTGCATACTTGCGCCCCTCTTATTTAGCTTTTATATAAATTCTATTGTAGAGCATTTAATAAATCTGCCAAGTGATTATCCAGCTGCCAATGGTAGGCCTGTACCCATTCTGTTATATGCCGATGACGCGGCAATCATGTCTAGGACTAAGGTAGGGCTGCAGAGAGCAGTAACTGAATTCTCATCTTACATGGGGAAACGAAATTTGAAAGTGAACATCTCCAAAACTTTCTCCATGGCATGCACCCAAAAGAACAAAAGGCCACAATGTTCGATATATCTTGACGAGCAAAGAATTGAGTGCACGGACACCTTTTGCTATCTGGGTGTTGTTTTTGAGAGGAAAGGAGGTTGGAAACACGCAGTATCTGCTAGGAAACTTGCCTTTAGTCGTGCCATTGGGGCCCTGCGAACTTTCGCAGCAAAAATGGGGGGCAAACCGACTGCTGAGATGTCACAGATCTATCAAGCCAAGTGTATAGCGACAGTCACTTATGGAGCAGGCCTATGGGGCTTTGAAAACGTGTCCTCGTTACAAACCTGTGAGAACCTTTTTATCCGATATTTACTAGGTGTGAGCAAATCTACTTCGACTTTTATTACCCACATTGAGACTGGCCTTAAATACCTTAGCGACACTATAAAGTTATCACCGTGTTTGCTGTGGCACAAAATCTGGACCACTATGGAATGCCAATTTAATAGAGAACTCATCGCGGACTGTAAGAACTTGGATGGTGTATCCAAAATCAAATGGCTACGATACGTCCAGCTGATGTTCTGTAAAATTGGACACCCCGAATTTTATGATACTCCAGAGTCCCTAGAAAACTTGTCTAGGCCAGCTCTCAAAAAACTTTTAATCACACATTTGGAAAGCGCCAGATGGAACATTGAGAAACTTAAGACTTCTACCCTGAGTTACCAAAAAATTACCCCTAGTGAAGGTTTACAAATGTATCTCAGGATCGAAACTGCACCTTACCCTCGCATGCTTCTTACAAGGCTACGTTTAGGTACCTTTTTCCGTATGGTCACCCTCCCAAAACATAATGATTGGACTTCGGCGAATTTAATTTGCCCATGCGATGACCATTCATCGCAAAGTAACATTCATATTATGTTCTTTTGTAATCTCTACTCTGCCCCGAGGAAATTATTCCTCTTACCTCTTCTAAAATCCTGGGGCATAAGAACATGTAAAACTGCTTATCTGAAGTTACTTCTATTAGATGAGGTGCATCTTATTTTTGTTGTTTCTATTTTTCTAATGTCAGTGATGAAATACAGAAACTCTATGGTGTAAGCCTTACATGTTTAAATTCTTTACAAGTTCTAACATGAGACTTTTTGCTTATATGTTTTTCGCTGACTTTTTATATAGGGAAAAATGTTTTACAGATCCCTTACAAATTCTTTTAATGTGGAAATCTTTTTAAATTTATGGTATAAACTGTACCTGTATGCTTTTATGATTTTTCAGATAAATCGAATAAAGCTAAATTTGATTTGATTTGATTTGAAGATACATATTGTTTTGTAATTGACCTCAGAGAGGTTAATAAACAAGGGATTGCCCGGATATCACTGCAATTCTTACTATGATTCCCCCTACTGCCCAGTATTTCTCAGTAAAAGATTTGAAGAATGCTTTCTTTAGCATTCCAATCCACCCTGACAGCCGTCATATTTTCGGATTCTCATTATCTGGCCGCAGTTTTAGATTTTGTCGCGCTCCTCAAGGCTATACCGAGAGTCCTAGTAATTATAGCCAAGCACTAAAAGCAGTACTAGATGAATTAGTCCTGCCCCCTGGTAATGTTCTCATCCAATATGTGGATGACATACTGGTGGCGTCACACACAGCATAATGTTGCAAAGAGGCCACTGTCAAGTTATTGACTCATTTAGCGGCTAACGGTAATAAAGTATCCTTATCCAAATTTCAATATTGTCGACAGGAAGTGACCTACCTTGGTCATTTACTGTCGAAAGCGGGGAGAAGACTATCTCCTGAACGAATAACTGTTATTACTAACATGTCTGTGCCCTGTACTCAATGTGATGTTCATGCTTTTATTGCCATAACCTCTTACTGTCGCCAATGGATTCCTAATTTTTCTCTTCTGGCTAAACCCTTGTTGCATTTGGTTACCAAAGATGTGCATGAACCCTTGCCCTGGACGGATGAATGTCAGGATGCGTTTGATTCTTTGAAATCTGCTCTTTGCTCTGCACCTGTCTTGGGTACTCCGGACTACCGAAAACCTTTTGTACTTTATGTGCATGAGGTGGACAATTGTTCACTTTCATTGCTAACACAGGGATTTGGCGGAAAGCAACGACCTTGTGCATATTTTTTGGCAGTTTTGGATAATGTTGCCAGACCCCTTCCTAGCTGTTTAAGGGTTTCTGCTGCTGTGGCCATTCGACAGTCGGAGGGGATTGTTTTTAATACTGACCTCACAGTGATGGTACCGCATGCTGTGGATATATTATTGAATCGAACAAAAACCCAGCACCTTACGAGTGCGGGATTGACTGGTTACGAATTAACTTTATTTGCACCCCACATTACTATTAAACGATGTGCCACTCTGAATCCAGCCACGTTACTAACCCTCCCTTCGAGTGATCAAAAGGACGATGTGCACGATTGTATATTTCGGACTGAAGAAGAAACGAAGGGACGAGTAGACCTCACTGACCACCCTTTATCTGAACCCCAAGGAGAGTTGTATGTGGATGGCTCATGTTTTAAGTTACCAGATGGCACGACAACAGCTGCACATGCTATAACTACCCTCAGAACTGTAATGGAGACCGCTCGGGTTTCCCATCACTCAGCGCAAGCAGCTGAACTAATAGCATTATTAAGAGCGTGTGAAGTGAGCGAAGGTTTAAGAGTAAACATTTTTACAGACAGCCAGTACGCCTTTGGCGTAGCCCATAGTTTTGGGCGGCTGTGGAGGGAACGAGGATTTCTTACCTCCCAAGGTCAGAGAATACAACATGGCCTTTTGATCGAAAGATTGTTGAATGAATTAACCTTACCAGAAAAGGTGGCCATTATCAAGTGTAGCGCCAACAAGAAAATCATTGATACTGCAGGGGAGGGAAATGCCTTTGCCGATCAGGTACCAAAGGATACAGCACAAACTAAAATGTCCGCTATGTTCCCCAATGTATCAGCAAGGTGGGTGACGGAGACAACAGTGTTTGACAATGCTATTGAAAGTGTTAGAAATCTACAGAAAGAAGTTACTCCTGATGAAATACTAAAATGGGAACAGGAAATAGGGAAGTTGGATAAAAACAATTGTTGGATTGATTTGACTGAAAAACCGCGATGGCTTTTGCCCAATGCACTGGTATACGTAGTAGTTATGATGGCCCGTGGTCCCGCTCACATTGGAGCAAAAGGTATTCGTGCATTATTGGACCCTGTGTGGAATAATCCGAATATTCCCAAAACAGCTGCCTATGTAGTTAAATACTGCATGGTCTGTTTGCAATATAACCCCGGAGGGAGGGAAACAGTCCTTAGTTGGAATTTTGCACCTTCTTCTTTACCGTTTGAAGTAATACAAATGGATTATATTCAACTCGAAAGGGTGAATAACCTTAAATATGTACTGGTGGTGGTATGTGCTTTTAGTAAATGGGTTGAAGCATATCCTACCAGAGATAACACCGCTATGGCCACTGCAAAAGCCCTAATCAAAGAATTCTTGCCCCGGCGCGGTTTGCCTCGAGTCATTTGGACAGACAACGGGGTACACTTTAATGCAGACCTTGTCAAACATATTTGTAATGGTTTACAGATAAAAAAGAAATTTCATGCAGCACGACATCCGCAGTCTGCAGGACTGGTTGAGAAATATAATGGTACACTGAAGTTAAAGATGGCAAAGATTCAGAGAGCACAGGATGGAGCTGGCCTGATGCTTTGCCCCTAGCGCTAATGTCATTAAGAGTAACCCCCTATTCACGAGCCGGGCTGTCACCTTATGAGGTCGTTTTTGGTCCACCAGCTAATGTGTGGGGTGTCCCGAGACCTAGGTCCTTCCGTGATATTGATTACCCTATGATGACAAACTATCTGTACGCTTTAACTAAAGATTTGCGTTCCATTCATCAACAGGTGTCAGCTGTATTTCAGCCGCTGCTGGAGGGGTCCTAGTACGAAATTATCAGCGGAAATCGAGTTTGGAACCAAGGTGGAGCCGTCCCTACCAGATTCTTTTGGCAACAAGAACAACAGTTAAAGTGGACGGGAAAAAACACTGGATTCACATTTACAATGTAAAAAAATTGCCCCTTCCGCTCCCTCTTGACCAGCAGAACCGAGACGAAGTTCTAACGCAAGAGGGAGAGCGGAGGCTGAGTTTTGTGCCTTTCTCAGATGCCCTTGAAGTCGGGCAAGAGGAAGGATTGTTGAACCGCAAGGAAACGAATCAGCCCCAGTTTCTGAATCTTTTAACAAGGCTGATTCCTCAGAGGCTTCTGGAAATCTTGTGGCACCGAATGTCCCTGCTGCTGTGTTGTTTCATGACCAGGAACAACCTGGCCATCTTCAATACAATTTACGGCCCCGAAAACAACGCGGTACCGCAGTTTCGGATTTAGGAGATAGGGAAAGACTTGAGCTATAGGGTTGGAGATAGCTCTTTACTGGGGTACTGAGCAAGACACTGGACTGAACCCGTTGAGAGCTTGGAACTGTCACATTGCTCTGTTCAAAAAGAAAGACTGTGTTATATTATGGGCCTAAATTGCAACGGTGAAAGCATAGTGTGAAGTTGTTCCTTTTGGATGAAAAATAGGAGCCTGCCTGTGAGGCTCTAGACAGACACAGGGAGAAGAAACCCTCTGGCAGTTGGCTTGCACCTTTTCCTGAGTTTAGTTTGAACTTCTAGCTAGGATGTATCCCTTTGCCTGGTTCGCCTTTGAAGATGAACGACCCCTTGCTCCCCGACCTTTTCTTGAAAATGTCCCCATGTTTTCCGGTTAGGCTACCAGAGTGAAGATAGCCTTTGTAATAATTATTGCAGTAATCATGATAATATTAATGAGTGTATTCATGTATCTAGAATTTCAATACCCTATGCATAAGGTGTTAGGTACTACAGCAGTTCCGCCTGAACATTTCTTCTATACTTTGGCTCCCCATAAGGAAAGACATCGAGAGACCTATGCTAAAAATGTGTTAATTGAGATGTTGCATTAAGCTCATAGTACCACAAATAAGACAAACTGTTGGGTATGCGGCCTTTTGCAATCTGTAATGCATCGTCATGATTTATTCATTTCTCTGCCATTATCACACTTAGCAAGTTGTGAGGCATGGTTTCAGCTGTTATCTCTCATGTATTTACATTATGTAGCCGACCCCAAAAGATATACTGAAAAAGATTATGAAAATATTTTAAGATATATAGAACGACATCAGGGATTTGACGCTCTGGGAAACCAAGGAGAGGGATCTTTAGATCCAGGTGCCTGTATGAATGTGTATACCACTTATGAAAATGCTACCTGGTTGAAGGAAGAAATGTTAGATTTTGAACACTTTAACTCCACGCAATATTTCCAGTATTTCCAAGACCGTAATGTTACCGATGACAAGGCAATGCCAGTCCCTATTTTAAATAGTACTGCTTCATTTTGTATTAGAGGAAAGGGTCATGTGAAGGTAGGAGATAGTAGATGTAACTACACCTACTCTTTACATACCAATAGCACCCCACCATTGATAACTCTGCCTAATGTGTATTTCATGTGTGGCGAAAACGCTTACACTTGGCTTCCCTGAGGATGGGCAGGGCAGTGTTACCTGTCTTTCCTTTATCCTCCAGTATATATAGCCCCTTCTAATTATCATAAGAATCAACAGCGGACTAAACAAAATTCAGATCTTTTCCGAGCCAGTATTTCCAAGACCGTAATGTTACCGATGACAAGGCAATGCCAGTCCCTATTTTAAATAGTACTGCTTCATTTTGTATTAGAGGAAAGGGTCATGTGAAGGTAGGAGATAGTAGATGTAACTACACCTACTCTTTACATACCAATAGCACCCCGCCATTGATAACTCTGCCTAATGTGTATTTCGTGTGCGGCGAAAACGCTTACACTTGGCTTCCCCGAGGATGGGCAGGGCAGTGTTACCTGTCTTTCCTTTATCCTCCAGTATATATAGCCCCTTCTAATTTTCATAAGAATCACCAGCTGACTAAACAAAATTCAGATCTTTTCCGAGCCAGTAGAAGTATTGATACTGATAGTACAGATCAGACTGACACCGCCTTACAGCAGTTTGTGGACATATCAAAAGGTCTAATTCTTATATAGGGTCCTATTTTTACCAGCAGAGATGTTAGACGTCTCTGCAGAGTGGTGGAAAATGTAGTTCAAACCACTGCTGGAATTTTGACTAACCTAACGGTAGAGCTTCAGGCTACGAGGCTTGTTTCGCTTCAAAATTGGATGGTGCTTGACGTCATCCTAGCTGATCGAGGAGGAGCATGCCGCTTGATCAGAAGCTCTTGCTGTGTGTATATAGCTGATTCTGCTCCAACTATACATTTGGCCATTCAGAAATTACATCGCTTGGCCACGGAAGTTCATGCTGACACTGGTACTTGGTGCGTAACAGGGTGGTTTTGGAACCTCTTGTCCACCTGGGATTGGAAGATCTTCATGATCCTAGCTGGAGGAATTGGGGTGGTATTTACTTTTTGCCTGTGCCTGCATTGTGGGCCAGCATGTTGATCTTATTGCGCTGCTAAGCTTACTTCTTCGTTGACAGTTTCATGCCAGGCAAAAATTGAGAAGCAGTTAGTGCAAAAGGAAGTTACAGACCTAATCCAAATAGATGAATGTGTGTTCTTAGATTAGGGAATCTGTTATATTATATATTGGCTACATCACGCCAAAAGGACGGTCTGAAGGAATATAACATCGATAATATATAATGTTGACCTAATGTATCCAATATATTAACATGCTACCTTAGGAAAACCCCTTGTAAATACAGTCAAACCATGCATACATTAAGAATCGGGCCTAGACTGAACAAACACCATTTTGGTTCCATTTCCTTGTATCTCTTTCGTTAGTTAGGAAAACACGTGAACTGCTACTGTAAAGAGAGCCTGAGAGGCCGGCCTGGCCAATGAACGGACCATTGATTGTAACTTAGGAAACTCAAGGTCGCATGTGTCTTTCTTGTAGGATGAGCACATTCTTGCAGGCACCATGCCTGTACTCCCGTGCCCCCAGAACGAAAGGGAGGCACCTTCCCTGACCTACCCCAAGAATAGTTTGAGCTGAGTTTCGAATCAAGCAATTATACCTCATATGGGTTTTCCTGTTGGCTTCACGAGAAGTAGTACTTTTCCATGTACGGGGTTTTCATGAGGTATGCTGAAAGTACATATGCACTGTTTTGAATGTAATCCAGTAGTCTCCTCTGCGCACCATTGAGGGCGAAGATGAGAGAGAGGCTCCCCTATATAGGGTACTTTGCAAAATAAACAATTGAACCTTCTCCATTGCCGACTGACTTATTCTTGGTAAATAAGGTATATGGGCTATTGGTAAGTATAGCTCTATGGTATATCATTTTAGTAGTTCAATCCCTGGACCCTGAACTTTAAATTCGATAGACACAAATAAGAAAAGGACAAAGCAGAGCTTCTGACTCGAGAACTGAAGTACTGCTACAGAATTGTGGCACCAAACCCTGCCTGCTGCCTTAACACCTTCGGCGCTTATGACGAGCTCAGCTCGTCATGATGCACAGTGGAGCTGTGCTCATGACGAACTGGGCTCATAATCACTGCCGCGGAATGCCCACGCAGGGATAATTCCCCTCCTGTGCGGGGATCCATTGAGTGGGCGGAGTCGCTCCACTGTGCTGCATGACAAGCTGAGCTTGTCATGAGCACTGCGGTGCCTCGCGCGCCCCCCCGCGCCGCGGGGGAATTAGCCCAGCGGCGAAGGGGTAAAGGACTCAACAATCGAGGTGTACCGTCTCGTCCTTCTGCTGGCTTAAAGAACCCAGGAGCACCTTCAACTTTTGACAAATAGCCAAAGAACTCCCTGGGAGTAGAGGCACTGAGCCTGCAAAGTCTGCTTTGTCGACTTGCTGCTCCCCGGTGACTCTGATGCAGCACCAAAGGCAAAAGAGGTTCATCAGCTTTGGAGGGTCAAATATGTCTCCCCACCAAGTGTGAAGACACTAGGACCTACCTGAGCCATGCTGTACCAATACCAGGGAGGACCTGGATTGGCAGTTCAGGCTGGACTGTTCCCACAAGGAACAGGGTCAAAACTGATTTGTACATGGCTGGGTCAATATGGGGGGTGTGGTGAGCAAAAGAATGATGGATTTAACCCAGATCCTTGTGACTAGTGGTGAATGCTTGCATTGTCCAGCATTCCGTCCATCAATTGTTTCTTTTGCCAATACCAAAGGTTCCAGATCCCATCCAACCTCACCGAGATGGAGTCCAATCCGGACTCTAACTGTCCAGGAAGAAAGCATCCATCGAGGGACTTCGAGACCCACTTTGTTAGTGGCCCAGCTGTCCCAGAATCATCCCTGCAACCTGCCTGCTCCTGACCGAGAGGACATATTGATGCAAATCGCCTGGATGACCTATCTGCTCTGCATCCAGCCAGTCCGCCTGGGTAACGACACACCATCTCTGCTCTCATGGTCCTGAGGCGCTTGCAATCTGCTCCCTCAAGTGGGAACCCTCGGACTTACATTTGAGTCCCCTTGTGAAGTGTGTTTTCAAGTGGCCCCCTTCTTCGTAGCGCACCAGCTTCCAAGAACCTCAGCACTCTGCTCCCGGCTGAATACGGGACATTCCCGAGATTTCGCTGGTGGAACATTGGGCCTGGCCTTGCTACTTATCTAAATCCAGAAGGTGAACCTTGAGACCCAACTGTGTGATTTTATTGCATTGCCTTATTTCTTCCCATTGACTTCAGTGGTGCGTAATTGGGCACAAGAGTGATTTATTTTGTGAACTTTGGAAAACTCATGGCTTAAACAGTGCTTACGTAGAACTAAATCACATAAAAATTGATGCTCTTTTTGCAAATTGGTCTTGGATTTATTCTTGTGTATGCCTCATTTATTGCCTCTGTGAGTACAACAAATTCTTAGCACTGCCCTCTGATAAGCCGAGCTGCTCGCCCACACTACCACAAATAGAGCGTTAGTATTATCTACTTTAGCCTCTGTTTACCAATCTGGGTCTTACTGGACTCTCGGCACAGTGTACTTCGTTTGAGTGCAGTATATAGAGAGCCAGGTTCCTACAACTGTCTGTTACAAATGCTTGCTTGCTGGTGGTTAAACCTTCCTTTTGACCTTCCTTTTTAGGTCGAGCGTAGGCAGTGCATGCGCTGTCTCTTAAGACTTGCTGTATTCAGTCTGTGGGTTTAGAGCCCACCTCCAGCTTTTGATTGGATTTTTTCAGTGTCCTTCAAAAAACGTTGATTCTAAGTGTTGGTTCCTGCTTGACCCATCTGTTCTCAATTGTTAATTCCTATGAAGTATTGTCGCAGAATTTGTTCGCCTTCACTTGTGCCATTAGATTTTGGATTTTAGGAACTTTTTTTTTACATTCAGAGCTGCACTTCCCACTTAGCATGGCGGCCGATTCTCGAGTACTTCCCTCATGCACACGCTTCACGCAGGCAATCTTCTTTTAACTTATTCTCATGCTTTGTGCAATGTTTTTTAATTTATTTATCATTATGGTGATTCTATGCGCAGCGCCCACTTCATGGCTGCCGTGCTTCCTGCACGCTCTTTACGCAATGTTATTTTTATTTATTTACACTTTTGGGGATGCTCAGCGCTGCGCCCGCTTCATGGCTCCTGCACATGCTTCGCACAATGTTATTGTGGGAAAGTGCCTCTTTTTGACATGCTTAGCCCCCAATTTTTTGCCTGATTTCTGTAATTTCGAACTATAAGTGCACTGAGTCCCCACTAACCAGGATCCCAGTGTCAGGTCTCCCTTCCCTAAAACTGTACCACGATGGCCACAACTTCTGTTCCCCTGTAAATGGTACCCCTGTTACCCATGGCATGAGGACAGAAGGCTGTGCCCTACTGACCCCCACCCGGACCAAGCAGGGCTGCTCCCACAGTCTGCATGTCCAAGTGTGGGACAAACTTAAGAGCTGACATGGCACACAGGCCTGTGTACATTAATCAAAGGATGAATTTCAATAATTTCTTCCTTGTTTTAATCCATTTTGGTACCTCCAGATCTCAATTCATGAGCCATTCCTGTTGAAACGTATTCCATATTTTAAACCATTATTGGAATTCATTTGTTTGTGAAATCTTTTCATGGCAGTGCCCCCTTTGCTGGGACCTGACGAGGCTTCACAATTACTCGAACACACTTTGAAGCAGATTTACAAGAAACTGACACAGCTGTCGAGATGCGTCAGTTACCCTGTGTCAGCCTGTGATACCCTTGCGCCACCATGGATGCACCGTATTTACAGTACGGCACACCATGGTGCAAGGATTGACAAATGCGTCAGAAATTCTGACGCATCTGTTGGCACAAAAGTCACGCATTGCTGGAGTTGTGATGCAAGCACAACGTGATTCCAGCAATACATGTTGAGGCCTTTACTTATTGTAATGCATCACTCCTTAGACCTGCTTCAAGCAGGCGTAAGGTTTTGATGCAGTGGCGTCTTAGAAGTGGCACAGTGAAATCTTGTAGATTTCACTGCGTCACTTTTACCAGGCTTTCCTGAATGGGAACGCCCTCCCTGCATACATTATACCTGGTGCAGGCATAATGTATCGCAGGGCTTTACAATGTGACACGTGATGCAATTGCCAAATTGGTTGTCAACCATGCTAGAATTCTGATAATTGGCAATTTTAATTTTTGACCTAACAATGCACGAGAAAGCCCCTGCATGTAAAGGTAGCCCCCCACATAAAGGGGCACACCTTAGACCAGGTTTCGACATCCAACCTAGAAATCTCCCATTTATTAATTTCCCCTTGTACTTGGTCAGATCATCATTTCATTACATTTTTTATTCCTAATACTTCCCCTAATATAATTCCTTCTTCAGGTAATATTGTGGCCAGAAACATGGGGTCGGGTGGACAACACTGAGTTCTGCTCCTCACTAAATGCTTCAGCCCCTATCGTTTAAGAGGAATCCCCCCACATCCAGGCTGAAAGCATTAACGCCTGGCTAGAATCTGCCAGAGATAGCGTAACCCCTTTCAAGAAAATCCAAATAAGAGACCCAGTGATGCTCACCGCTGGTTTTCTGGCTCTGCGTCAAGCTAAGCGCAAGTGGAGACGCAACTATTGTCCAGATAGAAGGCCATTTTTAAATCTGCACTTAGAGATTATAAAAACACTATCCTCCTGACCAAAGCAGAATACTTTTCTTCAAAAATTCTTACATCATCTAACAAAGCTAAGGACATCTTCTCTATAGGAGATGGACTTGTCAAACCAGATCAGGTCACTGCTAATCCCACCCAGCACAACTCTTATGTAATCCCCTTAATAAATTTTTTATTGATAACTAACATTGCCACAATCAAAACTAGCATTCCTAAGGTCACTATACCTGTGGATTCCCCATGTGCACAAACCGACCCAACTTACTTAGACCAAATTCTTCAAATCACCCAAGATGCCTTTTTTTGCTTTACTTAAAAAAGTCAGATCTGGTTCCCCTATGAATAGCTGTCCTCCCGATATTCTTCAAGAAGTTTTTTTACACTGGTCAGATCCCCCTTTGTTGCTTCTTAACAATTCCCTGACCCAAGGGGTGGTTCCCAACGTATTCAAAAGTGCGGAAGTTGTTCCTATCCTGAAGAGTGCTGATCCCTCAATACCAAGAAACTACCGACCAAGAAACTACCGACCCATATCTCTGTTGCCTTATCTGAGAAAAAATTTGGAAGCGACGTTGC
This sequence comes from Lissotriton helveticus, assembly GCF_964261635.1. Lineage (NCBI taxonomy): Eukaryota > Metazoa > Chordata > Amphibia > Caudata > Salamandridae > Lissotriton > Lissotriton helveticus. The sequence goes on along the minus strand of NW_027611659.1, from coordinate 1,943,487 downwards.
TAATTGCTTTAGCACTTTAATTGAGAATTCACAGTACTTGGATTCACATCATGCGGGATTTAGACCGGCCCACTCTACTGAGTCTGTCATCTGGGCAGCCCTAGATGAATTAAGAGGGGGGGCCGACCAGGGCTCCACTCAAGCCCTGGTGCTCCTATATCTATCGGCCGCCTTTGACACGGCTGTGTCGGCTGTGCCGGGATCCAGGGTCTGGCATTGAAGTCGGTCTCCTCTTTCCTCAGCAATCGCTTCCAAGCAGTTCATCTTGCCAACTTTTCTGCTGAGAAGAGAGGACTGGCCTGCGGGGTCCCACAGGGCTCGTCCCTCTCACCTCTCCTGTTTAATTTGTACATTTTTACCTGATTCTGGCCCTCGAAAGAGAGAGGTCGATGCCTCCCCATCATCAATGGCTAGTTTCCAATGCACAATGAATTTTATTAGTAATTGGAGGAATGCCGACCAGCTCAAATTAAATTCCAATAAAACTGAGCTTATTCTTACTGGTGGTTCATCCAATCCGTGGAATTCTACCTTTTGGCCTCCATTACTAGGGTGTCCCCCTTCCCCTGTGAGCTCGGTCAAAAGTCTAGGAATCATGATTAGTAATGAGCTATCTCTCGGCCTAAGTAGAACAGGGAGGTGCAGAGCTCTGAGAGCAGAGCTATCTCTCAGCCTACTTAGAACAGAGAGGTGCAGAGCTCTGAAGGCAGAGCTATCCCTCAGCCTACGTAGAATAGTGAGGTGCGGAGCTCTGACAGCAGAGCTATCTCTCAGCATACGTAAAACAGAGAGGTGCAGAGCTCGGACAGCAGAGCTACGTCTCAGCCTAGGTAGATAAGATAGGTACAGAGCTCTGACAGCAGAGCTATCTCTCGGCCTACATAGAACAGAGAGGTTCAGAGCTCGACAGCAGACCTATCTCTCAGACTAAGTAGAATAGAGAGTTGTGGAGCTCTGACAGCAGAGCTATCTCTCAGCCTACGTAGAATAGAGAGGTGCGGAGCTCTGAGAGCAGAGCTGTCTCTCAACCTACGTAGAATAGGGAGGTGCAGAGGTCTGACAGCAGAGCTTTCTCTCAACCTACGTAGAGCAGAGAGTTGCAGAGCTCTGACAGCAGAGTGTTGGACTTGGCCCTTCTTGCAGGTTCACCCCTGAACTTTTTGCCTTTTAATGTTACATCTAAGCGTGGGCGTAAAATCCGTTTTGTGGGCGAATTTGCGGATTTTTGCCAATTTCGCGTTCCGCGAATTGCGCGAAATTACCCAATAATTCGCAAATTCGCAAGCTACGAAATATTTTGCTTGGTCGCGCTTGAAAAATACAATATCGCGCACGCGGCGTTGACTCTGAGCCTGCCGAGTTTTGGTGTGCTGCGCCATTTTCGATCTTGCTGCGTGATCGCGCGAGAGTTTTTCGAACGCAATTACGTCATCGCGGCTTGCCATCTTGCACAGCGAGAGTTTGACAAAGCGAGTATGTCATAAATGCCCGCGACGGCACGCAGCTGACTCCTCAGATTGACATTTGGCTGCACTTTTTGGTGCAGGAGTCCATTTTTTGGGGTGGGAGGAAGGAAGTGCCTCAGAGTCTCCAACTTCCTGTTCCTGTCCAGCAGGCTCCTTCCAGTGCATTGTCCATGTACTGCCCACTTTTCATTTGGCTGTTGAGCTGGAAGGATGACTTTTTCTTGCTGCTGGTGGATTTTTGTATTTGAGGATTTTTTGGACTTTGGAGTTTGGATCACTTTTGGACTTGAGATTTTACTAGTAAGTTGGTGTTGTTTGTTTGGGGCATTGCAGTTGAGGCAACTCCAGTTCTAAACCTTTTTTCACAACTTTAACAAAATATATATTGTGGTGGTAGCTAGCCACAGTATCCAGTAGGCCCAGGGTTAGTCATGGGTGCATGATACAACTGTTTCTCTGATTTTTTTAACTTAATTCTCATTTATGTTTGGAATTTTAGCTCACTGTTATATGTTGTTTTTTTAATTTATTTTGGGGTGCCTGTAAAGCCTCACTAGCCAGTAGGCCCAGGGGTAGTGAGTGGTGCATGGCCATGTGCTGGGGGGCAAGGGGCAATTTTGAAGGCAGGCAGTGTTCTCAGGCCTGCACCCATTTTGCCTAGCTTTCATCCATTATGCCCAGGGGCAGTGAGTGGTGCATGGGCCTAGTCTTTCTGTTGGGTGTCTTGAATTTAAACATCATTGAGGACATGGCTGGCATGGGATTGTGGTGATTTTTATGTGTTTTTGAATTTTTGGGGGTGTTGTTGGGGACTGGGCATGTGGGTGGGGGCCATTTTGAGTGCTGGTACAGGCAGGGCCTGGCCATGTGCTGGGGGGCAAGGGGCCATTTTGAAGGCAGGCAGTGTTCTCAGGCCTGCACCCACTTTGCCTAGCTTTCATCCATTATGCCCAGTGGTGCATGGGCCTAGTCTTTCTGTTGGGTGTGTTGAATTTAAACATCATTGAGGACATGGATGGCATGGGATTGTGGTGATTTTTCTGTGTTTTTCGATTTTTGGGGGTGTTGTTGGGGACTGGGCATGTGGGTGGGGGCCATTTTGAGTGCTAGTACAGGCAGTGCCTGGCCATGTGGTGGAGGTCAAGGGGCCATTTTGAAGGCAGGCAGTGTTCTCAGGCCTGCACCCATTTTGCCTAGCTTTCATCCATTATGCCCAGTGGTGCATGGGCCTAGTCTTTCTGTGGGGTGTCTTGAATTTAAACATCATTGAGGGCATAGATGGCATGGGATTGTGGTGATTTGTATGTGTTTTTCGATTTTTGGGGGTGTTGTTGGGGACTGGGTGTTAGAAATGGGATCCCCGGCTGGCCAGGGCTTGCGCCAAAGTCAGTCAGAGACCACCACTCCTAAGTCAGGGCAAGGGAGTTACACGCCAAGATAACCCCTGCTCACCCTCTAGGTAACGTGGCGCGAGCAGCAAGGCTAAACTTGGAGGCAATGTGAGTTAAGTATTTGCGCACGCACCCCAGCAACAACACCCAAGGCCCACCACAAAGGAAACTCCACACAAGGTTATATATAAAAATAGCCTTTGTATTACACCAAAATACATTAGATAAAAACACACACTTTACAATGTGCCAACAGGCACGGGCAGAATTTACCACTGTCAGGGATCAGCACGTTTAGAACTAGCACTTAGTATATAGAACATAGAATATAAAATCACTTTAGCACACAACCAGTAATTACTGGTAACCAGGACCTCACTAGCACCACCTGTACTAGGAGAACAACCACCTAAGTATCACAATACCTGTAGGGGTATAAGCACATAACACATGATGCATAACATACATTCAGAGGTGTAAGGAACAAGGCACTTGATGCATAAACAACACATTCAGAGGTGCAGGGAAGGAAAACACATGATGCCTAAAAACATTCAGAGGTGTATCAAAGAACACAATTGCGCAAAATTCACATTAGTCACCACCTGTGACTGTCCGTAGGCCAACTGGCCTCGCAGGGGCTAGGACGCCCTGTGTCCCAAATGTCAGGGGCCTAAACGTAGCAGTTGCCCACAAAGTGCTGGGCAACTGGTGCAAACAATGGTGTGGCCAACAGGGTGGAGCCTCGCAGGATCTGGCCAAAACTCTTGTGTCCCCAAGAGCCTCTTGGCTCTAAACAAACAAAAATGGCCCCCCGAGCCTCTCAAAGAACTGGCACTCGAGCCTCTCTGGGCTCGTAAGACAACTGCGGTCGTGGAGCCTCGTGGGCTCGAAGGAGAATGCCCCCAAAACTGGTGGAGTCCCTCTCGGGGGATTCGACAACAAATGGGCCCTGAGCCTCTCGTGGGCTCTAAACAACTGATTGCCCCCGTTGAGCCTCTCAGGGCTCTGAACAAATGCGGCACCGCAAGCCTCTCTGGGCTCCTAGAAACAATGCCCCAGGTCGGAGTGAGCACACAGGGTGGGGGGCGGGCACCGGCAATGTGCCCCGACGCCCCCCTCTTCAACAAGCCACCCCGGGCCCCACTCACCGGCTCTGGGAGGCTGCTGGTCGTCTCCTCTTTACCGGCGGCCACACGGGGCTTCGGGGCTCTCCTCTCCCGGGCGGGGGTAGCGCATGGCGGGGCTCTCCCTCCTCATGGCGCTCGCTTCGCTTCGCTGTTCACACGGTCCCCCATCTCGGGACCGGGACTCGATGTGGAGCCTTCGTGGCTCCAGGACAGCAGTTCCCTCTTCCGGCCAGGCATCCAATCATGGCACAGCAGCGGGCGGGACTTCCTTCGCAAACAGGAAGTACCGCCCAACGCCAGGCACCCGGCCGCCTGACTTCCTTTTTGCGGCGTGAGGGCCGTGGCGGTGAATCTCGGGGGCATTTAAGAGGGGTGGGCACCCTCGAGATTAGTTCAAACCACAACAGCGAGGTGTGCACTCGCCAAACAACCAAATGAACGGGGTGGCACCCGCAATTAAGAATAAAGTGCAACGAAGCACTCTGGGGGACAAAAAGGGCAGGAGCGCTTCCCTCAGAGGGAAAACAACAGCGTTCTGCCCAGGCATGCAAAATAAAGCGCTCACGGGGTGCTAGGGGCAGCCACAGACCTGGGGCAAGGACAAAGGCACAGCAGAAGGTCCTGGGCATCAGGAGGGGCATGCAGGGCAGCAGCCCCCTCCTATCAGGACCCAAGCAGCCAGATCCATAAGAAAGGTCCATCAAGTATCCAGGGGCTGGGCAGGGCCCAGGGAGGCAAGCCTTCCCCTGGGCCCAAGCAGCAGCACGCCCCTGGTAGATTCAAGTCAGCAACCAGAACAAGAACATTTTCATGGGGTCACAGCCCCTCTTTTATACACCTTTTCCCTTTGTCTTCAGGTGCAGGGTGGGGGGAGAACCAGTCGCAGCTGGTTTTGGAGCACTGTGTTTACCTCTGCCACCCTTTCCATTCACCAGGCAGGCTAGGGTCATCAGTCGCACCACAGGGGGCGGAGCCAGCATTGTGTGGGAAAAGCCCAGCCCTATTCAGGATCCAGGTGCATTCCTCCCCAGCCATCAGCATGCTAATCTCTCCATTCACCACCGGGGCAGACCCACACAGACTCTTGGAGCCAGGCTCCCCAGCCAGCTTCAGCCAATCACGCACTAGAATACTCACTGCACAGAAGGCACATGTCTAGAAGTGGCACTTCCCCACCAGACACATACACGCCGCATACATCATCTTGCAGCATTCAATCACATGAGTCCGCACATACCAGACTCGAGCCTGTACACCCCACGCATCAGGAACTACCAGGGACACATATTTCCCATGCATTCCTATGGGAGGGCAGGCCTATCTCACACACTCACTCAGGGAGCGCACGCACTGTACACTGCGCCACAGTGTCAAAGTGCGCAAAGACCAGAAATCACTATAATTCAACGTAAAAAGTTCAGGGATGAACCTGCCAGAAGTGCCAAGTCCAACACACAACCCCCTTCCAGCCAAAACGCAGGGGAGACCAAACACCACCATGATGGACTTCCCTGCTTGGGGCGATAGAACACTGAGGCGGGCCCGCACTGCAGGGACACCCTCCGGTTCTACGCCACGTTGATCCATAAGACAAGCACATACTTAAAAAAAACAGGCCCAACTAGGCTACCCCACTGGTACTCTTTAGCTGTCCACAGCTAGGACCAGGCCCTAGGCCACTGGTCCTTGCCAATCCACAGAGTGGGGGGTAGTAACCCCTGGCCTAAAATAGCCATTCTCCACTTCCTTTCTCAGTGTAGTTCCAAACTACCACTGATCCTTCAACCTAGGGTCCGCACCCTCAGGCTGACCAGAGGTCACGGGCAAGAATGCCCCACCCTACCTCTACTTCTGAAGCACCTACCAGAACACAACTCTCCCACCAGTTTAGCACCTGACTTCCTCAGCAGCAGTGACCACGGTCAGACCACCACAAGAACGGTGTAGCGAGGCGTTGCACGTTGCGGTGCCCTCCAGTTGCGGTGCAGCCTATGGCTTGTTGACGGCGTCGAGATGACGTCGGTGAGCGCAGAGGCGGCGTGGCTCGAGGCGGACGTTGCTCAGTGCGGTACCTACAGGACACCAGGGTGGTCATGACTGAGTCACAGCTCCCTTAACTGGTTTACCACCTCGTATTCAAATTCACCGGATGCACAGGGGTCAGACTCCCTCTGACCCCCTTCCAGAGTTCCACACACTCCCAACTGGAGCAGTACTGCTAGACAACAGAACTACTGAAACCCTGTTCACTGATGTTCCACATTCTTCAAACACTCTGGGAGATCTTCCTCAAGTGACCTATTGGTACCGCCTAGGCCCCCGACCTGACGTTCCCTTCAGAAACATTCCAGGCCCTGACACTGCGTATCGGGCACCTGGAGACATGCAGTCCCACTCACTCCTTCTCCTCTTGAGACAGGACGTGAGCCCCTACACCGATACCTAGCTGGGCTACACTGAACCTCTTCCACCACACTGGGCTGGAAGACACCTCAGCCACTCCTTTTGGAATCACTACATCCCCTATGCCTCTCTCCTCCCAGAACTTTACCTACTCCAAAAAATATGTCTCTAAACAGACCACAGAAATCAAAAAGCAGACTCCACTTCTGCAGACGTTCTTGGGAAAAGTTCAACACACAGGACTTAGGTATCTGAGCAAAACAAGAGTACACAAGTATTCAGCAAGCTCCCCATCCCAGAGAACTCACACCACTTGTCCAGTGCAACACACGATTCATCCACACACACCCCTCCCCAGACTGGTAAGACAGTTTCTACCGCCCCTGATTTCTCAACCTGACCACCACGTGACACAGGTACCATTACTCCAGGTCAGGGACAGGGGACACATGCACTGGACACACTTATGCTGCCACCACTGGATCCCACCCTTCCTGGGGAGTCCAGAAAACACACTGCACTTAGGGTGATGATCTACCCTCCCGAGCCAGGGACACCTAACTCAAAGTGCACAAGAAACACATTTCCACAGAAATTACATTTTTAGCAACTTAAAACAATAATCCCCAAAATGTGGTCATCTAAAATGCAGAGTTTTGTAGTGCGGCCAGTTGCCACTGCAGTACAACGTAAACACAAATCCGGATCCCAACGCTGCCAGCCAATGTTAGAAATGGGATCCCCGGCTGGCCAGGGCTTGCGCCAAAGTCAGTCAGTGACCACCACTCCTAAGTCAGGGCAAGGGAGTTACACGCCAAGATAACCCCTGCTCACCCTCTAGGTAACGTGGCGGTAGCAGCAAGGCTATACTTGGAGGCAATGTGAGTTAAGTATTTGCGCACGCACCCCAGCAACAACACCCAAGGCCCACCACAAAGGAAACTCCACACAAGGTTATATATAAAAATAGCCTTTGTATTACACCAAAATACATTAGATAAAAACACACACTTTACAATGTGCCAACAGGCACGGGCAGAATTTACAGGGGATACGTACAAGACAGGGCCACATGGACCACTGTCAGGGATCAGCACTTTTAGAACTAGCACTTAGTATATAGAACATAGAATGTAAAATCACTTTAGCACACAACCAGTAATTACTGGTAAACAGGACCTCACTAGCACCACCTGTACTAGGAGAACAACCACCTAAATATCACAATACCTGTAGGGGTATAAGTAGATAACCCATGATGCATAACATACATTCAGAGGTGTAAGGAACAAGGCACATGATGCATAAACATCACATTCAGAGGTGCAGGGAAGGAAAACACATGATGTCTAAAAACATTCAGAGGTGTATCAAAGAACACAATTGCGCAAAATTCACATTAGTCACCACCTGTGACTGTCCCTAGGCCAACTGGCCTCGCAGGGGCTAGGACGCCCTGTGTCCCAAATGTCAGGGGCCTAAACGTAGCAGTTGCCCACAAAGTGCTGGGAAACTGGTGCAAACAATGGTGTGGCCAACAGGGTGGAGCCTCGCAGGCTATGGCCAAAACTCTCGTGTCCCCAACAGCCTGTTGGCTCTAAACAAACAAAAATGGCCCCCTGAGCCTCTCTGGACTCTTAAAACAAAGAACTGGGCTCGAGACCCCCAATTCTAACATTGGTGGCAGCGGTGGGATTTGCCCCCTGAACAGCGCCAAGTAACATTGGGTGCTACCCCCCTGAAAGAAGAACTGCTGTGAGTGCTGCCTTCCCCTGCAGTTCTAAATGGGAAAAGCGGAGCGCGTCGTGATTATCCGCCACGCACTCTGAGAGGCCCAGGGCACTACCGTCCCTCCAAGCACCGTGACTACCGACTGCCAAGGCCCCAAAAGCATCGCAAAGACCAGTCTCGCTGGCCCAAGCACCGTGACTGCCGCCTGCCAAGGCCCCAGAAGCACCGCAAAGACCAGCCTCGCTTGCCCAAGCATCGTGACTGTCGCCCAAACGAGCCATAGCTCGCACCGTGAGGAGAGGCCTCGCCCTGCGCCTGCTTGCCCCTTTTTAAACTGTGCTCGGGAAAGCGCCTGCCGCTGTCTGTGAGCGGCTGCGGCGCGTCGTGCAGTGAAGCCCGTCTCGACCCCCTTGACGTGCCCTGCAGCTTCGCCCGCACCCAGAGTGTGCCCCCTCTTGAAGGACCCCGAGGTGCTTTGCCCAAGTGACCCGGCCCACGCCGCAATGCCAACCTTCGGGCCCGAGCCGAGCCGTCGCTCTCATCAGCCCAAGAAGGAAGACACTGTGACGTGGGACGCCGAGCCGACCCCCAGCATTGCCTCCTCGACCCTCTTCAAATCTGTTAAGGTACTGTTGTTTGCCCCCACGGTGCGAGCGTCCTGCCCTTTGAAGCTCGCACCGCCCTTTGACCTTTGCAGCCCCGGGAGCCCCGCAGAGTGAAATCCGAGCCGCGGTACGAGCCGCAGCCCCAGCGAGGCTCGCAACGCTGAGAGTCCCCTGGGCGCCTGATACGCTCGTGAAGCTTTGCACCTCCTGTACGAGTCGCACACTGCTGAACGACTCGTACTCCCTGATAGACCCGGCCGGGCCGCACGCGTCTCACGCGAGAAGCGTGAGCTTTGGCAGGCCGGGCCCGTAGTGCGAGCAGGAAGTGCACAGGAAGCAACAAACCGTTCCCCAACGCCTGGGGCACCATCTACGGCACGGAGCAGCCTGGTGAGGACCGGGCTACCTCCTTTTAAACTGCTTTGACTGCCTGCAGTACCTTAAAGCTATCCTTGAGAGAGGTTAACCCCTTGGGAAGTATAAGAACTATTTTGAACAGCTAAACAAGAACTGTGGCAACCTGATAAAGAGTAACTGGATTTGCTATACCTGTATTGACAAGCCTGCCTAAAGTATATATATATATATATAAAGGAGATATATTTTTACAAGAATACAGTCTGGTATCATTGTGTGGTTGGTTGGTGGTTATTGTGTGTGATACTGCAAATGTTTAACCCTATGTGCTCTAGAGATTAGCCTTGACTGCTTGCACCACACTACCTAGAGGGTAAGCAGGGGTTATTTTTAGAGGGTAATTCTTCGCCCTGACTTAGAGAGAGGGTCCCTGCTTGTTGCAAGTACATACCTGCGCCAACCAGAGACCCCCAATTCTAACACTGGGCATGTGGGTGGGGGCCATTTTGAGTGCTGGTACAGTGAGGGCCTAGCCACGTGCTGGGGAACAAGGGGCGATTTTGAAGGCAGGCAGTGTTCTCAGGCCTGCACCCATTTTGCCTAGCTTTCATCCATTATACCCAGGGGTACTCTGTGGTGCATGGGCCTAGTCTTTCTGTGGGATGTCTTGAATTTAAACATCATTGAGGGCATGGAAGGCATGGGATTGAGGTGATTTGTATGTGTTTTTCGATTTTTGGGGGTGTTGTTGGGGACTGGGCATGTGGGTGGGGGCCATTTTGAGTGCTGGTACAGGCAGGGCCTGGCCATGTGCAGGGGGGCAAGGGGCCATTTTGAAGGCAGGCAGTGTTCTCAGGCCTGCACCCATTTTGCCTAGCTTTCATCCATTATGCTCAGGGGTACTCAGTGGTGCATGGGCCTGGTCTTTCTGTGGATGTCTTGAATTTAAACATCATTGAGGGCATGGATGGCATGGGATTGTGGTGATTTCTATGTGTTTTTCGACTTTTTGGGGTGTATAACTGATGTTCCTCTGTCTTCCATTGCTTTTAGGTGCACAAGAGAACCACCAGTGCCAGGAAGAAGTCCTGCAGCGGTGTGTGCAGCACAACGTCACGCGACCTCATGTGTGGTCACAGACAAGACAACTCTGCAACTCGTGCAACTGCGGCCTGCTGTTCTGACATCTGAAGAAAATGAGCCCAAAGAAAGGTGGCCGTAGCGCCTCAGCGAAGAAAGTTGCCAGTGCCACTGCCAGTAATAAATAGCAGAAGAAGCAAGTGGCACCACCTACCAAGGAGACGGATGTGCCCACCGACACCTTTTTAGGGAAAAAAAAACTACTCCTGCAGCAGCAGCGGTGTCCGCCGGCGTCCGCCTCATTGGGGTCAGTGCCACCACGCCAAGTTAGGTCCAAGACCATGAGTGCTGCTGCGGCAGCCACTTTGGTTGTTCAATCACCATCGACCAGTGATGTTGGCTCATCAGAAGAAAGTACCATCCATTCAACGCCTGGTGTAACTCAGTTGGCGAGTGTTCAACAATCACAGCCGCAACGACAACCACAAGTGCAACTAGTACAAGCACAAGTACATAGGCAAGGAGAGGCGCAAGCACATGGGGAAGGAGAGGCGCAAGTACATGGGCAAGGAGAGGCGCAAGTACATGGGCAAGGAGAGGCGCAAGTACATGCATAAGGAGAGGCGCAAGTAGAGGTGCCACCAGAGGTTCATGGAGCGGCACACCTGCCTACAACGCTTGTTCCTCCAGAAGTAGGGGCACATCAGGAAATTGATATTCAAGTGGAAGAATCATCCGAGGAAGCCACTCCTCCTGAGGATGATCCATTGTCTTCCAGATCCCTAGCAAGAAAAAGGTTAAGGAGGGCTGCTACTACTGCAAGTTCTTCTTCAAGCCCCCTTCATTCTGATGACCTTGATCTTGATTGGAACCCACCAATGCAGTCTGACAGTGAGGCACGCCATGAGCCGACAAAGGTAGCTAAGCCTAAAAGGAAAGTTCCCGCAAGGCTTTGACTTATGGTGGCTGATGATGAACAAGAAGTGGTGCCTTCTGCTGCTGATGAAGAGTCTGATGATGACCCAGTCATCACAGACGTCACTCCAGCCACAGCAGGCATGCAGCAGACAAACATTTTAACCCTAGCCCGAATGTCTGCTGAGCAGGATGTGGTCGGCGTGGCACTGGTACCACCACCAACGCAGTTAACTACAACACCAACACGACCTCCAGCTTCCATATTTTCTCGTCAAAAGGGACGGCAGGGACCTCCATCCAGCTCGACCTCCATTACCTCAAGTAGTGGTGCTGTAAGTGAACATCAGAAACAAATTCAGCCACGCCCATCCTCCGCTTAATCTGGCATTGAAAGTCAAAGTAGCGCCTCCACCACCAGCAGACATCTCTAGTCCCCAGTTTGGGACGTCTTTACTGTTAGCAAAAAGGCGGAAAACATGGTTGTTTGTTTGGTTTGTAAAGTATCAGTTAGTCAGGGTAAGCTTGGTACCAACTATGGTACCGGAGGCCAGAGAGATCATCTCAAACAACACCACCCTATCCAGCGGTATAAGCACCTAAGTGACATCGAGGAAGCCAAAACCAAAACAAATCCAAATGTATCCCTTGATATTGAATCTGATGATGACGAGAGGCTGATCGTGCAGGGGGAAGTGAAGAAGCGACAGACATTTTTTCTGGTACACCCAGTACCCCTGTCAGCAGCACTGCAGTGGTAGTGCCCACACCCTCTACCCCTGCAACATGTATGAGGCACACTAAGAGTCTGGGACAGACACCAATGCAAAAAACTAAATCAATGAGCCTAACTGGTTTGAAGTCTGCATCATCATCATCATCATCATGTAAAATGGTCCAGCCCACCATTAACAGCATGTTTTGGTCGGATGGGCCATTTGAACGCAACCACCCAACGGTGCGTCTGTATAACGCAAAGCTGGCTAAAAGTCTAGCGCTGGACCTTCTCCCTTTCTCTTTCGTGGAAGGGGTGGGTTTTCGTGAATTGGTGGCAATAGTCTGCCCTAAATGGAAGGTTCCTAGCCGGTCCTATTTTGCAAGGGTTGCTGTTCCAGCACTACATCAAGATGTGCTGGAGGTGATTGGTGCAGCTATTCTGAAGAGTGCTGTTCACACTATCCACATGACAACAGACATGTGAACCAGTTGCCAAGCCCTTGATTACATGTGCATTACTGCACACTTGGTCTCTTTTGCAGGGGTCGAAAAACTGTTAAAATACAAAGATGTTGACACGGAGGAAGTTTTTCAAGCTACTCGCAAACATGCAACAGTAGGCATGTTTGCCATGGAGAAATCTCACACTGCACCTAACCTTTTGGAGGAGTTTAACAGGAAGGTCAATGAATGGCTGCATCCAAGAAACCGCACAGGTGGTTATGTTTCCACGGATAATGGCAGTAATATAGTTAAGGCCATGGACAACGGTGGCTATTTCAGAGTGCCGTGTTTGGCGCACAGTATTAACATCGTGGTGCAAGCCTTCTTGAAAACAGAAGAGCCAGTCGTCAAAGTACTGACCATCTGCAAAAAATCTGCACACATTTCAACCATTCTTTTAAGGCCCGGAAGGAGCTGAGGAGCCTACAATATGAACGTAAACTGCCAGTCAAAGGACTAATCCAGGAGGTGGCAACACGTTGGAACTCACCTTTTACATGCTTGAGCGTTTGTCTGAGCAGTGGGAGGTAATACATGAGTTTGTCTTTAAACTGGGTTGTACTCACAAAGACTTGATGCTAGAGTTGGAGGAATGGAAGCTAATTGCAAGCCTGACAGACATGCTTCGTCCTTTTGAGCTCTTCACGCGTGAAGTCAGCAGGGAGGACTGTTCTTTGAGCAAAGCTATCCCATTGTTGCGCATGCTAGAGCACCAACTGAAGGAGATGTCGTCAATGTTCCGAGATGATGGTGAAAAGCGAGTAGCATATGGTTTGGCGGAGAAGTTATTATGGCGCCTACTTGACAATGAAAGGCTTAAAAAGATACATACCGAAAAACATTACATTTGTGCCACTATTCTTGATCCACGGTACAAAAAGGCACTGCCCACCAATACTTTAATTCCTTTTTCTGAAGCAGATGTTTCAAAGTACAAACATTGGCTAGCTGTGTCAGCCACTCGGTTCCAAAAAGACCGGCAGAACCTTCAAGGAGGCAGCACAAGTACAACTGAATCAGCAGGCCATCCGGCATCAAGTTCCACTTCTCAATCCATGGCCGAAGGGAGTCACTTTCCCTCACAGCTGTTAACGACACTAGCAACCATATCATCATCCTCACCTGCACCAGGCCGCAAACAAATATTGTCGGAAGGGGATTGGCTAACTCAGCAAGGGTTAGCTCGGTCGGATGAAAAGGTTGCAGATGGTACGCAAAGTGGATCAACCCTGGAGAACCTTGAGTCGGTGGTGCAGGCCTATCTGGATGACCCAACAGAGGTCTGTCATAATGTCAGAACCGTAAAGGATACACTGGTTCGGCCCCCTCAGGAACAGACGCTAATTCCTCAGTCCCCCTCTAGCCAAGACCCAAGACCGCTTAGATATACAGTCTTCAGTCCTCACCAGCAAGGGAAAGGGGAAGTGGACAGACAAAACAAGAGAGACTTCTTCCTCGTCAGGTTTGCTCGAACAGCCCTCAGGTTGGACTCGCTGCAAGGAAAAGACAATTCTTTAGCCTTCTCTACTTAACAAATTTTAGTTACTCTGTCTTATTATTATTATACCCTCTATGTCTTACCTAAGCAAACTAGGAAGATAGCCACTCTCTATAAGTGATGTCTGGAGAATTACTACTGGTTCACTGGAAGAATGAACTCTGGTCTTTGGAATTTTCGTGACTAGAACAATGCTTCAATGCACTCTGTGATCTGTGAAACTCAAGTTATAACTCTGAAGGTACAGTCTTTCAACTCTGAGAATATTTCAGAAAACTCCACAGGAAGTAGTCTTTCATCTCATGTTTTTTTTCTCTCTGGACAAGATTTTGGAAATTCACGTTTTTAATCAAAATCTTTCTCCTCAAGATGTCTCAGTAAGGCTCTTGACGCAATGCTCATCAGCCTCTTTGCCAAAGTGAGTTCTAAAGCGTCTTTAGTTCATTGCCTGGAGACTTCTCTCAGATAACTCAAAAATAATACTCTTACTTTAAGGTCTTTGAGGGAACTTCTCTTGACTGAAGTTTTTCCCCAGCTCTGACTCCGCCACACAATTTCTCTCCTGAACTCCGACAACGGGACTCTTCCAGCTTTGACAATACTGAAGGGAAAAAGGCGAATTAGGAAAAGTCTTTTTCTATAATACAAAGCGTAATGTGTTACTTTCCTTAAGGTTTCAGTTCAGCCGCCTTGTACACAAAAACTCTGGTCAAAAGAACTTTCTCTGAAGAGAGCGTGAGGTAAGCACGCGTCTCCGGTATTTTCCTCAGTTGAAGTGCGCAGCGCGAATTGCGCGCGTGCGCGATATGCAGACACTCTCGAATCAACTGCAAAGTAAACCGCCACGCAGGAAACGGAATGACTTCCGCACTCCCAAGATGGCGGACCTCCGCAGCGCTGTCACTAGGAATCTCAATGAAGTTTTCCAACAAGGGTTTTTTAGCTTGCACCTTCTGCTCAATCCACCCTTCTGGCGAGGGGGTGGACGGATCCTGACAGTACCTCCCACCAAGGATGCTCTCCCCAGCCGGGCTTTAGAAGGATGAAGTTTATGGAAGTCTCTGAGCAACTTGGGGGCATGGATATTGTCACTTGGCTCCCAAGATCTTTCCTCTGGACCAAAATTCTTCCAGTCAACCAGATAGTATAGTGTGCCTCTTCTGAACCTTGAGTCTAGGATTTTGTGTACTTCAAACTCTTCCTCACCATCTACCTGCACTGACTTAGGAGTTAAGCCTACTCTCAAATGCTCTGGGCTTTTCTTAATTAAAGAGACATGAAAGGTGGGGTGAATTTTCAGAGAAGAGGGCAGGTGTAGCCTAACCGTTACTGGACCTAACATTTTCTCCACTGTAAAGGGCCCTAAAAAACGGGGTTGGAATTTTCGATTAGCTTTTAATCTCAAATTTTTTGTGGACAACCACACCTTTTCTCCTGGGCAAAAAACCGGATCTTCTCTCCTCCCTTTATCTGCATGTTTTTTATAAGATTCCTTGGCCTTGGACAGGTTTTCTTTAACTTGGGCAAGGGACCTCTGCACTCTAGAGACTATATCATCCACTGCAGGGACTGAACTCTCTTCTTTTTCTACAATCAAAGTAGGGTGTCTACCATAATTTATATAGAAAGGCGAATAACCAGTGGAAGAGTGAACAGAGTTATTATAAGCAAACTCTGCAGCCCACACCATCTCAGACCATTCCATCTTTTGATCCAATAGGTATAGTCGCAAGTACTGCTCCAATTCCTGATTCACTCTTTCCGTTTGGCCATCCGTTTCTGGATGGTAGCTTGTAGAAAACCGAGTGTCTATTCCTAATCTGTGGGTAAAGGCCTTCCAGAAATGCGAAACAAACTGAGTTCCCCTATCCGAAACCAGGACCTTGGGAATTCCATGCAACCGCACAACATGTTGGGAAAAAAGCTGTGCCAAAGTGGGTGCATTTGGAACCTTCTTCAAAGGGATAAAATGTGCCATTTTAGAGAATACATCGACAAACACTAAAACTACGGTGTAGCCTAAACTAGAGGGTAGTTCCACTATCAAATCCATTGATACCGTATGCCAGGGGTGAGGTGGCACCGGTAGTGGTCTTAACTTCCCCTGAGGTGATCTCCTATCTGCTTTTCCTCGCAAACACCTCTCACAAGAAGTTACATATTGCCGGATTTGCGGTTTCATGTCTGGCCACCAAAAATTCCTCTCCACCAATTCTGTGGTCTTGAGAATTCCTTTATGTCCTGCCAATAGATGATCATGACAAGATTCTAACGCCTTTTCTCGGAGCTCTGATGTCGGTAGAAACAAACGCTGATCCTGATATGGCAACCCATCTCTGATTTCTCGACCCTGCTCTTCCTGAGACCAGTCTTGCATTTCTTGAATGGACATACTTTCCTGCACCTTGTCCCGCAGATCACTTGCCGTGGTTACCATAACAATCTTTTCCTCCGGAATGATGCTCTGTTCCTCTCGTCCAGTTTTCTCTGAGGCGGCTGAATCTATCCTTGACAACGCATCCGCCTTGGCATTACTCTTTCCAGGGCGAAAGGTAAGGACGAAATCAAAATCCGCAAAAAACAATGACCATCGTAATTGTCTGGCAGTTAAGGTTCGAGCTGACTTGAGGAACTGTAAATTTCTGTGATCCGTAAAAACAGTTACTTTATGTCTCGCTCCCATCAAATAATGGCGCCATTCCACAAAGGCGCTCTTTACAGCCAAAAGCTCCTTGTCAGCGATTGAATAATTACACTCAGGAGGATTGAGCTTGCGAGAATAATACGCCACCGGATGTAACTGACCAGTATCAGGATGCCGCTGTGACAAAATTCCTCCAATGGCAAGATCAGAAGCATCTGCTTCTACATAGAAGGGGTCTTCGGTTCGCGGATGCAACAGTATGGGAGCTTGAGTAAATGAATCCTTCAGAAATTGAAAAGCCTCCTCTGCTTCTTCCTTCCATTCAAACTTGACTCCTTTTTTTAAGAGTCGAGTAATGGGGGTCACCTTCTGTGAAAAATCTGAGATAAATCTCCTGTAAAAGTTCGAGAATCCCAAAAAACTCTGCACTTCTTTTACCGACTTGGGAGAGGGCCAGTCCTGGACTGCTTTGATCTTCGTGACATCCATGCTCACTCCTTCAGGGGATAACACAAAACCCAAAAACTCTACTCTGGTGACATGGAAGGCACACTTTTCCAGCTTGACGTAAAGGTGATTCTCCAATAACTTACTCAAGATTGCTCTTACATGAGGAATGTGCTCTTCCATACTGTTGGAGAAGATCAAAATGTCATCAATGTAAACCACTGCCACTCGATCCAAAAACTCCCCCAACACGTCATTCACGAAATGTTGGAAGGCAGCAGGAGCATTACAAAGGCCATATGGCATCACCTGATATTCGAATAATCCATATCGAGTCCGAAACGCTGTCTTCCACTCATCTCCTGAAGCCACTCTAATGAGATGGTATGCTCCCCTAAGGTCCAACTTGGTATAGACCTTAGCATTCTTGACCTGGTCCAACAGCACTGAGATTAAGGGGAGCGGGTATCGATTCTTGACAGTTACTTGATTTAAGGCTCGGTAGTCAATACAAGCCCGCAGATCTCCATCCCGTTTCGGAATAAAAAAAAGAGGCGAGGAGACCGGGGACTGTGAGGGTCGGATAAATCCATTGGTCAAATATTTGTCTAGATATTCCTTCAGGAAACGATTCTCCGTCTCTGTGAGCGCATAGATTCGACTGCAGGGCAGAATTGCTCCAGGCTCGATGTCAATCTTGCAGTCGTAGGGTCGATGCGGAGGAAGGGTTTCTGCTTTCTTTTTATCGAACACCGTTGCTAAGTCTTGATACTCAGCTGGAATTGACTTAACTTCCACTGCACAGATTTGGGCCGGATGAACAGAAGCTAAAATCTTGACCTGTGACTCCTCTTCTGGAACCTTCTCCTTACCAAAGCAATGTTCGACACAATAAGGTGAAGTCATTTCAATTGTTCTTCGACTCCAATCGATTCTTGGATTGTGTTCTGTTAGCCAAGGAAGTCCCAATATCAACTGGAACTGTGGTGCGTCAATCAAGTTAAAGGTGATGTACTCTGAATGCCCTTGTAAACCTGTTAATCGAAGTAGCTCTGTTTCATGAGTGATAGGCCCCGAGGACAAGTTGGTGCCATCCACTGCTCGCACAGGTTCTGGAGTAACCTTCTTTACAAACTGAATGCCATGCCGTCTGGCATACTTTAAATCACAAAAATTGCCTGTTGCTCCTGAGTCAATCATGACAGACACCTCTTTGATTTCTTGATCTCGAAATTTCACCACAAAAGTCGCAATTAAATGTGGAGCAGCCGACTGGAGGGTATTCATAATATGCTGAGATTTTTGAGTTGACTTTTCTGACGCTTCGACCCGTGCAACTCTCTCTACGGGCGAAGCCGATCTTTTACTGGCTGCGATGTCTTTAATCTTTTCGGACACTCTCTGACAAAATGCCCAGAACCTCCACAATAAATACACAACAGGGAGTTCCTCCGTCTCTCCTTTTCTTCCTTTGACAACGGACCTCGAACGGATCCAATTTGCATGGGCTCTTCTGCGGACGTTGTCTCAGAACTCTTTTGAGAATCACTTCTCATTCGATCGAATCGAGGAGGTATGGGTCTAAAGTCCTTCCTTTTTTCATGTTTCCGCTCATTTAATCTGTGATCCAATTGCAACACCAAGTCTATGAGAGCGGAAACCTCTGTGGGACGCTGTGGTATTTGAGCAAGAGCATCTTTCAACTCGTCTCGAAGGCCTCTGTAAAAAATTGCAGCTCTTTTCTCCTCTGGCCAATTAGTTTCCACTACCAACTTATTAAAGTTAGCCAAATATCCCACCAAATCTCGATTTCCTTGCTTAAGGTCCAACAGCTCATTATCAGTGGATTGAGCACAAGATCGTCGATCGAAAATTCGAGCAAACTCCACCTTGAAGTTTTCGTAATTGGTTAGGATCGGATCTTTTTTGGTGACCAATGACATTGACCAAGCAGCCGCATCTCCCGTCAAATAAGACAATATGAATGCTACCTTAGCCTGATCGTCTGTGAATATTACAGGGCGACACAAAAAGTGTAGGGAACACTGCGTCAGAAAAATTTGGGCCTTCATCGGATCCCCCCCATACCTCTCTGGGGCTGCCAAAGGAATGACTGGGGAAATAGAGTGAATTACTTGAGTCGAAACCCCCGACGAGGATGACTGCTGTGGTGTAGCGGTTCTAGGTAACGGCCCTGTCGTTGATAGACCTTCTAACCTCTGACGAATTTGCATGGTTTCTAAACTAGATCTTTTAACTTCCTCTCTTAAAGATTTATTCTCCTCTAAGGCACTATTTAACTGCACCTGCATACTTCCTAAAACTTCACTCAAGGTTTTTAAATCGAAGCCTTCCGACATTCTGTCCGGGAGGAGACCTGATTCCTCAATAGAGGCAGGCACTTCAATCTGTCAGAACCGTAAAGGATACACTGGTTCGGCCCCCTCAGGAACAGACGCTAATTCCTCAGTCCCCCTCTAGCCAAGACCCAAGACCGCTTAGATATACAGTCTTCAGTCCTCACCAGCAAGGGAAAGGGGAAGTGGACAGACAAAACAAGAGAGACTTCTTCCTCGTCAGGTTTCCTCGAACAGCCCTCAGGTTGGACTCGCTGCAAGGAAAAGACAATTCTTTAGCCTTCTCTACTTAACAAATTTTAGTTACTCTGTCTTATTATTATTATACCCTCTATGTCTTACCTAAGCAAACTAGGAAGATAGCCACTCTCTATAAGTGATGTCTGGAGAATTACTACTGGTTCACTGGAAGAATGAACTCTGGTCTTTGGAATTTTCGTGACTAGAACAATGCTTCAATGCACTCTGTGATCTGTGAAACTCAAGTTATAACTCTGAAGGTACAGTCTTTCAACTCTGAGAATATTTCAGAAAACTCCACAGGAAGTAGTCTTTCATCTCATGTTTTTTTTCTCTCTGGACAAGATTTTGGAAATTCACGTTTTTAATCAAAATCTTTCTCCTCAAGATGTCTCAGTAAGGCTCTTGACGCAATGCTCATCAGCCTCTTTGCCAAAGTGAGTTCTAACGCGTCTTTAGTTCATTGCCTGGAGATTTCTCTCAGATAACTCAAAAATAATACTCTTACTTTAAGGTCTTTGAGGGAACTTCTCTTGACTGAAGTTTTTCCCCAGCTCTGACTCCGCCACACAATTTCTCTCCTGAACTCCGACAACGGGACTCTTCCAGCTTTGACAATACTGAAGGGAAAAAGGCGAATTAGGAAAAGTCTTTTTCTATAATACAAAGCGTAATGTGTTACTTTCCTTAAGGTTTCAGTTCAGCCGCCTTGTACACAAAAACTCTGGTCAAAAGAACTTTCTCTGAAGAGAGCGTGAGGTAAGCACGCGTCTCCGGTATTTTCCTCAGTTGAAGTGCGCAGCGCGAATTGCGCGTGTGCGCGATATGCAGACACTCTCGAATCAACTGCAAAGTAAACCGCCACGCAGGAAACGGAATGACTTCCGCACTCCCAAGATGGCGGACCTCCGCAGCGCTGTCACTAGGAATCTCAATGAAGTTTTCCAACAAGGGTTTTTTAGCTTGCACCTTCTGCTCAATCCACCCTTCTGGCGAGGGGGTGGACGGATCCTGACACATAATGAGAACCCATTGGGATATTGGTATACGAAAAGCTCAAAATGGCGACTGATCACCAACCTGGCTCTAAATTATTTGTCTTGCCCACTCGCAAGTGTGTCTTCTGAACGTGTTTTCAGTGCTGCTGGTGCCATTGTTACTTCAAAAAGGACCCGCCTTTTGCCCAAAAATGTGGAGGTTAGCAATAATCAAGATGAATCAGCACTTCATACCACCCGATTACAAAATACGTGAATGCACGCAGGAAGAAGAGGACACCGACTTAGGTGACGACGACGGAAGTTCTTCTCGGTCACCAGACCTACTCCCGTCTCAATTCATAGACTTGGAGGATTAGCTCTGCTTCCCTGACACCAAGGACTGAAAATTACTTCCTTTTTTTCTGTACTTATTCACTTTTATTCCTGTGTGTCTTTCTTTGTTTTGCTACTTTTACCACAACAAAACTCTAATCACCTAATCACAATAAGTCCATCATTAGCACTGTCTTCATCTTATTTTCCTTATTGATTTGAAGGTGCCGCAGTCTGCATTCAGATGTTCACAAGTTCACAACTCAATCATGCTCCTCTATCTCCTCCTAGTCCAGACTCCCCCTATCCATTTCCTTCAAGTCAGATGGATGGATTATGGAGAAAAGACAAACTTTGTCTTCGTAGACTAGTCCCCTCAAGTGGGACTGAAATAACTGACTGACTACATGCTTGCTGATTGTTGACAGACCTACTTATCTTTTAAATGATATTCTTGTAAACTTGAACTTACTTCTACGAGTGTGAATATGTGCGTTTGTTTGATCTGTCCTTCAAATTCATCCCTCCTGCTATTTGATACGTCTTCGCTATTTTTAACACTAATTTAATGTTCTAAGTGTTTATTCTCTGAGGGCAGAGAGGCAAGTGAAATTGCGTAATGACTGCAGCCCTTTACTGCCAACTTGTTCCTTCGTAGTTACTAGAAAGTTGCAGTAAGTAGTAGTACTACTTTTCAGTAAGCTAACCATCCATTTAGTAAACAACTTCTGGCATGCAGTAGTGCACTTCCTTTATGTCCCTTTAAAGGTTTATCAATATCTTCAAATCCAAAGATTTGTTTCTCTTCATTTGTTGTTTGACTGTCCATGCTGTATTTTTTTTCCTCTCTACCAAACTTTCCCAAAAACCGCCATTCCCATCCAATTTTCAAACCCTAACCCTCTTCCCCCGGGCTGTGTGGTATTTCATTGAGGTGTGACTGACAAAAACAATAAATTCCACACACTTGCTGGGGAGGACAAGGTCAAAGCAACCAGAAGTTCATGTGGGCCATCGTGGATTGATAAGAACATCCTCCTCCTACATGACGTGAACAATCAAATGCTTAATGCCTACCTTATGTTGGCACTGCTTAGGCTACAATTTAGGGCACTGTTCTGTACCGTACTATCTATTGTACTGTTTCTAATGCTACGCTCAGGCCACTCAATGTTTAATTTCCTCTTTTTTTCATATGGTGATACTGCAAGTGTGTACTACTACTGCTACCAGCACAACGATGATATTGCATCCGTCGAGGATTCAAGTCAACAACCAACCTTAATCACCATTTGCAATGCAGCCAGCCCTGGGGCTACCAACCCGATTCTCAAACACGAATCACAGGTAAGATAAGCATTTTGGAGAGGTAGAATAATGGGCTAGGACTGGGAGGAGAGCAGAGATTGCCAGTACCTCTAGTAAAGTACTAGTAGGGCTACTGAATTCACTAACTCGGTTACTGGCACGTTGGTACATTTCAGGACTAGATGTTTCGTTCATGCTGGTAAGTTGGAAGAAACCAAACGTCCAGTAACCACCGCCCACACAAAATAATATGAACGCGTATACTATGTTTTCGTATGAAAAATAATTATTAAGAAATATATTGAGGTAGTCAAAAAATGAAATAAATTAACCCAACTCACCCCCCTACCTAACCCCAACCAATGTCCAAAAGTCCAAAAGTCCCCTTTCCCAAACACCCAATTCCCACCCCCCCAACCGTCTTTAAAAATGGGGCAAGGGACAGTCACTTCCTCCGGTGGCGTAGTTTTGCAAGCTGTTGCTTCATGTCCCGCTGCTCTTTGCGGAGGTCCCGGAGCTGGCGCTGTTGTTTTTCGGCCAACCGCTCCAGGTAGTCCACTCTTTTGCGTAGTCGGTGCATGAACGATCCAGGATCTGGGGGGGCGCTGATGTTGTTGCTGCTGTGCGGCGGCGGCGGGAGGCTGTCGGGCCATGGCTCTATTTGGCTAGAGGCTTCTGGCTGGTGGACCCGGGGGCAGTGGAGGAGGATGTAGATGTTGATGTCTCCTCATGCTCCCAAGCCCATAACCGCTGATACTCGACACATATAGCCTCCAGATTACGTGCTCTGGCCCGGACAGCCATCTCCTTACGGGTGAGCTTTTTGGGAGTAGCATCTATGAAGAAAGAAAGAAAAATACTGTAGCCAATAGTCTTTAACATAAAGTCAAAATAATTCAACGGAAGGTTGACACTCAGTAACACCAGCAAGTAGCAAACACAGTATAACATTTTGGCATGTATCTTTCCGAGGTCTTTGTAAGCCTGTGACACTGTGAGTTTCAGGAATTCCACTAGCAGCACTATAGGGTGACTCTCTACTACATACATAGTCAGAGAGTACTAAAAAAAGGCCTTTTTTACTATTTTTCTCTTGTTTTGCAAAAGAAATTACTGGTACGTGAACTTGTGGTAGCCGCCATAATGGCAGCTCACTCAGCTTTCACCCAAGAAATACAGACACAGGCCATGATGATGCAGTCTCGCAGTACTTTAAGCAGTACATGCAGGTGGGGATAGGAATGTCTTACTTTTCTATAGGGGTGGCACTGCCACTGGCCATACTTCATACACTCAGCGTCTGCTCTACTACATCATACACCTCTGCTATCGACGAGGAGGATAAAGAAGATAACATCCAGGCTTCCAAAGTACGTCTATGATTCTTCTTAATGTCTCAAATGTACCAAAATTTATTTTTGTCAACAACCAACTAACACCCTTTTCATTATATTTTGGAAACCGACGTCTTATTTCTGATGTTGAAATGCACTCAACCAAACCATTCTTTACAGTCGTAAATAAATATTAAGACTCGCTCGTCCTTCTTTAACTTTTCGTTCTTCACATCCCTAAACTACATCTGATATCACTTGGCTTCACAATAAAAATTTGCCAGCTGAGTTGAAGTGAAATAGAGGGGGCCATTGGTTACCAGAGAAGTACCGCCGCTAATGCTATTAAAAGTCAAGGTTGACTGTCTTCTCCGTGATAGCCCAAAAAGTAGTTCTAAATTAGTAAATGTTATTGACAGTACAGTGTACTTATACTAGTGTACTGTGTACTACTGTACAGTACATCATACACTCCTTTACGAGCCTACTCAAAAAGAATTCAATAAGTAAGGAGGATAATAACTTACCACCATCCGCCGCCGCTGAGTCTTCCCCCCCAGCTCCTCCTGTTGGCGCCGCCGCATCCAAAGTGGACCCCTCCGCACTGCTGGCCCCGGCACTGGTGGTCATCTGTGCCGCATCAGATGTTGTGACGTCTAGGAAAAACATGTCATATTTTCAGATGCCATACACAACCCCCTATTTTGTCACGGAATGGAAGAAAATGTTACATAACACATTTTTTATTACTGGGATTGAAAAAAAGTAAAGTTTTTGGGGAGGGTGTTAACCTTTTATATGCTTATTCCATTAAATGCTACACTTCTTCTTATGACAACTGATGAATGCTTGCTTAAAGTGCACCATTTTTCTCATTACAGAAAGAAGATTCCATTGCCCTTCTGCCAGACGATTCACCAACTACTACTGACTGAGTCATCACCATCAGTACTTTAAGTACTTTAAAGAAGGTGGGGGCTCACGCACAGTTATTCTAATAATTTCCTGTGTCTGTTAACTATTATTAAGTTTGAGTCATACTAATTTCATTCATGGGAACGTTGTTAAAACTTTAACGTCATCTTCATCCATCAGAATACTACGCTATTAAAAATAAAGAAATAATGTTTTCATTTCTTAATTGAAAATAAAACTTTAAAACTAACAAACACTGCGTGGTTTTTGTTCACGAGTGAGTGAGCGGAAAGGTTTGAACTACTGCACTTGGCAGTCATGTTTCAGTGACTCAGATAGGCCGGGACTCGGAGGTAGTCTTCTTCTGTTCTTCTGGGTCGTAAAATGATTGGTCAGACATTCTAGATAGTCGGTCAGGGGAATGGGGGTTCAACTTCTGTTCGGACTGAGGTATGTCGAATGTCGAACTGCACCTATCATCAACAATGTCCTATTTATCTTGTCCATACTTCTTTGTGTGCAGAATAGTCCCTGAAACACTAGCGGTATGGGATGTGCTCCTCTCAAATCAAAAAGGCAACTGCTACCTTTTACTTGGTGTAAACAATGACATTTTGTTGTTGGAAATTGTCAAAGCACTTACATTAAGAAGACTGGAATAGATAGCAAGGGCAACCCAGAGGACTGCACTCAGTGCCTAGAGCTATTGCTGTATCAGAGTTTTGTTTCACACCGTTTGCCGAATGGGCAAGCTTAGCTACCTACACAGACCGACTCATAATTGTAAATAGTAGTAGCACAGAGAGTGATGGTAGTGGCAGGATAAGAATGTAGAAAGTAGTCTACATTAGAAGAAGATCAAAGACTATTTTGTAAAACATAGAATTATTAGGAACCAGTTTTTAATGAATAGGAGCTGTAAAAGTTAGTGAAGTATAAGTATTAATATAACAATAGAACAACTTACTGGGGCCAGCAGAAGAGCCTGCAAGGGACTGAGCCTCTCCACCTTCTGCCGCCGGAGTCTCTGTCACCGCTGTCGCCTTGCCCCTGGGAGTTGCTGCTGGTGATCATGAAATAATGAAACACAACATGGATGATTGTTTTTTGGGAAATATTTGATTTATTTGTACTCAATCTAAAATTATGTTGGGGAAACAAATTAACATCAATTGCATCTGATCTGGTCAACTAGGAGGATAGTAGTACAGTATTGCAGGATTCGCAGACCATCTAATAGGAAAGTTATGTAATTCACTAACTACATCAACAACAAAAAGGTTCTACGATGACTGCCATCACTCAGCAGCACGAGACGTCGCGTGACAGACACAGTCCGTCATCATGATTGCAGACCACTAACAAATGTCCTATAACAAGTAATAAATAATATACTCAACGTATCAATCCACCACTATCTCTTCAAAGTGGCAGCAGCAGGCGTACAAAGAAGGACTAGACTTGAGTCTACTGTCTCTAGCATTATGCAGTAATGCTCTCAAATGACTAAAGAGTTGCAAA
Source organism: Lissotriton helveticus (assembly GCF_964261635.1). Classification (NCBI taxonomy): domain Eukaryota; kingdom Metazoa; phylum Chordata; class Amphibia; order Caudata; family Salamandridae; genus Lissotriton; species Lissotriton helveticus. The sequence continues at coordinate 1,917,611 of NW_027611659.1, read as the reverse complement.
CAAGTAAGCATAGTAGCAACGCCAATAACCAGGCGAGCACCTGCAATGACAGAAGCTATTTAAACATTAACTTACCTGCAATGTAATCGAATCAGCAGCATTCGTACGCTTCAGGAAAAAAATAGATTAGCAATATAACATAGCAGAAGGAAAAAAGTAGTTATTAAATAGCTACTTACCAAGGCCAGGGATCTCCACACCGAGCAGGTCGAGCATGTCATGCTCCCGGTCCAAGATGTCACTCCACCGGTTCATCACTTGCTGGTAGGTGCACCGGACCCCAGACTCCTTATACATGCGCCGGCACACCTTCTCCCACAGCTGGCGACGCTCCCGGAGGCCGTAACCCGAAGCAATGTGCCCACCTGTTGCCACGGTTTTAGGGAGGTGGACTTGCACAAACACCATCAAGGCGGCCACCTCCACCGCGGAGAAGATCTCCCTGGCCTGGACTTCCTCCCCCCTCAAACGCCCGCAAGGGAGCCGGGTACGGGGTGCTGGGCCCTTCCCCTTGCCCTTGTCGCCTCCCTTAGCCATGGTCCTGGGCACAAGAAGGAAAGAAGAATAGGTGTGAAAAAAATAAGAGAGAGAGCGTAAGAAATAAAGTAGGTAATAAAGTAACAAAAAGTAAAAAAAACACAAAATACGGATGTAGGAAATTGAAGAGAGAGATAATAAGCAAAAAAAGACAAAAAAAGTTCAGAAAAACATAGGATTACGAAGATGTGAGATGGATAGAAAGGTAGCATGCCCAAAACCATAGCAGTGAATGAAAAACAAGATGGCCACGCCTGTAGAGGACCGCGTGGGTGAGTTTGTGCGATATTTTCCCCGCGAGCACGCAAAAACGCCCATGAACACGTAATCGCGCGCCGCATACGACGCGAGCATGCAACAAACGCCCGGAAACGGAAACACGTCACGCAAACAAGATGGCCGCGCCCAAACACGACCGCATGGGCAACCTCGGGGTCGGTACGCTGCAAGCGGTCCGCGAATAAGTAGAAAACCGCGCGAACACGCAAAAAAAAGAAATCCGGATTGCAAGTTCGATTTCGCACGAATTCGCGCCTCCGTGAATCTCGCGAAATGGCAGAAAAACAAATTTTGGAAAACTGAAAGCACTTAGCAGGTGCAAAAGTTCAAGCTAATTTGTAACCATTCCCTGTAGTGCTTCCTGAGGGGCCCCTCCAGAGTTCAGTTGCCTACATGCAACTATTCTCTGACCCTGCTCTGACCGTCAAAGCAAGGGTCAGAGAATAGTTACAAGTATGGCACAATGCTCCTTTAAAAAAATAACTGCAACAGGAAGCACTTACAGCTAAGGAAGCAGGTGCCAGACTTGAAGCTCAAATTCAGTGACACATTAACCAGCCCCAAATTAATTCATCTCAGTTGGGCAGGTGTGCTTTCCTCCCATAATCTACAGTTTTTAACCAGAGGGTGCTGTGATGAAATAGAGGGTGGCAGTGCTGAACCAGAGGGTGGCAGGGATGAACAAGAGGGTGGCAGGGATGAACCAGAGGGTGGCACTGGTGAACCAGAGGGTGCTGTGATGAACCAGAGGGTGGCAGTGAAGAACCAGAGGGTGGCACTGGTGAACCAGAGGGTGGCAGTAATGAACCAGAGGGTGGCAGTGATGAACCAGAGGGTGGCAGTGCTGAACCAGAGGGTGGCAGTGATGAACCAGAGGGTGGCAGGGATGAACCAGAGGGTGGCGGGGATAAACCAAAGGCTGATAGTGCTGTACCAAAGGGTGGCAGGGGTGAACCAGAGGTGCTGTGATGAACCAGAGGGTACTGTGATGAACCAGAGGGTGGCAGTGATGAACCAGAGGGTGGCAGGGATGAACCAGAGGGTGGCAGGGATGAACCAGAGGGTGGCACTGGTGAACAAGAGGGTGCTGTGATGAACCAGAGGGTGGCAGTGAAGAACCAGAGGGTGGCACTGGTGAACTAGAAGGTGGCAGGGATGAACCAGAGGGTGGCACTGGTGAACCAGAGGGTGCTGTGATGAACCAGAGGGTGGCAGTGATGAACCAGAGGGTGGCAGGGATGAACCAGAGGGTGGCAGAGATGAACTAGAAGGTGACACTGGTGAACCAGAGGGTGCTGTGATGAACCAGAGGGTGGCAGTGAAGAACCAGAGGGTGGCACTGGTAAACCAGAGGGTGGCAGTAATGAACCAGAGGGGGGGGTGAACCAGAGGGTGCTGTGATGAACTAGACGGTGGCAGTGGTGAGTGCTGAGGCTGAACCTGAGAGTGGCAGGGGTGAACCAGAGGGTGTCAGTGGTGAACCAGAGGGTACTGTGATGAATCAGAGGGTGGCAGTGGTGAACCAGGGGGTGGCAGGGGTGAACCTGAGGGTGGCAGTGGTGAACCAGAGGGTGGCTGGTGTTACCCAGAGTGCTGTGATGAACCAGAGGGTGGCAGTTGTAAACCAGAGGGTGGCAGTGGTGAACCAGAGGGTGACAGTGGTGAACCAGAGGGTGCAGTGATGAACCAGAGGGTGGCAGTGGTGAGTGCTGAACCTGAGAGTGGCAGCAGGGGTGAACCAGAGGGTGCTGTGATGAACCAGAGGGTGGCAGTAGTGAGTACTGAACCTGAGGGTGACAGGGGTGAACCAGAGGGTGGCAGTGATGAACCAGAGGGTGCTGTGCCCATACACAACCGCATGGGTAACCTCGCCATGCAAGTGGCCTGCGAACATGCAAAAAGCTCCGCGAACACGCAAAAAAACAGAAATTCGCAATTTTGCGCGAATTCGCGATTTATGCGGATCGGGAATTCGCTTTTGCACGATTTCACGGACCGCGATTTTGCTGATTTCGCCCATACTTAGTTACATCATTATAGTGATTTCTGGTCTTTGCGCACTTTAGCACTGTGGCACAGTGTAAAGTTTGTGCGCTCTCTGAGTGCGTGTGTGAGAGTGGCCTTCTCTCCAATAGGAATGCATTGGGGATATGAGTGTCCATGGTAGTTCCTGATGTGTGGGGAGTGCAAGGTCGGGTTTGGTATGTGCTGACTCGTGTGATTAAATGCTGTGTGATGATGTGTGCGGCTTTAATGTGTCTAGTGTGGAAGTGCCACTTCTAGAAGTTGGCCTTCCTGTGCAGTAAATGTGAATTGACTGTCTGGCTTGTGATTGGCTGGAGCTGGCTGGTGTGCCAGGCTCCAGGAATTAGGATGGGTCTTCCCCCGGTGGTGAATGGAGAGATCTGCATGTTGATGTGAGGGAGGAGTACACCTGGGACCTGAATAGGGCTGGGCTTTCCCTCCACAATACTGGCTCTGTCCCCTGTGGTGCGACTGATGACCCTAGCCTGTCCTCTGAATAGGGAGAGGGGCTGAGCACAACAAAGTACTCTAGAACCAGCTGTGTCTGGTTTTTCCCCAACCTGCACCCTATAGACAAAGGGATTTGGTGTATAAAAAGAGGCTGTGACCCCATGTTCAATGTTCTTGTTTCCTGACTTGAATCTACCAGGGGCGTGCTGCTGCTGGGTCCCAGGGAAAGGTTCGCCTCCCTGGGCCCTGCCCAGGCCCTGCCCAGGCCCTGGATTGCTGATGGACTTGGATGCTGGAGGACTTTCCTTTTTCTTGGGAGCTGCTTGCTCCATCTTTTGGTGTCCAGGACTTTGTGGGACCCTCCTGCCCTCTTCACCTATGGGGGCTGTGTTCCTGGGACCCTCCTTGTTGTAGGGGTCATTTTCTGGGGCCTTTGGTGCTTTCTACGCCCCCCCTGGCACCTGGGAGCGCTGTGCTCCTTTTCCTGGTGGCCCCTTAATCGCAGGTGCCCACCCTGCATTATGCCCGCATACGATATTGCTAAATTACGAGAGCCTACCCTATTTATGCCGATTTAATTATTTTTACTGCTGGTGCCCACCCCGCTTAGTAGTGTCCTTAACGGGTGCCCACCCCGTATCTACTTTTATTTTATGCCTCGAGGGTGCCTACCCCTCGTTATGCCCCCGGAAAAGATGCCGCCGCCGTGGCGAAGCAGGATGTCAGGCAGCCGGTGCCTGAAACGGGGCGGGACTTCCGCTTGCCGACAGGAAGTCCCGCTCACCGCCCTGGAGTTGCCTCGGAGCCTCGCCGGCTCCAAGAAGAAGGGCCCGGGTGAGTAGGAGAGGCTGTTAGAAAGTCCCGGGTCCTGAGAGCAGTCCCGGGTGAAGCAAAGCTGAGGCCGCCATCAGAGGTGCGAGGCTCCGTGGAGTCGAGGGAAGCCCCGTGCCACAAGCAAAGTATGGCCGCCGGTCCAGGAACCGAGGAGGCCGAGTCCCGAGGAGCCCGGTGAGTAGGGCTGAGCAAGGGGGGGCAATGGTGACCTTCCCGCTCCCCCAAGGGAACAAAAGGTGGTGGTGGTGCCAGTACAGGCACCGAGTCAGAGCGGCCCCGTTTGCCCAGTTGGCCGCTCCAACGTGCAGGGGCATTTCTTTGCAAGTGAGAGCCCCGTGGCTCCAACGTCGGGCCATTCCTGCCTACCTGGGCCCAGAGGGGGCAATGCTTGTTATTTAGGGAGCCCGAGTGCTCCAGGGGGCCATGTGTGTTATTAGTCACTTGCTGAGCCCCGTGGCTCCAACAAAGCCCCCCCCCCATTATTTGCAGAGCCTAAATGGCTCCTGGGGACACCGTATTTCTAGAGCCAGATGGCTCAGTGTCGCACAGTTTGTCCTGAGGGGCCCATGTTTCCCCCACAGTACTTCTCAGGGGCAGAGCTGATTCCCAGAGCCCATGTGGGGCTCCAACGCGGGCACCTTTGTTTATTTCTAGAGCCCAGAAGGCTCCCACATGTGGCAATCTTTGTCCTAGGGCCAGTGAGGGCCCATGTCGCAGTTTTATCCCTCATCTGCCCAGCAAGTAGAGGGCAGGTGCTACATTTAGGATTTTCCTTCTAGGAACATGTACTTTGGATCCAGGAGTGAGTCGCACTCCTTCGCCCCTATCTTGGCCTTCCCCAGCTGTGCAGAACTTAGTGACAGCTGCAGCGTTTAGGCCCCTTGCTATTGTCCCCAGCTGCCCAGCAAGTAGTGGGCAGCTGCTATGTTTAGGTTTTGGCGCAGTGGTGCAACCTGGACCCCAATGTGATTCATGTGCTGTTAGGATTCATGTGCTATTGCTTTTTGGGTGTTAGGAAATGTACTGTGTTTAGTATGTTTGGCGCACCCTGTGTTCTGATACCTCTTGACATATGTTTATGCTTAGGAGGTTGTTTTATCTAGTATGGGTTATACTAGTGTGTTCTTGTTTCCTGCGTGATATATGCCTAAGGTGGTTAGGATAGCGTAGGAGGTACTTACCTTTTACCAGTGATTACTAGTTGTGTGCTAAATTTGCTATTTGGTGCTACAGTTATTATATGTTCTATGTGCTAAGCGTTATTCCTACAAAATGCTAATTCTACCAAGTGCTAGTTCTAAAAGTGCTTATTCCTGACAGTGGCCCACGTGGCCCTGTCCATGTACATAATCCCCTGTGAATTCTGCCCGTGCCTATGGCACATTGTAAAGTGTGTGTTTCTTATGTGTTTGGTATAATACAAAGTCTATTTTTATGTATAACCTTGTGTGGAGTTTCCCTTGTGGTGGGCCTTGGGTATTGTTGCTGGGTGCGTGCGCAAATACTTAACCTACATTGCCTCCGGGATCAGCCTTACTGCTCGCGTCACGTTACCTAGAGAGTGAGCAGGGGTTATCTTTGGCGTGTAACTCCCTTGCCCTGACTAGAGTGGTGGTTTCTGCCTGGCTTTGGCGCAAGCCTTAGCCAACGGGAAATCCCATTTCTAACACAGAGCTATCTCTCAGCCTACGTAGAAAAGAGAGGTGCGGAGCTCTGACAGCAGAGCTATCTCTCAGCCTAAGTAGAACAGAGAGGTGCGGAGCTCTGACAGCAGAGCTATCTCTCTGCCTATGCAGAACAGAGAGGTGTGAAGCTTTGACAGCAGAGCTGTCTCCCAGCCTACGTAGAACAGAGAGGCGCGGAGCTCTGACAGCAGAGCTATCTCTCTGCCTATGCAGAACAGAGAGGTGTGGAGCTTTGACAGCAGAGCTATCTCTCAGCCTACGTAGAACAGAGAGGCGCGGAGCTCTGACAGCAGAGCTATCTCTCAGCCTAAGTAGAATACAGATTTGTGGAGCTCTGAGAGCAGAGCTATCTCTCAGCCTACGTAGAGCAGAGAGGTGTGGAGCTCTGACAACAGAGCTATCTCTCAGCCTAAGTAGAACAGAGAGGTGAGGAGCTCTGACAGCAGAGCTATCTCTCAGCCTAAGTAGAATAGAGAGGTGCAGAGCTCTGACAGCAGAGCTATCTCTCAGCCTACGTAAAAGAGAGAGGTGCAGAGCTCTGAGAGCAGAGCTATCCCTCAGCCTACGAAGAAGAGAGAGGTGCAGAGCTCTCACAGCAGAGCTGTCTCTCAGCCTAAGTAGAATAGAGAGTTGTGGAGCTCTGAGAGCAGAGCTACCTCTCAGCCTACGTAGAAGAGAGAGGTGCAGAGCTCTCACAGCAGAGCTATCTCTCAGCCTAAGTAGAATAGAGAGTTGTGGAGCTCTGACAGCAGAGCTATCTCTCAGCCTACGTACAAGAGAGAGGTGCAGAGCTCTGACAGCAGAGCTGTCTCTCAGCCTATGTAGACTCTCCTTCAGTATTTAAAGCTCCCAAGCTCAGGCCAGAGGCAGGATGTGTACGCTTGAGCCTTGTTCCTACAGTACGCAGGGAGGTTTAAACACAGCACAGATCAGGTCAGCGGTGCAGGTTTCTGCTGAGAGTCCACAGGGTAAGCTTGAACCTCATATGAAGCCCGGCCGACGTGACTGTAGCCCTATCTCTCCCCCGTCCATCCCCTGGATGCTCTACCTTTAATCTTACAGTCTACTCTAGCTATCATCTTCCATCTGGCTCTCTCCGCAGCCTGCTCTATCTTTCATTTTACAGCTGTCATTCTCTGCAGCCTTCCACGTCTGCCCCTGTTTGCTGCCTGCTCTACCTTTCATTTTAGAGCTGCACTCTTTGCAGCCTGCCCTGCCTTTCATCTTACAGCTGCTCCTCTCTGTTGCTTGCTTTGCTTTTCATCTCACAGCTGCCCCGCTCTGCAGCCTGCTCTGCCTTTCATCTTACAGCTGCTCCTCTCCAGCGCTTGCGCTGCCTTTCATCTTACAGCTGCCCCTTTCTGAAGCCTGCTCCGCCTTTCAACTTACAGCTGTCCCCCTCTGCAGCCTGCTGTACTTTTCATACTACAGCTGCACTCTCTGAACCCTGCCTGCTTTTCATCTTACAGCTGGGCCTCTCCGCAGCCTGCTCTGCCTTTCATCTTGCAGCTGATCTTCAGTGGAGGCTTTTGCTGGATAAGGAGAAGCTCCTTTAACACTGGACGATCAGCAGTTTGAACAGAGCTCAGGACACTAACCATGGAGTCTCAGAGCCTCAGTTATCGTTGAACTATTTAGCCAGAACTGAGCTTTGAGGGACAATCACAGTCCAGTAACGGTGACCGGGGCACTGTACAACAAGCCACGTGAAAGGGCGAGGGTAAGTAGTTGGCAGATTGTATTGAAACACATTAGTTATCTACACCTGAGGAGATCTATCGTACGGCAGAGTGAGAAGAAGATGCACTGAAGACAAGTACTGAGAGCAATACACACCTGTGATCCTCTGCACCTGAGATCTGTCCAACAGCAGAGGTAGAGAAGATGCACTGAAGACAATATGTGAGTGGAGTACGCACAAGTGAGTGTGTCCTCATGAATGCCGATGCGAGAGGCAGAATCTGATGCATAGGAGGGGCTGTGGTGGCGTGAGGGAGGCACAACAAGGAGAAATATCTTAATTTCTCCTAATGTGTCCAGGAATGCGCTGTATCTGATAGATATGGAACATTCCTGCCCTTTCTTTTACCATAGGGCAGCGCAGCAGGAAGGCCTGCAGCGCTGTCCTCCGGCAAAAACTCATGAATGAGGCCCTGGGGGCGGACTGCAAGGAAAGACTTAGCAAGAGACAAGGAAACAATTCTAAGGGTCCGAAGCTCGTCTAACAATGCACTCCCAGCTGCGGGCTTGAATCTGTACGTGTCCCCTCAGTGGCGTAAAACAAAATGATGGTTCCCACCACAGAGAATGAAGAGGGCCTCGGAGCCCCCGCAAAGAATGAATAGCACCATGGAGCCCCCCGCAGAGAAGGAAGAGGGCATCGGAGCCCCCACGCAGAGAATGAAGAGGGCCTCAGAGCCCCCGCAGGGAATGAAGAGGGCCTCAGAGCCCCCCGCAGAGAATGAAGAGGGCCTCGGAGCCCCCTGCAGAGAATTAAGAGGGCCACGGAGCCTCCCGCAGAGAATAAAGAGGGCCTCAGAGCCCCCCACAGAGATTGAAGAGCGCCTCAATTCCCCCCCGCAGAGAATGAAGAGGGCCTCGGAGTCCCCCGCAGAGAATGTAGAGCACCTCGGAGCCCCCCAGAGAATAAAGAGGGCCTCCGAGCCCCCCGCAGAGAATGAAGAGGGCCACGGAGCCCCCCGCAGAGAATGAAGAGGGCCTCAGAGCCCCCCACAGAGAATGAAGAGGGCCTCGGAGCCCCCCAGAGAATGAAGAGGGCCTCGGACCCCCCGCAAAGAATGAAGAGGGACTCGGAGTCCCCCGCAGAGATTGAGGAGGGCCTGGGAGCCCCCAGAGAATGAAGAGGGCCTCGGAGCCCCCCGCAGAGAATGAAGAGGGCCACAAAGCCCCCCGCAGAGAATGAAGATGGCCTCGGAGCCCTCCGCAGAGAATGAAGAGGGCCTAAGAGCCCCCCCCCGCAGAGAATGAAGAGGGCTTTGGAGCCCCCCCAGGAGAGAATGAATAGGGCTTCAGAGCCAACCGCCGAGAATGAAGAGTGCGTTGGAGCCCCCCAGAGAATGAAGAGGGCCTCGGAGCCCCCCAGAGAATGAAGAGGGCCTCGGGGCCCCCATAGAGAATGAAGAGGGCCATGGAGGCCCCCCACAGAAAATGAAGAGTGCCTCAGAGCCCCCCGCAGAGAATGAAGAGCGCCTCAGGAGCCCCTGCAGAGAATGAAGAGGGCCTCGGAGCTCCCCGCAGAGAATGAAGAGGGCCTTGGAGCCCCCCGCAGAAAATGAAGAGGGCCTCGGACCCCCCACCGAGAATGAAGAGGGCCTCGGAGCCCCCGCTGAGAATGAAGAGGGCCACGGAGGACCCCACAGAAAATGAAGAGCGCCTCAGAGCCCCCTGCAGAGAATGAAGAGGGCCTCCGAGCCCCCCAGAGAATGAAGAGGGCCTCGGAGCCCTCCGCAGAGACTGAAGAGGGCCTCGGAGCCCCCCAGAGAATGAAGAGCACCTCAGAGCCCCCCGCAGAGAATGAAGAGGGCCACAGAGACCCCTGCAGAAAATGAAGAGCGCCTCAGAGCCCACCACAGAGAATGAAGAGGGCCTCAGAGCCCCCCAGAGAATGAAGAGGGCCTTGGAGCCCCCCGCAGAGAATGAAGAGTGCCTCGGAGCCCCCCGCAATGAATGAAGAGGGCCTCGGAGCCCCCCGCAGAGAATGAAGAGGGCCTCAGAGCCCCCCACAGAGAATGAAAAGGGCCTCAGAGCCCCCTGCAGAGAATTAAGAGGGCCACGGAGCCCCTCGCAGAGACTGAAGTGCGCCTCGATGCCCCCCCGCAGAGAATGAAGAGGGCCTCGGAGTCACCCGCAGAGAATGAAGAGCACCTCGGAGCCCCCCAGAGAATGAAGAGGGTCTCGCAGCCCCCCGCAGAGAATAAAGAGGGCCACGGAGCCCCCCGCAGAGAATGAAGAGGGCCACGGAGCCCCCCGCAGAGAATGAAGAGGGCCTCGGAGCCCCCCAGAGAATAAAGAGGGCCTCGGAGCCCCCCAGAGAATGAAGAGGGCCTCGGAGCCCCCCGCAGAGAATGAAGAGGGCCACGGAGCCCCCCGCAGAGAATGAAGAGGGCCTCGGAGCCCCCCGCAGAGAATGAAGAGGGCTTAAGAGCCCCCCCGCAGAGAATGAAGAGGGCTTCGGAGCCCCCCGGAGAGAATGAAGAGGGCCTCAGAGCCAACCGCAGAGAATGAAGAGGGCGTCGGAGCCCCCCAGAGAATGAAGAGGGCCTCGGAGCCCCCAGAGAATGAAGAGGGCCTCGGAGCCCCCCGCAGAGAATGAAGAGGGCCATGGAGGCCCCCCACAGAAAATGACGAGCGCCTCAGAGCCCCCCGCAGAGAATGAAGAGTGCCTCAGAGCCCCCGCAGAGAATGAAGACGGCCTCGGAGCCCCCCACAGAGAATGAAGAGGGCCTCGGACCCCCCACAGAGAATGAAGAGGGCCTCGGAGCCCCCCGCAGTGAATGAAGAGGGCCACGGAGGCCCCCCACAGAAAATGAAGAGCACCTCAGAGCCCCCCGCAGAAAATGAAGAGGGCCTCGGAGTCCCCAGAGAATGAAGAGGGCCTCGGAGCCCCCGCAGAGAATGAAGAGGGCCTCGGAGCCCCCCAGAGAATGAAGAGCACCTCAGAGCCCCCCGCAGAGAATGAAGAGGGCCACGGAGGACCCCGCAGAAAATGAAGGGCACCTAAGAGCCCCCCGCAGAGAATGGAGAGGGCCTCAGAGACTCTCCACAGAGAATGAAGAGGGTCTCAGAGCCCCCCAGAGAATGAAGAGGGCCTCAGAGCCCCCTGCAGTGAATGAAGAGGGCCTCGGAGCCCCCCGCAGAGAATGAAGAGGGCCTCAGAGACTCTCCACAGAGAATGAAGAGGGTCTCAGAGCCCCCCAGAGAATGAAGAGGGCCTCAGAGCCCCCCGCAGAGAATGAAGAGGGCCTCAGAGACTCTCCACAGAGAATGAAGAGGGTCTCAGAGCCCCCCAGATAATGAAGAGGGCCTCAGAGCCCCCCGCAGTGAATGAAGAGGGCCTCGGAGCCCTTTGCAGAGAATGAAGAGGGCCACGGAGCCCCCATGTCTCACTGACATTCCTCGGCCTCTTATGCAGCGGCCGGTCTGGTAACAGCAGGGAGACTGGTGGGGTAGGCACCCTCACTGGAAGGAGCAGAGCTGTCCTCTGGTTAAGGCCTATTCCATTTGATCCCAAATACCAGAGAAACCGGCTTTAAAAAGTGCCCCTCGGCACCATGACAGGGTCTTCTGTCATGATCATGGATTGGGGCGTGGGTACCCCCACTTCACAAACCTGACTTAATTCACAAATGTTATTAAGGGGTGCCTTCATCACGACATTAACAGAAAAGAGGCAATCATGTAAACATTTAAATGCATTTATAAAATATGTGTAGGAGTCCCACCTACGATGTATATTTTAGGAATCAATGACGTGATATGAACTGCACAGCTCTGTACCTGAGTGTCTGTAGTTTGCAGTTTGGATGTTTTAGGCCTTCACACAACTTCTTCACTCCAGCGTCTCTCAGCTCATTGTGTTTCAGGTCGAGCTCTGTGAGAAATGTGTGTGTTTCCAGGACAGAGGCGAGGTCTTTGCAGCATGAACCGGTGAGGGAGCATTCATCCAACCTGCAGGACAGAAGAGACGTGGAGAGGAGTAAAGCAGAGCACAGACTGGGGCGTCACAACTTCAGTTTTATCGTCATTTCCTTCCCGTTTTGACTTACTCCCCTCTAGTGACACACCCCCACCTTACACATCCTACCAAACCCTGTTTATATAGGTATCTCGTGGTGGGAGTTCTCAGACTAGCAGAGGCGGAGCTTAATGTACATAAATATATTAATATATGTTTTATGGTGGAGACACTCTGCTGCGGTGTGAATAGTGAACCCAACTTTGGTAGTCGTTGCGGCGACCTGCCTATTAATACACTGCTTTTAATGTCTGTGAGATAAACATGTATTCTCATCTCCTTCATCAATAACAATAATAATAAAATCCATAGCATAAATGCAAGGCTTGTTTTTTAAAACCATCATTAGTGAAATACCACATCGGTTATGATTTAAATTTTTAAATTTGCAATGACTTTGTAGTGTAGTTCCTATTATCCCAATAGGCTCTGCGCATTGGAATAATACCTTCAATAGTATAGACCCAGGGCAGAGGTTAACTAGGTCTTCTACTGACGATATTAGACTTAAAGTTTTGTGTTTGCCAGCTAGCTCAGAGTTCACTAGAAACTTTCTCGAATAGGCAGGGAGGAGTTTAACCTCTCTGGATAGACAAGAAGGGATTTAGTTTCTGACAACCATAGAACATGACAACTTTGCTCTCCCCTAATCAAGAGTGTATCTCTAGAGTCGTGTGAAAACAAAAGACAACTTATTTTACTCAGTCAGTTCAGTGCATTCTTAGTTTCACCAGATTGTAGAGAAAAGGAAGAGACGGGCGTGTTCAATAAAGGATGTTATTTATTGATCAGTCTCTTTTCTCGTACAAGAGAAATGAATCGCTATTATTGCAATACTTATAGTTAAGTAAAGTGCATACAGTAAAAACAGAATTATAAAATAATACTGTAAAAGCATTGATATGGTTTCTAAGCCATATGATATTTAAAATGGATAAAATAGATACATACATATATACATTTGACTAATCGTACTCAACTGGTGCTTCTAACCACGCCTACCCCAGTGTACCTGACCTAAGCCTAATACGTGGGCGGGAGTAGATAAGTAGCAGTTTAAGTTAAGTTTGTTTTGCCAAGGGACTGACTCAAGAATTCTCTGCAAGGTGTGGTAAATAAATAATTATTAACGGTACTATTTTTGAATATATTAACAATAACAGATAGCTCAATAAATAAGAGGCAGGATCCGATGTATCCGAGTTGAACAGGCTTTATTCAGGCAAAGGGGAAGGGACTGGAACGGGACAGCCTGAAATAAAATAGGAAGGAAGGAAGGCAGCTGCAACGTTTTCATCACAATTCAACATATATATAGTAAGACATTTCTATTACATTACATACAGTAGGCGTAACTTATGACAAGCGTAAGATAAGAAGACATGGGCGTGAAGAGAAGGCGTGCACAGGGCGTGTACGTAGACACGTGATGTGAACGTCACAGAAGTGTCATAAAGTGGGCGGAGACATGGAGGGGGCTACCTGAGTAGCTGGGACCTTTAACCTAGTGGTGCGCGCAAACGGGCAATGACGTGTTACCGGGGAGAACTGGGGGCTATGACTTCTGTACTAGAAGAGGAGACTAAAGTCTGCGGTGTCAGGACGACATGTACCTATAACATATCTGGTATCTGGTGTTTGGAGTACATGTTGATAGAATCTAAAAGTTATCAGTGCAAAAGCTACTTGACACTAAGGCTGGTGCATGCATATATTCTACATGTATTGCGTGTGCTATGAATCTTCTATGAATATTAATACAGTAATTCTCTTGCATGGAGACAGAAAGACTAGACTATAGCTGAGCTGTTTATGCGGTTCGTTAGCTTAGGAATGTGAAGACGGAGAGCTGAATTGATAACTGGAGGCATAACATATTCTTGGCAGACAGGCAGGCAGAGCCAGGCCGGGCACCGCGCTGCGCGGCAGGAAGTAAGTGAAGGGTCAGGGATGCAGGTGGGGGCTGCATCGCTCCTCGTAGTGGGTTCAGGAGACTGGAGCTTGAATCTGGTGTCCGGGCCCTTTTGAGGCCTAGAAACGGGAACAATGCGGTGAATTAACGTGCATAATGTAAAACGTGGGCAACATAGGCCTAATACTCGTTGCTTTCACGAGAACTGGATACTGGCATACTAGAGTTGGACACAACTATAATTGCGTCTTAAATCGATCATAGGGGGATATATGCATATTGATCATGCACATATAACATAGGATGGGGAACACGTAGGCACATATAACAAGGCAAAATTCAATTTTCCTCATTCCCTCCTTGTGCCCTACGTTTCCATCAGGAAACATCAATATTCATGATTCCATCTATCTGTTCATATAGCATCATGTGCTCGTCTCGAATTGTCTTGGAACGGGACTTAGGACTAGGAATACAAGAGGTTGCACACAAGCCGCAAATCGCAGGGCCACATTGTAAACAGAGGCAGCAACTGAATATGATCATTACTGCTATACCCAGGAATGACAATACTTTCCATCCCCAGGCAGATATTATACTCCAGAGCCAACCGGACCATGTCCAGGTGCCTGGATTCTGGTGTAACTGATGGGCAATTTTATGAAGTCTGGTTATAGCTGAATAAACAGACGGCGCGTTATTAGGAATGAAAATGCAGCAACTAGATCCGATGACTCTACAAGCTCCTCCCCTATCGGCCAGTATGACGTCAAGGACGAGATGATTCTGGAGCACGACAAATCTAATAGCAGATTGTTCTTCAGTTAAATTACCTAGAGCGGAAGTAGTCTCATTCACTACTGCTTCAAGGGTTCTGGTTAGCCTACGTATTAACTTACTATTCTGGACAGGACCTATGAAGAAAAAGAAACCTTTATTGAAGTCTTGATATTGTTCTAAGGCAGTTTCAGTCTGATCGACGATTGGGGACTCAGTCTCCCTTCTATGTCTAACGTGTACTAGATGTGTGTTTCTGTGATAATCGGATGGGGCTAGAAAAACGGGTGGCAGTAGGAAGGCAATATAACATGTTCCATCCCAATCTAGGGGCAGACGTACATATGCGGTCTGACCACACACAAAATAAGAATGACGTGAGGCTTTGAAAATAGATTTCCCATTGTCACTATACTCGACCATAGTGGTACAATCACTATGTCCTACATGTGTAGAACCATTCTTTCTGACACATAATTCGCCTTTAACTGGTAGAACTGAAATAGCAGGCAAATCTGGAGTAGTCTCGGACTGAACATTCAGAACCATGAAATTCGAGGAATAATTACCTAAATCATATACTTCATTTTCTAGATCTAATCCTGTTCTATGGGAAAGACCTTGCTTGTCTGGGAAACATGTTCGATTCAGAAGGGACATATCATTTGAGGATGACGTTAACGTGGACCATGCTCCACACGAACCATTGTGTGAAAATGGATAGGGAAAAAGTGGCAGAACTCCCTTCGATGTCTGGAAAGGGGGGAGTCGACCACACACCCAACAATTAGTGGCATTGCTGGTCTGGTGTGAATAGTGCAGCATTCGGATAAAAGTATTATTACGCATAGCAAGACGATATGATAACTCGTGAGGAGGCAGGTCACTAAATGTGTGCTCTACTGTAACATTAGAAAACATATGTACATGTGAAATAGGAAAACATAAATGTAAAGCATAACTTATGCAAGTAACCATAAGACTCAGAAATAATAGAAAAAACAGAGTAATGATACATCTCTTAGAGTTTTGACTAACTCTCTCACTGTGTGGGTCTATCTCATACATGTCAGGAACCTGTCTAACCGTTTCACCCGAGAGGGACTTAGACAATTAAACTGGCTGACTTACTAGACCTCAACTTTGTTTTATACTCCTGCTGCGGAGTTTTCTCTAACAAGGGAAGTTTAGATTCAGTGTATGGGCAGTCCTTGAGAACGGGGCAGTCTTTGAGAAAAGTTTTTGCTTTAAGTCCATGGAATTTCTTGACGTGGCTCACGTGTAGCCACCCTTTTCTGTTTTCGACTTTCACTGCTGTCCGGGTGGTGAGAAGAACAAGGCGGGGCTCCTTCCAACGGGGCTCCAGCGGATTTGAACGATCAAAATTTCTCACAAGGACGAAGTCACCTGGAACGACCTCGTGCGGTTTCACTTCGGTGTTGTCTGGAAATGCAGCGGCGACCTGTGAACGACAAGATTGTAGTGCAGACATCAAGGCGGCCAAATAATCTGTCAGCATATTACTGTCAACATCGGTAATTGTACGTGGTCTAGGTGTACCCCACATATTTGGGGGACGACCAAACACTATCTCATATGGAGATAGACCTGAACGGGAATGAGTGACCATTCTCATATAAAAAAGGGCGACTGGCAGGGCGACCATCCAATCTACGCCTTTCTCTGCGCATACTTTGGCGATGCGGATTTTCAGAGTCTGGTTATGTCTCTCTACGAGACCGGCTGCTTCAGGATGGCGTACACAATGGAACTTCCACTGGTACCCTAACAGAAGGGAAACTTGTTTCATGAGCTCGGATGAGAATGGCTGGCCGTTATCTGAATACACGACCCTAGGTAATCCATAGCGGGGGAAATACTCACGAACCAACTGCCTGGCAGTGGTCGCAGCTGTGTAATCTGGAACTGGATATGCTTCTGTCCACCTGGACAAAGCGCATACAACTACGAGAACATACTTGAAACCTCGACATCGCTCCATCTGAATATAATCCATCTGGAGGACTTCAAAAGGGTGGTCAGGAGGATGGAACCCACCTTGTTCCACCGGGATACCTTTACCTGGATTGAACTGACAACAGATCATGCAGGTACGCACTTTCTGTTTGGCTGCTGCTCGTAAATGCTTGTTGAACCAGAGGTTCTGAATACTGTCTAACATGGCTTTTTCTCCTAAGTGTGCTGGACTATGAGCGGTGTTAATAATGATTTGAACCATAGAGTCGGGGAGAAACCATGTGGCTTTTCCCTTTGTCAACCATGCTTGATATGTCTGGACCCCTCCTTGTTCAGACCAATTCTTGATTTCTTCTGGAGTGGCATGTAACTGTATATCTATCACATCTTGTGTAGGGTCCTTAACTGTCATACAAGTAGTCTGATCTGGAATGTCTGTCTGTGTCGTGTTAACTGAAATGTCTGGAGTCTGGGCTGTAAGCTTGGCTGTTCGATCTGCCAGGTCGTTACCCTGGGAAATGATGTCAGTGACTTTCGTATGTGCCTTGCACTTCATGATGGCAATAGCTGTCGGTAAATGTATTGCATCTAACAGAGCTTGAATGAGGGGGCCATGCTGAATCTTGGTTCCATGAGAAGTCATAAAGCCTCTTTCTTGCCAGAGCACTCCAAAGTCGTGTACGACTCCGAATGCATAACGTGAATCTGTGTATATATTAACTTTCAGGTTCTTGGCACGTATGCAGGCTTGGGTCAGAGCGACAAGCTCTGCTGCTTGAGCAGACAGGGTGTCAATACGATGTGTTTCTATAACTTCGGTTTCAGTAGTCACTGCATACGCGGCGACTAGTTCTCCTGTACTTGTTCTCATACATGAACCATCCACATAAAGTGTCAGGTCGGGATTAGGTAATGCAATGTCTGTCAAGTCTTGTCTTGGCTTTGTTGTAGTGTTAACAACTTCCACACAGTCATGTGTGGCAGGATTTGGGGTAACTGACGGTAACAATGTAGCTGGATTTTAAATGTTGCAGCGTCTGATTTCTATGTGTGGCTGAAACAGTGTCAGTTCATAACCTGTTAAACGTGCAATTGTCAAGTGCTGGGTCTGTGTTCGGTTTAAAAGAACTTCCACGGAGTGTGGAACTTGTACTGTCAGGGAATGTCCTAACACTATGGAATCACTTTGTCTGATGGCTAGTGCTGTGGCTGCAACTGAATTGAGGCACGCAGGCAGAGCCTGGGCTACTGGATCTAATGTGCTAGAAAAATAAGCACAGGGCTTGTATTGTCCTGCTTGATCTTGTGTGAGAACAGATAATGCAGTACCATCACGTTCAGTAACAAAAAGTGTAAAAGGCTTATTGTAGTTCGGTGTTGCTAGAACAGGTGCATTACATAAAGCTTTCTTTAACTCATTGAAAACAAGTGTATGTTCCTGGGTCCAAGGGAGGACAGTCGATACGGCTGCCTCCTGTGTCGTTAACTGTATCAATGGCTTAGCTAGAAATGCATACTGAGGAATCCATTGTCTGCAATAAGAAGTGAGGCCGATAAAAGCTCGTACCTCCTTCTGTGTCTTGGGCTGTGGAAGACGTGCTATTAACTGGATACGGTCAGGTGTCAACTGCCTACCCCTCTTGGACAGTAAGTGTCCTAAGTAGACCACTTGCTGGACACAGAATTGCAATTTGGAAGGGGACACCTTGTGCCCCATCTCGGCCAAGAAATACAAGACTGTAAGTGACGCACGTTCGCAGTCACGTTCAGAACGGGCTGTGATCAGTAGATCATCGACATACTGGAGCAGGGCAGTGTCAGTTGACATGTGAATATTGTCTAGTTGTCTTTTAAGTGCTTGACTATAAATACTAGGACTTTCTGTGAAACCTTGAGGAGCTCGTGTGAATTTATAGCTTTTTCCATTTAAACAGAATCCGAAAAGGAACTGGCTGTCTGGATGAATGGGGACACTAAAGAATGCGTTCTTGAGATCGATAACTGTAAAGAACGTAGCTTCAGAATCAATTGCTGTCAATAGGGAAGAAATATCTGGAACCACTGGGTACTGGGGTATGATACATTTGTTAAGTTCTCGAAGGTCAATCACTAATCGATAAACTGGAGGTGCATTTGGATCAGTACGTTTCAGAATCGGAATGATAGGAGAATTACATATATTGGAGTCAGTCTCTACAACCACTCCTTGAACAATAAGCTCGTCAATAATTTTAGATAAGGCTGCTACAGCCTCAGGTGGCAATTTGTACTGTCGGATTCGTGGTAATACAACACCTGGCTTCAGGGTAACACGATGGGGTGTGATATGCATACAACCTACATCAGTTGGACCTTGCGCCCATAAATGCTGCGGTACATTCAATAATCTTGGATCAAAATCACGTAATACATAATGACCTTTAAAATCTCTCAGGAACAATCGCACCCCTTCTGGGGAGCAGCATATTACTGCTCCTAATTCTTTCAGGGTCCTAATACCTAGTAAATTTTCTGGACATGATTTCGTGAGTAACAAGTCTGTAGTTCGGGACAATGGACCGACTTCTAGAGTAACTGGTTTCGATATTTCATTAACAATAGGCTTTCCTGAAAATCCAAGGGAAACATTTCTAGAGCCTGAGAGCGGAGCCCCTGGAACCTTGTCATGACTGATGGTAGTCCTACTTGCCCCTGTATCAATCAGAAACTTTCTGTCTTTCCCTAATACTTGACTGTGTACATAGGGACCCTCTTGATCTACAGGAATCTCGATGAGAGGCAAGCCTACCTCCCTCTCTAGGCTGTTTCATGAATACGGCTGATAATCTGGATACTCTGACTGTGCATACTGGTACATCTGCTGTGTAACGTGTTGTGTTGCAGCGATAGGCTGCGGTACTGTAGCTGTCTGTTGTGCATTCTGCGGTGGCTGGGAAGTCTGTGAAACTTGTTCTTGTCTATGCGGACGTGGTCTCTCTTTTGTCTTACCAGTAGCTATGTTGTGTTTCAGAACTGCACATTCGTTTATATAATGACCTGGCTGTTTACAATAATTGCATGTCCCTTTAACGGGAGCTGTCGGATGACTGGCTTGATTCGGACCCCTCTTCTGACTGTCTTGTGGAACAGATTGTGCAACTAATACTTTCATTTTCGTGTCTTTCATACGTCTCTTTTCGTGTTCCTGCTCTTCCCTGATTCTGTTCTGGTGATACTGGAGCATCTGGAGCATTTGTGACGGAGTATTAGCTTGCCAGGTACTTTCGACTTTCAGTACTCTATTTTTAACTTGTGGACTTGAATTTTCGACTAGTTTGGTAACAAAAAGATGGGGATACGATTCACTACTTGTTTTCAGACCACTATTAATAATGAAACATTTCTCAAATCTAGAATAAAAATCACTAGTATCTTCATCTTGTTTCTGTTTACAGGCTGAGATGGCATCCCAATCTTCCTTTTTCGTGGCTAGTAATCTTGGCAAGACTTGTATTAACAATTCGGGCAAAGCTTTAGCTTTATCCCCAAGACCGGTACCTGGTACTCGTGTATTATCTTCAGTTTCTAATGCTGTCCAATCTATCTTTTTCTCTCCCACCTCCCATTCTTTTTCTTTGAGTTTTTCATATATGCCCGCAGGCAACAGGACCTTTAACATTTTAATGATGTCAGGATACGTGTATTCTCCCATACGGAGCATGTCCTTTAATTCACGGTGAAACCCTGCTGGATCTTTATCATGACAGGGAATTAACTTTTTCATTTCCAAGAGTTCTATTTTCGTGATAGGGGTGTAAACAAATACTCGTTCTAGACTACCATCTTCTTTCTTGACTGGATGTACTTCTCGTAACGGATTCTGTCTGTCTATGTAGAATGATTTATTTTCTGGGGGTGAGACATGAACAAAATGTGGATTCAGAAACGTTCGGTACTTGTGGCGCTGTTCTAATATGACACTAATTAAATCGGTACCTAGACCTTTCCATTTGTTTTGGAGTAACTCGTTCAGTACATCATGTAAAGGACCTGGATCAGAATGTTGTTCCTCATACAGTGTAATGAGGTGCTGAATCATATATGTGCCCACCAGACGTTGCTCGGCTGGGGGCAGTTTCAGAAACATTTGGGCCACTATTTCATCTGGAAACGTGGTAGAATCACTAGTCCATCGGACTGCTGATCAGGCTAGTTCTTGTTCATGTATTGTACTAAGCTCACTATAACCTATTCGTAATTTCAGAATGTGATCGGTGGCTTGGAATACTTGCTCAAGAGAACACTGTTCTGGTACTGGAGGAGGAAAAGCTTTCTTGTAATCTAGGCGTGAATATCGGTCGGAAAGTCTAGTTCTACCTACATACGCTATTCTGGAGGGATTCTCGCTGTCTACCTCTTCACTGGAAGAGTCATTCTCTTTCTCGGTTGCTCGTTTTGCTTCCTCTTTCTGGTGTATACGTATTATTTCCTTACAAATTTTCTTGTACATACTCTCTACACTACCTTGTGTCTTGTGTTTTCCCTCGGCTATATTGTCACTCCACCTGGTCAGGACTTTCAGTTCTTCTTGATCTTTTTCTGGATAATCTTGCTCTCTTACTAAACAGTTAATCAGGAACTTTAAAATCATAAGTTGAACCTCGGCTTTCCTTTGTGACATAGCTTCGTGAATACTTCCTGGATTCTCTCCTGTACGGATAAAACGATATATTCTGTTTAGATGTTCCTTCATATCAGGCAGGGTGATCAAAAAGCTGGCCACCCGTCTTAAACGTACTGAATATAAGATCATGTGATCTTCGCCTGGAACTGGATCATATATACAGTCAGTAAGAAGTCGCTTGAGATCTGTGTATGCCGCTACTTTTGGCGTACGCTGTAACGCTACGTCATGCAGCGTCAGTCGTCTAACTTGAGGCGGGGTGATAGGAGCACCTCCTTCAGCCCCTCCTGAGCTGGAATCGTCAGCTAATACTGTACGGGCTGGCAGAGTGACTGGTAAAACGGGTACATTTACTGTGGGCTGGTCCGGGGGTGCTGGAGTATGAACTTGACCCCCGGGAACAGTAGTTGGCGGGACAGGAATTACATTATGAACGGGAACAGGCGGAACAGGATTTGCATAGGCTGGGACTGTGTCGTCCAAATAGGACGAAAGAAATATGTCAGCTGCGGTCGGTTTATGACGTAGCTTAATTGGGACCAATGGTGGCGGTAAATTACAGGGTGCTTCCGGGGTTGCCTTCGGCAAGCCCTCGGCAAGAAGAGGATACATACCTTTAATAAGGGCATTTCTCTGTCTGTCTGACTGTTCTGCTCTAACTCGTTCACCTTCTTCTATTAATTCCCTTTCTTGGGCTCTTTCTGAGGATTCCCTACTTAATTCTGTTTTTCTGAATTCTTTTTCGGTTCTTTTATGAGATTCTTTGCGCCATAACTCGATGGCATCTTTTTGGGACTGTCTGGCTTTCTTTTTCCATAATGCTTCTTCTACTCTCATGATGCACTCGGCATCCCATGTACCTGATACGGGTCATCTATATTTCTCTTCTAGTTCCTTGGTATAGTCCGCCCATAAGTCTAGATATATTATGGCATCTAAGCCATGCTTGTGATACATAAAATGTCCTGGACTGTCCCTAGGAGAGACAGGAACTGCTTCTTCGAGTAACCCTTTTCTGGTCTTTAACTGACGTAATTTCGAGAACAGAGGCATTTCGGTAATACACTTGGAACACAATACACAATAATCACAGTAATAATATGGCAAACAAATCACTCATACCACGACATAGAAATACATTAAAAACAGTTCGAACAGAAATACTACCTGGTACACTGAAAACAGAACACATGAATTTCTCGAGAACGAAACTTACTAGAATTACTGGATGCACTGCTAAAACAGTACAGAACATACCGGTCCCATAAAGAGACACGTCATACCGTACCTACCTAGGTGAATACTTCGGACTGGATCTGTGTACCCAAACCCAACGGACCAGGAACAAACTAATGATCCTGTCTAGATACTTCCCCCGCGACGGTACTCACCGGGAAGCAGAAACTGGAAGGCCTCGGACTGGACTGGACTGCTACGACGTCGGACTATGAACTTCGGACTTCAGAAACAGGTGGGCCTCCGGATACTTCGGACCTTGACTCTCGGCTTGGGCTCTGGTCGGGACGAACCGCATTCCACACCGCTTCGTCTGGATGCCGGACCGCAGTCTCCGTCTCCTCCGTGGGCCTGAGGGAGACTTGAAGCAGAAATATCTGCCGGTGCGCAGTAGAGTTCCGTCACGGCTGCAGAGGGTCAGGGGACCTGCGTACATCGCCAGCGCGTGGGGAAAGGGCACGTCTCTATTCGGGCGCCATTTATGTGGTAAATAAATAATTAATTACCGGTACTATTTTTGAATATATTGACAATAACAGATAGCTCAATAAATAAGAGGCAGGATCCGATGTATCCGAGTTGAACAGGCTTTATTCAGGCAAAGGGGAAGGGACTGGAACGGGACAGCCTGAAATAAAATAGGAAGGAAGGAAGGCAGCTGCAACGTTTTCATCACAATTCAACATATATATAGTAAGACATTTCTATTACATTACATACAGTAGGCGTAACTTATGACAAGCGTAAGATAAGAAGACATGGGCGTGAAGAGAAGGCGTGCACAGGGCGTGTACGTAGACATGTGATGTGAACGTCACAGAAGTGTCATAAAGTGGGCGGAGACATGGAGGGGGCTACCTGAGTAGCTGGGACCTTTAACCTAGTGGTGCGCGCAAACGGGCAATGACGTGTTACCGGGGAGAACTGGGGGCTATGACTTCTGTACTAGAAGAGGAGACTAAAGTCTGCGGTGTCAGGACGACATGTACCTATAACATATCTGGTATCTGGTGTTTGGAGTACATGTTGATAGAATCTAAAAGTTATCAGGGCAAAAGCTACTTGACACTAAGGCTGGTGCATGCATATATTCTACATGTATTGCGTGTGCTATGAATCTTCTAAGAATATTAATACAGTAATTCTCTTGCATGGAGACAGAAAGACTAGACTATAGCTGAGCTGTTTATGCGGTTCGTTAGCTTAGGAATGTGAAGACGGAGAGCTGAACTGATAACTGGAGGCATAACATATTCTTGGCAGACAGGCAGGCAGAGCCAGGCCGGGCACCGCGCTGCGCGGCAGGAAGTAAGTGAAGGGTCAGGGATGCAGGTGGGGGCTGCATCGCTCCTCGGAGTGGGTTCAGGAGACTGGAGCTTGAATCTGGTGTCCGGGTATTCAGTTCTGTAGCTGGGACCTAGAAGGCTGGAGGGCTGGTATCTCTCATCTCAGGTCTTGATATTCCAGCTGCCTGCGAGGGCGGCTTGGTAGCGCCGGAGCTGGATTTCTCGGCAGGAGAAAGGCAGCGCGTTCTTCTCAGCGCGTCAGGAAGGCGGGGCAACGTCTGTGGGCTGTGGGCTTCGCTCTCAGCTGGGCTCCTCGGCCAGGCTCGCTGCTCCAATCTCGTCACCACCGCGTGTGTTTGCTTAAGGCAATGTCGGTAATATTTATACCTGAAAGGTGCCGAGATTGACGTAAGGATGGACATATATACGTCAATAAGGATGTCATACGAACGGGTTCGTTCGCACATTCTTTACTGAAGTGCTCGAAGAAATCAAAACAATGGTCATGGGAATTTCCCAGGTCGCTGTAGGTTTGATTTGTTTTGAGAACTCCGTATGCCTTATCAGGGGCTGGAGGAATAGTGCTTGCCTAATTAGATGGCATGCGTTATGACCTAATCAGATAATGCGCTTCTGTGCCGTGGTGTGGATAATCAGATAACGGGTTTCAGCGCCGTTGGGCGGCTGCTAGTTCATTATTAACCAGACCAGGGTCAGAAATGGGGGAATCGATACAGTACCTATAGGAATACATCACACCCACTCCACGTAGACTATGTTCATATTTACAAATCTAGGCATAGTAAACAACGCTAGTATTGCATGTGTATACCGTACCACCCAAAAATACATTCATATGCATTTTGAAAACAGGAAACATGAAATATACGAAAGATAAGTATTGCACTATATGCACTCAAGCAGTATAATAATGCTAAATCTAATACGCATATTTTTTAAATCAGCATGAAAAAAAAGGCGAAAATAACACATGAAATGGCTCTTAATACAGAAGAAAAGTGCGAGACCATTTCATCACAAAATAAAATACTTATGAACATGCCAGAGGGCAGCTAATGTCTCTAAAGTACCTAAAATAGAAATTCAGTTCTCTAAGAATAGTTTCTACTTTAAGCAGAAGATAAGTGTCCCGAAAAATTGCAAAATATTTTGGGGCTGCTGAAAAAAATATGTCCCGCTGTCCGTAAACTGGAGAAAAAATTTGTTCACATTACTTTATTATTAAAGTTGAAGGCCAAATTCAGGGTGTTGGGAACGCCGTGTGCTTAGCTTGCTCAAAGTCATTATTTCTGCTCTGGAGAGAACATCATATCATTTAGACTGTCAAAAAAGCTGTCAACAGCTTCCTGTGAAAGTTCCACTAACTCGGAAAAAGTTGTTACCATGCATTCATGAGCATGATTGCCTTCATTGATGTTTTGTTCAGCATAGCTGACAGAAGGTCGTACCTGATCGATGCTGCTTTCATCTCGTACTTCACTACCCCTCAATCGTAGTGGTGAAGTCTCCACGAATGCCGTCATCAGGATTGGTAGCCGCTGGGGACAGCACAATGCATGAGCCGTTACCGGACCCAACAAGGTTTCTGCGTCCATTGGCACATCCGATTGTAGTGTCAGACAGGTGTCCAACACGCATTCTTCGCCACATAGCAAGCACCTTAATACAGGCATAACACAACGTTGCCACATCGGTCTAAATGAAAGAAACCAAGTCATGTTCAAGTCCCGTAACCGTGCTAGTCCAAGGACTCTAGTTATGCGGTCCCGGTAGCCAATAGCTAGGATCGTTTCTTCCCTTGTCGCAGGTGTTTTGTCTGTGACACGGTTTGCCATAGCGAAACAACAGGATCAAAAATAGGATTCCTGCCACTAGTCCCAAAAGGAGAGGAAGTCCGCCAAAGATGGAATGGACAAAGTCTGGAAAAATACCCAGGATGGCTTTGAATGGGGTTAAAGCTCCCGAAAACACTGTCTTAAATATATTTGAGACCCCACTGGTATCAGAAATATTTAAGATTTCGTTCAGTATTTCTGCGAAATATATGGGGGAATTAGTTGATAACAATGAATGAATCTCTGCCGTTGTCCTTGCAACTTGGAGATCATACGTTTCTTTTGATGACGTTAGCCTGGTCGGCGTCTGTAGGAGCACTGTCTTCATTCTGCTTAAAGTATCAATTCGAATAGAAGCAATTTTCAAGCTGGGCCATAACCTTGCCTCCCTGTCTGGTGAAGCGCTGGGGAACAATACTCGTTCACAGCACATGACCTTCGCAGTCACAGTTATGAGATAAGGTTTTCCGGGCAGCAAACTACAACATCTGCGATCTACTATTAGAATGTAACTCCCGTTCGAGAGTCTCCTAAAGAATGGTTCTATTTGTGTTGCAGGTGTGCCTAGCTGGTGACATGAACGGTTATTTGAAGACCCTTCACAGGCTCCATGCAAACTAATACCTTGACACAGAAGTGTACCGCTTAGTGACCTCGCACAATTATTGCCACTAAGAAACACTTTCTGGCCTTTACTACTGACACATGCATGTGTATAGGGCAAGTTCCATGTTGACTTAATGTATCCTTTACCCAACCTTTCATACTGGCCTGCCTGTATATATTTTTGGCAGTATTGAAACCTGAAAGTAGATATTGGAATATTTATTATCCCATGTATTATCCATTCAATGACAGGTCGTTCTGACATTGTCAATGGTAATCTCTCGAGTTTCTCAATGCTCAGAATTGTATAATCAGCACCCTTCTGTACCATACTGATTTGTTTATCAGTAAGGTTAAAGATATTAAATAGTGACGTTGTGTTGATTAAACGCCAAGGCACATAGCCTGAACGCAGATTTTGTAACGTCCAGCCAAGCTGTACAATAGAACGCAATTGGGACTGACCGTGTTGTAACAACAGTAAGTCTTGCGATATTATGTTGATTGCTGAAGACACAATGCTGTCCAGAGAATATATTCTGGAGGACAGAGTCATTAACCCATTGTCCATTACAGAAAGTGATTTTTCCAAATGAATACGGTCAATTTCCCGTATTTTTTCTGCTGTCTCAATTTGAATTACTTTCCAGGCTTCGTTATAAGCTGCATATATAGAGGCCGCTATGAAACGTTTTTGACGCTGTTTGCGTGGTCCCATGATGAAATCACGCAAGTCAGCACCTTCTTGAAGGAAAGTTAAGTGTTGCTTAATTTCTGCCAGTGTGGATGTTTGTAGCCATTGAAGGCAGAGCTTGCCCACACTGTACGTGGTAATTATCCCTGGATGTTGTCTTTGGGAATATCTAGGGTCTGGCCTGGTCAATGTGAACCCCTGTATTTTGTTCAGGAATCTGTCTTGACAGTTATTTGTATCTGTGGGCCAGATCAACCATTGTTTCCAATCAGGATGTGTTCTGTTTTGGTTTAATATATGGTTTACGTCTATCTCAACATCTATAGAGCTGTTACTGTTCACTGTTGGCTTTGGAATAGACGGTTTGTTTAAATCTTTGATTTTGGCTAAGCCAAGACAGGTAGTTTGTTGAATAGTGTCATTCAAAAATATAATTTGTTCTGGTATCATGCAGGCTCTAAACAATGATTCTATACCTTGTACTTGCCAATCTATTGTACCCCAAACAGTTTTTGCTTCAATGTTATTGTTCCAGAATTCAAAACCAAATGTATTCATTTGCTCAAAAAATGAATCTGAATATATCAATTTTGTGTTTGTAAGCATGGTCTTCATACTTGTCTTATTTGACAATTTAAAATAAAATGTTTCTGCATTACTTGTGTTAAACCCTGAAAAGTATGAATATTTATCATAAAATGATTTCGAGCTACCTTTTGGAGGAGTAGCACAATGTTCCCATTGGTTATAATTTAAAACATTTCTAGGATTTGCAGATTTATGTAGGTAATGGTTACCATAGTGGTTGTAGCAGAACATTTGATCATAATTAGACGAACCCTGCAAATAATCATGTTCTGTAAATTTAGCAGACATTACTAGATCAGACATCATATCATTAATACTTTCAAAGTCCCAATCATCTGCAAATGTGCTTGGTTTTACAAAGTCACTTAATGAGATCTTGAATTGGTGTGGATATTTCAGGATTTCAACCGGACCGTAGATTTCATAATCAGTATTGTCCCATGCTACCCTGCCGGGTATAGGATTGGCTGTGAAGTTGACTGAAGAAAGTTCTCTTTTCTCGACGTGTGAAGATGTGTGTGGTTTAAGGACCAAGTTGATTTTCTGGCTTGCTGTGTCCATTGTAGCATATTTTCCTTCAATTAAATGTCCCAAGCATATTACCATGATGAGCCAAAGTATGAGGACAAATGCACCTAATGCCACCCAAATTTCAATCCATGGAGAAATCAGATAAGTTGCTTTCAATTGTTGAAAAAGATCCTTCGCTTTGTCTTTAAAAGTTTTTGTTGATGGCTGTTTCTTAGATTCACTCAGATCTTCAGATGAATCATCGAAGTTGATGAAGTAGCCGGATGCTGTTCTGTCTATTGTTCCAATTGCTTCTGGATTACTTTTTGTTGTAGAAGTTTTCTTTGTTTCATCAGCATAGTCATATGTTACTTCATTGTAGGTCGGTGTGTCTCGACCAAATGTTTTTATTTGGGTTTTTAGAGGTTCAAGTTCAATTGCTTTGTTGCATAGTCTTTGTTGATGTTCTGTAGGCATTTCGAATGTGATTAGCCTCTTAGTTGGAACCTCTGTATTTGTAGCAAACCTTGGTGTTCTACTACTTATTGGGAGTCCACTTGGCCTACTGTTTGTTATCGGCCACATGATTGTGGTTTTACCAGGTCGATGGATACAACTCTGTTCTCCTTTTTACCAGCAAGGGGCGGTAGTATTACTGATCTTGTCCCATTGATAGACAAGACAGGAACTGCTTTTCTGTAAGAAGGCCCAAATTCCTTCTTTACCGCGATCTTTTCTCTGACTAGATCCCCGACTTTTGGAATCCAGACAGGCCTTGCTGGGACAGGTGGTTTCTCTTCAGTGGTTGTTGGCTGTTGTTTCAACTTTATGTTGCTCAGGTCTTTTCTTGTTTCGTTCAAGTCCTGCAAAATAGCCAAGCGATCTTTGATATCAAAGCTTTTAACTTTAACCACTGAAGTCTGACTATCAAGATCTTGGATGATCATTCTAGTCCCGAACAATAGTTCGTACGGACTGAATCCTTTCAGAGAATTTCTTGGCAGGTTATTTAGACTACGTTGGACACTTATTAGATGTTTGACCCACCCAGCTCCCGAACCTAATACCTTTGCCGTTATAGATTGCTTTCTGCCTTTGGTTTTTTCTTAACACCATCCCGTATCCCTAAGGAAGGAAGTGAGAAGAGTCCCGCTATGCTATGCTCATTTTGCCAAGTTTCCCCAATTTAAGCTCAAGGACTAAAAAGGAAAATATTAGTCAAAACGTAGCATGCTCCTAGCGTATATGCCATTATAGACTTACAAATCTTTATATAACAGTTCTGGCGTCAGCTGAAAGTTGGGGTCTACATTATATGTGAAAACTAGTCTTTATATGTTAATTTGACGCATTATTCATACTGGCTTTATTTTTTATTGTTGATCCATTCTGGAGTGAAACGCCATGGTAATATGCCGTTTCTTTCACCACTGCGGTCTCTGTTGCAGTCTGGGCAGTTTTTTACAAAAATGTGATGATGCAGGCTCATGCCTGGCCACCAGTACACTGATTGTAATACTTCCAGGGAATCTTTTAGTTTGAGGTGTCTGAGACCCTCACCCATATGTGCGTCTGCTATTAACAAGCCTCTCCTGTCCGTGTTTGGAATTACTCTATCCCCCACTCCAGGGATTCGAGCAAACGGGAAGGAGTTTGCATCGAATGCCCAGTTCAACCAGTGGGTAGAAAATTCCCTAGACCTTACCCTCCCTAAATCCCAACTCTCCCACAGACGTGGGGAGAATAAGAAACCTTGGTACACCGAAGAATTAAAGGCACTTAAGCGGTGTTGTAAACAGGAGGAAAGAAAGTGGAGGAAGAACTCCACTCCAGATACGAAGGAGAACTATAAGATTGCTCTTAGGAAATACAAACGGGAAATTAAAATTACACAATCTAAGTATTTCCAGGAAAAAAGTTATACCTCAGCCAATGCTCCCCGCGAAATGTTTAAAATCTTTAAATCATTGATTACACCACCAACCTCATTGGCCGATCCCAACAAAGCGCAACTACGTTGTAATGAGCTGGCCACATTTGTTTCGGAAAAAGTGATAAATATCTATTCCTCCTTCCCCCACGCCCCCACAGAACCGTCTACTCCTATGGGTGAAGACATGGCGGAGTTTAAAGAATTTCCTCCCATGAATGTCTAGACTACTCAGGGACTGCTTAAAAACTTAAAATCTGGGTCCCCATTGGATCCAGCACCCCCTACGATTTTACAGCTGGTATCGGAGACGGTGACTCCACTTATTCAGGAGGTGATAAACTCCTCACTGGCCTCTGGCACGGTGCCCCCTTCCTGGAAACAAGCCAGAGTAAAGGCTCTTCTAAAAAAATCAAACCTTAACCCAGATGACTGGGCAAATTATCGGCCTATATCCTTGCTGCCAACAGTCAGTAAGCTTGCGGAAAAGTATGTAAATGCCCAGCTCTCTGCATTTCTGGAGGAAAGGAATGTACTGCACCCTACGCAAACAGGCTTTCGGAGCCTTCAGGAAACAGAGACCGCCCTTATTACGGTGGTAGAGGAGACTAGGAAGATCCTTGACATCGGCTGCAATGCCGCCATACTTCTCTTAGACCTCAGTGCGGCATTCGATACCGTGAATCACAACATCTTGCTGCAGAGGCTGAGAGAAGTAGGGGTTGGGGGGCAAGCGCTCAATTGGCTGCGCTCCTTTCTAACGGAAAGGACCTTCGCGGTCTTTGAGGATAACGCTTCTTCACCCCAAATGCGTCTCCAGTGTGGTGTTCCCCAGGGCTCCTCCCTCAGCCCTACACTATTTAATATCTATATGAGGCCTTTGGCTGAGGTGATTCTGCCCTGGGGAGTACAGCTGGTGACGTATGCAGATGATACGCAATTGATCATCTCACTATCGTCTCAGAATGCCCCCTATAAAAATCTCTCCTCCTGTCTAACGGATATCCACGCATGGATGGAGACATCCTTTCTTAAATTGAACGGTGCGAAAACAGAGGTAATGTTACTGGGACAGAAGCCTCCGTCCACCATTGACAACTGGTGGCCACCTTGCCTTGGACAGCCCCCCCCCACCAAAAAGCCAAATCAAGAGCTTGGTGGTCTGGCTCGACCCTGCCCTTAATCTTGGAGTACAGGTGCGCAAGGTAGCAGCGATCTGTTATGCCTTACTGAGACAACTGAGGAAAACCATTAAACTCCAATGCACTCTATCTGGGAGCTCCACAAGGCGCTATTAAAATCCTCCAGACGGTCCAAAACTGTGCCGCACGTCTGTTACTGGACATCCCACGACGGACCTCCGCCAGATCTGGTTTGCGCCAGTTATACTGGCTTCCAGTGCAAAGGAGAGTGGAGTTTAAGTCCTTGACCACGGTACATAAAGCTTTCTATAAGACTGGCCCCGTACTAATTCAAGCCATGTTCTCCCCCTATTGCCCTCAACGGACCCTCAGATCTAATAATAAGAATCTGTTAGTGGTCCCTAAAACAAAAAGAACACGTACAGGCGGGAGACGCTTTTCGCTACAGGCAACCAAACTATGGAATAGTCTTCCTGACTCCATTAGATTGGAACCCAATCATCAAAAATTCAGGAGGCTAGTTAAAACTCACCTGTTTGCCTAACTTTGTGAATGAATGAGCAAAGGGCGCCGGGATGCCTACGGATAGCTGTGCGCGTAACAAATGTGTAATTCATTCATTCATTCATTATCTATAATTGAGTGGATAGTTGATCGGTAGTGCTGAGCAGTCGTCTTTTGATGACGTTTTCACCGCCAGCACTGTTTCACCATCAATGTTTTTTACTGCACGCTTTTTTCTAGCTACGGAAGCCGATTCAGTTGCTACCGCTGTGGCTGTCTCAGCCAATGAATTCCCTGCAACGTGAACGCCATCACGCTGATGACTCAGTGAGTGTATCACGTGAGTCTTTGGTAGTTCTTTCTGTAAAAGAACTACTTGTTCCCAAAGTACTTTTTGCTTTATTGTTGCACTTGTGTCATCTTTGTAACCGTTTTGAATCCATTTCTGTAAATCGTTATTGTATGATTTGACGCAGTAATATGAATCGCACACTATAAGTGTCGGGAATTCGCGATCGGCATTATCTAGCGCCATTTTTAATGCTATTATTTTAGTTTGTTTTTCTGAATTATTTTCCACTGAGTGTGTTTTTGTCAATAGAGGTCTCAGTTTACCTCCGCGCCACACCTTTTTTACAATTTCACATGTGGCGTTGTATGCTTGATCTCCCCAAACTGAGGGTTGAGCATGTCCATCTGTATATATTACACAGGCGTACTGTCGTAAGGGCAGAATGTCGATTGGCAGAGGGTACTCTCTTTCATATTCTAGATATTTTAATTCCTTTAATTCTGGATCAAAATAGTATTTTACTTTGTCCGTGTCAATAGAATTCACCCATTGTATCCATTCTGGATTCAATGCTGTTGTTGGTAAATTACACGGGGTTGTTAATGCCTCAAAAGCTGATTCTGCTGTTCTGACCGTGATACGTCTACCGTCAGCTTTGTCTTTTTCTCTTGCGATAGCCGTTTGAACTGCATGAACAATATTTTCTTTAATACTGAACTTCTTTTCAGCTTCTGTGTACAAGTGTGATTTGTATGCAATTGGTACCTTTTTTCCCTCATTAGAGGTCAGGTATGTGAATCCGCATCTCCCTGGGATGATTCTAATCACAAGGTTGCATGTGTTATCACGTGTTTGTAATTTAGTTTTAATTAACATGTCTGTTTGTAAGGATCTCAAAATTTCTGTGTGTTTTTGAGTCCAATTGATTCTTTTGAAATCTGGTTTTATTAGATCATAAAGGGGTTTGACCCTTTCTGCGTAATTTATAATGTAAGTTCTTCCGAAATTTAGGAAGCCTAGAATTGATTGTAAGTTTTTTAGTGTTCTAGGTGCTTGGATTACAGCACATTTCTCTAGGAAATTGTCAGCCAGGCTTTTGCCTTCACTTGATAGTTCATATCCTAAAAACAGGACTGTTAGATGGGCAATTCTAGACTTTTTAAAGTTGAATTTGTAACCCTCTGCTGCGAACCCAAGTATTATGGTGTTCACTCTCTTCAAGTGAGTATCCAAGTCATCATCTGTCAGGTATATGTCGTCGACATAAGATAATGCTTCGTCATCATATGTTTGTAGTAACTCTGTTACTCTTGCTGAGAATAACCCCGGGCTGTTCTTGTGCCCCTGGGGTAAACGACAGAAACTTTTTTGCGAGCCATTTACCGAGAATGCGGTCAAATATCTGCTCTCTGGTGCTATATTTTGACAAAAGAAACCATTAGAGATGTCTAATGTTGTTTTGTATTTTTTGCGCACTATGTTATTCATTAGTGCAGCACTTATGCGAGTTTTGCACTGCAAAAGTTTTGCAACATGAGTTAAGGTGTCTGTAGTCCAAAACGAGACAATATGTATTGTCTGGCTTGGAGACAGGAAACAAAGGATTGTTCATTTGTGAGGTGCAAGTTTCAATCAACCCCTGGTATTCAAGTTGATCTAGGATCTCTTTTACCTGTTTTTTAGCTTCTTGCTTAATTGGGTACTGCCTCTGTGCAGTAGGTTGTGATTTTAACTGGATTTTGTGAGGAGGAGAGTCCTCATCCCATCCTACATGATTTTTATATAAAGCAGGAGCTTGAGCTACTGCCCACTTTCTTGCAAGTGTATATTTTTTATGAATTGGAATATGGTTTGAGAAGGCAGGCATAATTATTTCTTCGCCATGAGGGCACTCCCTGACAAACTCTGGTGGCCAGTCTCTTTCAGCTAGAAGGATGTCATAGCCCTTGGAGAGATTATCCCAAAATAGACCCCTTATTTTTCTAGTCTTATCCCCCTCTATACGTAATGTTATTTCATATATTTTATGAGGTTTGCTAACTCTGGTATCAGCAGTTTCCACTTGAATGTATTTATTCGTGTCCACTGTCTCCAGATGATTCATAAGGATCTTGCGAGCTATGCTCACTTCTGCTGCGCTGTCTAGCATTGTCTGAGCCCATTCTCCGTTTTTCAGCTGTGTCCTCAGAATTCTCGGCATCGTTGATCATTTTAATGCTGGCTACCTTCTTTTTTGGAAACTGTAATTTTTTATTTGGATGAGCAGGTTCCTTGTCTTTGGACTTGACGTGCTCTTCCCTGTGTTCTGATCGTCCTCTTCTTTCCGATTTCTGCGAGGAAGTCTGAAAAGATTGAGAGGGACGTGTATCAATATCTTGATATCTATCAGGTTTCTTTATAGTATCCCTATTTCTAAGGTTGTATTTTTTCACAGAGGGCTCCCGTTGGGGAGACTTGCGTCCTTGGTCAGGAGATCTGTCTCTCCGCCGAGGAGGCCTTCCTCTGGACTGGAATCTTTTTTCTTTGGGAGTGGATTGTTTATTTCCATCCCAGCTCTTTTTTTGAGTGTTTAAAGTATTTTTAATAAATACCTTTTCAGGACTTTCAATTAGTTGGGGCTTCACTGGTATTCCACCCAAACTATCTCTACCTAGTTCTTCATAGGATTTTTCTATAATTCTGGCAATTTCAGATGGTTGGTCTGCTATATTTGTCTCTTTTAACCTCTGGCGGATCGCCACATTCGCTGCTTCTCCCTTTATGTTTGCTAGTAATATTGCCGAGACCTGCTTGAAGTCTTTCAGTAATTTCATACCGAGAGTTAAAGCGGGTTCTGGACCGTATTCATCTTGAATTTGTTTTAGCACATCTGGTATTACTGACATGGATGGAACACCATGTGTTTTTGTGTAAATGGAAGCAAAGACTGTTCCCCAAGTGTCACAGTCCTCCACGTGTGGTGCGATTCCCATTGGAAGACAGATAGTCAGAACCCTGTGTTTCTCAAGAGGAGTGGTATCTGGAAATACCGCCTCTATTTGAGTTATTTTTTGTGCTAACCAGAATGGAATTTGTTCCCGTTTAGCTGGTACTTTACCTAGGCAGGACTGTATGTTCTGTGGTGTAATTTTAGTTGTGTTCCCCTGATGAGGGGTCAGCTGTGGGATTTTAGTTACTGGTTGGACAGTTGAAGTCCGCATTACATATTGGACTAATTGTCTATGTATTTTGATTAATTGTTTTAGCTGTGCTAAAATTTCTGGTGCAGGCATTTCTTCAATGTCTGGATGTGGTGTGTATCCGGCTAGGACCGGCCACGTCGCTCCTGGTCTACCTAGTGGACCGAGCCTGGTGACGTGATTATTATGTTTTAGGGCGCCATTAAACAAGAGCAGGTGCTCTTGGAATTTTAGTGGTACTTCCACCTCCTCGAAAGGAGTATACTCATTAGGAGGTTCCTCTGTTTTGTAATAGTGGAGTCCTTTGTTACAGCGTTTGCTGCTGGAAAGTTTATCCATGAATAGAATACCTCTGTCTGCCGATATTCGTGTGCCTCAATTACGAATATGACTGTACCACCTCTTGGTGTCAGTCCATTTTCTATAAGTTTTAAAGTTATAGATTTTCTTATGTTGACCGGGATGAGTATTATATCCGGGTCATTTTGCTGCAGAGTAGTATCAGCTGCTAGTAATTCAGCTGCTATCCTAACTGTCTCTCTTTCTTCTTCAGTATCTGACATTTTACCGTCAGGAAGATTTTGTTTATTTGCAGATCAGGTTTCCACGGAAACAAAGATTGGATGCACAATATTTTGGAACAGTGTATCCTTCAACGTTGAATAAACCAAGAACCATACATAGGAGTCTCCTCTCTATGAAGTTTGGCGGATATTACCTTTCACCCACTCCAGACGTCTTTGGAGTATTATGGGAAAAAAGGGGGTCTGTGTGAAAAAGCACAACTGAGTTACTCTAATGTCTTGCGTTAGTTTTATTGCCTATCCAAACGTTTGGGCGCCATGTAGTGTAGTTCCTATTATCCCAATAGGCTCTGCGCATTGGAATAATACCTTCAATAGTATAGACCTAGGGCAGAGGTTAACTAGGTCTTCTACTGGCGATATTAGACTTAAAGTTTTGTGTTTGCCAGCTAGCTCAGAGTTCACTAGAAACTTTCTCGAATAGGCAGGGAGGAGTTTAACCTCTCTGGATAGACAAAAAGGGATTTAGTTTCTGACAACCATAGAACATGACAACTTTGCTCTCCCCTAATCAAGAGTGTATCTCTAGAGTCGTGTGAAAACAAAAGACAACTTATTTTACTCAGTCAGTTCAGTGCATTCTTAGTTTCACCAGATTGTAGAGAAAAGGAAGAGACGGGCGTGTTCAATAAAGGATGTTATTTATTGATCAGTCTCTTTTCTCGTACAAGAGAAATGAATCGCTATTATTGCAATACTTATAGTTAAGTAAAGTGCATACAGTAAAAACAGAATTATAAAATAATACTGTAAAAGCATTGATATGGTTTCTAAGCCATATGATATTTAAAATGGATAAAATAGATACATACATATATACATTTGACTAATCGTACTCAACTGGTGCTTCTAACCACGCCTACCCCAGTGTACCTGACCTAAGCCTAATACGTGGGCGGGAGTAGATAAGTAGCAGTTTAAGTTAAGTTTGTTTTGCCAAGGGACTGACTCAAGAATTCTCTGCAAGGGGGTATTCAGTTCTGTACCTGGGACCTAGAAGGCTGGAGGGCTGGTATCTCTCATCTCAGGTCTTGATATTCCAGCTGCCTGCGAGGGCGGCTTGGAAGTGCCGGAGCTGGATTTCTCGGCAGGAGAAAGGCAGCGCA
This sequence comes from Lissotriton helveticus, assembly GCF_964261635.1. NCBI lineage: Eukaryota > Metazoa > Chordata > Amphibia > Caudata > Salamandridae > Lissotriton > Lissotriton helveticus. The sequence continues at coordinate 1,881,204 of NW_027611659.1, read as the reverse complement.
TTCTTCTCAGCGCGTCAGGAAGGCAGGGCAGCGTCTGTGGGCTTCGCTCTCAACTGGGCTCCTCGGCCAGTCTCGCTGCTCCAATCTCGTCACCACCGCGTGTGTTTGCTTAAGGCAATGTCGGTAATATTTATACCTGAAAGGTGCCGAGATTGACGTAAGGATGGACATATATACGTCAATAAGGATGTCATACGAACGGGTTCGTTCGCACATTCCTTACTGAAGTGCTCAAAGAAATCAAAACAATGGTTATGGGAATTTCCCAGGTCGCTGTAGGTTTGATTTGTTTTGAGAACTCCGTATGCCTTATCAGGGGCTGGAGGAATAGTGCTTGCCTAATTAGATGGCATGCGTTATGACCTAATCAGATAATGCGCTTCTGTGCCGTGGTGTGGATAATCAGATAACGGGTTTCAGCGCCGTTGGGCGGCTGCTAGTTCATTATTAACCAGACCAGGGTCAGAAATGGGGGAATCGATACAGTACCTATAGGAATACATCACAACTTATGCCTGCCATAAAAAGCTAATTAACATCCGCACAATCTGACAAGGCCATACCCGTTGGCATTGTCAGTGCTTGTTTTATTATACTTGGAGCATACCATGGAAGTGCAAGTGATTACTGCCTTTCTCTCAATCTCTCAGTTTTCCTATTCCTCCCCCCTCAGAGAAAAGGTCTTTACAGAGGGGTGAGTTACTCACTAAAGATTCTTACTCTCACCCTTAACGCATGAGAGAGGTCTCAGCAGAGAGGACACGTTGCCATAAAAAAACAAGCGTTCGCCCTGTATAGAGTTGTAAGAATAGAAGTCAGTATTTCATCAAACTCCACCATACATCATCTGCACCCGGTTAATATGCGATAACTCAAGGCCTCGTGCTCCTCTGAAGCCTTCTACACAGACCCTTGTGGAGAGTTCGCGAGCGCATGAATCGGAGGTTTCACCCCCTCGGGGTGCACGCGAGGGATTGTTTTACTCGCTCTCGGAGGCCTCCTGCAGACTTGACGCAGACCTAGCACTTAAAGTTAAGAAAACATCAATATATCTATTTTAAGAGAGAGCGTAACAGTGCAAAGCTGATGAATTTTAAGAGGACGGGACATGTAGCAGTGCCAGCCGGCATTCCTTTTACCCTGTTCCATTTTGTTTAACTGAGCTCTAACTATTCTTGGTTCCTTGACTGTAATATGTTACGTAAAAAAGATGTTATTTCACTTTTTGTTTAAACCTAGAAATTCACTTGAAAAACCCAAAATTAAGCAGTAGTTAGATATGGTAAAAAGTGTTTTTTTTAACAATAAAGTAAACATAGAAATTCACAGAAAAAAACAAAGGTTAAAGTGATGTTAGGTGAAAATGTCAGTGACAACATAATGTTTTGAACTAAAAAAACACAGAAATTCACCAGTTACTTCACACTCTTTTACTCGTAACAACTTCATTTTTTAATATAAAATGATGACTGTGCGGGGTTCGATGCAGATAAAAGCTGTCTGTAGTAGGACATTAATTTTGGAACAGACTTAGAGTATGTTGAAGAACTTGGCTTTCTCTGAACAGTAGTATACATATTGAACAGCGTGTGCCATGAGGATTTCCCATATGTATGCTGTTGGTTGTTAATGTAAAGTAGGGTCCCCGTGAAGTGTATGTTGTAGGGTCAATGTTGCATATAACACATGCTTGCCACACCTAAAGGAGTTCAATTCAATTCACGTCTTGTAAAGCGCATGGCTACCCAACACAGGCTTCCCAGTGCTATCTGTCCTCGCTGGAGTGATAGCTGTTTAGGCATAACGAGAAGCTTTCAATTGTTTTCTGAAGCTCATTAAGTTGTCATCTAGTCTCAGGCTAGTGGGTAATGAGTTCCAGAGTTTCAGAGTGAAATAAGCGAAGGACCTCTGCCTTCAGCTCTCTCAACTCTGGACAACAAGAAGACGTTGGCTGATTGACCTGCGATCTCAATTGGAACCGTATTAACATAGCTTCGGGATCGAGGAAGCCTAATTAGGCTTGCGAGAGAGCAGTACTCATGAAGGGAAAGAACGCTCATATCTTATTCCACTGCACAAGTGCATGCCCAAGGGCATGCCTGTCTGCGCCCGTCCACGCCTGGACCGCGCCCAACGCCAGAACCCCTGGACCCCGCGAACCCCACAACACCAGAATCCACTACGACGCCAGCACCCTCCACGCACTCAACGCCGGCCAAAACCACACATGCTTCCAGGTAAGCATGGGCGGATTTTGCGGATCCACGATCCGTGGATTTTGCGGATTTGCGGATCGTGGATCCGCAAAATCGGCGGAGTTGCGGATTTGCGGATCTGCAGATTTGCCCTGATGAATGAGTCACTGATTTTGAGCTTCAACTAGATCCAGCGACCATGTGTGTGTTACTATGCAATCGCCCCAAGAGGCGCAGGGGTCCCTTGGGGGAGCTGTCCATCTTAGTGGGTCAATGGCGGGAAGACGGTGCACACCGCGAGTGTGTGGGCGGGGCTTCCATGCGAGTGCACAATGTCTCTTGTGTGTATAAAAGGTCTGAGACCGATCAGAGCAGTAGATGAAGAGACATAAGCTCCTGGTCACACGAACATCAAAGGGATTGCGCTTGTGAAAGTCAAGGATACAAAGGCCTCTATCCAGCATCACAGCTGATTATCGACGGTAGATTTGGGAAGAAGGCACACCTGCCCAGCCTCGATGACGCGCACGATTGTTTTTGGGCTGATGAAGGAGTCACTCAATTTGAGCTTCAACTAGTTGCAGCAACCATGTGTGTGTTACTATGCAATCGCCCAGAAGGGCGCAGGGGTCCCTTGGGTGAGCTGTCCATCATAGTGGGTCAATGGCGGGAAGACGGTGCACACCGCGAGTGTGTGGGCGGGGCTTCCATGCGAGTGCATCAGTGCACATGCTTCTTGTGTGTATAAAAGGTCTGAGACCGATCAGAGCAGTAGATGAAGAGACAGAAGCTCCTGGTCACAGGAAGGGCATGGTGTAACTATTTTACGATGGCGCCGGCAAGCTGCCAGCGCCATCCTAAAATAGTTACTAAATTAGCTTCAATAGGAAGCTTTAATAGATAAAATAAAGCAGGTGCTCGAGCACCTGCTTTATTTTATCTATTAGAGCTTCCTGTGGAAGCTAGCTTAGTAACTATTTTAGGATGGCGCTGGCAGCTTGCCGGCGCCATTGTAAAATATTTACAACAGACAAAGCTTCAACTTTTGCCCCCGGATCCGCCGCTTGCGGATTTGCGAATTCTCGGTAAATTCGCGGGAGTTCGCGGATCGCGAATTTACCGAAAATTCGCAAAATCCGCGAGCGGAACGGATTTTGCACTCATACTTACTTCCAGGCCACCCCGAAACAGACCGATTGACCCTTCTCCTGCCACACCTGCAGCTTCACCTGTGACAAAACCACCAAACCTCCAAGGACTGGACCCAACCACATCCGCTTCATACTCCTCAACACCTGCTCCACACGCAAACACGCCGTCGAGCTCTGAAATCTGCTTGACACCTCCGCCCCACACGTGGCCTTCCTGACCGAGACCGGGTGGAAAAACTCCTCGGTGCCCGACTTCGCTATAAGATCACCCGCAGGGACCGCGCCAACGGTATCGGAGGAGGAATAGCCATCGTCCACAAGTTCACCCTCATGGTCGCCACCTACGCAGACGACACCCTCAACACCGCCAAACTCCTGCACTTCCAGATCCACACCGACCCCAACACCACCCTCAGAGGAACACTCATCTACAGACTCCCGGACCCTGGGCTCAGTTCAGCGACTCCATCGCCAACCTCGCCAGCACCCACGCACTCTCCTCCACTGACTACATCCTCCTCCGGGACCTGAACTTCCACTTCGAGAACAACAACGCCAACTCCGTCACCCTAATCGCTAACCTCGCCAACCTCGGCCTCAGACAACTCATCACCCTACCCACCCACACCGCCGGCCACTCGCTGGATCCCGTCTTCTCCACAGGCTCCCACGTCGCCTTCAACCACACTACCAAACTCCACTGGACCGACCCCCGCTGCATCCATTTCACCTTCAAGAAACCAACCACGCACCACCGCACTCAACAGCTGCCTCGCCGCTGCTGGAGCAAAGTCACCGAAGACCAGCTGATCACCTCCCTCGCCAAGAACCCACCCACTGACCCCACCAACCCAGACGCCGCAGCCCGAAACCTCAGACAGTGGATCGACGAATGCGCCAACACCCTCGCCCTGCTCAAGAAACCCACCAACAGCCACGCCAACAAGAGAGCCACCTGGTTCACCGACGAGCTCCAGACCGCTAAACACGCATGTCGGAAACTGGGGAAGACATGGATCCACGAACGCACACCGGACAACCACGCAGCCCACAAGGACGCCACCCGCAGACACCACCACCTCATTAGATTAGCCAAGAGATCCTCCTTCAAAGACCGCTTGGGAAAACAACGCACATGACAGCAAAGATCTCTTCAGCATCGTAAAGGAACTCTCCAACCCCAGCCCCAACGCCAACGACATCAGGCCCTCACAAGAACTGTGCGACTCACTAGCCATCTTCTTCCACCGCAAGATCGCTGACATCCACGACAGCTTCAACACCACGAACGCCCCGACTACGCCAGACTCCACCTCCCCTGTGAACACCCCCAGCGCCACCCGCCTGACCTCCTGGTCCAACGTCAATGACAACGAGACATGCAAGGTCATGAACTCCATCCACTCAGGATCTCCGTCTGATCCGTGCCCACACCACGTATTCAACAAAGCAGATGCAGCCATCCAACGAACGACCTCCGGTGGCAGATCCTTCTCCTACCTCGCCGCCAAGACCTGGAACACCCTCCCTACCCACATACGGCAGACACAAGACCTACTCACCTACACAAGACTCCTAAAGACCAGGCTCTTCGAGCAGTAGCAGCACCGCCCCCCCCTCCCCATAGCGCTTGGGGACTCTCACGGGTAAGTAGAGCGCTTTACAAGTACTCTGATTGATTGATTGATTGATTGATTGATTGTCCATTGGTGGAGGGCACTGACACTCAGATATTTCCACTTAAACAAGACACTAGGGGGGCCATTAAGATGACGGGCGGACTTTGTCCGCCAGCCATCCTATTGGATAACAGGACCGCCCGCCATAAGGGCAAGGGTCCCGTGGGGAGAATTAGGATGCGCCCGCCACAGTGGCAGGTGCATCCTGCATTTTTAACATTGTGACGGGCAGTGCTCTCAGCAGTGCCCACCACAATCCTAAAAATGCATGCCGTGCATGTGCATGCACAACGTGGCAGGCACCGTGCGGTGCCACCATGTTGTGCATGCACATGTAGGGGGGTACCATAGGTACCCCCATGTGACTCCCCACCCCCCCATCATCCTGGGGGCCCACAACAGCCCCCCAAACAGAATGACCGCATGCATTTCTGTGATGGCAAAGTCGTCACGTAAAGGCCCCCTCCCGCCTGCATCCGAATATGGATACCGCCACCATATTAATCCTTTTCTGCCCTGGTCGCAAGGTGCAAGGTGGCGGGCGGTCAAGGATGTCGGGTGGATCGCCACCGCCCGCATGGCGGTGGCGATCCGCCCGACATCCTAATGGGCCCCTAGATGTTCCTCCTATGTTTTGTGTGGATATGGAATTTGTGGTTTCCTTATACTATAGTATGCCTGTGCACCTCGCCGAGAATATGATTGTGGGACGGTGTCTCTTGGTCTACATTTAAAAGGCCAGCAACAGGGTTTAAGTTTTTTGTTATTGTCACAGAGTAACTGTTAGAATTGTCCTGACGAGCGCCTAAGAACCAAGAGCTGGGTCATGGAAAACGAAGAAACAGGTTGACCATCTTAGGGGAATATGTTTTCCAAACCTCCTTTTACGTTTTCCTTTAATCCTATCCACAGGAAGCACTTGATTAAAATTTGTTTTTAGCCTACCAGGAGATAGTTTTAGACCCACTGCACTTCAAATACTTAGCACTCTGCCTCTCACCCACACCTAAAGCTCTTCTTTATTACCTAAAAAGTATCTTAGCTGCTCTCCGGTGGAGAGTTGTAGCCCCCACCAGGTACCATGTGGTACTGGTGTGAGGAGGGAACCCAATGATGAATCCACCCTCTGGGGGAGGAGGGAACCCAATGATGAAGCCACCCTCTGGGGGAGGAGGGAACCCAATGATGAAGCCTCACTCTGGGGGAGGAGGGAACCCAATAATGAAGCCACCCTCTGGGGGAGGAGGGAACAAAATTATGAAGCCACCTTCTGGGGGAGGAGGGAACCCAATGATGAAGCCACCCTCTGGGGGAGGAGGGAACCCAATGATGAAGCCTCCCTCTGGGGGAGGAGGGAACCCCCTGATGAAGCCACCCTCTGGGGGAGGAGGGAACCCAATGATGAAGCCTCCCTCTGGGGGAGGAGGGAACCCAATGATGAAGCCACCCTCTAGGGGAGGAGGGAACCCAATGATGAAGCCTCCCTCGGGGAAAGAGGGAACCCAATGATGAAGCCTCCTTCTGTGGGAGGAGGGAACCCAATGATGAAGCCACCCTCTGGGGAGGAGGGAACCCAATGATGAAGACACCCTCTGGGGGAGGAGGGAACCCAATGATGAAGCCTCCTTCTGTGGGAGGAGGGAACCCAATGATGAAGCCACCCTCTGGGGAGGAGGGAACCCAATGATGAAGCCACCCTCTGGGGGGAGGAGGGAACCCAATGATGAAGCCACCCTCTGGGAGAGGAGGGAACCCACTGATGAAGCCACCCTCTGGGAGAGGAGGGTACCCAATGATGAAGCCACCCTCTGGGGGAGGAGGGAACCCAATGATGAAGCCACACTCGGGGAAAGAGGGAACCCAATGATGAAGCCACCCTCTGGGGGAGGAGGGAACCCACTGATGAAGCCTCCCTCTGGGGGAGGAGTGAACCCAATGATGAAGCCACCCTCTGGGGGAGGAGGGAACCCAATGATGAAGCCTCCCTCTGGGGAGGAGGGAACCCAATGATGAAGCCACCCTCGGGGAAAGAGGGAACCCAATGATGAAGCTACCCTCTGTGGGAGGAGGGAACCCACTGATGAAGCCACCCTCTGGGGGAGGAGTGAACCCAATGATGAAGCCTCCCTCTGGAGGAGGAGGGAGCCCAATGATGAAGCCACCCTCGGGGGAAGAGGGAACCCAATGATGAAGCCTCCCTCTTGGGGAGGAGGGAACCCAATGATGAAGCCACACTCGGGGAAAGAGGGAACCCAATGATGAAGCCACCCTCGGGGAAAGAGGGAACCCAATGATGAAGCCTCCCTCTGGGGGAGGAAGGAACCCAATGATGAAGCCTCCCTCTGGAGGAGGAGGGAGCCCAATGATGAAGCCACCCTCGGGGGGGAGTAAACCCAATGATGAAGCCTCCCTCTTGGGGAGGAGGGAACCCAATGATGAAGCCACACTCGGGGAAAGAGGGAACCCAATGATGAAGCCTCCCTCTGGGGGAGGAGTGAACCCAATGATGAAGCCTCCCTCTGGAGGAGGAGGGAGCCCAATGATGAAGCCACCCTCGGGGGGGAGTAAACCCAATGATGAAGCCTCCCTCTTGGGGAGGAGGGAACCCAATGATGAAGCCACACTCGGGGAAAGAGGGAACCCAATGATGAAGCCACCCTCGGGGAAAGAGGGAACCCAATGATGAAGCCTCCCTCTGGGGGAGGAAGGAACCCAATGATGAAGCCTCCCTCTGGGGGAGGAAGGAACCCAATGATGAAGCCTCCCTCTGGGGGAGGAGGGAACCCACTGATGAAGCCTCCCTCTGGGGGAGGAGGGAACCCAATGATGAAGCCTCCCTCTGGGGGAGGAGGGAACCCAATGATGAAGCCTCCCTCTGGGGGAGGAAGGAACCCAATGATGAAGCCTCCCTCTGGGGGAGGAAGGAACCCAATGATGAAGCCTCCCTCTGGGGGAGGAGGGAACCCACTGATGAAGCCTCCCTCTGGGGGGGGAGGGAACCCACTGATGAAGCCTCCCTCTGGGGGAGGAGGGAACCCAATGATGAAGCCTCCCTCTGGGGGAGGAGGGAACCCACTGATGAAGCCACCCTCTGGGGGAGGAGGGAACCCAATGATGAAGCCTCCCTCTGGGGGAGGAGGGAACCCACTGATGAAGCCACCCTCTGGGGAGGAGGGAACCCAATGATGAAGCAACCCTCGGGGAAAGAGGGAACCCAATGATGAAGCCACCCTCGGGGGGAGGAGGGAACCCAATGATGAAGCCACCCTCTGGGGGGGAGGAGGGAACCCAATGATGAAGCCACCCTCTGGGGTAGGAGGGAACCCAATGATGAAGCCACCCTCTTGGGGAGGAGGGAACCCAATGATGAAGCCACCCTCGGGGAAAGAGGGAACCCAATGATGAAGCCGCCCTCGGGGGGAGGAGGGAACCCATTGATGAAGCCACCCTCTGGGGGAGGAGGGAACCCAATGATGAAGCCACCCTCTGGGGGAGGAGGGAACCCAATGATGAAGCCACCCTCTGGGGGGGAGGAGGGAACCCAATGATGAAGCCTCCCTCTGGGGAGGAGGGAACCCAATGATGAAGCCACACTCGGGGAAAGAGGGAACCCAATGATGAAGCCACCCTCGGGGAAAGAGGGAACCCAATGATGAAGCCTCCCTCTGGGGGAGGAAGGAACCCAATGATGAAGCCTCCCTCTGGGGGAGGAAGGAACCCAATGATGAAGCCTCCCTCTGGGGGAGGAGGGAACCCACTGATGAAGCCACCCTCTGGGGGGGAGGAGGGAACCCAATGATGAAGCCACCCTCTGGGGTAGGAGGGAACCCAATGATGAAGCCACCCTCTTGGGGAGGAGGGAACCCAATGATGAAGCCACCCTCGGGGAAAGAGGGAACCCAATGATGAAGCCGCCCTCGGGGGGAGGAGGGAACCCATTGATGAAGCCACCCTCTGGGGGAGGAAGGAACCCAATGATGAAGCCACCCTCTGGGGGAGGAGGGAACCCAATGATGAAGCCACCCTCTGGGGAGGAGGAGGGAACCCAATGATGAAGCCTTCCTCTGGGGGAGGAGGGAACCCAATGATGAAGCCACCCTCGGGGGGAGGAGGGAACCCAATGATGAAGCCTCCCTCTGGGGGAGGAGGGAGCCGAATGATGAAGCCTCCCTCTGGGGGAGGAGGGAACCCAATGATGAAGCCACCCTCTGGGGAGGAGGGAACCCAATGATGAAGCCTCCCTCTGGGGAGGAGGGAACCCAATGATGAAGCCACCCTCGGGGGAGGAGGGAACCCAATGATGAAGCCTCCCTCTGGGGGAGGAGGGAACCCAATGATGAAGCCACCCTCTGGGGGAGGAGGGAACCCAATGATGAAGCCACCCTCAGGGAAAGAGTGAACCCAATGATGAAGCTACCCTCTGGGGGAGGAGGGAACCCAATGATGAAGCCACCCTCGGGGGGAGGAGGGAACCCAATGATGAAGCCACCCTCGGGGGGAGGAGGGAACCCAATGATGAAGCCACCCTCTGGGGGAGGAGGGAACCCAATGATGAAGCCACCCTCGGGGAAAGAGTGAACCCAATGATGAAGCCACCCTCGGGGGGAGGAGGGAACCCAATGATGAAGCCTCCCTCTGGGGGAGGAGGGAGCCGAATGATGAAGCCTCCCTCTGGGGGAGGAGGGAACCAAATGATGAAGCCTCCCTCTGGGGAGGAGGGAACCCAATGATAAAGCCACCCTCGGGGAAAGAGGGAACCCAATGATGAAGCCTCCCTCAGGGAAAGAGTGAACCCAATGATGAAGCCACCCTCGGGGGGAGGAGGGAACCCAATGATGAAGCCTCCCTCGGGGGGAGGAAGGAACCAAATGATGAAGCCTCCCTCTGGGGAGGAGGGAACCCAATGATAAAGCCTCCCTCTGGCTGAGGAGGGAACCCAATGATGAAGCCACCCTCTGGGGGAGGAGGGTTCTCGTCCTTTAAAAATAGCATTTTCTTCACAATATAAGAGCATGCTCTTAATGACCTGGCGTAGCCTTATGTGTGCTATAAGTAAAAGGTAGGACATGTACTTGTATGTTTTACATGTCTTGGTAGTGACAAACACCAAAATATGTTTTCACTAATGTGAGACCTACTCCTCTCATAGGTTAACATTGGGAATTCCTTAATACACTTTAAGCGGCAATGCCGGATTAGTAAAGAAAAGCTTTGTCATGTTTCATATCTTTGGAATGGTAATGATAAATCCTATTTACTGATTAAGTTGGATTTAACAGTGCTATTTTAGAAATGCTACTTTTGAACTTATCCTGTCTGGGATTGTGGTTCCTGCTTGGACAGGGTGCATACCTCTGCCAAGCAGAAAACCAATGTCTAACACTCCCACTCAACAGGAGAATTGTAAACAGTCCCGCCAGACAGGAGCAAAGACATGTTTCCCTGCTGCTGTAGTGCGTGCAGGTAAACTACTGTGTCCCTGGGGTGGGCTCCCCAGGACAAGGGTTTCTAGTCCCATTAAAGGCTCAAGGAGCAGGTGTGAGGCCCCCCTCCCTTTAGCTTTTAGTGACAGCCCTAGGGATAGGGTCCCCTGGCCATTTTTAAGGCTAGTAGATGGGGTTGCAAGCTCCCCCTCCTTAATAAACATATTGGGCCTTGGGAGATCAGGTCCCAAAGGCCAAATATTGCTCAGGGAGGGGAGCTGAGTGCCGCTCCCCTTATTCAAGGGGAGCGGCACAGAGAATGATGTATGTTGGATTTGGCCCTTCTGGCAGGTTCACCCCGAAACATTTTGCTTTTAATTGTGACTTGGTGTTAGTGATTTGTGGCTTCTGCACACTTTACCACTGAGTCCCAGGGTAAAGTGCGTGCGTGTGGTGAGGTTGGCCTACCCTCCCATAAGAATGCATGGGGAATGTATGTGTCCCTGGTAGTTCCTGATGCGTGTGGAGTGCAGGTACGAGTTTGGTATGTGCGGACTCTTGTGATTGAATGCTGCGTGACGATGTGTGCCACATTATTGTGTCTAGTGTGGAAGTGTTACTTCTAGAAGTTGGCATGTCTGTGTAATTTATGTGAATTGGCTTGTGTCTGGCTTGTGATTGGCTGGAGCTGGCTGGTGAGCCTGGCTCCAGGAGTCAGGATGGGTCTGCCCCGGTGGTGAGTGGAGAGATCTGCATTATTGATGTGAGGGGCCTGAATAGGGCTGGGCTTTCCCCACACAATGCTGGCTCCGCCCCCTGTGGTAAGAAGGATGACCCAAGCCTGGCCAGTAAATGGGAAGAGGGGCTGAGCACATCAGAGTGCTCCAAAACCAGATGCATCTGGTTTTTCCCCCACCCTGCACCCTAGAGACAAAGGTATTTTGTGTATAAAAAGAGGCTGTGACCTCATGTTCAATGTTCTGGTTTCCTGACTTGAATCTACCAGGGGCGTGCTGCTGCTGGGGCCCAGGGGAAGGCTTGCCTCCCTGGGCCCTGCCCAGCCCCTGGATTGCTGATGGACTTTGTGCTGGGACCGCTCTGCCTTGCCTGGGTGCTGGAGGACTTCTTTTGGGATCCTCCTGCCCTCTGCACCTTGGAGGACCTTGTTGCTGGGGCCCTGGTTTAAGTAGGGGTCATCTCTGGGGCCATTGGTGCTGTCTGTGCCCCCAGCGCCTTGTGAGCGCTTTATTTTTAATTTCTGGGCAGAGCGCTGTCATTTTCCCTCGGAGGGAAGTGCTCCTGCCCTTTGTGTGCCTAATGCGGGTGCCACCCCACTTATCCTAATGCCCCAAGTGCGCAGGTGCCAACCCTGCTTCTTCGTTTTCGTGTAGACGATTCTTGAGGGTGCCACCACTTGTGATATGCACCTTAACGGGTGCCCACCCCGTTTCTACTTTTAGCTGGTACCTCGAGGGTGCCTACCCTTCGTTATCCCCGAGAAGAAATGCCGCCGCGGCCCGCCTTACTGTGGGCGGGGCCGCCGGATGGAAGTGACGCAGCAAACCGGAAGTTGTAGTAGAGAGAGGAGGTCGGGAGCCCACCCTGCCTCCTCGAGCCCCCGGGAAGAAGAAGGGACGTCGTCCTCCCGTGGCCCGGGGCTCCCGTGAAGTGGAGAGAGCCCGGGGCCGCCAGCAGAGAGGATCCGAGGTGTTGCGGGGCTTCCGTGTCCTGGAGGGAGCCCCGGCAGAGAAGTCCCAACCGCCGAGAAGAGAAGCCAAGCTGGCCGAGTCCTGCGCCAGCAGAACCTAGCCCCAGTGTTGCGGGGCTCCAATGCGGTGGTGGGAGCCCCGGAGACAGAGACCCTTGCCCGCACCTCCGACCAGAGGAGTCCCACCTAGACGGTGAGTGGAGCCCATTGCGTTCCTTGGTGGAGAGGGGGACGTTGGGGCACATTGCCGGTGCCCGCCCCCCACCTGTAGCGCTATCTTCATTGCGGGGTTATTTGGTGAGGGAGAGCGGCCCCGGTTGACAGTGGGCTGCTCCCCCGATTGGCAATATTTGTTTATAGCCCTCAAGGCTCAGTGGGGGCATGTACACCTTTCAAAGCCCGTGTTGGCTCCAACGTTCCCCGTATTTGTGGTTAGGGTGGCCCCGGATGGCAGTGGGCCACCCCACCGTTTTCAGAGCCTAGAGGGCTCCCCAAAATGCCCCTTATTTGACTTAGAGCCTAGAGGGCTCCATCCAATGAACACCGATGATTCTCAGAGCCTAGATGGCTCCAACAGTTGGCGCACTTTGTCCCAGGGCCCCCTATGTGTTTTTAGAGCCTAGATGGCTCCAACCTGTGCCACCATATGTTTGTTCTAGATTTGTGCATTGGGCTACTTATAGTCCAATCCCTGAGCACCATTTGCACTGAAGATTGTGGGCCTACACTCCACGAGTGTTCCGTGGGCCCACTTTTGGCATTCCTGCTCTAGGCTCCTTCGCGATCCCTGGTCCGTTGACTGGTGGATCCCCACGAAGGTAAATCTTTTGTTTCTTGGGCTTTCCTGGTTGCTCCTGAAATGCGCTGACCCTCCTCCAAAGGGTGAGTTCCTCAGACCTTGCTGGTGTGCTCCGAAGCCAATCTTTGCCTTCTGTGTGGGTGGCTGTTGCCAAGGCTTGTTGGGTCCTATCCGGATACCGACACCGCAGCACTCAACATCCGACCTGGGACAGCTCAAATCCAGCTCCTGGTTGTCGTTGACCCCTCCTAGTCCTCGTGGCTGAAGAGTCAAGCTTCACCTACTTCACTTGAAAGCACTCAACTTCGTCTGGCATCTTCTTGTCGCCTTCCTGGTCACTGGCTAGTGACCCAGACTCAGTCCCCTCTGCTTTCAGGTTCTTCAGATCTCCGATCCACCCTTGGATCCATCCAGACACTTTACACCTGGTCGCCTGCAGCACTTCTTTGCAGCTCTCCATAGGAAACGAAAAGACACCTAAGCACCCGTCTTCCCTGTGCGAGGTAACACAAGTACTTCGGTGCTCCCGTGGGTCTTGACTCTCGAAATGTCCAGTACTGAAGGGGTTTATTCGCAGTCCACTCCTAAGTTTCCTTATTCTTTAAAAATCTAACATTAACCCCTTCGACGCTCATGACGAGCTCAGCTCGTCATGGAGTTTCCATTGACTTCAATGGAAATTACATTGGAGCACAAGCACAGGCTCAGCATCCAAGTGGTTAACTTTCTCCATAGAAGTCAAAGGTGATTCGCGGCTGTGTTTAGACACTGTACGTGTCCACTGTGGGTCTCCTGCGTCCCTACCTTGGGTGGTTCATGGTTGCCCCAATGGTTCTATAGGCCCTAGGTCTTGTCTCTATGTTCACAGCGGTACTTATACCACTGTCTTAGTATATAGTTTGTGAGGCCCGAGGGCAAAACGTATACTGTGCTAATTTACTATGTGCTATTTAAGTGTAACTTGTGTACTTTTGCCTCTAGCCTCATAAAGAGACTGAAGGGTGTGTTTAGAATGAATACATACATTTTATATATATGCCTGGTGTGGTTCTCCTTTCATTTCATCATGGTTATAGACTGGTAAAACAAGCTGCTTTACATTCCTTCAAGACTTAGCCTGAAGGCTGCTCTCCATAGCTACCATTAGGATAGCTTTCTATAAAGGTTTTCTTAAACCTACCATCAATAAGTGTTATTTGGACTGGTGCAAGGTGCCCACTAGAATAGTGATAACAAAGGGGATGATGGACGGAGCGTTTGAGCAAATCAAACACTCACCCCCCAGTCAACAGATCTGGGTTTAATCCATCACCATTCTTTAGCTCACTCCACCACCCCAGTTCAGACATGGCCATATGCAAATCAGTCTGACCCTGTGCCTCATGGGAAAAATCCAGCCCGAACTGCCAAGCCATGTGTAGGAGAGTAGGGTCTGCTATCCTATGGTCACCCCAAATTTTTGCTTTTTGCTTCACTGGTTTTCGACTACTGAGGCTGTGGGCCTGCTGATCAGACCCCCAGCCTGCTGTTCTCTCACTAAATTAATGACACATGTGCTATAGGCACATACCAATTGGAAATGGACTCCTTGTCAGCCCCTGTAGAATGCACTATAGGTGCACAGGGCACAGGAGCCACTAAGGCCTACCAGGGGCTGCAGCATATCTTTTGCCACCCCTGGCTGGTTCTTAAATTGACACAACTGGCTGATCACTCAGCTGGGGTAAGGTGGTGTACACACCCCTTGCTTAGATATAGTATACCTATGTCTAAACCTATATCTGGACACATGTAAACCTGTGAGCCACTCCTATAGTCAGGCCTCACCAATCCTGGAGGCTGGGTGCATGGTTTTATGTGAGATGGAGCTCTAGCATGAGCTGAGCCTGTCTGCAGCCGTCGGGAACAAATCCCTAAGCTGTTTCAGGATAATGCCATACCATATACTATTAAGTGCCTTATAATCCTCGCGGTTATTTAGCAACTTTGGTTTGGCTTTATCAAAACATGTCGTGTAAGGTGTCATACGCTTTGGAATACCATCCCCTCGCCAGTTCTGGCGACGGGGATGGCATTCCACCCCTCTAGAGGGGTAAGACATGTTACTTCACTTTAATGCGGTTGATTTCTCCAAAGGCCTTAAGATCCACAAAATGGATGCCTCTGCCACAGACAAATGTCTGGACCCCTGGAGCTGACCGAAACTCAGTCAAGGGGGTCCTGGACAAAGGGTTTCCTGTCACAGGAAGGTGTCACCGCCCTCCAGACAGGAGATAGTGTATTGTAGCAGGGAGGTTTGAAAGAAACCAGACACTGCCTGGGGCGCACAAGGCTGCCCCTTGCATAATCCGGCCAAACCGGTTCTGGGGCACTCCAGCCCTCGTGCCAGGGCGGCCTGGATCAAAGGAAGGGGGTGTATCCACCCACTTCCTGGGTCCCACCCATAGGAGGGGACCTAGCAGGTAATCACGCCCACCAGATTCGAATAAGAGTGGGAGCAGTGCCAATGCACATCAGATTTCCTGGAAGAAACATTTGAAACGATATTCTGGACCCTTCGCCCTCCATCTCAACGTGGAAGCCCGAAGAATCTCCCTTGTGGTCAAGGAGTGACCACCCTGCAGCAGCAGGCACCATCCAGCCCTCGACGTCTACTTAGTTGCAGTTCCCGCCGGAACTCGAGCGACTGAGATCGACGAGATCAAGCCTGCCCAGCTTCTAACAGCCCGATCCACAGTCCCTGCAAAGCTGAGACCCGTGGAGGCGACCGGAAGCGTGGGGCACACCATCTTGAAGTGACCACGAGACGCTGACCGTGCAGCCCACGAGTGACCTTCGAAGCTGTGCACCGGGGTTTGAGAAGCCCCCACCCTGAGCTACTCCTGAGCCGAAGTTCAGCCCTCCACACTCGACGAGTGCTGAATGGGGCCCTTTGGCACGATTTGGCTCAACGCGTTGGCCCGGTCACTTGCCAGCTGGCTTGTGGTCCCTGTGCCGACGAACTACCTAAGAAGACTTGTGATTCTGGTTGCTCCAGATCCACACCAGCTCCCCTGAAAAGGAGCCCCGACTCTGACCTTCCTGGTCCGAGTGAGAAGCAATCTTCTGATCCTGCGTGGATTGCTCTTACCAAGGCTTGTTTGCTCCAAACTTGAAGCCGACTGCACTGACGGTGAGAGCCTGCGTGGGACAGATCGTGACCTGCTCCTGGACGTCGCAGATGCCCCAGAGCCCACGTGACAGCGGAGAGAAGCTCCTCGACGACCACCTGATTGCGCCCGACATTGCCTGGTTCCGTCCTGGTTCCACCCTGGTCACTGCTGAGTGACCCAGACTCTGTCCCCTCTGCTTTCAGGTACTCTACAACTTGAGTCCACCCTTGGACTCCACCGGACACTTCATCTTTAACCCGCCTGCAGCCCTTTCAGCTCCAAGCACCAAGAGCCTGCGTGTCAAAACCCGACGCCACTTCGACCCTGTGCACCCACTTCCTGTGGGTGAGGTAACTTTGCTCCGCCGGTGTTCCCACACTGGTGCACACCTCTAGGGTCTGTGTGTTAAGTTTTGTTCCTCTAGGTTCAGCGGAAGTGTCCTTAAACTTTAACTCTTTGACTTTTACGCAACATTGGTGCATGCGTGCGCTTTCCGCACATCTCCCGAATCCCGAGGGCCATTCCCGACTTCAGCATTGCTTGTCCTGACTGCTCCCAGCGATTCCCTAGGCCCTAGGCCTAACCACTGCTCGAGTGGCATCTCTTATACCACTTGTTTAGTATATGGTTTGAGTGGCCACCCGCCCTCATCCATAATTGTGCAACTTGTATGTTTAAACAGTGCTTTTGATTTAACGCTTGTGCCCCTTTATTCATAAAGAATACTGGGGATTGTTTTTAGTAATAAACACATATATTTTTATAATATATACTTGTGTGGTGTCCTTTCATTTGGTATTACAGGATTGTATGTGGTAAAACAGCTCGCTTAACACGACCTCTTAAGTTAAGCCTTTAGGCTGCTTAGTCCATGCTACCCCTAGGATAGCTTGTCTAATAAGGTTGACTTACAACCAGACACCATAAGGGATTGTTTGGTCAGGTAGTAGGTGGTTCCAGAATTGGAAACATCCCCTACCAGGCCAACTTCTCACATTGGTGAGCAGCGGTGCGGATTTGAGCTTGCTGTTGTTTTACCATTGCAATCTTTATATCAAATTGAAAGATCACATCAAGTACCTCTAGGTACATATAAAATCAAAAGCTTAGCATATTAAGTTCTACTGAACTTAGTAGTTGTAGGTTGAAGGGAGTAGCACACCCCTGACTACAACTCACTAGCAAGGTCCAGTAGGAAAACACTTAGTGTAGGTAAGTGCACCACTTACACCTCACTAGTAACCATGTCTGACACAGGAAAGGCCTCAGGGTCTAGTCCTGTGACAGTTGACCCTACCCAGGCAACTTTTGGATATGACAAACTAACCCGCAGAGACTTGATTGCCTTGTGCAAAGCAAGAGGGTTAAAAAGGGGCAGAAGCCCCACCTGCCTAATCCTGGTAGAAATCCTAGAACAGGATGACTTAGAGAAGGCAAAAGCAGCTTCCCTAGATACAGGAACTGGAGGGAACCCCCCTGCAGTTGATCCCCCTGAAGAGGAGGATGATGATGACTTGGATGAGGACTCAGATGTTGAGGACTTAGAAGTACAGGATCAGGGTAGCCAGGTTCCAGTTGGTAGGCTTAGCCAGGCCAACTTGGACCTACTGGGGAATGGAGAGGGCCAGCACCTCCCCAGAACCCAACATGTTATTCTCCCAGGCAACAGAAGAGTGAGATCCCCCTCAGGGGACTCTCATATTTCTAGTGCCTCCAGAGAATCACAGAGAGGCATGAATGCTTCTCAAAAGCTAGAGCATAGGGCCAGAATGAGGGCTGTCAAACTCCAGATAGAGAGGGAGGAGGTAGCCTTGGCTCAAGCTAGACTTGCCTTGGCAAGAGAGCAGAAATTAAGTGGCTTAGATGTCACTGGTGGCAGCAATTTTCCAAGAGAAAAAGACAGGGCCTATGACAATAGAAACCTGACCAAAATTGTGCCCCCCTTTAAAGAAGGGGATGACATCCACAAATGGATGACTGCTCTTGAGAGAGCCTGCATGGTACAGCAGGTTCCTGAGAATCAGTGGGCTGCAATTTTGTGGTACTCCTTTTCTGAGAAAGGGAGGGACAGGCTCCTCACAGTTAGACCTGAGGATGCCAAAAACTACTCTGTTTTGAAGAGTGCTCTCATTGAAGGGTATGGCCTAACCACTGAGCAATACAGGTTGTTGTTCAGAGACACCCAGAAAGCACAGACTCAAGACTGGACTGATTTTGTGGAGTGTGCCACTAAGGCTTTGGAGGGTTGGTTGCAGGGAAGTAAAGTTTCAGACTATACAGGATTGTACAATCTTATGATGAGAGAACAGATCCTTAATAACTGTACAAACCAGCTGTTGCATCAATACCTTATTGACTCTGATCTGACCTCTCCCCAAGAATTGGGAAAGAAGGCAGACAAATGGGTCAGAACAAGGATTAAGCAGAAACCCCAGAACCAAGGTGGTGACCAGAAGAAAACAGACCAGAAGGGTGGTAATCAGAATCAGAAAGATAAAGAAAAAGACCAGAAGTCTTCAGGCCCCCAAACTAATAGTAAGGAGGGTGGTTCCCAAAATGGTAACAAGAAGAAGAAGAACAAAGGTCCAAAGACACCTTGGTGTAATACCTGCAAATCAGTTTCACACTGGGGCAGTGAGTGCACCAAGGCAAATCCAGTTCCCACCACTACAGCTCCTAAAGCAACTGCAACCCCAAGTACAGTAAGCAGTGGTGGAACACAGTCCAAGGGTGTAGCTGGGTTGACCCTGGGTATTGAAGTAGGATCTGGCCTAGTCAGAGTCCCTACACAGGCAGTTCTCCTGTATGATGTGGACATTGAGTTGCCCACTGCAGTAAGCCCCACTAACCTGGGCAAATACAGGCAGACTCCCTTAATAAATGAGAAACTGGCTCAAGCTTACAGGGACACATGTGCTAGTGTCACCATGGTGACCCCTGGCTTTGTGGACCCTGGGCAGATTGTACTAGGAGAGAGCTACCTAGTAACCAATGCAAGCAACTCCACTACCTCCCATAGTGTGGCAGTTGTGAACTTCTCCTGGGGAGGGGTTGATGGCCTAAAGAAGGTTGTGGTGAGTGCAGACCTACCAGTAGACTGTCTGTTAGGCAATGACCTTGAAAGCTCAGCATGGTCAGAAGTGGAGTACAGGACTCATGCAGAAATGCTAGGGATTTCAGAGCATGTCCTTGCCATGACAAGGGCTCAGGCTAAGAAGTGCC
The DNA here is from genome assembly GCF_964261635.1 of Lissotriton helveticus. Taxonomy (NCBI): domain Eukaryota; kingdom Metazoa; phylum Chordata; class Amphibia; order Caudata; family Salamandridae; genus Lissotriton; species Lissotriton helveticus. The sequence goes on along the minus strand of NW_027611659.1, from coordinate 1,861,875 downwards.
TTCCTGAACCAGTGGTGGATCTTGAGACAATAGACCAGCCACAACCCAAGAGAAGGAGCAAGAGAGGAAAGGCCTCGCCTTCCACCTTGCCCCAGGTTGAGGATCAGGTTTCAGAGGAAACTGATTCTGCAGTCCAAGAGGAGACTGTCTCTGAGGAGCTTGAACCTGACCAGGTTGAGTTTCTGGGGACAGGGGGACCCTCAAGGGCAGACCTGAGGCAGGCTCAATTAGATTGCCCTTCCCTTGAACCCCTCAGACAGCAGGCTGCTGCTGAGGCTGCTGGGGATGCCCAAGGTACCCATACTGTGTATTGGGATGAGGGACTCCTTTACTCAGAGGCTAGAGCCCCCAAGCCTGGCATGACCAGGAGGTTGGTGATACCTCTGCAGTTTAGGGGATTCCTCCTTACCTTGGCCCATGATATTCCCCTTGCAGGACACTTAGGCCAGAACAAGACGTGGGACAGGCTTGTTCCACACTTTCACTGGCCTCACATGTCAGAGGATGTCAAGGAGTTTTGTCGCTCCTGTGTCACTTGCCAAGCCAGTGGTAAGTCAGGTGGCACAACAAAGGCCCCCCTAATACCACTACCTGTGGTGGGGGTCCCCTTTGAGAGAGTTGGAATTGATATTGTGGGTCCAATGGACCCCCAAACAGCATCTGGGAACAGATTCATACTGGTGGTAGTGGATCATGCCACCAGGTACCCAGAGGCTATTCCCCTAAGGACCACCACAGCACCTGTGGTGGCAAAAGCCCTCATTGCAGTTTTCTCAAGAGTGGGCTTTCCTAAGGAGGTACTATCAGATAGAGGGACGAATTTTATGTCCAGCTATCTAAAAGCAATGTGGAAGGAATGTGGAGTAAACTATAAGTTTACCACCCCATATCATCCACAATGCAATGGGCTTGTGGAGAGATTTAACAAGACCCTTAAAGGCATGATAAAAGGATTACCAGAGAAGCTCAGGCGGAAATGGGACATTCTTTTACCCTGCCTGCTCTTTGCTTACAGAGAGGTCCCACAGAAGGGGGTTGGCTACAGCCCTTTTGAACTTTTGTTTGGCCACCCTGTGAGAGGTCCATTGTGTTTGGTGAAGGAAGGATGGGAGTTACCTCTCAAAAAGCCCAAACTAGACATAGTGGACTATGTACTTGGTCTCCGCTCCAGGATGGCTGAGTACATGGAAAGAGCATCCAAAAACCTGGAGGCCAGCCAAGAATTGCAGAAAGCTTGGCATGACCAAAAGGCTGTGCTGGTAGAGTTCCAACCAGGACAGAAGGTGTGGGTACTGGAGCCAGTGGCTCCAGCAGCACTCCAAGACAAATGGAGTGGACCCTATCCTATTATTGAGAAGAAAGGGGAAGTCACCTACTTGGTAGACTTTGGAACACCCAGGAGCCCTCACAGGGTAATCCATGTGAATCGCTTGAAAGCATTTGTGGACAGGGAGGACATGAGCTTGCTCATGGCCACAGATGGGGAACAGGAGGAAGAGAGTGACCCTCTCCCAGACCTGCTTTCTCAGAACCCTGATGATGGTTCAGTTGATGGAGTAGCCTTGGCAGGCAGCCTCACTGACCAGCAACAGATGGACTGCAGACAAGTTTTGCAGGCCCACAGGCATTTGTTTTCACTCACACCCAGCCAGACTGACTGGTGTACCCATGTTGTGGACACTGGTGACAGTCTGCCTGTCAAGAATAAGATCTACAGGCAACCTGACCATGTCAGAGACTGCATCATGGCTGAGGTGCAAAAGATGTTGGAGCTTGGAGTGATTGAGCCATCAGAGAGCCCATGGGCCAGCCCAGTAGTCCTGGTGCCAAAACCTCATACCCAAGATGGTAAGAGAGAAATGAGGTTTTGCGTGGATTACAGGGGTCTCAATGCTGTCACTAGGACAGATGCTCACCCCATTCCAAGAGCAGATGAGCTCATTGACAGATTGGCTTCTGCCAAGTTTCTGAGCACATTCGATCTGACAGCTGGCTACTGGCAAATCAGACTAGCTGAGGAGTCAAAGGCCAAGACAGCATTCTCTACCCCTAGTGGACATTATCAGTTTGTGGTAATGCCCTTTGGTTTGAAGAATGCACCTGCCACTTTCCAAAGGTTGGTGAACCAAGTCCTTACTGGGTTGGATGACTTTTGTGCAGCTTATCTGGATGATATTGCTGTCTTTAGCTCCACCTGGGAGGATCACCTGATCCACCTGAAGAAAGTTTTGGAGGCCCTGCAAAAGGCAGGCCTAACTATCAAGGCCACAAAGTGCCAGATAGGGCAGAGTAAGGTTGTATACCTGGGCCACCTAGTAGGTGGGGGCCAGGTTCAGCCACTGGAAAGCAAAATCCAGGCCATACAGGACTGGGCTCCTCCAGTTACCCAGACACAAGTCAGAGCCTTCTTGGGCCTGACTGGGTATTACAGAAAGTTTGTGAAAAACTATGGGTCTATAGTGACACCATTAAATGACTTGACATCCAAGAAGATGCCAAAAAAGGTTCAGTGAACAGTTAGCTGTCAGAAGGCATTTGAAGACCTGAAGAAGGCCATGTGCTCTGCACCTATCCTAAAGAGTCCTGACTACTCCAAACAGTTCATTGTTCAGACAGATGCTTCTGAGTTGGGGGTGGGAGCTGTACTCTCACAACTTAATCAAGATGGTCAAGACCAGCCAATTGCTTTCATTAGCAGGAGGCTAACCCCAAGAGAAAAACGTTGGTCAGCCATTGAGAGGGAGGCCTTTGCTGTGGTTTGGGCATTAAAGAAGTTGAGGTCCTACTTGTTTGGAACTCACTTCCTGGTGCAAACAGACCATAAGCCCCTCTTGTGGCTTAATCAGATGAAGGGTGAAAATCCCAAACTGCTCAGGTGGTCCATTTCCCTACAGGGGATGGACTTTACAGTGGAGCACCGCCCAGGGACTGACCATGGTAATGCAGATGGTCTCTCCAGGTACTTCCACTTAGAACATGAAGACTTATCTGGTCAAGGTTAGTTTAATGTCCCTGCGTTTGGGGGGGGGGGTTGTGTAGGAGAGTAGGGTCTGCTATCCTATGGTCACCCCAAATTTTTGCTTTTTGCTTCACTGGTTTTCGACTACTGAGGCTGTGGGCCTGCTGATCAGACCCCCAGCCTGCTGTTCTCTCACTAAATTAATGACACATGTGCTATAGGCACATACCAATTGGAAATGGACTCCTTGTCAGCCCCTGTAGAATGCACTATAGGTGCACAGGGCACAGGAGCCACTAAGGCCTACCAGGGGCTGCAGCATATCTTTTGCCACCCCTGGCTGGTTCTTAAATTGACAAAACTGGCTGATCACTCAGCTGGGGTAAGGTGGTGTACACACCCCTTGCTTAGATATAGTATACCTATGTCTAAACCTATATCTGGACACATGTAAACCTGTGAGCCACTCCTATAGTCAGGCCTCACCAATCCTGGAGGCTGGGTGCATGGTTTTATGTGAGATGGAGCTCTAGCATGAGCTGAGCCTGTCTGCAGCCGTCGGGAACAAATCCCTAAGCTGTTTCAGGATAATGCCATACCATATACTATTAAGTGCCTTATAATCCTCGCGGTTATTTAGCAACTTTGGTTTGGCTTTATCAAAACATGTCGTGTAAGGTGTCATACGCTTTGGAATACCATCCCCTCGCCAGTTCTGGCGACGGGGATGGCATTCCACCCCTCTAGAGGGGTAAGACATGTTACTTCACTTTAATGCGGTTGATTTCTCCAAAGGCCTTAAGATCCACAAAATGGATGCCTCTGCCACAGACAAATGTCTGGACCCCTGGAGCTGACCGAAACTCAGTCAAGGGGGTCCTGGACAAAGGGTTTCCTGTCACAGGAAGGTGTCACCGCCCTCCAGACAGGAGATAGTGTATTGTAGCAGGGAGGTTTGAAAGAAACCAGACACTGCCTGGGGCGCACAAGGCTGCCCCTTGCATAATCCGGCCAAACCGGTTCTGGGGCACTCCAGCCCTCGTGCCAGGGCGGCCTGGATCAAAGGAAGGGGGTGTATCCACCCACTTCCTGGGTCCCACCCATAGGAGGGGACCTAGCAGGTAATCACGCCCACCAGATTCGAATAAGAGTGGGAGCAGTGCCAATGCACATCAGATTTCCTGGAAGAAACATTTGAAATGATATTCTGGACCCTTCGCCCTCCATCTCAACGTGGAAGCCCGAAGAATCTCCCTTGTGGTCAAGGAGTGACCACCCTGCAGCAGCAGGCACCATCCAGCCCTCGACGTCTACTTAGTTGCAGTTCCTGCCGGAACTCGAGCGACTGAGATCGACGAGATCAAGCCTGCCCAGCTTCTAACAGCCCGATCCACAGTCCCTGCAAAGCTGAGACCTGTGGAGGCGACCGGAAGCGTGGGGCACGCCATCTTGAAGTGACCACGAGACGCTGACCGTGCAGCCCACGAGTGACCCTCGAAGCTGTGCACCGGGGTTTGAGAAGCCCCCACCCTGAGCTACTCCTGAGCCGAAGTTCAGCCCTCCACACTCGACGAGTGCTGCGTGGGGCCCTTTGGCACGATTTGGCTCAACGCGTTGGCCCGGTCACTTGCCAGCTGGCTTGTGGTCCCTGTGCCGACGAACTACCTAAGAAGACTTGTGATTCTGGTTGCTCCAGATCCACACCAGCTCCCCTGAAAAGGAGCCCCGACTCTGACCTTCCTGGTCCGAGTGAGAAGCAATCTTCTGATCCCGCGTGGATTGCTCTTGCCAAGGCTTGTTTGCTCCAAACTTGAAGCCGACTGCACCGACGGTGAGAGCCTGCGTGGGACAGATCGTGACCTGCTCCTGGACGTCGCAGATGCCCCAGAGCCCACGTGACAGCGGAGAGAAGCTCCTCGACGACCACCTGATTGCGCCCGACATTGCCTGGTTCCGTCCTGGTTCCACCCTGGTCACTGCTGAGTGACCCAGACTCTGTCCCCTCTGCTTTCAGGTACTCTACAACTTGAGTCCACCCTTGGACTCCACCGGACACTTCATCTTTAACCCGCCTGCAGCCCTTTCAGCTCCAAGCACCAAGAGCCTGCGTGTCAAAACCCGACGCCACTTCGACCCTGTGCACCCACTTCCTGTGGGTGAGGTAACTTTGCTCCGCCGGTGTTCCCACACTGGTGCACACCTCTAGGGTCTGTGTGTTAAGTTTTGTTCCTCTAGGTTCAGCGGAAGTGTCCTTAAACTTTAACTCTTTGACTTTTACGCAACATTGGTGCATGCGTGCGCTTTCCGCACATCTCCCGAATCCCGAGGGCCATTCCCGACTTCAGCATTGCTTGTCCTGACTGCTCCCAGCGATTCCCTAGGCCCTAGGCCTAACCACTGCTCGAGTGGCATCTCTTATACCACTTGTTTAGTATATGGTTTGAGTGGCCACCCGCCCTCATCCATAATTGTGCAACTTGTATGTTTAAACAGTGCTTTTGATTTAACGCTTGTGCCCCTTTATTCATAAAGAATACTGGGGATTGTTTTTAGTAATAAACACATATATTTTTATAATATATACTTGTGTGGTGTCCTTTCATTTGGTATTACAGGATTGTATGTGGTAAAACAGCTCGCTTAACACAACCTCTTAAGTTAAGCCTTTAGGCTGCTTAGTCCATGCTACCCCTAGGATAGCTTGTCTAATAAGGTTGACTTACAACCAGACACCATAAGGGATTGTTTGGTCAGGAAGTAGGTGGTTCCAGAATTGGAAACATCCCCTACCAGGCCAACTTCTCACACCATGCCTTCCCTGGAACGGAAACAAGCATCCTGGGAGCAGTTTCGGGTTCATAACTCTCATCAGCCAGGCTATCTTGAATCCCCTTTGGTACCGCTTTGTTCTCTCTAAGTTTGCAGGGTATGCTCAGACGTGAGTCCCTTGCTCACTTTGCCACTGGATTCAAGATAGTCTGGCTGATGAGAATTATGGACCCGAAACCGCTTCCAGGATGCTTGTTTCCGGTCCAGGGAAGACATGGCTTGGCAGTTCGGGCTGGACTGTTCCCATGAGGATTGCTAAGTTGCTTCATTAAAGTGTTCTTGCTGTCAAGACGTGAATGGAACAAACTTTATTATTCATGAAGTGTCATTCATGAAGATCCAATAAATGCATTATTTGAGAATTGATTAATATCTCACACCTCTGATTGGATACTACTCTGTGCAGCTGGGGAACGGCACACCTTGGGTGGCACGTTCTATACAACTTTAGAATTTGCCACTTGGTTTCCATGGTTTCCAGTGCTGCACAAAGGTCTGTCCTCAAAACAGCCGTACGGCCTAAGGGGGAGAAGTGTAAACAACTCATAGGAGAGCCTTCAGAGGGCCAGTCGCAGAGACGCATCTCATCCAAGAAGGAAAAACTACAGGGTGGCTTAACCCAGAAGGTGAACATCAAGAGGAAGCCGCCCTTTAAGGGAAATAGCATGCACACAAGAGGATAGGCTACCCGTTGTTAAGGCAGGCAGAAGGTTGCCGGGGAAAGCGAGGGATACCACTGGTTAGCCTGGTATTCCCAGGGATGTGAAGCCCCCGGGAAGCCACACCCCTAGAGCAGAGACCATTTTTGCAGACATTTTCCATGTTTCCTGAACTCGAGGGAAAGAGGAACGAGAGAGGATCAGAAGGTGAGGACTCAGATGCTTATCCCAGACATCTCAACTCGAGGAAAGGAGGAGCCAGAGAGGATCAGAAGGACTCGGAGGCTTATCCCAGACATCTCAACTCGAGGGAAGGAGGAGCCGGAGAGGATCAGAAGGGGGAGGACTAGGAGACTTATCCCAGACATCTCAACTCGAGGGAAGGAGGAGCCAGAGAGGATCAGAAGGACTCAGAGACTTATCCCAGACATCTCAACTCGAGGGAAGGAGAAGCCAGCAGATGATCAGAGGGGGAAGGACTCAGAGGCTTATCCCAGACATCTCAACTCAAGGCGGGTTGGGTTTGTTCTTCACATCACTTAGAGGTCGCTTCAGGTGTTGGCTCTGGACACATCCTGGTCTGAGGTATATTTCAGCCAGATACAAGACAGATAAGAGGGTGTCGGAGGTGCAGGCTTCGGGGCTCCTTCAAGGCCTCGACCTCCATGCATTGAAGCTCCATCTTGTGCTACATTCACTGTCTCATTCTAGAGGACACCACGCACACAACACTTGACTCCACACACACACAGCATGTGAGGCAATCACACAGAACACTCTCAGGAAGTCAAAGGCTCCAATAAATTCTATAGATTTGATTTGCACAATTATGGACAGGGTGAATTGATTTTCAAGTCAACCTATTCTAAACTGAACTTAGGGCCATATGTATGAAAATTGTGGTGCTGAGCAGCACAGGAAGCCACCTTGCTGCGCTGCCCTGTATCACAGGAAAAGGGCGGGAATGCACCCTGTATGTATCCAATATGGCATATTCCTGTCCTGTCCTCTTGTGCTGGTGCCTTTTTAGCAGCCTGGCACCGATGCAGGCAGCCTTGCACCATGGTGTAAAGGTGCCTGTGTTGCAGGGAGGGTCGCCCCATGGTTTGAGGGTGCCTGTATTGCAGGGAGGGTCGCCCCATGGTGCAAGGGAGCCTGTGTTGCAGGGAGGGTTGCTCCATGGTTCAAGGGTGCCTGTGTTGCAGGGAGCGTTGCTCCATGGTTCAAGGGTGCCTGTGTTGCAGGGAGGGTCGCCCCATGGTTTAAGGGTGCCTGTATTGCAGGGAGGGTCTCCCCATGGTGCAAGGGAGCCTGTGTTGCAGGGAGGGTTGCCCCATGGTTCAAGGGTGCCTGTGTTGCAGGGAGGGTTGCTTCATGGTGCAAGGGTGCCTGTGTTGCAAGGAGGGTTGTTCCATGGTTCAAGGGTGCCTGTGTTGCAGGGAGGGTTGCTCCATGGTGCAAGGGTGCCTGTGTTGCAAGGAGGGTTGCTCCATGGTTCAAGGGTGCCTGTGTTGCAGGGAGGGTTGCCCCATGGTTCAAGGGTGCCTGTGTTGCAGGGAGGGTTGCACCATGGTACAAGGGTGCCTGTGTTGCAGGGAGGGTTGCACCATGGTTCAAGGGTGCCTGTGTTGCAGGGAGGGTTGCTCCATGGTGCAAGGGTGCCTGTGTTGCAGGGAGGGTCGCACCATGGTTCAAGGGTGCCTGTGTTGCAGGGAGGGTCGCCCCATGGTTCAAGGGTGCCTGTGTTGCAGGAAGGGTTGCACCATAGTGCAAGGGAGCCTGTGTTGCAGGGAGGGTTGCTCCATGGTTCAAGGGTGCCTGTGTTGCAGGAAGGGACGCCCCATGGTCCAAGGGTGCCTGTGTTACAGGGAGGGCTGCTCCATGGTTCAAGGGTGCCTGTGTTGCAGGGAGTGTTGCACCATGGTACAAGGGTGCCTGTGTTGCGGGGAGGGTTGCACCATGGTTCAAGGGTGCCTGTGTTGCAGGGAGGGTTGCCCCATGGTGCAAGGGTGCCTGTGTTGCAAGGAGGGTTGCTCCATGGTTCAAGGGTGCCTGTGTTGCAGGGAGGGTCGCCCCATGGTTCAAGGGTGCCTGTGTTGCAGGGAGGGTTGCACCATAGTGCAAGGGTGCCTGTGTTGCAGGGAGGGTTGCTCCATGGTTCAAGGGTGCCTGTGTTGCAGGAAGGGACGCCCCATGGTTCAAGGGTGCCTGTGTTGCAGGGAGGGTTGCCCCATGGTTCAAGGGTGCCTGCGTTGCAAGGAGGGTTGCTCCATGGTTTAAGGGTGCCTGTGTTGCAGGGAGGGTTGCACCATGGTTCAAGGGTGCCTGTGTTGCAGGGAGGGTTGCTCCATGGTGCAAGGGTGCCTGTGTTGCAAGGAGGGTTGCTCCATGGTACAAGGGTGCCTGTGTTGCAGGGAGGGTTGCACCATGGTTCAAGGGTGCCTGTGTTGCAGGGAGGGTTGCTCCATGGTGCAAGGGTGCCTGTGTTGCAAGGAGGGTTGCTCCATGGTTCAAGGGTGCCTGTGTTGCAGGGAGGGTCGCCCCATGGTTCAAGGGTGCCTGTGTTGCAGGGAGGGTTGCACCATGGTTCAAGGGTGCCTGTGCTGCAGGGAGGGTTGCCCCATGGTTCAAGGGTGCCTGTGCTGCAGGGAGGGTTGCACCATGGTTCAAGGGTGCCTGTGCTGCAGGGAGGGTTGCACCATGGTTCAAGGGTGCCTGTGCTGCAGGGAGGGTTGCCCCACGGTTCAAGGGTGCCGGTGTTGCAGGGAGGGTTGCCCCATGGTTCAAGGGTGCCTGTGTTGCAAGGAGGGTTGCACCATAGTGCAAGGGAGCCTGTGTTGCAGGGAGGGTTGCTCCATGGTTCAAGGGTGCCTGTGTTGCAGGAAGGGACGCCCCATGGTTCAAGGGTGCCTGTGTTGCAGGGAGGGCTGCTCCATGGTTCAAGGGTGCCTGTGTTGCAGGGAGGGTTGCCCCATGGTTCAAGGGTGCCTGTGTTGCAGGGAGGGTTGCTCCATGGTACAAGGGTGCTTGTGTTGCAGGAAGGGTCGCCCCATGGTTCAAGGGTGCCTGTGTTGCAGGGAGGGTTGCCCCATGGTTTAAGGGTGCCTGTATTGCAGGAGGGTCGCCCCATGGTGCAAGGGTGCCTGTGTTGCAGGGAGGGCTGCTCCATGGTTCAAGGGTGCCTGTGTTGCAAGGAGGGTTGCTTCATGGTTCAAGGGTGCCTGTGTTTCAGGGAGGGTTTTCCCATGGTTCAAGGGTGCCTGTGTTGCAGGGAGGGTTGCACCATGGTTCAAGGGGGCCTGTGTTGCAGGGAGGGTTGCCCCATGGTTCAAGGGTGCCTGTGATGCAGGGAGGGTTGCACCATGGTTCAAGGGTGCCTGTGTTGCAGGGAGGGTTGCTCCATGGTTCAAGGGTGCCTGTGTTGCAGGGAGGGTTGCCCCATGGTTCAAGGGTGCTTGTGTTGCAGGGAGGGTTGCCCCATGGTGCAAGGGAGCCTGTGTTTCAGGGAGGGTTGCCCCATGGTTCAAGGGTGCCTGTGTTGCAGGGAGGGTTGCCTCATGGCGCAAGGGAGCTTGTGTTTCAGGGAGGGTTGCCCCATGGTTCAAGGGTGCCTGTGTTGCAGGGAGGGTTGCACCATGGTTCAAGGGGGCCTGTGTTGCAGGGAGGGTCGCACCATGGTTTAAGGGTGCCTGTATTGCAGGGAGGGTCGCCCCATGGTGCAAGGGAGCCTGTGTTTCAGGGAGGGTTGCCCCATGGTTCAAGGGTGCCTGTGTTGCAGGGAGGGTTGCACCATGGTTCAAGGGGGCCTGTGTTGCAGGGAGGGTTGCCCCATGGTTTAAGGGTGCCTGCATTGCAGGGAGGGTCGCCCCATGGTGCAAGGGAGCCTGTGTTTCAGGGAGGGTTGCCCCATGGTTCAAGGGTGCCTGTGTTGCAGGGAGGGTCGCCCCATGGTTCAAGGGGGCCTGTGTTGCAGGGAGGGTCGCCCCATGGTTCAAGGGGGCCTGTGTTGCAGGGAGGGTTGCTCCATGGTTCAAGGGTGCCTGTGTTGCAGGGAGGGTTGCACCATGGTTCAAGGGGGCCTGTGTTGCAGGGAGGGTTGCCCCATGGTTCAAGGGTGCCTGTGTTGCAGGGCGGGTTGCTCCATGATTCAATGGGGCCTGTGTTGCAGGGAGGGTTGCCCCATGGTTCAAGGGTGCCTGTGTTGCAGGGAGGGTTGCCCCATGGTTCAAGGGGGCCTGTGTTGCAGGGAGGGTTGCCCCATGGTTCAAGGGTGCCTGTGTTGCAGGGAGGGTTGTTTCTGTGCAGGAAGGGCCTCCTTTCTACACAAATCCAATCCTATGAGGTGTTTTCTTCTTTCTGTGTCGTGCAGAATGGAAGAGGAAAGAACGAGGAGAAATAAAGGTCTATCTCCACCTTGCACCTCACACGGGGAGATGGAAGACTCTGGCGCAATCCCAGGTTTAAAAGTCCTTGTAAATCTGTGAATGCATCAAACACCATGAATCTGACAAAGAGGCTGCGTCATGGGTGTTCCACATTGTGTGGTGCAAACGAGATGCAAACAACTCATATATAAGCCCCTCAGTGTAAAGAGTTGAGTTGCTACCAGTGGCACTAGATACATTGAGCAGTTCTCCTGTGGGCCCGTTCACTAAGCTTTTTGAATGAGTCCATCTCACTTCTGCTGTAAGAACGCGCAGCAAAGGGTTGGTGAATCAGGCCCTTTATAATCAAATAGATGCCAGCAGGGGTAAGACTTCCGGGGGCCTTGTGGGGGCTGAATCCAGTTACCACTGAGGGTCGAGGCACGCTCTAGAGGCAGCCCCCTTCATCAGCATCAGTCTACGATGTTTCCAAAATGTTTAAAGTATCTGTTAGGCCCTTGGTTACGTACCTGAAACCAGTTACTAGAATTTAAAGTTCTTACTTCAGATAGGACAAAAGAAAAGAGTTAAGGTTTGTTACTTTACAGAAAGATCCCAACTTAAGTGAAATAATGCATAACCCAGAGAGGCAAGTTCAGGAGCTCGACCTGACACCTACATGGAGTTGTGATACTCCCAGGTATGGACCTTCTGCAGGGGTTGAAGGTTACGGTGTGAAAACGGACCCTCATGCTGCCAAAGATACGCTTGGAAGGCATTTGGAAGAACATGAGAGGGATCATCCAGTGGATGAAGATGAGTCCGCTGGGGCTCACACGACTGGGCAACATGGTCCCATCGCTCAGAAGAAGCTCCCTCAGAGAAGGAGGCTGCCTCGAGAAAGAGTGGCCAGGAGGTGGAACTAAGAAGCTCAACATCTGGACATAGAGAAACAGAGAAAAGAGATGGGCCCAGGACCTGTCTCTGGTGGCAGCAATATCATAATACCAGGCGAGACCCTAAACTCCCCAAAGGAGTTGTCCCTAAATATGCAGAGGGTGATGACATCACCAAATGTTTTACTGCTTTTGCACCACCAGGATCGAGCAAGACGTGACACGCTGTCCGTTACCGAAAACTGATGGGTTGCGGATAAAAGATTAATCACGTCCGGATGACCCTTTCACTATGACGCATAGAAGGATTTGACAGTTATCCTTCGTATTAAGGCCACTTATGCCCTGTACTCTGGATGTCCCGAAACACCAAGATATTGGAATAAATAAATTGGAATAATATCAGCCTCTTTTTTACAACAAGATATAATAAGAATAGGCTGTTAAATGCTGCATAGAGCTGAAAATGAAAATTTAGAATACAAAGAGTCCTGAGTGCCATATCTTGATAAAACACGCAAAAGATATCTTTCGCCCTGAAGAAGTCCTACGGACGAAACGCGTTGGCTACGTTTTCTCTTAAACTGAATGGTACCTTGCAATAGCCTGCGCCATGAAATCCGTCATACACTGTATCACATCAGTTTAACTACATTAGACCCTTACTACCTAAGTAGAACCTTACACTAGGGGCGTACATCACACAGGGAAGTATAATCTTCCTAAACCAAACCTAAACATGTAAAACATCCTCGTATGCATCAACCGTATCTAAAGGTATCAGAACAGGGTGCGCGAAACATACGACACACAGTACATTTCCTAACACCCCCCAAAGCATTAGCACATAAATCACATCAGGCACATAAATCACATTAGGGTCCAGGTCGCGCCACTGCGCCAAAACCTAAACGTAGCAGCTGCTCACTCCTTGCTGGGCAGCTGGGAACTTAAAACTGCGACAGGGGCCCTTACTGGCCCTTAGGAATAGGGACTGCGCCAACGGGTAGAGCCATCTAGGCTCTGAAATAGAAAAGCGCACCTTGGAGCCCTCTAGGCTCCATAAATACATATTGCGCCTACGGTGAAGCCCTCTAGGCTTTAAAAGTATTGTGTCCCTCGGAGTCATCTAGGCTCTGAAACTAATGGGAGGCTTCATTGGAGCCACGGGGCTCGGCAGGACAAAATCGCGTTGGGGTCACGGGGCTCGGGAGAACAAAATGGTGCCACGTCCCTCACGGGGACTATTGAACATAGGGGCACGTGGGAGCGGCCCACTGCTATCCGGGGGCGCTCTGAAACAGGGCACCACTCTGGTGCCTGGGGGAATCTCCACGGGGCCCTCTCTGCCGCCATTTCTACGTTGGAGCGGCCCACTGCACACAGGGGCAGCTTGGACGAAGCACTGGGAGCCCCACTTGTGAGAAGTTGGCCTGATATATGATGTTCACTAGTTCTAGTGACCACCTTGTATCAGTCCAAACAACCCTTATGGTGATTGGTTGTATGTCAACCTTATAGACCAGCTATCCTAATGGTAACGTGGACAAAGCAGTCTTAGGCTAAACTCTTTTGGCATGTGAAGCCGGCTGTATTACCATATGTAACCCCTTGAACACCAAGTGAAAGGACACCACACAGGATATATATAGAAAATATATATGTATTTATTACTACAATAGTTCCCTGAACTCTTTATGAGCACAGGAGCAAAACACGTTAAACAAGTTACTTGATAGAATATACAAAAGTTGCACAAACTATGGATAGGCCCTGGTGGCCCCTAAAACCATATACTAAACAAGTGGTATATGAACCACCAATCGAACAGTGGTAAGGCTTAGGGCCTTGGGAAGCGCTGGGGCTACGCTGTGATAACGATAGTTAGGTGGTAGGAGGCCCACGGGATCTGGTTGCAGTGTCTAAAGCAACACACGTGCACTCAATGAAAGCAATGGGTGCATAAAAGTTACAAAGTTAAGATTTGGGAGTCTTCCGGATAGCCTAGAACTTAGTCCCTTAAAACTAGGACACTAGGAGTGTCTGCCTACATGGGAGCACCGGAGTGCCAGCGTTACCTCACCCACAGGAAGCGGGTGCAGTAGTGGCAAAGTGTGTCGGGTTTCTTGGAGCAGTTCAGTGGAGCCTGGAGATGAAGATGCTGCAGGCGACCAGACGAGAAGAGTTCCGGTGGATCCAAGGGTGGATCGAAGTTGTTAAAGACCTGTAAGCGGAGGGGACAGTGTTCAAGTCACTAGCCAGTGACTGGTGTAGAACCAGGAAGGAACTAGGCGATGTTGAGTTGAAAACAGTGGAAGATGGAAGCTTGTCTCTTCAGCCACATGGACACGAGGATGTCGATGAGGACCAGGAGCCAGGCACGAGCTGTCCCACGAAGATTCTAGCTGTCGGCGGCATCGGCTTCAGGATTGGAGCAAACAAGCATTGGCAATGGCAAACCAAGCAGGAAATGATGTTGGCTTCTTACTCAGTCCACCAAGGTCTGAGGGGCTGCTTCTTTTGGAGGAAGCAAGGGCCAGTCTGGAGCAACCAGACCAGCAGTGGAAATTCAATCTTGAGTTGCTAAAATGGCTACCAGCCAACGGGCCATTAACTGGGATGACGCGTCAAGCAGGCAAAAGCAAAAGGGCCCCAAGCAGAACTCGTGGAGGATGCAGGGCTTGTCTTTGGTGCAATGGCTGCTCAGGTCAGGGGCTTCTCAAACCCCAAAGCACAGCATTGAGGAGGCCTCGGGTGCTGTGCAGTCAGCTTGTCATGGACTTTTCAAGAGGTCCGGTCCCACGTCTCTCGTCGCCTCCACGAGTCTCTGATTTGCAGTGACTGTGGATCGGGCTGTTGGATGTCTGGGAGTCTGGTTCTTGTCAGGCTCTGGGCTCAGGCTACGGCGGGAGGTGGCGGCAAAGCAAGTCGTTGATCGCTGGATGGTGCCTGTGTTCACAGGGTGGTCACTCCTTGGCCACAGGGGAGATTCTTCAGTCTTCTAAGCAGCAGAACGTTGAAGGTCCAGAGTTTCTTATTCTTTAGTCAAGTTTCAGGATAATCTGAAGTCTTGGGACACAGCTCCTACCTTTATTCCAAATCAAGGGGCTGGATTACCTGTTAGGTCCCTCCTATGGGTGGGACCAGGAAGGGGGCCGGTTACACCCCCTTTCTTTTGTCCAGTTTCGCACCAGGGCTGGGGCTGGAGTGCCCCAGCACCGGTTTGAACAGGTGTATGCACAGGTACACCTTGTGTGCCCCAGGCATGTCTCATTCTATTCATCCCTCCCTATCCAATACACAAAATCATGTCTGGGGTGGTGCCAGCACCTCCCAAGGCAGGAAACCCTTTGTCCAAGCTGCCCTCGCTGGAAGGACTCCCAGCAGCAGGAGGTCAGACTTGTGTCTGTGGTGGCAGCATCCATTTTCCCCTCCTTCACTCATCCGGCCGCACTTGCTGGTGCCTGCGGTGCTCTCCCTCAGCATGGGAGCCCCGCACAGGCAGGCGCCATCACTCTCCACGCTGCTTCCTCCTCTGGACCCCCGGGGCTCCCAACAGCTCACGGGAGCCCTGGGCAGCATGCTGCCATTTTCCTCTGCCCACTTTTTTTCTCCCTCTCTGGCACGAGGAGGCGGGGTAGGCTCCCGACCTCCTCTCTCGTCTTCCCACGTCCGCCCGCACTCTGGACTTCCATCCTGCGGTCCAGCCCACAGTCAGGCGGGCAGCGGCGGCTATTTTTGGGGGCGGAATTTGAGGGGTAGGCTCCCTCGCAATGACAAGTAAATAGTGGGGTGGCACTCGTGCTGCCATGATCACGGGGGGTGGATCTGGCAGAAGGGCCAAGTCCAACAAGAGCTATCTCTCGGCCTACGTTGAATTGAGAGGTACAGAGCTCTGACAGCAGAGCTATCTCTCAGCCTACGTAGATTGGAGAGGTGAAGAGCTCTGACAGCAGAGCTATCTGTCAGCCTACGTAGAACAAAGAGGTGCGGAGCTCCAAGAGCAGAGCTATCTCTCGGTAAAGGTAGAACAGAGAGTTGTAGAGCTCTGACAGCAGAGCTATCTCTCAGCCTACGTAGATTGGAGAGGTGAAGAGCTCTGACAGCAGAGCTATCTCTCGGCCTACGTAGAACAGAGATGTGTAGAGCTCTGACAGCAGAGCTATCTCTCGGCCTACGTAGGAACGAGAGGTGCATAGCTCTAAGAGCAGCGCTATCTCTTGACCTACGTTGAATTGAGAGCTACAGAGCCTTGACAGCAGAGATTTCTCTCAGTCTACATAGAACAGAGCACTGCAGACCTCAGAGAACGGTTTGGAGCTCCGACAGCAGAGCTATCTCTTAGCCTACGTAGAACAGAGAGGTGCAGAGCTCTGAGAGCAGCAGAGCTATCTCTCAGCCTACGTAGAACAGAGAGGTGCGGAGCTCTGACATCAGAGATATCTCTCAGCCTACGTATAAAAGAGAGGTGCAGAGTTCTGACAGCAGAGCTATCTCTCAGCCTATGTAGAAGAGAGAGGTGCAGAGCTCTGAGAGCAGAGCTATCTCTCAGCAAACGTAGAACAAAGAGGTGCTTAGCTCCGAGAGCAGAGCTATCTCTCGGTAAAGGTAGAACAGAGAGTTGCAGAGCTCTGACAGCAAAGCTATCTCTCTGCCTACGTAGAACAGAGAGGTGCGGAGCTCTGAGAGTAGAGCTATCTCTCAGCCTAGGGAGAACATACAGGTGCAGAGCTCTGACAGCAGAGCTATCTCTCAGCCTATGTAGAACAGAGAGGACCAGAGCTCCGACTGCAGAGCTGTCTCTCAGCCTACGTAGATCAGAGAGGTGCAGAGCTCTGGCAGCAGAGCTATCTCTCAGCCTCAGAAGAATAGAGAGGTGCGGAGCTCTGAGAGCAAAGCTATCTCTCGGCCTATGTAGATCAGAGAGGTGCAGAGCTCTGACAGCAGAGCTATCTCTCAGCATACCTAGAATAGAGAGGTGGGGAGCTCTGAGAGCAGAGCTATCTCTCAGCTTACTTAGAACAGAGAGGTGCAGAGCTCTGACAGCAGAGGTATCTCTCAGCCTAAGTAGAACAGAGAGTTGCAAAGTTCTGACAGCAGAGCTATCTCTCAGCCTACATAGACCGGAGCGTTGCAGAGCTATCTCTCAGCATACCTAGATTAGTGAGGTGCAGAGCTCTGAGAGCAGCAAAGCTATCCCTTAGCCTACGTAGAACAGAGAGTGTTAGAAATGGGATCCCTGGCTGGCCAGGGCTTGCGCCAAAGTCAGTCAGAGACCACCACTCCTAAGTCAGGGCAAGGGAGTTACACGCCAAGATAACCCCTGCTCACCCTCTAGGTAACGTGGCGCGAGCAGCAAGGCTAAACTTGGAGGCGATGTGAGTTAAGTATTTGGGCACGCACCCCAGCAACAACTCCCAGGGCCCACCACAAAAGAAACTCCACACAAGGTTATATAAAAAAAAATAGCCTTTGTATTACACTAAAACACATTAGATGAAAACACACACTTTACAATGTGCCAGAGGCATGGCAGAATTTACAGGGGATATGTACAAGACAGGGCCACCTGGACCACTGTCAGGAATCAGCACTTTTAGAACTTAGCACTAGGTAGAATTAGCACTCAGAACATAGCACATAGAATGTGAATCACTGTAGCACACAACCAGTAACTACTGGTTACCAGGACCTCACTAGCACCACCTGCACTAGGAGAAAAAACACCTAAGTATCACAATACCTGTAGGGGTATAAGCACATAACACATGATGCATAACATGCATTCAGCGGTGTAAGGAAGGAAAACACATGATGCATCAACAATACATTCAGAGGTGTAAGAACAAGGCACATGACGCATAAAAACACATTCAGAGGTGCAGAAAAAGAACAATTGCGCCAAACTCACATAAGTCACCACCTGTGACTGTCATAGGTCAACTGGCCCTGTGGGGGCTAGGACGCCCTGTGTCCCAAAGTCAGGGGCCTAAACATGGCAGCTGCCCACGAAGTGCTGGGCAACTGGTGCAAACAATGGGGTAACACGTGGGAGCCTCGCAGGTTCAATAACCCAAATGCTCCCTCTGAGCCTCGTAGGCTCTAAACAATTGCAGCCTTGGTTGGAGTTCCGCTCGGGGAACTCAGCGTGTGCAAATGCCTAGGAGCCTCTCGGGGCTGTCCAACAAATGCTGGTGCCGTCGTGGAGCCCCCCCTTCTGGGGACTCAAGATAACAAATGCCCCCGGAGCCCTCGTGGGCTCTCTAACAATGATGCCACCTGAGCCCCTCTGGGCTCCTCACTCCTTCCTGGCCGGCATGAACAAATACCCAGAGGGAGTCCCCCAGCCCTTCTACACTTACCGGGCTATCCTCGGGGGACTCTCCAGGCGTAGGGGGCCTTCTCCGCGAGGCTCTTTCCTCACTCTGAGAGCCCCACACCCTGGAAAGGCAGAGACAGGCTTCCCTTCCGGGTGGAGCCCGCGAGGCTCGGTGCAGGTTCTCCTCAGCCTCCGGTCGGCGGCGGCAGGGCTCTCACCCTCGTCGGGGCTGGCGAGAGGCCCAGGGCTCTCCCTTCACTTGAGAGCCCCGGGCATGACACAGTGGCTGCTTCCGGCTTCCTGGTCGTGGCGGGCCTGGCCCCGTCACGCTGCAATCTGCCTGACTGCCTGTTCGGGGGCAGCCAATGGCAGCGCGGCGATTCTCCTCTGGGGGTAGGGAGGCGGGACAGCGCGTCACAAAGGATTCCTTGGGCCGGCTGCGGTGATTTTCGAGGGGCAATGCCGGGTGGGCACCGGCAGGTTTAAAATCCCAATAAATTGAGGTGGGCACTCGATATTAGGGCGGCAATGTCCCTGGCAGGGTGGGCACCTGCAAGGGGAATTTCAGATCGGCACAAACGGGTCAAATGCCGGGTGGGTACCGGCGAAGCACCAGGGAGGTGCTCTCAAGCGCAAAGGACAAATACAGCGTTCCCAGTGCTAGGAACAGGGTCACAGTGCTCCCAAGCGCTGGATGGCAGGATCAAGCGCTCTCCAGAGCTATAAGGAAAATAAAAATGCTACCAGGTCCCCAAAGTCCAGGGACCAGCACAGAAGATCCTTTGAGCAGGCAGGGGGCAAGGCTGGGCCCAGAGCCAGCTCACTGGGCCTCCAGGCAGGGAGGCAGTTCAAGTGGCGGTCCTCTGGCCCAGCAACAGCAGCAGCCCCCTCAGGATCCTGGAAGAGAACAACATCTGTGGGGACACAGCCCCATTTTTATACTATGAAAACATTTGTCTGTAGGCGCAGGGTGGGGGAGAAACCAGTCGCAGCTGGTTTTGGAGCACCCTTGATTGTTCAACCACCCATTTCATTCACTGGGGAGGCTAGGGTCATTAGACGCACCACAGGAGACGGAGCCAACATTGTGTGGGGGAAAGCCCAGCCCCATTCAAGACACAGGGGGACTCCTCCCCAGCCATCAGCATGCTAATCTCCACACTCACCACCGGGCAGACCCATCATGACTCATGGAGCCTGGCATGCCAGCCAGCTCCAGCCAATCACGCTCCAGCACCCTCACTGCACACACACAGCCACGTCTAGAAGTGGTACTTCCCCACTAGACACATACAACCCGCACATACCATTGCGCAGCATTCACTCTCACGAGTTCGCACATACCAGACTCGAGCCTGTACACCTCACGCATCAGGAACTACAAGGAACACATACATTCCACATGCATTCCTATGGGAGGGCATGTCTATCTCACCACATGCACTCAAAGTGCACACGCACTTTCGACTGGAACACAGTGAAAGTGTGCAGAACCCAAAAATCACCATCACCAGGTCACCATTAAAAGCAAAAAGTTTAGGGGTGAACCTGCCAGAAGGGCCAAGTTCAACAGAGAGGTCTAGAGCTATCTCTCAGCCTACATAAAATAGAGAGATTCAGAGATCTGAGAGCAGAGCTATCTCTTGGCCTACGTAGAACAGAGAGTTGCAGAGCTCTGACAGCAGAGCTATCTCTCAGCCTACGTAGAACAGAAAGGTGTAGAGCTCTGAGAGTAGCAGAGCTGTCCCTCAGACTACGTAGAATAGAGAGGGGCAGAGCTCTGACAGCAGAGCTATCTCTCAGCCTACGTAGAATAGAGAGGGGCAGAGCTCTGACAGCAGAGCTATCTCTCAGCCTACGCAGAACAGAGAGGTGCAGAGCTCTGACAGCAGAGCTATCTCTCAGCCTACGCAGAACAGAGGTACAGAGTTCTGACAGCAGAGCTATCTCTCAGCCTACGCAGAACAGAGGTGCAGAGCTCTGACAGCAGAGCTATCTCTCAGCCTACTTAGAACAGAGAGGATCAGAGCTCCGACAGCAGAGCTATCTCTCAGCCTACGTAGAAGAGAGAGGTACAGAGTTCTGAGAGCAGAGGTATCTCTCGGCCTTCGTAGAACAGAGAGGTTCAGAGATCTGAGTACAGCAGAGCT
This sequence comes from Lissotriton helveticus, assembly GCF_964261635.1. Taxonomy (NCBI): domain Eukaryota; kingdom Metazoa; phylum Chordata; class Amphibia; order Caudata; family Salamandridae; genus Lissotriton; species Lissotriton helveticus. The sequence continues at coordinate 1,841,699 of NW_027611659.1, read as the reverse complement.
ATCTCTCAGCCCCTATATAACAGAGAGGTGTGGAGCTCTGACAGCAGAGCTTTCTCTCAACCTACGTAGAATAGAGAGGTGCGGAGCTCCAAAAGCAGAGCTATCTCTCAGCTTACGTAGAACAGAGAGGTGCAGAGCTCCAAAAGCAGAGCTATCTCTCAGCCTACGTAAAATAGAGAGGTGCAGAGCTCTGACAGCAGAGCTATCTCTCAGCCTACGTAGAACAGAGAGGGGCGAGGCTCTGACAGCAGAGTTATCTCTCAACCTAAGTAGAAGAGAGAGATTCAGAGATCTGAGAGCAGAGCTATCACTCAGCCTACGCAGAACAGAGAGGTTCAGAGATCTGAGTACAGCAGAGCTATCTCTCAGCCCCTATATAACAGAGAGGTGTGGAGCTCTGACAGCAGAGATTTCTCTCAACCTACGTAGAATAGAGAGGTTCAGAGCTCTGAGAACAGCAGAGCTATCTCTCAGCCTACGTCGATCAGAGAGGTGCAGAGCTCTGACAGCAGAGCTATCTCTCAGCCTACGTAGATCAGAGAGGTGCAGAGCTCTGAGAGCGGAGCTATCTCTCAGCCTACATAGAACAGAGAGGTGCGGAACTCCGACAGCAGAGCTATCTCTCAGGCTCAGAATAACAGACAGGTGCAAGCTCTGACAGCAGAGGTATCTCTCGGCCTACGCAGACCAGAGAGGTGCAGAGCTCTGACCGCAGAGGTATCTCTCAGCCTACGTAGAACAGAAAGGTGCAGAGCTCTGACAGCAGAGCTATCTCTCAGCCTACGTAGATCAGAGAGGTGCAGAGCTCTGACAGCAGAGCTATCTCTCAGCCTACGCAGAACAGAGAGGTGCAGAGCTCTGACAGCAGAGCTATCTCTCAGCCTACGCAGAACAGAGGTACAGAGTTCTGACAGCAGAGCTATCTCTCAGCCTACGCAGAACAGAGGTGCAGAGCTCTGACAGCAGAGCTATCTCTCAGCCTACTTAGAACAGAGAGGATCAGAGCTCCGACAGCAGAGCTATCTCTCAGCCTACGTAGAAGAGAGAGGTACAGAGTTCTGAGAGCAGAGGTATCTCTCGGCCTTCGTAGAACAGAGAGGTTCAGAGATCTGAGTACAGCAGAGCTATCTCTCAGCCCCTACATAACAGAGAGGTGTGGAGCTCTGACAGCAGAGCTTTCTCTCAACCTACGTAGAATAGAGAGGTGCGGAGCTCCAAAAGCAGAGCTATCTCTCAGCTTACGTAGAACAGAGAGGTGCAGAGCTCCAAAAGCAGAGCTATCTCTCAGCCTACGTAAAATAGAGAGGTGCAGAGCTCTGACAGCAGAGCTATCTCTCAGCCTACGTAGAACAGAGAGGGGCGAGGCTCTGACAGCAGAGTTATCTCTCAACCTAAGTAGAAGAGAGAGATTCAGAGATCTGAGAGCAGAGCTATCTCTCAGCCTACGCAGAACAGAGAGGTTCAGAGATCTGAGTACAGCAGAGCTATCTCTCAGCCCCTATATAACAGAGAGGTGTGGAGCTCTGACAGCAGAGATTTCTCTCAACCTACGTAGAATAGAGAGGTTCAGAGCTCTGAGAACAGCAGAGCTATCTCTCAGCCTACGTCGATCAGAGAGGTGCAGAGCTCTGACAGCAGAGCTATCTCTCAGCCTACGTAGATCAGAGAGGTGCAGAGCTCTGAGAGCGGAGCTATCTCTCAGCCTACATAGAACAGAGAGGTGCGGAACTCCGACAGCAGAGCTATCTCTCAGGCTCAGAATAACAGACAGGTGCAAGCTCTGACAGCAGAGGTATCTCTCGGCCTACGCAGACCAGAGAGGTGCAGAGCTCTGACCGCAGAGGTATCTCTCAGCCTACGTAGAACAGAAAGGTGCAGAGCTCTGACAGCAGAGCTATCTCTCAGCCTACGTAGATCAGAGAGGTGCAGAGCTCTGACAGCGGAGCTATCTCTCAGCCTACGTAGAACAGAGCGGTGTGGAGCTCTGAGAGCAGAGCTATCTCTCAGGCGGCGTAGAACAGAGAGGTGCGGAACTCCGACAGCAGAGCTATCTCTCAGCCTACCTAGAACAGAGAGGTGCAAAGCTCTGACAGCAGAGCTATCTCTCAGCCTACATAGAACAGAGAGGTGTCGAGCTCTGAGAGCAGAGATATCTCTCAGCCTACGTAGGACAGAGAGGTGCAGAGCTCTGAGAGCAGAGCTATCTCTCAGCCTACGCAGAACAGAGAGGTTCAGAGATGTGAGAACAGCAGATCTATCTCTCAGCCTACGTAGAACAGAAAGGTGCAGAGATGTGAGAGCAGAGATATCTCTCAGCCTACGTAGAATAGAGAGGGCCAGAGCTCTGACAGCAGAGCTATCTCTCAGCCTTCGTAGATCAGAGAGGTGCAGAGCTCTGACAGCGGAGCTATCCCTCAGCCTATGCAGAACAGAGAGGTGCAGAGCTCTGACAGCAGATGTATCTCTCGGCCTACGCAGAACAAGAGGTGCAGAGCTCCAAAAGCAGAGCTATCTCTCAGCCTACGTAAAATAGAGAGGTGCAGAGCTCTGACAGCAGAGCTATCTCTCAGCTTATGTAGAACATAGAGGTGTGGAGCTCTGACAGAGGAGCTATCTCAGTCTGCGTAGAAGAGAGAGGTGCGGAGCTCTGACAGCAGAGCTATCTCTCAGCCTACGTAGAACAGAGAGGTGTGGAGCTCTGACAGCGGAGCTGTCTCTCAGCCTACGTAGATCAGAGAGGTGCAGAGCTCTGACAGCGGAGCTATCTCTCAGCCTACGAAGAACAGAGAGGTACAGAGTTCTGAGAGCAGAGCTATCTCTCAGCCTAAGTAGAACAGAGAGGTGCAGAGCTCTGACAGCAGAGCTATCTCTCAGCCCCTATATAACAGAGAGGTGCGGAACTCCGACAGCAGAGCTATCTCTCAGGCTCAGAATAACAATAGGAGCAGAGCTCTGACAGCAGAGCTATCTCTCAGCCTACGTAGAACAGAAAGGTGCAGAGTTGTGAGAGCAGAGCTATCTCTCAGCCTATGTACAGTAGAGAGGTGCAGAGACCTGACAGCGGAGCTATCTCTCAGCCTACGTAGAATAGAGAGGGGCAGAGATCTGACAGCAGAGCTATCTCTCAGCCTACGCAGAACAGAGAGGTGCAGAGCTATCTCTCAGCCTACGCAGAACAGAGGTACAGAGTTCTGACAGCAGAGCTATCTCTCAGCCTACGCAGAACAGAGAGGTGCAGCGCTCTGACACAGGAGCTATCTCTCAGCCTACGTAGAACAGAGAGGTTCAGAGCTCTGACCACAGATGTATCTCTCAGCCTATGCAGAACAAGAGGTGCAGAACTCTGACATCAGAGCTATCTCTCAGCCTACGTAAAATAGAGAAGTGTAGAGCTCTGAGAGTAGCAAAGCTGTCCCTCAGCCTACGTAGAACAGAGAGGACCAGAGCTCTGAGAGCAGAGCTATCTCTCAGCTTACTTAGAACAGAGAGTTGCAGAGCTCTGACAGCAGAGCTATCTTTCAGCCTACGTAGAACAGAGAGGTGTGGAGCTCTGAGAGCAGAGCTATCTCTCAGCCTAAGTAGAATAGAGAGGTGTGGAGCTCTGACAGCAGAGATATCTCTCAGCCTACGTAGGACAGAGAGGTGTGGAGCTCTGAGAGCAGAGCTATCTCTCAGCCTACGTAGAACAGATAGGTGCAGAGCTCTGACAGCAGAGCTATCTCTCGGCCTATGTAGAACAGAGAGGTGCGGAGCTCTGAGAGCAGAGTTATCTCTCAACCTACGTAGAAGAGAGAGGTGCAGAGCTCTGACAGCAGAGCTATCTCTCAGTCTAAGTAGAACAGAAAGGTGCAGAGCTCTAGGAGCAGAGCTATCTTGGAGTACTTGACCTTATGGGCCAAGCGGCGCAGGGCACGCCTGCCTCGACAGACAGAGACTGAGCGCCAAGATACCCGTAGGGTGATAGCAGCGCTATATAAGAACACACACAATACAGAGACACGAGACACTCTGTTGGGCGTAGAAAACTGATTTATTAGCTGCAGCTAAGCACAGTTGTCCACGAAGTACCCTAAGGGTAGATTCTCAGGAGACTGCCACTTCAATCCGTGGCGCACAATCTTATATGGTGTATACATTTACAATACCCACTCACAAAAGCATACAAACAGATGAATAGGAATAGTTCGAAAACAAGCTATCGAATGTCCAAAACGCACCTTTCTTTCAAACCCCGTGTGCTCCCCTCCCCTCAAGTTAATCAATACTAGTGCCCGTAATTCAATTTGCAGGTGCTAGAACATGTTTGAATGCTTCAAAGGATAGTTTATGCAACAAGAGAATACACGGAGGGAATAGCGAAGGCCAGTCAAATAAGATAAGGTCAAGAAGAATGGTGGAACCCAAACAGTGCAGTATAGTAAGGATTAATGAGTCTAGACATGGATTTAGCAAACTCGGCCAGGCCCTGACATCGGTTTTGTAAACAAGGACAGGGGTTACTCTTTAACAGAAGGGACACGTAGCAGCTGGAAAGGCAAAAAGACCACGTTCGCCACGCTGCTTGAGTGAGGCAACACAAAATGGCGGCTAGATACGAAGCGAAGCCGAAAACCACGTAACCTCAGACCCTCCTTTTGCCATACTCAGGCAAAGCACAAAGGGACCCATGTTAGTCTGAGTCGATATCAATGGTCATGAGGTCATTGAGTTGTTGCTGCAACATCATTGTAATATTCTCTGTTTTCTGTGACACTGGTTTTGGAACGCATACAGTGGCACAAAGTCCACAGATGGCTGGGCCACACTGCAAACAGAGGCAACAAGAAAAGATAATTGCTAGAACCGCTCCAAGGAAAGTTAACACTTTCCATCCCCATGTGGACAGTAGTCCCCAAAACCATCCCATCACAGACCAATCTCCGGTGTCCTGATGAATGGACTCAGAAATGACATGTAGCTTAGAGATGGCTTGGTATACTGTAGGGGCGTTATCAGGAACGTAAACACAGCAACTAGACCCAATCAGTTTACAGACTCCTCCTCTATCTGCAAGGACAATATCCAAAACCATTCGGTTTTGTAAAATCATAAGACGATCCGCTTGAAGTTCAGCTGTCAAATTATTCAATGCTCCAGAAGTCACGTTTATGGTATCATCGACTACTCGGACTAGACGTCTGATGTGTCTGCTGTTAACTATTGGACCCCAGAAGGGAAGAAACCCTTTCAAGAAATCTCCTCGCTCTTGTCCAGCTGTGTCTTCAGAATTAATAACCCCTATACCATATCTTTTCCTATGGTGATCTGCAGGAGCAGTATATTTTGGAAGAAGAAGAAAAGCTATATAACATGTTCCCGAGAAATATGTAGGAAGCCATGTATAGGCTCTATCATGGCAGATAAAATATGTACCTTGGGATGGTACCAACGGTGAAGAAACCAAGGGTGTGTAAACGTATGTATGGGAACAATTACTCTTTCCCTGTTTAATCTTAGTGTTCTGTCCATTGATTTGTAAACACAAATTACCTTTGTGAGGTATAGTCCAAATTGGTGAAGATCTCTGTTTAACCTTGTCAGTGAGGCTAGTGATATAACGAGTCACATTCCACCCATCATATGCTTACTTCTCATCTTTGGGAATTTTACTAATGTCAGCAATTTTTGCCATCGTTACTATTCCCTTTATCAAAGGACTGTGACTAAAATCTACTCCACCATTATAGGACCCACCCGGAGGTTATCGAAGTTGATTCTGGTATGCATTAGAAAACATAGCCAGATAAGCCCAAGCAGAACCTTCATAAGAAAATGGGAGAACTAAGTACGGCATTCCTCTTTCTGTATTGTGGGGCATGAGCCCACAGACCCAACAGTCAGTAGTATTCACTACCAATTGATGTTGATGTAACAATTGGATAAATTAATTATTGAGATATTCCGTTCTCCTCATCTGTTCATGGTCTGGAAGTGCATAGAATTTGTGCGGAGAAATAGTAGTAGAAGGAATCAAGGAGACAGAAGTAGGAGCGGGTTTTGGCTGTATAACGTGTACAATCCAACCTAGACATGCTAACAGAGTACATAAACAAACTAAAATGCATAATGCTACGGCACAACGACTAAACATGAATTTTTTATAATGGTTTCTTTTCATAATTTTAATATCGCCCTCTTCCATTACTTTATCGATTACTCTAAAGGCGTTGCTCACGATAATCTTCCTTAATCACTTGGCTGTGATTGTGACTGTAAGTCCTGTTGACCTAGTCACTATTCAGGTCACAGCCTAAGACTCCTACCGTGACCCTGCAACTTGATGGATAGTGGAAAAGGAAAAAACTAAATTTATAAAATGTCAAGTCTCAAGTGTGCTTGGTCAACCTTCGTCGTAGGATGGACCGCGTCTTGCCAGATATAGTTTGGTCCTTAAACAAAAGTTCTGGATCTGATGTATTTAGTCACAAGTGTGAAGGTACAGCTTCCTGCAAAACGTCGTTGTTTTCTTTCTCGGAACTTGTCCAGTCCAGGCGTGCACTACTGAATGGTACAAATCTGGGTACGTTCTCACAGTCAGTATCACCAACACCTTCTCGGACCCACTGGTCATAAGGTAGGGGTAATGGTACCCTCTTACAGGGCACGCCGTGGATCCAGTTTTTCTTCCCAACGACCTTCACTGCTGTACGAGTGACCAGCAAGACTTGTCTCGGCGGCCCCCAGCGAGGTTCCAGGTTCTTTTTCCTCTGAAAATTCTTCAGACACACCCAATCCCCAGGTTGGATGGAGTGTCCTGGATCTGAGGAGGCCTCCGGCAAAGCGTTTTGGACCTGTTGACGAATAACACATAATTTAGTGGTGAGGTCATGTAGATAATCAACCAACAATGGATATGGAACATCCGAGTATTTCTTAGGTCGATTTACTCCCCAGACATTGGCTGGGCGTCCAAAGACAATCTCATATGGGCTAAGTCCCAGACGAGAATGGGCTGTCGTTCTTGTTGAGAGAAGTGCCAAAGGCAAAGCATCAGGCCAGGAAGGGCCTGTGATGGCCTGTATCTTTGCTAACTTAAGCCTGAGAGTGCCATTATAACACTCTACCAAACCTGCCGGCTGAGGGTGGTTTGCCGCATGGAATTTCTGTCTAATACCAAGACCCACACACACCTTTTGAATAATTTGGCCTACGAATTCGCTCCCATTGTCACTCCAAACAATGCGCGGCAAACCAAACCTCGGGAAAAATTCCTTCAGAAGGACTTTAGCAGTGGACAAAGCAGTATTTTCCTTTAGGGGGTAGGCCTCTATCCATCTGGAAAAGGCACAATCCACCACCAGGACATACTTGAGATTGTTAAAACGTTCCATGTGAATATAATCTATTTGCAGTACCTCGAAGGGATACGTAAGGGGAGCAAAATGACCTGCCAGAGCCGGTGTTCCCTTTCCTGGATTGTGCATCAAACTGACAATACAATGCTTCACCACATTTTCTGCACATTTGGGAATACCTTCATTCTGCCATACTGGGGCCAGAAGTTTACATATACCCCTTGCATTAATATGGGCTGGTCCATGTGCCATAGTTACTACAGGTAGTACATACGCGTCTGGTAACAACCTTTGCTCGTGCTCTGATAACTCCGTCCAACATCCTGTCGTATCCAACATCCCCATACTTTCTTTCCACTTACTCAATTCTTTCTCAGTCGCTTCCTTTTAATTCATTTCACACTTTCTACTGTGTCTTCACACATACCACCTTCTGCGACCCATCTCGCAGGGCCTGCAACATACATGCGACTTTCGACATTCCTTGCTGTTTCCCTCGCTATTTCATCTGCAAACGCATTCCCTTGACCCACGTCATCAGTAATCTTTTTATGTGCACTGCACTTTATAATCGCTATTTGAGCAGGCAAAGCAAGTGATTCGAGAAGGTCAGTTACCAACTGACCATGCTGTATTTTAGTGCCGTGGGAGGTAAAGAATCCTCTTTCCTTCCACAAACGACCAAAACTATGAGCAACACCAAAAGCGTATTGGCTATCTGTATAAACAGTCACTCTCTTTCCTTTTGCCAACACACATGCTCTTGTTAATGCAATTAACTCTGCAGCTTGCGCTGAATTGTGTGCAATGCGTGCAGTTTCTACTTCTGTGTGCAAAGTAGTAACAGCATAGGCTGCTGTCGTCTCGCCATTGAGAAGCTTAAAACAAGACCCATCCACCCACAGGATTCCATCCGGATCCGCAAGTGGTGTATCTTTTAACCCCTTGGGCGCGGCCGCGATTCTGCGCCTGTGTGGCACATTCCGATCGTGGGTGCGGTCATGACGGCCGGGAGCCGTCATCAGCACACGAGCACTGTGTGCCATGACGGCTCCCGGCCGTCATCAGCATGGAAGGGGTTAAATCAATTCGACCTTTAGTTTCTTCTTCTGTGCGAAGAAAATAATCATGCTGATCTTGTACCTTTTTACCATGCAAAACAGGCAACCAAGTAGCTGGATTCAGAACATTACATCTTTTGATATGTATGTGACTAGTTAAAAGCGTCAATACATATCCAGACAAACAAGCACTTGTTAAATGCTGCGTCTTTGTTTTGTTCAAAAGGGTATCTACTGCATGTGGCACCATGACATTAAGAGGATGATCTAACACCAATCCAGCAGATTGACGAATAGAGATCGCCGCTGCTGCTTTTGCTCTGAGACAACTCGGTAATGCGTTGGCTACTGGATCCAATGTAGTCAAAAAATAGGCACATGGTCTTTGTTTGTCTCCAAATTGTTGCGTTAAAACCGACAATGCACAACCTTCTCTTTCATGAACATAGAGTGTGAACGGCTTACTGTAATCTGGAGTACCCAACACTAGAGCAGAACACAAAGCAGTGCGTAAATCAGAAAAACTCTTCTGACATTCATCAGTCCGAGGAAGAGGTTGGAGTGAGCGGCAACAAAGGTTTGGCCAAAAGGGAAAAATTTGGGATCCATTGTCTACAATAAGAGGTAATGCCTAAGAAAGCACGCACCTCTCTTTGTGTAGATGGTACAGACATTCGTGCAATCGCATGGATACGTTCTGGGGTCAATCGCCTTCCCTCCTTCAACGAGAGATGACCTAAATAGGTAATCTCTTGACGGCAATATTGTAACTTAGAAGGGAACACCTTATGATGTAAATCAGACAAATGTTGCAAGAGCAACACAGTCGAATTTCTACAAACATCTTCCGAATCGGCAGCCACTAACAAATCATCCACATATTGAATGAGAGTAGCACCTGGAGGCAAGGAAAAAGTGTCAAGCTGAGCTTTCAAAGCCTGACTATAGATGGAGGGACTCTCACAATAGCCTTGAGGTGCACGCTTAAATCGGAAGCTTCGGCATCCGAGAGAGAAACCAAAGAGATCCCTACTCTCCTCAGCAATAGGAATGCTAAAGAAAGCATTTTTGAGGTCGATGACCGAAAACCAAGCTGCTGAAGCAGGAACCATAGTAAGCAGAGCAGTGATATCCGGGACAACAGGAAATTGAGGGACAACAATTTTGTTGACCTCTCGGAGATCAATCACAAAATGATACACAGGAGGCTTGGAAGGATCAGTACGCTTAAGAACAGGCAGAACAGGGCTATTGCAAACATTTCCTCTGGTCTCTTCGACCACACCCTTCTGAACCAAGTCATAAACAATAGCTAACAAAGCTCTCTCACCATTGTTAGAAATCTTGTATTGGGGAATGCGTGGCAACTTAACCTCAGGCTTAACAGTAATCACATAAGGTGGAATTTGAAGCAAACACACATCATTCGGACCCGTAGCCCAAAGTGTGGCAGGAAGTGAACGCAGTTCAAGTGGCAGTTGGTCTTGAGACACATACATCGGAGAAGTCAATTTATCGCCCAAAGTAAGATGTACACCAGAGGGGGAACAATACAATGTGGCATGCAAGCGTTTCAACAGATCCAAACCCAACAAGTTCTCTCCGCAACCTGTCGTCAAAAGAAGTGGAGCTTCTAAATCATACGGACCAATGGAAATAGGCAGAGGACAGGAAATAGGGTTACTAACTGGGGCGCCAGAGAATCCTACAGAAACATTTGTTAAGCCAGACAAAGGTGCCCCAGGGAGTTTGGAATGCATAATAGAACTTCTCATTGCACCAGTATCCAAAAGAAAGCGTTCCGTAACACCCAATGCTACAACATCAACATAAGGTCCGTTCTGATCCACTGGAACTGATATGACTCCCTTACTTTGTCTATGGCTGTCCTAGCTAGTGTGAAAATCGGGACTTTCACTCTCTGCATAGTAATCGTCATTATAATATTGCGCAGACTTAGAATTCTATTAATCAAAATAGTTCATAGTATTCTGCGGTGGTAAGGAAAGCTGTACTTGAGGCAACGCACCTCGCCCTCTACCCCTAGGTGCTGACTGAACACCACCACGACCTCGTGGCACGGATTATCCACCAGTGCGTTGTAATAAAATCAGACAATTAATCTTAAAATGACATTCTTCTTTACAATAGGCGCATTGATTAGGACCTAACTGAGCTCGCGGAACAAAAGATGTAGGTTTCGGCAACAATCGTTGGAACTGTGGCGGCTGTTGCGATTGGGACTGGTCGGAACGAGGGGAATACGCCTGTTGCAAAAGAATTTTCGTTTTCAATTCTTTAGTCTTCTTCTCCGCCTTTTCTCTCTGATTGTTTCAATTTATGCGATAGCTCTGGAAGTAATTTAAAAACGAATTTGTCTACAAATAATCACTGTCCACCTTCAGTACTCAGATCTTGACCACTATGGTCGATGAAAGTTTCTTCGAAACGAGTAAAGAAGTCGGAGGCACTTTCATCTGTCTTTTGTTTGCACGTCGCTAACTTATCCCAGTTCACACGTACAGGAGGCATCATCATTTTCATAAGAGCTATTATTCTACCTCGTAACTCCGTGATCAAATCATCGGGTTTGGCACCACCTATTTGTCCTGCATCTGCGGCTGTTATGGCAGCACAATTACCACCCAAAGCTTGATCATGATCTACCTTACGAATTTTAGCCCATAAAGCTTGTGAGACTACATTTCCCATCAGTAAATCAATGTCTGCCAAATTCATGATACATGCATCGACAGTCTGGGACAACTCCTTATAATACCCAGCAGGATTCTTACGAGGGTCCGGTAAAGACTGTTTAAGTGCCAACACTTCCGACCTTTACCAAGGATCATGTACCCATATACGCTGAAAATGAGCTTGAATAGGCGGATTAGCGTTTACATCTCCATCTCTCCATATCGGAGAAACTTCTTGCATAGGATATTGTGCCGTTCTACGACGAACCGCAGTATCAGGTTCAAGAAAAGCTTGAGAGAAAAAGGAAGACCGGAAAGTAACAAGCTTTTGAACAGCATGCACTACATCAGGACCCACGACAAGTCCCTTATCAAATTGATCCTGTATCTCGAACAAACCCTGAGGAGGTAAATCCAAATCCATATCTCCCACCCTTTGATAAGAGTGTTACACATAACATTAAAAACATACCTCTTGAGGTTCCGTGAAAATCGTTACGGTGTTTTGGGCATTGCCGAACATGGACGAGTTTGGTATCTATGAACCGTAAATGGCGAGTTCGGTAAGTGTACGCGTTTTCGCTACACTACCTGACACGGTTCGCCTAAATTACGTGTTTCTTACCTGAACCCTCGGGTTCCATTTTAGATACGGCATCCATTTTGTTTCTTGCCCTCACGTAGTCAGTGAGCAGGCAACTGTTCGCCTTATGACCCCTTTAGTTCCCAAGCCATACGGAAGATGCATATTCCTTTCACACGTCTTTATGACCGGAGGAATGACACTGCAGAGGCAAATGGCTCAGCTTGAGGGTAATCTTGCCGTGCCGGCCTATTGTTTCAGCCGTGCATGTGCAGGGATCGAGCTCTTTGATCCCTCGATCATGTTTCCAATATTACCCCCACACTCTTTTCTCTAGTTGTGTCTGACTTCCTAGCAGCTGTTCTTGTCTCTTTTGTCTTGCTCATTTACAACTCAAGTGGAATGTGCCTAACGGTGGGAAGATGTGCTTTTACAGTTGGGAACCGGTAATGTTACTGTGATTATGTTCCGGGGTTCTGAAAACATGAAAGCGACCCTTTTTGAAGTTTATTGTGGGAACTGGGTTGTAACCTTTTGTTCACATGTTGTGCAATGGCAAAATCTTGTATAAAAGAGAGCGACTCACATATGCAAGATGAAGCAGACTCGTAGAACCTACACGCTGTTGTACTTCTAGTGACTTTTGCCTCCCTGCAGTAATAAACTCTGATCTTTGACGCCGAAGGAAGTCTCCCGTGTCTCTGTCTTTAGTGCGCCGAAACAGGTATCCCACGAAGGTTATAGGTGTTGTTCCCTGGCACCGTTGGGCCTTAATTAGCCTAGTCCTTCAGTTGGCGCCCAACGTGGGGCTCGACATCGGCGGTACCGGTCCAAAGCCTGACGATTGTGAGGAACTTCGTGTGAAATCTCCGAGGAAAAGGTGCACCCCGCTTCATCGATCCTGTTGTCGAAATAAGTGGTCCGAAGATTTTTCCCGCGAAGATTCCCGCCTCCTGACGGCTGCGACGGACCGATGCCCTGACTGTCGGCCTGTTTTCGATGCCCGGCGTAGACCTTCCGTACAAGCGAGACGATAGACGGGTCTTCCTGGTGACGCCATTGAAGCACTCAGTTAAGTATTTGTGGGTCGCTCCCAGTCCTTAGTGGTTGTTGTAGCTTATTGAAGCTTTGTTGTATGCATGGTTCCATTGCATTTGTGGTTCTTAGTTGTTGGTCCTTAGTGGTTATTTGACAATTGCAATTGCCAAAAACCGAGGGTTTTGTCTTACACGAAGATTTAGTACTTCGGTAACCCTTGAAGTTTGATACTAGGTTAGTGTGCACGATGCCTAGCCATAGTGGATTTCTTGGTTTTCTTAAATGTTGCAACAAGGATTCCCGATTGGAGGACTCGTGTCCGATACCTCCGGTTGGAACTCCGATATATGAGCTCTATAGTCGACATGGTGTGGGTCCTATTAATTATAATAAATATTGGGTCCGTTACACAAAAAGAGATGGTGTCCTTAGTTGGCCACCGCATGGAAGTTTTGAACTTATAATTTTAGATAATCTTGAAGCTAAATTATTTAAAAGGAAAGCTAGGCCAGCTATGTTTGATTCTTTTCGGTTGTGGCGTAAAGAGGCCAAGCAGAAAGAAATCAAACAGCTTAAAAAGGATCGAAGAGAAGGGTTTGTTCCAATAATGCAAGTTGTACAACAATGTCAGCGAGATAAAGAAGAAAAAGAAATAGAAGTTTCTACTAGATTACATCACATGAGGATAGACAAATGTTATCCGGTTTTACCAACTAGTCCTGATAAGAAAGAGGAGGATCCGAAGGAGGATCCCCTGTTAACGTATTTCATGAACTCGCCACCTCCTTATGCACAGGGTACTACAGCCCCTGTAGCTCCTCCAGTTGTCCCGCCTGTCGTTCCTCCTGTTGTCCCTCCTGTTGTTCCGGCGGCTGCTGGTCAGCCCGTTGTTAATCCTACGTTTGTCCCACCACCTGTTCCTATTTCTACTACACCTTTGTCTGTACCTCCTCAACCGCTAGCTTCTGCTACTTCGACTGTCTCGTCTGTCTCTGCTGTTCCTACGTTCACTTCTAATATTGTCGCTCCTGTTCTTTTTCCTTCTTCTCCTTCTGCTCGTACCCGTATCCCTAATACTGTTGCTACGCTCTATTCACCACTAGCTGGATCGATACTACCACCCAGCGTTTCTGAAACTTCTCAGAGACGAAGTCAAATCCCTGGTGGAAGGGAAAGAGAGACGTTAGTGACAATGGCACATAGGTGGATAAGGCATCCTGTTAATTACCCTCCACGTGTGGTCTTCAACACATTTTCTCAGTTTAATGAGCCTACACAGAGATTCGTGTTAGAAGAAATGTGTAACTTTCTGAGGGAGCAATGGTATAATGATGATGTAGACACCGTACCGCCCGATGTGACTGAGCTTCAGAGTCAATTTTCGAACGGTATGATCGTAGGTGGAGATGTGCGACGTGCCTTAGAGCGATTGTTAGCATTAAGATCCACCGTGCCTTCTCAAGTATCGTTTGATAACGACCTAGAAACTTGGAAAGCGGCTCCTGGTCAGTATCCTATGCGAGAGGTTCCGCCACTTTGGGTGCCAGGTGATCCACAAGCTCACCCTCCGGTTTTACCGCACTTCCGAAGAGTTTGGATACACCTCCCATGGAAACGAACCGAAGTTTTGCAAGTGAAGCAATCTTTGCCAGATCCGCGTAAGAATCCGGCTGGTTACTATAAGGAGTTATCCCAATTGGTGGACGCCTCTGTTATGAACCTTGCCGACATCGACATGCTGTTTGATAATGTCGTACCGCAACCGGTTTGGGCGAAAATTCGCCAAGCAAATCATGCAAACGAGTTAGGTGGTGATTGGGCAGCACTATTAGCGGCTGATGGATTACAAGTTGGTGGGGCTAAGCCTGATCAGTTAATTTTAGATTTACCTCAGAAAATCATTACGCTCATGAAAACTCTCATGCCGGCGATGAAGGTGAACTGGGATAAATTAGCAGCTTGTAAACAGAAGAAGGATGAGAGTGTCTCCGATTTCTTTACGAGGTTCGAAGAGGCATTTGTTGATCATAGTGGTCAGGACATGGGTACTGAGGGAGGTCAACGGTTATTTGTTGATAAATTTGTGGCGAATTTGTTGCCTGAACTAGGCAACAAATTGAAAAATTCGGAAAGTGCATGGGCTGTCTCAACCACTGCACAGATATTAGCAACGGCGCAATATTATGAAAATAGGGAGAAAGAAGAAAGTGATCGTTCAGACAAGAAAACGAAAGAGCTTAGAACGAAGGTTCTGTTGCAACAAGCGTATCCTCCACGTTCGAATCACAACGATTCGCAACAGCAGTATAGGCCGCAGTCACAGTCCTCCAGAACGCAGTCACGATCTGATTCCTCTGACTATAGATCTACACTTGGGTATAATCAGTGCGCATATTGTAGAAGAGAGGGACACATAAAATATGATTGCCCGGCTTTGCGTGATCGACTTAATGGTATATCGGCACGTGGAAGTCGTGGTGGTCCTCAACAAGCATCTCGAGGTAGAGGCCGCGGTACCTCCCAAAATCAAACTGAGCGCTCTAATACGTCAGCAGATGCGAATAATTGTTTTGACCAGCGAAATGCGGGGTCAGTTAGATCTACACAGTATCATGTGGACGATTACTACGTTGAACATGAGACTGTTGCAAACAATCATTACTAGGACAGCCACCGACAAAGAGAGGGAGTAGTATCAGTTCCGGTTGATCAGAGTGGGCCTTACGTCGCAGTAGCTACTTCTGGCGTAGTTGAGCCTTTTCTGTTAGACACTGGTGCGACGAAAAGTTCCATCATGCATTCGAAACTCCCTGGCGCACCTTTGTCTGGCTTAACAAATGTTTCCGTTGGATTCTCTGGCGCCCCTGTTAGCAATCCTGTTTCCAGCCCTTTGCCACTTACGATTGGCCCTCGCGAGCTGGAGGCTCCATTGATTCTATCTACTGGTTGTGGTGAGAATCTTCTGGGCTTGGATTTGTTAAAACGGTTATATGCGACTTTGTATTGCTCTCCTGAAGGAGTGGAGCTTACATTAGGTCGGAGAGTAATCTCTCCTATGTACTTGTCGATCGATATTCCCACCGGAATTGAGCTCCCTTCCTGCGTCTCTATGGGCCACAGGTCCCAATGACGTGGGTCTCTTGGACATCCCACCATAAATGATCAAGCTGAAACCAAATGTGCGACTGCCACGTATACCACAGTATCGTATCTCCATTGAGGGAGAACGAGCGCTATTAGCGATTGTACACGACCTGATCAAAAAGGATGTCGTTGAAGAAACTCGAGGAAATGTGTGTAATAGTCCTGTACTACCAATTTTAAAACGCACTGATCCATCTAAACCTCCTGTGTATCGTTTCATAATTGATTTGAGAGAAGTGAATAAAATAGTGGTCCCACAGTTTCCCGTGGTCCCTGATATAACGGCTTTGTTGACCCTAATTCCAGCTTCTGCCTCCTGGTTCACGGTGATCGACCTAAAGAATGCTTTCTTTAGTATCCCGATCGCTGAGGAAAGCAGAGACCTATTCGGATTTTCATTAGGTGGTCGCAGTTTCAGACTAAAACGCGCACCACAAGGCTATTGTGAAAGTCCGTCGATCTATAGCCAAGCACTTAAAAGTCAACTGGATGCATTTGTGTTACCGACGGGTGCGGCTTTGATTCAATACGTTGACGACCTATTAGTGGCAGCCGATACGGAGGCTATTTGCAAAACGGCTACAGTATCACTATTGCGTTATCTACATGACTTACATCACAAGGTGTCACCTTCCAAGCTGCAATATTGTTGCCAAGAAGTAACCTACTTAGGTCACTTATTGTCGAAAGAAGGGAGAAGGCTGACCCCAGAGAGAATTGCAGCGATTTCTCGAATGACTGTGCCAAAAACTCAGAGAGATGTACGTGCCTTTCTAGGTATTACGTCATACTGCAGACAGTGGATTCCAAATTTTTCACTATTGGCGAAACCATTGTTAGCCCTCACGTGCAAGGATGTTCCGACTCCTTTGCCATGGACTGAAGAGTGTCAGAAAAGTTTCTCTGAATTACGTGATGCGTTGTGTTCGGCTCCTGTGTTAGGTACTCCTGATTACAGTAAGCCGTTTACACTGTACGTTCACGAGAGGGATGGTTGTGCGTTGAGTGTTCTGGCGCAACAATTTGGTGACAAACAGCGCCCATGCGCATATTTTTCTTCGACCTTAGACCCAGTAGCTAGAGCTTTGCCGAGTTGTTTAAGAGCAACAGCGGCAGCTGCGGCGTCCATTCGACAATCCGCAGGTCTGGTCATGGATAATATGCTTACGGTGATGGTTCCGCATGCAGTTGACACTCTCTTGAACCGAACGAAAACTCAACATTTGACGAGCGCAAGGTTGTCTGGGTATGAGTTGACGTTACTGGCTAGTCACATACGCATAAAACGATGTAATTTGCTGAACCCAGCAACATTGTTACCGATCAACATGGAGTCAAGTGGTGAAGCACCACATGACTGTTATCTGAGGACTGAGGAGGAAACAAAGGGTCGTATTGACCTGAAAGATACTCCATTGGTAGATCCCGATGGTACTTTATATGTGGATGGTTCCTGTTTTAAGTTACCGAATGGTGATGTGACGACCGCGTATGCTGTAGTGACATTGAGTACGGTTGTAGAAACTGCAAGATTGAGTCAGAACTCGGCTCAGGCTGCTGAGCTGATCGCCTTGACGAGAGCGTGTGTGTTGTCCAGAGGAAAACGGGTGAATGTGTTTACCGACAGCCAGTATGCTTTTGGTGTGGCGCACAGTTTTGGGCGATTGTGGAGAGAAAGAGGATTCTTAACGTCGCATGGCACGAAGATTCAGCATGGACAGCTTGTGAACGACCTTCTAGATGCACTTACATTGCCTAAGCAGGTGGCCGTCATCAAATGTAGTGCGCATCGGAAAGTGACGGATGATGTTGGTCGTGGTAATGCGTTTGCAGATGAGATTGCTAAGGAGACAGCTAAAGATCTGACAAATCGAATGTATGTTACGAGTTCAGTGAGATGGCCAACGGAGACTAGTATGTGCGAAGACACAGTTGAGAGTGTGAGGGGAATACAGAATGAGGCCACTAAGACGGAAAAGACTAAATGGAAAGAGAGTACGGGGAGGTTGGATGAGAATGGATGTTGGGTTGATTTGTCAGAAAAACAGAGATGGATGTTACCGGATGCATATGTGCTCGCTGTTGTTACAATGGCTCATGGTACAGCACACATAAGCGCAAAAGGCATATGCAAGTTGTTGTCCCCTGTATGGAAGAATGATGGTATTACTAAATGTGCAGAGAGAGTGGTTAGGAATTGTATGGTGTGTTTGATGTATAATCCCGGCAAGGGCACTCCCACTCCACCTGGTCATTTTGCCCCTCCTACATGCCCTTTCGAAGTTATCCAGTTGGACTTCATCCACATGGAGAGATGCAACAATTTGAAATATGTCTTGGTCGTAGTATGTGCGTTCTCCAGATGGATTGAGGCTTACCCCCTCAAGGATAATACTGCCCTGTCCACAGCAAAAATTCTGCTCAAAGAGTATTTCCCCAGGTATGGAATGCCTCGGATTGTATGGTCGGACAACGGAAGTGAGTTTGTGGGGAGTGTGATGAAGAGTGTGTGTCGTGGCTTAGGGATAGTACAGAAATTTCATAGTGCTAACCATCCTCAGTCAGCGGGCTTGGTGGAAGGATACAATGGCACCCTGAAACTAAAACTTGCTAAAATTCAGGCAACAACTGGTTTATCATGGCCAGATGCTTTGCCTCTAGCTCTCTTATCGACCAGGGCAACTGTGCACTCTCGAGTAGGGCTTAGCCCGTATTAGATTGTGTTCGGGCGTCCTGCTAATATTTGGGGAGTCCCGAGGCCTAAAGAATTTGATAGAATTGAATATCCAATGTTGATTGATTATCTTCATGATCTAACTGCTAAATTGAGTTTGATTCATCAACAGGTCTTTGGGGCTCTGCCATCACAAACAGAGGGTCCTGGTCATCGGCTCCAACCAGGGGACTGGGTGTTGTCCCGTAACTTCGGCCGAAAGCGGAACCTTGAGCCGAGGTTTGTGGGACCTTTCCAGGTGCTCCTGGCAACGAGGACGGCGGTTCGGCTAGAGGGACGGAAGCACTGGGTGCATGCCACCCACACCAAGAAAGTCCTGCTTCCTTTGCCGGCGGATACTTGGATGAGAAGAGGTTTTTCATCGTCTGAAACCGACGCTCCACAACGTTTTGTCCCGTTCAGCGAAGCTCAGCCCCTATCTGACACCCCTGTTGATCCCCCTCTAACAATTTCCTTTCCGTCAACTTCGGAGAAATCGAGTGCTGAACAATTGCCTGAACGATCGAACACTCATTTGCCATCCAATCATCTGTTTGAAGATCAGACTCGCCCTGGGAGCAGCCGATACTTTCTTCGTCCACGCACAAAAGACTAATAAAATAAATTTTTGTTATTTTTGGATCCTACATTTGCCCTGAACATTGTGAACATTTTATATTGTGTACCTTTTTCTTTTTTTTTTCGTGCAGCCAAGAACCTTATAATAAATTGAATGTTCAATTTATCTAGAACCTATCATCTGGGTTGGCCGTAGGGCCGTGCGGGTACTTTCTTCTGTTTAGCAGCTATCGACACTAGGTCGGTTTCTTTTGTCAATTTCTGGGAACTCCTGGGGATTGATAATCGCTACTCAGAACAAAGTGCGTCAAGAACGTCGCGGACGGTCGTTAGAGGATGGAATTTTCTAAGCTGTCGAAAGAAGAGAAAATGTTGGCGCAAAGATCTACGTTAAACAAGGTGTTTCGTACAAGATGTTTTTTGTTACAGGTTTTCATGTTGTTCCTGACTGTATCTATGCTGCTAGTGGGTGGAGTATATTTTTGTTTTCAATCACTGTTGCCCTCCACTATACCTACTCCTCCTTCTCATGATCTAAATTTCGTCTCTACTGTTTCTCCACATTCTTTTCACATACTGCCCCAACATGAGCAAGTCAGACGTGCGGAATTTAGAAACAATTCTTTTGTGCAACTTTTGCATCAGCATCAGTTGGTGGTAAATACTACAAATTGTTGGGTGTGTGGGCTAATGCCACATACCATGGACAGGGGTATCCCGTATTTCGTTCTTCCGTACAGCCCCCAAGGGTCAGCTCGAGCATTTCAAACTATGTTTCGTAGTGCACTAGATTCCTACCCCCATCCAGAGCCACGCTCAGCAAACTTTGGTCCTGGCCCGTACCACAAGTCTCTGGCAATAGCTATTGCTGATTTAGATAGAGATATTTTTGACGCATCGCTTATCCCAGAGGAGGAGGTGCGAGCCTATAGGGAACTAAGTGAGGCTGAGTATAGTGTATCAGTGGGTGATAGGCAGCTTAAAAGCTCATCTCCAATCTGGATTGTACCTCACCTAGGCCACTTTTGTCTGCTAGGTCGTGGCCGAAATCCAAGAGCCCAGCTTGGGAAGAGCGCTTGTGTGGATACTTACGTTCTACCTATGCTCTCTTCCCCTGTCTTCCTAACTGCCAAGGGTACCTATTTTGTATGTTATGATCGAGCATATACGTGGTTACCTCATGACTTCTCGGGTACCTGCTATATTGCAAATCTCTTGCCCCCGACTTCCACTGTTGCTTCAGATTATCACCGAACTAGAGTTGAGAGAGGTGTTATTAGCAGAGAAGATACTGCCGGTCAAGAGGCAGGGGACTTTTTTAAGGGGTTCCTACCGTTTTGGGGCCCTATGGTCAATAGCAGAAATCTGAGGCAGTTAACTCGTGTAGTAGAGTCAACTGCTAACATAACCGCAAGTGCCCTTGGTAATTTGACAGCAGAGCTTCAAGCGGATAGGCTTATGACGTTACAGAACCGTATGGTTCTAGACATTGTTCTAGCAGATAGAGGAGGTGTGTGCAAGGTCTTCCATTCGAGTTGCTGCATATTCATACCTGATAACGCTCCAACGGTTTATCAAGCCATCTCCAAGTTGCACAAAATCTCGGAGTCCATACACGTGGACGAGGGAAATTGGACGCTTCTAGGATGGTTTTGGGGCCTGATGTCGACCTGGGGTTGGAAGATTCTGATGATTATAGGGGTTGTTGTGACGTTCCTGTTCACGTGTTGTCTTTGTGTACAGTGTGGTCCTGCCTTATGTGGCCTTTGCGCTACAACGTGTATAAGAAGGCCATCTGTTACCAAAGAGGCATTGATGGATAGAATAATGTTTCAGCAACATCTGAATGATCTGATGAACATCGAGATCGATTATGATTTCGACTAGTGCTTGCCTACATGAGGGCAAAAGGAGCGTCTGAGGTTCCGTGAAAATCGTTACGGTGTTTTGGGCATTGCCGAACATGGACGAGTTTGGTATCTATGAACCGTAAATGGCGAGTTCGGTAAGTGTACGCGTTTTCGCTACACTACTTGACACGGTTCGCCTAAATTACGTGTTTCTTACCTGAACCCTCGGGTTCCATTTTAGATACGGCATCCATTTTGTTTCTTGCCCTCACGTAGTCAGTGAGCAGGCAACTGTTCGCCTCATGACCCCTTTAGTTCCCAAGCCATACGGAAGATGCATATTCCTTTCACACGTCTTTATGACCGGAGGAATGACACTGCAGAGGCAAATGGCTCAGCTTGAGGGTAATCTTGCCGTGCCGGCCTATTGTTTCAGCCGTGCATGTGCAGGGATCGAGCTCTTTGATCCCTCGATCATGTTTCCAATATTACCCCCACACTCTTTTCTCTAGTTGTGTCTGACTTCCTAGCAGCTGTTCTTGTCTCTTTTCTCTTGCTCATTTACAACTCAAGTGGAATGTGCCTAACGGTGGGAAGATGTGCTTTTACAGTTGGGAACCGGTAATGTTACTGTGATTATGTTCCGGGGTTCTGAAAACATGAAAGCGACCCTTTTTGAAGTTTATTGTGGGAACTGGGTTGTAACCTTTTGTTCACATGTTGTGCAATGGCAAAATCTTGTATAAAAGAGAGCGACTCACATATGCAAGATGAAGCAGACTCGTAGAACCTACACGCTGTTGTACTTCTAGTGACTTTTGCCTCCCTGCAGTAATAAACTCTGATCTTTGACGATGAAGGACGTCTCCCGTGTCTCTGTCTTTAGTGCGCCGAAACAGGTATCCCACGAAGGTTATAGGTGTTGTTCCCTGGCACCGCTGGGCCTTAATTAGCCTAGTCCTTCACTCTGCGTAGGCGCATTCCATTGAAGAAAAGTGTCTAAAATATCACGCACACTATACTGTAAATTACTCATGATCCACTTACGAGCGAGAGAATCTAACTTGATCCGTTCTTCTAAATTTGGAATCTGGCTAGGAGATTGCCTTCGAGACGAAGCAGGAGAAAAAGAAAGAGGTCCAAGAAAAGGTGACAAGAGACCGAAAACAGTGTTAACTAATCGTTGTCAAGCTTTAGGGGAATCTGACACTAGAACAAGAGACAACGTATTCTGTAAAACAGGAGAAGAACTACTAGCAAAAGAGACTGAAGATAAAGGAGACTGAGGCACAGAAGGTTGGGGTACAGAAGTCGGTGGCAAAGGAGGCGGAGGTGGAATTACTGGAAGAGGCAAATGTGCAGGAACTGGAATAACTGGATTAACAGCAGGTTGTAATGGGGGTGCGTTAGCACCTAATACATAAGGTGGAGGTAATGTCAATAGATGGGACATGAAAGGATCTTCATCAGGACCCTTACTCTTTGAGGAAGTAGGCAACACGGGATAACATCTATCTATTGCCATACGATGCTGTCTCTCTGAAACTTCAATTATCTGGTCAGTCTCATCATTTTTAAACTGTTGGGCAGCCTGTAAAGTTTTCATACTTTGCTCCTTCTTATCTTTCTTTATTTGCTTAATTTCTTTCTGTTTGGCTTCCTTACGCCATAGGCGAAAAGAGTCCAACATTGCCGGCCGGGCTTTTCTTTTAAATATAATCGTTTCCAAATTATTTAATATATCAGGCACAAAACTACCATTTTGTGGCCACTGCAAAACACCATCTTTTTTCGTATATCGGATCCATGTTTCGTTAAAAATAATAGGACCAAGACCATGTTTCGAATAGAGCTCGTAAGTGGGAGTTCCAACCGGAGGAATCGGACAAGAATTCTCTAGCCGGGAATCCCTCGAGCACCAAAGCAACAGAATTTCCTAAACTTACTAAATCAAGGCATTTCGTAACGGACTGGATTCTTCAAATGTCGAGGGGTTTTAAGACAATATAGTCACAGCACAAACGTACTTACCCCTCAGCTTCGATAAGTGCACTGATCGAATAAAAAAAACCAAAACAAAGAGTGGGCGCTACCCACAAATACTTAACTAGATGTTTTCTCGCGCCAACAGATGTCCGTGTAATGTCTCGCGATACCAATCATCACCAGAGGGCCAAGGCAGGGCGACAGTCAGGGCAGCAGTCGTCAGCAGCCGCCGGAAAGGAGTAGCCGCGCTTCAAAAGACTTTCGGTCCACTTCGACATACAGGGGTGCGCAAATCCTCCAGAATTTTCTTGAAAAGCTCCTCACGACCCTCGGGCTGACCCACTACCACTGAAGTCGCCCACTCGTTGGGCCGCCATTTGGAGAACCTGACCTTGTGGGCCAATCGGCGCAGGGCACGCCTATAATCTCCGGGTTCACCTGCCTTGTCGAACAGAGACACGAGACACTCTGTTTGGCGTAGAAAACAGATTTATTAGCTGCAGCTAAGCACAGTTGTCCACGAAGTACCCTAAGGGTAGATTCTCAGGAGACTGCCACTTCAATCCGGGGCGCACAATCTTATATAGTATATACATTTACAATACCCACTCCCAAAACATACAAAACAGACGAATAGGAAGAGTTCGAAAACAAGCTATCGGATGTCCAAAACACAACTTTCTTTCAGACCCCGTGTGCTCTCCTCCACTCAAGTTAATCAACACTAGTGCCCGTAATTCACTTTGCAGGTGGTAGAACATGTTTGAATGCTTCAAAGGATAGTTTATGTAACAAAAGAATACACAGAGAGAATAGCGAAGGCCAGTCAAATAAGATAAGGTCAAGAAGAATGGTGGGAACCAAACAGTGGAGTATAGTAAGGATTAATGAGTCTAGACATGGATTTAGCAAACTCGGCCAGGCCCTAACATAAGTTTCGTAAACAAGGACAGGGGATACTTTTTAACAGAAGGGACACGTAGCAGCTGGAAAGGCAAAAAGACCACGTTGGCCGTGCTGCCTGAGTGAGGCAACACATAATGGCGGCTAAGCACAAAATGGCGGCTACATACGAAGCGAAGCCGAAAACCACGTAACCTCAGACTCTCAGTCTAAGTAGAACACAGAGGTCCAGAGCTCTGAGAGTAGAGCTATCTCTCAGCCTACATAAAATAGAGAGATTCAGAGATCTGAGAGCAGAGCTATCTCTCAGCCTAAGTAGAGTAGAGAGGTGTGGAGCTCCGACAGCAGAGCTATCTCTCAGCATACCTAGAATAGAGAGGTGCGGAGCTCTGAGAGTAGCAGAGCTATCCCTCAGCCTAGTTAGAACAGATAGTACCAGAGCTCCGACAGCAGAGCTGTCTGTCAGCCTACGTAGAACAGAGAGGTGCAGAGCTCTGACAGCAGACCTATCTAGCAGCCTACGTAGAACAGAGAGGTGTGGAGCTCTGATTGCTGAGCTATCTCTCAGCCTATGTAGAACAGAGATGTGCTGAGCTCTGAGAACAGCAGAGCTATCTCTCGGCCTACGTAGAACAGAGACGTGCAGAGCTCTGACAGCAGAGCTATCTCTCAGCCTACGTAGAATAGAGAGGTGCAGAGCTCTGATAGCAGAGTTATCTCTCAGCCTACGTAGAATAGAGAAGTGCAGAGCTCTGACAGCAGAGCTATCTCTCAGCCTACGTAGAAAAGAGAGGTGCAGAGCTCACAGAGCAGAGCTATCTCTCAGCGTACGTAGAATAGAGAAGGGCAGAGCTCTGACAGCGGAGCTATCCCTCAGCCTACACAGAACAGAGAGGTACAGAGTTCTGACAGCAGAGCTATCTCTCACCCTATGTAGAACAGTGAGGTGCGGAGCTCTGAGAGCAGAACTATCTCTCAGCCTACGCAGAATAGAGAGATGCAGAGCTCTAAAACCAGAGCTATCTCTCAGCCTACGTAGAATAGAGAGTTGTGGAGCTCTGACAGCAGAGCTATCTCTCAGCCTAAGCAGAACAGAGAGGTGCAGAGCTCTTACAGCAGAGCAATCTCTCAGCCTACGTTGAGCAGAGAGGTGCGGAGCTCCGACAGCAGAGCTATCTCTCAGCCTACGCAGAACAGAGAGGTGCAGAGCTCTTACAGCAGAGCTATCTCTCAGCATACGTTGAGCAGAGAGGTGCGGAGCTCTGACAGCAGAGCTATCTCTCAGCCTACGTAGAACAGAGAGGTGCGGAGCTCTGACAGCAGAGCTATCTCTCAGCCTACGCAGAACAGAGAGGTGCAGAGCTCTGACAGCAGAGCTATCTCTCAGCCTACGTGGAACAGAGAGGTGCGGAGCTCTGACAGCAGAGCTATCTCTCAGCCTACGCAGAACAGAGAGGTGCAGAGCTCTGACAGCAGAGCTATCTCTCAGCCTACGTTGAGCAGAGAGGTGCGGAGCTCTGACAGCAGAGCTATCTCTCAGCCTACGTAGAACAGAGAGGTGCGGAGCTCTGACAGCAGAGCTATCTCTCAGCCTACGCAGAACAGAGAGGTGCAGAGCTCTAAAAGCAGAGCTATCTCTCAGCCTCCATAGAGCAGAGAGGTGTGGAGCTCTGACAGCAGAGCTATCTCTCAGCCTACGTAGGACAGAGAGGTGTGGAGCTCTGACAGCAGAGCTATCTCTCAGCCTACGTAGAATAGAGAAGTGTAGAGCTCTGACAGCAGAGCTATCTCTCAGCCTACATAAAATAGAGAGGTGAGGAGCTCTGACAGCAGAGCTATCTCTCAGCCTACGTAGAATAGAGAGGTGCAGAGCTCTGACAGCAGAGCTATCTCTCAGCCTACGTAGAACAGAGAGGTGCGGAGCTCTGACAGCAGAGCTATCTCTCAGCCTACGCAGAACAGAGAGGTGCAGAGCTCTGACAGCAGAGCTATCTCTCAGCCTCCATAGAGCAGAGAGGTGTGGAGCTCTGACAGCAGAGCTATCTCTCAGCCTACGTAGGACAGAGAGGTGTGGAGCTCTGACAGCAGAGCTATCTCTCAGCCTACGTAGAATAGAGAAGTGTAGAGCTCTGACAGCAGAGCTATCTCTCAGCCTACATAAAATAGAGAGGTGAGGAGCTCTGACAGCAGAGCTATCTCTCAGCCTAAGTAGAATAGAGAGGTGCAGAGCTCTGACAGCAGAGCTATCTCTCAGCCTACGTAGAACAGAGAGGTGCGGAGCTCTGACAGCAGAGCTATCTCTCAGCCTAAGTAGAATAGAGAGTTGTGGAGCTCTGAGAGCAGAGCTGTCTCTCAGCCTAAGTAGACTCTCCTTCAGTATTTAAAGCTCCCAAGCTCAGGCCAGAGGCAGGATGTGTACGCTTGAGCCTTGTTCCTGCAGCACGCAGGGAGGTTTAAACACAGCACAGATCAGGTCAGCGGTGCAGGTTTGTGCTGAGAGTCCACAGTGGAAGCTGGAACCTCATATGAAGCCCGGCCGACTTGACTGCAGCCCTATCTCTCCCCCGCCCATTCCCTGATGGATGCTCTACCTTTAATCTTACAGCCTGCTCTATCTTTCATTTTACAGCTGGCTCTCTCCGCAGCCTGCTCTATCTTTCATTTTACAGCTGTCACTCTCTGCAGCCTTCCACATCTGCCCCTGTTTGCTGCCTGCTCTACCTTTCATTTTACAGCTGCCCTCTTTGCAGCCTGCCCTGCCTTTCATCTTACAGCTGCTCCTCTCTGTTGCTTGCTTTGCTTTTCATCTCACAGCTGCCCGCTCCGCAACCTGCTCTGCCTTTCATCTTACAGCTGCTCCTCTACAGTGCTTGCTCTGCTTTTCATCTTACAGCTGCCCCTTTCTGAAGCCTGCTCCGCCTTTCAACTTACAGCTGTCCCCCCCTGCAGTCTGCTGTACTTTTCATAGTACAGCTGCCCTCTCTGAACCCTGTCTGCTTTTCATCTAACAGTTGTCCCTCTCTGCAGCCTGCTCTGACTTCATCTTGCAGCTGCCCCCCTCTGTAGCCTGCTCTGCATTTCATCTTACAGCTGGGCCTCTCCGCAGCCTGCTCTGCCTTTCATCTTGCAGCTGTCCCTCTCTCCTGATCTTCAGTGGAGGCTTTTGCTGGATCAGGAGAAGCTCCTTTTGTAGTGTAGTTCCTATATTCCCAATAGGCTCTGCGCATTGGAATATTATAAACAGCAGTGTAGACGTAGGACTGAGGTCATCTAGGTCTCTACTGACTATATTAGACTTAATTAGTTTTGCCAGCTAGCTCAGAGGTCACTAGAAACTTTTTCGAATGTTCAGGAAAGGGTTAACCGTCCTGATTTAGACAAGAAGGGATTCGTTTCTGACAACCGCATAAACATGACAACTTTGCTCCCTCAGAATAAAGAGTGTATCTCTAGAGTAATGTGAAAACAATAGACGGTTATTTCACTCAGTCAATCGTGCATGCTTAATTTCACCAGAGTGCAGAGAAATAGAGAGACGGGCGTTTTCAATAAAAGGTGGTATTTACTGAGCAGTCTTATTTCTCATGCAACAGAAGTGAGTTGCCACAATTGCAATACTTATCATAAAGTAAAGTATGTACAGTAAAAGTAGTATTATGAAATAATACTGTAAAAGCATTGATATGGTTTCTTAGCCATAGGATACTTTAAAATGGATAAATTATATACATACATAAAAACATTGACTAACGTACTCAACTGGTGCTTCTAAATACGCCTACCCCGGTGTACCTGACCTAAGCCTAATACGTGGGAAGGAGTATGTAAGTTGCAGTTTAAGTTAAGTTGGTTTTTGCCAAGAATCTGAATCAAGAATTCTCTCAAGGGTTTAGTCAGCTCCGTACCTTGGTTCTAGAATGAAGGAGGTCTTGTATCTCTCTCTCAGGCCTCGATCTCCCAGTAACCCGCGAGGGTGCCTGGAAACACCGGAGCTGGATTTCTTGGCAGGAGAAAAGACAGCGTCTCTTTCAGTGCGTCAAAGAGGAGGGGTGGCTTCCTTCTGCTCTCGCATCAGCTGGGCTTCCGGGCAAGTAGATAGCCGCTCTGCTCCAAACTACCGTGCATTTGCTTAAGGCAATGTTAGTATATTTATACCTGAAAGGTGCCGGGTTTGACGTAAGGTTGGACATAAGACGTCACTAAGAACTAACAGTTCTTTCTGGACTCCAGGAGTTCTTGTGCAAATCAAAACAAAAGCAGGGGGAATTCCCGGGCTGCTGTAGGCTTGGTTTGTTTAAAGAACGCGTTGTACTTTCTAGGAGACTATGGGAGTAGCCTTGCCGTATTTGGACTGCATGGCTATTACTAAATATGGATATGATTCTTATGCCTTTATAAGGATATTATTTGTTATAACCACATAAGGACATGAATCGGAATATCGAATTAGAGTCCTAGATAGAAACACAAAACCCACTCCACGTATTAATGTCCATCATTACTAAAAACGAAGCATTATTAAACATATAACGATGCATGTGTGTTTTCCAACCCACCCCAAAATACATAAATTGCACTTGAAATGGTGTATGGTGTATACACAAAAAATGAGTATTGGTACTGTACGCTTTTCAAGCAGGGTTATCATTCAGTTAAATGCATATATATATCAGCTGAATGAATTGCGAAAATTACACATGAAATGGCTCTGTATACAGAAAAGAAGGTCAAGACCATTTCATCACATATTCATACGATGCTGTACATGTGCTAGAGGCTGAGGTAAAATATTGTCTCTAAAAATAGAAGCTCTGTTCCCTAAGAATAGTTCTACTTTAAGCAGAGTACCCTGTGCCAGAAAAAGGGTAAATATTTTTGAAGCGAAAGAAAAAAATAATCTTGCTTTCAGGGGGAAAAATAGTTCCAAATGTTTTCAGTAGCTTTGTTTAACAAAACTGAAGGCCAAATTCAGAGTTCAGGGAACGCTGTGTGCTTGTTGTTTTTTAAAGTTATTCTCGTTGTTCAGGGGAGAACATCATATCAGACAGGCTTGCAAAAAATTGGTCTACAACATCAGGTGAAAGTACGACCAATTTCAAAAATACTGTAACTGTGCAGTTGTGAGAATGATTGCTATCATCGATGTTTGGATCAGCAATGCTCACAGAAGGTTGTACCTGTTTGGTGCTGCTTTCCTCTCGTACTTCACCGCTACCTACTCATAATGGTGAAGTCTCAACGAATAGGTAGCCGCTGGGGACAACACGTTGCATGAGTCGTTACCAGACAAAGCAAAGTATCGATATCCATTGGTACTGCTGATGGTAGTGTAAGACAGACGTCCAACACGCATTCTTCTCCGCATAGCAGACATCGAAGCACAGGTAAGATGCAATCTTGCCAGATTGGTCTGAATGAAAGAAACCAAGTTGCACTCAGATCTCTTAGCCGGGCAAATCCGAGGACTTTAGCGATTTTGTCTCAGTAGAGTATTGCTAGGATCGTTTCTTCTATCGTTGCTGGAGTCTTGTCTGTGGCTTGGCTTGCCATATCGGAGCAGAAGGAACAAAAAGTAAAATTCCTGCTACGAGTCCCAAAATTAAAGGTAGGCCGCCAAAGACAGAATGGACAAAATTCGGGAAGATGCCCAGAACTGTTTCAAAGGGTGCTAACAGGCCCGAAAAAATTGTCTTAAATACATGTGCGATGCCACTGGTATCAGACATGTTTAAAATTTGACTTAACAATTCTACGAAATGCACGGGCAATTTGTCGATAAAAGGGTATGTATCTCTGCCGATATCCTTGCAACTTGCAGATCATACGTTTCTATGGACGAGGTCAAAGGCACAGTTGTCTGTAAAAGAATAGACTTCATTTTGCTTAAAGTTTCAATTTGAATAGAAGAGATATTCACATAAGGCCATATTGCCACATCCATTTCTGGATTGCTGTTTGGATACAATACTTGCATACAGCAAATGACCCTGGAAGTGACGGTTACGAGATAGGGTTTTCCTGGCACCATGCCACAACAGCTGTGGTCACTTATTAGAACATAACTGCCGTTGGATCGCTGTCTGAAAAATGGCTCTATCTGTGTTGCAGGAGTGCCTTGCAGGTGACATGAAAGGTTATTTGAAGACCCTTCGCAGGATCCATGCAAGTTAATACCTTGACACAGAGGTGTACCCCTTAGTGATGTTTTACAATTATTGTCACTAAGGAATACCTCCTTTTTCCCTTCACTATAACATTTGTGTGTGTAAGGTAAATCCCAGGTTGATTTTATGTATCCTTCATCCAACCTTTCATACTGGCCTGCTGGTATATATTCTTGGCAATATTTAAACTGGAAAGTTGTTATCGGAATTGTAATTGTTCCGTGTATTATCCATTCAATGACAGGTCTCTCTGACATTGTCAATGGTAATCTCTCAAGTTTTTCAATGCTCAGAATTGTATAGTCTGCTCCTTTTTGTGCCAAAATGATTTGTTTATCAGTAAGGTTAAAGATAGAAAATAATGCCGTTATGTTGATTAGGCGCCATGGCACGTAGCCTGAACGCAGGTTTTGCAACGTACAGCCAAGCTGTACAATCGAACGCAATTGGGACTGACCATGTTGTAACATTAGCAAGTCTTGCTCTATTATATCAAAAGTAGATGATACAATGCTGTCCAGTGAATATATTCTGGAGGACAGAGTCGTTAACCCATTGTCCACTACAGAAAGTGATTTTTCCAAATTTATACGATCAATTGCTCCTATTTATTCTGCTGTTTCAATTTGCATTACTTTCCAAGCTTCGTTGTATGCAGCGTATATACCGGCCGCTATGAAACATTTTTGACGCTGTTTGCGAGGTCCCAGTATGAAATCTCGCAAGTCAGCACCTTCTTTAAGTAAAGTCAAGTGTTGCTTAATTTCAGCCAGTGTGGATTTCTGTAGCCACTCAAGGCATGGTTTTCCTACACTGTATGTTGTAACTATCCCTGGATGTTGTCTCTGGGAATATCTTGGGTCTGGCCTGGTCAGTTTGAACCCCTGTGTTTTGTTCAGGAATCTATCTTGACAGTTATTTGTGTCTGTGGGCCAGATCAACCATTTTTTCCAATCAGGATTTGTTCTGTTTTGGGGAAAAATATGGGATACGTCTATTTCCATATCCATAGTGCTATTACTATCAGGTATGGGCTTCGGAATAGGCGGTTTATTTAAGTCTTTTATCTTAGCTAAGCCAAGACAAGTAGTTTGTTGAATGGTATCATTCAGAAATATTATTTGTTCCGGGATCATGCAGGCTCTAAATAATGATTCTAGACCTTGTACCTGCCAGTCTTTTGTACCCCAGATGTTTTTTGTTTCAATGTTATTTTTCCAAAATTCAAAACCAAATGTAGACATTTTGTCATAAAAGTTTTCAGAATAAATCAATTTAGTATTTGTCAACATTGTTGTCATTCCTGTCTTATTTAACATTTTAAAATAAAACGTTTCTGGATCACTGTTGTTAAACCCTGAGAAGTATGGAAATTTCTCATAAAATGTTTTCGAGCTGCCTTTTGGCGGAGTTGGACAATGTTCCCATTGATTATAAGTAAAAACATTTCTAGGTTGAGCAGATTTATGCAAATAGTGATGACCATAGTGATTGTAACAGTATAATTATTCATAATTTGATGAATCCTGCAAATAATCATGTTCTGTGAATTTAGCTGACATTACTAAATCTGACATCACATTATTAATATTTTCAAAGTCGCAATCATCAGAGAAATTACTTGGTATCACAAAGTCACTTAAGGAAACCTTAAACCTGTGTGGATATTTCAAGAGCTCAATTGGGCCATAGGTTTCATAATCAGTTTTGTCCCATGCTACCCCACCGGGTATTGGATTGGCTGTGATGTTCACTGATGACAGTACTCTTTTCTCGATGTGAGAGGATCTGTGAGACTTTAGGACCAAGTTGATGTTCTGACTTGCTGTGTCCATTGTACTATATTTTCCATCAATGAATTTATCCAAGCATAAAACCATGATGAGCCAAAGCAGGAGGAAAAGTACACCTAACACAGTCCAAAATTCAATCCATGGTGAAAACAGATATGTTTCTTTTAGTTGGTAAAAAAGTTCGGTCATTTTTTCTTTGAAAGTTTTTGTTGCTGGCTTGTCTCCATGTTCACTTGGATCATCGGAAAAGTAATCGAAATTGATGAAGTAGCCAGATGCAGTTCTGTCAATTGGTGGAATTGCTTCCGGATTTCCATTGATCTTTGGATTTTCTTTTGTTACATTAGTATAGTTTGAGGCTAGATCGTTGTAAACAGGCGTTTCTTGATGAACTGTTGCAATTTGGGTTTCAAGAGGCACAAGTTCCATGGCTTTGTTGCATAGTCCTTTTTTATTCACTGCAGGTTTATCAAATGTGATTAGTCTCTCAGTTTGAACCTCTTGGATTGTAGCACAGTTTGGTCTTCTGCTATTTCTTGGGAGTCCACTGGGTCTACTACTTATTATTGGCCACATGATTGAGGTTTTACCAGGTCGATGGATACAACTCGGTTCTCCTTTTTACCAGCAAGGGGCGGTAGTACAACTGATCTTGTTCCGCTGACAGCTAAGACAGGTACTGCTTTTCTGTAAGAAGGCCCAAATTCCTTCTTTACCGCAATATTTTCTCTGACCAGATCCCCAATCTTTGGAATCCAGAAGGTCTTGCTGGGACAGGTGGTTTTTCTTCAGTGGTCGTTGGCTTTAACTTTATGTCACTTAGACTTCTTCTTGTTTCATTTAAGTCCTGTAAAACAGCCAAACGGTCTTTGACATCAAAGGCTTTTTTATTCACCACTGAAGTGTGACAATCTAAATCCTGGATGTGCATTCTAGTTCCGAACAATAGTTCGTATGGAGTGATACCTTTTAGGGAATTTCTTGGCAGATTGTTAAGACTACGTTGGACACTTGTTAAATGTTTGACCCACCCATCACCCGAACCTAATACCCTCGCCGTTATAGATTACTTTATGTGATGTTTTTTTCTTTCCACTACCGCATTTCCCTCAGGATGGAAGGGAGAAGAGTACCGCAATGCAATGCCCATGCTGGTCATGGCCTCCTTGTAAGCCCGAGAGCTAAACGTAGGACCCTGGTCAGAATGTAGCATGCCAATTGCGTATGTGCAGATAAAGACTCGCAAATCTTTTATAACAGTTCTGGCGTCAGCCGAGCGCTGGGGTCTACATTTTTAAGTGAATCTAGTCTTACTAAATATGGGGACGCATTTTTACAGCTGGATTTCTGCGTATAGATCGCTTGATGCTTTCTAATAATGGTGTCCTGGCAATAGTCTGGTCCGGTTCACAACTGCGATCTCTGTTGCAGTCTGGACAATCCATTGCAAATTTGTAAATTTGCAAGCTCATCCCCGGCCACCAGTATTCTGATTGTAATTCTATTAGAGATTTCAAGATCTCTTGGTGCCTTAGACCCAATCCCATGTGTGCGTCTTCAATCAAGAAAACTCTCCGGTTCGTGTTTGGAATTACTCTATCCCCCACTCCAGGGATTTGAGCAAAAGGAACGGAGTTTGCATCAATTATGTATGTATTACTGAGTGGATAGTTGAGAGGTAATGCTGCATTATCGCCTTTTAATGACGCTTTCACCGCCAGCATGGTTTCTCCATCTATGTGTTTTTTAGAACGCTTTTTTGTGGCTAAGGAAGTCGGTTGAACCGCTGCCGCTGTTGCTCTGTTAGCCAATGAATTCCCTGCAACGTGAATGCCATCACGTTGATGACTCAGTGTATGTATCACGTGAGTCTTTGGTATTTCTTTCTGCAAAAGAACTACTTGTTCTCAAAGCGTTTTATGCTTTATTGTGGCACCTGTGTCTGCTTTGTAACCGTTTTTGCTCCATTTCTGCATGTCACTATTGTACGACTTGACGCAGTAATGCGAATCGCACACTATCAGTGTTGGGAACTCGCGATCGGCATTTTCAAGCGCCATCTCTAAAGATCTTATTTCAGCTCGCTGAGCTGAACAGTTTCTGAGTGATTCAGTTTTGGTAATCATCGGTCTGAATTTACAAGAGCGCCAGCGACCTTAAACAATCGCGCACGCTGCATTGTAGGATTTTTTATCTACATCGTAGTGTTGTGCATATCTGTCCATATAGATCACACAGGTATATTGTTCGAGAGGCAGAATTTCGATTGGCAGAGGGTATTCTTGTTCGTATTCTAGATCGTTTAGTTTTTCATTTTCGGGTCAAAATAGTATTTCACGTCTTCTGCCGCAAGAGAATTTTCCCATTGTATCCATTTTGGATCTAATGCCACTGCATTTAGATTGCGTGGACTTGTTAATGCCTCAAGGGCTGATTCTGCTGTTAAAACAGATATCCTTTTGCCTTGTGCCAGGGATCTTTCTTTTGCGACAGCAGTTTGAACCGCTATCAGAATTTTTTCAGTTGAACTGAATTTCATTTCAGCTTGTGTGTACAAGTGTGATTTGTAAGCTATTGGTACAGTTTCTCCCTCATTAGAGGTCAAGTATGTAAATCCGCATCTTCCTGGGATGACTCGGATTACAAGGTTGCGTACGTTTTTGCAAGTTTGCAATTTTGTTTTAGCTAACATGTCTGTTTGTAATGATCTTAACATTTCTGTGTGTTTCTGAGTCCAATGTATTGGTTTTAAATCAGGTTTTATTAATTCATAGAGAGGTTTAACCCTCTCTGCATAATTTAGAATGTATGTTCTTCTGAAAATCAGGAAACCTAGTATTGATTGTAAGTTTTTCAGCGTTTTTGGTGCTTGGAGTACTGCACACTTCTCTAAGAAGTTGTCTGCCAGGATTTTGCCTTCACTTGATAATCCATATCCTAAAAATAGGACAGTTAGATGGGCAATTCTTGACTTTTTAAAGTTGAATTTGTAACCCTCTGATGCGAACCCAAGTATTATGGTGTTTACTCTTTTTAAGTGAGTCTCCAGGTCATCATCCGTGAGATAGATGTCATCGACATAAGATAATGCCTCATCGTCATATATTTGTTGTAACTCTGTTACCCTTGCTAAGAATAATACTGGGCTATTCTTGAATCCCTGTGGGAGTCGACAGAAGTGTTTTTGCGACCCCATTATTGAGAAAGCGGTCAAATACCTTCTTTCAGGTGCAATGTTTTAACAAAAGAATCCATTAGAGATGTCTAAGGTCTTTTTTTATTTTTTTTCGCACGATGTTATTCATTAGTGCTGCACTGTGTGAGTTTTGTACTGCAAATGTTTTACAACAAGAGTTTAGGTGTCTGTAGTCCAAAACTAGATGATATGAATCGTCTGGCTTGGAGACAGGAAACAAAGGATTGTTCATTTGTGAGGTGCATGTTTCAAATACCCCTTGATATTCAAATTGATCTAAGATCTCCCTGACTTGCTTTTTAGCTTCTTGTTTAACTGGGTACTGCCTTTGTGCAGTAGGTTGACTTTTTAACTGGACTTTGTGGCGAGGAGAATCCTCATCCCATCCTACATGATTCTTATATAAAGCAGGAGCTTGGGCCACTGTCCATTTTCTTGCAAATGTGTATTTTTTATGAATTAGAATATGATTTGTGAAGGCAGGCATAATCATTTCTTCGCCATGAGGGCAATCCCTGACAAACTCTGGTGGCCAGTCTTTCTCAGCTAACAGGATGTCATAGCCTTTCGAAAGGTTATCCCAAAAGAGACCCCTTACTTTTCTAGTCTTGTCCCCCTCTATGCGCAATGTTATTTCGTATAATTTATGGGGTTTGCTAACTATGGTGTCTGCAGTTTCCACTTGAATGTATTCATTTGTGCCCACTGTCTCCAGAAGATTCATCAGGATCTTGCGAGCTATGGTCACTTCTGCTGCGCTGTCTAGCATCAGTTGTGTCCTCAGAATCCTCGACATGTTTAATTTTAATACTGGCTACCTTCTTCTTTGGAAAATGTAATTTTTTACTTTGATGAGCAGGCTCCTGGTCTTTGGACTTGACGTGCTCTTCTTTGTGTTCTGACCGTCCTCTTCTTTCCGATTTCTGTGAGGAAGTCTGAAAAGATCGAGAGAGATGTATCAATATCTTGATATCTGTCAGGTTTTCTCAATTTATCCCTATCTCTAAGGTTGTATCTTTTCTCAGAGGGTTCCCTTTGGGGAGACTTGCCTCCTCGGCGAGGAGATCTTTCTCTCCGTTGAGGAGACCTTCCTCTGGACTGGAATCATTTTTCCTTGGGAGTGGATTGTTTATTACCATCCCAACTCTTTTTTGGAGTTTTGAAATTATTTTTAATAAATGTTTTTTCAGGATTTTCGGTTAGTTGGGGTTTTACTAGTTTCCCCCCGAAACTATCTCTTCCTAGTTCTTCATAGGATTTTTCTATGATTCTGGCAAGTTCAAATGGTCGGTCTGTTATATCTGTCTCTTTCAATTTTTGCAGGTACGTTATATCGTGCCTTGCCAATTGAACTAATTCTCTATATGCCTTTGTTAATTTTTTTAGTTTAACTAGGAGTTCTTCGCTGGACATTTTTTCAATGTCGGGATGTGGTGTGTAGCTGGCTAGAACCGGCCACGTTGGTCGTGGTCTACCTAGTGGACAGAGCCTGGTGATGTGATTTTGATGTTTTAGGGCGCCTTTAAACCAGAGCAGGTGCTCTTAGTAAGTTAGTGTGATTTCAAAGTCCTCGAAAGGAGTGTATTCATCCGGAGGTTCCTCTATTTTGTAATAGTGGAAATCTTGTGTCACAGCGTGTGCTGCTGGAAAATGTATCCATGGATAGAATACCTCTGTCTGCCGATATTCATGGGCCTCTACCACGAATATGACCGTATCACCTCTTGGTGATAGTCCATTTTCTATAATTTCAAGAGTTATAGTTATTCTTACATTAACCGGAATGAGTATAGCATTCGGGTCATTGTCTTGGATGGTTGTGTCATCCGCTAGGAGTTAAGCTGCTAATCTAGCTTTCTCCCTTTCATCGTCACTTTCCCCCATTTTACTGAAAGAAAGTTTTTTGTTGCAGATCAAGTTTCAAGGAAACAAAGATTAGGTGCACAATATTTTGGAACACTGTATCCTTCAACGTTGACTAAACCAAAAACTAATACATATGATTCTCATCCTACTAAGTTCTGGCGGATATTAACCTTTTACCCACTCCAGACGTCTTTTGGTGTTTTTACGGAAAAAGGGGTCTGTGTGAAAAGCACGACTGAGTTACTCTAGTGTCTTGCGTTAGATTATCACCTTACCAAACGTTGGGCGCCATGTAGTGTAGTTCCTATATTCCCAATAGGCTCTGCGCATTGGAATCATATAAACAGCAGTGTAGACGTAGGACTGAGGTCATCTAGGTCTCTACTGACTATATTAGACTTAATTAGTTTTGCCAGCTAGCTCAGAGGTCACATGAAACGTTCTCGAATGTTCAGGAAAGGGTTAACCGTCCTGATTTAGACAAGAAGGGATTAGTTTCTGACAACCGCATAAACATGACAACTTTGCTCCCTCAGAATAAAGAGTGTATCTCTAGAGTTGTGTGAAAACAATAGACAACTATTTCACTCAGTCAATCGTGCATGCTTAATTTCATCAGAGTGCTGAGAAATAGAGAGACGGGCGTTTTCAATAAAAGGTGGTATTTACTGAGCAGTCTTATTTCTCATGCAAGAGAAGTGAGTTGCCACAATTGCAATACTTATCATAAAATAAAGTACGTACAGTAAAAGTAGTATTATGAAATAATACTGTAAAAGCATTGATATGGTTTCTTAGCCATATGATACTTTAAAATGGATAAAATATATACATACATAAAAACATTGACTAACGTACTCAACTGGTGCTTCTAAATACGCCTACCCCGGTGTACCTGACCTAAGCCTTTTACGTGGGAAGGAGTATGTAAGTTGCAGTTTAAGTTAAGTTGGTTTTTGCCAAGAATCTGAATCACAAATTCTCTTAAGGCTTTAATCCGCTCCTTACCTTGGTTCTAGAATGAAGGAGATCTTGTATCTCTCTCTCAGGACTTGATCTCCCAGTAACCCGCGAGGGTACCTGGAAACACCGGAGCTGGATTTCTCGGCAGGAGAAAAGACAGCGTCTCTTTCAGTGCGTCAAAGGGGAGGGGCGGCTTCCTTTGGCTCTCGCATCAGCTGGGCTTCTGGGCAAGTAGATAGCCGCTCTGCTCCAAACCACTGTGTGTTTGCTTAAGGCAACGTTGGTATATTTATACCTGAAAGGTGCCGGGTTTGACGTAAGGTTGGACATAAGACGTCACTAAGAACTAACAGTTCTTTCTGGACTCCAGGAGTTCTTGTGCAAATCAAAACAAAAGCAAGGGGTTTTCCCGGGCTGCTGGAGGCTTGGTTTGTTTAAAGAACGCGTTGTACTTTCTAGGAGTCTATGGGAGTAGCCTTGCCGTATTTGGACTGCATGGGCTATTACTAAATATGGATATGATTCTTATGCCTTTATAAGGATATTATTTGTTATAACCACATAAGGGCATGAATCTGGAATATCGAATTAGGGTCCTAGATAGAAACACAACACTTTAACACGGGACGATCAGCTGTTAGAACAGAGCTCAGAACACTAACTATGGAGTCTCAGAGCCGCAGCTCCCTTCGACCTCTTTAAGCAAAACTGAGCTCTGAGGGACAATCACAGTCCAGCAACTATGACCAGGGCACTGTACAACAAGCCGTGTGAAAGGGCGAGGGTAAGTAGTTGGCAGATTGTATTGAAACACATTAGTTATCTACACCTGGTGAGATCTGCCCAACAGCAGAGAGAGAAGATGGACTGAAGATAAGAACTGAGTGTAATACACACCTGTGATCCTCTGCAATTAATCAATCAAACCATTTATAGAGCGCCCTACTCACCGGTGAGGGTCTCAAGGTGCTGAAGGGAGGGGGGGGGTGCTGCTACTGCTCGAACACCCAGGTCTTGACGTGTTTCCTGAAGGTGTGATGGTCCTGGGTCAATCGTAGTTGTGAGAGGAGGGAGTTCCATGTTTTTGGCTGCCAGGTAGGAGAGCGATCTTCCTCCGGTGGTGGTTCTGCGAATCTGTGGGACGGTGGCGAGGGCCAGGCTGGCGGAGCGGAGTTGGCGGGTGAGAGTGTAGAACGAAAGGCGGTTGTAGACGTATTCGGGGCCCATGTCGTGGAGCACTTTGTGTGCGTGGGTGAGGAGCCTGAACGTGATCCTCTTGCTGATAGGGAGCCAGTGCAGGTTTTTCAGGTGGGCGGATATGTGGCTGTGGCGAGTGATGTCGAATATGAGTCGTGCAGAGGCGTTCTGTATGCGTGTAAGTCGTTTCTGAAGTTTGGCGGTGGTTCCTGTGTATAGGGTGTTTCCGTAGTCCAGTCGACTGGTGACGAGGGCCTGGGTGACGGTCTTTCTGGTTTCGGTGGGGATCCATCTGAAAATTTTCCGGAGCATGCGCAGGGTGTTGAAGCAAGAGGACTAGATAGCGTTGACTTGCTTGGTCATCGTGAGGGAGGAGTCCAGGATGAATCCCAGATTGCGTGCGTGGTCCGAGGGTGTCGGCGCAGAGCCCAGTGCTGTGGGACACCAGGAGTCATCCCTGGCAGATGGGGATTGTCCGAGGATGAGGACCTCCGTTTTGTCTGAGTTCAGATTCAGGCGACTGAGCTTCATCCATTCTGCGACGTCTTTAATTTCTTCCTGGAAGTTGGTTTTGGCAGTGGCTGGGTCTTTGGTGAGTGAGAGTATCAGCTGGGTGTCGTCGGCGTAGGAGATGATGTTGACGTTGTGTTTGCGTGCGATGGGGGGGACTCATGTAGATATTGAAGAGTGTTGGGCTGAGCGAGGAGCCTTGTGGTTCCTCGCATCTGAGATCGGTCCAACAACAGAGAGAGAAGATGCACTGAAGAGAAAAAGTGAGTGGAATAAGCACAAGTGAGTGTGTCCTCAGCACCAGGAATGCCGATGCGAGAGGCAGAATCTGATGCATAGGAGGGCTGTGGTTGCGTGAGTGAGGCACAACGAGGAGAAATATCTTAATTTCTCCTAATGTTTCCAGGAATGCGCTGTATCTGATAGATATGGAACATTTCTGCACTTTTCTTTTACCGTTGGGCAGCGCAGCAGGAAAGCCTGCTGCGCTGTCCTATGGCAAATACTCAGAGCCCCCCCGCAGAGAATGAAGAGTGCCTCGTAGCCCCCCGCAGAGAATGAAGAGGGCCTCAGAGCCCCCTGCAGAGAATGAAGAGGGCCTCGGAGCCCCCTGTAGAGAATGAAGAGGGCCTTGGAGCCCCCCGCAGAGAATGAACAGGGCCTCAGAGCCCCCGCAGAGAATGAAGAGGACCTCAGAGCCCCCCGCAGGGAATGAAGAGCACCTCAGACCCCCGCAGAGAATGAAGAGCACCTCAGACCCCCCCCAGAGAATGAAGAGTGCCTCGTAGCCCCCCTGCAGAGAATGAAGAGGGCCTTGGAGCCCCCCCCGCAGAGAATGAAGAGCACCTCAGACCCTCCCGCATAGAATGAAGAGGGCCTCGGAGCCCCCCTCCGCAGAGAATGATGAGCGCCTCAGAGCCCCCCGGAGAATGAAGAGGGCCTCGGAGCCCCCCACAGAGAATGAAGAGGGCCTCGGAGCCCCCCTGCTGAGACTGGAGAGGGCCTCGGAGCCCCCAGAAGAGAATGAAGAGGCCCTCGGAGCCCCCCAGAGAATGAAGATGGCCTTGGAGCACCCCGCAGAGAATGAAGAGGTCCTCGGAGCCCCCCCAGAGAATGAAGATGGCCTCAGAGCAAACGCCGCAAAGAATGAAGAGCGCCTCGGAGCTTGCCCCAGTAAAGTATGAAGAGGGCCACGGAGCCCCGCCCGCAAAGAATGAAGAGGGCCTTAGAGCCCCCCCGCAAAGAATGAAGAAGGCCTCGGAGCCCTCCCCACAGAGAATGAAGAGCGCCTCGGAGCCCCCCACAGAGAATGAAGAGGGCCTCTGAGCCCCCCACAGAGAATGAAGAGGGCCTCCGAGCCCCCCACAGAGAATGAAGAGGGCCTCTGAGCCCCCCACAGATAATGAAGAGGGCCTCCGAGCCCCCCCAGAGAATGAAGAGGGCCTTGGAGCCCCCCCAGCAGAGAATGAAGAGGGCCTCGGATCCCCCACAGAGAATTAGGAGAGCCTCGGAGCCCCCCTGCAGAGAATGTAAAGCACCTCAGAGCCCCCACAGAGAATCAAGAGGGCCTCGGAGCCCCCCCCGCAGAGAATGAAGAGGCCCTCAGAGCCCCCCCAGAGAATGAAGATGGCCTCAGAGCAAACCCCGCAAAGAATGAAGAGCGCCTCGGAGCTCGCCCCAGTAAAGTATGAAGAGGGCCATGGAGCCCCCCCCGCAGAGAATGAAGAGGGCCTCGGAGCCCCCCACAGAGAACGAAGAGGGCCTCGGAGCCCCCCTCAGAGAATGAAGAGGGCCTCGGAGCCCTCCCCGCAGAGAATGAAGAGCGCCTCGGAGCCCCCCCCAGAGAATGAAGAGGGCCTCGGAGCCCCCCCAGAGAATGAAGAGTGCCTCGTAGCCCCCCTGCAGAGAATGAAGAGGGCCTTGGAGCCCCCCCCGCAGAGAATGAAGAGCACCTCAGACCCTCCCGCATAGAATGAAGAGGGCCTCGGAGCCCCCCTCCGCAGAGAATGATGAGCGCCTCAGAGCCCCCCGGAGAATGAAGAGGGCCTCGGAGCCCCCCACAGAGAATGAAGAGGGCCTCGGAGCCCCCCTGCTGAGACTGGAGAGGGCCTCGGAGCCCCCAGAAGAGAATGAAGAGGCCCTCGGAGCCCCCCAGAGAATGAAGATGGCCTTGGAGCACCCCGCAGAGAATGAAGAGGTCCTCGGAGCCCCCCCAGAGAATGAAGATGGCCTCAGAGCAAACGCCGCAAAGAATGAAGAGCGCCTCGGAGCTTGCCCCAGTAAAGTATGAAGAGGGCCACGGAGCCCCGCCCGCAAAGAATGAAGAGGGCCTTAGAGCCCCCCCGCAAAGAATGAAGAAGGCCTCGGAGCCCTCCCCACAGAGAATGAAGAGCGCCTCGGAGCCCCCCACAGAGAATGAAGAGGGCCTCTGAGCCCCCCACAGAGAATGAAGAGGGCCTCCGAGCCCCCCACAGAGAATGAAGAGGGCCTCTGAGCCCCCCACAGATAATGAAGAGGGCCTCCGAGCCCCCCCAGAGAATGAAGAGGGCCTTGGAGCCCCCCCAGCAGAGAATGAAGAGGGCCTCGGATCCCCCACAGAGAATTAGGAGAGCCTCGGAGCCCCCCTGCAGAGAATGTAAAGCACCTCAGAGCCCCCACAGAGAATCAAGAGGGCCTCGGAGCCCCCCCCGCAGAGAATGAAGAGGCCCTCAGAGCCCCCCCAGAGAATGAAGATGGCCTCAGAGCAAACCCCGCAAAGAATGAAGAGCGCCTCGGAGCTCGCCCCAGTAAAGTATGAAGAGGGCCATGGAGCCCCCCCCGCAGAGAATGAAGAGGGCCTCGGAGCCCCCCACAGAGAATGAAGAGGGCCTCGGAGCCCCCCTCAGAGAATGAAGAGGGCCTCGGAGCCCTCCCCGCAGAGAATGAAGAGCGCCTCGGAGCCCCCCCCAGAGAATGAAGAGGGCCTCGGAGCCCCCCCATAGAATGAAGAGGGCCTCGGAGCCCCCCGCAGAGAATGAAGAGG
Source organism: Lissotriton helveticus (assembly GCF_964261635.1). NCBI lineage: Eukaryota > Metazoa > Chordata > Amphibia > Caudata > Salamandridae > Lissotriton > Lissotriton helveticus. The sequence goes on along the minus strand of NW_027611659.1, from coordinate 1,799,101 downwards.
GCCTCAGAGCCACCCAGAGAATGAAGAGGGCCTTGGAGCCACCCAGAGAATTAAGAGAGCCTCGGAGCCCCCGCAGAGAATGTAAAGCACCTCAGAGTCCCCGCAGAGAATGAAGAGGGCCTCGGAGCACCCCCTGCAGAGAATGAAGAGGGCCTCGGAGCCCCCGCAGAGAATGAAGAGGGCATTGGAGCCCCCCCAGCAGAGAATGAAGAGGGCCTCGGAGCCCCCGCAGAGAATGAAGAGGGCATTGGAGCCCCCCCGCAGAGAATGAAGAGGGCCTCGGAACCCCCCCAGCAGAGAATGAAGAGGGCCTCAGAGCCCCCCCACAGAGAATGAAGAGGGCATTGGAGCCCCCCCCGGAGAGAATGAAGAGCGCCTCGGAGCCCTCTGCAGAGAATGAAGAGGGCCACGGAGCCCCAGCAGAAAATGAAGTGGGCCTGGGAGCCCCCGCAGAGAATGAAGAGCGCCACAGAGCCCCCCTCTCAGAGAATGAAGAGGTCCTCAAAGCCCCCCCTGCAGAGAATGATGAGTGCCTCAGAACCCCCCGCAGAGAATGAAGAGTGCCTCTGACCCCGCTCCGCAGAGAATGAAGAGGGCCTTGGAGCCCCCGCAGAGAATTAAAAGGGCATCGGAGCCCCCCCACAGAGAATGAAGAGGGTCTCAGAGCCCCCCCACAAAGAATGAAGAGGTTCTCGGAGCCCCCAGAGATTGAAGAGCACCTCAGAGCCCCCCGCAGAGAATGAAGAGGGCCACGAAGGCCCCCGCAGAGAATGAAGAGGGTGTTGGAGCCCCCTGCAGGGAATGAAGAGGGACTCGAAGCCCCCCCGCTGAGAATAAAGAGGGCCTCGGAGCCCCCTGCAGAGAATGAAGAGGGCCTCTGAGCCCCCCCGACAGAGACTGAAGAGCGCCTCGATGCCCCCCCGCAAAGAATGAAGAGGGCCACGGAGCCCCCGGCAGTGAAAGAAGAGGGCCTCGGAGCCCCCATGTCTAACTGACATTCCTCGGCCTCTTATGCAGCGGCTGGTCTGGTAACAGCAGGGAGACTAGTGGGGTCGGCACCCTCACTGGAAGTAACAGAGCTGTCCTCTGGTTTAGACTCATTCCATTTTATCCCAAATATCTGAGAAACAGCTTTAAAAAGTGCCCCTCTGCACCATGACAGGGACTTCTTTCATGACCATGGATTTGGGCTTGGGTACCCCCACTTCACAAACCTGACTTAATTCACAAATGTTATTAATGGGTGCCTTTAGCACAACCTTAACTGAAAAGAGACAATCTTGTAAACATTTAAATGCATTTATAAAATATGTTTTTGAGCCACCACCAACGATGTATATTTAGAAATCAATGACGTGATAAGTACTGCTCAGCTCTGTACCTCAGTGTCTGTAGTTTGCAGTTTGGATGTTTTAGGCCTTCACACAACTTCTTCATTCCAGTGTCTCGCAGCCCATTGCGTCCCAGCTCGAGCTCTGTGAGAGATGTGTTTGTTTCCAGGACAGAGGCGAGGGCTTCGCAGCATGAACCTCTGAGGGAGCAGTTCCTCATCCTGCAGGAGAGAAGAGACAGGGAGAGGAGTAAAGCAGAGCATAGACAGGGGCGTCGCAACTTCAGTTTTATCTTCATTTCCTTCCCGTCCTTGACTTACTCCCCTCTAGTGACACATCCCACCTTACACATCCAACCACGCCCTGTTTATATAGGAACCTCATGAGAGGAGTTCTCAGACTAGCAGAGGCAATGCCAAATGGACATAAATATATCAATGTGTGTTTCATGCTGGAGATCCTCTGTTGCGGTGTGAATAGTGAACTCACAACTTTGGTAGTTGTTGCAGCGACCTGTCTATTAATACACTGGTTGTTATATGTACATAGAAGGGATTTTGGTCTGATGTCCTCAACCATTGGTCTAAAATGTCATTCAAATTTTGCTCCACCCACCACAGCAGACAGAAGGGCAATCACAACTCTGCGCACATTGCTCACATCCGCCTAAAATAGCTCCTCCAACTTCAGTGACAAAGCGGAGTTAAAGTGTGTTATTTGTAGAAGCCCATTTAGAAGCGGATTCCTTTTCCATCTTCTTCATAAGTGTTTAAGTAACATTGCAGTTGATGTAGATTCAGTGCTCGGTTAGATAAACATGAATTTTCATCTCCTTCACCAACAATAATAATAAAATCCATAGCATGAATGAAAGGCTTTGTTTTTTAAAACCATCATTAGTAAAATACCACATCAGTAATGATTTGCAATTTTAAGTTTGCAATGACTTATGTCTGCCATAAAGAGCTAATTAACATCCGCACAGCCTGTCAAGTGCAGACCTATTGCCTTTGTCACTGCTTGTTTTATTGTATTTGAAGCACACCATGAAAGCGCAAGTGATTCCTGCCTTTCTCTCCATCTCTCAGTTTTCCAATCCTCCCCCCCTCTTTGCTTTCAGATGCCCCCCCTCCTCCTGCTTCCCATTTCATTTTCATCTCCGCCTGGATCTTTATCGGGTGATTGGACGCGCTTTATAAATCCTGATTGATTGGCTGATTGAGAGGTGTCACCGGAGAGGCTTCTCTCTGTCAATCAATCCTTCACCCTCTTCACCCAGAGAAAATGACTTTATAGAGGGGTGAGTTTCTGACTGAAGCCTTTTACAACCAGCCTTTACCCTGTAGAAAGATCTCAGCAGAGAGGCCATGTTGTCATAAACTGAAGTATTCCCTCTGCGTGGAGTTGTATAAGAAAGAGTGAGTCTTTCATCAAACTCTACCATACATAGTCTGTACCCTGTTAACACGTGCTGCCGCGGGGCCGGGCCTTTCTCTAAACCTTGTACACAGACCCTTGAATCTGTTCAGATATCAGTAGAGAGCTGGCTGCTTGTAAACCCATTCACACCCTGTGTTCACCCAGAGAAAAGGTCTCTGCAGAGGGGTGAGTTACTCACTAAAGCTTTTTACACTCACCCTTTACGCATTAGAGAGGTCTCAGCAGAGAGGACACGTTGCCATAAAAAACAAGCGTTCGCCCTGTATAGAGTTGTAAGAATAGAAGTCAGTATTTCATCAAACTCCACCATACATCATCTGCACGCGGTTAATATGCGATAACTCAAGGCCTCGTGCTCCTCTGAAGCCTTCTACACAGACCCTTGTGGAGAGTTCGCGAGCGCATGAATCGGAGGTTTCACCCCCTCGGGTGCACGCGAGGGATTGTTTTACTCGCTCTCGGAGGCCTCACGCAGGCTTCACGCAGACCTAGCACTTAAAGTTAAGAAAACATCAATAAAGCTCTTTTAAGTGCGAGCGTAACGGTGCACAGCTGATGAATATTAAGAGGACGGGACATGTAGCAGCGCCAGCCGGCATTCCTTTTACCCTGTTCCATTTTGTTTAACTGAGCACTGACTATTCTTGGTTCCTTGACTGTAATGTGTTTCGTAAAAAATATGTTATTTCACTTTTTTTTAAACCTAGATATTCACTTGAAAAACCCAAAATTAAGTAGTAGTTAGATATGGTAAAAAGTGTTTTTTTAACAATAAAGTAAACGTAGAAATTCACAGAAAAAAACAAAGGTTAAAGTGATGTTAGGTGAAAATGTCAGTGACAATATAATGTTTCGAACTAAAAAAACACAGAAATTCACCAGTTACTTCACACTCTTTTACTGGTATCAACTTCATTTCTTAATATAAAATGATGACGGTGCGGGGTTCGATGCAGATAAAAGCTGTCTGTAGAAGGGCATTAATTTTGGAACAGACTTAGAGTATCTTGAAGAACTTGGCTTTCTCTGAACAGTAGTATACATATTGAAGAGCGTGTGCCATGAGGATTTCCCATATGTATGCTGATGGTTATTAATCTGACGTAGGGTGCCCATGAAGTGTATGTTCTAGGGTCAATGCTGCATATAACACATGCTTGCCACACCTAAGGGAGTTCAGTTCAATTCACGTCTTGTGAAGCGCATGGCGACCCAACGCAGGCTTCCCAGCGCTATCTGTCCTCGCTGGAGTGATAGATGTTTAGGCATAACGATAAGCTTTCAATTGTTTTCTGAAGCTCATTAAGTTGTCATCGAGTCTTAGGCTGGTGGGTAATGAGTTCTAGAGTTTCAGAGTGAGATAAGTGAACGACCTCCGCCTTCAGCTCTATAAACTCTGGAAACAAGAAGCAGGCGTCAGCTGTTTGCCGTGAGAACTCTATTGGAACCGTATTAACATCGCTTCGGGATCAAGCAGCATAATTAGGCTTGCGAGAGAGCAGGACTAATGGAGGATTAGAACGCTCATATCTTATTCCACTGCACATTTGCGTCCATTGTTGGAGGGCACTGACACGCAGATACTTCCACTTAAACAAGATACTAAATTTTCCTCCTATTGTGTCGGGCAGATAATTCTGGAATTTGTTGTTTCCTTATGCTATAATACGCCTGTGCACCTGCCGAGAATATGATTTTGGGACGGTGTCTCCTGGCCTACATTTAAAAGGCCAGCAACAGGATTTAAGTTTTTTGTTATTGTCACAGAGTAACTGCTACAATTGGTCCTGACGTGTGCCTAAGAACCAAGAGCTGGGTCATGGAAAAGGTAGAAACATGTTGACCACCTTAGGGGAATATGTTTTCCAAACCTCCTTTTACGTTTCCTTTAATCCTATCCACTGGAAACACTTGATTAAAATTTGTTTTTAGCCTACCAGGAGATAGTTTTAGACCCACTGCACTTCAAACACTTAGCACTCTGCCTCTCACACACCTAAAGTTCTTCTTTAATACCTAAAAAGAATCTCAGCTGCTCTCCGGTGGAGAGTTGTAGCCCCCACCAGGTACCATGTGGTACTGGTGTGAGGAGGGAACCCAATGATGAAGCTACCCTCTGGGGGAGGAGGGAACCCAATGATGAAGCCACCCTCTGGGGGAGGAGGGAACCCAATGATGAAGCCACCCTCTGGGGGAGGAGGGAACCCAATGATGAAGCCACCCTCTGGGGGAGGAGGGAACCCAATGATGAAGCCTCCCTCGGGGAAAGAGGGAACCCACTGATGAAGCCACCCTCTGGGGGAGGAGGGAACCCAATGATGAAGCCACCCTCTGGGGGAGGAGGGAACCCAATGATGAAGCCACCCTCTGGGGGAGGAGGGAACCCAATGATGAAGCCTCCCTCGGGGAAAGAGGGAACCCACCGATGAAGCCACCCTCTGGGGGAGGAGGGAACCCAATGATGAAGCCACCCTCTGGGGAGGAGGGAACCCAATGATGAAGCCTCCCTCGGGGAAAGAGGGAACCCACTGATGAAGCCACCCTCTGGGGGAGGAGGGAACCCAATGATGAAGCCACCCTCTGGGGGAGGAGGGAACCCAATGATGAAGCCTCCCTCTGGGGGAGGAGTGAACCCACTGATGAAGCCTCCCTCTGGGGGAGGAGGGAACCCAATGATGAAGCCACCCTCTGGGGGAGGAGGGAACCCAATGATGAAGCCACCCTCTGGGGGAGGAGGGAACCCAATGATGAAGCCACCCTCTGGTGTGAGGAGGGAACCCAATGATGAAGCCACCCTCTGGGGAGGAGGGAACCCAATGATGAAGCCACCCTCTGGGGAGGAGGGAACTGTAGGAGAGTAGGGTCTGCTATCCTATGGTCACCCCAAATTTTTGCTTTTTGCTTCACTGGTTTTCGACTACTGAGGCTGTGGGCCTGCTGATCAGACCCCCAGCCTGCTGTTCTCTCACTAAATTAATGACACATGTGCTATAGGCACATACCAATTGGAAATGGACTCCTTGTCAGCCCCTGTAGAATGCACTATAGGTGCCCAGGGCATAGGAGCCACCAAGGCCTACCAGGGGCTGCAGCATATCTTTTGCCACCCCTGGCTGGTTCTTAAATTGACACAACTGGCTGATCACTCAGCTGGGGTAAGGTGGTGTACACACCCCTTGCTTAGATATAGTATACCTATGTCTAAACCTATATCTGGACACATGTAAACCTGTGAGCCACTCCTATAGACAGGCCTCACCAATCCTGGAGGCTGGGTGCATGGTTTGTATGTGAGATGGAGCTCTAGCATGAGCTGAGCCTATCTGCAGCTGTCGGGAACAAATCCCTAAGCTGTTTCAGGATAATGCCATACCATATACTATTAAGTGCCTTATAATCCTCGCGGTTATTTAGCAACTCTGGTTTGGCTTTATCAAAACATGTCGTGTAAGGTGTCATACGCTTTGGAATACCATCCCCTCGCCAGTTCTGGCGACGGGGATGGCATTCCACCCCTCTAGAGGGGTAGGACATGTTACTTCACTTTAATGCGGTTGATTTCTCCAAAGGCCTTAAGATCCACAAAATGGATGCCTCTGCCACAGACAAATGTCTGGACCCCTGGAGCTGACCGAAACCCAGTCAAGGGGGTCCTGGACAAAGGGTTTCCTGTCACAGGAGGGTGTCACCGCCCTCCAGACAGGAGATAGTGTATTGTAGCAGGGAGGTTTGAAAGAAACCAGACACTGCCTGGGGCGCACAAGGCTGCCCCTTGCATAATCCGGCCAAACCGGTTCTGGGGCACTCCAGCCCTCGTGCCAGGGCGGCCTGGATCAAAGGAAGGGGGTGTATCCACCCACTTCCTGGGTCCCACCCATAGGAGGGGACCTAGCAGGTAATCACGCCCACCAGATTCGAATAAGAGTGGGAGCAGTGCCAATGCACATCAGATTTCCTGGAAGAAACATTTGAAACGATATTCTGGACCCTTCGCCCTCCACCTCAACGTGGAAGCCCGAAGAATCTCCCTTGTGGTCAAGGAGTGACCACCCTGCAGCAGCAGGCACCATCCAGCCCTCGACGTCTACTTGGTTGCAGTTCCCGCCGGAACTCGAGCGACTGAGATCGACGAGATCAAGCCTGCCCAGCTTCTAACAGCCCGATCCACAGTCCCTGCAAAGCTGAGACCCGTGGAGGCGACCGGAAGCGTGGGGCACGCCATCTTGAAGTGACCACGAGACGCTGACCGTGCAGCCCACGAGTGACCCTCGAAGCTGTACACCGGGGTTTGAGAAGCCCCCACCCTGAGCTACTCCTGAGCCGAAGTTCAGCCCTCCACACTCGACGAGTGCTGCGTGGGGCCCTTTGGCACGATTTGGCTCAACGCGTTGGCCCGGTCACTTGCCAGCTGGCTTGTGGTCCCTGTGCCGACGAACTACAAAAGAAGACTCGTGATTCTGGTTGCTCCAGATCCACACCAGCTCCCCTGAAAGGGAGCCCCGACTCTGACCTTCCTGGTCCGAGTGAGACGCCATCTTCCAATCCCGCGTGGATTGCTCTTACCACGGCTTGTTTGCTCCAAACCGGAAGCCGACTGCACCGACGGTGAGAGCCTGCGTGGGACAGATCGTGACCTGCTCCTGGACGTCGCAGATGCCCCAGAGCCCACGTGACAGCGAAGAGAAGCGCCTCGACGACCACCTGATTGCGCCCGACATTGCCTGGTTCCGTCCTGGTTCCACCCTGGTCACTGCTGAGTGACCCAGACTCTGTCCCCTCTGCTTTCAGGTACTCTACAACTTGAGTCCACCCTTGGACTCCACCGGACACTTCGTCTTCACCCTGCCTGCAGCCCTTTCAGCTTCAAGCACCAAGAGCCTGCGTGTCAAAACCCGACGCCACTTCGACCCTGTGCACCCACTTCCTGTGGGTGAGGTAACTTTGCTCCGCCGGTGTTCCCACACTGGTGCACACCTCTAGGGTCTGTGTGTTAAGTTTTGTTCCTCTAGGTTCAGCGGAAGTGTCCTTAAACTTTAACTATTTGACTTTTACGCACCATTGGTTAACATTGGTGCATGCGTGCGCTTTCCGCACATCTCCCGAATCCCGAGGGCCATTCCCGACTTCAGCATTGCTTGTCCTGACTGCTCCCAGCGATTCCCTAGGCCCTAGGCCTAACCACTGTTCGAGTGGCCTCTCTTATACCACTTGTTTAGTATATGGTTTGAGTGGCCCCCTGCCCTCATCCATAATTGTGCAACTTTGTATGTTTAAACAGTGCTTTTGATTTAACGCTTGTGCCCCTTTATTCATAAAGAATACTGGGGATTGTTTTTAGTAATAAACACATATATTTTTATAATATATACTTGTGTGGTGTCCTTTCATTTGGTATTACAGGATTGTATGTGGTAAAACAGCTCGCTTAACACGACCTCTTAAGTTAAGCCTTTAGGCTGCTTAGTCCATGCTACCACTAGGATAGCTTGTCTAATAAGGTTGACTTACAACCAGACACCATAAGGGGATTGTTTGGTCAGGTAGTAGGTGGTTCCAGAATTGGAAACATCCCCTACCAGGCCAACTTCTCACATTGGTGGCAGCGGTGGGATTTGAGCTTGCTGTTGTTTTACCATTGCAATCTTTATATCAAATTGAAAGATCACATCAAGTACCTCTAGGTACATATAAAATCAAAAGCTTAGCATATTAAGTTCTACTGAACTTAGTAGTTGTAGGTTGAAGGGAGTAGCACACCCCTGACTACAACTCACTAGCAAGGTCCAGTAGGAAAACACTTAGTGTAGGTAAGTGCACCACTTACACCTCACTAGTAACCATGTCCGACACAGGAAAGGCCTCAGGGTCTAGTCCTGTGACAGTTGACCCTACCCAGGCAACTTCTGGATATGACAAACTAACCCGCAGAGACTTGATTGTCTTGTGCAAAGCAAGAGGGTTAAAAAGGGGCAGAAGCCCCACCTGCCTGACCCTGATAGAACTCCTAGAACAGGATGACTTAGAGAGGGCAAAAGCAGCTTCCCTAGATACAGGAACTGGAGGGAACCCCCCTGCAGTTGATCCCCCTGAAGAGGAGGATGATGATGACTTGGATGAGGACTCAGATGCTGGGGACTTAGAAGTACAGGATCAGGGTAGCCAGGTTCCAGTTGGTAGGCTTAGCCAGGCCAACTTGGACCTACTGGGAAATGGAGAGGGCCAGCACCTCCCCAGATCCCAACAAATGATTCTCCCAGGCAACAGAAGAGTGAGATCTCCCTCAGGGGACTCTCATCTTTCTAGTGCCTCCAGAGAATCAGAGAGAGGCATGAGTGCTTCTCAGAAAGCTGAGCATAGGGCTAGAATGAGGGCTGTCAGACTCCAGATAGAGAGAGAGGAGGTAGCCCTGAGTCAAGCTAAGCTTACCTTAGCTCAAGCTAAACTTGCCTTGGCAAGAGAGCAGAAATTAAGTGGCTTAGATGTCACTGGTGGCAGCAATTTTCCAAGAGAAAAAGACAGGGCCTATGATAATAGAAACCTGACCAAAATTGTGCCCCCCTTTAAAGAAGGGGATGACATCCACAAATGGATGACTGCTCTTGAGAGAGCCTGCATGGTACAGCAGGTTCCTGAGAATCAGTGGGCTGCAATTTTGTGGTACTCCTTTTCTGAGAAAGGGAGAGACAGGCTCCTCACAGTTAGACCTGAGGATGCCAAAAACTACTCTGTTTTGAAGAGTGCTCTCATTGAAGGGTATGGCCTAACCACTGAACAATACAGGTTGTTGTTCAGAGACACCCAGAAAGCACAGACTCAAGACTGGACTGATTTTGTGGAGTGTGCCACTAAGGCTTTGGAGGGTTGGTTACAGGGAAGTAAAGTTTCAGACTATACAGGATTGTACAATCTTATGATGAGAGAACAGATCCTTAATAACTGTACAAACCAGCTGTTGCATCAATACCTTATTGACTCTGATCTGACCTCTCCCCAAGAATTGGGAAAGAAGGCAGACAAATGGGTCAGAACAAGGATTAAGCAGAAACCCCAGAACCAAGGTGGTGACCAGAAGAAAACAGACCAGAAGGGTGGTAATCAGAATCAGAAAGATAAAGAAAAAGACCAGAAGTCTTCAGGCCCCCAAACTAATAGTAAGGAGGGTGGTTCCCAAAATGGTAACAAGAAGAAGAAGAACAAAGGTCCAAAGACACCTTGGTGTAATACCTGCAAATCAGTTTCACACTGGGGCAGTGAGTGCACCAAGGCAAATCCAGTTCCCACCACTACAGCTCCTAAAGCAACTGCAACCCCAAGTACAGTAAGCAGTGGTGGAACACAGTCCAAGGGTGTAGCTGGGTTGACCCTGGGTATTGAAGTAGGATCTGGCCTAGTCAGAGTCCCTACACAGGCAGTTCTCCTGTATGATGTGGACATTGAGTTGCCCACTGCAGTAAGCCCCACTAACCTGGGCAAATACAGGCAGACTCCCTTAATAAATGAGAAACTGGCTCAAGCTTACAGGGACACATGTGCTAGTGTCACCATGGTGACCCCTGGCTTTGTGGACCCTGGACAGATTGTACTAGGAGAGAGCTACCTAGTAACCAATGCAAGCAACTCCACTACCTCCCATAGTGTGGCAGTTGTGAACTTCTCCTGGGGAGGGGTTGATGGCCTAAAGAAAGTTGTGGTGAGTGCAGACCTACCAGTAGACTGTCTGTTAGGCAATGACCTTGAAAGCTCAGCATGGTCAGAAGTGGAGTACAGGACTCATGCAGAAATGCTAGGGATTTCAGAGCATGTCCTTGCCATGACAAGGGCTCAGGCTAAGAAGTGCCTTCCTGAACCAGTGGTGGATCTTGAGACAATAGACCAGCCACAACCCAAGAGAAGGAGCAAGAGAGGAAAGGCCTCGCCTTCCACCTTGCCCCAGGTTGAGGATCAGCTTTCAGAGGAAACTGATTCTGCAGTCCAAGAGGAGACTGTCTCTGAGGAGCTTGAACCTGACCAGGTTGAGTTTCTGGGGACAGGGGGACCCTCAAGGGCAGACCTGAGGCAGGCTCAATTAGATTGCCCTTCCCTTGAACCCCTCAGACAGCAGGCTGCTGCTGAGGCTGCTGGGGATGCCCAAGGTACCCATACAGTGTATTGGGATGAGGGACTCCTTTACTCAGAGGCTAGAACCCCCAAGCCTGGCATGACCAGGAGGTTGGTGATACCTCTGCAGTTTAGGGGATTCCTCCTTACCTTGGCCCATGATATTCCCCTTGCAGGACACTTAGGCCAGAACAAGACGTGGGACAGGCTTGTTCCACACTTTCACTGGCCTCACATGTCAGAGGATGTCAAGGAGTTTTGTCGCTCCTGTGTCACTTGCCAAGCCAGTGGTAAGTCAGGTGGCACAACAAAGGCCCCCCTAATACCACTACCTGTGGTGGGGGTCCCCTTTGAGAGAGTTGGAATTGATATTGTGGGTCCAATGGACCCCCAAACAGCATCTGGGAACAGATTCATACTGGTGGTAGTGGATCATGCCACCAGGTACCCAGAGGCTATTCCCCTAAGGACCACCACAGCACCTGTGGTGGCAAAAGCCCTCATTGCAGTTTTCTCAAGAGTGGGCTTTCCTAAGGAGGTACTATCAGATAGAGGGACAAATTTTATGTCCAGCTATCTAAAAGCAATGTGGAAGGAATGTGGAGTAAACTACAAGTTTACCACCCCATATCATCCACAATGCAATGGGCTTGTGGAGAGATTTAACAAGACCCTTAAAGGCATGATAAAAGGATTACCAGAGAAGCTCAGGCGGAAATGGGACATTCTTTTACCCTGCCTGCTCTTTGCTTACAGAGAGGTCCCACAGAAGGGGGTTGGCTACAGCCCTTTTGAACTTTTGTTTGGCCACCCTGTGAGAGGTCCATTGTGTTTGGTGAAGGAAGGATGGGAGTTACCTCTCAAAAAGCCCAAACTAGACATAGTGGACTATGTACTTGGTCTCCGCTCCAGGATGGCTGAGTACATGGAAAGAGCATCCAAAAACCTGGAGGCCAGCCAAGAATTGCAGAAAGCTTGGCATGACCAAAAGGCTGTACTGGTAGAGTTCCAACCAGGACAGAAGGTATGGGTACTGGAGCCAGTGGCTCCAGCAGCACTCCAAGACAAATGGAGTGGACCCTATCCTACAGCTGGCTACTGGCAAATCAGACTAGCTGAGGAGTCAAAAGCCAAAACAGCATTCTCTACCCCTAGTGGACATTATCAGTTTGTGGTAATGCCCTTTGGTTTGAAGAATGCACCTGCCACTTTTCAAAGGTTGGTGAACCAAGTCCTTACTGGGTTGGATGACTTTTGTGCAGCTTATCTGGATGATATTGCTGTCTTTAGCTCCACCTGGGAGGATCACCTGATCCACCTGAAGAAAGTTTTGGAGGCCCTGCAAAAGGCAGGCCTAACTATCAAGGCCACAAAGTGCCAGATAGGGCAGAGTAAGGTTGTATACCTGGGCCACCTAGTAGGTGGAGGCCAGGTTCAGCCACTGGAAAGCAAAATCCAGGCCATACAGGACTGGGCTCCTCCAGTTACCCAGACACAAGTCAGAGCCTTCTTGGGCCTGACTGGGTATTACAGAAAGTTTGTGAAAAACTATGGGTCTATAGTGACACCATTAAATGACTTGACATCCAAGAAGATGCCAAAAAAGGTTCAGTGGACAGTTAGCTGTCAGAAGGCATTTGAAGACCTGAAGAAGGCCATGTGCTCTGCACCTATCCTAAAGAGTCCTGACTACTCCAAACAGTTCATTGTTCAGACAGATGCTTCTGAGTTGGGGGTGGGAGCTGTACTCTCACAACTTAATCAAGATGGTCAAGACCAGCCAATTGCTTTCATTAGCAGGAGGCTAACCCCAAGAGAAAAACGTTGGTCAGCCATTGAGAGGGAGGCCTTTGCTGTGGTTTGGGCATTAAAGAAGTTGAGGTCCTACTTGTTTGGAACTCACTTCCTAGTGCAAACAGACCATAAGCCCCTCTTATGGCTTAATCAGATGAAGGGTGAAAATCCCAAACTGCTCAGGTGGTCCATTTCCCTACAGGGGATGGACTTTACAGTGGAGCACCGCCCAGGGACTGACCATGGTAATGCAGATGGTCTCTCCAGGTACTTCCACTTAGAACATGAAGACTTATCTGGTCAAGGTTAGTTTAATGTCCCTGCGTTTGGGGGGGGGGTTGTGTAGGAGAGTAGGGTCTGCTATCCTATGGTCACCCCAAATTTTTGCTTTTTGCTTCACTGGTTTTCGACTACTGAGGCTGTGGGCCTGCTGATCAGACCCCCAGCCTGCTGTTCTCTCACTAAATTAATGACACATGTGCTATAGGCACATACCAATTGGAAATGGACTCCTTGTCAGCCCCTGTAGAATGCACTATAGGTGCACAGGGCACAGGAGCCACTAAGGCCTACCAGGGGCTGCAGCATATCTTTTGCCACCCCTGGCTGGTTCTTAAATTGACACAACTGGCTGATCACTCAGCTGGGGTAAGGTGGTGTACACACCCCTTGCTTAGATATAGTATACCTATGTCTAAACCTATATCTGGACACATGTAAACCTGTGAGCCACTCCTATAGACAGGCCTCACCAATCCTGGAGGCTGGGTGCATGGTTTGTATGTGAGATGGAGCTCTAGCATGAGCTGAGCCTATCTGCAGCTGTCGGGAACAAATCCCTAAGCTGTTTCAGGATAATGCCATACCATATACTATTAAGTGCCTTATAATCCTCGCGGTTATTTAGCAACTCTGGTTTGGCTTTATCAAAACATGTCGTGTAAGGTGTCATACGCTTTGGAATACCATCCCCTCGCCAGTTCTGGCGACGGGGATGGCATTCCACCCCTCTAGAGGGGTAGGACATGTTACTTCACTTTAATGCGGTTGATTTCTCCAAAGGCCTTAAGATCCACAAAATGGATGCCTCTGCCACAGACAAATGTCTGGACCCCTGGAGCTGACCGAAACCCAGTCAAGGGGGTCCTGGACAAAGGGTTTCCTGTCACAGGAGGGTGTCACCGCCCTCCAGACAGGAGATAGTGTATTGTAGCAGGGAGGTTTGAAAGAAACCAGACACTGCCTGGGGCGCACAAGGCTGCCCCTTGCATAATCCGGCCAAACCGGTTCTGGGGCACTCCAGCCCTCGTGCCAGGGCGGCCTGGATCAAAGGAAGGGGGTGTATCCACCCACTTCCTGGGTCCCACCCATAGGAGGGGACCTAGCAGGTAATCACGCCCACCAGATTCGAATAAGAGTGGGAGCAGTGCCAATGCACATCAGATTTCCTGGAAGAAACATTTGAAACGATATTCTGGACCCTTCGCCCTCCACCTCAACGTGGAAGCCCGAAGAATCTCCCTTGTGGTCAAGGAGTGACCACCCTGCAGCAGCAGGCACCATCCAGCCCTCGACGTCTACTTGGTTGCAGTTCCCGCCGGAACTCGAGCGACTGAGATCGACGAGATCAAGCCTGCCCAGCTTCTAACAGCCCGATCCACAGTCCCTGCAAAGCTGAGACCCGTGGAGGCGACCGGAAGCGTGGGGCACGCCATCTTGAAGTGACCACGAGACGCTGACCGTGCAGCCCACGAGTGACCCTCGAAGCTGTACACCGGGGTTTGAGAAGCCCCCACCCTGAGCTACTCCTGAGCCGAAGTTCAGCCCTCCACACTCGACGAGTGCTGCGTGGGGCCCTTTGGCACGATTTGGCTCAACGCGTTGGCCCGGTCACTTGCCAGCTGGCTTGTGGTCCCTGTGCCGACGAACTACAAAAGAAGACTCGTGATTCTGGTTGCTCCAGATCCACACCAGCTCCCCTGAAAGGGAGCCCCGACTCTGACCTTCCTGGTCCGAGTGAGACGCCATCTTCCAATCCCGCGTGGATTGCTCTTACCACGGCTTGTTTGCTCCAAACCGGAAGCCGACTGCACCGACGGTGAGAGCCTGCGTGGGACAGATCGTGACCTGCTCCTGGACGTCGCAGATGCCCCAGAGCCCACGTGACAGCGAAGAGAAGCGCCTCGACGACCACCTGATTGCGCCCGACATTGCCTGGTTCCGTCCTGGTTCCACCCTGGTCACTGCTGAGTGACCCAGACTCTGTCCCCTCTGCTTTCAGGTACTCTACAACTTGAGTCCACCCTTGGACTCCACCGGACACTTCGTCTTCACCCTGCCTGCAGCCCTTTCAGCTTCAAGCACCAAGAGCCTGCGTGTCAAAACCCGACGCCACTTCGACCCTGTGCACCCACTTCCTGTGGGTGAGGTAACTTTGCTCCGCCGGTGTTCCCACACTGGTGCACACCTCTAGGGTCTGTGTGTTAAGTTTTGTTCCTCTAGGTTCAGCGGAAGTGTCCTTAAACTTTAACTATTTGACTTTTACGCACCATTGGTTAACATTGGTGCATGCGTGCGCTTTCCGCACATCTCCCGAATCCCGAGGGCCATTCCCGACTTCAGCATTGCTTGTCCTGACTGCTCCCAGCGATTCCCTAGGCCCTAGGCCTAACCACTGTTCGAGTGGCCTCTCTTATACCACTTGTTTAGTATATGGTTTGAGTGGCCCCCTGCCCTCATCCATAATTGTGCAACTTTGTATGTTTAAACAGTGCTTTTGATTTAACGCTTGTGCCCCTTTATTCATAAAGAATACTGGGGATTGTTTTTAGTAATAAACACATATATTTTTATAATATATACTTGTGTGGTGTCCTTTCATTTGGTATTACAGGATTGTATGTGGTAAAACAGCTCGCTTAACACGACCTCTTAAGTTAAGCCTTTAGGCTGCTTAGTCCATGCTACCACTAGGATAGCTTGTCTAATAAGGTTGACTTACAACCAGACACCATAAGGGGATTGTTTGGTCAGGTAGTAGGTGGTTCCAGAATTGGAAACATCCCCTACCAGGCCAACTTCTCACAGGAACCCAATGATGAAGCCACCCTCTGAGGGAGGAGGGAACCCAATGATGAAGCCACCCTCTGGGGGAGGAGGGAACCCAGTGATGAAGCCACCCTCTGGGGGAGGAGGGAACCCAATGATGAAGCCTCCCTCTGGGGGAGGAGTGAACCCAATGATGAAGCCACCCTCTGGGGAGGAGGGAACCCAATGATGAAGCCACCCTCTGGGGGAGGAGGGAACCCAATGATGAAGCCACCCTCTGGGGGAGGAGGGAACCCAATGATGAAGCCTCCCTCGGGGAAAGAGGGAACCCACCGATGAAGCCACCCTCTGGGGGAGGAGGGTACCCAATGATGAAGCCTCCCTCTGGGGGAGGAGGAAACCAAATGATGAAGCCTCCCTCTGGGGGAGGAGGGAACCCACTGATGAAGCCTCCCTCGGGGAAAGAGGGAACCCAATGATGAAGACACCCTCTGGGGGAGGAGGGAACCCAATGATGAAGCCACCCTCTGGGGGAGGAGGGAACCCAATGATGAAGCCACCCTCGGGGAAAGAGGGAACCCAATGATGAAGCCTCCTTCTGTGGGAGGAGGGAACCCAATGATGAAGCCTCCCTCTGTGGGAGGAGGGAACCCAATGATGAAGCCACCCTCTGGGGGAGAAGGGAACCCAATGATGAAGCCACCCTCTGGGGGAGGAGGGAACCCAATGATGAAGCCACCTTCTGGGGGAGGAGGGAACCCAATGATGAAGCCACCCTCTGGGGGAGGAGGGAACCCAATGATGAAGCCACCCTCTGGGGAGGAGGGAACCCAATGATGAAGCCACCCTCTGGGGAGGAGGGAACCCAATGATGAAGCCACCCTCTGGGGGAGGAGGGAACCCAATGATGAAGCCTCCCTCTGGGGAGGAGGGAACCCAATGATGAAGCCACCCTCTGGGGGAGAAGGGAACCCAATGATGAAGCCACCTTCTGGGGGAGGAGGGAACCCAATGATGAAGCCACCCTCTGGGGGAGGAGGGAACCCAATGATGAAGCCACCCTCTGGGGAGGAGGGAACCCAATGATGAAGCCACCCTCTGTGGGAGGAGGGAACCCAATGATGAAGCCTCCCTCTGGGGGAGGAGGGAACCCAATGATGAAGCCACCCTCTGGGGGAGGAGGGAACCCAATGATGAAGCCTCCCTCTGGGGGAGGAGGGAACCCAATGATGAAGCCTCCCTCTGGGGGAGGAGGGAACCCAATGATGAAGCCTCCCTCTGGGGGAGGAGGGAACCCAATGATGAAGCCACCCTCTGGGGAGGAGTAAACCCAATGATGAAGCCACCCTCTGGGGGAGGAGGGAACCCAATGATGAAGCCTCCCTCTGGGGGAGGAGGGAACCCAATGATGAAGCCTCCCTCTGGGGGAGGAGAGAATCCAATGATGAAGCCTCCCTCTGGGGGAGGAGGGAACCCAATGATGAAGCCACCCTCTGGGAGACGAGGGAACCCAATGATGAAGCCACCCTCTGGTGGAGGAGGGAACCCAATGATGAAGCCACCATCAGGGGAGGAGGGAACCCAATGATGAAGCCTCCCTCTGGGGGAGGAGGGAACCCAATGATGAAGCCTCCCTCTGGGGGAGGAGGGAACCCAATGATGAAGCCTCCCTCTGGGGGAGGAGGGAACCCAATGATGGAGCCACCCTCTGGGGGAGGAGGGAACCCAATGATGAAGCCTCCCTCTGGGGGAGGAGGGAACCCAATGATGAAGCCACCCTCTGGGGAGGAGTAAACCCAATGATGAAGCCTCCCTCTGGGGGAGGAGGGAACCCAATGATGAAGCCACCCTCTGGGGAGGAGTAAACCCAATGATGAAGCCACCCTCTGGGGGAGGAGGGAACCCAATGATGAAGCCACCCTCGGGGAAAGAGGGAACCCACTGATGAAGCCTCCCTCTGGGGGAGGAGGGAACCCAATGATGAAGCCACCCTCTGGGGGAGGAGGGAACCCAATGATGAAGCCACCCTCGGGGAAAGAGGGAACCCACTGATGAAGCCTCCCTCTGGGGGAGGAGGGAACCCAATGATGAAGCCACCCTCGGGGAAAGAGGGAACCCACTGATGAAGCCTCCCTCTGGGGGAGGAGGGAACCCACTGATGAAGCCTCCCTCTGGGGGAGGTGGGAACGCAATGATGAAGCATCCCTCTGGGGGAGGTGGGAACCCAATGATGAAGCCACCCTCTGGGGGAGGAGGGAACCCACTGATGAAGCCACCCTCGGGGAAAGAGGGAACCCAATGATGAAGCCTCCCTCTGGTGTGAAGAGGGAACCCAATGATGAAGCCACCCTCTGGGGGAGGAGGGAACCCAATGATAAAGCCACCCTTTGGGGGAGGAGGGAACCCAATGATGAAGCCTCCCTCTGGGGGGGGAGGGAACCCAATGATGAAGCCACCCTCTGGCGGAGGAGGGAACCCAATGATGAAGCCACCCTCGGGGAAAGAGGGAACCCAATTATGAAGCCACCCTCTGGGGGGTTGGAGGGAACGAACCCAATGATGAAGCGACCCTCTGGGGGTGGAGGGAACCCAATGATGAATCCTCCCTCGGGGGGAGGAGGGAACCCAATGATGAAGCCTCCCTCTGGGGGAGGAGGGAACCCAATGATGAAGCCACCCTCTGGGGAGGAGTGAACCCAAAGATGAAGCCACCCTCGGGGGGAGGATGAACCCAATGATGAAGCCTCCGTCTGGGGGGGGAGGGAACCCAATGATGAAGCCTCCCTCTGGGGGGGGGAGGGAACCCAATGATGAAGCCTCCCTCTGGGGCAGGAGGGAACCCAATGATGAAGCCCCCCCTCTGGGGAGGAGGGAACCCAAAGATGAAGCCACCCTCGGGGGGAGGATGAACCCAATGATGAAGCCTCCGTCTGGGGGGGGAGGGAACCCAATGATGAAGCCTCCCTCTGGGGGGGGGAGGGAACCCAATGATGAAGCCTCCCTCTGGGCCAGGAGGGAACCCAATGATGAAGCCCCCCCTCTGGGGAGGAGGGAACCCAATGATGAAGCCTCCCTCTGGGGAGGAGTGAACCCAAAGATGAAGCCACCCTCGGGGGGAGGATGAACCCAATGATGAAGCCTCCGTCTGGGGGGGGAGGGAACCCAATGATGAAGCCTCCCTCTGGGGGGGGGAGGGAACCCAATGATGAAGCCTCCCTCTGGGGCAGGAGGGAACCCAATGATGAAGCCACCCTCTGGGAAGGAATGAAACCAATGATGGAGCCACCCTCTGGGGGAGGAGGGAACCCAATGATGAAGCCACCCTGTGGGGGAGGAGGGAACCCAATGATGAAGCCACTCTCGGGTGGAGTAGGGAACCCAATGATGAAGCCTCCCTCTGGGGCAGGAGGGAACCCAATGATGAAGCCACCCTCTGGGAAGGAATGAAACCAATGATGGAGCCACCCTCTGGGGGAGGAGGGAACCCAATGATGAAGCCACCCTGTGGGGGAGGAGGGAACCCAATGATGAAGCCACTCTCGGGTGGAGTAGGGAACCCAATGATGAAGCCATCCTCTGGGGAGGAGTGAAACCAATGATGAAGCCACCCTCTGGGGGAGGAGGGAACCAAATGATGAAGCCTCCCTCTGGGGAGGAGGGAACCCAATGATAAAGCCTCCCTCTGGCTGAGGAGGGAACCCAATGATGAAGCCACCCTCTGGGAGAGGAGGGAACCCACTGATGAAGCCACCCTGTGGGGGAGGAGGGAACCCAATGATGAAGCCACCCTCGGGGGGGAGTAGGGAACCCAATGATGAAGCCATCCTCTGGGGGGAGTGAAACCAATGATGAAGCCTCCCTCTGGGGGAGGAGGGAACCAAATGATGAAGCCTCCCTCTGGGGAGGAGGGAACCCAATGATAAAGCCTCCCTCTGGCTGAGGAGGGAACCCAATGATGAAGCCACCCTCTGGGGGAGGAGGGTTCTCGTCCTTTAAAAATAGCATTTTCTTCACATATAAGAGCATGCTCTTAATGACCTGGCGTACCCTTATGTGTGCTATAAGTAAAAGGTAGGACATGTACTTGTATGTTTTACATGTCTTGGTACTGACAAACACGAAAATAGGTTTTTGACTACTGTGAGACCTACTCCTCTCATAGGTTAACATTGGGAATTCCTTATTACACTTTAAGCTGTAATGCTGTATTAGAAAAGAGTAGCTGTATCATGTTTCATATCTTTGGAATGGTAATTGTAAGGGCCCGCCAGTTCCCCGGGGGGTAGCTTGGCTCGAGCAGGAAGGCAACCAGGGGCTTACGTGTAAAGTAGCTACATAACACACTCATCCACTGAGACAATAAGTGGGCGCAATAATGGAAACCACACCAGCACTTTTGATTAAAAATCAATATCTTTTATATAGAATTCAAGTCAGGGTAATCAATTCATCAAAATTTCCTAGAATATTTAATTAAAGCATTTTCATCATGTGAGCAACCGTAGCAAATCAATAAGTAACACAGCCTGTCGCAATAACCTTTTCAGCATTGGTCTAAGGTTTGAATTAATACAAGCCACTAAACATTTCATTAAGTAGCAGTACTGGTCATCAATCCCTTTGGCAAGAGCTAAACACTCAACATTTCATGAAGCTCTAAATAGCAAGTATTCACATTTCCTCTTGTAAAAATAAATGGTTCAATACAGGTAATTCTTTGCGTTAGGGCTAAACCACTGCTGGACAAATCAGCAGGTAATCAGGCATGTACAGTTCATGCCCGAGTAGTTAATCAAGCCCAAGCTTGTCACTGGAGGCTCATTGGGGCCAACGGTGCCCAGTCTCAGTTTTCTCCGGGGGAGGGGCAAACTCGGGGCCTTCCCCGGCCTTCCGCCCTCCTCCCCTGGGGTTACCTGTTGGCTTCGGCCCTCCGGGGCCCTTGCGTGGGTTCACTCTGCCCAGCTCGGTGAAAGGGGGCAGATGCGAGGTCCCGGCGCCCGTGGCGGCAGATCGGAGGGGGCTCTCAGGCTCCTCGACCCCCTCCGCGATGAGTCGGGGCTTCTGTGTGTGCCGGGCCTCGCTGCGAGGGGCTCGATCCAGGCAGCCAATGGCTGAGCGGCTTTGGCGGGGGCGCGGCCAGTGACGGGGCGGCGCTCCCCGTCATGTGACACGGGCCGGGGATGGCTTCAGGCCTAGCGCGGCCTAGTGCGCTTGGTGCGGCGGCCCTCTCCTGGCATACGGGGGCCGCCGAGGGAGGCAAGATGACGGTGTAGACTTCACCGGAGCGCTGGGGGCCCTGGAAAGAGGGAGACTTCAGGCCTAGCGAGGCCTGTGGAGGATTTCGCCGGCCCTCTCCTGGCACACGGGGGCCGCTGAGGGGGGCACAATGTTGGCGCTGGAGCCGCGGCCACAAGTGGAGATTCCTCGGCGCTTCAGGCGGGCGCAAACGGCTCCGGGTCGTGGTGGTGAGTCACCCTGGCCAGCGCGCTCAGTTTTCAAAGCGCTAGGGGGGCAGACACGTGGGCGATCTAGCACTTGGGCCAGTCACAGCGCTCGTCGCAGGCAGGACAAGGGGCGGCACCCTCAGCAGCTCTCGACCGGGCAGGCAGTCTCTGACACAGCGCTTGACAGGGGAACAGAGTACAGCGCTTTTCAAGCTATTCAGCAAGTCATGCAGGCAGGATGGAAAGCAGAGCAATTCAGTCAGGGGGAGGCAGGCAGGACAGGATGGGCCCAGATGGAGGCAGGGAGTGCGCAGGGGCAGCAAAGTCCAGTACCTGGTCGATCCCCCAGTAGTCTCTGGGTGAAGGGCAAGTAGTCTTCTCGGCGCTTGGATGGTTCTGCGCCCTTATGAGGTGATTTCTTGAAGAGGGGGGGCTTGAGTTGGAGGCTGGATGAGTGTCCTCAGGTCACTGAAGATGGACCCTGGGGTCCCCTTCCACTGGGTCAGATCAGGGGGCTAGTCTAGGATACCTTACTCAGCTTAAGAGGCAGCACCTAAATCCTGTCACTCCTAGTAGCATAAGTCTCTGACTAGGCCCTCCCGCCTAAATCTCCTGCGTGGGTTCCCCAGGTCAGTGATGCCCCAACTGACTAAAAAAAGTTCCCTCCCTTACTTAAGTATGGCCAGGTCAGGTGACCACTCTCTAAGGCAGCAAAATAAGCTCCGCCTTTCTTCTGGAAGGTTCCAGGAGCTTCCCCACTCTACCTATGGACAGGGGATGGCAGGCTGGCATTGCAACAATGTATGAGGATCAAGCCAGCTCCTGGCAACTAGGGTGCTACACTAAAAGACCACGCTGCAGTAGCAGGGGCCAGTGGCAGCCATGTTTGTAGTAGAGAGCACCTGTACCCTAACATGGATTAGCCATGAAAAGGTGCCCGGAGACCTAAGGGCCAACAAAAAGAAGGTGGGAAAAATGAGGCAAGGGCGAAAAACAAATAGGGAAAGACCACCCTAGGGCTGGCAGGTCTAACAGTAATGATAAATCCTATTTACTGGTACAGATGGATTTAACAGTGCTATTTTAGAAATCCCACTTTTGGACTTACCCTGTCTGGGATTGTGGTTCCTGCTTGGACAGGGTGCATACCTCTGCCAAGCAGAAAACCAATGTCTAACACTCCCGTTTGACAGGAGAGTTGAAAATGGTCCCGCCAGACAGGAGCAAAGACATGTTTCCCTGCCGCTGTAGTGCGGGCAGGTAAACTACTGTGTCCCTGGGGTGGGCTCCCCAGGACAGGGTTCCCAATCCCATTAAAGGGTCAAGGAGCAGGTGTGAGGCCCGCTCCCTTTAGCTTTAAATGACGGCCCTAGGGATGGGGTTCCCTGGCCATTTTTAAGGCTAGTAGATGGGGTTCCAAGCTCCCCCTCCTTAATAAACATATTGGGCCTTGGGAGATCAGGTCCCAAAGGCCAAATATTGCTCAGGGAGGGGAGCTGAGTGCCGCTCCCCTTATTCAAGATATTAGGCCACAGGGGATGTGTCCCTGGCACCTAACACAGCTCAGGGAGTGGGGGCACATGCTGCCCTCCCTTAGTAAATAGATTGGGCATGAGGGGATGCTCCTCCTCTTCGAGCACAGCATAGAAGTGGCTCCCCACCTTCATATATATCCTTGTTTTTTAATTCAATATAAACGGTCTTGATACTGTGACTTAGCGCTCCATCCGCAGCTTTCTTTTATAATAATTGTCGGGTATCGTGTAGTAGGGTAGGATCTGCTTCCTATGGTTACCCCCACTTTTTGCTGGTGTTTCACCGTTTTTTGACTTTAGTCTGGCTGGGTCCCTGCTAACCAGGATCCCAGCCTAGCTGTTCTCTCTCTAAATTGATTCCCTGTACATTAGGTTCACTCCAGATTGGTTACTGGGTTACCCTTGTGAGTCCCTAGTATATGGTACCTTAGGTACCAAGGGCATAGGTACCCCAGAGGCCTACCAGGGGCTGAAGCATGTATTATGCCACCCCTTGGACACCTTCCAAAATGGCACCAAGGCCACTTGCATCCGGGGTAAGGTGGTGTAATCACCCCTTACTTAGTTATAGTATACCTATATCTAAATTTTAAAACAGACACATATAAACCTATAAGTCACTCCTATGGCAGGCCTTGACAGTCCTGAAGGCAGAGTGCTTGGTTTTGTGTGAGAGGGTGCCCTAGCATGAGCTGAGCCTCTCTGCAGCTTTCGGAATCCCTTCCTTATAGCTGTTCTGTGATATAGCCATACCATACACTCTTAATTGCATTATAATCCTCACGGTTAATGCTAACTTTGGAATGGCTGCATCAAAACATGTTGTGTTTGGTGTCAATCACTTTGGAATACTACCCTCCCGCCAGTTCTGGCTGCGGGGGTAGCATTCCGCCCTTCTAGAGGGAAAATACATGTAAACACTGGTCTAACCGGTAAAAGTTACACAGAGCCTCAGCATCACAAAATGGATGCTGCAGCCACAGACACGAGTCTGACCTCCTGCTGCTGGATGACACTGCGGCAGGGGAGGCTTGGACAATAGGGGTCCTCTCCAGGGAGGTGTAACCACCTCCCCAGACAGGCTTTAGTGTATTGGGGCAGGGTGGGTGCATTCAGTGAGTTAGTCCAACCCCTAAACTTGGTATAAGTATAGGAACCTAGTCACCCGGGACTTTAGATTATTTATTTTATTTTTTATTTAATACATTTTCTATAGTGCTGGCCTGACCCTAAGGTATCGGAGTGCTTTACAACAGATATTAGCAGATATTCACCAGAAACATAGCAGAAAAAGAACGAACAATAAAAGAGCATCAGATCAAACATTGTCTTGCAGGACAAAAATTTCCTCAGGTTTCCTCATAGTCTTAGAGTTGGAGCAGAGCTCAATGTCCACTAGTTGCCTCGAGCTACCCAATCCCTGGGGAGCGGTTGAGGAACAAGGTTTTAAGTTGGCTTTTGAATTTAACAAAGAAGGAAATGGTTCTGATGTGAGGGGGAATGGAGTTCCAGATTTTAGGAGCGCTTCCGTGAAGGATCGATCCGCAGTTCTTTTTTTTCTTGTTTTTGGTGGGATGAGTAAGAGGGAGTTTGAGCTTCTTAGGTTCCGGGTCTGGACAGCTTTTTTGAGTTTTTTCGCCAGGTATTCAGGTTTGCCGGTGTGAAGAGCTTTATGGGTGAGGCAGGCTGTTCTGAAGCTGATCCGCATATCGACTGGCAGCCACTTAACATCCTTGAGTGCAGGTGAGATATGCTCGAATTTCTTGATGCCGGTGATCATTCTGACAGCCGCATGTAGCGTAGTCTTGATGGGAGCCAAATGTACTTTAGGAACTCCAGAGAGGACTGCGTTCCCGTAGTCTAGCCGTGACAGTACCAGTGATTGGGTGGCCCGTTTGAGGTCACTCGGAGGAATGAAGGGTTTTATTTTGTTCAGTAGTCTGAGGTTAAGGAAAGCACTCTTGGCCGAATTCAAAATATGTCTTGTCATGTTCAGTTTTGGGTCTAGAGTGATGCCTAGCGATTTGACAGAGTCTGCTAGAGTGAGATTCCCATTGAGCGCTTCGATGGCTTTTAGCCATTCTGCAATTTGGGGGTTTTCTTCCTTATTCGAGATGAGGAGTATCTCTGTCTAGTGAACCGTGGATATCGTCAATGATGTTGAGGATCGCGGTTTCTGTGCTACAGCCTTTTCTGAAGCCGGACTGGTGGGGATCCAGGAGGTTGATGTTGTCCAGGTGTTGGGTTAGTTGAAGTAATATGCATTTTCTAGGGTTTTATAAAGAAGGGGGAGGTTTGACACAGGTCTAAAGTTGTTCAGATCCATAACATCTAGGCCGGGTTTTTTCAGCAGGGTTGTGACTTGGCCCATTTTCAGACAGTCTGGGATGATTCCGTTTTTCAGGGAGCTGTTTATGATTGAGCTCCAGAGTGGAGCTAAAGCGTGTTTCAGTTTTTTGGTCAGTAGAGGAGGAATGGGTCTAGGACATGCGATGAGGGGTTGGAGGTGGCGATTAGCCTGACTATCTCGGATTCCCGAGACTCTCCCGAGGCAGCCACTTTGGAATCCCTGTCTGCTTTTTAAAAAATACCTGTGCCCACTTCATTGTTTTAACCCTTGATTCCTCACCTTCTTTTGGGTCTCCTGCTCGCCTCCCTGTTCCCCGCGCAGCCGAGGTGAGCGCTGCTGCGAGACAGGCTCTCCCTACTCGCCGCCATCAGCGATCCTCCCCGCAGGCCATGCCCACCTGCCCGAGGCCACGCCCACTTTACTTTCATTAGGAGCTGAATGCTAGCTCAGTCCCTCCTCAGACTCTCCCGAGGCTTCTCCGGGAACGCAGCCACTTTGGAATCCCTGTCTGCTTTTTAAAAAATACCTGTGCCCACTTCATTGTTTTAACCCTTGATTCCTCACCTTCTTTTGGGTCTCCTGCTCGCCTCCCTGTTCCCCGCAGCCGAGGTGAACGCTGCTGCGGGACAGGCTCTCCCTACTCGCCGCCATCAGCGAGCCTCCCCGCAGGCCACGCCCACCTGCCCGAGGCCACGCCCCAAACGTCGCTATAAAACATGTGCTTCCCACGTTCGCGCAGCGGACGGGCGCAGCGGGTGCGCCGTTTGCGTGCCGAAGGCGCGCCTAAGGCAAGCCCGTCTGCGCCCATCCGCGACCGACCGGGACCAGGGGCCATAGACCCTGCCTGTCCCCTGATCTACTCTTCAGCCCAACTCGCTGCACACCTGGCTCCCTTCCCTCTCCCCTCCCCTCTGTTACAACGTCTTGACTCCTTCGGTATTCTTGCCCCCCACCCACCTTGTCCGCTTCCTCTCACTCCCTGCCCAATATCTCCCTCTTCCGCCCTCCCGCCTGTTTCTTGCCCCCCATCCACTCCTCTTGCTGCTACTGCTTGCCTGCTCAACACTCGTTCGGCAGTCAGTCATCAGATCGAACTCTTTAACCTCCTGAGCACTGATTCCCCTGATTACTTATTTCTCACCGAAACCTGGTTTTCTACTGATTCCCTCCCGGATCTCCTGGCTATTCTCCCCGACACCTATTATGCCCTTCACGCGGATTGCCCGGCTGGGAAGGCTGGGGGTGGCGTGGCGATGATTATTCGCTCCACCCTGAAATTTCAGCTCCTTGACCACCCACCAATACCCAATGTGGATTACCTGGTGGCCCGTTCCCTTAATTTCCCTGATCCCCTCACTGTCGTCCTTATGTACCGCCCCCCCCAATCCATGCCCCTATTTGTTTCCACCTTGCAGGACCTCTTGGCCACTCTGGCGGTTAATCATTCATTGGTCATCTTACTTGCCGATTTCAACTACTGGCCAGGTGACCATAGAGAAGATTCATACTCCAAAGACTTTTCTGCCACCCTCCAGTGTCTGAATTTTTGACCTCACATTTTGGTTTCCACCCACGTCAAGGGTCATACCCTTGACCAGATCTGGTCACTGCGCCGCGATATCTCACCCCCTTTTTTACTTCCCTGTATTTGGTCCGATCATTTCACTATTTCTTTTTCCATTTTTTCTGCACTTGCGGTCAAATTACCCTTACCTAAAAATTTACTAGCTCGTAGCTGGAACCAAACGGATCTTAACATACTCTCATCTTCTCTGGCCTCTTCAATGCCAGACCTTACTGGTCTCTCCTTAGATTCGCAGACAAAAGCCATTAGCACCTGGCTTTCCTCCTCCTGCGATCAGGTTGCCCCTCTCAAAAAGGTTAAATCTGTCCGTCCTTACGACGCACACAAATGGTTCACCAAGGAGCTTAAAGATCTTAAACTCTATCTCAGGCGCTCGGAAAGTCACTGGAGACGTAACTACTGCCCCATCCTCCGTGCTAAGTATAAACTCCTTCTTACTGATTACAAAAAAGCGATCTTGACGGCCAAAACTAACTATTTCACTGAGAGAGTTGCTCTCTCTGCCAATAAACCTCGAGAAATGTTCTCCCGGGTTCATCATCTCGCCACCTCTGATCGCACTAGCACTAGTCTTGTCCCTACCCAGACCCTCTGCCTCTCACTTAATGATTACTTTATTGATAAGATCGCCAACATAAAGGCTAATATTCCCTTGGCACAGCATACCGGTGTTCCCTGTTCCCTCCCTCTGCCCCCCTCGTCATTGGACCATTTTTCTCTCATTTCTATAGATTGCTTTCTTAACCTGCTTTCCAAAGTCAAATCCGGCTCGCCAGTGGACTGTGCCCCGGCACGGATCCTTAAAGCTCTTTTCACCAGCTGTCCTGCTCCTCCTCTTGCCCTTCTTAATGCCTCCTTGACCTTGGCGTCTGTTCCTTCTTCTTTTAAAACCGCAAGGGTTCTTCCCATTCTAAAGAAACCCGGACTAGACCCTTCTCTCCCTCTAATTTCCGGCCTATTTCTCTTCTCCCCTACTTGGGGAAGATCCTCGAAAGCCATGTTACTTCTTGCCTGTCCTCCTATGTCGAGGAGAACCACCTCCTGGCCTCCCATCAGGCAGACTTTCGACCAGGACACTCTACGGAGACAGTTATTATCGCCGTCCTGGACGAACTCAAGGGGAAAGCGGACACCAATCTTCCCCAAGCCCTGGTTTTCCTCGACCTGTCCGCTGCGTTTGACATGGTCGACCATGCCACCCTTCTCGACCGTGTCAGCGCAGCGGGCATTTGTGGCATAGCCTTTTCTTGGCTGGCGTCCTTTCTTTCGGGCAGGTCTCAAGCGGTCCACCTCTCTGGTTTCTCCGCTCCCCCTCGTCCAGTCACCTGTGGGGTACCTCAAGGCTCTTCCCTCTCCCCTCTTCTTTTTAACCTTTATATCCACCCTCTCATTATTTCCCTTCGCGAGCTGGGGGTCTCTGGGTACAATTACGCGAATGACCTCCAGCTCGTCTTTGATCTTTCTTCTCCCTTGATCTCTCTTCCTAAATTCTGCTCCACTTTAGTTTTTATTTCTGATTGGATGAGCACCAATCATTTAAAGCTCAATCCCGACAAAACGGAGCTTGTCCTCACGGGTGGTCCCTCCAACCCCTGGTCCTCGATTCACTGGCCCCCCTCCTTCGGCTCCCCCCCTTCTCCGGTCCCTTCTGTTCGGACCTTGGGCATCAAGGTCAGCCATGACCTTACCATGCATGCCCAAGTCAGTTCCGTTGTATCCTCTTGTTTTTTGTCCCTTCGTCTCATCCGGAAGATCTCTCGGTATATCTTAGCGGACGCCCTTAAATCCATAGTCTTGGCCCTTATCACCTCTCGCCTTGACTATGGGAATTGTCTGTATGTAGGCATTCCTGCTTATGAAATCCGACGCCTACAGGCCATCCAAAACCAGGCTGCCCGACTCATCCTCCGCCTCCCCAAATCATCTCATATCACGCCTGCACTTAAGTCCCTTCATTGGCTCCCCGTGCACCTCAGATCATTTTTCAAATTTGCCTGTTTGGCCTTTCGGGCCTACACGCACTCAGCCCCCCTCTTCATCAGTTCTTTGATCACCCCTTACACCCCCATCCACACTCTTTGTTCCTCTTCTCTCTCCCTCCTGCATGTCCCCCGCTTTCGTAAATCCAGAACGGGGGGCACCCGCTTTTTGGTTCTGGCCCCTGGGTTCTGGAATACTCTCCCTCTCTCTATCCGTTCTATTCCCACCTATGCTCACTTTCGTAAAGCTTTGAAAACATTTCTATTCTCCCAGGCATTCCCCTGTTAGCTCCTTTGGTCTCTTCCGTAGAGTCTAGTTTGGTCTCAGCGCCAGGAAGCCGCTTGGCCGCAGTGCGCTTTATTAAGTTTCTTTTTTCATTTCATTTCATTTCATTCCTGGAAACTTAGCAAGGAATTGGAGGAGGAGCCAGGAGAAAGATCATTCGGTTCAACCACGATGCACTTCGAGAGGTGTGTGTTGTTGATGCCCAGAGAAAGTTCAATTTTTGTGATCTTATCATTGAAGAAGTTGGCAAAGTTATCACATAGTTCTTTGGAAGCCTGTGTAGAGGAGGACACAGGTTTGGAGGTTTGTTGTCTGACGATGCTGTAAAGCTCCTTGGGTCTGTTCTTGGCACTGTCCAGCGCCGAACGGAAAAATCTGGATTGCTTGTTTTTTATGTGATTGTTGTACTTCCTGCGGGCTGATTTGAGTTGATCGCGGAGGATGGAGAAAGGGTTATTTCTCCACTTTCTCTCTTTGGCTTTTAGATCTCTCCTTTCGGGGTTGAGGTCAGAGTTGAACCAGGATCTGGATGGAATGACTCGGCTCTTTTTCAGCTTTAGGGGGGCTAGTTGGCCGAGCATGGACAATAGCTTAGCGTTGTAACATTCACTGAGATCGTTTGTGGAGAGATGGTTGATAGTGTCAGGAAGAAGTGAGCTTATCCATTCTTCAAGGATTCCCACGGGAACCTGGGAGAAGTTTCTCAATCGTTTAGGAGGGTCTTGTATAGGGGTTTGAAATAGCGTTAGTTGATATGAAATAAGATCATGTGTTGATCTGACCAGTCGACTGGAAGTATGTGATTGATTGTGATTGTGTTACTTTGAGCTATGATGGCATCCAAGGTGGCTCCTTTGTAGTGCGTCTCCTCTGTGCAGTGCTAGACTAAATTGTTGTCACTTAGGCAACTAGATAGTGATTGGATTACTGGGTTGTTGGGTTCATTCCACCGCAGGTTAAGGTCGCCAAGGATTAGATGATTGGCATCTCCGAGTGCACCTTGAGCTATCAGGTCAGATGAGTGTTCCCCGAAAGCGGAGGTGTTACCTGGAGGGTGATAGAGAAGATGGCAAAGTAAAGTTCCATTATCCTTGGTCATAATGTTGGTTGAGAGACATTCAAATGTGTATTTGTATGAATCTATTTCCGTGATGGTCATGTTGTCTTTATGGATGATAGCTACCCCACCCCCTCTTTGGTCTTTTCTGTCTTTGTTGATGATGGAAAAACGAGGGGGAACGAGCATGTCTAAGCACGGTGAGGCTAGCTCATTGAGCCAGGTCTCCGTGATGAACGCATGTCAATGTCATGTGAGAGGATGGCCTCTGCTAGTTCAGTTGCATGTAACGAAGCCGACCTGCAGTTGATGAGCAAGCAATTGGTGAAAAGCTCCTTGTTGTAGGGAATCTTTTGTATAGGCGCCCTTGGTAGGATAGTGAGGACGAGTGGTCTTGGGGGCTTGGTGCAGGGAAGGTTTATTTGGAGATCACTTGGATTTTTGCTTTAGGGGAGTCAACGGGGGTGGGTCGCATGAAGAGGCTAAATCAGCTGCTTCAATGTCAGACATGGCTGCTTTTGTTCTAGTGGGTCTTGAGGTCTGGGGTTTGGGACCAGAATTTGAGTGTCTCTGAGCCCTAGTGGGAAGGATTGCTATTTTTGAGGCTATTTGTGGCCAGGCTTCCGTGCCCAGCCTTGGTCTCTGAGGTAGACTTTTGAGGGATTCTGAGTATGTGGCTGAGTTACTGGACTGTACTCACTATGCAATGGTCAACAATCACTGTATATATACTACAAATGCAAATACGTGATCCTCACCGCTGCCTCCAATGTTAGAATTGGGGGTCTCTGGTTGGCACAGGTATGCACTTGTGACAAACAGGGACCCTCTCCTCTAGTCAGGGCTAAGAACTACTCCTAGAAATAACCCCTGCTCACCCTATAGGCGGTGTGGTGCGAGCAGACAAGGCTAAACTCTAGAGTACATATGGTTAAGCATTTGTAATAACATACACAATAACCCGTCAACCCACCACACAAAGACACAAGACTGTTTGTTTGTAAAAATATACTCTTTATATATAGAATTTCAAGCAGACTTGTATTACAGACTTAACGATTTCAGGATGATTCCAGTTACTTGTAAAATGATGCCACAGTTCTTAAAAAGTGTTTAGTTCTTTGAAAAATGCTTCCTTAGCAGTCAGTGCGCGTTGTATGGCTTCCTGAGCGCTTTGTGCGGTGCGATCTCGTCTGTCCTGCCAAGTTGCATGCGCCTCACGGTACGACGCGTACGGCGCGGCTAGATTTTCACGAGGGTCCGGGTTGTAGCACTCCTGTGCGACGCGTACCTCGTTGGTGATGCAAAGGGCTGATAAATTCAATACGTGCCTCGCGGACACTTCAGTCCGGGGCGCTACACAACACTTGACGATCACAGGGGGACTGCGGACTTAGAGGCGATGTGAGTCATAGGACTCTGGGGCGACTCTCAGAATACTTTACACAAGAAGGGTCGCCAAAGACTCACGCGCCTCGCGGTGCGAGGCGCACAACACGGTCACAGTACCTTTTTAGTCCTTGGCAGTTTGAGGCGCACAGGGCAGGGGCTAAACGTCATACGTCGCACTGATTCCCCAGGGCGATGCGAGCTACGGCTCGAGGCTGGGCAGCTGCAGGGCACTCGGGTTCTCGATGAGTTGTGGTGGCAGGCTCTTACTGTGGCGTACGCTTCGACCCTGGAGGGGGAGCGGCCGGCTGCGTTGTGAACGGCTTACTATCCACAGGTACGCAATGTACCCAGCCATAGTGCGCGCCGCAGCTATTCACTTCAACAGCAGCGGGGCGCTTCAGCAGCACTTGGATTGGGAGAAGAGAGCACACAGGCGGAGTCCGACGTTACGGGGTGAGCTACGGCTCGGGGCCAGAAGCTCACGGTGCGTGGAGCGGACAGGTCTCTGCTTACGTTGCGAGCTACGACTTGGGTTCTGCCACAGTCACGATGCTTGGGCCAGCGGGGGGCTGGTCCTTACGGTGCGAGTGCGGCGTAGCTTGGCAGAAGTCGCGTTGATGAGCGGGGACAGAGTGGTACAGGTTCTCAGCGTGAGTGATGCAGATTCACGACGCACTTCGCTCTTCCTGATCAGGGCTACCGGGATACGCAGCACAGCTAGCAGCTCTTCCTTCGGGGGGGTAGCGCCCAACGTTCCTGGGGCACAGTTGAGGGGGCAAGTTCACCAGCAAGCCCTTGAAGATTGTTCATAAAGATGCACAAGTAGATTTTAAAAAGTCCTTCAGTCTTTCACCTCTCCTTCTTGTAGCAAGGTACCCACCACATAATAATAATAATAATAATAATAATAATAATAATAATAAAAATAATAATAATAATAATAATAATAATAATCCACATTTGTAAAGCGCACAATCACCCGTAAGGGTCTCTAGGCGCTGAGGGCCGTCGGGAAGATTAAGCGAGCTATTGCCCAGAGTCACATGGTGCTGGGCTAACCTGCCGCCGGAGCCGGGGATCGAACCCTGATCCCCAGATTCCAGCGTCAGTCACCCTGGCCGCGGCGCCACACCTCTCCCTACCACAGGCTAGTCTCTCAGGATTAGAGACAGTAGTCCTCCATGTAGTTTTCCCAGGTCCTCCTTTTCGGGCAGAGCTTCTTCTTGGCATGAACAGCCTCTAATTTTTTAGGAGCAGGGCTCCTACATTTATACTGAAAATCCTTTGTTCTTGCAGGCCAGGGGGCCTGAGCCTGGTTAAGTCCAGTTTTGGAGCACTTTGTTTACAGGAAGCTGCCTTCTTCTTTCAGGGAGCAGGGCAGGGACATCAGACGCTCCGCAGGAGGTGGAGCCACCATTGGGGTGGCAGAACACAGCCCTATTCAGAGTCAAGGGGCACTCCTCCCACCTATACGGTGGGTAATCCCTCTATTCACTACCTGGCAGCCCAGACTGTCCCCTGGAATTCCCCAGCCCTGTCACTCACAGAAACCCGACAGCAGATACACATCCCAGCAGAGGCGGGCTGAAATGGTCAGGCAAGCAAATGCTAACTTTCTAAAAGTAGCATTTGCAAACACAGGATATTAAAATAAACTTTACTAAAAGAAGTATTTTATTATTCTGAGTTCAGGCATACTAAGCTTGACTTTCTACCATGTTCCCTGAGCCTGCTGGGATTATAGAGTGTAATAATTCCGGCAGCCTATTCTGGCCTATGAGGTAGCCTTACAATAGTGAAAAACGAAAATGTCTGTAATTCACTATTAGGACATGCCACATACATCAGGACTTGTCCTACCTTATGCTTAAAATGCACCCTGTCCTTGGGCCTACCATAGGGGTGACTAATATGAAGTAAAGGGAAGGTTTAAGGACTGGCAAGTAGGTGGACTTGTGCAGTCAGCATGACAGTACCAGACTGCACGCAGGTTCTGCAATGGCAGACCTAGACACATTTTACTAGGTCGCTTATGTGGGTGGCACAACCAGCTCTGCAGGCCCACCAGTAGCATTGGTATTTACAAGCCCTGGCACTCCTGGTGCCCTTTACTGGGGACTGACAGTAAACCAAATAAGCCAATAATGGAAACCAATCAATGTATACACTTTTCTTAGGGAGCATTTGCACTGTGGCACTGACTGGCAGTGGCACAGTGCTCTGAGCAGCTAACACCAGCAAAACACATGAGTCACATCAGCAAAAAAGTGGAAGGGATACTCACGCCAAGGTGCCAGGTCTTACAGTGCTGGTCACTTACTTTTTGCCACGTCGTCTGGGATCCTTCTGACTGCTTCAACTACTCGCTGCTGACATCGACAGCGGAGTGCAGAACTGCCCAGGACTACAATCCCCAGGAGGCAGTGCCCTGTCGTGGGACTTGCTGAGATATCGAGGCCCCTTTAAAAATCAAGGGTGAGCGCGTCCTTTCCAGTCTGTGCCCGGATGAGGCTGGGCTGGGCCTATTCTCTTGGTTCTACCGGGTTACATCGGATAAAGACTTACATTAAGGAACTGAACTGATAGTAAATGTGACTGATTTTGAAGTGATGCGGTGTATTCTCTGCTAATTGTTAAAGGCAGGATGCTGAGTGGAATATAAATCCTCATATTACTGCTATATTTTTGTATCTTCTAAATATACGGTGGAACAAAGATCGTAGGGCAAGAGCATTTCGAGCCCTGGAGATCATACATATATTACATCCAGTGAAGAACTGTTTTTACTATGGGTAAAAGAAAAATGCCTAGTGCTAAACCGAGTGTGAGAAAAAAGTTCTCCACCGACACACGGCAAACCCTATTGAGCTATCTCACAGGGGCAATGGGGGCTCTGGACAAACAGATATCTTCTGTAGAAGAATATTTAGAGGTAGCGATATCGCGTAACACCCCTGAACCTGAACAACCTGCGCCCTTGGACTCCGTGAGGTCTGGTTTAGAGTCTAACGCAGTCTTGAATGGCTGTACTCAGCAGACCTCCGAGGAGATTGTGACGCACACAGTAGCGAGTTAAAAAGTCTTACGACCTTGGTAGAAAGACTGGATCTCTATGCTAGGGTCAGATTGGACCAAATGAATGACAGATTGACTCTCATTGAAGCATCTATGTCCAATATGATTACTTTAGGTAAAGACATGATTTTGACATCTGTTGACCCAAGAGTGGCTAATAGGGGAAACACCCTGCAAAGGGGTTACCAGGCGAACCAGAAAGAAGTTGAAGTATAACTAAAGAAATTGAGCACCCAATGCTTAAAATTACTATCCCAAGGAAAGTGCGATTCAGCCCAGAAAGGAGATGAACAATCCAGTAATTAGTACAAAGCAAGGGGAAGGGTACAGGAGACCTAAGAGGATACTAGAGGATGACAAGCTCAACCCCCTTACCCAGGCATTGCAACATTCAGGCCCTCCCCTTCTCGTTCAAACCCAAAATAGACTTGGACTGGATCAACATCTCGACTTACCACCTGAGGCCACCCCTTATATAATCATCCTGGCAAATGTACCAAAAAAATACCCGTCAGACAAAGAAACTTGGGAATCTGAAGAACAAATCACTCCATTGGTTAGGCAGGAGGACAGGATTAACAGAACAACTTTTTAATGAATTCAAGATGGTGAGAAGGGTTCAGTGGGTTGGGACTCGTGAAAAATAGTTCTTACTTTTAGATCTCCCTTGCTTGTTAAAGAAATACTAAGGGTGAAAGGAAACTATCTATCAATACCGGATGGGATTAATGTTCTACCGCTCGGCTTTTGTTACCCGCCTCATAGTAGGAATGTGAGAGTATGCAACTCAAAAAGCGCCAGAAAGAATCAAGGTCACCTCTACAATGTTCCAATTTTCAACAGGTACGATATGCTATCATGTTTGGAGGAAACAGACTGACTCAATTTTCAGAGGGTATTTGATGAATTTATTAAGGAGGGTCCGCTTCCTCAGGAACATGTTTTAAATCCTAATCCCAGGTCTTCTATTGTGAAAATTAATCATGTATCACTTTCTCAGTCTACTCATCATCCTGGTACCCTAGTAGGCACTGGCTCAAAGTCGCATAGTAATTTTGTGTTAAAACAGGGAGACGTGGGAAGCAAGATGAACCGTGACCCCCAAAGGGACACAAACAAACAGGACACAGTGCAGACTGTATCCACTGGCGAGTCCAGTCTTAACATCACCACGTAGCAGGTCTTTGCTCGAAAATTATTAACGAGGTATGGCTTAGGTTTGCCGAAAAATCCAAAGTGCTTTGTCTCCAAGAAACTTGGGCTTCCTCACCCATACATATGGAAGGTTATAAGACTTATTTTTCGCCCGCCATTCCGTGGGATGATAATATTTATCTCCAACCTCCTGGAGATTAAAGAAATAGTTTCTCTTAAAACTGGACCTAATTTCCATATTATAAGCCTTGCCATGAACAAATATGAAATTTTTGTGCTCGTTAATTTTTACAATAATATAGATAAGCTTTTGCTGATTGCAACTTTAAAAACTATTCGTTCTTCCCTTCAGGAATTTAAGAATAGGACCACTAAAAACGTATTCATAATATCGGGTGGTGATTTTAATTTAACACCATGCAGGATTAACGCCAATCAAATTTGTGGATTATCAGACGAGAACAGTAATGATTTAACTCATTTCCCGCATACAAGAAGTGGGGATTGTAGGAGAGTAGGGTCTGCTTCCTATGGTCACCCCCACTTTTTGCTGTGATTCTCTGGTTTTTCGACTTTAGACTTGGTGTGTCCCTGCTAATCAGACCCACAGCCCAGCTGTTCTCTCTCTAAATTGATACCATGTACATACCAGATTGGGTATTGGGTCACCTTTGTGAGTCCCTGTATAGTGTACCATAGGTACCCAGGGCATAGGTGTATCCAAGGACTACCAGGGGCTGCAGCATGTATTATGCCACCCCTGGCTGGCCATCTAAACTGACACCACAGGCTGATCACTCAGCTTGGGTAAGGTGGTGTAATCACCACTTACTTAGATATAGTATATCTATATCTACCTTATATGTAGACACATAGTAACCTATAGGTCACTCCTATGGCAGGCCTTAACAATACTGGAGGCAGAGGGCTTGGTTTTATGTGAGAGGGTGCCCTAGCATGAGCTGAGCACCTCTGCAGCTTTCGGAACCATCTCCTTATAGCTTTTCTATGATATAGCCATACCTTATACTCTTAAGTGCATTATAATCCTTGCGGTTAATGCTAACTTTGGTTTGGGTTTATCAAAACATATCGTGTAAGGTGTCAAACACTTTGGAATACTACCCCCCCCCCGCCAGTACTGGCGGCGGGGGTAGCATTCCACCCTTCTAGAGGGAAAAGACATGAATGTTCCTGCTTTACCCGGTTAGAAGTTACAAAGAGTCTCAGCATCACAAAATGGATGCTGCTGCCACAGACACGAGTCTGACCTCCTGCTGCTGGACAAAACTCCAGCAAGGGAGGCCTGGACAATAGGTTTCCTGTTGAGAGAGGTGCCAGCACCTCTCCAGACAGCCTGTAGTGTATTGGGCAGGGTGGGTTGAATGGAAAGATGCTTTTCCAGACATTGCCTGGGGCACGCAAGGTGCTCCATGCATAGCCCGGTTCAAACCAGTTGCTGGGGCACTCCAGCCCTGCTCTGGCATGAAACTGGACAAAGGGAAAGGGGTGTAACCACCCCCTTCTCAGGTCCACCCATAGGAGGGACCTAGCAGGTAATCCAGCCCCTTTTCTTAGTATAAGTATAGGAGCTGTGTTCCCAGGACTTTAGATTATCCTGGAACGAAACTCTGATACGAAACTCTTGGACCTTTGACGTTCTATTTCGACTAGAAGACTGAAGACATCTCCCTTGTGGTCAAGGAGTAACCACCATGTGCAAACAGGCACCACCAGTAACTTGCCGGTTTGCTTTGTCTATTCTTCTGCCGGACCCCGAAGACTCAGCGATACAGGAACTGGACTTCCAGACTTTTCTGACTCAAATCTACCTCCACAGCAAAGCTGAGACCCGTGGCAGGCACGAGAGACATGGGACCGGACACCCTGGACTTCCTGCATTTTGCTAACTGCATCGACTCCTGAGGTAACTCGCAGTTGTGAATTGAAGTACGCAAAGCTCCAGACCCAAGCGCTATTTGCTCCAAAGCTCAGATCTCCACACTCCACAAGTGCCACGTGGGGCCTGCTCCTGCATTTCAGCTCGATGCGTCTTCCTGGTTACTAGCCCGCTGGCTAGTTAGCCTTCTGAAGACTTCTTTTTGAATTTACACCGCTGGCATGATTGCTCCAGTCTTGCTCCAGCTTCCCTGCAACGGCAAAGCTCCCCAGACCTTGCTGGTCTGACTCGAAGCCAATCTTCACTTCCTGCATGAGTTGCATTTGCCAAGACTTGCAGGGTCCAATCTGGATACCGACGCCACAGTCAACTAGATCCTTTGTGTTACAGCTCGAATCCAGCACTTGGTTGTCGTCAACGCCTCCTGGTCCTTGTGGCTGCAGAGACAATTTCACCTCTTCACCTGAAATCGACTCGACATCACCTGGTTCCTTCCTGGTCACTGGCTAGTGACCCAGACTCTGTCCTCTCTGCTTTCAGGTTATTCAGTTCCTAGGTCCACCCTTGAATCCACCCGACACTTTTCCTCTGGTCGCCTGCAGCACTTCTTTGCAGATCTCCCTTGAAACGATCGACGAAACCCGACATCAAAAGGCACCTATGCACCCGGCCTCCCTGGGTGAGGTAACACGAGTACTCCGGTGCTCCCGTGGTTCTTGACTCTCGAAGTGTCCTACTTTAAAGTGGTTTTGTTGTAGTCCATCCGGAAGTGCCCTAAATCGTTAACTTTGTAACTTTTACGTTCCCATTATAAGTCAATGGTAACTCGCAACTGTGTTTAGACACTGCACGCGTCTCCCATGGGTCTCCTACTTCCTAACCTTTGGTTGTCTAGTGTAGCCCCAGCTATTCTCTAGGCCCTAGGCCTAGTCACTATTCCTGAAGTGGTCCTTATACCACTTACTTAGTAGATGATTTGTGAGGCCCCTAGGGCATAACTGTATTTGTGCAATTTATAGTATGCTAATTGAGTAACTTGTGATCTCTGACCTCATAAAGAGTGCAGAGGGGTTGTATTAGAAATAAATACATATATATTTGATATATACCTTGTGTGGTGTCCTTTCATTTGGTATTCAAGGGATTATAATTGGTAAAACAAACAGCTTCACATGCTCTTTGGAGTTTGGCCTAAGACTGCTGGTCCATGCTACCACTAGGATAGCTTGTCTATAAGGTTGACTTTACAGCCACCATCAATAAGGGTCGATTAGACTGGTGCAAGGTGCCCACTAGAATAGTGGACATCATATGCCAGGCTAACTTCTCACATTGGTGTGCAGCGGATGGGATAAGAGCTTGAATTTGTTTTACCATATATTCTTGTAATATCATTTGAAAGATCACATTAAGGTACCAATAGGTACATATAAATCAAGTCTTATAATACTTTAAGTTCGACTGAACTCAGATGTTGTAGAGCAAAGGGCTTAGCACACTCTGACTACAACTCTAGAGAGGTTCTAGTAGATACTATTTAGTGTAGGTAGGTGCACACACCACACCTCACTAGAAAATGTCCTTGGATGTAGGGCCTATTTGGAGTCTACCAGAAGTTGACCCTCCCAGGGCACCTTCTAAATATGACACATTCACTTTTCATGAGTTGAGAAGTTTATGTTCAGCCAGAAGGCTGAGACAAGGACAAAGTCCCACTATTAAGCACCAGATAGATATATTAGTGGAGTATGATGTAGACAAAGCATCCAACCCAGATCCATCAGGTAGTACAGAGGAGGACCATCCCTCACCAGGGGATCCCACTGGTGAAAACCAAGGGGGTGCTGATTCTGAAGTGGATGCTAGTCAGGTGCAAGTCAGAGAACTAAACCAGGTTAACCAAGGACTTCTTGGGACTGAGAATGGAAGAGTCCATGTCGTGTAGTTCCTATATTCCCAATAGGCTCTGCGCACTGGAATAATATATTCAGCAGTGTAGACATAGGACTGAGGTTATCTAGGTCTCTACTGACTATATTAGACTTAAGGTTTGCCAGCTAGCTCAGAGGTCACTAGAAACTTTCTCGAATAAACGAGGAGGAGTTTAACCTCCCTGGATAGACAAGAAGGGATTAGCTTCTGACAACCATAAAACATGTGTTGAATAATTAGAGGTGACAACTTGAAGATTTTGTAGATTTATTGTCAGCAGCACAGCAACATATAAAGCATCCAGCTTCTTGGCAAGCAGGAACAGATCTAACTGACCTCAATGCCTAGTAACCAGATGTACAGAACACTCAAAGATATACAACAAGGATTTAAAGGTACAGATAGCAAAACATGTAAAGGAAGATATAACATGTCTCCTTCCAATAAAAAAAAACCAAAGGTTATGAAACATAGTCATCAAATTTCCTGGGAACAAATCTAGGTCGAACAGAAGTTTTGACCCTTGAGGAAATGGAACCTTTATCTGTTTGATGAGGACAAGAATTCATGGGTTGAAGAGCAGTGGGACATTTTCGAATGGGTTGAAGAACAGTGGGACATTTAGCAACACGTTTGATATTCCACAACTTACCATCTTGGGTAATGACGCTATTACTAAACACTCTAACAACCTTCATTGGCTTGCCAAATTTATCAGAACATTTCGTTATAAAACCAGGTCTTTTGATCCTAACAAAATCTCCTACTTCAATATCAGGAGTTTTAACATTCCATTTATTGTCATAACACAATTTGGTTTTGGTTTGTTTATTCTCAACCTTCTGAACAGCTTGCTCAACCAAATCCTTTGAAAAGGATTTATTTGAACATTTATCCTGAAACCACCAAGGACAGATAGTTGAAGCTGGATCACGTCCTTTGAGTAGGCGGAATGGACTAACTTCAGTGGTTGAATGAGGGGTAATTCTATAGGCCCAAAGTTTTTCTCTTAACATAGTTTTCCAATCATTACCCATCTCACACACCTCAGAAATGAAACTTTTCAAAACTCTATTAAAACGTTCCACTAAACCATTTTCATGTGGTTCGTAAAAAGAAACAGTATGATGTTTAATACTATGCAACTTAAGGACATTTTCCATTTCTAAAGAGGTGAGTTGAACTCCATTATCAGTGACAATAGTCGATGGACAACCTTCTCTGGAAAAAACTTCTTTAAAAAACTTCTACCACCATGTTAGTGGAAGCCGACAAAACAAACTTAACCTCTGGCCATTTAGAATGGTAGTCAACCAATACAAAAGCATAGCGAGAATCTCTTGGAAGACACAAAAATGGACCAGAAATATCAAAAGCTAATTTCTTCCATGGAACAGTGGGCCAAGATGTTGTCTTCAAAGGGGGAACACTGACTTTTAACATTTTGTCATTCCCCATGCAAACAGTACACTCTCTCACCTTATGTTCAACTAAACGATCTAAACCCGGCCACCAAATGTAGTTCCTAATTAACCTTTTCATGGCTGACATTCCTGGATGGGATCTATGAGCCACATCCAAAATCATATTTTGTATAGCAAAAGGTGGTACACATTTACCAGCTTTAAAAACCAAATTGTTCTCAACTTCTAATTCATTGGAGACATGGAACATAGACATACAATCCTCTTTTAAACACTTCTTATCAGGCCAACCCTCTAAAATATATTTTTTAATAGATTGTAACATTCAATCTTGATTATCAGCAGAATCCCACATTTCCTCAGAGATTTCATCAAACGAAGTAGATAACACATCCTGTAGACACGCAACAACTTCTGTATCATCCAACTTTTTGGTATCTGAAGTTACACAAGGATGACGAGACATGAAATCTGCAACAATTTTTTTTTTTCCTGGAACATACTCAGGGGTGAAAGAATACTCTTGAAGTCTAGAAGTTAATCTGGAAATACGTGCAGTAGAATTTAACCCCCCACCAGGAGAAAGAATATTCACTAATGGTTTGTGATCTATTCTCAGTACGAATTTGCTGCCCCAAATAAAATTCCTGAAATGCTCAATCGCCCACACACAAGCTAAAAGTTATTTTTCTATAACAGCATATCTACGCTCAGTTTCATTAAGGGTGCGAGATGCAAAACATACATTCCACTCCTCTTTACCTGACACTTGAGACAGCACAGAACCAAGACCATACATACTGGCGTCAAACGTGATAACACACATTTTGTTCAAACAGAAAGGTCTAAGAGTTG
Source organism: Lissotriton helveticus (assembly GCF_964261635.1). NCBI lineage: Eukaryota > Metazoa > Chordata > Amphibia > Caudata > Salamandridae > Lissotriton > Lissotriton helveticus. Next base: position 1,757,422 of record NW_027611659.1, on the reverse strand, counting down.
GGGCATGTAAAATTTCTGACTTTATAAAATCAAAAGCCAACTGCTGTTCATTTCCCCAAATAAAAGAATTTCCTTGCCTAAGAAGCTTCCTGAGGGGTTCCATTTTGGTAGCAAAATTATTGACAAATTTACTATAATATTCGCACATCCCTGCGAAAGATAGTAACTGATCTCTATCAGTGGGAGGAGGAGCTTTACTTATACCATCAACATTTGATTTCTTAGGTACTACACCATCCCCTGACAAAGTGTGACCAAGATATTCAACTTAAGATTGAAATAATTTGCATTTGTTAGCTTTTAAAGTCAAACCTTTCTCTCTCAATTTCTCACACACGCAACGCAAATGTAGTATATGTTCCTCATTGCATCTTGAAAAAATTAAAAAATCATCTTGAAAACACTTTACAAAATGATCAAGATCTCTGAAAATATTATACATGACTCTCTGAAATACCGAGGCTGCCGAAGCTAACCCAAACGGCATTCTTGTATATTGGAAAAGGCCCTGAGGTGTAATAAAGGCTGTGAGACACTTCGAGTCATCTGTGAGGGGAATTTGGTGATAAGCCGATCTTAAATCGAGGGTGGAAAAGACTTTGGCACCTTCCAGCATAGAAACAACTTCATTTATGTTGGGGAGGGGATGGCAGTCTACAATTATAGCCAAATTAAGGGCCCTCAGGTCCACACACATCCGCAAAGATTTATCAGGTTTCCTAACTAAAACAATCGGAGAAACCCACTCTGCAGAATCAATGGGTTCAATAATTTTTTCCAACACCAAATCATCCAAAGTTTTTTTGAGATCTTCCCTAACATTGATAGGCACACCTCTAAGCCTCTGTTTAACCGGGATGGCACCAGCTTTAAGTTTGATTCTATGTGAAACATTTCGAACCATACCTAACTTGTCTGAAAAAACATCTTCAAATTCTGATTTAATCAATTCAACTCCTTTAGGATTGAGGACAGAAGAAACATTTTCAATTTCAAAATCATCACCAAGTATAACAGGATCTTTGGCACGGGGATTGAGAATAATGCCAAGCCTCCATTGATCCCACCAACCAATCACATTCACACCTTTAACTGCAATGTATAATTTAATCTCAATACATCTGGATCTAAAAGTTATCTTGACCACAAAATAGCCTAACATCTCCACCTTTGAACCATTGAAACTCAAAGCACAAATTTCAGAGGGAAGAATTTCTGCAAAATTTAACAATTGTCCTAAACGTTCATCAAAGTAATCTTTAGTAATAATCATCCAGGGAGAACCCGAGTCAGCCATTAGGTTAAGACTTACTCCCAAGACAAACATTTCACAAACAGGTTTTTTGATGACTTGACTAACAAGTGAATCATCAACCATAGAAATTTCTTCATGTAAGTAAACAACAAACCCCTTGTTTTTTATAGAACAATCTTCTCTTGTATCATAAGAGCAGTTACAATTTTTTGAGAGATCCTCCGAAACAAAAGCTACTTTACTCTTACGATTTTGAACAGATTTCCTTACATCTCTGCATACATTTGAGAAATGTCCTAATCTCCCACATTTCCTGCATTCTTTATTAATGGCAGGACAACCAGAATACGAGGACAAAGGCGTCCTACTGCCACATTTGTAGCAATATACATTTTTGTCAGACCTCTTAATATTCATAGGGTTGTTCCACCTGTTGACATTAACAGAAGGATGTTGATTGTCATTGACATGTAAATCTTTATGTTTAACTAAACATACTTCATCAGGAGAATCCGATTTGTTAACACTATGTTTCTGAACAGTGAGCATCCACTTCTCAGACTGCTCTAAGGATTTCGCAATAGCAATAGCTTCAGCTAATTTAGGATCTCCAAGTTCCCAAAGACATTCTTGCGTCTTTTTGTTCTTTACATGAACAATGATTTGATCTCTCAACATCTCATCACACATATTTCCAAAGTTACAATGCAAGGATAATGATCTCAACGCAGTCATAAACTCATCAAAAGATTCTGTGTCTTGCTGTGCACGAGTGTAAAATTTATACCTATTAAGAGCAATGTTCGAAACAGGTTTAAATCTTTTCTCAATTCTAAGGAGAGCTTCTTTATACACATTAGTACCTTCACCTTCTCCCTCTACAGGTGGAATGGGAGGCAAAGCCCTAAAAACCATTTGTCCTTCGGAGCCTAAACAATGTAAAAGTATACTTTTCTTTCTCTCCGAACCCATACGTTCACCATCAATTGCTTTCATGTAGTTGAAAAACTCTTCTTTCCAACGTGTCCATGGAATAGGAGGGTCTCCTTTGTTTTGCAAGAATTTTTCCGGAGGATCAAATTGCATGTTGTATATAAATAATAGTAGTAAATGAAATATATTCCTTTGTGTTTGGCAAGAATGATTGTATATTATAAAGTATTTATTTTAAATTGCGTTATCCATGCAATAGTAAGAACCGTGAATTCAGAAACAATGTTCTCCTTTTCTTTTTTTTTTTTAAATTGAGTGAAAGGTCCCTTGTAATCGAAATTGAAGCTGTCTCTGTGTCGTTGTATTTATATTTCAATAAAACTTACTTGTTGGATGAAAAAAACGAAGCGACATCCATGTATCTTGAAATCACCACACTCGGTGATAAATTGCCATGGTAACGGAGATACAAAACAGAATTACAACAAAATGGCTGCCACGCACCGTAATCACGTAATGAACGTGGTGACGTAATACAACTTTCGCTCTGCCTCGCTCTGCTTCTTCCGTGTAGTCGCTCTGCCTGTTACGTGTGGTTTCAAGCTTTTGAAGATGACGCTTGAAGAATGCAAGTCATATGGTTCCAAACCAGAGATGCTTGGAAGGCAATGACGACAGCTAATCTCCACCGGTGCTAGGAAACAGCGAGAGTGCTGAGTCTCGTGTCGTTGACTCGGGCAAAGGATGTAACAGTTTTCAAAGGTAAACAAACGACAGATTAACCTGAAATTGTTTAAATTCAGTTTTTCTATGTTGGTAGGAGTTATTTTGTCCACGTTTTCTTCACACTGAAGTAGAAATCCTCATGAAGACGAATATCAACGATGTAAGGCACAATTTCAAAATTATGAATTCTAAAAAAAAATTACCAAAATAACTCCACTTCTGTGCTGCTGTATATCCACAAGAAAAGAAGGTTTCTCCCTCGTCGCCAAAATTTGTTGAATAATTAGAGGTGACAACTTGAAGCTTTTGTAGATTTATTGTCAGCAGCACAGCAACATATAAAGCATCCAGCTTCTTGGCAAGCAGGAACAGATCTAACTGACCTCAAAGCCTAGTAACCAGATGTGTTCTACAGAACACTCAAAGATATACAACAAGGATTTAAAGGTACAGATAGCAAAACATATAAATGAAGATGTAACAACATGACAACTTTGCTCTCCCTGAATAAGAGTGTATCTCTAGATTCGTGTGAAAACAATAGACAGCTATTTCACTCAGTCAAATGTGCGTACTTAGTTTCACCAGAATGCAGAGAAAAGAGAGACGGGCGTTTTCAATAAAAGGTGTTATTTATTGAGCAGTCTTCTTCCTCATACAAGAGAAATGAATTGCCACGATTGTAATACTCATGATAAAGTAAAGTGCGTACAGTAAAAGGAGGAGTATAAAATAATACTGTAAAAGCATTGATATGGTTTCCTAGCCATATGATACTTTAAAATAGATAAAATAGATACATACATATATACATTGACTAATCGTCCTCAACTGGTGCTTCTAAATACGCCTACCCCGGTGACCTAAGCCTAATACGTGGGAAGGAGTAAGTAAGTAGCAGTTTAAATTAAGTTTGTTTTGCCAAGAATCTGACTCAAGAATTCTCTGTAAGGGTTTAGTCAGTTCCGTACCTGGGTAATAGAAAGCAGGAGGTCTGGTATCTCTCTCTCAGGACTCGATATCCCAACAACCCGCAAGGGTAGGCTGGAAACGCCGGAGCTGGATTTCTCGGCAGGAGAAAATACAGCGTCTTTCTCAGCGCGTCAAGGAGGAGGGGCAGCGTCCGTGGGCTCTCGCATCAGCTGGGCTCTCTGAAGTAGATAGCTGCTCTGCTCCAGAATTACCACTGTGTGTTTGCTTAAGGCAACGTTGGTATATTTATACCTGAAAGGTGCCTGGGTTTGACGTAAGGTTGGACATAAGACGTCAATAAAGATGTCACTAAGAACTGGCCGTTCTAACAGTGCTTTACAGGAGTTCTAGGACGAAATCAAAACAATAGCAAGGGGGATTTCCCAGGTTGCGGGAGGCTTGGTTTTGTTTAGAGAACTCGGTGTGCTTTACTAGGGGGCCGGAGAAGTAGCCTTGCTTAATGTGACAGCATGTGCTATGACTGAATTATGGATATGATTATTATGCCGTTGTATGGTTATTATTGATTATAACCGGACAAGGGCATAAAATAGGAATATCGATTCAGGTTTCCTAGATAACACACTACACCCACTCCACGAATTAATGTCCATCATTACTAAAACCTAAGCAATAGTAAACATAAAAGGTGCAGGTGTATACCAACCCACCCCAAAATACATTTTTGCATTTGAAATGGTGTAAACGAAATACATGGAAAAATGATTATAGGTACTGTACGCGTTTCAAGCAGTGTAATCATTCATTAAAAAGAGATGCATATATATATATCGGCAAGAATGATTTGCGAAATTTACACATGAAATGGCTCTTAATACAGAAAAAAGGTGCGAGACCATTCCATCACATATAAATACAGTTGCTGTAAATGTGCTAGACGTGATATATTGTCTTTAGATGTCCTAAAATAGAAGCTCTGTTCTCTAAGAATAGTTCTACTTCAAGCAGAGTACATGTGCCAAAAAAAAAGGTAAATATTTTGGAATCGGGAAAATATAATTTCGCTTTAAGGGGAGAGAGAAAAAAATATATAGTTCCAAATATGTTCAGTAGCTTTTGTTTATCAAAGCCGAAGGCCAAATTCACAGTTCAGGGAATGCTGTGTACTAGTTTGCTTAAAAGTTATTCTTTTTGTTCGGGGGAAAACATCATTTCAGACAGACTTTCAAAAAAGCAGTTTACCGCTTCAGGTGAAAGTTCGACCAAGTTGGAAAATGCTGCAACTGTGCAGTCATGAGCATGATTGCTATCATCGATGACAGGATCAGCAGTGCTCACAGAAGGTCGTACCTGGGTGATGTTGCTCTCATCTCGCACTTCACTGCCCTTTAATCACAGTGGTGAAGTCTCAACGAATGCCGTCATCAGGATTGGTAACCTCTGGGGACAACACGATGCATGAGCCGTTACAGGACTTAGCAAAGTATCTGTATCCAATGGTACTTCTGATTGTTGTGTAAGACAGACGTCCAACACGCATTCTTCTCCGCATAGCATACATCGAAGCACAGGTAAGATACAATTCTGCCAGATGGGTCTGAATGAAAGAAACCAGGTCATATTCAGATCTCTTAGCCGGGCTAATCCAAGGACTTTAGTTATGAGGTCCCGATAGCGTATAGCTAGGATCGTTTCTTCCATTGTTGCTGGAGTCTTGTCTGCGTTTTGGCTTGCCATAACGAAGCAGCAGAATCAAAAATAAAATGCCTGCTACGAGTCCCAACAGGAGTGGTAGGCCACCAAAGACAGAATGGACAAAATTAGGAAAAATGCCCAGAACTGTTGTGAAGGGTGTTAACAGTCCCGAAAAAATTGTCTTAAATACATGTGGGATACCGCCAGTATCGGACATATTTAGGATGTGGCTTAACATTTCTGCAAAATGTAGGGGGCAATTTGCTGATAAAAGGCTATGTATCTCTGCCGTTGTCCTTGCGACTTGCAGATCATACGTTTCTTTTGATGACGTCAAGGGCACAGTTGTCTGCTTAAAGTATCAATTCGAATAGAAGAGATATTAAAAAATGGCCAAATGTTTTCCTCCCTATCTGGAGTGCTATTTGGAAACAATACTTGCATACAGCAAGTGACCATGGAACTAACGCTAACTAGATAATCTTTTCCTGGCACCATGCCACAACATCTGTGGTCCACTATTAGAATGTAGCTCCTGTTAGAAAGCCGTCTAAAGAATGGCTCTATTCGAGTTGCAGGTGTGCCATGCTGGTGACATGAAAGGTTATTTGAAGTCCCCTCACAGGCCCCATGCAGGTTAATACCTTGACACAGAAGTATACCACTTAGTGATCTTTTACAATTATTACCACTAAGAAATACATTCTGTTACTTTTCACTATAACATGTGTGTGTGTAAGGTAATTTCCATGATGACTTAATGTACCCTTAACCTAACCTTTCATACCGGCCTGCTGGTATATACTCTTGACAGAATTTAAATTTGAAAGTTGTTATTGGAATAGTTATTATTCCGTGTATTATCCATTCAATGACAGGTCGTTCTGACATTGTCAATGGTAATCTCTCAAGTTTTTCAATTCTCAGAATTGTATATTCCGCTCCTTTCTGTGCCAAGCTGATTTGTGTATCAGTAAGGTTAAAGATAGAGAATAATGACGTTGTGTTGATTAAACGCCAAGGCACATAGCCTGAACGCAGATTTTGTAACGTCCAGCCTAGCTGTACAATAGAACGTAATTGCGACTGACCATGTTGTAACATTAGCAAGTCCTGCTCTATTATATCTATAGCAGATGATACAATACTGTCCAGTAAATATATTCTGGAAGACAGAGTCATTAACCCATTGTCCACAACAGAAAGTGATTTTTCCAAATTAATACGGTCAATTTCCCGTATTTTCTCTGCTGTTTCAATTTGCATTATTTTCCAAGCTTCGTTGTAAGCTGCATATATACCGGCCGCTATGAAACATTTTTGACGCTGTTTGCGCTGTCCCATTGTGAAATCACGCAAGTCAGCACCGTCTTTAAGTAAAGTCAAGTGTTGCTTAATTTCTGCCAGTGTGGATTTCTGTAGCCATTCGAGGCAGAGTTTTCCTACACTGTATGTTGTAACTATCCCTGGATGTTGTCTCTGGGAGTATCTAGGGTCTGGCCTGGTCAATTTGAACCCCTGTATTTTGTTCAAGAATCTATCTTGACAGTTATTTGTGTCTGTGGGCCAGATCAACCATTTCTTGCAAACAGGATGTGTTCTGTTTTGGTTAAAAATATGGGATACGTCTATCTCAACATCTGTAGTGCTATTACTGTCAGGTGTTGGCTTTGGAATAGACGGTTTGTTTAAGTCTTTAATTTTGGCTAGGCCAAGACAGGTTGTCTGTTGAATGGTATCATTCAAGAATATAATTTGTTCTGGGATCATGCAGGCTCTAAATAATGTTTCTATACCTTGGACCTGCCAATCTTTGGTACCCCAGATGGTTTTTGTTTCAATATTGTTTTTCCAGAAATCAAAACCAAATGTAGTCATTTTTTCCTAAAATGCTTCTGAATAGATTAATTTAGTGTTTGTCAGCATTGTTTTCATTCCTGTCTTATTTAACATTTTGAAATAAAAGGCTTCTGCTTCACTTGTGTTAAACCCTGAGAAGTATGGGAATTTCTCATAAAATGTTTTTGAACTGCCTTTTGGTGGAGTTGCACAATGTTCCCATTGATTATAATTTAAAACATTTCTAGGTTGAGCAGATTTATGCAAATAGTGATGTGCATAGTGGTTGTAGCAGTACAATTCTTCATCATTAGATGAACCCTGCAAGTAATCATATTCTGTAAATTTTGCTGACATTACTAAATCTGACATCATATCATTAATACTTTCAAAGTCCCAATCATCAGAGAATGTGCTCGGTTTTACAAAGTCACTTAATGAAATCTTGAACTGGTGTGGATACTTTAAGAGCTCGACCGGGCCATAAATATCGTAATCTGTTTTGTCCCAAGCTACCCCACCGGGTATTGGATTGGCTGTGACATTCACGGATGATAGTTCTCTTTTCTCGATGTGAGATGACTTGTGTGGCTTTAAGACCAAGTTGATGTTCTGACTTGCTGTGTCCATTGTACTGTATTTTTCCACAATGAATTTTCCCAAACAAAGAACCATGATGAGCCAAAGCAGGAGGAAAAATACACCTAACACAATCCAAAATTCAATCCATGGAGAAATCAGATAGGTTTCTTTGAGTTGATGAAAGAGTTCTGTTACTTTGTCTTTAAAAGTTTTTGTTGTTGGCTGTTCTTCAGGCTCGCTTGGATCCTCAGAAAAGTCATCGAAATTGATGAAGTAGACAGATGCAGTTCTATCAATTGTTGGAATTCCTTCCGGATTTTTATTTGCTTTTTGAATTTTCTTTGTTTCATTAGCATAGTCTGTGGCTACATCGTTGTAGACAGGTGTTTCTTAATGAACTGTTTCAATTTGGGCTTCAAGAAGCACAAGTTCCATGGCATTATTGCATAGTCCCTTTTTAATCACTGCAGGTTTATCAAATGTGATTAGTCTCTCAGTCTGACCCTCTTGGATTGTAGCAAGATTTGGTCTTCTGCTATTTCTTGGGAGTCCACAGGGCCTACTACTTATTATTGGCCACATGATTGTGGTTTTACCAGGTCGAGCGATACAACTCGGTTCTCCTTTTTACCAGCAAGGGGCGGTAGTACAACTGATCTTGTTCCGTTGACAGCTAAGACAGGTACTGCTTTTCTGTAAGAAGGTCCAAATTCCTTCTTCACCGCGATCTTCTCTCTGACTAGATACCCAATCTTTGGAATCCAGACAGGCCTTGCTGGGACAGGCGGTTTCTCTTCAGTGGCTGTTGGCTGCTGTTTTAGCTTTACGTTGCTCAGGTCTTTTCTTGTTTCATTCAAGTCCTGTAAAATAGCCAAACGATCTTTGATATCAAAGCATTTTTCTTCTACCACTGAAGTCTGACTATCGAGGTACTGAATGTGCATTCTAGTCCCGAACAATACTTCATACGGACTGAAACCTTTTAGAGAATTTCTTGGCAGATTGTTAAGACTACGTTGGACACTGGTTGAATGTTGGACCCACCCATCACCCGTACCTAATACCCTCGCTGTTATAGATTGCTTTATGTCTCGGTTTTTTCTTTCCACAATCCTGTTTCCCTCAGGAAGGAAGTGCGGAGTACCGCATGCTGGTCATGGCCTCCTTATAAGCTCGAGAGCTAAAAGCAGGACCATGATCAGAATGTAGCATGCCAAATTGCGTATATGCCGATATAGACTCACAAATCTTTTGTAACCGTTCTGGCGTCAGCCGAGCGCTGGTGTCTACATTTTAAGTGAATCTAGTCTTAATAGGGACGCATGTTTCCTGTTTAATTATGCGAATAGATCGCCTTATGCTTTCTATTAGGTGTTCTGGCACTACTTCGGCCGGTTCGCCACTGCGATCTCTGTTGCAGTTTTCACAATTTTTTCCAAATTTGTGATTATCCACGCTCATTCCCGGCTACCAGTATTCTGATTGTAATTCTCTCAGAGATTCTTTGATCATCTGATGCCTTAGACCCAATCCCATATGTGCTTCTTGTATTAAGAAGATTCTCCTGTTCGTGTTTGGAATTACTCTATCTCCCACTCCAGGGATTTGAGCAAAAGGAACGGAGTTTGCATCGATTATGTATGTATAATTGAGTGGATAGTTCACGGGTAATGCTCCACAGTCGCCTTTTGAAGACGTTTTTACCGCCAGCATGGTTTCCCCGTCTATGTATTTTTCTGAACGCTTTTTCGTGGCTACGGAAGCCAGATTAGTTGCTTCCGCTGTGGCTGTCTCAGCCAATGAATTCCCTGCAGCGTGAACGCCATCACGCTGCTGACTCAGTGTATGTATCACGTGAGTTTTTTGTAGTTCTTTCTTTACAAGAACTACTTGTTCCCAAAGCGATTTTTGCTTAATTGTGGCACCTGTGTCATCTTTGTAACCGTTTTGAACCCATTTCTGCAAGTCGTTATTGTAAGATTTGACGCAGGAATGCGAATCGCACACTATTAGTGTCGGGAATTCGCGATCGACAATGTCGAGCGCCATTTTTAAGGCTATTAATTCAGTTTGTTGACCTGAATTGTCTTTTACAGATTGTGACATTGTGACCAGTGGCATCAATTTACCTCCACACCACCGGCATTTGACAACCTCGCACGTAGCGTTATAAGCTTGTTTTCCCCAAACTGAGGGTTGTGCATATCCGTCTGTATATATTACACAGGCGTAAAGTTGTATGGGCAGAATTTCGATTGGCAGAGGATATTCTCTTTCATACGTTAGATATTTCAATTTTTTCATTTCCGGGTCAAAATAGTATTTCACTTTTTCTGTAGAAAGAGAATTCTCCCATTGTATCCATTTTGTATCTAATGCCACGGTAGTTAAATTACGTGGGCTTGTTAATGCCTCGAAGGCTGATTCTGCTGTTAAAACAGTAATCTGTCTGCCTTGAGCCTCGGCTCTTTCTTTGCTACAGCTGTTTGAACCGCATTTACACCTTTTTCCCCAGGCCGGAATGTTTTTCCAGCTTGTGAGTACAAGTGGGATTTGTATGCTATTGGTACATTTTCTCCCTCATTAGAGGTCAGGTACGTGAATCCGCATCTTCCTGGGATGACTCGGATTACAAGGTTGCGTGTATTATCGCGAGTTTGCAATTTTGTTTTTGCTAACATGTCTGTTTGCAATGATCTCTAAATTTCTGTGTGTTTTTGAGTCCAATTGATTGGTTTAAAATCAGGTTTTATTAATCCATAGTGAGGTTTAACCCTCTCTGCATAATTTAGAATGTATGTTCTTCCGAAATTCAGGAAACCTAGTATTGATTGTAAGTTCCTCAGCGTTTTTGGTCTTTGGAGTACAGCACACTTCTCTAAGAAATGGTCTGCTAGGCTTTTGCCTTCACTTGATAATTTATATCCTAAAAACAGGACAGTCAGATGGGCAATTCGTGACTTTTTAAAGTTGAATTTGTAACCCTCTGCTGCGAACCCAAGTATTATGGTGTTCACTCTTTTCAAGTGAGTATCCAAGTCATCATCTGTTAGAGGGATGTCATCGACATAAGATAATGCCTCATCATCATACATTTGTAGTAACTCTGTTACTCTTGCTGAGAATAATCCTGGGCTATCCTTGAACCCCTGTGGAAGTCGACAGAAATTTTCTGCGAGCCCATTATTGAGAAAGCGGTCAAATACCTGCTTTCAGGTGCAATGTTTTGACAAAAGAATCCATTAGAGATGTCTAATGTTGTTTTGTATTTTTTACGCACAATGTTATTCATTAGTGCTGCACTGTGTGAGTTTTGTACTGCAAATGTCTTGCAACATGAGTTAAGGTGTCTGTAGTCCAAAACTAGACGATATGAATTGTCTTGCTTGGAGACAGGAAACAAAGGATTGTTCATTTGTGAGCTGCATGTTTCAATCACCCCCTGGTATTCAAGTTGATCTAAGATCTCCCTGACCTGTTTTTTAGCTTCTTTCTTAATTGGGTACTGCCTTTGTGCAGCAGTCGGTTGACATTTTAATTGGATTTTGTGAGGAGGAGAGTCCTCATCCCATTCTACATGATTTTTATATAATGCAGGAGCTTGGGCTACTGCCCACTTTCTTGCAAGTGTATATTTTTTATGAATTGGAATGTGATTTGAGAAGGCAGGCATAATCATTTCTTCGCCATGAGGGCACTCCCTGACAAACTCTGGTGGCCAGTCTTTTTCAGCTAAAAGGATGTCATAGCCTTTGGAAAGGTTATCCCAAAATAGACCCCTTATTTTCCTAGTCTTATCTCCCTCTATACGTAGTGTTATCTCGTATATTTTATGAGGTTTGCTAACTCTGCTGTTTGCAGTTTCCACTTGAATGTATTCATTCGTGTCCACTGTCTCCAGATGATTCATCAGGATCTTGCGAGCTATGGTCACTTCTGCTGCGCTGTCTAGCACTGTCTGGGCCCACTCTCCGTTTTTCAGCTGTGTCCTCAGTATCCTCGGCATGTTTGACTATTTTAATGCTGGCTACCTTCTTTCTTGGAAATTGTACTTTTTTACTTTGATGGGCAGGTTCTTTGTCTTTGGACTTGACGTGCTCTTCCCTTTGTTCTGACTGTCCTCTTCTTTCCAATTTCTGCGAGGAAGTCTGAAAAGATCGAGAGGGACGTGTATCAATATCTTGATATCTATCAGGTTTCTTTAAATTATCCCTATTTCTAAGGTTGTATCTTTTCTCAGAGGGCTCCCTCTGGGGAGACTTGTGTCCTTGGTCCGGAGATCTTTCTCTCCGCCTAGGAGACATTCCTCTGGACTGGAATCTTTTTTCTTTGGGAGTGGATTGTTTATTTCCATCCCAGCTCTTTTTTGGAGTGTTTAGATTATTTTTAATAAATATCTTTTCAGGATTTTCAGTTTGTTGGGGTTTTACGGGTTTCCCACCCAAACTATCTCTTCCTAGTTCTTCATAGGATTTTTCTATGATTCTGGCAAGTTCAAATGGTTGTTCTGCAATTCTGTTTCTTTCAATTTCTGGCGGATCGCCACAGATGCTGCTTCCCCTTTTATGTTGGCTAATAATATAGCCGAGACCTGCTTGAAGTCTTTTAGTAATTTCATACCCAGAGTTAAAGCAGGTTCTGGACCGTATTCATATTGAATCTTCTTAGCACATCGGGTATTACTGCCACGGACGGAACACCATGTGTTTTTGTGTAAATGGAAGCAAAGACTGTGCCCCAAGTGTCACAGTCCTCCAGATGTGGTGCGATCCCCATTGGAAGGCAGATAGTCAGAATTCTGTGTTTCTCAGTAGAGGTAGTATCCGGAAATACTGCCTCTATTTGAGTGATTTTTTGTGCTAACCAGAATGGAATTTGTTCCCGTTTTATGTGTACTTTACCCAGACATGATTGTATGTTCTGTGGTGTTATTTTATTTGTATTCCCTGATGAGGGGTCAGCTGTGGAATGTTAATAGCTGATTGGACTGTTGAAGTCCGCATTACATATTGGACTAATTGTCTATGAATTTTAATCAGTTGTTTTAGCTGTGCTAAAAGTTCTGGTATTGACATTTTTTCAATGTCTGGATGTGGTGTGTAGCTGGCTAGAACCGGCGACGTTCCTCCTGGTCTACCTAGTGGACCGAGCCTGGTGATGTGATTATTATGTTTTAGGGCGCCTTTAAACCAGAGCAGGTGCTCTTGATATTTTAATGGGATTTCCACCTCCTCAAAAGGAGTGTACTCATCCGGAGGTTCCTCTATTTTGTAATAGTGGAATTCGTGTGTCACAGTATTTGCTGCTGGAAAGTTTATCCATGAATAGAATACCTCTGTCTGCCAATATTCATGTGCCTCAATTACGAATACGACTATACCACCTCTCGATGTTAGTCCATTCTCTATAAGTTTAAGAGTGATAGTTTTTCTTATGTTGACCAGAATGAGTATTGCATTCGGGTCAGTCTGCAGGAGACTTTTCATCCTCTAGGAGTCGAGCTGCTATTCTAGCTGTCTCCCTTTCGTCTTCACTTTCTGTCATTTTTACTAACAGAAAAGTTTTTGTTGCAGATCAAGTTTCAAGGAAACAAAGATTAGGTGCACAATATTTTTGGAACACTGTATCCTTCAACGTTGAATAAACCAAAAACTATACATAGAAATCTCTTCCTACTAAGTTCCGGCGGATTTTTAACCTTTTACCCACTCCAGACGTCTTTTGGAGTATTTACGGGAAAAGGGTCTGTGTGAAAAAGCACGACTGAGTTACTCTAACGTCTTGCGTTAGATTTATCGCCTTACCAAATGTTGGGCGCCATGTAGTGTAGTTCCTATATTCCCAATAGGCTCTGCGCATTGGAATAATATATTCAGCAGTGTAGACGTAGGACTGAGATTATCTAGGTCTCTACTGACTATATTAGACTTAAGGTTTGCCAGCTAGCTCAGAGGTCACTAGAAACTTTCTCGAATAAACGAGGAGGAGTTTAACCTCCCTGGATAGACAAGAAGGGATTAGCTTCTGACAACCATAAAACATGACAACTTTGCTCTCCCTGAATAAGAGTGTATCTCTAGAGTCGTGTGAAAACAATAGACAGCTATTTCACTCAGTCAAATGTGCGTACTTAGTTTCACCAGAATGCAGAGAAAAGAGAGACGGGCGTTTTCAATAAAAGGTGTTATTTATTGAGCAGTCTTCTTCTTCATACAAGAGAAATTAATTGCCACGATTGTAATACTCATGGTAAAGTAAAGTGCGTACAGTAAAAGGAGGAGTATAAAATAATACTGTAAAAGCATTGATATCGTTTCTTAGCCATATGATACTTTAAAATAGATAAAATAGATACATACATAAATACATTGACTAATCGTACTCAACTGGTGCTTCTAAATACGCCTACCCCGGTGTACCTGACCTAAGCCTAATACGTGGGAAGGAGTAAGTAAGTAGCAGTTTAAGTTAAGTTTGTTTTGCCAAGAATCTGACTCAAGAATTCTCTGTAATGGTTTAGTCAGTTCCGTACCTGGGTAATAGAAAGCAGGAGGTCTGGTATCTCTCTCTCAGGACTCGATATCCCATCAACCCGCAAGGGTAGGCTGGAAACGCCGGAGCTGGATTTCTCTGCAGGAGAAAAGACAGCGTCTTTCTCAGCGCGTCAAGGAGGAGGGGCAGCGTCCGTGGGCTCTCGCATCAGCTGGGCTCTCGGAAGTAGATTGCTGCTCTGCTCCAGAATTACCACTGTGTGTTTGCTTAAGGCAACGTTGGTATATTTATACCTGAAAGGTGCCTGGGTTTGACGTAAGGTTGGACATAAGACGTCAATAAAGATGTCACTAAGAACTGGCCGTTCTTACAGTGCTTTACAGGAGTTCTAGGACGAAATCAAAACAATAGCAAGGGGGATTTCCCAGGTTGCTGGAGGCTTGGTTTTGTTTAGAGAACTCGGTGTGCTTTACTAGGGGGCCGGAGAAGTAGCCTTGCTTAATGTGACAGCATGTGCTACGACTGAATTATGGATATGATTATTATGCCGTTGTATGGATGTTATTGATTATAACCGGACAAGGGCATAAAATAGGAATATCGATTCAGGTTTCCTAGATAACACACTACATCCAAACCAGACCCCCAGGTAGACCTAACATTGGGCGCAGAAAGAGAAGATCACTTTCCAGTGATTCCAACCACTCTGTTGACTCAATAAGGTCCCATGCCTCAGCTCTAGGGAGAATGACCTCCCCTGAGAAAAGAGTGCATAAGGCTAGGGCGAGGGAATCCAAGCTTAGAATAAAGAGGCAAGAAATTGCCTTTGCAAAAGAGACCATGGCTCTTGAAAGAGAGAGATAATTGTGTGGACTAGAGTCCACCGGTGGCAGCATAATTCCTAAAGATATGGAAAGGTGTCATGACCATAGAAACCAGAGTAAAATTGTGCCCCCCTATCAGGTAGAAGATGACATCCACAATTGGATAACTGCTTTGGAGAGGGCCTGCAAAGTACAGCATGTACCCCAGAGTCAGTAGCAGCAATTGTATGGCTCTCCTTTGCAGACAAAGGTAGAGATAAGCTCCTGACAGTTAATGAAAAGGATGCTGACAACTACAGTGTTCTGAAGAGTGCTCTGATAGATGGGTTTGGCCTAACCACTCAGCAGTACAAGTTGCTGTTCAGAGATACCCAGAAGACACAGACCCAGGTCTAGACTGACTTTGTAGATTGTGCCACTAAGACTCTGAAAGGCTGGTTAGTGGGCAGTAAGGTCAATGATTACACAGGATTGTATAATTTGATTATGAGAGAACAGATTCTTAATAATTGTCAGAACAAGCTATTGCATCAACACCTGATTGACACTGATCTGACCTACCCCCAAGAATTGGGTAAGAAGGCAGACAAAAGGGTCAGAACCAGGCTGAAGCATAAGGTACAGAACCACGGTGGTGATCAGAAGACGCAAGACCAAAAGGGTGGGGAGAAAGCAAAAGAGGAGAAGTCTTCTCAAGGTCCCCAAAAAGCTTCTACTGGTGGGGGTCCCCAACAACCTAATATGAAAGAAGGTCCAAAGAAACCATGGTGCAACTTTTGTAAGAGTAACACTCACTGGACCAGTGAATGCACTAAAAAGGGGGCAGCTCCAACCACCATTGCCCCAAAGGCAACTGTTCCCCCTAGTTCAGCTGTCAGAAGGCATTTGATGACCTGAAGAAGGCCATGTGCGCTTCACCTATTCTGCAAAGTCCAGGCTACTCCAAATAATTCAAACAGATGCTTCTGAGATTGGGGTAGGAGCTGTTCTTTCACAACTGAATAAAAATGGTCAAGACCAGCCAGTAGCTTTTATTAGCAGAAAGCTGACCCCTAGAGAGAAACATTGGTCAGCTATTGAGAGGGAGGCCTTTGCTGTGGTTTGGGCCCTGAAGAAGCTGAGGCCATACTTGTTTGGTACTAACTTCAAGCTTCAGAAAGACCATAAGCCCCTCTTGTGGCTAACTCAGATGAAGGGTGAAAATCCCAAACTGTTTAGGTGGTCCATTTCCCTACAGGGGATGGACTTTACAGTGGAACATAGACCTGGGACTGACCATGCCAATGCAGATGTACTCTCCAGATATTTCCACTTAGAACTTGAAGACTCAACTGGTCAAGGTTAGTTTAATGTCCCTATGTTTTTTTAGGGGGGGGGGGTTATGTAGGAGAGTAGGGTCTGCTTCCTATGGTTAGCCCCACTTTTTGCTGTGCTTTTCTGGTTTTTCGACTTTAGTGTGGCTGTGGCCTGCTTATCAGACCCACAGCCCAGCTGTTCTCTCTCTGAATTGATACCATGTACTTTAGGTACATACCAGATTGGGTCACCTTTGTGAGCCCCTGTATAGTGTTGATGAAAAGCAACGAGACTCCCAAGACTTTTGATGCCGCTTGGTGCAAACCACCTCTAATTCAATTTAAGATTAGCGATCAAAATAAAGAGGCAGGCGCTGGGAGTTGGAAGGTGAAGAACAAATTTACTGCTCTAGAGGAGAGTACATCACATCTGACACCGGGGCTATTGTCAGGACGTGCTCTAACTGCATCTCTGAGGCCTGGCCTTTTATATGTTTCTTTCGTCACTTTATTGCATGATCAAACACTCCTGGCGTTACTTTATTACATAATGAAACATCCTTGGAATCCCCGCCTTAAGCTAGTTCCCACATAAGTCCAGTAGCAAATATTCACCCACCCGGATCTTACAGATGATCGATATCTCGCAGCTGGACATTCCGACAGGATCTAAAACATGTGGGATCGGTCGGATCAAAGGGGTCGGGTCACTGAGTAAATTCTGGCCTCTTTGTTGGTGAGGCAAGTTCTGTTGTTACATGGGCAATAAACTAAGTCTGCAGGGGTCGGTTAGTGCCTGCGGCCGGATTGAGTAGCCAGGTGCAGTGGAGGAGGTTATCTGATGGGCCTGATTGCGCAAAGAGGATGAAAGGACAAGTGGTTTTGGTGCGGGATGTGGCTCTAGCGTATTGTCATGCTGACATGGTTTTACAACCCCGGTATGTGTGCTCGGGTTCAGTCAGAGCGCGGGGGTGGATGAGGGCAGCTGGGGTGATGTGCAGGTGACCAGCAATGTGGGAAATGGCTGCAGTGACTAAAATGGTTGCCGCTTACACGCTCGTAGGGGCCTTCATTAGACAAGATGGCGCCGGCAATGTTCATATTTATCGTCTTATTTCCACAGTCGCCCCTTTGGACATATAGGGGCCAGCTTGTCAGTTTACATCAATGTCCATAATGTCCTGTACTTCACTGTTATATATTGCTTTCATGTTTTCGTATTGAGTGTCCAAAGTCTTAGAGCACAGAGAATGTAAACAAAGAGAACACAGGGGCGGAATGCAATGTATCCCCAGGCAACAGCCACATATTATAAAAATTAGAACTAAGAGGACCATCAATATCTTCCAACCCAATTCCTTTAATATGCCCCAAAACCAGTTTCCCAGTGTCCAAGTCTCTGGTTCTTGGTGGATCTCTGATACCAACCTGTGGAGATGTTCAATTGCCTTGTAGACTGAAGGCAGCAGCCTGCACCGATGATGCGGCATGCTCCTCCATGGTCTGCTAGTACCACATCCAGAACTAGGCGGTTCTGTAAAGCTACCAAACGGACCGCCTGAAGTTCGGCTGTGTTGTGGTGGTGACCAGCAATGTGGGAAATGGCTGCAGTGACTAAAATGGTTGCCGCTTACACGCTCGTAGGGGCCTTCATTAGACAAGATGGCGCCGGCAATGTTCATATTTATCGTCTTATTTCCACAGTCGCCCCTTTGGACATATAGGGGCCAGCTTGTCAGTTTACATCAATGTCCATAATGTCCTGTACTTCACTGTTATATATTGCTTTCATGTTTTCGTATTGAGTGTCCAAAGTCTTAGAGCACAGAGAATGTAAACAAAGAGAACACAGGGGCGGAATGCAATGTATCCCCAGGCAACAGCCACATATTATAAAAATTAGAACTAAGAGGACCATCAATATCTTCCAACCCAATTCCTTTAATATGCCCCAAAACCAGTTTCCCAGTGTCCAAGTCTCTGGTTCTTGGTGGATCTCTGATACCAACCTGTGGAGATGTTCAATTGCCTTGTAGACTGAAGGCAGCAGCCTGCACCGATGATGCGGCATGCTCCTCCATGGTCTGCTAGTACCACATCCAGAACTAGGCGGTTCTGTAAAGCTACCAAACGGACCGCCTGAAGTTCGGCTGTGTTGTGGTGAGGATGCCAGCTGTGACGTTCAAGGCTGTTTCTATTGCTAGTGATAGGTGTCGGATGGCTCGGCTGTTTGCCATCGAGCCCCATAGCGGGACGAGTCCTTTTGCTGCATCAAGGAACTGGGATGCGGCGGAGTCTGCTTGTTCTGTGTCTTTGGACCGCCTTTCTCTGTGATAGGCGACAGATGCTGTGTAGGTTGGCGGTAGAACAAAGGCAATGTAGCAAGTGCCCCCCCAGCCTTTTGGGAGCCAGGAGTAGGTTTTGGTACGCCAGATGAAGTGCGTGTTGGGTGATGCAACAAATGAAGGAGGGTCAGCAGTGTTCAGAGTCCTTGTTATCTGGCAAGAGCTGTGACCCACGATCTTAGTCCCGTGGCCTTTGATGCAGATAAGGCGTGTGACTTTCACCACAGATAGGGCCACTGTCAGAGTAGCAGCAGTTTGTTTCTTCAGATAGGAAAAGGTAGGTCTGGCTGGCTTGTGGTACACTTGCATTTCAATTCTTTCTTTGGCGGGAATGTTCATAGGAAAGGTTACATTTGATGTCAGAGGGCAGAAGGGAGCAGAGGTTCTCCCTGTTTTGTTCAACCGAACTATTGTAAAACTGTTTGATGGTTCCGTCGGAGGTGGCATTGTCTTTGTATCTCTCTTGCAGGAGCATTAACCAGGCGAGGCAGGACCCATGAACAGAGAAGGGTGAAGGTATGAACGGAATGGAATGTTCGGTGGCATGAGGTAGCAACACACAGATCCAACAGTTCGTGGCATTTGCAGCAAGGTTGTGTTGGTGTAATAACTGTATGAAAGAATTGTTCCAGAACTCTTTGCGCCATTCTCGGAGGCGTGGCGATAGTGACACCAGATAGTGTTCCTTCTCGGTGGTGGGTTGCATGGTGGGTGACATTGTCCTGTAAGCGGGAGCATTTTCTGCAAGGTACCAGATGCCAACATTCAGCAAGAGGCAGGTAAGAGATGCTGCCACAAGAGTTATTGTCTTTGCACTGTGCAGTTTGGCAAGTTTGGAATCGTCGCGGTGGTTCTTCGGTCGTCCGGGATCTTCCATCACCTTCAAGAGACTCGACGACTGGCAGGACCACACACCTTTGTCTAGCGTATCTCCCGGTAGCCTTGTAGTGTTAGCTACTGATCTGAGACTTTTGACTCTGTTAGTGGCCTGCTTGTCGGAGCACTCTCCTTTCGTCGATCTCAAATTGTACCCCTCCTTGGATGGTACCGTGGGGTCAGGAAACTCTGCCAATTCAAGTATCTCTGTTTGTGGATAGCAACTCAGGGCTGGTTGGTCTTTGGTCAGGAGCCCTCCTTGGCTGTTCACTTCTCCGGGGGCCGTCAGTGTTGGAGGTATCTTCTTGCAGTGGTGCGCATGCACCCAGTTTTTCTTTCCTTCTACACGAAGGGCAGTTCGGGTGGTAATCAGGACCTGCCAGGGGCCCGTAAACCTAGGTTCAAGACTCTTAGACCTCTGGAAATTCCAGGTTAGCACGAAGTCCCCAGGTTTGATATCATGTCCTGGGCCCCTGGACACGTCTGGAATGGCATGCAGCACCTGTTGGTGAATAAGAGTTAGTTCTGTCAGCAATTTGTACAGGTAATCAGACATTAATATGTCCGGGACATCATGGATGGAAGTTGGCTTGGGTGCCGCCCAAATGTTCATAGGGCAGCCAAAAACCACCTCATAGGGGGTTAGTCGGCGTTTTGCTGGGGTAGAGCGCATTGATAGCAATGCCAGGGAGAGAGCGTCTGGACATTTTAATCCAGTTGTGGCGACTATTTTTGCTAGCTTTAGTTTGAGTGTGGCGTTGTGTGTCTCTCTACCAGGCCCACTGACTGGGGGTGGAAAACAGCGTGGAACCTTTGCTTTACCCCCTACCCCTTCAATATGTTCTGTATTACTTCGGCTATGAAGTGGGGGCTATTGTCGCTCCGTAAAGCTCTGCAAAGGCCATATCGGGGGAAGAATTCTTTTAGTAGCACCTTCGCTGTGGCTAAGGCGGTGTTGTTGCTGGTGGGGTAAGCCTCCACCCATTTGCTAAAAGCGCACACGATCAACAATATGTATTTAAGACTGCGGCACCTTTCTAGTTGGATGTAGTCCATTTGGAGGACTTCAAAGGGATGGTCGGGGACTCCAAACCCTCCCCGAGGTACTACAGTCCCCTTCCCTGGGTTGTGTTGCAGACTTACTAGGCATTGTTGTACTAGGCGTTTTGCTGATTCTGCTATCTTGCTGTTATGCCATATTCTGGTGATCAATTCGGTCATGCCGGCAGATCCTATGTGTGCTGGTAAATGTGCCATGGTCAATATAGGGATTAGGTAGGCATATGGTAATAGCCATTTGTCCCCGTCACTCGTTCTCCAGCAGTCTTCTCATCTTTTAGTCCCACCTGAGCCCATTCAGCCAGTTTTTCTTGTGTGCCTGCCGTTTGTATGTCTATAACAGTCGCCCTTGAGTTCATTGTTCTGCTTCTGACCTGGTCACGTACATCCATGTCGTGGTTCTGTCCTGGGCTGTGGTTCGGGCAGTAATGTCAGCTAGTGCGTTCCCCTGGCCAATGAGGTCAGTCACTTTCTTATGTGCCTGGCATTTATGCACTGCTTGTTGCTTGGGGAGGAGGACTGCTTCCGTCAATGCTGAGACTAGATCTCCATGTAGGATGGGTGTGCCGTGTGACATCAGGAACCCTATTTCCCTCCACAGGAGCCCAAAATGATGAACCACCCCAAAGGCATACTGACTATCAGTGTATATGTTGACTGTCGTGCCAGCCGCTAAAATACACGCTCGTGTAAGGGTAATGAGCTCTGATGCTTGGGCGGATCGTTGGGCAATGCGGGCTGTCTCTAGGATGGTTCGAGCTGTGGTTACTGTTGGACTTGGCCCTTCTGGCAGGTTCATCCCTAGACTTTTTGCTTTTAATGGTGACCTGGTGATGGTGTTTTTTGGGTTCTGCGCACTTTCACTGTGTCTCAGTGGACAGTGCGTACGCACTTTGAGTGCATATGGTGAGATAGGCCCGCCCTCCCATAGGAATGCATGGGGAATGTATGTGTCCCTGGTAGTTCCGGATGCGTGGGGTGTACAGGCTCGAGTCTGGTATGTGCGGACTCGTGTTATTGAATGCTGCGAGATGATGTATGCGGCATGTATGTGTCTAGTGTGGAAGTGCCACTTCTAGACATGGCTGTACGTGTGCTGTGAGGGAGCTGGAGTGTGATTGGCTGGAGCTGGCTGGGATGCCAGGCTCCAGGATATCTGGATGGGTCTGCCCAGTGGTGAGTGCTGAGATCAGCATGCTGATGTGAGGGGAGGGCTGCACCTGGTTCCTGATGGGGCTGGGCTTTCCCCACACAATGCTGGCTCCGCCCCCTGTGGTACGTCTAATGATCCTAGCCTTGCCAGTGAATGTAAGGGGTGGTTGAGCCATCAAAGGTGCTCCAAAACCAGCTGCTACTGGTTTCTCCACCACCCTGCACCTACAGACAAAGGATTTACTAGTATAAGAAGGGGCTGTGTCCCCTTACAAGTTATTCTGTTCTCTTCCAGGATCCTGAGGGGGCTGCTGCTGTTGCTGGGGCCAGAAGGACCGCCACTTGGATTGTCTCCCTGCCTGGAGACCCAGTGAGCTGGCTCTGGGCCCAGCCTTCCACCCTGCCCACCTGAAGAACTTTGCTGGAGTTTTATTTTTGCCTCCAAGCGCTTGGAAGCGCTTTATTTGCGCCTGGACGCACTTTATTTTCTAGTTATAGCGCTGGGAGCGCTTTATTTTACCCCTAGCACTCGAGGGCGCTTCACTTGTTCCTCGCCGGTGCCAATCCGGCATTTGGCCCGTTTTTGCCCATTTCGTGCCCCTGGCTGGTGCCCACCCCGCCAGGGACCTGATGCCGTTCTTGGGAGCCCCAGCGAGTGCCCACCTCTCTTCACGATTTAATTTCCGAGGGAGCTCACCCCTCGAAAATCACCGCCGCCGGCCCGTGGATCTGTTGTGAGGCGCTGTCCCGCCTCTATCCCCCCAGGGCTGTGCTGCCATTGGCGGACCAGGAGAAGGAATTGCCGCTTGGTGATTGGTACCCGGCCGCAGGGACTCCCGTCGCGTCATCTTTGGGCCACGCAGGGATTGGCCTGACCTCGAGGGCTTCCCCACGCGCACCCGGAAGTACGGAGAGCCCCTGCCTTGTGAGGAAGCCTGCCGTCGGCCTCCCCCGGGGCTCCCAAGAGTGAGGGAGAGCCCAGTGGAGAAGGTGGAGGGAAGCCGGCAATCCGGCTGGAAAAGAGTAGACCAGCCGACTCCTTCCTCTGCTTCCCCCGGTCTGAGTCCGCACCGGGGAGAGCAAGGAGAGCCGCCACAAGACGAGGGAGCCCATCAGAGACGCCGCCCCCCTAATCCCGGTGAGTGCAGGGGCAGTTGTTCCTTTCTCCCCACAGCAGCCCCGGTTGCTAGGGGCCGCTCCAACGAGTGGGGCATTGTGTGTTTCAGAGCCCTGAGAGGCTCAACGGGGGCAGTTTGTTGTTTCGAGCCCCGAGGCTCCTGGGGCATTTGCATTTGTTCTGAGTCCCCCGTGAGGGACTCCAACGACCCCGCATTTGCGATTAGAAGCCCCGAGGCTCCCAGTGGCCATAATCTATTTTGAGTCCCCAGAGGGGGGACTCCAACGAAGGTCATATTTTGTTGTTGAGCCACGAGAGGCTCAAGCCGCCACAGTTGTTCACGGGTCCCCCGTGAGGGACCCCCCAGCTCCCCTAGTGAGGTGGCATATTTGTTTCACGAGCCCAGAAGAGGCCCTTGAGTGCCGCTGGTATTTAGAGCCACGGAGACTCAGAGGGGGCATTTTGCTGCGCAAAGAGCCCAGAGAGGCTCAAAGGGGCCAGTCATTTGTTTGGAACCACGAGGCTCTTGGGGGACACAAGTGATTTGTGCAGAGCCTGGGAGGCTCCAACGTTGTCCCCACCATTGTCTTCACAGCTGCCCAGCACTTCGTGGGCAGCTGCCACGTTTAGGTCCCTGACACTGGGATGCAGGGTGTCCTAGCCCCAACAGGGCCAGTTGGCCTAGGGACTGTCACAGGTGTGTTCTTCGGTGAGTTTGGCGCAATTGTTCTTTTGCTGCACCTCTGAATGTGTTTTTATGTGTCATGTGCCTTGTTGATGCACCGCTAAATGTTTTTAGGCATCATGTGTTTTCCTTCCCTGCACCTCTGAATGTGTTGTTAATGTTTCATGTGCCTTGTTCCTTACACCTCTGAATATATGTTATGCATCATGTGTTATGTGCTTATACCCCTACAGGTATTATGATACTTAGGTGGTGGTTCTCCTAGTGCAGGTGGTGCTAGTGAGGTCCTGGTTACCAGTAGTTACTGGTTGTGTACTTTATGTTCTAATTTGTGCTACAGTGATTTATATTCCATGTTCTGAGTGCTAATTCTACCTAGTGCTAAGTTCTAAAAGTGCTGATTCCTGACAGTGGTCCAGGTGGCCCTGTCTTGTACATATCCCCTGTAAATTCTGCCCGTGCCTGTTGGCACATTGTAAAGTGTGTGTTTTTATCTAATGTGTTTTGGTGTAATACAAAGGCTATTGTTCTATAACCTTGTGTGGAGTTTCCTTTGTGGTTGGCCTTGGGTGTTGTTGCTGGGGTGCGTGCGCAAATACTTAACTCACATCGCCTCAGAGTTTAGCCTTGCTGCTCGCGCCACGTTACCTAGAGGGTGAGCAGGGGTTATCTTGGCGTGTAACTCCCTTGCCCTGACTTAGGAGTGGTGGTCTCTGACTGACTTTGGCGCAAGCCCTGGCCAGCCAGGGAACCCATTTCTAACAGTTATGGCATATGCTGCTGAGGTGGTGCCATCGGGAAGTTTGAGGCACGAGCCGTCTACCCATAGTTCCCTGTCTGGTTCTGGGAAGGCAGTGTCTCGGAGATCTACTCCACTCTTCGTCTGTTCGTCAGTGAGGGTTGCGCAATCGTGCGGTGGAGTCACACCAGGGTCAGTCTCGGGTAGTGGTAACAATGTCGCAGGATTGAGAGTAGTGCATCGTTTCAGTGTGATGTGTGGTGCTAGAAAGGTTAACTCATAGCCTGTCAGTCGAGCGCTAGTCAGATGTTGGGTCTTGGTCTGGTTCAAAAGTGTGTCGACTGCATTGGGTACTAACACTGTGATGGGGTTGGAGAGCACGATTCCCTCACTTTGGCGTATGGATACAGCTGCAGTCGCCACAGCGCGTAAGCATGCTGGCAGCGCTCTAGCTACCGGATCGAGGGTGGCAAAAAAGTAAGCACATGTGCGATGTTTGTGACCAATCGACTGTATTAAGACGGACAATGCACATCCCTCCCTTTCGTGAATGTTAAGGAAGAATGGTTTGGAATAGTCTGAGGTACCTAGGACAGGAGCTGAACAGAGGGCATCTCGCAATTCTTTGAATGCTGACTGACATTCGGGTGTCCAGGGGAAAGGTGAGGGGGTATCTTTGGCTAGGAGAGCGAGAAGGGGTTTCACAGTAAGGGGGGCGCTAGAGGACACACAAACACATTGGCCGCCATTGGGTGAGTCTCCTGCTACCTGGGATTTCATATCCATTATTTATCCTCTTAAACTGGACTGAACGCTCATTTGAGTGCACCTATTTGGGCGTTAAGGTCTGCCCAGCTCCGGTGAAACTTTGAGGCGCGTCCGGACCTGCATTCAGAAGATACGTGCCTCTGAACTTTCTGCCGAGACTGACCCTGGTCCTCCACGGGTCGAAGCGGACAGCTGACTGCGCTAGGCGAAGCCGGGGATTGCCGTGCGGAGAGTGGGCCGCGCTGCCTAAGACTGCTGCAGCGGAGGCGGGCCCGGAGACCACGAACGGCGAGGCGTCGGAGACCGCCGCACCGCCGCAAATGGTGACTGCGCCCGCTAAATGGAAGTAAGATCGTGCTCACTTGATCCCACATTGACGATTGCACTGCCTGCGGTATGAAAGGTTGATTGCCTGCCGAACGTGGAGTGGAGCTGCCCTGGGGACCGCTGACTGGAGCGCTGCTGAGCACTGGCTGCGGTAATATCTGCCAAGGCGCCCCGCCATTGGCGCTGCTCCCCTAGTGACTGCCGAGAAGTGCTGCGAGGCGCGCTGTGATACCGGTGCTCGGATAGCGGCTAGTCGAAGCACAAGACAAGCGCTGCATCAAAGGCAGCCCCTCCCCCCCGAACAAGCGCTGCAGCCCTTTGCTCCCGTCACACTCTGCCCGTCTACTGCTTAATGGGACTTTGGCGACATAGGCCTCAAGACTTGAAGAATTACTGCGCCAGGAGCCCCCTGGGAGGAACATTGCACTGAGTAAGAAGGCGCCACTGAGACGCTATTTACAAGACCCCCCGCGGTGCTGGTGGGCGGGCAGGCGCAGCCACAAGCTAGCTGCCCGTGACCTGATACCAATAGGGGCACAAAACTGAAGCTGCTTGACTGGGGCCAAGTGTAGAAAAGCTGCTAGTCCTCCCGAGGAACTACTGGACGACCATTGCGACAATTTGTGCGTTGTCTGTGAAATACTGCAGAAGACTGCGGGCCGAGCACGCACAACTGACTGTGGACCACTCAGGGGTGGTGGAGCCATGGGGAAACCAGACACCAGGCAGCCTAAGCTCAACTTTGAGGCGGCGGGAAAAAAAGGGCCTAAGCCGAACTCGGATGATCCGGAAGCAGATGGAACAAACAGACCGGGCACCAGCGAACCATCCTCAGATGTTGACATGAGGCAGGTGTTGCAGGAAATGAGACAAGGATTTGCCACAGTAGTTGACAAGGTGGACTGCATGTCCTCGAGACTGGACGCAATTGTGCACAAAGTAGATAAACATGAAGAACAGCTCACAGAGGCCGAACGGCGCATTTCCGATAATGCAGACACCACTGCGGGTCATACGACGCAATTGGCACGGATGGAAAACTTGCTGCGCGTCATTGCTTCGACGAACGAAGATTTGGAAGCCCGCAGTAGGCGCAACAACATCCGCGTATGGAGGACTACATTGAAAAGTTGCTCATGACATCTATTGGAGCTGAGGCTTTCTCCACGCAACTGATTGTGGAGTGCGCACATCGATCCCTTGGGCCCCGACCGAAACCTGGCGCGCCTCCCAGGCCCATCATCGCACGGCTCTTAAATTATCGGGACCACGATGTGGCACTGCGCGCAGTGAACAATGGAGTGTCTTTTTCGATCTTCCCGGACTTCACTCCAATGGTACAAGAGGAAAGGCGTAAATTCATTGACGTGAAAAAAGAAATTGCGCGCAGCACAGATTGACTATGCATTATTGTACCCGGCGCGACTGCGTGTGACGCATCAGGGGAAACAAAGATTCTTTACAAACCCACAACATGTCGAAGACTACCTACGCTCACTGAAGAGGCCACACCGGGGAGGTAGTGGACACGGCGAAGCGCAACGGGATGCTGTTCAACACGACGACGAAGAGGACTAAACTATTTGATTGGCCGATTCCCCGCCTATGCGGAGCACAGCTGGTCCAGCTGCTTATAACCAAGGACTTCGGCGACATGCTGGGGCTTAGACTGACTGCTGCCCGTGACGATGGGTAGAATACTGTTCATCCAGTAGTAACGTATTCCAGACCCACTGCCCTCCCTCGTATAAAGCCTACGGAGCGCAGAGGTCAGTGGGCTTGAGGAGAGGACGGTGTTGGTGTTGCTCTCTAGACTGTCCCCCTGCGAGTGTTCCCCGATATTGTACTGTACTGTTTGGGGGAATGCTTTTGATAGTGTTTTGGGGTATGATTGTTCAACTATTTGGGGGTAGGGGAGGTGGGTGGGTAAAGTATGCTGGCAAGTTGGGGATGCTTCAGTGGGAGGGGGGTGGCTTTGAAGGGAATGTGTTGCATGATGACTACATGACATGGATGACTGTTGGAAAGATCAAGGAAGGGATGCTGACCAGACTGGGGAGGGGGGTGGAGGGTTAAGGGTTGTTTTTATGGTTCATTCGAGACATACACACTTGAGTACTGCCTATTTCCGCAACAAATGCGCTTCATGGATGCTAGGAAACAACAGAATTCATTTAACACTACTGGAAAATAATATGTGTCATACTGAGGTCAGGTGTTTTGCATGGATGGGTCAGACAGGCAAGCACCGCCGTCGATATGAAACATACGATACATGGCGGACACTGACTTGAACCTTATCACATGGAATGTACGAGAGCTAGGAGTTCCTCGGAATCGACGACAGGTATTGTCATACTTGGACCGACATCCTGTGCATGTTGCCTTCCTGCAGGAAACGCATTTTAAACCCAACATTAGTCCCACCTTTGCCTGTAGATGGGCAGCTCATAAAGCCTTTTCCTCTTATTCAACTTATGCTAGAGGAACAGCAATTCTTATTAAAAAAGGTACGCCATTTACACTGGGTGGCGGAAAAAATGACACTCAGGGACGATATTGTATCCTATGGGGGAGGCTGGGACACATGGCGGTCACTATGGTATGCAGCTATGGACCCAATACTGATGATCCTAACTACTTTACGCAACTTTGGGCCAATATAATGAGCCCAGGTCCAGATCACATATTATGGGGCGGAGATTTTAATGTTGCACACAAACCTACCATTGATAGGTCACACCCGGACCCCCACCACTGCACTAAAGCAAGGACTGCACTCCACACCTTAATCAAGGAATATAACTTGGTTGATACATGGAGACATCTTCACGGTACTACACGAGAGGGCACTCACTTCACAGCACGGGCTGGGTCCTGGGAGAGACTAGACTACATCTTCATATCCCTGCAGCTCTGCCCTGCGTTGGTTCAAGCGCAGCACCTAGCCAGGACTTACTCCGATCACTCACCTGTAAAAATAACGTTGAGGACTGAGGACCTAGGTCTGCCGAGGTCTGCCTGGCGACTACAGCCTACAATGCTCCTAGACGCTGTATTTCAGGAGGAGTTACGAGAGGAAGTTCTAGACTTCTTCAAACGTAACAAGTATTCAGTGAGGGATGTAGAAACTATATAGGGATGCCTTTAAGGTGACCCTGTGGGGGATTTGTATAGCAAAGGGGTCGGGAGTACTTAAGAGTATAGTGACAAAACTGACTAAGTTGGAAGCTGAGCTCAAAGCGGTTGAACAATCACTGGCGGAATGCCCAGATGGCTTAACGCTATCGCAAATCAGGTGAAAACTTACGGAATACACAGACAAGGCCAACCGAGAGTCTAAATTTAGGGGCCGACACTGGACAGCTCGCAGATACAGCGAAGGTGAAAGACCAGGGAAGGCACTTGCTGCAACAATCAGGTTGACGCAACAGCCAAATACCATACTACCATACTAGAGATCAATGGACCAGATGAGCTACTATACAGGGACACAACACAGATTCTTAATGCTTTTGTTGCACATTATACCACATTATACACCACCACTAGAACGGGGAAGCTTCACTTACATGACTATTTACAGGATATATCCCTGGGCTAGCTGAGCAACCCAAAGAGGAACTTTTTAAGTACCCCGTTTGAAATAGACGAAGTGCGAGACGCTATAATGCATATGCAGTCAGGCAAAGCTACTGGGCTAGACGGGATTCCGGTAGAGTTTTATAAAACGTATATTGACTTTATGGCCCCGGTTCTGCGGGAAGTTTATGAGGACGCACTGGAGGTTGGACATCTTCCGCCCTCCATGCGCATTGCTCTTATCAAATCATTGCTTAAATCCGGGAAGCCGGCGGATAGTTGTGATTCATATAGACCCTTGTCACTACTAAACTGCGATGTAAAGATACTTGCTAAATTATAGCCACACGCATCAACCTCCTTCTGCCTAATCTGACTTTACCCGACCAATCGGGCTTCGTCCCTGGCAGGGCCACATCGCACAGCCGCCATACTTTTTTTACAATCATGAATACTATCCATGAAGATTTGCCTATGGCTGCCATCTTTTTGGACACCACTAAAGCCTTCGATTCCCTGGAATGGGACTATGTGTTCCAGTATTAGAACGAATGGGCTTCCCAAATATATTTATATCTTGGATCAGATTATTATATGAAACGCCGGTGGCCAAAGTCACTATTAGTGGCAGACTATCTCAAGAATTCCCCATCACAAGAGGCACGAGACAAGGCTGCGCTCTGTCGCCTCTACTGTTTGCTAATGCTACTGAACCCTTAGCGGCGAGACTACGGCAACATCATAATGACAAGGCGTTACAATGTAATCAGCGACAGATTTTGATATCAATGTACGCAAACAATATCACCCTTTACATTCGAGATCCTAGTCATAACCTGAACCCCATCCTCAGGAAGTTTATTCGATTTGGCGAACTCTCTGGCATCCAGATAAATTGGGGCAAATCATGCTTGGTCCCTCTCACGGCGTCCACTGTGAAATTCAACTTAGACTACCCCATTGCTTGGTGTGAGGAGGACTTCAGATACCTGGGGATCCAAGTGGCAAGGGACAGGGAGGAATTGCTGCAGATCAACTATGGCACAACTATGTCCCGTATCACTGAAAACATCACACGATGGATCACCCTTCCATTGTCCATGGCGGGCAGAGTATCTCTCATAAAAATGGTTGTGCTGCTACAATTGCTTAACCTATTCCTGAATGTTCCATTCTATCCTGGAAGATATTTCTTCTAGCAGCTCCGATCGGAGCACATTCGATTGGTGTGGGGTGGCAAAACGGCCCGGCTGCGATGGGATGTCCTCGTTAGACCGTATAACCAGCGCGGCTTCGGTATTCCCGATTTTGAATTATATTATTACTCTGCTCAGGCACAGTATGCTTATTTTTGGATATACCAGCCTGGGTACATGCCCCAGATAGCGGCGGAACACTGGCTTGCCCATCGAGTCCCATTAGAAGGGGCACTATATGCCCCCTCTCAGGGTAGAGATCGGACACCGTCCATGGTGATGGGCACTGTGAATGCATGGGCTCGACTGGGAACTATGTTGAACGCAGCCATGTTGTATTCACCGTTGCTGCCGCTTACTCATCCTCCAGACAGGCCCTTGCTGCAAGAGGCTGGTTTCCATAAACTGGCTAAACGTTTAAATGTTGCAACATGGGGTGACCTGTATAATGCAGGAATATTTCGTACACTAGAAAGCCTGGGGTTTGACACACCCCCATCTCCTCTAGACACTTTCCCTTATATTAGGCTGTGCCAGGGACTGAAAGCAATTACCCCTTGACTTCCCTAATGAGCCTCAAGCCTTTGAGCCACTACAACGTATATTGCAGGACGAAACACCCAAGAAACTGGTGTCTACGATTTACAAAGCTGTACATACATTAAGAGAAACACCACCGCTCGCGGCCAAGGCACACTGGGATCGGGAGTTGGGCATAGTAATCAGGGACAAACAATGGGAATTTTGCTTACAACATACTGAACGCGTCTCATCAAGCAGCAGATTCAGAATCATACATTGCAAATTCATACACAGACTTTATTACACTCTAGTCCGCATGCACAGGTTTCATCTGCGTGACACCGACACCTGTGACAGATGTCACGCCCCAGTGGCTGACTTCCTACATTTGGTATGGGAGTGTGAGGGTGTGCAGGCCTACTGGCGTCAGGTATTTGTAGCGATGTCCAAGATGATACATACAGACATAATGCCCTCTCCAATACTTGCTCTGCTGGGGTATGTAGAGCCCATACCAGCGACATACCGTAAATTTATTGCACTGGCACTTCTGGTGGCTAAGAGGAGAGTAGCGTGTAGATGGGGTAGAGGCAGAGCCCCTAAGTTTAAAAATTGGTTACATGATCTCACATACTGTCAGGAACAGATTGCTACGTATTCTGAGCTACTACCGGTCCCCTCCAGGCCGGCTGATATTTGGGCCCCACTGCAGTGTTATCTGTTGGAGACTGACAACCTCCACAATGCAGAAATAACACATTGATCATGGACTACATGCCTTAATGAGGAGGGCCTCTGAACACCCACACTAATGCTTTAACATAATGGAGTTAGAGATAGAATGCAGAACTAAATAGTGTCTAACTGATGATACACTACAAGCCATCCCTCCTAGCCTACAGGGCGCGGCTCAATTTGTCTACTTGTTTGGTTTTTGTCAGATCCCTCTCGTGCATGCGAAGGTGCATAGCTCTGCACTGGATCAACCTGGGGAACTGGTATTACTGAGTAACTACTTTTGCCATATAGACTTTGCATTATAGCACAGCCCATGCTACATGGACGAGGACCTTGTCCAACGGCTCCATAGTTTGTACAGACATGTTTTTTATACTCTGTTGTTAGTCCGGATACATGTGCGCATTGCTGATTATGTACTGTAATGTATGACCATGAATGCACCATTCTTGTTGTTCAACTGACAGATATCAAAAATAAAGTTTAAAAAAAAAAGGGGGGGGTTCACAGTGAGACTAAAGTTTGGTAACCACTGTCGGCAGAATGAGGTGAGGCCTATCAGAGAGCGGACTTGCTTCTGATTCTTGGGAATGGGAGTGTCTAGGATTGTCTGGATTCTGTCGGGTGTGAGCTTTCTTCCTTCTTTTGATAAGAGGTGACCTAAATAGGTCACTTGTGGCTGGCAGAACTGTAATTTCTTTCTTGAAACTTTGTGGCCATTGTCCGCAAGGAAGTGTAGCAGTTGGATGGTGGCTATGACAGCTAATGAAGTGGTGTCCGCTGCAAGAAGGATATCGTCCACATACTGTATCAACACCATTCCGTCCGGCAATTGAACTGCATCTAACTGTCTCTTGAGCGCCTGGCTATAGATGCTCGGGCTCTCGGTGTACCCCTGGGGTGCTCGACAAAATCTAGATGAGCTGGATCTTAGAGTAAATCCGAAGAGATAGCGACTGTCTTAGTGAATGGGTATGGAGACGAAAGCATTTTTAAGATCGATAACAGTGAAAGTGGTAGCAGTTGACGGAATCAGGGTTAGGATGGTGGTGAAGTCAGAAACAACTGGATACTGTGGTACTACTAATAATAATAATAATAAAACATTTATATAGCGCATGGCTGCACAACTGTGTATCCCCACGCTGACTGCCAACAAAACTCACAACGGAAAAAGAACGGATGAGGAGCAGAGAATATTATTGAGGAAAGAGGTAAGTTTTTAGTTTGGCTCTAAAAAGAGTTTCTGAGGGTTCCATTCTTAAATGAACAGGAAGGGCATTCCAGTATTTTACTCCAAGGTAGCGAAAGGAACGGCCACCTATTTTCGCTCTGTGGATACGGGGAATTTTGAATTGTGTCATTCCCGAGGATCTAAGATCTCTGGCCGGGCGATGGATAGTGAGAAGGTTTCTTAGATAGATAGGTCCTTTGTTGTGCGCAATCTTATGGGCGAAGCAAAGGCTTTTAAATTTGTTTCTCTCCCTAACAGGGAGCCAATGCAATTTGGACAAGGCAGATTTGGAAGATGTTCTTCTGGGAAGACCCAGTACCATGCGGGCGGCAGCATTTTGAATGCATTGAAGCTGGTGCAACTGCTTTTGGTTCAGGCCTACTAGGAGAGCGTTTCCGTAGTCCAAATGAGGTGTTATAAGCGCATGTACAATAGTTTTTCTGGCTTTGGTAGGGATGAGATCAATGATTTTTCGCAGAATTTTTAGCGTGCCAATGCATTTACCTATTATTTTGTTGACTTGGGATTTTCCTGAAAGATCCGAGTCAATCATTATCCCTAGATTTTTGACCTTTTCTACAGGGCGGGGGAAGTCGCCCAAAGTTGTAGGCCACCATGCCTGGGACCATATTGAGGTTTTGTTCCCTACCACCAACACCTCCGTTTTATCTCCATTTAAGCGGAGGCAGTTGTTGTCCATCCAAGTGGCGACAGCAGCCATGCAGTCAGAGAAATTGATAGCCAATTTCTGACTATCAGGCGTGAGTTTGAACATGAGCTGGGTGTCGTCAGCGTAACTAACAATGCCCACCCCCAAGTTCTCTACGACTTGAGCCTGGGGCTCCATATAGATGTTGAACAATGTGGGGCTCAAACTAGAGCCCTGTGGAACCCTATAGCTCACGTCACGAGAAGATGATTTGAAGGGTGGGCAATGTATCTGGAATGATCTTTTGGTGAGAAAAGACTTGAACCAAGCCAGAGCCTGGTCCTTCACTCCGATATCCGAAAGTCGGGACAGCAGCGTGGCATGTAGCACAGTATCAAAAGCTGTGCTTAAGTCTAACATGACCAACGCTGCTGTCTCACCCTCGTCCACCATCTTGCGGATGCATTCCGTGGAATACAGAGCAGCTGATTCCGTGGAATAGTCAGGTCTAAAACCTGATTGTGTGGAATGAAGTACATTTTCTGTTTCTAAAAAAGCCATTAGTTGTTTATTGACTATTTTTTCTATTATCTTGGCACATTGTGGCAAGAGGGAGATTGGCCTGAGGTTTTTAAATTGAGTGACCGGAATGTTCGTTTTTTTTTTGAGAGGGATGACTTGTGCTGTTTTCCAAGCCTCTGGAACATAGCATTCTTGGAAAGAAAGGGTTATCATGTGTCTTATTTGATCAATAAGAGCATTTTCCATGATGTCTTTACTTTTTGCTAGAGGACACACATCATTGGGGGAACCTGAGTGGATACTGTTAATAATGCTGATCAGGTTTTCTTTGTCGGGTGTGGTAAATTGAGTGAGGATGGTCTTTTGAGTAGGGGATGTTTCCTTTCCTGATGTAGAGGGTTTAGGGAAAGTAGCGTGAATTTTCTCAACTTTTTCGACAAAGAAATCAGCTATTTGTTCGCATATGTCATTTGAGTATGTGTCCTGCGTATCTAGACTTGTAGTGTCTGTAAGTTCCTTATATATACAGAATACTACTATTTTGTTTACCTCCCGTAGGTCGCAGATAAAGCGATAGGCCGTTCCATCTCCCTCTCCCTGTCTGTTTATGATTGGTAGAATGGGACTATTACAAACATTGCTCACTACCTCTTCCACCACTCCCGCCTCTACGAGTGACTGTATGATTTCGGTCAAGGATTTCTCGCCCTCTGGCGATATCTTGTACTGGGGTATATTTGGTAAGGTTGATCGGGCTGTATAGTCACATGCACTGGGTCGATCATCATTCGTCCTACGTCAGAATCAGCCTTAGCCCATAGATGCAAGGGTAAAATATCTAGTAGGGATGTGTCTGCCTCAGAGATGGGGTACATGTGTTGGGAGGGATGTATGACGTTACAACACATGCTTTTACAACGCATGCCATTACGACGCAGGTTTTACAGCGCAAGTCGTTACAACGACATGCGTTGGGGGGCGCTGGATAGTGTATAGTTTAATTTACTATTCCAACTCCAGTCCCTATGGATAGTAGGGAAGGTGTTGGATAGTAATTAAACTATTCTCTATCCTAGAGCGCCCTCCAGCGTAATTCATTGTAATGACTTGCGTTGTAAAAGTTGCGTCGTAATGGTAGTGCGTTGTAAAAGTTGCGTTGTCAAGGATGTTTCCCGTTGGGAGGGGTTATTTCTCGAGTGTTGGTGATTGTCATGTAAGATGACTCGTACTCCGTCCGGCGAACACCTGATAGTCACACGGAAATGTTTCAGTAGGTCGAGACCCATAATGGCATCTGGGGTGTTGGAGGAGAGAAGGAACGTTGTGTTGATAACATTGTTTTCCAGTTTGAAGGGGATTGGTCTGGACAAAGGGTTGGTGGAGGGCGTACCGTCAAATCCTATAGAGGTTATGTGTGAGCCAGACAAGGGTGCCCGTGGAATCAGTCGTTTGGATAGTGCACTATGTGTTGCTCCTGTGTCTACCAAAAATGGTGACTCTGTGCCCAGGACCTTTGCGGTAACATAAGGGCCTTGCTGGTCAACATAGAGCTCGACTGGATCCCTCCCTTGCCCCAGGCTATCCTATGCAAAGTCATACATATTGTCGTAATCTGTCTGTTGGCACTGGTTCTGTCTAGGGCGGTCAAATGCGTTCACTCTTCCTGGCCTTCCTTCACTAGCTTCACTCGCATACCCTCTTCCATGTCCTCTTCCTCCCTGTTCACGTGGTATTTCTCTCATCCCTCTGCCTCTACTAGCTCCTAATAAGGCTGGGCACTGAGACTCCCAGTGCCCGTATTCTTTGCAGAATGCACATTGGTCTTGTCCCAAGTCCTGTCGTCGTACATACGGTGTCACTGAGTCATTTCTAGGAGGCTGTACTCTAGGGACATTCTGTTGGTAACTTCCTTTATATGGTTTCCGTCCCGTATTCACCCCTTGGAGCTGGGCTATCATTATTCTTTCCTTCAAGTCTTTCTTTTTCTTTTCGGTTGCTCTGTCATTTTCGTTTTTCTGATGCTCATAGTACTGAGCCATTTGGAGTATAGCCGCTGGCTTAGAGGCTGCCCAACAACTTTGGCTGGTCTGTAATTTTTGGGATACCTCCGGTAGTAGTCCTTTTACATAATTCTGCATGAACAAGTGCTGTCCGGTCGCAGTGGACATGTCCTGTCCACTGTAGTCGGAGAACACTGTTTCGAATCGCGAGAAATACTCAGAGACATCCTCTTGTGGTTTCTGGCGGAATGCTGTCACTATGGACCAGTTTATCTTTTTCTCTGGTATTAATGTTTTTCCTTTCTGCACTATTTTGTCGGGGAGGTCCAATATAGCTTTAACTGTTTTTTGGCCAGGATTTCGCTGTTTGTCTAATGTGTTGAGTTGTTCCCAGGTATGGCCAAACAATTCTGAGTGGTTCATCTTCCTAATCTGCTTCCATACATCGGCTGGCAAACATAACCCGAAGAACAAGTCAATGTCAGCAAGTGTCATTATTGTGGACCCCAAAGCGGTACCTAGTTCGGTGTAAAAGGTGGTGGGATTCTTCCATAAATCTTGAAGAGATTTACAGAATGTCAAGATGTCCTGCCTGTCCCATGGCTGGTACACCCAATTGTACACCACCCTCCCTTTAGCGTCCTGATGATTTATGTCATCATGAGTCCCTTGTCCTCTAGGGGAGACCCAATACGGGCCTCTTTTATCGGCATCATGTTGTCGAGTTTCTCCATTGGGGGAGTCACTGGCTTCGATGCTCTGTCTGTATCTATCCACCCTTGGTCTACGAGTTGGCGGAATACTTCTAACGTGGAAAAGAAGAGTTCTTCTACCTCGCTGTCATTCTCGTCTCCTATGTCCACTTTTCTATAAAGAGCCATTAGTCTCGCTGGTCCCTCATCCTGGTATTTCTCTTCATAGGCAGTGAGCGCATAGTAGCAGAAGCGCACAATGAAGAATCGCTTGTGACTCCTGTCATAAGAATTGCATATGTCTGTCACATACTCTTCTGTTTCTCTTCTATTTACAAGGGTTTTGACTATCTCATCAATATTTGCCCTCTCGTGTGTACTTAATCGCAGAATCCTAGGTAACCCTTTTTCTACTGGTCCTACTACCAATAATGCGTTCGTGGATGAGGCACTTGGTGCAAATGGCTCGATTGGAGCGGAAACGATTGTGGCATCTCCGCTGTTACCTTGCTGTTCTTGTTGCTGTACTACGGGTGGTAAGGGGCATAAGGAGGTGGCATATGGATAATCGGAGGACCCATTAAGAGGTCATCGTTTATTCTTTGTTTAGCCGGCAACTCTGGGTACAGAGTTGAAGGCGTTCTAACAGGGCACTGGCCCGATAATTTTGCTTCTTCTCTTTTATCGTTCTCTCTTTCTTTGATATCCTCTTCTAACTTTTTACAGTTCTGGTATGCAGACTTCATGTTTCTTTATCCTGCCTGGCTTCATCTCTTTTCTTTCGTTGTATTGTTTCCTTTCACCAGAGGCCGAAGTTGTCGAGCATGGCTTGCGTGGTTTTCTTTTTAAAGAGCGCTGTTTCTAAGATTTCTATTTTTGCGTGATCGAAAGATCCCGTCAGTGGCCACTGATTTACCCGGTCCTTTCTAGTATATTTGTGCCATAGTTTGCTGTAAGCAACGGTGGCAACTCCATATTTGACATACATGTCCTTGTTACGGGTGCCTTCCGGCGGTGCTGGATGACTGACCTCTAACAAACGGTCCGGTCCAAAACAATCAAACAATTTTGAGAAGACAGGCATGACGTACAAGCGGTCAATATGAATATCTCAATAGGTCGTGGACAAAGGTCCGCACTACCTGTCCTTTGCTGCCTGCAAAGGGGGAATATTCCTATTCTACGCTTGTTTGCAAGCAGGGAATATCTCAATTACTACCAATAACTTCAAAGAGCGGAATACTAGTATTCGAGCAAACAATTTCAATACAAACAAACAATTATTCCCTGTCGCATATCACAACCTTACCCAGACCGTTACGGACAGTTTCTTCGTCGTCCCCTTCCAGCGCCCGTTTGTCCTCTCACTCCAAAGATGCAGTGTTCCCGCCAGGTCCCAGTCAGGACCGTAGGTCACTTGAGAGAGGTCCGTTCGGAACCAGTGAAGTTCGGATGATCGGCTGCCAGACGAGGGTCTCTTTCAGGCAGGTGCACTTTCCCGATCGTTGCAGTCGTTCACTCAGTCATTAGGAACTCGCTACCAGACCCATGTGTCGCTGATGGCCCCCACGTTGGTGCGCCAATTGATGAAAAGCAGCGAGACTCCCAAGAATTTTGATGTCGCTTGGTGCAAACCACCTCTAATTTACCTTAAGATTAGCGATCAAAATAAAGAGGCAGGCGCTGGGAGTTGGAAGTTGAAGAACAAATGTACTGCTCTAGAGGAGAGTACATCACACCCGACACCGGGGCTATCGTCAGGAGGTGCTCTAACTGCATCTCTGAGGCCTGGCCTTTTATATGTTTCTTTCGTCACTTTATTGCATGGTCAAACATTCCTGGTGTTACTTTATTACATAGTGAAACATCCTTGGAATCCCCGCCTTAAGCTAGTTCCCACATAAGTCCAGTAGCAAATATTCACCCACCCCGATCTTACAGATGATCGATATCTCGCATCTGGACATTCTGACAGGATCTAAAACATGTGGGATCGGTCGGATCAAAGGGGTCGGGTCACTGAGTAAATTCCGGCCTCTTTGTTGGTGAGGCAAGTTCTGTCGTTACATGGGCAATAAACTAAGTCTGCAGGGGTCGGTTAGCGCCTGGGGCAGAATTGAGTAGCCAGGTGCAGTGGAGGAGGTTATCAGGGGGGCCTGATTGCACGCAGAGGATGAAAGGACAAGTGGGTTTGGTGCGGGAAGTGGCTCTAGGGTATTGTCATGCTGACATGGTTTTACGACCCCGGTATGTGTGCTCGGGTTCAGTCAGAGCGCGGGGGCGGATGAGGGCAGCTGGGGTGATGTGCAGGTGACCAGCAATGTGGGAAATGGCTGCAGTGACTAAAATGGTTGCCGCTTACGCTCTCGTAGGGGCCTTCATTACACAAGATGGCGCCGGCAATGTTCATATTTATCATCTTATTTGCAGAGTGTACCATAGGTACCCAGGGCATAGGTGTATCCAAGGCCTACCAGGGGCTGCAGCATGTATTATGCCACCCCTGGCTGGCCATCTAAACTGACACCTAGGCTGATCACTCAGTATGGGAAAGGTGGTGCAATCACCCCTTACTTAGATATAGTATATGTATATATACCTTTTATATAGACACATAGTAACCTCTAAGTCACTCCTATGGCAGGCCTTAACAATCCAGGAGGCAGAGTTCTTGGTTTTATGTGAGAGGGTGCCCTAGCATGAGCTGAGTCCCTCTGCAGCTTTCGGAACAATCTCCTTATAGCTGTTCTATGATATAGCCATACCATATATGCTTAAGTGCATTATAATCCTTGCGGTTAATGCTAACTTTGGTTTGGCTTTATCAAAACATGTCGTATAAAATGTCAAACACTTTGGAATACTACCCCCCCCCCCGCCAGTCCTGGCGGCGGGGGTAGCATTCTACCCTTCTAGAGGGAAAAGACATGTATGGTCCTGATTTACCCAGTTAAAGTTAAACAGAGCCTCAGCATCACAAAATGGATGCTGCTGCCACAGACACGAGCCTGACCTCCTGCAGCTGGATGAAACTCCAGCAAGGGAGGCCTGGACAATAGGTTTCCTGTCGAGAGAGGTGCTAGCACCTCCCCAGACACCCTGTAGTGTATTGGGGCAGGGTGGGTTGAATGGAAAGATGCTTTTCCAGACACTGCCTGAAGCACACAAGGTGCTCCATGCATAGCCCGGTTCAAACCAGTTGCTGGGGCACTCCAGCCCCACTCTGGCATTAAACTGGACAAAGGGAAAGGGGTGTAACCACCCCCTTCCCAGGTCCACCCATAGGAAGGACCTAGCAGGTAATCCAAACTCTAAATTCAGTATAAAGATGGGACCTGTGTCCCCAGGTCTTTAGATTATCCTGGAACGAAACTCTGATACGAAACTCTTGGACCTTCGATGTTTTATTTCGACTAGAAGACTTTAGACATCTCCCTTGTGGTCAAGGGGTGAACACCCTGTGCAAACAGGTACCACCAGTAACTTGCCGGTTTGCTTTGTCGATGCTCCTGCCGGAACCCGAAGGCTCAGCGACACAGGAACTGGACTTCCAGACTTTTCTGACTCCGATTCATCTTCGAGACCCGTGATGGACACCAGAGACGTAGGACCGGACACCCTGGACTTCCTGCATTTGGCTAACTGCATCGACTCCTGAGGTAACTCACAGTTGTGCATTGGGGTCCCTGAAGCCTAAGACTCAAGCACCTTTTGCACCAAAGCTCAGCCCTCCACACTCCACGAGTGCCGCGTGGGGCCTGCTCCTGCATTTCAGCTCGACATGTCTTCCCGGTTGCTAGCCCGCCGGCTAGTTAGCCCTCTGAAGACTTCTTTTTGAATTTATACCACTGGCCTGCTTGCTCCAGACTTGCTCCAGCTTCCCTGCAACGGAGAAGCTCCCTAGACCCTCCTGGTCTGACTTGAATCCCATCTTCACTTCCTGCAAGGGTGTGGTTTGCCAAGGCTTGTTGGGTCCAATCCGGATACCAATGCCGCAGTCCACTAGATCCTCTGTTGCATAGCTCGAATTCAGCTCTTGGTTGTCATCGACGCCTCCTGGTCCTCGTGGCTGCAGAGACAAGATTCACATCTTCACCTGAAATCGACTCGACATCGCCTGGTTCCTTCCTGGTGACTGGCTAGTGACCCAGACTCTGTCCCCTCTGCTTTCAGGTTCTTCAGTTCCTTGATCCACCCTTGGATCCACCCGGACACTTTTCATCTGGTCACCTGCAGCACTTCTTTGCAGATCTCCATTGAAACGATCGACAAAACCCGACATAAAAAGGCACCTATGCACCCGGCTTCCCTGGGTGAGGTACCACGAGTACTCCGGTGCTCCCGTGGGTCTTGACTCTCAAAGTGTCCTAGTCTAAAAGGGTTCCATCGTAGTTCACCTAGAAGTGTCCTTAAACTGTATGTTTGTAACTTGTTTGTTTCCCATAGAAAGTAAATTGTAACCCGCGGCTGTGGTTAGACACTACACGTGTCTCCCGTGGGCCTCCTACATCCTAACCTTTGGTGGTACAAAGCAGCCCCAGCGATTCCACAGGCCCCAGGCCTGCTTTCTAACTCTCGCGTGGTTCTGATCCCACTATTTTAGTATATTGTTTGTGAGGCCCCTAGGGCATAACATATACTGTGCAACTTATAGTATGCTAATCAACTTCCTTGTATTGTACTTTTACCTCTGACCTCATAAAGAGTGCAGAGGGGTTGTGTTTAGAATAAATACATATATATTTGATATATACCTTTTGTGGCGTGCATTCATTTGATCATCCAAGAGATAATAATTGGTAAAACAACTTGCTTAACTCGTCTCCAAGTCTTAGCCTGAAGGCTGCTCTCCACAGCTACCACTAGGATAGCTTTCTATAAGGTTGACTTTACAACCTACCATTATTGTGTTTTTATCTAGGAACCTACATCGATATTTCTATTTTATGCCCTTGTACGGTTATAATAAATAATATCCCTATAAAGGCATAGGAATCATATCCATATTTAGTCGTAGCCCATGCAGTCACATTAAGCAAGGCTACTTACCCGAACTCCTAGAAAGCACAACGAGTTCTCTAAACAAACCAAACCTCCAGCAACCTGGGAAATCCCCATTGCTTTTGTTTTGATTTCGTCCTAGAACTCCTGTGAAGCACAGTAAGAACGGCCAGTTCTTAGTGACATCTTTATTGACGTCTTATGTCCAACCTTACGTCAAACTCTGCACCTTTCAGGTATAAATATACCAACGTTGCCCTAAGCAAACACACGGTGGTGGTTTTGGAGCAGAGCAGCTATCTACTTGCCCGAGAGCCCAGCTGATGCGAGAGCCCACAGACGCTGCCCCTCCTCTTTGACGCACTGAGAGAGAC
The DNA here is from genome assembly GCF_964261635.1 of Lissotriton helveticus. NCBI lineage: Eukaryota > Metazoa > Chordata > Amphibia > Caudata > Salamandridae > Lissotriton > Lissotriton helveticus. Next base: position 1,715,270 of record NW_027611659.1, on the reverse strand, counting down.
GCTGTCTTTTCTCCTGCCGAGAAATCCAGCTCCGGTGTTTCCAGATACCTTCGCGGGTTACTGGGATATCCTGAGAGAGATATACAAACCTCCTGCTTTCTATTACCCAGGTACGGAGCTGACTAAAACCTTGGAGAGAATTCTTGAGTCAGATTCTTGGCAAAACCAACTTAACTTAAAACTGCTACTTACTTACTTCTTCCCACGTATCAGGCTTAGGTCAGGTACAACGGGGTAGGCGTATTTAGAAGCACCAGTTGAGTACGTTAGTCAATGTATGTATATATTTTATTTATTTTAAAGTATCTTATGGCTAAGAAACCATATCAATGCTTTTACAGTATTATTTCTTAATCCTCCTTTTACTGTACGCACTTTACTTTACCATGAGTATTGCAATTGTGGCAATTCATTTCTCTTGCATGAGAAAAAAGACTGCTCAATAAATTACACCTTTTATTGAAAACGCCCGTCTCTCTATTCTTTGCAATCTGGTGAAACTAAGTATGCACACTTGACTGAGTGAAATAGCTGTCTATTGTTTTCACACGACTCTAGAGATACACTCTTATTCTGAGGGAGCAAAGTTGTCATGTTATGTGGTTGTCAGAAGCTAATCCCTTCTTGTCTATCCAGGGAGGTTAAACTCCTCCTCGTTTATTCGAGAAAGTTTCTAGTGACCTCTGAGCTAGCTGGCAAAACTTAAGTCTAATATAGTCAGTAGTGACCTAGTCGACCTCAGTCCTACATCTACACTGCTGAATATATTAATCCAATGCACAGAGCCTATTGGGAATATAGGAACTACACTACATGGCGCCCAACGTTTGGTAAGGCGATAAATCTAACGCAAGACGTTAGAGTAACTCAGTCGTGCTTTTTCACACAGACCCTTTTTCACCGTAAATACTCCAAGAGACGTCTGGAGAGGGTAAAAGGTTAAAATACGACCGAAATTAGTAGGACGAGATTCCTATGTATAGTTTTTGGTTTAATCAACGTTGAAGGATACAGTGTTTCAAAATATTGTGCACCTAATCTTTGTTTCCTTGAAACTTGATCTGCATATTAAAAAGACTTTCTGTCAGTAAAATGCCTAATGGGGACGAAGAAAGAGATGCTACAGCGTCTCAACTGTTGTTGGAAGACACAACTCTCCAACAGAATGACCCGAATGCTATACTCATTCCGGTCAACATAGGAAGAACTATAACTATTAAACTTATAGAAAACGGACTGACATCACGAGGTGGTATAGTCATATTCGTGATAGAGGCCCATGAACATCGGCAGACAGAGGTATTCTATTCATGGATAAACTTTCCAGCAGCAAATGCTGTCACACACGACTTCCACTATTACAAAATAGAGGAACCTCCGGAAGAGTACACCCCTTTCGAGGAGGTGAAAATCCCATTAAATTACCAAGAGCACCTGCTCTGGTTTAAAGGCGCCCTAAAACATCAAAATCACATCACCAGGCTCGGTCCACTAGGTAGACCAGGAGCAACGTGGCCGGTTCTAGCCAGCTACACACCACATCCAGACATAGAAAAAATGTCAGACCGGGAACTATTAGCACAGCTAAAACAACTGATTAAAATACATAGACAATTAGTCCAATATGTAATGCGGACGACAACAGTCCAACCAGCAATTAACATTCCACAGCTGACCCCTCATCAGGGGAACACAAACAAAATTACACCAGAGAACATACAATCATGTCTGGGTAAAGTACCCGCAAAACGGGAACAAATTCCATTCTGGTTAGCACAAAAAATAACTCAAATAGAGGCAGTATTTCCGGATACTACCCCTACTGAGAAACACAGAATTCTGACTATCTGTCTTCCAATGGGGATCGCACCACATGTGGAGTACTGTGACACTTGGGGCACAGTCTTTGCTTCCATTTACACAAAAACACATGGTGTTCCGTCCATGGCGGTAATACCAGATGTGCTAAGACAGATTCAAAATGAATACGGTCGAGAACCTGCTTTAACTCTGGGTATGAAACTACTGAAAGACTTCAAGCAGGTCTCGGCTATATTATTAGCCAACATAAAAGGAGAAGCAGCATCTGTGGCGATCCGCCAGAAATTGAAAGAAACAGATATAGCAGAACAACCATTTGAACTTGCCAGAATCATAGAAAAATCTTATGAAGAACTAGAAAGAGATAGTTTGGGTGGGAAACCAGTAAAACCCCAACTAACTGAAAATCCTGAAAAGATATTCATTAAAAATAATCTAAACACTCCAAAAAAGAGCTGGGATGGAAATAAACAATCCACTCCTAAAGAAACAAGCATTGGCATAGCCAATAGGTCTCGCCTTTGGGACCTTATAAGTGTTTAGCCATGCAGCAGTTGATGTTGTTGCACCAAGGATATTGTGCTGCATAACTAAATACTTATAAGGTCCCAAAAGCGAGACCTATTGGCTATGCCAACGCTTGGTGGTATTGGTAGTATTGGTGGTGGTATTGGTAGTGTTGGTGGTGGTGGTGGTACTGGTAGTACTGGTGGTGGTGGTACTGGTAGTATTGGTGGTGGTGGTACTGGTAGTGGTAGTATTGGTGGTGGTGGTACTGGTAGTGGTAGTACTGGTGGTGGTGGTACTGATAGTGGCAGTATTGGTGGTGGTGGTGGTACTGGTAGTGGTAGTATTAGTGGTAGTGGTGGTACTGGTGGTGGTGGTACTGGTGGTGGTAGTACTGGTAGTGGTAGTATTGGTAGTGGTAGTACTGGTGGTGGTGGTACTGGTGGTGGTAGTACTGGTGGTGGTGGTACTGGTGGTGGTGGTAGTGGTAGTACTGGTAGTACTGGTGGTCGTGGTACTGGTAGTACTGGTGGTGGTGGTAGTGGTAGTACTGGTGGCTGTAGTACTGGTAGTACTGGTGGTGGTGGTACTGGTAGTGGTAATACTGGTGGTGGTGGTGGTACTGGTAGTACTGGTGGTGGTAGTACTGGTGCTGGTGGTACTGGTACTGGTGGTGGTAGTAGTGGTACTGGTAGTACTGGTAGTACTGGTAGTGGTAGTACTGGTAGTGGTAGTACTGGTGGTGGTGGTACTGGTAGTACTGGTGGTGGTGGTGGTAGTACTGGTAGTGGTGGTAGTGGTAGTACTGGTGGCTGTAGTAGTGGTAGTACTGGTGGTGGTAGTACTGGTAGTACTGGTGGTGGTAGTACTGGTGGTGGTGGTACTGGTAGTGGTAGTACTGGTGGTGGTGGTACTGGTAGTACTGGTGGTGGTGGTACTGGTAGTACTGGTGGTGGTGGTACTGGTAGTGGTAGTAGTGGTAGTACTGTAGGTGGTGGTACTGGTGGTGCTAGTACTGGTGGTGGTAGCACTGGTGGGGGTAGTACTGGTGGTGATAGTACTGGTGGTGGTGGTACTGGTGGTGGTAGTACTGGTGGTGGTAGTACTGGTGGTGGTGGTACTGGTGGTGGTAGAACTGGTAGTGGTGGTACTGGTGGTGGTGGTACTGGTAGTGGTAGTACTGGTGGTACTGGTGGTGGTGGTACTGGTGGTGGTGGTACTGGTGGTGGTAGTACTGGTGGTGGTGGTACTGGTGGTGGTGGTACTGGTGGTGGTGGTACTGGTAGTGGTAGTACTGGTAGTGGTAGTACTGGTGGTCGTGGTACTAGTGGTGGTGGTAGTAGTAGTACTGGTGGCTGTAGTACTGGTAGTACTGGTGGTGGTGGTACTGGTAGTGGTAATACTGGTGGTAGTGGTGGTACTGGTAGTACTGGTGGTGGCAGTACTGGTGGTGGTGGTACTGGTACTGGTGGTGGTGGTAGTGGTACTGGTAGTACTGGTAGTGGTAGTACTGGTAGTGGTAGTACTGGTGGTGGTGGTACTGGTAGTACTGGTGGTGGTGGTAGTACTGGTAGTGGTAGTACTGGTGGCTGTAGTAGTGGTAGTACTGGTGGTGGTAGTACTGGTGGTGGTAGTACTGGTAGTACTGGTGGTGGTAGTACTGGTAGTACTGGTGGTGGTGGTGGTGGTACTGGTAGTGGTAGTACTGATGGTGGTGGTACTGGTAATGGTAGTACTGGTGGTGGTGGTTGTGAGAAGTTGGCCTGGTATATGATGCTCACTAGTTCTAGTGATCACCTTGTACCATGCCAAGCAACCCTTATGGTGCAGGTTGTAAAGTCAACCTTATAGACAAGCTATCCTAGGGGTAGCATGGACAAAGCAGTCTTAGGCTAAACTCTGTAAAGGCATGTGAAGCAAGCTGTTTTACCATACACAATCCCCTTGAATACCAAATGAAAGGACACCACACAGATATATATTGAAAATATATATAGATTTATTTCTACAATTATCCCCTATAGTCTTTATGAGCACAGAAGCAAATGCGTTAAAACAAAACACAGTTTAAATATACAAAAGTTGCACAATTATGGATGAGCCCTAGGGGCCACCTAAACCATATACTAAAATAGTGGTATAAGAACCACTATGGGGAAAGTGAAGAGGCCTAGGGCCTGGGGAATTGCTGGAGCTATTCAAGACTAGCAATGATGAAGTCGGGAAAGGCCTGCGGGACTCGGGTGCAGTGCGGAAAGTGCACGCATGTACCAATGCAATGTCAATGGTGAGTAAAAGTTACAAAGTTAGTTATTAAGGAACCTTCCGAGTGACCTAGAAGGATGAAACTTTAGACACAGACACTAGAGGTGTGTACCAGTGTGGGAACAACGGCGTTGCTGAGTTACCTCACCCCCAGGAAGCGGGTGCACAGGGTCGAAGTAGTGTTGGGTTATGTCACGCAGGTCGATGGTGCTTGGAGCTGAAGATGCTGCAGGCGGCTCGATGTGAAGAGTTCCGGTGGATCCAAGGGTGGATCTGAAGAGGTGAAGACCTGAAAGCAGAGGGGACAATGTTCAAAGTCACTAGCCAGTGACTACCGTGGAACTAGGAAGGAACCAGGCGATGTCGGGTGCAAACAGGCGATGTCATGAAGATTGTCTCTGCAGCCATGTGGACACGAAGAGGTCAACGATGTCCAGGCATTGGTCACGAGCTGTCCCACAAAGTTTCTCGCTGATGGCGGTGTCGGCAACTTGATTGAAGCAAACAGGCCTTGGCTAAAGCAAGCCACGCAGGAAGGGATTCAAGCTTCTCACTCAGACCAGCAAGGTCAGAGCGGGTGCTCCTTTTCAGGGGAGCAAGGGCCAGTCTGGAGCAACCAGACCAGCGGTGTAGTTTGTCGTTTTCGTCGCCAAGATGGCCGCTAGCTACGTGGCAAGTGGCCAGGATGGCGCAACAAGTGGCACAGTGCAAAAGGGCCCCACGCAGATCGTGGAGATGCTGGGGGGCTGCTCTTCGGTGCAAGGGCTGCTCGAGGTTGAGGCTTCTCAAACCCTAAAGCACAGCATCGAGGGTGCCTCTGATGCTGTGCAGTCAGCTTCTCGGGGGTCTTCCAAGAGGTCCGGTCCCACGTCTCTCGGTGCCTCCACGGGTCCCTTCTTTGCAGGGACTGTGGATCAGGCTGTGAGAAGTCTGAGAGTCTGGGTCTTGTCAGGCTCTGGGCTCGGGCTCCGGCAAGAGGCGGCGGCAAAGCAGACGTCGAGTTGCTGGATGGTGCCTGTGTTCACAGGGTGGCCACTCCTAGGCCACAAGGGAGATGCTCTTCAGTCTTCTGTGCAGCAGAATGTCGAAGTCCAGTCGTCTTTTTAGTTTCAAGTTGATTCAGGATGATCTGAAGTCTCAGGACACAGCGCCCACTCTTATTCGAATCTGGGGGGCCGGATCACCTACTAGGTCCCTCCTCTGGGTGGGACCAGGAAGGGGAGTGGTTACACCCCCTTTCCTTTGTTCAGTTCGCGCCAGGACTGGGGCTGGAAAGCCCCAGCACCGGTTTGAACTGGCCTATACACAGGGACACCTTGTGTGCCCCAGGAATGTCTGATTCTATTCAGCCCTGTCCTACCCAATACACAAAATCCTGTCTTGGGTGGTGCTAGCACCTCCCAAGGCAGGAAACCCTTTGTCCAAGCTGCCCTCGCTGGAAGGACTCCCAGCAACAGGAGGTCAGACTTGTGTCTGTAGTGGCAGCATCCATTTTGTGATGCTGAGGCTCTGTTTAACTTTAACCGGTGTTCAGGTTAGGTACATGTCGTGTCCCTTTAGAAGGGTGGAATTCTACCCCCGTCTCCAGAATTGGCAAGGGGGTAGTATTCCAATTCGTATGACACCTTACTCGACATGTTTTGATAAAGCCAAACCTAAGATAGCATTTAACCGGGAGGATTATAATGCACTTAAGAGTATATGGTATGGCGGTATCATGAAACAGCTAAACGACATGGTTCCAAAAGCTGCAGACAGGCTCAGCTCATGCCAGTGCACCATCTCACATATTTCCAAGCACTCTGCCTCCAGGATTGATGAGGCCTTCCATAGGAGTGGCTGATAGGAATATATGTGTCCATTTTAGGTTAGGTATAGGCATACTACACCTAAGTAAGGGGTGGTTACACCGACTTACCCCAGCTGAGTGATCAGCCAGTTGTGTCAAATATGGAGGCCAGGCCAGGGGTGGCACAATACGTGCTGCAGCCCCTGGTAGGCCTTGGAAGCACCTATGCCCTGGGTACCTGGGTACACTGTTACAGGGGCAAATAAGGTGAACCAGTTCCAATTTCGTTATGCACCTAAAGTGCATAGGTAACAATTTATAGAGAGAACAGCAGGCTGTGGGTCTGATTAGCAGGCCCACAGCCACATTAAGTCATAAACCAGTGAAGCAAAAAGCAAAATTTTGGGGTGACCATAGGATAGCAGACCCTACTCTCCTACAGTGGTACTGGTAGTACTAGTGGTGGTGGTACTGGTAGTGGTAGTAGTGGTAGTACTGGAGGTGGTAGTACAGGTGGTGCTAGTACTGGTGGTGGTAGTACTGGTGGTGGTAGTACTGGTGGTGATAGTACTGGTGGTGGTGGTACTGGTGGTGGTAGTACTGGTGGTGGTAGTACTGGTGGTGGTGGTACTAGTGGTGGTAGTACTGGTAGTGGTGGTACTGGTGGTGGTGGTACTGGTAGTGGTAGTACTGGTGGTAGTGGTGGTACTGGTGGTGGTGGTACTGGTGGTGGTGGTACTGGTGGTGGTGGTACTGGTGATGGTAGTACTGGTAGTGGTAGTATTGGTAGTGGTAGTACTGGTGGTGGTGGTACTGGTGGTGGTAGTACTGGTGGTGGTAGTACTGGTGGTGGTGGTACTGGTAGTGGTAGTACTGGTGGTTGTGGTACTGGTAGTACAGGTGGTGGTGGTAGTACTGGTGGCTGTAGTACTGGTAGTACTGGTGGTGGTGGTACTGGTAGTGGTAGTACTTGTGGTGGTGGTGGTGGTGGTATTGGTAGTACTGGTGGTGGTGGTAGTGGTACTGGTAGTACTGGTAGTGGTAGTACTGGAAGTGGTACTACTGGTAGTGGTAGTACTGGTGGTGGTGGTGGTAGTAGTGGTAGTGTTAGTGGTAGTACTTGTGGCTGTAGTAGTGGTAGTACTGGGGGCTGTAGTAGTGGTAGTACTGGTGGTAGTAGTACTGGTGGAGGTAGTACTGGTAGTACTGGTGGTGGTAGTACTGGTAGTACTGGTGATGGTGGTGGTACTGGTAGTGGTAGTACTGGTGGTGGTGGTACTGGTAGTGGTAGTACTGGTGGACGTGGTACTGGTAGTACAGGTGGTGGTGGTAGTGGTAGTACTGGTGGCTGTAGTACTGGTAGTACTGGTGGTGGTGGTGGTGGTACTGGTAGTGGTAGTACTGGTGGTGGTGTTACTGGTAGTGGTAGTACTGGTGGTCGTGGTACTGGTAGTACTGGTGGTGGTGGTAGTGGTAGTACTGGTGGCTGTAGTACTGGTAGTACTGGTGGTGGTGGTGGTACTGGTAGTGGTAGTACTGGTGGTGGTGGTGGTGGTACTGGTAGTACTGGTGGTGGTGGTAGTGGTACTGGTAGTACTGTGGTAAATAAATAATTAATTACCGGTACTATTTTTCTATGCATTAACTGGAACAGATAGCTCAATAAATAAGAGGCAGGATCCGTGGTATCTGAGTCGAATAGGCTTTAATCAGATGGCTCGAGCCAATGGACCATCGGGTTCCATCACCTGCAAAGGTTCAGGAAGGGACAGACACAGGACAAAGGGAAGTAAAAGCCTAATGTCATATTAACATCATACAGTATATATAGTAAAACAGTACAATTGCATTGAATACAGTAGGCGTAACAAGTGACAAACGAAAGATAAGAACATATGGGCGTAAAGAGAAGGCGTGCACAGGGCGTGCACGAAGACATGTGATGTAAACGTCACAGAAGTGTCATAAGTGGGTGGATACATGGAGGGGGCTACCTGGGCAGCTGGAACCTTTAACCTACTGGTGCGCGCAAACAGGCCATGACGTGTAACTGGGGAGAGCTGGGGGCTCTGACTTCTGGCACTAGAAGAGGAGACTAAAGTCTGGGATGTCAGGACGACATGTACTTATAGCATATCTGATATCTGGTGTTTGGAGAACATGTTGCTTGAATCTAAATGTCATCAGGGCAAAGGCTACTTGTCACTAAGGCTAGTGCATGCATATATTTCTTAGTGTATTGCGTGTGCTATGAATCTTTTATGGATATTAATTCAGTAATTCTCTTGCATGGAGACAGGAAGACTAGACTATAGATGAAGATGTTTATACGGTTCGTTAGCTTAGGAATGTGAAGCCGGGGAGCTGAACTGATAACTAGAGGCATAACATATTCTTGGCAGACAGGCAGGCAGGCCAGGCCGGGCACCGCGCTGCTTGGCAGGGAGTAAGTGAAGGGTCAGGGATGCGGGAGGGGCTGCATCGCTCCTCGGAGTGGTTTCAGGAGACTTGAGGCTCGAATCTGGTGTCCAGGCCCTGTAAGACCTAGAAACGGGTGCAACTCGACGATTTAACGTGCACAATGTAAAACGTTGGCAACATAGGCCTAAAAGCCTAATTCACGTTGCTTTCAGGAAGACTGGATAACTGGCATACTAACGTTGGACACAACTATAATTGCGTCTTTATTCGGTCAAAGGGGGTAAATATGCGTATTAATCATGCACATATAACATATGATGGGGAACACGTAGGGACACATGACAGGGCAAAATTCAATTTTCCTCATTCCCTCCTTGTTCCCTACGTTTCCTTCAGGAAACATCAATATTCATGAGACCATCTATCTGTTCATACAGCATCATTTGCTCGTCTCTTATTTTCTGGGAATGGGACTTAGGACTTGGAATATAAGAGGTAGCGCACAAGCCGCAAATCGCAGGGCCACATTGTAAACATAGGCAACAACTGAATATGATCATTACTACTATTCCTAGGAATGACAATACTTTCCATCCCCAAGCAGATATTATACTCCAGAGCCAACCGGACCATGTCCAGGTGCCTGGATTCTGGTGTAGCTGATGGGCTATTTTATGAAGTCTGGTTATAGCTGAATAAACAGACGGTGCGTTATTAGGAATGAAAATGCAACAACTCGATCCGATGACTCTACAAGCTCCGCCCCTATCGGCCAGTATGACGTCAAGAACGAGGCGGTTCTGAAGAACAACAAATCTCATAGCAGACTGCTCTTCTGTTAAGTTACCTAGAGCGGAAGTAGTCTCATTCACTACTGCTTCGAGGGTTCTGGTTAACCTACGTATTAATTTACTATTCTGGATAGGTCTTATGAAGAAAAAGAAACCTTTATTGAAGTCTGTATACTGTTCTAATGCAGTTTCAGTCTGATCGACAATTGGGGACTCGATCTCCCTTCTATGTCTGACGTGTACTAGATGTGTATTTCTGTGATAATCGGATGGGGCTAGAAAAACGGGTGGCAGTAGGAAGGCAATGTAACATGTTCCATCCCAATCTAGGGGCAGACGTACATATGCGGTCTGACCACATACAAAATATGAATGACGTGAGGCTTTGAAAGTAGATTTCCCACTGTCACTATACTCGACCACAGTAGTACAATCACTGTGTCCTAGATGTACTAACCCATTCTTTCTAACACATAATTCGCCTTTCACTGGTAGAACTGTTATAGCAGGCAAATCTGGAGTAGTCTCGGACTGAACATTCAAAACCATGAAATTGGAGGAATAATTACCTAGATCATATACTTCATTTTCTAGATCTAACCCTGTCCTATGGGAAAGACCTTCCTTGTCTGGGAAACATGTTCTATTCAAAAGGGACTTATCGTCTAGGGATGATGTTAACGTAAACCATGCTCCACACGAACCATTGTGTGAGAACGGATAGGGAAAGAGTGGCAGAACTCCCTTCGGTGTCTGGAAAGGGGGGAGTCGACCACACATCCAACAATTAGTGGCATTGCTAGTCTGGTGTGAATAGTGTAACATTCGAATAAAAGTATTGTTGCGCATGGCAAGTCGATAGGATAACTCGTGAGGAGGTAGTTCACTAAAAGTGTGCTCTACTGTATCATTAGAAGAAGTGTGTACATGCGAATCAAGAGGAGGAAAAAATACATGTAAAACGTAACTTATACATGTGATCGTAAGACTCAGAAATAACATAAACAATAACGTAATAACACATCTGCTTCACAGGTTTTTACAATAACGTATTTTCTTGGAGTCTCGTCTAACTCTCTCACTATGGGGGTCTATCTCATACATGTCAGGAACCTGTCTAACCGCTTCACCCGAGAGGGACTTAAACAATTAAACTGTCTGACTTGCTAGACCTCAATTTTATTTTATACTCCTGCTGCGGAGTTTTCTCTAACAGGGGAAGTTTAGAGTCAGTATCGGGGCAGTCCTTGAAAAAAGTCTTTGGACGGAGTCCATGAAAACGCTTAACATGACTGGAGTGGAGCCATCCCTTGCGGCCCTCCACTTTGACGGCGGTCCTTGTGGTCATCAGAACAAGCTTCGGCTCTTTCCAGCGGGGCTCCAGCGGACTTGAACGATCAAAGTTCCTCACTAGAACGAGGTCGCCTGGAATGACCTCGTGCGGTTTCACTTGGGTGTTGTCTGGAAAAGCAGCCGCGACCTGTGAACGACAAGAGAGTAGTGCAGACATCAAGGAAGCTAGGTAATCTGTCAGCATATTACTGTCAACATCAGTAATTTTACGTGGCATAGGTGTACCCCACATGTTCGGGGGACGACCGAATACAACCTCGAAAGGGGACAGACCTGAACGGGAGTGAGCGACCATTCTCATGTAAAAAAGGGCGACTGGCAGGGCTACCATCCAATCTACACCTTTCTCGGCACAGACCTTTGCAATGCGGATTTTCAGAGTCTGATTATGTCTCTCGACGAGGCCAGCTGCCTCGGGATGTCGCACACAGTGGAACTTCCACTGGTACCCTAACAGAAGAGATACTTGTTTCATGAGTTCGGATGAGAATGGCTGGCCGTTGTCTGAATACACGACCCTGGGCAAACCATAGCGTGGGAAAAACTCACGAACCAACTGCCTGGCAGTGTAATCTGGGACTGGATAAGCTTCGGTCCATCTGGACAAAGCGCATACTACTACGAGGACATACTTGAAACCTCGACATCGATCCATCTGAATATAATCCATCTGGAGGACTTCAAAAGGGTGGTCAGGAGGATGGAATCCACCTTGTTCCACCGGAACACCTTTACCTGGATTGAACTGACAACAGATCATGCAGGTACGTACTTTCTGTTTGGCTGCTGCTCGTAAATGCTTGTTAAACCAAAGGTTCTGGATGCTGTCTAACATGGCCTTTTCTCCTAAATGTGCTGGACTATGTGCGGTGTTAATAATGACTTGAACCATAGAGTCGGGGAGAAACCATGTGGCTTTTCCCTTCGTCAACCATCCCTGATCTGTCTGGACCCCTCCTTGTTCAGACCATTTCTTGATTTCGTCTGGGGTAGCATGTGACTGTATGTCTAGTACGTCTTGTGTAGGATCCTTGACTGTCATACAAGTCGTCTGATCTGGAACATCTGTCTTTGTCATGTTAACTAGAACGTCTGGAGTCTGAGCTGTAAGCTTGGCTGTTCGATCTGCTAGATCGTTACCTTGGGAAATGGCGTCAGTGGCTTTCGTATGTGCTTTGCACTTCATAATGGCAATGGCTTTTGGTAAATGTATTGCTTCTAAAAGAGCTTGAATGAGGGGGCCATGCTGAATCTTGGCTCCATGAGAGGTCATGAAACCTCTTTCTTGCCAGAGGACTCCAAAGTCGTGAACGACTCCGAATGCATAACGTGAATCTGTATATATGTTTACTTTCAGGTTTTTGGCTCGTATGCAGGCTTGGGTCAGAGCAATGAGCTCTGCTGCTTGAGCAGACAGGGTGTCAATACGATGTGTTTCTATAACTTCAGTTACAGTAGTCACTGCATACGCGGCTACTAACTCTCCTGTACTTGTTCTCATACATGAACCATCCACATAAAGTGTCAGGTCTGGGTCAGGTAATGCAATGTCTGTCAAGTCTTGTCTTGGCTTTGTCATGGTGTTAATAACTTCCACACAGTCATGTGTGGCAGGGTTTGATGTAATCGAGGGTAACAGTGTAGCAGGGTTTAAAATGTTGCAGCGTCTGATTTCTATATGTGGCTGAAACAGTGTCAGTTCATATCCTGTTAAACGTGCTATTGTCAGGTGCTGAGTCTGTGTTCGGTTTAAAAGAACTTCCACGGAGTGTGGAACTTGTACTGTCAGGGAGTGTCCTAACACTATGGAATCACTTTGTCTGATAGCTAAAGCTGTGGCTGCAACTGACTTGAGGCACACAGGCAAAGCCTGGGCTACTGGATCTAATGTGCTAGAAAAATAAGCACAAGGCTTGTGTTGTCCTGCTTGATCTTGTGTGAGAACAGACAATGCTGTACCATCACGTTCAGTGACAAAAAGTGTAAAAGGCTTACTGTAGTTCGGTGTCGCTAATACAGGTGCGTTACATAAAGCTTTCTTTAACTCATTAAAAACAAGTGTATGTTCCTGGGTCCAAGGGAGGACAGTCGATGTGGCTGCCTCCTGTGTCGTTAACTGTATCAGTGGTTTGGCTAGATATGCGTATTGAGGAATCCATTGTCTGCAGTAAGAAGTGAGGCCGATAAAAGCTCGTACCTCCTTCTGTGTCTTGGGCTGTGGAAGATGTGCTATTAACTGGATACGGTCTGGTGTCAACTGTCTACCCCTCTTGGACAGTAAGTGTCCAAGGTATACCACTTGCTGGACACAGAACTGCAGTTTGGAAGGGGACACCTTGTGCCCCATGTCTGCCAGGAAATACAAGACTGTCAGTGACGCACATTCGCAGTCACGTTCTGTACGGGCTGTGATCAATAGATCATCGACATACTGGAGCAGGGCAGTGTCAGTTGGCATGTGAATACTGTCTAGTTGTCTTTTAAGTGCTTGACTGTAAATACTAGGACTTTCTGTGAAACCTTGAGGTGCTCGTGTGAATTTATAGCTTCTTCCATTTAAACAGAATCCGAAAAGAAACTGGCTGTCTGGATGAATGGGGACACTAAAGAATGCGTTCTTGAGATCAATAACAGTAAAGAACGTAGCTTCAGATTCAATGGCAGTCAATAGGGAAGAAATATCTGGAACCACTGGGTACTGGGGTATGATACATTTATTGAGTTCTCGGAGGTCAATCACTAATCGATAAACTGGAGGTGCATTTGGGTCAGTACGTTTAAGAATCGGAATGATAGGAGAATTACATACATTGGAGTCAGTTTCTACAACTACTCCTTGAGCAATGAGCTCGTCAATAATTTTCGATAAGGCTGCTACAGCCTCAGGGGGTAACTTGTACTGTCGGATTCGTGTTAATACAACACCTGGTTTCAGAGTAACACGATATGGTGTAATGTGCATACAACCTACATCAGTTGGACCTTGCGCCCATAAATGCTGTGGTACATTCAGTAATCTTGGATCAAAATCACGTAACACAAAATGACCTTTAAAATCACGTAAAAACAATCTCACTCCTTCCGGAGAGCAGCATATTACGGCACCTAACTCTTTCAATGTTTTAATACCCAGTACATTTTCAGGACAGGATTTCGTAAGCAACAAGTCTGTAGTTCGGGACAATGGACCAACTTCTAGGGAAACTGGTTTCGATATTTCATTAACAATCGGCTTTCCTGAAAATCCCAGGGAAACATTTCTTGAGCCTGAGAGTGGAGCCCCTGGAACCTCGTCATGACTGATGGTAGTCCTACTTGCCCCTGTATCAATCAGAAACTTTCTGTCTTTCCCTAATACTTGACTGTGTACATAGGGACCCTCTTGGTCTACAGGAATCTCGATGAGAGGCAAGCCAACTTCCCTCTCTAGGCTATATCATGAATACTGCTGATATTCTGGATAATCAGACTGTGCGTACTGGTACATCTGCTGTGTAACGTGTTGTGTGGCAGCTATAGGCTGCGGTACTGTAACTGACTGTTGTGCGTTCTGCGGCGGTTGCTTATTTTGCGGAACATGTTCCTGTCTAGGAGGACTCGGTCTCTCTTTCGTCTTACCTGTAGCTATGTTATGTTTCAGAACTGCACATTCGTTTATATAATGACCTGGCTGTTTACAGTAATTGCATGTCCCTTTAACGGGAGCTGCAGAATCACTAGTTTGATTCGTACCCCTCTTCTGACTATCTTGTGGAACGGACTGTGCAACTAGTACTTTCATTTTCGTGTTTTTCATACGTCTTTTTTCGTGTTCTTGCTCTTCCCTGATTCTGTTCTGGTGATACTGTAACATCTGTAGCATTTGGGACGGGGTATTAGCTTGCCATGTACTCTCGACTTTCAATACTCGATTCTTGACTTGTGGTAAAGAATTCTCAACTAGTTTGGTAACAAAAAGATGTGGATACGACTCACTACTTGTTTTCAGACCGCTATTAATAATGAAACATTTCTCGAATCTGGAATAAAAATCACTAGTGTCTTCGTCCTGTTTCTGTTTACAGGCTGAGATGGCCTCCCAGTCTTCCTTTTTCGTGGCTAGTAATCTTGGCAAGACTTGTATTAACAGTTCGGGCAATTCTTTGGCTTTATCCCCAAGACCAGTACCTGGGACTCGTGTATTATCTTCGTTCTCTAACGCGGTCCAGTCAATCTTTTTCTCTCCCACCTCCCATTCTTTTTCTTTGAGTTTTTCATATATGCCCGCAGGCAACAGGACCTTTAACATTTTGATGATATCAGGATACGTGTATTCTCCCATACGGAGCATGTCTTTTAATTCACGGTGGAACCCTGCTGGATCTTTATCGTGACAGGGCACTAACTTTTTCATTTCTAGTAGCTCTATTTTCGTTATAGGGGTGTAAACAAATATTCGTTTGAGCTCACCCCCCGTTCCTTTAACAGGATGTACTTCTCGCAACGGATTCTGTCTATCTATGTAGAATGGGGGTGAAACAGAAACAAAATGCGGAGTCAGGAACGTTCTGTATTTGTGGCGTTGTTCTAAAATGACACTAATTAAATCGGTACCTAGACCTTTCCATCAGTTTAGGAGTAACTCGTTCAATACATTATATAAAGGACCTGGATCAGAATGCTGACTCTCGTACAGTGTAATAAGGTGCTGGATCATGTACATACCCACCAGTCGCTGCTCGGCTGGCGGAAGCTTCAGAATAATTGGAGCCACTACTTCGTCTGAAAACGTGGTAGAATCACTAGTCCATCGGACTGCTGATCGGGCGAGTTCTTGTTCATGCATGGTACTAAGTTTACTGTAACCAATCCGTAATTTCAGAACTTTGTCGGTAGCCTGGAATACTTGTTCAAGAGAACACTGTTCTGGTACGGGAGGAGGAAAAGCTTTCTTGTAGTCTAGGCGTGTGTGTCTATCAGAAGGTCTCGTCCTACCTACATACGCTATTCTGGTGGGATTCTCGGTGTCTACATCTTCGTCTGAAGAGTCATTTTCTTTCTCTGCTATTATTCTTGCTTTCTCCCTCTCGTGTATCCCTATAATTTCTTTACTAATCTTTCTGTACATGGTTTCTATACTATTCTGTGTCTTGTGTTTTCCTTCTGCTATATTGTCACTCCATCTGGTCAGGACTCTCATCTCTTCTGGATTTTTATCAGGATGATCCTGTTCTCTTATTAAACAATTTATTAAAAATTGCAAAATCATGCCTTGAATCTCGACTTTTCTGTGTACCATAGCTTCGTGAATACTTTCTGGTTTCTCCCCTGTTCGGATGAAATGATATATTCTGTCTAGATGTTCTTTCATATTTGATATGGTAACCAAGAAGCTTGCAACTCGTCGTAAGCGTATGGAATATATTATCATACTATCTTCACCTGGTACTGGATCATATCTACAATCAGATCCGCACTCGTTGAAATACTTTCTGAGGGCTTCGTACGTAGTCACTTTCGGGGTACGTTGTAACGCTGCATCTCTCAGCGTCAGGCGTTTTGTTTGAGGCGGGGTGATAGGAATACCTCCCCCTGCCCCTCCTGAACTGGAATCGTCAATTAATACTGAATGTGCGGCTACTGGTAACGTGACTGGTAAAGCAGGCGTACCTAAAGTGGGTTGGTCCTGGGGTACTGGCACATGGACAGGATTCCCGGGACCAACGGCTGGAGGCACAGTAATTACATTATCAACAGGGTGCTGAGATTGAACAGGCGGGGTAGGATTCGTATTTGCATATTCTGGGACAGTTTCATCTAAATAGGAAGAAAGAAAAATTTCAGCTGCAGTCGGTTTATGACGTAGCTTAGTCGGGACCAAGGGTGGCGGTAAATTACAGGACGTTTCCGGGGTCGCCTTCGGCAAACCCTCGGCGAGAAGGGGATACATACCTTTAATAAGGGCATTTCTCTGTCGGTCTGACTGTTCTGCTCTAACTCGTTCACCTTCTTCTAGTAATTCCCTTTCTTGGGCTTTTTCTGAGAATTACCTACTTAATTCGGCTTTTCTGAATTCTTTTTCAGTTCTTTTATGCGATTCTTTACGCCATAATTCTATGGCATCTTTCTGGGATTGTCTGGCTTTCTTTTTCCATAATGCTTCTTCTACTCTCATGATGCACTCGGCATCCCATGTTCCTGAAACAGGCCATCTATATTTCTCTTCAAGATGTTTGGTGTAGTCCACCCATAAATCTAGATACAGTATGGCATCTAAGCCATGTTTATGATACATGAAATGTCCAGGACTGTCCCTGGGAGGGACAGGAACTGATTCTTCGAGTAACCCTTTTCTGGTTCTTATCTGACGTAACTTTGAAAACAGCGGCATATTTGAACCGTACTTGAACTTGAACACAATACACAATGAACACAGTAATGAAATAGCAAAACAATCACTCATACCACGACATCAAGAACACATTAATAACAGTTCGAACAGAATACTACCTAATACATTGAAAACATAATGCTTGAATTTCTCGAGAACAGACTTACTAGAATTACTGGATGCACTGCTAAAACAGTACAGAACATACCGGTCTCCTAAAGAGACACGTCATACCGTATCCACCTAGGTGAACACGTCGGACCGGATCTGTGTACCCAAACCCGTCGGACCGGGCACAAATTAATGGACCCGTCTAGATACCCCCAGCAACGGTACTCACCGGGAAGCAAACTGAAGGCCTCGGACTGGACTGGACTGCTACGACGTCTGGTTACTGCTACGCACTATGCATGCGCTTCGGGCTTCGGGCTTCGGTTACAGGTGGGCCTCCGGATACCTCGGACCTTGCTCTCTCGGCTTGGGCTCTGGTCGAAACGACCCGCCTTCCTCACCGCCTCGTCTGGATGCCGGACCGCAGTCTCCGTCTCCTCCGTGGGCCTGAGGGAGACTTGAAGCAGAAATATCTGCACGTGCACAGTAGGGGTCCGTCACGGCTGTAGAAGGGTCAGGGGGCCTGCGTTACATCGCCGGCGCGTGGGGAAGGGGCTCGTCCCTATTCGGGCGCCATTTATGTGGTAAATAAATAATTAATTACCGGTACTATTTTTCTATGCATTAACTGGAACAGATAGCTCAATAAATAAGAGGCAGGATCCGTGGTATCTGAGTCGAATAGGCTTTAATCAGATGGCTCGAGCCAATGGACCATCGGGTTCCATCACCTGCAAAGGTTCAGGAAGGGACAGACACAGGACAAAGGGAAGTAAAAGCCTAATGTCAAATTAACATCATACAGTATAAATAGTAAAACAGTACAATTGCATTGAATACAGTAGGCGTAACAAGTGACAAACGAAAGATAAGAACATATGGGCGTAAAGAGAAGGCGTGCACAGGGCGTGCACGAAGACATGTGATGTAAACGTCACAGAAGTGTCATAAGTGGGTGGATACATGGAGGGGGCTACCTGGGCAGCTGGAACCTTTAACCTACTGGTGCGCGCAAACAGGCCATGACGTGTAACTGGGGAGAGCTGGGGGCTCTGACTTCTGGCACTAGAAGAGGAGACTAAAGTCTGGGATGTCAGGACGACATGTACCTATAGCATATCTGATATCTGGTGTTTGGAGAACATGTTGCTTGAATCTAAATGTCATCAGGGCAAAGGCTACTTGTCACTAAGGCTAGTGCATGCATATATTTCTTAGTGTATTGCGTGTGCTATGAATCTTTTATGGATATTAATTCAGTAATTCTCTTGCATGGAGACAGGAAGACTAGACTATAGATGAAGATGTTTATACGGTTCGTTAGCTTAGGAATGTGAAGCCCGGGAGCTGAACTGATAACTAGAGGCATAACATATTCTTGGCAGACAGGCAGGCAGGCCAGGCCGGGCACCGCGCTGCTTGGCAGGGAGTAAGTGAAGGGTCATGGATGCGGGATGGGCTGCATCGCTCCTCGGAGTGGTTTCAGGAGACTTGAGGCTCGAATCTGGTGTCCAGGCCCTGTAAGACCTAGAAACGGGTGCAACTCGACGATTTAACGTGCACAATGTAAAACGTTGGCAACATAGGCCTAAAAGCCTAATTCACGTTGCTTTCAGGAAGACTGGATAACTGGCATACTAACGTTGGACACAACTATAATTGCGTCTTTATTCGGTCAAAGGGGGTAAATATGCGTATTAATCATGCACATATAACATATGATGGGGAACAGGTAGGGACACATGACAGGGCAAAATTCAATTTTCCTCAGTACTGGTAGTGGTAGTACTGGTAGTGGTAGTACTGGTAGTGGTAGTACTGGTGGTGGTGGTGGTAGTAGTGGTGGTGGTAGTGGTAGTACTGGTGGCTGCAGTAGTGGTAGTACTGGTGGCTGTAGTAGTGGTAGTACTGGTGGTGGTAGTACTGGTAGTACTGGTGGTGGTAGTACTGGTAGTACTGGTGGTGGTGGTGGTGGTACTGGTAGTGGTAGTACTGGTGGTGGTGGTACTGGTAGTACTGGTGGTGGTGGTACTGGTAGCGGTAGTACTGGAGGTGGTGGTACTGGTGGTGGTAGTACTGGTGGTGGTAGTACTGGTGGTGGTAGTACTGGTAGTGGTGGTACTGGTGGTGGTGGTACTGGTAGTGGTAGTACTGGTGGTAGTGGTGGTACTGGTGGTGGTGGTACTAGTGGGGGTGGTACTGGTAGTGGTAGTATTGGTAGTGGTAGTACTGGTGGTGGTGGTAGTACTGGTGGTGGTGGTACTGGTAGTGGTAGTACTGGTAGTGGTAGTACTGGTGGTCGTGGTACTGGTAGTACTGGTGGTAGTGGTAGTACTGGTGGCTGTAGTACTGGTAGTACTGGTGGTGGTGGTGGTACTGGTAGTGGTAGTACTGGTGGTGGTGGTGGTACTGGTGGTGGTAGTACTGGTGGTGGTGGTAGTAGTACTGGTAGTGGTAGTACTGGTGGTGGTGGTACTGATAGTACTGGTGGTGGTGGTAGTACTGGTGGTGGTGGTAGTACTGGAGGTGGTGGTACTGGTAGTACTGGTGGTGGTAGTACTGGTGGTGGTGGTACTGGTACTGGTGGTGGTGGTAGTGGTACTGGTAGTACTGGTAGTGGTAGTACTGGTAGTGGTAGTACTGGTGGTGGTGGTACTGGTAGTACTGGTGGTGGTGGTAGTAGTACTGGTGGTGGTGGTAGTGGTAGTACTGGTGGCTATAGTAGTGGTAGTACTGGTGGCTGTAGTAGTGGTAGTACTGGTGGTGGTAGTACTGGTGTTACTGGTGGTGGTAGTACTGGTAGTACTGGTGGTGGTACTGGTAGTGGTAGTACTGGTGGTGGTGGTACTGGTAGTACTGGTGGTGGTGGTACTGGTAGTGGTAGTAGTGGTGGTACTGGAGGTGGTGGTACTGGTGGTGCTAGTACTGGTGGTGGTAGTACTGGTGGTGGTAGTACTGGTGTTGGTGGTGGTACTGGTGGTGGTAGTACTGGTGGTGGTAGTACTGGTAGTACTGGTGGTGGTGGTGGTACTGGTAGTGGTAGTACTGGTGGTGGTGGTACTGGTGGTGGTGGTACTGGTAGTGGTAGTACTGGTGGTCGTGGTACTGGTAGTACTGGTGGTGGTGGTAGTGGCAGTACTGGTGGCTGTAGTACTGGTAGTACTGGTGGTACTGGTAGTACTGGTGGTGGTAGAACTGGTGGTGGTGGTAGTGGTACTGGTAGTACTGGTAGTGGTAGTACTGGTAGTGGTAGTACTGGTAGTGGTAGTACTGGTGGTGGTGGTACTGGTGGTGGTAGTACTGGTGGTGGTGGTGGTAGTAGTGGTGGTGGTAGTGGTAGTACTGGTGGCTGTAGTAGTGGTAGTACTGGTGGCTGTAGTAGTGGTAGTACTGGTGGTGGTAGTACTTGTAGTACTGGTGGTGGTAGTACTGGTAGTACTGGTGGTGGTGGTGGTGGTACTGGTAGTGGTAGTACTGGTGGTGGTGGTACTGGTAGTGGTAGTACTGGTGGTGGTACTGGTAGTACTGGTGGTGGTGGTACTGGAGGTGGTGGTACTGGTGGTGGTAGTACTGGTAGTGGTAGTACTGGTGGTGGTAGTACTGGTAGTGGTGGTACTGGTAGTGGTGGTACTGGTAGTGGTAGTACTGGTGGTAGTGGTGATACTGGTAGTGGAGGTACAGGTGGTGGTAGTACTGGTGGTGGTGGTACTGGTAGTGGTAGTATTGGTAGTGGTAGTATTGGTAGTGGTAGTACTGGTGGTGGTGGTACTTGTGGTGGTAGTACTGGTGGTGGTGGTACTGATAGTGGTAGTACTGGTAGTGGTAGTACTGGTGGCCGTGGTACTGGTAGTACTGGTGGTGGTGGTAGTGGTAGTACTGGTGGCTGTAGTACTGGTGGTGGTGGTGGTACTGGTAGTGGTAGTACTGGTGGTGGTGGTGGTACTGGTAGTACTGGTGGTGGTAGTACTGGTGGTGGTGGTAGTGGTACTGGTAGTACTGGTAGTGGTAGTACTGGTAGTGGTAGCACTGGTGGTGGTGGTACTGGTAGTACTGGTGGAGGTGGTAGTACTGGTGGTGGTGGTGGTACTGGTGGTGGTGGTGGTACTGGTAGTACTGGTGGTGGTAGTACTGGTGGTGGTGGTACTGGTACTGGTGGTGGTGGTAGTGGTACTGGTAGTACTGGTAGTGTTAGTACTGGTAGTGGTAGTACTGGTGGTGGTACTGGTAGTACTGGTGGTGGTGGTAGTACTGGTGGTGGTGGTAGTGGTAGTACTGTTGGCTGTAGTAGTGATAGTACTGGTGGCTGTAGTAGTGGTAGTACTGGTGGTGGTAGTACTGGTGGTGGTAGTACTGGTAGTACTGGTGGTGGTAGTACTGGTAGTACTGGTGGTGGTGGTACTGGTAGTACTGGTGGTGGTGGTACTGGTAGTGGTAGTACTGGTGGTGGTGGTGGTGGTGGTGGTACTGGTAGTACTGGTGGTGGTGGTACTGGTAGTGGTAGTAGTGGTAGTACTGGAGGTGGTGGTACTGGTGGTGCTAGTACTGGTGGTGGTAGTACTGGTGGTGGTAGTACTGGTGGTGGTGGTACTGGTGGTGGTAGTACTGGTGGTGGTAGTACTGGTAGTACTGGTGGTGGTGGTGGTGGTGGTACTGCTAGTAGTAGTACTGGTGGTGGTGTTACTGGTAGTGGTAGTACTGGTGGTCGTGGTACTGGTAGTACTGGTGGTGGTGGTAGTGGTAGTACTGGTGGCTGTAGTACTGGTAGTACTGGTGGTGGTGGTGGTACTGGTAGTGGTAGTACTGGTGGTGGTGGTGGTACTGGTAGTACTGGTGGTGGTGGTAGTGGTACTGGTAGTACTGGTAGTGGTAGTACTGGTGGCTGTAGTAGTGGTAGTACTGGTGGTGGTAGTACTGGTGGTGGTAGTACTGGTAGTACTGGTGGTGGTAGTACGGGTAGTACTGGTGGTGGTGGTACTGGTAGTGGTAGTACTGGTTGTTGGACCCGGCCTCATGGCGTCGTCCTACCCCTCCCGCATGGCGGGCCCAGGACGACATCAGCCCTCCTCCGGACCTCGGGCGACCCCTTCTGCCCGACCCTGCACGCCCCACCACCACAGATCCGGCCACCATCCCGGATCCCCATCATCGGCCTGGCCCCAGCGTAGGCCCATCACAACCTAAGCACGAGGCCGTGCCCGACTCCATCTTGGGCCCACCACGTCACGACTACGTGGCCTCGGCCCCAGCCTCGGCCCCAGCGAAGCCCAGACATCGAGGCACCAAGATCCACCCAGGTGGTCGAGTGGCCACTCGACAGATCCCGGAGGGAGAGGAGTTTCGATGGCCCTCCAGCCGCCCCCGGACGCCTGGTATCGATCGCCCTCCAGCCTCCCTGGGCGCTGGCTCCACCCCCCTGCTGGGTGTCTGGACACCATCATCCCGGCCCCTCTGGCCCCCAGGCGCGAGGGTCCAGACATCAAAGGACCTCCGTCCTATATCTGGGCCAGCCCCGGAGTAGGACGCCAGTTGTATCCTGGACTGGAAGCCCTGCTGACGCTGTCACGGCCGACACCAGACGAACTCATCCTTCCTGTAACCCGACGTCCATCTGAGAGCCTGCTGGCGCTGCCGCGGCCTACCTTGCTGAACCATCTGAGAGCCTGCTGGCGCTGCCGCGGCCTACCTTGCTGAACCATCTGAGAGCCTGCTGGCGCTGCCGCGGCCTACCTTGCTGAACCATCTGAGAGAAGTGTGGCTCAGGGGTTAGAGGCAGCAGACCCGGAAGCTGAGATCGGTCCTGGACCAGGGTTCAATTCCCCGCCTCGGCGGGTCTTGGGCTAAGAATTCCACGGACTCGATAATTCTCGCCCCGGTGCCTCCTCGACTCACGGGTTCACACTCTGCGACTCTGGGCAATAGCTTGCTTAATCTCCACAACGGCCCCTCGTGGCGGGATGCCTGACTTTCACCTTGTGGATACCCTGCTATCTCACAGGGGAATACCAGGACGGGTTCCCTAAGCAAGCGCCGGGACACCCACTGCGGGTAGCTGTGCGCTATATAAGCTCAACTACATTTACATTTACATTTACATTTACAGAGCCTGCTGGCGCTGCCGCGGCCTACCTTGCTGAACCATCTTGTTAGCCTGCTGGCGCCGCCGCGGCTCGAACCTCTCGGAACCCCCCAGCTCGAGGATTGAGAGCTGTGCGTAGGGTATCCCTTCCTCCCCCCAGAGTAAGACTGTCCCGCTACCTTACCCTCCTTGTCCGAGACTTTACGGATCCCGCGATCCCGCTGTATATACTGCCAAGAACCCTCAACCGTTATTACTTATAAAAGCTTGAGAACTTGACCTCCTGTGTGGTGTCCGTTTGTAGTGTTGTGATTACTCTGCTATACGATCCTAGGAGAGGGCCCTCATTCAGGAGGCCTCTCGGTAACGCTCGGCTACTTCTCGACGGAGGGGTGGACCTAGGGGTGGTCAGTCAGACATCTTCTGCCTCCCCCGGGTCGCCTTTCTAACATTGGTGGCAAGCGCTGGGATCCGAGCCCACGCAGATCGTACAGAGAGTGATTCACTCGCTACCCAGAAAAACCCACTGCGACCATGAGCACAGAATTCCAGAAGGAGAAAATGGAAGACTACAGTCACAAGGAGCTGAAGCAATTCTGCAAAGATCTAGGCATCGCTACCACTGGCTTAAGCACCAAAGAAGATTTCAAATCGGCCCTGCAGGCCTGGGTGGACGCCGGTGAGGCGCCACCTCCGAGTGAAGATAGCCCGGGCCCGAACGGAGGCCCGGAGGCTCAGCTGAACCCAGCGGGAGAGAGACCCGCAAACCCAAACACGGGCCTCTCCCACGAAGACGCCCGAGAACGAGAGAGGAACCGGCTCCAGGAGTTGGAGCTTGCTCGTCTCAAACAAGAAGGAGAGATCCAACTGGCAGAATGGAAGCTAGCCCTCGAGCAGCTACGGCTAGAAGGAGACCTAGAAGAAAAGCGAAGACAAAGAGACCTCGAGGAGAAGAAACTCATGCTCGAGCACGAGCGCGTCCTCAAAGAACTAGAATTTAAAGCCAAGGCAAACGAGACTGCCACCTCCGGGGATAAGACCTCACCTCCCCCGGTGGACACGAAGGTGCACATACCCAAGGATGTCGTCAAAGAGTACTATAAGAACGACGACATCCAGCAGTGGTTCAAAGCTTACGAGGTCGCCATGGCCGCCCATCGAGTACCCCTCAGGGACTGGGGTGCCGGCCTGTGGGGGAAGTTTATCAACGAAGGGAGAGACGCCCTGCTGGAGCTCCCTGATACCGAGAGGACCTCGTACGAGAACATGAAGACCGCCCTCCTCACTCGCTAGGGACTCACCCCCGAGATGTACCGGCAGCGATTCCGAGATTGCAAAAAAATCCCCGGTACCACGTGGGTGGAATACGTGAACTATTACAGTAGAGCCTTCGAGGGGTGGACTCGGGGCTGCCAGGTCACCACCTACCAGCAGTTGGTCGACCTCATTCTATGGGAACACCTGTCCAATAACTGTTTCGTCGAACTCCGGCAGCACCTCCTCGACAGCAAATTGACTGAGCCACGAAAACTCGCTGTCGAGGCAGACCGATGGGCCAGCACCCGAGTTCCCCGGAACACGATGGGAGATTACGGCCGGGGGTCCCCGGGGAACCACCGACCACGAGGTGGTGGAGTAGGCCAGAGCCGGGGTCGAGACGCCCCCCAGGGGTCATCCCCTACCTCCACGTCGCCATCCCTGGGCCGGAGAGGGGGCCCCCCCAGCCAGGCCGGGGCCCCGCCCGAACGTTACGTGCCACAGATGCCAGCAACAGGGTCATTATGCGAATGACCCCCTCTGCCCGATGAACCAGCGACCCGGCACCACCGGGCCCCCAGCCCGCCAGATCGCGGCAGCTGCCCTAGGTGAAGAAAGAAGTGAGGAAGAGGACGACGACCACGAGCAGGCCGAGTGGGAGCCCGCCGCCATGACCTTAGCCTGCCTGGGTACTCACGACATGATCCCCTGAGGACCGATCCCCGGCAACACCCAGAAGTACCGCCAGTGGGTCACCATTAATGGTCGCCGGACCGAAGCCCTCCGTGACACTGGGGCCAGCGTGACAGCGGTCCGCTGCCATCTGGTGACCCCGGAACAGATCCTTCCTAACGTCCTGTGCCCAGTCCGATCCGCAGATAACTCCGAAACTTTGTGTCAGATGGCCCGCATCCCCTTCGAGTGGGGGAGAGTGTCGGGTGTGCTGAAAGTGACTGTCCGCGACGATGCCCCCGTGGACTGCCTCCTTGGGAACGACCTGGAAAGTTCCCCATGGGCTGGCGTCGAACGAAGAGAGCACCTGGGGATGCTAGGCCTTCCTGAGTGGGTCTGTGCGACCACCCGCTCCATGTCCGCCCGAGCCTCCGCCCCAGCGGGGGAAGCTCCAACAGAGGAGCCAGAATAGCCCGCACCTCCGCCACCCGTCGTCCCTGAGGACGCCGACACCGAGCCCGGCCCCCAAGGGCCCGGCCAAGAAGATCTCACCGAGCTCAACCACCTCCCAGAACTCGCTCAATGGCGCCAAGAAGGTGGCCCCACCTGTGAACAGTTCCGGCAGGAACAGAAAACCTGTCCCTCCCTCGAGGGGATGCAACAGCAAGCCGCTACGCAAGCCGCTGGAGACCCCGCGGGGTCCCACTGGGTCTACTGGGACAACGACCTCCTTTACAGTGAGCAGAAGATTGCCGAGCTAGGGGCCGGCCGGGTGCTGGTTGTACCCCTCCGGTTCAGAGACTTCCTCCTGAACTTAGCACATGATGTGCCCCTCGCCGGGCACCTGGGGCAGGACAAAACTTACAGCCGCCAGGTGACCCATTTCTACTGGCCAAAAATGCGCACTGATGTACAGAACCACTGCAGGACCTGCCCGACCTGTCAAGCCAGCGGGAAGAGCGGGGGGAAAGTCAAAGCCCCGCTCCAGCCGTTCCCTGTGGTAACCACCCCCTTCGAGCGAGTGGGAATAGACATCGTAGGGCCCCTGGACCCTCGCACCTCGCAGGGGCACCGCTTCATCCTCGTCCTGGTGGACCATGCCACCCGCTATCCTGAGGCCATCCCTCTCCGAACCATCACAGCCCCCGTGGTGGGCCGAGCCCTCATGAGCATCTTCTCCCGAGTCGGCTTCCCCCGAGAAGTCGTGAGTGATCGGGGGTCCAACTTCATCTCGAAGCATATGCGGTCCCTATGGCAACAGTGCGGGGTCGCATATAAGTTCACTACCCCGTATCATCCCCAGGGAAATGGACTCGTGGAACGCTTTAACAGGACACTGAAGGGAATGATCAAGGGCCTAGAAGAGCCCCTCCGGCGCAAATGGGATGTCCTGCTGCCCTGCCTCCTGTTCGCCTACCGAGAGGTACCCCAGAAATCCCTGGGGTTCAGCCCGTTCGAACTATTGTACGGACACCCGGTTCAAGGCCCCCTTAGCCTGGTCAAGGAAGGCTGGGAGACAGCAGTTCGAGATGCCCCACCGGATGTCTACCGGTACCTCCTGACACTCCGCAATCAGACTCGGAAGTTCAGGGAACTTGCCCGAGGCCAACCTGGAGGCCAGTCAGGAGGAAATGAAACGCTGGTATGAACAGAACGCCTCGTCCATCGAGTTCGAGCCGGGCCAGCAAGTCTGGGTCATGTCTCCGGTTGAACCGTGTGCCCTCCAGGACAAATGGACGGGGCCCTTCAAGGTGGTGGAGCGCAAGAGCCCCGTCACCTACCTGGTAGACATGGAGTCCCCCAGGAACCCCCTCCGGGTTCTACACGCTAACCGGCTCAAGCCGCACTTTGCACGCACTGAACTGAGTCTGCTGCTGGCGACCGATGACGGGGCTGAAGACGACTCCGAGCCACTACCAGATCTCCTCAGCACCACCGAGAAGGACGGCTCCTTCGAAGGGGTCCTGCTCTCCTCTACCCTGACCCCAGAGCAGCAACAAGACTGCCGGAAGCTGCTGGGGCAGTTTGCGGATCTGTTTTCCCTCACGCTGGGGGTCACCCGGTGGTGCGTCCACGATGTGGACACCGGAGACTGCCCCCCTGTGAAACAACAAGCTTTTCGAGAGCCCGACCGGGTTCGGGCCTGCATCCAATCCGGGGTGGCCAAGATGTTGGCCCTGGGGGTAGTCGAACCCTCCAACAGTCCCTGGGCCAGTCCCGTTGTCCTGGTCCCGAAAGCCGCTTCCCCCGGAACAGCGCCCGAGCTCCGGTTCTGTGTTGACTACCGGGGACTGAATGCAGTCACCAGGACCGACGCACATCCCATCCCCAGGGCGGATGAACTGATCGATCGCCTAGGGGCCGCCAGATACCTCAGCACCTTCGATCTCACGGCGGGGTATTGGCAGATCGGCCTTACTCCTGGCGCACAAGAGCGATCGGCCTTCTCGACGCCAGATGGCCACTATCACTTCAAAGTGATGCCCTTCGGCATGAAAAATGCGCCAGCCACCTTCCAGAGGCTAGTAAATCAGGTGCTGGCCGGACTAGAAGAATACCGCGCCGCCTATCTAGATGACATTGCGGTGTACAGCCTTCACTGGGATGAGCACCTGTCCCACCTCTGGGATGTCCTGACGGCCCTACGGCGGGCCGGACTAATCATCAAAGCCAGCAAATGCCAGATAGGCCAAGGGTCCGTGACCTATCTAGGACACCAAGTAGGGAGCGGTCAAGTAGCTCCCCTCCAACCAAAGGTAGACGCCATCCTGGCCTGGGAGCCCCCGGTCACCCAGACCGCCTTCCGAGCCTTCCTGGGGCTCACCGGATACTATCGGCGATTTATAAAAGACTACGGGAGCATTGTGGGGCCCCTCACCGAACTGACCTCAAAGAAATTACCCCAGAAGGTGCACTGGACCCCTGCGTGCCAGACAGCCTTTGAGACTTTAAAGACTGCCATGTGCACCGCCCCTGTGCTCCAGGCCCCCGACTACAGCAGAGAGTTTGTAGTCCAAACCGACGCCTCGGAGCACGGCATCGGGGCGGTCCTCTCCCAAGTTAACCCCGAAGGAATCGACCGGCCTGTGGCCTTCATCAGCCGACGCCTCCTGGCAAGAGAACAGCGGTGGAGCACCATCGAGAGGGAAGCCTTTGCCGTGGTGTGGGCACTCAAGAAGCTCCGGCCCTACCTCTTCGGCACCCACTTCCGAGTCCAGACCGACCACCAGCCCCTGCGTTGGTTGATGCAGATGCGGGGAGAAAACCCGAAACTGCTGCGCTGGTCCATTTCTCTGCAGGGGATGGATTTCACTGTGGAGCATCGCCCCGGCAACGACCACGCCAATGCCGACGGCCTGTCCAGATTCTTCCGCCTCGGCGAGGAGAATCCCCAAGAAAATGGGTGACTCTCCCCTGCCTTCAGCTGGGGGGGACGCGTGTTGGACCCGGCCTCATGGCGTGGTCCTACCCCTCCCGCATGGCGGGCCCAGGACGACATCAGCCCTCCTCCGGACCTCGGGCGACCCCTTCTGCCCGACCCTGCACGCCCCACCACCACAGATCCGGCCACCATCCCGGATCCCCATCATCGGCCTGGCCCCAGCGTAGGCCCATCACGACCTAAGCACGAGGCCGTGCCCGACTCCATCTTGGGCCCACCACGTCACGACTACGTGGCCTCGGCCCCAGCCTCGGCCCCAGCGAAGCCCAGACATCGAGGCACCAAGATCCACCCAGGTGGTCGAGTGGCCACTTGACAGATCCCGGAGGGAGAGGAGTTTCGATGGCCCTCCAGCTGTCCCCGGACGCCTGGTATCGATCGCCCTCCGGCCTCCCTGGGCGCTGGCTCCACCCCCCTGCTGGGTGTCTGGACACCATCATCCCGGCCCCTCTGGCCCCCAGGCGCGAGGGTCCGGACATCAAAGGACCTCCGTCCTATATCTGGGCAAGCCCCGGAGTAGGGTGCCAGTTGTATCCTGGACTGGAAGCCCTGCTGACGCTGTCACGGCTGACACCAGACGAACTCATCCTTCCTGTAACCCGACGTCCATCTGAGAGCCTGCTGCGCGCTGCCGCGGCCTACCTTGCTGAACCATCTGAGAGCCTGCTGGCGCTGCCGCGGCCTACCTTGCTGAACCATCTGAGAGCCTGCTGGTGCTGCCGCGGCCTACCTTGCTGAACCATCTGAGAGCCTGCTGGCGCTGCCGCGTCCTACCTTGCTGAACCATCTTGTTAGCCTGCTGGCGCCGCCGCGGCTCGAACCTCTCGGAACCCCCCAGCTCGAGGATTGAGAGCTGTGCGTAGGGTATCCCTTCCTCCGCCCAGAGTAAGACTGTCCCGCTACCTTACCCTCCTTGTCCGAGACTTTACGGATCCCGCGATCCCGCTGTATATACTGCCAAGAACCCGCAACCGTTATTACTTATAAAAGCTTGAGAACTTGACCTCCTGTGTGGTGTCCGTTTGTAGTGTTGTGATTACTCTTCTGTACGATCCTAGGAGAGGGCCCTCATTCAGGAGGTCTCTCGGTAACGCTCGGCTACTTCTCGACGGAGGGGTGGACCTAGGGGTGGTCAGTCAGACATCTTCTGCCTCCCCCGGGTCGCCTTTCTAACACTGGTGGTGGTGGTACTGGTAGTAGTGGTGGTGGTGGTACTGGTAGTGGTAGTACTGGAGGTGGTGGTACTGGTGGTGGTTGTACTGGTGGTGGTAGTACTGGTGGTGGTAGTACTGGTAGTGGTGGTACTGGTGGTGGTGGTACTGGTAGTGGTAGTACTGGTGGTAGTGGTGGTACTGGTGGTGGTGGTACTGGTGGGGGTGGTACTGGTAGTGGTAGTATTGGTAGTACTGGTGGTGGTGGTAGTACTGGTGGTGGTGGTATTGGTAGGGGTAGTACTGGTAGTGGTAGAACTGGTGGTCGTGGTACTGGTAGTACTGGTGGTAGTGGTAGTACTGGTGGCTGTAGTACTGGCAGTACTGGTGGAGGTGGTGGTACTGGTAGTGGTAGTACTGATGGTGGTCGTGGTGGTACTGGTGGTGGTAGTACTGATGGGGGTGGTAGTAGTACTGGTAGTGGTAGTACTGGTGGTGGTGGTACTGGTAGTACTGGTGGTGGTGGTAGTACTGGTGGTGGTGGTAGTACTGGTGGTGGTGGTATTGGTAGTACTGGTGGTGGTGGTACTGGTACTGGTGGTGGTGGTAGTGGTACTGGTAGTACTGGTAGTGGTAGTACTGGTAGTGGTAGTACTGGTGGTGGTGGTACTGGTAGTACTGGTGGTGGTGGTGGTGGTAGTACTGGTGGTGGTGGTAGTGGTAGTACTGGTGGCTGTAGTAGTGGTAGTACTGGTGGCTGTAGTAGTGGTAGTACTGGTGGTGGTAGTACTGGTAGTACTGGTGGTGGTAGTACTGGTAGTACTGGAGGTGGTACTGGTAGTGGTAGTACTGGTGGTGGTGGTACTGGTAGTGGTAGTACTGGTGGTGGTGGTACTGGTAGTACTGGTGGTGGTGGTGGTACTGGTAGTGGTAGTAGTGGTGGTACTGGAGGTGGTGGTACTGGTGGTGCTAGTACTGGTGGTGGTAGTACTGGTGGTGGTAGTACTGGTGGTGGTGGTACTGGTGGTGGTAGTACTGGTAGTACTGGTGGTGGTGGTGGTACTGGTAGTGGTAGTACTGGTGGTGGTGGTACTGGTGGTGGTTGTACTGGTAGTGGTAGTACTGGTGGTCGTGGTACTGGTAGTACTGGTGGTAGTGGTAGTACTGGTGGCTGTAGTACTGGTAGTACTGGTGGTGGTGGTGGTGGTACTGGTAGTACTGGTGGTGGTAGTACTGGTGGTGGTGGTAGTGGTACTGGTAGTACTGGTAGTGGTAGTACTGGTAGTGGTAGTACTGGTAGTGGTAGTACTGGTGGTGGTGGTACTGGTAGTGGTAGTACTGGTGGTGGTGGTGGTAGTAGTGGTGGTGGTAGTGGTAGTGCTGGTGGCTGTAGTAGTGGTAGTACTGGTGGCTGTAGTAGTGGTAGTACTGGTGGTGGTAGTACTGGTAGTACTGGTGGTGGTAGTACTGGTAGTACTGGTGGTGGTGGTACTGGTAGTGGTAGTACTGGTGGTGGTGGTACTGGTAGTGGTAGTACTGGTGGTGGTACTGGTAGTACTGGTGGTGGTGGTACTGGTAGTGGTAGTACTGGAGGTGGTGGTACTGGTGGTGGTAGTACTGGTGGTGGTAGTACTGGTGGTGGTAGTACTCATAGTGGTAGTACTGGTAGTGGTAGTACTGGTAGTGGTAGTACTGGTGGTGGTAGTACTGGTGGTGGTGGTACTGGTAGTGGTAGTACTGGTGGTGGTGGTGGTAGTAGTGGTGGTGGTAGTGGTAGTGCTGGTGGCTGTAGTAGTGGTAGTACTGGTGGCTGTAGTAGTGGTAGTACTGGTGGTGGTAGTACTGGTAGTACTGGTGGTGGTAGTACTGGTAGTACTGGTGGTGGTGGTACTGGTAGTACTGGTGGTGGTGGTACTGGTAGTGGTAGTACTGGTGGTGGTACTGGTAGTACTGGTGGTGGTGGTACTGGTAGTAGTAGTACTGGTGGTGGTGGTACTGGTGGTGGTGGTACTGGTAGTGGTAGTACTGGTGGTAGTGGTGATACTGGTGGTGGAGGTACTGGTGGTGGTGGTACTGGTGGTGGTGGTACTTGTAGTGGTAGTATTGGTAGTGGTAGTACTGGTAGTGGTAGTACTGGTGGTTGTGGTAGTAGTGGTGGTGGTGGTACTGGTAGTGGTAGTACTGGTAGTGGTAGTACTGGTGGTCGTGGTACTGGTAGTACTGGTGGTGGTGGTAGCTGTAGTACTGGTGGCTGTAGTTCTGGTAGTACTGGTGGTGGTGGTGGTACTGGTAGTGGTAGTACTGGTGGTGGTGGTGGTACTGGTAGTACTGGTGGTGGTAGTACTGGTGGTGGTGGTAGTGGTACTGGTAGTACTGGTAGTGGTAGTACTGGTAGTGGTAGTACTGGTGGTGGTGGTACTGGTAGTGGTAGTACTGGTGGTGGTGGTACTGGTAGTACTGGTGATGGTGGTACTGGTAGTGGTAGTAGTGGTAGTACTGGAGGTGGTGGTACTGGTGGTGCTAGTACTGTTGGTGGTAGTACTGGTGGTGGTAGTACTGGTGGTGGTAGTACTGGTGGTGGTGGTACTGGTGGTGGTAGTACTGGTGGTGGTAGTACTGGTGGTGGTAGTACTGGTGGTGGTAGTACTGGTGGTGGTGGTACTGATAGTGGTAGTACTGGTGGTGGTACCGGTAGTGGTAGTACTGGTGGTGGTGGTACTGGTAGTACTGGTGGTGGTGGTGTTACTGGTAGTGGTAGTATTGGTGGTGGTGGTACTGGTAGTATTGGTGGTGGTGGTGTGGAAAAGTAAATGTTGCCATGTTATATGTGCCTACGTGTTCCCCATATTATGCTATATGTGCATGATCGATATGCATGTATCCCCCTATGATCGATTAAAGACGCAATTATAGTTGTGTCCATCTCTAGTATGCCAGTTTCCAGTTCTCGTGAAAGCAACGAGTATTAGGCCTATGTTGCCACATTTTACAGTGTGCACGTTAATTCACTGAATTGTCCCCGTTCCTAGGCCTCAAAAGGGCCCGGACATCAGATTCAGCTCCTGTCTCCTGAACCCTCTCCGAGGAGCGATACAGCCCCCACCTGCATCCCTGACCCTTCACTTACTTCCTGCCTCGCAGTGCCCGGCCCGGCCTGGCTCTGCCTGCCAGTCTGCCAAGAGTATGTTATGCTTCTAGTTATCAGTCCAGCCTTCCTTCTCTGCATTCCTAAGCTACTGAATCGCATCAGTAGTTTCAGCCATGGTCTAGCCTTCCTGTCTCCATGTAAGAGAAATACTGTATTAATATTCATAGAATATTCCTAGCACACGCAATACATGTAGAATTATGCACGCACCAGTCTTAGTGTCAAGTAGCCTTTGCCCTGATAACTTTTGGATTCTATCAATATGTACTCCAAACACCAGATACCAGATATACTATAGGTACAAGTCGTTCTGACACCGTAGACTGTAGTCTCCTCTTCTAGCGCAGAAGTCATAGCCCCAGTTCCTCCTGGTAACACGTCATTGCCCGTTTGCGCGCACCACTAGGTTAAAGGTCCCAGCTGCTCAGGTAGCCCCCTCCATGTTTCCGCCCCATTTATGACACTTCTGTGACGTTTGCATCACATGTCTATGTATACGCCCTGTACACGCCTTCTTGTTACACCCATTTTACTCTTATCTTTCGCGACTGCTACGAGTTACGCCTACTGCTACGCCTACTGTATTGAATGTAATGTAATTGTTTTAGTATATATACTGTGTACTGTTACTGAAAGTTACCCTTCTTTGCCAATCCCCCGATTCCCATTTCCCCGGCAGCTGCCTTCATTCTATTTCCGTGCAGGCTATCCCGTTCCTGTCCCTTCCCTTATGCCTGATTAAAGCCTGTCAGACTTCGATACCTCGAATCCTGTCTCTTATTTATTGAGCTATCTGTTTTATTCACTGTATTCAAAAATAGTACCGGTAATTAATTATTTATTTACCACATAATGGCGCCCGAACAGGGACTTGCCCTTTCCCCACGCGCCGGCGAAGCCACGCAGGCCCCCTGATCCTCTGCAGCCGTGACGGAACCATACCGTGCACGTGCAGATATTTCTGCTTCAAGTATCCCTCAGGCCCACGGAGGAGACGGAGGTTGCGGTCCAGCATCCAGACGAGGCGGTGAGGAACGCGGCGAGTCCCGACCAGAGCCCAAGCCGAGAGTCCAAGGTCCGAGGTATCCGGAGGCCCACCTGTAACTGAAGTCCGAAGTTCGTAGTCCGACGTCGTAGCAGTCCAGTCCAGTCCGAGGCCTTCCGTTCTTGCTGCCCGGTGAGTACCGTTGCTGGGGTAGTATCTAGACAGGGTCAATTAATTTGTCTCTGGTCCGTGGGTTTGGGTACGCAGATCCAGTCCGAAGTGTTCACCTAGGTGGACACGGGTCCTGACGTGTCTCTTTATGGGACCGGTATGTTTCGTACTGTTTTAGCAGTGCATCTAGTAATTCTAGTAAGTTCCGTTCTCGAGAAATTCATGTCTCTGTTTTCAGTATACCAGGTAATATTTCTGTCCGAACTGTTATTCTAAATGTTATTTAATGTGTTTTCAATGTCGTGGTATGAGTGATTTGTTTTTCTAGTCATTATTGTATTTATCGTGTATTGTATTGTGTTCAGATTCAAGTTTAGAATGCCTCTATTCTCCAAGTTACGTCAGTTAAAGACCAGAAAAGGGTTACTCGAGGAAGCAGTTCCTGTCCCGCCTAGGGACAGTCCCGGTCATTTTATGTATCATAAGCATGGCTTAAGTGCCATATTATATCTAGACTTATGGGTGGACTATACCAAGGAGTTAGAAGAGAAATATAGATGGCCCATATCAGGCACATGGGATGCCGAGTGCATCATGCGAGTAGAAGAAGCATTATGGAAAAAGAAAGCCAGACAGTCCCAGAAAGATGCCATCGAGTTATGGCGCAAAGAATCTCATAAAAGAACCGAAAAAGAAATCAGAAAAACAGAATTAAGTAGGGAATCCTCAGAAAGAGCCCAAGAAAGGGAATTAATCGAAGTAGGTGAACGAGTTAAAGCAGAACAGTCAGACAGACAGAGAAATGCCCTTATTAAGGGTATGTATCCTCTTCTTGCCGAGGGCTTGCCAAAAGCAACCCCAGAAGCACCATGTAATTTCCCGGCACCATTAGTTCCGATTAAGCTACGTCACAAACCGACCGCAGCTGATATTTTTCTCTCGTCCTATTTGGACGACACAGTCCCAGAATATGCAAATCCTGTTCCGCCTGCTCCCGTAAATAATGTAATTCCCGTTCCTCCAGCCACCGGGGCCGTGGGTACAGTTCACGTTACCGCACCCGTTGCAGCACCTGCTACAGCACCCCCGGCCCAGCCTACAGTACATGTACCAGCTACATCAGTCACTCTACCAGCACGTACAGTACCCACCGATGATTCTAGTTTAGGAGCCGCGGGGGAAGTCCTCCTGGAACCCCGCCTCAACACAGACGTATGACGCTACTTGAGCTACATGAACGAGCGTTACAGCGTACGCCAAAAATTCAAACATTTACAGATATCAAGCGAGCACTTACCGAATGTCGTTATGATCCAGTTCCAGGCGACGGTACTATGGTTATATATTCATTACGTTTAAGACGGGTGACCGACTATTTGGACACCCTGCCTGATATGAGAGAACATCTAGACAGAATATATCGTTTTATCCGTACAGGAGTGGATCCAGAAAGTGTTCGCGACGCCATGATTCAAAGAAAAGTCGAGACCCAGCTTATGCTTTTAAAGTTTTTAATTAACTGTTTAATAGGAGAACAAGATTGTCCAGGAAAAGATCAAGAAGAAATGAAAGTCCTGACCAAGTGGAGTGACCATATAGCCGAGGGAAGACACAAGACACAGAACTGTATAGAGAGTATGTACAAGAAAATTTGTAGGGAAATAATAAAGTTACACGAGAAACGAGAAGCAGCACAAGTAACCGAGAAAGAAGACGACTCTCCTACTGAAGAGGTAGACGACGAGAATCCCTCCAGAATAGCGTATGTAGGTAGAACTAGACTTTCCGACCGACATTCACGCCTAGATCACAAGAAAGTTTTCCCTCCTCCAGCACCAGAACAGGGTTCTCTTGAACAAGTATTCCAAGCTACCGATCACATTCTGAAATCACGAATAGGCTATAGTGAGCTTAGTACAATGCATGAACAAGAACTAGCCCGATCAGCAGTCCGGTGGACTACTGATTCTACCACTTTTCCAGACGAAATAGTGGCACAAATGTTTCTGAAACTGCCCCCAGCCGAGCAGCGACTGGTGGGTATGTATATGATCCAGCACCTCATTACACTGTATGAGGGACAGCATTCTGATCCAGGTCCTCTACATGATGTTTTGAAGGAATTACTCCAGTATAGATGGAGAGGTCTAGGTACTGATTTAATTAGTATCATTCTAGAACAGCGCCACAAATATCGAACGTTTCTAAATCCGCATTTTGTTCATGTCTCACCCCCAGAAAGTAAATCATTTTACATAGATAGACAGAATCCGTTACGAGAAGTACACCCAGTTAGAGGAACGGGTGGTGATCTAGAACGAGTATTTGTTTACACCCCTATCACAAAGATGGAACTCTTAGAGATGAAAAAGTTAATTCCCTGTCACGACAAAGATCCAGCAGGGTTCCACCGTGAATTAAAAGACATGCTCCGTATGGGAGAATACACGTATCCTGATATCATTAAAATGCTAAAGGTCCTGTTGCCCGCAGGGGTATATGAAAAACTCAAAGAAAAAGAATGGGAGGTGGGAGAGAAAAAGATCGATTGGACAGCTCTAGAAGCTGAAGATAATTTACGAGTACCAGGTACTGGTCTTGGGGAGAAAGCTAAAGAATTGCCCGAGTTATTGATGCAAGTTTTGCCAAGATTACTAGCCACGAAAAAGGAAGATTGGGATGCCATTTCAGCTTGTAAACAGAAACAAGATGAAGACACTAGTGATTTCTATTCTAGATTTGAAAAATGTTTTATTATTAATAGTGGTCTGAAAACAAGTAGTGAATCGTACCCTCATCTTTTTGTTACTAAACTAGTCGAGAATTCAAGTCCACAAGTTAAAAATCGAGTATTGAAAGTCGAAAGTACCTGACAAGCTAATACTCCGTCACAAATGTTACAAATGCTCCAGTATCACCAGAACAGAATCAGGGAAGAGCAGGAACACGAAAGGAGACGTATGAAAGACACGAAAATGAAAGTATTAGTTGCACAATCTGTTCCACAGGACAGTCAGAAGAGGGGTCCGAATCAAGCCAGTCATCCTGCAGCTCCCGTTAAAGGGACATGCAATTACTGTAAACAGCCAGGTCATTTTATAAACGAGTGTGCAGTTCTGAAACACAACATAGCTACTGGTAAAACCAAAGAAAGACCACGTCCGCCTAGACAAGAACAAGTTTCACAGACTTCCCAGCCACCACAGAATGCACAACAGACAGTTACAGCACCGCAGCCTATCGCTGCAACACAGCATGTTACACAGCAGATGTACCAGTATGCCCAGACAGAGTATCCAGATTATCAGCCATATTCATGAAACAGCCTAGAGAGGGAGGTAGGCTTGCCTCTCATCGAGATACCTGTAGATCAAGAGGGTCCCTATGTATACAGTCAAGTATTAGGGAAAGACAGAAAGTTTCTGATTGATACAGGGGCAAGTAGGACTACCATCAGTCATGACGAGGTTCCAGGGGCTCCGCTCTCAGGCTCTAGAAATGTTTCCCTTGGATTTTCAGGAAAGCCTATTGTTAATGAAATGTCGAAACCAGTTACTCTAGAAGTCGGTCCATTGTCCCGAACTACTGATTTGTTACTCACGAAATCTTGTCCAGAAAATTTGTTAGGCATTAAGACATTAAAAGAATTAGGAGCAGTTATTTGCTGTTCCCCAGAAGGGGTCCGCCTGTTTTTGAGAGACTTTAAAGGTCATTATGTATTACGTGATTTTGATCCAAGATTATTGAAGGTACCACAGCATTTATGGGCGCAAGGTCCAACTGATGTAGGTTGTATGCATATCACACCCCATCGTGTGACTCTGAAGCAAGGTGTAGTATTACCACGAATCAGACAGTACAAATTGCCACCTGAGGCTGTAGCAGCCTTATCTAAAATTATTGACGAACTTATTGTTCAAGGAGTGGTCGTAGAAACTGACTCCAACGTATGTAATTCTCCTATCATTCCTGTCCTGAAACGTACTGATCCAAAAGTACCTCCAGTTTATCGATTAGTGATTGACCTTCGAGAGCTTAATAAATGTATCATACCCCAGTACCCAGTAGTCCCAGATATTTCATCCCTCTTGACAGCCATTGATTCTGAAGCTACGTTCTTCACAGTTATCGATCTCAAAAACGCATTCTTCAGTGTCCCCATTCATCCAGACAGCCAGTATCTTTTCGGTTTCTGTTTAAATGGAAGAAGCTATAAATTCACACGAGCTCCTCAAGGTTTTACAGAAAGCCCTAGTATTTACAGTCAAGCACTTAAGAGACAACTAGACAATATTCACATGCCAACTGACACTGCCCTGCTCCAGTATGTCGATGATCTACTGATCACAGCCCGTTCTGAACGTGACTGCGAACGTGCGTCACTTACAGTTCTGTATTTTCTGGCCGAGATGGGGCACAAGGTGTCCCCTTCCAAATTACAATTCTGTGTCCAGCAAGTGGTATACTTGGGACACTTACTATCCAAGAGGGGTAGGCAGTTGACACCTGACCGTATCCAGTTAATAGCACGTCTTCCACAGCCCAAGACACAGAAGGAGGTACGAGCTTTTATTGGCCTCACTTCTTACTGCAGACAATGGATTCCTCAGTATGCATTTCTAGCCAAGCCACTGATACAGTTAACGACACAGGAGGCAGCCGTATCGACTGTCCTCCCTTGGACCCAGGAACATACACTTGTTTTTAATGAATTAAAGAAAGCCTTATGCCAAGCACCTGTTCTAGCAATACCGAACTACAGTAAGCCTTTTACACTTTTTGTCACAGAACGTGATGGTACTGCATTATCTGTTCTCACACAAGATCAAGCAGGACAATACAAGCCCTGTGCTTATTTTTCAAGCACATTAGATCCAGTGGCCCAGGCTCTGCCTGCGTGCCTCAAGTCAGTTGCAGCCACAGCTCTAGCTATCAGACAAAGTGATTCCATAGTGTTAGGACACTCTCTGACAGTACAAGTTCCACACTCTGTGGAAGTTCTTTTAAACAGAACCCAGACTCAGCACTTGACAATTGCACGTTTAACAGGTTATGAACTGACACTGTTTCAGCCACACATAGAAATCCGACGCTGCAACATTTTAAATCCAGCTACATTGTTACCGTCAGTTACTTCAAATCCTGCCACACATGACTGTGTGGAAGTTGTTAACACCATGACAAAGCCAAGACAAGACTTGACAGATATTGCATTACCTGATCCCGACCTGACACTTTATGTGGATGGTTCATGTATGAGAACAAGTACAGGAGAACTAGTAGCCGCGTATGCAGTGACTACTGAAACCGAAGTTATAGAAACACATCGTATTGAGCTAGTCGCTCTGACCCAAGCCTGCATACGTGCCAAGAACCAGAAAGTAAACATATACACAGATTCACGTTACGCATTCGGAGTCGTACACGACTTTGGAGTGCTCTGGCAAGAACGAGGTTTTATGACTTCTCATGGAACCAAGATCCAGCATGGTCTCCTCATTCAAGCTCTGTTAGATGCAATACATTTACCGACAGCTATTGCTATCATGAAGTGCAAGGCACATACGAAAGTCACTGACATTATTTCCCAAGGTAACGATCTAGCAGATCGAACAGCCAAGCTTACAGCTCAGACTCCAGACATTCCAGTTAACACGACACAGACACTCACTCCAGATCAGACTACTTGTATGACAGTTAAGGACCCTACACAAGATGTCATAGACATACAGTTACACGCTACTCCCGAAGAAATCAAGAAATGGTCCGAACAAGGAGGGGTCCAGACAGATCAAGGATGGTTGACGAAGGGAAAAGCCACATGGTTTCTCCCCGACTCTATGGTTCAAGTCATTATTAATACCGCACATAGTCCAGCACATCTAGGAGAAAAAGCTATGTTAGACAGTATTCAGAACCTTTGGTTCAATAAGCATTTACGAGCTGCAGCCAAACAGAAAGTCCGTACCTGTATGATATGTTGTCAGTTCAATCCAGGTAAAAGTGTCCCGGTGGAACAAGGTGGATTCCAACCTCCTGACCACCCTTTTGAAGTCCTCCAGATGGATTATATTCAGATGGAGCGATGTCGAGGTTTTAAGTATGTCCTCGTAGTTGTATGCGCTTTGTCCAGGTGGACAGAAGCATATCCAGTTCCAGATTACACAGCTGCGACCACTCCCAGGCAGTTGGTTCGTGAGTTCTTTCCCCGCTATGGACTACCTAGGGTCGTGTATTCAGATAACGGCCAGCCATTCTCATCTGAGCTCATGAAACATGTGTCCCTTCTGTTAGGATACCAGTGGAAGTTCCATTGTGTGCGCCATCCTGAAGCAGCCGGTCTCGTAGAGAGACATAACCAGACTTTGAAAATCCGCATTGCTAAAGTGTGTACAGAGAAAGGTGTAGATTGGTTAGTAGCTTTGCCAGTTGCGCTCTTTTACATGAGAATGGTTGCACATTCCAGATCAGGTCTGTCCCCGTATGAGGTCGTATTCGGCCGCCCTCCAAACATGTGGGGTACACCTAGACCCCGTAGTATTACAGACGTTTCCAGTAATATGCTGACAGATTACCTAGCTTCCTTGATGTCTGCCCTACACTCTTGTCGTTCACAGGTTGCCGCTGCATTTCCAGACAACACTGAGGTGAAACCGCATGAAGTCGTTCCGGGAGAATATGTCCTGGTGCGAAATTTTGATCGTTCAAGTCCGCTGGAGCCCCGTTGGAAGGAGCCCCAAATGGTGTTGTTGACAACAAGGACCGCAGTCAAGCTAGAAGGCCGGAAGGGATGGGTCCACATCAGTCATATCAAGAAATTCCATGGATTACGACAAAAGACATTTATTAAAGACTGCCTTATTCCTAAGGACTGCCTAAAAACAGACTCTGAATTCAAACTTCCCCTGTTAGAGAAAACTCTGCAGCAGGAGTATAAAGATAAGCTACGGTCTAGTAAAATAAGTCAGCCAGTTTAATTGTCTAAGTCCCTCTCGGGTGAAACGGTTAGACAGGTTCCTGACATGTATGAGACAGACCCACACAGTGAGAGAGTTAGCCAAAACTCTAAAAGATGTATTATCGTTCTATTCTTCTTGTTATTTTTGAGTCTTATGATTACCTGCACAAGTTATGCTTTGCATTTATGTTTTCCAATTTTACATGTACATATGTTTTCTAATGCTACAGTAGAGCACACATTTAGTGATCTGCCTCCTCACGAGCTATCCTATCGTCTTGCTATGCGTAACAATACATTCATCCGAATGTTGCACTATTCACACCAGACCAGCAATGCCACTAATTGTTGGGTGTGTGGTCGACTCCCCCCTTTCTAGACACCGAAGGGAGTTCTGCCACTCTTTCCCTATCCGTTTTCACATAATGGTTCGTGTGGAGCATGGTCCACGTTAACGTCATCCTCAATTGATATGTCCCTTCTGAATCGAACATGTTTCCCAGATAAGCAAGGTCTTTCCCATCGAACAGGGTTAGATCTAGAAAATGAAGTATATGATTTAGGTAATTATTCCTCGAATTTCATGGTCCTGAATGTTCAGTCCGATACTACTCCAGATTTACCTGCTATTTCAGTACTACCAGTCAAAGGCGAATTATGTGTCAGAAAGAATGGTTCCGCACATGTAGGTCATAGTGATTGTACTACTACTGTCGAGTATAGTGACAGTGGGAAATCTATTTTCAAAGCCTCACGTCATTCTTATTTTGTTTGTGGTCAGACCGCATATGTTCGTCTGCCCCTCGATTGGGATGGAACATGTTACATTGCCTTCCTACTGCCACCAGTTTTTCTAGCCCCATCTGATTATCACAGAAACACACATCTAGTACACGTTAGACATAGAAGGGAGATCGAGTCCCCGATTGTCGATCAAACTGAAACTACTCTAGAACAGTATCAAGACTTCAATAAAGGTTTCTTTTTCTTTATAGGACCTGTCCAGAATAGTAAGTTAATACGTAGGTTAACCAGAACCCTTGAAGCAGTAGTGAATGAGACTACTTCCGCTCTAGGTAACTTAACTGAAGAGCAATCTGCTATGCGTTTCGTTGTGCTCCAAAATCGTCTCGTTCTTGACGTCATACTGGCCGATAGAGGAGGAGCTTGTAGAGTCATCGGATCTAGTTGCTGCATTTTCATTCCTAATAACGCGCCGTCT
This sequence comes from Lissotriton helveticus, assembly GCF_964261635.1. NCBI lineage: Eukaryota > Metazoa > Chordata > Amphibia > Caudata > Salamandridae > Lissotriton > Lissotriton helveticus. The sequence goes on along the minus strand of NW_027611659.1, from coordinate 1,672,760 downwards.
GTTTATTCAGCTATAACCAGACTCCATAAAATTGCCCATCAGTTACACCAGAATCCAGGCACCTGGACATGGTCCGGTTGGCTCTGGAGTATCATATCTGCCTGGGGATGGAAAGTATTGTCATTCCTAGGTATAGCAGTAATGATCATATTCAGTTGCTGCCTCTGTTTACAATGTGGCCCTGCGATTTGCGGCATGTGTGCTACCTCTTGTATTCCTAGTCCTAAGTCCCGTTCCAAGACAATTCGAGACGAGCAAATGATGCTATATGAACAGATAGATGGTATCATGAATATTGATGTTTCCTAATGGAAACGTAGGGCACAAGGAGGGAATGTGGAAAAGTAAATTTTGCCATGTTATATGTGCCTACGTGTTCCCCATATTATGCTATATGTGCATGATCGATATGCATGTATCCCCCTATGATCGATTAAAGACGCAATTATAGTTGTGTCCATCTCTAGTATGCCAGTTTCCAGTTCTCGTGAAAGCAACGAGTATTAGGCCTATGTTGCCACATTTTACAGTGTGCACGTTAATTCACTGAATTGTCCCCGTTCCTAGGCCTCAAAAGGGCCCGGACATCAGATTCAGCTCCTGTCTCCTGAACCCTCTCCGAGGAGCGATACAGCCCCCACCTGCATCCCTGACCCTTCACTTACTTCCTGCCTCGCAGTGCCCGGCCCGGCCTGGCTCTGCCTGCCAGTCTGCCAAGAGTATGTTATGCTTCTAGTTATCAGTCCAGCCTTCCTTCTCTGCATTCCTAAGCTACTGAATCGCATCAGTAGTTTCAGCCATGGTCTAGCCTTCCTGTCTCCATGTAAGAGAAATACTGTATTAATATTCATAGAATATTCCTAGCACACGCAATACATGTAGAATTATGCACGCACCAGTCTTAGTGTCAAGTAGCCTTTGCCCTGATAACTTTTGGATTCTATCAATATGTACTCCAAACACCAGATACCAGATATACTATAGGTACAAGTCGTTCTGACACCGTAGACTGTAGTCTCCTCTTCTAGCGCAGAAGTCATAGCCCCAGTTCCTCCTGGTAACACGTCATTGCCCGTTTGCGCGCACCACTAGGTTAAAGGTCCCAGCTGCTCAGGTAGCCCCCTCCATGTTTCCGCCCCATTTATGACACTTCTGTGACGTTTGCATCACATGTCTATGTATACGCCCTGTACACGCCTTCTTGTTACACCCATTTTACTCTTATCTTTCGCGACTGCTACGAGTTACGCCTACTGCTACGCCTACTGTATTGAATGTAATGTAATTGTTTTAGTATATATACTGTGTACTGTTACTGAAAGTTACCCTTCTTTGCCAATACCCCGATTCCCATTTCCCCGGCAGCTGCCTTCATTCTATTTCCGTGCAGGCTATCCCGTTCCTGTCCCTTCCCTTATGCCTGATTAAAGCCTGTCAGACTTCGATACCTCGAATCCTGTCTCTTATTTATTGAGCTATCTGTTTTATTCACTGTATTCAAAAATATTACCGGTAATTAATTATTTATTTACCACAGTGGTACTGGTAGTGGTAGTACTGGTGGTGGTGGTACTGGTGGTACTGGTAGTGGTAGTATTGGTGGTGGTAGTACTGGTAGTGGTAGTACTGGTGATGGTGGTAGTATTGGTGGTGGTGGTAGTATTGGTGGTGATGGTGGTACTGGTGGTGGTATTGGTAGTATTGGTGGTGGTATTGGTAGTGTTGGTGGTGGTACTGGTAGTACTGGTGGTGGTGGTACTGCTAGTATTGGTGGTGGAGGTACTGGTAGTGGTAGTATTGGTGGTGGTGATAGTGGTAGTACTGGTGGTGGTGGTACTGGTAGTACTGGTGGTGGTGGTGGTACTGGTAGTGGTAGTATTAGTGGTAGTGGTGGTACTGGTGGTGGTGGTACTGGTGGTGGTGGTACTGGTGGTGGTAGTACTGGTAGTGGTAGTATTGGTAGTGGTCCTATATCACCTACCACACTGCTGGAAGCGCGCTAGCATAGCGCTGTGTAATCTCTTTTAACTCGATTTTGTTTTAGTATTTGGTTTTTTTTGTGTTGTGGGCTTACTCCCTTACCTGTTTTAAATAACTCGCTGTCTTCAGCTGTGTTCCGCTCCCCTCACTGCACATAAAAAGGGCACCTCTGTGCCTCCAAAGCACCACTATTTTGGTGGGTCCGGGTCTCCATTTCGGCAGCCATCTTAGTTTGGGGCTTGAGATTCGGCGGCGGCCGCCATCTTTGAGCGGACTCGCGCGCCAAAGGGCTTGCAGGTGAGCCTATTTAAAGTCGCTCCCCTACGCGCAGCGGTACGCGCAGGTGGACGCCCTCGCTTAGCCTGAGTCGTGCCGGAGTCCTGCCCGTCTGCGCCCGTCAGCGTCCCGGAGGCCCCAGGGAGTCGGAGGACTGCGTCACGGCCGGTTGATGAGGGAGGATGCGCACTTACACCTCGGCGATGTTGCGTGCCATGCGGACTTTCTCATGCTCATGCCGCTCGGTCTTCCCTGGCCGCTGTAACGGCAAGAGGCGCTGTCCGGCCTGTGGCTGGTCGCCCACGTGGACTCCGGTCAACGTGCATAGACCCCCTGAGGCTTCCGTTAAACATCTGTGCTTGTTGCTGAACACAAGGTCGTTGGGCTGTCACGCTCTACATTTATTCGATCTTCTTGTGAGGGAAAACCCTCTGTGTCTTCTCCTCACCGAAACTTGGTTGGGAGAAGCGTCGAACCCTGACATTTTCTCCGCTATTCCTCCGGCCTACAACATCTACCGGCAGGACAGAGAGAAGGGCAGGGGCGGTGGAGTGGCGGTGGTGGTGAGGAAGAGTGTCTCATGCTCGGTTCTCCCCCCGAACCCCATTGGGAGCTCGGAATCCATTGCCCTCACGCTTAGACTGTCCCCGTCCCAAGCACTGAAGGTGCTGTTGGTCTATAGGGCGCCAGGCCCCATGGGTTCCTTCCTGGAGGATCTGCAGGTTGCCATCTCTGAGCTGGCACTGACCACTCAGCATTGTATTGTGGCGGGCGACTTTAACTTCCACCTTGATATGACAGTCGACCCGGACACAATTAAACTGCTGGATATAACATCCCCGCTGGGTCTTGTCCCATACGTGTTTGGTCCCACGCACGAGAGAGGGCACACTCTTGATCAAGTGTTCTCATCAGTTCCGGTTGCTGATGTAGAAACCTTGCCTGTGCTCTGGACAGACCACAGGCTGATCAAGTTCTCGGTGCCGGAGATTGGGCGGCCGGGTAATATTGCCCCCGTGTTACCTAGACCAGCTTCGAGAGCGCTGCACAGAGTGACAGCCGATATGCTGGAGCAGGCGCTCGCGGAACACCCCTGTCAGCTCTCGGGTGTTCTGGAAAAAGACACGGAGGCCTGGCAGTCGTGGCTAACCGAAAGGTTGGACGATCTTGCCCCGCAAGTTGCCCCTCGGTCCACGGTAGCACGGCGATCTGCGCCGTGGTTTACTGAGGCGTTGAGGGTGGCTCGCAGCCAGTGCAAGGTTGCTGAGCGGGCCTGGCGCCTTCAGTATAATGGGGAGGCCAAACTTGCCTATAGGGCGGCTATCAAGGCCTATCACCGGGACATCTTGGAGGCCAAGAAAGCATACCTGGCTGGGAGGATTGAGGCAGCGGCGAACTCCTGCAAGGAGATCTTCACGGTGGTGAAGGAGTTCACGTCCCCCAGCTCCCAGACACCCCCGTTAGTATCATCGGAGTCGTGGGCTTGTGATCTTGCCAGCTTCTTCACAAATAAAATCAAGGCGATTCAAGCCTCCTTCTCGGAGAGCACCGTGGTTAGTGATTGCGGCCCCGGTGCGGGATGTGAGCTACCGCCCACGCCGGTCGCTGTTCTGACAGATTTTCCTGCTGTCACGAGCGAGGCGTCGCGGGTGCTGCTTGCCAGCCTTAAATCGGGTTCGCCACTTGACCCCTGCCCGGCCAGATTTTTGGCGGAGATGGCGGCGGTGGTGAACCCTCTGGTTAATCCTATCCTCAACGCCTCCTTGAGGGAAGGGAAGGTGCCTTGTACCTGGAAGAGGGCGATGGTCATTCCCCTCTTGAAAAAGCCAGGTCTCGATGCTGAGGTCTTGGCCAATTATAGGCCAATTTCACTCCTGCCGGCGTTGGCTAAGATCACCGAGAAACTGTTAAAACAATTAGTCGGGTCGGGGACAATCGATATTTGCCCGGCGGTATTGCCTCTGTGACCCTCTAGTTATTTAATCAATGAAGAAGCAGGTGCTGGAGACTGGAAAGCAGGAAACAAGGTTTTTATTCTCTCCGGAGGAGAACACAGCAAAACGGACAGCAGGTATCGTTCTGAGGTGCTCTAACTTATGTTTGAGGCCTGGCCCCTTATATACAGTGTTTGCGGTTTTTATTACAGTTTACATACATATGATAAAGCTTTGATGTACGGAAAGACATTCCCGGAATCCCCCCTTCGGGCCCGTTCCCACACACATTTACAGTTGAAGTCCCCACCCTAGTCACAACAGGTGATGAGTATCGCGCAGCTGGATATTCCGCCGATTCATGGAATGTGGGGGTCGATCGGATCTCATGGGGAGGGGGCTTTGATCAACCCGGGGATCCTTTGATGGGGGAAGCTTTCTATTGTGCGGGGAGGGGCAAGGAATAGTATCGGCAGAGCTGGGTGTCGGCCTGGGAACGGGGAAGACAAACGGGCACACGGGGAGAAGGGGGTTTGCATCTAAGGGCCGGGGATCATGAAAGGGAAGAAGGGAGGTGTCGCGCTGGGAACAGGATGAGGGCCTGGGGCAGAGCAGCGCCGAAGAGGGGTTTATGATTCAAGGCAGGTGCAAGCAGGGGGTTGGTCAGCGTGCAGGCTTAGTGAGGGCGAAGGGCTATGTCAGGGGCCAGCGGCATGCAAAAGGGTTCGTTCTGATCAGGGCATCTTAAAATGGCGGGTGCGCACGACAAAAGTGTGGCATCAGGGGAAGAGGCAAGATGGCGCAGATAATGTTCACCAAACCGTACTAATTTTCAACAGTCCTCCCTTTAACATATTCAAGACATCTTGCTGGTTCATTTTCTACTCGGTTCTATTGTGGTGGGCATGAGAAAGAAAACGGTAGGAACCCTAGATGAAAGAGTTGTAAACAATACATTTTGAGATTTCTAGTTTTTAGGAGGTGGACCTATTTGATAAACTTTGATAAACTTGGTCAGCAGGAAAGTCATAGAAATGCAATACAAAAACGATTCTGTAGCGAGAGCAGCAAGTACATTTCATAACGTGGACTGGTAGGTTATTACATATATCAGATTCGGATTGGAGCATGATCAATACAATGGCGGCTGGGAGAGAAATGAGGCGCAGCAGAAACGGTGATTGAGGACGTCAAAATGTTCGTAGTTAACGAGTTCTCAGTATTCTTTGTTGTCTTTCGTTGGCGCTGTGGAGCACCGGCGATGGAGCTACGGGTCCAGCTCTATTCTAGGTCTCGCGTTGCAGGGCACGACCTTTCCCTCGTATTCCTGGTCGGAAAGGTCCTTTTCGCCCTGTGTCCTTTGAGGTGATTGTCAGAAAGTTCAGATGGAAGAAGAGCGTACAAAACAGTCCATAGGGTAGGTCGGAGAAAAAGGGGGATGGAGCAAGGCCAAATTAGGAACAAACTAGGGGAACGAGAGACTTCAGATGGGCGGGCTCATGACCGAGTCTAGAGAGCGGGGACCTTTCGGCACACATTCGAACATAGAGCGGGGGCATCAGGTTAGCCCTTTCTTCTCACTTTGCTGGAGGTAGTGCCTCGTCCTGTAGCTCTGTTCTGTCGCGGTCTCGCCTTGGCCCATGTCGCAGGTGTTCCATAGTCTGCAGTCAGGCCTCGTGCTCTTCTCTCTCCTGACAGCCGTACCCTTAAACGAGTTTGAAAAGACAGTCTTTAGAGAATTTGCAGAGGAAGGTAATCACAAAAGTCTATTTCTCTCCCAGCTTCAGACAGAAATGAAAACGTCCGTTATTTTAGGGTTCACAACTAACATATAAATGACCGATGACGGGCCTGTTGGATGTACTATGACTTTCTTTCATAATTATTCATTACAGTTTCGACAGTTTATCTGATGGAGACCTACCTTCGTAAGACGAGCTTGACAAAGATATGCCGTTCTCTAGGGTTTTATATTTACCAAGGGTACTGTGTGCTATCGACATGGTACTAAACAGGTATTTTGCTGAGGGACGAACATAGGCTAAACATTTCTTTTTATCAATGCGTCCTGTTTTTCAACTAAACATTTTTCACTTTCGGCAGGGTTCATTTCAACGATTTCTTCACTTTGGTCTAGTCTTTTAACCTTGTAAAACATCATTCTGGTTCCTACGTAGCTTCCTACGGCCTGATTACTTAATCAGAAAAGACAGGGGTTTTATGGGAAACAACTAGGGACATAGAAAACTTATGGTAAGGGCGTAAATCGACCCATCTCTCACAACCGGGAATGAGGGGTAGTTTCATAACTCCAGTTTGGAGCGGCTGATACAGGGGATGTAACAGGGGTGATCATTTTTCCTGTCTGGGTATTGCGACAATTCGGGGCGGGGAGGGTCGCGTATTCTGAGGTCCTTTTTTATACCATAGGAGCCGTTGACATGTAGTTCCCTTATTACGGGCCAGATTAGGGAACCTCTGTCGTCTTACCTGTCCTTTCCCTTACGGCCCAACCTCGGTTCATTGACTTCTAGCGGAAAAGGAGAGGTAATGACACGGTCTCAGGGTGATTGTATTAAAGACAAGTTTTGTGCAAATACTGACGGTATTTGAAGCCAATTAGGTGGTGTGCTAGGGGTGGCAGTCTGCCAATTTCGGGGCTAATCGCTCGGAAGAGTGGGAGTGCAAAAATAGAGGGAGAGAGAGAGAGAGAGAGAGAGAGAGAGAGAGAGAGAGAGAGAGAGAGAGAGAGAGAGAGAGAGTGCAACGGCAGGCTAAATAGTACACGTGCAACAGAGAGGGTGGCAGTGTATTCAAGAAAAGGCTATTTAGTGCATTACACAGTAAAGGACATTCACGGGTCTGTGTTAGAATCTTGTAATCATGCAGTTTGAGCATTAGACAGGGTAGAGGGGACGTGCCTTGAGAAAAAGGAAAGAAGAAAGGAGGTACCATTTTGTCGCACTTTCTCGCATTCTCGGTCCTTCGACCAGTTGGGTCAACGCCTCAGTCACACACACACATTCTCTCATAGTTTCGCATCATACGTGACATGGGTTCATTCGTGTGGTCTGGTTTAAGGGTGATCACTTTTTATCAGGTCATACTAATTTTACGGGTTTGTTCGATACGTGAGTAGTTAGTAGGCGTGCTTAGGCACCACCTTGCAGCGCTAGTCTGCTTCGTACATTAGACACGGCAAGGCTTCAGGTCTTCGCCACACCTCGGCTGTAATCTCTGATGTAACCTGCAGAGGGAGGGAAAAGGGGGTGGGGGAGACAGCATTCGCGCATATTCAAATACATGGATTCATAAGTCCTTTACTTACCTCTTACTCGTCTTTCCTCCTCGGGGCAGAGTCCCGGGGGTATGGTTTCTGGGGTCGGGAGGGGAGAGGGGCAGTGTGCCCTTATAGGTCGGGTGTAGGAAAACGTTAAGAAGAAAACCAAAGATACCTAGTGTGAGGTATCCAGTTGGTAGGTGCATCTAGCTATCGGGGTCCTTAAATCTCCTTCAACGCTGTGACATTCTGCGGTTCATTAGTTCTTTGTTCAACTCTGTTCCCTAGTACCTTCGAGCGTTGTACTTCATAATATTTACATCATTTCATTTCACCCTTCTTTTACATTCCCCATTTACACCGTTCGTTTTACCCATCCTTGGAAGTCGAGGTCTTCCTCCATGCGAGAGTTCATGACTCAGTCGCGTACTTTGAAGGCAGAGTGCCGTGTTGTCGATCCGATCCGACCTCCAGGGCTGGGCAACCATCTTCTTTCAACCTTAAAGAGAGAGCAGAGTAGGGTGCACAGAAAAGAACTTTCCCACCGATCCCACATTTTTAAAATAAAGCATGCAATACCCGTCCATAGTTTCGAAAACCTTTATTTTGCAAAATCATTTCAGTACGTGGATTATGAGGGTGCGGTCGTATTTGGCCGGACGTGGCAATGGCTAAAGTGCGTACAGTGGGGGTGTCGTCTTGCAGCAATAAATACATTGGAAAGTTTTATTCATTCATTTGTAAGAAACTAAAACGTCTATTAATTGGCTGGGGGTTCGGGGGCATTTATTTCATAATTTAGAAGCATAATCATAATAGTCGCAATCAGATTTCCTATATGCATACCGTATGTGTGCGTCATAAATGGGGTTATACATCAGCAACGAAAATATAATACACCGCACATTTGTAATCAACATTTTTAACGGGACCCTTTCACAATGTTCGTCGAGTGAACTCTCCTTGTCTTTTCTAGCCAAGTGTACGAAGGATCATATAAGTCTCAGAACATCAAGTTTGTATTAGTGCGAAGGAACACCACGAGGTGTTCGTAAGTTCCTATTGATACCAGCGCCATTTTGGGCGGGGCCGGCTCAGTCCGGAAGTAGCATCAGGGAAAAATGTTTCCTACAACCGGCAGTTGGACCAGAGTCCTTTTCGGCAGTTCTAGTATTCATGCTAACAGAGGGAGTGGCAATGTCATGCTTGTTTCGTTAGTGATCAAGGCAGCCGTCCCTTACCGGAAGCCTGCAGGGGCCGAAGGCTCCGCCGGGGACCTTTGTACAATCTTCAAGGCTGCGGAGATGCTGTCGGAGATGGGGGCTCGTGCCCCAGTGGGCAAGTGTCCGAGTCATATTGCTGGTCAAAATTACTCTAGCGGCCGGGGCCCGCCTTCCAGCGGACCCAGACGCCATTTTGAGGCCCTACAGGGGCCACTCTCGTCGAGTTTGCAAGAGTGGAAGAGATCCTTCGGAGTGAAAGGAAGAGGGCTCTGTTTTGTGAAAGCAGGACGTTCGGCTGGGGTGCAGCTGTGATGCCCCCACCTGGGGGGGCGAGGGAGACTCGTTCGCGCCGTCTCCTTCTTCCGGTGCACCCCATGCTGCTCTTTTTCATCGGCCCGCACGAAGGTCTCTCCCCATCCGGTGCTCCCCAAGTCTCGTGCTCAGTGCTGTGGGAGTATGGCCATCTGTGGCGCACACTCGGTGCTGCGCAAGTATCGGTGCAGTCATTGCATATTCGGTGCTCCGAAAATATGGGCACCATTGCACGTTCGGTGCTGCGCAAGTATGCCTGACTGGGGGTGTTCGGCGTTGGGCCGGGGGCTGGGAGACCTCCTATCGGTGGAGGTGGGAGAGGCTCGTCCGCGTCGCCTCTCCCTCCCAGCCCGACCTGGACGCATTCCTGCAGAGGTATGGACAGGGCATCCCGCCGCCCAGAGCTGCTGCGGTTGTTACGGAAGGGAAAAGAAAGAGGTGCCTCGTTCTTCTCTGGACATGTGGCGGGACTACTTAAGTCTATCCAGGCCCGTTGCGGCTGGGCCGAGGAGGCATGTGGCGGGACTACCGGCAACTACCTAGGGCCGTTGCGGCTGGACTCCGCTGGCCCCTGCCTCTCCTCCGGCTTCCCCATATGTTAAGATTTCCTGACCAAGAGTTGGCAGCGGGGCCCGCCTTATATGGGTTGCCGCTGGTTGGGCGTAGCCGTAACCCTGCCCTACTTTGGAAGGTTCCAGAATGTGGGGGGGGCGAATGTTCTATTGACTTTCATGTTCTACAGTTTACCGTTCTTGTTTTTCTAGCGTTATTGTGTTTTCCCTTGCCTGTTATGTTAAAATAAAAGTTCGTGTTTATCAGTGGCTTACTGATTTCGTTTCCCATTTCTTTCTTTCCAGGTTGTTTCATGCTAAAATTTCTATTAACATAGTTTATGTAACATGGAAGCACGTGCAGGGGGATGACGCAGATTCATATATTACGTACACACAAACTCAGACGGGGGGTAGTAGGAAAGTATGACACGCAAGATCCGAAGACAAACATGAAACAGTGATTATTTGGCCAAAATTATCTTTTTCCGTCTGTTAACTTAGAACTAGGCTGGGTTCCCGTTTTTATATTGTCCGACCTAGGAAAACTCGAACATGCCGCTGAAATCGTTCTGGCGGAACCTGTGCCATCGGGCATAATCAAACGTGGTGGTTCTATCTGGTCTGTCCGTGTGAGTCGGATTTTTCTTTGTCTCGCGCTTTTTCTCATTCTGCTGGCCTGTCATTCCTGTCGGCCCTTTGCCTTTACTCACGCTCAGTAGAGTCGGGCATTGGGCTTTCCAGTGTCCGACATATCTACAAAAAGCGCATTGGTCTGGCCCTAAGTCTGGCCGTCTTTTGCGTAGTGTCGGGGGATAACTTTTGGGTAGCGGTGTCCCGGGGTTGTCCTGTCGGTATATTTCTCTACCTGGTTTGTCCTCGTCTTTTCTCTGTCGTTGCATAGCCTCTCTGCGCCACATACCGAGACTGTCGAGCATAATAGGCGTTGTCTTATTATTGCGAAGGGCTATTTCCAACGTTTCTATTTTATCAAGGTCAAAGGATCCTGCCAGTGGCCACTGTTTGTCTTGACTTTCTTTGGTATACCTGTGCCACAATTTATTATAGGCTATGGTAACTAATCCATAGTTTATGAACATGTCCTTATTAGGGGTGCCTTCTAGTGGAGCTATATGGTCCACCTCTAATACACGGTCCGGGCTGAACCAATTATCAATCAATGGGGAGAAGACAGACATGACGGCTCGTAACGAGGGACTAAAAAGTCAGCACTGCCTATCTTATCACTAGGTGCAAAGACTAGACAGAATATTCCTATTCTTCGTTGTTTGCAGGCAGTGAATACCTCATGAACAAAAATAAAAAAGAGTAACCAATAACGAGGAACAATCAAACAATCAAATAAATAAATAAGATAGAGAAAGGACAATGGGGAGAGTAAGTAGGGCGCAAAAGTCTGCGTCCTCTACCCTTTCACTAACCGCAAAGAGGAATCTGTTGTTTCCGGTTTGCAGACAGAGAATCTCCAGAAGACAATCTGCGAACAGTAGTTCGGGGTTAAAGAACCCAGTTAATCAGTGAGGGAGAGGGGAGTCTCCCAAAAACCGTTAAGAAATAATAGAGTCAGTGGGGGAGAAAGATAGGCGCGACGGTTACGTTACCTATCCTTCACCGTTTGCAAAAGAGAAGGAGCCTACTGTTTCTCCGTGTGCAGACAGTGAATCTCCAAATAGGTCAAAAAAGAGTAATACTAGTATTTTTTTATATATTTTTTTTTTTTTTCAACAATCAAGCAATCAAGCAATCATTTCGCAGCTTGTCGTGATTACACGACCTTACCCGAACCGTGTGGACAGTTTCTTGTCTTCCGAATCCAGCGCCCGTTCGTCCTTTTTTTCTCGTATTTCTCACGGCACTCCTAATGGTCCCCAGTCAGGACCGTAGATCACTCGAGAGAGGTCTGTTCGGAACTAGTGAAGTTCGGATGATCGGCTGCCAGACGAGGGTCTATTGGGCAAGAGCTCTCCCGATCGTTGCAGTCGTTCACTCTGTCGTCGGGACCTCTCCCACTGGATCCACGAGTCGCTGATGGGCCCCACGCTTGGGACGCCAATTGTTAAAACAATTAGTCGGGTCGGGGACAATCGATATTTGCCCGGCGGTATTGCCTCTGTGACCCTCTAGTTATTTAATCAATGAAGAGGCAGGCGCTGGAGACTGGAAAGCAGGAAACAAGGTTTTTATTCTCTCCGGAGGAGAACACAGCAAAACGGACAGCAGGTATCGTTCTGAGGTGCTCTAACTTATGTTTGAGGCCTGGCCCCTTATATACAGTGTTTGCGGTTTTTATTACAGTTTACATACATATGATAAAGCTTTGATGTACGGAAAGACATTCCCGGAATCCCCCCTTCGGGCCCGTTCCCACACACATTTACAGTTGAAGTCCCCACCCTAGTCACAACAGGTGATGAGTATCGCGCAGCTGGATATTCCGCCGATTCATGGAATGTGGGGGTCGATCGGATCTCATGGGGAGGGGGCTTTGATCAACCCGGGGATCCTTTGATGGGGGAAGCTTTCTATTGTGCGGGGAGGGGCAAGGAATAGTATCGGCAGAGCTGGGTGTCGGCCTGGGAACGGGGAAGACAAACGGGCACACGGGGAAAAGGGGGTTTGCATCTAAGGGCCGGGGATCATGAAAGGGAAGAAGGGAGGTGTCGCGCTGGGAACAGGATGAGGGCCTGGGGCAGAGCAGCGCCGAAGAGGGGTTTATGATTCAAGGCAGGTGCAAGCAGGGGGTTGGTCAGCGTGCAGGCTTAGTGAGGGCGAAGGGCTATGTCAGGGGCCAGCGGCATGCAAAAGGGTTTGTTCTGATCAGGGCATCTTAAAATGGCGGGTGCGCACGACAAAAGTGTGGCATCAGGGGAAGAGGCAAGATGGCGCAGATAATGTTCACCAAACCGTACTAATTTTCAACAAAACATGTTCATGGAGTCTTGTCGAGCTTTTTAGAAACGAACCATCTGCTCCATCCTTCCCAATCCGGATTCCGTCCTAATTTTAGTACGGAAACGGCACTGTTGGAGGTCTCTGAGATCATCAGGGAGACTCTGGATGTTGGTGGCAAGGCCATGCTAGTCATGTTGGACCTGTCGGCGGCCTTCGACACCGTCCCTCATGCGGCGCTCCTCGCCAGGCTTCATGACATCGGCATTAGGGGGACGGTGTTCAAATGGTTTACATCTTTTTTGGAAGGCCGCCGCCAGACGATCTCGGTCTCGCAGCGCTCCGCCGAGATGCCGCCTTTGGGGGTTGGGGTTCCACAGGGCTCTGTGTTGAGCCCATCATTATTTAACATCTTTATGACCCCTTTGGCGGCGGCGGTGGAGGCGTATGGGGCCCAGATCGTGTCCTACGCCGACGATACGCAACTCCTCTTCACATGTGGCAAAGACCAGCCATTTGATGGAGAGGGTATTCGGGCCTGTTTGGCCATGGTATTTGACTGGTTCCAGCATAACAACTTGAAGGCCAATTCCAGCAAATCTGAGGTTCTCTTTTTTGGATGTGCCACTGACCCTGAATGGCGACAATGGTGGCCGGTTGAAATGAATCCCCCGGCACAGTCATCGTTGGTTGCCAAAAATCTCGGGGTTAAACTTGACAATAAATTGTCATTGAGAGCCCATGTACTTGGTCTGGTGGGCGCCTGCTTTGGTGTTCTGAGGATGCTCCGCAAGTTTCTTCCATTGCTCTCTGCGGAGCATAGGCGGATCACTGTGCAGGCGCTCATTGGATCAAGGCTGGACTATGCCAATGCCCTTTTCCTCGGCCTCCCAGACTACCTGGTCCAGCGTCTACAGGTTGCACAAAACTCTGCTGCCCGCGCGATTTTCGGCCTGCATAGGCGATCGCGAGCCTCGGGGCTGCTTCAGAAGCTCCACTGGCTGCCTATCCGTAAGCGGATTATGTTCAAATCCCTTACGTTGATGCACAAGGCACTGTTTGGCTCTGGGGCCGGATATCTACGGCGCAGGTTGATTTTCTATCGCCCTGCTCGCCTACTGCGCTCTGCAGCTCTTTTCACTGCCGTGGTTCCTCGCGTGCATAAGGCCCGCACTGGGGGCCGCTCCTTTGGCTTTAAGGCACCTCAGTTGTGGAACTCTTTACCACTGGCGTTGCGCAGTACTCCTAACTTTCTTCAATTTAGGAAGAGCTTGAAGACATGGCTTTTTAATGCTTAGTTGCTTTCTGGGGGGTTTTTCTTTTCTGTATTGTTTCGTGTTATGTTATTACACACTGATTTATTTGTGGAAAGCGCCGGGACACTCTGTCGGAGTAGCCGTGCGCTATATAAATATAATTTAACATAACATAACATAGTACTGGTGGTGGTGGTACTGGTGGTGGTAGTACTGGTGGTGGTAGTACTGGTGGTGGTGGTACTGGTGGTGGTGGTACCGGTAGTGGTAGTACTGGTAGTGGTAGTACTGGTGGTTGTGGTACTGGTAGTACTGGTGGTGGTGGTAGTGGTAGTAGTGGTGGCTGTAGAACTGGTAGTACTGGTGGTGGTACTGGTAGTGGTAGTACTGGTGGTGAAGGTCGTGGTACTGGTAGTACTGGTGGTGGTAGTGCTGGTGGTGGTGGTGGTAGTGGTATTGGTATTACTGGTAGTGGTAGTACTGGTAGTGGTAGTACTGGTAATGGTAGTACTGGTTGTGGTAGTACTGGTGGTGGTGGTAGTAGTGGTGGTGGTAGTGGTAGTACTGGTGGCTGTAGTAGTGGTAGTACTGGTGGTGGTAGTACTGGTGGTGGTAGTACTGGTAGTACTGGTGGTGGTAGTACTGGTAGTACTGGTGGTGGTAGTACTGGTAGTGGTAGTACTGGTGGTGGTGGTACTGGTAGTGGTAGTACTGGTGGTGGTACTGGTAGTACTGGTGGTGGTGGTACTGGTAGTGGTAGTAGTGGTAGTACTGGAGGTGGTGGTACTGGCGGTGCTAGTACTGGTGGTGGTAGTACTGGTGGTGGTAGTACTGGTGGTGATAGTAAAGTGGTGGTAGTACTGGTGGTGGTAGTACTGGTGGTGGTGGTACTCGTGGTGGTAGTACTCGTAGTGGTGGTCTGGTGGTGGTGGTACTGGTAGTGGTAGTACTGGTGGTAGTGGTGGTACTGGTGGTGGTGGTACTGGTGGTGGTGGTACTGGTGGTGGTAGTACTGGTAGTGGTAGTATTGGTAGTGGTAGTACTGGTGATGGTGGTACTGGTGGTGGTAGTACTGGTGGTGGTGGCACTGGTAGTGGTAGTACTGATAGTGGTAGTACTGGTGGTCATGGTACTGGTAGTACTGGAGGTGGTGGTAGTGGTAGTACTGGTGGCTGTAGTACTGGTAGTACTGGTGGTGGTGGTGGTACTGGTAGTGGTAGTACTGGTGGTGGTGGTGGTACTGGTAGTACTGGTGGTGGTAGTACTGGTGGTGGTAGTACTGGTGGTGGTGGTAGTGGTACTGGTAGTACTGGTAGTGATAGTACTGGTAGGGGTAGTACTGGTAGTGGTAGTACTGGTGGCTGTAGTAGTGGTAGTACTGGTGGCTGTAGTAGTGGTAGTACTGGTAGTACTGGTGGTGGACGTACTGGTAGTACTGGTGGTGGTAGTACTGGTAGTACTGGTGGTGGTGGTACTGGTAGTGGTAGTACTGGTGGTGGTGGTACTGGTAGTGGTAGTACTGGTGGTTGTGGTACTGGTAGTACTGGTGGTGGTGGTAGTGGTAGTACTGGTGGCTGTAGTACTGATAGTACTGGTGGTGGTGGTAGTACTGGTAGTACTGGTGGTGGTGGGGGTACTGGTAGTACTGGTGGTGGTAGTACTGGTGGTGGTGGTAGTGGTACTGGTATTACTGGTAGTGGTAGTACTGGTAGTGATAGTACTGGTGGTGGTGGTAGTAGTGGTGGTGGTAGTGGTAGTACTGGTGGCTGTAGTAGTGGTAGTACTGGTGGCTGTAGTAGTGGTAGTACTGGTGGTGGTAGTACTGGTGGTGGTAGTACTGGTAGTACTGGTGGGGGTAGTACTGGTAGTACTGGTGGTGGTGGTGGTACTGGTAGTGGTAGTGGTGGTACTGGTAGTGGTAGTACTGGTGGTGGTGGTACTGGTAGTACTGGTGGTGGTGGTACTGGTAGTGGTAGTACTGGAGGTGGTGGTACTGGTGGTGATAGTACTGGTGGTGGTAGTACTGGTAGTGGTGGTACTGGTAGTGGTGGTACTGGTAGTGGTAGTACTGGTGGTAGTGGTGGTACTGGTGGTGGTGGTACTGGTGGTGGTAGTACTGGTAGTGGTAGTATTGGTAGGGGTAGTACTGGTGGTGGTGGTGGTACTTGTGGTGGTAGTACTGGTGGTGGTGGTACTGATAGTGGTAGTACTGGTAGTGGTAGTACTGGTGGTCGTGGTACTGGTAGTACTGGTGGTGGTGGTAGTGGTAGTACTGGTGGCTGTAGTACTGGTGGTGGTGGTGGTACTGGTAGTGGTAGTACTGGTGGTGGTGGTGGTACTGGTAGTACTGGTGGGGGTAGTACTGGTGGTGGTGGTAGTGGTACTGGTAGTTGTTGGACTTGGCCCGTTTGGCAGGTTCACCCCTGAACTTTTTGCCTCGTGTTATTAAATAATTAATAGTGATGTCTTGGTTTTTTCGCACTTTCAGTGGGTCCCAGTGGAAAGTGCGTGCGCACTCTTGAGTGCGTGGAGTGAGATAGGCCTGCCCTCCCATAGGAATGCATGGGGAATGTGTGTGTCCCTAGTAGTTCCTGATGCGTGGGGATTGCAGGCTCGAGTTTAGTATGTGTGAACTCATGAGAGTGAATGCTGCGAGATGGTGTATGCGGCATGTATGTGTCTAGAAGGGAAGTGCTACTTCTGGACATTGATGTGTGTGTGCAGAGAGGGTGCTGGAGTGTGATTGGCTGGAGCTGGCTGGCATGCCAGGCTCCAGGAAGTCTGGATGGGTCTGCCCGGTGGTGAGTGTGAGATTAGCATGAGTGATGTGTGGGAGGAGTGTACCTGTGTCCTGGATGGGCTGGGTTTCCCCCACACAATGCTGGCTCCGCCCCCCTGTGGTATGTCTAACGACCCTAGCCTCCCCAGTGAATGAAATGGGTGGTTGGGCCATCAAGAGTGCTCCAGAACCAGCTGCGACTGGTTTCTCCCCCACCCTGCACCCTTAGACAAAGGATTTGTCTGTATAAAAAGAGGCTGTGACCTCTTGGAAAATGTTCTTGTTCCCAACTTGAATCTTGCCAGGGGCGTGCTGCTGCTTGGGCTCAGGGGAAGGCTTGCCTCCCTGAGCCCTGCCCAGCCCCTGGACTGCTGAGATGGACTGCTGAAGGACTTTGTTGCTTTCTGTGCCTTCCTAGCGCCTGGGAGCGCTGTATTTTCCTTCCTAGCGCTTGGGAGCGCTTTCCATTGACCCCTGGTGCATGAGAGCGGTATTCTGTGTGCCTAGCGCTGGGCGAGCGCTTTATTTGCCTTTTAGCGCTTGGGTGCGCCATTGATCTCAGCTGGTGCCCACCCGGCGTTATTTGCCCCTGTTTATTACTTTAAGCGAGTGCCCACCTCGCTGTTTCTTTCATCTGGAGGGTGCCACCCCTCTGAAATGCCCCCGAGATTCACCGCCGCAGCCCGAGCACCGCAAAACAGGAAGTCAGGCACTACGGTGCCTGACGCGGGGCGGGACTTCCGGTTTGCCGGAGGAAGTCCCGCCCGCCGCCGCGCTGGGATTGGCCAGCGCCGTCAGGAAGACTGAGCCTGGAGCTGAGTCCCGGTCCCGAGATGGGGGACCGGGTGAAGACCGGTGTGTTGAGAAAGCGGGGCTCTCATGAGGTGAGAGAGCCCCGCCCGCTGCCCTGCTGACACCCGCCGAGGCTCCCTTGAGCAAGGGAGAGCCCCGGCAGACCTCGTGGAGTCCGGCAGAAACGGCGAGATGCCTCCAGTGCAGCCCGGTGAGTCAGGGCTGGACCGGGGGAGGGGGAAGAGAGGCAGCATTTGAGCGGCCCCGTTTGGTAGCGGGCCGCTCCTCCAGCTGGCTATGAAGTTGTCTTAAAGCCTCGTTGGCTCCCACAAAGCCCCCCTCCAGTATTTGCAGAGAATAGGTCGCTCAATGGGGCGCAGTTGTTCTGAGGGGCCCATGCTTCCCCACACATCTCTTCCCAGGAGCAGAGCTGATTCCCAGAGCCCCGTGGCTCCAACGAGGGGGACATGTATTTCTTTAAGGAGCCAGAGTGCTCCCGTGCACCCATTATGGATTCACAGCCTGTGAAGGGCACCAACGTGTTGGGCACAGTGTTCCTGAGGGGCCAGTGAGGGCCCCTGGCGCAGATTTGTCTTCCAGCTGCCCAGCTAGTAGTGGGCAGCTGCACCGTTTAGGTATTTTGCTTCCTAGGGACATGTACTCTGGACTTTAGGAGTGAGGCGCACTCCTTCATCCCTGGCCTTTCCCCAGCTGTGCAGCATTTAGTGCCAGCTGCAGCGTTTAGGCCCCCTGTTCTGTCCCTCAGCTGCCCAGCAAGTAGTGGGCAGCTGCTACGTTTAGGTTCTGGTGCAAGTGGCGCAACCTGGACTTTGTGAGTTCTGCGCTAAAGGTGATTTATGTGCTAACTGAGGTTTAGATGCTGTTATGATCTATGTCCTATTGCTTTTGGGTGTTAGGAAATGTACAATGTGTAGTATGTTTTGCGCACCCTGTGTTCTGCACCTCTGAATGTGTTGTTGATGCATCATGTGCCTTGTTCCTTACACCGCTGAACGTGTGTTGATGCGTCATGTGTTTCCCTTACACCTCTGAATGAATGTTATGTATTGCATCATGTGTTATGTGCTTGCTAGTACAGGTGGTGCTAGTGAGGTCCTGGCCCCCCTGCGTGACCTGTTCCTAAGGTGGTTAGGATTGCGTAGGTGGTAGTTACTGGTTGTGTGCTCTATTTTTATATTGTGCTACAGTGATTCTCTGTTATGGTCTAAGTGATATTCCAAGGGCTTGATACTGAGCTCGCCCCCTGACCAGAGTCCCAGGACCAGTGGACTCTATTGTGCCTTCCCTGACAAGTTGCTGGGACTTGTCTGATCTCCCTGGGCCCCTGGGGCCCCGCTGAAGTGTGCCTCGCTCGTTCCCTCGGCAGCTCGTGCACGGCAGCCCGTCCAAGCCTCGAGCCGCGCCGCTCTCCCCTGAGTCGCGCCGCTTCGCTGGGCCGCCCGCTCAAGTTTACTAAGGAGGTCACTCGCATTATCCCGTGCAACCAGGACGGAAGGTACTGTCCGATAGGCTCTATGTTCTAAGTTCTAGGCCTATAAGTATTGTATTGTTACTTCTGAAAGTGCTGATTCGTGACAGTGGTCCAGGTGGCCCTGTCTTGTAAATAATCCCTTGTAAGTTCTGCCCGTGCCTCTGGCACATTGTAAAGTGTGTGTTTTATCTAATGTGTTTTGGTGTAATACAAAGGCTATTTTTATATAACCTTGTGTGGAGTTTCCTTTGTGGTGGGCCTTTGGGTGTTGTTGCAGGGGTGCGTGCGCAAATACTTAACTCACATCGCCTCCAAGTTTAGCCTTGCTGCTCGCGCCACGTTACCTAGAGGGTGAGCAGGGGTTATCTTGGCGTGTAACTCCCTTGCCCTGACTTGGCAGTGGTGGTCTCTGACTGACTTTGGCGAAAGTCCTGGCCAGCCAGGGATCCCATTTCCAACATTGGACGCAGCGGTGAGGATAAGGATTTGTGTTTGCGTTGTACCACAGTAGCAGCTGGCTGCACCACAAAACTCTGCATATTAGATAACCCCATTTTGGGGATTATTGTTTTAAGTTTGCTGAAAATGTCATTTCTGTGGAAATGTGTTTCTTATGCACTTTGAGTTAGGTGTCCCTAGCTCGGGAGGGTAGATCATCCCCCTAAGTGCAGTGTGTTTTCTGGATTCACCAGAAGGGTGGGATCCAGTGGTGGCAGCATAAGTGTGTCCAGTGCATGTGTCCCCCGTCCCTGTCCTGGAGTAATGGTACCTGTGTCAAGTGTGGTCATGTTGAGAAGTCAGGGGTGGTAGAAACTGCCTTACCAGTCTGGGGAGGGGTGTGTGTGGATGAATGGTGTGTGGCGCTGGACGTGTTTGTGAGTTCTCTGGATGGGGAGCTTGCTGAATGCTTGTGTACTCTTGTTTTGTTCAGATACCTAAGTCCTGTGTGTTAAACTTTTAACAAGAACGTCTGCAGACAGTGGAGCCTGCTTTTGATTTCTGTGGTCTGTGAGAGACAGAATCTTGGAGTTGGTAATGTTCTGGGAGGAGAGAGGCATAGGGGATGGAGTGATTCCAAAAGGAGTGTCTGAGGTGTCTTCCAGCCCAGCGTGGTGGAAGAGGTTCAGTGTAGCCCAGCTAGGTCTCGGTGTAGGGGCTCACGTCCTGTCTCAAGAGGAGAAGGAGTGGGTGGGACTGCATGTCTCCAGGTGCCCAAAACCCAGTGTCAGGGCCTGGAATGTTTCTGAAGGGAACATCAGGTCGGGGGCCTAGGCTGTACCCATAGGTCATTTGAGGAGGATCTTCCAGAGTGTCTGGAGAACGTGGAACCTCTGTAACCAGGGTTCCAGTAGTTCTGGTGTCTGGCAGTACCGCTCCAGTTGGGAGGGTGCAGAAGTCCAGATGGAGGGGTGCGAGGGGGATAGGTTCCCCAGTGGAAGAGCCAGTGGGTCAGGTGCCAGCCAGAAGGGTTGTATCGCCAGGGAGTGACCATGGTGATGCCACTTCTGTCCTGAGTGTCAGGCAGACTTGTACACGACACATTAGTTATGTGTCACCCTCAAGGAAGTCCTGGTGCGCCAGGCATCTGACCAAAGGGGTATGTCCCTCGGTTGGGAAGCCAGTAGCCGGTGTTTCCGGATCTGGACGTAAGGGCAACTGTATGTAGTGTCCTGAAGTTACAAGAGGGGACTCCTGCCTGAAGAGAAGGAACCGGGTAAGCTGTCTGGGGATTGACCTGCAGTGGTTGCCTTGCTGCTGAAGGAGGAGAGAAAGTCTTAGATTTTTGTTTTCAACTTGTAGAAGTCCTGGTGCGCCAGGCATCTAACCAAAGGGTAGCGTCCCTAGGTTAGGGAGCCAGGTTTAGGTGTTGCCTGTCCTGGACGGCAGGGCGACTGTAGCCAGTGTCCTGGCCGGTTTGTCTTCTAGGGGTACCCCTGTGAACACAGGTGGGGCTCATCTTAAGTGAAGAGACCCTGTGTTTCCCAGAAGGGGTGGTACAGGCCTAGCAGGGATCTTTAGGGTTCTTGGCTGAGTGTTGTGGTACTACCCTGAGAGCAGGTGGGGCCTACCTTAAGTGGAGGGACCCTGTTCTACAGTGGGAGGGTGCAGAACTCTGGAAGGGGGTCAGAGGAAGTCTGACCCCTGTGCATCCGGTGAATTTGAATCCCAGGTGGTAGACCAGTTAAGGGAGCGGTGACCTATCTGTCATGACCAGCCTGGTGTCCTGTAGGCACCGCACTGAGAAGCGTCTGCCTTCGGCCGCGCAGTCTATGCCGCTCGCCGTCCCCGTCTCGACGCGGTCCGCGAGCCGCCGCCTGCGCCGCATCTGGCAACCCGCAAAGTGCAACGCCTTACTACACCGTTCTTGTGCTGGTCTGACTGTGGTCACTGCTGCTGAGGAAGTCAGGTCCTAAACTGGTGGGAGAGTTGTGTTCTGGAGGGTGCTTCAGAAGTAGAGGTAGGGTGGGGCATTCTTGCCCGTGACCTCTGGTCAGCCTGAGGGTGCGGACCCTAGGTTGAAGGATCAGTGGTAGTTTGGAACTACACTGAGAAAGGGAGTGGAGAGTGGCTAGTGTAGGCCAGGGGTTACAACCCCCCACTCTGTGGATTGGCAGGGACCAGTGGTATCTGGGTGGCCTAGGGCCTGGTCCTAGCCGTGGACAACTAAGGAGTACCAGTGTGGTAGCCTAGTTGGGCCTGTTTTTTTTTTAAGTATGTGCTTGTCTTATGAATCAAAGTGGCGTAGAACCGAAGGGTGTCCCTGCAGTGCGGGCCCGCGTCCGTGTTCTATCGCCCCAAGCAGGGAAGTCCATCACAGTAGTGATTGGCCTACCCTGCGTTTTGGCTGGAAGGGGGTTGTGTTGGACTTGGCCCGTTTGGCAGGTTCACCCCTGAACTTTTTGCCTCGTGTTATTAAATAACTAATAGTGATGTCTTGGTTTCTGCGCACTTTCACTGGGTCCCAGTGGAAAGTGCGTTCGCACTCTTGAGTGCGTGGAGTGAGATAGGCCTGCCCTCCCGTAGGAATGCATGGGGAATGTATGGGTCCCTGGTAGTTCCTGATGCGTGGGGAGTGCAGGCTCGAGTTTAGTATGTGTGAACTCGTGAGAGTGAATGCTGCGAGATGGTGTATGCGGCATGTATGTGTCTAGAAGGGAAGTGCTACTTCTGGACATTGATGTGTGTGTGCAGAGAGGGTGCTGGAGCGTGATTGGCTGGAGCTGGCTGGCATGCCAGGCTCCAGGAAGTCTGGATGGGTCTGCCCGGTGGTGAGTGTGAGATTAGCATGAGTGATGTGTGGGAGGAGTGTACCTGTGTCCTGGATGGGCTGGGTTTTCCCCACACAATGCTGGCTCCGCCCCCCTGTGGTGTGTCTAACGACCCTAGCCTCCCCAGTGAATGAAATGGGTGGTTGGGCCATCAAGAGTGCTCCAGAACCAGCTGCGACTGCTTTCTCCCCCACCCTGCACCCTTAGACAAAGGATTTGTCTGTATAAAAAGAGGCTGTGACCTCTTGGAAAATGTTCTTGATCCCAACATGAATCTTGCCAGGGGCGTGCTGCTGGTTGGGCTCAGGGGAAGGCTTGCCTCCCTGAGCCCTGCCCAGCCCCTGGACTGCTGAGATGGACTGCTGAAGGACTTTGTTGCTTTCTGTGCCTTCCTAGCGCCTGGGAGCGCTGTATTTTCCTTCCTAGCGCTTGGGAGCGCTTTCCATTGACCCCTGGTGCATGAGAGCCGTATTCTGTGTGCCTAGCGCTGGGCGAGCGCTTTATTTGCCTTTTAGCGCTTGGGAGCGCTATTGATCTCAGCCGGTGCCCACCCGGCGTTATTTGCCATAGTTTATTACTTTAAGCGAGTGCCCACCTCGCTGTGTCTTTCATCTGGAGGGTGCCACCCCTCTGAAATGCCCCCGAGATTCACCGCCGCGGCCCGAGCGCCGCAAAACAGGAAGTCAGGCACTACGGTGCCTGACGCGGGGCGGGACTTCCGGTTTGCCGGAGGAAGTCCCGCCCGCCGACGCGCTGGGATTGGCCAGCGCCGTCAGGAAGACTGAGCCTGGAGCTCAGTCCCGGTCCCGAGATGGGGGACCGGGTGAAGACCGGTGTGTTGAGAAAGCGGGGCTCTCATGAGGTGAGAGAGCCCCGCCCGCTGCCCTGCTGACACCCGCCGAGGCTCCCTTTAGCAAGGGAGAGCCCCGGCAGATCTCGTGGAGTCCGGCAGAAACGGCGAGATGCCTCCAGTGCAGCCCGGTGAGTCAGGGCTGGACCGGGGGAGGGGGAAGAGAGGCAGCATTTGAGCGGCCCCGTTTGGTAGCGGGCCGCTCCTCCAGCTGGCTATGAAGTTGTCTTAAAGCCTTGTTGGCTCCACAAAGCCCCCCCAGTATTTGCAGAGCCTAGGTGGCTCAATGGGGCGCAGTTGTTCTGAGGGGCCCATGCTTCCCCACACAGCTCTTCCCAGGAGCAGAGCTGATTCCCAGAGCCCCGTGGCTCCAACGAGGGGGACATGTATTTCTTTAAGGAGCCAGAGTGCTCCCGTGCACCCATTATGGATTCACAGCCTGTGAAGGGCTCCAACGTGTTGGGCACAGTGTTCCTGAGGGGCCAGTGAGGGCCCCTGGTGCAGATTTGTCTTCCAGCTGCCCAGCAAGTAGTGGGCAGCTGCAACGTTTAGGTATTTTGCTTCCTAGGGACATGTACTCTGGACTTTAGGAGTGAGGCGCACTCCTTCATCCCTGGCCTTTCCCCAGCTGCGCAGCAGTTAGTGCCAGCTGCAGCGTTTAGGCCCCCTGTTCTGTCCCTCAGCTGCCCAGCAAGTAGTGGGCAGCTGCTACGTTTAGGTTCTGGCGCAAGTGGCGCAACCTGGACTTTGTGAGTTCTGCGCTAAAGGTGATTTATGCGCTAACTGAGGTTTAGATGCTGTTATGATCTATGTCCTATTGCTTTTGGGTGTTAGGAAATGTACAATGTGTAGTATGTTTTGCGCACCCTGTGTTCTGCACCTCTGAATGTGTTGTTGATGCATCATGTGCCTTGTTCCTTACACCGCTGAACGTGTGTTGATGCGTCATGTGTTTCCCTTACACCTCTGAATGAATGTTATGCATTGCATCATGCGTTATGTGCTTGCTATTACAGGTGGTGCTAGTGAGGTCCTGGCCCCCCTGCGTGACCTGTTCCTAAGGTGGTTAGGATTGCATAGGTGGTAGTTACTGGTTGTGTGCTCTATTTTTATATTGTGCTACAGTGATTTTCTGTTATGCTCTAAGTGATATTCCAAGGGCTTGATACTGAGCTCGCCCCCTGACCAGAGTCCCAGGACCAGTGGACTCTATTGTGCCTTCCCTGACAAGTTGCTGGGACTTGTCTGATCTCCCTGGGCCCCTGGGGCCTCGCTGAAGTGTGCCTTGCTCGTTCCCTTGGCAGCTCGTGCACGGCAGCCCGTCCAAGCCTCGAGCAGCGCCGCTCTCCCCTGAGCCGCGCCGCTTCGCTGGGTCGCCCGCATCCTGCCTTCCCCTCCTCTTCTGAGCCGCACACATTGGTCGCCCCAGAGAAACGCTTGTACCTTGCCGGCCGCCCGCTCAAGCCTCGAGCCGCGCCGCTCTCCCCTGAGTCGCGCCGCTTCGCTGGGCCACCCGCTCAAGTTTACTAAGGAGGTCACTCGCATTATCACGCGCAACCAGGATGGAAGGTACTGTCCGATAGGCTCTATGTTCTAAGTTCTAGGCCTATAAGTATTGTATTGTTACTTCTGAAAGTGCTGATTCGTGACAGTAGTCCAGGTGGCCCTGTCTTGTAAATAATCCCTTGTAAATTCTGCCCGTGCCTCTGGCACATTGTAAAGTGTGTGTTTTATCTAATGTGTTTTGGTGTAATACAAAGGCTATTTTTATATAACCTTGTGTGGAGTTTCCTTTGTGGTGGTGATGGAGCGAGATAGAAAACAAAATTTTGTTTAAACTCGCGAAGTCATATTTCCATAACATGAATAATAATATTAATGATTTGTGATATGTCGTGCTAATACAACTTAGATTAAACTTTACACATGGGGGGACTAACATGTGTGCTCATAAACGTGCATAATTGTTGCATCTTTTTGTTCGTGTAAAATAATAAAATAATTTATTGTTTTCGTTTTTGTCATTACTAACTGCTGCAAACTTAAAAGAAGCATGTGCTTGTTTTGCTTTTCCTTGTCTGTGTGATGTCATTTCTACTATTCTAGGTGCATATGAGTCTCATGGAATAACGGAGACTGGTAGATATAAACGCTGCTTTATTTGTTTGCAATGGCTAGGTAACATTTTGATTAATCGGGTGGGTTAATTAATTAGTAAATCCTGGGGTGGATACAGAATCTACATTATTTCTTACATTAATACTTTTCTTGTGTTTGTTTTATACTAGAAATCATAAGTTGCCTGCTTTTGGGCCTAGTCACTTGAGTCGCAGAAAAGAGCTGACTTGTAATTCTGCAAAAATCACGAGACGCCCATTCTGAAATAAATTATTCGTCAAAAGCTGCGTTCACAAAGCAAAAACTAATGTGCTGTCATCATTCTGTCGGACATGGCCAAGGTCGAAAAAGAACATTTTGTCAGTCCTTAACTTGGCATCCGCGGAAGTCAATTGAAAGTCAATGGACGCTGCGAGAATGACTTTATACATTTGTTGCAAACTCAGGAAGCTTCTGGTTTCACGTGGAAGAGACAATGGTCTCTAAGAAATGTGATTTAATGGAAGTTTTGAAAAGTGGGTGACATGTCACTTGTCACTCTTAGCCAATGGGACGTCGAAGATTTCTGAAAACTTTCCTTTGCTAGTTTAGTTAGCGTAGAAAGGTATAAAAAGTCAAGCCCTTAGGGATGGGCTGGCTGCTGCTTTCTGACTTTCCGATGAGGGTGATGTGCTGTTGGACTTTGCGTGGAGCACGTAAGAATCCTCAAAGAACTTTTCTTTAATTTCTATCTATTTAGTTCAGTTAGGGAATTAGGTTTTAGAAATGCTAAACTTTATATATTCACTTTAAATTTGATTTACTTGCTTAAATTGTATTTTTCTTATATTTCTTTACAATCATGCTTGCTTTATTGCTAATAAAATTCATTTATAAAACTATCAACTTATATACCATAATTTAGTAAATAAAATCTTACTTTTGACAAACAAGCTGGTCTTGGTTATTCAGAAGTGTAGGTTACTATTAGCTAGATCACGTCGCCAATGGTGGTCGTTTAAATGGTCAAGTTTTATTCTAATGACAATATTCTTTCCGCAGATGTATAAAAATGTATATAGTTTGTAGATAATGTGTATATAGATTTAATCTGACCACCTGATTCAGTAGGCCCAAAATATGTCAGGTTTATAAATGGGTCCATATTTAGTATAGAATTTTGTTTATAGGTTATGAAATTGGGTAGCGTTGTTTATGATATATTTTCTATAGGCCGCTGGATCAATTCTCTGGTAGCAGAAATTGATGGTTGCTAAAGGTAACCAAGGTAATATGTTGGTTGCTAAGGGTTACTAAAGTGTTATGGTATGGAAATAGGATCGATGTTTTAACACATGTTAAGTTCGTTTTTCGTGCTATCTGTAAGCTATACCGGTATAGATTGTGTGGCGAGAAATTAGTCACGCAAGCCATCTGTTCTGTTTGTAGTGATATCGCCGAGTATCACAAGAGGTATCGCCGTGTACCATAGTGTTGTCGCCGAGCAGCACAGTTTTAGGGCTAGGTCTGAATCTTGTAAAGTGAGGATTTTCTAAGAAATTAAAGCAGCATGAGAATAGGGACAAAGCGCCTTCCATAAAACTCACTGTGATAAAAGTATTAGTTATATCCGAGCTTGAGTGAAGGGTAAATTAGCGTCGGTGCATGATTATCTATAAACAGGTTAGAGTCCTGTACGGGTACATGTTTCATATCTATAAACAGGTGAGAGCCCTGTACGGATAACGTCGTTATTTTGCTAACGGTGCATGATTTCTATAAACAGGTGAGAGTCCTGTACGGATTTCATGTATGTTTGAAATTAGGGAGATTTCAGTGTGAAAGTGCGAGTTTGAATTGTATTTTATGTTCAAGTGGAACTCTTAGAACTTTCACTTCGCGGTGGGTTCAGAGCAAAGCGAGTTCATAATTATACGTGTTAGAAGGGTGGGGTAAAGTTACTCTACTGACAATTGAATATTATCCTTAGTGTGAATAGCGCCGTCTATTCCGAAGTGTGGATACTTGAATGTATGTAAACTATCCTAAATAGTGAAACGAACAGATGTTGTCTTTATAGTCATTGTTAAGAATTAATTTACACTGAAAAGTGTTCTTAAAATGGCGCTGTGAAAAGATTTTGTGAAGGAGGGGTAAGCGCCAGGAGTGAGAAACGAGAAACCGCAGCTGCTGTGTACGTCACAGAGCCGCGCTGGGATTGGGTGACCTACGTCACAAGCTATATTCTGATTGGCTCTTGAGTCTCTGACGGCCTGTGAGCTGATTGGTCCTTCGGAAAAACTCCAAATTTATTGGTTGAGCAGAAAAGTGACGTAGCTCAACTGTCATTGGCTTGTTGGTGTGTTTCGCGCACGGATTGGTTGTTTTACGGAACATCCCGGAAATATTTTACGAACGATTTTGTGAATTAGATTTAACTCTTAAAAATGAGTTATCATTTTAAACATGTTGAGAAAAAGCCAACATTATTCCAGAAGTTTAAGAATTTATTTTCACCTGACAAGAAAATCGAAACGCGAGGTGGTAAACTACTTCATAAGTATAAAACACCTGGAGCGTATATGGAAGGTGAATATGGATATCATACTGTCTTATGGTTCGACAGTTGGAAACGCTATACTAAAAACGACGGTGTTTTAACTTGGCCTGATGATGGTTCATTTAATGTAAAAGTCTTAAGAAATTTACGAGAGAAAATGAATGCTCTTGTTCCAAAACCGAGACCAACTCAATTTGAAGCTTTAGTTGAGTGGGAAGACGAGATGTATCAGTTACAAAGAGAAGCTAGTGGAATTAAAAGACCTTCTAAAAATCCATCTTGGAAAAGAGAAACTCATGAAGATAGATTGCGAATGTGGAGACAGGGAAACATGAGTGAAGGATTGTATTTAATTCATGAAATGGTAATGGGTTCTCCTACAGGGAAATCAATGGAAAGTGAATCTGAGGATGCAGTTATGGAAGAAATATATACAACTGCTAGAAAGAATCAGCCTTTGAGACCTCCTAGATCATGGTCGACTCCGGTGGTTTCTACTGAAACTTCACCGAGTGCACCTCCAATTAATGAAGCTCCTAAACTTTATCCAAATAATTGTGAAATCATTGAAACTCCTAGAAGACCAGAATTCGAGAATGCTCGAAATGAAGGTAGACATTTTACAATGACTCCAAGAGCAAGAGAACCTCCAAAAGATTATACAAGAGAGGCAAGAAATGTTGAAGATGTTGATTATAATGAATATTTAAGATCAAAAGAAGAATTAATAAAAAGAATGACAAAAGGCATGGAAGCTGTGACAGTTCCAGTAACAATTGGTCCTGTTCAGCCCGTATTTGATCAAAAGGAGACAAACAAAACTGGATTAACTATTCCTTTAAATACAGAAATTCAAAAGGCTGCTGAAAAATTTTATTCAGATTTATCTGAAATAAACTCTTCTAAATCGAGAATGCCTGATTTAACCTTCAATGAGGATTTATCTCCAAAAACACCAATGGGTGCTATATCAGATATAGGGAGTCCTGAAGCCAGGGTACCCACACCAAAACTTGATGTGGCCAAATTAAAAGCGAATATCGAAGAATTAATAATTGGAACAATTGGTCCAGATAGTTTAAATTACTATCGAGATGATGAACTACTGTTCATTTGCAAAAGCATTCAGTGGAAAACGAAAAACAAATATGATCAACTAGAGGATCTAGCAGCAGAACTTGAAATTGATGTGAGTAAACAAAAGAATTTTGCAAAGCATTACAGATTAGACTTTTCAGAAAGTGACATTGAGAGTTTAAACTCAATGGGAAGAATAGTTCACATTAAAGATTTGATTGTCTATATCAAAAAGCTAGGAGAACTGAACAAATGGAGAGTAAAATGGACGAAAAAGAAGGAAGATGAAAGATTGGAAAAATTGTCAAAACAATTTCCAATGAGAGAAATTGCAGGTGGAGGATATGTACATGTCCCTTGGTCGAGACAGGACATTCTGTTATTTACAAATGACTTTCCAAAATTGAGGGAAAAACCAGTTGAGTGGTACAGGCAAGTCGATAGATTTATCAAAGTGTCAAAAGTTCTGTGGATTGATTTAGATGGATTTTTTGACATTGTCGTTCCATCAGATCTTTGGACAGAATGCAAAATATCGATTAGTTGGCCAAAAACAGAACCTGAGCGAATCAAAGAAACAGGTGCTCCTAATCCACTTGTAATGGATTTTTATGAAAAAGTAATTGTTTGGATGAAAAACAAAATTCCACCCAAAGAAGTTGATTGGGTTAAAATAGAAAGAACAGAACAGGAAACAAAAGAATCAGTCCATTCTTTTTATGAAAGACTACTGTTAATCTTTAAACAATACAGTGGTTATGAAAAATTAGATGAAAAAGACATGAGCCATTTTGTCTATAGATTTGTTTATGGACTAAAACCTGAAATTGGAGAAATGATCAGAAATAGTATTGTCGGATGGCAATCACTATCTGTAGATGATATTCTAAGAAAAGCAAAGTATTGCAGCGATGAAATAGAAGTAAAACAGAAGAAGCTGAAGGAGAAAGCCATGTGGGCTCAGGTAAAAGTGGCTGAGCAACAGATTGCCAGCATGGGTAATAAGAACACTAATTTTGTTCAAACTGGAAATACAAACCAGATACAAGGAAAGTTTAAAAATAATAATTTCCCAAAGAAATTTAGCCCAAAGATTGAGGAGTTGAAGCAAAGATTACCTTGTTTTAATTGTGGCGAAATTGGACATTGGAGAGACGAGTGTCCTCATCCTCCTAAAAACTTAAAGAATCCCTTATTAAATCCACAGATGCAGAATGGTGTTGACCTGCAGCGACAGCTACAGATGCAACAGGGGTTAAACGAATTTAATATTCAGCGACAGTTACAGCAACAGCAACAACAACAGGTGAATAATCGTCAAGACCAATTGCCACAACCACCTTTTCCGAATTGTGGGGGAGTTCAAAAATATAATCCAAACGTGGGATTTCAGGGAAGTGAACAGGTAATAAAACCACAAAAACAGCAAAAGCAGCAAAGGGTTCAAATGCAAAATGCTTCACAACAATTCTTATTAACAGAAAGTCAAGACAGCGATTCTGATGATTATTGCTGACGGTGCCCGAGAGAGGAGGAAGAGTGTGTCGTTGGAGCCACTCTTGAGGTTGACCAGTCTGGTCCTTTTGTAAACGGGAAAGTTAATGATGTAGACATCACTTTTCTAGTGGACACTGGTGCTACCCGTTCTACTGTTAGATCAGTAGAAATTGAAAACCTACCTCTCTCTGGGGATACCATCCAAGTTGTCGGAGTAAGTAATCAGCAAATTAAAACTGACTTAACTGATCCAGTACCAGTTGAAATTGGAAACTACAGAGATAAACACAGATTTGTGGTTTGTAATAGTAGTCCAGTAAATCTATTGGGCAGAGACATCCTATGTAAAATGAATTGTAGAATATATTGTTCTCCTGATGGAGTTGAGTTACAAACAATGGAGGAAGATGGTTTATACAGAATGACAATGATGATGATGGAAGCAGAAGAAACAAAATTGTTTCCTGCATTTGAAGAAAAAGATTTACCTGAAGAACTCAAAGGAACAGTGAAATCTGAAATATGGGATTTTACTGGAAATGAAATGGGTCTGATGAAAAACGTAGATCCAGTAAAAATTACATTGAAACAGGGAATAGAATTTCCAAACACTCCACAATATAAAATGAAAACAGAAACAATTGAAGGTATTACACCTATAATTGAAAAATTAATTAAGCAAGGTGTATTAAAAGAAATGGAGAGTAGCTCTTGTAATTCACCAATTATGGGAGTTAAAAAGTCTAACGGAACATTTAGAATCGTACAAGATTTGAGAAAGGTTAATCAAATTGTCGTTCCATGTTGTCCTGTGGTTCCAAATCCAGCAGTAATTCTATTTCAAATTCCACATGATGCTGAATGGTATACAGTCATTGACCTTTGCAATGCATTCTTTACTGTTCCCTTACATCCAGACAGTTATGAAATATTTGCTTTCAGATTCCAAGGTAAGACCCTCGGATGGTCAAGAATCCCTCAGGGCTATACAGAAAGTCCTTCAATTTTTAACGAACTGTTAAAAAGATCATTAGAAGATCTAGACTTACCTGGTAGGTCTACGCTAGTGCAGTATATTGATGATTTGTTAATAGCTGCAAAGACAAGAGAAAACTGTGTAACAGACACAATAATTCTGTTAAATCGCCTTGCAGAAGAAGGACATAAAGTGTCCCCAGCAAAACTACAGTTTTGCAAACAAGAAGTAAAATATCTTGGTCACAGAATTGCAAAGGGAAAAAGACAAGTAACAATAGAAAGAATAAAAATGATTCAAGCAATGTTACCACCAAGAACACAAAGACAGGTCAGAATGTTCTTGGGAATGGTTGGTTACTGTCGACAATGGATAAGTGGATTTTCAGTAATTGCAAAACCACTACAAAGACTAACAAAGTCAGATGTAAAAGATCCAATTATTCTCAATGATGCTGAGATGGATTCTTTTGAGAATCTGAAAAAGAGCTTGTGCCAAGCTCCTGCTTTAGGTATGCCAAATTATGAAAAAGATTTTGAACTGTATTGCAGTGAGAGAGAAGGATGTGCATTATCTGTGTTAATTCAGAGACATGGAAATTTAAAGAAACCTATTGCATACTTCTCTGCAGTTCTTGATCCAATTGCAAAAGCATTACCAGGTTGTTTGAAAGCAGTTGCAGCTACAAGTATCAGCCTCGAACAAAGTGAGGGGATCATTATGGGATTTCCAGTGAAAGTTTTTGTGCCTCATTCAGTTGAAATATTACTGACAAGAGGTAAGACTCAACATCTAACAAGTAGCAGATTGACAAAGTATGAGAAAATCATACTAGGAGCAGATAATGTTTCGATTTCAAGATGTTTGAATCTGAATCCTTCTACATTACTGCCTGATTCTGAAATTGTTGATGACATTGAAACAGAACATGAATGTTTAGATGTCATGGAATTCTGCACTAAACCAAGAAAAGACATCAAAGACAGACCTTTGTCTGAATCGGATTTTGTCTACTTCGTAGATGGGTCATGTTTAAGATCCGAAGGAGGTGTCTTAAAAGCTTCATATTCAGTTTGTACAGTCGTAGATATTGAAGAAGCATCATGTCTTGAAGGAGTTCGTTCAGCACAAGTGGCTGAATTGATTGCTTTAATTCGTACATGTGAAATATCAAAGGATATAAGAGTTACCATCATTACTGATAGTCAGTATGGGTACGGAGTTGTGCATGATTATGGACAACTCTGGTCACAGAGAGGATACATGACATCAGCAGGATCACCAATTAAAAATGTAGTTTTCATTAGGAGATTAATTGAAGCAATACAATTGCCAAAAGAAATCGCCATTGTTAAATGTGCAGCGCACACTAGAGGAACTGATTATATTTCCAAGGGAAATGCCTTCGCAGATGAAACAGCTAAATACTGCGCAAGGAAAAATTATTCATACAATCGGGAGAGGAGTAAAGAAACTGATTCAAATTCATTAATGCTAACAACTGTTGTAGAGACATGGCATGAGATTAGAGATTTACAAGATGAAGCAGAAGATGAAGAAAAAGACTTATGGTTAAGATCAGATTGTAGACCACGTGAAGAAGATGGAGTGTGGGTTTACAAAGATGGCAGAGTAGTCTTACCAAATTGTTTGATTGCTGACATGGCCAGATTATATCATGGTCCAGCACATCTAGGAAGAGATTCTATGGTTAGACTTTTCAGAGAAACATGGTTCAATACCAAGTTTAGAACTATTGCTGAATCTTTTTGTCAAAGGTATTTGTCATGCCAACAAATGAATCCAAACAGAAAATCAGTGGTGGGGACAGGAATAATTGGTTGAGAAGGTGGTCCCTTTACCAGGTTACAAATGGATTTCATTGAAATGCCCTTACACAATTGTTTGAAATATGTACTTGTAATTGTATGCTTGTTTTCAAGATGGGTAGAGGCTTTCCCTACACGACATTGTGATTCAATTACAGTGGCAAAACTAATGCTCAGAGAAATCATCCCAAGGTACGGTTTTCCAGTCACTATTGAGAGTGATGGAGGAAGCCATTTTGATAACAAACTGATGAAATTAATTTGCGAAGCTTTGAGCATTGAGCAGAAAATACACTGTGCATACAGACCAGAGGCATCAGGAGTAGTTGAACAAATAAATGGAACAATTAAAAACAGAATTGGAAAAATGTGTCTTGAAACAGGTATAAAGTGGACTGATGCTCTTCCACTTGTTTTGATGTCATTAAGAAGTACACCAGATAAAAAGACAGGTTTGAGTCCTCATGAAATATTAATGGGAAGAGTTATGAGGCAAGCTTTTGTACCTGTAGGTAAACTGTTGAGCATAAATGACAGTGCGATTTTGGATTACTGTAAAAGGTTATCTGATATGGTAACTTCTGTGTCTAATCAGGTGGGAACTGAAGCTCAATCAAATGAAAAGGTTTTGACACATGATCTGAGACCTGGCGATTGGGTCAGAACAAAAGTGCATCGGAGAAGGAATTGTCTAGCTCCTAGATGGCAGAAACCTAGGCAGATAATCTTGATCACTACTAATGCTGTAAAGTGCAGAGGATTGAAACGTTGGATACATCCTAGTCATACTATTCCAGTACCAACTCCTGAGAGTTCTGATGTTGAAAGTGATACTACAGAGGATTCTGATTCTGAAGCAGAAGGCAAAACAGAAGGTGAAATAATTCCAGATTCTGAAGATCGACAAGAAAGTCGACATCTGGAAACTGTGCCAGTGAATGGAAATCTGACAAGAAAAGACTTGGAAATAATTGAAATAGATTCTGAAGGTGAACAGAATCTGTTAAAAGGAAAGATAACTGAGGATTCGGTTGTCTCCATTGAAGACAAAGAAGCAGAACAAAAAGAAGTTTCAGACCAGGAGAGTATCGAAAGGCAGAGAACAAACTCTGAAGTAAGGAACAAATATCCGAAATCTGGGAAGTTGGAGGTAATTGAGGAAGAGGAGGAAAACGAATTACCGAGTACCAGTGATGGAAGACAAAGTGAAATTCCTGAAGGAGTGAAATTGCCGAATAGAGAAGTTCCTGAGTCAATTGAAATTTCAGACTACGAAACTGAAGAAAGTGACGTGGAAGGTGAAAGTGAAAACAGAAAGAAAAGGACTTGGAAGTCAGAATCAAATAATTCTGAACCAAAGAAGAAGTACGTGAGAAAAGCAGACTACTGGCCAGGTGGAAGATTGAGAGTCAGATTGATCAAAAAGCCAAAAGAACAAGTTGAAGAAATCAGTAGTCAAAAGAGTCCTGGAAAAGAAGTTGGAGTTGGAAGAAAAATTGAAGTGATATCGAGAAAAGGGAAGAGAATAATAAGACCAAACCAAAAATACAAGTCTCCTGAGTGGACTTACTTAGTAATTCCACCTGTTATTGACATATATGATAGTAGTGAAGAAGAAAACGAAATCCAAGAAATTAGTGACAATGATTGAAGTACAGAAATATTAAATTGGCAAAAGGCTGAAGAAAATTTGTTAGTTGACACAAGGTCGAAGAAAAACTGTTTAGTTGAAGAAAACTTATGTATGACATAAGGTCGAAGAAATCTTGTTTAGGGTTTTAGAAAAGAAAAAGAAATTTTAAAAGGGGGGTGTATATAAATTTTAAAATTTATTTTTATTTTTTTTGAGGCTAAAATTAACCAAGAATGCCTTATGTTAAGGAGAGCACTTCAAAGTGTTCTGTTTTTAAAAGATGCTGTAAGATGACTCTGGTATGTCTGCTCATTTTAGTTCTGCTCTGGTTGGTTCTAGCTGTGATTATCCCTTTGGAGATGAATAGAGAATTACACAAAGTTAACATAACAAGCAAAGCTCTGGTTAGTCAAACTAAACATAGTGCGTCTACAAAAGTTATTGATCATCAGCCTAACATTCATCAAGATAAATCAATTGGTGATTTTTCAAGTAATACATTCACAAAGCTATTGAGTGAATATGTTAAGGTAATGGATGCAAAAGACTGCTATGTCTGCGTTAAGTTACCTGCTTCTGTTTCTGAGGGAGTAACATATAATATGCTTCCTCTCACTTATGCTGTAACATGTAGTGTATTAACTAGTTTATTTTATCAAACTGGACGTTTAGAATATTACTATTCAAATTATGATGAAATTTTTGCAAATATTAAGATTGATAATGCTTTAAATAAGCATAAGAAAGCAAAACAAATGAGAGAATTTTTCCTTGTTACTAATGAACTCACTTACGAGTATGCTTATAAGAATAATCTAACATGTAAATTAAGTGCTGAAGGAAAGAAATTTTTGAATATGGTTGAGGAGAGAAGAGCAATTTATAAGAGGAATGAATTAGTCAAGCAGACTAAGTCAGCTTTCTGGCAAAAAGAGGATGAGAAATTAAATGGCAAAATGCTTGAAAATATTGCAATTCACATAGACAAACCAGTTAGTGGAAAGCTTTGCATTAGAAGAGACAATACACTTTTTGATAATTATTTTGTAGGTGCAAGTAACTGTGAAGATACTTATCAGATTTTGGGAGGTTGGGGATTTAAAGGTGGAAAGGATCCTATCTTTCCTGGGATTTATTTTGTTTGTGGTGACAAAGCCTACTACAACCTTCCAGACCACTGGTATGGAACTTGTTATGTGGGAATTGTTTTTCCTAAAGTGTTTCATGTTGACAGAGATTCAGAAGGATTGTTTAAAATTCATAATTATGTAAATAGAGCTAAAAGAGAAACTTTTACTGAAGTTCTGGGAGATATTTTTCAAGCTGTAATACCTTTTGTTGGTATAACCCTAAATGCAGGGAGAATCAGAAAATTGTCCACTATAGTTGATAGATTATCAACTGACACAGCTGATGGATTTCAATTAGTAAATGTTGAAGTTATTGCAATTAGATCCATGGTAATTCAAGACCGCCTTGCTTTAGACATACTCCTAGCAAAAGAGGGAGGAGTCTGTGGCATTTTACATGTACAACATTGTTGTACATATATACCTGATGAAAGTAAGAATATTGAAATGTATATTAAGAATATTACACAAATGCATTCAGAGATAATTCCTTTAGAAGAAGATGATTTTACAGGGAAACTTTCAAAAAGGTTTCAAGCAATTAAAAACTGGTTTCATAATATCGGAAGTTCAATTCTTGGCAAGATTCTGGCACCTTTGATTATAATAGTATTCATTTTTATTTTGACCAAAATAGGTTGTTTGTTACATAAAAGAAAGAAACAGTTGAAAGAAAAGAAAAGAATCTATAAACTCAGAAAAGAAGAAGAAAGAGAGATCGAATTACAGGAGTTACATAGAGAGCGTTATGCTAATTCCAAAGATTATGCAGAAACAGACTTTTAGGTTTACTGATACAAATGAATTTGAATCGATTTCTTAGAAATTTAAATTATCAAAATTTTGAGTGCTGGTGTGGTGATTTGTTAATCACCAGATGAGGGAGTTGATGGAGCGAGATAGAAAACAAAATTTTGTTTAAACTCGCGAAGTCATATTTCCATAACATGAATAATAATATTAATGATTTGTGATATGTCGTGCTAATACAACTTAGATTAAACTTTACACATGGGGGGACTAACATGTGTGCTCATAAACGTGCATAATTGTTGCATCTTTTTGTTCGTGTAAAATAATAAAATAATTTATTGTTTTCGTTTTTGTCATTACTAACTGCTGCAAACTTAAAAGAAGCATGTGCTTGTTTTGCTTTTCCTTGTCTGTGTGATGTCATTTCTACTATTCTAGGTGCATATGAGTCTCATGGAATAACGGAGACTGGTAGATATAAACGCTGCTTTATTTGTTTGCAATGGCTAGGTAACATTTTGATTAATCGGGTGGGTTAATTAATTAGTAAATCCTGGGGTGGATACAGAATCTACATTATTTCTTACATTAATACTTTTCTTGTGTTTGTTTTATACTAGAAATCATAAGTTGCCTGCTTTTGGGCCTAGTCACTTGAGTCGCAGAAAAGAGCTGACTTGTAATTCTGCAAAAATCACGAGACGCCCATTCTGAAATAAATTATTCGTCAAAAGCTGCGTTCACAAAGCAAAAACTAATGTGCTGTCATCATTCTGTCGGACATGGCCAAGGTCGAAAAAGAACATTTTGTCAGTCCTTAACTTGGCATCCGCGGAAGTCAATTGAAAGTCAATGGACGCTGCGAGAATGACTTTATACATTTGTTGCAAACTCAGGAAGCTTCTGGTTTCACGTGGAAGAGACAATGGTCTCTAAGAAATGTGATTTAATGGAAGTTTTGAAAAGTGGGTGACATGTCACTTGTCACTCTTAGCCAATGGGACGTCGAAGATTTCTGAAAACTTTCCTTTGCTAGTTTAGTTAGCGTAGAAAGGTATAAAAAGTCAAGCCCTTAGGGATGGGCTGGCTGCTGCTTTCTGACTTTCCGATGAGGGTGATGTGCTGTTGGACTTTGCGTGGAGCACGTAAGAATCCTCAAAGAACTTTTCTTTAATTTCTATCTATTTAGTTCAGTTAGGGAATTAGGTTTTAGAAATGCTAAACTTTATATATTCACTTTAAATTTGATTTACTTGCTTAAATTGTATTTTTCTTATATTTCTTTACAATCATGCTTGCTTTATTGCTAATAAAATTCATTTATAAAACTATCAACTTATATACCATAATTTAGTAAATAAAATCTTACTTTTGACAAACAAGCTGGTCTTGGTTATTCAGAAGTGTAGGTTACTATTAGCTAGATCACGTCGCCAATGGTGGTCGTTTAAATGGTCAAGTTTTATTCTAATGACAATATTCTTTCCGCAGATGTATAAAAATGTATATAGTTTGTAGATAATGTGTATATAGATTTAATCTGACCACCTGATTCAGTAGGCCCAAAATATGTCAGGTTTATAAATGGGTCCATATTTAGTATAGAATTTTGTTTATAGGTTATGAAATTGGGTAGCGTTGTTTATGATATATTTTCTATAGGCCGCTGGATCAGTGGGCCTTTGGGTGTTGTTGCTGGGGTGCGTGCGCAAATACTTAACTCACATCGCCTCCAAGTTTAGCCTTGCTGCTCGCGCCACGTTACCTAGAGGGTGAGCAGGGGTTATCTTGGCGTGTAACTCCCTTGCCCTGACTTGGCAGTGGTGGTCTCTGACTGACTTTGGCGAAAGTCCTGGCCAGCCAGGGATCCCATTTCCAACATTGGACGCAGCGGTGAGGATAAGGATTTGTGTTTGCGTTGTACCACAGTAGCAGCTGGCTGCACCACAAAACTCTGCATATTAGATAACCCCATTTTGGGGATTATTGTTTTAAGTTTGCTGAAAATGTCATTTCTGTGGAAATGTGTTTCTTATGCACTTTGAGTTAGGTGTCCCTAGCTCGGGAGGGTAGATCATCCCCCTAAGTGCAGTGTGTTTTCTGGATTCACCAGAAGGGTGGGATCCAGTGGTGGCAGCATAAGTGTGTCCAGTGCATGTGTCCCCCGTCCCTGTCCTGGAGTAATGGTACCTGTGTCAAGTGTGGTCATGTTGAGAAGTCAGGGGTGGTAGAAACTGCCTTACCAGTCTGGGGAGGGGTGTGTGTGGATGAATGGTGTGTGGCGCTGGACGTGTTTGTGAGTTCTCTGGATGGGGAGCTTGCTGAATGCTTGTGTACTCTTGTTTTGTTCAGATACCTAAGTCCTGTGTGTTAAACTTTTAACAAGAACGTCTGCAGACAGTGGAGCCTGCTTTTGATTTCTGTGGTCTGTGAGAGACAGAATCTTGGAGTTGGTAATGTTCTGGGAGGAGAGAGGCATAGGGGATGGAGTGATTCCAAAAGGAGTGTCTGAGGTGTCTTCCAGCCCAGCGTGGTGGAAGAGGTTCAGTGTAGCCCAGCTAGGTCTCGGTGTAGGGGCTCACGTCCTGTCTCAAGAGGAGAAGGAGTGGGTGGGACTGCATGTCTCCAGGTGCCCAAAACCCAGTGTCAGGGCCTGGAATGTTTCTGAAGGGAACATCAGGTCGGGGGCCTAGGCTGTACCCATAGGTCATTTGAGGAGGATCTTCCAGAGTGTCTGGAGAATGTGGAACCTCTGTAACCAGGGTTCCAGTAGTTCTGGTGTCTGGCAGTACCGCTCCAGTTGGGAGGGTGCAGAAGTCCAGATGGAGGGGTGCGAGGGGGATAGGTTCCCCAGTGGAAGAGCCAGTGGGTCAGGTGCCAGCCAGAAGGGTTGTATCGCCAGGGAGTGACCATGGTGATGCCACTTCTGTCCTGAGTGTCAGGCAGACTTGTACACGACACATTAGTTATGTGTCACCCTCAAGGAAGTCCTGGTGCGCCAGGCATCTGACCAAAGGGGTATGTCCCTCGGTTGGGGAGCCAGTAGCCGGTGTTTCCGGATCTGGACGTAAGGGCAACTGTATGTAGTGTCCTGAAGTTACAAGAGGGGACTCCTGCCTGAAGAGAAGGAACCGGGTAAGCTGTCTGGGGATTGACCTGCAGTGGTTGCCTTGCTGCTGAAGGAGGAGAGAAAGTCTTAGATTTTTGTTTTCAACTTGTAGAAGTCCTGGTGCGCCAGGCATCTAACCAAAGGGTAGCGTCCCTAGGTTAGGGAGCCAGGTTTAGGTGTTGCCTGTCCTGGACGGCAGGGCGACTGTAGCCAGTGTCCTGGCCGGTTTGTCTTCTAGGGGTACCCCTGTGAACACAGGTGGGGCTCATCTTAAGTGAAGAGACCCTGTGTTTCCCAGAAGGGGTGGTACAGGCCTAGCAGGGATCTTTAGGGTTCTTGGCTGAGTGTTGTGGTACTACCCTGAGAGCAGGTGGGGCCTACCTTAAGTGGAGGGACCCTGTTCTACAGTGGGAGGGTGCAGAACTCTGGAAGGGGGTCAGAGGAAGTCTGACCCCTGTGCATCCGGTGAATTTGAATCCCAGGTGGTAGACCAGTTAAGGGAGCGGTGACCTATCTGTCATGACCAGCCTGGTGTCCTGTAGGCACCGCACTGAGAAGCATCTGCCTTCGGCCGCGCAGTCTATGCCGCTCGCCGTCCCCGTCTCGACGCGGTCCGCGAGCCGCCGCCTGCGCCGCATCTGGCAACCCGCAAAGTGCAACGCCTTACTACACCGTTCTTGTGCTGGTCTGACTGTGGTCACTGCTGCTGAGGAAGTCAGGTCCTAAACTGGTGGGAGAGTTGTGTTCTGGAGGGTGCTTCAGAAGTAGAGGTAGGGTGGGGCATTCTTGCCCGTGACCTCTGGTCAGCCTGAGGGTGCGGACCCTAGGTTGAAGGATCAGTGGTAGTTTGGAACTACACTGAGAAAGGGAGTGGAGAGTGGCTAGTGTAGGCCAGGGGTTACAACCCCCCACTCTGTGGATTGGCAGGGACCAGTGGTATCTGGGTGGCCTAGGGCCTGGTCCTAGCCGTGGACAACTAAGGAGTACCAGTGTGGTAGCCTAGTTGGGCCTGTTTTTTTTTTAAGTATGTGCTTGTCTTATGAATCAAAGTGGCGTAGAACCGAAGGGTGTCCCTGCAGTGCGGGCCCGCGTCCGTGTTCTATCGCCCCAAGCAGGGAAGTCCATCACAGTAGTGATTGGCCTACCCTGCGTTTTGGCTGGAAGGGGGTTGTGTTGGACTTGGCCCGTTTGGCAGGTTCACCCCTGAACTTTTTGCCTCGTGTTATTAAATAACTAATAGTGATGTCTTGGTTTCTGCGCACTTTCACTGGGTCCCAGTGGAAAGTGCGTTCGCACTCTTGAGTGCGTGGAGTGAGATAGGCCTGCCCTCCCGTAGGAATGCATGGGGAATGTATGGGTCCCTGGTAGTTCCTGATGCGTGGGGAGTGCAGGCTCGAGTTTAGTATGTGTGAACTCGTGAGAGTGAATGCTGCGAGATGGTGTATGCGGCATGTATGTGTCTAGAAGGGAAGTGCTACTTCTGGACATTGATGTGTGTGTGCAGAGAGGGTGCTGGAGCGTGATTGGCTGGAGCTGGCTGGCATGCCAGGCTCCAGGAAGTCTGGATGGGTCTGCCCGGTGGTGAGTGTGAGATTAGCATGAGTGATGTGTGGGAGGAGTGTACCTGTGTCCTGGATGGGCTGGGTTTTCCCCACACAATGCTGGCTCCGCCCCCCTGTGGTGTGTCTAACGACCCTAGCCTCCCCAGTGAATGAAATGGGTGGTTGGGCCATCAAGAGTGCTCCAGAACCAGCTGCGACTGCTTTCTCCCCCACCCTGCACCCTTAGACAAAGGATTTGTCTGTATAAAAAGAGGCTGTGACCTCTTGGAAAATGTTCTTGATCCCAACATGAATCTTGCCAGGGGCGTGCTGCTGGTTGGGCTCAGGGGAAGGCTTGCCTCCCTGAGCCCTGCCCAGCCCCTGGACTGCTGAGATGGACTGCTGAAGGACTTTGTTGCTTTCTGTGCCTTCCTAGCGCCTGGGAGCGCTGTATTTTCCTTCCTAGCGCTTGGGAGCGCTTTCCATTGACCCCTGGTGCATGAGAGCCGTATTCTGTGTGCCTAGCGCTGGGCGAGCGCTTTATTTGCCTTTTAGCGCTTGGGAGCGCTATTGATCTCAGCCGGTGCCCACCCGGCGTTATTTGCCATAGTTTATTACTTTAAGCGAGTGCCCACCTCGCTGTTTCTTTCATCTGGAGGGTGCCACCCCTCTGAAATGCCCCCGAGATTCACCGCCGCGGCCCGAGCGCCGCAAAACAGGAAGTCAGGCACTACGGTGCCTGACGCGGGGCGGGACTTCCGGTTTGCCGGAGGAAGTCCCGCCCGCCGACGCGCTGGGATTGTCCAGCGCCGTCAGGAAGACTGAGCCTGGAGCTCAGTCCCGGTCCCGAGATGGGGGACCGGGTGAAGACCGGTGTGTTGAGAAAGCGGGGCTCTCATGAGGTGAGAGAGCCCCGCCCGCTGCCCTGCTGACACCCTCCGAGGCTCCCTTTAGCAAGGGAGAGCCCCGGCAGACCTCGTGGAGTCCGGCAGAAACGGCGAGATGCCTCCAGTGCAGCCCGGTGAGTCAGGGCTGGACCGGGGGAGGGGGAAGAGAGGCAGCATTTGAGCGGCCCCGTTTGGTAGCGGGCCGCTCCTCCAGCTGGCTATGAAGTTGTCTTAAAGCCTTGTTGGCTCCACAAAGCCCCCCCAGTATTTGCAGAGCCTAGGTGGCTCAATGGGGCGCAGTTGTTCTGAGGGGCCCATGCTTCCCCACACAGCTCTTCCCAGGAGCAGAGCTGATTCCCAGAGCCCCGTGGCTCCAACGAGGGGGACATGTATTTCTTTAAGGAGCCAGAGTGCTCCCGTGCACCCATTATGGATTCACAGCCTGTGAAGGGCTCCAACGTGTTGGGCACAGTGTTCCTGAGGGGCCAGTGAGGGCCCCTGGTGCAGATTTGTCTTCCAGCTGCCCAGCAAGTAGTGGGCAGCTGCAACGTTTAGGTATTTTGCTTCCTAGGGACATGTACTCTGGACTTTAGGAGTGAGGCGCACTCCTTCATCCCTGGCCTTTCCCCAGCTGCGCAGCAGTTAGTGCCAGCTGCAGCGTTTAGGCCCCCTGTTCTGTCCCTCAGCTGCCCAGCAAGTAGTGGGCAGCTGCTACGTTTAGGTTCTGGCGCAAGTGGCGCAACCTGGACTTTGTGAGTTCTGCGCTAAAGGTGATTTATGCGCTAACTGAGGTTTAGATGCTGTTATGATCTATGTCCTATTGCTTTTGGGTGTTAGGAAATGTACAATGTGTAGTATGTTTTGCGCACCCTGTGTTCTGCACCTCTGAATGTGTTGTTGATGCATCATGTGCCTTGTTCCTTACACCGCTGAACGTGTGTTGATGCGTCATGTGTTTCCCTTACACCTCTGAATGAATGTTATGCATTGCATCATGCGTTATGTGCTTGCTATTACAGGTGGTGCTAGTGAGGTCCTGGCCCCCCTGCGTGACCTGTTCCTAAGGTGGTTAGGATTGCATAGGTGGTAGTTACTGGTTGTGTGCTCTATTTTTATATTGTGCTACAGTGATTTTCTGTTATGCTCTAAGTGATATTCCAAGGGCTTGATACTGAGCTCGCCCCCTGACCAGAGTCCCAGGACCAGTGGACTCTATTGTGCCTTCCCTGACAAGTTGCTGGGACTTGTCTGATCTCCCTGGGCCCCTGGGGCCTCGCTGAAGTGTGCCTTGCTCGTTCCCTT
This sequence comes from Lissotriton helveticus, assembly GCF_964261635.1. Taxonomy (NCBI): domain Eukaryota; kingdom Metazoa; phylum Chordata; class Amphibia; order Caudata; family Salamandridae; genus Lissotriton; species Lissotriton helveticus. Next base: position 1,629,465 of record NW_027611659.1, on the reverse strand, counting down.
GGCAGCTCGTGCACGGCAGCCCGTCCAAGCCTCGAGCAGCGCCGCTCTCCCCTGAGCCGCGCCGCTTCGCTGGGTCGCCCGCATCCTGCCTTCCCCTCCTCTTCTGAGCCGCACACATTGGTCGCCCCAGAGAAACGCTTGTACCTTGCCGGCCGCCCGCTCAAGCCTCGAGCCGCGCCGCTCTCCCCTGAGTCGCGCCGCTTCGCTGGGCCACCCGCTCAAGTTTACTAAGGAGGTCACTCGCATTATCACGCGCAACCAGGATGGAAGGTACTGTCCGATAGGCTCTATGTTCTAAGTTCTAGGCCTATAAGTATTGTATTGTTACTTCTGAAAGTGCTGATTCGTGACAGTAGTCCAGGTGGCCCTGTCTTGTAAATAATCCCTTGTAAATTCTGCCCGTGCCTCTGGCACATTGTAAAGTGTGTGTTTTATCTAATGTGTTTTGGTGTAATACAAAGGCTATTTTTATATAACCTTGTGTGGAGTTTCCTTTGTGGTGGGCCTTTGGGTGTTGTTGCTGGGGTGCGTGCGCAAATACTTAACTCACATCGCCTCCAAGTTTAGCCTTGCTGCTCGCGCCACGTTACCTAGAGGGTGAGCAGGGGTTATCTTGGCGTGTAACTCCCTTGCCCTGACTTGGCAGTGGTGGTCTCTGACTGACTTTGGCGAAAGCCCTGGCCAGCCAGGGATCCCATTTCCAACAGTAGTACTGGCAGTGGTAGCACTGGTGGTGGTGGTACTGGCAGTACTGGTGGAGGTGGTAGTACTGGTGGTGGTGGTGGTACTGGTGGTGGTGGTAGTGGTACTGGTATTACTGGTGGTGGTAGTACTGGTGGTGGTGGTACTGGTACTGGTGGTGGTGGTAGTGGTACTGGTAGTACTGGTAGTGGTAGTACTGGTAGTGGTAGTACTGGTAGTGGTAGTACTGGTGGTGGTGGTACTGGTAGTACTGGTGGTGGTGGTAGTACTGGTGGTGGTGGTAGTGGTAGTACTGGTGGCTGTAGTAGTGGTAGTACTGGTGGCTGTAGTAGTGGTAGTACTGGTGGTGGTAGTACTGGTGGTGGTAGTACTGGTAGTACTGGTGGTGGTAGTACTGGTAGTACTGGTGGTGTTGGTGGTGGTACTGGTAGTGATAGTACTGGTGGTGGTGGTACTGGTAATGGTAGTACTGGTGGTGGTGGTACTGGTAGTACTGGTGGTGGTGGTACTGGTAGTGGTAGTAGTGGTAGTACTGGAGGAGGTGGTACTGGTGGTGCAAGTACTGGTGGTGGTAGTACTGGTGGTGGTAGTACTGGTGGTGGTGGTACTGGTGGTGGTAGTACTGGTGGTGGTAGTACTGGTAGTACTGGTGGTGGTGGTGGTGGTACTGGTGGTGGTAGTACTGGTGGTGGTGTTACTGGTAGTGGTAGTACTGGTGGTCGTGGTAGTACTGGTGGTGGTGGTAGTGGTAGTACTGGTGGCTGTAGTACTGGTAGTACTGGTGGTGGTGGTGGTACTGGCAGTGGGAGTACTGGTGGTGGTGGTGGTACTGGTAGTACTGGTGGTGGTAGTACTGGTGGTGGTGGTAGTGGTTCTGGTAGTACAGGAAGTAGTAGTACTGGTAGTGGTAGTACTGGTAGTGGTAGTACTGGTGGTGGTGGTGGTAGTAGTGGTGGTGGTAGTGGTAGTACTGGTGGCGTAAGTAGTGGTAGTACTGGTGGTGGTAGTACTGGTGGTGGTAGTACTGGTAGTACTGGTGGTGGTAGTACTGGTAGTACTGGTGGTGGTGGTGGTGGTACTGGTAGTGGTAGTACTGGTGGTGGTGGTACTGGTAGTACTGGTGGTGGTGGTACTGGTAGTGGTAGTACTGGAGGTGGTGGTACTGGTGGTGGTAGTACTGGAGGTGGTAGTACTGGTGGCGGTAGTACTGGTAGTGGTGGTACTGGTGGTGGTGGTACTGGTAGTGGTAGTACTGGTGGTAGTGGTGGTACTGGTGGTGGTGGTACTGGTGGTGGTGGTACTGGTGGGGGTGGTACTGGTAGTGGTAGTATTGGTAGTGGTAGTACTGGTGGTGGTGGTAGTACTGGTGGTGGTACTGTTAGTGGTAGTACTGGTAGTGGTAGTACTGGTGGTCGTGGTACTGGTAGTACTGGTGGTAGTGGTAGTACTGGTGGCTGTAGTACTGGTAGTACTGGTGGTGGTGGTGGTACTGGTAGTGGTACTACTGGTGGTGGTGGTGGTGGTACTGGTGGTGGTAGTACTGGTGGTGGTAGTAGTACTGGTAGTGGTAGTAGTGGTGGTGGTGGTACTGGTAGTACTGGTGGTGGTGGCAGTACTGGTGCTGGTGGTAGTACTGGTGGTGGTGGTACTGGTAGTACTGGTGGTGGTAGTACTGGTGGTGGTGGTACTGGTACTGGTGGTGGTGGTAGTGGTACTGGTAGTACTGGTGGTGGTAGTACTGGTAGTGGTAGTACTGGTAGTGGTAGTACTGGTGGTGGTGGTACTGGTAGTACTGATGGTGGTGGTAGTACTGGTGGTGGTGGTAGTGGAAGTACTGGTGCTGTAGTAGTGGTAGTTCTGGTGGCTGTAGTAGTGGTAGTACTGGTGGTGGTGGTACTGGTAGTACTGGTGGTGGTAGTACTGGTAGTACTGGTGGTGGTACTGGTAGTGGTAGTACTGGTGGTGGTGGTGGTGGTGGTACTGGTAGTGGTAGTACTGGTGGTGGTGGTACTGGTATTACTGGTGGTGGTGGTACTGGTAGTGGTAGTAAAGGAGGTGGTGGTACTGGTGGTGCTAGTACTGGTGGTGGTAGTACTGGTGGTGGTAGTACTGGTGGTGGTGGTACTGGTGGTGGTAGTACTGGTGGTGGTAGTACTGGTAGTACTGGTGGTGGTGGTGGTGGTGGTACTGGTAGTGGTAGTACTGGTGGTGGTGGTACTGGCAGTGGTAGTACTGGTGGTTGTGGTACTGGTAGTACTGGTGGTGGTGGTAGTGGTAGTACTGGTGGCTGTAGTACTGGTAGTACTGGTGGTGGTGGTGGTACTGGTAGTGGTAGTGGTGGCGGTGGTACTGGTAGTACTGGTGGTGGTAGTACTGGTGGTGGTGGTAGTGGTACTGGTAGTACTGGTAGTGGTAGTACTGGTAGTGGTAGTACTGGTAGTGGTAGTACTGGTGGTGGTGGTACTGGTGGTGGTAGTACTGGTGGTGGTGGTAGTAGTGGTGGTGGTAGTACTGGTGGCTGTAGTAGTGGTAGTACTGGTGGCTGTAGTAGGGTTGTACTGGTGGTGGTAGTACTGGTAGTACTGGTGGTGGTAGTACTGGTAGTACTGGTGGTGGTGGTGGTACGGGTAGTGGTAGTACTGGTGGTGGTGGTACTGGTAGTGGTAATACTGGTGGTGGTACTGGTAGTACTGGTGGTGGTGGTACTGGTAGTGGTAGTACTGGAGGTGGTGGTACTGGTGGTGGTAGTACTGGTGGTGGTAGTACTGGTGGTGGTAGTACTGGTAGTGGTGGTACTGGTGGTGGTGGTACTGGTAGTGGTAGTACTGGTGGTAGTGGTGATACTGGTGGTGGAGGTACTGGTGGTGGTGGTACTGGTGGTGGTGGTACTGGTAGTGGTAGTATTGGTAGTGGTAGTACTGGTGGTGGTGGTAGCAGTGGTGGTGGTGGTACTAGTAGTGGTAGTACTGGTAGTGGTAGTACTGGTGGTCGTGGTACTGGTAGTACTGGTGGTGGTGGTAGTGGTAGTACTGGTGGCTGTAGTACTGGTAGTGCTGGTGGTGGTGGTGGTACTGGTAGTGGTAGTACTGGTGGTGGTGGTGGTGGTACTGGTAGTACTGGTGGTGGTAGTACTGGTGGTGGTGGTAGTGATACTGGTAGTACTGGTAGTGGTAGTACTGGTAGTGGTAGTACTGGTGGTGGTGGTGCTGGTAGTGGTAGTACTGGTGGTGGTGGTACTGGTAGTACTGGTGGTGGTGGTACTGGTAGTGGTAGTAGTGGCAGTACTGGAGGTGGTGGTACTGGTGGTGCTAGTACTGGTGGTGGTAGTACTGGTGGTGGTAGTACTGGTGATGTTAGTACTGGTGGTGGTGGTACTGGTGGTGGTAGTACTGGTGGTGGTAGTACTGGTGGTGGTAGTACTGGTGGTGGTGGTACTGGTAGTGGTAGTATTGGTAGTGGTAGTACTGGTGGTGGTGGTACTGGTGGTGGTAGTACTGGTGGTGGTAGTACTGTTGGTGATGGTACTGGTGGTGGTGGTACCGGTAGTGGTAGTACTGGTAGTGGTAGTACTACTGATGGTGGTGGTACTGGTAGTACTGGTGGTGGTGGTAGTGGTAGTAGTGGTGGCTGTAGAACTGGTAGTACTGTTGGTGGTGGTGATACTGGTAGTGGTAGTACTGGTGGTGGTGGTACAGGTGGTACTGGTAGTGGTAGTATTGGTGGTGGTAGTACTGGTAGTGGTAGTACTGGTGGTGGTGGTACTGGTAGTGGTAAATGTATTGCGACTTATATAGCGCACGTATCACCCGAAGGTATCAAGGCGCTTGCTTAGGGAACCCGTCCTGGTATTCCCCTGTGAGATACCCTGGCAGGGTATCCACAAGGTGAAAGCCAGGCATCCCGCCGCGAGGGGCCGTAGTGGAGATTAAGCAAGCTATTGCCCAGAGTCGCAGAGTGTGACCCCGTGAGTCGAGTAGGCACCGGAGCGAGAATTGTCGAGTCCGTGGAATTTTTGAGCCCGAGACCCGCCGAGGCGGGGAATCGAACCCTGGTCCAGGACCGATCTCAGTTTCCGGGTCTGCCTCCTCTAACCACTGAGCCACGCTTCTCCACTAACCACTGAGCCACGCTTCTGGTAGTATTGGTGGTGGTGGTAGTATTGGTGGTGGTGGTAGTATTGGTGATGATGGTGGTACTGGTGGTGGTGGTAGTATTGGTGGTGGTATTGGTTGTGTTGGTGGTGGTGGTGGTACTGGTAGTACTGGTGGTGGTGGTACTGGTAGTATTGGTGGTGGTGGTACTGGTAGTGGTAGTATTGATGGTGGTGGTAGTGGTAGTACTGGTGGTGGTGGTACTGGTAGTACTGGTGGTGGTGGTACTGGTAGTGGTAGTATTAGTGGTAGTGGTGGTACTGGTGGTGGTGGTACTGGTGTTGGTGGTACTGGTGGTGGTAGTACTGGTAGTGGTAGTATTGGTAGTGGTAGTACTGGTGGTGGTGGTACTGGTGGTGGTAGTACTGGTGGTGGTAGTACTGTTGGTGATGGTACTGGTGGTGGTGGTACCGGTAGTGGAAGTACTGGTAGTGGTAGTACTGGTGGTCGTGGTACTGGTAGTACTGGTGGTGGTGGTAGTGGTAGTAGTGGTGGCTGTAGAACTGGTAGTACTGTTGGTGGTGGTGGTACTGGTAGTGGTAATACTGGTGGTGGTGGTCATGGTACTGGTAGTACTGGTGGTGGTAGTGCTGCTGGTGGTGGTGGTAGTGGTACTGGTAGTACTGGTAGTGGTAGTACTAGTAGTGGTAGTACTGGTAGTGGTAGTACTGGTGGTGGTAGTACTGATAGTACTGGTGGGGGTGGTAGTAGTGGTGGTGGTAGTGGTAGTACTGGTGGCTGTAGTAGTGGTAGTACTTGTGGCTGTAGTAGTGGTAGTACTGGTGGTGGTAGTACTGGTGGTGGTAGTACTGGTAGTACTGGTGGTGGTAGTACTGGTAGTACTGGTGGTGGTGGTGGTGGTAGTACTGGTAGTGGTAGTACTGGTGGTGGTGGTACTGGTAGTGGTAGTACCGGTGGTGGTGGTACTGGTAGTACTGGTGGTGGTGGTACTGGTAGTGGTAGTAGTGGTAGTACTGGAGGTGGTGGTACTGGTGGTGCTAGTACTGGTGGTGGTAGTACTGGTGGTGGTAGTACTGGTGGTGGTGGCACTGGTAGTGGTGGTACTGGTGGTGGTGGTACTGGTATTGGTAGTACTGGTGGTAGTGGTGGTACTGGTGGTGGTGGTACTGGTGGTGGTAGTACTGGTAGTGGTAGTATTGGTAGTGGTAGTGGTAGTACTGGTGATGGTGGTACTGGTGGTGGTAGTACTGGTGGTGGTGGCACTGGTAGTGGTAGTACTGATAGTGGTAGTACTGGTGGTCGTGGTACTGGTAGTACTGGTGGTGGTGATAGTGGTAGAACTGGTGGCTGTAGTACTGGTAATACTGGTGGTGGTGGTGGCACTGGTAGTACTGGTGGTGGTAGTACTGGTGGTGGTGGTAGTGGTACTGGAAGTACTGGTAGTGATAGTACTGGTAGTGGTAGTACTGGTAGTGGTAGTACTGGTGGCTGTAGTAGTGGTAGTACTGGTGGCTGTAGTAGTGGTTGTACTGGTGGTGGTAGTACTGGTAGTACTGGTGGTGGTAGTACTGGTAGTACTGGTGGTGGTAGTACTGGTAGTACTGGTGGTGGTGGTGGTGGTACTGGTAGTGGTAGTACTGGTGGTGGTGGTACTGGTAGTGGTAGTACTGGTGGTCGTGGTACTGGTAGTACTGGTGGTGGTGGTAGTGGTAGTACTGGTGGCTGTAGTACTGGTAGTACTGGTGGTGGTGGTGGTACTGGTAGTACTGGTGGTGGTGGTGGTACTGGTAGTACTGGTGGTGGTAGTACTGGTGGTGGTGGTAGTGGTACTGGTATTACTGGTAGTGGTAGTACTGGTAGTGGTAGTACTGGTAGTGGTAGTACTGGTGGTGGTGGTAGTAGTGGTGGTGGTAGTGGTAGTACTGGTGGCTGTAGTAGTGGTAGTACTGGTGGCTGTAGTAGTGGTAGTACTGGTGGTGGTAGTACTGGTGGTGGTTGTACTGGTAGTACTGGTGGTGGTAGTACTGGTAGTACTGGTGGTGGTGGTGGTGGTGGTACTGGTAGTGGTAGTACTGGTGGTGGTGGTACTGGTAGTGGTAGTACTGGTGGTGGTGGTAATGGTAGTACTGGTGGTGGTGGTAGTAGTGGTGGTGGTAGTGGTAGTACTGGTGGCTGTAGTAGTGGTAGTACTGGTGGCTGTAGTAGTGGTAGTACTGGTGGTGGTAGTACTGGTGGTGGTTGTACTGGTAGTACTGGTGGTGGTAGTACTGGTAGTACTGGTGGTGGTGGTGGTACTGGTAGTGGTAGTACTGGTGGTGGTGGTACTGGTAGTGGTAGTACTGGTGGTGGTGGTACTGGTAGTGGTAGTACTGGTGGTGGTGGTAATGGTAGTACTGGTGGTGGTGGTAATGGTAGTGGTAGTACTGGAGGTGGTGGTACTGGTGGTGGTAGTACTGGTGGTGGTAGTACTGGTGGTGGTAGTACTGGTAGTGGTGGTACTGGTGGTGGTGGTACTGGTAGTGGTAGTACTGGTGGCTAGTGGCGGTACTGGTGGTGGTGGTACTGGTGGTGGTGGTACTGGTGGTGGTAGTACTGGTAGTGCTAGTATTGGTAGTGATAGTACTGGTGGTGGTGGTACTGGTGGTGGTAGTACTGGTGGTGGTGGTACTGGTAGTGGTAGTACTGGTAGTGGTAGTACTGGTGGTCATGGTACTGGTAGTACTGGTGGTGGTGGTAGTACTGGTGGTGGTGGTGGTAGTACTGGTGGTGGTACTGGTAGTACTGGTGGTGGTAGTACTGGTGGTGGTGGTACTGGTACTGGTGGTGGTGGTAGTGGTACTGGTAGTACTGGTAGTGGTAGTACTGGTAGTGGTAGTACTGGTAGTGGTAGTACTGTTGGTGGTGGTACTGGTAGTACTGGTGGTGGTAGTACTGGTGATGGTGGTAGTGGTAGTACTGGTGGCTGTAGTAGTGGTAGTACTGGTGGCTGTAGTAGTGGTAGTACTGGTGGTGGTAGTACTGGTGGTGGTATTACTGGTAGTACTGGTGGTGGTAGTACTGGTAGTACTGGTGGTGGTACTGGTAGTGGTAGTACTGGTGGTGGTGGTTCTGGTAGTGGTAGTACTAGTGGTGGTGGTACTGGTAGTACTGGTGGTGGTGGTACTGGTAGTGGTAGTAGTGGTGGTACTGGAGGTGGTGGTACTGGTGGTGCTAGTACTGGTGATGGTATTACTGGTGGTGGTAGTACTGGTGGTGGTGGTACTGGTGGTGGTAGTACTGGTGGTGGTAGTACTTGTAGCACTGGTGGTGGTGGTACTGGTAGTGGTAGTACTGGTGGTGGTGGTACTGTTAGTGGTAGTACTGGTAGTCGTGGTACTGGTAGTACTGGTGGTGGTGGTAGTGGTAGTACTGGTGGCTGTAGTACTGGTAGTACTGGTGGTGGTGGTGGTACTGGTAGTGGTAGTACTGGTGGTGGTGGTGGTACTGGTAGTACTGGTGGTGGTAGTACTGGTGGTAGTGGTAGTGGTACTGGTAGTACTGGTAGTGGTAGTACTGGTAGTGGTAGTACTGGTGGTGGTGGTACTGATGGTGGTAGTACTGGTGGTGGTGGTGGTAGTAGTGGTGGTGGTAGTACTGGTGGCTTTAGTAGTGGTAGTACTGGTGGCTGTAGTAGTGGTAGTACTGGTGGTGGTAGTACTGGTGGTGGTAGTACTGGTAGTACTGGTGGTGGCAGTACTGGTGGTGGTGGTGGTGGTACTGGTAGTGGTAGTACTGGTGGTGGTGGTACTGGTAGTGGTAGTACTGGTGGTAGTGGTACTGGTAGTACTGGTGGTGGTGGTACTGGTAGTGGTAGTAGTAGTAGTAGTGGTAGTACTGGAGGTGGTGGTACTGGTGGTGGTAGTACTGGTGGTGGTAGTACTGGTGGTGGTAGTACTGGTGGTGGTAGTACTGGTAGTGGTTGTACTGGTGGTGGTGGTACTGGTAGTGGTAGTACTGGTGGTAGTGGTGGTACTGGTGGTGGTGGTACTGGTGGTGGTAGTACTGGTAGTGGTAGTATTTGTAGTGGTTGTACTGGTGGTGGTGGTACTGGTGGTGGTAGTACTGGTGGTGGTGGTACTCAGAAGCAAAAAAAAAAGACGCTGCGATGCAAAGAGAGAAAGGGACGCGGGACAGATAGAGAAAAGAAGAAACGGGTAAAACAAGACAGAGGGCATTGCTGTGGGGAGGGGGGAGGAGAAATGCGACACGGCGGGCAGGGGAGGGGGCTGAGCAGGGAGAGCGGCATGAGGGTGTGAAGCAGCAGGGGGACGACGCGGCCGCCTTTGATGTGGTAATGCGAGGCAGGCAGGCAGGCGGCTGGTGGCATTGTGCACGCGCTCTTTAGGGCTTGCGCTTACGCAATGACCTCAAAAGCACATGCACTGCAAGAAATCGCCAGTGGAATCACCAGTTAGGTTAACTCTCGATAAGCCAATATACATCTCGCTCCCGCTCAATGCGCATGCGCATTGAGATAGGTCGCTCGACCTAAAAAGATTCCAGTCCAGAGGAAGGTCTCCTCGGCGGAGAGAAAGATCTCCGGACCAAGGACACAAGTCTCCCCAGAGGGAGCCCTCTGCGAAAAGATACAACCTTAGAAATAGGGATAATTTAAGAAAACCTGATAGATATCGAGATATTGATACACGTCCCTCTCGATTTTTTCAGACTTCCTCGCAGAAATCGGAAAGAAGAGGACGGTCAGAACAGAGGGAAGAGCACGTCAAGTCCAAAGACAAGGAACCTGCTCATCTAAATAAAAAATTACAATTTCCAAGAAAGAAGGTAGCCAGTATTAAAATAATTAAACATGCCGAGGATACTGAGGACACAACTGAAAAATGGAGAGTGGGCACAGACAATGCTAGACAGCGCAGCAGAAGTGACCATAGCTCGCAAGATCCTAATGAATCATCTGGAGACAGTGGACACGAATGAATACATTTAGTTGGAAACTGCAGATACCAGAGTTAGCAAACCTCATAAAATATACAAAATAACATTACATATAGAGGGAGATAAGACTAGGAAAGTAAGGGGTCTATTTTGGGATAACCTTTCAAAAGGCTATGCCATCCTTTTAGCTGAGAAAGACTGGCCACCAGAGTTTGTCAGGGAGTGCCCTCATGGCGAAGAAATGATTATGCCTGCCTTCTCAAATCATGTTCCAATGCTTAGAAAATATACATATGCAAGAAAATTGGCAGTAGCCCAAGCTCCTGCATTATATAAAAATCATGTAGGATGGGATGAGGACTCTCCTCCTCACAAAATCCAGTTAAAATGTCAACCAACTGCACAGAGGCAGTACCCAATTAAGCAAGAAGCTAAAAAACAAGTCAGGGAGATCTTAGATCAACTTGAATACCAGGGGGTGATTGAAACATGCACCTCACAAATGAACAATGCTTTGTTTCCTGTCTCCAAGCCAGACGATTCATATTGTCTAGTTTTGGACTACAGACACCTTAACTCATCTCGCAAGACATTTGCAGTACAAAACTCACACAGTGCAGCACTAATGAATAACATCGTGCGCAAAAAATACAAAACGACATTAGACATCTCTAATGGATTCTTTTGTCAAAACATTGCACCTGAAAGCAGCTATTTGACCGCTTTCTCAATATTGGGGTCGCAGTAAATTTCTGTCGACTCCCACAGGGATTCAAAAATAGCCCAGGATTATTCTCAGCAAGGGTAACAGAGTTACTACAAAGATATGATGATGAGGCATTACCATATGTCGATGACATCTATCTAACAGATGATGACTTGGATACTCACTTGGAAAGGGTAAACACCATAATACTTGGGTTTGCTGCAGAGGGTTACAAATTCAACTTTAAAAAGTCACGAATTGCCCATCTAACGGTCCTGTTTTTAGGATATGAATTATCAAGTGAAGGCAAAAGCCTAGCGGACAATTTCTTAGAGAAATGCGCAGTCCTCCAAGCACCAAAAACGCTGAAGAACTTACAATCAATACTAGGTTTCCTGTATTTCGGAACAACTTACATTCTAATTCATGCAGAGAGGGTTAAAACTCTCTATGAATTAATAAAACCAGATTTCAAACCAATCAATTGGACTAAAAAACACACAGAAATTTTGAGATCATTGCAAACAGACATGTTAGCTAAAACAAAATTACAAACACGCGAAAACACACGCAACCTTGTAATCAGAGTCATCCCAGGAAGATGTGGATTCACGTACCTGACTTCTAATGAGGGAGAAATGGTACCAATAGCTTACAAATCACATTTGTACACACAAGCTGAAATGAAATTCAGTTCTACTGAAAAAATTCTAACTGGGGTCCAGACTGCTGTAGCAAAAGAAAGAGCCCTAGCAGAAGGTAAACGAATAATAATCGTTACACCAGTACCAGCCCTGGAAGCGGTAACAAAAGCAAGCATTCCAAATGCTAAAGCACTAGATCCGAGATGGATACGATGGGTTAATTCTCTTCCTGCAACAGACGTAGTATACAAATTTGATCCTAATTTGAAAACACAAGAATTTCTACAATATGAATATGAATGTCCGCTGCCGACCGAGATTCTGCCTCTAGAACACTACGGCTGTATGATATATATACAGACGGATCAGCACAACCCTCAGTTGGGGGTAAACAAGCTTACAGTGCAGCGTGCGTGATTGTTAAAGGTTGTTAGCACAAAGGAAAATTTAGACCACTGGTCACTAAAACGCAATCTCTAGGAGACTGTACAGCTCAGCGAGCTGAACTACTAGCATTTAAGATGGCGCTTGAAAATACCGACCGCAAATTCCCCACACTAATAGTGTGCGATTCATATTACTGCGTTCAGTCTTATAATGAATACTTGCAGAACTGGATTCAAAACTGTTTCAAAGATGCGAAAGGTGGCACAATCAAGCATAAAACGCTTTAGGAACAAGTAGTTCTTTTGCAGAAGGAACTACAAAAGACTCACGTGATACATACACTGAGTCATCAGCGTGATGGCGTTCACGTTGCGGGGAATTCATTGGCTGATGAGGCCGCGAAGGCAGCTGTGCAAACGGCTTCCGTAGCTGCTATCACCCGGTCAAAAACAAAAATAGACAGCGATATATTGCAAGCTGTAAGTGCTACGGTAAAAGATGATATAAAATCACTCCCGAAAGGCTTTCCAGTAAAGTACTCATACATAACTGATGTGAATAATGTTCCATTTGCTCGAATCCCTGGAGTAGGGGATAGGGCAATTCCAAACATGGAACACAGGTTAGGACTAATTACAGCGGCACACGAAGGGCTGGCTTCTGCACATGCTGGCGTTTCCGCCACAATATCATTATTAAAACAGAGATATTGGTGGCCGCGCATGAGAAAACAAACTAGGAACTATGTTCTAGAATGTGAAATATGCCAAATAATGAAAGTATCAACAGTGAAACGACCAGCACAGACGACCCTTCTAATCTCAGATAAACCATTATCCTGTGTTTACCTGGACCACTGTTGTCCCTTACAAAGGGATGGCAACTATAAATATATCATGGTAGCAGTGGATTCCTGCACGAGATTCATTTGGATGTAGCCCCAGCGTTCGGCTGACGCCAGAACTGTTATAAAAGATTTGCGAGTCTTTATCGGCACATACGCAATTGGCATGCAACATTCTGGCCAGTGTCCTGCTTTTAGCTCTCGAGCTTATAAGGAGACCATGACCAGCATGGGCATTGCATTGCGGTACTCTTGTCCCTCCCATCCTGAGGGAAATGTGATTGTGGAAAGAAAAAACAGGGACATAAAGCAATCTATAACGGCGAGGGTATTAGGTTCGGGTGATGGGTGGGTCCAACATTTAACAAGTGTCCAACGTAGTCTTAACAATCTACCAAGAAATTCTCTGAAAGGTTTCAGTCCGTACGAACTATTGTTCGGGACTGGAATGCATTTTCAGGACTTAGATAGTCAGACTTCAGTGGTAGAAGAAAAATGCTTTGATATCAAAGATCGTTTGGCTATTTTACAGGACTTAAATTAAACAAGAAAAGACCTGAGCAACGTAACGTTAAAACAGCAGCCAACAGCCACTGACGATAAACCACCTGTCCCAGAAAGGCCTGTCCGGATTCCAAAGAGTGGGGATCTAGTCAGAGAAAAGATCGCGGTGAAGAAGGAATTTGGGCCTTCTTACAGAAAAGCAGTACCTGTCTTAGCTGTCAGCGGAACAAGATCAGTTGTACTACCGCCCCTTGCTGGTAAAAAGGAGAACCGAGTTGTATCCATCGACCTAGTAAAACCACAATCATGTGGCCAATAATAAGTAGTAGGCCCAGTGGACTCCCAAGAAATAGCAGAGTACCAAAACTTGTTACAATACAAGAGGTTCAAACTGAGAGACTAATCACATTTGATAAACCTACAGTGAATAAAAAAGGACTATGCAACAATGCCATGGATCTTGTGCCTCTTGAAACCCAAATAGCAACAGTTCATCAAGAAACACCAGTCTACAACGATGTAGCCTCAGACTATGCTAATAAATCAAAAAATGCAAAAGCAAATGATAATCCAGAAGCAATTCCAACAATTGACAGAACTGCATCTGGCTACTTCATTAATTTCGATAACTTTTCTGAAGATCCAAGCGAACCAGAACAATCGCCAACAACAAAAACTTTTAAAGACAATGTAACTAAACTCTTTCATCAACTCAAAAAAAACTATCTGAGTTCTCCATGGATTGAATTTTGGATTGTGTTAGGTGTACTTTTCCTCCTGCTTTGGCTCATCATGGTTCTTTGTTTGGGAAAATTCATTGAGGGAAAATACAGTACAATGGACACAGCAAGTCAGAACATCAACTTGGTCCTAAAGCCACACAAGTCATCTCACATCAAGAAAAGAGAACTATCATCAGTGAATGTCACAGCCAATCCAATATCCGGTGGGGTAGCATGGGACAAAACGGATTACGCAATCTATGGCCCGGTCGAGCTCTTGAAATATCCACACCAGTTCAAGGTTTCATTAAGTGACTTTGTAAAACCGAGTACATTCTCTGATGATTGGGACTTTGAAAGTATTAATGATATGATGTCAGATTTAGTAATGCCAGCAAAATTTACAGAACATGATTATTGTCCTTGTGGGCTGCGTAGCTGTTTGGTGTGCGGTCGTGGAGCCATTTCGGCGAACCAGGCGGCTTTCTTGCTGGGGTGGTTGATGGCGGGTTTCTTGAGCGGGGCAAGAGTGTTGGCGCAGTTCTCGATCCACTGTCTGAGGATACGGGCGGCTTCGTCTGGGTCAGTGTGGTCGGTGGATGGGTTCTGGGCGAGGGTGGAGGATAGTTGGTTCTCGGACACTTTGCTCCATCAGCATCGGGGCAACAGTTGGGTGTTGTAGTTCTAACTGTGACCCTGCCTATTCATCTGCTAGCTGGATCTCTTACCCTAGAGATGTTGCCTCTGTTTATCTTGTTGAAGGAGCCTTATGGGCCCTTTTGTCAATCTACAGCCTGATGAATCTTGTTGTTTCACATTGGTAATTACCTATATACTATTACACTGATTGATATATTCCCAATGCTACATCACCAGATTATTCCCATAATTCCTTGTTCATAGGAGCTTCCCCCTCACAAGTCCAACATGGTCCTGATGAAGACCCCCTGTTAAGGTGCAAGCTACCTTTTTGTTCAAAGGGGTCGAAACGTCGACAGCTTTTTCCATTGTGTCAAACATAGGCGACAAAGAATGTTTATCTGTACCTATATTCATATGTTATGATTTGCCATATGTGCGAATGCCAGGAGTCTGGCTGCATAGGTCAATTTAATGTTGATGTATGTAATGTACACTACCTTCCCCTCCCTCATCACTATCACTATTCCTTCCCAAACACTTGTCACTTCCCTTCACTTTCACCAATTTTATGCTAAGGCAGGACATGTATTGTCTTATTTACTGGATTTATTCTTGTGTTTTCAATTATGTGATGAAATAAAATCACAATTTTTTTTGAGCTTCCATGGTTGTTAGAAATGGGATTTCCAGTTGACTAAGGCTTGAGCCACAACCAGGCAGAAACCACCACTCTAGCCAGGGCAAGGGAATTACACGCCAAAAGATAACCCCTGCTCATCCTCTAGGCAACGTGACACGAGCAGTAAGGCTTATCCCGGAGGCAATGTGAGTTAAGTATTTGCGCACGCACCCACTAGCCACAACATCCCAGCCCCCCCACAAAAGGAACTCCACACAAGGTTATATATAAAAATAGCCTTTGTATTATACCAAACACATTAGATAATAAACACACACTTTACAATGTGCCATAAGCACGGGCAGAATTTACAGGGGATTATGTACATGGGACAGGGCCACGTGGGCCACTGTCAGAAATAAGCACTTTTATAACAAACACTTGGTAGAATTAGCACTTTTTAGGAATAACACTTAGCACATATAATAACTGTAGCACCAAATAACCAATGTAGCACACAACCAGTAACCACTGGTAAAAGGTAAGTACCACCTAGGCAATCCTAACCGCCTTAGGAAAATATCACGCAGGAAATCATGAACTTATTAGTATCACCTATACTAGGAAAAACAACCTCCTATGCATAAAACACATTTAGAGGTATAGGCAAGAAGATTTTCACATGATGCATAAAAACACATTCAGAGGTAATCACAATTGCGCAAAGATCACATAGGGCATAAACATGTACCCCATGCAAGGGCACAACACATAAACTTTCCCCAGGCCAACTGGCCTCTCAGGGGCTGAAACGCCCTGTGTCCAGCAAAGTCAGGGCTGGCTGCTCAGGCAGCCAAGAAGATTGCGCATAGCCTAAACGTAGCAGTTGCCCACTAAGTGCTGGGCAACTGGAGAACTGAGCCTGGCACCAGCGGGCCTCCTGGCTCTCTTCTGGGACTCTCAAATGAACCGTAGGGGCCAAAACAACGTTGGAGCCTCGTGGGCTCTATGCACATACAACTGTGCCCCCTTGGAGCCTCATGGGCTCTGACCAAATACTGCCAACTGTGGGGGGAGCGGCCCTCTGCCAGCCGAGGCAGCTCTACCTCCGGAAATGCCCCCGTGACGTTTGGAGCCCGCAGGCTCGAAGTACTCAAATGCCCCCGACGTTGGAGCAGCCTGCTATCAAGTGGGGCCGCTCAAGGAATCTGCCCGGGCCCCCACGGAGCCTTTAAAGAACAAGGGGCCCTTTACCATTGGAGTCCCTCTCTGGGGACTCGAAATACAAAAGAATGCCCCCAATGCCCATGGGAGTCCCGCTCTGGAAAGGGACTCCGACCCTGTGCCTCGCTCTCGCGCCCCCTCCTCCCTGGCAGCTCCACTCACCGGACTGCTTCCTGGAGGCGACGGGGGACGCTGGCTATCTCATCGGTTGGCTAGAGCTCTCGCCTGCTTGCGGGACCCTCTGCAGCTTCACGGGTGCAGAGGGCGGGGTTCTCCCTCACCGGAGCCCCGTTGGCACCTCTCGGGACGTCCTGGGAGGCGGGGTAGGCTCCCGTGCTCCCTCTCACTGGCCACTTCTTCTCTCTCAGCGATGGCCGGCCTGGAAGGTGCGTAGCTCCGCCCTCAGGCAGGGTCACTTCCGGGTCGCGGCGGTGAATTTGTCGTCCCGGGCTGCGGCGGTGACGAGGGGTAGGCTCCCTCTTTAATTTCAATATGAAATGGGGTGGGCACCCGTATTAAAGTATAAAACATACACAAAGACGCATGGTGGGCACCAGCTCTTCCTCACGCACAATGCGGGGTGGGCTCCCGTGATGGAGGCACGAATGCAGGGGAATCCCTACACCCAAGTCTTGCAGCTCGGTGCTGCAACTAGAAATAAAAGCGCTCCCCTGGGAGGAAAAACAAAGCGCTTTCCAGGAACTTGAAGGCAAAATTTCTGGAGCAGTACTTAGGAAGGCAATTGGGGGACAAAGATGGGCCCAGGGGCCAGCTCACAGGGCCCTTCAGGCAGGAAGGGAGTCCCAGTGGCGGTTCCACCTGGCGCCTAGCAGCAGCAGGCCCCCCTCCAATTAAGATCAGGCAAGAGAATATTTTGCAAGGGGTCACAGCCCCTTTTTATACACCTAAATCCTTTGTCTAGGCTACAGGGTTAAGGGAAAAACCAGTCACAGCTGGTTTTGGAGCACTCTATTGTGCTCAACCACTCTTCCAATTCACTAGTCAGGCTAGGGTCATCAGTAGCACCACGGGGGTGGAGCCAGCATTGTGTGGAGAAAGCCCAGCCCTATTCAGGTCCCAGGTGCACCCCTTCCTCACATTAACATGCAGATCTCCCATTCACCACCAGGGCAGACCCATCCTGACTCCTGGAGCCAGGCTCACCAGCCATCTGCAGCCAATCACAAGCCAGACAGCCAATTTACATAAATTACACAGACATGCCAACTTCTAGATATGGCACTTCCACACTAGACACATTTATGTCACACATATCACCGCGCAGCATTTAATCACACGAGTCCGCACATACCAAACTCGTCCTTGCGCTCCCCACGCATCAGGAACTACCAGGGACACATACATTCCCCATGCATTCCTATGAGAGGTGTTAGACCTGACCCCCTTGGCGTGGACCCCCGAACTCTCTTCTCCCCTAAAGCCCCTGTGCCGGTCCTGTTCTGAAGCTAGCAGCCCCCCCCCTAATCCCTCCTAGATTTCCCCGACCCCGGGGAACCCACCACAACGGCCAAGTAGCGCCTTCCCCCAGAACCCCGATACCGTGCCCCTATCGTGGACCCACAGCACCCCTCAGCGTAAACTACAGCCTGTCCCAAGTACTCCCTAACTCCCCTTCCCCCAAACACTGAAGTCATCGGCCGTTTGATCTTCCCGCCTGGCGATGGCAAGCGATTGCCAAAGGAAGGGGGCGGAGGAGTGGAGTGAAACCTCCTGGCGCCCAAGGGCCGGCTCCCGCCCCGCTGGTCATCTGCGGTCCCTCACACCCGAGAGTGAACGATAAGGGACAGCTGGCCGGAAGCGGGACACGCCAGGGAAGGACCCCAAGGGCCAGACTAGCGAGTTCAAAGGACTTCAAAGGAGGGGATACGATATAACTGTGGCTGGTGGTACACGAGGGGTTGGTTGGTCCTGGAATTCAGAAGAAGCCTGCAGACGTGGTCGCGGCTCTGTTCTCTGGACTTCGAGCCCTGTGGACTTTGTCGCGGCTCTGTCCTCCTGACCCCGAGCCCTGCGGACTTTGTCGCGGCTCTACCTTGCTGACCTCGAGCCTTGCGGAACCTGTCGCAGCTCCACCTTGCTGAACTCGAGCCCTGCGGACTCTGTCGCGGCTCTGCTCCTGTCACACAAGGGTCCCAGTGAAGAGCGTACTGCGGGGCGGACCAGCATAGCCCCGAGTATGACGTGTACACCGGAGCGTACCCCCAGACGTTCCAGTGCAGCAATGTACCGTGAAGGGTACCGGCAATGCCTGAGTGAGAAGGGTACGACAACGTGTACCCCCAAGCGGACTCGAGGATTGTGAGTCCCACGGAGCCACAGCTGTCATCAGAGCAGGACCCCAGCGGACTCGAGGATTGTGAGTCCCACGGAGCCACAGCTGTCATCAGAGCAGGACCCCAGCGGACTCGAGGATTGAGAGTCCCACGGAGCCACAGCTGTCATCAGAGCAGGAACCAAGCGGACTCGAGGATTGCGAGTCCCACGGAGCAACAGCTGCCATCCGAGCAGGACCCCAGCGGACTTGAGGATTGCGAGTCCTCCCCACCGGGTCCTTCTCTCGCAGATGGACAAAACCTACCTCGTGATTCACAGGTTGCGAGTCGCGCTTCAGGTACGCGCATCACCACCCATCAGGAGCGGCCAGACCCACAGCCTAAAGACTGCCGGGACTCACATTCCTAAACTTGAGAAAGATCGTGAGAGGTGCGACGTAGTCACTATACCCCCTGCTATCTGAACCCTGCCCGGAGCGGGTTGGACTGTACTACCCCCGTTACCTATAGTTGCCAGTCCTATTGCTTTGTGATGTTTATATACAGAAATTTCTTAACCTGTAACTACTTGTGTGGTGTCCATCTGTGGCATTGGGGGCTCGTCTGTGTGTACAACTACAAATGCCCAAAACTCTCAACTAAGGGTCCGACCCCAAACACTAGGCACGTTCCTGGGAGAGGGAGGTCCCTGTGTGGACAGTACGATTGACCGCTGCCACTCAGGGGCCGGCCCCCCTTCCAACACTGGAGTCAGACGGAAGGATACGAATCAGCATTTGTGGTTGTTACACAAGGAAGACTAACATGCCACTTAGCAAAGACACACCCTGACATAACCCCGAAGTAGCGAAGCGTCAAGTTTCCAAATATTCCATCAGCTAGTGAAGAAAGAGACGAACCTCCCCAACAGCCATGAATACTATCCAGCCCCAAGGGAACCCAACCTTCCAAGAAGACCAACTAGATCACTACACCCACAGGGAGCTAAAACAGTTCTGTAAGGACTTTCAAATCCCCACTACTGGCCTAAGCACCAAGGAAGACTTCCACAAAACCCTGAGGGCCTGGGTAGAGTCCAGAACCCTGCTTCCCCAGGTAGAAGAGAATGATATTGGGGATGCACGGCAGGATGAAACCGGGGCCCCGGAGAAAGAGAGAGCAGCATCCCCTGCACATAGTAACCCGTTAGATAGGGTACTGTCCCCCGAGGAGCTAGCAGACAGAGAGAGAGGCAGAGCCCACGAGCTACAGCTAGCCACGCTAAAAATTGAAGGGGGGCTAAAGCTAGCGGAACGGAAACTAGCGATAGCGGAATTGAGGTTACAAGGAGAGCTGGAAGAAAAGAAGTTGCAGCGAGAGCATGAGGGCAGGAGCTTGAAGGAGCTCGAGCTCAAAGCTAGGAACGAGGAAGCCGGGACCCCGGGGAACAGTAGAAACCAAGGTCCACATCCCCAAATACGTAGTCAAGGAGTATTATAGGAATGATGACATCCAACAATGGTTTAAAGCTTATGAGGTTGCGATGACCTCACACCGGGTCCCGGAGAAGGATTGGGTGGCCGGGTTGTGGGGCGGTTCCTAAGTGAAGGGAGGGATACCTTGCTAGAGCTACCCTCCACAGTACTGAATTCCTACAGCCATATGAAGGGGGCCCAGTTAGAGAGGTACGGGCTCACCCCAGAGATGTACCGACAGCGGTTCCGGGATTGCAAAAAGCTTCCGGGTACCACCTGGGTGGAATACGTCAACTTTTACAGTAGAGCCTTAGAAGGTTGGATCAAGGGCAGCAAGGTCTCCACGTATGAAGAATTGTTTAACCTGATCGCCTGGGAGCACCTTTCCTTAAATTGCTTCGTAGAACTGCGTCAGCACCTCCTTGACAGCAAGCTTACTAACCCTAGGAAGCTTGCTGTAGAGGCCGACAGCTGGATGAACACCCGGGTCCCCAGGGGCCCAGTAGGTGACTATGCGAGGAATGAAAAAGACCCCCGACAGCGAGGGGGGGAGGCCAAAGTAGGCCGCGAGAATTCCCGCCGGGGCCCCAGTGTAGCCCCCAAGGAAACCAGCAACCAGCATCTGCATCTTTCCCCCAGACAAGCCCTGAGCCCCCTCCTAACAGATCAGGGTTGAGGAGCTCCACCGCCTGTTACAAGTGCCAACAACCTGGCCATTTTGCTAGTGACCCCCAATGTCCCCTCTTCAAGAAACCCACCATCTCTGGCAATCCTCCCCGTCACCTGACCGCCGTCGCCCTCGAGGAGGAGATAGAAGCTCCCGAGGAGTGGGAACATGTGGCGATGTCCCTGGTTTCCCCAGGAGATGGAGGGATAGTCCCCGGAACCCCACTGCCCCACAATACTACCAAGTACACACAGTGGGTGACCGTCAACGGACACCGGGCAGAGGCCATACGTGACACCGGGGCCAGTGTCACGCCGGTCCGCTGTCACTTGGTATCCAAGGAACAGATTGTCCCGCCGTCTTATGTCCCGTCATAGCGTCCGACAATTTGGAAAGCCTCTGCGAGATGGCGCAAATACCCTTTGAATGGGAGGGAGTATATGGCACCCTGCAGGTAGCCGTCCGAACCTCCATGCCAGTCGATTCTTTACTGGGCAACGACCTGGAGACCTCCCCGTGGACCCAGGTGGAACAAAAGACCCATCTGAGGATGATGGGTCTACCCGAATGGGTGTGTGCCACCACTCGGGCCATGGCCGCACGGATGAGTGACCCAGGCGACCGGGCCCGAGCCCCGCCTTAGAGGGAAAAGAACGGGAGGACAGACAACCAGACCCCTCCGAACCTGACCCCCCCGGGAAAACTGACCCCGTAGGAGATGCACAGGGCCCAACTGATGAGCAGATCGCAGAGCTGGGGGACCTACCAGGGTTAGACCAATGGCGACAGGAAGGGGGACCTTTACGGGAAGAGTTCTGCCAGGAACAGGCCACCTATCCCACTCTCCTGGGCTTACGGCAACAGGCCACCCCCCAGGCAGCCGGAGATCCGTCCGGGTCCCACTGGATTTACTGGGAGAATGGTCTCCTCTACAGCGAGCCCAAGTCAGCAGAGCTAGGGTCCGCCCGGGTGCTGGTGATACCCCTGTGTTTCCGGAACTTCCTACTGGAACTCGCCCATGACGTACCCCTAGCGGGGCACTTGGGACAAGATAAAACCTAAACAAGGTAGAGGTTACGCACTCCGCAGTTGTTAATGTGGATTAAGTTGTGGTGTGCACCAGAGATATCACTCCCCGACAAGGTGTAGTAATCAAGAAAAAGGTTGCGACACTTGGAATGAGTGTCGTCTCCCTGAGCACAACCAATTGGACGTGAGGACGTCTTGAAGAATTTAATCAAATTTCAAGGAATCATGTTTTCCATAGTAATTTATTCCATGTTTTTTCACGGGAAATTGTGTATATCATGTAGCAGATTGCTAATTTAACATCCTTAAACTTCCCAAGATGTTCAAAAGGACCATTGAGAATTCACCCAATGCATTTCGGACTTGTAAAGTCCTTCGTCAGGGGTGGTCTGAAAATAATATAGAAAAAATATATGTAGGATCTTTTCTAGTGTCTCATTGCACAAACACATTTAAAGAATAAACAACAAATCACATGCTGCAAAATCATTGAGAGTTAAACCATAATAGTATCAGAAACCATAAATGTGATTATAAAAAACGTGTAGCATAAAACCCAATAACGGAGCGTTCTGAAATGGAAGAAAAGTTGATAGTCCCTGGAAATTGTGAACTGAAATAAACCATGAGTGTGTCACGTTTACCCCAGATATAACAAACGAATGTCAGAAAACTGCAAGTAGCTCGAAGTTAGTTTGAGAAACAAAAGCGTGATAGATTGTGTACCAAACTCGAAATTGCTAAGTAAAATGATGTGTCAAAAATAAAACGTAACAAAAATACTAGCGAGGTTAAAGAAAGAGCGTGAACCCGAAAATAGCACAGAGGTCAAAAAGATAGCGTGAACCCAGATGAATCAAGCCGGATATACCGTGTGAGAAAGTGCGGTTAGTTAAATAAACGTGCTAGCAACAAGTGTATAAAACTTACTTGAAGGTTCAGAAACGAACAGCGTATCCACGCCGTACAACTATCATTACACCAAAACATGTGTTCGTATAGATGAAATAGTAAAGGGTGAAAGTGAGCTACACATATAAACATAGAAAGAGGACAAGCATGGTGGTGGCCATCTTATAACGGTGTGTTTGAAAGATAATAAGTAAATAGAGAAACTAAACAGATCAATACTGCCCACATATGAACCAGTACATAAAAAATCATCACTTCACAGGTAACACAAAAATTCCATACGATCACTTAAACCCAGTGGTTTTGAGGATTGCAGAAATTTAATCCAGTAATTTTCCCTTTGCAAGAGAAAAGTATTATTGTCTCTGTCAACGCGCTTAGGCACCACATCAACAGCAGCGAATCGTAATTGACTGATGTTGTGTCTAAATTCTTTGAAGTGAGCTGCTACAGAAGATTTGAGGTTTTGAGTCCTGATGTTGCTTTTGTGTTCATTGATACGTATCTTCAGCTTGCGAGAGGTTTTCCCAGTATAAATCAATCCACAAGGACATTTAATATTATACACCAGATTTTCAGTATCACATGTGGCATTGAGTTTCAGCTTAATGTCGGTGCCTTTCATCGGATGTTTCAAAATTGACCCTCTGATAAGGTTGTTACAGTTTTGACAATTAAAACAAGGTTGATTGCCTTTGTAAGCGGTGGAAGTTGTTAGTTTCGGTTTGGTGATGATTTCTTTTAAGTTGTGACCTCTTTTGTAGGCAAATAATGGTGGACCTTGAAAAATGTGTTTGAAATCAGGTTCAGTACCTATGATCGACCAATGTTTGAGTATGGATGCCTTGTATGATCGCGAGTTGACTGAATATTTAGATACAACCACAGGTCTTTTGCTGGTATCTCTGTTTTTAAAGGTCAATGTCTCCTGTCGACTCAATTTGTCACAACGTTCTTTGGCATTTTTGAGAATGGTTAGCGGATAGCCTCTTTGTTCAAACCGTCTGATCATGGTGGTTGCCTGTTCTTCAAACTTAGTAGTCTCAGATACGATTCGTTTAACCCAAAGCAATTGGGAAAACGGTAAGTGGTTTTTCAAAGCAGTCTGGTGAAAAGATTTGTAATGTAAAGTGTTATTTTTATCAGTGGATTTTCTGTATAGGTCAGTTTCCAGATGATCCTTAACATGGGTAATTTTGAGATTAAGGAAGGTGATAGTTTCTTGACTGACATCATGGGTAAATTGAATGCGGTCATTGATATGATTCAGTTGTATTAGTGCATTGTTCAGAGATTCATGGTCTCCCTGCCATAAGACAAAGATGTCATCAATGTACCGTAGGAAAATCCTGGCATGTGTCTTCCAAGAATCAAGGTTCAGTATATTATTCTCTTCAAAATACTTCATGAACGCATTAGCGTAGACCGGCGCGGCACAGTTGCCCATAGAAGTACCGGACAACTGTACAAAGTGCTGGCCCTCCCACTGGAAGTAACTCTGGTACAGTGTAAAATGCATTAATTGCATGATGAAGATTTGGAAATCAGTGTCCAAGTTGGAGTGCAGTAACATGTTCCCAATGGCTTCCATGCCCAAATCGTGCGGTATGCTGGTGTAAAGTGATTTTACATCAATAGAACAGAGCCAAATGATATCATCATCTTTAAACAATATGTTGTTGATATGATGTAGAAAATCTGTGGTATCTTTGACATATGTGCGTGACTGTTGCACAAAAGGTTGTAAGTATTTATCTATCAGTTTGTCAGTCGATTCATGAATGCTTCCACGGGTTGAAACAATTGGCCTGAATGGAGGATGTGTCAAACTCTTATGAATCTTAGGTAGCATGTACATGCTGGGAGTTCTCGGATTCTTAGGAGTCAAAAACTTCACGGTCTTCTGATTGATAATCCCATTCGCGTGTGCTGTCGAAAGAATGTTGACCAACACTTCAGTGAATTGTTTAGTAGGGTTGTGTTGAATAGCCTGATACGTATTATCATCAGAAAGATGTTCTTTCACTTGATTGTGGTAAAAGTCAGTGTCCATAAGGACCAAAGCCCCTCCCTTGTCTGCGGATTGGTAGGTGATCCCAGCATTCCTAGCTAGGTTGTTCAGTATGGCAAATTCTTTATTCGTCATGTTGTTGTGTCTTGGGTTGCGTCGGTAATTAAAACCAATGATGTCATGTCTCGCAAGATTTTCAAAAATGTCAACTGATTTATGGCTGATGGGGGCAACAAAGGTGCTCTTATTGCGTAAGCCTTTGAGTTGATCAATTTGATCACTTGTTGTTACCGGAAGAATGTTTTCAAAGTAATGTCTGAGTTGTAAGTTCCGCAAAAATTTAAATAGACTTATCTCCAACTCAAGCTCATTAGTATGGCTAGTGGGAACAAATGAAGTGCCTTTTTGTAGAACAGATTTTTCTTGTTCAGTAAGTCTATGTGATGAAATATTGACTACTAAATTAATTTCTTCTTCAGCTCCTTCAGTTTCTTGGTCGCTGCAGTGCTCCTGGTGTCTCGTTCTGTTTCTTTGTCTTTTCCTTTGGCTCCTCCGGGGTCGTCTCTTTCTCCTAAACCTTCCTCTAAAAAAGGAACCGCAGCAGAAGTGGAAGTACTAAGTGTTAATTCTTTACTTGTGGAAGGTTGTTGAGAGCCAATTCTATTAGTATTGGTGCGTACATCATTCTCTGAAGAAGATGTTTCGGTTTCTGTGTTCGTTTTGTACAGTTTATTTTGACGACGTTTGGCGTAGACTTCAGCCCAGGAGTAAACCTCCCCTAATTTGTAGTTAATGGTATCCCTTATGTATTTACGTATCTTACGCTCATTAATTTCTCGTGTATGTTTTTCCAATTGTACAGCTATATCCTCCAGCATCTTGGTCAGTTCCTCCTTGGTTAGCATGTCGGACAAATCCTTTTTACATTGTTCAATGTCTCTATTTAAATCTTCTAGAGCTCTAGAGAGTTCATCCACAATTAGAAGTATAAGGTCCAACGAACACTTATTTAAGATGGCGTACCATCTATCCACGAATTTGGAGCTGTTCTTGCATAGTAGTGGTTTCAGCGGGATTTGGAGACCCCTAGGGATTCGTTGCGCTCGATGGTAGCGTATTAAAGTTCTGGCATGAAGCCTTTGGCTGATTTCTTTTTTTGTTGGGTATAGAAGTTGCTTGATGCAACTCTCTTTGCTTCTTGTTACAGTAGGATGTGTGGACACTTCCGGGATCAAAGCATATATTTTGTCGATGTCATCAGTGGTAAAGGCAAAGGTGTCAGCTTTTAAATCAGTGAGTGCTGTGATGTCATCGTAAGCCATGTTGGTAAAGAAGGGGTGCAGTAACCCAGTCAGGGTAAGTAAATGCAAACAAGGTAGAGGTTACGCACTCCGCAGTTGTAAATGTGGATTAAGTTGTGGTGTGCACCAGAGATATCACTCCCCGACAAGGTGTAGTAATCAAGATAAAGGTTGCGACACTTGGAATGAGTGCCGTCTCCCTGAGCACAACCAATTGGACGTGAGGACGTCTTGAAGAATTTAATCAAATTTCAATGAATCATGTTTTCCATAGTAATTCCATGTTTTTTCACAGGAAATTGTGTATATCATGTAGCAAATTGCTAATTTAACATCCTTAAACTTCCCAAGATGTTCAAAAGGACCATTGAGAATTCACCCAATGCATTTCGGACTAGTAAAGTCCTTCGTCAGGGGTGGTCTGAAAATAATATAGAAAAAATATATGTAGGATCTTTTCAAGTGTCTCATTGCACAAACACATTTAAATAATAAACAACAAATCACATGCTGCAAAATCATTGAGAGTTCAGAAGATTTAAATAGAGACATTGAACAATGTAAAAAGGATTTGTCCGACATGCTAACCAAGGAGGAACTGACCAAGATGCTGGAGGATATAGCTGAACAATTGTACAATTGGACAAACATACACGAGAAATTTATGAGCGTAAGATACGTAAATACAGAAGGGATACCATTGACTACAAATTAGTGGAGGTTTACTCCTGGGCTGAAGTCTACGCCAAACGTCGTCAAAATAAACCGTACAAAACGAACACAGAAACCAAAACATCTTCTTTAGAGGATGATGTATGCACCAATATTAATAGAATTGGCTCTCAACAACCTTCCACAAGTAAAGAATTAACACTTAGTACTTCCACTTCTGCTGCGGTTCCTTTTTTAGAGGAAGGTTTAGGAGAAAGAGACGACCCCGGAGGAGCCAAAGGAAAAGACAAAGAAACAGAACGAGACACCAGGAGCACTGCAGCGACCAAGAAACTGAAGGATCTGAAGAAGAAATGAATTTAGTAGTCAATATTTCATCGCATAGACTTACTGAACAAGAAAAATCTGTTCTACAAAAAGGCACTTCATTTGTTCCCACTAGCCATACTAATGAGCTTGAGTTGGAGATAAGTCTATTTAAATTTATGCGGAACTTACGACTCAGACATTACTTTGAAAACATTCTTCCGGTAACAACAAGTGATCAAATTGATCAACTCAAAGGCTTACGCAATAAGAGCACCTTTGTTGCCCCCATCAGCCATAAATCATTTGACATTTTTGAAAATCTTGTGAGACATGACATCATTGGTTTCAGTTACCGACGCAACCCAAGACACAACAACATGACGAATAAAGAATTTGCCATACTAAACAACCTAGCTAGGAATGCTGGGATCACCTACCAATCCGCAGACAAGGGAGGGGCTTTGGTCCTTATGGACACTGACTTTTACCACAATCAAGTGAAAGAACATATTTCTGATGATAATACGTATCAGGCTATTCAACACAACCCTACTAAACAATTTACTGAAGTGTTGGTCAACATTCTTTTTACAGCACACGCGAATGGGATTATCAATCAGAAGACCGTGAAGTTTTTGACTCCTAAGAATCCGAGAACTCCCAGCATGTACATGCTACCTAATATTCATAAGAGTTTGACACATCCTCCATTCAGGCCAATTGTTTCAACCCGTGGAAGCATTCATGAATCGACTGGCAAACTGATAGATAAATACTTTCAACCTTTTGTGCAACAGTCACGCACATATGTCAAAGATACCACAGATTTTCTACATCATATCAACAACATATTGTTTAAAGATGATGATATCATTTGGCTCTGTTCTATTGATGTAAAATCACTTTACACCAGCATACCGCACGATTTGGGCATGGAAGCCATTGAGAACATGTTACTGCACTCCAACTTGGACACTGATTTCCAAATCTTCATCATGCAATTAATGCATTTTACACTGTACCAGAGTTACTTCCAGTGGGAGGGCCAGCACTTTGTACAGTTGTGCGGTACTTCTATGGGCAACTGTGCCGCGCCGGTCTACGCTAATGCGTTCATGAAGTATTTTGAAGAGAATAATATACTGAACCTTGATTCTTGGAAGAGACATGCCAGGATTTTCCTAAGGTACATTGATGACATCTTTGTCTTATGGCAGGGAGACCATGAATCTCTGAACAATGCACTACTACAACTGAATCATGTCAATGACCGCATTCAATTTACCCATAAGGTCAGTCAAGAAACTATCACCTTCCTTGATGTCAAAATTACCCGTGTTAAGGATCATCTGGAAACTGACCTATACCGAAAATCCACTGATAAAAATAACACTTTACATTACAAATCTTTTCACCAGACTGCTTTGAAAAACCATTTACCGTTTTCCCAATTGCTTCGGGTTAAACGAATCGTATCTGAGACTACTAAGTTTGAAGAACAGGCAACCACCATGATCAGACGGTTTGAGCAAAGAGGCTATCCGCTAACCATGCTCAAAAATGCCAAAGAACGTTGTGACAAATTGAGTCGACAGGAGACATTGACCTTTAAAAACAGAGATACCAGCAAAAGACCTGTGGTTGTATCTAAATATTCAGTCAACTCGCGATCATTCAAGGCATCCATACTCAAACATTGGTCGATCATAGGTACTGAACCTGATTTCAAACACATTTTTCAAGGTCCACCATTATTTGCCTACAAAAGAGGTCACAACTTAAAAGAAATCATCACCAAACCGAAACAAGCAAATTCCAACGCTTACAAAGGCAATCAACCTTGTTTTAATTGTCAAAACTGTAACAACCTTATCAGAGGGTCAATTTTGAAACATCCCATGAAAGGCACCGACATTAAGCTGAAACTCAATACCACATGTGATACTGAAAATCTGGTGTATATTATTAAATGTCCTTGTGGATTGATTTATACTGGGAAAACTTCTCGCAAGCTGAAGATACGTATCCATTTCCTGGAAAAAGTTTCTAAAAGCCTGTCTTATATCCAGGTCTGATGATCTTGGGATGTTGTTAACCGTGATCAAATCTATGTTGTTACGAATTTTGATCAGTTTTGGATTTCCAGGCTAATAATTTCCCTGCGCCCTCACCGTATTCAAAATGGACGATCTTACTAGCGTCCCATCTTTCTTGAACACGCTGGTTTAAGATTGAGGTTAATTGCCCCTTTAGGGAGAGAAGCTTATTTTGTAGATTTAATAAGAGAGTTGCAGAGGAAGCCCCGTTGGTATCAATATCATATTGAGCTTTAACTATGTTTGCTTCAACCAAAGCAACGGCCTCCCTATATTCCCTCCTTCTATAGGACACCTTAGCGGTGATAAGGCCTCGTAAAAATGCCTTTAGGGAATCCCAGACAATACCATTATCAACTGACCCAACATTCTCATTGAGAAAATGCCGGACCTCCGTTTTAAGAGATAAGATGTCATCAGGGTGGGAGAGCAAGGAACGATCAAATGTCCATCTCCTACATGAAGCATTGGGAGCTACTAATAAATCCAATACCACGGCCGCATGATTAGATAAGTGTATGGGTAAATAATGAATATCTTTAACACCTGCCACTAAACTCTGGCTGACCAGTACGAAATCAATCCGTGATTGATGATGATATTTATAGTTTCTAATGGAGACCCCCTGCTGAGTCCCAGACCTTTCCCTCCAAACGTCCACGTATCCAAACTGCTTCATCGAGCTAAGCAAAAAAGACCTAGATTTTGAGGGGATATGGGACCGATTGTTTGGGGACTTGTCCAAAATTGGATCAAGTACGATGTTAAAGTCACCTGCGAATATTACTGGCTCAGGGAAAGATAAAAGGTGAAAAAAGATGGTCTCTAATACTGAGGGGTCGTCTTGATTCGGGCCATAGTCCTCATACTTTTAGACCTGTCCGCAGCCTTCGACACGGTCGATCATGCCACTCTGATCGACCGTGTCGCGGCCATAGGAGTAAGGGACAAGGCTAAGGAGCTTCTGGCCTCATTCTTGTCAAACCGCCCACAAACGGTGAAGCTGGGACAATACACTTCCCAGACCTTCTCCCTGCCTTGCGGTGTACCACAGGGATCCTCGCTAAGCCCGACACTGTTCAATATATATGTGTCTGACTTAGCGAGGGTCATCAAGTCCCATGGTATCTCTCTCACTACATACGCAGACGACACACAGCTGGTGTTGTCCGTATTCGATGATGGCCAAACAGTAGCGTCAAACTTCCAATCTGGCATGGAAGCAATAAGCTCCTGGATGTCATCAAACTGCCTCAAGCTAAATTCTGATAAAACAGAAGTGATGACATTCGGGAGACTACAACCAACCTGGTCTCCTCAATGGTGGCCCCAACAAATGGGACAACCTCCAGTACCAGTGATCAAGGTACGAAACTTGGGGGTCATCTTCGACAACAAACTGTCCTTCCAGCAGCACGCAAACTCAGTGGTCTCATCTGCCTTCCACACCTTAAAAAAAATCAAAAAACTCATTCCGTACCTACCATCTTCCGCAGGCAAAACTTTAGTCAGCACGCTAGTCTTTTCCAAGACTGACTATTGTAATGCCTTACTCCTAAATGCACAACAAAAGGTCCTTAATAAATTACAGACTGTACAGAATGCAGCAGCTAGGACCCTGCTACGCATTCCTAAATTTGCATCTGTCTCCCCCTACATCCAACAGCTGCATTGGTTGCCGGTAAGGAGCCGCATCAAATTTAAAGCCTTGTGCATAGCGTACAAAGCCATTCATAACCATGGCCCCCTATTTCTAAAACAAGCCTTTCGCCCACCTGAACAGCAAAGAACATTGCGTTCATCTTCTGCCCATCTGCTAACAGTCCCCCGCACAAGAAGGGCTAACTGGGGAGACAAACGTTTCACCGTTGCCACAGCTAGACTGTGGAACACTCTCCCTCTCCACCTTAAGTGTGCACCTACCCTGCTTAAGTTCA
Source organism: Lissotriton helveticus (assembly GCF_964261635.1). Lineage (NCBI taxonomy): Eukaryota > Metazoa > Chordata > Amphibia > Caudata > Salamandridae > Lissotriton > Lissotriton helveticus. The sequence continues at coordinate 1,598,742 of NW_027611659.1, read as the reverse complement.
GAAAAAATCTGAAAACATGGCTATTCCATGCCTAGTTTCCTTTCCTATGGAGAGTTCTGTGACACAGCGCCGAGACACCCTCGGGTATTTGCGCGCTCTAAAAATTGCCCCAAATAAATAAATAAATAAATAGTACCCCACAAAAGTAAATTGAGCCCCCAAGATGTTTAATAATGCGATGACCCATCTGCCCCCTGGGTCAGCCTTGCAATTTAACAATCTTGCCTTTAGCTGTTTTTTAAGAATCAAGGATACTCCCCTTGTATTTGTACTTTGGGAGGTGGAAACCGCAAAGTCAATCCACCTATTTTTCTTCACCCATACATCTAACTCAGCTTGGGTCAGGTGAGTTTCCTGGAGCAGAATAACCTGCACGTCCATATCCCGGAGATACTGAAACAATTTTCTAGCTCTGGGTTTAGTCCGCAGGCCATTTATGTTCCAGGAACATTTCTTTAGATTAGCCATCCCCAAAGAAAAAAAAAGATCAGCCAAGTTCTTTCCATATAGTAGTGTTGAGACCCGGGAATACCGCTATACCACTTTAAACAGGGCTCTAACCAGAACAGACTCATCTCCAGGCCATAAAGTGTCCACCGAACTTCATAAAACAACGTATTGAAGTGACAAATGAGAATTATTTTACTTTTAACCCCGCCCCCCACCCCCCGTCCCATGGAGAACCCTAGATGTATGTAACCGGATCAAATCCAGTAGATGGCACCCCCCTACGGACCTCGACTAACCCACCCGGTCCCAACCTAATCTTGAGCCCAACCCTTTGTGTAAAGGCCATTGTGCCTATTTTATGTGCTAGAACGTATGGAAGGATAAAATTAATAGAATGACCAAAAGTTATCCTCACTTATTTATTTATTTATTTATTTTTTCTCGTTATGTGCATATATATGTGTAAATGCCAGGTTTCTTTTTTTTTCCCTCCCTTTTTTTTCTTTCCTTTTTTTTTCTTCCCTTTAACTATGTTCTTAAACAAAGAAGGGAGACATCACAAGTTGCATTACTAAGGTCCCTTTAAAACCCGATCTCCCCTACAGTGCAGAAGCCCTATTGCCCAGCTCCAACAAAAGCTCATCCGCTGCCTGCACTGTCCTAATGTTATACATCTTATTATTATGCATAACTTTTAACGCTGTAGGGAATGTTATCTTCGCTGTAGCGCCCACCTTCCTGAAAGCGTCTAAGCGCCTACCTAGTTCCCACTGTCTCTCAAGTGTGACCCTGGCTAGGTCTGATCTTATTTGAAAAGAGAATCCCTTCCCTGATAGAGATTTCTGTTTAAGGGCTTGATTGAGAATTTGTTCCTTGAGGGCATATGTATGAAAATTAATCAGGATCTTACGAGGTTTAGTCCTTTGTGGATTATGTTTAAAGGGTTCTCTGTGCACCCGCTGGATGTCAGTGGTGAGCTCCTCTATTGAACATCCCAGGCTTAGTGAATCCTTCAAAAGCTGGACCATGAACTGTTTAATTTCAGAACCCTCAGATCCTTCAGGCACATTGAGGACCCGTATGTTACTGCGTCTGGCGTTGTTCTCTAACACCTCCATCCTGTCCTGAAGGGTTTGGTCCTCTCTCTTTAACTTCACTATGTCTTCTTCAGCTTTGTCTACATGCAGTGACAATGCTCCCATATTCTCTTCTAATACGCCTGTTCTTGACGCCAGGCCCTCTAGTTTGGTATCAAGGGACTCGTAATAACTCCTCATCTCCGCTTGATTAGCCGAGGACTCGTCAAAGCCCCTCTTTATATCTTGGGAAAGTGCAGAGAACATTGCCATCAATGACTCTGCTGTAATGCCAACTGCGGTATCTATTTGTGTTAAACTAACAGAGACACTCTGCTGCTGCTGTACAGGAGACTGCAATGGGAGCTCATTTCCAACTTTGCTTACTATGGGGCATTCGCCTCTTGCTCCAGTTACCAACTCCTCTATAGGTTCCGCAAAAATCATAGCGGAGGGCTCCAGCACCATCTGTTCTTGCCGATCAGGACCTGTACCACCCCTTGGACTTCCGGCGCTATTCATATTCATGTTCCACCTCTCTTCAACCAAAGCCGAAGCTGATGATAAACTGTTTGCTGCTAGTAATCCACTCCCATTTCCTAGGGAGTCTAAAATATCAGCAGGGAGTTCAGTTTGCGGCATTATAGGCATTGTAGGTACTACACCTTCATACGTTGAGGGCGGGAGGGTAGTTGTGCCCAAATCTGGGTCAGTAAATGGAGCCGAAGACGAGCTCAATATAGGGGGAGAGTTAAAAGCAGCATCATGTTCCCTTGCAAGCGATGGGCCAGCATATACGGCATCATTAAGGGCTGCCATTTCCTGGTTCTTAGAAAGGCGTAACACTTGCGGCAAAGCCTTAAAATATGAGCGCAACAATGGTGTAATTTTAGAACCTAGTTCTGTAACATTAACGCTCTTAGTATTTGCCTTTGTTTTAGCCTTTAGCTTAGCAGTGTTTGAGCGAGTGCCCTTACTCTTCACCTCTGTTGTTAAAAAAGAAGCTCCACTCTCCTTCAGTGCTGGTTCCTTAATTAAGAGGGTTGCTAGCGCTTTCCCCCCTCTCTTACCACCCTGCCCCTTAGACCTAGTCTTAATCTGAGGGGGAGAACTCAATTCTGGGCTACCCACCTCTTGGGGATCCCCCTTACTGCTGCTGAAACACCCTTCCACCACTTCGGAAGCCACTCTCACCGTGGGTGCTGACGCTGACAACTCACAACTTCTGGTGGAAATGCCACAAGAAACTCTCACCAAGTTTCGGGCTCTCCTCCCCCTCCTCAGCTCCAGAGCTGCCGCAGACCACCGCCGCAGTATCACAGGAGGAAGCTCGCTCCTCCAAACAGCATGCAGCGTCTCCTCACCCGCGCCGACTCCAGCCCCATCAAAGGAACGTACCGCGGTATCGCGGTCCTCGAGCACAGAAGCTGGGTCAAGGGGAAATGCCGCAGTACCGTAAACACTGATCCCAGACGCCGAATCCTGGAAGACTGCCGCGGTAACGCAGCCGCTGCAGCAGGGCATAGTGTCAGAGTCCACTTGCCTTCCGACTCAATCCTTTCGAAGACTTGCACAGGAACAGAAGATGCTAGCTTCCCGACTCCCACTTCCAACCAATCAGAATCAGAAATATATCATGACTCTAACTGATTAGACAGGGGGAAGGGGGAAATTGGATAAAATAACAAAAGAGAAACAGAAGAGACTGGTCCTGATCCTCTGGAGTTCCGTTGGAATCTTCAATCAGCTTGTCAATCAGCTTCTCGAAGAACCCTAGGGATACTAAGCATATACAAGACAATAATTTCACTGTACCTATGAACTACTCTGGTTTCCTTATTACTCTTTCTAGGAACACCTACCGAGGAATCAGTAGCGACCTGCTGCTCTTCTATACTGAAGTGTAGTTTTGGAGTGGTCTGCCTATTCTGTATTTCCAGATGACAGGTCTACCTCCTAACTTCTGAAAAATAATAAATTGTTATAGTTTTCTGCTCTATACTCCGTACTTGTACTAATTATATTCCACTTGTTCTCTCTACCTACCAGTGTTATCTTACCGTTGTCCTTATATTTTTCTTTTATAAATTCTTATTTTATACTGGGTGCTTTCTTCTGAATTTAGATGAATTAATCTCATTCATTTCCTTCGGGTAAGTTCTCTTTTCTTCTCCTTGTAAGCTCCTTAAACTGGTACTGAATACCTCTCTAACACTGCCCCTAACTCTTTCTAGATAATACTTGAAGTCTTCTGCCTAGCACTGGTTCAGCAGACAGTTAACAACAATAGTGAGCAAGTCTTAACTTCATTTAAGCAGTTCACGAATTTTCCTTGTATTGGTAACGTTGCTAAATTATTATACACAGTCACTTGAATTTGAACAGATAACAGAAAACCTCCCACTTAGCTCTGAATTTCTTCTCTGTTCCAAACGAGTCTCTCTCTCTCTCCGCCTTCTGTGAATTGTTGACAGGAATTCTCAGCTCTGGGTAATGTTCCTCGCTGACACACCATTTACTGAGCTCAAGTTTCTCTGCTGAAACGAACTCTGCTTAAAACGCTCTGCAACCCTTTTGTCGTCGTGACTCTCCAAGGTCAAGGCAGCGAAGTTTAGATAAACACCTCGCTGACTGGAAACGTTTCTTCTTAAACCTAATTTTCTAGGACACTCTCAAACACGACCTCTGTGACTGGATTCCTCAGTGAAGTGCGCAGTTCCGAAGGAGCGCGTGCTGCCTCTGGACTCCCAATCACGCGCTGGAAGAGGCTAGACTGCTAACCTAGCCTTCCGCGAATTCCACAAACGGGACCACGTGATGCCTTGGCTGGCGCTCCATTTTCCTGTTTTAAAACATAATGAATCTGCATCAAGCTTACTGGGAGGAGGGATCCTGACAGTACCCCCACCAAGGAGGGTCCTCCCGGTCTAGGTTTGGTAGGATTTCTTTGGTGAAAGAGACGCACCAACCTAGGAGCATGAACATCTGACTCTAACTCCCAAGACCTTTCCTCTGGCCCACAGCCTTTCCAGTCCACTAGATAGTACAGTCTTCCTCTTACAAATTTGGAATCCAAAATGTCCTTGACCTCAAATTCTAATCCCGTTTCCAACTGAATTGGTGGTGGAACTCCTTCTTTCCGCAACCCTACAACTGATTTCTTTAATAAGGAGACATGGAAAACTGGGTGAATTTTTAGTTTCGAGGGTAAGGTCAGTTTAAAGGTTACTGGATTGATCTGTTCTACAATGGGATACGGTCCTATGAATCTAGGCTGAAACTTTCGACTGCCCTTTAGTCGAAGATTCTTAGTAGTTAACCAAACCTCATCACCTACTTCCAAATCTGGGGAATCTCTCCTTTTTTTATCAGCATACTTCTTATACTTGCTTTTGGCCTGCTATAAATTCTTAGATGCATCTTCATGTACCTGTTGTAAGTGAGTTACTAAATCCTGAACTGCCGGGACCGAGATGTGAACATCCTGCACTGTGGAATTCGGGTGTTTGCCATAATTCAAATAGAATGGTGAATAACCAGTGGACACATTCTTTGCGTTATTATAGGCAAATTCTGCAGTCCATAAATAGTCCAACCATTCTCCACCCTGCTTCGACGTGAATAACCTTAAATACTGTTCTACTTCCTGGTTCACTCGTTCAGTTTGTCCATCAGTCTCTGGGTGAAAACTGGTGGAAAAACGTGTCTCAACCCCAAGTCCCTTCATAAAGGCCTTCCAAAAATGAGACACAAATTGAGTTCCTCGGTCCGATATCATGACCTCAGGAATTCCATGTAATATCACCACCTGTGCACTGAAATGAGCTGCTAACTGCCTAGCGGTTGGAGTTCCTTTCAAAGCTACAAAATGCGCCATTTTGGTGTATGCATCCACTACCACTAAGATGGTATTAAACCCTTGACAAGTGGGAAGGTCAGTTATCAAATCTAAGGTGACTGTGTGCCAGGGAGAAGGAGGATTGGGCAAGGGTTGTAGTAATCCCTTAGGTGCTTGCCGTTCTGATTTTCCCTGCACACAAATCTCACATGTCTTTACATATTGCTCAATGTCCTTGTTCATGTGTGGCCACCAATACTTCCTTTTAACTAAGTCCACAGTCTTCAGTTCACCCTTGTGGCCTGCCAACAGATGATCATGGCATTCATTCATGGCTTGTCTCTGTAGTGTGAAAGTGGGTAAGTACAAGGCTTCAGACTGATAAGGTAATCCATCAATGATTTCTCTTCCATCTCCTTGTTGCACCCACTCCAGCATTTTCTCAGGCGACATGACTTTGACAATTTGTTCTTTTACACTCAAAGAATCTACTGCGCCGATGATTTTAGAATTGGGAATGATTGCTTGTGTCTTAATTTCCCCTTTTTCCTCTCCTGCACCCATTCGGGACAAGGCGTCTGCCTTTCCATTCTGAGCTCCCGGTCTGAAGGTAATGACGAAATCGTAGTCGGCGAAATACAATGACCAACAAAGTTGCCGAGGTGTTAAGGTCCTGGCTGATTTTAAAAACTTCAAATTACGATGGTCAGTGTAAACTGTGACTACATGATGGGCTCCCATTAAGTAGTGCCTCCATTCTTTGATAGCGTCCTTTATTGCTAACAGTTCCTTCTCGGTTAATCTATAGTTGATCTCTGCTGGGGTCAATTTCCGTGAACGGTAGGCCACGGGGTGTAGTTGACCAGTTTCCTTATTCCTTTGGGAAAGTACACCTCCCACAGCCAAATCTGAAGCATCCCTTTCTACATAGAAGGACTCAGATGGGTCTGCATGAAGAAGGATCGGAGCTGAAGTGAATTCATCTTTTAAGGCCTTGAATGCTGATTCTGCTTCCTCGGACCATTCAAATTGTACTCCCTTCCTCAGCAGTCTAGTGAGAGGAAGGATTCGCCGTGAGAACTCACTAATGAACCTTCGATAGAAGTTTGCAAAACCGATGAATGCTTGCACTTCTTTTACACTAGTCGGAGACTTCCATTCCAGCACAGCCTGAATTTTCCGCTTGTCCATGTGAATACCTGACTGCGAGATCACAAAGCCCAGGAACTCAACTTCTGTAACGTTAAAAGCACATTTTTCCAGCTTGACAAACAACTTGTTTTCTCTCAACTTCTGTAGAATCTTTTGTACTTGATTCCGATGTTCTTGTGCATCAACAGAGTAGATCAAAATATCGTCAATGTAAACTATTGCACATTGATCTATGTATTCACTGAGAACATCGTTTATGAAATGCTGAAAAGCAGCCGGGGCATTGCACAGCCCATAGGGCATCACCTGGTACTCGAACAATCCAAAACGGGTCCTAAACGCCGTTTTCCATTCATCCCCAGCTTTTACTCGGATGAGGTGGTAAGCCCCTCTTAGATCCAACTTCGTGAATAACTGTGCCCCTTTCACCTGATCTAACAAGACGGAAATAAGGGGAAGTGGATACCTATTTTTCCTGGTTATTCGGTTGATTGCACGATAGTCAATGCAAGTCCTCAACTCGCCTTCTTCCTTCTTCGGTACAAAGAACAGAGGTGAGGAGACTGGGGATTGAGAAGGACGAATGAATCCATTTGCTAAATACTTGTTGAGGTACTCTTTTAAATGATCATGCTCTTTTTCGGTCAGAGCATAAACCCGACTGCACGGCATATTCGCCCCTGGTTCAAGGTCTATTTTACAATCATAGACACGATGCGGTGGTAACTGTTCCGCTTCCTGCTCATCAAACACATCTTCAAAATCTTGATATTCCGGGGGTATTGACTGGGTATTGATCACGCACACCGTTGCATCCGCTGAACACAAGGCTTGAGCCGGATTTTCCTTATGGTCTTCCGTTTGGTTTCCAAAACAATTATTCCTACAATAATCTGAAGTCATTTCTATGGTTCTGGCAGCCCAATCTATAGTTGGATTGTGCTCAGTGAGCCAAGGAAGCCCAAGAATCAGCTGAAACTGAGGTGTGTCGATCAAATTAAAATGAATGTCTTCTCGATTACCATCCTCTCGAATCAACTGCACCAATTCCGTGTGACTTACTATAGGCCCAGAAGATAAATTCGTCCCATCGATGGCTCTGACTGGTTCACTCTTATTTTTAGCTATGGCTCTCAATCCTATCTTGTTTGCGAATTTCTGGTCACAAAAGTTTCCCGTTGCCCGAGTCAACCATAATGTCAAAGGTAAGTACCTGGAATTCCAGATTTCCGTAGGAACGCCTGGCTGAAGATGTGATGCTAATTTCCCAACTCCCTTCCACCACTGAACCAGATTTCTCTGTACCCAGAGGCGAGGGGGAAAGGGGAAGTGGATTACAAACAGAGAGACAGACACACTGGTGACTTCCTTCTTCTTCTGAATATGGTTATTCACCTGCAAGAGTTAACAAACCATTACTACATTCTCACAACATCTGAATTCAACTAGAATATACTTTTCTCTAACCCCTTGCGTTACCTGACTGAGTGTGTACATGAGCCTCTCTCTGAAAAGACTCAAAAGCTGAATAGACTTATAGTTGGTTTACGTAAGATTTGACCATGAGTCTTTCTGGCTGAAGTTAAGTCTGAATACTGTTCTGTGGAGCTGGAGCTGATAGGCTAGAAATAGTTTCTGGGGGGAAATGGAATTCTCAGAAGATAGAACGCTGTAGCTGAAGAGTAGAGTTGGTAAGCAAAAATATATATATATATTTCTATCTACATTCAGGAACCTGCTTGACTAATATCCCAGCTGCCGCCAACTTCACAGAGTCTTGCGAAGAATGAACACTGAAGCTTAACCCAGAAGATTACGTTCTAATGCTATCTCAGGAATAGCTGCGCTGTACATAGTTATAGTCTTTTAATAACAGGAACTCAGAAAATGTCACACGTCTTCGTCTGAGACCAAATAGTCAGGAGCTTCTCTCCAAATGAATAATGTGACGTTTAACAGAGACAGGAAAAAGTTCTCCAGTGTTGACACCAGCGAGGACTGAACCGGTATTACAAGGAAAGTTCTTACCGGTAAATAACAGCTGACGCTCAGACACTGCTTGTCAGAAAAGAAACGCTGTTCACCTTGAAGTGCGTTCACAGGGAAATAACTGCTGAAGCCCCACACAGCTTGTCAGGAATAAACGCTGTCTTCTCTGGAATACGTGCAAGGAAAATAACTTCGTAGACGCTACACAGCTGACGAAGTTCAAAAGGTCACGACCCAAAAATGAAGCGCTGTCACAAAACAGAAGCTGAGAAGGGGTGACAGGAACACAAGTGTCTGCAGGAATAACGGACTTGTATTTACCGCGAGAAGCGGTTCAAAAGGGCTAGAGAGCACGGTTAGGCTACCGTCTCTCAGGAAATTACAGTTGAAGTGCGCAGCGGTCAAAATGCTCGCGCATCATATTTCCAGCTATAGCGCGTCAGAGTGCAAGACTAGAACGCTGCCCAACAGCGCAGTCAGTGGCATAGGAGGCGGCGACATCCATCTTGCATCTGAATTTAGCCACCAGTTGTGTCCAATTTACAGCGTGACTACATAACATCGTGTCTGTAGGAACCATTTGGTGTGGGGTTGTAAGCGGGTTTATGTTAGGGTCTAGACCATTCCTGACAGTACCCCCCACCAAAACCCCCTCTCTAGGCTTCTGTGGGAAAACCTTATGGAACTCTCTCACCAATCTGGGGGCATGAATGTTTGAACTGGGTTCCCAGGACCTTTCCTCTGGACCATAGCCTTTCCAATCAACCAAGTAAAAGACCTGACCTTTTTTAATCTTAGAGTCAAGAATCCTTTTTACTTCAAATTCCTCAGCTGATTGAACTTGGATTGGAGCTGGAGGCAGGACCTTACGCAAATTAGGTGGATGTCTGCGGATTAAGGACACATGAAAAGTCGGGTGAATTTTAAAGGTTTTAGGCAAGCCAACCCTGACACTCACTGGATTTATCATTCGCACCACTGGATAAGGGCCCACAAATTTTGGCTGAAATTTTCGGTTACCTCTCAACCGCATATGGCGAGTAGAGACCCAAACTTGATCCCCTGGTGCCAAAACTGGTCCTTCCTTACGACTCTTATCCGCCTGCTTCTTGTAATTAGCTTTTGACTTAATCAAATTTGCTGAAGCTAACTGATATGCCTGTTGTAATTTCAGAACTAAATCACCAGCTGCCGGAACCTCAACTTCTACTTGACCTGCCAACATGTTGGGATGTCTGCCATAATTTAAGAAGAAAGGGGAGAACCCGGTAGCAGAGTGTACTGAGTTATTGTACGCAAACTCTGCTGTACCAAGTAAAGATGGCCACTCCCCAGCTTGTTCCATCAAATAGATCCGGAGATATTGTTCAAGGTCTTGATTAACCCTCTCCGTTTGTCCATCCGTTTCAGGATGATAACTGGAGGACAAACGAGAGTCTATTCCTAACCCTTTCAAAAAGGATCTCCAGAACCGAGACACGAACTGAGACCCTCGATCAGAAATGACCACCCGGGGAATTCCATGCAGTTTTACCACATGTTGAACAAACAGAGTAGCTAATTGAGTGGCATTTGGAAGACCTTTCAGCGGGACAAAATGACTCATCTTGGAAAATTGATCTACCACTACCCAAATGACGGAATTACCCTGGCTAGATGGCAACTCGACTATGAAGTCCATCGACACTGTGTGCCAAGGATGAGGAGGAATTGGCAAAGGCATGAGAAGACCTTGTGGAGACTGTCTAAGACTCTTCCCTTTTAAACATTGTTCACAAGTGGCAACATACTGTCTCACCTGAGCTTCCATGCCCGGCCAATCGAAATTCCGCTTCAAGAGCTCCAAAGTCTTAGTTACTCCCTTGTGTCCGGCCAATTGCTGATCATGAAACAAACCAATTGTCTTTTCTTGTAACTCCGCTCCAGGAACAAATGTTTTTTCTTGGACAAATGGTTTTCCATCCCTTACTGACCGATTTGGACCCTCTGAAGTCCAATTCTCATATTCTTTTTTCAGAAATTCTTCTTTGATCTGATCCTCCAGGTCATGAACCACCGAAACTGCCACAATTCTTTCTTTAGGAATGATAAATTCTTCAGACTTAGTCTCTGGCTCATCAGCTGGATCATTTTCTGGATTCAATCGAGAAAGAGCATCTGCCTTTCCATTTTCAGTCCCAGGTTTGTAAGTTAGAACAAAATCAAAATCTGCGAAGAAAAGAGACCACCTGAGTTGTCGGGGGGTCAAGGTTCGAGCTGATTTCAGGAACTGCAAATTTCTATGATCAGTAAATACTGTGACCACATGTCTTGCGCCCAGTAAATAATGACGCCATTCTTGGAAAGCTTCCTTCACAGCCAATAATTCTCGATCTGCAATGGAATAATTAATCTCCGCAGGTGATAACTTTCGAGAATGGTAAGCTACTGGATGAAGCTGTCCAGTCTTTCGGTGTCGTTGTGATAAGACTCCTCCAATGGCCCAATTTGAGGCATCTGCTTCTACAAAAAATGGTTCTGATGAGTCTGGATGCTGCAGAATAGGTGCTGAGATAAAAGATTTTTTTAAGAACTGGAAGGCTTCCTCCATCGCGGAACCCCACACAAACTTTTCATTCTTCCTGAGCAATCGTGTGATGGGACTCACCTTTTCAGAGAAGTTTTGGATGAAACGTCGGTAAAAATTAGCAAACCCCAAAAAGCTTTGGATTTCTTTTACGGATTTTGGAGCAGGCCAATCTTGGATTGCCTTTAACTTAGTATCATCCATGTAAACTCCTTGTGGGGAAAGAATAAAGCCCAAAAATTCGACTCGTGATGAATGAAAAACACATTTCTCCAATTTGACAAAAAGTTGATTCTCCAATAAACATTTTAGGATGGTTCGTACATGATGAACATGTTCTTTTAAATCCTTAGAAAAGATAAGGATGTCATCTATGTAGACCACCGCAAACCTATCCAGATACTCCCGAAGGATATCATTAACAAAGTGTTGGAAGGCAGCGGGTGCATTGCACAATCCAAAAGGCATAACCTGGTATTCAAATAAACCAAATCTAGTTCTAAATGCCGTTTTCCACTCATCTCCTTCAGCCATCCGCACCAAATGGTAAGCCCCTCTTAAATCCAATTTGGTGTAAATATGGGCATCTTTCACCTGATCCAGAAGCTCAGAAATGAGTGGTAGCGGGTAACGATTTTTCTTTGTAACCAGGTTCAAAGCCCTATAGTCAATGCAAGTCCTCAAACTCTTGTCCTTCTTTGGGATGAAGAAAAGAGGAGAGGAGACTGGAGACTGCGAAGGTCTAATAAAGCCATTGGCCAAATTCTGATCAAGGTACTCTTTTAAATGCAGATTCTCAGATTCTGAAAGAGCGTAGATCCGACTACATGGCAAAGACGCTCCAGGCTCTAACTCAATCTTACAATCATATTCCCGATGGGGGGGAAGTTTAAGAGCTTCTTTTTCATCAAATACTGATCTTAAATCTTGATATTCTTTTGGGATTTCAGGAATTTCCACCGTGCAAATCATCTGAGGTTGATTAGCTAGACAATAGGAGATAATTGGCTCACTCTCCTTGGAAACTGGATGAAAACAATGTTGTAGACAGTAGTCAGAACTTAATTCAACAGTTCGCCTAGCCCAGTCAATTTTGGGATTGTGTTCTGTTAGCCAAGGTAACCCCAAAATCAACTGAAATTGCGGGGCATCTATTAGATTGAAACTGATGTAACTACAATGTTCTCCTGGCCCCAAAATCGTGATCACTTCCGTATCAAAGGATATTGGACCTGAGGATAGAGGAGTTCCATCAACAGCGCGTACAGGCTCAGGTTTGGCCTTTTTCACAAACTGGATACCCAAACTCTTAGCGAAAACTAGATCGCAAAAATTTCCAGTGGCTCCTGAGTCAATCATAATTGCCACAGTGGCCAGACCGGATTTACCAAAAGAGATTTGACATGAGAGAATAAGATGAGGAGCAGAAAATTGTAAGGTATTCGCCAAACTTTGCAGGTTGGGAGTTGTCTTAGAATCTGCTTCCACCAGAGCAACTCCTTCTACTGGTGGAGCTTGTCTTTTACCCATGACGCAGTCTTGGGTCGTCTAGGGCACTCCCTTAAAAAATGACCTGAACCTCCACAATACATACACAGCTTCCCTACTCGTCTCTTCTCTCTTTCCTCTTTACTCAACGGTCCTCGGACAGTACCAATTTGCATCGGTTCTTCTGGAGTTACTTCTTCTTTAGTTTTTCCAACTTCTGAACGCATTCGGTCAAACCTTGGAGGAATTGGTCGGATATCTTTTCTTCGTTCTGAACGTCTTTCAGATTGTCTCTGATCAATTTGAAGAACCAAATCTATCAATTCCGAAACATCAGTTGGTCTTTTAGGAATCTGAGCCAATCCATCCTTTAATTCGTCCCTCAAACCTCGATAGAATATGGCTGCTCTTTTGGCCTCTGGCCATTTCGTTTCCACTATCAGCTTATTATACTGAGCAAGATATGCCACCAACTCTCTATTTCCTTGTTTCAAATCCAAAAGCTCGTTGTCGGTTGACTGAGAAATTGTTCGTCGATCAAAAATGCGCAAAAATTCAGTTTTGAAATATTCAAAATTATATAACACTGGATCGTTGGTGGATACCAGAGGCATTGACCACGCCGCAGCATCGCCACTCAGGTAAGACAGCATGAAAGCCACTTTTGACTGATCTTCTTTAAAAATTATTGGTTTGCACAAATAATGCAAAGAGCATTGAGTAACAAATACCTGTGCCTTGTTTGGGTCTCCCAGAAATCTTTCAGGCGGGGCTAAAGGAATTGTAGGGGACATAGCATGCACTACCTGAGTTGTAAGTTCTGAGGACGAAGGGGAAGGACTGAATGTTTGAGACCTCTGACCACCAAAATTTGGACTGGGACTAATAGTAAGCTCATTAAGCCTCTGGCGAAGATAACTAGTCTCCTGATTAGATTTTTTGACCTCCTCTCTAGTCTCACTCAACTGTTTTTGTAAACCTTCCAAAATAGAGCCCAGGGCCTTCAAATCTAAACCTTCAGCCATGACGCCCAGACGGAAGGCAACTGCGGGCACTTCAATCTGTCAAAGGTAAGTACCTGGAATTCCAGATTTCCGTAGGAACGCCTGGCTGAAGATGTGATGCTAATTTCCCAACTCCCTTCCACCACTGAACCAGATTTCTCTGTACCCAGAGGCGAGGGGGAAAGGGGAAGTGGATTACAAACAGAGAGACAGACACACTGGTGACTTCCTTCTTCTTCTGAATATGGTTATTCACCTGCAAGAGTTAACAAACCATTACTACATTCTCACAACATCTGAATTCAACTAGAATATACTTTTCTCTAACCCCTTGCGTTACCTGACTGAGTGTGTACATGAGCCTCTCTCTGAAAAGACTCAAAAGCTGAATAGACTTATAGTTGGTTTACGTAAGATTTGACCATGAGTCTTTCTGGCTGAAGTTAAGTCTGAATACTGTTCTGTGGAGCTGGAGCTGATAGGCTAGAAATAGTTTCTGGGGGGAAATGGAATTCTCAGAAGATAGAACGCTGTAGCTGAAGAGTAGAGTTGGTAAGCAAAAATATATATATATATTTCTATCTACATTCAGGAACCTGCTTGACTAATATCCCAGCTGCCGCCAACTTCACAGAGTCTTGCGAAGAATGAACACTGAAGCTTAACCCAGAAGATTACGTTCTAATGCTATCTCAGGAATAGCTGCGCTGTACATAGTTATAGTCTTTTAATAACAGGAACTCAGAAAATGTCACACGTCTTCGTCTGAGACCAAATAGTCAGGAGCTTCTCTCCAAATGAATAATGTGACGTTTAACAGAGACAGGAAAAAGTTCTCCAGTGTTGACACCAGCGAGGACTGAACCGGTATTACAAGGAAAGTTCTTACCGGTAAATAACAGCTGACGCTCAGACACTGCTTGTCAGAAAAGAAACGCTGTTCACCTTGAAGTGCGTTCACAGGGAAATAACTGCTGAAGCCCCACACAGCTTGTCAGGAATAAACGCTGTCTTCTCTGGAATACGTGCAAGGAAAATAACTTCGTAGACGCTACACAGCTGACGAAGTTCAAAAGGTCACGACCCAAAAATGAAGCGCTGTCACAAAACAGAAGCTGAGAAGGGGTGACAGGAACACAAGTGTCTGCAGGAATAACGGACTTGTATTTACCGCGAGAAGCGGTTCAAAAGGGCTAGAGAGCACGGTTAGGCTACCGTCTCTCAGGAAATTACAGTTGAAGTGCGCAGCGGTCAAAATGCTTGCGCATCATATTTCCAGCTATAGCGCGTCAGAGTGCAAGACTAGAACGCTGCCCAACAGCGCAGTCAGTGGCATAGGAGGCGGCGACATCCATCTTGCATCTGAATTTAGCCACCAGTTGTGTCCAATTTACAGCGTGACTACATAACATCGTGTCTGTAGGAACCATTTGGTGTGGGGTTGTAAGCGGGTTTATGTTAGGGTCTAGACCATTCCTGACACATAACTGTTATGCCTTCTCGCACTTCTTGACGAAACTTGATGGTCATTGATAATATGAGATGTGGGGAAGACGACTGTAGGGTGTTTGCTAATTGGTGTTCTTGTGGAGTTGATTCTTGACTCGCATCCACCTGTACAATTCCTTCTACAGGTGGTGCAGCTAGTTTTCCTTCGGCTTATAGGATCCTTTGGGTTTCTTTGGACAATTTCTCACAAAATGTCCGCTTGAACCACAATACATGCATAAATTACTGGCTCGCCTTTTCTCTTTTTCTTCCTTTGTAAGCGGTCCCCTTATGGTTCCGATTTGCATTGGTTCTGAGCCATTGTATCCTTCTGCACCTTTACCTGGTTCAAACTTTGCTCTATCAAAACGGGGTACAGTGCTCCGAAACTCACGTCTTCTTTCACCCTTCCGTTCCCCTTGACGAAAATTCAATTCTAATACTAGATCTATTAGGGCAGATATCTCAGTGGGTCGATTTGGTATTTGTGCCAGCCCATCTTTTAATTCATCTCGTAAGCCACGATAGAATATTGCAGTTCTTTTACTTTCTGGCAAATCAGTCTCCATAATTAAGTTGTTAAATTGGGCCAAATACGCCACTAAGTCTCTATTGCCCTGTTTCAGATCCAACAACTCATTGTCCACTGCCTGGGAGATTCTTCTTCGGTCGAATATTCGCAAAAATAATTTTTTTAACTCATCATAGTTCTGTAGAAGAGGATCATCTCTAGATACCAAGGGCATTGACCATGCAGCCATATCTCCACTCAAATACGATAAGATGAATGCCACTTTAGATTGTGCGTCAGGGAAGATAGAAGGGCGACACATAAAGTGCAAGGAACATTGTGTGATGAACACATGTGCCTTCTGGGGATCCCCATTAAACCTCTCTGGTGCCGCTAGGGGTATAACCGGAGACAAGGAGTGTATTACCTGGGTGGTTAGTCTACTAGTTTCCCCCGTAGATGTTATGGGAGTCTCCCTATTTCTTGAATGTGATGACCCAACTCGCTGCGCTAACTCTGCGGTTTCTTTTCTGGAGTTTATCACCTCTTGTCTCAGTCTTTTGTTTTCTTCTTTTACCGCTACCAACTCCTTTTGTATTGTATCTAAAACCGCCCCCAGAGTCTGCAAATTAACCCCCTCAACCATTCTGTTCCGGTGCAAGTTTACAACGTGGGCACTTCACTCTGTCAGAGTCCACTTGCCTTCCGACTCAATCCTTTCGAAGAGTTGCACAGGAACAGAAGATGCTAGCTTCCCGACTCCCACTTCCAACCAATCAGAATCAGAAATATATCATGACTCTAACTGATTAGACAGGGGG
Organism: Lissotriton helveticus; assembly: GCF_964261635.1. Classification (NCBI taxonomy): domain Eukaryota; kingdom Metazoa; phylum Chordata; class Amphibia; order Caudata; family Salamandridae; genus Lissotriton; species Lissotriton helveticus. The sequence goes on along the minus strand of NW_027611659.1, from coordinate 1,582,359 downwards.
AAGGGGGAAATTGGATAAAATAACAAAAGAGAAACAGAAGAGACTGGTCCTGATCCTCTGGAGTTCCGTTGGAATCTTCAATCAGCTTGTCAATCAGCTTCTCGAAGAACCCTAGGGATACTAAGCATATACAAGACAATAATTTCACTGTACCTATGAACTACTCTGGTTTCCTTATTACTCTTTCTAGGAACACCTACCCAGGAATCAGTAGCGACCTGCTGCTCTTCTATACTGAAGTGTAGCTTTGGAGTGGTCTGCCTATTCTGTATTTCCAGATGACAGGTCTACCTCCTAACTTCTGAAAAATAATAAATTGTTATAGTTTTCTGCTCTATACTCCGTACTTGTACAAATTATATTCCAATTGTTCTCTCTACCTACCAGTGTTATCTTAACGTTGTCCTTATATTTTTCTTTTATAAATTCTTCTTTTATACTGGGTGCTTTCTCCTGAATTTAGATGAATTCATCTCATTCATTTCCTTCAGGTAAGTTCTCTTTTCTTCTCCTTGTAAGCTCCTTAAACTGGTACTGAATACCTCTCTAACACTGTCCCTAACTCTTTCTAGATAATACTTGAAGTCTTCTGCCTAGCACTGGTTCAGCAGACGGTTAACAACAATAGTGAGCAAGTCTTAACTTCATTTAAGCAGTTCACAAATTTTCCTTGTATTGGTAACGTTGCTAAATTAATATACACAGTCACTTGAATTTGAACAGATAACAGAAAACCTCCCACTTAGCTCTGAATTTCTTCTCTGCTCCAAACGAGTCTCTCTCTCTCTCTCTCTCTCCGCCCTCTGTGACTTGTTGACAGGAATTCTCAGCTCTGGGTAATGTTCCTCGCTGACACACCGTTTACTGAGCTCAAGTTTCTCCTTTGAAACGAACTCTGCTTAAAACGCTCTGCAACCCTTTTGTCGTCGTGACTCTCCAAGGTCAAGGCAGCGAAGTTTAGATAAACACCTCGCTGACTGGAAACGTTTCTTCTTAAACCTAATTTTCTAGGACACTCTCAAACACGACATCTGTGACCGGATTCCTCAGTGAAGTGCGCAGTTCCGAAGGAGCACGCGCTGCATCTGGACTCCCAATCACGCGCTGGAAGAGGCTAGACTGCTAACCTAGCATTCCGCGCATTCCACAAACGGGACCACGTGATGCCTTGGCTGGCGCTCCATTTTCTTGTTTTAAAACATAATGAATCTGCATCAAGCTTACTGGGAGGAGGGATCCTGACAGTACCCCCCACCAAGGAGGGTCCTCCCGGTCTAGGTTTGGTAGGATTTCTTTGGTGAAAGAGACGCACCAACCTAGGAGCATGAACATCTGACTCTAACTCCCAAGACCTTTCCTCTGGCCCACAGCCTTTCCAGTCCACTAGATAGTACAGTCTTCCTCTTACAAATTTGGAATCCAAAATTTCCTTGACCTCAAATTCTAATCCCGTTTCCAACTGAATTGGTGGTGGAACTCCTTCTTTTCGCAACCCTACAACTGATTTCTTTAATAAGGAGACATGGAAAACTGGGTGAATTTTTAGTTTCGACGGTAAGGTCAGTTTAAAGGTTACTGGATTGATCTGTTCTACAATGGGGTATGGTCCTATGAATCTAGGCTGAAACTTTTGACTGCCTTTTAGTCGAAGATTCTTAGTATTTAACCAAACCTCATCACCTACTTCCAAATCTGGGGAATCTCTCCTTTTTTTATCAGCATACTTCTTATACTTGCTTTTGGCCTGCTCTAAATTCTTAGATGCATCTTCATGTACCTGTTGTAAGTGAGTTACTAAATCCTGAACTGCCGGGACCGAGATGTGAACATCCTGCACTGTGGAATTCGGGTGTTTGCCATAATTCAAATAGAATGGTGAATAACCAGTGGACACATTCTTTGCGTTATTATAGGCAAATTCTGCAGTCCATAAATAGTCCAACCATTCTCCACCCTGCTTCGACGTGAATAACCTTAAATACTGTTCTACTTCCTGGTTCACTCGTTCAGTTTGTCCATCAGTCTCTGGGTGAAAACTGGTGGAAAAACGTGTCTCAACCCCAAGTCCCTTCATAAAGGCCTTCCAAAAATGAGACACAAATTGAGTTCCTCGGTCCGATATCATGACCTCAGGAATTCCATGTAATATCACCACCTGTGCACTGAAATGAGCTGCTAACTGCCTAGCGGTTGGAGTTCCTTTCAAAGCTACAAAATGCGCCATTTTGGTGTATGCATCCACTACCACTAAGATGGTATTAAACCCTTGACAAGTGGGAAGGTCAGTTATCAAATCTAAGGTGACTGCGTGCCAGGGAGAAGGAGGATTGGGCAAGGGTTGTAGTAATCCCTTAGGTGCTTGCCGTTCTGATTTTCCCTGCGCACAAATCTCAAATGTCTGTACATATTGCTCAATGTCCTTGTTCATGTGTGGCCACCAATACTTCCTTTTAACTAAGTCCACAGTCTTCAGTTCACCCTTGTGGCCTGCCAACAGATGATCATGGCATTCATTCATGGCTTGTCTCTGTAGTGTGAAAGTGGGTAAGTACAAGGCTTCAGTCTGATAAGGTAATCCATCAATGATTTCTCTTCCATCTCCTTGTTGCACCCACTCCAGCATTTTCTCAGGCGACATGACTTGGACAATTTGTTCTTTTACACTCAAAGAATCTACTGCGCCGATGATTTTAGAATTGGGAATGATTGCTTGTGTCTTAATTTCCCCTTTTTCCTCTCCTGTACCCATTCGGGACAAGGCGTCTGCCTTTCCATTCTGAGCTCCCGGTCTGTAGGTAATGACGAAATTGTAGTCGGCGAAATACAATGACCAACAAAGTTGCCGAGGTGTTAAGGTCCTGGCTGATTTTAAAAACTTCAAATTACGATGGTCAGTGTAAACTGTGACTACATGATGGGCTCCCATTAAGTAGTGCCTCCATTCTTTGAAAGCGTCCTTTATTGCTAACAGTTCCTTCTCGGTTATTGTATAGTTGATCTCTGCTGGGGTCAATTTCCGTGAACGGTAGGCCACGGGGTGTAGTTGACCAGTTTCCTTATTCCTTTGGGAAAGTACACCTCCCACAGCCAAATCTGAAGCATCCCTTTCTACATAGAAGGACTCAGATGGGTCTGCATGAAGAAGGATCGGAGCTGAAGTGAATTCATCTTTTAAGGCCTTGAATGCTGATTCTGCTTCCTCGGACCATTCAAATTGTACTCCCTTCCTCAGCAGTCTAGTGAGAGGAAGGATTCGCCAGGAGAACTCACTAAGGAACCTTCGATGGAAGTTTGCAAAACCGATGAATGCTTGCACTTCTTTTACACTAGTCGGAGACTTCCATTCCAGCACAGCCTGAATTTTCCGCTTGTCCATGTGAATACCTGACTGCGAGATCACAAAACCCAGGAACTCAACTTCTGTAACGTTAAAAGCACATTTTTCCAGCTTGACAAACAACTTGTTTTCTCTCAACTTCTGTAGAATCTTTTGTACTTGATTCCGATGTTCTTGTGCATCAACAGAGTAGATCAAAATATCGTCAATGTAAACTATTGCACATTGATCTATGTATTCACTGAGAACATCGTTTATGAAATGCTGAAAAGCAGCCGGGGCATTGCACAGCCCATAGGGCATCACCTGGTACTCGAACAATCCAAAACGGGTCCTAAACGCCGTTTTCCATTCATCCCCAGCTTTTACTCGGATGAGGTGGTAAGCCCCTCTTAGATCCAACTTCATGAATATCCGTGCCCCTTTCACCTGATCTAACAAGACGGAAATAAGGGGAAATGGATACCTATTTTTCTTAGTTATTCGGTTGATTGCACGATAGTCAATGCAAGTCCTCAACTCGCCTTCTTCCTTCTTCGGTACAAAGAACAGAGGCGAGGAGACTGGGGATTGAGAAGGACGAATGAATCCATTTGCTAAATACTTGTTGAGGTACTCTTTTAAATGATCATGCTCTTTTTCGGTCAGAGCATAAACCCGACTGCACGGCATATTCGCCCCTGGTTCAAGGTCTATATTACAATCATAGACACGATGCGGTGGTAACTGTTCCACTTCCTGCTCATCAAACACATCTTCAAAATCTTGATATTCCGGGGGTATTGACTGGGTATTGATCACGAACACCGTTGCATCCGCTGAACACAAGGCTTGAGCCGGATTTTCCTTATGGTCTTCCGTTTGGTTTCCAAAACAATTATTCCTACAATAATCTGAAGTCATTTCTATGGTTCTGGCAGCCCAATCTATAGTTGGATTGTGCTCAGTGAGCCAAGGAAGCCCAAGAATCAGCTGAAACTGAGGTGTGTCGATCAAATTAAAATTAATGTCTTCTCGATGACCATCCTCTCGAATCAACTGCAGCAATTCCGTGTGACTTACTATAGGCCCAGAAGATAAATTCGTCCCATCGATGGCTCTGACTGGTTCACTCTTATTTTTAGCTATGGCTCTCAATCCTATCTTGTTTGCGAATTTCTGGTCACAAAAGTTTCCCGTTGCCCCTGAGTCAACCATAACTGTTATGCCTTCTCGCACTTCTTGACGAAACTTGATGGTCATTGATAATATGAGATGTGGGGAAGACGACTGTAGGGTGTTTGCTAATTGGTGTTCTTTTGGAGTTGATTCTTGACTCGCATCCACCTGTACAACTCCTTCTACAGGTGGTGCAGCTAGTTTTCCTTCGGCTTATAGGATCCTTTGGGTTTCTTTGGACAATTTCTCACAAAATGTCCGCTTGAACCACAATACATGCATAAATTACTGGCTCGCCTTTTCTCTTTTTCTTCCTAAGTAAGCGGTCCCCTTATCGTTCCGATTTGCATTGGTTCTGAGCCATTGTATCCTTCTGCACCTTTACCTGGTTCAAACTTTGCTCTATCAAAACGGGGTACAGTGCTCCGAAACTCACGTCTTCTTTCACCCTTCCGTTCCCCTTGACGAAAATCCAATTCTAATACTAGATCTATTAGGGCAGATATCTCAGTGGGTCGATTTGGTATTTGTGCCAGACCATCTTTTAATTCATCTCGTAAGCCACAATAGAATATTGCAGTTCTTTTACTTTCTGGCCAATCAGTCTCCATAATTAACTTGTTAAATTGGGCCAAATACGCCACTAAGTCTCTATTGCCCTGTTTCAGATCCAACAACTCATTGTCCACTGCCTGGGAGATTCTTCTTCGGTCGAATATTCGCAAAGATACTTTTTTACACTCATCATAGTTCTGTAGAAGAGGATCATCTCTAGATACCAAGGGCATTGACCATGCGGCCATATATCCACTCAAATACGATAAGATGAATGCCACTTTAGATTGTGCGTCAGGGAAGATAGAAGGGCGACACATAAAGTGCAAGGAACATTGTGTGATGAACACCTGTGCCTTCTGGGGATCCCCATTAAACCTCTCTGGTGCCGCTAGGGGTATAACCGGGGACAAGGAGTGTATTACCTGTGTGGTTAGTCTACTAGTTTCCCCCGTAGATGTTATCGGAGTCTCCCTATTTCTTGAATATGATGACCCAACTCGCTGCGCTAACTCTGCGGTTTCTTTTCTGGAGTTTATCACCTCTTGTCTCAGTCTTTGGTTTTCTTCTTTTACCGCTACCAACTCCTTTTGTATTGTATCTAAAACCGCCCCCAGAGTCTGCAAATTAACTCCCTCAACCATTCTGTTCGGGTGCAAGTTTACAACGTGGGCACTTCACTCTGTCAGAGTCCACTTGCCTTCCGACTCAATCCTCTCGAAGACTTGCACAGGAACAGAAGATGCTAGCTTCCCGACTCCCACTTCCAACCAATCAGAATCAGAAATATATCATGACTCTAACTGATTAGACAGGGGGAAGGGGGAAATTGGATAAAATAACAAAAGAGAAACAGAAGAGACTGATCCTGATCCTCTGGAGTTCCGTTGGAATCTTCAATCAGCTTGTCAATCAGCTTCTCGAAGAACCCTAGGGATACCAAGCATATACAAGACAATAATTTCACTGTACCTATGAACTACTCTGGTTTCCTTATTACTCTTTCTAGGAACACCTACCCAGGAATCAGTAGCGACCTGCTGCTCTTCTATACTGAAGTGTAGTTTTGGAGTGGTCTGCCTATTCTGTATTTCCAGATGACAGGTCTACCTTCTAACTTCTGAAAAATAATAAATTGTTATAGTTTTCTGCTCTATACTCCGTACTTGTACAAATTATATTCCAATTGTTCTCTCTACCTACCAGTGTTATCTTAACGTTGTCCTTATATTTTTCTTTTATAAATTCTTCTTTTATACTGGGTGCTTTCTCCTGAATTTAGATGAATTAATCTCATTCATTTCCTTCAGGTAAGTTCTCTTTTCTTCTCCTTGTAAGCTCCTTAAACTGGTACTGAATACCTCTCTAACACTGTCCCTAACTCTTTCTAGATAATACTTGAAGTCTTCTGCCTAGCACTGGTTCAGCAGACGGTTAACAACAATAGTGAGCAAGTCTTAACTTCATTTAAGCAGTTCACGAATTTTCCTTGTATTGGTAACTTTGCTAAATTATTATAGATAGTCACTTGAATTTGAACAGATAACAGAAAACCTCCCACTTAGCTCTGAATTTCTTCTCTGCTCCAAACGAGTCTCTCTCTCTCTCTCCGCGCTCTGTGACTTGTTGACAGGAATTCTCAGCTCTGGGTAATGTTCCTCGCTGACACACCGTTTACTGAGCTCAAGTTTCTCCTTTGAAACGAACTCTGCTTAAAACGCTCTGCAACCCTTTTGTCGTCGTGACTCTCCAAGGTCAAGGCAGCGAAGTTTAGATAAACACCTCGCTGACTGGAATCGTTTCTTCTTAAACCTAATTTTCTAGGACACTCTCAAACACGACCTCTGTGACCGGATTCCTCAGTGAAGTGCGCAGTTCCGAAGGAGCGCGCGCTGCACCTGGACTCCCAATCACGCGCTGGAAGAGGCTAGACTGCTAACCTAGCATTCCGCGCATTCCACAAACGGGACCACGTGATGCCTTGGCTGGCGCTCCATTTTCTTGTTTTAAAACATAGTGAATCTGCATCAAGCTTACTGGGAGGAGGGATCCTGACACATAGACACGGTGAAAAGACTCCCGCTTCCGAGGGACACAGTTCCGTTCAAAGTCCGCAGGTTTTTACACTTTTACAATTTTACCACGATTAAAAACGGACAGTAATGATTTAAAGTGATGGAATTATCTCGATGAGTGCTTTCCCATTAGTTAAATCGGGTCGGATCGAATCAGGCTGGGTCACCGGGTAAAGTAAGCAGAAGCCCGCATCACGGAGCACCACGGCAGCTCAGCCGTCTGCCGCCATGTTCTCCTTTCGCTTTTAGAGACTTTTTCCAGGAAATTTATCATGAAGACAAAATAATTGACCCTGACCAAATTAGGAAATGGCTGAATCAAATAGCTTTGCCGACTCTATCGAGTGAACAGAGTGAATATATGGATAGCATAATCTCAGAGGGAGAAGTTGAAAAAGCCGTTCAATATGCAAAAAAAGGGAAGGCTGCAGGACCGGATGGTCTACCAGCAGAAATCTATAGAGCATTGGTGCAAGAAGTAGCCCCCTTTTTGACAACTTTATTTAATCAAATTCTACAAGACGGTATTCGCCCTCCATCATCTTGGGATAACGCTTCTATAACCCTAATCCTAAAGCCTGGAAAGGCGCCTTCCGTATGTGGGTCGTATAGACCCATATCAATTCTAAATGTGGATTATAAGATTTTTACCACAATACTTGCTAAGAGACTGGCAATGGTGGCTCCTGAAATCCTTCATCCAGATCAGAAAGGGTTCGTGAAGGGACGACAATTACACGAGTTAACTTATGATCTAATAGGGGCAATAGATATGGCCTCTCTGGAGTCCCTCCTCTTAGCGGTCCTCACGCTGGACGCAACCAAAGCCTTTGACAGGGTGAACTGGGTTTACCTGTCGGAGGCCTTGGCGAAGTTCAACGTGGGTGAAAAAATGCGGAGAGCATTTAACCTGTTATACCAGAATCCGAGTGCTTGTATTTTGGTAAATGGCATTCTATCTGAGCCCTTGAACATCTCGAGAGGTACTAGGCAGGGCTGCCCTCTCTCCCCACTCTTGTTCGATCTTTACATTGAACCATTTGCCCAGAGTTTAAGGGAGAATGTTAACATCAGACCGTTCATGTATAAGGGGTGGGAGAGAAAGGTGGCCCTATACGCCGACGATATTCTGGTATACACCTCAGAGGTACACACAGCGCTTCCAGTAGTTTTAAAGCTGGCCTCGGAGTTCGGAGAAATCTCTGGGTATGAGATCATCCCTGACAAAACAGAGGTGTTGATTTGGAACGTAGATCAGATTCCAGCAGATATCATGATACGCCTGGGGAATAAGTTGAGATACCTGGGTATTAACATCATCAAAGATATCAATCAGATCGCCAAGATAAATTTTGTAGCTGTAGATAAGGAATGCCGTAAATTATTAATGTCATGGGCACAACTTCCCTTATCATTTTTAGGAAGGGTTAATTTAATTAAAATGTCTATTTTACCTAAGGTCTCTTTTCTTTTCAACACAATTCCGTTATATTTTGATCCCTCATTAATAAATAAACTACAATCGGATATTAACTCCTTTATCTGGAGTAACCGCCTTTCGAGGATCTCCTGGAAAAATCTTAGGAGGCGCAGAGAAAAAGGTGGAATCGCGGCCCCAGACTTCCAAATATATGCATGGGCATTTCAATTATCACATGTCAGAGTGCTTCTTAAAAATCCATCAGGGTATGGGGCTGGTTCTTTGTATTCCACCCTTCTCACAGGTGAAGGGGTTAGCCATTCCGGGTTTTTGTTTAAGTTTGGGGACCCCAAGTTCTTTAAAAAAATTAAGTTGAAGATCTTGAAAGGAATGGCCAAAATGTGGGCACAGATAACTAAAACCATTAAGGTAGGGTATTACAACAGCAGGACTCCACTGTGGGATCTCCCTGAGACTCCCGTTTGGTTGAGAGACAGTCTAGCGATACCAATTAAGGAAGCTGGGTTGGCTGTTTGGGGGGGTTTGTTCACAGAAGGAGAGCTGCTCCCGTGGTAGTGTCTTAGAAACATCATTGGCATAAACTTTGCTAGATTTAAATATATGCAAATAGCTAGCTGGTCCCACGCATATGCTTCTCGTACAACGCGTGGAAATAAATTCTCCATAGGAGGTTACAGCCAATTAATATCATCCTTGGTCGATAAACCTCCCGCTAAAAAGGAAATTTCAGCATGGTACAACCTGATTATGGAGGAAAGGAATGGAGCTTTCTCATTACCAGAGGACCTTTGGTCATCAACCATAATGGGGCGTAATCGACAAACGCTCTGGAGCCTATCCTGTGGAATGTTGTGGGATGTAGTGAAACCATCTTGGCTCCGTAGAAATCACATCTTTACTATCCACAGGGCCTACTACTCTCCATTAAGGCTTTCGAAATTTACACAGGGGAGCCAGGTAGCATGCCCTAAATGTGGTGAGGTAGCTGTTTCGGACTGTCATATGTTTTTTGAGTGTCCCGTTTTGTCAACTTTTTGGGAGGACATAAAAATAACTTTGTCTTTATCTTTGAACTCGAACATAGTCCTCAATCTCCCACTGATTATCTTTGGCATTAGGGAGGGTCTCCATAGCTCAGAGAAGAAGCTAGTTTTCTATTCTATCTTGCTTGCCAGGAGGGAGATATGCAGAAGATGGAAAGACTCTTTGCCCCCTACAATAGAAGACTGGTACTCCTCGATTCTAACTGTCTCCAGATTAGACCTGGGTAGGTCTAGTAACTCAAATAAAAAGGCGTTTTGGTATCTACTAAATTGGGCACATTGAGTTTCGTTTTTTTTTTTTTTTTTCTTTTTCCCCGGGTCCAATGATTAAGCCACTTGGACATACCCCAGGGCCAGGTATCATTGTGGAAACTTCTACTTTTTTTTTAATGGTTTGTTTTCGTTTGGTGAAATAAAGTTGGTTGAGAAGGAGGAGCTGAGGGTTAAGTATCGAAAGTTAAATCTGAACCCCACCAGCTAAAATATCTGCTGAGACAGCACCCCACTCGTATACCACTCGACTTCATCATGGAAACAAATCATTGTGGCAAATGAGGACAAAAAAAAAAAAAAAAAGATACGTATCAATGAACACAAAAGAAACATCAGGACTCAAAACCTCAAATCTTCTGCAGCAGCTCACTTCAAAGAATTTAGACACAACATCAGTCAATTACGATTCGCTGCTGTTGAAGTGGTGCCTAAGCGCGATGACAGAGACAATAATACTTTTCTCTTGCAAAGGGAAAATTACTGGATTACATTTCTGCAATCCTCAATACCACTGGGTTTAAATGATCGTGTGGAATTTTTGTGTTACCTGTGAAGTGATGAATTATCTGCATTTCTTGATATTTGCTTCTTATATGCTGTTTGCATTTTTTATGTACTGGTTCATATGTGGGCAGTATTGATCTGTTTAGTTTCTCTATTTACTTTTTATCTTTCAAACACACCGTTATAAGATGGCCACCACCATACTTGTCCTCTTTCTATGTTTATATGTGTAGCTTACTTTCACCCTTTACTATTTCATCTATACGAACACATGTTTTGGTGTAATGATAGTTGTACGGCGTGGATACGCTGTTCGTTTCTGAACCTTCAAGTAAGTTTTATACACTTGTTGCTAGCACGTTTATTTAACTAACCGCACTTTCTCACACGGTATATCCGGCTTGATTTATCTGGGTTCACGCTATCTTTTTGACCTTGGTACTATTTTCGGGTCCACGCTCTTTCTTTACCCTCGCTAGTATTTTTGTTACGTTTTATTTTTGACACATCATTTTACTTGGCATTTACGAGTTTGGTACACAATCTATCAAAGCTTTTGTTTCTCAAACTAACTTCGAGCTACTTGCATTTTCTGAAATTCGTTTGTTATATCTGGGGTAAACGTGACACACTCATGGTTTATTTCAGTTCACAATTTCCAGGGACTATCAACTATTCTTCCATTTCAGAACGCTCGGTTATTGGGTTTTATGCTACCCGTTTTTTATAATCACATTTATGGTTTCTGATACTATTATGGTTTACCTCTCAATGATTTAGCAGCATGTGATTTGTTGTTTATTCTTTAAATGTGTTTGTGCAATGAGACACTTGAAAAGATCCTACATATATTTTTTCTATATTATTTTCAGACCACCCCTGACCAAGGACTTTACTAGTCCGAAATGCATTGGGTGAATTCTCAATGGTCCTTTTGAACATCTTGGGAAGTTTAAGGATGTTAAATTAGCAATTTTCTACATGATATACACAATTCCCTGTGAAAAAACATGGAATAAATTACTATGGAAAACATGATTCCTTGAAATTTGATTAAATTCTTCAAGACGTCCTCACATCCAATTGGTTGTGCTCAGGGAGACGACACCCATTCCAAGTGTCGCAACCTTTTACAAGATAAAACCTATCACCGACTGGTCACCCATTTCTATTGGCCCCGGATGCGCCAGAATGTGGCGACCCACTGCCAGTCCTGCCAAACCTGCCAGGCCTGTGGGAAGAGCGGGGGAAAGCGCAAGGCACCTCTCCAGCCCTTTCCGGTGGTCGGTACCCCCTTCGAGCGAGTAGGAATCGACATCGTGGGGCCCCTGGACCCCGCACGGCCATGGGCCACAGATTCATCCTTGTCCTGGTGGACCATGCTACCAGGTACCCTGAGGCCATCCCCCTCCGAACCGTGACGGCTCCCGTGGTGGGGCAAGCCCTGATGGGGATATTCTCTCGGGTGGGATTTCTCCGGGAGGTAGTGAGCGACCGGGGGACAAACTTCATTTCGAAATATATATGAAGTCCCTGTGGCAGGAATGTGGGGTGACATACAAATTCACCACCCCGTACCACCCCCAAGGCAATTGACTGGTTGAGCGATTCAACCGGACACTCAAGGGAATGATCATGGGGTTGGAAGAACCCCTGAGGCGGAAGTGGGACATTCTCCTACCCTGCCTCTTGTTCGTGTACCGGGAAGTTCCCCAGAAGTCCCTGGGGTTCAGCCCTTTTGAACCACTCTACGCCCACCCGGTCCGAGGACCCCGAAGTCTAGTCAAAGAGGGATGGGAGAGAGTCCCCCGGAACCCTCCCCAGGAGGTGTTCCGGTACATTCTGGCTCTGAGGAATCAGATTTGGAAGTTCAGAGAACTGGCAGAGGCCAACCTCGAGGCGATCCAGGCCGAAATGAAACGCTGGTATGACCAGAACGCTACCCTGGTCGAGTTTCAGCCGGGACAACAGGTGTGGGTAATGGCTCCAGTGGAACCCTGCGATCTCCAGGACAAATGGACTGGGCCCTTCAAAGTAGTAGAGCGCAAGAGCCAGGTAACCTACCTGGTAGACGTTCAGTCCCCGAGGAACCCTTTGAGGGTCCTCCACGTGAACTGCCTCAAACCCCACTTTGAGCGATCTGAGGTGAGCATGCTCCTTGCCACCAATGACAGGGCAGAGGAGGAAACTGAACCCCTCCCCATCCTTCTCTGTGCTAAGAAGCAGGATGGCTCCATGGAGGGAGTGATTCTCTCCCCTCCCTGACCCCGGAACTGCGCGAGGACTGTCGCCAGCTGTTGGGACAGTTTGCAGACTTATTTTCCCTAGTCCCCAGCATCACCGATTGTTGTGTCCACGACGTGGACACAGGAGAGAGCACCCCGGTGCGACAAAAGGCCTACCGTGTCCCTGACTGAGTCCGTGCCTGCATTAAGGAAGAGGTCTCCAAGATGCTTGCCCTGGGAGGAGTGGAGTCCTCTGACAGCCCATGGGCCAGCCCCGTGGTTCTGGTTCCAAAAGCGTCCGCCCTAGGGGCCAAGCCAGAACTTAGGCTCTGCATAGATTACCGCGGACTCAATGCCGTCACCCAAACAGATGCGCACCCAATTCCCCGGGCTGACGAGCTCATTGACCGTCTGAGGGCGGCCCGTTATCTCAGTACTTTCGACTTGACCTCCGGGTACTTGCAAATTGCCCTCACGGAAGGGGCGTAGGAGAGATCCGCCTTCTCCACCCCCAATGGGCATTACCAGTTCCGGGTGATGCCGTTCGGGATGAAGAACGCCCCCGCCACGTTTCAGAGACTGGTCAACCAGGTATTGGCAGGGCTGGATGAATTCAGCGCCGCATGCCGAGATGATATCGCAGTGTTCAGCACCACGTGGGGAGAGCACTTGCGACACCTCTGGGAGGTATTACTGGCCCTACGCCGAGCCGGACTCACCATCAAGGCCAGTAAGTGCCAAATTGGGCAGGGGTCCGTAGTCTACCTCGGGCATCAAGTAGGAAGCGGCCAAGTAGCGCCCCTTCAACTCAAGATTTACGCCATCCTGGCATGGGAACCCCCAACGACCCAGACCGGAGTGCGGGCCTTCCTCGGCCTCACCGGCTACTACCGGAGATTCATCAAAGGGTATGGCAGCATAGTGGGGCCCCTGACAGAATTGACCTCCAAGCGACAGCCTAAGAAAGTGCACTGGACCCCCGCCTGTCAGAAGGCGTTTGACACATTGAAGACCGCCATGTGCACCGCCCCAGTGCTTCAGGCCAGTGACTACTCGCGAGAGTTTGTTATCCAGACCGACGCCTCCGAACATGGCATAGGAGCAGTGCTATCCCAGCTGGATGAGGAAGGCCAAGACCAACCAGTTGCCTTCCTCAGCAGTAGATTACTACCCCGGGAGCGAACATGGAGTACCATTGAGCGAGAGGCCTTTGCGGTGGTTTGGGTCCTGAAGAAGTTGAGGCCCTACCTGTTCGGAACTCACTTCCGGGTCCAAACCGACCACCGGCCCGTCAGGTGGCTCATGCAGATGAGAGGAGAAAACCCAAAACTGTTGCGGTGGTCCATTTCCTGTCCAGGCAATGGACTTCACCATAGAACACCGCCCTGGTTCCAATCACGCCAACGCAGACGGTCTGTCAAACGTTTTTACGCCTCAGTGAGGAGAACCCCCAAGAAGATGGGTAGTTCTCCCTGCCTTTCAGCTGGGGGGGACGTGTGTTAGACCTGACCCCCTTGGCGTAGACCCCCGAACCCTCTTCTCCTCTAAAAGCCCATGTGCCGGTCCCGTTCTGAAGCTAGCAGCCTCCCCTAATCCCTCCTAGATTTCCCTGACCCCGGGGAAGCCACCACAACAGCCAAGTAGCGCCTTCCCCCAGAACCCCGAGACCGTGCCCCTATCGTGGACCCACAGCGCCCCCCAGCGTAAACTACACCCGGTCCCAAGGACTCCCTAACTCCCCTTCCCCCAAACACTGAAGTCATCGGCTGTTTGATCTTCCCGCCTGGCGATGGCGAGCAATTGCCAAAGGAAGGGGGCGGAGGAGTGGAGTGAAACCTCCTGGCGCCCAAGGGCTGGCTCCTGCCCTGCTGGTCATCTGCGGTCCCTCACTCCCGAGAATGAACGATAAGGGACAGCTGGCCGGAAGCGGGACACGCCAGGGAAGGACCCCCAGGGCCAGACTAGCGAGTTCAAAGGACTTCAAAGGAAGGGAAACAATATAACTGTGGCTGGTGGTACACGAGGGGTTGGTTCGTCCTGGAATTCGGAAGAAGCCTGCAGACGTGGTTGGGGCTCTGTTCTCTGGACTTCGAGCCCTGCGGACTTTGTCGTGGCTCTATCCTCCTGACCCCGAGCCCTGCTGACTTTGTCGCGGCTCCACCTTGCTGACCTCGAGCCCTGCGGACCCTGTCGCGGCTCCACCTTGCTGACCTCGAGCCTTGCGGACTCTGTCGCAGCTCTGCTCCTGTCACACAAGCGTCCCAGTGAAGAGCGTACTGCGGGGCAGACCAGCACAGCCCAGAGTACGACGCGTACGCCGGAGCGTACCCCCAGACGTCCCAGTGCAGGAGTGCACCGTGAAGGGTACCAGCAACGCCTGAGTGAGAAGGGTACAACAGCGCGTACCCTCAAGCGGACCCAAGGATTGCGAGTCCCACGGAGCCACAGCTGTTATCAGAGCAGGAACCAAGCAGACTTGAGAATTGCGAGTCCCACGGAGCATCAGCTGCCATCCGAGCAGGACCCCAGCAGACTCGAGGATTGCGAGTCCCTCCCCATCGGGTCCTTCTCTTGCAGATGGACAAAACCTACCTCGTGATTCACAGATTGCGAGTCGTGCTTCAGGTACGCGCATCACCACCCCTCAGGAGCGGAGAGACCCACAGCCTAAAGACTGCCAGGACTCACATTCCTAAACTCGAGAAAGATTGTGAGTAGGCGAAGTAGTCACTATACCCCCGCTATCTGAACCCTGTCCATACCCTCTCCGCCACTGGAGCCGGTTGGACTGTACTACCCCCGTTACCTATAGTTGCCAGTCCTATTGCTTTGTGATGTTTATATAAAGAAATTTCTTAACCTCTACTTGTTTGGTGTCCATCTGTGGCATTGGGGGCTCGCCTGTGTGTACAAATACAAATGCCCGAAACCCTCAACTAAGGGTCCGACCCCAAACGCTAGGCAGGTTCCTGGGAGAGGGATGTACCTGTGTGACCAGTACGATTGAACGCTGCCACTCAGGGGCCGGCCCCCCTTCCAACAGGAGGGCAGGCCAACCTCACTACACGCACGCTCTTTACCCTGGGACACAGTGGTAAAGTGCGTAGAAGCAAAAAATCACTAACACCATGTCACAATTAAAAGCAAAAAGGTTAGGGCTGAACCTGTCAGAAGGGCCAAGTCCAACAATGGTGATGTTTACGTTGGGCTTTGGTGCTACAATTGTCAGGGTCCAATTTTGTTGTGGCACATTCCTCACAAATGGCTTCACCCAAGATCCATTATGGGGTTAAGTATAGAGGGAGATGGAGGATTGTGCCCTCTCGATTTGTCAACGTTAGTGAAGAATGATTATCAGACGTTCTTTGATGGTTTCGCATGCGTGGTCTTTATTTGTTATTCCATACATGAAATGAGGACAGGAATAATGAAAAACAGCCGACACGTGCTTCGCCTTAGTGGCCTATTGGCCGTGGGCTTTTTCAAGGCTGACAGTGTGTAGGAAAATAGAAGGAAAGTCAAGAAACGGAGTAAAAGATTAGTATCAATGTATGATATTAAAATTGAGGGACAGAGGGACAAAGACCAGAAGGTAGAGAGAGGAGGATTGGGAGTAAGTGTGAATAGGTGGGGGAGAAGCGGAAGAGGGGAAAAACGAGAAAGAAGAAGAAAAGAGAAAGACGAAAGAAAGAAAAATTAAAAAAGGGGAAAGAAAGGAGTCACATTGTCAAGTTTAATGCAGTATTTTGGCACATATATACACACTTATTCTAGATTAAATTCAAACGGTAAACAAGCAAAACAAGAAAAATCAAGGTTAATCATCTATGCATGTCGGCTGATCCAATTGAAATAAAACATATGACTACGAACTTGGTATTCAATGGACTCAAATTAATTCAAAGTAAATCATCTATGTTTATCAGGTGATCCCACCTGCGTTATCACATAATTATTAGGTGTGCGTGAAAAAAAGATTAAACTGTTATAGGTAGAAACATTAGTGTGAATCTAGCATGCGCAAAGACACGTGCTTGGTAATTATGTATATAGAAGTAGGGTCTACGCATAGGTATACATTCAGCTGATATTATTAGTGTAAACGTATATAGAAATCCGCACATAATTTTAAGTGAGAAGCAAAGTAAATAACAAAAGAAACACCAATTTGGGGAATTCCTAACTTAATCATTAGGCTAATTGTAAATTAATGCAGATAGAACGGTCCAATTTCATAGCATAAAGTGGGCGCTTACCAGAGCTTGGTTACGAAGGGAAGTAATGTTTGTGATTCTAAAGTAAGAAAGACACATGCGGAATCACTATTCATAGTTCAGGCTGCGCGTGTGAGACTGGCACGCTTATGGCATAAAAGCTGGAGGCCATGAGCTAAAGGAAAGTAATTACGGCTAATTTAGCGTGGCGCTGCCGGGAGGCGGTTCCTTAAAGGCTGCGGGGAGGTTTACTTTCTTTAAGTTCTCCAGATTAAGTCTTCCACATCTTGATACTACTGTGTAAATGTGTGCCACTGTGACATATTTTGTGTACCACATTGTACCCGGGTCCAGTGGCTTGAGGGGTTACCCCATTGATATACAACACAGCTGTGTCTTGGTCCCATTGGTAATTCCTCATTCTCGGTCCTCTAAACCAGTGCTGCTCGCTGTTTATCTGGTTCCAGTGGTAATCTTCATTGGTCCTCAAGGCAGTGCTTCTAGTGGATTCTCTGGTCCCGTCTAGGCAGTGCTGCAGCAGTGTCTCTGGTCACAGCAGTAATTCCTCATTCTAAGTCCTCTAGGCAGTGCTTCTAGCTGCTTCTCTGGTCCCATCAGTAACTCCTTCATTCTAAGTCCTCTAGGCAGTGCTGCATCTGCGTCTCTGTTCATACATACACAACACTCCAAGCCAAAACACATAGGTAAAAGGCATTGTTTTTTTTTTTTACTATGGCCATTGTTCGACGCCATATTCTTGTGGAAGGGAAGCAACAGCAACATTTTATTTTCGCTTGAGGCAGGCTTCTGCTGGAGGCCGACCCCTCCTTTCTGAAGCAGAGGCGGCCGGTCTGCAAGTCGCCGTATCTCCTGTAAAGGGAGCGCAGGCACTTTTAGTTTGCCGGACGACATTGGTACTGTTAGGACACATTCCTTTATTTTGAAACTGACTTTTTAAAATGATATTTTGCCTGCACAGTGTTGTTACGTACGCCCCACAGACTGTAAACCTACACGCTGCTCCGACCTCTGTCTCTCGCTGCATTGTATAAGAGCTCTGCTGAGGACTGGTAAGGCTTTCAGCTTTGTTTCTTGTTTTGTTCAGGGTCGGCCACTGCTCGGTTGGGAGGGTTTCAGTGGGCCAACAGCATCTCCCTCGTAAACAAACCTGTTAACTTTATATTATTTCTATTTTTATTTGTTCTGTAGACATCAGTCCCTTCCGCCTGTAAACTTGTTCTGTATCTTTAACTGCTCTGCGGGTACCAGCAAACTTTTCTCAGACATGATGACAGCACCAACGAACTTGATTATACTCATCTTGGGCAAGACACACTAGCTATCACACATTTGGAAGATGGTGTAGCTTAACGGCAATGCGGCCAACTTCTGGGCTTGGAAACCAGGTTCGAGTCTGGCGGGAGGCTCAAACATCCTGTGGTTCTGGGCAAATCTCTTAATTTCCCCTTGCCTAAAAAAATGAATATGTCCTTCTGTGATGCACCTGGTGACCATGTTGCATTATAAAAACAACTGCAAAAAAATAATAATAATTGGCCAGAGTCACCAATATTATATACAATCTAGTGCACACTCTTACAAGGCTATGAATATGCTTGTGTGCAACCCGCACCCTTTCTTACCCACATTTTAGCCCCCCCCAAGCCTCCCCGAGAGATCTTGGAAGCCCCCTCATCACCAGGGACAGGACACACCAGGAAAGTATATGGGTCCATATTTAAATACTCCTTTAGCGTTGTGTTCTTACTATTTTAATGAATTTCAGATATTACAGATTTCACCGTGTGTGGGGTGCTGTAGACTCACAATGTGACATTCATTTTTGAACTTTCCGCCATTAAGCTATTTGAAATATTACATCACAAATCATCATTCTAAGATAGTGGTGCAATGGCGGAGGGTAGACCTTTTAGGATGAGCGTTTGGTTCTCCTCTGGTTCCTAGCAGATTCTGAATTGAGGAGCAGCTCCCAGCCCCCCTGCCCCGCAAACTGTGCCGGATGTCGCAGGCACCTTACATTAGCTTCTCTTGGATGCTACATCTGTGCACTGATTGGTGGCTGTATCTGGTGTTTCTATTGGATTAGGGTTAGTGTTCCTATTGTTTGACAATTTGAGGTTTCTGATTGGTTCCTGGGTCAGTGATTCTAATGGATGTAGGGCTTAGGGTTAGTGATCTGATTGGTGGATAGGTTTAGGATTTCTGATTGGTTACTGGCGTTAGGGTTTCCATTGGACGTAGGGCTTAGGGTTTTGTGACTGACTGTCTGCTGGAACTAGGGCTAGGGCTAGGGTTTTTATTGAATGTAGGGCTTAGGGTTTCATGTCTGACTGTCTGCTGGAACTAGGGCTAGGGCTAGGGTTTTCATTGGATGTAGGGCTTAGGGTTTCATGTCTGATTGGCTGTTAGGACTAGGGCTGGGGCTAGGGTTTCTATTGACCCTAGGGTTTCTGGTTTGGTTTCTGGTTTGCTCCTGGGACTAGGGCTGTGATTTTCTGTAAGAGGCTAATGTCCTCTTGGTTCTAGGGTTTAGGGCTAGTTGTGTGTTTGATTAGGGTTAGAGCTTGGGTTCCATTGGCCAAGGTTTGAGCCTGTTCAAGACTGGCCAGGACTACGGCTAGAAATGCTGCCCAAAAACACACACACCAGTACCCATCCTACCCCATCCACAACCAGATTTCCAGACTCAAAGCACATGTACTCTACTCATTTACTACAAACTAACCCTACACAAAGTCAATGTCTCAACACCCACAACAAACCCCCAGAAACCAAACCTATACACCCTTCTATCCAAGCCACCACACATTTGCACCATCACTTACAAACAATACACAACTCTGTCCTATACCACTAAAAAATCCACTAATCACTATTACAAACCAAATCCACACCATACTTAACTATGGGCCAGATGTATGACTATTTTTTGCAGTCGTAAACGGGAAATCAGCCCGTTTGAGACCACAAAATTGGTCTGCCCTATTTACAAACCCTATAGGGTTTGCGAATCACTATTAGGAAGGGGCGTGCCAAGGGCGTTTTTTCCTAATAGCGACTCGTTGTTTTTTGGCCGCAATAGCGGCTGCGAAACACTCACAATTTACCACCCATTTCAAATGGGTGGCAAGCCATTCACAAAACGAGAATGGGTCCCAAGGGGACCCTTTCCCCTTTGTGACTGGCACTGACCACGGACCACCCCCTACTCTTAAAAAATAAAACAGTAACGTTTAATTTTTTTTTTTTTAAATGTATCTTGTTTTCCCTTAAGGAAAATGGGCTGCATTAAAAAAAAAATGGTGGTGTGCTGACGCCAGCAGGCCACCGTCCCTGGGAGTGCTAGCCATTCCCAACGGGGTCACAAAATGCACCTGCCTCATTAATATTAATGAGGCAGGCACTTTGTGACCACATTAGGTATCGCAAACACTGTTGTAAATCGCAATTTGTGAGTCGCAAATTGCGAGTCACAAAAGAACGCAATTAGAGACTCGCAAATTAGATGGGTCGTACATCTGGCCCTATATCCCATCCAGACACACACTCCCTTCTCTAATTACTCCTAACAGACCCCATTTTTGTCACTAACAAACCTATACTCAGCCTTCCATCTTTCCAGTCACCAACACCCTCCTCTTCGTTCTCCTACACTACCACAACCACACAACACTTAGGGCCAGATGTAGGTCGCCAAATACCGGTCGGTAACGGCCGATTTCGGCCGTTACCGACCGGTATTTGGCTTTTGAGATGTAGGTGGGTCTGAATTTACAGAATCGGTATATTTACCGATTCGGTAAATTTACCACTTCAGTATTTTACCGAATCGGTAAATATACCGATTCTGTAAATCCATATGTAGGTGACACTCCTAAGAGTGCCAAGGGCCCTTAAGAGTCGGTATTTTACCACCCAATCCTATTGGGTGGTAAAATACCGAAATCAGGTGTGCATGCACATCTGTGCCATGTAACACACAGACATGCCCTTAGGGCATGTATGTGTGCCACATGGTACACATGCCTGTACTTGGGGTGCTAGAGGGTGTCAAAGTGACACCCCTTGCACCCTTGCAGGATTCGGTATTTACCGAATCTGTAAATACCGAATCGGTATTTCACATTGATTCCTATGGGCTTCAAGGCCCATAGGAATCAATGTGAAATACCGAATCGGTATTTACAGATTCGGTAAATACCGACTCTTACAGATTCGGTCATTTTTTACCTACATCTGCCTCCTTCCTATTTACCGACTCTTAAATACCGATTCGGTATGAGTCGGTATTTAAGAGTCGGTAAATAGGAATTACCTACATCTGGCCCTTAAATTCTACTGCACCACACATATTACCTCTTGAAGCAATCAAATCTAACACAACCACTCTTAACTAGTTCATCCCCTCTTACACACAACATACACTCTACTCACAAACACATCACCACCTCCTTTGCCTTCCAACTTTCACTAACAAACAATACTCTATATACAACTCCTTCTGAGAAAACATATACATCAGAAACTCCTTTCACTACTCCCCAAAATCAAAATATAACACAAGCACCAGCAGAACAAAATATCTCATACACACCTCACAATTCTTTCCATCACAAACTACAAACATACACCCACCTTGCAGACTACATAAAGGATACACACCATGGTCAAACTCCAATGCCAAGCTTTCTCTCTTCCCCCACACCTAACACATATACAACAAGACAACAACTCTCGTTTAACTGCCTCTCATGCATTGGACAATTTAGAACCTTACTACATGACCCGCATGCTGCAGCACCACACCTAACCCATACACCTTCCACCCTAAACAGAAGCAAACAAAATAAGCTACATGCCACTCCTCACAACTTTGCTTCTCCATGTCTACTGCACTACAACATTACACTAAAAAACACCACAGCTCACCAACTCGCTCTCAACCACTGTCCCTACCACCTACACACGCAGACCCATCAAAATGCCTTCTTAGCCTGCTGGACAAGGAACACGATACAGAACACCTACACAATTGCTATCCTCTTATACCCAATACCAAACTACGTACACACCTGCTACAAGCCCACAAAACACTGCTCACTCTTTTACAAAACGAAGGCACACTATTGCCAAAGCACATTCTCTAAACTCTCTACTAATAAATGCTCTATCACTCTCTAAAAACAAACCTCACATCTATGACCTTCTCACTGTTGCGAAACCTGACATACTCTGCATAAATGAATCATGGTTGGGAGATGATATGGCTCTAGTCCTGCATTAGGCCATCATCTAGGCTATCAATCAATCCCAAAATATCGTATAGGCAAAGAAGAAGTGGCCTAGCTGCTGTGTTCAGGCAAACATTACATATAACTAAAGCTGATGACATCTCCATACAATATTGTGAGGCACTTTTCACCAGATGCAATCCTACACCATCTCCCTTCTATAACCTCCTGCTCCTTTATAGACCTCCACCTAGCAATGCAACATTCCCAGAGACACTTCTAGACACAGTTTCAAACATGATAACAATACACTCCAACTTACACATTCTGGGTGACCTCAACAACCAAAAACAATCATCGCTGGCCTAGACACACTGAACCTGCATCAGATCACTCACAGTCCCAAATACATCTCTGAAAACATCCTAGATGTTTTTTTGCTAATAAAGAACTAGTTATCTTGCAAACAATTACTCCAGTCACATGGTCAGACCACCATTTGCTTGATTTCAAACATAAAACAACACAAAGCAACGCCCCTAAAACCACCTTACGTGCATTTACCTATCGACAGTGGAACAAACTCAAATTGGAAGACTTAGAAACACAACTAACATCCAGTGCAGATCTAGACACAAGACATTCTGTTCAAAAATTATATGAGTGGCTACAGGAAGCTTTTGCTAGCCTAATACCACTAAAAATGACACAACTGAAGAAAAAAAACAGGCACCTCAGAGTAATACTGAGATAAAAGTGATACAGGGCCAGATGAATGTAGCTCGCATTTTGCGATCCCTAATTGCAAATTACAAGGATCCGCAATTAGGAAATCGCAAAATTCAATGTATGAAGGTGTATAGTACACCTTTTGCGATTCCTAGGGGGTCACAAATGACCTACCTCATGAATATTAATGAGGTTTGTTGCAATTTGTGACCCCATAGGAATCGCAGAAATCACGGGGAAGGAGGCCTGCTGAGATCAGCAGACCACCATGTCCATGACTGCTTTTCAATAAAGCAATTTTTTTGTTTTTGTAGAACAGTCAATTTTCCTTAAAGGTAAATGAGATGCTTTACAAAACAAAAAATAAAAAGTTTTCTTTTCATTTTTTAAGAGCAGTTAGTGGTCCCTGGAACCACTACCTGCTCTTAAAAACGTTTTTACAAACATTCACAAAGGGGAAGAGGTCCCTTGTGGACCCCTTCCCATTTGCAAATTGGTTACCACCTAATTGAAGTCGGTGGTAAAATGTGAATGTTTTGTGATCGCAATTGCGGTCACAAAACATTCATACATACCGATGCGATTAGCTATTAGGAAAGGACCTAAATGGAGACATGTACGTGTACACTTTCTAGTAAATTTTCTCTCGGAAAGGTTGAGTAGCCTAAAGTAGTAATTTTACTACAAAGAATAAGGGTAAAGTTCCATGTGTAGATTTACTCATGTGTAAGTTCACCTTCATTAATAGGCTCCTAAGGATGGGCAGCTTAGAAAAGTGACCCTTTTGGACATGGTCACCCCATCATTGTTTGCCTGGCAT
This sequence comes from Lissotriton helveticus, assembly GCF_964261635.1. NCBI lineage: Eukaryota > Metazoa > Chordata > Amphibia > Caudata > Salamandridae > Lissotriton > Lissotriton helveticus. Next base: position 1,558,733 of record NW_027611659.1, on the reverse strand, counting down.
ATGATGCATTTTTGACAGAAGTGCACTGAGTTTCCCCCTTGCAGGTCTCCAGTGGCAGATTTCGTTTTCTAAAACTGTACAATTGTTCCCCCAATTGGCAATAAGTTTAGCACCCCTGTAAGCCCCTAGTAAATGGTGCCACTGATACCTAGGGCATGGGTACTAAGGAGGGCACCTAAGGCCTTCAGCATGTATTGTGCCACCCTAAGGAACTCCTCAACACACTCACGCAAAATTGCAGCCTACGTGACATGGTGCAGACAAAAGTGAAGACACCACATGTCATCCTCTCTGTGTGCCATGTCTACAGATGCTGCATGTAATAGATGTAAGTCACCCCTGCAGCAGGCCTTATAGCCCTAAGACAGGTTGCATTGTAATAAATGAGAGGACATATCTGCATGAGCAGATATGTCCCTGTGGTGTCCAAGTTGATCCCTGGACACTGCCAGTGAACAGGGAAGCCTTCATGAGTGTATGTACCAGGCACTGGTGATTACGAGTTCCCCAGCCACATGATGGATTCACTGAAACTAAAGATGTTTGGTATCTTGTATTAAAAAACTCACACTGATTCCAGTGGTAGATTTATTAATACATGCTCCCAGAGGGCACCTTAGAGACGCTCCCTGAAAACCTACAAACCTCTAGTGTACTGGCTAACTGGTGTAGAGCAGCCTCCCACCACAGACAGGTTTCTACTCCCATGCAGGTGAGAGCCTGCGCTCTCTCAGGGCAGAAACAAAGCCTGCCTCGGCAGGATGTGTTGTCACCTCCTCCAAGGACGATGTCTAAGTGACCAGCATATCAAGGTAGGAGGCTTCCAAGGCCTCTGCTGCCTTTGATATGTGACCCATGCTTCTCCCAGACAGGCAAACTGACACCCCCTGCCCAGGGCCCATTTTGCACAAGGACAGGTGGGAATATTGGCTAGTTAGGTGGACTACCTGATATGAACCGCAAACTAGAATTTCACCACCTTGGTTTTTGGTGGTTAGGCTTATGCCCACTTCCCACAGGAAGTGGTCATATAGGCGGTGTAGTCACCCTAAAGGTGACTAGCCCATTGGCTACTACCTGTCACTCCCCTTAATGTCCCTAAATTGAGTATTTAGGGGGCACCCCTGATGCCAGGAACTCAGAGTCGATGGACCCAGAAGAAGAGGACAAAGAAGAGACGCGAAAACAAGAACTGAAAACTTGCTGTGGACTTTTTAGTGCCAAACCTTGCCTGCCTGCACCAGCTCGATATAAAAAAAAACATTTATCCTGCAGCTGAGCCTCTACCAAGAACTGGGGTGGACTGCCAGCCCTTTGCAATTTGCCAGCAATCTCCCTTCGAGTATAGGAGCTACTCCCCTTTGGTCCACAGGCACAAAAACAGCCGGTCCCATGCTCTAGGAGGTCAGATACGTCTCCCCACAAAGTGAAAAGATGCCAGGACGATTCAGAGCCATATGGCACCATTACCCGGAATACCGGACCACTTGCAGCAACCAAAACCTGTTTGAGTCCAGTCGGGACTCCAAAACACTGAGAGTGAGCAGCCATTAAAGGACAGCAGCACCACAGAGACCAATTTCCAGAGTGGCCCAGCAGTCCTGGTTTTTGCATGCTCAACTGGCGAAACTGACAATACAAAAGACCTGGGATGCACCAGATCAGCTAACCTTACCCCTCTGCACGCGAGTGCGCCGGCCCAGGTTCTCAAAAACCAACTGTGCTGCCTTGCTCCCAGGACCCTTGTGAACCGAGGCTCTTATCGGGAGCTCTCGGACTTGACTCTAAAGCCTGTCTTTAGGTGCCCCCCCTCTCCTTCGGTGTAGCGCAAAAGGCTACCAACCTGACCAGCACCTCTGCACCTCGACTTCCCAGGGCAGGAACACTAACTGCTGATAGTACTTTGGCCCTGAAGGGGACCCCCGGAAAACAACTGCAAGTACCTGTATATGTCTTTTTCTCCTGTAGGAAAGCATTACACGTAAAGATGCATTTAAGAGAACATTTTATTTACCTGTGAAATTCAATATCTCAAAACATAATTACTTGTTTACGAAACTCTTGGTATCAAATATATATATAAATATACAACTTATTTTTTTATTTGGTCTCAGATTTATTCTTGAGTGTGTGTCTCATTTATTGACTCTGAGTACAACAACTGCTTACCACCACCCTCTGATAACTCTAAACTCCTCCCCCACATGACCACAAAAGAGAGAATTCAATGTTACCCTTTTTGCATCTGTATACCAATAAGGGATGCCTGGACTCTACATGTGTACTTTGCTTTAGTGCACTATATAGAGATTCAGCTTCCTACAGATAGTGTCATGTGGGAAGCTGGGTTTGACATTCTGAACAGACGATGTGAAGTAGACAAACGTCCGGCCGCCTAACAAGGCTCTGCTGATGTATGGAATAAAAAAGCAAGGTTCTGATTCACAAAAGTTACTCACACTTTGAGTAACTTACACTTTTGAGTAAATGTTCCACTTTTTGGCTATTCACAAAATCCTACTATAACTTGACTTTCATTTCCTTCCACAATCCATTCAACTGTCCTCCCCACCCCTGCTGCGGGCCCCCTACCACTCACATTTAACGCATGCGTAGAGAAGATAGTAAATGTGCGCTTTATTTCAGAGAGAACTGTGTAATTCCAGTCCACACTGTAATTCCCTATTCCATGGGGATTGACTCATGGTAGCAGGAATTCCATGAGGAAAGGCCACCCAGTAGCCCTGAATCTGGAAACTGCTAATTTCTTAATGGAATTACTCTAGACTGGTAACAAAACAGTTTGTGAAATATGAATTCGCTGAACAGATGGTTAGCTGTGCCCCTTACTCACAGAAGCACACGCGTGATGACAAAGTTACCAGCAGCCGCAGAAGCGTCATGAAACAAAATGCCTAGCAAGGCTCAGTGATGTGCAATAGAAGATAACGCCAAGCACAGCCGACAAACTCTGCCAAAGTTCAAATGTAATTTCCTGTGTTTTATACTGCACATCCCTGACAGGAAGTCCCATGCTACTATTTTTTTAGTATTTTTACTCTAAGACACAGATGCTGTGCAATATACGAAAATGAGAGACTTACCGAAGACTGGGACATTTCATTATAAGCGGCTTCAGCGCTTGGATATCCTCGGGCCTCAGTGGAATGTCCTGTAGATTGATGCTCTCGACTCTTGAATGCTGTAAACAGAATGCGAGTGCTCTGAAATCCATGGGACTCATCTCGCGCCTCATCGTACTTTTTGTTATACTTATGTGTTTCACACATACAGGTTCTGTTGTCACAAACTCTTCATCTTGAGTCTCGTACAAATATTGGAATAAGTCCACCATGTGGCTAGTGATCCTGTCTACTTCTTGTTTTAGTTTTTCTGTTATCCAGGCCTGTAGCACGGGTTTAATTTCTGGTGAAACTTCCCATTGGAATTTACTACTTATCTTATCCAGTCTCTCTTTACTGAGAAGGCCGAACAGAAAGCGCACAGTCAGCATCAAGTGATTGTTTCCCAACTCTGTGTATTCCTTCAGTAAGCGGGTCACGGCTCGCTGCGGACTCTCTGTGTTCTCTGCAGTTGTATCATTTCCGTCTAGTATGTAAAAGAGCGCAGCAAAAAACTCCTGGAAGGTCAAGTGGATGAAGCTGTAGACGCTGACCATATCAGTACATTCTTTAAAAACAATATTGTTGAGGAAGAGGGATTGGACAGCAGGTATGTCTACACCATGTTTAACTATGTCATTTTCTTCAAATAGTATTTTCTGTTGATAGATGCCATCCTCAGCCAAGGCACACAGACTCTTTAAGTTACTGGTAATATTTTGCTGTACGGGAACTATACTCTGCTGCTTTAATAAATTGAAAAGAAAAAGAAGGTAGACAGAAGTAATTGTTCTCAAATCACGCAAAGATTCCTCCTTATCTTCCATCTGCTCCTTGATGACACTGCAGACAATCCAGCACACGATGGGCACAAAACACATGGTGTAGAGAATTTCATTTTCTTTTACAATTCTGATAGCGAGTGCAGCTTGTATTTCATCTCCAAAGAACCTTGTAAAATATTCTTTCCTACCGGCTTCAGAAAACCCAAGAATCTCTGCAAAGCGTTCATCCTTCACGCACTTTTCAAGGGCGTCCAAAGCAGTTGGCCTGGTGGTGATTATTTTATATGAATCCTGTATATACCTATTCCTTAATAAACTGAAGATTGTTTTACCCTCTGGAGATTTTTTATCAGGATCACCAGACAGCAAATCTTCAGGGATTTTAAGTTCATCGAAGCCGTCGATGATGAAGAGCATCCTTTCGGGGTTGGCTTCTATGTCACTTATTGACAGGCACGGCCCCCCTTCAATGCTGGGTAAGATGAGGTCAGCGATCGGCCTCTGTGCACTCAGCTGGTTATATTCTCTGCAGTGGATGTAAAACACATACTCAAATCTGTGTTTGAAGAGTTTGCCCGATGCCCAATCGAACATGATCTTTCGAGCAGTCATTGTCTTTCCGATCCCAGCCACTCCCTGGAGCACCAGAGTCCTGGGGATGTGTCCATCCTTTTCAGGGGAAAATAAATCTTTGATGCTAGAGTATGAATCTGCAGCTCTTTCTTCCATAAGCTCTAGATGTCTCTTTCCACAAGACATTATTTCATGTTCTTTATCTTTCTTATTACGGTAGTGCTTTAAAATGAGGAGCTTTGTATACCTTCCTTCTAAAGACACAGTTTCACCGATTCTACTGTCATTATCCTTCATTTTTCTGAATTCCTCTTTAATATACTGCTTGTACTTCGTCTTGTGATCTGTTTAAAAATAGAGAAAACATATGAAAAATCTACTTAGGAATAAAATGTGAGTTAACAGTGTTACAGTTTAATTTAATTGCATGGTCACAATGAACATGAAACATTTCAGATGTATTTATAGTTGCTGCAATGGGTGGTATTTGTTTGGTGATATTGAAGAGAATAAGACATTACGTGGGGAGATCTTAGCATTGGGGATTCTTTGTTGTTATGAAATGACAGACTTTGGATTGAAATAATCAGTACATGTCGATCAAGGACATTATCCCAAGAAAGAATACTATTATAGGAAATGGAGGCTCAGTTATAACTACATTTATTTCCTGAAAACGTACTTCAGCAAAAAAAGAAATACATCACAGGCTCATCAAACAAGGACAAATACTTAAGAAAAACAACAAAGTAAGCGGTTCAGTATCTTTCTTCCAAACATGTCCGCAGCCCACCAGTCCACGTGCAGCCCCCCTTTAAATGCCTCGTCCTCCACTACAATGTCTGTAATGGAATCTGAACCCCTGAAGCAGTCGTGTGGGAGACTCTACATTCATCAAGAGAGTAAAAATCGCTGATGGCGAGTGAAGATCACACGAGGAGCCGCGGGGGCCACAGTCCAGGGGTGGATCTCCACACACCACCAATGCCAAGGTAAATGTCCAATCACAAGTGCCCTGGTAATGAGTGAGTTGTGCGCTGGTCCCAGGAACTACCGCTACCACAGGCTGAGCCATTCATCAGAAACTGTATAAATCTGCTAATCTGAGTTTATGGGAAAATGGGGAATTACATGTAGAATCGCTGTTTCTGTGTTCTGCTCCTCTTTCAATGTATGTGGCATTTTTACCACTCATTATTCCCTGAAAACGTCTGACAGGATTATCCTTGTGAAATCTGTCAGGGGGAAGTTGCGGGTGTGGTATTTGCAACAAAAACTGAAATTCCAATCCATGTTTATGAAGGGATTGGATTGTATCCTTAAACTCATAATTAAAGCCATTTTTGAGGGATCACTCCCACATTTTCATGCCCACTGCTATATAAGATTACAGAAATAATCAGTGCTCGTCACAAACACATGGCTGGAACCAACACATACAGGCTGCAAGATCGTCCACACCGATTCATACTCCCCAGAAGTGATGAAGCCGTGCCGTATAAGACACCCTTTCTGCACCCTCAGGGGTGGAGTATAAAAAAGAGACCTGGTCACAAAACGGAGAGGTGGAAAGGCAGGGGGGAATCTGCGGATAGATAGAGTATGCACCAGAAAGAGGACTACAAAAGGTAAATAACTTGTTCCTTTAAGAGAGACTTTTAACAGCAGATGCTTCACCTGAGAATTTTCAACCTCGAAACCTGGCTCTTCGACTGAACCTCCACACCCAGACGGACAAGCATCCCTCCCCCCAGAGCCTTGAGACCCTCACGGGTGAGTAGCCACACTATACAAACACCTGATTGATTGACTGAGAATAGGTAGAAAAGCAATAACTCCCAAAGGTGGAGGGTCTGTGGAGTGGACTCAAGATAAAAAGTCTTGCAGAACCAAGCCAGGGAAAAGTGTCCCACCTGCCGGACCAGGTCATCCAGGCAGTAGTACCTTGTGAAAGAGTGACCGATGCCCACAGCGCAGCGTGGCAGATATCAAGGACAGTCAGTCCTTGTGGCAACAAAGTGGTCGCAGCCTTGGCCCTGGTGGAATCGGCTCTCAGGCCTCTGGTGGTTTGTTAGAAGGGGTGATCTCAGAGGGCCAGGTTATGCTCACCCGACCACCCCAGGACCCACCTCTCCCACAAATACTGCCGAGTCTTTAACGTGAGGTCCCCACCGGGGAGGACTTGGAGTCTAGGATCTTACACACTGAGCTCACACCACACTTACGAACAGACACCACACCGTAGGTTTACAGTAACAAGTTCTTTATCAAACAGTAAGAAGAAATCAGCACTCTTATTTACAAGCTATCGAGGGATCGTAAAGTCTTCAGAAATTCGGGAAGGGGGAAGCGAGACAGTCTCAGTCTTTAGGCCAGTACGAAGCGTACCCTGCGCGCAGCTCTTAATCCTCGAGCCGGGGGATACGGAAGATGATGGTCGTACTGGCTGCTTCACTCACTTCGAGTCGACTCAGGTCGTGATGGTAGCGTCGATGGTCCAGCCGGACCAGAGTTCTCCTCGAGCTGCGACGAGGTCAGCAGGGCTCGATCCGGAGATGGTCTTGAGGAGCTGCGACAGCGTCAGCAGGGCTCAGGTGGTTTCACGAAGATCTCTTTTGAGTTCAAGCTCGAGCCGCGAAAGCGTCCGCAGGGCTCGGAGGTCTTAGTTCGGTCCTTGCAAGGATGAGCCGCGACAGCGTCAGCAGGGCTCGGAGGTCTTAGTTCGTTCTTTGCAGGGATGAGCCGCGACAGCGTCAGCAGAGCTCCGATGGTCAAGTTCCGTGTTTCAAGAAGGAGTCGCGACAGCGTCAGCAGGGCTCAGAAATTCAAAGGTTCAGTTCTCCCAAGGGTCAGCCGCGATCAGATCAGCAGGGCTTTCTTGTCCAGGATACAACTGCCCGCTAGTTATTAGGTGGGCCTTGATATAGTCCAGTGGCCCTTTGATGTCCGGGCCCTCGCAGGTGGAGGTCTCAGGCCTTGGGGGCTGGCCGTTGGAGAGGTCCGGCGGTTGGCTCTTTGATCCTTTGAAGATGCGTCAGGGATTTCCCAGACGCCCAGCAGGGTCTGGAGCCAGCACTCGGGGAGGCCAGAGGTGCAATCGAAACTGGCCCACAGGGGAGGGCCAAAGGTGTGGCAGAAACCAGTCTCTCAGGGGAGGCCGGAGGTACCATCGAAACTCCCTGGCTTATCTCACCCGGGGGGCCCTTTACCCCCCCCCAGCCGGGACTGGCGTGCCTGGGAGTCTAAATTTCGCTGGGGCCGGGGTCATGCTAGGCCCAGGGAGTCAGGGACCTCGGGGAAGGAAAATGGCTGCCGGGCCTTGTGGGGCATGCAGGTTTTGGGCGCTCGGAGCCTGGAGCGGGACGGGACATGCGGGGCTGGTCGTTGATTACGGTGTTTGGGCGTACAGGGAGCAGGACGACCAGGGGACTCTGGGTGCAGGGCTATGCTAATGGGGTAATGAGGAACGGGGGGAACCACGCCACGAGGCCAGGTCCAACATGGTTGCTTTCAGTCCGATGTATAGTAGATCTTGATATATGGAACTATCCACCTTGACAAAGCTCTCCTCTGCTCAGCCTTCTCACTCTTTTCCCAGAGAACCCCATGAAAAGTTGATTGTCCACTCGATGATCCTTGGTACAATCTAAATCAAAGTTCCCTGCTTTCTTGGGATCCAACCTATGGAACCTTTCCTCCTCTTTCAAGTGTGAGGAGGGCAAAGAAGGAGCATCTGGTAGTAGTAGTAGTAGTAGTAGTACAATTCCCGACTTCCTCAGAGCACGGGCACTCATGCTCGGCACTCTGTGATTTCCAGCTGAAGTTGACCTCACTGCCTAGGTGTTAGGCTTGCTCTCTGCCACCATCCTTATGCCGTATCTTCAGCCCAGATATTTTTATTGCGTCACTTTTAGCTTTCAGTGAACCACCGATTGAACGTACTCGTTGTTAATTGGGGACGGCCTTACTCCTGCTCCACCTTTGCTGCTTTTCTGGTGGCCCAGGCTATATTCACCAGAGCTCCTCGCGACAAGGGAGCCGCTTCCATGCAACAAGCGCACCAGGAGGCGTATAAAACAGCACCAGGGTCCTGCAGCACAGGACACCTACACTCCTGCTCCACCTTTGCTGCTTTTCCCATCACCTTATCACCTTGTCTGAACAGACTATATGTCTTAGCTGATTGCTAGGAGACTGTCTCTTTGCCTTTGGCTGAGGCCATGACTGCCACCTCATTCCCTCCATTAACATTGGGTTTCTGAGAACTTGAGACTTTGATAGCAACATCCACACCTAAGCAATCACCTTTCTTTTATCTGTAGTTACTTGTTTTAATTTGTATTTATTTATTTTTTTAAATGTGACTTTCTCTATCAAATTGTGGGTTGATTTGTTGTTCTTTGTTCGCTATTTGAGGTCTGAGCACCCTTTATGTTTTGGGAGGGTTTGCTATCTTAAATATTGCATTAGGCCATATTCCAAGCTCGATAGACCCATGACACACGACACACGACACAATCATATATAGACGTAGCTACTACCACCCCTAAGTCACACCGCTGTAGATACCATCGATATCCCAAGTATTAACTATATCACAAATTATACTGATTATACTGATCAACATTATGGGTAAAATAAAATTGTCTAATTGTGAGGGAGGGGGCGGGCCGAAGGGCCCGTCTGAAGGCCAGCAGAATTACTTGACGCGTAAGAGTACAACCAAAACTGTGTCCTGGATTGTATCAATGACCTAATAGTGGAATGCCTGGAAATCCTGGCTCCTGACACCTGCACTGCTACTACAGCCAACCTATAACTTTCTGAAGAGCCCGCCCATAACCCATAGTCCCACTCCTGATCTTGCAAAACATATTCCTGCAATGTTTACTAAAACGAAGAGTAGAAAAATGTTGCCTCCCGGTACCCCCATTGCTACATATTCTATAGACAGCACTGGTATTGTGGACGTAGTTTCACTCCTACTTCCCACTGCAGATGTAGAAAAATCCCTGATCAATACTGACATCGACACTTCCACCAATATTGTCTTATCAAACAGGTTTCTACAGCTCCAAGATCAGCCCAGCTCCAAATAGAGGAAGTGCATGAGCTAGAGATGGATCCTTCCTTGCCAAGGAGGACTACAGAACCTTTAGAGGAAGATTCAAGGGTGCAGTGGGCTGGGAGCTTTTCTGTGGAGACAACCTGGCAGAGCGAGGATACCGCCAGGATTATCTTAGATCTGAGGGGAGAAATAACCTCACTTAAACACAAATGTTAGCACTTACTGTTCAAGTTAAACTTTTGATAGATAGAGGCACTTCTGATGAACGCGGCCCAGCGCAGACAAGGGACCTACAAAGGAGCCGTCTCACACTTTGACTAGTATAGTCCCTTTAATGACCATTTCCACCTTTCCCCCGACAACTTTGATTGTTAAGAGTAGATCTGACGTAATCCAAAGCAGAGGCTGCACAAAAGAAGGGAGTAGTTGCCAACCGAGCTATCAGGCCCAAAGTTGCGCTATGTCCATCTTTATGACAAATGTACCTAAAATTGTCCTGTATATGAAAAACGAGGGCAAAGATTACTTGATAAATAAATCCATACATTGGATACGCAAGGTGAGGGGGTGCATATCTATTATTAGAGAGAACATTGTATGGGCAGAGAGGATATTCCATCAAATCTCCCTAATCAATTCTATAGAACTATATCTTAGGGATGCAAACCAAGTCCATACCCTCAAAGCACTAGAGGCAAGAACAAGTTCTCCCACCTAAATGGGTATTAGACTAACAAACAATCCCTTTAGCAACTCACAGCAGTTTTCAACCACTAGCCAAGAAATCCCTCTAGTTTCTGATTCACCTTTAGCCACCAATGATTGACTGGCAAGCCAAACCAGTCCACTTTATCCAACAGTCCCTTCTACTAGAAAGGTTGAACACCCATAAACTAAACCGAGGCACTGTATAGATACAACACTACCACCTCCAAAGCCCAGTACTCTGGGGCTGCCTGTTTTTCAACAGCTTATTACCGCTTCCCCTAGAGAGGAGGCTCCAACTCAGCCCGATAATATCGCGGACCAAGTATTGTTGTGTATCATTTTAGGACCCTATTGTAATTTTCCCGATTTATGCCAATACATAGGTATAAATCACCATATCTGTACGTCAAACTCGGCACCTTCAAGGTATAAATATGCCCACACTTGCCCAAGCAAACACATGGTGGTTTGGAGCAGTTCGACTATCTACTTGCCCGACGCGCCCTGCTACAGCAAGTGCCGAAGGAAGTCGACCCTCCAGCAGACGCACTGAGAGAGACGCTGTCTTTACTCCTGCAGAGAAATCCAGCTCCAGTGTTTCCAGGCTACCCTTGTGAGTTGCTGGGAAATCGAGTCCTGAGACTGACCTTCTCCATTCTAAACTAAGGTAGGGAGCTGATTAGACCCTAAGAGAAATCTTGGACAGATTCTTGGCAAAAGAATACTACATTTCTGCTACACCTCACTTACTTCTTCCCACGTACTAAGCTTAGGTTAGGTACACCGGATAAGCGTATTTTAGAAGCACCAGTTGAGTACTTTTAGCCTCTATTATTTATGTATGTTTTTATATATGGTTTAGGAACCATACAATGCTCTTACAATATTATTTTATTCCACTATTTATACCGTATGCATTATATTTTACAACCAGTGTTATGATCGTAGTAGTTCATTTCTTATGCTTGAGAAAGAAGTCTGTTCAATTAAACCTTTTTAATGAAAACGCCTGTCTATCTATTTTTTCTGCACCTCTGGTGAAATGAAGCATGCACGATTGACTAAGTAAAATAGCTATCTAGTGTTTCCACGACTCTGAAGATACGTTTTATCTTGGGGAAGCAAAGTTGTCATGTTTATGCGGTTGTCAGAAACGAATTCCTTCTTGTGAGTTCAAGAAAGTTTCTAGTGACCTCTGAGCTAGCTGGCACTCACAATTAAGTCTAATATGTTCGATAGAGACCTAGTTGACCTCAGTCCTACGTCTAAACTATAGGATATATTATTCCAATGCGCAGAGCCTATTGGGAATATAGGAACTACACTACATGGCGCCCAACATTTGATAAGGCACTAATTTAACACTAGATACTAGAGTAACTCAGTCGTGATTTTCACAGACCCCTTTTTCCCGTAAAAAAATGCAATAGACGTCTGAAGTGGGTAAAAGGAGATATAATATCCGCCATAACTGAGTAGGACGAAAATCCTATGTATTAGTTTTTGGTTTGTTCAACATTGAAGGATACAGTGTTCCAAAATATTGTGCACCTTATCTTTTGTTTCCTTGAAACTTGCTCTGCAAACCTTTGTAAAAAATTACGGAAAGTGAAGAAGAATTGTCTAGAGCTGCAGCAGCAGCACTTGCACAAAACCTAGATAATACAGGTTTTAATGAAGATGACCCGGATGTTATACACATCCCAGCAAATGTACGAAAAATTATAACTTACAAACTCATAAATAATGGAGTATCATCGAGAGGTGGTAAAGTAATATTTGTAATAGAGGCACATGAATATCGACTGACAGATGTATTCTATTCATGGATTCTGTTTCCTGCAGCAAATTCAGTAACACATGAGTTCCACTACTATAAAGTGGAGGAACCTCCAGCAGAATACGTTCCTTTGGAGGATGTTGAAATTCCACTAACTTACCAAGAGCATCAGCTCTGGTTTAAAGGCGCCCTACAACATCAAAATAACATTACCAGGCTCGGTCCACCAAGTAGACCAGAAGCAACATGGCCGGTACTAACCAGCTATACACCACATCCTGACATTGAAAGAATGACAGGTCCAGATCTGTTAGCTCAGCTGAAACAGTTAATTAAAATCCATAGACAGTTGGTTCAATATGTCATGCGGACTTTAACAGTCCAACCGGCTGTAAGAATTCCACAGCACACCTCTCATCAGGGGAACACAAACACAATTACACCACAGACTATACAATCAGTCATTGGTAAGTTGCCCGCAAAACGGGATCAAATTCCATTCTGGTTAGCTAAAAAATTACTCAAAAGAGGCAGTATTTCCCGATAGTATACCTCATGAGAAACACAGGATTTTAACAATCTGCTTACCAATGGGGATTGCTCCACATGTGGAGGAATGCAATACTTGGGGTACAGTCTTTGCTTCAATCTACACAAAAACACATGGTGCTCCGTCTATGGCGGTGATACCAGACGTCCTAAGACAGTTTCAAAATGAATACGGACCAGAACCTGCTTTGAATCTGGGTATGAAATTACTAAAAGATTTCAGACAGGTCTCGGCTATACTATTAGCTAACATTAAAGGTGAAGCAGCATCAGTGGCGATCCGCCAAAAGCTAAAAGAAATAGATGTAACTGAGCAACCATATGAACTTACAAGAATTATTGAAAAATCCTATGAAGAACTAGGAAGAGATAGTTTAGGAGGGAAACCAGTAAAGCCTAAACTAACAGAAAATCCTGAAAAAGTTTTTATAAAAAATAACCTCACTACTCCTAAAAAGTGTGGGGGAACACTAAACGGACACTTCCTAAAGAGAAGTGTTCTCAGTCCATAGGAAGGTCTCCTCAAAAGGAGCCCTCTGAAAAGAGATATATCCTTAGAAATAGGGATAATTTGAGAAAACCTGATAGATAACAAGATACTGATACACGTTCCTCTCGTACCTTTCAGACTTCCTCGCAGAAAATAGAAAGAAGAGGACGGTCAGAACAAAAGGGAGAACGCGTGAAGTCCAAAGACGATCAACATGTTCAGAAAAATAAGAAAACCCAATTCACCAAGAAGAAGGTACAAAGTCTAAAAATCAGACATGCCGAGGATCTTGAGGACACACCTCAAGAACGGGGAGTGGGCCCAGACAATGCTGGACAGCGCAACAGAAGTCACCATAGCTTGTAGGATCCTGAAGGATCATCTGGAGACAGTGGATCTGAACAAATATATTCAGGTTGAAACTACCGAAACCAGGGTTAGTGTACCCCATAAGTTATACGAAGTAGCGCTCGGGATGGAGGGGGACATACCAAGGAAAATAAAAGCACTCTTTTGGGAGAAGCTATCTAAGGGTTATGACATTCTTCTGGCTGAAAAATACTGGCCACCAGAATTTGTCAGGGAGTGGCGAAGAGATCATTATGCCATCCTTCTCTAATCATATTCCTATTCATAAAAAATACATCTAGGCCAGAAAATGGGCTGTGGTCCAGGCTGCAGCATTATATGAACATCATGTAGGATGGGATGAGGACTCTCCTCACCATAAAATCCAGTTAAAAAATCAGCCAACTGCTCAAAGGCAATATCCTGTTAAACAAGATGCTAAAAAACAAGTCAGGGAGATCTTAGATCAACTTGAATACCAAGGGGTGATTGAAACATGCACCTCCTCAATGAACAATCCTTTGTTTCCTGTCTCCAAGTTGAACAATACATATTGTCTAGTTTTGGATTACAGACATTTAAACTCTTGTTGCAAAACTTTTGCAGTACAAAATGCACACAGTGCATCACTGATGAATAACATTGTTCGCAAAAAATATAAAACTATTTCAAACGGTTTCTACTGTCAAAACATTGCACCAGAAAGCAGGTATTTGACCACTTTTTCAATAATGGGGACACCGTAACAATTTTGCCGTCTCCACCAGGGATTCAAGAATAGTTCAGGGTTATTTTCAGCCAGGGTAACAGAGGGGTATATTACCAACAACTAGCGATAATTTTTGTCTCTAACTTGTATAGAGACAAAAATTATCGCCGCACATCGGCGATTTTTATCGCAGATAAACCTTGCTATTAGCAAGGTTTATCGCAAATGCGATAAAAAACGGCCGCAATGCATGAATATCGCTGAAAAGTCAGGATATTCATGCATTATCGAGCAAATGCTCTTAGCCATGTTATCCACCTCCCATTGGATAACATGGTGAAGAACTGCTCAGGGCAGGTGTTAGCTTTTGGAGATATTCGCGCTTAGCGCGAATATCTCCAAAAGTTGGTAATAGGAGATAGCGATGTTAGCGACTGTTTCCAGTCGCTAACATCTTGGCACGCCCACTTTGCATGTCATTAGTGATAAATATCACTGACATGCAAAGCGGGGCCCAAGATGGTCGCTATCTCCTATTAGCTGTCACTAACTGGTGTTAGCGACAGCTTGGTAATAGGGAGATAATTTTATCTCCGCTTTCTTGGCTTTTAAAGCCAAAAAAGCGGAGATAAACCCCTTGATAATATACCCCAGAGTTACTACAAACGTATGATGATGAGGCATTATCCTATGTCGATGACATCTACCTTACAGATGATGATTTGGTCAGGCACTTGACATGGGTGAACATCATAATACTTAGATTCGTCTCTGAAGGGTATTAATTCAATTTTAAGAAATCACGAATTGCCCACCTCAACATCCTATTCTTGGGATACAAGTTATCAAGTGAAGGCAAAAGCCTGGCAGCAAACTTTTCAGAAAAATGTGCGCTGCTCCAACCTCCAAAAACACTGAAAAACTTACAGTCAATTATAGGTTTCCTGAATTTTTGAAGAACTTACATTCTAAATTACGCAGAAAGGGTTAAAACCTCTACGAACTAATCAAACCTGATTTCAAACCTACTAATTGAACTCAAAACACCCAGAAATTTTGCGTTTAGTGCAAACAGACATGTTAGCAACAAAACATTTACAAACACGCGACGATGTATGCAACCTTGTAATCCGAATCATCCCAGGGAGATGTGGATTCACATACCTAACCTTTAATGAAGGTGAAAAGGTACCAATAGCTTACAAATCACACTTGTACACACAAGCTGAAATGAAATTCACCTCAACATAAAAAATTCTGACAGCTGTTCAGACTGCGGTAGCAAAGGAGAGAGCCCACGCACAGGGTAAACGCATTAAAGTCGGTACAATTGTACCTGCCTTAGAGGCAGTTACGAAGGCAAGCATTCCAAATGCAAAAAGCTCTACATCCAAGATGGATAGAATGGGTTAATTCTATTGCTGTTGACCCTTACTTGAAAACACAAAAATGTCTACAATACGAACAAGAATGTCCTCTGCCCATTGAGATTCTGCCTCTAGAACATTACGGATGTATAATATATACAGACTGATCAGCACAGCCCGCAATTGGGGGTAAACAAGCTTATAGTGCTGCGTGCGTGATTGTTAAAGGTCGCTGTCGCGATGGTAAATTCAGACCTATGGTCACAAACATTCAATCACTAGGAGACTGTACAGCTCAGCGAGCCGAACTCCAAGCTTTCAAGATGGCGCTTGAAAATACTGATCGCGAATTCCCCACACTCATAGTGTGCGATTCATATTACTGTGTCCAGTCTTACAATGAATATCTGCAGAACTGGGTTCAAAATGGCTTTAAAGACGCAAAAGGTTGCACAATCAAGCATAAAATGCTTTGGGAACAAGTAGTTCTTTTACAGAAAGAACTACAAAAGACTCACGTGATAAACACACTGAGTCATCAGCGTGATGGCGTTCACGTTGAAGGGAATTCATTGGCTGATGAAGCCGCAAAGGTAGCTGTGCAATAGGCTTCCGTAGCTGCAATCACTGGTTAAAAAACAACAATAGACGGTGAAACCATGCTCACTCTCAGTGCCACGAGCAAAGGCAGCGGAGCTGTGTTACCTCTAAATTATCCACTTGAGTATAAATACATAATTGATGCAAGTTCCTTATGCTAGAATCCCTGGAGTAGGGGATAGGGTCATTCCAAACAGGAACAGGAGAGGTGCTCTCATTTTCTAAGCACATATGGGAGAAGGTCTGATACATCAAGGGATCTCTAAATCTCTACTAGAATTAGAAGAGATGGACTGGTGGCCAGGGATGAAAGCTCACATATACAAATTTGAAATTTATTGCGATGTATTGGACTTGGCCCTTCTGGCAGGTTCACCCCTAATCTTTTTGCTTTTAGTATGTGATCTGTGATAGTGATTTTTGGGTCTCTGCGCACCTTTTCCCTGTGTCCCAGAGTAAAGTGCGTGCGTGTAGTGTGGCTGGCCTGCCCTCCCATAGGAATGCATGGGGAATGTGTGTGTCCATGTTAGTTCCTGATGTGTGGGGAGTGCCGGCCTGAGTTTGGCATGTGCGAACTCGTGAGAGTGAATGCTACGCAATGGTATGTGCAGCGTGTATGTGTCTAGTAGGGAAGTGCCACTTCTAGACATTGATGTGTGTGCGCAGTGAGGGTCTGGAGCGTGATTGGCTGGAGCTGGCTGGCAAGCCTGGCTCCAGGAAGTCTGGATGAGTCTGCCCAGGAGTGAGTGGAGAGATCAGCATGCTGATGTGAGGGAGGGCTGCACCTGGTTCCTGATGGGCCTGGGCTTTCCCCACACATTGCTGGCTCCGCCCCCTGTGGTGCGTCTAACGACCCTAGCCTCCCTAGTGAATGAAATGGGTGGTTGAGCCATCAAGGGTGCTCCAAAACCAGCTGTGACTGGTTTCTCCCCCACCCTGCACCTACAAACAAAGGATTTAGTAGTATAAGAAGGGGCTGTGTCCCCTTACAATTTGTTCTCTGTTCTGTTCCAGGATCCTGCCAGAGGGGGCTGCTGCTGTTGCTGGGGCCAGGAGGACCGCCACTTGGATTGTCTCCCTGCCTGGAGACCCAGTGAGCTGGCTCTGGGCCCAGCCTTGCCCCCCTGCCTGCCTAAAAGGACTTTGCTGAAGCCCTACTTGCTGATAGCGCCTGGGAGCGCTTTATTTGCCTTCTAGCGCTTGAGGGCGCTTTTTCTTGACCTTCGGCGCTGGGAGCGCTTTATTTGCCCTAGCGCTCTGAGCGCTTTATTTTTGCTCTAGCGGCTGCCCACGCCGCATTTGCCCGCTTTACTTGCCCAGTTAGTCCCATGGCAGGTGCCCACCCCGCCAGGGACCTTGCCTCTATTTTTGTGGCCCGGGCCGGTGCCCACCCGGCATTTGCTTTCTCTGTCTCCCCCCACCAGGCCACCGTGCTGCCTGCGACGACCCGGAAGCAGCTAACTGGCCGGCCAATGGTAGCGCGGCCCTGAGAGAAGGAGCGGAAGTCCCGCCCCCGCAGTTCGAGGAGGGAAGAGGAGCCCGCGCCGCCCACAGGAGAAGCCTTCTGAGGCTGCCTGGTTCCCCCAAGAGGCTCCCCCGAGTGAGAGAGAGCCCCGCCCGCCGAAAGAGAGGCCCAGAGCACGGGACCGGCCAGGGGAGCCCCCGCCACAGGTCTAGGTGAGTGGGGGCCCGTGGTGTTGAGTTGCATGAGAGGGAGGGCATCAGGACACATTGCCGGTGTCCGCCCCCCCCCCCCCAGTAGCCCGATCTTCGCCCCTGGGGCATTTTGGTGTCTGTAGAGCCCCCGAGGCTCTTGGGGCCATATTATAATTTTAGAGTCCCCCGAGCGGGACTCCGACGCCTGAGCCCCCATTGTTGAGCGGTCCTGAAGGGCTCAAGGCGCATTGTTGATTCAGAGCCCTGAGAGGCTCGCAGTTACTTACCCCGAGTCCCCCGTGAGGGACTCAAACATTCCGCCCACATTTGTGACGAGCCCCGAGAGGCTCAGGATGGCCAGATCTTTATTTTCGAGCCCCTGAGGCTCCAAGACCCCATTGTTCGGCGAGCCCTGAAAGGCTCTTGGGCCCCAGTTGTTCTTTGAGCCCCGAGAGGCTCTGGGGGCATTTCATTGTTTTAGAGCGCTGAAGCTCTTAAGTGCCAGTCTATATTTGTTTGCGAGTCCTGAGAGGCTCTTGGGGGACACAGGCAGTTGGTTAGAGCCCCGTGGCTCCCACGCTGTGTTTCGCCCCACCATTGTTCTTGAGCCCACAAGGCTCCAACGTTGGCATCATCAGAGTTTACAACTGTCGAGCACTTAGTGGACAGTTGCTACGTTTAGGCTTGTGTTCTTGGTTGCCTGTGCAGCCTACCTGCCATTTGGACTCAGGGCATTTCCGCCCTTGCGAGGCCAGTTGGCCTGGGGACAGTTCTAGTGTTGTGCCTATGTGCGCCTTGCGCAATTTATGGTTTACTTGCTTATGTGATTCCTGCGCAAATGTTCTACCTGCACCTCTGAATGTGTTTTAAGGCCTCATATGCACTGTGTTTCATGTTTCTTTCTCTTTACTAAAAGTGACCTGCTTAGAGGATTGTTTATGTTTCATTACCTTTGCTAAATGTGACTTGCTTAGGTGATTGTTTATGTCCCCATAGGTCCTGATAATAAGTTCCTAGTTCCCTGCGTGATTTTCCTACAGTGGTTAGGGTTGCGTAGGAGGTATTTACCCTTTACCAGTAATTACTGGTTGTGTGCTACATTTACTATTTTGGTGTTACAGTAATTATATGTCTATGTGCTAAGTGTTATACCTACAAGTGCTAATTCTAAAAGTGCATACCCCTGACAGTGGTCCAGGTGGCCCTGTCCTGTACATAATCCCTTGTAAATTCTGCCCGTGCCTGTTGGCACATTGTAAAGTGTGTTTTGTTATCTAATGAGTTTTTATTATAATACAAAGGCTATTTTTGATATAACCTTGTGTGGAGTTTCCTTTGTGGTGGGCCTTGGGTGTTGTTGCTGGGGGTGCGTGCGCAAACACTTAACTCACATCGCCTCCAAGTTTAGCCTTTTATGCTCGCGTCATGTTACCTAGAGGGTGAGCAGGGGTTATCTTGGTGTGTAACTCCCTTGCCCTGACTTAGAAATGGTGATCCCTGACTGACTTTGGCGTAAGCCATGGCCAGCCGGGGGTCCCGTCTCTAACACGATGACTGTTTCAAATACCACAGCTTTGAAGACCACCAGATTCCTGACTACAGTGTAGCCAGCCCAGTATAGACACCACTGTTAGACAGCATAAAGCTATCTACATGCGGACGTCCGAATGGACTGATGCAGTCCCACAAATATTAAGACCAGATTCATTTTTGATGTGGCCTCAGCGCTCGGCTGATGCCCGAACTGTTATAAAATATTTGAGAGTCTTTATTGGCACATACACAATCGGCACGCTACATTCTGACCAGGGTCCTGCTTTTAGCTCTAGGGCTTACAGGGAGGCCATGGCCAGCTTTGGCGTTGCATTGTGGCTTTCGAGTCCATTCTATCCTGAGGGAAATTTGGTTGTGGAGAAAAAAAAACGTGACATAAAGCAATCTATAACAGCAAGGGTATTAGGTTTGGGTGATGGGTGGGTCAAACATCTAATAAATGTTCAACATAGTCTTAATATCCTGCTCAGAAATTCTCTTGGTAGAATCCCTCCATATGAAAACCTTTTTAGTAATATTATTTGGTTGAAGATCTCGATCATCACACTTCAGTGGTGGAACTAAAACCCTTTGCTATCAAAGAGCGTTTGGCTGTTTTATAGGACTGAAATGAAACAAGAAGAAGTCTAAGCAACACCAGCGAAAAGCCAACGACCACTGAAGAAAAAACACCTGTCCCAGCAAGACCTGTCTGGATTCCAAAGATTGGTGATCTGGTCAGGGAGAAAAAAGCGGACAAGAAGGAATTTTGGCCTTCTTACAGAAAACCAGTACCTGGAATAGCAATCCACAGATCGAGAACAGTGCTACTGTAGCCGCTTGCTGGAAAAAAGGAGAACCAGTCTGTGTCAATTGACCTGGTAAAACCACACCATGTGGCCGATAATAAGTAGCAGGCCCAGTGAACTCCCAAGATGTAGCAGACAACCTAATCTTGCTACTATCCAAGAGGTTCAAACTGAAAGACTCATCACCTTTGAAGAATCTGCAGTGAGAAAAGAAGGACTATGCAACAAAGCCATGGAACTCATGCCTCTTAAAACCCAAATAACAGTTCGTCAAGAAACTCCCGTCTACAATGATGTAGCATCTGACTATACAAATGTGTCAAGGGAACAAGCAGCTCCAGCGATTTCAAATAATCTGGATGCGATACCAACAATTGACGGAACTGCCTCTGGCTATTTTATCAACTTTGATAACTTTTCTTAGGATCCTAGTGAACCTGAAACTACGCCAGCAAACAAATCTTTCAAGGAAAAAGTAAAGGAACTTGGTCAAGAGCTTGCAAATATATATCTGGTTTCAACATGGGTTGAACTTTGGATTGTATTAGGTGTACTTTTTCTCCTACTATGGCTCATTCTTGTTTTAAGTTTGGGGAAGCTGATAGATGGAAAATATAGTAAAAAGGATGCAGCAAGTAAGAACATCAACTTGCTCCTGAAGCCACACAAATCATCTCATCGTGAACAACAAGACCTGTCATCAGTGAACATCACAGCCGTTCCTCTACCCGGTGGTATAGGATGGGATAGAACTTATTATGATATTTATGGCCCTGTCGAGTTGCTAAAGATTTCACATCAATTTAAGGTTTCCTTGAGTGATTTTGTTTCACCTAGCACATTTTCTGATGATTGGGACTTTGAGAATGTTAATAGCATGATCACAGACTTAGAAATGTCAGCAAAATTTGCAAAACCTGAATACTTAGAAGGTTCATCAAATTATGAAGAAATTTATTGTTTCAATCATTTTGGTCATCATTACTTGCACAAATCTGCAAACCCTAGAAATGTTTTAACTTATAATCAATGGGAACATTGTCCAACACCTCCAAAAGGTAGTTCTAAAACATTTCTTAGAAAATGTCCATATTTTACAGGTTTTAATGTCACAAACCCAGAAAGTTTGTACTTTAATAATGTTAATAAGACAGGCATGAAAAGTATGTTAACAAATACTAAACAAATTTATTCTGCGTCCTTTTATGTTCAATTGTCCACCTTAGGCTGTGACTTTTGCAAAGACAACATTGAGACAAAAACTGTTTGGGGCACAAAAGACTGGCAGGTACAAGGTTTAGAAGCATTGTTCAGAGCCTGCATCATCCCAGAACAAATGATGTTCTTAAATGAAACTGTCCAACAGACATCTTGTCTTGGCAGATTTAAACAAACCGTCCATACCTACGCCCACACCTGATAGTAATTTAACATCAGATGAGGAGGTAGACGTAAATTATATATGCACAAAACAGAACAAATCCTGGTTGGAAAAAATGGTTAATCTGGCCCACAGACACGAATAACTGTCAAGATAGATTCCTGAACAAGACACAAGGGTTTACAGTAACTCGGCCAGATCCAAGATATATCCAAAGACAACATCCAGGGATAATAACAACTTATAGTGTAGGAAAATTATGCCTTGAATGGCTGCAGAAATCCACACTTCCAGAAATAAAACAACACTTATCTTTGCTTAAGGATGGCGTTGAATTATGAGAATTCTTACTGGGACCTCTTAATCCACGTCATAAAAGTTTCATATACACCGGTATATATGCTGCTTACAATGAAGCATGGAAAGTCACGCAAATGGAAACAGCTGAAAGAATACGAGAAATTAATCGTATTAATTTAGAGAAATCACTCTCTGTAGTTGACAATGGATTAATAACTCTGTCGTCCAGAATGTATTCTTTGGGCAGCATTGTATCCTCTGCCATAGACATAATGGAACAGGACTTGCTAATGTTACAACATGGTCAGTCTCAGTTACGTTCTATAATGCTGTTAGGCTGGACGTTGCAAAACCTTCGTTCTGGCTATGTGCCTTGGTGTCTAATCAACACTACGTCATTGTTTACTGTATTTAACCTTACAGATAAACAAATCTCTTTGGCACAGAGGGGAGCAGACTATGCGGTGCTGAGCATAGAAAAACTGGAGAGATTACCATTGACCGTTTCTGAGAAACCATCAGTTGAATGGATAATACATGGCACCATCATGATACCAGTGACGATTTTCCAGTTTCAATATTGCTTAAAACATATACCAGCAGGCCTGTATGAAAGTTTGGGTAAATAATACATTAAGTTGACCTGGGATTTACCATACACACACAAATGTTGGAGTGGGGGAAAGGAAGTATTTCTTAGTGGTAAAAATTGTGAATACTCACTAAGCTGTACACTATTGTGTCAAGGTATAAATTTACACGGAGCCTGTGAGGGTTCTTCCAATAACCTTTCTTGCCACCTGCAGGGTTCACCCACAGCGGTGATAGATCCAATTTTCAGGCAGCTTTCCAATGGTAGCTACATTATGTTAAAAAATCACAGCTGTAGTGTAATGATGCCAGGAATAAGCTATCTCGTTACTGTGTCAGCCAGGGTCACTTGTTGTATGCAAGTATTGTTTCCTAAAAGTAAGAGAGACAGGGAGTCGCCAATATGGCCTTCACTGAACATCTCTTCTATAGAAATTGATACTTTAAGCAGAATGAAAGCCATTTTTTCACAAAAAACTGTGCAACTGACCTCATCCAGAGAGACGTATGATCTGCAAGTTGCAAGGTCTTCTGCAGAGATACATGCATTATTATCTACAAAATGGCCAATACATTTCGCAGAAATGCTTGGTCGTATCTTAAACATGTCTGATACCAGCGGCATTGTACATGTATTTAAGGCGATTGTTTTGGGACTTTTAGCACCCTTTGAAGCAGTCCTGGGCATTTTTCCTAACTTCGTACACTCTGTGTTTGGCGGCATGCCTCACATTTTGGGACTTGTAGCAGGGATCTTATTTTTATTCCTCCTGCTCTGTTACGGCAAATCTGGTCACTAGCGATACCCAAGTCAGCATGGGAAATGCGCTCCAGGCTATGAGGCATCGTGACAGAATAACACAGATCTTGGCCTGGGTCGTTTGAGAGATCTGAATACCACATGGTTCCTGTCATTCTGACCAATCTGTCAAGATTGCATCTTACCTGTTCTACGATGCCTGCTTTGTGGAGAGGAATAGGTGATAGATGTCTGTCTAACACTACCATCAGTTAGAGAGGATATTGTATGGGCAGAGAGGCTATTGCATCACAACTCCCTAATCAATTCTATAGTCCATAACCTCAAAGCCCTAGAGGCAAGAACATGTTCTCCCACCTAAATGGGTATTAGACTAACAAACAATCCCTTTAGCAACTCACAGCAGTTTACAACCACTAGCCAAGAAATCCCTCTAGTTTCTGATTCACCTTTAGCCACCAATGATTGACTAGCATGCCAAACCAGTCCACTTTACCCAACATTCCCTTCTACTAGAAAGGTTGAACACCATAAACTAAACCGGGGCACTGTATAGATACAACACTACCAACTCCAAAGCCCAGTACTCCGGGGCAGCCTGTTTTTCAACAGCTTATTACCGCTACCCCTAGAGAGGAGGCTCCAACTCGGCCTGATAATATCGCTGACCAAGTATTTTTGTGTATCATTTTAGGACCCTATTGTAATTTTCCCGATATATGCCCTTATATAGGTATAAATCACCATATCCCTATATAGGCATAGAGATCATAACCATATCTAGGCATAGGTCATGCAGCCCAAATACAGCAGGGCTACTTTCACTAGTTCCAAAAATCCACAACGATTTCTTGGAAAAACTCAGCTTCAGCAGCTAGGGACCTCCCCTCGCTTGAATATTGATTTGTCCACCAAGAACTCATAGAGTTTTCAAAGAACTGAGGCTCTTTGATGACGTTATTATGTCCAACTGTACGTCAAACTCGGCATCTTCAAGGTATAAATATGCCCACACTTGCCCAAGCAAACACACTGTGGTCTGGAGCAGTTCGACTATCTACTTGCCCGACGTGCCCTGCTACAGCAAGTGCAGAAGGAATTCGACCCTCCAGCAGAGAGAGAGACGCTGTCTTTTCTCCTGCCGAGAAATCCAGCTCCAGTGTTTCCAGGCTACCCTGCGCGTTGCTGGGAAATCGAGTCCTGAGACTGATCTTCTCCATTCTAAACTAAGGTACGGAGCTGATTAGACCCTAAGAGAAATCTTGGACAGATTCTTGGCAAAAGAATACTACATTTATGCTACACCTCACTTACTTCTTCCCTCGTACTAAGCTTAGGTTAGGTACACCGGGGTAGGTGTATTTTAGAAGCACCAGTTAACTACTTTTAGCCTCTATTATTTATGTATGTATTTATCTATGGTTTAGGAACCATACAATGCTCTATTATTTTATTCTACTATTTACTGTATGCATTATATTTTACAACCAGTGTTACGATTGTAGCAGTTCATTTCTGATGCTTGAGAAAGAAGACTGTTCAATAAAACATTTTTATTGAAAACGCCCGTCTATCTATTTTCCCTGCATCTCTAGTAAAACGAAGCATGCACGATTGACTGAGTGAAATATCTATCTATTGTTTCCACAACTTTGAAGATATGTTTTATCTTGGGGAAAATGTAGTGTAGTTCCTATATTCCCAATAGGCTCTGCGCATTGGAATAATATATTCAGCAGTGTAGACGTAGGACTGTGGTTATCTAGGTCTCTACTGACTATATTAGACTTAAGGTTTGCCAGCTAGCTCAGAGTTCACTAGAAACTTTCTCGAATAAACGAGGAGGAGTTTAACCTCCCTGGATAGACAAGAAGGGATTAGCTTCTGACAACTATAAAACATGACAACTTTGCTCTCCCTGAATAAGAGTGTATCTCTTGAGTTGTGTGAAAACAAAAGACAGCTATTTCACTCAGTCAAATGTGCGTACTTAGTTTCACCAGAATGCAGAGAAAAGAGAGACGGGCGTTTTCAATAAAAGGTGTTATTTATTGAGCAGTCTTCTACCTCATACAAGAGAAATGAATTGCCACGATTGTAATGCTCATGGTAAAGTAAAGTGCGTTCGGTAAAAGGAGGATTAAAAAATAATACTGTAAAAGCATTGATATGGCTTCGTAGCCATATGATACTTTAAAATAGATAAAATAGATACATACATATATACATTGACTAATCGTACTCAACTGGTGCTTCTAACTACGCCTACCCCGGTGTACCTGACCTAAGCCTAATACGTGGGAGGGAGTAGGTAAGTAGCAGTTTAAGTTAAGTTTGATTTGCCAAGAATCTGACTCAAGAATTCTCTGTAAGGGTTTAGTCAGTTCCGTACCTGGGTAATAGAAAGAAGGAGGACTGGTATCTCTCTCTCAGGACTCGATATCCCAGCAACCTGCAAGGGTAGGCTGGAAACGCCGGAGCTGGATTTCTCGGCAGGAGAAAAGACAGCGTCTTTCTCAGCACGTCAAGGAGGAGGGGCAGCGTCCATGGGCTCTCGCATCAGCTGGGCTCTCGGAAGTAGATAGCTGCTCTGCTCCAGAATTACCACCTTGTGTTTGCTTAAGGCAACATTGGTATATTTATACCTGAAAGGTGCCTGGGTTTGACGTAAGGTTGGACATAAGACGTCAATAAAGATGTCACTAAGAACTGGCCGTTCTTTCAGTGCTTTACTGGAGTTCTAGGACGCAATCAAAACAAAGGCAAGGGGGATTTCCCAGGTTGCTGGAGGCTTGGTTTTGTTTAGAGAACTCGGTGTGCTTACTAGGGGGCCGGAGAAGTAGCCTTGCTTAATGTGACAGCATGTGCTATGACTGAATTATGGATATGATTATTATGCCATTGCATGGATATTATTGATTATAACCGGACAAGGGCATAAAATAGGAATATCGATTCAGGTTTCCTAGATAACACACTACACCCACTCCACGAATTAATGTCCATCATTACTAAAACTTAAGCAATAGTAAACATAAAAGGTGCATGTGTATACCAACCCACCCCAAAATACATTTTTGCATTTGAAATGGTGTATGCGAAATACATGAAAATGATTATAGGTACTGTACGCGTTTCAAGCAGTGTAATCATTCATTAAAAATGATGCATATATATATATCGGCATGATTGATTTGAGCAATTTACACATGAAATGGCTCTTAATACAGAAAAAAGGTGCGAGACCATTCCATCACATATAAATACAGTTGCTGTAAATGTGCTAGACGTGATATATTGTCTTTAGAGGTCCTAAAATAGAAGCTCTGTTCCCTAAGAATAGTTCTACTTCAAGCAGAGTACATGTGCCAAAAAAAAGGTAAATAGTTTGGAATTGGGATAAAATAATTTCGCTTTCAGGGGACAGAGAAAAAATATATATAGTTCCAAATATGTTCAGTAGCTTTTGTTTATCAAAGCCGAAGGCCGAATTCATAGTTCATGGAACGCTGTGTACTAGTTTGCTTAAAAGTTATTCTTTTTGTTCGGGGGAAAACATCATTTCAGACAGACTTTCAAAAAAGCAGTTTACCGCTTCAGGTGAAAGTTCGACTAAGTAGGAAAATGCCGCAACCGCGCAGTCATGAGCATGATTGCTATCATCGATGACAGGATCAGCAGTGCTCACAGAAGGTCGTACCTGGGTGATGTTGCTCTCATCTCGTACTTCACTACCCTTTAATCGCAGTGGTGAAGTCTCAACGAATGCCGTCATCAGGATGGGCAACCGCTGGGAACGACACGATGCATGAGCCGTTACAGGACTTAGCAAAGTATCTGTATCCAATGGTACTTCTGATTGTAGTGTAAGACAGAAGTCCAACACGCATTCTTCTCCGCATAGCATACATCGTAGCACAGGTAAGACACAGATCTGCCAGATGGGTCTGAATGAAAGAAACCAGGTCATATTCAGATCTCTTAGCCGGGCTAATCCAAGGACTTTAGTTATGCAGTCCCGATAGCGTATAGCTAGGATCGTTTCTTCCATTGTTGCTGGAGTCTTGTCTGCGTTTTGGCTTGCCATAACGAAGCAGGAGAATCAAAAATAAAATGCCTGTTACGAGTCCCAACAGGAGTGGTAGGCCACCAAAGACAGAATGGACAAAATTAGGAAAAATGCCCAGAACTGTTGTGAAGGGTGTTAACAGTCCCGAAAAAATTGTCTTAAATATATGTGGGATACCGCCAGTATCTGACATATTTAGGATTTGGCTTAACATTTCTGCGAAATGTAGGGGGCAATTTGCTGATAAAAGGCTATGTATCTCTGCCGTTGTCCTTGCGACTTGCAGATCATACGTTTCTTTTGATGACGTCAAGGGCACAGTTGTCTGCAAAAGGACAGACTTCATTCTGCTTAAAGTATCAATTCGAATAGAAGAGATATTCAAAAATGGCCAAATGTTTTCCTCCCTGTCTGGAGTGCTGTTTGGAAACAATACTTGCATACAGCAAGTGACCATGGAACTAACGCTAACTAGATAAGCTTTCCTGGCACCATGCCACAACATCTGTGGTCCACTATTAGAATGTAGCTCCCGTTAGAAAGCCGTCTAAAGAATGGCTCTATTCGAGTTGCAGGTGTGCCATGCTGGTGAAATGAAAGGTTATTTGAAGTCCCCTCACAGACCCCATGCAGGTTAATACCTTGACACAGAAGTTGGAGTTCTGGACTTTTTGGTTCCGTCCAGAGGTGTCAGGGAAAACACCCGAAGACCCCGGAGTTCAACCTGTCTCGGTGCACAAACAAACAGAAACACGGGCTTCTCGATGGTGGCGTCAAAGACCAAAGGTTTATTACTGCAGGGACACAGAAGTCACAGAAACTACACATGGGCAGTATCTAGGAGCCTGTTCCATTTGTACAAAGAGGGTTGTTCCTTATATACTAAATATTCTGCTCGGGGCAAATTCTTTACATGTTACCACAGTTCTAAACATTCGTGTCTTAAACAATAAATATTTGGCGTTGCACAGGAATCGTCAACAGTATCTGATGTCAAAACATTACGAATGAGGGGTTCCCACTATTCCATCATAATCCCATGTCAATTTCTCATTCAAGACCCGGACCGCCTCATCGTAAATTTCGTTACCTCCCCCTAATAAAGGCCCAGAAGAAAAGGAGCAGAGCCAGGTGCAGAAGATAGAAAGACAGGATAAGAGATGTTTGTGGGTCGTAAATGGGCACGGTTACCAGTTTCGGCCGCCTAATCATGATCAGGCCAACGAACACAAGAACCAGTATAGCAGGACTGGCCTCAGGCTGGGGAGGCAGTTCTTGCCGAGTCATGCTGCTAGAGCGTTGCTGGCCTAAGGTGCACGTGTCACTAGCAAGGTGAATCGCCGGTTAAAGCCTACGTGTCCTTTAATGAAAAGAGGTCATTGCGTGTCCATTGACTATGTGAGGGCAAGGAATACAAAATGGCTTCCGTGTTCTAAGATGGATGCCATGGGTAGAACAGAAATGTGTTTGTAACTGGAGTGCTCTTGCTCGTAGCATAGCGAAAACACCAGGATATACTAAAT
This sequence comes from Lissotriton helveticus, assembly GCF_964261635.1. NCBI lineage: Eukaryota > Metazoa > Chordata > Amphibia > Caudata > Salamandridae > Lissotriton > Lissotriton helveticus. The sequence continues at coordinate 1,530,012 of NW_027611659.1, read as the reverse complement.
GGATCATTTGCGGTTCACTGATACCAAAATTATGTATTTACGACAATGTTACAAACACGAGTAAAATCGTCACGGAACCTCAGACCCTCCTTTTGCCCTTACATAGGCAATTACTCAGTCTATGTCAGAGTCAGAGTCTAATTCTATGCTCATTAGGTCAGTGACATGTTGTTGCATCATCATCCTGTCTCGTGCCTTTTCTCCTAATGCAGGTGGTTTTCTGAAACAGGTTGCAGCACAGAGACTACACAAAGCGGGACCACATTGGATAATAAGGCAGCACGAGAACAGAAATACTAGGATGACACCAATGACCATCAGAACCTTCCATCCCCACGCTGATACCAGAGTCCAAAACCACTCCATGAAGGACCAGTTTCCCTTATCTACGTGTATAGAGTCGGAAATCTTGTGTAGCTTAGAGATCGCTTCATAGACTGTTGGAGCATTATTTGGAATAAAGACACAGCAGCTCGATTGGATCATTCTGCATACCCCACCTCGATCTGCAAGTATTACGTCTAGAACCATTCGGTTCTGCAACGTCATGAGACGATCCGCCTGAAGCTCAGCTGTTAAGTTACTAAGGGCACCAGCAGTTTCTGTAATAGTAGATTCAACTACCCGTGTTAGTTGACGTAGATTTCTACTATTGGCCATAGGCCCCCAAAACGGAAGGAAACCTTTGAAGAAGTCTCCAGCTTCCTGACCAGCGGTATCTTCCTTGCTGAAGACACCTCTTGCTACTCTGGTCTTGTGATAATCTGAAGAAGCAGTGTATGTCGGAGGTAACAATCGAGCAATATAACATGAACCTGAAAAGTCAGCAGGCAGCCATGTATATGCTCTGTCCTGACAGATGAAGTAAGTACCCCTAGCAGTAAGGAAGGCAGGGGAGGAGTTAGACGGAAATACATAAGTCTCAACGCACTCACTCCTCCCTAGCTGAGCTCTCAGATTTCTCCCATTTCCTTGTAAACAGACCTGACCTCGGTGAGGCACGACCCAAACTGAAGTGGAGCTTTTACGCTTGCTTTCTCCCAAACTAAGGCGATACTCGGTAGAGTTCCAACTCAAATACACCCGTAATTCATCTCTAGGGTAAGATGGAGTATTATTGACGTCTTTAATCATGTCAATAATTCCCTGGACTAAAGCTTTGTTGGCTGAGTTGTATTTAGTGGACCGTGGTGGACGCGGAGGATAGGTCTCAAGGGCATATGAAAAAATGGTCTGAAAGGCCTGAAATGATCCATTGTAGCTAAAAGGCAAGACTAGATAGGGAATGCCTTTATCCATAGTGTGAGGTATCAAGCCACACACCCAGCAGTCTGTAGTATTAACTACCAGTTGGTGTTGATGCAAGAGCTGTACAAATGTATTGTTAATAAATTCTGAGCGTCGAGCTTGTTCGTGTTCAGGAAATGAGTGAAAAGAATGCATAGAAGAAACCGTAGAAGTAGTAGGATCAAGGGGAGGTACTGTAGTTACTGGCATAAAAATCAAATGTACACCAAAGACGATTCCACCCACCAACGTTATCAAAACAATTAAAAATGTAACTGCACATTGCATTAGAAAGCATTTGCTGTGAAGTATTCTGTACAGTCTATTTCTGCGAACATAAATTACATTTTCTCGTTGCAGCTCAGGAAGCTCCATCTTCTACAATCCGCTCGTGACCACTGATGATGTGTACGTAGATGAAAATGCCTCTATCAGCCCTGGGAGTTCCCAGAACTAACAGAAAGATCGACCTTGTGTCTGACCCCCGCAGATTCAACTAGGCACACAGCCACGACCCTACGGCTACCCAGACGGCAAGGCAATTTTAAAACAAAAAGAAACAATACAAAGTATTAGCAAACTTCCTGGCTGGAGGCAATGTATAGGAAATTCAAATCTGAAAATAGGCAGTTTCCTGCTTTATTTGTCCATATTGCGAGGTCGCAAGTTGTATCTCAGTTTTGCAGGAGCTGTCTGGTCTGGAAACAATGTATTTTCAGCCGACGTTGCAATGTTCACGTTCGCAGATGGCAAATGTTCAGGGTTCAAAAGAGCAGTTTCAGGAGGAGAGTCAGAGTTTGATGTATCAGTGATCAGTTCTGCATCACTGAAAGGGATGAACCTGGGTGTTTGTTCTGCTTCAGAGGCACTGATTCCTTTCTTTACCCAGTTGTCGTAAGGAAGTGGTAGAGGCACACGTTTGACATGTGTCGTATGGATCCAGTTCTTCCTTCCGGCCACACGAATAGCAGTTCTCGTTGCTAGTAAGACTTGGAAGGGGCCAATGAATCTGGGCTGAAGATTTTTCGTTCTTGCAAAATTTCTAATGACCACCTGGTCACCTGGTTTCAGCTGATGGCCTGGACTCTCCGGTGGCTTTGGCAATGCATCGAAAACCTGTTGGTGAATAAGACTCAATTTAGCAGTCAAGTCGAAAAGGTAATCAATTAACATTGGGTATTCCAGCTGCTTGAATTCTTTTGGTCTAGGTACCCCCCAAACATTTGCAGGACGACCAAAAACTATTTCATAAGGACTAAGCCCTACTCTAGAATGTACAGTTGCTCTTGTTGATCTGAATGTGACTAGCTAACAGTGTCAGTTCATAACCTGATAATCTAGCACTGGTAAGGTGCTGCGTCTTGGTTCGGTTCATGAGTGTATCCACAGCATGAGGAACCATAACCACTAGCATGTTGTTCATTACTAAACCAGCAGATTGTCGAATGGAAGCTGCAGCTGCGGCTGTAGCTCTCAAGCAACTAGGCAATGCTCTGGCTACCGGATCTAACGTTGATGAAAAATACGCACAAGGGCGTTGTTTATCACCAAATTTCTGCGTCAAAACACTCAATGCACAACCTTCTCTCTCGTGGACATAGAGCGTGAATGGCTTACTGTAGTCGGGTGTACCCAATACAGGTGCTGAACACAGTGTATTTCGTAACTCAGAAAAACTCTGCTGACATTCTGCAGACCATGGTACCGGACTCGGAACACCTTTCCCAGTCAAGGCTACCAATGGTTTTGCCAAAAGAGAAAAATTTGGGATCCATTGCCTACAATATGAGGTAATACCTAAAAAGGCACGTACTTCTCTCTGCGTGCTAGGAACATTCATCTGTGTATTTGCGCAGTCGTAGAGACAGCCCACGCACTTTCAGAATTCTTTAATTTACCACTAAGTTCTGGCAACAGATTGTGCACAAATTTATCAACAAATAATCTCTGGCCTCCTTCTGTGCTCATATCCTGACCACTATGATCCACGAAAGTCTCCTCGAATCTTGTGAAAAAGTCGGAGACGCTTTCGTCTTTCTTCTGTTTGCACGCGGACAATTTGTCCCAGTTAACGCGCAATGCTGGCATCAAGGTTTTCATTAAATCGATTATCCTACCAGGCAAATTAGCAATTAAGGGTTCAGGTTTAGAACCACCTATTTGTTGACCATCCGCTGCAATTATAGCTGCCCAATCACCACCTAGGGCAACTGGATGATTCTCTTTACGAATTTTAGCCCAAATTGGTTGCGGTACTACATTACCAAATAGCAGATCTATGTCAGCAAGATTCAATACACAAGCGTCAACTGTTTGAGCCAACTCTTTGTAGTACCCTGCAGGATTTTTACGCGGATCTGGCAAGGCCTGTTTCACTGCTAATACTTCAGCTCGCTTCCATGGAATATGTATCCATACTCTCTGGAATTGGGCCGGAGCGGCTGCAATACCAAGGTTTGCATTAGCTTGCACAGCTTCACGCCAAATTGGTGGAACCTCTCTCATTGGGTATTGACGATTTTGTTTCGTACTGCGTTTCTCTAACTCTCTCGGTGAACGAAGGGATGAGTCGGTCCTATAACTTAGAACCAGTTCCATCGCTTCTTTTATATTTTGACCAACTATCATACCTGCAGCAAACTCTTTCTGAACATTAATTAATTCTCCTAGATTTGATTCAGGGTCATCCTCTTCCAATTCCTCACGTAGAAGGAAACACATTTCATCGAACACATATCGTTGTGTCGGTTCATTCCATTGCATAAATGTATCTAATACATCTTGTACATTATATCTTCCAACTTTTGAAACCCATCTAAGAGCAGTCGAATCTAATATTCCTCGCTCTTCAGTACTGGGAAGCTGACTACGCCTCTGCACAGAGTCAGAGGTAGGAGTCTTAATCAGAGTTTTATAGAAGGGAGATAGAATATTAGAGACAGAATCAGTGATTCTCCGACGAACAGAAAGTGGAGTCATAATATTAGCAGAGGCAGTAAATAGAGTAGCAGTTGGAACAGATAGATTAGGAACAGTAGGAGTAGCAGGCAAAATAGCTTGTGAACTAGCAGGTGTGAGCGACACAGGCATAGGTAAAGAAGCCGGCAACCCTGGAAGAGGGGTTGTCGAAGGAACATTAATATTGACCACAGGAGGTACAGGAACTTGATTCAGGGGAGCGGGAACAGGGACACCAGGTTGTCCAGCAACCGGTAATTGAACATTCGGTATAGGTGGAGCCGTAGCACCCTGTGCATACGGTGGGGGTGATCGTAACAAGTAAGACAACAGGGGATCCTTTTCAGGGTCCTCTACTATCTTAGCTGTACTCGATGGCAAAGCAGGATAGCACTTGTCTATCGCTAAATTACGCTCTCTATTGGCCACCTCCATCGCTTTCTCAGACTCGTTGAGTTGCAGCTGCTTAGCAGACTGTTCTAAAGTCAACTCTTGCTCTTTCTGTTCTTTCTTCAACTTTTTAATTTCTCTCTGTTTAGATTCTTTTCGCCAATAACGAAAAGAATCAAACATTGCCGGCCGGGCTTTCTTCTTAAACAACCTTCTTTCTAGATTATCGAGAACTTCAGGTTCAAAACTACCATGTAGTGGCCAACTAAGGACACCATCTTTCTCTGTATAGTGGATCCATACCTCGTTATAAGAGATAGGGCCCACACCAAATTTGCAATATAGATCATAAAGGGGAGTTCCAATCGGAGGAACCAAACACGAGTCCTCCAACTGGGAATCACTGTTGCAACTGAAACAAGACAACATACAATTTTTCCGACTTACCATTTTATAATCCGGAACACAAAACAAACGAGACACAAACAGAAAAAATGCGCACTCGAACCAAAAACTTAGGCCTACCAGAACTGATAAATGTATCGATACCTGAACTGAACAGAATGATTATCGTAACCAGAATAAACAGTGATAATCTTACAGAACTGAACTGAACTGAGAACTAAAAGGATTATCCAAACAGGAGCAACCCTCACAAAATACTTAACTGAGGCACTGAAGACGTCACCAAGGAGAAACCCGTCACGTCTCGCTGTACTAAGGACTGCACCTCGGGTCCAAGACAGGGCGACGGTCAAGGCAACGGACCACTGCAGCCGTCTGAACGGGAACCCTCGCGGAAGAGAACGTCGGGGCCACTTTTGCGATATGCCGGGATCGATGAAGTGGGGCGCCTCCCTCTGAAATCTTCACACGAAGCTCCTCGAACTCTTCAGGCTTTTGGACCGGTACCGAATGACGTCGCCCCACGTTGGGCGCCAATTGGAGTTCTGGACTTTTTGGTTCCGTCCAGAGGTGTCAGGGAAAACACCCGAAGACCCCGGAGTTCAACCTGTCTCAGTGCACAAACAAACAGAAACACGGGCTTCTCGATGGTGGCGTCAAAGACCAAAGGTTTATTACTGCAGGGACACAGAAGTCACAGAAACTACACATGGGCAGTATCTAGGAGCCTGTTCCATTTGTACAAAGAGGGTTGTTCCTTATATACTAAATATTCTGCTCGGGGCAAATTCTTTACATGTTACCACAGTTCTAAACATTCGTGTCTTAAACAATAAATATTTGGCGTTGCACAGGAATCGTCAACAGTATCTGATGTCAAAACATTACGAATGAGGGGTTCCCACTATTCCATCATAATCCCATGTCAATTTCTCATTCAAGACCCGGACCGCCTCATCGTAAATTTCGTTACCTCCCCCTAATAAAGGCCCAGAAGGAAAGGAGCAGAGCCAGGTGCAGAAGATAGAAAGACAGGATAAGAGATGTTTGTGGGTCGTAAATGGGCACGGTTACCAGTTTCGGCCGCCTAATCATGATCAGGCCAACGAACACAAGAACCAGTATAGCAGGACTGGCCTCAGGCTGGGGAGGCAGTTCTTGCCGAGTCATGCTGCTACAGCGTTGCTGGCCTAAGGTGCACGTGTCACTAGCAAGGTGAATCGCCGGTTAAAGCCTACGTGTCCTTTAATGAAAAGAGGTCATTGCGTGTCCATTGACTATGTGAGGGCAAGGAATACAAAATGGCTTCCGTGTTCTAAGATGGATGCCATGGGTAGAACAGAAATGTGTTTGTAACTGGAGTGCTCTTGCTCGTAGCATAGCGAAAACACCAGGATATACTAAATGGATCATTTGCGGTTCACTGATACCAAAATTATGTATTTACGACAATGTTACAAACACGAGTAAAATCGTCACGGAACCTCAAAGTATACCTCTTAGTGATCTTTTACTATTATTACCACTAAGAAATACTTTCTGTTCCTTTTCACTATAACATGTGTGTGTGTAAGGTAATTTCCATGATGACTTAATGTACCCTTTACCCAACCTTTCATACTGGCCTGCTGGTATATATTCTTGACAGAATTTAAATTTGAAAGTTGTTATCGGAATAGTTATTATTCCGTGTATTATCCATTCAATGACAGGTCGTTCTGACATTGTCAATGGTAATCTCTCAAGTTTTTCAATGCTCAGAATTGTATATTCCGCTCCTTTCTGTGCCAAGCTGATTTGTGTATAAGTAAGGTTAAAGATAGAGAATATTGACGTTGTGTTGATTAAACGCCAAGGCACGTAGCCTGAACGCAGATTTTGTAACGTCCAGCCAAGCTGTACAATAGAACGTAATTGGGACTGACCGTGTTGTAACATTAGTAAGTCCTGCTCTATTATATCTATAGCAGATGATACAATACTGTCCAGTGAATATATTCTGGAAGACAGAGTCACTAACTCATTGTCCACAACAGTAAGTGATTTTTTCAAATGAATACGGTCAATTTCCCGTATTTTCTCTGCTGTTTCAATTTGCATTTCTTTCCACGCTTCGTTGTAAGCTGCATATATACCGGCCGCTATGAAATGTTTTTGACGCTGTTTGCGTGGTCCCATTATGAAATCACGCAAGTCAGCACCATCTTTAAATAAAGTCAAGTGTTGCTTAATTTCTGCCAGTGTGGATTTCTGTAGCCATTCGAGGCAGAGTTTTCCTACACTGTATGTTGTAACTATACCTGGATGTTGTCTCTGGGAGTATCTAGGGTCTGGCCTGGTCAATTTGAACCCCTGTAGTTTGTTCAGGAATCTATCTTGACAGTTATTTGTATCTGTGGGCCAGATCAACCATTTTTTCCAATCAGGATGTGTTCTGTTTTGGTTAAAAATATGGGATACGTCTATCTCGACATCTGTAGAGCTATTACTGTCAGGTGTTGGCTTTGGAATAGACGGTTTATTTAAGTCTTTAATTTTGGCTAGGCCAAGACAGGTTGTCTGTTGAATGGTATCATTCAAGAATATAATTTGTTCTGGGATCATGCAGGCTCTAAATAATGATTTTATACCTTGGACCTGCCAATCTTTGGTACCCCAGATGGTTTTTGCTTCAATATTGTTTTTCCAAAAATCAAAACCAAATGTAGTCATTTTTTCATAAAATGCTTGTGAATAGACTAATTTAGTGTTTGTCAGCATTGTTTTCATTCCTATCTTATTTAACATTTTGAAATAAAAGTTTTCTATTTCACTTGTGTTAAACACTGAGAAGTATGGGAATTTCTCATAAAATTTTTTGAACTGCCTTTTGGTGGAGTTGCACAATATTCCCATTGATTAAAATTTAAAACATTTCTAGGTTGAGCAGATTTATGCAAATAGTGATGAGCAAAGTGGTTGTAGCAGTACAATTCGTCATAATTAGATGAACCCTGCAAGTAATCATGTTCTGTAAATTTTTCTGACATTACTAAATCTGACATCATATCATTAATACTTTCAAAGTCCCAATCATCAGAGAATGTGCTCGGTTTTACAAAGTCACTCAATGAAATCTTGAACTGGTGTGGATACTTCAAGAGCTCGACCGGGCCATAAATATCGTAATCTGTTTTGTGTCAAGCTACCCCACCGGGTATTGGATTGGCTGTGACATTCACGGATGATAGTTCTCTTTTCTCAATGTGAGATGACTTGTGTGGTTTTAGGACCAAGTTGATGTTCTGACTTGCTGTGTCCATTGTACTCTATTTTCCCTCAATTAATTTTCCCAAACAAAGTACCATGATGAGCCAAAGCAGGCGGAAAAGTACACCTAACACAATCCAAAATTTAATCCATGGAGAAATCAGATAGGTTTCTTTGAGTTGAAGAAAGAGTTCTGTTACTTTGTTTTTAAAAGATTTGGTTGTTGCCTGTTCTTCAGGTTCGCTCGGATCCTCAGAAAAGTCATCGAAGTTGATGAAGTAGCCAGATGCAGTTCTGTCAATTGTTGGAATTGCTTCCGGTTTTTTATTTGCTTTTGGAATTTTCTTTGTTTCATTAGCATAGTCTGTGGCTACATCGTTGTAGACAGGTGTTTCTTGACGAACTGTTTCAATTTGGGTTTCAAGAGGCACAAGTTCCATGGCATTATTGCATAGTCCTTTTTTATTCACTGCAGGTTTATCAAAAGTGATTAGTCTCTCAGTTTGAACCTCTTGTATTGTAGCAAACTTTGGTATTCTGCTATTTCTTGGGAGTCCACTGGGCCCACTACTTATTATTGGCCCCTGATTGTGGTTTTACCAGGTCGATGGATACAACTAGGTTCTCCTTTTTACCAGCAAGGGGCGGTAGTACAACTGATCTTGTTCTGTTGACAGCTAAGACAGGTACTGTTTTTGTGTAAGAAGGCCCAAATTCCTTCTTCACCGTGATCTTCTCTCTGACCAGATCCCCAATTTTTGGAATCCAGACAGGCCTTGCTGGGGCAGGTGGTTTCTCTTCAGTAGCTGTTGACTGCTGTTTTAGCTTTATGTTGTTCAGGCCTTTTCTTGTTTCATTTAAGTCCTGTAAAATAGCCAAACGATCTTTCATATCAAAGCATTTTTCTTCTACCACTGAAGTCTGACTATCGAGGTCCTGAATATGCATTCTAGTCCCGAACAATAGTTCATACGGACTGAAACCTTTTAGAGAATTTCTTGGCAGATTATTAAGACTACGTTGGACACTTGTTAAATGTTTGACCCACCCATCACCCGTACCTAATACCCTCGCCGTTATAGAGTGCTTTATGTCTCGTTTTTTTCTTTGCACAATCTCGTTTCCCTCAGGAAGGAAGTGACAAGAGTACCGCAATGCAATGCCCATGCTGGTCATGGCCTCCTTATAAGCTCGAGAGCTAAAAGCAGGACTCTGGTCAGAATGTAGCATGCCAATTGCGTATGTGCCGATATAGACTCGCAAATCTTTTATAACAGTTCTGGTGTCAGCCGAGCGCTGGTGTCTACATTTTAAGTGAATCTAGTCTTAAATAATATACATTGGGACGCATGTTTCCTGTTTAATCATGCGTATAGGTCGCCTTATGCTTTCTATTAGGTTTTCTGGCACTACTTCGGTCGGTTCGCCACTGCGACCTCTGTTGCAGTTTTCACAATTTTTTGCAAATTTGTGATTATCCACGCTCATTCCCGGCCACCAGTATTCTGATTGTAATTCTGTCAGAGATTCTTTGATCATCTGATGCCTTAGACCTAATCCCATGTGTGCTTCTTGTATTAAGAAGATTGTCCTGTTCGTGTTTGGAATCACTCGATCCCCCACTCCAGGGATTCGAGCAAAAGGAACGGAGTTTGCATCGATTATGTATGTATAATTGAGTGGATAGTTCACGGGTAGCGCTGCACAGTCGCCTTTTGAAAACGTTTTTACCGCCAGCATGGTTTCCCCGTCTATGTATTTTTCTGAACGCTATTTTGTGGCTACGGAAGCCGGATTAGTTGCTTCCGCAGTGGCTGTCTCAGCCAATGAATTCCCTGCAGCGTGAACGCCATCACGCTGATGACTCAGTGTATGTATCACGTGAGTCTTTTGTAGTTCTTTCTGTAAAAGAACTACTTGTTCCCAAAGCGATTTTTGCTTGATTGTGGCACCTGTGTCATCTTTGTAACCGTTTTGAACCCATTTCTGCAAGTCATTATAGTATGATTTGACGCAGGAATGCGAATCGCACACTATTAGTGTCGGGAATTCGCGATCGGCAATGTCGAGCGCCATTTTTAAAGCTATTAATTCAGTTTGTTGACCTAAATTGTCTTTTACAGATTGTGATATTGTTACCAGTGGCATCAATTTACCTCCGCGCCATCGGCATTTAACAACCTCGCACGTAGCGTTATAAGCTTGTTTTCCCCAAACTGAGGGTTGTGCATATCCGTCTGTATATATTACACAGGCGTACTGTTGTAGAAGCAGAATGTCGTTAGGCAGAGGATATTCTTTTTCATATGTTAGAAATTTCAATTTTTTCATTTCCGGATCAAAATAGTATTTCACTTTTTCTGTAGCAAGAGAATTTTCCCATTGTATCCATTTTGGATCTAATGCCACGGTAGTTAAATTACATGGGCTTGTTAATGCCTCGAAGGCTGATTCTGCTGTTAAAACAGTGATCCGTCTGCCTTGGGCTTGGGCTCTTTCTTTTGCTACAGCTGTTTGAACCGCATTTACAACATTTTTCGCAAGACTGAATGATTTTTCAGCTTGTGAGTACAAGTGTGATTTGTATGCTATTCGTACCTTTTCCCCTTCATTAGAGGTCAGGTACGTGAATCCGCATCTTCCTGGGATGACTCGGATTACAAGGTTGCGTGTATTATCGCGAGTTTGCAATTTTGTTTTTGCTAACATGTCTGTTTGCAATGATCTCAAAATTTCTGTGTGTTTTGGAGTCCAATTGATTGGTTTAAAATCAGGTTTTATTAATTAATTCATAGAGAGGTTTAACCCTCTCTGCATAATTTAGAATGTAAGTTCTTCCGAAATTCAGGAAACCTAGTATTGATTGAAAGTTCCTCAGCGTTTTTGGTGCTTGGAGACTGTTAGATGGGCAATTTGTGACTTTTTAAAGTTGAATTTGTAACCCTCTGCCGCAAACCCAAGTATTATGGTGTTTACTCTTTTCAAGTGAGTATCCAAGTCATCATCTGTTAGATAGATGTCATCGACATAAGATAATGCCTCATCATCATACATTTGTAGTAACTCTGTTACTCTTGCTGAGAATAATCCTGGGCTATTCTTGAACCCTTGTGGGAGTCGACAACATTTTTTCTGCAAGCCCATTATTGAGAAAGCGGTCAAATACCTGCTTTCAGGTGCAATGTTTTGACAAAAGAATCCATTAGAGATGTCTAATGTTGTTTTGTATTTTTTGCGCACAATGTTATTCATTAGTGCTGCACTGTGTGAGTTTTGTACTGCACAAGTTTTGCAACATGAGTTAAGGTGTCTGTAGTCCAAAAGTAGACGATATGAATCGTCTGGCTTGGAGACAGGAAACAAAGGATTGTTCATTTGTGAGGTGCATGTTTCAATCACCCCCTGGTATTCAAGTTGATCTAAGATCTCCCTGAGCTGTTTTTTAGCTTCTTGCTTAATTGGGTACTGCCTTTGTGCAGTTGGTTGACATTTTAATTGGATTTTGTGAGGAGGAGAGTCCTCATCCCATCCTACATGATTTTTATATAATGCAGGAGCTTGGGCTACTGCCCACTTTCTTGCAAGTGTATATTTTTTATGAATTGGAATGTGATTTGAGAAGGCAGGCATAATCATTTCTTCGCCATGAGGGCACTCCCTGACAAACTCTGGTGGCCAGTCTTTTTCAGCTAAAAGGATGTCATAGCCTTTGGAAAGGTTATCCCAAAATAGACCCCTTATTTTCCTAGTCTTATCTCCCTCTATACGTAATGTTATCTCGTATATTTTATGAGGTTTGCTAACTCTGCTGTCTGCAGTTTCCACTTGAATGTATTCATTCGTGTCCACTGTCTCCAGATGATTCATCAGGATCTTGCGAGCTATGGTCACGTCTGCTGCGCTGTCTAGCGCTGTCTGGGCCCACTCTCCGTTTTTCAGCTGTGTCCTCAGTATCCTCGGCATGTTTGACTATTTTAATGCTGGCTACCTTCTTTCTTGGAAATTTTAATTTTTTACTTTGATGAGCAGATTCCTTGTCTTTGGATTTGACGTGCTCTTCCCTTTGTTCTGACCGTCCTCTTCTTTCCGATTTCTGCGAGGAAGTCTGAAAAGATCGAGAGGGACGTGTATCAATATCTTGATATCTATCAGGTTTTTTTAGATTATCCCTATTTCTAAGGTTGTATCTTTTCTCAGAGGGCTCCCTCTGGGGAGACTTGTGTCCTTGGTCCGGAGATCTTTCTCTCCGCCGAGGAGACCTTCCTCTGGACTGGAATCTTTTTTCTTTGGGAGTGGATTGTTTATTTCCATCCCAGCTCTTTTTTGGAGTGTTTAGATTATTTTTAATAAATATCTTTTCAGGATTTTCAGTTAGTTGGGGTTTCATGGGTTTCCCACCCAAACTATCTCTTCTTAGTTCTTCATAGGATTTTTCTTTGAATCTGGCAGGTTCAAATGGTTGTTCTGCTATATCTGTTTCTTTCAATTTCTGGCGGATCGCTACAGATGCTGCTTCCCCTTTTATGTTGGCTAATAATATAGCCGCGACCTGCTTGAAGTCTTTTAGTAATTTCATACCCAGAGTTAAAGCAGGTTCTGGACCGTATTGATTTTGAATCTGTCTTAGCACATCGGGTATTACCGCCATGGACGGAACACCATGTGTTTTTGTGTAAATTGAAGCAAAGACTGTGCCCCAAGTGTCACAGTCCTCCACATGTGGTGCAATCCCCATTGGAAGGCAGATAGTCAGAATTCTGTGTTTCTCAGTAGGGGTAGTATCCGGAAATACTGCCTCTATTTGAGTGATTTTTTGTGCTAACCAGAATTGAATTTGTTCCCGTTTTATGGGTACTTTACCCAGACCTCATTGTATGTTCTGTGGTGTAATTTTGTTTGTGTTCCCCTGATGAGGGGTCAGCTGTGGAATGTTAACAGTTGGTTGGACTGTTGAAGTCCGCATTACATATTGGACTAATTGTCTATGTATTTTAACTATTATTTTTAGCTGGACTAAAAGTTCTGGTACAGACATTTTTTCAATGTCTGGATGTGGTGTGTAGCTGGCTAGAACCGGCCACGTTGCTCCTGGTCTACCTAGTGGACCGAGCTCTGGTGATGTGATTATTATGTTTTAGGGCGCCTTTAAACCAGAGCAGGTGCTCTTGGTATTTTAATGGGATTTCCACCTCCTCGAAAGGGGTGTACTCTTCCGGAGGTTCCTCTATTTTGTAATAGTGGAATTCGTGTGTGACAGCGTTTGCTGCTGGAAAGTTTATCCATGAATAGAATACCTCTCTGCCGATATTCATGTGCCTCAATTACAAATACGACTGTACCACCTCTCAATGTCAGTCCATTTTCTATAAGTTTAAGAGTTATAGTTTTCCTTATGTTGACCGGAATGAGTATTGCATCCGGGTCACTCTGTAGGAGACTTGTGTCATCCTCTAGGAGTCGAGCTGCTATTCTAGCTGCCTCTCTTTCTTCTTCACTTTCTGCCATTTTACTGACAGAAAGGTTTTTGTTGCAGATCAAGTTTCAAGGAAACAAAGATTAGGTGCACAATATTTTGGAACACTGTATCCTTCAACGTTGAATAAACCAATAACTATACATAGAAATCTCTTCCTACTAAGTTCCGGCGGATTTTTAACCCTTTACCCACTCCAGACGTCTTTTGGAGTATTTACGGGAAAAAAGGGTCTGTGTGAAAAAGCACGACTGAGTTACTCTAACTTCTTGCGTTAGATTTATCGCCTTACCAAACGTTGGGCGCCATGTAGTGTACTTCCTATATTCCCAATAGGCTCTGCGCATTGGAATAATATATTCAGCAGTGTAGACGTAGGACTGTGGTTATCTAGGTCTCTACTGACTATATTAGACTTAAGGTTTGCCAGCTAGCTCAGAGGTCACTAGAAACCTTCTCGAATAAACGAGGAGGAGTTTAACCTCCCTGGATAGACAAGAAGGGATTAGCTTCTGACAACCATAAAACATGACAACTTTGCTCTCCCTGAATAAGAGTGTATCTCTAGAGTCGTGTGAAAACAAAAGACAGCTATTGCACTCAGTCAAATGTGCGTACTTAGTTTCACCAGAATGCAGAGAAAAGAGAGACGGGCGTTTTCAATAAAAGGTGTTATTTATTGAGCAGTCTTCTTCCTCATACAAGAGAAATGAATTGCCTCGATTGTAATGCTCATGGTAAAGTAAAGTGCGTACAGTAAAAGGAGGATTACAAAATAATACTGTAAAAGCATTGATATGGTTTCTTAGCCATATGATACTTTAAAATAGATAAAATAGATACATACATATATACATTGACTAATCGTACTCAACTGGTGCTTCTAACTACGCCTACCCCGGTGTACCTGACGTAAGCCTAATACGTGGGAGGGAGTAAGTAAGTAGCAGTTTAAGTTAAGTTTGTTTTGCCAAGAATCTGACTCAAGAATTCTCTGTAAGGGTTTAGTCAGTTCCGTACCTGGGTAATAGAAAGCAGGAGGTCTGGTATCTCTCTCTCAGGACTCGATATCCCAGCAACCCGCAAGGGTAGGCTGGAAACGCCGGAGCTAGATTTCTCGGCAGGAGAAAAGACAGAGTCTTTCTCAGCGCGTCAAGGAGGAGGGGCAGCGTCCGTGGGCTCTCGCATCAGCTGGGCTCTCGGAAGTAGATAGCTGCTCTGCTCCAGAATTACCACCGTGTGTTTGCTTAAGGCAACCTTGGTATATTTATACCTGAAAGGTGCCTGGGTTTGACGTAAGGTTGGACATAAGACGTCAATAAAGATGTCACTAAGAACTGGCCGTTCTTACAGTGCTTTACTGGAGTTCTAGGACAAAATCAAAACAAAGGCAAGGGGGATTTCCCAGGTTGCTAGAGGCTTGGTTTTGTTTAGAGAACTCGGTGTGCTTACTAGGGGGCCGGAGAAGTAGCCTTGCTTAATGTGACAGCATGTGATACGACTGAATTATGGATATGATTATTATGCCGTTGCATGGATATTATCGATTATAACCGGACAAGGGCATAAAATAGGAATATCGATTCAGGTTTCCTAGATAACACACTACAAAACAAAGTTGTCATGTTTATGCGGTTGTCAGAAATTAATCCCTTCTTGTGAGTTCGAGAAAGTTTCTAGTGACCTCTGAGCTACCTGGCACTCACAATTAAGTCTAATATGTTCGATAGAGACCTAGTAGACCTCAGTCCTACGTCTAAACTATAGGATATATTATTCCAATGCGCAGAGCCTATTGGGAATGTAGGAACTACACTACAGTATCAGGCTACAGACTGAATGAGATCCAATCTTCCCACCTAGCTCTAGGAGGAACACCTCCCAACCTTCGTATATTATCATGGAACATTGTCAGAGTGATGCCCAAGATGGCACTACCACATTGGTCCCAGTATATTGAGCAATTTGATGTTAGTTGTCTGAAGGAAACTTGGTCCATTACCACTTTCTTTATTCCTGGTTATGTCACTTATAGCTGCCCAGCAGTCGCCAGTAGATCAGGGGGACTGTTGATCTGGGTAAAAATCAATCTTCAATTTACCACCCGAGAACTTAAGATCAAAAGCCCTGGCATCCTAGCCCTTCCTATCAGGGACAGGAGCGGCACTGGACATGACCTCTTCAAGTTCTATGCCCAGCCTGCCAAGGTTGGTTTGAGTTCTCTCACCATTCTGGATCTGGAAAATTGTCTAAAGGAGAGGGACCCACAGTCACCAGTAAAAGGGATTTTAATACGACCTTTGAACCCCTGGACTCCCAAGATGTATCTGACATTGATAATGTGGACGAGATGTGGCTCGTTCCCTCTTTAGACTTGCCAACCATTAAAAAATGGACCCATACAGCATTACAGCTACATGCTGTAAACCTCTGTGGGATAAAAACCTTGGCCACCCGCATACAAGGCCATCCACCAAGGAGGTATTTCCAACTAATAATAACAGGCAACTGAAGTGTGTAGCCATAGATACTTAAAAATTAGAGGACATGAAAGACAAATTGCTAGAGACTGCTAGTGAGCTACTTAACCTACTGGAGCAGCAAGATGGGTTCACAAAGATTACGTCATGTCACACACGATTTTCTAAACAGTTAGCTTCATTTTTTAGCATCCCTCTCAGACCTCAGAGCAAACCGAAGTCAGCCAGACCACATTCCTCCAGGAATGTACAAAATCAAGACCACAATTAGCCATGGCAATTAGAGCAAACAATGGGGCAGACTTGAAAGTAGCGAGGAGATCCTACAAGAAAGCCCAGGCCAAAGCCAGAAAGGATTGGGAAGAGGACAGATGGCTCCAGATCAAGGATGCCTGCCAAAATAAGGATTCCCAACAATTTTGGCATTTAGTGACCAGGGGAGACACTGATAGACCAAGGCCTCCCTCTAATAACATTGCCACTTCCACCTGGCACGAACACTTCTCTGCAATCTACACTGGCACAGAAACACTGGCTATCGAAGGCTTGATTCCCATATCTACTACTCTCCAGACCCCTCATTTTTTTACTCTAGAGGAAATATCACACAGTATAAACTCGGTGGTCAGGAATAAGGCTTCAGGGCCTAATGGCATCCCTGGTGATGTTTTCCTTTCTGACAGAGATAATTGTTCCAAGTACATATGGGCACTCGCTAGTGGTATTGCTGACGGGGCTGAAATATCACCTTCACCGTGACAAAGGTCTCTTTGGGCTGCAACGGGTTAGTTGTAGCCAGAATGCTGAATAAATAAGCTTAAAAACGAACTGGGAGTGGAGTGCTTTGCAATTTTGTTAAACAATTAAATTTGGGCTTGGATTCAGCCCCATCGCGGATGCACCCGCTGTAGAGCGTGTTCCTTAATGGAATCCGGTTGTGCAACAATATATATATAGATTTTACCTACTGGCGGTCAATAGTAGGTAGTTATAGTTAAGACCTATTTTCCATAGGAAATTCACAACATTCTATTTTCAATAACTTTGGCACCGGTTGATGAATCTTCGCGATGTGAAAGTTTTGGGGTGATTCTGCAAGTGGATGCCGAGAAAAAAGGGGGGTCCCGAACATGTTTCTTCCATGCAGTTTTCCATAGGAAACTTTAGACACGGCTACAGCCCGAACTGCTGAACGGAATTACACCAAATTTGGCAAAAAGCTAGTTCTTTGTTCAGAAAGAAAACTTTTGGTTAAATTGTGTAAATCTGTTCAGTAGTTGCTGAGAAAATTATAATTAAAAAAGTTTCGATATCTATGGCCGCAGAGGATCCGCGCTCCCTACAGATTAGGATCCGCGCACCCTACAGATTAGGATCCGCGTACCCTACAGATTAGGATCCGCGCACCTGAAAAATAGGGTGCATGTTTCTGTATTTTAAATGCATGTTTCTTATTTGTTAGTAAAAACTGTTTGAAAGGAACATTAGATATGATAAGCTGATATTTTGAAAAGTCAAGCACACTTGCTGCTTGAATTTGCAACAATGTGTGCTGAACTTGTGACCTGGGTGTTCAGTTGAGTGTTCCATGGTATGGTACTACGGTAACAGACATTAAGCAGAATGGGGGTAGGGTCGAAAGTTATGTAAATTGGAAAGGGTTGAAATGTGTAACCAATAGAAATAGGTGATAGCTTTTCAATTAATGTGGGAAGCAATGTGATTTGATATTTACATGTTTATGTGTGCAGAATGAGAGAAGTGTGCCATTTTTAGGTCTCGCCTTCCCAGCGCGCATGCCCTGCAAAGGAAAAAGACGTTTTTCCGGTCGTTTAAGCTTTTCAGCCAAATACGTGCATGCGTTCCATTGTCTTCAATGTCAACGCGTGCACGTCAGGAGATTCACTTGCGGGAGCACGCGGCCCATCTGGGCGCAATTATCGCCCTGCGAGTGAATCCCTCCCTCCTGCTGCCACGCGAGCTATTGTTTATGGCGCTGTTTCGAATTTCAGGTGTGCGTGCGTTCATGTTGATAGAAGTAGGCATAGCCTCCAACTGCCGCCATTTTTCGTGTTTTGTTTTGGAGAAAGTGCTCCTGGTCATCTTAGTAGTTATTTATTAGCTGTTGTGGAGAGGGAACACCTTCCAGCTGAACTCCTACTGGGGGATTGGTGTGACGTGGAGCTTGCTTGTTACATTCCAATTTGAACCTGGCACTGTGCCATTTATTGAAAACCCACCACATGCTTGGGTTTAAATAGCATCTCAGCTCCCAACCGCCACTACAAAGGGACTTTATTCTGTGAAAAATAAACAAATAAATAAAAAGGCAAGGACAGTTGCTTGTTTTAGAGGAGTTGAATGAATGAATGAATGAAAATAATTTGTAACGCGCAAAAACAATAACCCGAAGGTATCAAGGCGCCTAACAATAAAATCAGAAAGTAGAACCAATCATCCATCACACATAGGCTTGCAGGAAGAGGCGGGTTTTAAGTGCACCACGAAATGCCTGTAATGTGGGTAGGGACCTAAGATCCAAAGGGAGTTCGTTCCACCATTTAGGGGCAAGAGTGGAAAAGGCCCTACCGCCCCATTTAGCTCTTCGTATACGAGGGGCTGAGAGAAGCAGTTTCCCGGAGGAACGCAAGTTCCTTCCAGGGATGTAGTTAGAAATGATGGAACTTACCCCAGAGTCACTATTTTTTGTGATGGCTCTATAGGTCATACATAGGACCTTGAACCGTACTCGGTGTTCTACCGGAAGCCAGTGCAGTGTTTTCCTGGCTAGCGTGGCCGAAGTACGTCTGGGAGCGTCCAAGACAAATCTTGCTGTGGCATTTTGGACCACCTGTAAGCGCTGCAGGAGGCTCTTTTTCAGCCCCGCATACAGCGCATTACAGTAGTCTAGCCGCGAGCCTATTAATGCCACAGCTACCTGATTTCTGGATTTTAATGATAGATATTTCCTAATCCTTCTAAGGGTATGGATTAGGCCCCAGCAGGTGGAGATGGTTCTACTCACCTGGCCATTCATATCCAGAACCGGGTCTATCATCACCCCCAGATTCTTGGCAGATGTTGTAGGGGAAGGGCAAGCTCCGAGCGAGTTAGGCCACCAACTATCTGACCAGATGTTATTGCTCCCTCCAAACACCATCACCTCAGTCTTCTCCCCATTCAGTTTGAGAGAGTTCTGGATCATCCAGTGACCAACCGCCTCCATACAAGATCTAAACTTGGAGGCGGTCTGCACATCTGAATGGGAGAGAGAGACGAGGATTTGGGTGTCATCAGCATAGGAAACTACCTCCATCCCATAAGATCTTATAAGTCTGGCCAGTGGGGTCACATAGATGTTAAACAGGGTCGGACTAAGAGCCGACCCTTGAGGGACCCCACATGGCACAGATCGGGATGGAGATAGAAACCCGCCCAGTTTGACTCTTTGCTCCTTCCCAGCGAGGAAAGAGGTCAGTAGATCCAGGGCCGCCCCCCCCACCCCCACGTCCCTCAGACGAGATGTAAGTACTGAGGGAGAGAGGGTGTCGAAGGCGGCAGTCAGATCCAAAAGGACCAGGAGGGTGGTCTGGCCCCCGTCCACTGTCCTACGGATGTTGTCAAGCACAATGGTGAGGGCCGACTCGGTGCTATACCCCCTCCTAAATCCATGCTGGGAGGAGTCCAAGCAGCCCGCGCATTCCACAAAAGCCGCAAGATGCTTGTTCAGATGAGCTTCAAGCATCTTTGCCGGAGCAGGAAGCAACGAGATTGGGCGGAAGTTTTTTAAGACCTCCGGGTCAAGGGTAGTGTTGCTGCTCTCAACAACATTCGATCATGTTTGTATTGTACCTAAATCCCCTTATGGAGATCCATTTTAAAAGCCTCCAATTTACAATTTAATAATGATAGCAGGTAAAATGGTGAGTGTATATGTCCATTACTAAGGGCAGGATACCTAGCCTTTGTTCCTTTCAACACTTATTATTGGTGACTTTACAATTAGTGAGGTGTATATATGTTTGGTCTGTGGGTGGCTTATTCTTCTTTCAAGGTTTAAATATGTTTGCTGTCTTAGTACAAGATAAGGAGACTGTAGCCAGACCTAATCATGAAATACCCTGCAAAAGTCCAGGTCACCTTTAAAAAAAGTTAATCTGGGATGGCATGCTTACTTGGCATGGCAGACGGCATGGACAGTGCAGCTACTCTGGCAAAGATCTGTGTAATCCTGCATATGACCAGTTCAAATCTTGGCAGGGTCAACCCGGCCTTTCATTCGTGTGACACCACTGCGTTTGGTTCTAAACATTCCTGTTTCTCAAGCTGTCCGTTCGGTTTAACCCACCCCCGGTGTCCTCCCGCTGTCTGTTCTTTGTAATTCACATTCACCTCGAACCCCCTACAACTCGCTGGAGCTGGCAACCTGCTTTCTGTGAGTACACGGGGCAAGGGCCATAAGAGCAGTGGAGAAAGTTTGGGTTTTTTGAATTGTAGGTGGGGTGGGAGGTGCAGGGGTTACATTCTGTTTCCGATTCCTGGCATTTGAGTTCTGTTTTTTTCTAGTACCCTGGAAGGAAGACTGATGCTTTTAAGTCTTATTTTAAATAGTTTGTTTATTTTAGCTTTTCAGAGACGGGAGATGGGGCCAGCACGCATTTGCCACATTGCAGCCTTATTGCATGGGCCCCAAGCCTGTCCACTGAGAGAGGGATGGTTTGATAAGGGCGCTAGCTTGCAGCTGGGCTCTCTCACATAACACGCCTCCCGGCCATTCTGTAGTTCTGAAAATTCTGGACTCGTGAATAAAACTTCATCATAACGTGACGAATTTGGTATCAAAAGACCGAGAATGGCTAGTACACTATGTAAAAGCATTTTCGTCATATTCGAGTGACGATTTCACCTCGAAATCATCATTTTCGTCCTGAACCCTTGGCTTCCATTTTGTGTACGGCAGCCATTTTGTGAGTTGCCCTCACATAGGCTTATAATACAGCTAAATTCGATTCCAAAGGACACGTACACCTTAATTGACTTCTCTCTGACCTGGGCAAGCTGAAACCATTGCCCCAGGCTGAACCTGCCCGGCCATTTCCTTTCCCAGTGGCCGAGCGAGATAGCATCAAGGCACAGCCTGCCATAAACCTTTTCATCGCACACTCACCCTGCCTAATCTTGCTCCCACCTGTCCCTGTTCCTTTCTCTCTTACTTGCTTTACGAGGAGGAGGTGCCCGTTTTTATTGGGGGTCCACCGATATCTGATGAAAATGTTGGGCCTTGCCGGGTGATTTGTTATGGGCTGGACGAACTGTAATGTGGGCTTGTCATCATAACTCTGCTTTTCCTTTGTAGTGAAAACATGTGAATGGTATACTAAAATGTGAAGAATGTTTGCCTAAAGCACAATATTTCGTGTAAAAAGAGAAGCCTGGTTTTGTAAGATTGAGCAGTCTCCTGAGAATATACACACCGTGTTGTTGTACTTCCAGGACGCCTGTTACTTGGTTGCAGTCAATACATTCGATCTTTGACTTCACCTAGAAGACTCTGAGTTTCTGTGTCTGAATCAGGAAAGTACTCGAGGTCTTAGGGTGTACCCTGACACCTCTGGGTTACCGGTTCGGTACCGGTTCTGAAAAACCCAGTACCTCAATTCATGGCCACGTGAGCGCAATGGTACATTGGCTTTGTTAAGTTAGTGGACAGATAACTTCTCCCGGGACATTTTCTAACAAGTGTTTGCAATGCAATAGGTCTCGCTTGTTAGAAACTATGACCTATTTGTATTGCAAATGACAAATGCCTTTTATTAGTGCAGGTTTTTTAAACACATAAATAAAAGGCATTGTCATTTACAATGCCAATAGGTCAAAATCTCGCAATTGCGAGGCCTATTGCATTGCAAATGCTTCTTTGGTTTTGCTAAGAGCAGTGCACTACAGACATTGTGTGAATATGAAAATCTGGTGTGTGATTCAGATACTTCTAAATCTACAAATCAATATGAAAGGTGAGTTATTCATTTGTGAGGTGTTGTATGTGGTGCCTTTGTTTTTAATTAGACTACTGAGTTTCTGCTGCTAAAGTCCAGGGAATAGTCTTGCTTGTCTAGAATCACACTGAGTCTGTGTCCACTTTTGCAACTAATGTGACAGAAGCATGTGGGTATTTCATTTATTTGCTGACACATAACTGCTTAAAAACCAAATAGCTTTTCCACACGGGGAGCTGCATGTTAGCAGCTCCCCATGTGGGAAAGCAATGCCGGCTCCCGAAGGACGCGGGGAGCCGGTGGGACCGTGGGGGCATTGGGGCTCCATCATTATGTATAGGCTCCGGGGGATGGGGTCCCTGGGGAGTATATAATTTACTGATAGGAGCTAAAAAAGAAAAAATACTGAAAAATTGGAGTCGCGACTCCAGCGCGGCACTCAGCGCGACCCCTGGTGAGAACGTGCTGGGTGCGCAACTCTCAGCGCAGCCCCCTGGTGTGAACGCATTGGGTGCGCGACTCCCAGCGCGGTCCCCTGGTGTGAACGCGTTGGATGCGCGACTCCCAGCGCAGCCACCTGGTGTGAACGCGCTGGGTGCGCGACCCCAAAATGGGCTGGGTGCGTGACTCCAAACAAAAAAAAAATTACATATTTTAAATATACATCTAGCTTATGTGTTTAGAAATTGGGTTGCTCTAAAAAGAGCCCTTGCATTTATCTGGAGATTTTGGTACCTACAAGTAAGTACCTATGCAGAGTCTAAAGTTGTTGAGAAAGACTGTTAACCTCATCTGTAAAATGTGCACCACCTCTCCTATATATGCCATCCATATTAAAATGCAGATTGTTGTTGTAAATGGACCCCATCCTATAATCTCTGAGATTAGCAGAAACCGCTTTATTGACATGTTTCCTAGCTTTCTGAATCTGTGGACAAAATTGATTGGACCAGTTCCATTTCTGTTTTTGGCATATGTTAGAATAGACAAAGGCAAATTGCAGGAAAAGTTACATCAATTCTCCAAAGGGTTCCTTCATAACCATTTCCAGACATACCCCAGTCAAAGTGCCTAGGTCATTGCCACCATAGTGCACAATTATGAGGTCAGGCTGTTGGAGATGCAAAAAGGACTTAACTAATGGCATCAGTTGGTGCCACTTTAATCCTCACTGTCCAATCCATATAATATCTACATAACTCTGTTTTTAGCATACCTTTTGCTCCAGAAGTGTCTGTATGTGAAATGGGCAGGTTGAAATCTAAGATTTTTCTAAAATGGTGGATAAAATGCAGTTTGAAAAAAAGAAGAGAAATGATTGCCTGTTTGAGAACATTATAGACCTACAAATAGGGTGCATGTTTCTGTGTTTTAAAAGCATGTTTCTTATTTTTTTAGTAAAAACTATTTGAAAGGAATATTAGATAGGATAAGTTGATATTTTGAAAAGTCAAGCACACTTGCTGTTTGAATTTGCAACAATGTGTGCTGAACTTGTGACCTGTGTGGTCAGTTGAGTGTTGAATGAACTGTTACTATGTGTAGTAATTAACTCGAACAGTGGTAGTAGAAAGGTGAGGTTTATTCGGAATAAGCCACACAGCAGAGACAGCAGACCAGATGAATTTACAGCTCAGAGCCAACTGCCCTGGTAATGTATAAACTCTAGAATGCACAGGCTGTGCACCTAGGTAACAAGCCCAACATTCTTTCAGGTACTTAAAGGAATACTTAACATTAGAAACGCATTCAGGGAATATACAAGATATCATGAATATGAGAATATAACATATCCTCTTTTCTCACTAATAAAACACAAAATAAATAAAATGAAGAGAAATAAGAAAACAAAATAAAGACCAGATAAAGAACTTTATCATATAAATCAATAGGAAACAATTACACTTGATAAGGAATCATTTTCATTCTGGTACTTCTTCTCAACGAGGAGTGGGGATCAACACCCCTTGGAGAAGAAACAGATTTAACAGTTTTAGGAGGAAACATCTTATTGGAAGGTGACGAGTTTTTAACCTTAACAATTTTTCCTACATTCCACCATTATCCTGTACTGCATTTGTCCCAACGCGAGTAACAAGGACAGGAGGTCCAAATTTACTTTCACCTTTTTTCACATGAATGGAAGATTTGACGCAAACAAAATCCCCAACATGTACCGCTACGGTCTTAGTACACTTCTTTCGATCAATCCATTCTTTTTGTTTAGCTTGAGAGACTTTAAAATTCTCATTAGCAATGCTCAAAAGACCATTTATATCATGAATGGACTTAACCCACTTGTTCATCCAACTTGTTCATCCAACTTGTGTTCGCCTTTCTTCCTCTTAGTAATTCAAACAGTGAAACTTTAGTTGTGGAATGGGGAGTGGTCCTGTTGAACCACAACATACTTTTAAAAAAAAAAAAATTTTTATTAGGAGTTTCAATAGGATAGTACATTCAGCAGATCTAAAGTCAAACGTGAACAACAACTACTCCATAAACAGTGTCATAGATAAAAGCTGGATCTCCGCACTCACATCATTGCATTGTAATACAGTTTTATGGCTTCAGTCCGACCTTTCCCATCCCTCCGCCCCCTCCTCATTTTGCTTCTCCTCCGAGGTAAAAGGAAACATGTCTGGTGATAAACAATCATACAATATCAAATCGCACATAACTGCAGAGATTGCAATCCACAATTAATGCTGGCATTCAGTGACCCCCGGGTCTCCTCCACCCAGAAGTCCCCGCCTCAAACGTCTCTCCCAGGCATACCCGGAGAATCACACATGTATTGTATGAGCTTATGGGCGAGTGTCAGAGTCTGTGGTGGACTGTGGTGGCTCACAAATATTACCACATGATTCGTTCCATTTCCCCCATATCCTAGACCATTTTTTGGGGCAACCCCTATGTTGATAGACAGCTCTTTCTGCCATCATTGCCATGTCCATGTCATTTTCCCACTGTGCTCGTGTGGGGGCTGTACCTATTCCCCAGTTCCTTGCAATGTTCCTTTTTGCAACTGCTAATCCCAGTGTGGCCCATGTCTGTAATGCTAGGCTGAGGTCTGTAGGCTTCCAAATGTTTAGTAGGCAGCATCCGGGATCTGGCCGCAACTCTGCTTCGCCCACCTCTGAGATTTCAGTTAGTACCTGTTCCCAGTATGTTTGTATACTAAGACATTCCCATATGGTGTGGAAGTACGTTCCCCTTTGCCCGCACCCTCGTAAGCAAATTGGATCAGGCGTACGACCCAGTCTGTGCAGCATAGTGCGTGTATAGTATACGCTGTGTAATATCTTGAGCTGGATTAATTTACGTCGTGACGGTATGGCTGTCTCCCTGGGGGATGCCAGAGCATTCATCCAATCTGAGTCTCCTATATCCCCTATATCTACCTCCCATTTGCTGCGGAACACTACTATAGGGTCTGGGAGATTATTCACTAGTTTACGGTACGTTTGGGAGATAGCCTTCTTTTCCAGCCAATCCGTAAGGAGCCTATCCTTCAGGGGGAAGGATTCGGCAAGTGTTGTGCCTGCTGGGATTGCACTCTGCAGTATGTGTCTAATTTGCATAAAACTATATCTCTCTGTGTCAGCCAAGCCATATTTTTCTAGCAGGGCGCCAAATGATATTATTTCTCCTCTTATCCACAGGTCCCCTATCTTTGTGATGCCGATGAGGTCCCATTGCCTGAACAACATACTTTTGATAGAGTTCAAAATGTCAGAATTAGAGGATTTAGCCCACCTGGCACAGCCCCCCACAACCCTATTCATGCGTTCTACGAGACCATTTGACTGTGGGTGGTAAAGTGTACTGCGTACATGTTTTATGTTGGAAAACTTCAAAAACATTTCGAATTCTGAACTGATAAATTGGGTACCATTGTCAGTCACTAAAGTCTCTGGAAATCCCTCCTGCACAAAAATTTGATCACACTAAAAGAAGAAGTATCTTTAACACACTTCAGTTCAGGCCATTTTGACATATAATCAATTAATATGAAAATAAAACGACATCCTCCATGTAAAATTTCTAATGGACCTATGATGTCCAATCCTAATTTTGACCAAGGAACAAGAGGACATTGAACAGGATAAAGAGGACGAGTGGCAACTTTTAAACCTTTGTCAGCACATCTACAAATAGAACAATCATCCACTTCTTCAGAAATGTCACTGTCCATAGAAGGCCACCAAAACAATCTTAGACCCTGCGTTTAGTGAGCGTTAACCCCAAGTGTCCCTCGTGGGCCGTGACAATATTTTTTCGTAAACTTTGCGGAGGAATGAGTTTGTCAGCATGAACTAAAACACCACCTTCTATCGAAATTTCAGACTCAACCTTTCAAAAAGGTTGCAAATAATGAGGCTAAACACGCTCACTTGGCCATCCACTCCTCACATAATCACACACCTGTTGAAGAAATTCATCCTGAGAAAGAGCATCAAGCCAACATTCTTCAGAACCAAGACTGTGTTCAGATAAAGCAATTGCAGCAATAAAACAGTCACCAGAATCATTTTCACAATCATCATCTAGAATTGAATTCATTTTATTCATATCTGAGGGAAATCTTGACAAAAAGTCTGCTCTGACGTTCCTTCCACCTGAAAAATGAACAATATCGATTTGGTACTGCATCAGACGGGAAACCATTCTGACAATTATTGGTGAGCAACATTTACTCGTACTTGCACCAAGGATACTAACTAGAGGCTTGTGGTCGGTTTTCAATAAGAATCTTCTTCCCCAGACATACGCACAAAATCTTTCAATGGCCCAGAGACAAGACAATAACTCCTTTTCAATCACGGAGTAATGAAGTTCTCCATCTCTGAGAACTCTTAACGCAAAAGCAATTTTATTCTCGCCACTGGGAGAATTCTGAATCACAACACACCCCAAACCAACCTGACTCGCATCAACAGTGATACATGTGGATAAAGATGGATCGTAAGGCTTAAGAGCATCACTGTTGGCAAGTTGCTCTTTAACCCCTTGCATGCTCATGACGGAACGGTTCCGTCATCAGCGTCGGTGCTCCGGTGCTGATGACGGAACATTTCCGTCATGAGCCAATACGGTTTTAAACCCTTCAGCACTGCAGTGAAATTCGCACAGCACTGAAGGGGTTAACACTACTTAAAGCTGCACCACATTCATCAGACCAATTAAAAGAAACACCTTTTCTAAGTAATGAACTAATTGGACGTACAATCGATGCATAATTGGGAATAAACTTAGAGTAATACTCTAGTAATCCTAGTAATGACTTCACACCTGTTTTGTCAATTGGGATGGGAGCATCTATAATGGCATCTAACAGACCCTGTCTTGGCCTAATTCCCTCACCTGATATGAGATGCCCAAAATACTCTATTTTATCACTAAGAAACTTACACTTCTCAGGCTTCACAACTACACCATGATCCTTAAAAATCTCAAACACTTTCTTCAAAAGGAGATTATGTGAAGCAATGTCTTTTGTGTGAATGAGGACATCATCTTGGAAAACAAGAATTCCTTTAATATCACCTAGCATACCCTGCATAACACATTGGAAAACCGATGCCGCTGAAGCAAGTCCTAACGGCATCCACTTGGAAGGTTCCAAAGGGAGAGATGAAAGCTGTAAGATGACGAGATTCCTGTTCTAACTCAATCTGGTGGTACGCATTGGCCAAATCTAATTTAGAAAAGGACTGAGAGCCTCTGACACAAGAAAATAGGTCACTAATCTTAGGGAGGGATTATGAGTCCACTCAGATCTCTTTATTTAGAGACCTAAGGTCAGCTTGCCACATTTCTTTTGAGCTACGACAAGTGGGGAAAGCCACAAAGAAGACTCAGTTGGTTCTATGATCCCTTGTTCGCATAATCGTTTAAGTTCAGCTTCGAGATCTTCTCCAACACTAAATGGTACACCCCTTAATTTGTGCTCAACAGCTGAAGAACCTTCCTTAACGATGATTCAATGCTTGAACCCGCGAATGGTGCCAAGTTCATTGGAAATGGCTGCGGGCAATTGATCTTCCCATTTGACAAGTTCTTCTCCTTCCGAAACCACATGGACTTGTTCAGCACAACCAGGCTTTAAAATCATACCGAACAAGCCTTGGTGGTACCATCCTAAAATATTCAAGCCTTTTACAGCAATATAGACCTTCCCCCTCATTTTTCTCCCTTTAAACAACAGATCATCTTCAAAATATCCCATTAGGTCTATTTTCCGACCTTTAGAGGATACAGGAGAGCGGTCAGGTGGTAAAAGCATTCTTTCACCCCACGTTTCCAAAAATAACTCTTTGGTTAACATGGTGATTCTAGCTCCAGAATCCACTAATAGGTTTAAAGGTTTTCCACCTATGATAATCTCAGCAACAGGATCAATGCATTCAATAGGTTCTTCAACATATGAAACATAATCTCCAATATCAGTTACTACAGAAAGAATTTCAGAGTCAGACTCATGATCGGACTCTTGAACACAAGCAACAGATCTTTTTTGTTAGTTTAATTTTTTTTTAAACATACTTTAGCCAAATGTCCAATTTTTTGCAGTAACTACACACTACATTAGCACCAGGACATATTGCGCCTTTTTGATGTTGAAAGTTCCCACATCTGTTTAACATTTGTTTTGTAGTTTGAATGTCGGTACCAGAGTTCATGTTCCTAATTGTAGAACTTTTATTATCTGACTTCGAAAGTTCACTGTGTCTCAATTTAGGATTAGATGAAACAATACTGATAGAATCTGATTGCTTCTCCTCTAATTCTTTCAAGGAAACTTGAGAAGTCTCTATGCTCTTAACAATTTTTAATGTTTCGTCTACGTCAGGATTCGACAAGGATAACAATTTTTGACGTATCTGTTTGTGCTTGCAATGACAGAAAAATGGATCCCTGATCAATTGATCATTGAAATTTTCAAATTGACTCTCAGCGGCCAATTTGCGAAGGGCAGAAATGTATGAGTCAACATCCTCTCCAGTCTCTTGAAAAATTTGTGTCGTAAAACCATTAAACTTGGTTGTTTGTCAAAGCGTGTTTTCAATTTTAAAACTGTTTCTTGGAAGACATCTATATCTTCACCAGGGGGATGAACAACCTCAGGGAGATGTTTATAAATTGATCTTCCTTCAAACCCTAGAGAAAGAAGGAGTAGAAATTTCTTTCATTCATTGCTGAACCTAGATGCACTTATTGTGCCAAGATAAGTTTGAAATGCATCAAAACAAACTTCCCATCTCACTGGAGGATCCCCAGCAGACTCCAGAAAAGTAGGAGGTGGAGTTAAAATAACTAAGACGTGTTACAACAATATAATAGGCTGTACTTAGACCAACTATATATTACATAAGTATGCTGAGTAAACTACAATTTGGAATTAATAAACCCCCCAAAAAATAGAATTAGTGTGCGGATCACTGTTGAAGTGAAGTTTAATTTAGAAAACAATGGGAATAAATAGTGTGCGAATCACTGTGTAGATCCGCAGAGGATGCACTAGAAAAGAATAGGATGAAATTGTGAGAAAGTTCACCTAAACAAAATATATATATATATATATATATATAGAATAAGTGTGTGGATCACTGTTGAAGTGAAGTTTAATTTAGAAAACAATGTTATTAACTAGTGTGCGAATCACTGAGTAGATCCGCAGTTTGAAAACTCACCAATCGTGAATTAATGTGTGGATAACTGTTGACGACACAATACTAATAAATAGTGTGTGGATCACTGTTGAAGTCACAATGCTACTAATTAGTGTGCGGATCACTGTGAACATCCGGCATTTGAAGTTTCCGAAAATGCTTTGTAAAGAAATGAGTAAGTGTGCAAATCACTGTACCGATTCGCCGTCCCACATTTGCTTGAATAGTCGTGCAGATGAGGCTTGAATAGCGCACTTGGTAAAATGAACGTAGGAGTCTGAGACAGAGACAAGCCTTTGCCTGGAAACCTTGCTTTGCACTGTGACGAATGGAGCGTAAAAGTTAGGCACTCAGGCAGAGGTTATGTGCATGCGCTGGGTTACTCGTCGGTCGATATAGGGTAGGCCCACGTTCGATTATCGCGCACCTCTACTCATGATGACATGCCAGAAACCGCAAGAAACATCGCTTATATGATCCGCAAGCACCATGCGGTTCTTCAGCGAAACAGAAAAAGCATGTGATGTCTGCAAGGTAGGATTAGACTGATGTCCTACGTTGTGCGGGAATTACTTGGAATAGTCTTACCGCATTCCAGTAGTTACAGTCTGCTCCTCGAAAGTTGATTGCGTCATTTTGAAGTAAAGGTTTCCTTTTTGTAGAGTGAATCTTCCGACTTCTTAAATAATGGCTGTGTGGCAGGAATCGTCGCCAGTAAAATTGTAGTAATTAACTCGAACAGCGGTAGTAGAAAGTTGAGGTTTATTAGGAATAAGCCACACAACAGAGACAGCAGACCAGATGAAGATACAGCTCAGAGCCAACTGCCCTGTTAATGTTTAAACTCTAGAATGCACAGACTGTGCACCTAGGTAACAAGCCCAACATTATTTCAGGTACTTAAAGGAATACTTAACATTAGAAACACATTCAGTGAATATACAAGATATCATGAATATGAGAATATAACACTATGGTAATAGGCATTAAGCAGAATTGGGGGTAGGGTTGAAAGTTATATAAATTGGAAAGGTTTGAAATGTGTAACCAATTGAAATATGTGTTAGCTTTGGCATTAATTTCGGAAGCAATGTGATTTGATATTTACATGTATATGTGTGCAGAATGAGAGGAAACGTTTGCCATTTTTTGGTTTTGCTAAGAGCAGTGCACTACAGACATTGTGTGAATAGGAAAATCTGGCATGTGATTCAGATACTTCTAAATCTACAAATCAATTTGAAAGGTGACTTATTAATTTGTGAGGGGTTGTATGTGGTGCCTTTGTTTTTCATTAGACTACTGAGTTTATCCAGCTGAAGTCCAGGGACTAGTCTTGCTTGTCTAGAATCACACTGTGAGTCTGTGTCCACTTCTGCAACCATTGTAACAGAAGCATGTGGTTACTTCATGTCTTCACTGACACATAACTGCTTAAAAACGTATCCTGTTGTCAAGTTTCAGTAATATTAGAACCCAGGCATTGCTTATGCATTCCTAGAATGAGTCAGGCATTAAAACTAGCAGCGCTGTAGTGAAATGTGTAGAATGCATGCAGCCACCTAACACCTTCCAGAATAGTGAGTTTCTCCTGCTAAAGCCAAGGGAATATTCTTGCTTGTCTAGAATCACACTGTGAGTCTGTGTCCACTTGTGCAACCATTGTGACAGAAGCATGTGGTTACTTCATGTCTTTGCTGACACATAACTGCTTAAAAACCTAGTGGCAGATTTACAAGCCCCATGCGCCACCAGGTGCATCACGTTGCGTGACGCACCGGTGGCGCAGCCTGCTAGGGGATATTTATAAGCACAGGTAAAGTCACCCTGTGTGACTTAACCTGTGCTTGTAAATATCTCCCCTGTTCACACAACACTTTGTGTGTTAGGGGCGGGACATGGGTGTTGCTCTGGGTGTTCCCACGCAACACCCATGTCCACTGATGCATTTCCAGATTTACGGGAAATCGTAAACCTGGAAATGCGTCAGTTTGCTGCACCACCATAGGGGTGGCGAGGCCAAGCGAAACGAGGAGAAAAGTTTTCCTTCTCCTGTTTTTTTCCTCTTTCAATATGTGCTGCATTCTACGGCACGCATTGAAAGAGGAAAATGCCTGCAGTGATTGCTTCTGTACAGGAAGGTGCCCTTTCCTTCACAAAACCAATCTCCCCATGGCGCAGGCATCCTTGCACCATGGTGCCAGGGTGCCTGCGCCGGTGCATGGCAGCTGTTTCTACACCAGCGCAGGAAAGAGCACAGGAATGCGAGATATCATTGTAGATATGTTGCATTCCTGTGCTCTGAAAGTGCCGCAGTGTGGTGCAGCCAAAGGTCTTGCATTGCCACGCTGCAGCACTTTCTTGTAGATCTGCCACAATTCTGTTGTCAAGTTTCAGTAGTATTAGAAGCCAGTTACTGCTTATGCATTCGCAAAATAATTCAGGCATTGACACTAGCAGTGCTGAAGTTAAATGTGTAGAATGTAGGCAGTCACCTATCCCCTTCCAGACTAGTGAGTCTCTCCTGCTAAAGTCCAGGGAATAGTCTTGCTTGTCTAGAATCACACTGTGAGTCTGTGTTCACTTGTGCAACCATTGTGACAGAAGCATGTGACTACTTTATGTCTTTTCTGACAGATAACTGCTTAAAAACCTATTCTGTTGTTAAGTTTCAGTAGTATTACAAGCCAATCACAGCTTATGCATTCACCGAATGATTCAGGCATTGACACTAGCAGTGCTGTAGTGAAATGTGTAGAATGTGTCACCTAACCCCTTCCAGACTAGTGAGTCTTTCCTCCTTAAAGGTCAGGGAATAGTGTTACTTGTCTAGAATAACACTGTGTGTCTGTGTGCACTTGTACAACCATTGTGAAAGAAGCATGTGGTTACTTCATGTCTTTCCAGACACATAACTGTTTAAAAACCTATTCTGTTGTCAAGTTTTAGTAGTATTAGAAACCAGTCACTGCTTATGCATTCGCAGAAATATTCAGGCATTGACACTAGCAGTGTTGTAGTGAAATGTGTAGAATGTATGCAATTACCTAACCCCTTTCAGACTACTGAGTCTCTTCTACTAAAGTCCAGGGAATAGTCTTGCCTGTCTGCAATCACACTGTGAATCTGTGTGTAGTCTTAGAATCATCCTGACAGAAGCTTGTGCTTACTTAATCTTTTTGCAGACATATAAGTGCTTATAAACTTATTGTTATGATAAGTATTAGCACTATGAGAACCCTGTCACTGTGTATGCACTTTGATAATGAGTCAGGCATTCAGAGAAACAGTGGAACAGTCAAATGAGCCCATTGTATGCAGTCCCGTAACCCATTCCAGACTACTAAGTCTCTTCAACTAAAGTCCAGGCAATAGTCTTGCCTGTCTGGAACCACACTGTGAGTCTGTGTCCAACTGTGCAACCATTGTGACAGAAGCATGTGGTTACTTCATCTCTTTCCTAACACATAACTGCTGAAAAATCTATCCTGTTGTCAATTTTTAGTAGTATTAGAAGCCAGTCAAAGCTTATGCATTTGCACATTGATTCAGGCATTCACAGAAGGACTGCTGTAGTCAAATGTGTAGAATGTATGCGGTCACCTAACCCCTTGCAGACTAGTGTGTCTCTTCTGCTAAAGTCCAGGGAATAGTGCTACCTGTCTGCAATCACACTGTGAGTCTGTGTGTAGTCTTATTATCATCCTGACAGAGCATGTGCTTATTTAATCTCTCTGCTGACACATAAGCGCTTATTAACTTACCTTGCTATGAACTAGTAGCAGTTCTGAGAACCCAGTCACTGTGTATGTTTGAGGATAATGAGTTAGGTTTTCAGACAAGCAGTGGTTTAGTCAAATGTGCACTAAGCATATGGTTAGCTAATTCCTTGCAGACTATTGAGTCAGTCCTGGCAAAGTCCAGGGAATAGTCATGATTTTCTAGAATCACTCTGTGAGTCTGTGTGTACTCCTAGTATCTCATTTCTCTACTGAACCTTAAGCACTTATACACTTATTGGGCTGTCAACTAGTAGCCACCTTTGAACCCAGTCACTGTGTATGCACTTGGAGAATGAGTCAGGCATTCAGACAAGCAATGGTATACTGTGCTGTGAACTAGTACTACTCTAGGTACTCATTTTCTGTGTATGGATTTGTAGAAAACCTTTTCTTTGTAATAAATATTTAATTAGTACCTGTGTACTTCAGTCAATTGATTGTGATTATAAAAGGAAGTGTTTAAATGTTTTTTGTATACAATGTGTTTGTTTAGTAATAGAACATTATATTTTATAGATTTACCAAAATAAATGTATATATGTTTATTTTTTATAGATATTGTTTATCATTATTAAAATAAACTCATCATGCCTAAAAAGTCAGCAAAGAGAAAAGAACAGAAAAAGGACTATTATCTAAAGTAAACTGAACAACAAGTATTGGATGACCAACAACATGTGGGGAAAAAGAATAGGTCTTCCGGTAAGACAAGTAAATAATTTATTGCAAAACTTTCAAAGCCTAGAAACAGTGTGCAGATTGTGGAAAGTACAAAGAATGCTTCGACCAGAAAA
The DNA here is from genome assembly GCF_964261635.1 of Lissotriton helveticus. NCBI lineage: Eukaryota > Metazoa > Chordata > Amphibia > Caudata > Salamandridae > Lissotriton > Lissotriton helveticus. Next base: position 1,495,522 of record NW_027611659.1, on the reverse strand, counting down.
AAGAATATGAATAAAAAAATGGAAAAAATGACAAATGACATTCAAAAGACACATGGTATAGTAAAAGAAGGTAGAGTCAGTATAAAGAAATCAGAAACAAGATTTTTTATAATAGAGTTGTTTCTAATTTGTTGAAAGATGTGAGAAAATATAAAAAAGAGCATTATTTTATAAAAAAAGAAGCAATTTGAAATTGTTGAAAAGGCTTTTGAATTCAAAAGGAAATTATTCATTTTAGTTTTAAATAGAAACTGATCACTAGATAAACCAATCCATTTTATGAAGGCCAAAAGTAAGAAGAAAAGAGTAATTAACAGAAGTAATTTTTGTGATTTTTTTTTGGGTGAATGGAAACACTGTTCAAGTTCAGAGCCTTTCTTTAATGAAGAGAGTTATTTTCAGACCAATAATTTATTGCATGCAGACCAATAATTTATTGCATGCAGTTGATACCAGTGGTCGAGCTTATGAGGTTAGAAATGGTTGTCCAATTGAGAAAGAGAAGATGGTTCTCAGAAATGTAGAAAAGGTGACAGCTGATGAAGTTCTAGGGACACCTCCTAAAGCCCCAGTGTATACTTGGGATTGCAGTAGTATTTGTAGTAAACAACAGGAATCTACTGATATTGTATGCAATTTCCTACGAGAATATAGTAAAAAAAAGTGTTAAACAAAAAATTAAGATGTTGCAAGGACTAGATCTTGCAGAGTGAGAAGAGAAAAAATACTGGTTTGCATGGTCATTCTATGGCTTGTCTATCTAGAAAAGTATGTCAAAGTGTTTTTCATCATTTCAGGATGTTAGCAGTACATCATTGATATAGTTCTGTTTGGATAGATGCACAGCTATTAAGTTTAGTCAACTGGTGATCTATGGTATGTACTTTGGTGGTGCACAACAAGGAGGCGTCGAGTGTCCTACGACGTCGCAACTATAACCAGAAATTGTGGGGCTAGAGAACCTCTAGTTCCATCCCTCGGTTGGCACACACATTCACGATGTTCCTTTCGTAAAAGAAAACTACTTCCATTCAAAGTTCATTGCACATCTTGTGCGTTTATTTAATGTTCATTGGTGTTGTATATATTTCAGTTATTTCTTTTTCAAATTCAAACAATTCCATTTATAAATCGGGCATGGTTATTCTCCACATATCCAATGCATTTCGAGCATTGTTAGCATGCTCTTCATCAGGGAAATAGACTACTGCCAAGGGTCCTGCCCCATAACCGCACCTATTTGGTCCATGTTCCCGGGCTGACGTAAATATTGTTATAACAAATTAGACAAGAATAAAATGCCCTCTAGAGCTGTCCATAATGACCTACAGTTGGCAACAATTCCTCCCGAACTGATAGATTTAAATACGTATGAGTCTATTCTGATTCAATGTGTGCACTCATCTCAAGCTATTGTTCGTATGGAGCCTAAAACAGGTAAATTCCCTCCTACATATTTACAGAGAGGATTAAAAGGGTGAGTTGTATATTTACCTCCAGATTTAAAGAAAGATATTGAAACTATTGGTGTAGAGAATGTAGAAAGTGAACCACTAGTTATTCTAGTTAATGGTGTTCCTACTAAGAGTAAGAAAATCTGGCAAGAATTAGTGGATGTTAGGAAAAGTGCAAAAGGCAACATTATATCTGATAGACAAAGATTACTACAAAAATTGTATGTTGGAGAAGAAGAAATACTTTTAGGAGATGATACTGAAACGTCAAGTGGTCAAATTGAAGGGTCAAATTGAAGGGGACATGTCCAAAAGTGAAGAAACCTATGAACATTATAGTGTACATCCACTTCATTCGAAAGAAGTGATGAGGAATACTATTGAAATATTCCAAATGAAAAACGCGAAGGGAAGTCCCATGAGTGTATCGGGGAAAAAGTTTGGAAGCTCGTTGTTTTCCGCAGCTGTTCCCAACAGGAAAATGTGGACGACATAATGAACGATCTGTGCAGATTCCTGCATCTGAATATCGACAACAAGATTGTTTGCAAAAGATCCAAGATTTTGACAATGTATCCCATATATATTTCATCTTTTGTTTGAAAGTGACTTGTCTGGACTTTCATATACAGTTAACCACATATTAAAAACAGGAGTAAATCTTCAAAATGTTTCTGCAAAGGAATTTATGGATAAAGTACATCAGAAAGACGATCATTTAGAATCTCAGCTGATTAATTTGATGCCATATCAGCGTGGTACTAATGAGTATTGGTACCGTTGTCATTAAGAACGTAAATGCATGCTAAAGAACTTAGTAACTCCTACGTGGTTTCTTACCCTAAGTTGTGCTGAATACCCTTCGGATGATTTATTTGAATTTCCTCGAGAGGCAAATTCGAATATAAAAAATTTGAATTCAAGACACCTGGAGAATTGTGCCCTTTGGATCCTGTTAAAGTATGCAGATATTTCAATCATAGGTTTGAAGCTATGATGTCTTTTATCTGTAATAAAAAGAATCCTCCTCTTGGAGAAGATGTGGATTTCTTTTGGAGAAAGGTGTATCAAGCTAGAGGTGCTCCTCATACACATATGCTGATTTGGAGCAACGATGCACCCAAATTCAGAACTGATTCGGATGATACTGTTTTGTCTTTTATTGAAGAATATGCCACATGTGCTATACCAAAAAGAACAGAAGAAAACAACTTAAGGCAACAAGTCTTACGATTCCGAAGTCATCGATGTGGAAAATACTGTCGATGAAAGTACAAGTCTAAGGAAAAGTTGTATACCAAATATCGTTTTGGATGTCCATGTCCTGTAATTTCCAAAGGAAGAGGAAACAATTTTATGTCAGCTGTGAGACATACCATAACTAGAAAATCTCCAAAAAATACATGCACTTTGAGAAAAAGTGAAGAATCAAAATATATCAATGATAATAATCCAGTTATTCTCTCAATGTGGAATGCTAATATGGATATTCAGTATGTTGCGGATAATTCCGTTGCTGTTGCCCGGTATGTGACATCCTGTATTACAAAAATAAAAAAGATGGAATTGAAAGAAATGTGGGAGGAAATTTCTCACGAGAAGAGTCTTAGTAAAAAATTATACAGTTTCAGTTTGAAGATGTTATCCCATCGAGAAATTGGAGGGTATGAATGCTCTGATCGGTTATCATCTGCAAGTTTATACTCAAAATCCAGAAGAATCATTTGTGTGAGTCTAGGTCTTAGTGCAATGCAAAATCGAGTACTTCAATCTGTACACGAAATCGAATATTTAGCAGAAAAAGAACCAGAAAGTATAGATATTGGCAAAACAAACATGTTTACACATATTATCCAAATAGAAGTCATCATCTTGAGAACATATGTATTTATGAAGTGCTTCAATATTACACTTTTAAATGGAACACTACAGAAAACATAAATGAAGGAAAATATGCAGTGATTGGTTATGAAGTATGTTTGGTGAAACAAATGTAAGGAAATTTGATTAATCACAGAAAACTGAGCTGTGATATTCCTGATAAAAGGGAATTTTACTATTTAGCACTTTTGCCACTCTTCAAACCGTCGCGTACAGAATTGGAATTACTTGGAGATTTTCAGAGCTATGAAGATTCCTTCAATGCTTGTAAAGATACCATAGATTGTATAGTTTTTGCAAATTCTCTGAAAATGTTGAAAGATGAAATCGATCAAGAAGCTACTATTGCAGCTGAGATTGCTAGAGACAGTTCTCAAGACAGTCAAAGTTCTGCTCCACTGAGTCAAGGTCCACTAGGACAACCAATTATTGAAAATGAAGGGGCAATCGCCATGAATGAGGTGGAAACAGTAATGCAACGAGCTCAAGAAGATGTAACTAAATGTTGAACAGAAAAAAATATATCACCAAGTGAGACAACAGATTGCCCATGGATTTCTTCATGAAAAGAAAGAATGCACATGCACGTCATTTTAACCTATCCGAATGTATGTCATTAAACAAGCTGGAACAGGAAAACGTTTCTTAAAGTATAGACCAGTTATCTACAGAAAACAGCTGACTCTCATTTGTCTTGTGTAGTAACTGCTCCAACTGGGTTGGCAGCACACAACATTAAAGGAATTGTTTACTTATGCTACCTGTAGAGCATGAAAATAAATTGGAATATAATAAACTATCTGGAGAAGCTTGCTATGAAGTTTCAAGAGTGCTAAAGAAAATGAAACTTCTGATTATTGATGAGGTTAAGCATGGTCTCAAACTTAATGCTTGCCTTTGTGCATTTAAGAATGCAGCAAATTCTTAAAACTGAGTGTGATGTCTTATTTGGAGGAAAACATGTGGTAGTTTTTGGAGATCTACTGCAACTTACTCCTGTGAAAGGACAACCAGTATTTAAAACACTTGCACATGAAGACACCAGAGAGTCTTTGGGAAGTGTTGGAAATGTTATCATTTGGTCATATTTTGAATACAAAGAGCTCAAGATATAAGAATTGGAGTACTGACAGAACATGGCAAACAAGCATTGCAATGTCGACTACTTACAAACTTGTTTCCAAATGAAAATATAATACCTGAAAAAATATACATGAAATTTACAGAAAATAAATCTATAATCTGCCTAATGTCAACACTGCACCAGTGCTCTAAATTCAATGAACAACTTTTGAAGCTAGAAAATGAACAAATAATAAAATTGGAGGCTATTGATAAAATACACGCAACGTGGTGTACTGTATCTGGTGCACATGTAACCTAATGTACATTGGCCAGACTCAACAACCTGTAAAAGCCAGAATCAGCCAACATAGAAGTCGTATATGGAGGTCAGTCCCAAATGCACCTCTGGTCACTCACTATACAGAAAAACAGCACACTGCCGACCAAATAAGATGGCAAGTAATAGCGATCGCCACCCTCTCAGAAAGAGGTGGAGACTTCAGCACTATCCTCCAGCGCATAGAATGTATATGGATAGATAGGGCTAACTCTATTGAAGCAGGCCTAAACTCGGCGGATGAATGGTGTGGATTTGTAACAAATCTGCACTAATTGGTAGACAAAAATTATGACTACAATAGTTAGCAGATCTAACTTGCTTCTGTGTATAACATGATTTAGAATAAGAATGTGAGCGTGGATTATAGTCCATGACAGTTGTAGTTAAAAAACTGTCAATGATTGGAAACATCGATATCTGTGCAAAGTCAATAATATGAACAGATAAACGTGAATACTAACAATATTGATTTATAGACGCTTTGTGAATGTTTATTTGTTGTTTGTGGTTGCTAATTGTTCACATTGCATATTCATAAATGTGCATGGATAGATCCTCACTCACTATTGTCACCATTGAAACAAAATGGTAAATGCATTATATGTTGGAGGGTTATATGCAAGCAGCATCTTTATAACATCAAAAGACAACAGACTATCCGTTGTGCCGTTAGTCGGCAATTATCTTTATTCGGATACATGCTTCACTGCAGGAGGCGGGCGCGAACTCGGGCATCTGTAGATCAGAGCCAGGGTTGACATAGCAATGCGGCACAGATTTACGTGCAAGCAGTCCTTCTGCAGCAACTCATCCCACGTGACGCAGCACGTAAACGTTAGCGATTGTCATAGAAACGAAACGCCTAATCACAAATAAACATTACCAGGCATACTAATGGAATCCCGTGTACTTAAATTACGTTAGACTTGGCTCATAATCGGTTATGCGGTTGCCATAGTAACGCGGCATAGAACGCCGTAGGAATGCATGTTTAAACATTGCTTCCACAACCATCCATCTCACGAGATTTGATAAACAAACACTGGCGTTGACAGACCTGAGAGAGGTTGTCACGGAAACGCATCGCCGAATCACGGATTGAGCGACGGCTCAACGCTCGACAATGAGGCTGAACTAACAGAATCTCGTGGCCGGCTGACATTTAAAAAGAGACCAAACACCGACAGTGGCTGTCATCGCATCGCGAAGAGTCTGATCCGGCTACACGCCAATACCTGATCGTAGGAGACCCGGCTATTAATCAGTCCAATAGACTGCTCAAAAGTAAGTTCTAATAACGCCTGAGTCAGCATTTAGTGCTTTCCTTCAACATAGCACTCCTTTCATTCCTCATCCTAATCATTACCAGTTTTTTCTGTTTTCAAGCAGACACCATTACGTGTCTTCCACCAACTAGCTCAAACAGCAGAATTCATCACCCGCCATCCATTGAAGGCAGCCTACACCTCATCACGGTGAGGTAAGAGGCACTCAAGAAATGAAATAGGCCTCTAGCCATGTTTAAATGAAAATGCATGTAATTTATCCAAAACTCTGTTTCTTCCCCTACATGTGCCACGCAGCATCCGGCTGGGTACTCACGTGAGAGCTTTTTTTAATTATTTCACTAGCACAGGATTTTACACCTTCACTAAGGCTGCTCCCTCGCAATTCAGGTAACCTTGTGGACCTAATCCTTAATACAATTACCTTCTCGCTCCTCCATTATTTGCCTGCAAAATGACGCTTTTGCGCTTTTGTGCAGATATCCCCAATATCTATCGTCCTGAAGAAACCCCATACCCAACAGAGGGGTTGAAACGCCGTCGACACGAGTACAGAAAAGACTGAACATAGCCGATGTTATCAGACATTTGTGCTGTCATTGTATTCTATTAACTGGTCTCTTCTTGTACATATGGAAACTTTGTCCTGCACAAATTCACTATATATATATTTATTCACTGGTTCCATGATTCACTTGGGGATGCACTGCACAAAGCATACAGTCGTTTGAATTTAAAAATGATCTAAAAATGATATATGCTTACATATCAATGTTCTTTGTTGCGTATATATATATAAAAATTCAACAAGGTTTACTGTGTAGAGTTCTCTTTGTTTTCCCCTTGCATTATCCTTTTTCCCTTACAATTGTATTTCCATTGTGCAGTTGTTTCATTGCATCATTATTCATTGTGTCTACTAGAACCACTGTCTCTCAATATAACATAATTACCCTGGTTCTTTGTAAGTAGGGTTCCCCTGTAATTTCTATTGATAAAATAGAGCATGAAGGAATCACTATTATATTGACAGAAAAACTAAATTGGATTCTTTAGAAAAATCTATATCTAAAACTGCTGGTTTGGAAAAGAATCTATATGTATGTGTAAACTGTCGGGTAATTTTAAGGCGTAATTTAGATGTGGAAAAAAGTTTAGTAAATGGAGCAGTGGGTAAAGTTGTTGATTTTGTTAATTATCAAAATAGAGATGGAATTACATTTTTTAAAATCAAATTTGATCAAATTGAAGAAGTAAAACAAATTGGTTGTTCTTCAGTTCGTTTTTTGCTTGTTAAAGATTTATATGTCCGTACAAAACAGTTTCCACTTTCTCTGGCATATGCAATGACTATTCATAAATCTCAAGGATTAAGTGTAGACAGTGCTTTGGTGAACATTGGAAGTACCATGTTTAAAGAGGGTATGGCATATGTTGCTTTGTCCTGAGTCAGAACTTTATCTGGATTGTATTTGATTGATTTTGATCTCAAATCCAAAACGCCGAGGAGACCCTACCCGAGGAGACCCTACCTGGGACGTTGCTGCTGTTCTCCTTTTTGCCTTCGCCTCTACGACTTGCAGCACCCGTTTCGTGGGTGCCGCTGCGCGGCTTGCTGTTCGCCGCCTTGGGACCTTGTTGGCTGTGCCTGGGGCAGGAGGATACATTGTACCAGGGGTGGTGTGCTGCAGGGACTCCATTTCCCAGGAGTCCCTGCCTGACCTCGGTCATCTGGTCTGCGCCCCCTGGTACCCCCGCCCCCTGGACGGCACATCCTACAAATCTCCCTGCACTTCCTGAAGTAGGCGGGAATCTCAAATCCAAAACGCCGAGGAGACCCTACCTGGGACGTTGCTGCTGTTCTCCTTTTTGCCTTCGCCTCTACGACTTGCAGCACCCGCTTCGCGGGTGCCGCTGCACGGCTTGCTGTTCGCCACCATGGGACCTTGTTGGCTGTGCCTGGGGCAGGAGGATACATCGTACCAGGGGTGGTGTGCTGCAGGGACTCCATTTCCCAGGAGTCCCTGCCTGACCTGGGTAATCTGGTCTGCGCCCCCTGGTAGCCCCGCCCCCAGGTCGCCTTAGTGAACAAATATAAAAGGTCACACTACACGCTGCGCGGGAGCGCGCGGGAGCACCGGGCAAAGCCCGGGCAAAGGGCGAGCCCTCTACGGCCCTCCAAGGCCAGAAGAGGCCGGGCTGGGCCACCTCCCCAACGTTTGTTGTACACCATTGTCGAAGGTATTTATTACACCAAGATACTATTGGAAACCTTGGCTTTATCTATTTAGTCTGTGAGTGCGTTTTCTCACTAGTGATTAATCCTTTGGCTTGCCCTTTTCCTGTGCAATATGAGAAAAACTGCCAAACTAAGCAGGATGCCTACTTTAAGGTCAAGCACTAAGCAGAAGATGGTCGCCCCCCAACCGGTTCCAACACTCACTGCGATTGACAAAATGTTGCAACAGACCATAGGGGTGGTGGCCACTGCTATTGCTAATACAGAAAGAAGAATGTCGCTACCACCTACAATATTTCTACATGATTCGCAAGTTGTAGTTATAGACCCCCTGGTTACCTCTACTGACCCTACTGTTGACTTGGATCTTAGTTTTTGTGTGACTTCCTCCTTTGCTGATCTTCCATGCGCTCAAACTCCAACTGAGCCTCTAAGGACCACTGAATCTCCTCAGAGTAACCTGACTAACCTTCAAGGTGGAGGAAAGCTAACTCCAAGTAAACAAGAGTAAAAAAAGAACAGTGTCTCCCCGGTACACAATAAAAATAAAAGGAAAAAGGGCCAGAGTACTACGCAAAATCATAATCTTGTCGCCCCGATCCCTCAATCAATCAATCAGAGCATTTATATAGCGCACTACTCACCCGGAGGGTCTCAAGGCGCAGGAATACCTTGTTGGGTAGCAAACATGGTAGCGGGCCTTAAGGCTGATCTCGAAGATACTATTAGTGCCCACATTAAACCTCTAATGTCAAAAATTGACAGGCTGACGTCCCTAATAAACAACAGAGGGTTGGGCCCCATTAGGCAATCGGTAAAGGATAATACACCATCTAAGGGGGGGGGGGGCAATAGGGGGCTCTATTATTATCAATAATAAAAACACCCCGAATGCCAAGGTTCCTATACCCAAACAACCCTTAGCTTCAACAACGGACACAACTCAAAGTAAGGCTCTGTCTGGGAAGAAAGCTCCCACTTCTCTGAAGCCTAGTGCACCTTCTATTAACACACATGTTTCACCAAAGAAGGGGCATGGATCGGGTGGGGCTCCTTCTTTGGCAGGTAAAACTGACCAACATTGTGTAGAGGGAATAAACAAAGATAAAGTAGAAAAGACGAGATTGTCACGCTTTAGGACAATTAATCTCCCCCCAGAAGCCCTACCCTTTGTGGTCGTACTAGCTGGGGTACCATCACTGAAGGAGGGAAAAAGGGAAACGCAAATTGAACTAAAGAACAAATGCGTACAATGGTTGCATGTAAATGGACCCTTACCCCCCAATATTTCTGGAGAAATACTAGCGGTTAGACGAGGTGAATGGATAGGAAGAAACATTAAAACCATAGCAGGGGATATTATAACTATCAACTTTAGAGACATGGCTGCGGTAGATTACATATGTAGCACTCTAACATGTGCCTCTAACACACAGATCCATCCGCTACCTCTTTCATACTTCTATCCATTAATCCATCCAAGGCAAATCCCAAGAAATAGATTTCCTACAAATAGGGCATTCCAACAAGTCCCTCAGCCAAGTTTTCTGCAAAGACAACCTTCCTGGCAGGATACCCCTAATTTTGACCCATTCCTATTACAATATTCACACTGGAACAGGTTTTGCGTATTAGATCAGGTGGATTGACTTGATATTGAGGAAATAAATATTCCACCACTAGACATGTGTCTAAATGAGGAAGGGAACATCCCAGTGGAAACTATGAATTTTAGTGCCAGTCCTATTCCTCCACAAATGGCTGGTCACGTTGTGTCAACACCCTTATCTGTGACTATACCTTTAAATAGAGCTTCGGATCCTGGAAAGAGTAATGTTTATGACGAAAAGGGTTCCTTAACTATTCTTAGTTGGAATTTAGCGGGTATACACCGCAAACTAGCATCACCTGAATGGAACTCTCTAGTGGAGGCACATAAGATCTGCCTGTTCCAGGAGACCTGGAGCTTAGAACCACTTCATAGAGTCGGTTACGTAACATAGTTTGTGCCTGCAGAGAGACACATAAATGGGAAGGGACGCCCTTCAGGTGGCTTGCTTACCTGGATTAATATCTCTCTCAATTGCCACATAAAAATCAAGCAGATTAATAACCCGGACATCTTAGGACTCTCTTTAAATGGTCCTCGTAGGGGGCTCACATTGGATCTGTATAATATCTATGTCAGAGGCACTAAATATGGGTCTATGTCCCCCATCGTAACCGCACTCGAAGTGGAATTAAGAGAAAAAACTGAAGGTGCAAAAATTATAGTTGCGGGTGACTTCAACTGTACTTATGAGCCACTCCCCTCTGATGATATTTTGGACTTGTGGGAGGATGATACTAGAAGGTGCATTCCGCTCCTTAATATTCCCCCGATTAAGAAATGGTCGCATAGTGCGATCCAATTAAACGCCCTGACAGTAGAGTTTGGCCTAAGAGCCGTGAACGGCCGAACACCATCTGACCCCTTGGGTGCTGCCACATATAACAGAGTCAACCATACTTCCAGGATTAATTACATATTGCTAGATGTAATGCAATGGGATCGAGTCAAGGATATGGTAGTCCTCTCTACTGTGGAAAGCGATCATAATCCGCTTTCTCGTTCTGTATCAAACCCCTGGTCTAACAAATCAACTGAGAAATCTCCTAACGATGCCCACAAAACCTCTGTATCTGCCTGTGGGAAACGTTTAAAATGGAACCATATTGCCACTGACGAGACTAATCTTAAAAACATAAGAGAACTACTTGTGTCCGCACAATCGGAGCTAGACACCACTAACGCACTCTTGGCAATAGATGGGGTGACAGCAATCTTTGAAGACACTCTTAGGTCTATAGGCGAAATATTTCTGAAAAAGGGGCGTGTGAAAGGAAATATGGCATCCCGGAAGCCTATGGGTAAGCATGATTGGTAAAATTCTACATGCCGACATGCAAAATCCCTCCTAATTAAAAGTATCAAAGGTAAAATACAACCCCAGATACAAGAAGCTAGGAAAAGGTACAGACGTACACTGGCAATAGCTAAAAAGGAGTGGGATGAGGACTTCTGGCGCACCTTGAAAGAGGCTAGTGCAAGGAAAGACTCGAGGTGCTTTTGGGATATCATTAGAATAAGAAACAGACCAGATAGTGACCGCATAACATGCAACATCACCAGCCAAGAGTGGGTTATCCATTTCTCTAGGCTATACACTCGCCTATCTAATCATAATACCCTAGACACATCTAAGGAAGATCAGGTACGAGAAGTGGTTCCAATTAGGACTCAAAAGGACTGGGAAGTAGACCCAATAGATCTAGATTTCTCTATAAAAGAGGTTGAATATGCCATCGGTAACATTAAGCCCCAAAAGGCACCTGGCCCTGATGGCATTCCTGGGGATTTGCTGCGCTCTGACATTACGACATGGGGGAAACTTATCCACAGTTTACTGATTGCCATCTGTAGGGGCGCCCCAGTCCCAACATCCTGGAAAGGGGTGGAGGTCGTCCCAATTTTTAAAAAAGGCGCTAGGGATGACCCGTCCAATTACAGGCCTATTAGTCTGTTAGATATAAGTCAAAAGGTAGTTGGTAAGGTACTATTGACCAGAATATTGGAATGGATTCATGAAAATAATGTTCTTTCTGACTTCCAGGCAGGGTTTAGAACAGGCACTGGCACAATAGAACAAGCCTTCAGACTGATGCTAGTGTACTGGAAGGTGGTGGTCATAGGCAAAGGCAGTCTTTATCTCGCATTCATCGATTTAAGGACTGCCTTTGACCTTGTACCCAGGGAGACCCTCTGGAGAGTCTTAGTGATATGGGGATACCAAATTACATTCTAATACTACTTGTAAGGCTCCATGATAACAGCTTTGCCCAGATTAGATGGGGTTCAGGGGGAGAAAAAACTACCAGTATTCCAGTAGAGAGAGGAGTTTGCCAGGGATGTGTTCTGGCTCCCACTCTTTTTTCTTTGTACATCAATGGAGTGGTTGAGCACCTGCTTAAAGACCCTTCAGATGAACCATCCCTGGCGGAGACGCGTATCCCTACTCTTCTCTTTGCTGATGATACGCTCCTCCTGTCTAAATCCCCAACGGGTCTCCAGAAACTCCTTAACAACTTCCAGACCTTTTGCGTGGAGCGGGGCCTTGTAATCAATACAGACAAAACAAAATATCTTGTAATAAATCCGCCCAAAAAACCTGTACGCCCTCCTAAGTTGAATGGCGTACCTTTGGGGAGGGTAGACGTATTTGATTATTTGGAAATCCGCTTGTCACACAACATGCAGTGGGCCCCTCATTTAGACAAAATGTTGCTAGCCCACAAGAGGGTAACTGGGGCCCTTCTGAAGGAACAACGCTCTTGTGCTATAAGACCCATAGCTCCAGTTATTGACATATATGTAGCAAAGGGAGTTAGCTCTGCTTTGTATGGGGCAGAATTATGGGGTTCATGCAAAATCAACGAACTGGCAAGCTCTGAAAGGAAGTTTTGTAGGGCAATCATGTCACTCCCACAAGGTACTCCCACAACTCCATTAATGCTTGACCTTGGCTGTCGACCTATTGAAGATTTGGCAAGGTTCAGACCTTTACTTCTATGGGCCCGGTTGTGGCGAGTTCCGGAGCTCGCGTCTTATGTGAAAGGGTTCTCTGAAATAATGTCTCTGCCTGGATGGCATAAAATTAAATGGTTAAAGGACATGAAATCCCTTTTGTGCAATCTGGGTATAAGTGAAGCCTGAACCGACAAATCATCTCCGCCAAAGGCAGTACTTAAGAACTTGTACTGGAGTTGGATTCTGAACAAGAGGAGCACTGATCCCACATTGGGTAGATTGACAGGGGACTTTCTGTGTTTCAAGGACTTACCAATTCGGGAACTCTATTTAGACATTATTGAGAAACCATTTGATAGGTCCTTATATTTTAAATTTAGAACTGGAACACTACCTCTGCATTCTTTTACTTGTCGGTGGAAAAAGCCAACTCTGACCACAGACCTCTGCCCTGCGTGTTCACACAGACAGGAGACAGTGGCACACTTTCTGTTTGAGTGTCATGAATATACCAAACCAAGAAGTAAATGGCTTAAGAATTTGTGTCGTATGCTGGGGACTAGACACCATGTTGAGGCACTTCGTATTTTAAAGTCAGACTCACGTTCACTTTATGTTTGCACTTTGTCTAAATTTTTATCGTGGGCCTGGCGCATTAGGAGCAAAAGGCTAAAAGAAAAGGTTTAATCCTCTTTTTACCTAAAACTATTTATGTAATGCTTCTTTTAATGAAAAAATAAGGTTTTAAAATTCCAATGTAATTAATCTGTCGTACTTTTTCTAAATGAATTTGTGTATATTTTTTACTATGAAGCTTTTATGATAATTTTTATCGAAATAAAGCCTTTTGACTGACTGACTGATTAGTGCAGATGTAAACTGTGTAAAAGAGTATAATCGGGTAAGAAGAGCGTAATTTGTTAGTTTGCACTTACTTTTTATTCTGTTGATCCCGGCTCCCCGAGTCCCGATCTGGCACGGCTGAGTGCCGCTTGAACCGGCGGGCTGACGGGGTAGCGGGCGCCATCTTGGACCGGGGCTCAGAGGCTGCCCAGGTCAGCGCTGCAGTCCTCGCGCTCCTTCCCTATTTAGGAGCTCCCTTTGCACGCGCACAGTGGATGCTAGTGACCCGGTGGCAGTGGGTTCGCGTCTGCAGTTGCTGTGCACGAAGGCCTCGCTCATTTCGCCACTTTGAGTACAAAAGCAGCTCTTTTAAACTGGTGTTGATTTTAAACTTGTTAGTTTGCACTTACTTTTTATTCTGTTGATCCCGGCTCCCCGAGTCCCGATCTGGCACGGCTGAGTGCCGCTTGAACCGGCGGGCTGACGGGGTAGCGGGCACCCTCTTGGACCGGGGCTCAGAGGCTGCCCAGGTCAGCGATGCAGTCCTCGCGCTCCTCCCCTATTTAAAGATTCCCCATGTGCACGCGCAGCGGACGCGCGCAGCGGGTGCGCCGAAGGGGTGCCAAAGGCAAGCCCGTCTGCGCCCGTCCGCGGTCAGCCGGGGCTAGGGGCACCCTACTATGCCCATTTTCTTACCTACTCGTCAGCCCAGCTCCGATGCTTACAAGGCTCGTGGCCACTGGCAGGTTCCGCCATTGCCAACATTTCCAAACTTCCCCTTAAGCCGATTTCTCCCACTCCCTTTCTCACCCCTTGCACATTACCCCTGCCCCCCTCCACCCCTATATTACCAGAACCGCCTCCCTCACCTTGAGCGGCCCCTGCAATCTCTGTCTTTCTTTTGAACACCAGATCCGCGGTAAGCATCATCATGAACTATTTGTGATGCTCGACACGCAGAAGCCTGATGTTCTGTTTCTTACAGAGACCTGGTTTTGCCGGATTCCCTGCCAATTCTACTAGCCGCCCTCCCCTCCTCTTACTATGCCCTCCAAGCTGACCGACCGGCGAGGAAGGCTGGCGGTGGCGTTGCCTTGATTGTCCGCTCTGGACTCCATTTTCAACTACTATCAGCCCCTTCCATCACAACGGTCGACTATTTAGTCATTCGCTCTGCCTCCTTCCTAACACCTCTTACGTGTCTGCTCATGTATCGCCCTCCACAACAAATCCCGCACTTTCTTCCCGTGGTCCAGGACCTGCTGGCCACCCTGGCGGTGAATAATTCCTCTATTCTAGTGCTAGGTGATTTCAACTTCTGGCCCTCCGACCCTGCTGAGGACCTCTTATCCAAAGAGTTCTCGGAATCTCTCTGTTCTCTTAACTTTCTGTCTCACGTTCACACCCTTACCCATATTCACGGGCACACCCTAGACCAGGTTTGGTCACTCAACTGTCCTGTTTCTTCCCCTGTTATTTCCCCTTGTGCCTGGTCTGATCACTTTTTAATTTCTTTTTTCCTGCACCCCAGTCTCACTAAGAAACCACCACTCCCTAGGAATACCTGGGCACACAATTGGAACCACGTCGACATGACATCCCTTTGCTCCTCTCTCTCTGCCTACAGTCAAAATCTTCAAGACCTTTCTTCCTCTTCCCCAGCGGACACTTCAAACAAATGGCTCGCCAGAGGCTGCGATCAAGTGGCCCCCTAAGACGAGTTACTGCCAGGCACGCCAACGACGCAAATAGGTAGTTTAGTGACAAACTTAAGGAGACCAAATTGGCAGTACGGCAGGCAGAGCGCGCTTGGCGACGCACCTCCTGTCCTACTCTCCAGCTACAATACACTACACTTCTTAATCAATACAAGAAGTCTATTCTCTCTGCCAAGACTGATTATTTCTCCTTAAAAAAAAATCTGCTTACAATTGTGCAAGATTTGGCTTTCTCGGACAGAGTCACCCTCAAACCCTCCCATTCTCAGGCCCTCTGTGACTCTCCCAACAACTACTTCATGGAGAAAATCATAACTATTAAGTCCAACATCTCTCCCCCCTCTCTCTCTTTTTCGGATCCTCAGCCTTTGCCCCCACGGTTGCACCTTGACCACATTCCCCCCTGACCAGAGAGACGTTCCAGTCCCTTCTCACAACGGTAAAGTCCAGCTCCCCATCCGACATCTGTCCTGCACATATCTTGAGACAAATCTATCTGGCTTGTCCTTCCCCCCCTCTCACTTTCCTCAATACCTCCCTTGCCCAAGGCATTGTTCCACAACCTCACAAATCCGCAACTATAATTTCCATTCTTAAGAAGCCCGGTGCAGACACCTCTTCACTTCTAAACTACCGCCCCATCTCCCTCCTACCTTTCCTAGGAAAAATATTGGAACGCCACGTCACTAAAGTGCTCAGCGCTATCGTTGAAGAAAATGGCTGCTTAGCACCTCGTCAGGCTGGCTTCCACCCTGGGCACTCCACGTAGTCCGTAGTCCTTTCTGTTATGGACACCCTCAGAGAGGGTACGGACACCAACCAACCCCAAGCTTTGGTTCTCCTTGATTTATCCGCCGCCTTCGACACGGTTGACCATTCCATCCTTCTCTCCCGTGTCGGGGCGGCTGGCATCAGGGGAACCGATTTGGTTTGGCTCTCGTCCTTCTTGAGGGACCGCACTCAGGCCGTCCACCTGGCTGATTTCTCTGCTCCACCTTGTAAGATTCAGTGTGGGTTTCCACAAGGGTCTTCTCTGTCCCCCCTTCTGTTTAATTTGTACATTTCCCCTCTCATTTTTGCACTACAGCAGATGGAGGTCACAATTTACAACTACGCTGATGACCTTTAGCTTATTTTTAATTTATCTTCTTCCCCAGAGTCCATTCACAACTTTCAATCTGTCATGATTTTCATCAGGGACTGGATGAACTACAACCATTTGAAACTCAACCCTGATAAAACCGAGTTGGTTTTGACAGGTGGTTGCTTCAGTCCCTGGAACTCTTTGTTTTGGCCTTCCTCTTTGGGCCTTCCTCCTTCTCCCTCCTCCTCTGTCAAGACTTTAGGGATAAAATTAAATGCTCACCTCACCTTGCACTCCCAGATTAGTTCAGTTGTTTCATCCTGTTTTCTTACTCTCCGCACCATTCGAAAGATTTCCCGTTTCTTTTCTTTTTCCGCCCTTAAACTTATTCTTTCAGCCATGGTCATCTCCCGCCTTGACTACGGCAATGTTCTGTACACTGGTGTCCCCGCATACAACCTTCGGTGACTTCAGCTGGTTCAAAACCAGGCCGCCCGACTTGTCTACAACCTCCCGAAGTCTCACCACGTTACCCCCCTGCTCAAAGCATTGCATTGGCTGCCCATCCGGGAGCGCGCCCTTTTCAAGATGGGCTGCATCACTTTCCAGGCCCGGGCAGGGACGGCCCCTGCTTTCATCACTTCTGAAATGAAGGCTTACCTTCCCAGCAGAGAGCTGCACTCCTCGCAATCTCTCCTGTCTGTCCCTCACTTCAGGAAGAAGAAGTCGGGAGGCGTGAAATTCTCCACTCTTGCTCCTGCTTTTTGGAACACCCTTCCCCTTCCCCTCAGGTCCGCCTCTCATTATCTGGAGTTCCGAAAAGCATTGAAGACATTTCTCTTTACCCAAGTTTTTCCACACTAGCGGCCTACCCCCCTCCTGGCCTCTGATCCGCATCCTTAGCGCCAAGAAACCGCCTGGTAGTCGTGCGCTTTATAAATATTTTAATTTCAATTTCAATTTCAATTTCATGCTCCCAATTTAGGTGAATATCCTGTATTTGAAAAGCGTGTATTTGGTCAAAGTAGAAGATAAGAGAATATCTGTAGTGAAGTTATAGAGAAGGAAAAATCAAGATAATGTTGAGATTGAAAGCAAAAAGGAAAAGGACACTATTGAAGAGATTCTTGGGTATCAGTTAAAATATAGTTCAGGTATCAACTGCTATGCTAATGTAGTGGCCAATGTTGTTTTTTTTCTTGAAAGTTTGCAACAGCAAATTATGGAGAACCGTGAAAAAAGATTTTGTTCCTTGCTGCATTGTATTTATTAGGCCTGGGTGGTAAATTCCGTCCCGCTCGCGGAATTTGCGGAATTTGGGTAATTTTGCTTTCTGCGGAAAACGCGGAATTGCCTAAAATTCTGCGCTACGTGTTGTCGCAGAATTTTTTGCTTGTTCGCGTTCTCATCATGCGTGTTCACAAGATATTTCCCCCCGAGCATGCAAACAGC
Source organism: Lissotriton helveticus (assembly GCF_964261635.1). Taxonomy (NCBI): domain Eukaryota; kingdom Metazoa; phylum Chordata; class Amphibia; order Caudata; family Salamandridae; genus Lissotriton; species Lissotriton helveticus. The sequence goes on along the minus strand of NW_027611659.1, from coordinate 1,477,593 downwards.
GATCACAAACAGGAAAAAAGCATAGCAAAGAAGCAATTCTGAGTGTTTGCGGAATTTCTGCATGTTCTCAGAGATTTTTTACCGTTTCGCAGAGCTTTGCATAGCACGACTATGCAAATTCCGCCAACAACTAGTATTTATGAAAAATTGAAAACTGATGAAAGTAAAAGGCAAAGCATTTCTGATATTCGTAATCTTTTGGATATATGTTCTGGTTCTACACAATTTACGCAGAATGTCCAACAAGATGCTCAGGAATTTCTAATGTATATGCTTGCAGTTTTGGAAAATGAAGGAATAGAAATTGAAAATCTTTTTGGTCTTTGTTATAAATGGGAACATCAATGTGAAAATGTTATGTATACATGTAGCACTAACTTAGATACTGAAAGATTTAAATATTTGACATTATGTTTCAACAAAGAAAATAGTTAAAGCAGCAAAACAAAACATGGAGAGTAGCCAATGCAAATCAGAAATGTTATCAACATTATTTATACGAAGATATGGACAATATATAATTTTAATGATACAACGTGGTACAGATGATGGAAAAAAAACTGGAAACATTAAGTAAACATTTTTTAGCAAGTCAAGTATCAATTTCAGGAAGAACTTCTGTAGCAGTAGCAATTATTTTCCATGATGGTCCTTCTACAACATCTAGACATTATACTGTTTATTTAAAATGCATTAAAGGATGGACATATTGTATTGATGCTCAATTGGTTTTTAAACAACGTTTGCCTAACGAATTACCAAATACCTACCTAATATTTTTAAAACCGAAGTTTTAAGAACATAATTTGGACTATGAGGAATATATTAAAATGTATTAATAGGATTACTATTGGGCAATTTCAGTATAAAGGATTTGAGGAATACCATTTGGCCTAGAGGAAAGGTATACATTTGAATTAATAACTTCTTCTTGCACATTCTCACTGCATATATTTTTAAAGAACACCATTTACAGTGTATGGAAATTAAAAATAATTGTTCATTGAATTATTATTTGAGTTCTTTCATATTCAAGTAAGAAAATTCTCTTAGAAGGAAGCATTTTATATATGTGTGATTTGTATTATATGGTGTGTTATTGAGGATGTAGTTTTTATGGTATGTTTAGAAATAGTTTTTTGATACAGATTTGTTTTTTTCAAACATTCTTATTGATTGTTTTTTTTGCCCGCTGTTATGTGATGAGTAACATTGAAATCACTCTTTGTAGTGAAATTCAATATATTCTGAGAACAGCAAAAGAGGCAAACAAAATCATTTATATAATGTTAACATTTTGTTGTGTTGTAAAAAATATAATATTATATATTATAACTGTATTCTATCTTCTGTTTCACAGATCCTAATTCTAAAATATTAAATTTTCAGAAATTTTAATTATAAAAAACAACTGAAAAAAATGTTTAGCATTTTTTCATACCTACTACTGTCAAGGTAAGGTTAACTATGTATTAAAACGCACAATGGACTACGTTTGCACACTGGTGAAGAAAGGGGGGGACTGAGTTGACATGTGTGCAAACATGCTCTGTGGGCATTTTAACTTAGGGGATAAAGTCCTCTTGAATCCCGAGGGAAATACTTAAGGATTGGTCTAGTCACTAACCCTAGTACAAATCAATTTCTTTATATACTATGGGGCCCATTACGATGTCGGGCGGATTGAATCCGCCAGGCTGGCGGTAGCCACCGGCGGCCTGGCGGAGGCAATCGCCCAACATCGTGTCCAGAATTTTCCCCCGCCATATTAGTATAGTGGGGGGGGGACCGCGTCGGACGGAAAGATCGTCCGCTGCTTTTCTGCCCCGGTCGCCTTGCGGCCGGGGCGGAAAAGGAATAATATGGTGGCGGTGTCTAAGAGACACGGCCAGCCATATTAAGATGGGGTGTAACTGATGCCTTTAGGCATGGGTCTTCACTTTGAGGGCCCCGTGAGTGCCCCCAAAGTGAAGGAGGGGTGGAGGTGCACATGGGGGGTACCTGTGGTACCCCCCTGCATTTGCATATGCAATGCGGTAGGCACCGCGCGGTGCCTGCCGCATTGTGTATGCAAATGCGTGCAAGCATTCATAGCATTGTGGTGGGCGGTGCAGAGTGCACCGTTCACCACAATGTTATGAATGCAGCCCTTATGGCGGGCGGTCCCTAGTCCCGATAGGATGGCGGGCGGACTAAGTCCGCCCGTCATCCTAATGACCCCCCAAGTATGCAAACCTGAAAGAAGCTACAAAGTATTAATACACTCTTCAAAATACCCAGTTTATATCTATGTAGTTTTGGAATCTCTCTATCATAGGATCCCATGTGACCTGAAAAAAAAGATTAGATTGGTTCATAACATTTCCCATTGTAACTATTGAAAGACCGCAACTATTTCAATCATTCATTTTTTAGCATCTTTGGAGAGATACCTCTGTGCTTACCTACTGTCACTCTCATGCAATTTTTATATCAATCAACTAGCAATATGTTTTTATTGTAATAGTCTGCCAATACCTAAGCACTTATGGGGCAGATTTACAAGCATCCTGTACCAACAATATGTCATTTTTTGTAACATAGTGATGGCTACAGACACTCCTTCATATTTACAAGGAGAGGAAAAGGCCCCCTGTGTAGCTTTTCTTCTCCATGTAAATATGACCTCATCATACAGACCACTTTGCGTTGAAGTGGCGTTCAATAGGAGTTGCTGTGGGTGTTTGCACACAACACTCATAGAACAATACACATCTCCAGATTAATCATAAATCATAAATCTGGAAATGTGTGTGAATGCTGCCCCATCCTCGAGTTGGTGTAGCAAGGCACAACAAGGAGAGTTGTTTTAATTTCTCCTCATTTTTTCTCTTTCAATGTATGATGCATTGCACAGCATACATTGAAAGCGAAAAATGCCTTCACTGATTGTTTTTGTACAGGAAGGTGTCCCTTCCTGCACAAAAACAATCTGTCCACAACACAGACATGCGTGTGCCATGGTGCAAGGATGCCTGTGTCACTGTATGTCTGCACTTTGTGCAGCAGTGCAGAGGGAAGCATAGAGTTGCAACAAATTTCTGTACATATGTTGCATCCCTGTGCTTAGAAAGTACCACAGCACAGTGCAGCTAAAGAGCTTACAGTGTCACGCTGCAGCACTTCCTTATAGTTCTGCACTTATACATTCACCATACACTACTAATACATTCTTTCAGTCAATGATGCTCTACACATCCATTCAACCAAACTTTCACACACTATCATACAAATATAGTTCTTTCTTTAAACAGAGAAGTTAGGTCTGAAAATATATTTTTTTTAAAATATTTTTTTGTGTTTTCAGAACAACTTTTTAATTTTTTGGGTGTTTTTTCAAAAAAAAAACATGAAAAAAACAGGAAACTTTAGGAATTATGTGTCATTCCTAAAATCAAAGCAAACAAAAAACTAGCAACAATGGTTACATTGAGCACCACAAACTGCTTCCACAGACTGGTCTCCAAAAGAAATGAGTTTGTTGCACTTCATGAAGTGCTGTTTCAGAAAAGCGAATTCAGGACGTATGTCCGGCGGTGATGCACTTGTAGAAGTTCTAGAGGTTTCAGGAACTGCAGGTGGAGGGATTCTTTTGGCTCTCTTACACTCCTCCAGAGCCAGATTAACCAGAGGGAGAGTCTTAAGATGTTTGTACATTGAGGCAGTACCGCAAGAATATTTTTTTCGGCACTACCTCTCAACAAGACTCTCACAGATCCGACAGGTGACTTTTGTGGCATTGACCTTTTTCTGCCCTTCCGGAAAAGTAAAGAGCTTCCACACCACCGACACAGGCCTTTGAGGACGTGGAGCTTCTGGTGCAAATTATTCCTCTAAAGAATGGGCCCGATTAGGATGGCGGTTAATCCGCATCCCCCGGGCCGGCGGAAGCCACCGCTGGCCTGGAGGATGCGGATTCACCGCCGCGGCCACAGACATCTCCCACCGCCAGATTAGGATGGCAGTGGGATTGCGGTGGGACCAGCGGCGGATGGCAGGTCCGTTCTCCACTGAACCACAGGGTGTGGAGGGCTATTTGGTGACGGTGTCTGCAAGACACCGTCAGCCAAATTACGATTTGCATTGACACATGCTTTTCCGCGGCGGCTTTTCTGCCGTGAAAAAGCATGTGGTCTTTGGTGTTTGGGGGCCCGTTGGGGGTGGGGGTGCACATGGGGGTACCTATGGTACCCCCCATCTTTTACATGCACAAAGCGGCAGGCACTGCGTGGTGCCTGCCGCTTTGTGCATGTAAATGTAACAAATGCATTTTTAACCTTGCCGCGGGTGCTGCTTCAAGCAGCACCCGCCACAAGGTTAAAGATACGGGATATGACCGCCAGGGTGGCGGTCACACCCTAATTGCACCAGAGGGACCGCCGCTGCCCCTGCGGACGGTTCCTCCACCTCGGGGATGGTGGACGGACGCAGGTCCGTCCGCCATCTTAATAGGTCCCCAAGTTCTGACTTCTCCTGTGGCTGCTGTCCTAAAGCCATATTCTCTTGGTTTTCAAAAACACCCCAACAAAATGATGCTAATAGAGTTCTTCTAAGCACAAAGATGTCTCTCCAAAGAAGCTCAAAGAAGAATGATTGAAATGGGTGGGGTCCTTCAAAAGTTACAATGGGAAATGTTATGAACCAATCAAATCTTTTTTTTTTCAGCTCACATGGGGTCCGGCACCGTGCGCACAGGCAGCACTCACCCAACACGACTTCACGAAATTGCATTTAAAAGAAATGTAAGTTTATTACAAGGAAAAATATATTATGTTTATGAATAGTTTAGATAATGTCTTGCCGTAATATATATATTAAAGACATATATATATATATATATCATTTTAGACATAAAAAAAAATTCGCTGGAGTCGTGCACCCACCGCGCCCAACACATATATGACGTCACGCAGAACTAGTCACCGCCCAAGCGTTGCGTACAGTAATGTGCATGTGTCAGGAATGCGCGGGAGCTGGAGTCACGTACCGGTTGCATAGCAATCGAGCACATCTCAGAAATTACGCACCCATCGCACAGCCTACGTGGATCCTTCACAACATTCCTAAATTGGCGGCTAGGTTCTGCGCAGTGATCGTGAAAAGTACGCTTTGGGTTGGCGACTCCTCCAAAAAAAATTGAAAAAAGAACAATAAAGAAAATAATATAAATATATTAAAATAAAACTATAAAACAAAAAAACAATATTTCAGTTTCAATATTTTAAAAAACATTTTTTTGCCATTTATATTAAAAATATACAATGTCATTTAAAAATAAAATATGTAAAAATAAACATTTAAAAAACTGTAGAAAATCAGTATAAAAAATACCTATAACTAATATTATATTTAAAAACTATCATTTAAGAAAACCTTCGAAATTCACTGAAAAAACCATGGGCCTGATTCACAGAACTAACTTAAGACAAAATCCTAAACTTACTACCATTTTGGTATTCACAGAATGCACTTACTCATTTTTGTATTCACAGAAGGCACTTACTCATTTCGATATTCACAGAAGTTAGGAGTCCTAACTTTAGGACTCCAAAATGCCTTCTGTGAATACCGAATGTCTTAAAATTGGGATTTTTCTCAGTTTAGTAGTAGTAAAGTTAGGACTCCTTACTTTAGGACTCCTAAATGCCTTCTATGAATACCAAAAGTCATTAAATTAGGATTTTTCTAATTTAACTACAACTAAACGTAGAAAAATTCCAATATTAAGACTTTCGGTATTCACAGAAGGCATTTAGGAGTCCTAAAGTTAGGAGTCCTAACTTTACTACTACTAAACTGAGAAAAATTCAAATTTTAAGACTTTCGATATTCACAGAAGGCATTTAGGAGTACTAAAGTTAGGAGTCCTAACTTTACTACTACTAAACTGAGAAAAATCCCAATTTTAAGACTTTCAGTATTCCCAGAAGGCATTTAGGAGTCCTAAAGTTAGGACTCCTAACTTCTGTGAATACTGAATTGAGTAAGTGCCTTCTGTGAATACCTAAATGAGTAAGTGCATTCTGTGAATACCAAAATGGTAGTAAGTTTAGGATTTTGTCTTAAGTTAGTTCTGTGAATCGGGCCCCACAGGTTTAAGGGCTGTTATAGTTAGCTGGAAATTTCACTCGTACAAAACCATTGCAATTCCTCTATCATAGTTAGTTCTGCTAACTATAACTCACGAGCCGGCAATCCACTGCTGATGATGTCACATATTACATGAGAGCCGCTCACTACCCCTGCGCCGTGTACCTTGTGCTTAATATAGCGCTAGCTGCATACTTGCATTTAAAGGTGTTTTCACCCTGCATTTGCAGGATTTAGGGCAGCCAGGGATGATACCGGGGACTCTCGCAGACGCCATCTTTGTGAGGGCATCTGGGGCAGCCGATTTACGGGCGCCATCTTTGAGTGGGGAATAGTTTTCCTGCCCTCACACTCCTCCCACGTCTGGAAGGGGTGTGCAGGAGTGTATTTAAGCGCCAGGACGATCGCGCACAGGTAGATTTGCTGCGTGCAGCGCGCTGGTTGCTGTTTAATTTTAAAACCCCTCACTTGTTATTCGACCTTTTAATTGCGCCGCTCACTACCCCTGCGCCGTGTACCTTGTGCTTAATATAGCGCTAGCTGCTTACTTGCATTTAAAGGTGTTTTCACCCTGCATTTGCAGGATTTAGGGCAGCCAGGGACTGATACCGGGGACTCTCGCGGACGCCATCTTTGTGAGGGCATCTGGGGCAGCCGATTTACGGGCGCCATCTTTGAGTGGGGAATAGTTTCCCTCCCCTCACACTCCTCCCACGTCTGGAAAGGGTGTGCAGGAGTGTATTTAAGAGCCAGGACGATCGCGCACAGATAGATTTGCTGCGTGCAGCGCGCTGATTGCTGTTTAATTTTAAAACCCCTCACTTGTCATTCGACCTTTTAATTGCGCCGCTCACTACCCCTGCGCCGTGTACCTTGTGCTTAATATAGCGCTAGCTGCTTACTTGCATTTAAAGGTGTTTTCACCCTGCATTTGCAGGATTTAGGGCAGCCTGGGACTGATACCGGGGACTCTCGCGGACGCCATCTTTGTGAGGGCATCTGGGGCAGCCGATTTACGGGCGCCATCTTTGAGTGGGGAATAGTTTTCCTCCCCTCACACTCCTCCCACGTCTGGAAAAGGTGTGCAGGAGTGTATTTAAGCGCCAGGACGATCGCGCACAGGTAGATTTGCTGCGTGCAGCGCGCTGGTTGCTGTTTAATTTTAAAACCCCTCACTTGTCATTCGACCTTTTAATTGCACCGCTCACTACCCCTGCGCCGTGTACCTTGTGCTTAATATAGCGCTAGCTGCTTACTTGCATTTAAAGGTGTTTTCACCCTGCATTTGCAGGATTTAGGGCAGCCAGGGACTGATACCGGGGACTCTCGCGGACGCCATCTTTGTGAGGGCATCTGGGGCAGCCGATTTACGGGCGCCATCTTTGAGTGGGGAATAGTTTTCCTCCCCTCACACTCCTCCCACGTCTGGAAAAGGTGTGCAGGAGTGTATTTAAGCGCCAGGACGATCGCGCACAGGTAGATTTGCTGCGTGCAGCGCGCTGGTTGCTGTTTAATTTTAAAACCCCTCACTTGTCATTCGACCTTTTAATTGCGCCGCTCACTACCCCTGCGCCATGTACCTTGTGCTTAATATAGCGCTAGCTGCTTACTTGCATTTAAAGGTGTTTTCACCCTGCATTTGCAGGATTTAGGGCAGCCAGGGACTGATACCGGGGACTCTCGCGGACGCCATCTTTGTGAGGGCATCTGGGGCAGCCGATTTACGGGCGCCATCTTTGAGTGGGGAATAGTTTTCCTCCCCTCACACTCCTCCCACGTCTGGAAAAGGTGTGCAGGAGTGTATTTAAGCGCCAGGACGATCGCGCACAGGTAGATTTGCTGCGTGCAGCGCGCTGGTTGCTGTTTAATTTTAAAACCCCTCACTTGTCATTCGACCTTTTAATTGCGCCGCTCACTACCCCTGCGCCATGTACCTTGTGCTTAATATAGCGCTAGCTGCTTACTTGCATTTAAAGGTGTTTTCACCCTGCATTTGCAGGATTTAGGGCAGCCAGGGACTGATACCGGGGACTCTCGCGGACGCCATCTTTGTGAGGGCATCTGGGGCAGCCGATTTACGGGCGCCATCTTTGAGTGGGGAATAGTTTTTCTCCCCTCACACTCCTCCCACGTGTAGGGCTATATAAGATGGGCAGACGGTCAGAGCGCAGCGATGACGCGCAGCGGGTGCGCGCCGGAGGTGCGCCAGAGGTAAGCCCGTTTGCACCCGTTTGCGTCTCGGGCACGTCTGGTGCGTCCTCTATGGACACACTAGGAGATCTGGATCCCTTAGTACAGCCTCGTGACCGCGCCAGAGGTCGCACCATTACTCGCCCTTTCGCCGCCCCCCTTACCTGTGGCCTACTCAATGTCCGCTCTCTTGTAAAACACCATGCGGAAATTGCATTGTTGATAGACTCTTTACATCTTGATGTCCTCTTTGTAACAGAGACCTGGACTAATACTAGCTGTGAAGTAGAGCTTGGCTGGGCCTGCCCGTCGGGGTACCTCATAAAACATTCGCCTACAACAACTGGCAGAGGTGGTGGATTAGGATACATCTTCAGAGATTCCATCGCGCTTTCACAATTGGAGGTGAAGGAGGTATCAGGGTTTGAGCTCATGGGTTTTTCCATCATGGCCCAAGGCGGTACCTTGGTGGCGGGTCTTTTATGTTATAGACCACCCTCCCCAACCTCCACGGATGCTCAGCCTCTGATTGACCTGATCTACGACCTCTCAAACTCCCACTCTAGACTATTGGTGCTAGGTGACTTTAACCTCTGGCCTTCTGGCCCTCAAGACATAGCGTACAGAGAACTATGCCAAGCATGTAGCAATGTACAACTTGCACAGCTGGTTAAGGCACCTACCCATACTAGAGGACACATTCTAGATCTTGTATTTGCCAACAGTGATTTAGTCTCTGTGGGAGAAGTCATGGCTCAATGCTGGACCGACCATTCATTGGTTCTGCTATCTGTCCTCTTGCCTGGTACACGGAGGACGGGTGGCCCTGGTGCGGCTAGGACCGGCAGGCGGTGGTCTCGTCTCTTGAAATCTTCAACCAGACCCACCTTGCTGTCCAAACCCTTTGTGGCAGAGGACAATGTGGGTAAAAGTTATCAGGCCTTTTGTCAGCAGATCGGAACATCCCTGGATAAATTGATCCCTTTAAGAAAAGTAGGGGACAGACCTAGAAGAACCAATGCCTGGTTTACGGAGGATCTGGGCCAGCAAAAACTTCGCTGTAAGCAGGCGGAGCGACTCTGGAGAGGAGAATATAGGGAAGCAGACAAGGTTGCATATAAAGCGACCTTGCAGGAATATAAGACCCAGCTGAAGAAAGCCAAGGCTCAGTTTTTGGCGGATACTTTGACCAGGGCCGCTAATAAATCGCAGGCTTTGTTAAAATTGGTAAACAACTTAGCCCATCCGCCTTGTGCTGCCTCGACTATCCCCATCTCCCAGGACTTGTGTGATTCTGTGGCTGACGCGTTTGAGGAGAAAATTAGGAAAATCCTGAGTGGACTCGAGAGTTCTGATCAGTCAACATCTTCCGTGCTCTCCCCGATAGAACCATCCGTCATGGGGGATCAGCTGTCCTGCTTTCCGTGCCCCTCCTTGGAAGATTTCTGCCTTCTGGCAAACGGGGTGTCTTCAGGATCACCACTTGATCCTATGCCTCACAAGATCTGGAAGGCTTTCCAAAATGAGCTGTTCCCGCCGCTCCACACCATTTGTTGTCAGTCACTAAGCACAGCAGTGGTCCCAGAAAGCTGGAAAATGGCAATTATTAGACCATTGCTGAAGAAGGCTTCTCTGGACCCCTCAAATCCGGCCAATTATAGGCCCATTTCGCTCTTGCCTTTTATAATAAAGGTTGTAGAGAAGTGGGTCACAAGAACTCTATCCAGTTTCCTGGAAAACAACTTGTGCCTGGATACATCACAGTTCGGCTTTAGGCCGGCTCACGGCACGGAAACTGCATTGGTCGCCGTGTTGGACGATCTAAGGGCGCGAGTCGACATGGGCAAATCAGCATTTTTAGTGCTGCTTGACATGTCGGCCGCGTTCGACACGGTGGACCATGCAGTATTGCTGAGCCGTCTACAGATGGCAGGAGTCACTGGCCTGGCTTTGAGCTGGATTACATCTTATCTTAGTGACAGACAGCAGGCAGTGGCTTTACCACCTTATCAATCTGCCACTCATCGTGTGGAACAAGGCGTCCCTCAGGGATCGGCGATCAGCCCTATTTTATTCAACTTGTACCTCCAACCTCTGGTCGCCTTGATAAAGTCATTCGGCATATCGGTCATCAATTATGCCGATGACACCCAGTTGATTTTTTCATTCGAGGGCGCCAAGGCAGTATCAATGGACACATTTCATCGCTGTATGTCGGCTACAGCCGAGTGGCTGTGTGCGAATTCGCTCCAATTTAACAGCCTAAAAACGGAAGTGGTCCACTGCTCCTAAGACTGTACACAGCGCCCGCTTCCGGACGATTTCTGGCCTGTATCTATTCCTGGCACGGTAGAGGCCGCCAAGTCGGTCCGTAATCTGGGAGTTCTGTTTGAATTCAAACTGCAGCTTGATGCGTCGGTGAACAGAACCATAGCGACTTGTATGGCCCTACTCCGGGCCCTACGTAAGATTTTACCACTCCTCCCTGAAGAGGCTAGAACAGAAGTAGTGCGCAGTTCTATTCTTAGTCGGTTAGATTACTGCAACGCACTACTTCTGGGGGCCCCAAAAATTCTAATCCTAAAACTGCAGAGGATACAAAATATGGCAGCCAAGCTGGCCCTAGCGCGTCCTCGATCTGCCTCCTCCACTGGAGCATTGGCTGATCTTCACTGGCTACCTGTCCAGCAGAGAATATCGTTCAAGGCAGCTTGTCTTGTTTTTAAGGCCCTGCATGGACAGGGGCCGACGCCGATCCAAAACCTTTTCTCTTGGTATTGCGCCACTAGATCCTTAAGATCCTCCTCTGCGTTCTTAGTGACGGTCCCAAGGATAAATAGAGTGAGGATGGGCGGCCGGGCGTTTGGTTTCACGGCCGCGACTCTCTGGAACTCACTCCCGCTGGCACTGAGGAGCTGACAGGATCTCTCCTCTTTTAAAAAGGACCTGAAAACGTTCTTGTTCCCAAGGTAAATGTAATGGCAGACCTGTTTGTAGCACGGACGCAGTCTCAGCGCCAGGATACCCTTTGGGTGGCAGCCGCGCTTAATAAGTAAATAAATACATACATACATAAATACATACATCATTCATGGCATGGTCACTGACATCACTGATGGCATCACTGATGACATCTCAAATGACATCACTGATGACATCACTGATGACCTCATCCACGTGACAATCTGATACACCTCATCATACACTAGTATAACTTTTCATCACTCACAGTAAAATACAGAGTACCATATTTGAAACAGTTGGCACACCAATACAAGTTTCTAAAAACCCACTCAGTGATTCCTAGATCTACACACACATCTAATCACTTACCTATAGATTCACTCATACATGCTGTCAATGATCTATAGAACACTATCAAATGTCATCAGTGATGTCATTTGAGATGTCATCAGTGATGTCATGAGTGATGTCACTGACCATGTCATGAGTGATGTAATATGTGATGTTATCAGCAGTGCATTGCGGTTACGCGAGTTATCGTTAGATGAACTAACTATAACAGGGGAATTTCAATGGTTTTGTATGAGTGAAATGTCCTGGTAACTATAACATGTGTAAAACTTATGGTTTTCTCAGTGAATTTCTAAGGTTTCTTAAATGCTAATTCCTAACTAATGTGGCTGAAACCTATGGTTTTTTCAGTGAATTTCAAAGGTTTTATAAATGATAATTTTTAAATGTATTATTTGTTATATTTTTTTATACTGATTTACTACATTGTTTTAAAGTATTTATTTTTAGATATTTTATTTTTTAAATTACATTACATATTTTTATTATGAATTGAAAAAATATTTTTTAAAATACTGAAATTGTAATGTTTTTATTTTATTTTATATATTTTTAATTTATATATATATATATATGATATAGCAGGCAATGATATCCTATCGAAGGAAATTCAAGTTACTGGTAAGTACGGTTAAAATTACTTTTTAGAATCAGTACTGGGCTGAACGATGCAGCACTGAGGTCTCTCCTGATAACAGGTGAGTAAATCGGAATTCGTAGTTTGGCTGATTTTAGAGGAATTTTTTTAAATTCCAAAACTCCACACTTAGAAGAATTTCCAAGTGAAACCAGTCAATGTTAGCCTATGGAAGGAAATTCAAGATACTGTAAGTATGGTTAGAATTACTTTTCAGGATCAGTAGTGGGCTGAAAGATGCAGCACTGAGGTCTCTCCTGATAACAGGTGAGTAAATCGGAATTCGTAGTTCGGCTGATTTTAGAGGAATATTTTGCTCAATAGTGAAGGAAGGGTGCGGGGCCTGAGGTTACATGTGTGCAAACACGCCCAGTGGCACGTTTTAAGTTGGAGAATTAATTCCTCTTCAATTCTGAGGTCCCCTGTGGGTCAACTAGCCCACCAGGTACCTCCAGTATGTGCCAGAGAGCTGCGTTGCAGAGAGGTGTTCAGAGGCTACACCCCCTTTTTACAACACTCTTTAAAGCAGCTCTGTGACACTTACAGGAGGTACCTGTTGGGCTCGTTGGCCCCTAGGGGACCTCTGGATTGAAGAGGGATTAATTCCCCAACTTAAAACGCACCACAGGGCATGTTTGCTCACATATCACCTCAAGCCCCACCCCCTACCTTCACCACTGTGCAAACGCACCCCGTAGCACGCTCTAAGTTGGGGGATTAAGTTCCCTTGCATACTTGGGGTCCCTGTGGGCCAACTAGCCCATCAGGAACCTCCACCATGCACCCGGGGGCTGCGTTGCAGAGAGTTGTAAAAAGGGGTGTGGCCTCATTACAACTCTCTGCAAAGCAGTCCCCTGGCACATTTCCAGAGGGGGAACTAAATCCCCTTGAATACTGAGGGTCCCTGGGTGCCAACTAGCCTACTAGGAACCTCCAGTATGCGCCAGGGAGCTGCGTTTAAAAAAAATAATAATAATTTGGGTCCTGGGGGTCTTGTGGAACCCCCTGAGCAGGCCTAGGGGGTCAGCTTGTTTCTACCCTGTCCCCATTTTGCATTTTTCGCGTTTTTCGTGTTTCTTTTTCAGTTTTCTTGAGGTACAAGATGGCTGCTAATACTTCCTGGTTTGGAGTGTACACGTACTGTATGCATACAGTACTTCGTCTATAGCTATATCTATGATTTTACTTTTTATTTTCTCAGGAACTACTGAACGGATTTACACCATTTAACAAAACGCGTAATGTGCGAACCAAACTCTACATTTTTGCCAAATTTGGTGTAATTCCGTTCAGCAATTCGGGCTGTAGCCGTGTCTAAATGTCCCTATGGAAAATTGCATGGGGAAAACATGTTTTGGGACCCCCCTTTTTTCTCGACCCCCGCTTGACGAATCATCCCGAAACTTTGTGGGAAGGAGCGGAGCACCCCATCTTCTTGGAGAATTTCGCGAAGATTCGTCAACTGGCGCCAAAGTCATCCCAAATAGAAGGTTGCGCATTTCCTATGGAAACTAGGTCCTAACTATAACTACCTACAGGCGACCGCCAGTAGGTAATATATATATTACCTACTGGCAACCACCAGTAGGTAATATATATATATATATTGGGGTGGCGGGCCCAAGGGACCGCCACCCCCGGGGCTTCAAAATAAATGGTTGGGGGGCTCCAAGGCTCCCCCCAGCAAAATATGTGGTTGGGGGGTCAAGGCACCCCAAGCCCCGGGGACCACCACCCCTCGGGTCTTTGTGTATTATTGGAAGGGGGCCCTTGGGACCGCCACCCCTCAGGGCCGGCTACTACAGTGTCCCGGGGTCCCCATCCCGGGACACTGCTGTTTGCTATGATACTGCGGGAGGCGAGGCTCCCGCCCTCCCATAGCAAACTTGGTTTGGATTTTGAAAGAGAGATCAGGGAAACCTGCTCTCTCTTGCAGAGAAACCAGCTCTCTCTTTCAAAATCCAAACCGTATTGCTTTTCCACACGGGGAGCTGCATGTTAGCAGCTCCGCATGAGGAAAAGCAATGCCAGCTCCCAAAGGACGCGGGGAGCCGGCTGGGACCGTAGGGGCATTGGGGCTCCCCCCACGGTCCCCAACATTTTATATAAACCCCTGGGCAATGGGGTCCCCGGGGATAATAGAAATTAGTGATAGGGGCTATTTATTGTTTTTTACGGTAAAATTAGGACTTGTGCACCTAGCTCGGTGCTCAGTGCGGCCCCCCTGGTGTGTGCATGTTGGATGCATGACTACTAACGTGTAGGGTGCGCGACTCCAGCGTGTTTGGTGCACGACTTTTACGCATTTGGTGCACAACTCTGACGTGTTGGGTGCACGACTCCAAGCAAAAAAATTGGGGGAGATATACATCAATCTTATGTGTTTAGATCTGGGGGGGCTCTAAAAAGAGCCCTTGTGTTTATTGAGAGATTTTGGTTCCTACAAGTAAGTACCTATGCAGAGTCTAAAGTTGACGAGGAAGACTCTGTTACCCTCATCTGTAGATGTCATCCATATTGAAATGCAGATTGTTCTGGTAAATGGACCCCATCCTATAGTCTCAGAGAAAAGCAGAAACAGATTTATTGACATGTTTCCTAGCTTTCTCAATCTGTGGGAAAAATGTATTGGACCTGTTCCATTTCTGCCTTTGGCATGTGTTAAAATAGACAAAGGCTGTTTGGGGGAAAAGTGAAATAAATTCTCCAAAGGTGTCCTTCATAAGCATTTCCAGACATACCCCAGTCAAAGTGCCTAGGTCATTGCCACCACAGTACACAATTATGAGGTCAGGGTGTTGATGCAAAAATGATTTAACCAATGGCATCAATTGGTGCCACTTTAACCCTCTATGTCCAATCCATTTAATGTCTACATTTGGCAAAGCAAGGTCTTTGTCCATGCCTCTATTTTCAGCATATATTTGGCTCCAGAAAATATAGCTGTGTCCCACAATCCATACTCTAAGCATCTTGCAGGGAGGACTGGATGCACTCAGATGGTCTCTGTATGTGAAATGGCAGTTTGAGAAGGGAGATTTTTCTAAAATGGTGGATAAGATGCATTTTGAAAAAAAAAAGAAATAATTGGCTGTCTGAGCTCATTCTAGTCTGAAAAGTAGGTTGCATGTTTTTGTTTTATAAAAGCATGTTTCTTATTGGTTAAAAAAAACGGTTTGAAAGGAACATTACAAAGGATAAGCTGATATTTTGAAAAGTCAAGCACACTTGCTGTTTGCATCAAGCATCATTGTGTGCTAAACTTTTGACCTATGAGTTTAGTTGAGTGTTCCATGAACTGTTTCTTTGGTAACAGGCAGTGAGCAGATTGGGGGTAGGGTTTAAATTTATGTCATTTAGAAAGGGCTGAAATGTGTAACCAATAGAAATGTGTGTTAGCTTTTGAATTAATGTGGGAAGCAATGTGATTTGATATTTACATATATATGTGTACAGAATGAGAGGGAAAGTTTGCTATTTTTGGTTTTGCTAAGAGCTGTATAGTACAGAGATTCTGTATAAGAAAATCTGGTGTGTTACTGACATACTTCTTAATCTAGAAATCAATTTGAAAGGTAACATATTATTTTGGGAGAGGTTGTATGTGGTGTGTTTGTTTTTAATAAGATTATTGTGTTTGTCTTGGTAAAGTCCAGGGAGTTGTCTTGCTTGTCTAGATTCTCTTTGTGAGACCTATTTAAATGGGAGACAGGATTGTCGACATTCCAAAACTTAGGGGCATATTTACAAGGACAGCGTTAAAATGATCACCGCTTTAACGGCAGCAAACTACAGCTAAACCGGCGATAATGGACTTCATAATCCTTTGTTGTCTTACCGGAAGATTTTTTCAACACTGCTGTTTGCTATGGCAGAGTGAGAGCCGAGACTCCTGCCCTGCCATAGTAAACTTGGGGGCATTTTGTCAAGCACGGCGTTAAAATTATCGCTGCATCAGCGTCAGAAAACTGCAGCTAAAGCGGAGATAATGGGCTTGATAATATGCCGTAGAGAATTCCAATAGAAGCCCATGTTCACACCAGAACATGGGCTTCTATGGGAATTCACGAGGGCATATTATCAAGCCCATTATCGCCGCTTTAGCGACAGTTTTCTACCGCTAAAGCGGCAATAATTTTAACGCTGTTTCTTGATAATATGCCCCTTGGTTTGCATTTTGAAAGAGAGAACACGAAAACCTACTCTCTCATTTAAAATACAAAGCAAAATGCTTTTCCCCACAGGGAGCTGCATATTAGCAGATCCCCGTGTGGAAAAGTAATTGTGGCTTCCGAAGGACGCAGGGAGCTGACTGGCACCTTAAGGACATTGGGCCTCCACCCACAGTTCCCAACGCTGAATATACGCCCATGAGATGGGATCCAGAGGAAGAATAAAAATTAGCAGGAGGTGATCATTTTTTTAACGATAAAATTAGGAATCTTTAATGGGCATGTTTACAAGGATAGCATTCAAATATTCTGGTGTAAACTTGGGCTTCTATTGGAATTCTCATGAATTCTCAAAAGCCTACTATTAAGCCCAATATGGCAGCTTTAGAAGCACTTTCTTAACGCTAAAGCGATGATAATTTTAACGTGTCCTTGTAAATATGCCTCCAATATTGCAAGAAATACAGCGATAATTCATTTTCGCAAATGAAACGCTTCTTAATATACGACTATGGACTTAACATATCAATCCACCTTGCATTTTAAACATGCTAAAGTCTACTTCACAACAGATGTTAGGCTCCGACATAAACCGTAATTACCAATACTTTTGCTATTGGTCCTCAAATCCGGGGCCGCCTTGTAAATACAACTCTGTTGTCATACCTCCCTCTTCATTGTTATATTGTCATAGGAAACCCTACCTTGCCACTAGGAATGCCGACATTGCAACTCATAGGAGATATGAGGCCAGCCATTAGCAAACCGGCTGTTAACATGCGTTAATGCATTTTAGTGTCTGTTAGTAAATAAGGCAATATAATTTTCACCGCATTTTTTGGCTTTTTTTTAAAAAATGCCAGCGAAATGGCACTTGTTAATATGTCCTCAAGTTTGCTTTGACAGAACGGAAACCTTGACTCCCGCCCTGCCATAGCAAACAGCAGTGTCCCAGGGGTAGGCACCCCAAGACACATAAGGACCCGCTCCTGGGGGGTAGTGTTCAACAAGGCTTTCAACTGCTCCAGAATGGAGACCACGCGGTGCGCTTCCCAAAATGTAAAAAGACCCGGAGTGTGGTAATCCCCGGGGCTTAGACGGACCTTTGAGCTCCCTCACCCATTTATTATGTAGCACCGAGCAATGGTGGTCCCTGGGCTACAGGGCCCCTCTGAACCCCAATCAAATGTAATATTTTAGACCCTGGGATTTGACCCTCCCAGGAAGCTAATTTTTAAACAAGCACAGGAGCCCTCGCTTGGTTTTTATTTTTTGTAAGGCAAATCCATGCACCTAGCGCACATTTCTCTGTTTTTTCAATAAAATACAAATATTTCTAACCTGCTCCCTTTATACATTTTGAACACTTGTTCCACTAATTTCGAGATCCTCGCTTCTACCGAGGCACAAAATGGCTGCCAACATTTCCTGGTTTCGAATGTTGGCAACCACTTGACAGCCAATTAGATTTCAGCGCGTGATCGGGACGGTGCGCTTAGGGTGCGCTCAGGAGGAGCGGATCCACGGAGGCCATAGATATATATGTACATTTAATTGTAATTTTCTCAGGAACTACTGAACGGATTTACACCATTTAAGCAAAAGGCACAAGTCTGAACTAAGAATTACCTATTTGCCAAAGTTGGTGTAATTCCTCACAGCAGTTCGGGCTGTACCTGCGATGAACGGTTCCTATGGAAAATTGCATATGGGGAAAACACATTTTGGGACCCCCTTTTTTCTCAGCCCCCGCTTGACGAATCGTCCCGAGACCTTCAGGATAGGAGCGGATCGGAGCTGGCCAAAAGTTTTGAAAATTTTGCGAAGGTTCGTCAACCGGCACCAAAGTTATTGGGAATAGAATGTTGAGGATTTCCTATGGAAAATAGGTCCAAACGAAAAGATGCATTAACGCTAAGATGGATTAACGTATGTTAAAGAGTTGCGCACCCAATGCGTAGAAGTCGTGCACTAAACGTATGCATTTCTAAAAAATGTGGAATGTGTGCAGTCATATTACCTCGTACAGACTTTCAGATTCTTAGAGTACTATAATCATTCAGTCAGTATGCTTTGCAATATGCATGTAATAATCTAACTACCTTCACACTTGTGTTTCAGGCCTCCAATTCCACAATTAGTATCCATATACTCCAGCAAACACCCTGTGAGTGCTCTTGCAATCCCATAGTGACTCTTTCAGTACCATGTACTAATCCATTCCCAAAAGTAAAACTCAATAAATTATGAATTCACCCAGTGTATCTTCTTAGAGTATTGAAATCATTGAGTTAGTATGCATGTACTCATGCAGTGAGCCAGGCTTTAGGGCACGGAGTGCATCAAACTTGTATGCACTATGCATGTAATAGTGTAACCACCTTCACACTTGTATTGAAGGTTCAACAAAACAATGGGTCCGAGGATTCCAGGCCTATATCTATTATCACAATTTTTAGAGAGGCAAAGGAATCATACTCAAGGCTCTGGGCCCTATGAGCTTCAAAATTGCAAAGTTTTGAGGAAAGTGTGAGTATGTATTCCTGTTCTGTAGATGCATTAATTTGAGGCTAAATCCTTTTTCCTTGGGTGCAAAGTGCCGGTAAGATGTAAAGAATTCATTCCATTCTCATTAAAGTTTTGATTCAAGATTGAGCACAAACAGCCGACACGTGTTTCGCCCTGTGTGGCGAGTGGCGCCAGGGCTTTCTCAAGGCTATTTCAATTTCATTTGAACATTCTGTGTGTTTCTTCAGTTTTCGTCGTTGTGTGTAATAAAAAAAGATGGTTTTCTAAACGTAATTTTGGAGTTAAGTCTCCTTCATTCGTAATATCCTTCAGCAAAGTGCCGTTTGGGAAACCATCTTAAGGTTTAAGTGTACACAGTGCTTTGGTGAACATTGGAAGTACTGTGTTTAAAGAGGGTATGACATATGTTGCTTTGTCGCGAGTCAGAACTTTATCTGGATTGTTTTTGATTGATTTTGTTGACACAAAGGTTATTGCAGATGCAAACTGTGTAAAAGAGTATAAAAGGTTAAGAAGAACATATGCTTCCAATTTATGTCAATATCCTGTATTTGAAAAGCGTGCAGTAGGTCAAAAAAGAAGGAATGAGAATATCTGTAGTGAAGGTATAGAGAAGGGGAAAAAAGATAATGTTGTCATTGCAAGCAAAAAGAAAAATGACACTGTTGAATAGATTGTTGGTTATCAGTTAGAAAATAGTTCAGGTGTTAACTGTTATGCTAATGTAGTGGTCAATATTGTTTGTGATGGTCGTAATCTTTTGGATGTATGTTCTGGTTTTACACAATTTACACAGAATATCCAACAAGATGCTCAGGAATTTCTAATGCATATGCTTACTGTATTTGTGGTCTTTGTTATAAATGGGAACATCATTGTGATCTTTGTTATAAATGGGAACATCATTGTGAAAAATGTATGTCTACATCTAGCACTAACGTAGACACTGAAAGATTTCTATATTTGAAATTACCGGACTGTAAATCAGTGTCTTTCAATAAACTAGTTAAAGCAGCAAATCAAAACATGGAGCGTAGCCAATGCAAATCAGAAATGTTATCAACATTATTTATACAAAGATATGGACAATATATACTTTTAATGATGCAACGTTGTACAGCTGATGGAAGAAAATTGGACACTTTAATAAAACATTTTGCAGCAACTCAACTATCAATATCAGGAAGGACTTTTGTAGCAGTAGCAATAATTTTCCATGATGGTCCTTCCACAACATCTGGACATTACACTGCCTATCTAAAATGTGAAAAAGGCTGGACACTTTGTAATGATGCTCAGTTGGTTTTCAAGCAACGTTTGCCTAGTGAATTACAAAATTCCTACCTAATATTTTATAGCCAACATTTTAGGAAGATAAATCAGCCTCTGAGGAATGTATTATTATGATTTAATAGGATTATTATTGGACAATTTAAAAAAAAAAGAATTGCAATAATACCATTTGGCCTCAAGGAAAGGTATATGTTTGAATTATGGACTTTTTCTTACACACTGTCTCAGCATATAGTTTTAAGCAACAACATTTACAGTGTTTATAAATTTAAGTTATACAATTTTCTTAGCAGTAAGTATTTTATACATGTGTAATTTGTATTATACGGTATTTTATTAAGGATGGATTCTTGTTTTTTTTTAAACAATCTTATTGATTGATTTTCTTTTATTTTAAAACAAAAAGAGAAATTCCTTGTCCTCATACATGCCTTCGGGGACGCTCTTAATGGGTTACCGCCAATCGTTCCATACTGGCCCATTCCATTCCAAACTTCGGATAAGGCCAATCAAAAGAAAAAAGGAGCTCTCCCGCAAGATAATACTGTTTCTTTATCCCACTCCTGTTCACAGCTCCTGGAAGACCGTATGTTACTGGGGAGAAACAGGACTGATAGTACCCTGGCATAATCATAGGACCAGCTTCACTTCTCCCTCCAGGCCACTAGAACCGCAAATATCTTGTGTATGCTTATCGCAAGCCCTGTCTGATTCGCTGGTGAAAATAATATGTTTCAGACATTCCGCAAAGGTCGAAGGGATTTCATATTTCCAAGCCCTGCAAATTTCCCTCCTTGCAAGGATTATTACATAAAACACAAATTTAGAGGCCAAAGCATTCATACGATAATCTGTCAAAAGACCGAAAATTATTGTTCTCGAACTGACTTCAATCTGCTGATGCAGCACCACTTCTAAGAAGCCACGTACCTCGGGCCAAAAATGTTTGATTCTCAATCGAAAACATCCGCAAACATGTGGAAATTGTCTGCTGCTGGATACTTACACCTGGGACAGTAATACTCCCTCCTGGTCACTTTGTATAGTTTCCATGGAGTCAAATAAACTCTGTAGGCAGTAAAAAGATGATTCCTCCTAATTGCAGCTGGTTTAACTACTGCCTGTAACATAGAAAACAAGTCATTCCAGAGGTTATACATTACCTAAGCATTGCCTCCAAAATCACTACCCCAGAGTTTTCTAACTCCCGATTCCACCTCTTCACCTGCTTCCAAAAGGGTCCAGTACCAAAACGAGACTTCCCGCTTTCAACTGCCCGTTCTAGAGACTGAATCGAATTTCAGACTTGCATCCTCATTGCCCCAGGACTGTGTTGCCCACCACGCAGATAGCTGATAGAACTTAAATCTTGTCAGTGTCCCATGAGTTAAACTGGAACGTGACTCCCAGCTAATCAGCTGTGAGTCTTTCTCGAGATCTCCCCAACATCTAATACCAGCCAATTTAAGTGGTTGACAAAGTTGATCCTGGAGGCATTCATGGGTCATGGGAGAGTCCCAGATTGGAGCCTGTAATGTGTAATATGATATTTTCAAACACCTTCTAATATAGATCTTGTTCTTTAATGCTGCTCTCATAATATTAAGTCTAATTTTTTTGTAGAACTTGGGATCTCCAAACTTGTAAAGAAAAAACTCCTGCCCCTGCGGAACGTCCTGCAACATTGCCTGTAAGAGTACACCTAATGAGGAAGCATCGGTTTTGTTGGCCAGAATTCTTAATTTTTTTTAATGGAATGCGTGACAGTGAGTGAGTAGATCTGGTACAGTAAGTCCTTATAAAAGAGCCAATTTTCCCCTGCAATTTAGCGATATTCTTTGGGCTGAATGGTAATGGAATCGAGTTATACAGAAAAGTTATTTTGGGCAAAATTATGATTTTAACGAGGTTGACCCTCCGGTAAATATTTAAAGGAAGGTTTGCCCAGCGTGATAACAGACTGCCAAACTCTTTAGAGACCCTCTTCCAGTTAATCTTTGGTATGTCCACCAAATCCTGGGATAAATGGATCCCAAATTACCTCATTCGGGACTTTGCCCCCTGGGTTCCATTGGCTGAATTCCATTCCATTATTTCGGTCTTATCCTTGTTGATTTATATCCAGAAACTTCACAGAATTTTTCAGCCTTCTCAAACAGCCTAGGTATAGCTTTAACTGGATTAGATGTGTACATAAGGAGATCGTCCGCATACAAAGCAAATTTTAACTCTAGTTCTGCAATTTTAAATGGTTTGATAAGCGGATCGGCCCTGAGCCAGCAAACTAGGAGTTCAATATATAAATTAAATAATAATGGAGACAAAGGACATCCTTGCCTAGTGCCTCTTGAGATACTAAACCAATCCGTCAGAGCACCATTAACTAAAATTTACCAGCCTGCACAAAATTGCGCGGAAAACCAAAGCTTTGTAAAGTCTCCCAGAGATATGGCCAGTTCAGCTGGTCAAAAACCTTAGCGGCATCTATAGCAACTATCGTAAGCAGAAGCTTCTTATCTGCCGCAACATCAATTGCACTTACTGCTTGAAAGATAAGGTCATTCAGCTGTCTCCCGGGTATGAATCCCCTCTGATCTGGGTGCACTATTTCCTTCATAATTGTAGCCACCCTTGCTGCCAATATCCCTGCAAAAACTTATGATCAGAATTTAATAGGGATATAGGTCTGTAGGAATCAATGTATTGCGGGTCTTTATTCGGTTTCAAAATTCGGGTCACTGTTGCTTCAGACCATGAACTTGGAGTGCATTCCCCCTGCATGTATATTTAAATATAAAATAGAGACCCCAGACTGGTGTGAGTTCATTGACAGGTACGATATTGTGTTGTTACAGGAAACATGGTCAGTGACACCAGTCTTTCGACAGGGCTTTCTGAACTTTTATGTGCCCGCGAAAAAGAATACTAAGGGTCGCCCCTCAGGGGGTTTACTCATATGGATACGTCAATCTTTGCAATGTACTATTAGGCACATTCATATTATCAATAGTGACCTATTCTCTATTGTGCTCAACTGGGGCGTTGGCCACAAGATGGCAATATACAATATTTATGCAAGGGGAACCAAAGGGGGCACATCTTCTGATATAATAGGTGCCTTAGATAATGATTTAGAGATGTTAGCTACCCAGTACATTATCTTGGTGGGAGGAGACCTAAATACAACATTTGAACCTCTAGGTTGTGAGGATAGTGATCTGACTCAAGAGGAAGATGCTAAGTGGGGAATTCCCCAGTTGGATCTTCCGATGGTAACAAAGTGGACGGAAGTAGCTGTCCAGACTAAAAGTCTATGCCTGTCCAGAGGACTGAGGGCTGCCAATGGCCGAACCCTTTCGGACCTACAGGGTAGGCATACCTTTGATAACCTAAGATCGAGTAGTAGAATAGACTATATCCTGGTAGATGTTAGAGGATGGAACAAAGTTGTTGATATGCAGGTTATCGCAAGGTTAGAGAGCGATCATAATCCTTTGTCATTGCTCCTCAACGTAGAACAAAAAGTATCCTGCGAAAATGTAGCTAGAAACCTGACGAATGTAGAAGTTGTTCCAACCAACAATCTCCGCCATATTAGATGGATAACCCTAGCAGATAATTTAGAGGCTATGCAGGCACTTAAGGGGCTAGTCATTGATGAAGTATCCAGACAACAGGTTTTAACAGATGATATAAATTTTAAAGTACAGATTGAAGAGTCTCAGCCAAAGTTTTTTGACAATATACAGAAGCTATTCTTGAAAACATCCAAGAAGAGCAAGGGTATTGGACCACCCAAAAAAAGGGGATGGTATGATCGATCTTGCAGAATCGCTAGACAAAATCTTAGCATAGCACTAAGATCCAAAGTAGGAGTTTTAAATGCCAGGGACAAATATAGGAAAATTCAGATCCAGGCAAAAAAGCGGTGGGATGAGAATCTTTGGCTGGACCTAAAGAAAACATGTGTTGAGAAACATCAGAAAGAGTTCTGGGCCATACTAAAGTGGGGATCTGGGGGCATTCCAGATTGTCCAAAAAATCATGTAGCAAAGGAGTCCTGGGTTGATTTTTTTAAACCTCAGTACGCAGACAATTCAGGGTCGCATACTGATTTCCCCATAGAGATGGTATTCTTTACTAATGAATTATTCTCAGCGAAAGATGTACAGGAGGCAATGGATGGAGTGACCAGAGGCAGGGCACCAGGTATTGATGGAATACCGGCGGATGTATTTTTAGCGGACAGAGAAAGCTGGTGCAAATACTTTGTGTGGCTTGGAAATGCCATAGCACAGGGGGCAAAGATTCCAGCAACATGGAAAGGCGCGGAAATAATTCCAGTCTACAAAAAGGGGGATAAGGCTTTACCAAGCAACTACAGGCCCATCAGTCTTATTGACTGCGCCCAAAAACTGATGGGCAGGATGGTACAAAATAAGATTCAAGCCTGGATAGCCGATAAGGACATCCTTTCCCCATACCAAGCTGGTTTTCGCCCCTTAACTTCCTCTGTCGACCAGGTATTCCACTTTTTAACTATCTACTGGAAAAATGTAACCCTGCTAAAAGGTCCCCTTTTTGCTGTTTTTGTTGACTTAAAGTCAGCTTTTGACCTGGTCCCTCGACAAAAACTTTGGACTGTCCTAAGGGAACTAGGAATAAGCCCCGAATTATTGACTTTGCTTGTAAGGCTGCATGAGCACAACTATGCCCGGATTAGGTGGGGTGCCCAGGGCGATGTCACAGAATCATTCCCTGTGGAGAGAGGCGTGAGACAGGGCTGCGTCCTGGCCCCCACCCTATTCTCTCTATATATTAATGGCATAGTTGACTTCTTGAAGCAATCTCCAACGGATGCTCCAATATTAGACGGGAAACGAGTTCCAGTACTAATGTTTGCAGACGACACCCTGCTGGTCTCGCGGACCCCTAGCGGCCTACAAAAGACATTAGATGCCTTTGGTGAGTTCTGTCGAATTCGGGGCTTGAAAATAAATACATCTAAAACCAAATTTATGAACTTGAATCCCTCCATGAAATTTAAGGGGAAAATGATCTACAACGGGGCTCACTTGGAAGAAGTGGATGCTTTTATCTATCTGGGCATCTCTTTAAATGCTAATATGAATTGGAGATCACATATGGACTCTGTAGTGCTTAAATTTAACCAGCTGGCAGGGGCAATTGCCCAGAAACATAAATTGTCTTTCACCAAACCAATCCAGCCCATATTGGAGATCTATGGCATGAAAGTGTTGGGTGCATGCCTTTATGGTTCAGAATTATGGGGTTTCTCCAATTTGAACAAACTAGCAGTTGCAGAGAACAAATTCTTACGGCGCATTATTAATGCTCCTCAGAGCACTCCCTCGACCCCACTCCATTACGATCTTGGGAGGAAAAGGATCGAGGACATGGCCAGACTGCGTCCCCTCTTGTATTGGAGGCGCATAAAAACCACCCCTGAGCTGAGCCATTACGCAGCTGCCCTCTTGGATGTTGATAATTCTGATACCTTCCACAAAGTACCATGGCTTAAGGAAGTGAGGTTATTGCTTCAAAAGTTGCACCTTGAACACTTATGGTCTGCAGCAGACCCAGGCGATTTCCCGACTAAGAGCATATTGAAAAAATTGTACTGGGACATGATAAACAATGCTGCATTGACTTCTGATCAATCTTCTGCCTTGACATCCCAGTTTTTGGAAGTTAAACCAATCCCGAAATTTGAACAGTTTTGGGATCTGATCTCCAAACCCCTAGATAGAAAACTGTATTTTCAGTTTAGAATTGGCTCTTTACCTTTAAATGCTTTCACAGCCAATTGGTGTCCGGACAATGTAAATACTTGTTTTTATTGTAAAATTCATGCTGAAGATATCCCACATTTTTTATTTGTTTGCCCCTTATATGCTGCCCCAAGGAATAGATGGTTGAAGCCTGCTTGCAGAAACTTGGGCACTAGGAAATGTTTGGATGCCTTAAGAATTTTAAGATCAAACTGTGCCCCTAATCTTGCAATTGCAGTGGCTAAATATATGGGGTGGGCATGGATAATACGCACGCGCACTTTAAAACTCCTATGAACTGCACTACTAGACCCTGTGATTTAAACTTTGTGCTGTGTCTCTTTTTTAAAAAAGGATTATTTCTTGTTTTATTCGCCAACAAGTATAAACTGCTTAGAATTTAATACTTTTTTATTTTTAGACTAGTATTTATATTTGTATAAGCTTAGGGATCTGCTTTTATGACAATGTTGTCGAATAAAGTATTTAAACTTGACTTGTATATTTGTTTAAACACATTTTTAAAACCGGCATCACCTTATCTAGTATCCCAAGATAAACCTCTATTGGAAGCCCATCGGGCCAGCTGCTTTGCCCTTAGCCATCTTTTTAAGTTGTGCTCTGACTTCGCCCTCAGTTATACTTGTATGAAAAAACAGTCTATCTTCGGCCAATTGTGGGAGATCTGTAGAATGTAACCACTCCTTAGCTCTTGCTGGTCTAAATTCAATATCCTCCTCATACAGGTTATTCATGAATGATCTGGCCTCCTCCCGGATCTTATCGTCCTCGTATAATAAAACTCCTGACCCTCTTTGAATTAAGCTCCTTATCTGGTTTCTCACCTTGTCTGCCCTGGTCTTCCAGGCTAGGAGAGAACCGCATTTCTCACCATATGCAAAATGCTGGAGCCTACTAGCATCCCATCTAGCCTTCAAGATCCTATCTAGATTGGCCTGGAAATCTGCAGGAAGACCCTCTAGTTCTCTTTCCAACTGCAGCACTAAATTCTGGGAAGCCAGAGAGGCCTGCTGTAATTCTTCCTTGATCTTATTGAGCCGGTCGATTTCAGCCTTTTTCACAGATTTCTTATTGCTGATCATTATAGAGGTTAATAACCCTCTTAGATAGGTTTTAAAGGCCTCCCATACTATCTGATGCTTGGCAGAGATGATATTAAACCTAAAATATTCATCCGCTTTTGCTTCTTTTTTCTTAGAAGCAATGTCCTATCGAGGGTCCACCTTCTCTGACACTCCTTTTGTTTAAAGCTGAGTATCAACTCCACGGCTGAAAGATCTGATATAGTCTCTGGGATATGTACTATAGACTCAACTTCTGGAAACATAGTCTGATCTACCAAGAAATATTCAAATCTAGAATGGTGTTTATATTTCTTGCTATAAAAAGAATAATCCCTTAAAATTCCATTCTTTACTCTCCAAATGTCCAGTAAATTTAATTCTTTAATAACATTTTTGAGAACAGAAAACATTCTAGGTGGGGTAATGTATTTTGCTTTGGAGGAGTGATCCAACTGCTTATCCAATACCAAATTAAAATCACCCCCAATTATAACGGGTGCGGATGTATTTAGTAAACTAGCCTCTAATTTCAAAAGGGCCACTGAATTGTCTTCATTCGGCCCATAATAGACTGCTCACACTAAGGGTGACCCACAAACTGTCAGGGTGACCACCAGCCATCTCTCCGACTGATCTGTATCACATTTTTCTACCCTTATTACCGCATTAGCTCTAACAATTAGAGCAACTCCCCTTGTACTGCCTTTCTGTTCAGCGCACAGCACATCCTGAAACCATCTAAGCTTACCAAAACCCTGCTTACACTTAAGGGCCTCTAGATGGGTTTCTTCTAGAAAGCAGAAATGGGCCTCACTGTTCTTAAAAATTTGCTGACCCGGGACATCGTCCTCCTATTTCTCAATCCATTCACATTCCACGTTATAAACTTAATTCTATTTGACCTGTTCATTTTTAAGGCGCCCTACCCACATTGATCTAAATGAATGAATAAATGAAAGTTTATTTATATTGCTCAAACTTAACCCAAAGGGCATCAAGGTGCAGTCCACACATAAAGGTATATGAAAATAAAAGAAGAGGATGAATTAATAAGCCTGAGAAAAGAGCCAAGTCTTCAGAAGCTTCCGGAAAATCACCAAAGAGGATTGGCTGGAGAGTTCAGGAGGGAGTTTGTTCCACAGTTTAGGGGCCAGAATAGAGAAGGCTCTTCCTCCCCATTTCGCCTTTTTAAATCTGAACACAGCAAGCAGATTTCTTGAGGACGAACGGAGGGTTCTCTTGGGAGAATAGGGACTAACAAGAGTCTTTATACCTTTAGGGCCAGATCCAAACACAGCCCTGTGAGCCAAACAGATACGTTTGAAGGAAATCCTGGCATGTATAGGTAGCCAATGGAGATCCTTACTAGCCTGAGTTGCAGATGATAACCTGGGTAGATATAGGACCATCCTGGCTGCTGAATTTTGAACCATCTGGAGGCGATGGAGAGATTTATTATTTATGCCCCCATAGAGTGTGTTGCAATAGTCAAGACTGGAGGATACCAGGGCAACTGTTGACTGCTTGCGGGCGTCAGTTGACAGGTAGGGGGCGATCTTTTTCAACATCCGGATGGTGTTACAGCAGGTGGATACTGTTCTGTTTACCTGGAGGTTAAAGGAGAGGGCAGAATTCATGAGGACGCCAAGGTTCCTAGCCGAGTTGGTAGGTTGAGGGCAGTCTCCCAAAGAGGGGGGCCACCAATCTTCTGACCTGATGTTATGGTTTCCTCCAAAGATTAGGACCTCCGTCTTCTCCCCGTTGAGCTTTTGGTAGTTACGCACCATCCATTGCGAGACTGCTTCCATGCACGTTCGAAATTTGGAGGCAGTCTCTTTGGTCGGTGAGGTGGTGGAAATGATAATTTGGGTATCGTCTGCATAAGTCAGTATTTGGTTTTCAAAAGATCTTATTACCTCGGCAAGTGGGGTTACATAGACGTTGAATAACAGGGGGCTCAGGGAAGAGCCCTGAGGGACCCCACATTGCACGGCCTGAGAGGGAGATAGAAAGCTATCGAGCTTACCCTTTGCTGTCTCTGACAGAGGAAGGAAGATAGGAGACTCAGGGTACTTCCCCCCACCCCTATCCCCTTCAACCGGTATACCAGGATTGAAGGGGACAGGGTGTCAAATGCTGCAGTAAGATCAAGCAGCACCAATAGAGTAGTCTGCCCTCTGTCCACCTCAGAGCGGATGTTGTTAACACCGACAGTGAGGGCAGACTCGGTGCTGTGAGCAGCACAAAACCCATGCTGGGAAATATCCAAAAGACCCATCTTTTCTAAATATGTAGTCAAATGGGAATTAAGGTGGGCCTCAAGTATCTTAGCAGGGGATGGAAGCATAGATATTGGCCAGAGGTTTTTTTAGGACTTCAGGGTTTAGGGAAGGCTTCTTTAGAAGAGGCTTAACAACTGCCAGTTACCATGGAGTTGGAAAGCCCCCTTCTGTGATGGCCCTGTTCATAACCTCCAAGAGGGGGGGAAGGACGGCCTCTCTGCATGACTTCAAGATTTTTAGAGGGCAGAGATCAAGAGGTGAACATGATTTAGTGGCATCAAGAAGGCAATTTAATTTGTCCTGCGTCAGATGAGGGAAGCTGGAGAAGTTGGGAGGAGAGCCCAATTCAAGGGTCTCATTGTGGGAAGAAGAGGGGGAGGGGGCAAGAGGGCCCTATTGGTATCCAATTCAGTGTTGATGGATTTGAGGGAAGTATGAATGTCAGAGATTTTGGAGTGGAAGAAGCTTGCGATATCATCGCAAAGCTCCTGCGACTCATTAATTGAATCAGTGACTTTAGGTGTTGACAAAGTATCGATGATTTTAAAAAGCACTCTAGATGATTTTAGTGAGGTTGTGATTTTGCTGAAGTAGTTCTTTTTTTCTTCCGCTATGGCCTTTTTATACTCTCTCAAGGCTAACTTATGTAGGTTTATCCCCTGGGGGTCAGGACAGGCATACCAAGCTCTATCCTTCTGTCTACATTTCTGCCGTAGTAGTCTTAGATGTTCCGTGAACCAGGGCGACAAGGGACTTTTCCTGGCCGAGTAATGTTTTTTAAGGGGTGCTAGCGTGTCCAAAGCGTTAGAGAGAGCAGCCGACAGACCCAGAGCAGCTTAATTTGCTTCAGGCAGAGAAAGGAGACGGATGTCTGTCAGGAAGGGGATAAGTGTAATGTTGGATATATTGTTATAATTCCTCCTAATCTCCCATCCTTTCAAATTGGTTTGATCAGGAAGTCATGTTGAGATAGAATGGTATTGCCCTATGATCGGAGCAGGACAGGGGGATTGGAGTTCCGATCGCTAGTCTGGTGTCATTAGAAAAGATACCATCTAAAGTGTGTCCGTCCGTATGAGTAGGGCCGTCAACAAGTTGGCTAAGCCCACAAGTGGTTAGACCATCTATTAGAGATTTGGTGTTATTGTCATCGTATAGTTCCAAATGGAAATTAAAATCACCAAAGAGGGTGAACTTAGACCTACTGATAAAAGGTTCCAATAATGTGAGTAGATTATGGCAAAAATTAGCCCTTGGGCCAGGAGGCCTATAGCAAAGGATACCAGCAAAAAAAGCAGAGGGAGCCAACTGTATGGTAAAATACAGTGCCTCGTGGTTCTCCGAGGGGGATGAGATCTAAGATAATTCCCAGTCCTCCACCCCTGCGCCCAGTTCGGTCCATTCTAGTCAGGGCATAGCCATCAGGAATAGCCTCGACTAGATCAGGGCCAGATGAAACAGGACCCCAGGTCTCTGTTATGAAGCCCCAGGAAGGCTGCCTCTGTGCTACAAATTCATTAAATGCTATCTTGTTTTTAATCAAAGATCTGGCGTTCATAAGAAAGACAGCTAGAGTTTCCGGAGGTTCAGAGGACTTAGCCTTGGCCTGACGTTTTCTAGGTAATCTGGGACAAGCGGGTATGGAAGGGTTGCAGCCACACTTATTGATATGTATACCCTCAGGGGGTATAGTATGATGGAACGGCAGAGGGGGGGGGGTCTCAATGAAAGCAAGGTGGTAAAAATACCTAACTCTTGCTTAGTGAAGGAGCAAGAGAGACCGCCCTGCCCGTCCTGCAACGCGTCCTCAGCGCGGACAGGCGCAGACGGGCTAGACTCTGGCGTGACTCCGGCGACGATCCGGCGCGTCCGCAAAGCGCGTCCGCTTCGCGGCGGCATCACCTCCTATTTCTCAATCCATTCACATTCCACGCTATAAACTTAATTCTATTTGACCTGTTCATTTTTAAGGCGCCCTACCCACATTGATCTAACATTTTATTTTCTTTGACTTGAATGAGGACTAATTTTTCTGTTTTCCCACTTGCTCCCCACAAACCTGTGCACCACCCCCACACTCCCGTGTGGAAACCTCCTTTCATCCCTTGGCGATGAATAACCACCTATTCGGACCACCCCCAAGGCAGCAGAGGCACATCACCAAATAATGAAAGTATGACTAATAATTAGAAAATCATAACCCCGCTCTATTGAATATGTATAGTTTTTTTTAAATCTTTTTTTCCTCTTTTTTCCCTTCTCCTCTCCTCTCTAAGGTGACCGTGAGGCCTCCTACCTTAACTTACATTTCATACCGGAATTAGTGTCTATCAAAATCAAAATACCTGTTTTCCTATTTACCCCTTCATTTGAGCCAAGAAGAGATCGACTTCTTCTGGGGAACTAAAATGATACATCTTGTTCCTCTACACCACTTTCAGTAATGCAGGGAATTTAATTTGAACGTGAGCCCCTGACTTCTTAACTCAGGCATTCTGGAGCCAAGCTCCCATTACCTTTGGGCAGATCTTTTTCCCAGGTCTGAGTTGATTTGATAATTCAGAGCGTCAAATTGAGGTGCTGTTTCAGTTAAAGCTCTTCCCAGATTCAACTCCTTGATTGCATAAGTATGAAAGTTAATTATTATTTTTCTGGAGGCCTTCCTATCAGGATCTAACTTAAAGGGGTCTCTATGGACCCTCTGAATTTCTTTCTCCAGATCGATATCTTGTCTGTCTTTCAACACTCCCTCTCTAAGGAGTTCACAGACAAATCCTCCACTCTCTGATCCCTCCAGTATTTTAAGGATTCCCAGGTTGTTCCTCCTTGCTTGCATCTCAAGCTGTTCCATATCCGCCTGCAAGGATCTATTCTGAGCTTTTAGGGTCTCTAAGTCCTTTGTATTTCCCTGCACCGCTTCTGAAAGGGCCTTAACTTCTGATTCAAGGATCCCAGTACGCGTGCCAATATCATCCATTTTGGCATCCAGAGCCTCGCACTTCTCGTGAATCCCTCTCTGGTTTGCCTCTGAAATCTCAACCTTCCAGAGTAGATCGCCCCTTAGAGACTGAAGCAAGGACTCTAACTGCGACTGTCCTCCTCTCTCCCCCACTGCTGCCGGTACCTCCTTTAAATTATCTTTGTTTGCTCCATTTCCACCATCTGAAGCCTCGCTGCTGGCTCCGATAGGCATGTGTGTTAGTAAAACTGGTGGAAGAGAGGTAGCAGTAGCAGTGGCAGGAGCAGCAGAAGGTGCATGAGGCTGGACCGAAATTAAGGGGGTGTCTCCAGTAGAAGGATTAGGTGGTTTAACCATAGTAGCAGAACTAGCCCCTTTCTCATGTTTGGTGTTCAGCATTAAAGAAGAAAAAACATTTTCAATCAAGATCGAAGGGGGACTCTGCTGAGGGGTGTTTGTCGGTTCCTTGGAGATAACTGCCTGCTCCATTATCTTAAAATAAGACTTAAGTGAGGGGGTGGTTTTGAGAGAAGGGCGAATTACCTTGGCCACTCTTAGGTTTTTATTATCGCCAGATTTAGTAGTTTTCCTTTTAGGTGGAGTAGTTGGAACCACTACTCCTGCACTCCCCTCTACATCTGCTTGTTTTTCTTTGTTTTTGGGCTCAAAACTGGAACACAGCTGATATCTGTTTTTTTGCAGGGATAGCTATCCCCATCAATCAATCAATCAATCAATCAAAGCATTTATATAGCGCACTACTCACCCGGAGGGTCTCAAGGCGCTGGGGGGAAGGGGTCCGCTACTGCTCGAATAGCCAGGTCTTGAGCTGCTTCCTGAAGGCGAGGTGGTTCTGGGTCAGGCGGAGGTGGGTTGGAAGGGAGTTCCAGGTCTTGGCGGCCAGGTAGGAGAAGGACCTTCCTCCTGTGGTGGCTCTTCAGATGCGGGGGACGGCGGTGAGGGCGTGGCTGGTCGATCGAAGCTGGCGTTTGGGAGCGTAGAAGTTGAGGCAGCTGTTGAGGTATCCTGGGCCTTGGTAGTGTAGGGCTTTGTGTGCGTGGGTGAGGAGCCGGAAGGTGATTCTTTTGTTGACCGGGAGCCAGTGCAGGTCTCTCAGGTGTCCGGAGATGTGGCTGCGGCGGGGGATGTCCAGGATGAGGCGTGCTGAGGTGTTCTGGATCTGCTGGAGTTTCTTCTGGAGCTTGGCGGTGGTTCCGGCGTAGAGGGAGTTGCCGTAGTACAGACGGCTGGTGACGAGGGCCTGGGTGACCGTCTTCCTGGTCTCGGTGGGGCTCCATCGGAAGATCTTACGTAGCATGCGCAGGATGTTGAAGCATGACGAGGAGACGGCGTTGACTTGTCTGGTCATGGAGAGGGAGGAGTCCAGGATGAATCCCAGGTTGCGTGCGTGGTCTGTTGGTTTGGGTGCGCTGCCTAGGGCGGGGGGCCACCAGGAGTCGTCCCAGGCGGAGGGTGATGATCCCAGGATGAGGACTTCCGTCTTGTCCGAGTTCAGTTTCAGGCGACTGTTCGACATCCATTTAACTACGTCTGTCATCCCTTCATGCAGGTTGGCTCTGGCGGTGGCGGGGTCGTTGGTGAGGGAGAGGATCAGCTGGGTGTTGTCGGCGTAGGAGATGATGTTGAGGTTGTGCTGGCGTGCGATGGCTGCGAAGGGGCTCATGTAGACGTTGAAGAGTGTTGGGCTGAGCGAGGAGCCTTGAGGAACGCCACAGATGACTTCGGTGGCCTCCGATCTGAACGGGGGGAGGCGGACTCTCTGTGTCCTTCCGGCGAGGAAGGAGGTGATCCACTCCAGTGCCTTCTCCTGGATTCCGACGTTGCTGAGGCGCTGTACTAGGGTACGGTGGCAGACAGTGTCGAAGGCCGCGGAGAGGACCAGGAGGATGAGGGCCGCTGTTTCTCCGTTGTCGAGCAGGGCTCGGATGTCATCGGTAGCTGCGATCAGGGCGGTCTCGGTGCTGTGGTTGGCCCGGAAGCCAGACTGCGAGAGGTCGAGGGAACCGTTCGTCTCGAGGAAGGCGGCCAGTTGCTTGTTGACGGTCTTCTCGATGACTTTTGCCGGAAACGGGAGCAGCGAGATGGGGCGGTAGTTCTTGAGGTCGGTGGGGTCAGCTGATGGTTTCTTGAGTAGAGCGCTGAGTTCGGCGTGCTTCCAGCTCTCCGGGAAGGTCGCGGTGTTGAAGGAGGTGTTGATGATGTCCCGTAGGTGGGGTGCGATGACAGCGTTGGGCTTGTTGAAGACGTGGTGAGGGCAGGGGTCTGTCGGAGATCCGGAGTGGATGGAGTTCATCGTGTGGATGGTGTCTTCGGTGCTGATCGGGGTCCAGGCGCGGAGGGTGGTTGTGTGGGGCGGTGGTTCGGTCGTGGCATGCGTCGGTTGAGTGCTGAAGCTGTTGTGTATGTCCGCGATCTTGTTGTGGAAGTAGGAGGCGAGGGAGTTGCAGAGGTCTTGCGAAGGGGTGATGTCATTGTTTCCGGCGTTGGGGTTGGAGAGCTCTTTCATGATGTTGAAGAGTTCCTTGCTGTTGTGTGCGTTGTTGTCCAGTCGTTCCTTGAATGCGGTTCTCTTGGTGGCGTGGATCAGTTGGTGGTGTTTTCGGGTGGCGAGCTTGAGGGCTGTCATGTTGTCTGGTGTTGGGTTTCTGCGCCAGGTTTTCTCGAGTGCTCTGCAGTTCTTCTTGGAGCTCTTGAGTTCGTCGTTAAACCATGGGGCTTTCTTGCTGCTGGGTCTGCTGGGCGGGGTCTTCAGAGGGGCGAGGTCGTCTGCGCAGTCGCTGATCCATTTCGAGAGGTTGGTGGCCGCTTGGCTGGGGTTCGTTGTGCTGGTGGGGGGGTTCTTGCTCAGGGCAGTAGTGAGCTGGTCTGTAGTGATCGTGTTCCAGCTTCTGCGGGGAACCTGTAGCTGGTGATGGTGGAACGTGGTCCTTCTGAAGCTGAAGTGAACGCAGCTGTGGTCCGTCCAGTGGAGTCCCGTGGCGTGGCTGAAGGTGATGTCCTTGCTGGAAGAGAAGATCGGGTCGAGCGTGTGTCCAGCGTAGTGGGTGGGGGTGTTGACCAGCTGCTTGAGTCCGAGGTTGGCGAGGTTGTCCAGCAGGGTGGTGGTGTTGCGGTCGTTGTTGTTCTCCAGGTGGAAGTTGAGGTCCCCGAGGAGGATGTAGTCGGTGGAGGGGAGGGCGTGTGGGCGGATGAAGTCGGCGATGTCTTCGCTGAATTGTGTGCGTGGTCCCAGGGGTCTGTAGATGAGGGTGCCTCTGAGGGTGGTCTTGGGGTTGACGAGGATCTGGAAGTGCAGGTGTTCGGTGGGTGCGAGGGTGTCGTCGGTGTTGGTCGTGATGCGGATGGTGTTCCTGTGGATGATGGCGATGCCTCCTCCTGTCTGGTTGACGCGGTCCCTCCGGATGATTTTGTAGCCGTCCGGGATGGCGATGTCGGGCGCTGAGGAGGCGTTCATCCAGGTCTCCTTGAGGAAGGCGACGTCTGGGGCTGTGGTGTCGAGCAGGTTCCAGAGCTCGACGGCGTGTCTGTGGACGGAGCGGGTGTTGAGCAGGATGCACTTCAGGTGGGTGGTGCTGGAGTTCGGCTTGGTGGGTGCTGGTGTAGCGTGGGTCCGGTTGCAGGTGAACTTGCAGGAGTGGCAGCTGAAGGGTCCGTGGGTGCGTCTCGGTGTGGCTCGGTAGCAGCCTGGGATTCGGCCGGTGTTGAGAGCGTTGAGTTCTGTGGCGTCGTAGGTCCGTCGGTTTGGCTTCCGTCGGTGGGGGCCAGGGGTCCTGGCACTGGGCGCGGTCCAGGCGCGGACGGGCGCAGACGGGCTTACCTTTGGCGCACCTTCGCCACTCATTCGGTGCTCCCGCTGCGCGCGTCCGCTGCGCGTTGGCCACTCTGCCATATGTGGAGAGTGGGGGGGGGCAGAGCGAGGGAGGGGCAGCTGGGAGGCGGGGAGCAGGGCGGTGAATGGGGAGGGCTGCAGAGGAGAGGGGCGGGGAGCGGGGAGGTGGCGGGAAGCGCGGCAGGGGCCGGGGGCGCCAAAAACACAGGAGAACAATAATACTATACTACAAACTACAATACTAACAGAACGGGGATACACAAAATAAAACAGGCTAACCCCCACTCCCCCTACCACGATGATTTTCAAAAAGATCAGACCCGCTGTTAACAACCCGCACAGCCCCTTTTCTGCCTTCAGGGAGACCACATTAAAGTTCCAAACAGAGGGCGGAAGGATTAATATCAACGTGCTGGACCTCACGCCCACCGGACTCCCATCTTACCAAATCACAGAGGGAGCCAGGGGAATTCTGTGCCACAGAGCTGCTCAGCACGGAGACCACCTGCTGAATTACCTTGCTGCCTTTCCCCTCCGAACCTCGGAAGTTTATCCTAGTGACTGCAGCCTGGATCCTCAACCACAGCTTGGCTCTGCCTCCACCCCATATGCGCCTCCACAGAGCAGCGAGCAGCTGAGCGGGGTAGAAAAGAGAAGCCAACTCCCGGCCCCCTGGAGGAAACAACCAGCCGCCGAGAGAGAAAAAAAGAAAAAGAGCATCAAAGTCAGGTATAATTGCCAGTTTTAGGCAGGCTGCCACATTCTTACCATAAATATATTTTTAAAATGCGTCTAAGTCACTGGATGAAAGAGTTGCTGCCCCGGGAGCTCCCGCGGCCGGCGTCAGCCAGCCGCCATGTTCCTCGAGCAAGCCCCGCCTCCAAAAGTGCCAGCATTAGGGACTCTTTCTTGCACACTGTCTCGGCATATAGTTTTAAGCAACAACATTTATAGGGTTTATAAATGTAAGTTATAAAATTTGCTTAGCAGTAAGTATTTTATATGTGTGTAATTTCTATTATATGGTATTTTATTAAGGATAGATTCTTGTTTTTTCTTTAAACAATCTTACTGATTGTTTTTTTTTGCCCGCTGTTATGTGATGAGTATGATTGAAATCACTATTTCTAGTGGAATTCAATATATTCTGAGATCAGCAAAAAAGGCAAAGAAAATACTTTGTGAAATGTTAAAATTATGCTGTGCTGTTAAAAATATATTATTATATATTATAAATATTTTGTATTTTCTTTCACAGATCCTAATTTATAAAATATGCAATTTACCACAATTTAGATTATAAAAAATAACTGAATAAAATGTGTAGCGTTTTTTTATGTGTATTACTGTTGAGGTAAGTTTAAGTAAGTATTAAAATGCCCAATGGCGTGTGTTTGCACACAGCTGAAAAAAGGGAAGATGGATGGAGTAGATATGTGGCAGAAAATTCCATTGCAGACTGGTATCAAATAAGACTCAGCTTCAGAGCACCTCTCTGCAACACACATGGTATGGTATTCAATAGAGAGACATGGTGCTTATAAATTTATCTTGTTCTCTCTATGCAGTACTGACATTTTTCTACATATTACTCATAGAATAAGAATTGACCTAGCCATTAACCCTAATACAAATTATTTCTTTATATACTATGCATGTGCATCATACTTATATCGCAAGACACTGTTTCATTGTTACAAAGAGAGGAAAAGGCAGTCTGTGTACCTTTTCTTCTCCATGTAAATACAACCTTATTATACATACCACTTTACGTTGAAAGGGCGCTCTATGGGTGTTGCTGTGCGTGTTTGCACAGAACACTCATAGAACAAGGCACATCTCCAGATTTATCATAAATCTAGACGTGTGTGAATGCTGCAGCATCCTCTAATTGGTGTAGCACTGTGATGTATTCCTATAGGTTCTGTATCGATCCCCCTATTCCTGACCCTGTTCTGGTTAACAAGTTAACTAGCAGCCATCCCATGATGCAGAAACCGTTATCTGATTAAGCCACACCACGGCACAGGAACGTGTTATCTGATTAGGTCATAACGCTTGCCATCTAATTAGGCAAGCAATATTCCTCCAGCCCCTGATAAGGCATACAGAGTTCTCAAAACAAATCAAACCTATGACAACCTGGGAAAAACCCTGCGGCCATTGTTTTGATTTCACCGAGAACTTCAGCAAAAGAATGTGCTAACGACCAGTTCGTATGACATCCTTATTGACGTATCTATGTCCATCCTTACGTCAATCTCGGCACCTTACAGGTATAAATATTACCGATATTGCCTTAAGCAAACACACGCGGTGGTGACGAGATCGGAGCAGCCAGACTTGCCGAAGCCCAGAGCAGAGCAGACCCCGCTGGCGCAGCCCCGCCTTCCTGACGCGCTGAGAACGAGACGCTGCTTTCTCCTGCCGAGAAAACCAGCTCCGGCGCTTCCAAGCAGCCCTTGCAGGCAGCCTGGAATATCGAGACCAAAGACGAGAGATACCATCCCTCAACCATCCTAGATTTCAGGTACAGAACTGAATAACCCCTTGCAGAGAATTCTTGAGTCAGTCACTTGGCAAAACAAACTTAACTTAAACTCTTACTTTCTATTCCCACCCACGTATTAGGCTTAGGTCAGGTACACTGGGGTAGGCGTAGTTAGAAACACCAGTTGAGTACGATTAGTCAAATGTATATGTGTATGTATCTATTTTTATCCATTTTAAACCACCATATGGCTTAGAAACCATATAAATGTTTTTACAGTATTATTTTATACTTCTGCTTTTATTGTATGCACTTTACTTAACCATGAGTATTGCGATAATATCGACCCATTTCTCTTGTATGAGAAAAGAGACTGATCAATAAATACCATCTTTTATTGAACACGCCCGTCTCTTCCTTTTCTCTACAATCTGGTGAGACTAAGAATGC
The DNA here is from genome assembly GCF_964261635.1 of Lissotriton helveticus. Classification (NCBI taxonomy): domain Eukaryota; kingdom Metazoa; phylum Chordata; class Amphibia; order Caudata; family Salamandridae; genus Lissotriton; species Lissotriton helveticus. Next base: position 1,438,419 of record NW_027611659.1, on the reverse strand, counting down.
ACGTACTGACTGAGTAAAATAAGTTGTCTTTTGTTTTCACACGACTCTAGATATACACTCTTGATTAGGGGAGAGCAAAGTTGTCATGTTCTATGGTTGTCAGAAACTAAATCCCTTCTTGTCTATCCAGGGAAGTTCAACTCCTCCTTGCCTATTCGAGAAAGTTTCTAGTGAACTCTGAGCTAGCTGGAAAACCCAAAACTTTAAGTCTAATATCGACAATAGAAGACCTAGTTAACGTCTGGTCTAGGCCTATACTATTGAAGGTATTATTCCAATGCGCAGAGCCTATTGGGATAATAGGAACTACACTACATGGCGCCCAAACGTTTGGAAAGGCGATAAAACTAACGCAAGACATTAGAGTAACTCAGTCGTGCTTTTTCACTCAGACCCCTTTTTTCCCATAATACTCCAAAGACGTCTGGAGTGGGTGAAAGGTCATATCCGCCAAACCTCGCAGGAGGAAACTCCTATGTATGGTTCTTGGTTTAGTCAACGTTGAAGGATGCACTGTTCCAAAATATTGTGCATCTAATCTTTGTTTCCATAAGAAACCTGATCTGCAAACAAACGTAATAACCTTCTGGACAGTACAATGTCAGACAGCGAAGGAGAAAAAAAGGCAAGCTAGAATAGCAGCTGAACTCGTAGCAGCTGATATTACTATGCAAGAAGCAGACCCGGATATAATACTCATCCCGGTCAACATAAGAAAATCTATAACTTTAAAACTTATAAAAAATGGACTGACACCTAGAGGTGGCACAGTCATATTCGTAATAGAGGCACACGAATATCGGCAGACAGAGGTATTCTATTCATGGATACACTTTCCAGCAGCAAACACTGTAACAAAGCACTTCCACTATTACAAAACAGAGGAACCTCCTAATGAGTACACTCCTTTCGAGGAGGTGGAAGTACCACTTAAATTTCAAGAGCACCTACTCTTGTTTAATGGCGCCCTAAAACATAATAATCACATCACCAGGCTCGGTCCATTAGGTAGACCAGGAGCAACGTGGCCGGTCCTAGCCGGATACACACCACATCCAGACATCGAAAGAATGTCTGCAGCAGATCTTTTAGTACAACTAAAACAATTAATAAAAGTACATAGACAATTAGTCCAATATGTAATGCGGACTTCAACAATCCAACCAGCAATTAAAATTCCACAGCTGACCTCTCATCAGGGGAACACAAATAAAATTACACCACAGAACATACAGTCCTGCCTAGGCAAAGTACCAGCTAAACGGGAACAAATACCATTCTGGTTAGCACAAAAAATCACCCAAATAGAGGCGGTGTTTCCAGACACCACCCCGTTAGAAAAACACAGGATTCTGACTATCTGTCTTCCAATGGGAATCGCACCACACGTGGAGGACTGTGACACTTGGGGTACAGTCTTTGCTCCCATTTACACAAAAACGCATGGTGTTCCATCCATCTCGGTAATACCAGATGTGCTAAAACAAATTCAAGATGAATACGGTCCAGAACCCGTTTTAACTCTTGGTATGAAATTACTAAAAGACTTCAAGCAGGTCTCGGCAATACTACTAGCCAACATAAAGGGAGAAGCAGCAAACGTGGCGATCCGCCAAAGGTTAAAAGAGACAGATTTAGCAGACCAACCAGCTGAAATTGCCAGAATTATAGAAAAATCCTATGAGGAACTAGGTAGAGATAGTTTAGGTGGAATACCAGTAAAACCCCGACTGATTGAAAGTCCTGAAAAAGTATTTTTTAATAATAATTTAACATCACAAAAAAAGAGCTGGGATGGAAACAAACAATCCAATCCTAAAGAAAAGAAATTCCAGTCCAGAGGAAGGTCTCCTCGGCGGAGAGAAAGATCTCCAAACCAAGGAAGCAGGTCTCCCCAAAGTGAGCCCTCTGGGAAAAGATACAACCTTAGAAATAGGGATAATATAAAGAAGCCTGATAGATATCAAGAAATTGATACACGCCCCTCTCAATCTTTTCAGACTTCCTCGCAGAAATCGGAAAGAAGAGGACGATCAGAACAAAGAGAAGAGCACGTCAAGTCCAAAGACAAGGAACCTGCTCATCTAAAAAAGAAATTACAATTTCCAAAAAAGAAGGTAGCCAGTATTAAAGTAATTAACAATGCCGAGAATAATGAGGACACAACTGAAAAACGGAGAATGGGCTCAGACAATGCTAGACAGCGCAGCAGAAGTGAGCATAGCTCGCAAAGTCCTTATGAATCATCTGGAGACAGTGGACACGAATGAATACCTTCAAGTGGAAACTGCAGACACCAGAGTTAGCAAACCTCAGAAAATATATGAAATAACTTTACGTATAGAAGGGGATAAGACTAGAAAAATAAGGGGACTATTTTGGGATAATCTCTCCAAGGGCTATGACATCCTTCTAGCTGAAAAAGACTGGCCACCAGAGTTTGTCAGGGAGTGCCCTCATGGCGAAGAAATAATTATGCCTGCCTTCTCAAATCATATCCCAATTCATAAAAAATACACACTTGCTAGAAAGTGGGCAGTAGCTCAAGCTCCTGCTTTATATAAAAATCATGTAGGATGGGATGAAGACTCTCCTCCTCACAAAATCCAGTTAAAATCACAACCTACTGCACAAATACAGTATCCAATCAAGCAAGAAGCTAAAAAACAGGTAAAAGAAATCCTAGACCAATTAGAATACCAGGGGGTGATTGAAACTTGCACCTCACAAATGATCAACCCTTTGTTTCCGGTCTCCAAACCAGACAATTCATATCGTCTAGTTTTGGATTACAGACACCTTAACTCATGTTGCAAAACTTTTGCAGTGCAAAACTCGCATAGTGCTGCACTAATGAATAACATAGTGCGCAAAAAATACAAAACAACATTAGACATCTCTAATGGATTCTTTTGTCAAAATATAGCACCAGAGAGCAGATACTTGTCCGCGTTCTCAATAAATGGCGCTCAAAAACAATTCTGTCGGTTACCCCAGGGGTACAAGAACAGCCCAGGATTATTCTCAGCGAGAGTAACAGAGTTACTACAAACATATGATGACGAAGCATTATCTTATGTCGACGACATATACCTGACAGATGATGACTTGGATACTCACTTGAAGAGAGTGAACACCATAATACTTGGGTTCGCAGCAGAGGGTTACAAATTCAACTTTAAAAAATCTAGAATTGCCCATCTAACAGTCCTGTTCTTAGGATATGAATTATCAAGTGAAGGCAAAAGCCTGGCTAACAATTTCCTAGAGAAATGTGCCGTACTCCAAGCACCTAGAACACTAAAAAACCTACAGTCAATTCTAGGCTTCCTAAATTTCGGAAGAACATACATTGCAAATTACGCAGAAAGGGTCAAACCCCTTTATGATCTAATAAAACCAGATTTTAAAAGAACCAATTGGACTCAAATACACACAGAAATTCTGAGATCCTTACAAACAGACATGCTAATTAAAACAAAATTAGAAACACGTGATAACACACGCAATCTTGTGATTCGAGTCATCCCAGGAAGATGCGGATTCACATACCTGACCTCTAATGAGGGAGAAAAGGTACCAATTGCATTCAAATCACACTTGTACACAGAAGCTGAAAAGAAGTTCAGCATTAAAGAAAACATTGTTCATGCAGTTCAAACCGCAATAGCTAGAGAAAAAGATAAAGCTGACGGTAGACGTATCACAGTCAGAACAGCAGAATCAGCCTTTGAGGCATTAACAACACCGTGTAATTTACCAACAACAGCATTGAATCCGGAATGGATACAATGGGTGAATTCAATTATATCGGACAGAGTAAAATACTAGAATCTAAAATATGAAAGAACTTTCCCTCTGCCAATCGACATTCTGCCGTTACGACAGTACGCATTTGTAATCTATACAGACGGACATGCTCAACCCTCCGTTTGGGGAGAACAAGCATACAACCCCACATGTGAGATTACAAAAGAAGTGTGGCGCGGAGGTAAACTAAGACCTCTATTAACAAAAACACACTCAGTAGAAACTAACTCAGAACAACAGACTGAAATAATAGCATTGAAAATGGCGCTAGATAATGCAGATCGCGAATTCCCGACACTTATAGTGTCCGATTCATATTACTGCGTCAAATCATATAACAACGATTTGCAGAAATGGATTCAAAACGGTTACAAAGATGACACAGGTGCAACAATAAAGCAAAAACTGCTTTGGGAACAAATAGTTCTGTTACAAAAAGAACTACCAAAGACTCACGTGATACATACACTGAGTCATCAGCGTGATGGCGTTCACGTTGCAGGGAATTCATTGGCTGAGACAGCCACAGCGGTAGCAACTAAATCGGCTTCCGTAGCTAGGAAAAAGCGTACAGTAAAATACATTGACGGTGAAACAGTGCTGGCGGTGAGAACGTCATCAAAAGGCGACTGCTCAGCGCTACCGATCAACTATCCACTCAGTTATACATACATAATCGATGCAAACTCCGTTCCTTTTGCTCGAATCCCTGGAGTGGGGGATAGAGTAATTCCAAACATGGACAGGAGAACTTTGTTAATTGTAGACACACATATAGGTGAGGGTCTTAGTCATCTCAAACTAAAAGATTCTCTGGAAGAACTACAATCAGTGTACTGGTGGCCAGGCATGAGCCTGCAGCATCACATTTTTGTAAAAAAAACGCCCGGACTACAACAGAGATCGCAGCGGCGAGAGAAAGGGTGTAATACCACGGCGTTTCTCTCAAGAAGGGCTAAGCAATAATCAATAAGACCAGTGTGAATAAGGCGTCCTATTAACAAACAAAGACTAGTTTCCACTTATAATGTAGACCCCAGCACTCGGCTGACGTCGGGACTGTTATACAAAGATTTGCGAGTCAAAATGGCATATACGCTAGGAGCATGCTACGTTTGACCAATGTTTTCACTTTAGCCCTCAAGCCTGTGGGGAAACATGGCCAAATGAGCATAGCACAGCGGGATTCTTCTCACTTCCTTCCTGAGGGATACGGGATGGTGTAAAGAAAAAACCAAGGCATAAAGCTATCTATAACGGAAAGGATATTAGGTTCGGGAGCTGGGTGGGTCAAACATCTAATAAGTGTCCAACGTAGTCTAAACAACCTGCCAAGAAATTCTCTGAGGGGATTCAGTCCGTACGAATTATTGTTTGGAACTAGGATGTTGGTCTTAGATCTTGACAGTCAGACTTCAGTGGTGAAGGAAAAAAGCTTTGATATCAAAGATCGTTTGGCTATTTTGCAGGACTTAAACGAAACAAGAAAAGACCTGAGCAACATAAAGTTGAAACAGCAGCCAACAACCACTGAAGAACCACCACCTGTCCCAGCAAGACCTGTCTGGATTCCAAAAGTCGGGGATCTAGTCAGAGAAAAGATCGCTGTAAAGAAGGAATTTGGGCCTTCTTACAGAAAAGCAGTTCCTGTCTTGTCTATCAACGGGACAAGATCAGTTGTACTACCGCCGCTTGCTGGTAAAAAGGAGAACCGAGTTGTATCCATCGACCTGGTAAAACCACAATCATGTGGCCGATAACAAACAGTAGGCCAAGTGGACTCCCGATAAGTAGCAGAACATCAAGGTTTGCTACCAATACAGAGGTCCTAACTAAGAGGCTAATCACATTCGAAACGCCTACAGAACAACAACAAGGACTATGCAACAATGCATTGGAACTCACACCTCTAAAAACCCAAATAAAAACATTTAGTAGAGACACACCAACCTACAATGAAGTAACAAACGAATATGCAATAAACAGTAATCCTGAAGCAATTGGAACAATTGACAGAACGGCATCCGGCTACTTCATAAACTTCGATGATTCCTCTGAAGACCTCAGTGAATCAAAGACACAGCCATCAACAAAAACCTTTAAAGATAAAGCTAAGGAACGTTTGAAACAACTGAAAGAAACCTATCTGATTTCTCCATGGATTGAATTTTGGGTGGCCTTTGGTGCATTTATCCTCATACTTTGGCTCATCATGATACTATGCTTGGGACGCTTCATTGAGGGAAAATATGCTAAAATGGACACAGCAAGCCAGAAAATCAACTTGATCCTCAAACCACACACATCTTCACATGTCGAGAAAAGAGAACTTTCTTCAGTCAACTTCACAGCCAATCCTATAGCGGGTGGGGTAGCATGGGACAACACTGACTATGAAATTTATGGTCCGGTTGAAATCCTGAAATATCCACACCAAATCAAGATCTCATTGAGTGACTTTGTAAAACCAAGCTCATTTGCTGATGATTGGGACTTTGAAAGTATTAATAATATGATGTCTGACCTAGTGATGTCTGCTAAATTTACCAAACATGATTATTTGCAGGGTTCGTCTAATTTTGATAGTATGTACTGTTACAACCACTATGGTAACCATTTTCTACATAAATCTGCACAACCTAGAAATGTTTTAAATTATAATCAATGGGAACATTGTGCAACCCCTCCAAAAGGAAGCTCAAGAACCTTTTATGACAAATATTCATACTTTTCAGGGTTCAACACAAGTAATGCTGAAACATTTTATTTCAAATTGTCAAATAAGATAGGAACAAAAACCATTCTTACAAACACGAAATTGATATATTCAGACTCATTTTTTGCACAAATGAATACATTTGGTTTTGATTATTGGGACAAAAATGTTGAAGTAAAAAGTGTTTGGGGTACAAAAGAATGGCAAGTACAAGGTATAGAATCATTGTTTAGAGCCTGCATGATCCTAGAACAAATTATATTTTTGAATGACACTGTTCAACAAACTACCTGTCTTGGCCTAGCCAAAATCAAAGACTTAAATAAACCGTCTATTCCAAAGCCAACTATGAACAGCAATAGCTCTACAGATGAAGAGATAGACGTAAACTATGTATTAAACCAAAACAGAACACATCCTGATTGGAAACAATGGTTAATCTGGCCCACAGATACTAATAACTGTCAAGACAGATTCCTGAACAAAACACAGGGGTTCACATTGACCAGGCCAGACCCTAGATATTCCCAAAGACAACACCCAGGGATAATCACCACCTACAGTGTGGGCAAACTCTGCCTTCAATGGCTACAAACTTCCACACTGACAGAAATTAAGCAACACCTAACTTTACTTACTGATGGTGCTGACTTGCGTGATTTCATTATGGGACCGCGCAAACAGCGTCAAAAACGCTTCATAGCAGCCTCTGTATATGCAGCTTACAACGAGGCCTGGAAGGTAACTCAAATTGAGACAGCAGAAAGTATACGGGAAATTGACCGTATTAATTTGGAAAAATCACTTTCTGTAGTGGACAATGGGTTAATGACTCTGTCCTCCAGAATCTTTTCATTGGACAGCATTGTGTCTTCAGCAATCGACATAATATCGCAAGACTTACTGTTGTTACAACACGGTCAGTCTCAATTGCGTTCTATTGTACAGCTTGGCTGGACGTTACAAAATCTGCGTTCAGGCTATGTGCCTTGGCGTTTAATCAACACAACGTCACTATTCAATATCTTTAACCTTACTGATAAACAAGTCAGTATGGCACAGAAGGGTGCTGATTATACAATCCTGAGCATTGAGAAACTCGAGAGATTACCAGTGACAATGTCAGAACGACCTGTCAGTGAATGGATAATACATGGGATAATTAATATTCCAATATCAACCTTCAGGTTTCAATACTGCCAAAAATATATACAGGCTGGCATGTACGAAAAATTGGGAAAAGGGTACATTAAGTCAACATGGAACTTGCCCTATTCACATGCATGTGTCAGTAATAAAGGACAGAAAGTGTTTCTTAGTGGCAATAATTGTGCGATGTCACTAAGCGGTACACTTCTGTGTAATGGAATTAGTTTGCATGGAGCCTGTGAAGGGAACTCAAATAACCTTTCATGTCACCAGCTAGGCGCACCTGCAACAGAGATAGAACCATTCTTTAAAAGACTCTATAACGGGAGTTACATTCTAATTGTGGATCGCAGATGCTGTAGTTTACTGCCCGGGATTCCTTATCTCATAACTACGACTGCGAAGGTCATGTGCTGTGGACGCTTATTGTTCCCCAGCTCCTTTCCAGACAGGGAGGCAAGGGCATGGCCTAACTTGAAAATTACTTCTATTCGAATTGATACTTTAAGCAGAATGAAAACAGTGCTTCTTCAGACGCCGACCAGGCTCACGTCATCAAAAGAAACGTATGATCTCCTGGTCGCAAGGACGACTACAGAGATTCACTCATTGTTATCAACTAAGTCCCCCATACATTTCGCAGAAATCCTGAATGAAATCTTAAATATTTCTGATACCAGTGGAGTCTCAAAAGTATTTAAGACAGTATTTTCAATGGCATTAACACCATTCAAAGCCATACTGGGTATTTTTCCAGATTTCGTCCATTCGATTTTTGGCGGACTTCCCCTCATTTTGGGACTAATTGCAGGAATCCTATTCTTGGTCCTTATATTTCGCTATGGCAAACCATGTCACAGACAAAACACCTGCGACAAGGGAAGAAACAATCCGAGCCTTTGGATACCGGGACCGGATATCAAAAATCCTGGGACTATCCCGGCTTAGAGACCTGAACATGACTTGGTTTCTTTCATTTCGACCAATGTGGCATCGATGTGTTTTACCTGTATTAAGGTGCTTGCTGTGCGGAGAAGAATGCGTGTTGGACACCTGTCTGACGCTACAATCGGATACGCCTATGGATGCAGAAACATTGTTGGGTCCGGTAACGGCTCATGCATTGTGCTGCCCTCAACGGCTGCCAATCCTGATGACGGCATTCATGGAAACTTCACCACTACGATTAAGGGGTAGTAAAGTTCAAGATGAAAGCAGCATCGATCAGGTACGACCTTCTGTCAGCAATACTAATCAAAACGTCAATGGAGACAATCATGCACATGAATGCATGGTTACACCTTTTTCCGAGTTAGTGGAACTTTCACAGGAAGCTGTTGACAGCTTTTTCGACAGTCTCAATGATATGATGTTCTCACCAGAGCAGAAATAACGACTTTTGAGCAAGCTAGCACACGGCGTTCCCAACACCCTGAATTTGGCCTTCAACTTTAATAATAAAGTAGCATGAACAATTTTCCCTCCAGTTCACGGACAGCAATTTTTTCAGCAGCCCCAAAATATTTTTACGATTTTTCGGGACACTTATCTTCTGCTTAAAGTAAGAACTATTCTTAGAGAACTAAATTTCTATTTTCAGAAACTTTATAGACATTAGCTGCCCGCTGGTATGTTCATAATTATTTTATTCTGTGATGGAATGGTCTCAAACCTTTTTCTTCTGTAATTAAGAGCCATTTCATGTGTAATTCTCATATTCTAATAGTAATAATGTAAAGATATGCGTGATCACTTTAGCATTATTCTACAGCTTGAGTGCATATTGTATATATGACTGTTTTTCCGTATATTACATAATTTCGAAATGCGTTATATGTATTTTGGGGTGGTAAGGTATACACGATACTCTACAGTATGTTTTACTATGCCTAGATTCGTAAATATGGCCATAGTTAGCGTGGAGTGGGTGTGATGTATTCCTATAGGTTCTGTATCGATCCCCCTATTCCTGACCCTGTTCTGGTTAACAAGTTAACTAGCAGCCATCCCATGATGCAGAAACCGTTATCTGATTAAGCCACACCACGGCACAGGAACGTGTTATCTGATTAGGTCATAACGCTTGCCATCTAATTAGGCAAGCAATATTCCTCCAGCCCCTGATAAGGCATACGGAGTTCTCAAAACAAATCAAACCTATGACAACCTGGGAAAAACCCTGCGGCCATTGTTTTGATTTCACCGAGAACTTCAGCAAAAGAATGTGCTAACGACCAGTTCGTATGACATCCTTATTGACGTATCTATGTCCATCCTTACGTCAATCTCGGCACCTTACAGGTATAAATATTACCGATATTGCCTTAAGCAAACACACGCGGTGGTGACGAGATCGGAGCAGCCAGACTTGCCGAAGCCCAGAGCAGAGCAGACCCCGCTGGCGCAGCCCCGCCTTCCTGACGCGCTGAGAATGAGACGCTGCTTTCTCCTGCCGAGAAATCTAGCTCCGGCGCTTCCAAGCAGCCCTTGCAGGCAGCCTGGAATATCGAGACCAAAGACGAGAGATACCATCCCTCAACCATCCTAGATTTCAGGTACAGAACTGAATAACCCCTTGCAGAGAATTCTTGAGTCAGTCACTTGGCAAAACAAACTTAACTTAAACTGCTACTTTCTATTCCCGCCCACGTATTAGGCTTAGGTCAGGTACACTGGGGTAGGCGTAGTTAGAAACACCAGTTGAGTACGATTAGTCAAATGTATACGTGTATGTATCTATTTTTATCAATTTTAAACCACCATATGGCTTAGAAACCATATAAATGTTTTTACAGTATTATTTTATACTTCTGCTTTTATTGTATGCACTTTACTTAACCATAAGTATTGCGATAATATCGATCCATTTCTCTTGTACGAGAATAGAGACTGATCAATAAATACCATCTTTTATTGAACACGCCCGTCTCTTCCTTTTCTCTACAATCTGGTGAGACTAAGAATGCACGTACTGACTGAGTAAAATAAGTTGTCTTTTGTTTTCACACGACTCTAGAGATACACTCTTGATTAGGGGAGAGCAAAGTTGTCATGTTCTATGGTTGTCAGAAACTAAATCCCTTCTTGTCTATCCAGGGAGGTTCAACTCCTCCTTGCCTATTCGAGAAAGTTTCTAGTGAACTCTGAGCTAGCTGGCAAACCCAAAACTTTAAGTCTAATATCGACAATAGAAGACCTAGTTAACGTCTGGTCTAGGCCTATACTATTGAAGGTATTATTCCAATGCGCAGAGCCTATTGGGATAATAGGAACTACACTACAGCACAGCACAACAAGGAGAATAATTTTAATTTCTCCTTATTTTTCCTTTTTGAATATATGTTAAAATGTACAGTATACATTGAAGGAGAAAAGTGCCTTCACAAATTGTTTTTGTGCAGGAAGGTGAGTCTTTTTGCACAAAAACAAACTCCACACGACACAGATATCCCTGCACCATGGTGCAAGGGTGGATGGATGGAATAGATGGAAGGGTGTTTATATAGCGCAATATCACCGCCTGGTCTCAAAGCGCTTTGCATTGGGAACCCGTCCTGGTTTTTCCCTGTGAGATAGCCCCTACTGGGTATCCCCAAGGTGAAAGCCAGGCATCCCGCCGCGGGGGGCCGTAGTGGAGATTAAGCAAGCTATTGCCCAGAGTTGCAGAGTGTGAACCTGTGATTCGAGTAGGCACCGAAGCGATAATTACCGAGTCCGTGGACATTTGGGGCTCAAGACCCTGCCGCGTCAGGAATTGAACCCTGGTCCCGGGTCTGATCTTGGCATCCGAGTCTGCCTCCTCTAACCAGTGAGCCACACTTCTGTGTCACCTCATGGCTGCTGTTTAAGCAGCAGTGCAGAGGGAAGCCTAGACTTGCAACATATTTATGTACATATGTTACATCCCTGTGCTTCGGAAGTACTACAGCACGCTGTAGCTAAAGACTTTACAGTGACCGCTGAGCCTGTTCCAGGCGAGGTCGCCCCCACTCCGCTGCTCCTGCCCGCTGACCACCTGAGCTGCCCTGACAAGCTGTCCTGCTGCCTCGCTGCTACCTCCTGCTTTCTGCCCACTCTGCTGCCTCGTGGTTGCCCTCGCCGCCGCTCCTACTGCCGCCTTTGTCTCTTCCCTTCTTGGGTTGCCCTTGACCCGCTGCTTGTCTTTTTCTGCTGCCTCCCGTTTTCCCCCCCTTCTGCTGCCCTCCCCCTTCCTTTGAGACCTTTCCCGGCCGCCGGACGCCCCAGCCGCCGCCGAGCCGTCCTCAGTCTCCCTTCCCACCACTGACCTACGCCGACTCCGCCCCCCTACCACCCATTGGCCACCCACGCTCCCGCCACCCAGCTGACCCGCCCTACCGGCTCCTTACTTATGACACCCCCAGAGCGACCGCGCAGCTGACGCGCGCAGCGGGAATGCCGATTGAGCGCCGGAGGTGCGCCAAAGGTAAGCCCGTCTGCGCCCGTCCGTGCCTGGCCTGCGCCCAGTGCCCGGACCCCTGTCTCCCGCAGTCACCAGCCCTCCTGCCGGACCTACGCCGCCACCGAACTCAACGCACTCAATGCCGGCCGATTCCCGGGTTGCTACCGAGCCACCCCGAGACGCACCCACGGACCCTTCTGCTGCAACTCCTGCAAGTTCACCTGCATCCGGACCTGCACCACTCCAGCAGTGCCCAAGACCTCGACGAGCAACAGCAGCAGCCACCTGAAGTGCATCCTGCTCAACACCCGCTCCGTCCACAGACACGCCATCGAGCTCTGGAACCTGCTCGACACCACAGCCCCAGGCGTCGCCTTCCTCGCGGAAAACTGGATGAACGCCTCCTCAGCACCCGACATCGCCATCCCGGACGGCTTCAAGATCATCCGGAGGGACCGCGTCAACCAGACAGGAGGAGGCATCGCCATCATCCACAGGAACTCCATCCGCATCACGACCAACACCGACGACACCCTCGCACCCGCCGAGCACCTGCACTTTCAGATCCACATCAACCCCAAGACCACCCTCAGAGGCACCCTCGTCTACAGACCCCCGGGACCATGCACACAATTCAGTGAGGACATCGCCGACTTCAGCCCGCATGCCCTCCCCTCCGCTGACTACATCCTCCTCGGGGACCTCAACTTCCACCTGGAGAACAACAACGACCGCAACACCACCACTCTTCTGGACAACCGCCCTAACCTCGGACTCAAGCAACTGGTGACCACCCCCACCCACTACGCCGGACACACACTCGACCCCGTCTTCTCATCCAGCAAGCCACGCCACCGGACTCCACTGGACGGACCACAGCTGCGTCCATTTCAGCTTCAAAAGGACCACGATCCACCACCAACAGCAACAGGTTGCACGCAGAAGCTGGAACAAGATCACAGCCGACCAGCTCGCGACTTCCCTGAGCAAAACTCACCCACCAGCGCAACGAACCCCAGCCAAGCAGCCACCAACCTCACAAAGTGGATCAGCGACTGCGCAGACGACCTCGCCCCTCTGAGGACCCCGCCTAGCAGACCCGGCAGCAAGAAAGCCCCATGGTTCACCGACGAACTCAAGAGCTCCAAGAAGGACTGCAGAACCCTTGAGAAAGCCTGGCGCAGAGACCCAACACCGGACAACATGACTGCCTTCAAGCTCGCCACCCGAAAACACCACCAACTGATCCACACCACCAAGAAAACTGCATTCAAGGAACGACTGGACAACAACGCACACAACAGCAAGGAACTCTTCAACATCGTTAAAGAGCTCTCCAACCCCAATGCCGGAAACAACGACATCACCCCTTCGCAAGACCTCTGCAACTGCCTCGCCTCCTACTTCCACAACAAGATCGCGGACATACACAACAGCATCAGCACTCAACCTACGCACGCCACGACCGAACCACCGCCCCCCACCACCACCCTCCGCGCCTGGACCCCGATCAGCACCGAAGACACCATCCGCATGATGAACTCCATCCACTCCGGATCTCCGACCGACCCTTGCCCTCACCACGTCTTCAACAAGGCCGACGCTGTCATCGCACCCCACCTGCGGGACACCATCAACACCTCCTTCGACACCGCTACCTTCCCGGAGAGCTGGACGCACGCCGAACTCAGCGCCCTACTAAAGAAGCCATCAGCCGACCCCACCGACCTCAAGAACTACCGACCCATCTCACTGCTCCCGTTTCCCGCAAAAGTCATCGAGAAGACCGTCAACAAGCAGCTGGCCGCCTTCCTCGAGACAAACGGATCCCTCGACCTCTCGCAATCTGGCTTCCGGGCCAACCACAGCACTGAGACCGCCCTGATCACAGCAACCGATGACATCCGAGCCCTGCTCGACAACGGAGAAACAGCGGCCCTCATCCTCCTAGACCTCTCCGCGGCCTTCGACACTGTCTGCCACCGTACCCTAGTACAACGCCTCAACAACGTCGGAATCCAGGAGAAGGCACTGGAGTGGATCACCTCCTTCCTCGCCGGAAGGACACAGAGAGTCCGCCTCCCCCGTTCAGATCAGAAGCCACCAAAGTCATCTGCGGCGTTCCTCAAGGCTCCTCGCTCAGCCCAACCCTCTTCAACGTCTACATGAGTCCCCTCGCAGCCATCGCACGCCTGCACAACCTCAACATCATCTCCTACGCCGACGACACCCAGCTGATCCTCTCCCTCACCAACGACCCCGCCACCGCCCCGCCACCGCCAGAGCCAACCTACACGAAGGGATGAAAGAGGTAGCCAAATGGATGAAGAACAGCCGCCTGAAACTGAACTCGGACAAGACGGAAGTCCTCATCCTGGGTTCCTCACCCTCTGCCTAGGACGACTCCCGGTGGCCCCCCGCCCTAGGCAGCGCACCCAAACCAACAGACCACGCACGCAACCTGGGCTTCATCCTGGACTCATCCCTCTACATGACCAGACAAGTCAACGCCGTCTCCTCGTCGCGCTTCAACATCCTACGCATGCTACGCAAGATCTTCCGGTGGATCCCCACCGAGACCAGGAAGACGGTCACCCAGGCCCTCGTCACCAGCCGACTGGACTACGGCAACGCCCTCCACGCCCGAACCACCGCCAAACTCCAGAAGACTCCAGCGGATCCAGAACGCCTCGGCACGACTCATCCTGGACATCCCCCGTCGCAACCACATCTCCGGACACCTGAGAGACCTGCACTGGCTCCCGGTCAACAAGAGAATCACCTTCCGTCTCCTCACCCACGCACACAAAGCCCTGCACAACCAAGGCCCAGGATACCTCAACAGCCGCCCCATCTTCTACGCTCCCAAACGCCAGCTTCGATCGACCGGCCACGCCCTCGCCGCCGCCCCCCACATCCGAAGAGCCACCACAGGGGGAAGGTCCTTCTCCTACCTCGCCGCCAAGACTTGGAACTCCCTCCTGACCCACCTCCGCCTGACCCAGGACCACCTCGCCTTCAGGAAGCAGCTCAAGACCTGGCTGTTCGAGCAGTAGCGGACCCCCCCTCCCCTAGCGCCTTGAGACCCTCCGGGTGAGTAGTGCGCTATGCAAATGCTTTGATTGATTGATTGATTACAGTGTCATGCTGCAGCACTTCCTTATAGTTCTGCATTTATACATTCACCATACACCACAATTGCATTCTTTCAGTTAATTATCCAATAGACATACATTCATGTAAACTTTCACACACTAGCATACAAATGTAGCTCTTTTTTTAACCATTGTAGTTAGTTCTGAATATAACTTTTTTTTCTTTTTCTACTTTATATTGTTTTTAATTTTTTGAACGATTTTTTTTGGGAACACAAAGTCAACAGGACGAACAAAACTAAAAACTTTCAGGGAAAGAAAAAAAACCAAGCATCAATGGTTGTCGATGGCGCGACAAACAAGGTCCACTGACTGCTCCCCGTAAAAAATTAAGCAAGTGCATTGCACGCAATACATTTTTACTCTCCCAAATTGGGGACGTATCTCTGGTGCCTACTTCGCGACATTGCAAAGTAATGTAAGATTATTAAATGTAAAAGAATATTATTTTTATCATAAGCTCAGATAATGTATTGCCTTAATATTTATATTAAATATATTACCTACTGGCGGTCGCCAGTAGGTAGTTATAGTTAGGATCTACTTTCCATAGGAAATCTGCAACATTCTATTGGGAATAACTTTGGCGCCGGTGGACGAATCATCGCGAATTTCTCAAAGAAGATGGCCTGCTCCGCTCTGCTCCTTCCCTGAAAGTTTGGGGGGGGATTCCTCAAGCAGGGGCCGAGATAAAAGGGGGTCCCAAAACATGTTTTCCCCATGTTAATTTCCATTTTTACTCACTCACTCACTTTTAGCCCGAACGGCTGAATGGATTTCCACCAAACTTGGCAAAATTGTAGGGACTGGTAGCCCGATGTGCTTTGCTATGTCTCAAGATATGTGCTCCAGTGGATTTTAAGTAATTTAGGTTAAAAAAAATATATATATCTATAAGCGTGCCCCGGTACGCGCACCGGGGCGCGTACCAGCGCGCTACGCGAGTTTGCGAGCGGAAAGCTGATTGGCTCTCGGGTGTCTGTCAACATTCCAAACAGTCCGGAGCGGCCGCCATCTTGTGTCTCGGTAGGATCGAGACACAAGAGGTGGCAAAAACATAGGGGGAAATGACTAAAAGGGGGCAGGGTAGACCCCCCTGACCCCATAGATTTTCGTGTGGGGAGGGCCCGGTACGCGCACCGGGGAGCGTACCGGGGAGCGTACCATGGGGAAAACCCAGTGAAACAGTAAAATAATAATTTAAAGTGCTTAGAGGTAGGGTAGCTCTGAATAGAGTTGTTGTGTTGTGTGGGTGATTTAAGTACCAACATGTAGGTACCAATGCAGAGTCTTAAATTCAATGTAGACTGTCTCCTCTGTAGATAATTTGCATGTTGTTACAGAAGTTATTGTGGTATATGGAATCTATACCATAGTCTGTCAGGAAAGCAGAAACAACATGGAGGCAGGAGATGAAAAAGAGATGTCAAATACACATTGGAGATAATATAGTGGGAGAAAGGAAGTAACTATGAGCAAAATTACTATGTAACACAAAAAAGTTGCACAGTATACTATAAGTCTCAGTTTATATTATAATCATTTTGGTACTATTTCATGAATTACATATAAAAATTAATAATGTCTTGAACAATTTTCAATTATTAAATATACATTTATTGTTGTGATTTTTCACAATTTAAAAGAACTTCCAACATTACATCATCTGGAATGTCCTCATTTTGATTCCATGATTCTATTGCTTCAACACAGTCAAGTAATTCATGGACCAGAGACTTATCCATAAAGTCAAAGTCATCAATATTTTTCTCAGCAATATTTTCCTCAGGATTGTTCTCCACAACAATTTCGAAATAAATATTAATTTTGTTTTGTTCTCCTTCCATTTTCTTGCTGTAAATTGCATAAAAAATAAATATATCAGTAGAGTTAGGGCACTGTTGGGTTTAAGTTCAGACAGGTACTTCTGAGTTTTAACAGTGAAGTTATCTGTGGGCAGTGTATGGTATCAGGCAGGAAGTAGAAATATAAAAAAGTGCATGTGAAGAAGCCTAAGTAAATTCATAATTATACCAGAGAAGCCTAACTCAATCTATAACTATAACAGAGAAGCCTATCTCAATCTATAACTATAACAGAGGGACAGTCTCTTTCTCATTTCTCTTAATGTGTTATGTTAGTTTACTGCAGCCTACCTCAAATAAAAGCGCCGGGACACTCTTTTTGAGTAGCCGTGCGCTCTATAAAAACCATTTTAACATAACATAACATAACATAACAGTAAATAACTTTCAGAAAACGTTTTTACAAATTAACGTAAAGTGCCCCTTACAAATTAACAACTTACCTTACAGAAAGGTGATGAACATAAATCAGACCCTCCAGCATTTCGCGATTTCGCGATTCACAAAATAATCGCGAAATCGGCCAAAAGCCGCGATAGCCGCGATATTGACTATTTCGGCCGCAAAAACAGGTCTCCTGGCAGACATAAAAAATAATGCCTTTTAATTGGCTGTACGCGCATACGTCACGACGTGAACTGCGCTGTACAGCCGTAATAGCAGGAAACAGAAGAGCGCCCTTATCTGAATTACAAAGCGGGGTCATTAGTAGCTGACTTTGTTTGTGCCGTCGGCGCCATTGAGCATTTAAATCCTAAAGGAGGCAGCGCCAAACAAGAACAACCATATCTTATTGTGAGTTAGCAAGCCAATCGTATTTATCATAGAAGCATACCATGCAGCAATGTGTGTTTAAGGTTGAACATAAACACGGAGATGTTCATTAAACGCGCATACCGGCAGGGGATCATATTGTTTCACTTCCATTCCTAGGAAGCAGTGGAAGGTCAGAGGTCGCCTGCTCGGTTCTCTGTGCGGATTTGTATTATTTCGCAGCTGCTTGAAGCACGAAGGACGTGTTTTGGTGAACTCTCCCATAGGTAAACAAGCACCCCCTTGAACCTCTCGTGCAGAGAGAACTACATTTATTTTCCCATCTTCGCCGAAGTCGTACGTTTGCGTGTAGAGATGGTATTCCATAATCACTTCATTCCTTTATCTGTTTCCGAACTTCGAGTCTGTCACTGCCTGTTAAGCAGGGCTTGTACTTGAGTAGTTTAGAGCTACGTGTGTGCTTCTCCTGCCTATGTTTCCAGTTGTTTTCCGATTTTCCTATTCTCCTTTGCGAACACTCTTCATATAGCACATAATTGCAAAAGCAAAACAAGTGAACAATTAAAGCCACGCCCATTGACATGGGTAATACATGGTCATTTTATTTTTCTAGAGGAGCATGTGAAATGCGTACATTTTACGGCACAAAAAAGTTCCAGTCACCTGTCATTTCAGAGACTGCTTTTTTATCAACATACATATTTAGGATTTACGCACTGCTTATGTACTTTCTGTGGGTAATGCAATGTCAGTTAAACGGAGCTGGCTAATTTGTGGTGGTGTCTAGTGTACATCTGATTCAATCAAACCAACTTCAGACGCCACACACTGAGCCAGAAATGTGTGTACCCACACGGGCAGCTTAAAACCACCACAAATGTGTATGCTCTGTTTAGCAAATCATAATTCTGGAGAGAGTTACAGTGCCCAGCTGCACTTGCTAAAAGATGACTATAAAAACATTACCAGGCAAGAGACTCTGTGGTTACTTCGAAAATGCATGCACCTCCGTCAAACACAACCACAAAATAGATGATATTTTTCCTGCATTACAGGAGAGGGTCTAAGCAATAATCAGTTAATGGGGCGGGATATGCGGGTAGTAGTTTGAGGCGGAAAGGTCTTTTAGCGCAGTTGTAAATCTTCACGTGTTTGCGAAAGAAGTGGGAGTGCATTTCACGTGGCCCAATACAACCAATGCTTCTAAATACAGAATTGGAGTAACTTTGTTGACACACTGAGGCACCCAAGTTCTGCTGGACAGTTATGTCGCCATTTGCACACAAGTTAGTCACAGCCTGGAGAAATATACTTTCACATCATTCTACCATCACCATTCTAAAAGTTAACAATAAAACGTATTGTATTTGTTAGACCAAATAACAGTTAATGCAGTCGTCAACTATTGCAGTCGTCCACTATGAACATTGCACTTAATGACTCATAAAACGCCTGGATACCCTTTTGGGTGATTAGTGTGCTTTCCTCCAAGTAAGGGTATGACCACCCACCTTCGAATGCACATCCCCCCCTCACCCTCCAAGAACTGCAATTCTCATTGGTAGAGGTCCAAATCTAGAGCCGCCCACAAAATTAACTTCCGTGCGCGGGCTTGTGGTTGTGGACAGTGGCTGCAAGTTTGCCGAAGTTAGCTGATGGGAGAGGCCACACTCCCCGCCATTCTCTTGTTTATGAGCAGCGCAGGCACCTCTGCAGCCCGGTGGCTTTGTATGAGCACATGGCGTTACAGTTATACTGAATGATAGGTGTATATGGAACAATATATTTGGTAACTCAGCTTTACATTACCAATTATTACTGAGCTTCACTTCTTCAGCTTACATTTTACATAGTGGTGCTGGATGCACAAAAAAGAACTGGACCGTTTATAGATTAATTCTGACTTGTAGAATGTGCTGGAAATGTGATTAAAAAACAAAAATCAACAGCCATTCAAAACTCAAGCACTGGTGTTCCCACCATACAAATACTTACGCCTAGGGAAAAGAGCTGTCGGAGCAAAGCCATGGCACAGCACAATTGCAGACAGGCTGCCTACAAACAGCACTGCTCATGGCGATGCACATATGAAGACAGGCTGCAGACTAGTAGCACAGATCATGGCACTGCATATGCAAGGACACGCCGAGAAGTACCTAGGAGGCACTTTTTGAACTCCATCCCACCCCCAATCCCCCTCCTCCCACACCAAAAAAAAGCTTGGAGAGGCTGGTGCCACAGAAATATATATTGGAAGGTTAGGGGTTCGAATACAAATTCTATGGTAGACAGCACACACTGTCTGAACAATGCTGTGGGTGGCGTCACTGGCGGGTACCACAAGGCGACATTGCTAGAGCACCCTCACAGGGGATGACACGCTGGTAGCCCAGTCCTAGGCGCTGCCTCCCCCCACTTGTGTAATGCACTGTAAAGACCCTCCAGGATTTGAGCCTGAAAATTAATGATTATGAGTAAAATAAAGTGCCGCAAAAATGCCGCTAAATTTCCATATTTGTGCCGCTAAATTTCCATATTTGTGCCGCTAAATTTGCAAATCCATGCCGCTATATCCTGGGGGGTCTGATAAATGAGAAAATCCTTTAAAGATGTACCTCAGGTAGTTGTAGTCAAAATGGCCGTGTTTCCCTCTCATTTTTCATTTATATTCATGTACATAACCAATTAAATGTCAGGAAATAAAAGTAGAAAATGAAAGTAACATTTTAAGTGGTTGTAAATTCTAACACTTCATATGTGTTTTTGTCATGTAATTTACCTCAGGATATTTAGACATTGCTACAGCCCAAATGGCTCAATGTAATTCCACCAAATTTGGGAAAATGGTAGGGACTGGTGTGTAGTAGGGCCTATTCTATATTTGGTGAAAGTCTCTCCAGTGGTTTTTATGTAAATTAACTTTTAAAAAATGTTGGAAGCGCTTACCGGTGCGCGCCCCGGTACGCGCACCGGCAGCGCTACGGGAGTCCTCCATCTTGTGTTTCGGTAGAATTGAGACACAAGATGGAGGATAAACAACGTTGGGAATGGGTAAAAGGGGGCACAGTAGACGCTCCCTGACCCCCTAGGTATTCTGAGGGGGGCTTAGGAGGCCCATATAGGCCCCCCAAAAAAGACTTTGTTTAAAATTTTCACGGGTGGAGCGCCCTGTACGCGCACCGGGAAGCGTACTGGGGACGTACTTTGGTGAAAAACGGTGAAAAAAGTTGGAGTAAAGTAATCATTTAGAGTGATCATAGGTAGGGTAGCCCTGAAAAGAGCTTTTGGGTTCTGTGGCTGATTTACGTACCTACAAGTAGGTTCCAATGCACATTCTTAAATTCAGGAGGAATATTCTATTCCCCTCATCTGAGAAGTGCACACCATCTCCTCTGTAGATATCTTGCATGTTGTAACGCAAGTTATTGTTGTATATTGAACCCATTCCATAGTCTCTCATGTAAGCAGAAACAGATTTATGCACATGTTTCCGTGCTTTCTCAAAATTGGTTGCACCACTTCCATTTCTTTCTTTGGCATATATTGGAATATACCAAGGCAGTTTGTGGAAAAAGTGTCATCAATTGCCCAAAGGTGTCCTTTAAAAGCATTTCCAGACCTACCCTAGTCAAAGTCCTAGGTCATTTCCACCACAGTGCAAAATTATGAGGTCAGGGTGTGGCAGATGGTGAAAGGTTTTCACCAATGGTATCAATTGATGACATCTCAATCCTCTTTGGCCAATCCGCTTGATGTGAGCATTTGGTAAATCAAGGTTGTGAACATTTCTGATAGCTGCATACCTTTGAGCCCAGTGGATGTAGCTATGTCCAATAATCCAGACAGAATACATGGTGAGAGGAGGTTCTGGTGCAGTCAGATGAAGTGTAGGAATAAAATGGCAGTTGGAACAGTAGGAGTTTGCAAAAAAAAACTGTGGAGTTTCAGTGCTCTTGAATCACAAGCAATGATTGGTGGATTCAGATAGTTGAAAACTGAAAGTTAGGGTGCATGGTTCTGTTGTGTGAAAGAAGTAATTTGAATGGTTAAGAAAAAGTCATTGAGAGGTCAAACATCCTTGCTGAGTTCATTTGCAACATTGTAGAATAAACTTTTAAACCTGAGACGTCAGTGAGGAGGGATTTGCTATGGTAACAGGTAGAAAGGGCTGAGGGGGGGAAGGGTGTTGGTTTGAAAATAGAGAGGGAAGAGTTTTAATTGGCTAACATAAGGGATATGTGTGTAGAATTAGAGGTTTTCTGTGCCATTCATGGTTGCAGTGGCTGGAGTCCATACCTTTTGCTCTGCTAAAGAAATATTGGTGTGTGTATCTGACACTGTTCTCAATCTCCCAAAGCATTTGTAAAGGCGAGTAATGATTCATTTAATATAGATAGAGACTTGTATACTCTATAGAGAAGATTTGGAAGCAAATTGTGGTTTTTTAATGTTGCTTTGTGTCATGTTTTTTGAAAATGCTTGATAAAAAGTTGTTGCTGCAAAGAGGAATTGTATTTTGTAAAATTGTGAAGTTTCAGTAGTGACCTGGAATGCTTGTACATAGGACCTGCGCTCTGTTTCTAAAATGTTATTTAAAAACGATTTGGGGGCAAATCAATGGCTTTTACATTTTTAAGAAGGAATAAATAGTGTCTGCATGATTAATTAAATATATTTGAACCTTTCAAAATGATGTCACCTGTGTTACCTCAGATTTGGAAGCACATTGAGCTTCTTTGCTGTTGGTTTGTGTCATGTTTTTTGATAATGCTTGGTATCAACATTTGCAAGATAGAGGATTTGTATTTTGTGAAATAGTGAGGTTTCAGTAGTGAAATTGAATGCTTGTACATAGGACATGCGCTCTGTTTCTAAAATGTTATTTAAAAAACGATTTTGGGGCAAATCAATGGCTTTTACATTTTTGAGAAGGAATGAATGGTGTCTGCATGATTAAATAAATATATTTGAACCTTTCACAATGATGTCACCTGTGTTACCTCAGATTAGGAAGCACATTGAGCTTCTTTGCTGTTGGTTTGTGTCATGTTTTTTGATAATGCTTGGTATCAACATTTGCAAGATAGAGGATTTGTATTTTGTGAAATAGTGAGGTTTCAGTAGTGAAATTGAATGCTTGTACATAGGACCTGCGCTCTGTTTCTAAAATGTTATTTAAAAAACGATTTTGGGGCAAATCAATGGCTTTTACATTTTTGAGAAGGAATAAATAGTATCTGCATGATTAAATAAATATTTTTGAACCTTTCATAATGATGTCACCAGTGTTACCTCAGATTAGGAAGCAGATTGAGCATTTTTCTTGTTGAATTGTGTCATGGTTTTCGATAATGCTTGGTAGGAATGTTTGCAAGAGAGAGGAAATGTATTTTGTAAAATAGTGAGGTTTCAATAGTGAAATGGAATGTTTGAACATAGGACCTGCGCTCTGTTTCTAAAATCTTATTTGAAAAACGATTTTTGGGCAAATGAATAGCTTTTACATTTTTGACTAGGAATAAATAGTGTGTGCATGATTAAATAAATATATTTGCAGTTTTCACAATCATGTCACTTGTGTTACTCTAGATTAGGGAGCAGATTGAGTTTTTTTCTTGTTGCTTTTTGTTAAGTTTAATGATAATGTTTGGTATCAACATTTCCTAGATAGAAGAATTGTATTTTGAAAATTAGTGAGGTTTCATTAGTGAAATGGAATGCTTGTACATAGGACCTGCGCTCTGTTTCGTAAATGTTATTGGAAACACGATTTTGGAGCAAATGAATGGCTTTTACATTTTTGAGAAGGAATAAATAGTGTCTGCAAGATTAAATAAATATATTTGAACCTTTTACAATCATGTCACCTGTGTTTTCTGAGATTAGGAAGTAGATTGTGCAGATGAGGTGAGGCATGTCCAGGGGTGCAAAGGAGGTGAGGCCTGTGTCCATGAGTACTATGGAGAGGACTCACCTCCTCTGACCCTTGGACAAGCCTTACCTCATCTGTGTCCTCTGGACAGGCCTCAATGTATTGGGTATAATTGATGGTAACTGGGTGCAGATGAGGTGAGGCGTGTCCAGGGGTGTAGATGAGCTGAGGCCTGTCTAGGAGTGCAGATGAGTTGAGGTCTATTCAGGGTTGCAGATGAGGTGAGGATTGTCCAGGGGTGCAGAAGAGTGCAGTGGGAGATAGGCTTCATTAAGTCTAGTCCACTGCACTGTTAGACACAGGCCTCACCACCTATGCTCCCCAGGAAAGGCCTCTCTCCCACTACAGACTTGAACACAGGCCTCACCTCCTCTGTACCTCTGGACAATCCTCACCTCATCTGCAACCTGTCCAGGGGTGTAGATGAGGTGAGGCCTGTCCAGGGGTCCAATTCATGTGCCCTAGTCGATTTTTAAATAATATTTAAAAAACAGAGCACAGGTCATATATAGAAGCATTTCATTACACTACTGAAACCTCATTTTTATACAAAATACAATTCCTCTATGTAGTAACATTTCTTTACCAAGTATTATCAAGAAATATGACACAAAGGAAGAATAAAAAAGCTTAATCTGCTTCCTAATCTTAGAAAACACAGTTGCATGTTTGTGAAAAGTGCAGATATATTTATTTAATCATGCAGACACTTTCTAATCCTTCTGAAAAATGCTAAAGCCATTCATTTGCCCTTTAATCATTTTTATATTAACATTAAGAAAACTGAGTACTGGTCATATGTACAAGCATTCCATTTCACTATTGAAACCTCAGTTTTTTTAAAAATACAATTCCTCTATGCAGCAGAACATTTTTACCAAGCATTAAGAAAAAAAATAACAGAAAGCAACAATAAAAAAACACAATGTGATTCCTAATATGAGGAAACACACCTGACATGATTGCAAAAGGTGCAGAGGAGGTGAGGAAAGTCGAAATGGCTTTCATGATTGGGAAATTTGCTGAGGATGTGAGGCCTGTGTCTAAGAGTGCAGTGGGGGGGAGGCTTTATGAAGTCCTGTCCACTGCACTCTTGGACACAGGCCTCAGCCCCTCTGCTCCCCTGGACAGGCCTCACCTCATCTGCACTCCTGGTTAGGCCTCACTTTATCTGCATCCTGTTACCATCAATTATACCCAATACATTGAGGCCTGTCCAGGGCGCACGGAGGAGGTGACACTTGTCCAAGGGTCAGAGGAGGTGAGTCCTGTCCATTGCACTGTTGGACACAGGCCTCACCTCCTCTGCACCCCTGGACAGGCCTCACCTCATGCGCACAATATACTTACTAATCTGAGAAACCACACGTGACATGATTGTGAAATGTGCTAATATATTTTTTTAATCATGTAGATATTATCTAATCCTTGTCAATAATGTAAAACCAATTCATGTGCCCAAAATCTTTTTTTAGAATAACATTTAAAAAACAGAGAAAAGGTCAGTATAAGCATTTCATTACAGTACTGAAACCTCGCTCATTTACAAAATACAATTCCTTTATACACCAACATTTCTTTACCAAGTATTATCAAGAATGTATAAGTCTCTCTTATATTCTCTTCCTGACTTACTCTATTTTTCCATCAGGTCCCTTCTAACAGCCTCCCTCTGACGTATTCCTTTTTACATCCTGACTCTGAGTTACACTCTCTTACACTTTATCTTTGACTTACTTTCTCTTACACCCTGTCTTTGATTTATTCCCTTTCTCTCATTACTCCTTGTTACATCCTCTCTCTGATTTACTTCCTCCTACACCCTCTCTCAAACTTACTCTCTTTCTCTACCTTTTACAACCTCTCTCTGTTTTAGTCTCTTTTACATCCTCTCCCTCTCTAACACCCTTTCTCTGTCTTACATCCTCTTACACCCTCTCTCTGTCTTCCACCCTGTTACACACTTTTTCTGACTTACTCCCTTTTTCCCTTTCTTTGACTTACTCCCTGTTCCTATTACATCCTTTCTCTGTCTTACAACATATTATACACTCTCTCTGTCTTACTCCTTCTCTATATTTTACTCCCTCTACCAGTTTCTTTGTCTGATTCTCTCTGTCTCTTTGTGTTACTCCCTCTAGCTTTTTTTCTCTGTGTTACTCCTAGTTACATAGTTGCTGTGGTATAAAATTAGATATGTTATAAACTAGTGTTATATTGTTTACTTATTGTCATTACTTTGTTGTTTGATAATAGTGGTCTATAATGTGTTATGTTTTTCTTTACCACAGATTGAAATCAAGATTTCAATAGTAAGGAAATATGCCCTCAAGGCAGAGGAGAAGGAAAGATGCCAAGCGGAAAAAATCAGAAACAGCAACGGAATTAAAGCAGTATCCTACAACAAATACTTCAAAAAACGCAAAAAAAGCTCCTGGTAAGACAACTAAGTCTTTTTTCGGAACATATGTAGATCAAAAAAAATGTTAATGGAAATGTGAATATACAGAAGGAGAGAGCAAATTTGAAGAGGAAGGAGAGGCCCCCCAAAAATGTCACTACTGCAGCAGGAGACAAAAATATGTATAGAAATAGAAGGCAAACCCAATTTAGGAACATTCGTAAACGAATGTTTCGCAATAGGGTAGTTTTAAATTTGTTAAAAAAGGTAAACAGAGAGCTGCTTTTTACAAGAAAAAGAAAAATTTAGAGAATATTGTTGATCAAGCTTTTGAAGTTAAGAAAAAAAAATTATTTTAGTAATTAATAGAATTAGGACACTTAACAAGACAATTGATCTTTTCAAATCAAACAGTAGATGCAAAAGAGTAATTAATCGAACTAATTTTTGTAAAGTTTTTTTCTGGAGAATGGATGCATAGTTCAAGTTGTGAGCCATTTTTTAATGAGGAGAGTTACTTCCAGGAGAATGATTTGGTGCATGTAGTTGACACCAGTGGTCGAGCATATGAGGTGAAAGACGGTTGTCCGATTGAAAAAGAGAAACTTGTGTGTAGAGATGCAGAAGAGGTGTTAACTGATGAATTTTTAGGAAGACGTACTAAAGGTCCAGTGTACACTTGGAAGTGTAGTAGTATTTGTAGTGTGCGACAGGACTCAATCGATTTGCTTCGTAATTTCTTACGTACATATAGTAAGAAAAGTCTAAAACAGAAAATGAAGATGTTGCAAGACTTAGATCCTTGCAGAGTGAGAGAAAACACAGGTTTGCATGGGCATTCACTGGCTTGTCTTTCTAGAAAAGTATGTCAGAGTGTTTTTCATCATTTTAGGATGTTAGCAGTGCATCATAACAAAATGAGGAAATTAGTGAGAAGGTTGTATTATGCAAAAAGTCCAGCACTTAAGCTTACACAGTTAAACAGTGCTCTTTTGCATGGAACTGAATTAGATGTGAAGAAGATTTGTGAAGAAATTGAGATTTGTTATTTTGGTGAAAAAGAGGACTGTGTAGAAATTGACACAGTAATAGAAGGTAATGTGGAAGACAATGTACAGATTTCAAGTACAGAAAAGTTTGACCAGGAAATTACCAAGTTTAAGGTGAAATCAAGTGAAACTCCTAATTTTACTTGTGTGTGTTGTCGACAGACTCATTATAAGATTCAGACTAGGTTAGTTGATTTATATGTAAAAAGTGAAGTGGAAAATAATAGTGAATGGAAGAATTTTGCAACTTATTTGTTGGTGGAGAATTCTTTTGATTTGAGTTCTGATCAGCGTATTTGTAAATATTGTTATAATAAATTAAATGAAAACAGAATGCCTGCTAGAGCTGTTCATAATAATCTTGAGTTGGTAGACATTCCTGCTGAATTGATGGATTTTAATACATATGAATCTATTTTGATTCAATGTGTCCATCCTTTTCAGGCTATTGTTCGCATGGAGCCTAAGATAGGGAAACTGCCTCCTTCAGATTTACAGAGAGGATTAAAGGGAAGAGTTGTTTATTTGCCTCTAGATTTCAAGACAAATATTGATACAATTGGTGTAGAAAAAGTGGAAGAGGAACCTTTAGTTATTCTAGTTAATGGGGTTCCGACAAAGAGTAAGAAAATCTGGCAAGATTTAGTGGATGTTAGGAAAGTCAAAAAGGCAACGTTGTATTTGGTCAAAAACAATGAGTACTACAAACATGTATGTGTTGGAGCAGAGGAAACAGCTGCAGAAGAAGACAGTGATTGTTCAGCCGGCCAAATTGAAAAAGTTGATGTGTCTAGAAGTGAAGAAATATATGAACATTATACTGTTCATCCTTTGCATTCCAAAGAAGTAATGGGGAATGCAATTGACTTGTTTCAAATGAAAGCAGCAAAAGGAAGTCTCATTAGTGTATGGGAAGAAAGTTTGGAAGCTCGTTGTTTTCCACAGCTATTTCCAACAGGTCGAGGTGGACGATATGACGATCAACCAGTTCAAATTCCTGCATCTGAATACCGGACTTTAAGATTATATGCTGAAGATCCAAGATTTCGTCAATGCATTCCATATTTGTTTCATCTACTGTATGAAAGTGACTTGTCTGGGCTTTCTTATGCAGTAAATCATATACTGAAAAGTGGAGCACATCTGCAAAATGTTTCGGCGAGGGACTTTATGGAGAAAGAAAATCTGCAAGATAATATTTTGGAATCTCATCTAATCAATCTCATGGCATTATCAGCGTGGTACAAACGAGTATTGGTACCGTCGTCATGGGGAATTGAAATGTATGCTAAGAAACTTAGGAACTCCTACATAGTTCCTCACTCTTAGCTGTACCGAGTATGCATGGGACGACTTCAATTTCTACGCGAGGCAAATGAAAATATACAAAATATAGAATTCAAAACACCTGGAGAACTGTGGGGCATATTATCAAGGGGGTTTATCCCCGCTTTTTTGGCTTTAAAAGTCAAGAAAGCGGAGATAAAATTATCTCCCTATTACCTAGCTGTCGCTAACACCAGTTAGCGACAGCTAGTAGGAGATAGCGACCATCTTGGGCCCCACTATGCATGTCAGTGATATTTATCACTAATGACATGCAAAGTGGGCGTGCCAAGATGTTAGCGACTGGAAACAGTCGCTAACATCGCTATCTCCTATTACCAACTTTTGGAGATATTCGCGCTAAGAGCGAATATCTCCAAAAGCTAACAGCTGCCCTGAGCAGTTCTTAGCCATGTTATCCAATGGGAGGTGGATAACATGGCTAAGAGCATTAGCTCGGTAATGCATGAATATCGCTGACTTTTCAGCGATATTCATGCATTGCGACCGTTTTTTATCGCATTTGCGATAAACCTTGGTAATACCAAGGGTTATCTGCGATAAAAATCGCCGCAGCTCAGCGGTAAATTTTTGTCTCTGACCAAGCAATAGCGATAATTATCGCTATTGCTTGGTAATATGCCCCTGTGTTCTTTGGATCCAGTGAATGTATGCAGATATTTCAATCATAGATTTGAAGCTATGATGTCTTTTATTACCAACAAAAAAAATCCTCCCCTTGGAGAGGTTTTGGATTTCTTTTGGAGAAAGGAGTATCAAGCGAGAGGTGCTCCTCACATACATATGTTGTTATGGATTAAAGATGCACCCAAATTTGGAACAGATTCGGATGAAACAGTGATGAGTTTCATTGAAGAGTATTCAACATGTGCTGTTCCGAAAACTACCGAAGAAAACAGTTTAAGGCAACAAGTTTTACGCTTTCAATCCCATCGTTGTGGAAAGTACTGTCGTCGAAAATTCAAAAACAAGGAAAAGTTCTACACAAAATGTCGTTTCGGGTTTCCACGACCAGTGATTTCTAAAGGAAGAGTAAATAATTTGATGTCTTCTCTACGACATACTGTGACGAGGAAATCACCAAAAAATACATACAATTTAAAAAGAAACGAAGAGTCCAAGTACATCACTGACTACAACCCAGTGATTTTGTCCATGTGGAATGCTAACATGGATATTCAGTTCGTTGCTGACAACTCTATTGTTGTGGCTCGATATGTGACGTCTTACATCACAAAAAAAGAAACGACAGAACTGAAGGAAATGTGGGAGGACATTTCACATGAAAAGAGTATAAGCAAGACATTATACAGTTACAGTCTGAAGATGTCGCATCAAGAAATTGGAGCATTTGAATGTTCTGATCGGTTATCATCAGCAAGTCTCTATGCCAAATCGAGAACCATCATTTGGGCGAGTCTAGGTCTTGCTGCAACACGAAACCGAGTATTGAAATCTGTAGAAGAAATTGAGTATTTGGCGGAGAAAGAACCAAACAGTGCAGATATTTTGAAGACAAACATGTTGGATACATACTATCCAAATAGAAGTAGTCATCTTGAGAACAGTTGTTTGTATGAAGTTCTGCAAAACTATATTTATTAGAGGAACATCAGAGAAGATATCAATAATGGAATATATGCTGTCATTGGGTGTGAAGGATGTCTAGTGAAACAGAGAAAAGGTCATTTGATTAATCATCGAAAATTGATTTGCGAAAATCCAGAGAAAAGGGAATTTTACTATTTAGCTCTTTTGCAAATCTTTAAGCCATGGCGTACAGAAGAGGAACTACTTGGAGATTTTCTCTGTTACGAAGATTCTTTTAATGCAACCAAGGATACCATAGAATGTCCTGTTTTTCCAAATTATCTGTAAATGTTGAACGAAGAAATAGAGCAAGAAGCCACAATTGCTGCAGAGATTGCTAGAGACAGTTCTCAAAACAGTTCATTGAGTCAGGATCCACTAGGAGGACCAATTATTCAAAATGAAGCTGCCACTGCCATGAATGAGGTGGAAAGATCTATGGAAAAAGCTGATGAGGATGTAATTAACTTAGAAGGTTTGGTGAAACATCTAAACGTTGAGCAGAAACAGATATGACGAAGTCACAGAACAGATTGAACATGGATTCAGTCATGAGAAAAAAGAGTGCTCATGTACATCATTTAAGCTTGTCCAACTGTAAGTGAGTGGAGAAGCGGGAACTGGAAAAAGTTTTCTGATTAAAGCAATTGCAACTTATTTTCAGAAAAGGACTGAATCACCGCTGTCTTGTGTTGTAACCGCTCCAACTGGGCTGGCAGCACATAACATTAAAGGGATTACTTTACATCATTTACTGATGCTACCAGTTGAGCATGATAATAAATTGCATTACTACAAGCTATCTGGAGATGCGTGTTCTGAAGTTTCGAGAGTCCTGGAGAAAATGAAACTTCTTATCATTGATGAAGTAAGCATGGTCTCAAATCTAATGCTTGCTTTTGTGCATTTGAGAATGCATGAAATTCTTAGAACAGACTATGATGTCTTATTCGGAGGAAAACACATTATTGTTTTTGGAGATCTACTGCAGTTGACTCCAGTGAAAGGACAACCAGTGTTTAAAATGCTCACGCATGAAGATACCAGGAAGTGCCTAGGAAGCATTGGAAACGTTAATATATGGTTAAACTTCAAATATGCAGAACTGCTTCAAAATATGCGACAGGCAAAGGATGAAGATTATAAAAATATTCTACAAGATGTAAGAATCGGAAAACTAAGTGAGCATGGGAAGGAAGCTTTACATGCACGATTAATTTCAAACTTGTATCCAAATGAAAACATTCTTCCAGAGAATATTTTTAAGAAAATTACTGAGAACAAATCTGGGATATGTTTGATGCCAACTGTGAAATAATGTTCCATCTTCAACAACAAAATGTTAAAGTTAGAAAATGAAGAGATTGTGAAACTGGAAGCTATAGATAAAATAGAGCATATGGGAGCAACAATTATTTTGTCTGAAAATTTGAAATCAAAATTGGATTCATTAGAGAAGAGTATATCTGAAACTGCTGGTTTTGAAAAGACTCTGAATGTGTGTTTAAATTGCCGTATCATTTTGAGAAGGAATTTAAATGTTGAAAGAGGTCTGGTAAATGGAGCAATGGGTCATGTTGTTGATTTTGTGAATTACAGAAATAGAGATGGAATTGAATTTTTTAAAATTAAATTTGATGGCATTGATCAAATACAACAAATCAGTCGTTGTTCAGCTAGATTTTTGCTTGTGAAAGACTTATATGTTCACCGAAAACAGTTTCCTATTTGTCTAACATATGCGGTGACAATTCATAAATCTCAAGGTTTAAGTGTAGATAGGGCTCTGGTGAACATTGGAACTTCTGTGTTTAAAGAGGGTATGGCATATGTGGCATTATCACGAGTCAGAACTTTATCAGGATTGTACTTGATTGAGTGTGTTGAGACAAAGATTTGTGCAGATCTAGATTGTGTTAAAGAATACAATGGGTTAAGAAGAGAGTATGCTCCATATTTGCCTCAATATCCTCTGTTTGAAAAACGTGTGGTAGGCCGAAAAAGAAGAAATGAGAATAATTGCAGTGAGGTACTAGCAAAAAGACAAAAAGTAGAGGAAACTGTAATTGTAAGCAGAAAGAAAAAGGATTCTGTTGAAGATGTTGTTGGATTTCAGTTTGAAAACAGTTCTGGTGTCAACTGCTATGCTAATGTAGTGGTTAATGTTGTTTTTTTTCTTCAAAATTTACAAGAACAGATTGTTGAAAATCGGGATCAAACATTCTGCTGTTTATTGAATTCTGTGTTTGAGAAATGTAGCAGTGATAGAGCAAAAATAGAAAGTGTTTCAGAAATTCAAAATCTTTTAGACATATGTTCTGGTCAAAATCAATTTTCACAGAATATTCAGCAGGATTGTCAGGAATTTTTAATGTATATGTTTGATGTATTAGAAGATGAAGGTGTAGATGTACAAAATCTATTTGGCCTTTCTTATCAATGGCAGCATGACTGTGACAATTGTAGTTTATCAAGTAGTACTAGAATAGACTTTACCAGACTGCAAATCAGTGTCTTTCAATAATCTAGTTAAAGCAGCTGATCACAATATGGTGTGTACCCAATGTAAGTCTGCAATGCTGTCCACATTATTTATACAAACTTATGGTCAGTATGTCATTTTAATGTTCCAACGATGTAGACCTGATGGAACTAAATTGACAACTTGTATTAAAAATTTCGTGGCTTCTCAGTTATCAATTTCAGGAAGAACCTTTGCAACTGTAGCTATTATTTATCATGACGGTCCATCGACAACATCAGGGCATTACACATGCTATTTAAAATGTCAAAAAGGGTGGAAGCTGTGTAATGATACTCATTTGACTTTCAAACAACGTTTGCCTTTTGACTTAAAAAACTCATAGTGTTTTTAGAACCAAAATTTAAGTAAAGGTAATTGGCCTATGAAGACGGGAGCAGTTAATAAAAGTTAGTTTACTGTTTAAAATTATATTCTGAGTAAAAGTGATCAAGATAATATAAAAAATTGAACTGTCATATAGGTACTGTAAGTGGATCTCATAGTAAGTGATATCAGTATTATAGGAAATGTTGAATATGAGTAAGCCAGAGATGGAAATATGAATATTTAAACATTGTGAACATTTTCTATGAGCTTTTCTTTCAGAACGTCGGGAAAACGGTAATTTCAGAGTTTGTTTAGAGTAATTTGAAAACATACTGATGCATCTGACACTATTTGGCCTTAAGGAAAAGTGAAGGATTGAGCAAAGAGTCATGACTGAACACAAGGAGGAAATGAAAACATTGAAAAATATTTCAGGTGTTCTTGGAGCTTTTCTTATAGAAAGTCGATGAAATGGAAGTTTTAGAGAACAGCAGAGTATTTTCCAACTAAAAGGATTTTCATGATGTACTATTTGGCTTAAAAGAAAAGTAAGTGAATCAAAGATTAGGGTACATTTGTGATTTTTAAGTTTATATGTTTTTTTTTAACACAATATTTTAGATTGTGTTTTTTTCCCGCTGTCATATGATGAGTAGTTTGAGTTTGAACTCAATGTTTTAGTGAAATTCAATATATTCTGAGAACAGCAAAAATAAACTATGTAACATGTTGTACAAGTTATTCTTTAGTTTGTATTGTGTAATTTAAATTGTATTCCCATTGTCTCACACTCACTTTCTTTTTTCCACCCTCTTTCAGCTCTCTTTACTCACTCATAATGTCTTTCTCTCACTCTCTTTCACCCCCGTTCCTTTACTCCACTTCTTTCACAACCCCTTATTCCCATTTCAACTGTCTGCATCCCCTCTCTCCCTTGCATCACTTTTCAGCTTTCAGTCTCTCTGCTTTATTTCCCTTTTCCGTCTTTTCCTTCTTTGCTCTTTTAGTAATTCCTCTTTACTCACTCACCTCTTTTATCGCAGTTTGTCACTATAACTCACCCACTCTCCCTGACTTATCTTTCTTTGCTCCTTTCTTTTGTCCTCTTCTCTCTGTTTTTTATTCACTACCTCTATGTCCTCAGTCCCTCATACTCCTTGTGTTATGCTCACTTGTGTTTATCTACCATCTATCATTTCTCTTACAACAACTTCACTGCTCCTCTCTCATCATTCTTTGTCCCCTTTTCTTTTACTCCAGTTCCATTACTACCTCTCATTTCCTATTTTTCAGTGTCCTTCACTTTACTTTCATCACCGAATCACATTCTCTCTGTTCCACTGCTTTAGTCCTCTTCCCCTCTCTTTCCTTCTTTTGCTCCCTTACTCATTTTCCTTTCCTCACTCATTGTATTCCACTTCACTCAGTCCTTCCCTTAGTCCCTCTGTCTACTAACTTCCTCACTCCTTTTCCCTCAATCCTTCTATATTATCCTCTCTCCCTTCATCCCTTCACTCTGTGACTCCCCTTCACTCACTCTCAGTCATCTTCCATTCGTCATTCTTGAAAATTCATCCTCAATCAGACTCCTTTCTCTCTCAGTCATTCCCTTTTTACTTACTCCTGTTTCCTGATTTAGTTTTGCTAACTCACATTCTTTTAGTATCTTTCTTACCTTCAGTTCATTTCTCTCTTCTTCTCTTCCTCTCTGTCACTGAACGTATCTGCCTTACTCTTAGTAATTTGCTCTCCTTCTATTTCTTTTTCCCTCTTTCTTACTTTATTTCCCTTTCTGTGTCTTTCACTCTTACTTTATTTCTTAGTACACTTTTATGATTTTTAACCTCTTGACTTGTCTCTTCTATTTTAAAATATATATTTTACTAATTATAACTTATTTTTTTTCTCTCTTTCACAGATACAAAGTGTAGTAAAAACATGTAATTAAATTTACATTAATTATATGGTAAGTGTGACTAAAAAAATGTAGTTTGTCATCACCCTTTGCTTTAACCTCACTACTATTCTCTCACCCTACCTCACTCCTGTTTCCTTACTCTGCTTCCCTCACTTATTCTTATCCTCCATGTTTACTCTTCTTTCCCTTACTCTCCTACCACATTCAACTTCTTTCATTCTCCTTCTTTATTTTTCTTACCCTCTGTTCCCTTCCCTCGCTCCCTCACTCATTCCCTTACTCATTTACTTCACTCCTCTCACTCCTTATCTCAGTCCGTCTGTCCTCACAATTCCCCACTTCCGTTCCCTCACTCTGTCTCTCATACCGTAGCTGTCTCTGTCCCCTCACTCTGTCACTACTCTTTCGTCATGCTCACTCCCTACAACTCACCCACACTCCCTTACTTACCTTTCTTTGCTGCTTCACTCAGACCCTTTCAGTCCCTCCTTCCTTTACTCTCTCTGTCCTTTCTCTCTGTCACTCCCCATGTCTTACCCTTATTCACTTTTATCCACCCTCTTTCACCCATCTTTACTTACACTAACTGCTCTTTTCTCACCCTCCCTCACCGTTGTTCATTTATTCCGGTTCCGTCACTACCCCTCATTCCCCATCCTTTACTGTCCTTCCTTTTACTTTCAACACCCACTCACATTCTTCCAGTACCTCTGCTTTAGTCTTCTTCCTCTCTCTTCCCTTCTTTCGCTCCCTTATTCATTTTCCTTTTCTCACTTACACCCTATTACACCTTCTCTCTGTCTTACTATGTAATAAACAGTTCCTCTGTGTTGCTCCCTCTAGCTCTCTTTCTCTTAACATCACTCTCTCTGTGTCTTTCCCTCATGCTCACTCCTTTATTTTTTTTGTTGTTTTTTTTGGGTGCATGCCCCGGTGCGCGTACCGGTACGCGTACCCTGGAGAAAAAAGAATGACAGAGTTTTTTAGAAATTTAGTTTTTTTTTTATAAATTGGAGGTAGTTCTAAAAAGCACTGTTTTTTTAATTCTTTTTGTTGTTTTATATTTTTTTATTCTTTTTTTGAACATTTTTTGGCTTTTCTGAACAGTTTTATATTTTTTTGTATTTTTTATGGGGAGAAACAAAAAACAGGTAATTGTAAACGGCTAAACTGGAGCATAAAAAAATCAGGAAAAAATTAAGGTTTCTTCGGGCACTTGTGGTTATCACCAGCAAGGTTGATGAGTGTAATACTTTGCTCACCATAGGTAATTGTTTTTCCACACAATATACAAACGATTTTGTATCCACCAAACTTGGTTTGTATGTTTGGGACCATCTGCCTTGCCTCTGGACCCGATGGAGCGGGTTCTTGGCTTGTTGAGGTTCTGGAAGACGATTGGGGAAGGTTTCTGCACAGTTCTCTCACCTCTGCTGCAGAAAATTTATTGGGGTGCAATTGTTGCATGTGGCGAATCATTGTGTGATTCCCAAGTGAATATTTGTTTGCAGGGTTCCCCCTGGATAGTACAGCGCCACAGATGAGACAGGTCACCTTTGCAGCGTTTACTTTCTTTGCACCCTTTGGGATTTTAAAAAACTCCCATATAAAGTGCTCCCAAGGTTTATATGGGGGATTGTCTTCAGGCAGGAACTGACTTCTCTCCTCCTCCTCCTCCTCCTCCTCCTCCTCCTCCTCCTCTTCTTCTTGACCACCAATGTGATGTTGTGGTGGTCCTTGTGGTGGTGGTGGTGCAGATGCTCCAGCTGCTGCTGCTACTGTAGCAATTTCTCTATCAATAGAAGCAGGTCTTCCTCACTCAAACAACAAAGTGAGAATGAGGAAAAAAGGTGGGGGCTTTCATCATTTGGAAAACAAAACTGCTCTGAACCAATGAAAAGTGTTATTTTCAGGTCACATGACCCGGGCTTTCATCATTTGGAAACCAAAAGTGTTCTGAACCAATGAAAAGTGTTATTTTCAGGTCACATGACCCGAAGCGCTTACGCTACGCACCCCGGGGCGCGCCCAGGGGCGCGTAGCGTAAGCACGTCGGGTCGCGCCCGGGGGCGTTTACGTAGCGCGATCGTATGCGCTCGGGCGCTTCCGGGTGCGTTTACGCCGTGCGGCACAAGACGCATCACGCGGCTACGCGATACGTCACGATGATGTTTTCATTCGCGGCAATAGCGCTAACGGGACGCTGACCGGTACGCGCAACGGGGCGCGGCATTACTGCGCTTACCGGTGAGCGCATCGGTACGCGCCCCGGGAGCGCTCCAGGGCAAACAAATTAAAAGTAAAATAAAAATAAAAAATAAACACAAAAAAAATAGTATTACATAAATATACAATATAAAATTCATTATAAAAAATATTGCATTTCATACCTATAGAGATTTGCTATTAAAAACCTTTGAAATTCACTGAAAAAACCATAGGTTTCACACCAGTTATAGTTAGGAATTAGCATTTAAAAAAACCTATTAAATTCACTGAAAAAACCATAGGTTTCACACCAGTTATAGTTAGCTGGAAATTTTACTCGCATAAAACCATTGAAATTCCCAAGTTATAGTTAGTTGGACTCACTATAACTTGCGCGTTCAATGCACTGCTGATGACGTCACATATTACATCACTCATGACAAGGTCAGTGACATCACTCATGACATCACTGATGACACCATCCTTGTGACAGAGTGACAGACCTCCTTTCACTGTAATGTAACCCTTGAAACACATATTCAAAAATAGAAACTAAAATTTTCAAAAAAATGGAGATACCCATATCAGTTACAACAACCAATTCAGTAATTCTACCATCTATATACACATCCACTCATTCACAAACTGTTCTATATAGTCACTCATACATATACTCACTCATCATATGTAGTGATACACCTATAGCTCCTGTTACACACCGACAGTCATCCAAAAGTTGCTCTCACACATGCAAATAAACTATTGAACATCCATTTGTTTGCATATAGAGCTATACACACACTACCACCTTACTTCTAAGGAATTTTACACATATTTATTCTCTTAAACAATCACTTATAGAAACACATACTTATTTAAACAGGAACTCTTACAATCTCTTACTCTCACATATACTCACTTATATACATCAATATTCGCATGTACTAGATTAAAACATATGTAGTTACTGATAAAGACACTAGTGAGACAGTCATTCACTCACTAACATACACATATACACACTCATCCTCCCATACAGTCCTGCACATATGCTGTATTCAAAACACATACAAACAGAGAGTCAGTCACTCATGCATCTATGTGCTAAGTAATACCCCCACCAAACCATATAGACACTCATACTGATATTAAAAAACATCTAATAACCCATATACATACACATGTAGCTACTCACCAACCCATGCAGCCACTTATACACAAAGTAAAACACTAATACATATAATTAAATATTTAAACATTACTCACTAATATATGTATTCACTAAGATACACTTAATAAGCCAGTTAACCAATCAATTTTTTTTTAAAAAACATCCATGTAAACACTTATTTAAACATTTATTCTTCCATCAACTTTTACATATCCATATATAAAACATACTTATTTTTTAAAAAGACACACATTCACTGGATGGTGTCATCAGTGATGTCATGAGTGATGTCACTGACCATGTCATGAGTGATGTAATATGTGACGTCATCAGCAGTGCATTGCACGCGCAAGTTATAGTGAATCCAACTAACTATAACGTGGGAATTTCAATGGTTTTATGCGAGTAAAATTTCCAGCTAACTATAACTGGTGTGAAACCTATGGTTTTTTCAGTGAATATATATATATAAAAAGGGGGTGGGGTCGCACACTACTCACACACCGGCGGTATCGCCCCTAAGGACTCTGGTTAATGTAGTTATGTGTTCCGCAATGCATCATCTTTCGATCTTCTGCTGTCTTCGCTGTCTTCGCCATCCCTGGACACGTGTTTCGGGGTATCACCCCTCATCAGCAGGGATAGGCCATGTTCTGGGGTTGCCGATGGCTGCCATATATCTGCCAGGTATAGTACCACTCAGGCACCTAGGTGCGGGATCCCAGGCTCGTCAGCCGGCGGCTCAAGGGAGCTTAAAGTTACAAAAAGGGGGTGGGGTCGCACACTACTCACACACCGGCGGTATCGCCCCTAAGGACTCTGGTTAATGTAGTTATGTGTTCCGCGATGCATCATCTTTCGATCTTCTGCTGTCTTCGCTGTCTTCGCCATCCCTGGACACGTGTTTCGGGGTATCACCCCTCATCAGCAGGGATAGGCCATGTTCTGGGGTTGCCGATGGCTGCCAAATATCTGCCAGGTATAGTACCACTCAGGCACGTAGGTGCGGGATCCCAGGCTCGTCAGCCGGCGGCTCAAGGGAGCTTAAAGTTACAAAATGGGGGTGGGGTCGCACACTACTCACACACCGGCGGTATCGCCCCTAAGGACTCTGGTTAATGTAGTTATGTGTTCCGCGATGCATCATCTTTCGATCTTCTGCTGTCTTCGCTGTCTTCGCCATCCCTGGACACGTGTTTCGGGGTATCACCCCTCATTAGCAGGGATAGGCCATGTTCTGGGGTTGCCGATGGCTGCCAAATATCTGCCAGGTATAGTACCACTCAGGCACGTAGGTGCGGGATCCCAGGCTCGTCAGCCGGCGGCTCAAGGGAGCTTAAAGTTACAAAAAGGGGGTGGGGTCACACACTACTCACACACCGGCGGTATCGCCCCTAAGGACTCTGGTTAATGTAGTTATGTGTTCCGCGATGCATCATCTTTCGATCTTCTGCTGTCTTCGCTGTCTTCGCCATCCCTGGACACGTGTTTTGGGGTATCACCCCTTCATCAGCAGGGATAGGCCATGTTCTGGGGTTGCCGATGGCTGCCAAATATCTGCCAGGTATAGTACCATTCAGGCATGTAGGTGCGGGATCCCAGGCTCGTCAGCCGGCGGCTCAAGGGAGCTTAAAGTTACAAAAAGGGGGTGGGGTCGCACACTACTCACACACCTGCGGTATCGCCCCTAAGGACTCTGGTTAATGTAGTTATGTGTTCCGCGATGCATCATCTTTCGATCTTCTGCTGTCTTCGCTGTCTTCGCCATCCCTGGACACGTGTTTCGGGGTATCACCCCTCATCAGCAGGGATAGGCCATGTTCTGGGGTTGCCGATGGCTGCCAAATATCTGCCAGGTATGGTACCACTCAGGCACGTAGGTGCGGGATCCCAGGCTCGTCAGCCGGCGGCTCAAGGGAGCTTAAAGTTACAAAAAGGGGGTGGGGTCACACACTACTCACACACCGGCGGTATCGCCCCTAAGGACTCTGGTTAATGTAGTTATGTGTTCCGCGATGCATCATCTTTCGATCTTCTGCTGTCTTCGCTGTCTTCGGCATCCCTGGACACGTGTTTCGGGGTATCACCCCTCATCAGCAGGGATAGGCCATGTTCTGGGGTTGCCGATGGCTGCCAAATATCTGCCAGGTATAGTACCACTCAGGCACGTAGGTGCGGGATCCCAGGCTCGTCAGCCGGCGGCTCAAGGGAGCTTAAAGTTAGAAAAAGGGGGTGGGGTCGCACACTACTCACACACCGGTGGTATCGCCCCTAAGGACTCTGGTTGATGTAGTTATGTGTTCCGCGATGCATCATCTTTCGATCTTCTGTCTTCGCTGTCTTCGCCATCCCTGGACACGTGATTCGGGGTATCACCCCTCATCAGCAGGGATAGGCCATGTTCTGGGGTTGCCGATGGCTGCCAAATATCTGCCAGGTATAGTACCACTCAGGCACGTAGGTGCGGGATCCCAGGCTTGTCAGCCGGCGGCTCAAGGGAGCTTAAAGTTACAAAAAGGGGGTGGGGTCGCACACTACTCACACACCGGCGGTATCGCCCCTAAGGACTCTGGTTAATGTAGTTATGTGTTCCGCGATGCATCATCTTTCGATCTTCTGCTGTCTTTGCTGTCTTCGCCATCCCTGGACACGTGTTTCTGGGTATCACCCCTCATCAGCAGGGATAGGCCATGTTCTGGGGTTGCCGATGGCTGCCAAATATCTGCCAGGTATAGTACCACTCAGGCACGTAGGTGCGGGATCCCAGGCTCGTCAGCCGGCGGCTCAAGGGAGCTTAAAGTTACAAAAAGGGGGTGGGGTCGCACACTACTCACACACCGGCTGTATCGCCCCTAAGGACTCTGGTTAATGTAGTTATGTGTTCCGCGATGCATCATCTTTCGATCTTCTGCTGTCTTCGCTGTCTTCGCCATCCCTGGACACGTGTTTCGGGGTATCACCCCTCATCAGCAGGGATAGGCCATGTTCTGCGGTTGCCGATGGCTGCCAAATATCTGCCAGGTATAGTACCACTCAGGCACGTAGGTGCGGGATCCCAGGCTCGTCAGCCGGCGGCTCAAGGGAGCTTAAAGTTACAAAAAGGGGGTGGGGTCGCACACTACTCACACACCGGCGGTATCGCCCCTAAGGACTCTGGTTAATGTAGTTATGTGTTCCGCGATGCATCATCTTTCGATCTTCTGCTGTCTTCGCTGTCTTCGCCATCCCTGGACACGTGTTTCAGGGTATCACCCCTCATCAGCAGGGATAGGCCATGTTCTGGGGTTGCCGATGGCTGCCAAATATCTGCCAGGTATAGTACCACTCAGGCACGTAGGTGCAGGATCCCAGGCTCGTCAGCCGGCGGCTCAAGGGAGCTTAAAGTTACAAAAAGGGGGTGGGGTCGCACACTACTCAGACACCGGCGGTATCGCCCCTAAGGACTCTGGTTAATGTAGTTATGTGTTCCGCGATGCATCATCTTTCGATCTTCTGCTGTCTTCGCTGTCTTCGCCATCCCTGGACACGTGTTTCGGGGTATCACCCCTCCTCAGCAGGGATAGGCCATGTTCTGGGGTTGCCGATGGCTGCCAAATATCTGCCAGGTATAGTACCACTCAGGCACGTAGGTGCGGGATCCCAGGCTCGTCAGCCGGCGGCTCAAGGGAGCTTAAAGTTACAAAAAGGGGGTGGGGTCGCACACTACTCACACACCGGCGGTATCGCCCCTAAGGACTCTGGTTAATGTAGTTATGTGTTCCACGATGCATCATCTTTCGATCTTCTGCTGTCTTCGCTGTCTTCGCCATCCCTGGACACGTGTTTCGGGGTATCACCCCTCATCAGCAGGGATAGGCCATGTTCTGGGGTTGCCGATGGCTGCCAAATATCTGCCAGGTATAGTACCACTCAGGCACGTAGGTGCGGGATCCCAGGCTCGTCAACCGGCGGCTCAAGGGAGCTTAAAGTTACAAAAAGGGGGTGGGGTCGCACACTACTCACACACCGGCGGTATCGCCCCTAAGGACTCTGGTTAATGTAGTTATGTGTTCCGCGATGCATCATCTTTCGATCTTCTGCTGTCTTCGCCATCCCTGGACACGTGTTTCGGGGTATCACCCCTCATCAGCAGGGATAGGCCATGTTCTGGGGTTGCCGATGGCTGCCAAATATCTGCCAGGTATAGTACCACTCAGGCACGTAGGTGCGGGATCCCAGGCTTGTCAGCCGGCATCTCAAGGGAGCTTAAAGTTACAAAAAGGGGGTGGGGTCGCACACTACTCACACACCGGCGGTATCGCCCCTAAGGACTCTGGTTAATGTAGCTATGTTTTCCGCGATGCATCATCTTTCGATCTTCTGCTGTCTTCGTTGTCTTCGCCATCCCTGGACACGTGTTTCGGGGTATCACCCCTCATCAGCAGGGATAGGCCATGTTCTGGGGTTGCCGATGGCTGCCAAATATCTGCCAGGTATAGTACCACTCAGGCTCGTCAGCCGGCGGCTCAAGGGAGCTTAAAGTTACAAAAAGGGGGTGGGGACGCACACTACTCACACACCGGCGGTATCGCCCCTAAGGACTCTGGTTAATGTAGTTATGTGTTCCGCGATGCATCATCTTTCGATCTTCTGCTGTCTTCGCTGTCTTCGCCATCCCTGGACATGTGTTTCAGGGTATCACCCCTCATCAGCAGGGATAGGCCATGTTCTGGGGTTGCCGATGGCTGCCAAATATCTGCCAGGTATAGTACCACTCAGGCACGTAGGTGCGGGATCCCAGGCTCGTCAGCCGGCGGCTCAAGGGAGCTTAAAGTTACAAAAAGGGGGTGGGGTCGCACACTACTCGCACACCGGCGGTATCGCCCCTAAGGACTCTGGTTAATGTAGTTATGTGTTCCACGATGCATCATCTTTCGATCTTCTGCTGTCTTCGCTGTCTTCGCCATCCCTGGACACGTGTTTCGGGGTATCACCCCTCATCAGCAGGGATAGGCCATGTTCTGGGGTTGCCGATGGCTGCCAAATATCTGCCAGGTATAGTCCCACTCAGGCACGTAGGTGCGGGATCCCAGGCTCGTCAGCCTGGGATCCCGCACCTATGCGCCTGAATGGTACTATACCTGGCAGATATTGGCAG
The DNA here is from genome assembly GCF_964261635.1 of Lissotriton helveticus. Taxonomy (NCBI): domain Eukaryota; kingdom Metazoa; phylum Chordata; class Amphibia; order Caudata; family Salamandridae; genus Lissotriton; species Lissotriton helveticus. Next base: position 1,394,926 of record NW_027611659.1, on the reverse strand, counting down.
CCATCGGCAACCCCAGTACACGGCCTATCCCTGCTGATGAGGGGTAATACCCCGAAACACGTGTCCAGGGATGGCGAAGACAGCGAAGATAGCAGAAGATCGAAAGATGATGCATCGCGACCACTTTACTACATTGACCAGAGTGCTTAGGGGCGACACCGCCGGTGTGTGAGTAGTGTGCGACCCCACCCCCATTTGTAAATATATACATATATACATATATATGGTTTTGGGCATTAACATTTTTTGCGAGAGTCGCGCACCCACCACATCCAACACGCATATGACATCATGCGGAACCGCGTGTCCATCACGTAGCGTAATACGTATATGTCGCGTATGCGCCACAAGTCGCGTACCAGTCGCATTGCAATCGTGTATGCAAATTCGTACACGTCGCACACCCTACGTGGATTCTACACAACAATCCTAAAATGGCGGCTATGTTCCTCGCAGTGATTGAGATAGGTGCACTTAGGGTGCGCGACTTCCCTCAAAAATTGGAGAAAAAAAAATAAAGAAAATAATATAAATATATTAAAAAGAACATAAAATAATTAAAAAATATTTTTTTTCTACTAAAAAAAATCATTAAATATGTGTAATGTAATTTAAAAAATAAGATATCTAAAAATAAATAGATGAAAAAAATGTAGTAAAACAATATGAAAAAAATAACAAGAAATACATTTAAAAATTAGCATTAAAAAACCTTTGAAATTCACTTGAAAACCATAGGTTTCAGACATGTTATAGTTAGGAATTAGCATTTAAAAACCTTAGAAAATCACAGAAAAAACCATGGGCCTCATTTATGAAAAGTGATGCATCGCTACGTGAAAACAGCGATGCGTCTCTTTTCACTGCGACCTCCTTGCACCACCAATGATGCGTCACATTTACGGTATGACGCATCATGGCGCAAGGAGTTACAGATACGTCAGTATTTCTGATGTATCTCTATGGCGCAAAAGTGGCGCATTGTTGGAGTGTGTCACAAAAGTGACGCAACTCCAGCAATGTATCCTTTCACATGGGGAAAGCTCCATGTGAAAGGGCCTGCGTCAGTCTTATGCCTGCTGTGAGGCAGGCGTAAGAAATTGACGCATTTGTGTCCTAGAAGTGGCACAGTGAAATCTCATAGATTTCACTGCGTCACTTCTACGACCCTTTCTTGCGTCAAAACGCCCCCCTTGCATACATTATACCTGGCGCAGGTATAATGTGGCGCAGGGGTTTACAAAGTGATGCATCTACTTAGATGCGTCACTTTGTAAATATGGCGCAACAAGGCACATTTTTTACACCACTGGTGCGTCACAAAATGTGACGCACCGGCGGCGTAAAAGTGACGTGACGCACAGCCTCATAAATGAGGCCCCATAGGTTTAACAGGTATTATAGTTAGCTGGACATTTCATTCGTACAAAACCATTGAAATTCCCCCGTTATAGTTAGTTGTACTCACTATAACTCACGCGCCTGCAATCCACTGCTGATGATGTCACATATTACATCATTCATGTAATGGTCAGTGACATCACTGATTACATCACTGATGACATCTCAAATGACATCACTGATGACATAATCCAGTGAATGTGGTTTGGTTTGATATTTAAATAAGTATTACATATATAGCAATCTGCATCGAAGACTGAGTGCATGTATAAGTGTCTGGATGGAGGATTTAGTACACTATGATTGATTGTCTACATAGTATATGTACGAGTGAAATATCCAGCTAACTATAACACCTGTTGAACCTATGGCTTTTTCAGTAAATATATATATATATATATATATCACTTACAGGCGTTCGCCAGTAGGTAGTTATAGTTATGACCTATTTTCCATAGGAAGTCTGCAACATTCTATTTGGAATAACTTTGGCGCCGGTTGTTGAATCGTCGCAAAATTGTCAAAACTTATGGCCAGCTCCGGTCCGCTCCTATCCCGAAAGTCTCCGGGTGATTCGTGAAGTGGGGGCCGAGAAAAAAGGGGGATCCCAAAACGTGTTTTTCCCATGCAATTTTCCATTGGAACAGTTCATCGCAGCTACAGCCCGAACTGCTGAACGGAATTACATCACATTTGGCAAAGAGGTAGTCCTTGGTTCAGACTTGTGCCTTTTGCTTAAATGGTGTAAATCTGTTCAGTAGTTTTTTAGATAGTAAAGGAAAAAAATATATATATATCTGGGCGGAGCCTAACGACACATCTCATCGTGAGATCTGATTGGCTGTCAGCACTTCATCCAAGAAGTGTTGGCAGCCATCTTGGGACCAATATACATGAACGCACGTCATTAAAAAGCATTGCAGTTAATAGAAGGTTTTAGGACTTTAGTTACATTATAAATCATTTGTTGATGGTACCATACTAATTTTAGGAATTGTGGTGTGTTCCTAGGTGATTTTACCTTGTGAAAAAGCCTTCTGCTGGCATATCATGAATCATGTTTGAGAGAAAACTATTTTCTCATGCTTTTACCACAGAGGTTTGGAAGGTGATCTATAAGCTAAACTGAGAGCATATTTTCTGTAAATTCGCATTATCTTTCTCAGTCATGTTAGAATGAAGTCTGACATGCTCAGTAAAACATGTACATCCAACAAGGACAGAGACTGTCAGTTGATTCCTTTGTGTTCTACTGCAGCCTCCTAGAGTGTTCTAAAGAACAACTAGAGTGGTAACAGTCCTACTTATGATAAACGTGTGGCACAACTGAAGCCATCTTGATTGGAATATACTGGTAACACTTAAAACATTTAATTTAAAAGGAACAACATGAGGGGGTTCATTTTGCCATAGAAAGTATTATTAGTGCTGCAGAAAGAAAAATTAGGGCACATTTTGAGTGACTTCTCAAATCCTCTTCTCTTTCATGAAAAGAGATTCTGACATGCAGACTGAAACATGCACTTTGAATACCAGCAGCAGACTTCCCTGGTGAGCAGTATCTTTACTGCAGTTATCTAACGAACAACTAGAGTGCTAACATTCAGAATTTATGGCAAATGTGTGACACATCTGAATGCCTTCTTGATTAAACCAAAGAAAAACACTGAAAGTATGTCCTACTGAGGAGACTGTAGTAAAGGAGGAAATTAGGAAACTTCGTAACAAATAAGTCTCCCAAGATGGCCACCAGAGACAAAAGAGCCCAAATGTAGCACACATATCACCCAGATGTAGCCCAAGTATAGCCCAATGACAGAATGTCCCAGAGTGTTCTAAAGAACAACTAGAGCGCTAACAGTCTTACTTATGACAAAAGTATGGAACATATGAAGCCATCTTGATTGGAATAAAGTGGTAACACTTAAAACATTTAATGTGCAAAGGAACAAAATGAGGGGCTTCATTTTGCCATACAAAGTATGATTAGTGCTGCAGCAAGAACAATTAGGGCACATTTTGACTTCTCAAATCCTCTTCTATTTCATTAAAAAATTCTTACATGCAGAGTGAAACATGCACTTTGAATACCAGCAGCAGACTTCCCTGGTGAGCAGTAGCTTTACTACAGTGATCTAATGAGCAATAGAGTGCTAAGATTCAGAATTTATGGCAAATGTGTGACACAGCTGAATGCCCTCTTGATGGAACCATAGTAAAAAAGCATTGAAAATGCAATATGTCTCGCCCTCGTTTAAGTTAAAGCAATTCTGTTTGTAATTAGGTTGCTTTTTAACTTTGCTTTTATTAGTGTTTTTCAGACTTTCATGTACATAACATGCATATGTATGTGTATATGTATATGTATGCATGCATTTATATTTGTATTTATATAGATATGCAGATTATTTATATGTTTATATATGTATGTATATATAGACACACATATATATATATATATATATATATATATATATTACCTACTGGCGGTCGCCAGTAGGTATATATAGTTAGGATTTTTTCTCTATGGGTTTTTTGAAAATTCTATGTCTAATAACTTTGGCGTTTGTGGACGGAATCGGCTGAAATTTTCAGGAAAATGGCACATTTTGTTTCTGAGCAGCCCTTGAAAATTTGGGGGGGGTTCGTCCAGTGGGGGCCGAGAAAAAAGGGGGGTCCCAAAACGTGTTTTTAACATTGAGTTTTCCATAGGGCGGTTGGCCTCACTTTTAGCCCGAACGGCTGAATGGATTTGCACGAAACTTGGCAAAATTGTAGGGACTGGTAGCCCGATGTGCCTTTTGTAGGTCTCAATATATGTGCTCCAGTGGATTTTGAGAAATTAACGTTTAAAAAAAGATATATATCTGTAACAGCGGACCGGTTAGCGCTCTGGTTCGCGGACTTTTCGCGCAACGGAGCTTTGTGAAGCGAAGCTGATTGGTTCTCCGGCGTCTGTCAACATTCCAAACAGTCCGTAGCGGCCGCCATCTTGTCTCTCGGTAGGATCGAGAGACAAGAGGAGGTCAAAACAAAGGGGGAAATAACTATAAGGGGGCATAGTAGATCCTCGCTGACCCCCTAGGTTTGATGTGGAGGTTTTAAAAGGGCCCCGCGGGGCAAAAAAAAATAATAAAAATAATAATTGAACGGCTGAATGGATTTGCACGAAACTTGGCAAAATATTAGGGACTGGTAGCCCGATGTGCCTTTGCTAGGTCTCAATATATGTGCTCCAGTGGATTTTGAGAAATTAACGTTCAAAAAAAGATATATATCTGTAACAGCGCTCCGCTTCGCGTAACGGAGGTTTGCGAAGCTGATTGGTCATTCTGTCACTGGGCTATAGTTGGGCTACATCTGGCTGATATTTGGGCTACATTTGTTTTTTTGTGTGTCTGGCGGCCATCTTTGGGCTACATTGGGCTACATTGGGCTTCATTGGGCTACATTCGGCTAATTAGCAAATAGCTCATCGCAAACTAGGAATGGTAAAGAATCGCTATTTATTCCTTAAAGTTCGCTATTTAGGAAATGCAAATAACTTTTATGATACATATGGCGGTTCATCTCTAACAAGATAAGAAGCATAGGGATAGATTTATGATGACTGGCGCATCACCAGGGATGTGTTAGTCATTCTGTGCCGCTGTTCCGTCACCTATGGTGTGCTGCATTTACAATGCGGCGCATCATGGGGCAAAAACAGCACAGATGCGTGATGTATCTGTGCCGTAAAGGTGGCGCATTGCTGGAGTTGTATCGCAAGTGTGATGAAGCTCCAGCAAGGGTCGGGGGTGCCCCTGTCGCAGGGTTTCTGTTCTCACACAGAACTGTGGACAGAGGATTGGAACCTCGGCGAATTAGGGTGTCCCAAAACTCACGTTAGTAATCAAAAACTATTTAGCAAGCTAGGTACAGTGTCACATTGGATATAACAAACTCTCAATGTTTAGACAATCCAGAATATGAACTTATAGTACCTCAGGATACGTGGAACTCATGAACAGTCGGTCGTTATATATTTCTTAGAAACCAGAACATGGAGTTAAGAAGAACACATGTGTATTTGAAATGTTTATTTACTAATGCCGTCTTCTCAGGCGTAGTACCTTAGATAATAAAAGTACACATATTATCAGTAGCAAAATTACCAGCATAGTTACTAGTACATAAAAAGCGAATGGTGATAGTATGTTAACATGCTGTAAATGAATAAGAGTTAGCAACACTTATAAGCAGCCGCGGGCCGTGGAGGGAGTTACGGTGGGGCAGGGAGGCGGGGAGGGGGAGGGGCAAGGTAGAGAGGGCTCCACCCTGCTTCTCCCCCTCCCCGCCTCCCTGCCCCATCGTAACTCCCTCCACGGCCCGCGGCTGCTTATATCTCACCCTCCCTAATACACATATTATATTATTTGCTAAGAAGGTCTCTTTGTGTTGGTTTAGGGCGTGTCCATACTTTAGTGTCTTAGATTTGAAGGAATCACATCAGCATACACCAGCTCTCTCTTCATGTGAACCGCATCAACTGTTGTGTATGTGTGTTCGGCAAAGCAATATAAAACCCGCCTCATGCCCAGAATTGGCAGAAGTTGCACTTATGTTATGAGTATGAAGTCGTGGAGATCAGACCTCATAACAATTCTGTATCGTGTTGTTCTTGAAACTTTAGCACTCGCTGTACAGATATAGTTTAACAAGTAAAGCAGATAGTAGACCAATAACATATTATTCTCATGTAAACCACGATGAACTACTAGGTGGAAAGCTAAAGCAACAACTAAGTGTCGTGTGCAGAAGTTGCAAAAAAGGAAAAATGGCGTTTAAACCGGTAATGAGCCCATGCTAACTTAACACGGTGTAAAGATATCCAGGACCTAGATGACACCTCCTCATGATCCGGAAACGAACTGAATAAGATAATAGAAGTGCCATCTCATGAGAGCAGATTGCAAGTTTATATGTGGACGGTCCGCAAGGTAAAGCATTAAAAACTAGGAAAATTCAATGCTAAAGAAAAATAAAACAGCCAAGTACTTTATCGAGTCTTAAGCCAATAGGCAAGGTAAATAATAAAAACTTGACAAATAAGTCAATGAATTGTCAATGAAATGCTAGTACTCAGCATATCAAACATGAAAAAGGTCTATGACATAACTGTGTATGCAAAATAAGCTGCAACAGCCTCCAATAGGAAGTCACCGTCTTCATCCGAAAACAGTTCAGCCATCCAATTTAAAAGCGGAAAAGAACATACGTGCTCTCCCAGCACCGGATCCTCTATCACCATCAGAGGACAGCTCGGTGGGTTTTCAAGAAAGCTGTGTTCCAAGAAAGACTGTGCTGCCGCCAGTAAATTCCAGGGACCAAGTAGTCCATGCATCAATGCCACAGCCATAATCCTTTCGCCAGGACAAATCAACTCGTGAGTAATGATAGGAGTCATCAGCTGATTAAAGTCGACGTCAGGAGAAACCGGTCCGCAGAGACACAAATCAATGGCCCAATCGAAATCACAGGTCAGGCAGTGAAATACAGGCTGGACACAGGTGAAGTAGGAGAACCGAAAAGATAATCCATATGCCGTGCTTAATATCGCCAACGGCATTGTGCCATAATATTCTAGCATGCGATTGCGGAACAGTGTCAGCAGCTGCAGGGTCGGAGGTTGCATAGGAGGGACATCCATATTTAAAAATGTAAAAAAGCACAAGAGCGTCCGCTGGTAATGCAAGTAAAAATGCAATCCACGAACCAGAGTGGAGAAAATGGAATGAAAGGGAGCAGGGATGACTCCAAAGATTTTCTCAAATGAAGTCACGAGACCACTGGTAACAACTTTAAAAAAGTGTGCCAGGGATTTTGTGGAGGATGCGTTAAAGATAGTCGGAAACATGTTGCTGAAATTGAAAGGCAAACCTGTGTACGGGTGTTCGCTATGTGAAGTACGAAAGTTTCACGGGCCGAACTCAAGGCCACCTCTCTCTGAGACAAAAGAGCTCTTATTCTTGTCATGCCGTTGAAACGTGTCCCAAGGTTGGTATTTGTGGCCAGATTGAAAACTCCCTATGTTCATGTGTGGGAGGAAATAGAACATTTCTGCAGCAAATAACCCGTTCACTTACTGTTACGATAAAAGGAATACTTTTTAATTAACTCAGAACAATCTTCATTATTGAGCATCAAATAACTACCATTTTCCAACAACTTGAACGTGGGGATGATAGCAGGAACTGGCGTGCCTTGCAACACGCAAGCCATATTTGGTCGGTGTTTGTTGCATGAATCGTGTAACTGTATGTGCCTACACATTAGTGAATGATCTGGCGTCTCAGTGCATTCCTCTCCATTCAGATAAACTTCTTGATCATCTTTGAAACATCTGTATGTGTATGGAAGCGACCAGACCTCATGAACAAAAGCACTACCTAAAGGTTCATAAAGACCTATTGGTATATATTTCATACAATTTGAAAACTTATATAAAGCAAAAGGCAGCGTTATTAAACCGTGGATAAGGCATGTTGCCAAAAAACCCGCAATCCTCTGCTGATGATGTCACTGAGCATGTCATGAATGATGTAATATGTGACATCATCAGTAGTGGATTATGGGTAATAGTATCTCTAGTTTACTCCCCTATAGCTGTCTTTCTTTTAACATAAGTGTGTGTTTCCTTCCCTTATACTTACTGTTTTTGGTTCGCTTCCAGTTCGCGTACCAGCGAGCGAACTAGGAAGCGAACTAAGAGAAATAGAGGTTGGCACAGTTCCAAATATTGTACCAATTTTTTAATAACGGGGAGGTAGTTCTGAAAAGAACTTTTTTTTTTATTTTTCTGAACATTTTTTTACTGTTTTTGAATTTTTCGGAACAGTTTTATTTTTTTTGGGTTTTTCTTGGAGGGGGCAATGAAAACGATTCATTGTAAAGGGCTCAACAGGAGCAACAAAACAAAAAAAAGAAGTATTTATTATTTTGGGCGTTTCGGACAAACTTGCATATGATAGTCAATAGCTCTGTTGATCAGAGTGATGCTTCTTTCTCCGTAGGAAATGAATCCATCGCAAAATACGCAGGTGTGTTTTACTTCACCAAATCTCATTTGTATATTTGGCACCATCTCCCTGCCCTCTGGTCCCGTTACTTCCGGTACAACAGATCTTCTGGCCATAATAGGGAGATTATCTAGGTCGTTCCGAAACTGTGCAGCACTGTAGTTGTTAGGATGCCACCTAGTCATATGGCGATGCATTGTGTAGTTTCCGAAACTGTATTTTTTGTCGGTCCCTCTGGACAGTCTATCTTGACATATAAGGCAAGTTACGTATCTTGCATTTACTTTTTTCTGACCTTTGGGAATTTTAAAAAATTGCCAAATGAAGTTTTCTTTCCGGTGAGACGTCTTGGGCTGCTCAGGCAAAAACTGCCTCTCTTCGTGCTCGTCCTCCTGTTCCTCTTCTTCTTCTTCTTGTTGAATTACAACTTGAGCAGGTGGTCCACTCTTCCTTGGATGTGGTGGAGGTGGTGGGGAAGCACCAGCTGAAGCTACTAAAGAAGCCATTGCTCAGTGATCACAAAGGGTCTTTCTCTCACAATGATGAAAGTCAGAGTGAGGAAAGAAGGAGGGATTTTCATCATTTGGGAAAAACAAGAGTTCTCAACCAATCAAAAGTGTTCATTTTAGATTATATGACCTAGTCTTACATCATTAGGAAACCAAAAGTGAAATGAACCAATGAAAAGTGTTATTACCAAGTCACATGACTTGCTGTGTTTACGTTAAGCGCTTTGCAGGGCCTCCCGGTTTGCTTCCAGAAACCTGCGCTTTGGCACTCGCTTCGCGTACCAGTTTGCTAACGTAGCACGTCATATGACGTATCAAGCGACAACGTGGAACGTCATGCGGACGGGAGGCGTCACGATGTTGTTTTCTAACGCGGCACTTGCGGTAAAGAAACGTTTACCGGCTCGCGGTCTATTTCGCGGCATCAAGGTCAGCTAACGGGAAGCTTCCCGATTCGCGAAGCGGGAACGAAGAAAAAAAAATATTTTTAAAAAAAATTATTCATAAACATATAAAATATATTTTTGGATTTAAAGAAGAATACATTTTACAGCTACAGATATTAGCTGTTAAAAAACCAATGAAATTCACAGAAAAAACCATAGGTTATAGACCATATATAGTTAGGAATTAGCATTTACAAAACCTTGAAAATTCACTGAAAAAACCATAGGTTATAGACCATATATAGTTAGGAAATAGCATTTAGAAAACCTTATTTTACTCACACAAAACCATTGAAATTCCATATATAGTTAGTTGCACTAACTATATATCGCGCACCTGCAATCCACTGCTGATGATGTCACATATTACATCATTCATGACATGGTCAGTGACATCACTGATGACATCACTGATGACATCTCAAATGACATCACTGATGACATCACTGATGACAACATCCAGTGACTGTATGCTTCTGTAAAGTTAAAATATGTCTTACATATTGAAGAATGAGTGGATGTATAAGTGTCTGGATGAAGGATTTAGTAGGTGCATGACTGACTGTATAAGTGAGTGATTAAATGTGTCTCACTGAGTGCATGGGTTAGTGACTAAACTGTTTTAAATTGTGCATCATTGTGTCTGTTGTTTTGTAATCTGATGCATGTGTTGATCATTAGCTATATGACTAACTATATGGGTTATTGATTAGTTGCCCAAGTATTTGTATGGGAGACTGAGTGTGTGTGTGGGTGTCTGGGAGGTGTATGACTCTGTGCATAGATGTGTGAGCAGTTGATTCACTAGATGTATGGGTTCAAAAGTGCATGTGGAAACATCTGTATGGGCGGTTGACTGTGTGCATGAGTGTATTGGTGAGTGAATGGATATCTCAGTGCTACATGTCAAAGTAAGTACATATGTAAAACACAGTACATGTGATAGTTGACATATATAAATAACTGTGCATAAGAGCCAGTGAATGTGTGAGTGGCTGTATGGATTATTGTGAACTTGTATCAGGGATTGTATAACAGAGTAAATATGTGTTATTATATGTTCCAATAAGTAAGGTGTGTATAACTATATAGTTGAGGAAATCGAGGTGTGATTGATTCTTTGCAAGACTGACTAGGTGTGTGAGTAACTCCATGGATGAGTGACAGTCTGTGAGTGTCTGTTTACACTGAGTGTATCTAAGGTTATATTAGAGTCTGAAGAGGTTCATTGTATCATCACATGAATGATGTCATCAGTGATGTGATCAGTAATGTCAAATGAGATGTCATCAGTGATGTCATCAGTGATGTCATTTGAGATGTCATCAGTGATGTCATCAGTGATGTCACTGACCATGTCATGAATGATGTAATATGTGACATCATCAGCAGTGGATTGCAGGTGCGCGATATATAGTTAGTGCAACTAACTATATATGGAATTTCAATGGTTTTGTGTGAGTAAAATAAGGTTTTCTAAATGCTATTTCCTAACTATATATGGTCTATAACCTATGGTTTTTTCAGTGAATTTTCAAGGTTTTGTAAATGCTAATTCCTAACTATATATGGTCTATAACCTATGGTTTTTTCTGTGAATATATATATATATATATATATATATATATATATGCATATATATATATTCACTGAAAAAACCATAGGTTATAGACCATATATAGTTAGGAATTAGCATTTACAAAACCTTGAAAATTCACTGAAAAAACCATAGGTTATACACCATATATAGTTAGGAATCAGCATTTAAAAAACCTTATTTTACTCACACAAAACCATTGAAATTCCATATATAGTTAGTTGTACTAACTATATATCGCGCACCCGCAATCCACTGCTGATCATGTCACATATTACATCATTCATGACATGGTCAGTGACATCACTGATGACATCACTGATGACATCTCAAATGACATCACTGATGACATCACGGATGACATCTCAAATGACATCACTGATGACATCTCAAATGACATCACTGATGACATCACTGATGACATCTCATTTGACATTACTGATCACATCACTGATGACATCATTCATGTGATAATACGATGAACCTCTTCAGACTCTAATATAACCTTAGATACACTCAGTGTAAACACAGACTCACAGATTGTCATTCATCCATGAAGTTACACACACACCTAGTCAGTCATGCAAACAATCAATCACACCTCCATTTTCCCAACTATACAGTTATACACACCTTACTTATTCAAACATATACTAAAACATATTTACTCTCTTATACAATCCTGGATACAAGTTCACAATGATGAATACAGCCACTCACACATTCACTGGCTCTTATGCACAGTTATTTATATATGTCAAGTCTCACATGTACTGTGTTTTACATATGTACTTACTTTGACATGTAGCACTGAGATATCCATTCACTCACCAATACACTGATGCACACAGTCAACCGCCCATACAGCTGTTTCCACATGCACTTTTGAACCCATACATCTAGTGAATCAACTGCTCACACATCTATGCACAGAGTCATACACCTCCCAGCCACCCACACACACACTCAGTCTCCCATACAAATACTTGGGCAACCAATCAATAACCCATATAGTTACTCATATAGCTACTAAACAACACATGCAGCAGTTTTCAGAACAACAGACATAATGATGCACAAATTAAGACAGTTTAGTCACTAACCCATGCACTCAGTGAGACACATTTAATCACTCACTCATACAGTCAGTCATGCACCTACTAAATCCTTCATCCAGACACTTATACATCCACTCAAGACATATTTTAACTTTACAGAAAAATACAGTCACTGGATGATGTCATCAGTGATGTCATTTGAGATGTCATCAGTGATGTCATCAGTGATGTCACTGACCATGTCATGAATGATGTAATATGTGACATGATCAGCAGTGGATTGCGGGTGCGTGATATATAGTTAGTACAACTAACTATATATGGAATTTCAATGGTTTTGTGTGAGTAAAATAAGGTTTTTTAAATGCTGATTCCTAACTATATATGGTGTATAACCTATGGTTTTTTCAGTGAATTTTCAAGGTTTTGTAAATGCTAATTCCTAACTATATATGGTCTATAACCTATGGTTTTTTCAGTGAATTTCATTGGTTTTTTAAAAGCTAATATCTATAGCTGTAAAATGTATTCTTCTTTAAATCCAAAAATATATTTTATATGTTTATTAATAATTTTTTTTAAATATTTTTTTTGTTTCGCTCCCGGTCCGCGAACCGGGAAGCTTCCCGTTAGCTCAATTTAAAGCCGCGACCCGGTCCGCGAACCGGTAAGAAATCAACATAGTGACGGTATCGCGTTGCCGCGTAATGCGTCTTATGACGTACTGCGTTAGCGCACCCGGAAGTGCCCCGGGGCGCGGACCGAGGCGCAAAACGCAGCTCCCCGGAAGCGATCCGCGGCGCGTCGCGAAAACGCGACGTATCGCGTTGCCGCGTAATGCGTCTTGTGACGTACCGCGTTAGCGCACCCGGAAGTGCCCCGGGGCGCGGACCGAGGCGCGAAGCTTAGCGACCCGGAAGCTAACCGGGGCGCGTTCCGCAGCGCGTAACGTAAGCATAACAGGTCATGTGACTTGTTAATAACACTTTTCATTGGTTCATTTCACTTTTGGTTTCCTAATGATGTAAGGCTAGGTCAGGTGACCTAAAAATAACACTTTTCATTGGTTGAGAAGTATTGTTTTTCCCAAATGATGAAAACCCCTCCTTCTTTCCTCACTCTGACTTTCATCATTGTGAGAGGAAGACCTTTACTACTATATGAGAAATGGCTTCATTGGTAGCTTCAGCTGGTGGACCCCCACCACCACCTCCACCTCCTCATGGGAAGAGAGGACCACCTCCCCAGGTCATTACCAACACTGAGGAGGAAGATGAAGAAATGGATGATGAGGGAGAAGAACCACAGTTCTTAGAAGAGGTGCCCCGGGTTTCCAGAAAGAAAGCCAGTTTCATCTGGCAGTTTTATTCGATCCCTCGTGGCCAAAAAAAAGTCAATGCGAGGTATGTCACCTGCCGCATATGCAAAGAACAATTATCAAGAGGGACGGACAAGAAATATAGCTACGGAAATCACACAATGCACAGGCACATGACAAGGAAGCATCCACTAAATTACAGCCGGGCGGAAATAAGGGATATGCAGGACAATCCAAGACCAACTCCTGTGGCCAGACCAAGATTACCAATTGCATTAACATCAGAAGAGGCACGGGAAACTGTGCCAAATATACAAGAAAATTTTGGCCACATGATACACTCTTGTATGCACTGTCGTGCGTTGTTAGCGTGTGGCAACATGAGCATCAATGCTATAAACCTGGCGTATGAACACCATGATTGCCCTAACCGCCCCCAGTAATTTTTTTTTTGCTCCTGTTGAGCCCTTTTCAACGCCTGTTTTTTGTTGTTTCCCCCCCCCCAAAAAAACCCAAAAAAAATATAAAATCGTTCAAAAAATACAAAAAAACCAAAAAATGTTCAAAAAATAAAAAAAAAATATAAAACAACAAAAATATTTAAAAAAAGTTCTTTTCAGAACTACCTTCCCTTTCAAAAAAAATTGCTAGAATGTTTAGCACTCTGGCAAGCTCTATTTCTTTTGGTTCGCTCCCGGGTTAGCTTCCCGGTACGCGGACCGGGAGCTAACCCCAAAAAAATGTAAAAAAAAAAAAGAGTAAGTATAAGGAAAGTAAACAGAGAGTGATGTTAAAAGAAAGACAGCTATAGGGAGTGAAGAAGAGATACTGTTTAATAGATCTATTTACCGAAGAAAAGACGGAAGAGGGTATAATTGTGAAAAACAAAATAGATAACGAAGTGAAAGAAAAAAAAAGAGAGTATAACATTAACAAAGAAGAGTTTCTTGGAGAATGTGAGTGAATGTTCAAAATAAGATTAAAACATGAGGAATAACAGAGAGAAAAAATAGAAAACAGAAAACAAAAAATAACAGAAAAAGATTAATTGAAACAGCAAAGAAATGTAAGTAACATAGAGCCATATCATCAACATAGGCAATAAAAGTTTTGCAGCTTTTATTGGCAGAAATGTGTCGCTAAAGCTGCTTTTAGCGGCAGAAAACTGCCGCTAAAACCACTTTTGCACCAGTTTTCTGCCAATAAAAAGAGCAATAATTTTATTGGCTGTATTCATAATATGCCCCTTAGTGTGCTTCAACTACACAGAGAAAGCATTATGAACAAGTAGTGATAGAGTGATCAGTCAAAGACACTAAGAGTAATAGAGACGGAGTGAGTGAACAAGAGTGAGGAACTATGAGAAGAGAGGGACTGAGAAAAAGAGTGGAAGGAGTTGAGTAAGTAGGTAATAGAGAAAGGAATGAGGGAAGTAGCAAAGGCAGGAAACTGAGGGTTAAAGAAATGAAGCAGTGGAACTAATAGTAGGTGAATGTGATAGAAATGTAACGAAAAGAGTACAAAGCATTTACCTTATAATTGTCGTTAAATTACTCACTTTTTGTTTTTATACTTTCAATCTGTGAAAGAGAGAACAAACATTTCAAAAATATTAAAACATGTATTTAAAAATTACAAAAGACAAGGGAAAAGATTGAAGGACAAACAGTTCAACAACTTTGACACTTACAGAAGCTTCTGCTTCTCCAGGCCCCCTACACAGTCCTAAAGATATACATTTTAAACTAACAGTATCTTGATGCAGATGAAGTGAGGCCTATCTTAAAACATGGTGCATCTTTTGCATTGCTGTTGTCTCAGAAAAGTGTCGCAAGACACTAAAATTTTAAATAATTGCTTCAGGATGCCAATAAGATGTGTCCTATCCAGAGGTTTGTTTGAGGTGAGGCCTACTCAGGGTTGCAGATGAAATTTCGAGTTGTTGAAGAGAATAGAGGACATAATACATGAAAGGTCTACCAATGAAGTGAGTCATGTCCACTGCACTCTTGAACAAAGTCCAAACCTCCTATGTTTCCCTGGACAGACCTAAACTTGATCTGCACAATGTGATTCGTAATGATAGGAAACACAGGTGATGTAATTGAAATACGTGCAATTTATTTTGCTCATTTCACAATCACATCACTTGTGTTTCCTTTGCTTAGGTATCTCATTGTGCAGATGTAGTCTAGCATATGAAAGAATACGCAGAAGTGCAGCACTGCATGCAACAACTTTGACACTTACAGAAGCCTCACCTTCTCCATGCCTCCTACACAGTTCTACATATACATCATAAATGCAAACAGTACAGAATTAATTATACATGTTAAATGGTTTATTTTTGTCGCCTCATAGCAAATCTTTTGCACCGCCGCTGCATCATAAAAGTGACGCACAGTGGTGCAAAAGAGGCATACACCTATCATAAATCTGTCCCTAGCATTTTAAATGATTAATCCAGGATGACGATAAGGTGTGGCCTATCCAGAGGTTTGTTTAAGGTGAGGCCTACTCAGGATTGCAGATTAAAGTTACGCTTGATGAAGAATACAGAAGAGATAATACATGTAAAGGCCTACCAATGAAGTAAGTGATTTGCACTTTATTTCGCCAGTCATCATAAATGTATCCCTAAGCTTCTTATCTTGTTACAGATGAACCACCATATGTACCATCAAACTATTTTGCATTTCCTAAATAGCGAATTTTAAGGAATAAATAGCAATTCTTTACCATTCCTAATTTGCAATGAGCAATTTGCTAATTGCAAATTACCCATTCATTTCCATGGGCTAGGAGGCTCATAGGAATGAAGGTGCAATTTGCGATTAGCAATTAGCTCATCACAAAATAGGAATTTTTCCAAGGGTGCAGGGGTGTCTCAAGAACACCCTGCTGCACCCCCTGAAAAAGAAATTTGGGGGCATATGGCGCACATACATGCCCTAAGGGCATGTATGGGCGTCATATGGCACCTTTTGTTTTTTGGAAAAAAAGCTTTTTGAAAAGAATTCACAAATTACCACAAACTAGAAGTAGGTGGTAGTTTCCAAATCCTTAATGTCATTTTTTACATATTTTTTGTTTGATACATTGCATTTAAGGAATCGCAAAATTTGCAAATCCTTCAGTGCAATCGCAAAATAAGGAATAGCAAATTTTGAATTAAGGACATTTTAAGTCATTTCCACATGTGCAGTGTTTTCAAATTATGATTTGAAAATCGTTTTTGGGGAAAAGTAATGGTTTGCAAATTTATGACAAGGACATAATGGTGTATGCTTCTCTATAAGGCATTTCAGTGTCTCTGATGTCATTTTTCCCATATTACATTATAAGACCTTTCCCCATGGAGCACATTCCTTGTAAATATGCTCCCACCTGTGCATGGTGAATTTAGATTTTGACTGTTTGAGTCACATAGCCATGTTAAAAGTGACCCAAAAAAATTGCAAACGCTTTAAAAAAACACATTCATGTGTCTTAAGGACATTTTAAGTCATTTCCCCATGGACAGTGTTTTGTAAGTGGCGCAAAAGAGGCATACACCTATCATAAATCTGTCCCTAGCATTTTAAATGATTAATTCAGGATGACGATAAGATGTGGCCTATCCAGAGGTTTGTTTAAGGTGAGGCCTACTCAGGATTGCAGATTAAAGTTACGCTTGATGAAGAATACAGAGGACATAATACATGTAAAGCTCTACCAATGAAGTAAGTGATGTCCACTTCATTGCGCCAGTCATCATAAATCTATCCCTAAGCTTCTTATCTTGTTAGACATCAACCGCCATATGTATCATATAACTATTTAGCATTTCCAAAATAGCGAATTTTAAGGAATAAATAGCGATTCTTTACCATTCCAAATTTGCGATGAGCAAATTGCTAATTGCAAATTACCCATTCATTTCCATGCGCCAGGATGCCCATATGAAAGAAGGTGCAATTTGCAATTAGCAATTAGCTCATCGCAAATTAGGAATTTTTCCAAAGGTGTAGGGGTGTCTCTATAACACCCTGCTGCACCCCTGAAAAAGAAATTTGGGGGCATATGGCGCACATAAATTTTAACAACATTCCTTTACCTCAAAAACGATTTTCAATTCATAATTTGAAAACACTGCCCACAGGGAAATTACTTAAAATGTCCTTAAGACACATGAAAGTGTTTTTTTATTGCCTTTCCAGCATGGTTGGGTCACTTTTAACATGGCTATGTAACACAAACATTTAAAATCTAAATTTGCCATGCACAGGTGGGAGCATATTTACAAGCAATTTGCGCCACAGAGAAAGGTCTTACATTAAAATGGGAAAAATAACATCAGGGACAGTCAATTGCCTTATAAAGAAGCATACACCATTATGTCCTTGTCATAAATTTAAAAACAATTCCTTTTCCCCAAAAACGATTTTCAAATCATAATTTCAAAACACTGCACATGGGAAAATTACTTAAAATGTCCTTAAGACACATAAAAGCGTTTTTTAATTGCCTTTGCAGCATGTTTGTATCACTTTTAACATGGCTATGTAACACAAACATTAAAAATCTAAATTTTCCTTGCACAGGTGGGAGCATATTTACAAGCAATTTGCGCCACATAATTCATAATTTTCTCCTTAAAGCACACTATTCTCTATCTAAATTAAAGAAATATTTTCTCACCTTAGCAAATACTTTGAGTTTGAAAACAGTCTCAGAAACACACCAATTTGTATCCAGCAGAGCAAAAGGTATGCACTCCAGAGTCTGCAGCTATCAAAAGCACAGAAATGCTGTAATTCTTCACACATATCTCTCATGCCACCCAATCAAAACTCTTCCCTCACTTTTTTTCAAATGAAAACCCTTCCCCCCTCTGCCCTTTCTGCCTTTTCTGCATGGCAACCACCTCTTGGAAGACTTCTGGTGTTTGCAAGTTCACACAACAATGTTGCAATTGAACTCTGAACTCTCAGTGCACCTGCATATCCAGTGCATTCTTTCATTTAATGATTTTTTATTGACCATTCAAAATACATCTTTCAAATAACTCATCCGTGCACCCTAACTTTCTGTTTTCAGCAATCAAAATCCACCAATCACTGTTACTGCTTCATGAACACGGAAACTCCACAGTTTTTTTCATTTTAAACTCTCATTTTTTCAACTGCCATTTCATTGCCACACTTCATCTGACTGCAGGAGAACCTTCTCTCACCATGTTTTCTGTCTGGATTGTTGGACATAGTTATATTCACTGGGCTCAAAGGTACACTGAAAACAGGAATTTACCTAACCTCAATTTACAAGATGTGGAAATTAAGTGGTTTGGCCACAGAGGATTAAAATGTCACCAATTGATACCATTGGTGAAAACCTTTATGCATTTGCCCAAACCTGACCTGTTAATTGTGCACTGTGGAGGTAATGACTTGGGCACTTTGACTGGTGTAGGTCTGGAAATGCTTTTAAAGGACACCTTTGAGCAATTAATGGCACTTTTTCCTCAGACTGCCTTGGTATATTCAAATATATGCCAAAGACAGAAATGGAGGTGGTCAAACCAATTTTGTCCACAAATTGAGAAGTCGAGGAAGCATGTAAACAAATCTGTTTCAGCTTACATGAGAGACCATGGAATGGGCTCCCTGTACAACAATAACTTGCGTTACTACATGCAAGATATCTACAGAGGAGATGGAATTCACTTCTCAGATGAGGGCAACAGAATTTTCACTCTGAATTTAAGAATGTGCATTGGTACCTACTTATAAGTACCTAAATGTACCATAAACCCAAAAGCTCTTCTCAGAGCTACCCTACATCTGATCACTCACAATTATTATTTTACTCTAACATTTTTCACTAATTTTCAACAAAGTACGCTCCCTGGGGCGCTACCCGGTACGCGAACCGGGAGCTAACCTCGCAAAATTTGTAATTTTTTTTTTTTTTTCGCACATATGGGCCTCCTCAGCCACCCTCACAAAACCTAGGGGGTCAAGATAAGTCTACCGTGCCCCCTTCTACCCATTCTGAACATTATTTGCCCTCCATCTTGTATCTTAATTCGACCGAAACACAAAATGGTGGACTCCCGTTACGCTTAAGGTTCGCGAACCGGGGCGCTCAACGGTTCGCGTACCGGGTCGCTCCCTGGGAAGCGCACCATCAAAAAAGGTGGGAAAGTAGTTCACAGAAAAGCCACTGGAGACAATTTCACCAAATATAGACTAGCTCATACTACATACCAATCCCTACCATTTTCACAAATTTGATTGGAATTCCATTTAGCCATTTAGCCTGTAGACCTCTCTAAATACCGTGAGGTAAATTACTTCACAAAACACATCTGAAGTGTTGTAATTGACAACCAATTAAAATGTTACTTTCATTTTCTACTTTTTTTACCTGACATTTGATTGGTTATATACCTGAATATATATAAAGGAAGAGAAGAAAACACAGCCATTTTGACTACTACTTCTTGGTGTACATTTCAATAGGATTTTCACTAATTCCTCCAACATCTATCTAAAGGTAAGTTTTTATTTTTAAAACTGAAGTATATTGTGCACTATAAGTTAATATGGTAAACTTTTTCTGATAGTTATATACTATCCCTCTGTAGTAGTTATAGATTTAGATAGACTTCTCTGTTATAGTTATGGATGGAGTTAGGCTTCTCTTGTATAATTATGAATTTACTTACGTTAAATCACATACACTTTTTTATATTTCTACTTCCACTCTGATACTATACACTGCCCAAAATTAATCCCAACAGTGCCCTATCTCTACTAATATATATTTTTTTAATCTAAATTTCAGGCAAAATGGAAGGCGAACAGAAAGTTGAATTTCAAATTGTCCTGCAAGAGAGAAGCCAAGAAATCAATGATGAAAATGATATTGAATTATTTGATGAAACTGTAGACAAAGAACTACTGCAATGTGTACAACCAGTAGATAACCTCCTTGAAAATGAGGACATTTTACACCCTCAGAGACTACAATGTATATTCAATGATAATTATGAAATTTCTGACAATGAAATGTTAGAAAGTTTAATAAATTATGAAACACAATCACAATAAAAAAAAATGCTTAAAAAATAAAGAAAATAAAAAATAATCAACAAAACCAACAATCAATTAACATACAGCATTTGAAAAGTCTATCATTCATTTTTCATTGCAGTACGCTGCCCAGAACGCTTCCCGGTTCGCGGACCGGGCGCTCCCCACGCAAAAAAAACAAATTTTTTTTTTGTTTTTTTTGCCCCGCGGGGCCCTTTTAAAACCTCCACATTAAACCTAGGGGGTCAGGGAGGATCTAGTATGCCCCCTTATGGTTATTTCCCCCTTTGTTTTGGCCTCCTCTTGTCTCTCAATCCTACCGAGAGACAAGATGGCGGCCGCTCCGGACTGTTTAGAATGTTGACAGACACCGGAGAGCCAATCAGCTTAGCTACGCGAAGTTCCGGTACGCTTAAGGTCCGCGGACCGGAGCGCTGCCCAGAGCGCGCTTACAGATATATATCTTTTTTTAAACGTTAATTTCTCAAAATCCACTGGAGCACATATATTGAGACCTAGAAAAGGCACATCGGGCTACCAGTCCCTACAATTTTGCCAAGTTTCATGCAAATCCATTCAGCCGTTCGGGCTAAAAGTGAGGCCAACCGCCCTATGGAAAACTCAATGTTAAAAACACGTTTTGGGACCCCCCTTTTTTCTCGGTCCCCCCTTGACGAACCCCCCCCAAATTTCCAAGGGCTGCTCAGAAACAAAATGTTCCACTTTCCAGAAAATTTCAGCCAATTCCGTCCACAAACGCCAAAGTTATTAGACATAGAATTTTCAAAAATCCCATAGAGAAAAAATCCTAACTATATATACCTACTGGCGACCGCCAGTAGGTAATATATATTTACATATGTATATAAATGCATATATGCATATATATATGTGAATATGTGTGTGTGTGTAGAGAGAGGTAGAGAGGCTAGAGGTGTAGAGGTAGTGAGTTATAGGTAGATTTAGAGGTAGAGAGTAATAGAGAGAGATAGGTAGAGAGTAGAGAGTGAGTAATAGAGAATAGAGAGTGAGTAGTAGAGAGTAGTAGAGAGTCACAGAGAGTGAGAAGTAGACAGTAGTAGAGGGTGAATAGTAGAGAGTAGTAGAGTGAGTAGTAGCGAGTGAGTAGTAGAGTAGTAGAGAGCAGTAGAGAGTGAGTAGTTGAGAGTGTAGTAGAGAGTGAGTAGTAGAGAGTAGTAGAGAGAAAGTAGAGTGAGAAGTAGAAAGTAGTAGAGTGAGTAGTAGAGAGTGTAGTAGAGTGTAGTAGAGAGTAGTAGAGAGTGAGTAGTAGAGAGTGAGTAGTAGAGAGTAAGTAGTAAAGTGAGTAGTAGAGTAAGTAGTAGAGAGTAAGTAGTGAAGAGCAGTAGAGAGTGAGTAGCAGAGAGTGATTCATAGAGAGTAGTGGAGAGAGTAGTAGAGAATGGGTAGTGGAGAGAGTAGTAGAGAGTAGTAGAGACTAGAAGAGTAGTAGAGAGTGAGTATTACAGAGTGAGTAGTGGAGAGTGAGTAGTAGAGAGTAGTAGAGAGTGAATAGTAGAGAGTGAGTAGTAGAGAGAGTTGTAGAGAGTAGTAGAGAGAGAGTAGTAGAGAGAGAGTAGTAGCGATTGAGTAGTAGATAGTAGTAGACAGTGAGTGGTAGAGAGTAGTAGAGTGAGTAGTAGAGAGTAGTAGAGAGTAATAGAGTAGTAGAGAGTGAGTAGTAGAGAGTGAGTAGTAGAGAGTGAGTAGTAGAGAGCGAGTAGTAGAGAACGAGTAGTAGAGAGTGAGTAGTAGAGAGTAGCACAGAGTGAGTAGTAGAGAGTAGTACAGAGTGAGTAGTAGAGAGATAGTAGTAGAGAGAATTAGTAGATAGTGAGTAGTAGAGAGTAGTAGAGAAGTAGAGAGTGAGTAGTAGAGAATAGTAGAGAGTAATAGAGTAGTAGAGAGTGAGTAGAAGAGAGTGAGTAGTAGAGTAAGTAGTAGAGAGTAGTAGAGATTGAGTAGTAGAGAGTGAGTAGTAGAGAGTAGTAGAGAATAAGTAGTAGATAGAGAGTGAGTAGTAGAGAGAGTAGTAGAGAGTAGCAGAAAGTGAGCAGTAGAGTAGTAGAGAGTACTCAGTCAGTGTCAGCCAGAGTCAGTCAGTGTTAGTCAGTGTCAGTCAGTCAGTGTCAGTCAGTCAGTGTCAATCAGTCAGTGTCAATCAGTCAATGTCAGTCAGTCAGTGTCAGTCAGTCAGTGTCTGTCAGTCTGTCAGTGTCAGCTAGGACAGCTCTGCTGACCTGGTTCTCTGGCTCTAAAGCAGCTCTGCTGACCTGGTTCTTTGTTTCTAGAGCATCTCTGCTGACCTAGTTCTTAGGCAATAGAGCAGCTCTGCTGACCTGGTTCTCTGTTTCTAGAGCAGCTCTGCTGACCTAGTTCTTAGGCAATAGAGCAGCTCTGTTGACTTGGTTCTCTTGCTCTAGAGCAGCTCTGCTGACCTGGTTCTCTGGCTCTAGAGCAGCTCTGCTGACCTGGTTCTCTCCCTCTAAAGCAGCTCAGCTGACCGGGTTTCTCTGGTTCTACAGCAGCTCTGGTGAGCTAGGGCCAGATGTAGGTAGCCAAATACCGGTCGGTAACGGCCGAATTCGGCCGTTACCAACCGGTATTTGGCTTTTGAGATGTAGGGGGATTGCAACTGGGCATTTCGGTAATTTTACCGATTCTGTAAATATACCGGTCGGTAAATTTACCGACCGGTATTTTTACAGAATCGGTAAAATTGAGATGTAGGTGGGACTCTTCTGAGTCCCACAAGCCCTACAAAATCGGTATTTTACCATCAAATTCAATTTGATGGTAAAATACCGATTCAGGTGTGCATGCACATGTGTACACTGTGCCATATGACAGGCAGACCTGCCCTTAGGGCAGGTATGCCTGCCACATGGCCCCCGAACCTTTTTTGGGGGTGCTAGAGGGTGTCAAAGTGCCACCCCCTGCACCCTTGTCAAAATCGGTATTTACCGATTCGGTAAATACCGACCGGTAATGCCCATTCATTCCTATGGGCTTCAGAGCCCATAGGAATGAATGGAGCATTACCGGTCAGTATTTACCGAATTCGGCCGTTACCAACCGGTATTTGGCTTTTGAGATGTAGGGGGATTGCAACTGGGCATTTCGGTAATTTTACCGATTCTGTAAATATACCGGTCGGTAAATTTACCGACCGGTATTTTTACAGAATCGGTAAAATTGAGATGTAGGTGGGACTCTTCTGGGTCCCACAAGCCCTACAAAATCGGTATTTTACCATCAAATTCAATTTGATGGTAAAATACCGATTCAGGTGTGCATGCACATGTGTACACTGTGCCATATGACAGGCAGACCTGCCCTTAGGGCAGGTATGCCTGCCACATGGCTCCCGAACCTTTTTTGGGGGTGCTAGAGGGTGTCAAAGTGCCACCCCCTGCACCCTTGTCAAAATCGGTATTTACCGATTCGGTAAATACCGACCGGTAATGCCCATTCATTCCTATGGGCTTCAGAGCCCACAGGAATGAATGGAGCATTACCGGTCAGTATTTACCGAATCGGTAAATACAGATATGTACCGATTCGGTAAATGGAACATCTGGATGTTCCTACATACCCCCCCTTCTTATTTACCGATTGTTAATTACCGAATCGGTAAAATTCGGTAATTAAGAATCAGTAAATAAGTTCTACCTACATCTGGCCCCTAGTTCTTAGGCTCTAGAGCAGCTCTGCTGACCTGGTTCTCTGGCTCTACAACCGCTCGGCTGACCTGGTTCTCTGGCTCTAAAGCAGCTCTACTGACCTGGTTCTCTGGCTTTAGAGCAGTTTTGCTAACCTGGTCCCTTGGCTCTAAAGCAGCTCTGCTGACCTGGTTCTCTCCCTCTAAGGCAGCTCTGCTGACCTGGTTCTCTCACTCTAAAGCAGCTCTACTGGCCTGGTTTCTCCGACTCTAGAGCAGCTCTGCTGACCTGGTTCTCTGGCTCTAGAGCAGCTCTTCTGCCCTGGTCCACGGGCTCTAGAGCAGCTCTACTGACCTGGTTCTCTGGCTCTAAAGCAGCTCTGCTGACTTGGTTCTATAGCTCTAAAGCAGCTCTGCTGACCTGGTTTCTCTGGCTCTAAAGCAGCTCTGCTGACCTGGTTCTCTCCCTCTAAAGACTCTGCTGATCTGGTTCTCTCCCTCTAAAGAGCTCTGCTGACCTGGTTCTCTTGCTCTAAATCAGTTCTGCTGACCTGGGGCCAGATGTAGGTAGGCATTTACCGGTCGGTAACGGCCCGACCGGTAAATGGAAATTGAGATGTAGGGGGCAGTTTTTACAGAATCGGTAAATTTACCGATCGGTAAATTTACCGATTCTGTAAAATACCGAATCGGTATTTTTACCGATTCGGTAGATTTGAGATGTAGGTGGGACTCTTCTGAGTCCCACAAGCCTGACAAAATCGGTATTTTACCATCAAATCCAAGTTGATGGTAAAATACCGATTCTGGTGTGCATGCACATGTGTGCATGCACACCTGTGCCATATGACAGCGGCAGGTATGCCTGCCACATGGCACCCAAACCTGTTTTAGGGGTGCTAGAGGGTGTCAAAGTGACACCCCCTGCACCCTTGCTGAACTCAGTATTTACCGAATCTGTAAATACCGATTCGGTAATTCACATTGATTCCTAGGGGCTTCAATGCCCATAGGAAGCAATGGGCATTACTGATTCGGTATTTACAGAATCGGTAAATACCGAATCTTAACGATTCGGTATTTACCGATTCTAAAATACCTACATCTCCCCTCCTCTTTTTTACCACTTCTTAAATACCGATTCGGTATGAATCGGTATTTAAGAAGTGGTAAAAAAGTTTTACCTACATCTGGCCCCTGGTTCTCTCCCTCTAAAGCAGCTCTGCTGACCTGGTTCACTCCCTCTAAAGCAGCTCTGCTATCCTGGTTTCTCTGGCTCTACAGCAGCTCTGCTGACCTGATTCTCGGCCTCTAGAGCTGCTCTGCTGACCTTGGTCTCTGGTTCTTGAGCAGCTCTGCTGACCTGGTTCTTAGGCTCTGGAGCAGCTCTGCTGACCTGCTTCTCTGGCTCTAAAGCAGCTCTGCTGACCTGGTTTCTCTGGCTTTACAGCAGCTCTGCTGACCTGGGTCTCTGGCTCTACAACGGCTCTGCTGACCTGGTCCTCTGGCTCTAAAGCAGCTCTGTCTACTCCTACAATAATCCTGACAGCAGCATGTCCTTATCTAATGACTCTGCTGAAACATAAGTGCTTATAAACGTATCCTGCCATCAACAACTAGCACTCTAGGAACCCAGTCACTGTCTATGTACTTGCAGAATGAATCAGGCATTGAGACAAGCAGTGGTAAAGTCAAATTTGCACAGTATATGTGGTCCCTTAACCCCTTGCATACTACTGAGTCAGTCCTGCAAAAGTCCAGGTAATAGTCATGCTTGTCTGGAATCACACTGTGAGTCTGTGTCCACTCCTACAATCATCCTGACAGAAGTATGTCCTTTTCTAATCCCTCTAATGAACCATAAGTGCTTATAAACTTATCCTGCTTTCAATTACTAGCACTCTAGGAACTCAGTCACTGTCTATGCACTTGCAGAATGACTCAGGCATTGAGACAATACCTAAGCACTTATAAATTATCTGAGCACTCTGTTTGCAGCACTGTTGTCATTCTACTTACTAATGATGTTCTTATAGAATGACCTAGGCACCAACACAAGTACACGTACAATATTCTGTGCACAATCCCTACAAACCTCTAAGCAGATGCATACTACTGGTACACAGTGGTACAAAAGGGGGTGGTGATGGACGGAGCATCTGAACCAATCAAACACTCACACCCAGTCAACAGATCTGGGTTTAATCGGTCACCGTTCTTTAGCCCACTCTGCCACCCGAGTTCAGACATGGCCATATCCAAATCAGTCTGACCCTGTGCCTCATGGGAACAGTCCAGCCCGAACTGCCAAGCCATGCCTTCCCTGGACCGGAAACAATCTACAGAGGACCGGTTTCTGGCATTTCATCCTTCTTCAGCCCGGCTTGCTTGAATCCAGTGGCAAAGTGAGCAAGGGACTCACGTCTGAGCAAACCCTGCCAACTTATGGCGAACAAAGAAAAACCAAAGGAAATGATGGAGGAGCGTTGACAATACAAGCACTCACCCACAGTCAACTGATCTGGGTATAATCCATCACCGTTCTTTAGCCCACTCTGCCACCCCAGTTTAGACATGGCCATATGCAAATCAGTCTGACCCTCTGCCTCATGGGAACAGTCCAGCCCGAACTGCCAAGCCATGCCTTCCCTGGACCGGAAACAAGCTACCGAGGACCGATTTCTGGCATTTCAGCCTTCTTCAGCCCGGCTTGCTTGAATCCAGTGGCAAAGTGAGCAAGGGACTCACGTCTGAGCATACCCTGTCAACTTATGGCGAACAAAGAAAAACCAAAGGAAATGATGGAGGAGCATTGACAATACAAGCACTCACCCCCAGTCAACTGATCTGGGTTTAATCCATCACCGTTCTTTAGCCCACTCTGCCACCCCAGTTTAGACATGGCCATATGCAAATCAGTCTGACCCTCTGCCTCATGGGAACAGTCCAGCCCGAACTGCCAAGACATGCCTTCCCTGGACCGGAAACAAGCTACCGAGGACCGATTTCTGGCATTTCAGCCTTCTTCAGCCCGGCTTGCTTGAATCCAGTGGCAAAGTGAGCAAGGGACTCACGTCTGAGCATACCCTGCCAACTTATGGCGAACAAAGAAAAATCAAAGGAAATGATGGAGGAGCGTTGACAATACAAGCACTCTCCCCCAGTCAGCTGATCTGGGTTTAATCCATCACCGTTCTTTAGCCCACTCTGCCACCCCAGTTTAGACATGGCCATATGCAAATCAGTCTGACCCTGTGCCTCATGGGAACAGTCCAGCCCAAACTGCCAAGCCATGCCTTCCCTGGACCGAAAACAAGCTACCGAGGACCGGTTTCTGGCATTTCAGTCTTCTTCAGCCTGGCATCCTTGAATCCAGTGGCAAAGTGAGCAAGGGACTCACGTCTGAGCATACCCTGCCAACTATTGGCGAACAAAGAAAAACCAAAGGAAATGATGGAGGAGCGTTGACAATACAAGCACTCACCCCCAGTCAACTGATCTGGGTTTAATCCATCACCGTTCTTTAGTCCACTCTGCCATCCCAGTTTAGACATGGCCATATGCAAATCAGTCTGACCCTGTGCCTCATGGGAACAGTCCAGCCTGAACTGCCAAGCCATGCCTTCCCTGGACCGGAAACAAGCTACCGAAGACTGGTTTCTGGCCTTTCAGCCTTCTTCAGCCCGGCTTGCTTGAATCCAGTGGCAAAGTGAGCAAGGGACTCACGTCTGAGCATACCCTGTCAACTTATGGCGAACAAAGAAAAACCAAATCAAATGATGGAGGAGCGTTGACAATACAAGCACTCACCCCCAGTCAACTGATCTGGGTTTAATCCATCACCGTTCTTTAGCCCATTCTGCCACCCAGTTTAGACATGGCCATATGCAAATCAGTCTGACCCTGTGCCTCATGGGAACAGTCCAGCCCGAACTGCCAAGCCATGCCTTCCCTCGACCGGAAACAAGCTACCGAGGACCGGTTTCTGGCATTTCAGCTTTTTTCAGCCCGGCTTGCTTGAATCCAATGGCAAAGTGAGCAAGGGACTCACGTCTGAGCATACCCTGCCAACTTATGGCGAAAAAAGAAAAACCAAAGGAAATGATGGAGGAGCGTTGACAATACAAGCACTCACCGCCAGTCAACTGATCTGGGTTTAATCCATCACCGTTCTTTAGCCCACTCTGCCACCCAGTTTAGACATGGCCATATGCAAATCAGTCTGACCCTGTGCCTCATGGGAACAGTCCAGCCCGAACTGCCAAGCCATGCCTTCCCTCAAACAGAAACAAGCTACCGAGGACTGGTTTCTGGCATTTCAGCCTTCTTCAGCCCGGCTTCCTTGAATCCAGTGGCAAAGTGAGCAAGGGACTCACGTCTGAGCATACCCTGCCAACTTATGGCGAACAAAGAAAAACCAAAGGAAATGATGGAGGAGCGTTGACAATACAAGCATTCACCTCCAGTCAACTGATCTGGGTTTAATCCATCACCGTTCTTTAGCCCACTCTGCCACCCCAGTTTAGACATGGCCATATGCAAATCAGTCTGACCCTGCGCCTCATGGGAACAGTCCAGCCCAAACTGCCAAGCCATGCCTTCCCTGGACCGGAAACAAGCTACCGAGGACCGGTTTCTGGCATTTCAGCCTTCTTCAGCCCGGCTTGCTTGAATCCAGTGGCAAAGTGAGCAAGGGACTCACGTCTGAGCATACCCTGCCAACTTATGGCGAACAAATAAAAACCAAAGGAAATGATGGAGGAGCGTTGACAATACAAGCATTCACCTCCAGTCAACTGATCTGGGTTTAATCCATCACCGTTCTTTAGCCCACTCTGCCACCCCAGTTTAGACATGGCCATATGCAAATCAGTCTGACCCTGTGCCTCATGGGAACAGACCAGCCCAAACTGCCAAGACATGCCTTCCCTGGACCGGAAACAAGCTACCGAGGACTGGTTTCTGGCATTTCAGCCGTCTTCAGCCCGGCTTGCTTGAATCCAGGGGCAAAGTGAGCAAGGGACTCACGTGTGAGCATACACTGCCAACTTATGGCGAACAAAGAAAAAACAAATTAAATGATGGAGGAGCGTTGACAATACAAGCACTCACCCCCAGTCAACTGATCTGGGTTTAATCCATCACTGTTCTTTAGCCCAGTCTGCCACCCCAGTTTAGACATGGCCATATGCAAATCAGTCTGACCCTGTGCCTCATGGGAACAGTCCAGCCTGAACTGCCAAGCCATGCCTCCCCTGGACCGGAAACAAGCTACCGAGGACCGGTTTCTGGCATTTCAGACTTCTTCAGCCCGGCTTGCTTGAATCCAGTGGCAAAGTGAGCAAGGGACTCACGTCTGAGCATACCCTGCCAACTATGGTAAACAAAGAAAAACCAAAGGAAATGATGGAGGAGCGTTGACAATACAAGCAATCAACCCCAGTCAACTGATCTGGGTTTAATCCATCACCGTTCTTTAGCCCACTCTGCCACCCCAGTTTAGACATGGCCATATGCAAATCAGTCTGACCCTCTGCCTCATGGGAACAGTCCAGCCCGAACTGCCAAGCCATGCTTTCCCTGGACCGGAAACAAGCTACCGAGGACCGATTTCTGGCATTTCAGCCTTCTTCAGCCTGGCTTGCTTGAATCCAGTGGCAAAGTGAGCAAGGGACTCACGTCTGAGCATACCCTGCCAACTTATGGCGAACAAAGAAAAATCAAAGGAAATGATGGAGGAGCGTTGACAATACAAGCACTCTCCCCCAGTCAGCTGATCTGGGTTTAATCCATCACCGTTCTTTAGCCCACTCTGCCACCCCAGTTTAGACATGGCCATATGCAAATCAGTCTGACCCTGTGCCTCATGGGAACAGTCCAGCCCAAACTGCCAAGCCATGCCTTCCCTGGACCGGAAACAAGCTACCGAGGACCGGTTTCTGGCATTTCAGTCTTCTTCAGCCTGGCATCCTTGAATCCAGTGGCAAAGTGAGCAAGGGACTCACGTCTGAGCATACCCTGCCAACTATTGGCGAACAAAGAAAAACCAAAGGAAATGATGGAGGAGCGTTGACAATACAAGCACTCACCCCCAGTCAACTGATCTGGGTTTAATCCATCACCGTTCTTTAGCCCACTCTGCCATCCCAGTTTAGACATGGCCATATGCAAATCAGTCTGACCCTGTGCCTCATGGGAACAGTCCAGCCTGAACTGCCAAGCCATGCCTTCCCTGGACCGGAAACAAGCTACCGAAGACTGGTTTCTGGCCTTTCAGCCTTCTTCAGCCCGGCTTGCTTGAATCCAGTGGCAAAGTGAGCAAGGGACTCACGTCTGAGCATACCCTGCCAACTTATGGCGAACAAAGAAAAACCAAATCAAATGATGGAGGAGCGTTGACAATACAAGCACTCACCCCCAGTCAACTGATCTGGGTTTAATCCATCACCGTTCTTTAGCCCATTCTGCCACCCAGTTTAGACATGGCCATATGCAAATCAGTCTGACCCTGTGCCTCATGGGAACAGTCCAGCCCGAACTGCCAAGCCATGCCTTCCCTCGACCGGAAACAAGCTACAGAGGACCGGTTTCTGGCATTTCAGCTTTCTTCAGCCCGGCTTGCTTGAATCCAATGGCAAAGTGAGCAAGGGACTCACGTCTGAGCATACCCTGCCAACTTATGGCGAAAAAAGAAAAACCAAAGGAAATGATGGAGGAGCGTTGACAATACAAGCACTCACCGCCAGTCAACTGATCTGGGTTTAATCCATCACCGTTCTTTAGCCCACTCTGCCACCCAGTTTAGACATGGCCATATGCAAATCAGTCTGACCCTGTGCCTCATGGGAACAGTCCAGCCCGAACTGCCAAGCCATGCCTTCCCTCAAACGGAAACAAGCTACCGAGGACTGGTTTCTGGCATTTCAGCCTTCTTCAGCCCGGCTTCCTTGAATCCAGTGGCAAAGTGAGCAAGGGACTCACGTCTGAGCATACCCTGCCAACTATGGTAAACAAAGAAAAACCAAAGGAAATGATGGAGGAGCGTTGACAATACAAGCAATCAACCCCAGTCAACTGATCTGGGTTTAATCCATCACCGTTCTTTAGCCCACTCTGCCACCCCAGTTTAGACATGGCCATATGCAAATCAGTCTGACCCTCTGCCTCATGGGAACAGTCCAGCCCGAACTGCCAAGCCATGCTTTCCCTGGACCGGAAACAAGCTACCGAGGACCGATTTCTGGCATTTCAGCCTTCTTCAGCCTGGCTTGCTTGAATCCAGTGGCAAAGTGAGCAAGGGACTCACGTCTGAGCATACCCTGCCAACTTATGGCGAACAAAGAAAAATCAAAGGAAATGATGGAGGAGCGTTGACAATACAAGCACTCTCCCCCAGTCAGCTGATCTGGGTTTAATCCATCACCGTTCTTTAGCCCACTCTGCCACCCCAGTTTAGACATGGCCATATGCAAATCAGTCTGACCCTGTGCCTCATGGGAACAGTCCAGCCCAAACTGCCAAGCCATGCCTTCCCTGGACCGGAAACAAGCTACCGAGGACCGGTTTCTGGCATTTCAGTCTTCTTCAGCCTGGCATCCTTGAATCCAGTGGCAAAGTGAGCAAGGGACTCACGTCTGAGCATACCCTGCCAACTATTGGCGAACAAAGAAAAACCAAAGGAAATGATGGAGGAGCGTTGACAATACAAGCACTCACCCCCAGTCAACTGATCTGGGTTTAATCCATCACCGTTCTTTAGCCCACTCTGCCATCCCAGTTTAGACATGGCCATATGCAAATCAGTCTGACCCTGTGCCTCATGGGAACAGTCCAGCCTGAACTGCCAAGCCATGCCTTCCCTGGACCGGAAACAAGCTACCGAAGACTGGTTTCTGGCCTTTCAGCCTTCTTCAGCCCGGCTTGCTTGAATCCAGTGGCAAAGTGAGCAAGGGACTCACGTCTGAGCATACCCTGCCAACTTATGGCGAACAAAGAAAAACCAAATCAAATGATGGAGGAGCGTTGACAATACAAGCACTCACCCCCAGTCAACTGATCTGGGTTTAATCCATCACCGTTCTTTAGCCCATTCTGCCACCCAGTTTAGACATGGCCATATGCAAATCAGTCTGACCCTGTGCCTCATGGGAACAGTCCAGCCCGAACTGCCAAGCCATGCCTTCCCTCGACCGGAAACAAGCTACAGAGGACCGGTTTCTGGCATTTCAGCTTTCTTCAGCCCGGCTTGCTTGAATCCAATGGCAAAGTGAGCAAGGGACTCACGTCTGAGCATACCCTGCCAACTTATGGCGAAAAAAGAAAAACCAAAGGAAATGATGGAGGAGCGTTGACAATACAAGCACTCACCGCCAGTCAACTGATCTGGGTTTAATCCATCACCGTTCTTTAGCCCACTCTGCCACCCAGTTTAGACATGGCCATATGCAAATCAGTCTGACCCTGTGCCTCATGGGAACAGTCCAGCCCGAACTGCCAAGCCATGCCTTCCCTCAAACGGAAACAAGCTACCGAGGACTGGTTTCTGGCATTTCAGCCTTCTTCAGCCCGGCTTCCTTGAATCCAGTGGCAAAGTGAGCAAGGGACTCACGTCTGAGCATACCCTGCCAACTTATGGCGAACAAAGAAAAACCAAAGGAAATGATGGAGGAGCGTTGACAATACAAGCATTCACCTCCAGTCAACTGATCTGTGTTTAATCCATCACCGTTCTTTAGCACACTCTGCCACCCCAGTTTAGACATGGCCATATGCAAATCAGTCTGACCCTGCGCCTCATGGGAACAGTCCAGCCCAAACTGCCAAGCCATGCCTTCCCTGGACCGGAAACAAGCTACCGAGGACCGGTTTCTGGCATTTCAGCCTTCTTCAGCCCGGCTTGCTTGAATCCAGTGGCAAAGTGAGCAAGGGACTCACGTCTGAGCATACCCTGCCAACTTATGGCGAACAAAGAAAAACCAAAGGAAATGATGGAGGAGCGTTGACAATACAAGCATTCACCTCCAGTCAACTGATCTGGGTTTAATCCATCACCGTTCTTTAGCCCACTCTGCCACCCCAGTTTAGACATGGCCATATGCAAATCAGTTTGACCCTGTGCCTCATGGGAACAGACCAGCCCAAACTGCCAAGACATGCCTTCCCTGGACCGGAAACAAGCTACCGAGGACTGGTTTCTGGCATTTCAGCCGTCTTCAGCCCGGCTTGCTTGAATCCAGGGGCAAAGTGAGCAAGGGACTCACGTGTGAGCATACACTGCCAACTTATGGCGAACAAAGAAAAAACAAATTAAATGATGGAGGAGCGTTGACAATACAAGCACTCACCCCCAGTCAACTGATCTGGGTTTAATCCATCACTGTTCTTTAGCCCAGTCTGCCACCCCAGTTTAGACATGGCCATATGCAAATCAGTCTGACCCTGTGCCTCATGGGAACAGTCCAGCCCGAAATGCCAAGCCATGCCTCCCCTGGACCGGAAACAAGCTACCGAGGACCGGTTTCTGGCATTTCAGACTTCTTCAGCCCGGCTTGCTTGAATCCAGTGGCAAAGTGAGCAAGGGACTCACGTCTGAGCATACCCTGCCAACTATGGTGAACAAAGAAAAACCAAAGGAAATGATGGAGGAGCGTTGACAATACAAGCAATCAACCCCAGTCAACTGATCTGGGTTTAATCCATCACCGTTCTTTAGCCCACTCTGCCATCCCAGTTTAGACATGGCCATATGCAAATCAGTCTGACCCTGTGCCTCTTGGGAACAGTCCAGCCTGAACTGCCAAGCCATGCCTTCCCTGGACCGGAAACAAGCTACCGAAGACTGGTTTCTGGCCTTTCAGCCTTCTTCAGCCCGGCTTGCGTGAATCCAGTGGCAAAGTGAGCAAGGGACTCACGTCTGAGCATACCCTGCCAACTTATGGCGAACAAAGAAAAACCAAATGAAATGATGGAGGAGCGTTGACAATACAAGCACTCACCCCCAGTCAACTGATCTGGGTTTAATCCATCACCGTTCTTTAGCCCATTCTGCCACCCAGTTTAGACATGGCCATATGCAAATCAGTCTGACCCTGTGCCTCATGGGAACAGTCCAGCCCGAACTGCCAAGCCATGCCTTCCCTCGACCGGAAACAAGCTACCGAGGACCGGTTTCTGGCATTTCAGCTTTCTTCAGCCCGGCTTGCTTGAATCCAATGGCAAAGTGAGCAAGGGACTCACGTCTGAGCATACCCTGCCAACTTATGGCGAAAAAAGAAAAACCAAAGGAAATGATGGAGGAGCGTTGACAATACAAGCACTCACCGCCAGTCAACTGATCTGGGTTTAATCCATCACCGTTCTTTAGCCCACTCTGCCACCCAGTTTAGACATGGCCATATGCAAATCAGTCTGACCCTGTGCCTCATGGGAACAGTCCAGCCCGAACTGCCAAGCCATGCCTTCCCTCAACCGGAAACAAGCTACCGAGGACTGGTTTCTGGCATTTCAGCCTTCTTCAGCCCGGCTTCCTTGAATCCAGTGGCAAAGTGAGCAAGGGACTCACGTCTGAGCATACCCTGCCAACTTATGGCGAACAAAGAAAAACCAAAGGAAATGATGGAGGAGCGTTGACAATACAAGCATTCACCTCCAGTCAACTGATCTGGGTTTAATCCATCACCGTTCTTTAGCCCACTCTGCCACCCCAGTTTAGACATGGCCATATGCAAATCAGTCTGACCCTGCGCCTCATGGGAACAGTCCAGCCCAAACTGCCAAGCCATGCCTTCCCTGGACCGGAAACAAGCTACCGAGGACCGGTTTCTGGCATTTCAGCCTTCTTCATCCCGGCTTGCTTGAATCCAGTGGCAAAGTGAGCAAGGGACTCACGTCTGAGCATACCCTGCCAACTTATGGCGAACAAAGAAAAACCAAAGGAAATGATGGAGGAGCGTTGACAATACAAGCACTCACCCCCAGTCAACTGATCTGGGTTTAATCCATCACCGTTCTTTAGCCCACTCTGCCACCCCAGTTTAGACATGGCCATATGCAAATCAGTCTGACCCTGTGCCTCATGGGAACAGACCAGCCCAAACTGCCAAGACATGCCTTCCCTGGACCGGAAACAAGCTACCGAGGACCGGTTTCTGGCATTTCAGACTTCTTCAGCCCAGCTTGCTTGAATCCAGTGGCAAAGTGAGCAAGGGACTCATGTCTGAGCATACCCTGCCAACTATGGTGAACAAAGAAAAACCAAAGGAAATGATGGAGGAGCGTTGACAATACAAGCAATCAACCCCAGTCAACTGATCTGGGTTTAAACTATCACCGTTCTTTAGCCCACTCTGCCACCCCAGTTTAGACATGGCCATATGCAAATCAGTCTGACCCTGTGCCTCATGGAAACAGTCCAGCCCGAACTGCCAAGCCATGCCTTCCCTGGACTGGAAACAAGCTACCGAGGACCTGTTTCTGGCATTACAGCCGTCTTCAGCCCGGCTTGCTTGAATCCAGTGGCAAAGTGAACTAGGGACTCACGTCTGAGCATAACCTGCCACACTTATGGCGGCCAAAAGTGGTACAAAAGGGGGTGGTGATGGACGGAGCATCCAAACCAATCAAACAAAGCAAGTAGTTTCTTCCTGTCACTCTCATGCAGTTCGTCAATCAGCCATCCAGCACTATGTTCTTATTGTATCACTCTACCAATACCTCAGCACTTATGGGGCAGATTTACAAGCCCCCTGCGCCACCAGTATGTCACTTTTTTTAACGTAGTGATGGCGCTGGGGACTCTTCCATATTTACAAGCAGAGGAAAAGTCACCCTGCGTGGCTTTTCCTCTCCTTGAAAATACGACCCATTTAAACGCAGCACTTTGCGTTGAAGGGGAGATCCATGGGTGTTGCTGTGTCTGTTCCCACACAACACCCATGGAATAACACATCTCAAGACTCACAAGAAAGTGTAAATCTGTAGATACGTGTGAATGGTGAGCCACCCTAGAGGTGGGATAGCCAGGCACAACAAGGAGAAACGTTTTCATTTCTCCTCGTTTTTTTCCGATTTCAATGCATGCTGCATTCCACAGCACACATTAAAGGAGGAAAATGCCTTTAGTGATTGTTTTTGGGCATAAGTAGTCCCTTCCTGCACAAAAACAATCTCCCCACAAAACAGATATCCTTGCACCATGGTGCAAGGGTGCGGGCGTCACTGCATGGCTGCAGTTTGTGTGTTAGTGCAGAGGGCGCACAGAATTGTGACATATTCATGTAAATATGTCACATCCCTGTGCTTCAGAAGTGCCGCAGCTCGGTGCAGCTAAAGGGCTTTCAGTGCCACGCTGCAGCACTTCCTCATAGATCTGCCCCTATAAATTCACCATACAGTACTAATGCATTCTTTCAGTCAATCATGCTCTACACATACATTCAACCAAACTTTCAGACATTACCATGCAATTATAGTTTTTTTTTTTAAACCAGATAAGGTAGTTCTGAATTTTTTTTTCTTCAGTTTTTTGTTTCCTATTTTTTTGTCACTTTTTTATCATTCTTGTAGTTTTTTGGGTGTTTTTAAAAAGTTGAACGAAAAAGGAACAAAGAAAACAGTTAGCTTTTGGAATTCAACATCATTCCAAAAGGGGGGCGTGGCCAAGCAGCATGGCCGACAGGACGTGAGCTCCGCCTGCTCCCGTCCGAGGACCCAGTTATCCTTAAAATAGATCCTGCCTGGGCTGTTTTTCCCCCGATTTCTGAACCCGAATCTTCCCTTGTCCTAGAGGGACACTTGCGCTGGAGAGGCAGCTGGAGGAAACCTCGTAAACTCTAGCAGTGATGCTGCGGGCACTCTGAGGGCTCCGGCGTGCACTACGCGAGGCCAAGGTCTGGGCATGTGCCGTGGCGCCATCGCGGTGGAGTCCCGTCCCTTCGCAGCTCCTGACTAACCAAGAGTCGGACCCAACCTTGGCGGAGCCTGTTCTCATCTGGGGCTGCATCTTGAAGGTGTTGGTGTGTGGCCCACGTATCACCCGGCGGCCTCGGTTGCCTGGTAGACCCTGATCCTCGGAGGGAGAACCGGGGCGTCCACCCCTCCCCCTGACGCTGCATCGGAGCGGAGCCTCCCGCCGGGTGAGCGCCCCTACAGAGGGCTTATATTTAATTTCTGGGGCCCCGTGGGGCTGCCGTACGGCCTGAGACACCTCGGAGGTGTTGGACATTGGGGGATACACACAAGTGGATCGGCGCCCTTCCCCCGCTGAGCTGCCATGTTGCCTTTGCACTGAGGCGCTTCTTCGCCGGCGCCGCAGGGTCGTACCACCTGGAGGCCCGCTGACCCGTGCTGGACTGCCATCGGGCACTCCTCATGCGTGAGCGCCCCTGGGGCCTGAGAGGTCCTGCCACTGGTTATGGGGGTGAGTGACGGAGATCCGAGCACCCCAATCGTCGCGAGAGCCCTGCCACCTACATCGGTCTAATTACCTGAGCTCCCGCCGCCTGTTCCGGTGGGTGGTCTGTACACCACTGAACGCTCCTCCATTTGGCGCTATCTGGGGAGACGGACTCCTGCATCTGCGGTCGAGGCTGTACTGGGAGGAGTAAACGGCCTCCGCCCTTGTTTGATCCAACTGAGCCTCTGGTTTGTCTGGGCGCCTCCCGAGTTGCCGCTGCCTAGAGCTACCTGGAGGAGAGCCATAGCATCTGACGTTCCCATCTCCAGGGCGTCTTAGCACTGAGTACCTGACCGGTGGCGGCTGGGGGGAACCCTTTGCGGCCCATTGAAAGGGGTGCATAACTTTCTCTTCCTGATGGCGACCCACAAGGATAGGACCTCGAAGTCTTCCCAGCCCAACACTATTGTGCAGTATACCACCCCGCGCCTGCCGTCGCAGAGGATTACGCGGCAGACGGGTCCAGAAGACGGTGGGGATGGACCAGCAGAGCCTTCATGAGCGGAGATATTGAAGGCTATACAGGGATCCCATTCTGCCTTGGAGAGCCAGATAGAGACTGTATCAATAGATGTCAATCTGCTGCGAACAGATCTCCCAAAAAGTGGCGGACAAGGTCTCGGACGCTGAGGGTATTATCACCCAACTGCAGGGGGAGGTGGCCTCCTTGCAGAAGACGGTCACACACCTTACGGCCACTACACGAGCATTGGCGAGAAGA
The DNA here is from genome assembly GCF_964261635.1 of Lissotriton helveticus. Classification (NCBI taxonomy): domain Eukaryota; kingdom Metazoa; phylum Chordata; class Amphibia; order Caudata; family Salamandridae; genus Lissotriton; species Lissotriton helveticus. The sequence goes on along the minus strand of NW_027611659.1, from coordinate 1,356,610 downwards.
GCTGAGGACGGGGAAGGTAGGGCCCGTCGTAGCAACATCAGGGTTCTGGGAGTGCCGGAACGACTGGAGGCGGGAAATGCTGAGCGCTTCCTAGAGACCTGGATCCGCACCCAGCTGTGCCCACACGGCCTGTCCAGTGTTTTCGTCATCTAGCGGGCGCATAGGGCCCTGGTCCCCCCTCCGCGCCCAGGAAAACCCCCTAGGGCTCTAATCGCAAAGATCCTGAACTATAAAGATCGTGATTGTATCTTGAAGGCTGCAAGGGAAGCAGAGTCTCTCACGATAGAGAACAGTTGAGTGTCTATTTATCTTGATTATACCCAACAAGTACAGGAGCAGCGGAAGTCCTACCTGGGAGTTAAGCAAAAACTCCGGGAGATGAAGCTCCAATACATGCTCTTATACCCGGCCAAGCTCAAGGTGCTCTCACAAGGCCGGGCGCAATTCTTTGAATCCCCGGCTGAGGTGTGGGAGTGGCTGGAGCTAAGGGGGGATGACCTACCCCCCGGTAAACGCGGTGGTCCCCGTGAGTCGTGGGGGACCCGTCCTCAGCGACAGCGTCGAGGTAGAGGGAGACGGCGATCTAGATCACCGGGTTCCGAGGAACCTTGAGTTACAGTGGGAGCTGACGGTGCTCTCCGTATGAGATCGTCATCGACAGAGGTCACTCCGGAGTCCCCCGGAGCATCCACCCCTGGGGACGTTTTGGTCCCGGATACCCTGCAAGATACTGTACCAGATACAGACTCTACGGCTCCGGTGATCCCAGAAACTGGCCTTTCCGAGCCGCAGCTGGAGAAGGCTCCAGCATGAGGTACTGTTTTGTTCCTGGTTTAATGTCCTCGGTTTTGAAGGGCCCTTAGTTAGACAATCGATGGCTCACTGATGCTCCTAACTTGTACTGGGAGTCCTTGGATGGCTAGGTGGAACGAAGGACTTGCATCCTATTAGACAGAGGTATGCAGGATGGGGTCCACATATCCTGGACAGATGACCGGCCTGACCTGGGGCTGATACCAGCAGACATGCCTAGGGATTGTCCTGGAAAGCTGGGTCCCATGGGGAGCTGGGAGGGGGGGTGGGTGGTATTGGTTTGGTTGTGTGTGGGTGTGTGTTGTGTGGGTTGAATGGGGTGGCTGTGTACGTCCTGGCACTGGCAGGGGAAGGGCGGGGTAGCATTTTTGGTTGTTGCTGTCATCTTGCTCGGGCTGTGCTGTCGACCCGGGCGTAGATCCCTCGTGTCTAGGATTGAGGTGGGAGCTAGAGGCATTCCGCTATCTGGGCATTCAGGTGGCCTCGACCGATGAACACCTGCTGGCCCGCAACGCCGATCGAGTGCTCCGGACTCTACACCAGTCTGTGTCATTCTGGAACACGCTTCCCCTCTCCCTTATGGGGCGACTGGCTGTTGCCAAGATGGTGATGCTCCCTAGAATGTTATATATCCTGCAAAATACCCTGTGCCCACTTCCCTCTCGAATATTTTGCACGCTCGATTCGCTGCTCACGTCTCTGCTCTGGGCGGGCGTGCGAAGCAGAGTGGCACTGCACACGGTGGTCCGGAGTTGGGAGGAGGGAGGCCTGGAGGCCCCGAGGTTTGACCTCTATTACTATGCGGCACAGCTCCTGCCAGCTGCACGGTGGTTCGCTGATGAGGATAACTGGGAGCTGCAACTGCTGACGGGCAGAGCAAACGAGAAGGCTCTGAGAGAGGCTTTGATGCAGGGAAGGGGAGGAGACGAGGCTTTGCCTTATGTGGTACTGTGGTAAATAAATAAATAATACCCTATTTTTGACTAGACTTATAGCATAACAGATAGCTCAATAAAATAAGAGTCAAGATTCGAGGTAGTAGGAGTTTCTGCAGGTTTATTATAGCATAAGGACAGGATCAGGACAACCTGCATAGGAACAGAATGACAGGGCCCAGCAGGACAACTGGGGCCCAGCAGGGGAAAAGAGGCCCAGCAGCTGCTGGGGCTAGGTCTGGGATGAGCGCGCTAACATTCAATAACAAAACACAGGCATATATACATAGCGCGAACACATAGCATTACATTGCAGTAGGCGTAGCAGTGGGTGGAGCAGAAGGCGTGACGCGTAGCAGTCGCGAAAGATAACAGTAAAAAGAGGTGTAACTGGGAGTATACATAGACATGTGACGCAAACGTAACAGAATATGTCATGAATGGGCGGAAACATAGGAGGGGGCTACCTAAGGAGCCGGGACCTCTAACCTAATGGTGCGCGAAAACTAGCAATGACGTGTTACTAGGAGAAGCTGGGGGCTATGAACTCTGTGTTAGGAGCAGAGACTAAAGTCTGGAGGGTCGGAGCGACATGTACCTAAACCCTATCTGGTATCTGATGTTTAGGGAACATGTTGATATAAACTAGAAGTCATGAGGGGAAAAGCTAACTTGATTCTAAGACTGGACCATGCATTATTCTACATGTAGTGCGTGATGAAGAATACTAAATGACCATTAAATACAGTATTTCTCTAACGTGGAGCCGAGAAGGCTAGACAATGACGGAAACTATTGATGCAGTTCAGTAGCTTAGGAATGCAGAAGGAGGACTGAACTGATAACTGGAACTATAACATACTTTTGGCAGACTCAGAGGCAGAGCCAAGCTACACCGGGCACTGCGAGGCAGGAAGTAAGTGAAGGGTCGAGGATACAGGTGGGGGCTGTATCGCTCCTCAGCGAGGCTTTCAGGAGACAGGAGCTGAATCTGTGGTCCGGGCCCTTTTGAGGCCTGGAAACGGGGACTTTATAATGGAATAACGTGCACACTGAGAAACGTGGCAACATTACTTTACATAGGCCTGATATTCGTAGTATTCACGAGGACTGGAAAATGACATACCAGAGGTGGACACAACTGGAATTGCGCCTTTAATCGGACATGGGGAATAACATATGCATATTGGTCATGCACACATAACATATGATGGATGAGGCGTAGGGACACAGAACATGGCAAAATTTACTTTTCCACATTCCCTCCTTGTCACTACGTTTCCATCAGGAAACATCAATTTTCATGATACCATCTATCATTTCATACAGTACCATTTGCTCATCTCGAATTGTCTTGGAACGGGATTTAGAACGGGGCTTGGGACTAGGAATACAAGAGGTAGCACACATGCCGCAAATCGCAGGGCCACATTGTATACAGAGGCAGCAGCTTAATATGATCGCTACTGCGATACCTAGAAGGGACAGTATTTTCCATCCCCATGCAGAAATTATATTCCAGAACCAACCGGACCATGTCCAGGTGCCTGGATCTTGGTGTAACAGATGGGCAATTTTATGGAGTCTGGTTATAGCTGAATAAACAGACGGCGCGTTATTTGGAATAAAAATGCAACAACTGGATCCGAGGACTCTACAGGCCCCGCCCCTATCGGCCAGTATGACGTCAAGGACGAGACGATTCTGGAGCACAACAATTCTCATAAAGGATTGCTCTTCGGTTAAGTTACCTAGAGCGGAGGCAGTCTCATCTACTACTGCTTCAAGGGTTCTTGTTAACCTACGGATTAGCTTACTGTTTACAACTGTGCCTAAATAAGGGAACACACCTTTATCAATATCAATGAATTGCTCTGCAGCAGTTTCAGTATAATCGACAATCGGGAGATTCCTCTTGTGTCTGGTATGTACTAGGAAGGAATTCCTATGATAGTCAGGTGGGGCTAGGAAAACAGGTGGCAGTAGGAAGGCAATGTAACAGGTTCCCTCCCAATCGAGGGGCAGACGGACATATGCAGTTTGACCACAAATAAAATAAGAATGACGTGAAGCTTTGAAAATAGATTTCCCACTGTCACTATACTTGATAACAGTAGTACATTCACTATGACCTATGTGTACAGAACCATAACTACGGACACATAATTCGCCTTTGACTGGTAGTACTGAAATAGCAGGTAAGTCTGGAGTAGTATCAGACTGAACATTCAGGACCATGAAATTCGACGAATAATTACCTAAATTATAAACTTCATTTTCTAGATCTAAACCTGTTCTGTGGGGGAGACCTTGCTTGTCTGGAAAACATGTACTGTTAAGAAAAGACATATCTGTTGAGGATGACGTTAACGTGGACCATGCTCCACACGAACCATTGTGTGAGAATGGATAAGGAAAGAGTGGCAGAACTCCCTTTGGTGTCTGGAAAGGGGGGAGTCGACCACACACCCAACAATTAGTGGCATTGCTGGTCTGGTGTGAATAATGTAACATACGGATAAATGTGTTGTTGCGCATAGCGAGGCGGTAAGAATATTCGTGAGGAGGCAGATCACTAAACGTGTGCTCTACTGTAGCATTAGTAGACATATTTACATGAGGAACTGGAAAACACAGGAAAAGTGCGTAACTAGTGCAGGAAATCATTATGCTGAGAAATAATAGGAAACTCAGAAAAACGATACATTGAAGTGAACTTCGACTGACTCTCTCACTATGGGGGTCTATTTTATACATGTCAGAAACAATCTAACCGTTTCACCTAGGGGAGGACTTATACAATCAAACTGACTGACTTATTTTACTAGACCTGAGCTTCAACTTATACTCCTGTTGCAGGGTTTTCTCTAACAAGGGAGGGGTTGTAATAATGTCTTGTGCGGGACAGTCTTTCTTTAGTCTTACCAGTAGCTATGTTGTGTTTCAGAACTGCACACTCGTTTATAAAATGACCTGGCTGTTTACAATAATTGCAGTTCCCTTTAACGGGAGCTGCAGGATGACTGACTTGATTCGGACCCCTCTTCTGACTGTCTTGAGGAACAGATTGTGCAACTAGCACTTTCATTTTTGTGTCTTTCATACGTTTTCTTTCGTGTTCTTGCTCTTCTCTAATTCTATTCTGGTGGTACTGGAGCATCTGGAGCATCTGGGACGGAGTATTAGCTTGCCAGGTGCTTTCGACTTTCAAAACTCGATTTTTAATTTGTGGACTTGAATTCTCGACTAATTTAGTAACGAAAAGATGAGGGTATGACTCACTACTTGTCTTGAGACCACTGTTGATACTGAAACATTTTTCAAATCTAGAATAAAAATCACTAATATCTTCATCTTGTTTCTGTTTACAGGCTGAGATTGCATCCCAGTCTTCTTTCCTAGTTGTCAATAATCTGGGTAAAACTTGAATCAATAATTCTGGTAATTCTTTACATTTATCTCCAAGACCGGTACCTGGTACTCGTGCCTTGTCTTCAGCTTCTAGAGCTGCCCAATCGATCTTTTTCTCTCCCACCTCCCATTCTTTTTCCTTTAACTTTTCATACACCCCTGCGGGTAACAGGACCTTTAACATTTTAATGATATCTGGGTAAGTGTATTCTCCCATACGGAGCATGTCTTTTAATTCTCTATGGAACCCTGCTGGATCTTTGTCATGACAGGGAATTAATTTCTTCATTTCAAGAAGTTCCATCTTTGAAATCGGAGTGTATACAAACACTCGTTGCATTACGCCACCCGCCCCTTGGACTGGGTGGACTTCTCGTAACGGATTCTGTCTGTCTATGTAAAACGATTTACTTTCTGGAGGTGAGACATGAACAAAATGCGGGTTCAGAAACGTTCTATATTTGTGGCGCTGTTCTAGAATGACACTAATTAAATCAGTACCTAGACCTCTCCATCTATACTGGAGTAACTCGTTCAAAATATCATGCAACGGACCTGGATCAGAATGTTGACCCTCATACAAAGTAATGAGGTGCTGGATCATATACATACCCACCAGTCGTTGCTCGGCTGGGGGCAGTTTCAGAAACACTTGTGCCACTATTTCGTCTGGAAAAGTGGTAGAATCAGTAATCCATCGGACTGCTGATCGGGCTAGTTCTTGTTCATGCATAGTACTTAATTCACTGTAACCGACTCGTGATTTCAGAATATGATCGGTAGCTTGAAATACTTGTTCTAGAGAACCTTGTTCTGGTGCTGGATGATGAAAAACAGACTTGGGTTCTAGGCGTAAATGGCGATCTGGAAATCTAGATTTTCCTACATACGCTATTCTGGCGGGATTCTCGTTCTCTTCCTCTTCAGGATCAGAGATACTTTCTTTCTCACTTACTTGTGCTGCTTTACGCTGTTCGTGTAACCTTATTATTTCTTTACGAATTTTCTTGTACATATTCTCCATAGCACCGACGGTCTTGTGCTTACCCTCGGCTATATTATCACTCCACCTTGTCAGGATTCTCATTTCGGCGGAATCTTTAGACGGGTAATCTTGTTCTCTTATTAGACAATTGATCAGGAACTTTAATATCATGAGCTGAATCTCGGCTTTCCTTTGAGACATAATCTCGCCAATACTTTCTGGATCATCCCCTGTACGGATGAAACGATATATTCTGTCTAGATCTTCTTTCATATTCGGTAAGGTGACTAGATACTCGGTCACCCTCCTTACACGTAAGGAATATAAAACCATAGTATATTCGCCTGGAACTGGATCATAGACACATTCGTTAAGGGCTTGCCTGATTTCTGTAACAGACTTATTACTTTTAGGAGTACGCTGTGATGCTTGAGCATGTAATTCGAGTGCTGATAAACGCTTGTGTGGCGGCGGGGTTTGAGGAGTAGCTCCTCCTGCGGCCCCTAAACTGGAGTCGTCTACTGAGGCTCTACGTCCTGGCAGAGTGGGAAATGGAACTGTAGGCTGGACCGGGGGTACCGTAACAGGTACTCCGGTGTCTGGAGGAGCGGGAAGTGCCTGATTTACAGGGACTAGCGGAGCGCGAACAGGATTTGCATATTCTGGGACTGTGTCGTCCAGATAGGACGAAATAAAAATATCAGCTGCGGTCGGTTTGTGACGTAGCTTGGTCGGAACTAATGGTGGCGGGAAATTACTGGATGCCTCTGGGGTCGCTTTTGGCAAACCTTCGGCAAGGAGAGGATACATACCCTTAATGAGGGCATGCCTCTGTCTGTCTGACTGTTCGACTTTGACTTGTTCACCTATCTCGATTAATTCTCTTTCTTGGGCTCGTTCCTGGGATTCTCTACTTAACTCTGACTTTCTGACTTCCTTTTCCGTTCTTCTATGCGCCTCTTTACGCCATAACTCGATGGCATCTTTCTGTGACTGTCTGGCTTTCTTTTTCCATAATGCTTCTTCTACTCGCATGATACATTCGGCATCCCATGTACCCGATACGGGCCATCTATACTTTTCTTCTAACTGTTTGGTATACTCTACCCATAAATCTAGATACATTATGGCGCTTATGCCATGTTTCTGATACATAAAATGACCTGGACTGTCCCTAGGCGGGACAGGAACCGCTTCCTCTAATAGACCTTTTCTAGTTTTTAACTGACGTAACTTGGAAAATATAGGCATGACTGAACTGTAATCTGGACACAATACAATACACAATAAAAACACGAAATCACATCGCACTCATACCACAACAGTAAAATACATGAAGAACATTATAAATAACAGTTCGAACAGAATTCTACCTGGAATACTGAGAACAGAAATAGAACAGATTTTCTCGAGAACGGAACAGACTAGAGTTACTGGATGCACTGCTGTAACAGTACGGAACATACCGGTCCCATAAAGGGACACATCAGGACCCGTATCCACCTAGGTGAACACTTCGTTTGTGAGTCTGGGCACCACCAACCCACGGACCAGGAGTCAATTTAGATTGGTCCTGTCTAGATACTACCCCAGCAATGGTACTCACCGGGCAGCACGGAACGGAAGGCCTCGAACGGGACTGGACGACGGACGACGAACTTCGGACTTCAGTTACGGGTGGGCCTCCGGATACCTCGGACCTTGGACTCTCGGCTTGGGCTCTGGTCGGGACTCGCCGCGTTCCTCCACCGTCTCGTTCGGATGCTGGACCGCCTCCTCCGTCTCCTCCGTGGGCCTGAGGGATACTTGAGCAGAAATATCTGCCACTGCGCAGAAGAGTTCCGTCACGACTGCAGAGGGTCAGGGGGTCGGCGTGGCTTCACCGACGCGTGGGGAAAGGGCAAGTCCCTATTCGGGCGCCATTATGTGGTAAATAAATAAATAATACCCTATTTTTGACTAGACTTATAGCATAACAGATAGCTCAATAAAATAAGAGTCAAGATTCGAGGTAGTAGGAGTTTCTGCAGGTTTATTATAGCATAAGGACAGGATCAGGACAACCTGCATAGGAACAGAATGACAGGGCCCAGCAGGACAACTGGGGCCCAGCAGGGGAAAAGAGGCCCAGCAGCTGCTGGGGCTAGGTCTGGGATGAGCGCGCTAACATTCAATAACAAAACACAGGCATATATACATAGCGCGAACACATAGCATTACATTGCAGTAGGCGTAGCAGTGGGTGGAGCAGAAGGCGTGACGCGTAGCAGTCGCGAAAGATAACAGTAAAAAGAGGTGTAACTGGGAGTATACATAGACATGTGACGCAAACGTAACAGAATATGTCATGAATGGGCGGAAACATAGGAGGGGGCTACCTAAGGAGCCGGGACCTCTAACCTAATGGTGCGCGAAAACTAGCAATGACGTGTTACTAGGAGAAGCTGGGGGCTATGAACTCTGTGTTAGGAGCAGAGACTAAAGTCTGGAGGGTCGGAGCGACATGTACCTAAACCCTATCTGGTATCTGATGTTTAGGGAACATGTTGATATAAACTAGAAGTCATGAGGGGAAAAGCTAACTTGATTCTAAGACTGGACCATGCATTATTCTACATGTAGTGCGTGATGAAGAATACTAAATGACCATTAAATACAGTATTTCTCTAACGTGGAGCCGAGAAGGCTAGACAATGACGGAAACTATTGATGCAGTTCAGTAGCTTAGGAATGCAGAAGGAGGACTGAACTGATAACTGGAACTATAACATACTTTTGGCAGACTCAGAGGCAGAGCCAAGCTACACCGGGCACTGCGAGGCAGGAAGTAAGTGAAGGGTCGAGGATACAGGTGGGGGCTGTATCGCTCCTCAGCGAGGCTTTCAGGAGACAGGAGCTGAATCTGTGGTCCGGGCCCTTTTGAGGCCTGGAAACGGGGACTTTATAATGGAATAACGTGCACACTGAGAAACGTGGCAACATTACTTTACATAGGCCTGATATTCGTAGTATTCACGAGGACTGGAAAATGACATACCAGAGGTGGACACAACTGGAATTGCGCCTTTAATCGGACATGGGGAATAACATATGCATATTGGTCATGCACACATAACATATGATGGATGAGGCGTAGGGACACAGAACATGGCAAAATTTACTTTTCCACAGTACGACACACAACGGGAGTCTGGCAGCGATTTGTCGAGAAGGTACTGAGACGGGCCCCCTTCCATAGAGAGCTGCCGGTGTGGATTTTGGGCCCGGTGCTCCGGATGGAGGAGAACGTGTCCTACCGGGAATGGCGGGACGGAGGATGTGAGACTCTGGCGGACCTCTATTCGGATGACTCCTTTGTGTCTTTTGAACGTGCCACGGAGTCCTTTGAATTGAGCAGGGGGCAATACCTGCACTACAGAGGGCGCCAGGAAGTAGCTAGGACAACGTGGCCTCAGTTCCCGGAGGCGCCTCCGCTGACTCACACCCTCGACATCCTCCTATCATGTGGTAGAGGAAGGAGGCTGGTCTCCCTTTTGTACTCAGCCATGCGACCCCGCCGACCGCACCGCCCTGGGCGCCCTGGGAGACAGACTTAGAGATGGCTCTGGAACAGGGACAACGCAAGCGTATTGGGCTTCTGACCCGGAAAGTCTTGTGTAATGCACGGTTCAAACTGATCTACTTTAACTTTGTCCACCGCACCTATATGACCCCGGTCTCTCTGAATCGCATCTCTGCGGATAGGCGGCACAACTGCCCTAGGTGTGGATCGGAGAGAGCTGGATTCTTCCATCTGGCCTGGGAGTGCCCAAAGGTCGGTAACTTTTGGAGGGAGGTGGTGGACCATATTGGTCGTGCTACAAAACTCCGGATTACTATGGATCCGCTCCATTGTCTCTTGGCCCTGGTACCCAGCCCAAAAAAGAAACCTGTCCTACAAGTTTCTACAATTATTACTAGTGTTGGCAAGGCGGCGTGTGGCCATAACTTGGATGGGACAGAGAGCTCCCGAGATCTCCCTCTGGCTTAGGGATGCTAGAGAGTGGTCCCTAGCTGAGGAGACGCATATGAGGCGCACACGCAGTGATGGGAAACTTCAGGATGACCTGCTTGCCTGGAGGATGATGTGTGCAGAGGGGTTGACGGATGATGACTCGGATGCTACTAGTGCCGAATTGTTCACCCCTAGGGGGTCTGGTTCCGAGGGAGACGGGGAGGGGGACGGGTGAGAGGGCCCTGGTCCGGGGTAATGCCCTGTTAAACGCGCTCTAATGTTCCCTGTTGTATATATCTGTGATTTGCTTTGATTCCCGAATGTCTATTTCTGAATGTGATGTCTGCACCTTTTCGGGCCTCACATGGATAGCGTGACTTTTCCACATACTTTATTACTGATGCCGCCACGGGGGGTTGTTTTTTGTTCTATGTTAAAACTGTATTCCAAGTATATCTATCCAGAGGGATAGGAGTGGGAATAAATGGAGGACATAGGAGAGAGTGTATATATATATAAAAATCGGCGGATAAGACGATGTATGCATACTGTTTATATATGGCTAAGATTATTGGTGACATGCGCTGACTCTACGCCGCCCAACCTCCGGGATGTGGGCCCATATGGCTGTGTTCTACCCTGAACGTTGCATGTAGCTAATCTTTGTCCTCTGTCGGTCTGAGAGGCTATGAGGACCTGTGCCTTCTATGTTTCCGCAATAAAAATATTTTTCAAAAAAAAAAACATCATTCCAAAAAAAAAACTATTTTAAAAAAAGTTGCATTTGTGGTTCCGTTGAGCTGCACAAATAGCGTCCACTAACTGTTCACCATAACAGATGATGGTTTTGCACTTAGTGCAGTGCTGCTGCAGAAAAGCAAATGCTGGGTGAATGTCTACTGGTGGTGCTGAAGTGGACGCTCCAGAGCTGCTAGTAATGCCTGGTGATAGATTTTTTGCTGCACGCCTCATTTCTTCTCGTGCCAGATTCTTCGGGTAAATGGTCCGCAGATGTTTATACAAACTCGCTGTTCCACAGGAGTATTTCTTGTCACTGCCTCGCGACAGGACCCTGTCACACAGCAAGCATGTGACTTTTCTTGCGTTGACCTTTTTTTCTCCGGCAGGAAAGGTGAAATATGTCCATACCACTGATTCAGGCCTCTGCTTGTGTGGATCTTCCTCCAAGATATTCTCATCTGAAGAACGATGAGGAGCTTGCGAACCTGATGCCATTTCTCCAATGCAAGACTTTTAAAAACACCAAAAAAATCCCAAAACCAGCTCTGGAAGAAGAAGAGATGTCTCTCATCAACTGCTCCAAACAGAATAATTAAAATGGGTGTGGGCCTTCAATAGTTACAGTGGGAAATGTTATGAACCAATTACATTTTTTTTTGAGGTGACGAAGCGCGCACCCGACGCGACTTCGCGAAAATATATTTAAAAATAATATAAGTTTATTACAAGTAGAAATATATTATTTTTATGAATACCTTATATAATCTTTTGCCCTAATATGTACATTAAAGACACGTATATATAAATTTAGAACATTAAACATTTCACGGGAGTCGCGTACCCAGCGCGCCCCATCATGTATATGACATCACGTAGGGATCGCCACCGCGCAAGCGTAGCGTACCTTAATACGCATGTGTCGCGAATGCGCGGGAGCAGGAGTCACGGACCGGTCACATACCGGTCATGCACACCCGGAACATTGTACGTATATGATGTAACTGAAAATAAACAAGCACTCGTCACTGACCATACGTGGATCCATCACGACTTTTCCAAAATGGCAGCTAGAATACATGGACCCGCTGCGCTAGGTATGCTTTGGGTCCGCAACTCACCAATTTTTTTTTAAAGAAAATTATATAAATATATTAAAATACAAAAAAACTAAATAAATACAAATATTTCAGTTTTAAATGTATTTAATTATTTTTGCCATTTTCAGAAAATTATGTGTTGTTTAATAAATAAAATATTTATAAATAAACAGTTAAAAAACTAGAAATTCAGTACAAAAATAGGTATAACTACTATTGCACTTAAAAATTAGCATTTAAAAAACCTTTGAAATTCACTGAAAAAACCATAGGTTTCAGAGACGTTATAGTTAGAAATTTGCATTTAAAAAACCTTTGAAATTCACTAAAAAAACATGTTTTAGGGGTTTTAAAGTTAGCTGGAAATGTCACTCTTACAAAACCATAGAAATTCCTCTCTTATAGTTAGTTGTGCTAACTATAACTTGTGCGCCAGCAATGCACTGCTGATGATGTCACATATTACATCATTCATGACATGGTCAGTGCCATGACTGATGACATCTCAAATGACATCACTGATGAGATCACTGATGTCATCATCCAGTGAATGTGGTTTTGCTTACAATTGAAATATCTATGAAACCTATGTTTTTTTCAGTGAATATATATATATATATATATATATATATATATATATATATATATATATATATATATATATCGGTGAGGGCTGCCCACCATGGGCAGGGGCATGCACTAACCCCAATAACAAGGCATTTAGTCTTTCTGTCCCTTGGGGGGGTGGATTGGGGTGATTATCCCCAATCTGTCCCCTCCAAGGGGCAGAGAGCCCACCAGACACCAGGGACTGCGTTTATGCAATAAATTCTTTTTAGACCTGAAACCATTAGCGTGGGTCTCCCTTCTATTTTTTTCACTGTTGCCTCCTACGTTTTGTTATGTTTTCGCTGGTTATTGATGCTTTGGGCACTGTGCCACTGCTATTCAGTGCCAAAGAGCAAGTGCTCCCTATTGTAAATTGCTGTAATGGATTAGTGACTCCATGATTGGCTATTTGATTTACTTGGCAGACCCTAGTACAGTGCACCATGTGTGCCCAGGGCCTGTAAATCAAATGCTGCGGGTGGGCTTGCAGCACTGGTTGTGCCATCCACAGAAGCAGCTTTTAAGTGTGGCTCAGGCCTGCCATTGCAGAGCCGGTGTGCAGCCTGGGGCTTCCATGTCGACTTGCAAGTGCACCCACTTGCCAGTCCCTAAACCTCCCCTTTTCTACAAATTACTCACCCCTTAAGTAGGCCCAAGGGCATGGTGCATTGTATGTAAGAGGTAGAACATACCCTTATGAGTGTGGCATGTCCTAATAGTGAAATACAGCCATTTTCATTTTTCACTATTGCAAGGCTACCTGTTCCCATAGGCCAGAATGGTCAGTTTGATTATAACATCTTATAATCCTAAATGATTCAGGGAACTAGGTAGAAAGTCGAGTTTAGAATGCCTGAACTCAGAATGTTAAAATACATCTTTTAGTGAAGGTGTTTTTTACTTCTGTGTTTGAATATATCACTTTTAGAAAGTAGGTATTTTCTTGCCTAACCATCCAGCCAGGTTGTGTATTCCATGTCTGGTTGTGAGTGACAGGGGCTGGGCTGGCTCCAGGAGTCTGGGTGAGTCAGCACTAGGCTGAGTAGACCTATCAGAAGTTGGAGTGGTGGGAAGACTGGCACCTTGGCCTGAATAGGGCTGTGCCTTCCTTCCACAATGCTGGCTCCACCTCCTGTGATGCATCTGATGACCCTGCCCCACACTGACAGGAAGAAGTTGTGCACTGGCAGAGTGCATGCAGAACTGGTTTAGACTGGGTCCTAGACCCCTCACACATACAGAACAAATACATTTGGAGTATAAATATGAGAGCTGAAACCCCTGAACTTTAGATCACTTCTGGGAATCAAGACGCACCTTTGCCAAGAAGAAGAACTAATGAAGCTGAAGGAGAAGACTGCCCCTGTGCTGTTTTGTTGTTTGGGGTTGGCCTGCAGTGGTTACTTCATTGCCAAGGATAGGAGAAAAGGAACTTTGTGTGCACTTCTGCAATCTCGAAGAAGAATCTCCAAGTGCATTAAGTGTGCTTGCCTCCTGTCTGAAGTCTTAGGGATACAAAACTTCACCACCAGCTCCCCTGAATTCCTTTGCTGGGAACTCTACCTGCAGAGAGGTGCCTACTGTTGTTTGGGCACTCTGAGAAGACTGTGTGTCGCTGAGAGCTGGAAGAGCGACGCAACAAGGAGAAGCGTGTCGCCGCCGCAGTAGTTGCTGCTGCATCCCCAAAGAAGCGCACTGCCGCCGCAGCTGTTCGCCGTCGCATCACCGCTAAGCGTGTTGCATTACCGGAGAAGGGTGTCGCCGCCACAGAGGTCGCCGGCGCATCACCGGAGAAGCGCGTTGCAGGGTCGGTCGCTGCTTCAGAAGTTACTGAGTTCATCGCACAGCCGTCGGGCGTACATGCATTGCATCCAATGTCGCATCTCATCAAGATGCCATTTTCTCGTATCGCACCGGATCGTCCCGTCGTATCAAGGTGCCATCTTGTAGCATCGCCACCGGGCCGCAGTAAGAAACAACACATCAACTCCCCACTTGAAAAAGAAGCGAGCTTCAAATCCCCTGCACAGCAGTAAGGAACTGACACATCTACTCCCCTAAGTGTAAGGACCAGCACATCAACTTGCCTGCGACCCTTTTATTTGTTTGCGTGACGCATCTAAGGTACTTTGAGAGTATTTACCATCTACATTGAACTAAGCTTTTTCTACCAGTTTTAAAGTGGATTTTTTTTACAGTATTGTGTTTTTTTGTCGTTTGGTCTTGTGTTAAGTCTGGTAAAGATTACTTATTTTTCTAAACTGGTGTTGTGTCCATTTGTAGTGTTTTCACTGTATTACTGTATTCGTTCACAAATGTTTACACACTGCCTCTGAGATAAGCCTGCCTGCTTGTACCAAGCTACTAAGTGGGTGAGCAGGGGTTATTTTAGAAGTTTAGCCCCTAACCCCGATTAGAAGCAAGAGTCCCTATTTGGACAAAGGTACCTTCCTCTGCCAACTAGATACTCTGAGTTCTAACAATTCTTTTGGGGGGCATCCCCCCAGGCATGGGCTCGTGCGCTCCCCACTCCATGTCCCAAAAGGTTTTATATCACCCCCGGAGGTGGATAGTGGTATTCACCCCAATGCCCCCCTCCCAGGGAGCAGAATGGCCAACAAACACCAGGGATTCCAAAACTGAGCCAACACAGACAACAGAAGGGAGTGGCCTATCCTGACATCGAGACCAACACCCGTTCAGAAGGGGCAATAGTGTATTTCTGCTCCATAGGGGCAGATAGGAGATTTACCCCAACTGGGGCCCTTCTGAAAACTAGACACCCGTGGGAATCCAGGGTGGTGTGCTTCACATGAATCCTACCACATTTTCTTACTAACAATGCCCTACAAACCTCAAACCTTGACCCAAACCACACATTCTGGAATCTGCTGAGAGCTGCAAGGTATAGTGACAAAAAGTTACTGATGAAAATGTAGTTGCAAATGACAGTTTTTTCCTACTAATTTTCAATATTTCTTTATTTCAACCGTTAGTTACTTTGGGAAACCTTGAGGTATCTACTTGTATTGGAATCGTGTCTGCATTTCATAAATCAATAGTTTTCAAAAGTTCGGCTGTCAAATTACTCAAGGCTCCGGAAGTCACATTTATCGTAGCCTCAACAACATGAACTAGCTGTCTGATGTTTCTGCTATTGGCCATTGGGCCCCAAAAGGGAAGAAACCCTTTGATAAAGTCTCCTTCCTCTTGTCCAGCTGTGTCTCCAGAATCAATAACCCCTCTGCCATATCTTTTTCTGTGATGACCTGAAGGAGCAGTATATGTCGGGGGAAGGAGGAAAGCCACATAACATGTTCCTGAAAAATAGGTGGGAAGCCATGTATAACAGAGAAGAAATCAAGGGTGAATAGATGTATGTATGGGAACAAACATTCTTTTCCTGTTTGTTCTTATTATTTTGGCCATTTATCTGCAGACATAAATTACCTTTATGAGGTACGGTCCAAATTGGCAAAGATCTTCTTTGTTGAGCCCTATCAGTGAGGCTAGTAACATAACGAGTCACGTTCCAACCATCATTTGCTCGTTTCTCATCAACGGGAATCTTACCAATGTCGGCAATTTTAGCCAAAGTCACTATTCCCTTTATCAAAGGACTGTGAGTAAAATCTGCTCCACCATTATATGGACCATCAGGAGGGTATCGAAGTTGGTTCTGGTATGCATTAGAGAACATAGCCAAATAGGCCCAAGCGGAACCTTCATAGGAAAATGGAAGGACTAAATATGGCATCCCTTTCTCAGCATTATGGAGCATGAGTCCACAAACGCAACAGTCAGTAGTGTTGACTACCAGTTGATGCTGATGTAACAACTGGATGAATGAATTGTTGAAGTATTCCGTTCTCCTGATTTGCTCATGATCTGGGAGTGTATAGAACTTATGCGGGGAGGTAGTAGTAGGAAAAGACAAGGAAACAAAAGTTTGAGCAGGTGCTTGCTGCATAGTGTGGGCAACCCAACCCACACAAGCTAATAAAATACATAAACATACTAAAATACACAATGCTACGCCACATCGACTGAACAATAATTTTTTATACTTGTTTTTCATTTGAACCTTTCTATCATTCCCTTCCACTTTATTATCCATTCTCTAAGGCGTTGCTCACGGTAATCTTCCTGGATCACTTAGTTGTGATTATTAGCCGTCCTATGACACTGCAAGTCCTGCTGACCTAGGTCACTACTCAGGTCACAGCCTAAGACTCATACCGTGACCCTGCAACTTGATGGATAGTGAAAAGGAAATGTCTTTCAATAAGAGTAACCAAAAGAAAAAGGAAAAAACACAAAAAAAAGTTCAAATGTCTTTAGTCAACCTAGGTCTTAGGTTCTACCGTGTCTTGCCAGGTATCGTTTGGTCTCGAAACAAAGTCTCTGGGTCCATTGTATTCAATCGCTTATGTGATGGTACAGCTTCATGCAACACGTCGCCATCTTCTTTCTCAGAACTTGTCCAGTCTAGGTGTGCACTACTGAAAGGTACAAATCGGGGTACTTTCTCACTCTCACTGTCGCCTACGCCTTCTCGGACCCACTGGTCATAAGGTAAAGGCAAGGGTACCCTCTTACAGTGCACACCGTGGACCCAGTTTTTCTTCCCGACGACCTTCACTGCTGTACGCGTCACCAGAAGCACTTGTCGCGGCCGCCCCCAACGAGGTTCCAGGTTCTTTTTCCTCTGAAAGTTTTTTTAAACTCACAAAGTCGCCAGGTTGGATGGAATTACCTGGATCTGAGGAAGCTTCCGGCAAAGCGTTTTGGACCTGTTGATGAATAACACTTAATTTAGAGGTGAGGTCATGCAAGTAATCAATCAGCAATGGGTATGGAATATCAGAATACTTTTTAGGTCGAGGGACTCCCCAGACATTGGCTGGACGCCCAAAAACGATCTCATAAGGGCTAAGTCCTAAACGAGAATGTACAGTTGTTCTCGTAGAGAGAAGTGCCAAAGGTAAGGCATCGGGCCAAGCGAGGCCCGTGCTGGCCTGAATCCTTGCTAATTTGAGCTTAAGAGTGCCATTATAGCACTCTACCCAACCCGCTGATTGAGGGTGGTTTGCCGCATGGAATTTCTGCCTAATACCAAGACCCGCACACACTTTCTGCATAATTTGACCTACAAATTCACTTCCATTGTCACTCCAGACAATGCGCGGCAAACCAAACCTTGGGAAGAATTCCTTCAAGAGGACTTTGGCAGTGGACAAAGCAGTATTATCCTTTAGGGGGTAGGCCTCTATCCATCTGGAAAAGGCACACACCACCACCAGGACATACTTGAGGTTATTGGAACGTTCCATATGAATGTAATCAATTTGTAATACCTCAAAAGGGTACGCAGGGGTAGCAAAATGACCTGCTGGAGTTGGGGTTCCCTTTCTTGGATTATGCATCATACAAACAATACAATGCTTTACCACATTTTCCACACATTTAGGGATACCTTCATTCTGCCATACTGGAGCCAAAAGCTTGCATATTCCTTTTGCAATGATGTGAGCTGGACCATGTGCCATGGTAACTACAGGCAGTACATAGGCATCTGGTAACAACCAATGTTGGTGTTCTGATAACTCCGTCCAACATCCTGTCGCGTCCAACATTCCCGTACTCTCTCTCCACTTACTCAATTCCTTCTCTGTTGTTTCTTCTTGGATCATTTTCACACTTTCTACTGTGTCCTCACATATACCTACTTCTCTGACCCATCTTGCAGGACCTGCAACATACATACGACTCTTGACATCTTTCGCTGTTTCCTTCGCTACCTCGTCTGCAAAAGCATTCCCGCGACCCACATCATCAGTAATCCTTTTGTGTTCACTGCACTTCACAATCGCTATCTGAATAGGCAAGGCAAGTGATTCGAGAAGGTCAGTCACCAACTGACCATGCTGTATTTTAGTCCCATGGGAAGTAAAGAATCCTCTTTCCTTCCACAAACGACCAAAACTATGAGCCACGCCAAAGGCGTATTGGCTATCGGTGTAAATAGTCACTCTCTTTCCCTTAGCCAACACACACGCTCTCGTTAGTGCAATCAACTCTGCTGCTTGTGCTGAATTCTGTGTGATACGCGCAGTGTCTACTACTGTATACAAAGTAGTAACAGCATAAGCTGCAGTTGTTTCGCCTTTAGGAAGCTTGAAACAAGACCCATCCACCCATAGGATCCCATCCGGGTCCACGAGTGGTGTGTCTTTCAAATCTATCCTGCCTTTAGTTTCCTCCTCTGTGCGAAGAAAACAATCATGCTGTTCTTGTGTATCTTTCTCTTCTGGAATAGGTAACAATGTTGCTGGATTTAAAACATTACATCGCTTGATATGTATGTGACTAGCCAAAAGCGTCAACTCATACCCAGACAAGTGAGCACTTGTGAGATGTTGCGTTTTCGTTCTGTTCAGGAGAGTATCCACTGCATGTGGAACCAAAACAACAATAGTATGATCCAACACCAATCCAGCAGACTGACGAATGGAGATCGCTGCTGCTGCTGATGCTCTGAGACAACTAGGCAATGCCTTGGCTACTGGATCCAATGTAGCCGAAAAATAAACACATGGCCTTTGTTTGACTCCAAATTGTTGTGTCAAGACTGACAACACGCAACCTTCTCTTTCATGTACATACAGTGTGAAAGGCTTATTATAATCTGGAGTACCCAACACAGGAGCAAAACACAAAGCAGTACGTAAATCAGTAAAACTCTTCTGACATTCATCTGTCCAAGGGAGAGGTTGGGGTGTATCTTTCAGAGTAAGTGCCAACAAAGGTTTAGCCAACAAGGAAAAATTCGGAATCCACTGTCTACAATACGAGATAATGCCCAAAAAGGCACGCACCTCCCTTTGTGTGGATGGTACAGACATTCGTGCAATTGCATGAATATGTTCTGGGGTCAATCGCCTTCCCTCCTTCAACAAGAGATGACCTAAATAGGTAACCTCTTGGTGGCAATATTGTAATTTAGAAGGTGACACCTTGTGGTGCAAATCAGACAAATGTCGCAAAAGCGAAACAGTCTCATTTTTACAAAAAACGTCCTCTGAATCGGCAGCCACTAACAGATCATCCACATACTGAATAAGAGTAGCACCAGGAGGCAAAGAAAAAGCATCAAGCTGAGATTTCAAAGCCTGACTATAGATGGAGGGACTTTCACAATAGCCTTGAGGTGCACGCTTAAATCGAAAACTTCGGCCTCCAAGAGAGAAACCAAAGAGATCCCTACTCTCCTCAGCAACAGGAATGCTAAAGAAAGCATTTTTGAGATCAATAACTGAGAACCAAACAGCTGAAGCAGGGATCATTGTGAGCAAGGCAGTAATATCCGGGACAACAGTAAACTGAGGGACAACAATTTTGTGGACCTCTCGAAGATCAATCACAAAACGATATACAGGAGGCTTAGAAGGATCAGTACATTTAAGAACAGGCAAAACAGGACTATTGCAAACATTTCCTCTCGTTTCTTCAACCACACCCTTCTGAACTAAATCATGAACAAGAGCCAACAAAGCTCTTTCGCCATCATTAGAAATCTTATACTGAGGAATGTGAGGCAATTTAACATCAGGCTTCACAGTGATCACGTAAGGTGGAATTTTGAGCAAACCAACATCATTCGGACCCGTGGCCCAAAGCGTAGCAGGAAGTGAACGCAATTCAAGTGGCAGCTGATCTTTAGACAAATACATAGGAGAAACCAATTTATCACCCAAAGTGAGATGTACACCAGAGGGGGAACAATACAATGTTGCATGTAGATGTTTCAATAAATCCAAACCCAACAAATTCTCACCGCAACCAGTCGTTAAAATGAGCGGGGCTTCTAAATCATAAGGACCAATGGAAATAGGCAAAGGACAAGAAACCGGGTTGCGAACTGGGGTGCCAGAGAATCCTACAGAAACATTCATTAAGCCAGACAAAGGTGCCCCAGGGAGTTTGGAGTGAATGATAGAACTTCTCATTGCACCAGTATCCAAAAGAAATGGTTTTGAAACACCCAATGCAACAATGTTAACATAAGGCCCATTCTGATCAACTGGAACTGATACCACTCCCTTGCTTTGTCCATGGCTGTCCTAGCTAGTATGAAAATCAACATTCTCACTTTCAGTACAATAATCGTCATTGTAATATTGTGCGGACTGGGAATTCTGCTGATCAAAATAATTCATAGTATTCCTAGGGGGAAAAGAACGCTGTTCCTGAGACAACGCACCTCGCCCTGTACCCCTAGGTGCTGACTGAAAACCACCACGGCCTCGTGGCCCTGGCAGTCCACCATTACGCTGTAATAAAACCGGACAATTACTCTTAAAATGACCTTCCTCTTTACAGTAGGCACATTGATTAGGACCCACCCAAGGTCTTGGAACAAAAGGTGTAGGTTTCTGTAACAATCTTTGAAACTGTGAAGGCTGTTGCAATTGACACTGAGCAGAACGAGGGGGATAAGCTTGTTGCAAAAGAATCTTCATTTTCAATTCTTTAGTCTTTTTCTCCACTCTCTCCTTTTCTTCCTTATCCCTATTCTCGTAGTACTGAGCAGTGGCTAATATCTGGGCAGACGAAGAAACGGCCCACGCACTCTCAGAATCTTTCAATTTATGCGATAATTCTGGAAGTAAATTAAATACAAATTTATCCACAAATAATCGCTGTCCACCTTCAGTACTCATATCTTGACCACTATGGTCGATGAACGTCTCCTCGAAACGGGTAAAGAAATCGGAGACACTCTCGTCTTTCTTCTGTTTACACGCAGCTAACTTATCCCAATTAACAAGCAAGGCGGGCATCAACGTTTTAATTAAAGTGATGATCCTACCGGGCAATTCTGTAATCAAAGCATCAGTTTAGCACCACCTACTTGTGCTGCATCCGCGGCAATAATAGCAGCCCAATTACAACCTAAAGCTTGATCGTGTTCTTCCCTACGAATCTGAGCACGCGGGACATTGGCGCACTCTTTCTCAAGGTATGTTCTGGCCCTAGAATGTGGAACCTAGGATAGTTTAGCCTTATATACGTAGTATATATAATTTGAGCCTGTGATTCCCTTCACAGAGGCTGTATACATTTAAAGAAACAAGGCTGAGAGGCTGGATATAGCTTTGTAGGCTGAGGTCCATCGATACAAAAGAAAAAATGTAAGTAGAGCGGCCTCATTATTTGGACTTTATAAGCCATATAGAAGAGTGATATTGATGGGAGTCCCTCTCTATCTCTTAATCCTTATAGCTCTACGTTCGAGGAGACGTGTGTAGATACGCCTCACATGCCATCTATTATCTATGTCTACCTTACTGCGTGTACACTAATCATAAATTGAACGTTTTCTAAGTATTGAGATCCGGTCTCTTATAAATTTTGCTATGATATGTGGGGCTACTGGATAACTAAGTGGATACACGTATATATCTTGTAGGTTTGATGTCTATATAATCACGGATAACCATAGACAAGCAACACAAGATCCATTACCAAGTATCTAGACGTGACTAATAAGTGAGTATAGCGTCTTTGATCCGTATATCTAGGATCGCTAATCGAGAAATGATGTTATTTAATATCCATTTCCCTTTGTGATTATAGTCTTCTTCATAACCATCCATCTGTGGCTGAAAACATACGAAGCATAGTCTGCCTTGGATAAGAGCCTACATAAGGTAGATATATAGAAATTTGTATAGTTCCGCTTTATACGGGAGAAGTATACATATCTTATGTCCTCTCACATTATATATTACAGAAAATTCTGTGTGGCCTAAATTAGAAATCTGTTGTTTCGCTGTACAAGAACCTTTAGATGTGCTAGCTGAATTTATTGGTTTTTATTAATATTTTATTCATTGCTTCAATTGATAGATTTCTGTGTGATTTAATATCTGTTTATGTATTTGATAGAATTGTTGTCTCTGAATTAAGGTGCCCAAAGGGAATCTTCTATGACAGATATGCTTGAGGGACTACATTTCCAATCAGCAAATCAATATCTGCTAAATTCATAATGCACGCATCAACAGTCTGAGACAGCTCTTCTTTATAATACCCAGCAGGATTCTTACGAGGGTCCGGTAAAGACTGTTTAAGTGCCAAAACTTCCGATCTTTTCCAGGGTACATGTACCCATATACGCTGAAAATGTGTTGGGATAGCCTGAACAGTGCCAGCTTGTGGAACCTCATCTCTCCATATCGGAGGGACTTCTCGCATAGGATAGTGTTTTATTTTACGCCGAACCGCAGGATCAGGTTCAAGGGAAGCTTGAGAGTAAAAGGAAGACCTAAAAGTGACAAGTGTCTGGACGGCATCCTCAACGTCGGAACCCACAATAAGTCCTTTATCAAATTTAGCCTGTATGTCAAACAAACCCTGAGGAGGTAAATCCAAATCCATATCTCCCCATCCTTTAACAAGAGAATTACACATAGCATTAAAAACATATCTCTGCGTTGGCGCATTCCATTGAAGAAAAGTATCCAAGATGTCGCGCACACTATACTGTGGACCACTCATGATCTAATTGTGAGCAAGAAAATCTAACCTAACTTGCTCGTCAGAATCCGTGCACCGTGCTGTCTGAGTAAAGGCAACACCGGACACAAAATGGCGGCTAGATACGAAGCAAAGTCGAAAATCACAGAACCTCAAAGAGTGCCTATTTGGACAAAGGTACCTTCCTCTGCCAACTAGATACTCCGCGTTCTAACAATTATTTTGGGGGGCATCCCCGCAGGCATGGGCTCATGCTCTCCCCACTCCATGGCCCAATAGGTTTTATATCACCCCCAGAGGTGGATAGTAGTATTCACCCCAATGCCCCCCTCCCAGGGAGCAGAATGGCCAACAAACACCAGGGATTCCAAAACTGAGCCAACACAGACAACAGAAGGGAGTGGCCTATCCTGAGATCTAGACCAACAACCGTTCAGAAGGGGCAATAGTGTCTTTCTGCTCCATAGGGGCAGATAGGAGATTTATCCCAACTGGGGCCCTTCTGAAAACACGACACCCGTGGGAATCCAGGGTGGTGTGCTTCACATGGATCCTACCACATTTTCTTACTAACAATGCCCTGCAAACTTCAAACCTTGACTCAAACCACACATTCTGGAATCTGCTGAGAGCTGCAAGGTATAGTGACAAAAAGTTACTGATGAAAATGTAGTTGCAAATGACAGTTTTTTCCTACTAATTTTCAATATTTCTTTATTTCAACCGTTAGTTTTTTTGGGAAATCTTGAGGTATCTACTTGTATCGGAATCTTGTCTGCATTTCATAAATCAATAGTTTTCGTGGATCACTCATGGCCTCAGGGCCGACTCAATGTGTGAGGGGGGGGGCGGCGGCGAGAAAGGCACAACAACGGGAGCAGCTGCGGTCTCTGGTTCCAAAAGGAAATTAGTACACGCCTGTGCAACATCCAAGTAAAGGGGCCAGTAGCCATGGGAGGATACAAATAACAACAAGGACATCATCAGGAGAGACTAACAAGCCTCATAATAAATCATAATAAATCAGACGGCCGCATTTATAAAGGACAAACACACAAGCCAATGAAAAATAAAGCGGTACAAAAGGGGGTGGTGATGGACGGAGCATTTGAACCAATCAAACACTCACACCCAGTCAACAGATCCGGGTTTAATCCATCACCGTTCTTTAGCCCACTCTGCCACCCCAGTTCAGACATGGCCATATTCAAATCAGTCTGACCATGTGCCTTATGGGAACAGTCCAGCCCGAACTGCCAAGCCATGCCTTCCCTGGACCGGAAACAAGCTTCTGAGGACCGGTTTCTGGCATTCAAGTCGTCTTCAGCCAGTCTTGCTTGAATCCAGTGGCAAAGTGAGCAAGGGACTCAACGTCTGAGCATACCCTGCCAACTTATGGCAAACAAAGCTGTACAAAAGGGGGTGGTGATGGACTGAGCATTTGAGCCAATCAAACACTCACACCCAGCCAACAGATCTGGGTTTAATCCATCACCGTTCTTTAGCCCACTCTGCCACCCCAGTTCAGACATGGCCATATGCCGATCAGTTTGACCCTGTGCCTCATGGGAACAATCCTGTCCAAGCTGCCAAGCCATGCCTTCCCTGGACCGGAATCAACCTTCCTAGGACCGGTTTCTGGCATTCCAACCGTCTTTGGCCAGGCTTGCTTGAATCCAGTGGCAAAGTGAGCAAGGGACTCAACGTCTGAGCATACCCTGCCAACAAAGCGGTACAAAAGCGGGTGGTGATGGACGGAGCATTTGAGCCAATCAAACTCTCACACCCAGCCAACAGATCTGGGTTTAATCCATCACCGTTCTTTAGCCCACTCTGCCACCCCAGTTCAGACATGGCCATATGCAAATCAGTTTGACCCTGTGCCTCATGGGAACAGTCCAGCTGAACTGCCAAGCCATGCCTTCCCTGGACCGGAATCAACCTTCCTAGGACCGGTTTCTGGCATTCCAGCTGTCTTCGGCCAGGCTTGCTTGAATCCAGTGGCAAAGTGAACAAGGATCTTAATGTCTGAGCATACCCTGCCAACTTGTGGTCAACAAAGCGGTACAAAAGGGGGTGGTGATGGACTGAGCATTTGAACCAATCAAACACTCACACCCAGTCAACAGATCTGGGTTTAATCCATCACCGTTCTTTAGCCCACTCTGCCACCCCAGTTCAGACATGGCCATATGCATATCAGTCTGACCCTGTGTCTCATGGGAACAGTCCAGCCCGAACTGCCAAGCCATGCCCTGGACTGGAATCAAGCTTCTGACCTGTTTCTGGTATTCCAGCCATCTTCAGCTAGGCTTGCTTGAATCCAGTGGCAAAGTGAGCAACGGACTCACGTCTGAGCATACCCTGCCAACTTAGCATTCACTTAGCATTCGCTGTGCTGCAAATCACTGCTACACTGCCTACCTGGCACCTTTGATTTCCTTGTAGGCTTCGTGCAGGAGTCATTGTATGGAGGTACCAGGCTCCCTTTTACACTATCCAATAACAAGGGGAGCTTATAGGGAAAAAACGGGTATCTCAGGGAAAGCCCTCCACTCAATGTAATTCCAACACAAGAAATCCCTGTACCCAGGACCTTAGTTAGTAATCATCTAACGGGCATGAGAACTTCCTGTTCAAGAATCCTCTGTCGTCAGATTCTAGATCTACCCCCTCTATGGTTGGGTATCTATTGTCTCTAATGCCCTACTGTCCATGGCTAAACACTGTTTACAACTACTACTCGGGGGTTCCCGTGTGTATTCAACTCGACACGACCTATGATGTCAACCCTACTAGGGCAGTACATACAACCACACATAAATAATAACAACAGAAGAAAATAAAGAAAAAAGTGTGGCGGAGCGGAAGGCACCTCACGGGCGAACACCCTCGGGGAAAATTGGTTAGATGTTTACCAATACTCTGCCCCTTTCTCATCATCGGTTACCATTCCATTTCCAGTGAACAAACATTTCACAACACAAAAAGAATTTAGTGAAAGAAATTAGTGAAGGTGCAGAAAAAAGAGCTCAGAACATCGCTCCTTAGTTTAACACACAGTACAGAGTGAGAATAAAATGAGCAGTCATACCAACTGTACCACTTTATTACAAAGTAAGGTATGTATCTGTAATCATTTTTAAAGATGTCCAACGCTGGTGCAGTAACAGAGTGCTAACCCTGATGAATCTGCTATAAGATTACTGTGCAGTGAAACATGTTGGTTACAGGTAGTGGTACGCAATAATAAGCTACCAGCCTTTTTAATTCAGTTGTGCATACCTTATTTAGTAATAAAGTGGTACAGTTGGTATGACTGCTGATTTTATTCTCACTCTGTACTGTGTGTTAAACTAAGGAGCGGTGTTCTGAGCTCTTTTTTCTGCACCTTCACTAATTTCTTTCACTAAATTCTTTTGTACCTGAATGACCTACTCCATCCCTACCTTCCAACATGTCATTTTCGATCTTTGACTCAGGCAAAATTTTCAGTCCCTAGGATCAGATGGTCCCGTTTCGGATTCACTACGGAGACAGGACATCTTCCCCCGCGATTAACGCACGGGCTGTCACATCACTAAGTTTTGACTTTGATGGAAACAACGCGGCTTGATTAACACCTTGTACGCTTTCTAATGAGAGGAGCCTATGGCCCAACTTTGTGTCTAAATCAACGCCACACGTGTGGCGCTTTTGGTGTCCCCACCACACAACTTTGTCCTGATGTGAGAGACACTACATTCAAGGAACGTCTGCTCAACATTGTCACCTGGATGGAAGATAATTATTTAAAATTGAATTCCGAAAACAAAATTAATCTTCTTGGCTCCAATCACTCTTTCTGGAACACGTCTTGGTGGCCTTTTTCATTAGGCACCCCCTGTACTGTTCAGAAAGTTATTAAATACCAGAATGTAGTTTGATAAACAGCTTTGCTTTTCAGATCAAATAAACAAAAATACATCTTCCTGTTTCACCTTCTTAGGGTTCTGAGGATGATGTTTCCTTTCACTCCAGTGGAATTGCAGACGTTGGTCATTGTCGCATTAGTTCTATCAAGAATAGACTTCTGCAAAGCCCTTTATTTACAGAAAAAGTTGCAGCTGAAACATCATTAATTCCAGAAAGCGGCTGCTCGCTTGATCCTCAGGATTCCCAAGTTTAATTCAGTCAGTCAATCAAATTGCTTTATTTCGATAGGAAGTATCATAAAAGCATTGAAAAAGGATTTCTAAATAAACTATATGCAATTAAAAAGTACCATAAAAAATCATATCAAATACATAATATTTGATAGATCAGAACATAACAACACATCATTTAATCTCAATAAAGCATTCCATTTTGATTACGAAAACACATGATTTAAAACAATTTGTTGTTTAAAAAGAATAAAACCCGATGTACGTTATATAGGTGATGGTGTGTGGGTGTTAAATCAAACAATATTTGGCAGTTTATCTTGATTTGTAGTGTGTGATTCATGGGGCTCGTAAAGTGCAATTAGATCACCCTTCGTAAGGCTTTATGCCTGACTATCCAGGCGCAACTCAAAAATGTGGCCACTCCTCAAACAAAGAAGGTTTTCACTTCAGATTTTAAAATGCGTGATGCAGTGCAATGATCGAGAGTACCTAGTTGTTTGCAGATTGGCGTCAGCCATGTAGACCTCGCCTTTTCGTACGCCGGACAAACAAACATTAAACACTTGGGTCGGTAGTGACCCAAATCTAAATTGAAAATAGAGCGCCCTGTCTCTTGGTGACTGGATTACATCCAGATATGGTTCAAGGCTTCTACATTGTTTATGTTGGAAAAATTCTTCAGTTAGCGTCTCGCATTTGGACTGCTAAGATCCCTCATGTCAACCCAGTCCCAATAGAGACGTTTAAGTTCAGCCTTACTTGGGGGATTTCGATTGTCCCAACAATCCTTAAGGCCAAGGGTCATCATTAATTTCTTTACATTAGATATCCACTTCACCCAATGGTTAAAATCTAGATTCATAACTTCTGTAAGTCCTTTTGCATTGGCCGTAAGTTCTGTGGTCAATCTTCAAAAGCATTTGTAACATTCATTGGTTGACGGTAACCAAATGGGTCAAATTTAAAACCCTCTGCATCCGTCACAAGGCCTTGTACAGTGAAGGTCCTGCATACTTTTGGCAGTCTTTTTACTGGCACGTGCTGAACCATAACTTAAAATCCTGCACTGCAAAACTTGTAACAATTCCCAGAGTTAAGAAAGCAAAATGAGTAGGAAGAAGTGTTTCTCTTACTTACAGGCCCTTCGTACCCCTGTTACCATATACTAGGGACATATAAGCAGGCCTGGGCTTAGTTCGCGGAGTTTTGCTACGCGGAACTCAATGAAGTGACACAAAACTCAGCAAAGTTGTGCAAGTGGCGGAGTGCAGTGCGAACTGCCGTTCGTGCAGGTCTTCCTGCCGCTAGGGTAGAAATTTTACCCAAGAGGCAGCACGCACACGCAAATTTACCATTCGCGAGCGCGAGCACTACGCGAAGTGGAGTTTTTGGCACACCGCAAACTCTGTGGAGTACGGAGTGCAGAACTCCGCAATCTACTCGAACGGGGCGGAGTTAACTGCCAAGGCCTACATATAAGTGAGTTAATTTTTGCCAATTTGGTATAGGCCAATAAATCATACCTTTTAAAGGGGTCAGAGAACCAACACTGAGGTCTGGTTTGCAGGCCTCAATGCACTCTCAGATTTGGAAAACCAGGAGGGTTTTTCCAAATCTTTTAGGATGATCATGCAAAAAGACATTTCTTCACAGCACTAAGCAGTCCCTACTTTTAAAAGGTAGAAGATGTGGTTTTCACGTTTTACACGTCTCGGTAGTAAAAAAACTTCTAAATTCCCTTTTCACTACTATAAGGCCTATCCCTCCCATTGGATAACAGTGAGTTACCCTATTATATATTATAAGTGCTAACGTTTGATTTGGAACAGATAGGGATGTCAAATTTGGACTCAAATGTATTGTAAATTAAAACCTATTTAATGGCAAAGACAGATTTTAAATCACAGGTCTACAAATGCCAATTTGTTTTTAAGTTGGCATTTTCTTTTTTAACCATTTGGTGCCTGTTGCCAGTCTACTGGGTCACATGACTACAAATAGCTTAGCGGTTGGGCTTTGATTTTTCTCTCAGACAGTGAGACTAAAGTTTACCTAGTCTTGGCAGGATTGGCCATCCTGCCAGAATAGTTAGGGACAGAGCTGTTCCCTGACCCACTTGTACTTCAACGGGGTTTCCTCCAGCATATGCACAAAGGTACCTCACATTAGCCTTTTCTTACTCCAGACTTCTTAGAGTTTTGGTAAGAAGAGGAAGGAACTTTCCAGAACCAGATTTGGGGGTAGCCTAGAAGATTCCCCCACTTCAAAGCATGCACCAGGTATAAATATTGGTCCTCCTGAGTTACTCATCAGTACACTCTTAGACCTGTGGAACATAACATATGTGTAACATGACAAACATATTTGTAAAGTGCATGTTCACCCAGTTGGGTATCTTGCCATTGAATAACAGATGCTATATTACCTAACACAATGGTACTCATTTTATCGACCTCAGAAGGAGCAAAGGCTGAGTGGACCTCCCGGGATTTAAACCTGTGACCATGAGGCCGAACACAGACCCCTACATAGGACGCACTAGCCCACTAAGCCACCAGACCCGGTCACCAGAAGGACTGCCTTGTTCCTCAGAGGGCAGTCCTGCCCTGCTGCATTGGGACTGCCTTGTCCCCAGAGGACTGCAGCCCTTGCAACTACCACATATCAGGGGTTAGATTCATGCATTTAAGCGCTGTTGTTCGCTTCGCCACAACAGAATGCATTCATGCATACATTTCAGCATCCTCTGGCTTCATTAATGTGTGGTTTGGTGCTACAGGAATTATCAACAAAAGTAGCCCAGGTGCTCTTCAACTGCTTTCTTTGCTTCAGCATACCAGAGGCAATTTATCTACACACACTTACTGAAGCTGTGGGCTGGGCTCATTCACATTGCTGTGGTGAGCACACTAGTGTTGTCTGGGATTGATATGTTGTTTCCACAACTTGCGCATCTTTGAAAAGAAATTCAAATTTGCTCTGCTAGACCTTTTTTCTCTGATACCAGCTGCAAAGTCAGTGGCTCACAGTGACAGAAAGCTCTTGTTCACTAAATATAACATCAAGCACTGCTGGGCGCAGCCAGGCTCACATGGATCCAGTGGAGCCTTCTGTTGTTCCCTTATGGGCCACAGTTGTCATCATTCCTAGTGGCAGGTACCCTCTATGGAATGGGTTCATTTTTATTTATTTTACCATACCGCCATGACAAATGCAGGGTGTGTGTGTATGTGGGTGTGTGTCATCATGGTGTAGCATCGTATGTTTGCAGCCAGTGAGACTGCAAATCGAATGGCTCTCTCTGGGCCCAAACCCCCGGACTTAGGGGCAGATGTATCAAACCATGTTTTTATTGCAAACGCTGGGAATCACTAAAAAGCAGCGTGTGCGACAAAAAAATAGGAAAATGGAATGTATCAAGTAAAAAGCCTCGCAATATTAAGGAATCGCAAATTTTGTGATTCCTTACTATTGCGTAAGCATTTAAGGAATCGCAAATTGCGATTCCTTAAATGCTATGTATAAAGCATTTATTTTTTGCAATTTTAGGCTAAGAAATCGCAAATTACCACCAACTTGTAGTTAGTGATAATTCGCGAATTCCATTACAAATGCACTTTTTGGCATTTGTAAAGGTGCCATGTGGCTGCTAAGGGCATGTATTTGCGCCATATGCGTACACATGTAACTTTCAGGGGTGCAGCAGGGTGTCCTTAAGACACCCTTGAAATTATTCTCAATTTGGGATTAGCAAATTGCGAATCGCAAATTGAGAATACCTTCCCATTCCTTCCTATGGGCCTCCTGGTCCATAGAAATGAATGGGAAATTATTCCTTAATTGCGATTAGCAATTTGTTAATCGCAATTAAGGAATTTTAAGAAATTGCAAAAAAATAGCGAATTTCTACATACATCCCAATTTGCAATTCCCAAATAGCGATTTCTAAAAAATCGCTATTTGGGAATCGCAAATGATGGCGATGATACATCTGCCTCTAAGTGATTTGAGAGTGAATCACCTCCTGCCCATTGGTCTAGATCACAGCTTTCCAAACTTTTCATGTTGGTGACACACCTTTTAGAGAATCTTCAACTAGGGACACGGTAATGCGAGGGAGCATAGCATGCGAGCCCGAACCACCATCGGGGGGTGAAAATTCTGAAAAAATAGTGGGCAGATGGTGCATTTTCAAGCAAATTTGAGAAAGTAGGAAGGTTAATAAAGCAATTGTGAACTTGTTCTAACAAAGGCATATTCCTTTTCTATGGTTTATTGCTTATTGTGTAAAGAGAGAAGAAAAGTTATAATGTGAGCTGCCAGGTTGATCAGTGATTGTTGCCTTGGTGCCCAGGATTTTGATTCGTGATTGCAATCCTGCGTTCAGCTATGGTGGCAGCTCTTCAGTAAGGGAGCTTCATGTATGTGTTTGGTTGTGAATAAACTCGATTTCCCCTGTAGCAGTTGCATGAAGTTTACTTCAGTAGTACAGAAAATTAAATTAAACTTCTCCACTGAAGTAAAATTCGAAATGCTCCTCGTTTTTTATTCTGGGCTTCAGTAAGCTCACGCAGAAGTGATTTCGGTCAGCAAAGTGCCACTCAGCAGAATGTATTTTTTGGCAGTGGGGCATGTTTCCCACTGCTCACTGCGCCAAGCAAGGACATTCTTTGCTGAAAGGTGGCTAAATTACTTACTGCTGGGTGACCATGGTTTCAGGGCAGCCATGGTTTTATTACACCAGAGGCCCCGCTGACCCATATTCATTCGTGCTCATGGAGGGGGGCTGTTAATTTCAAGCAATATCAGTAAACCAACTAAAATTAAAACCAAGTACACAAGGAAAAAGCACCTGTTAAGGGAATAAAGTTCATGTGTTAAACATCTGTTTGGGAAAATAAAACAGACTATGAAGTTGCAAATAAAATATAGTGTCTTGTTACGAGCTGTTCGGAAATGCAAAAAACACACAACGAGCGGCTCAGGAAAACAAATATAATTACAGTGTTTTTAGCATGCAAAATATGCTCATTACGTATGCTACCAAACACCTAGGAATACTAAGCATTAGCTACTCCAAGTCAAACTCATGGTCCATCTTTAAATTTGACCTGTCCAGAGGCGATGCCAGCACGAATGTGAAGAAAGACCAGGTTACTGTAATATGCAAGGTTCTGTTCTTAAAAGTTATATTGCCGCTTTGCATGGTAAGAGTCTTGGTTTTGTTCATCAAAGTCAGATATAAATGCTCCAATTCCAAAACAATGGCAAGTGATCTCCTTCATCTCACAGTCCTAAACTCCAATGGCAAGTAACTTTACATCCCTTCACAATTGCCGCCGTGATTAGTCTCTCTTGTTGATTTTATCCGGACCTACCCTGCACCCGCACCCGCCAAGCCGAACACCAGCAGGAACCACCTCAAGTGCATCCTACTCAACACCCGCTCCGTCCACAGACACGCCGTCGAACTCTGGAACCTCCTCGACACCACAGCCCCCGACATCGCCTTCCTCACGGAGACCTGGATGAACGCCTCCTCAGCACCTGACATCGCCATCGCCATCCCAGAGGGCTACAAGATCACCCGGAGGGACCGCACCGCCAACCAGATGGGAGGAGGCATCGCCATCATCCACAGGGACACCATCCGCATCACGACCAACACCGACGACACCCTAACCACCGCCGAACACCTGCACTTCCAGATCCACACCGACCCGAAGACCACCCTCAGAGGCACCCTGATCTACCGACCCCCGGGACCACGCACACAATTCAGCGAGGACATCGCCGACTTCATCAGCCCGCATGCCCTCCCCTCCGCCGACTACATCCTCCTGGGGGACCTCAACTTCCACCTGGAGAACAACAGTGACCGAAACACCATCACCCTGCTCGACAACCTCGACAACCTCGGACTCAAGCAGCTGGTGTCCACCCCCACCCACCTTGCCGGACACACACTCGACGCCGTCTTCTCATCCACCAAAGACACCTTCAGCCACGCCACAGGACTCCACTGGACGGACCACAGCTGTGTCCACTTCACCTTCAAAAGAACGACGATCCACCACCACCAGCAACAGGCTGCCCGAAGAAGCTGGAACAAGATCACAGCCGACCAGCTCACCGCTTCCCTGAGCCAGCACCCTCCTGCCGGCTCAGCGAACCCCAGCCAGGCCGCTGACAACCTCACGAAGTGGATCAGCAACTGCGCGGACGAACTCGCCCCTCTGAAGACCCCGCCCAGCAGACCCGGCAGCAGAAAAGCCCCATGGTTCACCGACGAACTCAAGAGCTCCAAGACGAACTGCCGAGCCCTCGAGAAAGTATGGAGAAGGGAACCAACAATGGACAACATGACCACCCTCAAGCTCGCCACCCGGAAACACCACCAACTGATCCGCGCCACCAAGAAAAACGCATACAAGGACCGGCTGGACAACAACGCACACAACTGCAAGGAACTCTTCAACATCGTGAAAGAGCTCTCCAACCCCAACGCCGGAAACAACGACATCACCCCGTCACAAGACCTCTGCAACTCCCTCGCCTCCTACTTCCACAACAAGATCGCGGACATACACAACAGCTTCAGCATCCAACCGACACACGCCACGACCGCAGCAACACCACCCACCACCACCCTCCGCGCCTGGACTCCGATCAGCACCGAAGACACCGTCCGCACAATGAACTCCGTCCACTCCGGATCTCAGACCGACCCCTGCCCTCACCACGTCTTCAACAAGGCCAACGCTGTCATCGCACCCCACCTGCGGGACATTATCAACACCTCCTTCGACACCGCCACCTTCCCTGAGAGCTGGAAACACGCCGAACTCAGCGCTCTACTCAAGAAACCTACAGCGGACCCCACCGAACTCAAGAATTACCGTCCCATCTCGCTCCTCCCGTTCCCGGCCAAAGTCATCGAGAAGACCGTTAACAAACAGCTATCCGCCTTCCTCGAGACGAATGGAGCCCTCGACCCCTCACAGTCTGGCTTCCGAGCCAACCACAGCACTGAGACCGCCCTCATCGCTGCCACCGATGACATCCGAGCCCTGATGGACAACGGAGAAACAGCGGCCCTCATCCTCCTGGACCTCTCCGCGGCATTCGACACTGTCTGCCACCGCACCCTAGTGCAGCGCCTCGGCAACGTCGGAATCCAGGAGAAGGCACTGGAATGGATCACCTCCTTCCTCGACGGAAGAACACAGAGAGTTCGCCTACCACCGTACAAGTCAGAGGCCACCGAAGTCATCTGCGGCGTCCCTCAAGGATCCTCGCTGAGTCCCACCCTCTTCAACGTCTACATGAGCCCCCTCGCGGCCATCGCACGCCAACACAACCTCAACATAATCTCCTACTCCGACGACACCCAGCTGATCCTCTCCCTGACCAACGACCCCGCCGCCGCCAGAGCCAACCTGCACGAAGGGATGAAAGATGTAGCAGAGTGGATGACGACCAGCCGCCTGAAACTGAACTCAGACAAGACGGAGGTCCTCATCCTGGGCTCCTCGCCCTCCGCCTGGGACGACTCCTGGTGGCCCCCCGCCCTGGGCACCGCACCCAAACCGACGGACCACGCACGCAACCTGGGATTCATCCTGGACTCCTCCCTCTCCATGACCAGACAAGTCAAAGCCGTCTCCTCGTCATGCTTCAACATCCTGCGCATGCTACGGAAGATCTTCTGGTGGATCCCCACCGAGACCAGGAAGACTGTCACCCAGGCCCTCGTCACCAGCCGACTGGACTACGACAACACCCTCTACGCCGGAACCACCGCCAAGCTCCAGAAGAGACTCCAGCGGATCCAGAACGCCTCAGCCAGACTCATCCTCGACATCCCACGAAACAGCCACATCTCCGGACATCTGAGAGACCTGCACTGGCTCCCCGTCAACAAAAGAATAACCTTCCGTCTCCTCACCCACGCACACAAAGCCCTACACGATCAAGGCCCGAGCTACCTCAACAACCGAATCAACTTCTACGTTCCCAAGCGCCACCTCCGATCAACCAGCCACGCCCTCGCCGCCGTCCCCCGCATCCGAAGAGCGACAACAGGAGGAAGGTCCTTCTCCTACCTGGCCGCCAAGACCTGGAACTCCCTCCCGACCGACCTACGCCTGACCCAAGACCACCTCTCCTTCAGGAAGAAGCTCAAGACCTGGCTGTTCGAGCAGTAACAGCACCCCCCCCTCCTAGCGCCTTGAGACCCTACGGGTGAGTAGCGCGCTCTATAAATGTCTTGATTGATTGATTGATTGATCAGAACGCCCTGCCAGGCTACATGCTTTGATTACGAGTCCTCCGGAGAGAGGGTTGATACACTTTTGCGGAAAAAACATCAACCATTTGCACAAAATGTAACTTTCTGGACAGATCAGATTATGCCACTTTATTAAATAGTTTGTATAAAGTCTTCAGGGCTCCTTTTCAACACCGTAATTCTACATCGGTTAACTTTAAATTAAAATAGGAAGAATGCTCAAAATTCCAGGATACTCGAAAGGCATTTAAATTGAATTTGCGGCATTAAAATTACATTTCAAAGGCTAAAAATGCTGGATTTAGGTGCTTATCTCGAGTGCTTTTATCTAGATTAGACAGAATTGTAAAATACTTGTCGGGTACCAACCCTACCTTGACTGATAGATGATATTTATCACACCATTCAAGTCTGATACCTAGGAGCCAAGCAGCTTTGACTTGCAGAAATATATGCTGGAGGGGGCTGGGGTAGTGTGGTCTTTAGACCAACCGGTAATTACATGGTGTGCTGAAATCTAACCCACTTGTAAATGCAATCCCGTGCGACCTAAACAGAGTTTTAAACACTGAAGATTTCACTTCCCCAGTGCCTGGGGAGCAGAGGTGACTCAGTGGCCTCTGCGTGGTAAAGGGAACAAGGCCTCACGCTCGCCTAACGCTTCTCCTTCCTCTCCGTACATCGCTGGACTGTAATGTGTCACTGAATGCAAGCATTCTCCCTAAAATGCCCGCAGACGCCATCGCAGCGCGACACACCCACACATGGGAGGCGACACAGTACTGTGTCAGGACACACACTTTGGAAAGCACTGGTCTAGATGATGTGGGTGAGCTGGACACACTTAATAAAGCCCCCCTAGCACTAGCCAGCTTCAGACTTTTCCCTCCAATTAGGCAGATACCACAACACAAGCCGTCCTGCCTCATCCTGAGTAAACAAGGGACACCCATCTGCAGGAGAAAAGGAGGCCTCTTGGTAAATACAATCAGCAGTACGCCTGCTCCTCATAAGCTACAATCAGCAGTAAGAATGCTCCTCATCAGCTACAATCAGCAGTAAGAATGCTCCTCATCAGCTACAATCAGCAGTAAGAATGCTTCTCATCAACTACAATCAGCAGTAAGCCTGCTCCTCATCAACTACAATCAGCAGTAAGCCTGCTCCTCATCAACTACAATCAGCAGTATGCCTGCTCCTCATCAACTACAATCAGCAGTACGCCTGCTCCCCATCAACTACAATCAGCAGTAAGAATGCTCCTCAGCAACTACAATCCGCAGTAAGAATGCTCCTCAGCAACTACAATCAGCAGTACGCCTGCTCCTTATCAATTAAAATCAGCAGTAAGAATGCTCCTCAGCAACTACAATCAGCAGCATGCCTGCTCCTCATCAACTACGATCAGCAGTAAGAATGCTCCTCATCAACTACAATCAGCAGTAAGCCTGCTCCTCATCAACTACAATCAGCAGTAAGCCTGCTCCTCATCAACCACAGTCAGCAGTAAGCCTGCTCCTCGTCAACTACAATCAGCAGTAAGCCTGCTCTTCATCAACTACAATCAGCAGTAAGCCTGCTCTTCATCAACTACAATCAGCAGTAAGAATGCTCCTCATCAACTACAATCAGCAGTAAGCCTGCTCCTCGTCGAGGACAATCAGCAGTAAGCCTGCTGCTCATTGACTACAATCAGCAGCAAGCCTTCTCCTCGTCAACCATAATCAGCAGTAAGCCTGCTCCTCATCAGCTATAAACAGCAGTAAGCATGCTCCTTGTTAACTTCAATCAGCAGTGAGCCTGCTCCTCATCAAATACAATCAGTAGTAAGCCTGCTCCTCGTCAAATACAATCAGCAGTAAGCCTGCTCCTCATCAACTCTAATCAGCAGTAAGCCTACTCCTCATCAACTACAATCAGCACTAAGCCTGCTCCTCGTCAACTACAGTCAGCAGTACGCCTGCTCCTCCTCAATTACAATCAGCAGTAAGCCTGCTCCTCATCAACTACAATCAGCAGAAAGCCTGCTCCTCAGCAACTACAATCAGCAGTAAGAATGCTCCTAATCAACTATAATCAGCAGTAAGCCTGCTCCTCAGCAACTACAAACGGCAGTAAGAATGCTCCTCATCAACTATAATCAGCAGTAAGCCTGCTCCTTGTCAACGACAATCAGCAGTAAGCCTTCTCCTCGTCAACCATAATCAGCAGTAAGCCTGATCTTTGTCAGCTACAATCAGCAGTAAGCCTGCTTCTCATCAACTACAATCAGCAGTTGATGGAGCAAAGTGGAGAAACAACATTTTGTGTTCCCCTTGTAAAGTCACACTTCCATAACTATAACATGAACTAATGGAATGATGTGTGGAATTCATCAACCTAGAATAAAATTGCACCTACACAAGTACACGTGGGAATTAACTTTGCTTATTTTGCAATTATAATTAACTAATTATGTGATTCTGTCGTGTCCTAAACTAATAAGCAGCTTTTGAAATAACGGAATGCGGCATAAATGTGCTTTTGTTTACGTATTTGTGGCAGAAACCGAAGGATAAGTAAGTATATTACGCCTAAATGTTGCTTATTTGCTAGGTAACTACTAATAGGGAAAACCTTAGTAAGGGGGAGGTAAATGGAAGGGTTAAAATTCTAAAATTAATGTTTGTTTGTGTTTGTTTCTATGATCGTTCCCTTCTGGCCTGTGAGGCCTTGCAAAAGATGGCTGACTTGCTGAAATGCGAATAGAAAATGAACGGAGCATGCGCAATCCCAAGTCTGAGTTCGAATGCGAGCTGCTTGTGCCTGGAGTGAATGCAGTTCAAGGACGACGTGGCCTGGAAGTCTAGATGGCTGCCAAAAAAAGGATGAGCACAATGGTTCTGAACGTGAGAAAGTTTGATAAAGTTACCAACAGAGAACAGGACTAGGCCGGACGTGGCCCAAAACAATGACCCATTTAAAATCTAGCTGACGGAAGCGGAATGAATGTTGTAATGATGAGGTGATGCGCATCCACCCCAAATTGTCCAATCAGAACTCGAATTTATGTTGAAAGTTACTCTTTTAGATAGATAGAGCTAGTGAAAAAGGTATAAAAAGTGCTGATTTTACTGAGGAAAAAAACTCCTTTTCGATTTCCAACCGGGATGCTGTCCGTATGCTGGTTTTTACTGAGATGTAAGACTTTGAATCATTTTCTTATTTTTTAGAATGAGATTTGAACTTTAGGTGAGGTTATTACTTAGGGAAGTTAGGAGATAGGATGAAGTTTGGGAACTATCTGTCTTTTGCTAAAAACGTAAATTTCTGAAATCTAAATAAATGTCTATTTCTGAATTTTCTAAATGAAATTAACCGTTTGACATAAAATCTTTATTTTTCTTAAATGTCGTTTTTGAATAAAGAAATTAATAAGGTGAATAAACTTTAGACATGTTAAATTTGCTTTTAATAAAAATTACATAAATGGAGAATTAAGTTGGTCTTGAGGATTCCTACGCCTAATTTTTACTAGCAGATCCGTTGACCACAGTGGCGGCGTGTCTAGATACATGCTTTGTTAATGTAAACCATGGTAAACTCATTTAAACTGCAGGTGTAAATAGTATAAATATTCAGTTATAGTTTTAGACATCCCGCTATGATACAGCTGCTCTCTTTTGAATTTCACCGATCCATGAAGTAGGGTGTAAGTATTATGTGAGTGACTCGAGCTGTCATGGGCCCCACTGTCGAGTATATGTATGAATTTGTACTTCAGGGAAAGGTGTGATGGTTTTAGAAATTATTTCCGGAGAACCGCTGCATCACAGTAAGCCTGCTCCTTATCAACTACAATAAGCAGTAAGCCTGATCCACGTCAACTATAATCAGCAGTAAGCCTGCTCCTCATCAACTACAATCAGCAGTAAGCCTGCTACTCATTGACTACAATCAGCAGTAAGCCTGCTCCTCATCAACAATAACTACAATCAGCAGTACGCCTGCTTCTCCTCAACTACAATCAGCAGTAAGCCTGCTCCTTATCAACTACAATCAGCAGTAAGCCTGCTCCTCATCAACTGCAATCAGCAGTGAGCCTGCTCCTCATCAACTGCAATCAGCAGTAAGCCTGCTCCACGTCAACTATAATTAGCAGTAAGCCTGCTCCTCGTCAACATCAGCTACAATCAGCAGTAAGCCTGCTCCTCCTGAACTGCAATCAGCAGTAAGCCCGCTCCTCCTGAACTGCAATCAGCAGTAAGCCCGCTCCTTGTCAACCATAATCAGAAGTAAGCCTGCTCCACGTCAACATCAGCTACAATCAGCAGTAAGCCCGCTCCTTGTCAACCATAATCAGAAGTAAACCTGCTCCACGTCAACATCAGCTACAATCAGCAGTAAGCCTGCTCCTCCTGAACTGCAATCAGCAGTATGCCTGCTCCTCGTCAAACATAATCAGCAGTAAGCCTGCTTCTGATCAAATACAATCAGCAGTAAGCCTGCTCCTCATCAACTACAATCAGCAGTAAGCCTGCTCCTCATCAACTACAATCATCATTAAGCCTGCTCCACGTCAACTATAATCAGCAGTGAGCCTGCTTCTCATCAAATACAATCAGCAGTGAGCCTGCTTCTCATCAACTACAATCAGCAGTAAGCCTGCTTCTCATCAAATACAATCAGCAGTAAGCCTGCTCCACGTCAACTATAATCAGCAGTGAGCCTGATCCTCATCAACTACAATCAGCAGTAAGCCTGCTCCTCATCAACTAAAATCAGCAGTAAGCCTGCTTCTCATCAAATACAATCAGCAGTAAGCCTGCTCCACGTCAACTATAATCAGCAGTAAGCCTGCTCCTCATCAACTATAATCAGCAGTAAGCCTGCTTCTCATCAAATACAATCAGCAGTAAGCCTGCTCCACGTCAACTATAATCAGCAGTGAGCCTACCCCTTCTCAACTACAATCAGCAGTAAGCTTGCTCCTCATCAACTATAATCAGCAGTGAGCCTGATCCTCATCAACTACAATCAGCAGTAAGCCTGCCCCTCATCAACTATAATCAGCAGTAAGCCTGCTTCTCATCAAATACAATCAGCAGTAAGCCTGCCCCTCATCAACTATAATCAGCAGTAAGCCTGCTTCTCATCAAATACAATCAGCAGTAAGCCTGCTCCACGTCAACTATAATCAGCAGTGAGCCTGATCCTCATCAACTACAATCAGCAGTGAGCCTGCTTCTCATCAACTACAATCAGCAGTAAGCCTGCTTCTCATCAAATACAATCAGCAGTAAGCCTGCTCCACGTCAACTATAATCAGCAGTGAGCCTGATCCTCATCAACTACAATCAGCAGTGAGCCTGCTTCTCATCAACTACAATCAGCAGTAAGCCTGCTCCACGTCAACATCAGCTACAATCCGCAGTAAGCCTGCTCCTCCTGAACTGCAATCAGCTCTGCTCTGCTGCAGCCTGATGACCCTCCTACCTAGCAGTCAGGTGTGTCCAGCACCGGTTCAGACTAAAAACATATAATCTGATTTTTATCTTTCATCAACACTTGAGAAATCATTTGTTCTCTAAAACTTGCTGTCAATGACATAGTAAAGGTATAAGATGTCTTGTGAGGCTAATCATATACCCAGGACCACTGGAATGATGCAATTCTGCAGCTGCGACATTTTGTACATGAATACGGATCTGCCGCATTTGCTCCATAATCCATCATCTGCTGCATATTCTGTGGAGTTTAACAAAGAGAAATGTGTCTAAATCAAGCAAATCAAAAGTTACTAAAAACATGGTGACACGAGTTCCTGCGCACCAGAAGGTCCTTCTGACAGGTTGGCAGGTCATGTTTTGATTTGTTATTGCTTCATTTGGGTGTTCGATTGGTACTAATGAGGTGAAATTGTTTCCCAGACAGGGCTACCAGCGATGAAAAATATAAAACAATGAAGTAGTTCTATCATAAAATGTGCCATATTATGCCGCATAATTTGCCTTTTCTTGCTGCATATTTTTTTAGTGAATACTGCTGTGTAATTTGTTCCTCGTTTGCCTAATAATTCCAGTGGCCTACACAGTCCTCCTTCCTCAGGGGGCGGGTACACTTCTACTGATCAGGTATCACAGGCCAATCTAACTTAACAGTCCTTTTGAAAAAAATAGTTTGTGTTTTCATGAATGCCAAAGATAAATAATGTTTTTAAAATAGCAGTATGAAAACAGAAAAGGCACCCCTTCTATCCTTAAAAAACATTCCACTTGGACCTCACTGTTGACATGGAATGACTGTCGACGGTACATCTTAATTAAAGAGAGAGAACGATCATCTTAGAAAGGGCAATAGGGCAGTGACAGGGCTCTGAAGCAGTTTTAAGATCTTTTTACAGCTTTTCATTGCTTAAAACGGCCTCATTTCGGATATTTATCTCTTTCCATCCACTTAAATGTGTGGTTTTATTCAGGAAACAATGTCACTCTGATTGTCACTCATCTGGCGCTTGAATGTTACTCGGATATCCTGCCCTGCTGCCTGAAGCCTGCCCTGCTGCCTGAGGTCTGCCCTGCCGCTTGAGGCCTGCCCTGCTGCTTGAGGCCTGCCTTGCTGCCTGATGCCTGCCCTGCAGCTTGAGGCCTGCCTTGCTGCCTGAGGCCTGCCCTGCTGCTTGAGGCCTGCCCTGCTGCTTGAGGCCTGCCTTGCTGCCTGATGCCTGCCCTGCAGCTTGAGGCCTGCCTTGCTGCCTGAGGCCTGCCCTGCTGCTTGAGGCCTGCCCTGCTGCTTGAGGCCTTCCTTGCTGCCTGATGCCTGCCCTGCAGCTTGAGGCCTGCCTTGCTGCCTGAGGCCTGCCCTGCTGCTTGAGGCCTGCCCTGCTGCTTGAGGCCTTCCTTGCTGCCTGATGCCTGCCCTGCAGCTTGAGGCCTGCCTTGCTGCCTGAGGCCTGCCCTGCTGCTTGAGGCCTGCCCTGCTGCCTGAGGCCTGCCCTGCTGCCTGAGGCCTGCCCTGCAGCTTGAGGCTTGCCCTGCCGCTTGAGGCCTGCCCAGCTGCCTGAGGCCTGCCCTGCTGCCTGAGGCCTGCCCTGCAGCTTGAGGCCTGCCTTGCTGCCTGAGGCCTGCCCTGCTGCCTGAGGCCTGCCCTGCAGCTTGAGGTCTGCCCTGCCGCTTGAGGCCTGCCATGCTGCTTGAGGCCTGCCCTGCTGCCTGAGGCCTGCCCTGCTGCTTGAGGCCTTCCTTGCTGCCTGATGCCTGCCCTGCAGCTTGAGGCCTGCCTTGCTGCCTGAGGCCTGCCCTGCTGCTTGAGGCCTGCCCTGCTGCCTGAGGCCTGCCCTGCTGCCTGAGGCCTGCCCTGCAGCTTGAGGCTTGCCCTGCCGCTTGAGGCCTGCCTTGCTGCCTGAGGCCTGCCCTGCTGCCTGAGGCCTGCCCTGCAGCTTGAGGCCTGCCCTTCTGCCTGAGGCCTGCCCTGCTGCCTGAGGCCTGCCCTGCTGCCTGAGGCCTGCCTTGCTGCCTGAGGCCTGCCCTGCAGCTTGAGGCCTGCCTTGCTGCCTGAGGCCTGCCCTGCTGCTTGAGGCCTGCCCTGCTGCTTGAGGCCTGCCCTGCTGCTTGAGGCCTGCCCTGCAGCTTGAGGCTTGCCCTGCCGCTTGAGGCCTGCCATGCTGCTTGAGGCCTGCCCTGCTGCCTGAGGCCTGCCCTGCTGCTTGAGGCCTTCCTTGCTGCCTGAGGCCTGCCCTGCAGCTTGAGGCCTGCCTTGCTGCCTGAGGCCTGCCCTGCAGCTTGAGGCCTGCCTTGCTGCCTGGGGCCTGCCCTGCTGCTTGAGGCCTGCCTTGCTGCCTGAGGCCTGCCCTGCTGCCTGAGGCCTGCCCTGCAGCTTGAGGCTTGCCCTGCCGCTTGAGGCCTGCCCTTCTGCTTGAGGCCTGCCCTTCTGCCTGAGGCCTGCCCTGCTGCCTGAGGCCTGCCCTGCTGCTTAAGGCCTGCCCTGCTGCTTGAGGCCTGCCCTGCTGCTTGAGGCCTGCCCTGCTGCTTGAGGCCTGCCCTGCTGCCTGAGGCCTGCCCTGCTGCTTGAGGCCTGCCTTGCTGCCTGAAGCCTGCCCTTCTGCTTGAGGCCTGCCCTGCTGCCTGGGCTGCTCTGCTGCCTGAGGACTGCCCTGCTGCCAGCGGCCTGCCCTGCTGCCTGAGGTCTGCCCTGCTGCCTGAGGCCTGCCCCACTGCTTGAGGTCTGCCCTGCTGCCTGAGGCCTGCCCCACTGCCTGAGGCCTGCCCCACTGCCTGAGGCCTGCCCCACTGCCTGAGGCCTGCCCTGCTGCTTGAGGCCTGCCCTGCTGCCGGAGGACTGCCCTGCATCTTGAGACTTGCCTTTCTGCTTGCAGAAGAAGTGGGCCATCGCTTTGAACCCAGGGCAAACAGACCTTAAACCCTGCACTTGGCCTCTGCTGGAGTGAGTCCTAACCTCTAAGTTGTGCCCTCCTGTCCTGGACCATTGGAAGTGCTGTTAAAGGTGCTGCTCCAGGATAACTCTTACAGTTGGGACTTCGAAAAGCTTTCACCAAATACTTCCTGACAAACCGACAGAAGACCTATCCACCCAAGCTGCATAGCCGGTCGGCCTGACGACACGGTAGCTCATACTACGTTATTCTCTTCAGCAGCAAATACTGGTGAAAGGAACATCCGAGTCACTGAATCCGACCTCGTGGATCTCTTTGGCTCCAGCCCGCAGCCTCCCCGAAACGGATTCGCTCTTCCTAAAAAACGTCTGAGGGGCACATGTATCAAAGTACAGTTTTGAAAGTCTTTAATAGCAAATAG
The DNA here is from genome assembly GCF_964261635.1 of Lissotriton helveticus. Taxonomy (NCBI): domain Eukaryota; kingdom Metazoa; phylum Chordata; class Amphibia; order Caudata; family Salamandridae; genus Lissotriton; species Lissotriton helveticus. Next base: position 1,312,253 of record NW_027611659.1, on the reverse strand, counting down.
GCTAGGGATTCTAAAGGTACCCATGGTTTGTGAATTCCCCTAGAGGGGACCCAGAATGAGCCAAAATATAATTAAATGTAGTTTTTTAGGGAAAAATTGGAAAAAGGGCTACAGTTGAAAGCATCTTTTTTTTCCCTGCAAATGGTATCAACAAAGGGGTTGTGGGGCTGATGGCCCATTTTTACCAGCTTTCAGGGACAAGCAGATTTTTTTCAGAAAACCAAATTTTTTACACAGTTTTGGCATTTTTCTGGGACATAGCCTATTTTTGCTATTTTATGTGCTTTCAATCTCCTTCCAATTAATGGTAGAAATGGGTATGAAAGCAATAAAGGATCCTGGAAAGCTAAACATTTAACAAAAGAAGACAGAATTCTGAATTTTACAAGAGGTCATTTGTGCAGATCCTTCAAAGTTTCTTTATAGAAATTAACAGTTGAATATATGAAAAATTGAAAATTAGTTTAAAAAACAGCTATTTGTGTCAACGTTTTCACCTGCAACTTCTTCTAATGAGGAAATCTGCTTGAAAGCAATATACCGTTACATCCGCTGGTCATTTCTGGTTGTGGGGATATTTAGGACTTGTAGGTTCACCAAGAACCCAACTAACCCAGAGCCAATAACTGAGCAGTGTCTTGCAATGTTTTTTTTATTTTTTACCGGGTATATTGCAATTAATTTGGGAAAATATATACATGGAAAAATCGGAATGAAAGACACCAATGTATTTCTGAAATTTGATTAAAATATTGTTTAGAAACAGTAGATATTTGCACATTTCCGAAATTGTGAGTACCCATACTAGCATGAGAATTATGAGTCCTTTTTTAAAATGACTTCTTTTTTACACATTGTCTTTCATTTAGAAGTCGAAAATGCATCGAAAGCCAATAGGTATTAACCCCTTCCATGCTTATGACAGAACGGTTCCGTCATGAGCGACGGTTGAGCTGTGCTCATGACAGAACCGTTCCGTCATCGTTCCATTGGCTCAATGGAACGTTCAGCACAGCGCAGGAATCTGCGCCGCGCTGAAGCGGTTAACAGTTACTCTACAATTCTGTGCTACCCTAAGTCTCCCGATAAAAATGGTACCTTAGTTGTGTGGGTAGGCCATGTACCCGCGACACAAAACTGTTCAAAACGCAACGTGGGCACACTTTATTTTTACAGTGAAAACTGCCCCCTTTTTTTGCAAAGTGCCTAGCTGCAGATTTTAAAACCTAACTCTGCCAGCACCTAGGGAAACCCTAGCAAACCTATACATTTTTGAAAACTATACACCCAGGGGAATTCAGGATGGGGTGACTTGACTGGCTCTCACCAGGTTCTGTTACCCAGAATCCACTGCAAAACATAGACATTTGTCAAAAAAACACATTTTCCTCACATTTCCGCGCTGAAAAGTTACGGAATCTGCGTGGATCCACAACATGTCACTCACCCCGCGTTCCCCAAAGTCATCCGAGAAAAATGGTATCTACGTTGTGTGGGTAGACTGTAGTATCTTGGTATTCCCTATGCTACCCTTCTCTTCCTCCTTTGGAATGTTCATATGATGCACCTTTCAGAATGTTGGTGCTCTGCCTGAGAGTTTACAGTTGGCTGGGCTGAGTACCATGATGGATGCTCCTGGTGGGGTCTCTGTCTATCTCTCTATATAACTTGGAATAAAGCATCACTAAATACTACTCAACGTGTGGACATCCCATCATTACATTCATGGCGACACCTGTCAAGTCAAGAAGTACTTCAAACTAGAAGATATTAAGAAAGAAAACTACACATTATTGAAAAGACCTCCTGCAACAAGAAAAGCTACCCCAACTGGTGTTTTGACCCCACCAGTGACCTACAACCGGTCGCCCACAGCAGTCTGGCAGTCGTCCTATGTAACAGTGACTCTACAAATTTTAACTTGGAGCTGTGCCCTGATGCTGGGTAAGCCTGTTTGTACTGACTTTGGGACTCAGGCTGTATCCTCACATGAGGGTAAGCTTTTCTCTGGCCAACTCTGCATTTTGTCCTATTTACAAGGAGAGCCAAATTTATGCTGTGTTGGAGCTGTGCCCTCTTTTGAAGTTGTACCTTTTAATGGATTAAACCAAAATCGTTGTTCCTGGCTCATCCTCTGTTATGCCTTCAATAGAGAATTGGCATTGACTTTCATTCTACGCTGTTTGGGAAAACTTGTTTTTGACCTAGTATGGATATTTTTCCAGCGGTGACTTTTATCGATTGAAAATTGTCCCTTTTATGTTTTTCTTTGCCAAGAGCATTTGAACTTGTCTGCTGTTCCTACAGACTATCATCTATATTTTTTCTAAAGCACAAAACACCGTGTGTTTTCTCTGCAGTTTCACCAAGGATCATTCCTACTGTTTTAAACAGACCACACGATGTCTAAATTGGCAGTAAAATATTTCTTTTGACATTTTCCAAACGTGTGACTCAGAGCAATTTAAATCATCATGAATGAATGTAGAGGGCTCTCTATATTCATCGTAACGATTCAGCTCGCGGTCACATCACTCCTGGTCTGCTCAGCTACATTTTAAAATCGTGTGAAGCTGAAACTTGCACCTCATATTTGGAGGTTCGTCTTCACCACGACGTTTTCACCTAGTTTTTATTAAAAAAAACAGAACTTTGTATTCCATGATATCTTCTGCGACCAGGAGTTTCCCTGACTATCCATATTATCAGAAGATTCTAACTTGAAGAAAATAACCTTAAGAGAGGAAAAACGGTCCCGGATACGAAGCACTATTCTCGCCAGACTAGGGTTTATCCACCACAATCTGGTCCAAAATACCTAAACTTTTAATACACATTATTTTCATACTCATCGATAATAACCGCTACCCTTGAAAAATCGCAAAGGCAATCTGTGGCTACTCCAGAAGAAGGCGCTGGTCGCCGAAACGCGCGTCGAGACAATCCCTTTTTTGCCACTTTTATTCTTTCCATCTATTTCTTCCTTTTCTTTTTCTTTTTCTCAAATTTTAACTGTAATTCTTTTAACCATATTGTGATTTCATGTATTGATGGTTTGACTAAATGGTGTAGTTGGTTAACACTAGTTGAGAACCAACTTTTTAATGGTTTTTTTATTTTTATTTTTACTGTGTTAACAAAATTAAGTCACTGATTCATTTATCTAGTATTTTTTTCTCCTTTGTCACTGTTCCATGAGTCTTAAGCAATGAATTGCCTAGGTTGTTATTTTTCATAAAATGCCAGAGTTTAAAGGCAATTGTGGTGATTCTATTTTATGTTCATCATTTTTATCGTTTTTAAGGGAAAATAGAGTCTTTAAACCAGCGTCTCTTCAACTGTCTTTTCATATTTAAATATGCAGCGCGTGTCTTTCGCTCTACGCGCACTCACCTCATGCCTTTTTCGAAGCTCTTGTGACGTGCTGCTATTCCTGCACCTTCAGCCGATGCTCCATGATGTGAGCCACCCTGCCTTGCGTCACTGTGCGTGCCGCCGTGTTTACTTCCCGTGACTCCAGTTATTTCCAGCGCTGTTTATATTGCCTGCATTTCGTCATCTTGTCAGCAAGACTAGTCAGGTCTTTCCTCATTTCATTTTTGACAGAGGTTGTTACGATTATTGCTACTTTAAGGTACTGTGCAATTCTCCTCATGTATATCACGGAGTTTTACGAAGCCCCGTCTTAAATCCCAGTATGTTCTTCATTTTATAAGGATATTTTTCGGGGGCAAGCATCGAGCCCCGGTGTTCAAAAACATGACTAATTGCTTATGTATGATCTTTAAATGATTGCACTCCTGTGCTGCACCTCTTCATCTGTCTATTTGCTTTTACATTAAGGGGCAGTAAATTTTCTGATATTGTGGTGCTTACATGTCTAAGAATAGCACTTTGTCGGCGCAGGATGGCAGGAGGTGTACTTATGCTTTTAAATGTAGTTTTGTTGTTTTCCTCCTAACATACCACTGTCATTGCCTTATTACTAGCTTTAACATTAGAAATGTGGGTTTAAGAGTTTGTTTTCACTTTATGGTCATGTAGAATTCTTCATAGTATTATATTTGATTTAACAGGTACAAGAAAATGTTATTCTTTTTGTGTATCTTTATAGTATGGTAATTCTCATTATTTGTACTTTTGAGCTGTGATTAGCATAGGGGTGAGTCTAAAGTCCCATTTCCCTTAGGAACATGTTTTAGTGTGAGGGTTTGGTTTTAGTCCCATCACCCCAATATGCCAGTTGGCATAGCGTGATCCTTTGGGTTTCAGTCCCATTAGGCTATAGTGGGTTTTAGTCCCACCTGTGTTATTAAAATGTCTTTGCAATGGGTTACACTCCCTTTTGCTTACAGAGGGTCCTAGTCCCATCTGTGTTTCCTAAATATTTGCTTTGGGTTCTAGTCCCATTTGCTTACTGTGGGTTCCAATCCCACCTGTTTGATTTGCTTTGGGTCTCAGTCCCATTTGCTTACAAGGGGTTTTAGTCCCACATGCACTATTTCTATGTATTTGCGATGGGTCTTAGTCCCATTTGTTTGTAGAGAGTTATAGTCCCATCTACTTTATATAATGTTTTTAATATGGGTTTCAGTCCCATTAGTTTGTAGTGGGTTGTAGTCCCATCTACTAAATTAATAACTGTAGTGGGTTTTAGTCCCACCTGACACTATGTCAGTTGTCCACACGGACCCCGTCTATTTTTATTTTTTTGACCTGTTGGGAGTGTGTATTTTTTTCAGAGGAGCTTAGCTAAGGTTATAGTCCTATAACATTATTTATCTAGTGTTTTAAACTTGTTTTGTGTTTTTATTCACCTATACTAGTTTACCAGTTACTTTTTAGAGTCTAAGGGCCAGATGTAGGTCGGTCGGTAACGGCCGAAAATCGGTATTTTCGTCCGTTACCGACCGGTATTGAAGAATTGGTATGTAGGGGCATATTTTTACAGAATCGGTAAATTTACCGATTCGGTAAATTTACCGATTCTGTAAAATACCGATTCGGTATTTGTACCGAATCTGTAAATCCCAGATGTAGGTGGGACTCTTCTGAGTCCCAAAGGCCCTACAAAATCGGTATTTTAACACACAATTCAATTGGGTGTCAAAATACCGAAATCAGGTGTGCATGCACATGTGTGCATGCACACCTAGCAATGTGACAGACAGACATGCCCTTAGGGCATGTCTGTGTGCCACATGGCGCACATGCCTATTTTTGGGGTGCCAGAGGGTGTCAAAGTGACACCCCCTGCACCCTTGCAGAATTCGGTATTTACCGATTCGGTAATTACCGAATCAGTATTTCTCATTGATTCCTATGGGCTTCATAGCCCATAGGAATCAATAGGGAATACCGATTTGGTATTTACCGAATCGGTAAATACCGAATTCTAAAGATTCGGTATTTCAACATCTGGAAATACCTACATCTCCCCCCTTCATATTTACCGACTCTTAAATACCGAATCGGTAAAATTCGGTATTTAAGAGTCGGTAAATATGAATTACCTACATCTGGCCCTTATTGGCATTATTAGACTGTTGTGACGCGCGCTTTGCAATTTACTAGATCTGAGCGCACTACATCTTGCTGAACAGACCGTCATTTAATTTATTTTGTGCCTTATCATATTGCTCTGACACTCGCTTTGCAATTTGTTGCCTGATTGTGCTGCCCAGTCGATCGCCTGCTACATCGTGCCCAATCTCATCCTGTTCCCTACCGTGGCTTGCAGCCATCTTGTTGCTTGTTTGTTTACTGTGCCTCCCAGACCGGCCCTCGACCCCGCTCCCGCCTCCCAGCTGCCCCGCCCTCGCCCCTCCCCTTTCACTATCCATTTATGACAGATGCCTTAACGCGCAGCGTTCACGCGCAGCGAACGCGACCCATTCGCGCCGAAGGTGCGCCAAAGGTAAGCCCGTCTGCGCCCGTCCGCGCCTGGACCGCGCCCAGCGCCCGTCCCCCTGCTCTATGCCGCTCCCAACCCCCCAGAGTAACTTATGATGCCGCTACTCTCCTCGCCCTCAACGCCGGACGCACCCCACTTTGCTGCGAAGCTACCCCAGGACGTACCCACGGCCCATTCTCCTGCCTCTCTTGTAAGTTCAACTGCGTCAGGACCCTCACCAAACACACTTCCTCCACACACAGCTCCGAACCCAACGACTTGAAATGCATCCTACTGAACACCCGCTCGGTCCACAGACATGCAACCGAACTCTGGGACCTAATCGACACTGCGTCACCTGACATCGCCTTCCTTACTGAAACTTGGATGAATGCATCTTCTGCCCCCGACATCGCCATAGCCATACCGGACACTTACAAGATCATTCGAAAAGACCGCACCAAAAAAAAAAAAACTGGAGGAGGCATCGCCATCGTCCATAGAAACACCATCAAAATTACAACCAGCTCTGACGTCAATCTTGCAACCGCCGAACACCTCCACTTCCAGATCCACACCGACCCCAGGACCACACTTAGAGGAACCCTCATTTACAGGCCCCCAGGCACCCGATCTCAATTCAGCGACGACATAACTGACTTCGTCAGCCCGCACGCCCTCGCCTCCGAGGACTACATTCTTCTAGGAGACCTCAACTACCACCTTGACAACACTCTCGACAACAACACCACCACCCTTCTGGACAACCTGTCCAATCTCGGACTCAAACAACTTGTTGACACCCCCACTCACATAGCCGGACACACGCTCGACCCTATCTTCACCTCCAGCAAGCACATCTCCTTCGATCATACTACAGCCCTCCACTGGACGGATCATAGCTGTGTTCACTTCAGCTACAAAACAACCCTGACCCACAACCGTCCACAACCCATTCCCCGAAGAAAATGGAACAAAATCACCACCGAACATCTCCTCACATCACTCAGCCAAAACACTCCCACTCTGGCAACGGACCCAGACCTAGCGGCCACCAACCTCAGGCAATGGATTACCCACAGTGCGGACGAATTAGCACCCCTGAAAAAACACCAGTCGAAATCATCCAGCAAAAAAGATCCCTGGTTCAACGATGACCTTAAAAAATCCAAGAAGACATGCCGCACCCTGGAGAAGAATTCGAGGAAAGAACCAACCTCAGACAACATGGCCTCCCTCAAGACAGCCACCCGCAAACATCACCAACTGATCCGATCCGCCAAGAAATCAGCACTTAAGGACCGTCTCGACAACAATTCTCATAACAGCAAGGAACTCTTCAATATCGTCAAAGAATTCACCAACCCTCCCGCAGCATCGAACGACATCACTAACTCTCAAGACCTCTGCGATGCGCTATCCTCCTTCTTCTACAACAAAATTGCCGACATCCACAACAGCTTCAAGAATACTTCCAATGACCAACTCACCCCACCCCCTTCAGATCCCACCCCTCCAACTAACTACCTCAACTCCTGGAACCCAATCACTATTGAAGACACCATTCGCCTCATGAACTCAATCCACTCTGGCTCACCTTCTGACCCCTGCCCCCACTACATCTTCAACAAAGCTGACTCCATCATCGCTCCCCAACTCCGCGATGTCATCAACTGCTCCTTCAACTCCGCCACCTTTCCAGAAATATGGAAACACGCCAAACTCAGCGCCCTTCTGAAAAAACCAACAGCAGACCCCTCAGATCTGAAAAACTACCGACCCATTTCCCTCCTCCCTTTCCCGGCCAAAGTCATCGAGAAAGCCGTCAATAGCCAACTAGCAGCCTTCCTTGAATCCAACAACTCCCTGGATCCCTCACAGAACGGCTTTCGAGCCAAACACAGCACCGAAACCGCCCTCATTGCGGCGACCGACGGCATCCGAGCACTCCTGGACAACGGTGAAACAGTGGCCCTCATTCTACTCGACCTCTCCGCCGCCTTCGACACTGTCTGTCACAACACCCTCATACAACGCCTCAACAACATCGGCATACAAGGAAAAGCCTTGGACTGGATCATCTCATTCCTAGCCGGGAGAACACAGAGAGTCCGACTCCCCCCATTCTACTCAGAGCCCACCGAAGTCATCTGCGGGGTACCCCAAGGCTCCTCACTCAGTCCCACCCTCTTCAACGTCTACATGAGTCCCCTCGCCTCCATCGCACGTCAACACAACCTCAACATCATCTCCTACGCCGACGACACCCAGCTAATCCTTTCCCTCACCAAAGACCCCAACACCGCCAAGAACAACCTTCACGAAGGCATGAAAGAAGTAGCCGAATGGATGAAACAGAGCCGCTTAAAACTCAACTCAGACAAGACGGAGGTGCTCATCCTAGGATCCTCCCCCTCAGCTTGGGACGACTCCTGGTGGCCTTCCGCTTTGGGATCTGCGCCCACACCCACAGACCATGCACGTAACCTTGGCTTCATTCTAGACTCCTCCCTCTCAATGTCCAGACAAGTCAACGCCGTATCGTCCTCCTGCTTCAACGTCCTTCGCATCCTCAAAAAGATCTTCCGCTGGATCCCCCTCGAAACAAGAAAGACTGTCACCCATGCACTGGTCACGAGTCGACTGGACTATGGCAACACACTCTACGCCGGAATTACAACAAAATTGCAGAAAAAGCTCCAGCGCATCCAAAACGCATCAGCGAGACTCATATTAGACATCCCGCGCCAAGAGCACATCACCGGTCACTTGAAAAACCTCCACTGGCTTCCCGTCAACAAAAGAATTACTTTCCGCCTTCTTACCCACGCACACAAGGCCCTTTATAATCTAGGACCCGAATGCCTCAACACCCGACTGTACTTCTACTATCCCACCCGCCAACTAAGATCATCCAACCAAGCCCTCGCCGCAGTCCCGCGCATCCGAAATACCACCATGGGTGTCAGATCCTTCTCCTTCCTGGCTGCCAAGACCTGGAACTCACTCCCCACCCACCTCCGCCTTACTCAGAATCACATCTCCTTCAGAAAAGAACTGAAAACATGGCTATTCGATAAAAAGTAAACCCCTCCCTCCAGCGCCTTGAGACCCTCTGGGTGAGTAGTGCGCTTTACAAATGCATGAACTTGAACTTGGCCCTAAGTTTTTAAAGTTTTACATCCACATATTTAGCTTGTGTTTCTCTATTTATGTGCTTTTATGCTTTATATGCTAAATATGTTTAGATCTAATGTATTTTATTGCAACTTTTACACTGTTATCTCTTGCATTGCGTATTGTAGTTTGCTTAGAGGTAATAGTGTTTTGATGAATTTTCACCTTTTCTATTCCAAACTTTCTTGTTCTTGAAATGTAACCTTCTTTCATTCTTTCACTTTTCTTATTGTCTTCCTTTGTTTTCTTCCTTTTAAGTTCTATATGAAGAGAGGATGGTTTATATAAATTATACGGTGTATGCGTTTTTCGCATTCTTCTTTCTTTATTCTCTTTTTATGAGTTGTTCCTTTTTCCACTTTTGCTTAATTCTCTAACTTTCTTTTCCTTCTGTTCTCCGTTGCTATTTTTAGCTTTTTGTTTTTAGCTTTTTGTTATCTGTTTGAGAGGAAAGGGTAATGTAGTATCTTGATATTCCCTATGCTACCCTTCTCTCCCTCCTTTGGAATGTTCATATGATGCACCTTTCAGAATGTTGGTGTCCTGCCTGTTAGTTTTACAGTTGGCTGGGCTGAGTACCATGATGGATGCTCCTGGTGGGGTCTCTCTATACAACTTAGAATAAAGCATCACTAAATACTACTCAACGTGTGGACATCCCATCATTACATAGACCTAGTGCCTGCAACAGGAAACGGCCCCAAACGCAACATGGATACACCACATTTTCACATTGAAAACTGACCCTTTTTTTGCAAAGTGCCTAGCTGTAGATTTTGAACCCTAACTCTTCCAGCACCTAGTGAAACCTAGCAAACCTATACATTTTTAAAACTAGACACCCAGGGGAATTCATTATGGGGTGACTTAACAAGCTCTCACCAGGTTCTGTTACTCAGAATCCCTTGCAAACCCAAAAATGTGTCAATAAACACGTTTTCCTCACATTTCTGTAGTGAAAAGTTAAGGAATCTGCATGGATCCACAAAATTCCACGCATCCCATGTTCCCCAAAGTCTTCAGAGAAAAATGGTACCTCACTTGTTTGGGTAGGCCTAATGCCCGAGACAGGAAACGGTGCAAAACGCAACGTGGTCACACCACAATTTCACAGTGAAAACCGACCCTTTTTTTGCAAAGTGCCTACCTATAGATTTTTAACTCTAGCTCTGCCGGCACTTGGGGAAACCTAACAAACCTATAAATTTTTTAAAACTAGATACCCAGTGGAAACCAGGACGGGAAGACATGTCTGGTTCTCACCAGATTCTGTTACCTAGGATCCCGTGAAAACGTCAAAATTTGTAAAAAAAACAAAAAAAAAACATTTTCCTCACATTACTGTGGTGGAAAGTTCTAGAACCTGCCTGGATACAAAAATGTCCTACCACCCAGCATTCCCCCAAGTCTCCCAATAAAAATGGTACCTCACTAGCGTGGGTGGTTGAAGTACCCACGACAGGCAAGAGCCCAAAACCTATTGAGGCGACATCAAAATTACCTATCACAAAAGAACCTGGTTTTGCAAGGGGAGTCCTGCGAGTTTTTGGCCCTTTGCTCGGCGGCCATCTAGGGAATCCTATCAAACCTACACATTTCTGAAAATTAGACACCCGGGTTAGTCAGGCAAGGTATGGCTTGTGCGGGTTCCCCATTTCCCTATCCAGAATCCCCGGCAAACCTCAAATTTGTTGAAAAAAATCATTTTTTTCCACATTTCTGTGTGAGAAAGTTGTAGGATCATCAGGCTGACACAAATTTCTGACTACCCAGCGTTCCTCCAGGTCTCCCGATAAAAATGGTATCCCACGTGTGTTGGTAAGCATAGCAGCTGCAACAGGAAATGGCCCAAATTGTACTGTGGAGACTTCAAAATTACCTATAACAAAACTACCTGGTTTTGGGGGCGGGAGACCTAGTTTTTTGGCTCCGGGCTCGCTATAATCAAGGGAAATCTACAAAACTCACACCTTTCTGAAAACTAGACACCTGGAGGAGTACAACGAGGTATGGCGTCCGTGGATCCTCCAACGTTTCCCTACCCAGAATCCCCTGCACACCTCAAATTTAGCAGAAAAAACACATTTTCCACATATTTTTGTGTGGGTGTCCAATGCAGAATTGGCTTAAAACACAGTTTTAAAAAAATGTAGTGCTTAGAATTGTTGGTGCTATACCTTAAATACCTAGGTTTTGGGCTCTTCCAGGTCACAGGCCGTTGCCCTAGCCACACAAGTGAGGTATCATTTTACTCAGGAGACTGAGAGGAAAGCTGTGGGGTAGGACATTTGTGCCAGCATGGTGATTCCACCCAAAAATGTGGGGAAAATGTGTTTTTTTCAGCTAAATTTGAGGTTTGCAGGGCATTCTGGGTAGGAAAACATTGGGTGATCCACGCAAGCCATACTTCGCTGGACTCCTCAGGGGGTCTAGTTTTTAGAATTGTGTAGGTTTGGTAGTTTCCTAAGATAGACGCTGCGCCCGGAGCCAAAAACCCATGGGACCCCCCCTTGCAAAACCAGGTTGTATTGTGATAGGTCATTTTGATGTTTCCTCAATATGTTTTGGGCCCTTGCCTGTCGCGGGTGCTTGACCCACCCACATGAGTGAGGTACCATTTTTATCAGGAGCCATGGGGGAACGCTGGGTGGTAGGAAATTAGTGGATCAACGTAGATTCCAGCCCTTTTCCAGACAGAAATTTGAGAAAAAGAGATTTTTTTCCCAGCTAAATTTGAGGTTTGCAGGGGATTCTGGGTAGTAAAACGTTGGGAGACCCACGCAAGCCATACCTCGCTGGATTTCCCCAGGTGTCTAGTTTTCAGAAATGTGTGGGTTTGGTAGATTTTCCATAGATGACTGCGGAACCCGGGACCAAAAACGCAGATGCCCCCTATGTATCTGAAAATGACCTGGTTTTGCAAAGGGGGTCACATGAGTTTTTGGTCCCAGGCTTGCCAGCCATCTAGGGAAACCTACCAAACCCACACATTTCTAAAAATTAGAGACCCAGGGGAGTCCAGGAAGCTTTGGCTTGCGTGGCTCCCCAACGGTTTCCTACGCAGATTCCCCCGCAACCCTCAAATTTAGCTAAAAAAAAAAACCTTTTTTCTCAAATTTCTGTCTGAGAAAGTGCTGGAATCTACGTGGATCCACTAATTTCCTACCACCCAGTGTTCCGCAAGTATCCTGATGAAAATGATACCTCACTGACGTGGGTTGGCCAAGGACCCACGACAGGCAATGGCTTAAAACGTATTGAGGGGGCATCAAAATGACGTATCACAAAAGACCTGGTTTTGCAAGGGGGGTCACCTGGGTTTTTTGCCCCGGGCTCGCCGACCATCTTGGGAAACTACAAAACCCACACATTCTGTAAACTAGACACCAGGGGGAGTCCAGGGAGGTATGGTTTGCGTGGATCCCCCTATGTTTCCCTACCCAGAATGCCCTGAAAACCTCAAAATTAGCTGCAGAAAAAACACATTTTCCACATATTTTTGGATAGAATGACCGTGCCGGCACAAATGTCCTACCCCACAGCATTCCACTCAGTCTCCCAAGTAAAATGATACCTGACTTGTGTGGTTGGGGCAAGGGCCTGTGAATGGGAAGAGTCCAAAACATAGGGATTTAGGGTCTAGCACCGACAATTCTAAGCGATACATTTTTGAAAAAATGCGTATTTAGCCAATTCTGAATTGGACACCCACACAAGTGAGGTATCATTTTACTCGGGACACTAAGGAGAATGCTGCGGGTTAGGAAATGTGTGCCGGCACGGTGATTCCATGCAAAGAATATGTGGACAATGTGTTTTTTAAGCTAAATGTGAGGTTTGCAGGGGATTCTGGGTAAGAAAATGTTGGGGGCCCACACAACCCATACCTCTCTGGACTCCCCCGGGTGTCTAGTTTTCAGAAATGTGTGGGTTTCTTAGGTTTCCCTAGATGGCTGCAGACCCCGGGACCAAAAACGCATATGCACCCTATGTGTCCGAAAATGCCCTGGTTTTGCAAGGGCGGGGTCACATGAGTTTTTGTTCCCAGGCTTGACGGAAAACTAGACACCTGAGGGTCCCAAGTAAAATGATACCTCACTTGTGTGCGTGTCCAATGTAGAATTGGCTAAAAAAGACATTTTAAAATTCACAGGCCCCTGCCCCAACCACACAAGTGAGGTAGCATAACAGGCTTTCACCAGGTTCTGTTGATCAGAATCTCTTGAAAACTTCAAAATCTGTAGGTATCATTTCACTTGGGACCCTTAGGTGTCTAGGTTTCAGATATGTGTGAGTTTGGTATATTTCCCTAGATGGCCACTTACCCGGGGGCCAAAAACTTGTGGGACACCTGTGCAAAACGAGGTTGTTTTGTGATGGGTAATTTTGATGTCGCCGCAATAGGTGAGGTAGTGTGGCTCACTGGTTAGAGGCGGCAGACCCGAGAGCAGAGGACGGCCCGGGACCAGGGTTCGATTCCCGGCGCGGCAGGTTTCTGGACCAGGGTCAGCGGACTCGATAATTCTCTCGCCTCGGTGCCCACTCTGATCAGCGATCACACTCGGCAACTCTGGGCATTAGCTTGCCTCATCTTCACTAACGGCCCCACCAGACCGCCGGGGATGCCTGGTCTCACCCTGGAGATACCCATTAAGGGACCATCTCTCAGGGAAGCCAGGAAGGGTTTCGCAGCGGTCGAAGCGCCTTGGGACCCTACGGGTAAGTAGTGCGCTATATAAATGCCTATACATATTCAATAGGTTTTGGGCCCTTGCCTGTCTTGGGAACTTTACCCACCCACACAAGTGAGGTACTATCTTTCTCTGAAGACCTTGGGGAATGCTGGGTGGGTGGAATTTTGTGGATCCACACAGATTCCAGAACTTTCCACCACATAAATATGAGGAAAAGGTATTTTTTAACAAATATTGAGGTTTTCAAGGGATTCTGAGCAACAGAACCGGGTGAAAGCCAGTCATGTCACCCCATACTGGATTCCCTTGGGTGTCTAGCTTTCAAAAATGTATAGGTTTACTAGGTTTCCCCAAGTGTCGGTAGAGCTAGCATTCAAAATCTATAGCTAGGCACTTTGCAAAAAAGGGTCAGTTCTTGCTGTGAAAGTGTGGTCTGTCCACGTTGCGTTTTGGGCCAATTCTTGCTGCGGGAACTTGGGCTACCCACACAAGTGAGGTACCATTTTTCTTGGAAGTCTTTAGGGAATATGGAGTGGGTGAAACTTTGTGGATCCATGTAGATTTCAGAACTTTTCACCACACAAATATGGGAGGGCAGAAAGACTCATTTTTGTGGGGGGGCATTGGCCTGCCCGTTTTGAGCAGCCCCACCCTAATTCAAATTGCCCAAAGAAAAATCCCTGGCATCTAGTGGGCTTTCTGACTCCCATCAGGGGAGGCAGACTGGGGCTACTGCCCCTATCTGTCCCCCGGGGGGGGGCAAAAAGGCTGTAATTGTGAAGGGGTGTTTGGGCATTGGCATTCCCATTTTGGGCAGCTCCCACCCTAATTACGTATGGCAACAATAACGTCCCTGGCTTCAAGTGGGCTTTCTGCCCCCCAGGGGGTCAGATTGGGGGCTACTGCCCTATCTGACCCTCAGGGGAAGCAGAAAGGCTGTCATTTTGGCAGGGGGTGGGGGCGTTGGTGTGCCAGTTCTGGGCAGCCCCCACCCTAATTAAAATTGCCCAAAGAAAAATCCCTGGCGTCAAGTGGGCTTTCTTCCACCCAGGGGTAGATTGAGGGCTATTGCCCCCATGTGCCCCCCGGGAGCAGAAAGGTTGTAATTCTGGCAGGGTGTTTGGGCATTGGCATGCCCGCTTTGAGCAGCCCCCACCCTAGTTACATATAGCAACAAAAAAATCCCTGGCTTCAAGTGGGCTTTCTGCCCCCCTGGGTGGTCAGATTGGGGCCTACTGACCCATCTGCCCCCCAGGGAAGCAGAACGGCTGTCATTTTGGCGGGGGGTGGAGGCACTGGTGTGCCCATTTTGAGCAGCCCCCACCCTAATTACAGGTGGCAACAAAAAAAATCCCTGGCGTCAAGTGGGCTTTCTCCCCCCAGGAGTAAATTGGGGGCTTTCTACCCCCCCCCCCCCCCGGGGGGCAGAAAGGCTACAATTCTGGCAGGGTGTTTGGGCATTGGCATGCCTGTTTTGGGCAGCCCCCACCCTAATTACATATGAAAAAAAAATCCCTGGCCTCAAGTGGGCTTTCTGCCCCCCCGGGTTGGCAGATTGGGGGCTACTGCCCCCCGGGGGGGGGCAGAAAGACTGAATATGGCCAAAATGTTTGGGGGAACAAAGGCCCTTGCCCAAGGGGCTTCTCCTGCCTCCCTGGTGTCTAGTGGGTGGATCTTGATGATCCACTGGGAAGGGGTACCATTGGAAAGGGGAGATTCTCCCCTTTCCAACGATACATCTCCCGTCTTTCTACGTGCCGGAGGGCTGAGATAGCCCCCTGAGCACATAGAAAGTGAAGCTGAAATGAGCCTAAAGGCTCATTTCAGTTTCGGTTTTGTGAAATGATGTCAGTGCCTACCACCGAGTGCAGTTCCCAACAGGTGAGCACCATAGGTGCCCCCTAGGCCACCATCCAGAGGCTTTGCACCCATGGGGGCCCTGTTGGAGACCCCCAAAGCCGTATTCCCATAGTCTTTCTGTGTCGGAAAGGCCAGCACGGAAAGGCTGTCGGAAATCATTCAGAAATCCGGTTTGGATTCATTTCCGAGCGACTCCATCATAATCGGTCAGTTGGAAATGAATCCGAACTGGAGCTTACGATGCCGTAGGAATGGCTCCGACCGAGGGTCGGAGCTGAATCCGATGGCATTGTAATACAGGCCCTTAGTCGTGGACTCGCTTACCCAGATACCTGTGGTTGGTGTTTGACCTTTTAGGTGCTATTTGAAACAAAAAACTTAAAATAATTCATTACTCTATTTCTACAGATTGGATATAATTCATTGTTGGTGTAATTGTATTTATTAAAATGTATCCTACTTTTCTAAATTGGTTTGAGGTTTTTCTCCTGTTGTGTTTTCATTTTAATCACTGTTCAAGTGCTGCATAAATACTTTACAGATTGTCCCTAAGTTAAGGCAGCCTGTTTTTCAGCCAATCTACCAGAGGGTTAAGCACAGGATGAGTACCTTTTGTGGTTCACCCTGATGAGGGTTGTGGCTGTTGCTTCAATTGGGTGTGTGTGTGTCCCCTTAACCAATAACCCAATCTCTTACTGCTCAGTAGCCCTTCCTCCTCTACCTCTATCATCATACTGAGATCCTACTGAGACCCCAGGCACAGAGCTCATTGACCCTCAGAGCTCCTCAGTCTCCCCTGTGGATTGCACACCATTTTCAATTGGTTTATCGTTATCAGGTGCTCCACCCTGTTAATGTGGAGCGCCTTGTGCTGTTTTGGGAAAAGTAATTCCACACCGGATTTCCTGAAGCCATTCAAGATTTCATCAAGTCTTGTTGGCCATCTTGGCCATGGTCAATATTTAAACCACGCCCAGGCTTCACGTGCTTTGCCTCAAGGACTTCAGAGCAGGGGGTTCTCCTCATCATCGCTCACTTACCTGACTTCATCCAGTAGCCGCTCCACCATGTCCTCAGTCTCCCATTCCTCTGGCCAACAACAGAAGCTCCTGCAAAGAAAAGGAAGAGGGTAGGCACGCTTGTCTTCCATGAAAAATCCAGAAAACCAGGGTACAAAATCAGTCATTGCAAAAGACTTCCTGAAACCTCTGGGAGCTGAGAGCTGAGAGAAAATAAATTCTACAGACTTTTCGGTGTGCTGGAAACACCAGAGAGAAAGATGGAAAGCTAAAAATCACTCTCCAAGTTGTTTAATTTGATGAATGAAAACATGTAGCAATTACATGAGTAAAATAAAGATATTTTTTTTATTGATTTTCTAAAGCATTAAATATCACATTTTTAAGACATGATTATAAAAATCCATTCACATTCTAAGTCCATGACCACGAAAAAGCAATTGATTCAATTATGATTAAAAATAGGCAAATGCCCCAGGTTAAAGTGCAGGCGCATCTTTCCCAATCGCAGCAATCCATACCACAAATATAAAACATCCATATATGCATCTTATAAACACGGTGTAGCAATAGCTTAACCAACCCTCCATCCATTCAGTTACCCAAGCCCACATCATTTCCCCCTGTCGCTGTTCCCTATGTCCCTTAAGTTTATATAATGATATCTCCATATTGTATCCGGCGAGAACCTAGATCTCCACATATTAAAACTAGGGGCGTCCAGTTTTATACAGTCAGAGGCGAAACACAATCTCAGCCATAGCCATGAAAACTAAACACAGTCTCCTTCTGGACTCATTTCATCCTCCCTCTCGCCAACCCCCCCTGCATCATCATCAACGGGGTGACCACCATTGGTGTCTCAATTATGTTACTCAAACAGCCACCTACTCCTTGTGTCAATGGGACTAGCTCTACACTTGCATAAAGCATATGTACTATGTCTGCCAAGTCTGTGCACATCTGTTACATTTCCCATCACAGTCACCCCCATTTAAGCATTCTTGCAGGGGTGTAATATAAATGAAAGGCTGTCTTGAAAGGTTGGGCTTTCAGATTAGCTGGTGGAATAATCTTAGCAGACAAAGCCAATGATTCTTGTACGTACATATCCTCCAAGCGCAATTGCTAATTCCGTTTATCATTCTGTACCTCTAAGTCATTATTCTGAGTTTGTATCAGCAATGCAAATATGAATCCTTTTGTATACCTCAATCTCATAGCTTCATTTAAAGGAATCTTAGTCATAAATTTCTAATCAGAATTTTGTTTTCTTATGTTGTTAAACAGGAAATCCATACATGTAAATATTTATAAAAATCTGCCTACCACAAATTAAACAAATCCTGTAATTCAAGAAAAGAGTGAATCTGTGCATTAGCATGATGAAAATAACCAATTGTTAGAATCCCCTTCTGTCTCGATTCTTTCATTACTGCACCATGAAAAGTAAATGGAAGGATAGTATGGGAAGATGTAGGCATGTAGAAGTTAAATTTTAAATTAAAATTACATTTTCCAAATACCAGATGCTTCTTATCTTGACCCCATACCTTTAGAGCTGCTTTGCTTTTGTTCTTTGTATGATAGCTCGGTTCAATATTTTTGTTCGCATAGCTTTCAAGATTACATTTTTTGTGTAAATTACGCATAGATATGCATTAAAAAGACAGGATTTGAGAGAACAATAACTCATTCACATTTGCAAATTTGAAGCTCTTATCACTGAGTTCCCAAACACCAGAGTAGAAAATCAGTTTTCAAAAAAGAATTATTCACAAAACCTCTAGGAGCTAGGGGGCAGATTTATGAGGCACTTGCGCCACGTTTACGCCGCTGTTGCGTCACGCAAGGCGGCGTAAACGTGGCGCATCCCTACGAACGATTTACAACGTGACGCATCTAGGCAGATGCGTCACGTTGTAAAGCCCTGCGCCGCTTGTGGGCGTTCCGGCGCAGGGTGGGCGTTCCGGGGCAGGTGCGCCTCGCAAAAGTGGCTGAGTGAAATCTATAAGATTTCACTCAGTCACTTTCAGGCCAATGCTGCGTCAAAAGCCTGCGCCTGCTTGAAGCAGGCGTAGGTCTTGACGCAGCATTGTGGAGATGGGGCACCCCCGAGCCTTGCTGGAGCTGCGTCGCGCTTGCGACACAACTCCAGCAATGCGTCACCTTTACGGCACAGATGCGTCACGCATCTGTGCCGTTTTTGCCCCATGGTGCGCCGCATCATAAATGCGGCGCACCATGGGTGGCGGAGCTGTGGCGCACTGTGGCGCATGTTAACTGGCGCATCCCTGGGGATGCGCCAGTTAACATAAATCTGCCCCTTAGAGACAATATATTGTTGCAGACTCTTTGATGTGAAAGAACCACCAGAGAGAACACTGGAAACCTTAAAACTACACTCCAAGTTGTATAAGTTGACAAATAAAATAGTGTAGCAATTACATGATGTAGATTAAATCTATTCTAACTAACTGTAATTAAGTAATGATTGTGTTGTAGATCGGTCTGTAAAGCCAAACCCATAGAAGGATCACTGAGGATAACCTGACGTCTTCACCAGACCCTTCACAAGCATCATCCAACATACACAAGCAGATCACAGGTAGATAATTGCGAGAAAAAGGTTAGGAAGTTAGTTGGGACTATCACAGCCTTTAAGGCCTGACAGCAGCTCATTGAGAGATTCAGAAGAGCTCTACTAACAAGACCCTCTTCTCTAGCGCCGACCATTCTTCCTTCTTGATTTCGACATCCACGAGTAACAACGGCCGGGTCCACATTGTGTCTGCAGAGCCACAGCATAGACGTAGAAGGTAAGGATCGCACTGTTTGATCTGACAGTGTGCCACGATACCAGCATCTCACTGGGATCCCAGACAAGCAGCTCACTGACCCTCACCCCTCAGCAGCCCTTCTCATGCAGACGGTCTGCCACGATACCAGCATCTCACTGGGATCCCAGACAAGCAGCTCACTGACCCTCACCCCTCATCAGCCCTTCTCATGCAGACGGTCTGCTATGATACCAGCATCTCACTGGGATCCCGGACACAGAGCCCACTGACCCTTAAAGACTCTCACTCACCCCTCAGCAGCCCTTCTCATGCAGACGGTCTGCTATGATACCAGCATCTCACTGAGATCCCAGACACAGAGCTCACTGACCCTTATAGTCTCTCAGTCACCCCTCAGCAGCCCTTCTCATGCAGACAGTCTGCTATGATACCAGCATCTCACTGAGATCCCAGACACAGAGCTCACTGACCCTTATAGTCTCAGACACCCCTCAGCAGCCCTTCTCATGCAGACGGTCTGCTATGATACCAGCATCTCACTGGGATCACACACAGAGCTCACTGACCCTTATAGTCTCTCTGTCACCCCTCAGCAGCCCTTCTCATGCAGACAGTCTGCTATGATACCTGTATCTCACTGGGATCCCAGACACAGAGCTCACTGACCCTTATAGTCTCAGTCATCCCTCAGAAGCCCTTCAAATGAAGACGGTCTGCTATGATACCAGCATCTCACTGAGATCACAGACAGAGTTCACTGACCCTTATAGTCTCTCAGTCACCCCTCAGCAGCCCTTCTCATGCAGACGGTCTGCTATGATACCAGCATCTAACTGAGATCCCAGACACAGAGCTCGCTGACCCTTATAGTCTTTCAGTCACCCCTCAGCAGCCCTTCTTGTGCAGACGGTCTGCTATGATACCAGCATCTCACTGAGATTCCAGACACAGAGCTCACTGACCCTTATAGTCTCTCTGTCACCCCTCAGCAGCCCTTCTCAAGCAGACGGTCTGCTAGGATACCAGCATCTCACTGAGATCCAGACACAGAGCTCACTGAACCTTATAGTCTCTCAGTCACCCCTCAGCAGCCCTTCTCATGCAGACGGTCTGCTATGATACCAGCATCTCAATGAGATCCCTGACACAGAGCTCACTGTCCCTTATAGTCTCAGTCATCCCTCAGAAGCCCTTCAAATGCAGACGGTTTGCTATGATACCAGCATCTCACTGAGATCACAGACAGAGTTCACTGACCCTTATAGTCTCTCAGTCACCCCTCAGCAGCCCTTCTCATGCAGACGGTCTGCTATGATACCAGCATCTAACTGAGATCCCAGACACAGAGCTCGCTGACCCTTATAGTCTTTCAGTCACCCCTCAGCAGCCCTTCTCATAAAGACGGTCTGCTATGATACCAGCATCTCACTGAGATTCCAGACACAGAGCTCACTGACCCTTATAGTCTCTCTGTCACCCCTCAGCAGCCCTTCTCAAGCAGACGGTCTGCTAGGATACCAGCATCTCACTGAGATCCAGACACAGAGCTCACTGACCCTTATAGTCTCAGTCACCCCTCAGCAGCCCTTGTCATGCAGACAGTCTGCTATGATACCAGCATCTCGCTTTGATCCCAGCCACAGAGCTCACTGACCCTTATAGTCTCTCAGTCACCCCTCAGTTGCCCTTCTCATGCAGTCGGTCTTCTATGATACCAGCATCTCACTGAGATCCAAGACACAGAGCTCACTGACCCTTATAGTCTCTCTGTCACCCCTCAGCAGCCCTTCTCATGCAGACAGTCTGCTATGATACCAGCATCTCGCTTTGATCCCAGCCACAGAGCTCACTGACCCTTATAGTCTCTCAGTCACCCCTCAGTAGCCCTTCTCATGCAGACAGTCTGCTATGATACCTGTATCTCACTGGGATCCCAGACACAGAGCTCACTGACCCTTATAGTCTTTCAGTCACCCTCAGCAGCCCTTCTCATGCAGTCGGTCTTCTATGATACCAGCATCTCACTGAGATCCAAGACACAAAGCTCACTGACCCTTATAGTCTCAGTCACCCCTCAGCAGCCCTTCTCATGCAGACGGTCTTCTATGATGCCAGCATCTCACTGAGATCACAGACACAGAGCTCACTGACCCTTAAAGTCTCTCAGACACCCCTCAGCAGCCCTTCTCATGTAGACGGTCAGCTACTATACCAGCATCTCACTGGGATCCCAGACACAGAGCTCACTGACCCTAATAGTCTCAGTCACCCCTCAGCAGCCCTTCTCATGCAGTCGGTCTGCTATGATACCAGCATCTCACTGGGATCCCAGACACAGAGCTCACTGACCCTTATAGTCTCAGTCACCCCTCAGCAGCCCTTCTCATGCAGTCGGTCTGCTATGATACCAGCATCTCCCTGAGATCCCAGACACAGAGCTCACTGACCCTTATAGTCTCTCAGTCACCCCTCAGCAGCCCTTCTCATGCAGACGGTCTGCTATGATACCAGCATCTCCCTGAGATCCCAGACACAGAGCTCACTGACCCTTATAGTCTCAGTCACCCCTCAGCAGCCCTTCTCATGCAGTCGGTCTGCTATGATACCAGCATCTCCCTGAGATCCCAGACACAGAGCTCACTGACCCTTATAGTCTCTCAGTCACCCCTCAGCAGCCCTTCTCATGCAGACAGTCTGCTATGATACCAGCATCTCGCTTTGATCCCAGCCACAGAGCTCACTGACCCTTATAGTCTCTCAGTCACCCCTCAGTAGCCCTTCTCATGCAGACGGTCTGCTATGATACCAGCATCTCACTGAGATCCCAGACACAGAGCTCACTGACCCTAATAGTCTCAGTCACCCCTCAGCAGCCCTTCTCATGCAGACGTCTGCTATGATACCAGCATCTCACTGAGATCCCAGACACAGAGCTCACTGACCCTTATAGTCTCTCAGTCACCCCTCAGCAGCCCCTCTCATGCAGACGTCTGCTATGATACCAGCATCTCACTGAGATCCCAGACACAGAGCTCACTGACCCTTATAGTCTCTCAGTCACCCCTCAGCAGCACTTCTCATGCAGACAGTCTGCTATGATACCAGCATCTCACTGGGATCCCGGACACAGAGCTCACTGACCCTTATAGTCTCTCAGTCACCCCTCAGCAGCCCTTCTCATGTAGACGGTCTGCTATGATACCAGCATCTAACTGAGATCCCAGACACAGAGCTCACTGACCCTTATAGTCTCTCAGTCACCCCTCAGCAGCCCTTCTCATGCAGACGGTCTGCTATGATACCAGCATCTCACTGGGATCCCACACACAGAGCTCACTGACCCTTATAGTCTCTCAGTCACCCCTCAGCAGCCCTTCTCATGCAGACGGTCTGCTATGATACCAGCATCTCACTGAGATCCCAGACACAGAGCTCACGGACCCTTATAGTCTCAGTCACCCCTCAGCACTCATGCAGACGGTCTGCTATGATAGTAGCATCTCACTGGGATCCCGGACACAGAGCTCACTGACCCTTAAAGTCTCTCAGACACCCCTCAGCAGCCCTTCTCATGCAGACAGTCTGCTATGACACCAGCATCTCACTGAGATCACAGACAGAGCTCACTGACCCTTATAGACTCTCAGTCACTCCTCAGCAGCCCTTCTCATGCAGACGGTCTGCTATGATACCAGCATCTCGTTGGAATCCCAGACACAGAACTCGCTGACCCTTAAACCCCATTTTCACCGTTCTCATCCTGTCAGCCTACCTTGATGCTGGTATGTCACTGAGATAAAAGAAACAGGACTCACTAACTCCTATATCTACCTCAGTGGTTGCTCAGTAGCCCTTCTCATGCAGACGGTCTGCTACGATACCAGCATCTCACTGAGATCACAGACAGAGCTCACTGACCCTTATAGTCTTTCAGTCACGCCTCAGCAGCCCTTCTCATGCAGACGGTCTGCTATGATACCAGCATCTCACTGAGATCACAGACAGAGCTCACTGACCCTTATAGTCTCTCAGACACCCCTCAGCAGCCCTTTTCATGCAGCCGGTCTGCTATGATAGCAGCATCTCACTGGGACCCCAGAGACAGAGCTCACTGACCCTTATAGACTCTCAGTCACTCCTCAGCAGCCCTTCTCATGCAGACGGTCTGCTATGATACCAGCATCTCGTTGGAATCCCAGACACAGAACTCGCTGACCCTTAAACCCCATTTTCACCGTTCTCATCCTGTCAGCCTACCTTGATGCTGGTATGTCACTGAGATAAAAGAAACAGGACTCACTAACTCCTATATCTACCTCAGTGGTTGCTCAGTAGCCCTTCTCATGCAGACGGTCTGCTACGATACCAGCATCTTACTGAGATCCCAGACACAGAGCTCACTGACCCTTATAGTCTCTCAGTCACCCCTCAGCAGCCCTTCTCATGCAGACGCTCTGCTACTATACCAGCATCTCACTGAGATCACAGACAGAGCTCACTGACCCTTATAGTCTCTCAGACACCCCTCAGGAGCCCTTCTCATGCAGACGGTCTGCTATGACACCAGCAACTCACTGAGATCCCAGACACATAGCTCGCTGACCCTTATAGTCTCTCAGTCACCCGTCAGTAGCCCTTCTTATGCAGACAGTCTGCTACGATACCAGCATCTCACTGAGATCCCAGACACAGAGCTCACTGACCCTTATAGTCTCTCAGTCACCCCTCAGTAGCCCTTCTCATGCAGACAGTCTGCTACGATACCAGCATCTCACTGAGATCCCAGACACAGAGCTCACTGACCCTTATAGTCTCTTAGTCACCCCTCAGTAGCCCTTCTCATGCAGACAGTCTGCTCTGATACCAGCATCTCACTGAGATACCAGACACAGAGCTCACTGACCCTTATAGTCTCTCAGTCACCCCTCAGCAGCCCTTCTCATGCAGACGGTCTGCTATGATACTAGCATCTCACTGAGATCACAGACAGAGCTCACTGACCCTTATAGTCTCTCAGACACCCCTCAGCAGCCCTTCTCATGCAGACGGTCTGCTATGATACTAGCATCTCACTGGGATCCTAGACACAGAGCTCACTGACCCTTATAGTCTCTCAGTCACCCCTCAGCAGCCCTTCCATGCAGACGGTCTGCTATGATACTAGCATCTCACTGGGACCCCAGACACAGAGCTCACTGACCCTTATAGTCTCGCAGTCGCCCCTCAGCAGCCCTTCTATGCAGACGGTCTGCCATGATACCAGCATCTCACTGAGACCCCAGACACAAAACTGTACTCTTGTACCCTGTGTTCAAATAAACACACCAAGGTCAACTACATATTTGTTAAGTAACCACGGGTCTAAGTTAATGGAGTTGTTAATTAAATAATATACCTGTGCTTTTGAGTTGAAAATGTTCGCCCTCTCTCCGCCACTAACAACACAAATGTTCAGATATTACAGCATCGTGCTCTGTAATTAAACATGGACACACTGATCAGATATATATTCCTACTTAGTCGCGAGTAAGAGTTATGTAGAGAACGCGGTAGACCACTTTACCTGAGCAGTTCTTCAACGTGCATGCACCAACTCTCCAACACTCGTCACACCGGAATTAATGCTCCGGGTGTGTTTAAAGATATCATGATAGACGAAGGACTAACGCCTACACACGAAATAGTGTCCACTATATTGTAGTAGCTACATGATAGTGTACGCGGAATTATTATGGGCAACTATGGTAGTAATCTGTTCTGAACTTGCGCGGTTCTGGACTTGCTGTTCAATTCGCAGCAATGATGCCGATGTATGTGCACCGGATATATTACGGAAAGTTAAAAATTATTGTTGAAGATAAAAGACTCACGCTTGCCCACAAAATCGTGTCGGCCATATTATTGAAAAACTAACGCTCGTGCACGGGGATATATTGGTATCGGTCATGATGGTATGTGCAAATTTTGTGATGCAACGGCACATTTCATTTAATCTATCTTAGCTGTGAACACTTATTTACCTGACATATATAGGTGAATAAATGCAGTTTGCCATTAATCATTACCAAACATTATGCTTATACACCTTTGTTGACATAACATATAAACATGCTCTTTTCCATTTGTTAATTCCACAGCGTTAGGAGAGTCCTATTTACAATCATAATCTTATTTGTACCACAGAACCTTTTGATGCCCACATTTTGGTCATAGTAACAGTAAACCACAATATATTAGTACTAAAAAAAGTTTGAATTTTCAACATGAATCTAACAATCACTCATGATCTGTCTTATTACAAATAACTAACTCTTGAAGCTACTTAAGTTTCTTAGGGAGAGGATCAATAGTCTGATCATTATGTTATCAAATAGAATGTTATGAAGACTGTGAAGTGTTAAGCTATACGTGGATAGCGGATCAGTTACTGACTAGTGAGATACTCTAATTAGAGTTCTGGGTTCTCTACAGAAAACAAAACATGTCAATTTTATCATTGAGGCCCTTCAGAATCATTGTTTCCATGTATTTTATCCACCAGATTTCTCTCTGCGATAACCATTTGATATTGTCTCGATCCGTTTTCTGATCAATGACTTCTATGACTTGAAATCGCAATTCGGTCTGCTATGATACTAGCATGTCACTGGGACCCCAGACACAGAGCTCACTGACCCTTATAGTCTCTCAGTCACCCCTCAGCAGCCCTTCCATGCAGACGGTCTGCCATGATACCAGCATCTCACTGAGACCCCAGACACAGAACTCACTGACCCTCACCCCTCAACAGCCCTTCTCATGCAGACGGTCTGCTATGATACCAGAATCTCGCTGGAATCCCAGACTTAGAACTCACTGACCCTTAAACCCCATTGTCACCGTTCTCATCCTGTCAGCCTAACTTGATGCTGGTATGTCACCGAGATAAAAGACACAGGACTCACTAACTCCTATATCTACCTCAGTGGCTGCTCAGTAGCCCTTCTTATGCAGACAGTCTGCTACAATACCACTATATTAGTATTATTATTATTATTAAAGTCATTTGTATGGGGCTGCGAATCATCTCCAGGTGTATCTCTCGGCGTTTGAGAAGATGACACCCAATGAGCAGCATAAACTTAAAACAGCCAAGTCTTGAGCATTTTTTTGAATTGAGACAGCTCGGCGCATGCCGGGATCTCCTCAGGGAGATTATTCCAATAGGCTAAATGGGAAAAGCCCGGACCACCCATTTTGCCTTCCTGGCACGCGGCGTGCGAAGCAGGTTGGGTTTGCTGGATCTCAACTGACGTACAGGTCGATACAGTACAAGCTTCTTCTTGAGGTAGGCTGGTCCATTCCCCTAAAGAGAGTTAAAGAACGTACATAATAGTTTAAAAATAGCTCGTTTCCTAATAGGAAGCCAGTGTAATTGGCGAAGAAGTAGTAGAGAGGGGGTTCGTGCTGGTTTATTGAGGGCAAGGCGGACAGTCGTATCTTGTACCCCCTGTAGTTTGGAAAGTAGGTCTTCCCTTATTCCAACCAATAAGGTGTTGCCATAGTCGAGTCGACTAACGAGGAGTGACTGGATGAGGGCTTCTTGTCGATAGAGGGATGAAGGGGAAGATCTTTCTAAACATCGGCATTGTTCCGAAACAGGTGCCTGATAATGTCTTCACCTGTTCTTCCATCGATAATTTATTATTGATTCTAATGCCTAGATTCTTAGCCCAGATTTTTGGGGAGGGTGCTTCTCCTAATTCAGATGGCCCCAATTTGAAGTCCACAATTCCTCGGCTTTTCCCAAACAATAATATCTCTGTTTTGGTGGCATTGAGCTCCATAAAATTCTCACTCATCGATCTTGCTATGCTGGACATACAGTTTTTAAACTATAGTTTTTTTACTGTAGCATGATCCTCAGTAGGGACTATCAGCTGTGTGTCATCTGCGTAGAATATGGTCTCAAACTCACACCTTCTAATGAAGCCAAGGGAGCCACATATACGGTAAACAAGGTGGGATTCAAGATGGATCCCTGTTGCACTCCCTTGTCTGTCAGAGTGATTTGAGACACAAAAGAGTCCAGCTGGACACATTGTGTTCTGTCAGATAAATAACTTTGAATCATCCATTTAAAGGCTCTGCCTCTGACACCAAACTCTCGCAATCTGTTCAAAAGGATGCGATGCGAGACGGTGTCAAAGGCTGCTGACAGATCGAGGAGGACTAACATCACTGGAGTTCCATTATCCAATGACATCCTGACAGTGTCAGTGTTAGACCCGGCACCATTGGTGTGGGTTTCCCTTCCATGTTTGCTGTTGCCTCATGTGTTAGATGCTTTGGGCACTGTGCCACTGCTGTCCAGTGCCACAGTGCATGTGCTCCCTATTGTTAATTAATGTATTAATTCGTGATTCCATGATTGGCTGATTTCGTTTACTTGTCAGACCCTGGTACAGTGCACCAGGAGTGCCCAGGGCTTGTAAACCAAATGCTGCTGGTGGGCTAGCAGCACTGGTTGTGCTCCCACATAAGCAGCCTTGTAAAATGTGTCTAAGGTCTGCCATTGCAGAGTTTGTTTACAGTCTGGTACTGCCATGTTGACTGAGCACATGCACCCACTTGCCAGTCCCTAAACTTTCCCTTTTCTTCATATCAGACACCTCTATGGTAGGCCCAAGGGCAGGGTGCATTGTAAGTATAAGGTAGGACATGCCCTGGTATGTGTGGCATGTCCTCATAGTGAAATACATCCATTTTTGTTTTTCACTATTGCAAGGATACCTGTTCTCCATAGGCCAGAATAGGCAGTTAGATAATTACATCTTATAATCCTAACTGACTCAAGGAACATGGTAGAAATTTGAGTTTAGTATGCCTGGACTAAGAATGATAAAATACATCTTTTAGTGAAGTTGGTTTTAACATTCTGTGTTTGAAAACACCACTTTGAGAAAGTAGATATTTTCTTGTCTAACTTTCCAAGCCTGCCTCTGCTAGGTTGTGTATTCCTTGTCTCGAGTTTTGAGTGACAGGGCTGGGGAATTCCAGGAGACAGAATGAGTCCTCCCAGTGGTGAATCGAGAGATCTGCATCTAGATGGGGGGAGGAGTTGCACCTGGGACCAGAATAGGACTTTGCCTGCCCCCCACAGTGCTGGCTCCACCCCCTGTGGTGCGTCTGATGTCTCTTCCCTGCACTGTGAAAGGAGAGAAGGAATCATGTCAACAAAGTGCTCCAGGGCTGTGCTTTCCCTCCACAATGCTGGCTCCACCTCCTGTGGGGCGTCTGATGTTTCTGCTCTGCACTGTGAAAGGAAAGAAGGAGTCATGTAAACAGAGTGCTCAAGAACTGGTTTGGACTGGACAAAAAGGCCCCTCTACCCTTAGAGGACAAAGGATTTTGTGGTATATATATTGGGACCCTGATCCCAAGAAATTAGATCACTTTTGGACTACAAGAAGAAACCTTTGCTGTGGAGAGGAACCTGAAGTTACTGAGGAGAGATTATCCATGAGCTCAAGTGCTGTTTGGGGGATTGGCCTGTAGTGGTTGCCTGACTGCCAAAGGAAGGAGAAAGGAACTTTGTGTGCTTTATTTCAACTTGTGAAGGATCTCCAAGGGCTTGAGAGCAGAGCTTGCCCCTGACCGAAGTCTCAGGACCAGGAGACTTCACCAGCCTCTGTGGATTGATGTTGGAAATGCTGTTTCAGTGGCTACAGAGGCAGGGAACTGTGACTTACTCTCACGACCAACCCAGTGTCCTGTAGGCGCCGCATCGAACAACTTCTGCATCTTTCAACACAAGCTCTGAGCTCGCGACTCCATCCTGACGCCGTCACCAAGCCGTTGCCTTCACCGTAACCTGTGGACACCGCGATGTGCCAAATCGAACTGGTCTGACCGACATGATCACTGTTGCTGACTTCGAGTCCTGTAAACGCATCGGAGTTGGGCACCGCTTGCACACTTCGCGACGCACCGCCCGACTTGTACCGCTGTCCGGACTGATTGACGCCAGCTTCCGAACTCCGCTCTGTCGCTGCACCGCTTTCTTTTCTGCAACGCGATGAACGCCAGAACCGGCGTTCTGGCGTGCCTGCCACATCAAGTAAAGGTACTGTGACCGAGTCTGCCGACACTTGAGTGGGCAACTGACTCGCACAGAACTTTGATTTAAGCCTTTTTAACCAGAACTCTTGATTTCCAATAGTATTGAGGATTATTTTTGTTGTTTATGGTCTTGTGGTATTTCTATATAAAAGATAATTATTTTTATACAATACCAGCATGTCACTGACCCTTGCAGTCTCTCAATCACCTCTCAGCATATCTTCTCAGGCAGACGGTCTGCTACAATACCAATATTTAACCTTCATTTCAGACACAAAGCTCACTGACCCTTATGGTCTCTCGGTCACCCCTCAGCAGCCCTGCTCATCCTGTCGGTCTGCTACGATACCAGCATCTCACTGAGATCCCAGACACAGAGCTCACTGACCCTTATAGTCTCAGTCACCAATAAGTAGCACTTCTCATCTCGTTAGTCTGACTGATATTAGCATCTCACTGACACTAACAGCACTCAATCACCCTTCTCATCCTGTCAATCTGCCACAACACCAGCATCTCACTGAGCTTCCAGACATAGAGCTCACTGACTCTTATAGCGCCCCATTCACCCCTGGAGCCCCTCTCATCTTGTCAACCTACATACCAGTGTCTCACTGAGCCTCCAGACACATCACTCACTGAACAGACATGTGCTTAACTACAGTCACTGCACAAAGCGTAATTCAAGAACTTGTAGCACAGGGGGATACTGTCCGAGCGCCAGAGGAAGAGTGGGGGCAAGGCTGCTGCTCACTTATGTTCTTGGTTGAAAAGCTCAGAGGTGAATTTCATCTGGTTTTGGATCTCAAGGGAGTAAACCAATTCATACATCATCAAAAATAAAAAATGGTGAGTTTACAACACATTTATTTATTTATTTATTTGAGGTTTTATAGAGAGCGAACATGACCCA
Source organism: Lissotriton helveticus (assembly GCF_964261635.1). NCBI lineage: Eukaryota > Metazoa > Chordata > Amphibia > Caudata > Salamandridae > Lissotriton > Lissotriton helveticus. The sequence continues at coordinate 1,281,795 of NW_027611659.1, read as the reverse complement.
TTGGGGTATCAGAGCACTTTACAGGGATAAACACATTACGTACAGTTTAGGCATAGGCAAAAAAGAAGGAATGGGGGTTAGGGAATTGAACACATTAGGACAAAAACCATGGTTACATACAATATTCAGTGCAGAACCAAAATCAGTGAGGGACATGTTAACGATAAAAAGGGAAAAAATAGCAATTGTATACAAGGGGATAAATGATTGCAAAAGGCAGAGAGAACCGGCAGAACATTTGAAGGAGTGAGAATTGGTATACAGAGAGTGGCAAGCAGTACAGGAGATTATGCACAGAAAACAAACGTCATTATAGAAGGCGGTATGTGCGACCAAGGAGAGTAATTGGAGGAATTTGCTCATTAGAAAGGTTTTAGCTTCTTTTTTGAAGATTAATAGAGAAGGTATTCTTCTGATGGAGGATAGTAGCGAGTTCCAGATTCTTGGTGCAGCCCCAGAGAACGCTCCGTTATAAGTTTTTTCCTTGTTGAAGCGGGTGACTGGAGCACAAGGTCTCTGGCAGACCGGGAGTTTCTGAATTTCCCAGATACCACAATTGTCTGGGCGAGGTATGCCGGGGAGTTCGTGTACAGGGCTTTGTGAGTGATGCAGGACAGCTTGAGCTGGATTCTGGCCTCGAGAGGAAGCTGGTTCAAGGCCTTCAGATGTGGTGAAATGTGGTAAAATTGTTTTGAGCCAGATAAGAGGCTAACTGCTGCATTGAGGCAAGCTTTTAGAGGAGCTGTGGAAGTCTTTGGTAAGCCAGATAGGGTAGAGCAGCCATATTCAATTCTGGAGATAACTAACACCTGAACTGCGATGTTTAGGTCCGCAGTATAAAGCAAGGCTTTTAGTTTTCTCAAGTAGCTCAGATGGAACCTGGCCATTTTGGTCATCGAGTTGATGTGTTTGTGCATATTCCGGTTGCTGTCCAAGGTTATACAGAGAGATTTAGCAGATACCACTATGGTTGGTGTGCAGTTGAGTGCTGTAATCGAGTTAATCCATTCCATTGGAGTAATTAGGGGGGAGATGAGAAGGAACTCCGTTTTTTGGGGATTCAGTTTGAGCTGGTTGTTGGTGAGCCATTGAACAGTCAGTTTTAGGGAGTCGTTGAGTTGGGTGATCTCCACCAGAGAAGACATTTTGATTTATATCTGAGTATCATCGGCGTACATGTGGAAGATGTTGGCCGTGTGAAGAATGTCAGCTAATGGTTCAAGGTAAAGATTGACGAGGGTAGGGGACAGAGTAGAGCCTGGAGGGACACCTACAGAGATCGGGGAAGGAGCAGATAGGTTGTTGTTGACTAAGAATCCCTGGGTGTGGTTCTGGAGAAGGAACCAAACCATTTGATGACGGTACCTCCTAGACCCATCGCGTGTTCGAGGCGTTCAAGAAGTTTCTCATGGTTGATGGTGTCGAATGCCGAAGAGATATCCAGAAGGATCATAAGGTAGGTTTTGCCTTGGCCAAGGGCTTGGATAGCATCATCTACGATATGAAGAATAGTAGTGTCAGTGCTGTGCCCAGGCCTGACCCATGTTTGGAAATTGTCAAACAAATTGAAATTAGCGACATGTTGGCTTAGTTGTGGCTGTACACATTTTTCCAGCACTTTCGCAAGAAGAGGAATATTAGAAATTGGTCTGAAGCTGTCTGGAATTGCCGGATTCAGAGTGGATTTTTTTACGATGGGGATGACTTGCCCGGTTTTCAGGGAGTCAGATATGGATCCTTGAGGAAGGGAAGCATTGATATTGTAGTCGAGGAGGGGGTCGTGGCTACGTGGCGTAGCGTAATGGCCGCTGCTTAGTGGAGCTCTGTTAACCCTGACCCTAAACCACATATCCGACCCACATATCCTTCTATCTGAAGAGGAAATTGACAATCAAAAGGAACCTGGAATACAAGGCGGAAAAAACGGAGTCTGCAGTCGATCTCCATGCTGAGATATCCCCCTCGGCACCACACGGCCTGCAGAGTGAAGAGCGCCGGGATCTCGAGTGATTGGAGATGGGACATGCGTGACGACGCAGGCGGAAGAACTTTGAGTTTTGCCCGAAAGGCTCGCCCCAAATTGACCTCTGCTGCGGCCTTCAATTGCAGCACTAAGCGGAAGATGGGATCATCGGTGTGACTGCGGGGCGGACGGCACAGAACAGGATTGGCAGACTCTGCGTTGTGCACCAGTGAGCCTCCACTAGAGAAGAAGAAGATCCGGCCCAAAAAGCTGTAAAGGAGGCGGTGGGGAGGGAAGCTCCGAGTGAGGAGCGGCGAGCCCCCACCCCACCAGTGTTGCTTCGGACGCGGCGATCAGCAAAACACACAAGATGATGGACGGAATGTTGCACAAAGGCAAAACATTCACCCCCAGTCACAGATCTGGGTTTAATCCATCGTTATTTTGCTCACCATGCCACCCCAGTTCAAACATGGCTATATGCAAATCAGTCTTGACCCTGTGCCTCATGGGAACAGTCCAGCCCGAACTGCCAAGCCATGTCTTCCCTGGACCGGAATCAAGCATCCTAGGACCGGTTTCTGGCTATCAGCTGTCATCAGCCAGGATAACTTGACTCCAGTGGTGTAGTGAGCACGGAACCCACGTCTGGGCAGACCCTTCCCACATGGGCCAACAGCCTAACACACAAGATGATGGACGGATGTTGCACATTGGCAAAACATTCACCCCCAGTCACAGATCTGGGTTTAATCCATCGTTATTATGTTCACCACGCCACCCCAGTTCAGACATGGCCATATGCAAATCAGTTTAGACCCTGTGCCTCATGGAAACAGTCCAGCCCGAACTGCCAAACCATGTCTTCTCTGGCGATGGCCGCTAGATGCAGAGCCGAAAAGGGTAATCACTTGGGTGCAACCAGGCTTTCAGGAGTGCGGAAGGCCAGTGAAGCACGAGCTCTCTGCGATGTGGCAGATGAATAATTTTGTGAAAGGGTGATCACAGACCCCACAAGGGACGTTCCTGAAGGAACATAGTGGCACCATTTCCATTAGTTAGTGGGGGAGGCCCCACAGCTTTTTACTGAGGCAGCATCCTGGACGCATAATGATCGCCAGCCTCCCACGATCTCACCTACTTTGTCCGACAAGCACTGCACCCATATATCAACCCAGCGCCTGCAGTACTTTTATCTCTCACACCATACAGCAAAATTCCCACCTGTTTGGGCCGGCTAATAGGCCCCGCTGCGGAACTCAGTGGGAAACCCGAAGGAAGGCAAAATGGCATCCACAAGGGGCCTGAAGACAGTACAATCTAATAAGTTGTACAAATATGCTTCTCTAAGGAGAGCATACTCGAGTCCTCCCCTAAACATAGGAATGCAAGAGAGCAAGGGAACCCTGACAAAGAACCTACTCTTAAGGATGTCATGACAGCCATAGCGGAGATAAAAACCTCACTTGAACACAAAACGGACACCATAACGCTCAAGGCGAACCTTATCCGGGCAGATCTCAATAAAAACAATGAGAGGCTTAAACAGATGGAACTCAAGACTACCAGCCTTGTGGAAGATACCTCGCAACTACAAACCGAAATTCACGAACTGCAACCTTTTCGAAAGTTCGCAGAAACTAACCTGGATGATTATGAAGGACACCTTAGGTTCAATAACGTACGCTTATTAGGGGTCCCCGAAAGAGCTGAAGGAGAATCAGTTGATCTATTTGTGGAAGAGCTCATCCTTCAACATCTCAAACCCAAAGGACTTGGCAACCTCTTCATCGTTGAAAGAGCTCACAGAGTCCCGGGGGGACGTCCGAGGCCCGGGGCCCCCGCAACCTATCCTAGCCAGGATCCTCAACTACCCGGACCGCAACGCAATACTTTAATTCGCCAGAATCTTGCCTCCACTTACACTTGATAATGCCGATATAACCTTTTTCTCTGACTTCATCCAGTTAGTCTAAAAGCAACGAAGAGGGACACTGGCGGACATAGTGAGACTGGTAAAGGGGGTGAAACTAGCTTGATAGACAGGATGTACAATGGAGCAACATTTCCTCTCAGAGACAAATAAAGTGTTCTGGGGTAGAGGGGTGGGGGGGCGGGGTACCACACACCCTCATTTTCTTTATTTAGTACCGCAGTTGGGCGACAGGCACATTGCCAGTTTAGTATTGGCAGTTTAAAGGGCAGGGAATCAGGGAGGGGGTTGTTGGAGGGGAGATTTGTTTTTGTTCTTTGTTGCAGTTTTTCCATCGACAAGCAATGTGATAGGCGTTACTGAGGCTTTGAGTTTTTCCACTAGGTTTAATGCATATGTAGTGGGATAAGAGTGCCAGAATTCTGAGCTGGAATGTCAACGGGCTTGGGGATAAAATTAAACGCAGTATAGTTTTTCAATAGGTCAGGAAACAGGCCCCTGACATAGTACTTCTTGAGGAGACGCACCTGATAGGAAGCTGATGTAAAGTGATGTGCAGGTCGGGGTACAAACTGGTGGCGCATGCGGGGTTCACAACAAGTTCGAGAGGAGTAGGTATTATTCTAAAAAAACACATTCCCCCTCAGCGCAGATTCCATTTGGCCTGATGACAGGGGCCGTTATATAGGTATTACTGGGTCCTGGCATTAATGTCTGTTTATGTCCCACCTGGCCTCCAGACTACTACATTTCAGGACCTACGTACCACTCTCCTTTCACTATCGTGGAGAATGTTATTACTGGGAGGCGATTTCAATTCACTGGGCTCAGGTAGATTGAACCATCACCCCCCGCATGAATTAGGGCCTTCTAATAGATGGCTACCGGACTTTCTGGAGACAATGGGATTGGTGGACGGCTGGCGTACTTACAACCCTGAGAAAATACAACACACCTTCCACTCTGGAGCCCACCGCAGACTGTCCAGATTAGATTACATTTTGATCCCTAGCCCTCAAATCTCACATATTCACGAAATCAGATACCTAGCTAGGGGCATATCCGACCACTCACCGATATGGGTACATATACTCCTGGATCAGGTTAAGGTGGGTAGAATTGTCCCAATTAATCCCTGGTATCTGCCCAACCCCAAAATTCGTAAATAACTCACCAAGGCGATGGACACTTACTTCAATGAAAACTCGAGTACAGTAGACTTCTCCCAGACACTCTGGGAAGCTTTCAATGCGGTATTTAGGGGGGAAGCTGTGGGCCCGATTCACAGAACTAACTTGAGACAAAATCCTAAACTTACTACTTTTGGTATTCACAGAAGGTATTTAGTAGTAGTAAAGTTAGGATTTTCTCTTAAGTTTGACTTAAGACAAACTTAAGACAAAATTAAGACAGACTTAAGACAGACTTAAGACAGACTTAAGACAAACTTAAGACAGACTTAAGACAGACTTAAGACAGACTTAAGTTAGGATTGTGTCTTAAGTTTGTCTTAAGTCTGTCTCAAGTCTGTCTTAAGTTTATCTTTAGTCAAACTTAAGTCAAACGTAAGACAAAATCCTAACTTTACTACTATTAAATGCCTTCTGTGAATACCAAAAGTAGTAAGTTTAGAATTTTGTCTTAAGTTAGTTCTGTGAATCGGCCCCCATGTCCCTAATATCTGGACAGAAGAAGGAACAACAAAAGAAAGTGTCTAACACAGAAGACGAGATCCACCACTTAGAAGGAGACATGGAAACAATGACCACACCAGTTTTGCTCCACTTGGTGCGCCTTAAACAGGATGAATATAGGGCGGTAGTTACAGATAAGGCTAAAATACTGGGGAAAAAAGTAAATCAGTAGGATCTATGACCTAGGGGATAAAGCTGGAAAATTGATAGCTTGGCCTGATAAATGGGAATGGGTGAACATATTGGTCCCGGTTCAGCAAGAGGCTAACAATATTTACATCACCGACCCTCAAGAAATTGCGAATCACTTTTCCAGTCATTTTGATGCGATGTATACCGCAGTAGCACCATACCCCGAAGAAGCCTCTGCTGAATTGTTGAGGGACATAACACTCCCAACCCTCTCCTTGAAGTAGCATCAACTAATGGACAGCCCCTTGACAACAGACAAAATAGCGCAGGCGATCAGATCACTGAACTCAGGGAAAGCCCATGGCCCTAACAGCATTTCAATCGAATTATATAAACTTAACCCTGATAAATTGGCTACTCATCTTAAAGCCATGTTAGAGGAAAGCAGAGAAAGAGAGGAGTTACCAAAGGATCAACGAATAACCAACATAGTGGCGGTTCCGGTAAGTGTGGTGGCAGCACAACAGAAGGTCCGCTGAGCGCTGGGGGCAGACTGCGAGCTTTCAGGACAGCTTAGAGCTCTTCTGCCTCCCCCTCCATTCCCTCTGGATTTTACCTCTATCAGCCGCTTGACAGCGCTTGGCAGCGGGACTTTTAAAAATCTTTTTAGTAATTTTGGCATCATTACCTTTAAGCTCTTACCAGACAGCGGGTGATCTAAGACTCGTTTCCCTACGAGGGGTGTGCCTCCCTGCCCCGGTCCATCACGGCTGATGTGCCGATTGTTGTAGAGGGCAGGCGCCATCTTGCGTGAGGACCTGGTTCCCGGCGGTGACGCGCGTTGCGCTCTAGCTGGGGGTGGGGTTTGGCTTTAAATTGTCCACAGGATTGAGGCGCTTCACGGTTCCGGTAAGTGTGGTGGCAGCACAACAGAAGGTCCGCTGAGCGCTGGGGGCAGACTGCGAGCATTCAGGACAGCTTAGAGCTCTTCTGCCTCCCCCTCCATTCCCTCTGGATTTTACCTCTATCAGCCGCTTGACAGCGCTTGGCAGCGCGACTTTTAAAAATCTTTTTAGTAATTTTGGCATCATTACCTTTAAGCTCTTACCAGACAGCGGGTGATCTAAGACTCGTTTCCCTACGTGGGGTGTGCCTCCCTGCCCCGGTCCATCACGGCTGACGTGCCGATTGTTGTGGAGGGCAGGCGCCATCTTGCGTGAGGACCTGGTTCCCGGCGGTGACGCGCGTTGCGCTCTAGCTGGGGGTGGGGTTTGGCTTTAAATTGTCCACAGGATTGAGGCCCTTCGCGGTTCCGGTAAGTGTGGTGGCAGCACAACAGAAGGTCCGCTGAGCGCTGGGGGCAGACTGCGAGCTTTCAGGACAGCTTAGAGCTCTTCTGCCTCCCCCTCCATTCCCTCTGGATTTTACCTCTATCAGCCACTTGACAGCGCTTGGCAGCGCGACTTTTAAAAATCTTTTTAGTAATTTTGGCATCATTACCTTTAAGCTCTTACCAGACAGCGGGTGATCTAAGACTCGTTTCCCTACGTGGGGTGTGCCTCCCTGCCCCGGTCCATCACGGCTGACGTGCCGATTGTTGTGGAGGGCAGGCGCCATCTTGCGTGAGGACCTGGTTCCCGGCGGTGACGCGCGTTGCGCTCTAGCTGGGGGTGGGGTTTGGCTTTAAATTGTCCACAGGATTGAGGCGCTTTGCGGTTCCGGAAGTGTGGTGGCAGCACAACAGAAGGTCCGCTGAGCGCTGGGGGCAGACTGCGAGCTTTCAGGACAGCTTAGAGCTCTTCTGCCTCCCCCTCCATTCCCTCTGGATTTTACCTCTATCAGCCGCTTGACAGCGCTTGGCAGCGCGACTTTTAAAAATCTTTTTAGTAATTTTGGCATCATTACCTTTAAGCTCTTACCAGACAGTGGGTGATCTAAGACTCATTTCCCTACGTGGGGTGTGCCTCCCTGCCCCGGTCCATCACGGCTGACGTGCCGATTGTTGTGGAGGGCAGGCGCCATCTTGCGTGAGGACCTGGTTCCCGGCGGTGACGCGCGTTGCGCTCTAGCTGGGGGTGGGGTTTGGCTTTAAATTGTCCACAGGATTGAGGCGCTACGCGGTACCGGTAAGTGTGGTGGCAGCACAACAGAAGGTCCTCTGAGCGCTGGGGGCAGACTGTGAGCTTTCAGGACAGCTTAGAGCTCTTCTGCCTCCCCCTCCATTCCCTCTGGATTTTACCTCTGTCAGCCGCTTGACATCGCATGGCAGCGCGACTTTTAAAAATCTTTTTAGTAATTTTGGCATCATTACCTTTAAGCTCTTACCAGACAGCGGGTGATCTAAGACTCATTTCCCTACGTGGGGTGTGCCTCCCTGCCCCGGTCCATCACGGCTGACGTGCCGATTGTTGTGGAGGGCAGGCGCCATCTTGCGTGAGGACCTGGTTCCCGGCGGTGACGCACGTTGCGCTCTAGCTGGGGCTGGGGTTTGGCTTTAAATTGTCCACAGGATTGAGGCGCTTCGCGGTTCCGGTAAGTGTGGTGGCAGCACAACAGAAGGTCCGCTGAGCGCTGGGGGCAGACTGCGAGCTTTCAGGACAGCTTAGAGCTCTTCTGCCTCCCCCTCCATTCCCTCTGGATTTTACCTCTGTCAGCCGCTTGACATCGCATGGCAGCGCGACTTTTAAAAATCTTTTTAGTAATTTTGGCATCATTACCTTTAAGCTCTTACCAGACAGCTGGTGATCTAAGACTCGTTTCCCTACGTGGGGTGTGCCTCCCTGCCCCGGTCCATCATGGCTGACGTGCCGGTTGTTGTGGAGGGCAGGCGCCATCTTGCGTGAGGACCTGGTTCCCGGCGGTGACGCGCGTTGCGCTCTAGCTGGGGGTGGGGTTTGGCTTTAAATTGCAATGACCGGCCGGAAGCGCAGCGGACGAGCGCAGCGGGCGCGCCGAAGGAGCGCCGGAGTTGCGCATGAGTTAAGCCCGTCTGCGCCCGTCCGCGGCCGGCAGGGGCTAGGGGTGCTCCACTATGTCCCCCTACTCACATATTCTTCTTCCCAGCTTTGTTCTTACTGGAATCTCGGCACAATTGGGCCCTCTATTACCGCTCATTTGATCCATCTTGGTTTGTTTTCTCCCTCCTCCTCCACACCGCCTCCGATTATATCACAGCTGATCCCTTCGCTTGCCACTCCTTTACCTGTTTCCCCGCTTCCCTTTACCCTTCACACTCCGGTATTTAACACCACGGCCACGTTGCTGAATACTAGATTTGCGGTCAACCATCAGTACGAGCTATTTGATTACATCGATACACACGAACCGGATCTCCTGTTCTTAACGGAGACCTGGTTCAAGGCTGACTCCCTGCCCAATATACTAGCTGCATTGCCCCCCTCATACTCTGCCATTCGAGCGGATCGCCCGGAGGGCAGGAGAGGTGGAGGAGTGGCCTTGATAGCTCGCACTGACCTCCACTTTCAGGCCCTTCCCTTCCCCCCCATTCCCGAAGTAGACTATCTGGTAGTACGTTCGACCTCCTATCAGACACCCCTGACCTCTGTTTTGATTTACCGCCCCCCTCATTCCACCCCTTCCTTTCTCTCCAGCTTTCAAGACCTCCTGGCTACACTGGCGATAAATAACTCGTCGGTGTTAGTCCTAGGTGACCTCAATTTTTGGCCAAACGATCCCGCGGAAAGCTCCCTTTCTAAAGAGTTTACTGATCTTATGATCAGTCTCAATTTCACACCCCATATTCACAGTTCCACTCACATTCAGGGTCACTCGCTGGATCAGATCTGGGCTCTGAACGTCCCCACAACGCCCCCCATTATTTCTCCCTGCCCCTGGTCAGACCATTAGCTCATTTCTTTTTCCCTTGCCTTAGCCCCTGAGGCTAAATCCCAGCTCCCCAAGAACATCTGGATCAGGAAATGGGGTAAAGTTGATATGCCGTCCCTCTGCTCGTCTCTGGCCAAGACCGCCCCTGACCTTTCAGGCCTTGCAGCCTCGGCTCAGCTGGTTACCATTAACAACTGGCTGACTCGGGCGGGCGATGAGTTCGCCCCTTTGGGACGAATCTCGGTCAAGCGGGCCCATGCAGCTAACCGATGGTTCACCTCAGATCTCAAGGTGAAGAAACTGGCTGCATGGAGAGCCGAGCGAGCATGGAGAAGAGCGTATTGTCCTGTGTTAAAAACCACCTACTTATCTGTCCTTCAGATTTATAAAAAAGGCATCCTTGACGCCAAAACTGAATTTTACTCTAACAGGATACCGGCAGCGGAGTCCCGGACAGAAATTTTTGCTACTGTGCATGAACTGGCCTTATCTGACAGAGCCATGGCTACGATCCCCCCATCCCAATCTCTTTGCAACTCGCTCAATGAGTTTTTCATTGAGAAAGTTGCAAAGATTAAAATTAACATCCCTCCTCCATCATCTACATTTGTCAATCCCTCCCCTCCCCCCTCTGTCTCCAAATTAACCAGCATTCCCCTGTTGACTGAAGACACACTCCTCCCTCTACTCCAATGGGTGAAGTCGGGCTCTCCCTTGGACTTTGGCCCCGCTCACATTCTTAGAGAAATCTTTCTAGCTTGTCCTACCCCGCCCCTTACCTTCCTCAACGACTCACTCAACAATGGTGATGTTCCTAGTTTCCACAAATCAGCGGTCGTCATCCCAATTCTAAAAAAGGCCGGCGCTGATCCCTCATCCCCTTCAAATTACCGCCCTATCTCCCTCCTGCCTTATTTGGGAAAGGTTTTAGAAACACATGTTACCAGTACCCACTTGCCTCTCTCCCTGCCAGGCGGGTTTCCGGCCCCTCCACTCCACGGAGAAGGTGGTGGTCTCAGTGATGGACGAGCTACGGGAAGGCATCGACATCAACCTCCCGCAAGCCCTCATCCTGCTGGACCTGTCCGCCGCTTTTGACACGGTGGATCACTCCATCCTCCTCACCCGTGTCAGGGCGGCGGGCATAGAGGGCCTAGCCTTTTCATGGCTCGAGTCCTTCCTGAGTGAGAGGGCTCAAGCTGTTCATCTTGCTGGTTTTACCGCTGACTCCTGTGAGGTGGTGTGTGGTGTTCCCCAGGGCTCTTCACTTTCCCCTCTTTTGTTTAATTTATACATCTACCCCCTCATTTTTATGTTACAGCAGCTCGAGGTCACAGTGTTTAATTACGCCGATGACCTCCAGCTAATCTTTAATCTTTCCCACTCCCCCTCATCCGCCCAGAATGTTCAAACAGTTATGCTGTTCATCCAGGACTGGATGAACTGCAACCACCTCAAACTCAATCCGGATAAGACAGAACTGGTCTTGACTGGAGGTGGTTGCAGTCCCTGGTCCCCTTCCCATTGGCCCCTGTCACTTGGTATTCCCCCACTCCCGGTCCCTAAAGTCAAAACCCTGGGGATCCTTCTTAATTCACAACTTTCTGTCCACTCCCAAGTTAGTGCAGTGATATCCTCTTGTTTCTTTTCCCTTAGGACAATCCGGAAGATCTCCCGCTTTTTCTCTCTCCCGGCACTAAAAATCATTGTGATGGCAATGGTGCTTTCGCGCATTGATTATGGTAACATAATCTATAATGGCGCGCCGGCCTATGTCATCCATCGTCTGCAACTAGTGCAGAATCAGGCCGCTCGCCTGATCTATGGCCTGCCTAAATTTCATCACACCACTCCTTTGTTGCAGGCATTACACTGGTTGCCCGTGAGAGAACAAGCCTTATTTAAACTTGGCTGCCTCACCTTTCAGGCCAGGATGGGTACTGCTCCTGAGTTCATATGCTCAGCTATCAAGCCCTACCTGCCGGGCAGAGAACTGCGTTCTACCCACATGGCACTTTTGGCTACCCCCCGTTTTAAAAAGAAGAAAGCTGGTGGAGCACAATTTGCGGTTCTTGCCCCAGTTTTTTGGAACTCTCTCCCTGTGCGTCTCCGCACTTCACCCTCCTATTTAGAGTTCCGAAAAAGTCTTAAAACTCTGCTTTTTTCCCGAGCTTTCGCTGTCTAGCCTCTTCTTGCTGCTGGTATCGGTTATTATCTGTAAACCGCCATGAAACCGCTCGGTAAAAGTTGCGCTAAATAAATGTTTTTAAATTCAAATATATAAGGAAGGCAAACCCAAAACAGATTGTATCTCATATAGACCTATCTCCCTCCTTAATGCCGAGCCCAAGATCCATGCCAAAGTACTAGCTAACCGACTAAATGAATTAATTTCTAACCTGGTGCACCCAGACCAATTCGTGTTTATACCGCACTGGAACACAGCATTAAATTTGCACCAAGTCCATGGGGTCCTAGGTCGGGTGGACACGATCCTGGAACCATCTATCCTGTCTCCTTGGACGCCACCATGGCGTTTTATACTATTGAGTTGCCTTATCTCATAGCGGTCCCCCGAAAACTGGGGCTCGGCCAGGAATTTATTCAGGTGGTTTGCCTCCTGTACTCGACGCCACTGGCACAAGTTGTGGTTAATAATAAAAGTTGGACACATTTGTCTTGAGCCGGGGTACTCGTCAGGGATGCCCGCTCTCCCCCCTTTTGTTTGCTTTAGCATTGGAACCCCTGGCAGCATGGATCCGACGGGATCCAGTTATTCGAGGTATGCGTTGGTCACCTGAATGGGAGGACAGCATCTCGTTTTATGCGGATGACAAACTACTCTATTTAACTTATTCAAAAAAATCCCTAATTGCAGTTCTGGACATTTTGGCAGTATTCGGTAGATATTCTGGGTTTACGATCAATTGGACTAAGTCTCACCTGTATGTCCTCCAGGGAGGTCTACCAGTCTTACCCCGTAACTGTCAAATTCAGATCAGTGCCACGAGATTGAAATACTTGGGGATTTTTCTCTCCCTAGACCCTGCACTTCGATACGAAAAAAAGCTTCTTCCTCCAATACTACGGTTAAAGCGGGACATAGCCAGCTGGAAATCCCTTCCCCTCTCTCTTCTAGGCAAGGCTGTTATTTTTAAAATGATGCCCCTCCCCCGTTTCCTCTGAAGGACTGGACTTTTAACAGTACCAGCGGTGCCAGGGAACAACACCTATAACCTTCATGGGATACCTGTTTCGGCGCACAAACTACAGAGACACAGGACACTTCCTTCGGCGTCAAAGATCAGCTTTTATTACTGCAGGGAAACAAGAGTCATAAGAAGTACATGGAGTAGTTCTGCGAGTCTGCTTCAAATTGTGTTTGTAGGTTGCTCTCTTTTATACAGAATGTTGCCATTGCATAACATGTGGACAAAAGATTACAATCCGGTTCCCACAGTAAACTTCAAAGAGGTCGCTTTCATGTGTTCAGAATCCCGGAACATAATTACAATAGCAATGCCGGTTCCCAACTGTAAAAGTACATCTTCCCACCATTAGGCACACCCATTAGAGTTGTAAATGACAAAGAAGAAGAGACAAGAGCAGCTGCAAGGAAGTCAGACACGTGTAGAGAAAAGAGTGTGGGGGTAATATCGGAAGCATGATCGTAGGATCAAAGAGTTGGATCACATCGCCTGCAAGGCTGTCACAATAAGCCGGCACAACCAGATTACCCTCAAGCTGAACCATTTGCCTTTGCTGTGTCATTCCTCCGGCCATAAAGACGCATGAAAGGAATATGCGTCTTCCGCAAGGCTGGGAACTAGAGGGTCAGGGGGCGAACAGTTACCTGCTCGCTGACTACGTGAGGGCAAGAAACAAAATGGATGCCGTATCTAAAATGGAACCCAAGGGTTCGGATGAAGAACACGTAATATTAGACGAACCCTTGCAGGTAGCGTAGCGAAAATACACACACCTGCCGAACTCGTCATTTACGGTTCGTAGATACCAAACTCGTCCATATTCGGTAATGCCCAGAACATCGTAATAAATTTTACGGAACCTCAGACGGTCCTTTTGCCCTCATGTAGGCAAGCACTAGTCGGAATCATAATCGATTTCGATACTCATCAGATCATCCAGATGTTGTTGATACATTATTCTATCCTTCAATGCCTCTTTGGTGACAACGGGCTGTCTTATACACGTCGTAGCACAAAGGCCACATAAGGCAGGACCACATTGCACACAAAGACAACATGAGAACAGAAATGTCACAACAACCCCTATGATCATCAGAATCTTCCAACCCCAAGTTGATATCAGACCCCAAAACCATCCCAGAAGTGTCCAATTTCCTTCGTCCACGTGTATGGACTCCGAAATTTTGTGCAACTTAGAGATGGCTTGATAAACCGTTGGAGCGTTATCAGGTATGAATACGCAGCAGCTCGAATGGATGACTTTACAAACCCCACCTCTATCTGCTAGAACGATATCTAGAACCATACGGTTCTGCAACGTCATTAGTCTATCCGCCTGGAGTTCGGCTGTCAAATTACCAAGGGCATTTGCAGTTATGTTGGCAGTTGATTCTACTACACGAGTTAACTGCCTCAAGTTCCTGCTATTAACCATCGGTCCCCAGAACGGTAGGAAACCCTTAAAGAAGTCTCCCGCTTCTTGTCCGGAAGTATCTTCTTTGCTAACCACACCTCTCACAATTCTATTTCTGTGATAATCAGAGGCCACAGTGAAAGTGGGAGGCAAAAGATTCGCAATATAGCAGGTACCCGAGAAGTCATGAGGTAACCACGTATAGGCTCGATCATAACATACAAAGTAGGTACCCTTGGCAGGCAGGAAGACAGGGGAAGAGAGCGTCGGTAAGACATACGTCTCGGTACAAGCACTCTCCCCAAACTGAGCTCTCGGATTTCGACCAAGACCTTTCAAGCAGAAATTACCAAGGTGAGGTACAATCCATATCGGTGGTGAGCTTTTAAGCTGCCTCTCACCCACTGATAAGCTGTACTCAGCCTCACTTAGTTCCTTATATGCTCGCACCTCTTCCTCTGGGATGAGCGATGCGTCAAAAATATCTCTATCTAAGTCTGCAATAGCTCTCGCCAGAGTCTTGTGGTACGGACCAGGACCAGAGTTTGCTGAGCGTGGTTCTCGATGGGGGTAGGAATCTAGTGCGCTACGGAACATAGTTTGTAATGCTCGAGCTGACCCTTGTGCACTATAAGGCAGAACTAAGTACGGAATACCCTTATCCATGGTATGTGGCATTAACCCACACACCCAACAGTTGGTAGTGTTTACCACTAACTGATGCTGATGCAAGAGTTGAATAAAAGAGTTGTTTCTGAATTCCGCACGTCTGACTTGTTCGTGTTGAGGCAGAAGATAAAAGGAATGTGGAGAGACAGTAGAAACGAAATATAGATCACGAGATGGGAGAGTAGATGTAGCAGAAGACAATAAGAATTGGGACCCATAATATACTCCCCCCACCAGCAACATAGATATAGTCAGGAACAGTATGACCACCTGTAAGAAAAACCATTTCGTATGAAATATTTTATGCAATGCAGGTCTTTGCGCCAAAATTTCCTCTCTTTTCGACAGCTCAGACAATGATGATTCCATCCCCTAACGACCGTCCGCGACGTTCTTGACGCACTTCGTTCTGAGTAGCGGTTATCAATTTCCAGGAGTTCCCAGAAATCGATAATAGAAACCAACCTTGTGTCGATAGCTGCTAAACAGAAGGAAGTACCCGCACGGCCTTACGGTCAACCTGGATGGTAGGTTCTAGCTAAATAATGTTCTTGGCTGTACGAAAAAGAAAAAGATACACAATATATAATGTCCACTGTTTTCAGAGCAATGTAGAACCTAGAAACAAAAAAATCTTTTTATTTGTGGCTTGTTCGTGGACGAAGAAAATATCGGCTACTTCCAGGGTGAGTCTGATCTTCAAACAGTGGATTGGACGGCAAAGGAGTGTTCAATTGTTCAGGTGATTGTTCAACAGTCAAATTTTCCAAGGTTGACGTGGAGGAAATTGTTTGAGGGGAATCAACAACGGTGTCAGATACAAGCCGAGCTTCGCTGAATGGAACGAAACGTTGTGGAGTGTCGGTCTCAGATGAAGAAAGACCTCTTCTCATCCAGGTGTCCGACGGCAGAGGAAGCGGGACTCTTTTTGTGTGGGTAGCATGTACCCAGTTCCGACGTCCGTGTAGTCGAACCGCCGTCCTCGTAGCCAGCTGTACCTGAAACGGGCCCACAAATCTTGGTTCAAGGTTTCGTTTTCGTCCGTAGTTCCGGACGAGGATCCAGTCTCCTGGTTGGAGCCGATGACCAGGACCCTCTGTTTGTGACGGCAGAGCCTCAAAGACCTGTTGGTGAATCAAACTCAATTTAGCAGTCAGATCATAGAGATAATCGATC
Source organism: Lissotriton helveticus (assembly GCF_964261635.1). Taxonomy (NCBI): domain Eukaryota; kingdom Metazoa; phylum Chordata; class Amphibia; order Caudata; family Salamandridae; genus Lissotriton; species Lissotriton helveticus. The sequence goes on along the minus strand of NW_027611659.1, from coordinate 1,265,759 downwards.
AACATAGGGTATTCAATTCTATCAAATTCTTTAGGTCTTGGGACTCCCCATACATTAGCAGGACGGCCGAACACAATCTCATATGGGCTGAGCCCTACTCGAGAGTGTACAGTTGCCCTGGTCGACAGGAGAGCCAGAGGCAAAGCGTCGGGCCATGATAAACCAGTTGTTGCCTGAATTTTAGCCAATTTCAGTTTTAGAGTGCCATTATATCCTTCCACCAAACCTGCTGATTGTGGATGATTTGCACTATGAAATTTTTGTACTATCCCTAAACCGCGACACACACTCTTCATCACACTCCCAACAAACTCACTTCCGTTGTCCGACCATACGACCCGAGGCATTCCGTAGCGGGGAAAATACTCTTTGAGCAAAATTTTTGCTGTGGATAAAGCCGTATTATCCTTAAGGGGGTAGGCCTCAATCCACCTAGAGAATGCACATACCACAACCAACACATACTTCAAGTTATTACATCAGTCCATGTGGATAAAGTCCAACTGGATGACTTCGAAAGGGTATGTAGGAGGGGCAAAATGGCCAGGTGGAGTGGGGGTGCCCTTACCAGGATTGTGCATCAAACACACCATACAATTCTTAACCACTCTCTCGGCACACTTAGTAATCCCATCATTCTTCCATACATGAGACAACAACTTGCATATGCCTTTAGTGTTGATGTGCGCCATACCATGAGCCATTGTAACAACAGCGAGCACATACGCATCCGGTAACATCCATCTCTGCTTCTCTGATAAATCAACCCAACATCCATTCTCATCCAATCTTCCCGTGCTCTCTCTCCATTTAGTCCTCTCTGTCTCAGTGGCTTCATTCTGTATTCCTTTCACACTTTCAAATGTGTCTTCACACATACCAGTCTCTGTTGGCCATCTCACTGAGCTCGTAACATACATTCTGTTCGTCAAATCTTTAGCCGTCTCTTTAGCCGTTTCATCCGCAAACGCATTTCCACGACCCACATCATCTGTTACTTTCTGATGTGCGCTACATTTGACTATGGCCACTTGTTTAGGCAATGTGAGTGCATCTAAAAGATCATTTACAAGCTGACCATGTTGAATCTTCGTGCCATGCGACGTAAGGAATCCTCTCTTTCTCCACAGTCGTCCAAAACTATGTGCCACACCAAACGCATACTGGCTATCTGTAAACACATTCACCCGTTTATCTTTAGACAACACACATGCTCTTGTCAATGCGATTAACTCGGCAGCCTGAGCCGAATTCTGACTTAATCTTGCGCTTTCCACAATCGTTCTCAATGTTACTACAGCATACGCAGTTGTCACATCACCGTTCGGCAACTTAAAACAGGAACCATCCACATACAAAGTACCATCGGGATCTGTCAATGGAGTATCTTTTAGGTCAATACGACCCTTAGTTTCCTCCTCAGTTCTGAGATAGCAGTCATGTACTGCTTCACCACTTGATTCTGTGTCGATCGGCAGCAATGTTGCTGGATTCAACACATTACATCGTTTTATCCGTATGTGACTGGCCAGCAACGTCAACTCATATCCAGACAATCTTGCGCTCGTCAGATGTTGAGTTTTCGTTCGATTCAATAGAGTGTCAACTGCATGTGGAACCATTACCGTAAGCATATTATCCATGACTAGACCTGCGGCCTGTCGAATGGACGCCGCAGCTGCCGCTGTAGACCTTAAACAACTCGGCAAGGCCCTTGCTACTGGGTCTAAAGTCGAAGAAAAATAGGCACATGGGCGTTGTTTGCCGCTAAAAGGTTGTGTCAGAACACTCAACGCACAACCATCCCTCTCGTGAACGTATAGTGTAAACGGCTTACTGTAGTCAGGAGTACCCAACACAGGAGTCGAACACAACGCATTACGTAATTCAGAAAAACTTCTCTGACACCCTTCAGTCCAAGGCAATGGGGATGAAACATCCTTGCACGTAAGGGCTATCAATGGTTTCGCCAACAATGAAAAATTTGGAATCCATTGTCTGCAATAGGACGTAATACCTAAAAAGGCGCGAACATCTCTCTGGGTTTTTGGCACAGTCATTCGGGTAATCGCTGCAATTCTCTCTGGGGTCAACCTTCTCCCTTCTCTTGACAATAAGTGACCTAGATAGGTAACTTCTTGACAACAATACTGGAGCTTTGAAGGCGATACCTTGTGGTGTAAGTCATGTAGATAGTGTAACAAAGATACCGTAGCTGTTTTGCAAATAGCTTCTGTATCAGCTTCCACTAAAAGATCATCAACGTATTGAATCAAAGCTGCACCCGTTGGTAAAACAAAGGCATCAAGCTGACCTTTAAGTGCTTGGCTGTAGATTGACGGACTCTCACAGTAGCCCTGTGGAGCGCGTTTTAGCCTAAAACTGCGACCACCTAATGAGAATCCGAATAGGTCTCTGCTTTCCTCGGCAATCGGAATACTAAAGAAGGCATTCTTTAGATCGATCACCGTGAACCAGGAGGCAGATGCCGGAATCATTGTTAGTAAGGCCGTAATGTCAGGAACCACAGGAAATTGTGGAACCACTATTTTATTTACCTCTCTCAAATCTATAACGAAACGATACACAGGAGGTTTAGTTGGGTCAGTTCGTTTCAGAATTGGCAATACAGGGCTATTACACACGTTTCCACGAGTTTCTTCAACAACACCTTTTCCAATGAGATCATGAACGATTGCTAACAGCGCTCGTTCGCCCTCAAGAGAAATACGATATTGAGGTAAACGCGGTAATCGCGCATTTGGTTTCAATTGAATCACATAGGGTGGAATGTCTAACAGGCCCACATCGTTGGGACCTGTGGCCCATAGGGACGCAGGGAGGGAACTCAATTCCGGTGGGAATTTATCGACCGACAAATACATGGGAGAGATCACTCTCCGTCCCAATGTAAGCTCCACTCCTTCGGGGGAACAATACAATGTTGCATATAATCGTTTCAACAAATCCAGGCCCAAAAGATTTTCACCACAACCTGTAGATAGAATCAGTGGAGCCGTTAGCTCACGAGGTCCAATCATAAGAGGCAAAGGATTAGAGACTGGGTTACTAACAGGGGCGCCAGAGAATCCAACGGAAACGTTCGTTAAGCCAGACAAAGGTGCGCCAGGGAGTTTCGAATGCATGATGGAACTTTTTGTCGCACCAGTGTCTAACAGAAAAGGCTCAACTACACCCGATGTAGCCACTGCAACGTAAGGCCCACTCTGATCGACCGGAACTGACACTACTCCCTCTCTTTGTCGTTGGCTGTCCTAGTAATGGTCATTTACAACAGTCTCATGCTCTACGTAATAATCATCCACATTATACTGTGCAGATCGAACTGACCCCGTATTTCGCTGGTCGAAACAATTATTCGCGTCCGATTGATTTTGATGGCGATCAATCTGATTTTGGGATGAACCACGACCTCTACCTCGTGATGCCTGTTGAGGACCACCACCACGGTTTCCTCGTGTTGACACACCATTCAGGCGGTCCCGTAACGCAAGACAATCATATTTTAGGTGTCCCTCTTTCCTACAATATGCGCACTGATTATACCCAAGTGAAGATCTATAATCAAAGCTGTCAGAGCGCGGCTGCATCCTATCAGGCTGTGCTCGTGGTCGATACTGCTGTTGTGAATCATTTTGGTTTGATCGTGGAGGGTATGCTTGCTGCAACAAAACCTTCGTTTTGAGCTCTTTCGTTTTCTTTTCTGCACGATCACTTTCTTCCTTTTCCCTATTCTCATAATACTGGGCCGTTGCTAGTATTTGCGCAGGGGTTGAAACTGCCCACGCACTCTCCGAATTCTTCAATTTGTTGCTTAGTTCAGGCAACAAATTCGATACGAACTTGTCAACAAATAACCGCTGGCCTCCTTCAGCGCCCATGTCCTGGCCGCTGTGGTCGACAAACGCTTCCTCAAACCTTGTAAAGAAATCCGAGACACTCTCGTCTTTCTTTTGCTTACAAGCTGATAACTTATCCCAGTTCACCTTCATCGCTGGCATGAGAGTTTTCATGAGCGTAATTATTTTCTGAGGCAAATCCAAGATCAACTGGTCAGGCTTAGCCCCACCAACTTGTAGTCCATCAGCCGCTATCAATGCAGCCCAATCACCCCCTAATTCAACTGCGTGATCGGCTTGACGAATTTTAGCCCAAACTGGTTGCGGTACAACATTACCGAACAACATGTCGATATCGGCAAGGTTCATAATAGAAGCTTCCACCAGTTGTGATAACTCCTTATAATAACCAGCCGGATTTTTACGCGGATCGGGCAAGGATTGCTTCACTTGCAAAACTTCCGATCGTTTCCATGGAAGATGTATCCACACTCTTCGAAAATGCGGTAAAACCGCAGGGTTAGCAGCAGGGTCACCAGGCACCCAAAGTGGCGGAACCTCTCTCATAGGATACTGACCAGGAACCGCTTTCCAATTCTCAGTGGTATCATCTAATGACACCCGAGAATGTGCTGTGGATCTGAACGCTAATAAGCGTTCCACGGCACGTCGTACATCTTCACCTATAATCATACCGTTCGAAAAGTGATTCTGAAGTTCAATTATGTCGGACGGTACGTTATCTACATCATCATTATACCATTCTTCCCTCAAAAAGTTACACATCTCCTCAAACACGAATCTCTGCGTAGGCTCATTAAACTGAGAAAACGTGTCGAAGACCACACGTGGAGTGTAATTAGCAGGATGTCTTATCCACCTATGTGCCATGGTTACTAACGTCTCTTTCTCCCTACCACTAGGGATCTGACTCCGTCTCTGAGGAGTTTCAGATAAATTAGACGAAAATAATGGACCAGAAAGAGGTGAATAAAGGGTAGCAACAGAGTTAGGAACACGCTTACGAACAGAAGGGGAAAGAAAAACAGGGGCAACAACACCAGAGGTGAAGGAAGACATAGTAGGAACGGACCAGGTAGTCGGAGTAGCAGAAACAACAGTCTGCGAAGGTACAGGTACAGGGGCAGTAGGAACAAGGACAGGTGGTGGAACAAACGTAGGGTTAACAACGGGCTGACCCGCAGCCGCTGGAGCAACAAGGGGTACAACAGGAGGAACAACAGGAGCAGCTACAGGAGCAGTAGCACCCTGTACATAAGGAGGTGGTGATTTCATCAAATATGACAACAAGGAATCCTCCTTCAAATCTTCTTCTTTCTTTTCTAGATTATTCGGTAAAACCGGATAACATTTATCTATTTTCATGTGATGCAATCTAGTAGAGATTTCCATTTCCTTTTCTTCTTTTTCCTGTTTACATTCTCGTATAGTTTGCATTATCGGAACGAACCCTTGTTTTTGATCCTTTTTAAGTTGTTTGATTTCTTTCTGCTTGGCCTCTTTACGCCATATCCGAAAGGAATCAAACATAGCTGGCCTAGCTTTCTTTAAAAATAATTTAGCCTCAAGATTGTCTAAAATTGAAAGTTCAAAAGTTCCATGTGGTGGCCATCTAAGGTCACCGTCTTTCTTTGTATAGCGGACCCAGTAATCATTATATATTATAGGACCCACCCCATGTCGACTATAAAGATCATGTATCGGAGTTCCAACTGGAGGTATCGGACACGAGTCCTCCAACCGGGAATCCATTGCGCAACATTGGAAAATACGAAACAAACCACTATGGCTAGGCATCGTGCACACTAACCTAGTATCAAACTTCAAGGATTACCGAAGCAATAAAACCTCGTGTAAGTCAAAACCCTCGGTTTTTGGCAATTGCAACTGTCAAATAATACTAAGAACCAATACTAAGAACCACAAATGCAATGGAACCATGCAATACAACAAAGCCTTAAGGCTACCACAAAGCTCGGAGAGCTAACAACAAAGCCTGAGGAGGCTATAACAAAGCTCAGTGAGCTATTACAACAAAGCCTTAAAGGCTACAACAAAGCTTTCGAGAAGCTAGAACAACCACTAAGGACTGGGAGCGACCCACAAATACTTAACTCAGAACTTCAATGGCGTCACCAGGAAGGCCCGTCTATCGTCTCGCTTGTACGTAAGGTCTGCGCCGGGCGTCGAAGACAGGTCGACAGTCAGGGCATCGGTCCGTCGCAGCCGTCAGGAGGCGGGAATCTTCGCAGGGAAAAACTTCGGGCCACTTATTTCGACAACAGGATCGATGAAGCGGGGTGCACCTTCCCTCGGAGATTTCACACGAAGTTCCTCACGATCATCAGGCTTTGGACCGGTACCGCTGAAGTCGCCCCACGTTGGGCGCCAACTGAAGGACTGGACTTTTAACAGTACCAGCGGTGCCAGGGAACAACACCTATAACCTTCATGGGATACCTGTTTCGGCGCACAAACTACAGAGACACAGGACACTTCCTTCGGCGTCAAAGATCAGCTTTTATTACTGCAGGGAAACAAGAGTCATAAGAAGTACATGGAGTAGTTCTGCGAGTCTGCTTCAAATTGTGTTTGTAGGTTGCTCTCTTTTATACAGAATGTTGCCATTGCATAACATGTGGACAAAAGATTACAATCCGGTTCCCACAGTAAACTTCAAAGAGGTCGCTTTCATGTGTTCAGAATCCCGAAACATAATTACAATAGCAATGCCGGTTCCCAACTGTAAAAGTACATCTTCCCACCATTAGGCACACCCATTAGAGTTGTAAATGACAAAGAAGAAGAGACAAGAGCAGCTGCAAGGAAGTCAGACACGTGTAGAGAAAAGAGTAAGGGGGTAATATCGGAAGCATGATCGTAGGATCAAAGAGTTGGATCCCATCGCCTGCAAGGCTGTCACAATAAGCCGGCACGACCAGATTACCCTCAAGCTGAACCATTTGCCTTTGCTGTGTCATTCCTCCGGCCATAAAGACGCATGAAAGGAATATGCGTCTTCCGCAAGGCTGGGAACTAGAGGGTCAGGGGGCGAACAGTTACCTGCTCGCTGACTACGTGAGGGCAAGAAACAAAATGGATGCCGTATCTAAAATGGAACCCAAGGGTTCGGATGAAGAACACGTAATATTAGACGAACCCTGGCAGGTAGCGTAGCGAAAATACACACACCTGCCGAACTCGTCATTTACGGTTCGTAGATACCAAACTCGTCCATATTCGGTAATGCCCAGAACATCGTAATAATTTTTACGGAACCTCACCTCTATGCCCTGCAAAAGTCACTTGATCCTATTCCACTGAAATATTTTAAAGAAATTGAAAAACCTTCAGAGAGAATTATTGTGGAATGGGACGCCACGCATAGCCTTGGGTAAACTTACATTAAAATGGTATGATGGAGGCATCAGTCTCCCAGATATAAAGAAATATTATTGGGCTGCACACCTGGCAGCTATCAATCATGGCACCTACGGTGGCCTTGATGATCCAGGCTACCGTATGGATAGGTGGCTCCTTCCGGGAGGGAATTATAATAGCTCACTCTACTCGAAACCTGGCCGGCCTCAGATGACGGGCCCCACTGGTCACTCAGTATGTGTATGGCATGCCGCAAACATATCCGTCAGATGGGAGCGTAGACTGACGTTGGCCACTCCCCTGAGGGATTCAGCACAACTAGGTAATCTATGGACATCGAAAGAGTTAGATAAATGGGATATGATTGGTCTTTCACAAATTAAAGATTTATGGGAAAAGGGAGGAGTGAAAACATTTGCCACTCTCCAAAGTCAACACGAGCTAGCTGACACTGAGCTTTTTCATTACACACAGGTTAGCCATGCATTACACTCACTCCTTCCAAAGGGCTCCTCCCTTCCCGAGTCATCCCCGTTGGAGGACAGGATACTGGATGGCCACCTGCCGGATAAGACCATCTCATTAATCTATAATAAGTTAATATATAATATGGAAGATCCTATCTCTGTATTGCAACAGAAATGGGTAGCAGATGGTATAGAAATGGATGGTGAGGAATGGCAGGAGGCGATATCCTCCCCTCAGGTGGTGGCTATTCCAGCACGATTAAGACTAGTACAGCTTAAAATCCTGCATAGGATATACATGTGTGGCCCCTGACTAGTACAGATGGGAAGAGCGGAAACAGGAGACTGTTGCAGAAGTTGTGGCCAAATAGGCACCTTTATGCACATCATATGGGAGTGCACACACATTCAAACATACTGGAGGGAGATACATGAAGTCATGAGGGCAGTCCTCACAGTTGCTATTCACCCTAAAGCACTTAGATGCCTACTGAACATATGGGAACCAACCGACTTGAACACCCATCAAACACAGTGGGCCACTCTGGGGTTCATGCTAGCCAAAAGAAACATCGCTCAGGACTGGGGAGCGGCAACTCCCCCCACGCTGGGGGCATGGGAGTCGAGTATGGACTGGTGTATGGTCAGGGAAAAGACAGTATATGCTGCCCGAAGCTGTCCTAGAAAGTGGTCCCGCATATGGACACCGTGAAAACATATCGTGGAGACATTTGCACTCCCCCACAAAGTATTGAACTAGATGACCTGCTCCCTCCTTGAAATGTCTTTACTGTGTATAATGTGAAGGATTATTGCCTCAAATTGTCATGCCTCTATTGATATTGAGTGGATTTTATGATTGCTTGTATGTCGATGATTGTTAATAAAAAGATGTATTCAAAAAAAGATATTGTAGTCCAGATGGGAGTGATGAGTAAGGAGGTCGCTGCCAAGCAGTTGGCAGGGAGAGGGTCGTTGAAGTGGGTATTCGATTTTAAGAAGGATAGAATTTTCGAGATGGAATGGCCACATAAAGTGCCACAAGTGGGAGAGAGGGGAGATGAGTCCCGGTAAGAGGAGGAAGGAAGTTTGATCTGGCCTTAAGTTTGATACCTAACAAATTGATTTAGGTTGTAACGAAGGAGGAGAACTCATCACATGTTATTAATGAATTTGTAGTTTCTTTGGATGATTTTGCTAGTTTGTTTGATTGAAGTTTGACTATTTTAAACAGTTTGCGGGGTCTGTTCTTGACATTTTCCAGTTCTGATCTCAAAAACTCTTTTTTAAATATGAAGATGTTCTTGCTTGTATGTGTTTCTGGCCTGGCATAGAAGTTTAAGCTGGGGGGCTTAGGGGTGTTGTCTCCAGTTTCTTTCTTTGAGTCGGAGAGCTCGCCTTTTGCTATTGAGGGGTCTGCTGAACCAGGGGTTTTTGTCTTTGATTTGGGACCTTTTGAGCTCTAACTGGGCCAGATCAATCAATATGTTGGACATAGTCGAGATGTAGTGCTCTGTGAGGTTACTGACCTTAGATAGATTTGGGGGGGTGTAGGTCATTCTCGCAGCGAGCAGTCAGCTTCTCGAGGTCAAAGTTCTTAGTGTCTCTGAGCTAACGTTTCGGTTTCGGTTTCACAGGTTTCCCATGTCTTTTCATGTGGCAGTCAGGTATTAGGAAGGTGATGGCGTGGTGGTCCGACCAGTCACATGGATCAATTGTATTCAGCCTGACCGCCGATGCCGTGGCGATGTTCCAATCCAATGTGGCGCCTTTTGAGTGGGTTGGCAGGGTGCAGACCTGGGTGAGTGATTGTCAGCTAGGAAGGCTTTGACAGTGTTGACCTGGGAGTCATTGGGGTCATTCCAATGCAGATTAAAGTCACCAAGGAAAATGTCATTGGAATGGGGGGTAACTTTAGCAGTAATGATTTTCAAGAGGAGATCCATGAACGTGTCATTCTAGCCCGGGGGGTGGTAGAAGATGCACAACTGAGTAGAGTCGTTACTAATGGATAGGGCAAGACATTCGCAAGAGTCCATGGGTTCTGCATGGAGTTCTGTGACAAGGAGGTAGATGCAAGCAATGCCTCCCCCTTTTTTAGGTCGAGCGTAGCGAACGGACCTCGTGTATACTTTAGTATACTTTTAGTATTTGTAAATGGGGGGTGCACGCGCTGGGACAGGGAGGTGCACGCGCTTTCAGTCTCGGATGTCGGATTTGACCTCGTGAGCGCGCATGTGTGCGAGCGCGACTCTGCCATGCGCTTAGGAAAACGAAACCTAAGAGCCGCGCGACGTGAGCTGTCTACGGTAGAAGCTCACGCGCGCGGCTCTTAGGTTTCGTTTTCACTGGTTTGTTTTCCTGCATAGAGAGTACAGTCCTCTTTCACCGCTCACTCCAGGCAGCTGCCTCTCCCCTCTCGCTCCGGAACAGCGCAGCCCCGCCAAGGCACCACGAGCACAACGGCAGCCGGGTAATGCTTGTTTTATTTTGTAAGTTAGCACTGGCGCCAACGTGGGGATTACACGTACAAATCTTTACTTAAAGCATAGTGGTGTGTGCCTTTAAAGATCGCCTTTAATAATGTTGCCGCGCGTGCCTACACGTGAAGGAGCTACTATTAAATCGCCGGGGGCTGTGGGGCTCCTCCTTTCACCCAGTGACCCGCTCTGGCTTTCACACGGCCCGTGAAGAAGCTACCATTTATTCATCGGGGCTGTGGGGCTTCTCCTTTCACCCTACATGTTACATAATGTGTACAATAATATTGAAGTGTACTATATTCCCTTGAGAGATATTTAAGTATCTCGCATCTTTGATAGCATACAAAATAATTAACTCACGCCACGATTCGCACCTGAAACTACACCAGTTGGAAAGTCGAGCCGGAAGCCAAAGTCGACCGTAAGCGGAGGCAGGCCACGGAGTTGCTGCTCCCGCTTCCTATCCTGGAGTGAGGTATAATCTAAAAGTTGATAATGCTGCCTAATAAAAATATACTTTTACGCTACTTAGCGTACCGCACGTTCATGATGACATTTATTCTGAACAGACTGCCACACTGCAGTCTCTTCTCACTGTACTGCGTTGTTTTCCGCGTTGTTCAGACGCACTAACCCCCTTTTGTGTCCTGGGGTGACAGGTGAGCCACTACAGTGTTGGTCGGACCTGCTTGAAAACAACTACTCGCTCCGAGCACAGGTGTCATTGCTAATATTTTTGATGCTTTCCTCGTCTTCATTGCTTGATTTTGCTCACAAAAAATTGTTACTTGTAGTCATTGGAATATCACACATAATTACACTGAAATTAGGAATATGTGACAATGGCAATCGGAAACCTTGGCAGCTGTGAGTCACTAGTGCACCGCATCCACCACCACATCCACCACCACATCCACCACCACATCCACCACCACATCCACTACCACTTCCACCACCACATCCACCACCACATCCACCACCACATCCACCACCACATCCACCACCACTTCCACCACCACTTCCACCACCACATCCACCACATCCACCATCACCACCACATCCACCATCACCGCCACATCCACCGCCACATCCATCCCCACATCCACCGCCACATCCACCGCCACATTGATGGAGCGAGATAGAAAACAAAATTTTGTTTAAACTCGCAAAGTCACATTTCCATAACATGAATAAAATTATTAATGATTTGTGATATGTCGTGCTAATACAACCTAGATTAAACTTTACACGTGGGGGGACTAACATGTGTGCTCATAAACGTGCATAAATGTTGCATCTTTTTGTTCGTGCAAAATAATAAAATAATTTATTGTTTTCGTTTTTGTCATTACTAACTGCTGCATATTTAAAATAAGCATGTGCTTGTTTTGCTTATTCTTGTCTGTGTGATGTCATTTCTACTATTCTAGGTGCATATGGGTCTCATAGAAAAACGGAGACTGGTAAATATAAACGCTGCTTTATTTGTTTGCAATGGCTAGGTAACATTTTGATTAATCGGGTGGGTTAATTTTTTAGTAAACCATGGGGTGGATACAGAATATACTTTATTTCTTACATTAATACTTTTCTTGTGTTTGTTTTATACTAGAAATCATAAGTTGCCTGCTTTTGAGGCCTAACTATTTGAGCCGCAAAATAAAAGCTAATCCATATTTCTGCAGAAAGTCACGAGACGCCCATTCTGAATTAAAACGTTTATTGAAGATGCATTCACAAAGCAAAAACTGATGAGCTGACATCATTCTGTCGGACATGGCCAAGGTCGAAAGTGAACTTTTTGTCAGTCCTTAACTTGGCATCCGCGGAAGTTGCACTGTAAGACTATGGAAGCTGCGAGCATGACTTAAAACAAAGTTGCAATCGCAGGAAGCCTCTGGCTTCACGTGGAAGAGACAATGGTCTTTGTAAGACATGATTTTGTGGAACTTTTTAAGAATCGGGTGACATGTCACTTGTCACTCTCAACCAATGGGACGTCGAGTATTTCTGAAAACTTTCCTTTGCTAGTTTAGTTAGCGTAGAAAGGTATAAAAAGTCATGCCCTTAGGGTTGGGCTGGCTGCTGCTTTCTGACTTTCCGATGAGGGTGATGTGCTGCTGGACTTTGCGTGGAGCACGTAAGAATCCTCAAAGAACTTTACTTTAATTTCTGTCTATTTAGCTCAGTTAGGGAAATAGGTTTTAGAAATGCTAAACTTTATATAATTTCTTTAAATTGATTCAATTGCTTAAATTGTAATTTCCTTATTTCTTACCATCATGCTTGCTTTAATGCTAATAAAATTCAATTATAAAACTTACAACATATATACTATTATCTAGAAAATAAAATCTTACTTTTTGACAAACAAGCTGGTCTTGGTTATTTAGAAGTATAGGTTACCTTTAGCTAGATCACGTCGCCTATAGTGGTCATTTAAATGATTGGGTTTTATTCTAATGACAATATTCTTTCTGCAAATGTATAAAATGTTTATGGTTTGTAAATAATGTGTATATAGATTTATTTGACCACCTGATTCAGTAGGCCCAAAAATATATCAGGTTCATAAATGGGTCCATGTATAGTTTAGAATTTTGTTTATAGGTTATGAAATTGGGTAGCGTAGTTTATGATATATTTTCTATAGCCCGCTGGATCAATTATCTGGTAGCAGAAATTGATGGTTGCTAAGGGGTAACCAAGGTAACATGTTGGTTGCTAAGGATTCCGTCATGGTATGCAAATAGGATTAATGTTTTAACACTTGTTAAGTTCGTTTTTCGTGCCTATCTGTAAGCTATACCGGTATAGATTGTGTGGCGAGAAATTAGTCACGCAAGCCATCTGTTCGTTTGTAGTGATATCGCCGAGTATCACAAGAGGTATCGCCGTGTACCATAGTGTTGTCGCCGAGCAGCACAGTTTTAGGGCTAGGTCTGAATCTTGTATAGTGAGGATTTTCTAAGAAATCAAAGCAGCATGAGAATAGGGACAAAGCGCCTTCCATAAAACTCACTGTGATGAGAGTATTAGTTATATCCGAGCTTGAGTGAAGGGTAAAATTTAACGTCGGTGCATGATTATCTATAAACAGGTTAGAGTCCTGTACGGGTACATGTTTCATATCTATAAACAGGTGAGAGCCCTGTACGGATAACGTCGTTATTTTGCTAACGGTGCATGATTTCTATAAACAGGTGAGAGTCCTGTACGGATTTCGTGTGTGTTTGAATTTAGGGAATTTTCCGTGTAAAAGTGCGAGTTTGAGTTGTATTTTATGTTCAAGTGGAACTCTTAGAACTTTCACTTCGCGGTGGGTTCAGAGCAAAGCGAGTTCATAATTATACGTGTTAGAAGGGTGGGGTAAGGTTACTCTACTGACAATTGAATATTATCCTTAGTGTGAATAGCGCCGTCTATTCCGAAGTGTGGATACTTGAATGTATGTAAACTATCCTAATTAGTGAAACGAACAGATGTTGTCTTTATAAGTCATTGTTAAGAATTAATTTACACTGAAAAGTGTTCTTAAAATGGCGCTGTGAAAAGATTTTGTGAAGGAGGGGTAAGCGCCAGGAGTGAGAAGCGAGAAACCGCAGCTGCTGTGTACGTCACAGAGCCGCGCTGGGATTGGGTGACCTACGTCACAAGCTGTATTCTGATTGGCTCCTGAGTCTCTGACGGCCTGTGAGCTGATTGGTCCTTAGGAAAATCTCCAAAATTATTGGTTGAGCAGGAAACTGACGTAGCTCAACTGCCATTGGCTTGTTGGTGTGTTTCGCGCACGGATTGGTTGTTTTTGCGGAACATCCCGGAAATATTTTACGAACGATTTTGTGAATTAGATTTAACTCTTAAAAATGAGTTATCATTTTAAACATGTTGAGAAAAAGACAACATTATTTCAGAAATTTAAGAATTTATTTTCACCTGACAAGAAAATCGAAACGCGAGGTGGTAAACTACTTCATAAGTATAAAACACCTGCAGCGTACATGGAAGGTGAATACGGATATCATACTGTCTTATGGTTCGACAGTTGGAAACGTTATACTAAAAACGATGGTGTTTTGACTTGGCCTGATGATGGTTCATTTAATGTAAGAGTTTTAAGAAACTTACGAGAGAAAATGAATGCTCTTGTTCCAAAACCGAGACCAACTCAATTTGAAGCTTTAGTTGAGTGGGAAGATGAGATGTATCAGTTACAAAGAGAAGCTAGTGGAATTAAAAGACCTTCTAAAAATCCATCATGGAAAAGAGAAACTCATGAAGATAGATTACGAATGTGGAGACAGGGAAAAATGAGTGAAGGATTGTATTTAATTCATGAAATGGTAATGGGTTCTCCTACAGGAAAATCTATGGAAAGTGAATCTGAGGATGCAATTATGGAAGAAATATATACAACTGCTAAAAATAAACAGCCTAATCAGCCTTTGAGACCTCCTAGATCATGGTCTACTCCGGTGGTTTCTACTGAAACTTCACCGAGTGCACCTCCAATTAATGAAGCTCCTAAACTTTATCCAAATAATTGTGAAATCACTGAAACTCCTAGAAGACCAGAATTTGAGAATGCTCGAAATGAGGGTAGACATTTTTCAATGACTCCAAGAGCAAGGGAACCTCCAAAAGATTATGCAAGAGAAACAAGAAATGTTGAGGATGATGATTATAATGAATACTTAAGGTCTAAAGAAGAATTAATTAAAAGAATGACAAAAGGCATGGAAGCTGTCACAGTTCCAGTAACAATAGGTCCTGTTCAGCCTGTATTTGAACAAAGAAATACAAACAAAACTGGATTAACTATTCCTTTAAATACAGAAATTCAAAAGCCTGCTGAAAAATTTTATTCAGATTTGACTGAATTAAACACTTCTAGATCGAGAATGCCTGATTTAACTTTCAATGAGGATTTATCTCCAAAAACACCAATGGGTGCTATGTCAGATGTAGGAAGTCCTGAAGTCAGGGTAACCACACCAAAGCTTGATGTGGCCAAATTAAAAGCAAATATTGAAGAATTAATAATTGGAACAATTGGCCCAGATAGTTTAAATTACTATCGGGATGATGAACTATTATTCATTTGCAAAAGTATTCAATGGAAAACGAAAAATAAATATGATCAATTAGAGGATCTAGCTGCAGAACTTGAAATCGATGTGAGTAAACAAAAGAATTTTGCAAAACATTACAGATTAGATTTCTCAGAAAACGACATTGAGAGTTTGAACTCAATGGGAAGAATAGTTCACATTAAAGATTTGATTGTCTATATTAAAAAGCTAGGAGAACTGAACAAATGGAGAGTGAAATGGACTAAAAGGAAGGAAGATGAAAGATTAGAAAGAATGTCAAAACAATTTCCAATGAGAGAAGTTGCAGGTGGAGGATATGTTCATGTCCCATGGTCGAGACAGGACATTCTGTTATTCACAAATGACTTTCCGAAATTAAGAGAGAAACCTGTTGAGTGGTACAGGCAAGTCGATAGATTTATCAAAGTGTCAAAAGTTCTGTGGATTGATTTGGATGGATTTTTTGACATTGTTGTTCCATCTGATCTTTGGACAGAATGTAAAATATCTATTAGTTGGCCAAAAACAGAACCTGAGCGAATCAAAGAAACAGGTGCCCCAAATCCACTCGTAATGGATTTTTATGAGAAAGTAATTGTTTGGATGAAAAACAAAATTCCACCCAAAGAAGTTGATTGGGTTAAAATAGAAAGAACAGAGCAGGAAACAAAAGAATCAGTTCATTCTTTTTATGAAAGACTACTGTTAATCTTTAAACAATACAGTGGTTATGAAAAATTAGATGAGAAAGACATGAGTCATTTTATCTATAGATTTGTTTATGGACTAAAACCTGAAATTGGAGAAATGATCAGAACTAGTATTGTCGGATGGCAAGCACTATCTATTGATGATATTCTGAGAAAGGCAAAATATTGTAGCGATGAATTAGAAGTAAAACAGAAGAAGCTGAAGGAGAAAGCCATGTGGGCACAGGTAAAAGTAGCTGAGCAACAGATTGCCAGCATGGGAAATAAGAACACTAATTTTGTTCAAACTGGAAATACGAACCAGATACAAGGAAAGTTTAAAGGTAATAATTTCCAAAAGAAATTTAGCCCAAAGATAGAAGAGCTGAAACAAAGATTACCTTGTTTTAATTGTGGCGAAATTGGACATTGGAGGGACGAGTGTCCTCATCCTCCTAGAAACTTAAAGAATCCCTTATTGAATCCACAGATGCAGAATGGTGTTAACGTGCAGCAACAGCTACAGATGCAACAGGGGTTAAATGAATTTAATATTCAGCGACAATTACAACAACAGCAACAACAACAGGTGAATAATCGTCAAGACCAGTTGCCACAACCACCTTTTCCGAATTGTGGGGGAGTTCAAAAATATAATCCAAACGTGGGATTTCAGGGATGTGAACAGGTAATAAAACCACAAAAACAGCAAAAGCAGCAAAGGGTTCAAATGCAAAATGCTTCACAACAGTTTTTATTGACAGAAAGTCAAGACAGTGATACTGATGATTATTGCTGACGGTGCCCGAGAGAGGAGGAAGAGTGTGTTGTTGGAGCCACTCTTGAGGTTGACCAGTCTGGTCCTTATGTAAACGGGAAAGTTAATGATGTAGACATCACCTTTCTAGTGGACACTGGTGCTACCCGTTCTACTGTTAGATCAGTGGAAATTGAAAACCTACCTCTCTCTGGGGATACCATCCAAGTTGTCGGAGTAAGTAATCAGCAAATTAAAACAGACTTAACTGATCCAGTACCAGTTGAAATTGGAAATTACAGAGACAAACACAGATTTGTGGTTTGTAATAGTAGTCCAGTAAATCTATTAGGCAGAGACATACTATGTAAAATGAATTGCAGAATATATTGTTCTCCTGAAGGAGTTGAATTACAAACAATGGAGGAAGATAGTTTGTACAGAATGACAATGATGATGATGGAAGCAGAAGAAACAAAATTGTTTCCTGCATTTGAAGAAAAAGATTTACCTGAAGAGCTAAAAGAAACAGTGAAATCTGAAATATGGGATTTTACTGGAAATGAGATGGGTCTGATGAAAAACGTAGATCCTGTTAAAATTGCATTGAAGCAGGGAATAGAATTTCCAAACACTCCACAATATAAAATGAAAACAGAGACAATTGAAGGTATTACACCTGTAATTAAAAAATTAATCAAGCAAGGTGTATTGGAAGAAATGAAGAGTAGCTCTTGTAATTCACCAATTATGGGAGTTAAAAAGGCTAACGGAACATTTAGGATCGTACAAGATTTGAGAAAGGTTAATCAAATTGTTATTCCATGTTGTCCTGTGGTTCCAAATCCAGCAGTGATTCTATTTCAGATTCCATATGATGCTGAATGGTATACAGTCATTGACCTTTGCAATGCATTCTTTACTGTTCCTCTACACCCAGACAGTTATGAAATCTTTGCTTTCAGATTCCAAGGTAAGACCCTTGGATGGACAAGAATCCCTCAGGGCTATACAGAAAGTCCTTCAATCTTTAACGAACTGTTAAAAAGATCATTAGAAGATTTAGACTTACCAGGTAGGTCAACGTTGGTGCAGTATATTGATGATTTGTTAATAGCTGCTAAGACAAGAGAAAATTGTGTAACAGACACAATAATTCTGTTAAATCGCCTTGCAGAAGAAGGACATAAAGTGTCCCCAGCAAAACTACAGTTTTGCAAACAGGAAGTGAAATATCTTGGTCACAGAATTGCAAAGGGAAAAAGACAAGTAACAATAGAGAGAATAAAAATGATTCAAGCAATGTTACCGCCAAGAACACAAAGACAAGTCAGAATGTTCCTGGGAATGGTAGGTTACTGTCGACAATGGATAAGTGGATTTTCAGTAATTGCGAAACCACTACAAAGACTGACCAAATCAGATGTAAAGGATCCAATTATTCTCAATGATGTTGAGATGGAATCTTTTGAGAACTTGAAAAAGAGCTTATGCCAAGCTCCTGCTTTGGGTATGCCAAATTATGAGAAAGATTTTGAACTGTATTGCAGTGAGAGAGAAGGATGTGCATTATCTGTGTTAATTCAGAGACATGGAAACCTAAAGAAACCTATTGCATATTTTTCTGCAGTTCTTGATCCAATTGCAAAAGCATTACCAGGTTGTTTGAAAGCAGTTGCAGCTACAAGTATCAGTCTTGAACAAAGTGAAGGAATCATTATGGGATTTCCTGTGAAAGTTTTTGTGCCTCATTCAGTTGAAATATTACTGACAAGAGGTAAGACTCAACATTTAACAAGTAGCAGATTGACAAAGTATGAGAAAATCATACTAGGAGCAGATAATGTTTCGATTTCAAGATGTTTGAATCTGAATCCTTCTACATTACTGCCTGATTCAGAAATCGTTAATGACATTGAGACAGAACATGAATGTTTAGATGTCATGGAATTCTGCACAAAACCAAGAAAAGACATCAAAGACAGACCTTTGTCTGAATCGGATTTTGTCTACTTTGTAGATGGCTCATGCTTAAGATCCGAAGGTGGTGTCTTGAAAGCTTCATACTCAGTTTGTACAGTCGAAAACATTAAAGAAGCATCATGTCTTGAAGGAGTTCGTTCAGCTCAAGTAGCTGAATTAATTGCTTTAATTCGTGCATGTGAAATATCAAAGGATATAAGAGTTACCATCATTACTGATAGTCAGTATGGGTACGGAGTTGTGCATGATTATGGACAACTCTGGTCACAGAGAGGATACATGACATCAACAGGGTCTCCAATTAAAAATGCAGTTTTCATTAGAAGATTAATTGAAGCAATACAATTGCCAAAAGAAATTGCCATAGTCAAGTGTGCAGCACACACTAGAGGGACTGATTATATTTCCAAAGGAAATGCCTTCGCAGATGAAACAGCAAAGTACTGTGCAAGGAAAAATTATTCTTACAATCGGAATAGAAGTACAGAAACTGATTCAAATTCATTAATGCTAACAACTATTGTTGAAACATGGAATGAGATTAGAGATTTACAAAACGAAGCAGATGATGAAGAAAAAGACCAGTGGTTAAGATCAGATTGTAGACAACGTGATGAAGATGGAGTGTGGGTTTACAAAGATGGCAGAGTAGTTTTACCAAATTGCATGATTTCTGACATGGCCAGATTATATCATGGTCCTGCACATTTAGGAAGAGATTCTATGGTCAGACTGTTTAAAGAAACATGGTTCAATACCAAATTTAGAACAATTGCAGAATCTTTTTGTCAAAGGTGTTTATCATGCCAACAAATGAATCCAAACAGAAAATCAGTGGTGGGGACAGGAATAATTGGTCGAGAGGGTGGTCCCTTCACCAGGTTACAAATAGATTTCATTGAAATGCCCTTACACAACTGTTTGAAATATGTACTTGTAATTGTATGCTTGTTCTCAAGGTGGGTAGAGGCTTTTCCTACACGACATTGTGATTCAATTACAGTAGCAAAACTAATGCTAAGAGAAATCATCCCAAGGTACGGTTTTCCAGTCACTATTGAGAGTGATGGAGGAAGCCATTTTGATAACAAACTGTTGAAGTTAATTTGCGAAGCTATGAGTATTGAGCAGAAAATACACTGTGCATACAGACCAGAGGCATCAGGTGTAGTTGAACAAATAAATGGGACTATCAAAAACAGAATTGGGAAAATGTGTCTAGAGACAGGAGTTAAGTGGACTGATGCTCTTCCACTTGTTTTGATGTCAATAAGAAGTACACCAGATAAAAAGACAGGTTTGAGTCCTCATGAAATTTTGATGGGAAGAGTTATGAGGCAAGCTTTTGTACCTGTAGGTAAACTGTTGAGCATAAATGACAGTGCAATTTTGGATTACTGTAAAAGGTTATCTGACATGGTAACTTCTGTGTCTAATCAGGTGGGAACTGAAGCTCAATCAAATGACAAAGTTTTGACACATGATCTGAGACCTGGAGACTGGGTCAGAACGAAAGTACATCGGAGGAGGAATTGTCTATCTCCTAGATGGCAGAAACCTAGGCAGGTAATCTTGATCACTACTAATGCTGTAAAGTGCAGAGGATTGAAGCGTTGGATTCATCCAAGTCATACTATTCCAATACCAACTCCTGAGAATTCTGATGTTGAAAGTGATACCACAGATGACTCTGATTCTGAAGCAGAAGACAGAACAGAAGGTGAAGTAATTCCAGATTCTGAAGATCGACAAGAAAGTCGACATCTGGAAACTGTGCCGGTGAATGGAAATCTGACAAGAAAAGACTTAGAAATAATTGAAATAGATTCTGAAGGTGAAGAGAATCTGTTAAAAGGAAAGATAACTGAGGATTCGGTTGTCTATGTTGAAGACAAAGAAGCTGAACCAAAAGAAGTTTCAGACCAGGAGAGTATCGAAAGGCAGAGAACAAGCTCTGAAGTAAGGAACAAAAATCCGAAATCTGGGAAGCTAGAGGTAATTGAGGAAGAGGAGGAGAACGAATTACCGAGTACCAGTGATGGAAGACAAAGCGAAGTTCCTGAAGGAGTGAAATTGCCGAATAGAGAAGTTCCTGAGTCAATTGGAATTTCAGACTACGAAACTGAGGAAAGTGACGTGGAAAGTGGAAGTGAAAACAGAAAGAAAAGGACTTGGAAATCAGAATCGAATAATTCTGAACCAAAGAAGAAGTACGTGAGAAAAGCAGACTACTGGCCTGGTGGAAGATTGAGAGTCAGATTGATTAAAAAGCCATTAGAACAAGTTGAAGAAATCAGTAGTCAAAAGAGTCCTGGAAAAGAGGTTGGAGTTGGAAGGAAAATAGAAGTGATATCAAGAAAAGGGAAGAGAATAATTAGACCAAACCAGAAATACAAGTCTCCTGAGTGGACTTACTTAGTAATTCCACCTGTTATTGACATATATGATAGTAGTGAAGAAGAAAACGAAATCCAAGAAATTAGTGACAATGATTGAAGTACAAATTTATTAAATTGGCATAAGGCTGAAGAAATCCTGTTAGTTGACACAAGGTCGAAGAAAAACTGTCTAGTAGAAGAAAAACTTATGTATGACATAAGGTCGAAGAAATCTTGTTTAGGGTTATAAAAAGAAAAATATTTTAAAAGGGGGGTGTATATAAATTTTAAAATTTATTTTTATTTTTATTTTATTTTTGAGGCTAAAACTAACCTAAAAATGCCTTACATTAAGGAGAGCACTTCAAAATGCTCTGTTTTTAAAAGATGCTGTAAGATGACTCTGGTGTGTCTGCTCATTTTAGTTCTGCTCTGGTTGATACTAGCTGTGATTATACCTTTAGAAATGAATAGAGAATTACACAAAGTTAACATAACAAGCAAAGCTCTGGTTAGCCAAACTAAACATAGTGCATCTGCAAAAGTAATTGATCATCAGCCTAACATTCATCAAGATAAATCAATAGGTGATTTTTCAAGCAATACATTCACAAAGCTTTTGAGTGAATATGTAAAGGTAATGGATGCAAAGGATTGTTATGTGTGCGTTAAGTTACCCGCTTCTGTTTCTGAGGGAGTAACATATAATATGCTTCCTCTCACTTATGCTGTTACATGTAGTGTATTAACTAGTTTATTTTATCAAACTGGTCGTTTAGAATATTACTATTCAAATTATGATGAGATTTTTGCTAATATCAAGATTGATAATGCTTTAAATAAGCATAAGAAAGCTAAACAATTGAGAGAATATTTCCTTGTTACTAACGAACTCACTTATGAGTATGCTTACAAGAATAATCTAACATGTAAATTAAGTGCTGAAGGGAAGAAATTTCTGAATATGGTTGAGGAGAGAAGAGCAATTTATAAGAGAAATGAATTAGTCAAGCAGACTAAGTCATCATTCTGGCAAAAAGAGGATGAGAAACTAAATGGCAAAATGCTTGAAAATATTGCAATTCACATAGACAAACCTGTTAGTGGAAAGCTTTGCATTAGAAGAGATAACACACTTTTTGATAATTATTTTGTAGGTGCAAGCAACTGTGAAGATACTTATCAGATTATGGGAGGTTGGGGATTTAAAGGTGGAAAAGATCCTATCTTTCCTGGAATTTATTTTGTTTGTGGTGACAAAGCCTACTACAACCTTCCAGACCATTGGTATGGAACTTGTTATGTGGGAATTGTTTTTCCTAAAGTGTTTCATGTTGACAGAGATTCAGAAGGATTATTTAAAATTCATAATTATGTAAATAGAGCTAAAAGAGAAACTTTTACTGAAGTTCTGGGAGATATTTTTCAAGCTGTAATACCTTTTGTTGGTATAACCCTAAATGCAGGGAGAATCAGAAAATTGTCCACTATAGTTGATAGATTATCAACTGACACTGCTGATGGGTTTCAATTAGTGAATGTTGAAGTTATTGCAATTAGATCCATGGTAATTCAAGACCGTCTTGCTTTAGACATACTCTTAGCAAAAGAGGGAGGAGTCTGTGGCATTTTACATGTCCAACATTGCTGTACATATATACCGGATGAAAGTAAAAATATTGAAATGTATATTAAGAATATTACACAAATGCATTCTGAAATAATTCCTTTAGAAGAAGAAGATTTTACTGGGAAACTTTCAAATAGGTTTCAAGCAATTAAAAACTGGTTTCATAATATCGGAAGTTCAATTCTTGGCAAGATTCTGGCACCTTTGATTATAATTATATTCATTTTTATTTTGACTAAAGTAGGTTGTCTGTTGCATAAAAGAAAGAAGCATTTGAGAGAAAAGAAGAGAATTTATAAACTCAGAAAAGAAGAGGAAAGGGAGATTGAGTTGCAGGAGTTACATAGAGAGCGTCATGTTAATTGCAAAGATTATGCTGAAACAGACTTTTAGGTTTACTAATACAATTGAATTTGAATCGATTTCTTATAAATTAAATTTACCAAAATTTTGAGTGCTGGTGTGGTGATTTGTTAATCACCAGATGAGGGAGTTGATGGAGCGAGATAGAAAACAAAATTTTGTTTAAACTCGCAAAGTCACATTTCCATAACATGAATAAAATTATTAATGATTTGTGATATGTCGTGCTAATACAACCTAGATTAAACTTTACACGTGGGGGGACTAACATGTGTGCTCATAAACGTGCATAAATGTTGCATCTTTTTGTTCGTGCAAAATAATAAAATAATTTATTGTTTTCGTTTTTGTCATTACTAACTGCTGCATATTTAAAATAAGCATGTGCTTGTTTTGCTTATTCTTGTCTGTGTGATGTCATTTCTACTATTCTAGGTGCATATGGGTCTCATAGAAAAACGGAGACTGGTAAATATAAACGCTGCTTTATTTGTTTGCAATGGCTAGGTAACATTTTGATTAATCGGGTGGGTTAATTTTTTAGTAAACCATGGGGTGGATACAGAATATACTTTATTTCTTACATTAATACTTTTCTTGTGTTTGTTTTATACTAGAAATCATAAGTTGCCTGCTTTTGAGGCCTAACTATTTGAGCCGCAAAATAAAAGCTAATCCATATTTCTGCAGAAAGTCACGAGACGCCCATTCTGAATTAAAACGTTTATTGAAGATGCATTCACAAAGCAAAAACTGATGAGCTGACATCATTCTGTCGGACATGGCCAAGGTCGAAAGTGAACTTTTTGTCAGTCCTTAACTTGGCATCCGCGGAAGTTGCACTGTAAGACTATGGAAGCTGCGAGCATGACTTAAAACAAAGTTGCAATCGCAGGAAGCCTCTGGCTTCACGTGGAAGAGACAATGGTCTTTGTAAGACATGATTTTGTGGAACTTTTTAAGAATCGGGTGACATGTCACTTGTCACTCTCAACCAATGGGACGTCGAGTATTTCTGAAAACTTTCCTTTGCTAGTTTAGTTAGCGTAGAAAGGTATAAAAAGTCATGCCCTTAGGGTTGGGCTGGCTGCTGCTTTCTGACTTTCCGATGAGGGTGATGTGCTGCTGGACTTTGCGTGGAGCACGTAAGAATCCTCAAAGAACTTTACTTTAATTTCTGTCTATTTAGCTCAGTTAGGGAAATAGGTTTTAGAAATGCTAAACTTTATATAATTTCTTTAAATTGATTCAATTGCTTAAATTGTAATTTCCTTATTTCTTACCATCATGCTTGCTTTAATGCTAATAAAATTCAATTATAAAACTTACAACATATATACTATTATCTAGAAAATAAAATCTTACTTTTTGACAAACAAGCTGGTCTTGGTTATTTAGAAGTATAGGTTACCTTTAGCTAGATCACGTCGCCTATAGTGGTCATTTAAATGATTGGGTTTTATTCTAATGACAATATTCTTTCTGCAAATGTATAAAATGTTTATGGTTTGTAAATAATGTGTATATAGATTTATTTGACCACCTGATTCAGTAGGCCCAAAAATATATCAGGTTCATAAATGGGTCCATGTATAGTTTAGAATTTTGTTTATAGGTTATGAAATTGGGTAGCGTAGTTTATGATATATTTTCTATAGCCCGCTGGATCAACATCCACCGCCACATCTACCGCCACATCCACCGCCACATCCACATCCACCACACCCACCACCACCACATCCACCACACCCACCACCACTACATCCACTACCACCCCATCCACCACCACCACCGCATCCACCATCACCACATCCACCGCATCCACCACCACGACATCCACCGCATCCACCACCGCATCCACCACCACATCCACCATCACCACCATCACCTCCACCATCACCTCCACATCCACCATGACATCCACCGCCACATCCACCACCATCACATCCACCACCACCTCATCCACCACCACATCCACCACCACATCCACCACCACCACCACATCCACCATCACCACCACATTCACCGCCACATCCACCACCACACCCACCACCACCACATCCACCACATGCACCACCACCACATCCACCACCACATCCACCACCACATCCACCACAGCATCCACCACCACCACATCCACCACATGCACCACCACCACATCCACCGCCACATCCACCGCCACATCCACCGCCACATCCACCGCCACATCTACCGCCACATCTACCGCCACATCCACCGCCACATCCACCGCCACATCCACCGCCACATCCACCACCACAACCACCACATCCACCACACCCACCACCATCACACCCACCACCACCACACCCACCACCACTACATCCACCACCACCCCATCCACCACCACCACCGCATCCACCATCACCACATCCACCGCCTTCACCACCACCACATCCACCGCATCCACCACCACAACATCCACCGCATCCACCACCGCATCCACCACCACATCCACCATCACCACCACATCCACCATCACCTCCACCATCACCTCCAGATCCACCATGACATCCACCGCCACATCCACCACTATCACATCCACCACCACCACATCCACCACCACATCCACCACCACATCCACCACCATCACATCCACCACCACCACATCCACCATCACCACCACATCCACCGCCACATCCACCGCCACATCCACCACACCCACCACCACATCCACCACATGCACCACCACCACATCCACCACATCCACCGCATCCACCACCACATCCACCACCACATCCACTACCACTTCCACCACCACATCCACCACCACATCCACCACCACATCCACCACAGCATCCACCACCACATCCACCACCACATCCACCACCAACACATCCACCGCATCCACCGCATCCACCACCACATCAACCACCATATCCACCACATCCACCATCACCACCACATCCACCATCACCACCACATCCACCATCACCGCCACATCCACCGCCACATCCACCCCCACATCCACCCCCACATCCACCGCCACATCCACCGCCACATCCACCACGCCCACCACCACCACCATTTCTTTTCTGAATTCAGTGGGTCCTTGGTATTTCAAGTGCACACTTATTCACTGCCCTGGATAAGGTCTCACAACTTTATCACTCCTTTGTGCTATCCTACTCTTACAACTTTTTAAAAGCCGTAGTTCTTGAGGTTTAGTTCAGTCAATGTCGAATCAGTGTCAAATTCATGTTGATGTGCTAACTTCACCACCACCTAGACAGTATATAGGACAAAACTAAGGAACAACTGTTACTACGTCATAATGCAAATGGGTTCCATCCTTTTAATCCACCCAGATTTTTTGCTTTCACCAGGTTTTTAGAAAGTTATTTACAAAAGTTTAAGCTATTGCCATTATAAATTACAATAACTTTCATTTAAGTATGAATTATTAGGCCATTGTTATTTGTAATATCAATACATCTAAGTCACGTAAATACAACACATATTGCATTACAAATGCTATAGGTGTCACAGTTGCGAAAGTTAAAACTATTGGCATTGTAAATGACAAAGCTATTAATTTAGCTATTTTCAAAACCAAAACATAAAAAAAAGATTTGTGATTTACAATACCAATAGCTCAAACTTTCCTAATGCGAGACCTATTGCATTGCAAATGCTTGTTTACTTATCTATCAAGTCTAATGATGTTATTGTTTGGTGGGACCAGTAAATCAAGGTAAGGAGAGGAAGAATCTAGTAGTTATCCTAGCCGAGCAACGACTCGGTTAGGATAACTACATCAGTTTTATGGCTTAGGATGAGGGCGGCGATGCCAGAGGCATGTCTCGCAGCTGAGCGGCAGTTAAGAAGGAGGCCAGAGAGAGGGGAACCGGGACAAGTGCTGTAGGAAGGTGAGGATAGGGGTACTTGTGTTACGTTATTGCTGTTGACTCCTCTATTACGGAGGGATGATGATCTATAGGTGTTGATTGTAAGCATGGGCGTAAAATCCGTTACGCTCGCGGATTTTTCGTATTTTCGGGGAATCCGCAATCCGCGAACTCTCGCGGATGCGGCGAGAATACGCAAAATCCGCGCGAAGCGGATTTTTTGTTTGTGTTCGCACTGCTCGCGCTGCTCGCGGTCCGCGGCGCGGGCAGGAACAATCTCGCACTAGCGAAAGTACAAAAATTACTTAGTAAAGGAAGTGGCCCAGTCTCCAACTTCCTGTTCCTGTCCAGCAAGCTCCTCCCATAGGGGTGGGGTGAAGGAAGTGCCCCAGTCTCCAACTTCCTGTTCCTGTCCAGCAAGCTCCTCCATTTCCTGGCCACTTTTCGATCATTCTTGACTGGGAAGGATTACTTTTTGTGGTTGCTGCTGGATATTTGGATTTGAGGCTTTTTGGATTAATTTTGGATTCGAATTTTGATTTCACAAAGAAGTAAGTTGATGTTGTTTGTTTGTGGTGATTTTTGTGTGTGTTTTTTTTTCGACTTTTTGGGGGGAAAATCTGCAAGTTCGCGAGCTGAGGATGTTTTTGCTTGTGTTCGCACTGCTCGTGTCCCGCGCAGCAACAATCTCGCACTCGCGAAATTGTAAAAATTACAATTCTGCTGCACATGAATTGAAAACCACCAGGCTTATTTATGGGTGCATGGATGATACAACTGTTTTGTTGAAATTATTTTTGTTAACATGATTCTGTGCTCTGATGTCATCCATTATGCCCAGGGGGGCCCAGAATCGGTCTGTTCGCGGATTTTGTGGGTTTTTGCCACGTTCGCGCCGTGAAGCAACAATCTCGCACTCGCGAAATTGTAAAAAATGCAATTTTGCACCGGAAAACCACCAGCAGGCAGCATAAGCCTTCTGAAAATGGATGGATGGCATTGGATTGTGGTGATTTGATTTGTGTTGTGTGTTTTCACTTTTTGGAGTAGGGGTTGGGTGCTGGCTATGTTGGTGGTGGCCATTTTGAGGCATGGTCCTGGCCATGTGGATGGGGGGGTCAAGCGGCCATTTTGAAGGCAGGCAGTGAGCTATGAGACATAGGCCTACACCCATTGTGCCTTGCTTTCACCCATGGTGCCCAGGCGGAGTCAGGGGTACATGAAAGCACAACCCTCTGTGTGTGTGCTCTCTTGGATCATTGTTAAATTCCTGTTTCCCAAAAATTTAGCAAATCCTAATTATGAAAATTCCATATTGTGTGGTGTGCACGTGTGTATTCATAAATGCCTACTTGCTAACTGTTTATTCAAGCGCTAGATATGCAACATTTATATTTACTGATGTTCCTCTGTCTTCATTTGCGTTTAGGTGCACAAAACTACGCATCATCATTGAGCATCAGTGCCAGGAAGAAGTGCTGCTGCGGCCTGTTGTTAAGACATCTGAAGAAGATGGCTCCAAAAAGAGGTGCCCGTAGGTCCTCTTCCAAGAAATATGTCTCTACTAAGGAGAAGAAGAAGCAAGTGGCACCACTTACCAAGGCGACTGGTTG
Organism: Lissotriton helveticus; assembly: GCF_964261635.1. Taxonomy (NCBI): domain Eukaryota; kingdom Metazoa; phylum Chordata; class Amphibia; order Caudata; family Salamandridae; genus Lissotriton; species Lissotriton helveticus. Next base: position 1,237,175 of record NW_027611659.1, on the reverse strand, counting down.
CTCAACCAAGACATTTTTTGGGCAACAACAACCAAAAAAACAAAGGCCCACCATGAGTGCTGCACAGGTAGCCTGTTTAGTTGTTGAATCACCAACGACCAGTGATGTTGGATCATCGCAAGAAAGTAGCAGCACGCCATCAACACAGGTTTTAACTCATCTCACAAGTACTATTCAACAACCAAAGCCGCAACAACAACTGCATGGGCTACTAGTACAAGCAGAAGTACATGCGCAAGGAGCTGTCCGAGAAGGAGCTGTCCGAGAAGGAGCTGTCCGAGAAGGAGCTGTCCGAGAAGGAGAAGGCCGAGAAGGAGAAGGCCGAGAAGGAGAAGGCCGAGAAGGAGAAGGCCGAGAAGGAGAAGGCCGAGAAGGAGAAGGCCGAGAAGGAGAAGGCCGAGAAGGAGAAGGCCGAGAAGGAGAGGTCCATGGAGACTTGCAAGTAGAGGTCAGTGAAGATGGCCATGGAGCGGTGCAAGTTCCCACAATGGTTGTTCTTCCAGAAGTAGGGGCACAGGAGGAAATTGACTTTGGAGCCGGGGTATCATGTCAGGAAGACGAAGCCACTCCTCCTGATGATTCATTTTCTCCCAGCTCCCCAGCAAGGAAAAGATCAAGGAGGATGTGTAGAAGTTCCTCTTCAAGCCCCGCTCCATCAGACGATGATCTGGATCTGGATTGGCAACCATCTCCGATGTCTGAGAGGGAGGCACACCATGAGCTGCGAAAGGTATCAAATGTTAAAAGGAAGGGCCCCGGAAAGCTTATACTTATGGATCCGAACGTCGGACTTGATGAAGTGGTGCATTCTGATGTTGTTGAAGAGGATGACAGCAATGACCTAGTCATCACACATGTCAGTCCAGCCACACCGGCCATGCAGCAGACAGACATTTACACCCTATCCCGACGTCATGCTGAGCGTGACCCTGGCGACGTGCCACTGGTAGCACCACCAACGCAGTCAAGTAGTACCACAAGTTCAACAAAACCTACAGCTCCCATATTTTCTCCCCGGAGGGGGACTCCATCCCGCTCGACTCCCTCAAGTAAGGTTGCTGCAATAATTGCACAACCCAGTAGATGTCTGCAAGGCTCATCCACCACTGCTTCATCTGGCATTGGCAGCAGTATCACCTCGTGCGGCAAAACCAGAAGTTTCCAGTCCCCAGTTTGGAACTTTTTTAGTGTCCATGAAAAATATGATAACATAGCCGTTTGTTGCATTTGTAAGACTAGAGTTAGCCGTGGTAAGACTGGTACCAACTATGGAACCGGAGGCCAGATAGGTCATCTTGAAAGAAAGCACGCTGTCGAATGGTTTCCGCACCTAGCAAAAGTCAAGGGAAAGCGATCCCAAAGGGCAAGTGGCCAAAATATACCCATAGTAGGTGTTTCATCTGAAGATGATGGGGAGGTAGAAGAAGCGTCAGACATGTGTCCGGTTGCACCCAGTACCCCTTGCAGCATCACACCCTCCGTAACACATAGCAGGCACACTGAGAGTCTGGGAGACACACCAATGCGGAAAATGTCAACACTGATCAGAAGTGGGTCGAAGAAGGCATCCGCATCATCCCGTAAATTTGTCCAGCGCACCATTTCAGGCATGTTCTCCTCAGATGCGCAATTTCAACGCAACCACCCAACTGTACGCCTCTATAACACTAAGCTGGCAAAAATGCTAGCGGTGGACCTTCTCCCTTTTTCGTTTGTCGAATGTGTGGGTTTCCTTGAACTCGTGGCAACATTGGCCCCTAAATGGAAGGTTCCTAGCCGGTACTATTTTGCCAGGGTTGCTGTTCCAGCACTACACAAAGAGGTGCTTGAGTTGGTGGGGGCAGCTTTGCAGAAGAGTGCTGTTCACACTATACACCTGACAACAGACATGTGGACCAGTTGCCAAGCCCTTGATTACATGTGCATCACTGCACACTGGGTCTCTTTTTCAGGGGTTATTAAACAGATAAATGCAGGTGGTGATTTGGTCGAGATTTTTAAGGGTGCTCGTAAACATGCAACATTAGCCATGTTTGGCATGGAGAAAAGTCATACTGCAGTCAACATTTTGGCTGACTTTAACAAAAAGGTCTTGAAATGGCTGCGCCCAAGAAATTGCAAGGTTGGTTATGTTTCTACAGATAATGGCAGGAATGTAGTTAAGGCCATGGAGGACGGTTTCTATATCAGAGTGCCGTGTTTGGCGCACTGTATCAACCTTGTTGTGCAAAATTTTTTGAAAAAAGAACTTGCAGTCGACAAAACACTGACCATCTGCAGAAGAATATGCACACATTTCAACCATTCTTTTAAGGCCCGGAAGGAGCTGAGGCGCAAGCAAAATGAACGTAGAATGCCAGTGAAAGCACTTATCCAGGAGGTAGCAACACGTTGGAACTCAACCTTCTACATGCTTGAGCGTCTGCATGAGCTGTTTCCAGTAGTCAATGAGTATTTCTACAACCTGGGTGGTGATACGACAGGAATGATGCTAGCGGTGGAGCAATGGCAGCTAGTTAAAAGCCTGACAGACATGCTTCGGCCTTTTGAGGTCTTCACGCGTGACGTGAGCAGGGAGGACTGTTCTTTGAGCAAAGCTATCCCACTGTTGCTGAAGCTCGAGCACCAAGTCAAGGTGGTGTCTTCACAATTAAAGGACGTTGGAAAGAACGAAGCACATGAGTTGGCGCAGAGATTATTACAACGCCTAGTTAGCAATGAACGGCTTGTAAATATCAAGAAACAACAGCACTACATTTGTGCTACTATTCTGGATCCACGTTACAAAAAGCCATTGTTTGGCAAAGTAATAATTCCTTTTGAAACATCGGATGTTACAGAGTACAAAGGTTGGCTAGCTCAGTCAGCCATTCGTTTTGAAATAGAACGGAAGGAAACTGTAGGAGAAGACAGTACTACTAGTCAATCAGCAGGCGATCAGGCGTCCCAAAAAAGCACTTCACCATCTGTGCCTGTGGCAGAAGTGAGTGACTTTCCCTCTGAGCCGTTAACCACACCAGCAACCGTATCATCTGCACCAGGCACATGCGATATGTCTGAAGCGAGTTGGCTAACTCAGCTAGGGTTTCCTGGTCCTAGAAAGGACACAGAAGTGCAAAGTACAGGAATCCGGGAGGACATTCTTTCAATGGTGCAGGCCTATCTGGATGACTCAACAGAGGTCAATATTACTGAGGACCCATTGGCGTATTGGCATGGGAAAAGAAAAATATGGCGAGAGCTCACCAACCTGGCTATCAATTACTTGTCTTGCCCACTCGCAAGCGTGTCTTCAGAACGTGTTTTTAGTTCTGCTGGTGGCATTGTGACTTCCAAAAGGTCCCGCCTCTTGCCCGCAAATGTGGAGCGGCTCACCTTGATAAAGATGAACCAGCACTTCATACCACCAGATTACAGAGTACGAGAATGCACGCAGGAAGAAGAGGACACCGCCCTACCCGAGGAAAGTTCTCCTCAGTTACCAGAAGTAACCCCGACTGATGATTTAGCAGAGTATGAGGACGAGTTCTGCTTCCCTGACAGCGAGTTCTGAAAATGACTCAATCAATCATTCATTAATTGTAAATAGTCCTCCTTATTCACTTTTATTCCTGTATGTCTGTCTTTCTTTAGCAAGTGCTTCATCACATTCCCAACAAAACTGTAATCACCCAATCAAACAACAAGCACATCAGCAGAACTGTCTTGATTTTGATGCAGCAGCATTCCACCGGTTCACAACAGTTAGTTGACAAGAACTCAGTCCTGGTCGTCTATCCTGAGTCCTCCTCCTCCAGACTCACCCTATCCATTACCCATAATGCTGATGCCTGGATTCTGCACAATGAAGAAATGAAGAAATGAAGGAGCCAGCCCTCAAACACAAATTACAGGTAAGATAAGCTTTTGGATGGGAGGTAGTATAAAGGAGTATTCGGAGAGGCGAGAGAGTGACAGTGGTACTAGCAGCAAAGTCCTAGGGCTCTTGAATTAACAAAGTCTGTGACAGGCATTTACTTAGGAAAAAATGTGGCCTATTGCACGTGAACGTGTAGGCGTTCTATTGCTCGCTTGCCTGTCTCAGGGGTGCTGTCTCTGGGGTTTCTAGGTTTTAGGGTTGTGTCAGCACCGCTACCACATTTCTAATGTTGATTGCTTTTGATTTGCAGAAAATCCACGCCGGGAAACTCCAGTTGTGGCCCTGCTGCAGAACGCGTTAGGACTCTGTGAATTCCAGGTGGAGCCAGCCCTCAAACACAAATTACAGGTAAGATAAGCTTTTGGATGGGAGGTAGTATAATGGAGTATTCGGAGAGGCGAGAGAGTGACAGTGGTACTAGCAGCAAAGTCCTAGGGCTCTTGAATTAACAAAGTCTGTGACAGGCATTTACTTAGGAAAAAATGTGGCCTATTGCACGTGAACGTGTAGGCGTTCTATTGCTCGCTTGCCTGTCTCAGGGGTGCTGTCTCTGGGGTTTCTAGGTTTTAGGGTTGTGTCAGCACCGCTACCACATTTCTAATGTTGATTGCTTTTGATTTGCAGAAAATCCACGCCGGGAAACTCCAGTTGTGGCCCTGCTGCAGAACGCGTTAGGACTCTGTGAATTCCAGGTGGAGCCAGCCCTCAAACACAAATTACAGGTAAGATAAGCTTTTGGATGGGAGGTAGTATAATGGAGTATTCGGAGAGGCGAGAGAGTGACAGTGGTACTAGCAGCAAAGTCCTAGGGCTCTTGAATTGACAAAGTCTGTGACAGGCATTTACTTAGGAAAACATTTGGCCTATTGCACGTGAACCAACACGATGACAGTGTTCTGTTAAATGAAATTACTGCAAAACCACCACCCACCCAGCTCAAAAGTAGTAAAAAAACAGGTATGCTCAGATAAAGTTTGAAAAAGTATATTTATATCCCTAACAAAATAATCTCCCGCAAGACCCTCCCTAACCCCAACAAATAGTCCTCAAAAGTCCCCAAAAAACCCAACTCCCAATTCCCACCCCCCAACAGTCTCAAAAAAAGGGGCAAGGGACACTCTATGGATGCAAGCTGGTAAGTTTGGCCTCCAGGGCATCATGCTTTAGGGCCAGGGCATCATATTTTTCTTGGAGGATGGCTTGCTCTAGGCGGAGGCCCTCCACCACATTTTGAAATTTGTGCCATTTCTGGACCTCCGCCTCTAGGTCTGACACTCTGCGGAGTGCACGGCGCAAGCGACCTTTAACAGTGCTGCGAGGTGCAGCTTTTGCTGCTCGGCGGTGGCGTCTTCCGGCACGGCTCCGGTTCGCTGGAGCACTGTGCTTACCGGCAGAACGTGGGGTAACAGAGGAGGATGTAGACGATGTTAAGTTGGATGCACTGGAGTGCGTGTCATCCCCCTCGAGGTCCACCAGTCGCCGATATTCCGCAACAGTTGCTTCCAGCCTCCGTTGCCGGGCCAGTACAGCCAGCATACTCCTCGTTGGTTTGGAGGTTTTAGTATTGCCAACTATATGAAGAAAGAAAGACATAATCTGTAAGCAATGCTCTTTAGGAATATGATTAACACAAAATGATTCAGCAGGAAGTTGTGTCACAGTACAACTAGCAACTAGCCAGGGCAGTACAAAACTATTCAGGCCAGTATCATGGGCGTCCACAGGGAGGGGCGCTTGAATCACCATTTCCCTTCCCACAACTCTCTTGTATCCTTGGTTTGGTGCTCTTTCATATGAAAGAGATCTGGCAGAAGTGAGTGATTTTTCCTCTGAGCCGTTAACCACACCAGCAACCGTATCATCTGCACCAGGCCCAGGCGATATGTCTGTTTCCCTCCCTCTCTCTCTCTCTCTCTCTCTCTCTCTCTCTCTCTCTGTCTCACTCTTTCTGTCTCCCTTTGTCTCCCTCTACCTCGCTGTCTCTCTCTCTCTGTCTCCCTCCCTCACCCTCCCTCTGGCTCCCTCCCTCTCTATCTCTCCTTCTGTCTTCCTCTCTCTCTGTCTCTGCCTCTATCTGTCTTTCGGTCCCAGCCTGCTGTAATTACCATATTGTAATTTGTCACTGGGCCACCACTGGATACACATCATATCCTATCTAAGAGTCAGATAGTACCATGATCCAGCTTACCTGTACTCGCCACCGCCACTGTCTCCTGCCTCACAGTCTGTACTTGTTCTTGGTCCGACTCCTCCCCAGATTGACCCTCGGACTCCGAGTCAATGATGACCACATCCGAGCTGGCCCCGCCACCAGATGTTCCACCTACAAAATAGATTTAAGAATGTTAGATTACACCACTCCACTAGTATTTGGACTATGAATGAAAAAATGTGAAAACAACTGAAAAAGTAATTGACTGTCTACTGTAGTCTAAAGTAAATGTCCCTCCTTCCAGGGAAAGCTGTTGTCTTGCTTAATTTTTTTGTCACAATTGTTGAATGCTTGCTTAATTTTTTAACACACATTATTTTTCTCTGAACAGACAGAAACTGGACTTCTAATGACAAGAGAGGAACATCAACTTGAAACCAGGTGAAAGCTCGGCTCGACCACAAGAAATGTGTACCATTCCAGAACTCATCAAATCAGCACCAAGCACTTTTCCATTTCCAACTAACTTTATTTTAATATATGTGTTTACTTAAACTTTTAATAAAGCTTTTAAACTTGAATTGACTCTGTAGTTTTTCCTCTAGAGAGTCCGGACTAGAGTGACTGAGCGAAAAGTTTTGCAATTTTTGGAAGGAGGAATCTGTGCTGCTGACACTACCAGGTTTATTTATACAGTGTGCCAAACACGCCCCTCTGAAATATTATTACTCTGGTCTTTGGTGTCCATAGTTCGGTTTGTGGAGAATTGTCCCTGCAACAGTAGGATTATTGATTTTGCTCCTATCTAAACACTATTTCAAAACAATTAAATTAGGAATGCTTGGACAACAATAGGTCCTCTATATTTAAAAGAAAACTTACTGGGGCCAGCAAAGGAGCACTCGCCGCCCTGGCCTGCATCCTCCTCCTTTGGAGCCACTGCTGCAGCAGATTTGCCCCTGGGCGGACCTAACGTACAACATGAAAGAAATAACAGAAAACATTGATGATTGCTGCTTGCCGATGTCCTTGTCAACCAAATCAAACATTTAGAAAGAACAAGAACCTACTATTTCATCCAAAAAGAGGGCTACAAAGGAAGGACTGCACCTGAGCCTCTACTCTAGGGGCAGATTTACAAGCCCCTTGCAGCTCTTCTGCTCCATTCTTGCGTCAATTTTGTGACGCAGCGCCACAAGAGAGGCGCCATGGTGTGGCGTATATTAACACCCACCCCCCACTCCCCCCCTGCGTGGGAACGCACCCATTGAGGCGCAGGCCCAGGCATTCACGTGGCGCATCTCCTTAGATGCATCACGTTGTGCATGACTCGCAGGGATGCGCCACGTTTACGTCGCTGTGCATCAGGTAAGGCAGTGTAAACGTGGAACAAGGGGCTTGTAAATCTGCCCCTTTGTGTCTAGCATTACGCAGTTCTGTAACATACACTCATACTCAGCCCAATTAAATGAACACAAAATAGATAACAAATAAGCAGTGGCACCGGCACAGAGAAGGAGAACAGTGCACATGAAATGCACAGAAGATTTTGAAATATTAATGAAAAAATTGCTACTACTACTCACCAAGACCGGGGACCTCCACTCCCAGCACGTCTAGCAGGTCACGCTCTCGGTCAAGGATGTCGGTCCAGCGGTGGGTGACCTGATTGTAGGTGCGCTGGACCCCCGTGATCTTAAAAAGGGCCCGGCACACCTGCGCCCACCGCTTCCGTCGCTCCTGGCTGTTGGTGTAACCAGCAGCAATCCTGCCGCCTGCCGCGATGGTCCTGGGGAGACGGCGCTGCACGTAAAAAACAAGTGCGCCCACCTCCTCAGGGCTGAAAATCTCCCGAGGCACCACCATTTCCGCCCTCAATCGACCACACGGGAGCCGGGCACGGGCTGCGGTGCCCGTCTTGGGCAGCTTCACAGCTGTCTTGACCATGTTCTTGTTCTGGGCAGGTGTGAGCAGTAAAGAAGAGACAAAATGAAAAAAAATAAGAGTAGGGAAGAAGGAAAGTAAAAGTTTAAAAAAGTAGTTCAAAAGTAAACAAAAATAGCCTAAAACACAAAAATATAGATCTAGAAAAATACAGGGATAGAAAATAAGTTAAATAGATCAAAAAAATAGTAAAACAAGCAAAGGATGGCAGAGATATAGAGAGGATAGAAACACCATACCCAGACACATAGGAATGAATGAAAAACAAGATGGCGGCCCGATCACGCGCGAGTAAGTAAGTTCGCACGCGATTTCTCTCGCGAACTCGTGCGAACTTGTATTCGCAAGGCGCGAGTCGGGCGAGATTACACTTAGCGGGCGGAAACGGAAATACGTCACGCAAACAAAATGGCGGCGCCCATACTCAACCTTGAGGTAACTCGCACGAGTTCGCGGCTTCCACGGGCGAGTTCGCACTACGACGCGCCCCGCGAATAGGGCGAAATTACCGAAAAACGAGTTTTGCAAAAGCAAAACGAACGAGCAGGTGCAAAAGTTCGAGCTATTCATTTGTAACCATTTACCTGTAGTGCTTCCTGAAGGGGCCCTCCAGAATCCGGTTGCCTACTTGCAACTATTGTGTGACCCTGCTCTATCAGTCACAGAATAGTTACAAGTATGCCATTGCATCCTGTTAAAAAAAATTATTTACTTTGCATTTGCAACAAAAAGGAAAGGGAGCAGACAAGCAGGTGCCAGCCTTCATTAATGTCAGTTGGGGCAGGGCAGGTGTTGTTGTTTGCAAAACTTAAGGCACTTAGCAGGTGTTTGTTCACTCAGTGGTCAATCAGAGGGTGTTGTGATGACACTGAGGGTGGCATGGGTGTGCCAGCCAGAGGGTGGCATGGGTGAACCAGAGTGCCAGTGTTGACAGAGGATGGCAGTGCTTTGCTTTGCCCCAATAATGTACACTGGTGAACTAGAGGGTGATGTGATGACACAGAGGGTGACATGGGTGAGCCAGAGGGTGGCATGGGTGACCAAAGAGAGTGCCAGTGGTGACAGAGAGTGGCAGTGATGAAGAAAGCTTAGCAAACAGACTGGGCACGTACAAACAACAAGTTCGCTAAACTGGCGACCCGACAAGTAAGTTCGCAATTTGCGAAATAGTACAAAACCCTCGCGAACTTGCAGAAACCCGTGCGAACACACACACCCCCAAAAAATCCGCTAATCCGCGAGAATTCGCGGATTTCGCGTATTTTCGCAATCCGCGAATACGCAAATCCGCAAATTCGCGGATCGCGAATCCGCAAAATCCGCCCATGCTTAGTTGATTGAGATAGTGGTAATCAGGTGATCAACTTTCTTGTCAGGAGGACGGGGAGCTGGGAGCGGTCATGTAGGATGAGAGAAGGGCTAGGGTTTCCTCCTCTGAGAGGTAGTTGGGATGTGTGTACGGGTTAAGGTGTCTGCTGGCCAGCGGCATGGGTTGGAGGGTGGGTATGGTGAGTAGGGACAGGACTGAGTTAAGAGAGGGCTTGAGGGTGGCGATAGCGTGTTCTGTGAGGAGAAAGATGTTCTTCAAGTCTAATAGGGATTTTTGGATTCTCAAAACGATGATGGATGCTCTAGTGTTAAGGGATTCAAAGTCTACGGGTGTAGGTTGTACTTGCAGGCAAGGGCCGGAGGGGTCAGGACAGGGTCTGGTGGCATGAGCGGGAGGCCAGGTGCGGGAGCTTGAACCTCCTAAAGCTTAGTTACTGGGGGGAGGGGAGAGAAGAGGGCAACGCAAGCTCAGTGGGAGGTTCCGGGAACGTTCGGGGAAAATTAGGTGAGCAGAGGGTGAGGTGATTGTTAGTTACTAGGCGAGAGAGTGAAGAGCAAGAATAGGAAGCAGGGGCGGCAGCGTAGACTTAATGGCGTATGCTAGAGGTTGGGGGAGTGGTGAGAACTTCTCTGGCAGCACTAGGGGAGATACTATCCCTTGATTTGATCTGATTCTAGAACACATTGGGAGGATTCGTGCCAACCTGACTTGCGGGAGGGAGAGATGGGGTGGAAGGGGGAGTGGCAGCATCATTAGTAGGTCTAGGTGGGGGCCCTTACCCTTTGTTGGAAATGGGATCCCTGGCTGGCCAGGGCTTTCGCCAAAGTCAGTCAGAGACCACCACTCCCAAGTCAGGGCAAGGGAGTTACACGCCAAGATAACCCCTGCTCACCCTCTAGGTAACGTGGCGCAAGCAGCAAGGCTAAACTTGGAGGCGATGTAAGTTAAGTATTTGCGCACGCACCCCAGCAACAACACCCAGGACCCACCACAAAGGAAACTCCACACAAGGTTATATAAAAATAGCCTTTGTATTACACCAAAACACATTAGATAAAAACACACACTTTACAATGTGCCAGAGGCACGGGCAGAATTTACAGGGGATATGTACAAGACAGGGCCACCTGGACCACTGTCAGGAATCAGAAGTAACACTTTCAGAAATAGCACTTAGAATGTAAAATCACTGTAGCACACAATATAAAAATAGAGCACACAACCAGTAATCACTGGTAACAGGACCTCACTAGCACCACCTGTACTAGGGAGAAAACAACCACCTACACATCACACTACCTGTAGTGGTGTAAGAACATAACACATGATGCAATGCATAACATTCATTCAGAGGTGTAAGGAAGAAAACACATGATGCATCAACAATACATTCAGAGGTGTAAAATGAACAATTGCGCCAAACTCACATAAGTCACCACCTGTGACTGTCCCTAGGCCAACTGGCCTTGTTGGGGCTAGGACGCCCTGTGTCCAAAGTCAGGGGGCCTAAACAGAGCAGTTGCCCACAAAGTGCTGGGCAGCTGTGTAGCAATTGATGGGGCCAACACGATGGGGGAGCCTCACAGCCTCTGCAGAATGACTGTCCCCTTGGAGCCTCGCTGGGCTCTGAATAAACAAATAACCCCTGAGCCTCTCAGGCTCAAACACAAAATGCGGGCAAATCGGCGGAGTCCCCTCCTGGGGACTCAAACTGACAATGGCCCTGGATGGAGCCTCTCAGGGCTCGTTACCACTTTTGCCCCCTGAGCCCTTCGTGGGCTGAAACAAATATGCGGCCAGAGCCTCTCCGGGCTCAAAGAAGGAATGCCCCCGGGGCCCCACTCACCGGCTTCCTGTGGCGGGGGAGGGGCTCCTCCTCTTCACTGGGGACACATGAGAGCTCCCGCTCCTCGGGGCTCTCTCTTTGCACTTCGCTCGGACTCCTCTGAGTCCAGGGTGTCCCTCGAGGCGGCGGTCTTCTTTCTGGGGTGGCCCAGCGCGGGGTAGGCTCTCGCCTGGGTCCGAACTCAGGTACCAGTCTCCTCCTCTTCACGGGAGCCGGCAGGGCTCCCCCTCGGTCCCGGGAGCCCCGGGAAGGCAGGCGCCGCTCTCTCTTCCTGGTTGCATGTCAGGTCCCGGGCCCGCAGCCAATCAGAGCGCGGCCCGGGAATGACGTCACAGAGTTGTCCCGCAGCCCCGTCCCCGGCCTGCCTGACTTCCTGGTCGCGGGCCGGGCGGCGGTAATTCTCGAGCAGGAAAACGAGGGGTGGGCTCCCTCCAGGAATTAAATATTAAGCGAGGTGGGCTCTCGCTATGGCGGCCAGGTCCCTGGCGAGGTGGGCACTCGCCAGGGGACTTCAAAATCGGCCAATCAAGCGGGCACACGCCGGGTGGGGACCGGCTGACAACAACAGCGCTCCCAAGCGCTAGGACAAAACGAAAGCGCTCTCAAGCGCTGTAAGCAAATAAAGCGCTTCCAGGCGCTCTAGGGGCTAAAAGTAAAGCGCTCTCAGCGCTAGAGAGCCAATACAGTGCCCCCAGGCGCTACGGGTCAAGATGCAGCGCTTCCAAGCACTGGAAGCCAGCAAAAATCCAGGGAAAGTCCTTCAGCAAGGCAGGGGGGGCAAGGCTGGGCCCAGAGACAGCTCACTGGGTCTCCAGGCAGGGAGACAGTCCAAGTGGCGGTCCTCTGGCCAGCAGCAGCAGCAGCCCCCCTCAAGTAGGATCAGGAAAGAACAACTTCTGTGGGGACACAGCCCCATTTTTATACAGTACATTCCTTTGTCTGAAGGTGCAGGGTGGCGGCAGAACCAGTCGCATCTGGTTCTTGAGTACTCTGTTTACCTCAACCACCCTCTCTATTCACTGGCAGGGCTTGGGTCATTAGACGCACCACAGGGGGGCGGAGCCAGCATTGTCAGGGGAAAACCCAGCCTCATTCAGGACACAGGTACACTCCTCCCCAGCCATCAGCATGCTAATCTCCCACTCACCACCGGGCAGACCCATCCAGACTTCCTGGAGCCTGGCATGCCAGCCAGCTCCAGCCAATCACACTCCAGCACCCTCACTGCACACGTACAGCCATGTCTAGGAATGACACTTCCCCACTAGACACATACAAGCCGCACATACCGTTGCGCAGCATTCACTCCCACGAGTTCACACATACTAAACTCGAGCCTGTACACCCCACGCATCAGGAACTACCAGGGACACATACATTCCCCATGCATTCCTATGGGCGGGCAGGCCTAGCTCAGCACATGCACTCAAAGTGCGCACGCACTTTCCACTGGGACACAGTGAAGGTGCGCAGAACCCCAAAAATCACCATTGCCAGGTCCCCATTTAAAGCAAAAAGTCTAGGGGTGAACCTGCCCTAAGGGCCAAAGTCCAACACCCTTGTATTTAGAGTTGAGTGGAACAGCGCTGAGACAGGAGTCGGGGGGCAACAGCAGTCCCAGGGGGTGCTTGGAGGAATGAAGTACTTCATCTGCCCTAGCAAGTTTCTGGCTTCTACAGACCTGATGGATATCAATCTTCATTTATCGATGCACCATTCCTCTCAGAAGACTTTGCTATTCTTTGCACTGGGGCACCATTTTGAGTTCTGTGTTCTTCCTTTTGCCCTCTCTTAGATTCCTTGAGTCTTCACAAAGACCGAGGCTCCTTTGGTTGGTACCCTGCATGCCTTGGGGTTATTGGTTTCTCCCTATCTTGATAACTGGCTCATTTGCGCTTCTTTTACGGAGGGCCTGCAAGCTGACAAGATGGTGTTCCAGTGTCTGAAGTCTCATGGATTTCTGAAAAAGTGAATCTAAATCGTGAAATTTTAACTTTGTGGATTTCAAAATAATAGAGGGCCTGATTCACAAAAGTAAACTGAGAAGAAAGTCTAATTACACGACTTTCGGTATTCACAAAGAGCATTTACGAGTAGTAAGGTTAGACTTTTGTCTCAGTCAAACTTAAGTTTTGGTCTTAAGTTTAACTGAAGTAAAACTGAAGTTTAACTGAGACAAAAGTCTAACTTTATGACTCGTAAATGCCTTTTGTGAATACCAAAAGTCGTAAAGTTAGAATTTAGTCTCAATTTACTTTTGTGAATCATGCTCTGAGTTATTAATTAACATTGAAGTGTGAGACATAGTTAGCAAAGTAGGTAAAGGATAAATCGTTATCAAACCTTTTTCTATTAAAAGCCATGTAGGGGGATTATTAAGGTAGGAATGATTAAACCAAAGAGAGCTTTGTTTTAATGCAAATGCTTTATGATAGTTAAAAAATGTGGCAAACCAAACCCTCCATTTTATTTTTCCATACGGGGTGATTTATATTCCAAAAAAACTTACAAAAATGCTGATCAACATTCTTATATACCTGCATAGGAAATTGACGAGGGATCATAGCTAGGGAATAAAAAAAAATTACGAGCTATTACCATTTTTATTGAATCAATTTTCCCCCACCATGAAAGGTGTAATGCAGACAACTTAGTGAATTTATCTTTAATATAGTTTATAATAGATTCACAATTTAATGTAATTGTTTATTTTTATAGAAGTGGAAAACTGAATTCTAAGGTTTTCAATTTAATCCCTTTGGCAAATTATTTCTTGTATAGGTAACATTTCAGGTGTACAATGAAGATTGAGAGGAACAAATACAGTTTTGTTCGTATTTAATGTATAACCTGAAATCTGAAAATATAATGAGATAATATCTAATAATGGAGGGAGTGAGCATTCAGGATTACTAATAAACAAAAGTATATCATCTGCATATGCTAATGTTTTGATAATAACTTCCTTGATATCAATACCAGTGATAGCAATACATATTCAAATAGTAGTAAGTAAGGGTTCAATAACAAGAAGAAATAACAACAGAGACAAGGGACAACCTTGTCTGTTACCTCTAAAAAGAAAAACAAATGATTAGAAATGTGACCATTAATGAATAGGCGAGCAGAAGGGCTAGAATAGAGAGCAGATATCATGCGAATAAACAAATCACCAACATTAAATGCCAATAAGGTATGAAATAAAAATCATTATGATTTTTGTCAAAAGCTTTTTCAGCATCCAATGCAAGCACTCCAGATGATAAAGATATGGAAATCTCCTGTTCAAAAGCAGATAATAAGAATTTAGTGTTTTATTTATTTATTTTATTTTTAGCATTTGTAGAGCGCACTGCAACCCTTCGGGCATCCTGGCGCTGAGGCATAAAGAGAGAGCTGGGGAGAGAAAGGCAGCTGACATGAAAGGAAGGCAGCTAATGTGGAGAACCATGTGACTAAGTCAAGGATCAAACTTTGGGGAAGAACCACATCTTGACTCTCTAACAGAACAGCATTAAGTTCTGTATGCTCCTGATTTCCAGAGGAAGACGGTTCCAGAGGCGGACAGCTGCCACGTCAAATACTCTTCCCCCCAGGGTTGCTTTCTTTATCCTGGGAATCTTGGAGCAGTTTGGGTCCCTGTCCATGAAGTGCTTTGAACACTATACATAAAGATTTGAACAGAATCATTTGGGTCACTGGGAGCCAGTGCAGCTCCGCCAGTGCTAATGTCGGCGAGGAGCGGCGTGCTCGAGTCAGAGCAAGCTTTGCTGCTGCCGCCTGGATACCCTGGAGTTTGGCAATCAGACATCCTGGGGACTCTAAGAGCAGGGCATTACAATAATCCAGGTGGCTCAGTATAATGCTCCTGACTACCGTGGTTCTTGCCTGGACTGGAAGCAATGGTAGCACTTTCCGAAGTCCTCTGATGAGAGTACAGCAGCCTCCCACCAGTTTGTTGACATGGGACGCCAGATTCAGCTTTTCATTAAGACTGACCCCCAGATTACGTACTGTGCTCACAGGTGTCAACGGGCCATCTGTGGTTATTGGCAAAAAATCAGTTGGAAGTACTCGAGGGATCGCCCCCACTTTACAGTGTAGAATCTCTGTTTTCTCGCTGTGAAATTGAAGCGAGTTGTCCCTCAGCCATTTCACCATTTCAAGCATACAGGCATGAAAGCTTTCCAGGGAATCTGCCTGGACGCCATCCAGGGACACCATAAGCTGGGTGTCATCGGCGTAGTTGACTACGCTGATGTTGTGCGTTTTAATAATCTCTAACAGTGGTCGCATAAATGCATTGAACAGAATAGGGCCGATTGAGGACCCCTGAGGTACCCCGTGTTCATTTTTTACAAACTCTGATTGATACGGTGGAAGCGCTACTGCTTGCCATCTATCAGATAGGTAGGAGTGCATCCATCTCAATGCCACACCTGTCACTCCTAGGGTTTCCAGCCTCGAAAGAAGTATATCATGGTTGACCGTATCGAATGCCGCATTCGAAGGTTATCTAAGACAGTCACCAAGGCTGTCTCCATTCCGTGACCAGGCCTGAACCCAAATTGCTCCTCTTCCAATTTATTGTTGTCTCCAGAAAGAGGGACAGCGCCCTACTAACCAAACATTCCAGGATCATGACTGGGTATGGTAAGAGGGAAATTGGCCTATAGTTCTTATGGCAGCCTGGTTCCAGTGTGGATTTTTTCAGGAGCGGCATAATAATAGCCTGCTTCCAGCTCGGTGGCACCACTCCATTATTGAGGGATTGGCAGCACAGCTGACGTAGGATAGGAAATATCTCTAATGCAAGTTCTTTCATTATCTTATGGGGAATAGGATCCAAGGGTGACCCGGAGGAGATTCCAAGGGCCACTCGGGCAAACTACTCTTCCAAAGGCATCGTGAATTCATCCAAGATGACCTTACGGACAGCCGAGTTAGAGTCACTGTCCCAGTTAAGGTTGTTGTTAAATATCTTTTCCTGGTCCAAAGGCGTGGATAGGGTCACATCTTTCAGGCCTTCCACGATCTTGTTAATTTTTTCTTGGAAGAAGAGAGCCAGCCCATCACACGACTCCTGAGTGGGTTTGATTTTGCTGTTAGTACAGCCAGGACTATGTTATTGACAGGATATCTATTTTTCAGGAAACCAGACTGATCAGGATGAATAAGGAAATCTAGTATGGAGGTCAATCTGGTTGCAATAATTTTAGCTTAGAGGTTACAATCTTGATTTAATTTGATACAATGGGCGTATCTTTGTTAGGTTTTGGAAGAAATATAATCAAAGCTCCAGTAAAAGAACCAGAAGTTGAGCCTGAAGCACCAAAAAAGGTGAAACATTTAAATAAATGAGGAATAATTTGCAAGGCAAATTCTTTATAAAATTCCGCTGGAATTCCATCAGGACCTGGAGATTTACCCTTCCATACTAATTGGAGAGTCTAATTTATCTTTAGTTAACTGAGAAACTTTAGGTAATCAACATTTACGTAAAAAGTGATCAATTAGGGAAGTGTCTTCTAAATTAGGTTTATTAGGTAAGGTTCAGTAATAAATTAGAAATTCATTAACAATATCCATTTTGGGATAATGCAATCTTTCCATTGCAACCATTAATTGAATTTATTTGAGTTTCATCTTTTTTAATACGTAATAGTTTGCCAGGAGCCTTCCAAATCTATTAGCATTAAAACAAAACTTGGCTTTAGAATGAGAAAGTTGTATACCAGCTCTTCTACTTAATATTTAGTTAAACTCATAACGCAGCGTTTGCAATTTTATTTTAAATGGGGGTTTTTAGATGATATGAAAAGTCTCCCAAATGTTGCAATTTGTTTGTCCAATTCTTATAATTTTAAAATTGAATGATTTCTTTTTACGAGCCATAAGAGAAATGAATGTCCCTTTAATGTATGCGTTAAGGGCATCCCATCGAGTTACCATGGATGCAGAGACTTCTGGGTTAAAAGTAAAATAATCCTGAAGTGCTGATTAAATGTTTGCTTTATTATTTATTAACAATATGTGCATTCATAAGCCATCTAGAATGAGCTTGAGAATTCTAAATTGTAGAACCATAGAAATAACACCATGGTCAGAAATATCAATATTATAGCAATGTGGTGAGGTGACTGAGTGAATTCATTTGCGAGAAACTAATAAATAATCTAATCTAGAATAAGAGCTATGAGGCCTTGAAAAAAAGTAAAAATGTTCTCAGTAGGATGATGCAACGGCCAAATATCAACCAACTTCAATATTTTAAAAAATGACTTTAGAGTAAAAAAAAAGCTCTAGGTTGTCGATATTTAGTTTGTGATAATCTGTCTAATAAAGGGTCACATATAGGGGCCGATTCTGATCTCGGGCGGAAGGGCTCCGAATCGGGTTCGGCATTAGCGGGTTGGATTCGGAGGCTGAATTTCCATCTGGTTCGTACACGGGTCCGGACATCGAAGTACAATGCAGACAAGCGTGAAATCTCCATCCAAATCGTTTCCGGGTCCAAACCGCTCCGTACGTCTCGGCTGTAAGCTAACCGTGGCGCGCAATGGAGGCGAATTCCGACCGATCCAGTACGATGCTCGATTCAGACAGCAGGATTGAGTCGGAGCTTCCGGCTCGCAATAGCTCCCGGAGCTGGACTTTGGGGGTCCGCATTTGACCCCCTGTTACCCGCAGCCTTACTTTTTTTTTTGTTTTACTTGCTGCTGTTCGTATCAATACTCAGGTGTCGATTATGATCCCGCTGGAAAAGCCATCCGGACGGCTCGGTCCTGGAGGGCTTTCCGAGCGAATCGGGCTCCGGGCCTCTGTCCGACTGAGTACGATGCAATTGTGCGCTGACAGACTCGGGTCGGTCGGACTCCCACTGAAGTCTATGGAAGCCTGTGTAGCGATGCGTACACAGACTCCCATAGCAAAAAACAGGTGGTTGGGGAAAAGCGGGCACTCTGTGGTGGGCACCCAATGGTGCCCAACACGGTGTGCATGGTTGGATCAGGGAGATTTATGTGCACCCCTGAGACCGATTCAGAGGGCCCCAGGTAAATTGGGCCCCCAATGGCTGTCTCGGAAAGCTTTTTTGTCTCGGATTCTCTGAGTTGCTCTGGCAGGTTGACGCATGCATCGTACTTGGTCGTTCTGAAGCAGCTGTGTGCCTTATCAATTTCAAATTTCTCTAGAAACTTTATCTGTAGGAGGCCATGTAACAAATTCTCCAAGCATAACCTACAATCATTACCCTCCACGTCTTCTGGTAAGTAAAAAATACGCAATTTATACTTTCTATTACGATTTTCCAATTCCAGAAGAAGGTTAGACATAGGAGGTATTTTTGCTACAAGCTGTGAGAAACTAAGTTTAACTTTATTGTCCTGAATTTTAATTGTGTTGTCAGATATTTCCATTGATAGACTAGCCATGTCTTTTTGTAAATTTTTAATTGCAGAATCAATAGTATCTGTGCTAGAATGAATTGCATGAATCTCATCAAGTAGTAAAGCCAAAGAAGGTTCACTAGAATCTACCATTTTTTATTTAACCGGAGGTGGAGAAATATTTTGCCTCCTTTTGTTATATTGAACGTGTAGTTTTGCTCTCCATACTTCCAAAAATTTAAATTCTGCAACCAAATATAATATAAATTTCAGGATATATTTATAAAAAGGAAGACCTTTCAGGAGAAGGAGATGCAGCAGCTAAATCTGACTGTGGGAGTGACTAGGCTACAGCCTCGCCCTTTCCAGAATGTTGCTCTGCCCCCCTGACTGGAAGACTCAGCTGTACCTGTGATAGAAGACCGATGAAGAAACAGGAGAGGAAAAAGACTCCTTCTGCCGCGAAGAGGAACTAGACAAGCATCCCACTGGCAAGCAAAAGCGTTAAAACGCTACTGCCGGCATAATTCATTTTAATTCTGGCTCCTTAATTGCAGGAATCGACGATGAAGGGCAGACGTGGTGAGGAGCTCATCGAGCTGTGGCCATCTTAACTCGTGCGCTCAAGCAAATCTGGTCCTAAGCGTACTGTTTCCACACTTCGTAGGTGGATTAAAACAGCGACTGCTTTGGCTCACCAAAGGGCGTGTCTTTCCTTTCCTTCTGAGGTTCAGGGACATTCCACTGGGGCGGTCTCTTCCTCATGGGCAGCTTTTAAGGGGTCTTCGCTCAAAGATATATGCACAGCAGCCATTTGATCTGACCATCATACTTTCATTTCCCATTTTAAATTAATTACTATTGGGTGAAGTTTACTCCACTTGCTTCAGTTCATATGTGCTTTCTGCAGTGGGATATGTTTATTTGTGTGTCTCTGATATTGGTGTCTTGAATAATCACATTGGGGCTGATTCACAAAGGTAAAGTTATACTTACATAAAAAGATGGGTCTTTTTATGTGTGGAGAGTCCAAACTCGTAGAGATGCTACTTGCAAATCCCTTTGTGAATAGTAAACAAGCACAACTGTACACAAAAAGAGAGGTTTATCTTTGTGACTCAGGCCCTGGGTGTTGCATTGTTTCTGTCTCTTTTGATTTTTTAAATATGGCTTGGGTGTGCGCTCATGATGTAAAGAGTGTGGCAACAAAGACGGAAGAGGTAGGTAATGACTCAGTTACTTACCAGTAAACTTTTGACTCTGAGTCATAGTCTTCTTTCCACAGTTCTGCATTAGTTCTCTCGTTCCCTGAGGGTGGGGGCAATTTTTGTGTGGGCATCATAGCAATAGTTTTTTGTATTTTTACAGGTGAATGCTGTGCACTAGTCATGAGGTGCTCTCGACTTAAGGACTGTGGCGAGGAAGACTATGACTTGGAGTAATGAAGATTACCGGTAAGTACCAGAGAAACTACACCCCTCATTACCGTGAATCTGCTCTCTTTCCACAGTCTTTACATTACCTCCTCAACCATTTCTCGTCCCATTCATTACTAGTTGCTATTATGGTGAGAGAAACTCACCAATGTCACCCTTACCAAGCACCTCTTTCTTAAGCTTTCTCTTTTTTTAAATAACCTCCAACAACTTTATCAGGGGACAGATTTACCAGGGCATTTCTTTTCTAAATAGAGCTTCGGGACTGATAGTGGGCATTTGAGAAAGTATTTATGTTAACCTGATCGCCCGTCATGGGCTGTATTTAACATAAAAGAAATGCAGCAAGTGCAGGAGCGTTTTAAAACTATGGCCCGAACGCTCTCTCGGGATGTGATGTGTGTGCACGCTTAACACAAAACACAGCACGCTCGGGGGGACAGAGGTGCGCATGCTCATGCACCTTACAGGGACCAGTGCTTACCACTCATCCTGATGTACCAAGCCTCTATAAAGTCTCCAACATAAAACAAGCTTTGGCATAGCCAATATGTCTCGCCTTTGGGACATTGTAAGTGTTTAGCGATGCAACAGTTAATGTTGTTGCAGTAAGGATATTGTGCTGCATAACTAAATACTTATAAGGTCCCAAAGGCGAGACCTATTGGCTATGCCAATGCTTGTTCTTCAGGTGAACCTCCTGTGGTCATGTGACAACCCCTCATTAACAGAGCAGACACTCCCTTGAGAAAATATATTTTCTTTCCTGCAATAACATGCTCACATGTTAACGTGTTGGTGCTTTCATTTACCAACCCAATGCATTGTGGTACTTGCATTGTTGATTTATTCCAACTAAATCAATTGAACAAACCCAACTGAAAGTAATAAATAGTTAAAGGTATGTATAGGACAGCAACCCACAGCACTTGACATAAAATCGGCTAATAACATTAATTCGAATGGTGGCATAGGAAAGCACACGTACTTGAGCTTTAATCTGATAATACGACTTCCCAAACCCTGCGAGGTTAACAGCATAACTGTAATAAAGTGACATTCACAAACTGTGTATATCGAATGTGTGAAAGCGTGCTTCAGAAGGCAGTTCCTGAAACCTCAGGACCAATGAACTATCATTTATGAGGTTTTTTCCAAACTATGGAGGAAGGAATGCACCAGCAATACAATGGGAAGGTGAATTAAATGTTACAGCCAATAGTGAGATCAATGTACAAAACACTGCATGTAAAGGAAGCAAGGCCGCATGGGGAGGTGGAGGAAGGTCTGAAAGTTACTTCAATATACCAGCTCGATGCCAGCCTCACGTAGCTCCTAGAGGACTTGCCCGCTATCTGAGGAACTGACAGCTTCTATCTCCAAATATTTAACAAACAAGCAGTGGCAAAGACCATCAATGGGGCTTCGTATAGTGAACTGCAAGTCTCTATAACATGCAGCAGGTACCACACAAGCATCAGCAGTACAAGCTTCCATCAAACACTGAAGAGGTATAGCAGGGGTAGTGCAAGTTATGCAAACACAGATCAAACACTGCACAAGTTTCTCATGCACATAACATGTGTGGCATGGACAGTAGCATAGGCACAGCTGTTTTCCAAGCTCATCTCGCACACAGATTAATTACAGTGCAGGCAGCAGAAGTAGGAGACCCTAAAAGAGAAGAGGTGCAGCCTGGGCACGAAACAATATATAACAGGGCACCTACAACTGGCGGTCATTGGGACGAGGAAAGGTGCACACGATAACAAAATAATGAGGACTACGTGAAAGAAGATGGATACATGAACGCCGCCTCCTCCCAACTCATCTCACAATGCCCATGTGCTTTGGCAAGTATCCACCGTACACTCATAGTACGACAACCTTTGAAATCAGGAAGGTACTCCCTATGCTTAGTACACAATGCTTCCTACAATGGAGACAGCGTGATGCCGATTTCACATATAGAACAAGTAAACAAGTTAAAAATGCAAGTGCCGTCAGCTGGCCATGCTCTCAGTGCAGTGTCACATGAAGAAGCGCAGTATATTAAGTATCTTAAGTTCCATTGGGAGGCAAAGTTAACAAGTGGGAGGGGTGGGGGGAGTGCACGCGCGCACACACAGGAGACAACTCGTGCACCTGGGCGTGCTTGAGCCTTCAGACTTGAAGAAGTAAACAAGTGGGAGGTGTGGGGTGGATTGCAGGCACGCGCGCGCTCGCTAACCATCACCTGTTTGCTCTTTATCCAAGCGCACACTTGTGCTTGTAGCGCACCGCTGCGCACTCCCGCAAGCTGTATGCCGAACAAGCACGAGTATGTGCTTGGAAAAAGAGCTGTACAATAGCTAAAGGTTTCCTATGCAGCAAATGCACGCTGCGTAGGCGAGACCTAAAAAAAAGGAAATAAATTAATCTTATCTTGTGTAATGCAATCTGGTGCTCATATAAGCGCTCCAATGACCTCGGGACGATTTTGTACTATATATGTATTTTTATTTTAAAAGCACTATGACTCGGCCAACGTTAACTCCGTCAGATTGCTTTTTTTAAAAAAAATTAAAGAAATAGTACTTGAAACACAGTGTGAGCAACAGATGGCCAGCGGAAGGAGACTAATTCAACTTAATCTGTACTTGGTCTATGCATCACCGAAAGAAAAGGAAATGACGCATGTCAAGCACTTCTCAACTAGAAGGTAGCAAAGAAGAGTGACAGGGATGGAAATGAATGGGAGGCAATGGATGAGTTCCAAGCCCATTATAGAACACATAAGTACCACAAGCGGAAGTGCATGTATTACCGCATGCTCATGCAGGCGCGACCTAAAAAGCATCTAAATTCCATATGTGAAACACACAGTTTCTTTTTGTTCATTCTATGCACACACTAAGAATTTACATTTGGATTCCGAACTTTTCTTAGCTTTTGACCCGGATAGTGAAGGATGCCAAGGATTAGGTGTAATCGAAGTAAAACACATTACCAACTAAAATGTCTTACTCAAATTAGGCCTTGAAAAGTCTTCAAGACCACACCTTGCAAACTCGATTCATTCGCTCAAATTAAGTAAACATCTCAAACTACAAGAATTCAGGGAAAGCATTTATCAGCAGATGGAAATACAAACATCAAATTCTAAAATGGAATAGAAAAACCGGTGGAATGATTATGGGCCATATTATCAAGAAGCTGCGAAAAATATCGCAGAGCGCGCTTAGTGCAAATACTTCCATCGCCAGTTATCGCTGGAATATATCACCACACTAACGCTGTATTAGCAACAATTAGCGCCATGGTGATATATATTCCAGCGATAGCGGTAGGGAAGGGCCAACATCGCGAGAAAAGCAGCGATGTAGCATGGGGAAGGTGGAAAACCTTGTTGATACAACCCTGTGGTCGTATCAGCATACTCCACCCCCCATGTTAGGTATTGCTAACTCCTGATATTAGCAGGTGTTTAAAAAACAGCAATGACCCCGGTTAGCACGACTTTTTACGTTGCTAACCGGGGCCAGGGCGTCCTTGCTAATAGGTGACAGGCCTGTTAGTGGCTGTTTTGCAGGTCTGTTGGTCGGGAACGCCTACTTTGCATGTCATTAGTGATAAATATCGCTGACATGCAAAGCAGCATCCAAACCGGTCGCTTTCATCAGAAAGCTGTCGCTAACTGCTGTTAGCGACAGCTTGCAGATAGGGCGATATAAATATTGCCTCTTTAGCGGCGAAAAGTGCAGCTAAACGGCGATTAGGCCCTTGGTAATATGCCCCTATGTTCGTGGAAACATTCACATCAATTTGGGTTTACATCAAATACACTGTTCTCAAAGCAGGAGCAATTTTAAAGAGACAGTGAGACTTGGGAAATTATTTCTTCTTCCAAAGCATCTCCCTGCTGTGTGAACAAAAAGAAAAACTGAAAATTAAGTTTCAGAACGTCACTGGAATGTCCTGAATGAATGAGGTACGTTTCTTCTTACAAGAAGTGTTTAACAAGCACGGGTGCATTGCGCTAACAGTGGGAAGGTTGAAGGGAGTGCGGCCCAGAGCAACCAAAGCTTTTCCCTTGAGGAGCGAGCCGGGGGCACCATGTGTTTGTGGTGATTACTAACACATGGCGCCGCGCGCTCCCGCAAGGAAATCGCCGTACGTGCACGAGTTGCCATTGAAGGCAATAGAACGCGTGCACGTTTTAGCCTGAAAAAGGCAATCGATGGCTACAGCTCTCTTTCCTAAGCAGCGTCCATAGTGCGCTGACCCTGATTTTCGCTTGACTCTCATTCCGTTGAATAATATATGTTCCCTTTATCTATTCTCATTAGGTTGCCTGCCCCCACCCCCGTTTGGTCCTGAAGAAGACCTCACAGCAAGGGCACAACTGATCCCAGCATATAGAGGGTCAAAACGTCGACTACTACTTTTCCTTTTTGTCAACTTCACGCCATCATTGTAACAATTATTGTACTTTGTGAAGTATGCCATCTCATTTATATGCCTGAACCTCCGGTCACCATGTTTCGTATTTAACTCGTAAACATAATATTGCTAATTGTCTGATTTTATTGTCACCAATTCTTTCTATCCTCACATCCTCACTTTGACTCTCACTTCCTTTTCCTTGCCTCCCACCTGGGCACCACGCAACCGTCCTATATTGCATATAAAATTGCTTTGTGTATTGATTATACTTTATCCCATTATGAATTAAAGCAGTGTGGATACATGATTTGTTTTGTGAATTTTAGTTCGTGATTTGTGTTTATTAATTCCTGTTCACACTGGGACCCCTTCCTCCTAGTACTATTAGAACCCAGGTCAGTGACTATGTTTGGGTAAACCCCCTCATATATATCTCGCTGCGTAGGCGAGACCTAAAAGGAGGGAGGAAGGGAGGGACGTAAGTAATAGGATGAGGAATAAGAAATCAGAGTTATGAAGATTACCAGTGAATAATCCAGGCATTACCTCCTCATCCATTCCTCGCCCCATTCCTTTCTAATTGCAGAAACACCGAAGCATAACAGATAAGAGATGAGGAAATTCATGCAACAACAATTTTAATAACTGAAAACATGTATGCATCTGCCGGGCAAGGGGATATCAGCTCTATCTAGGTTTAGATGTAAGAATGGCAGCTCCACATTGCAATGCTGTCCTCTGAGACAAGCTCTACGTGTGATCATCAACAACAGTGGAATGAGAGGCCAGGACGCAGCAGCACAAACATCGGAGGAGGGGGCCCCACCCCGCAGCCCTAGAGGAGCCGCCCCCAGGCTGGAGATTGCTGAAAGGAACCAGGCCACTCAACATGAACTTTTCTATATGAAAAAGAGATTACCTCCTAATCCAACAGATAACATGGAAAGGGAATGTTTCCCTCTGTTGACCTGGCTGAAATTGACAAGAAGGGAGACACTCATTCTAAGTTCAGCCGATCCGGACTAATAATTCTTAACTGCTCTTACCACATCCAAGAGATTCAGAGTTAAAGGAAGAAAGAGAGGAAGAAATTCACTTCAGGAATAAACTGGGGACCAACCTTTAGAGCAATACTGTCCTCAAATATCCTTAGAAAGGGGGGATAACTACAAGTAGTAAGTAATGTAACGAGGAATAAGGAATTGAAAAAATGAAGATTACTGGTAAGTAACCAGGGCCTTCACCCTATTCTGCCCACTTACCCTTGCTGACTTTCCACCAGTCTGCCTGTTTTCTCCTTTGATTCTGCCCCCATTTCTCCTAGGCTGACTGCTTTATTCTAGTATATCTACTTTCTCTTTTTCTCTTATCCCTGTTGCCCTCTTACCTCCAGTCTTCCCTTCACCCCAGCCCAATTCTGACCTCTGTTCCTTCAGCCTGCCCACCCTAACCGTGCTCTGCCAGTTCTACCCACTCTACCCATCCCTCCATCTCTCTCTTGAGTTTTCCACCCTCCTTTGCTCTTCACTCATCTTTCAGTTTTAATTCTTGAATCGTGAGTTGGGAGGAGAAGAATCGCGTCCAGATGGTTACATGACCTGATGTTCACCTGATGTACAAACAGCCGGGTGGGAGGTGGGTCATTGAGCTGGCAGGTGGGCACACAGAATCTTCCTTAACAGGAAATTACAATGACAAGTACCATAACAGGATGGTTTAGGACGCTGAATCATTTACAAAAAACGTAAATTATTTTTCCTCGTATCCTTAGGAATACAAAGGAAGTGGAACTTAATAATGTATT
The DNA here is from genome assembly GCF_964261635.1 of Lissotriton helveticus. NCBI lineage: Eukaryota > Metazoa > Chordata > Amphibia > Caudata > Salamandridae > Lissotriton > Lissotriton helveticus. Next base: position 1,210,931 of record NW_027611659.1, on the reverse strand, counting down.
TATCTTACCTTCCACGTTTGCTCTACATGATTTGCCTTTATTATTGGAGTCTGAAAAAAAAGAAGAGAAAATCCTTTGTACAAATTTATCAACGTGGTATACAATATATATCATGCAACAGGCCAATATTTTGGAGGTGAGACTTGGTAGCTGTAATAGGTATTTTGTCAGAATGTTTTTTTCCTGAATGCTGTGACTTTAAATGTTTGTATGTTGTATCTTGTATCTTCTTCTCTTGTAAGGTCCTTATCTTCTTTTACTTCTAAGCTTCTCTCTTATGTGGGACTGGAGACCCTCAGAAAAGAAACAAGGTCAGGAAAGTTTCTCTTCTGTGCCTTTCCGATGTAATTCCTTGTGCTTTACTTTCACCTTTCTTCTATTGGTTCTGTCTTTTCCTATTTCTCTTTCACTTATGAGAGTACTCTGGGTATATTCTCTGACCCTGCCCTCCTTTCTCTGTTACAAGTACGCCCCAAACCGCAATGTAAACCAAAAAAACCATAAACGTCATAGAAGTCCCACTCTTGCCAAGCGTCTCTCACTTTTTTAGAAAAACACAAATGAACCAGCCACTTTGTTGGGCCCACATACCATGGAGTTTCTCTCACTCCTAACTAAATTCAAATTGAAGGTGATGGCTCTATCCCACCACCGGGTCTTAAGGAGAATTCTTGCCTGCCACCCCCCACGCTCCCAAGGCACTGTGACATCGTAGTGCTCCAATCTGCTGACGAGGCTCCGTGGTACCGTAGCGCTTTCAGGATAATTTAAAGCACCGCTCGCTCTGCTGCCATTGTCTGTACCTGTAGCGCTATCTCAGTGCGATTGTGCGCCATTGCCTGCATTGTAACTGTAGCGCTCGCATTGCTCTGCTCGCATTAATTTAATTTTTGAAGTAATCTTTGCCCGATTGTGCATCTGCCCATACAGTCAGCTTAGTTTGTGCCACAGTCTCGCCCTGTTTCGCTTTCCTTTTGTTTCTGCCATTTTGTTGTTGTTGTTGCCTCAGCCCGTCTCTCCACCCCGCTACCGCCCACGCCCCACCCCCCTCCACCATCCACATATGACAGATGCTTTTGCGCGCAGCGTTGATGCGCAGCGGTCGCGCCCTATGCGCGCCGAAGGTGCACCAAAGGTAAGCCCGTCTACGCCCGTCCGTGCCTGGACCGCGCCCAGCGCCAGACCCCCTGGTCCTCGCAAACCCCACTCCTCCTGCATAACGTATGACGCCGCTACCCTCTTTGCCCTTAACCCCGGACGCACACCACAATGCTGCGAAGCTGCCCCAGGACACACCCATGGTCCATTCGCCTGCCACTCCTGCAAGCTCTCCAACAAGTTCGCCTGCACCAGGACCCACACCAAATCGACTACCTCCAAACACAGCTCTAACTCCAACCACCTGAAGTGCATCCTGCTGAACACCCGCTCGATCCACAGACACGCCACGGAACTCTGGGACCTACTCGACACTGCATCGCCGGACGTCGCCTTCCTTACAGAAACCTGGATGAACGCCTCATCAGCACCCGACATCGCCATAGCCATCCCGGACGCTTACAAGATCATCCAAAAAGACCGCACTAACCAAACAGGAGGAGGCATCGCCATCGTCCATAAGAATACCATCAGAATCACGACCAGCTCTGACGATAACCTCATGACCGTCGAACACCTCCACTTCCAGATCCACACCGACCCCAAGACCACACTTAGAGGCACCCTCATCTACAGACCACCAGGAACCCGCACACAATTCAACGAAGACATCACCGACTTCATCAGCCCACATGCCCTCACCTCCGAGAACTACATTCTACTGGGAGACCTCAACTTCCACCTGGAAAAGAAAAACGACAGCAACACCACCACCCTTCTGGACAACCTGGCCAATCTCGGACTCAAACAACTTGTTGACACCCCCACCCACCTTGCCGGACACACGCTCGACCCTATGTTCACCTCCAGCAACACATCTCCTTCGATCACACCACAGCTCTCCATTGGACGGACCACAACTGCGTTCACTTCAGCTACAAAAAGACCACGACCCACAACCCCCCACAACCTATTCCTCGAAGAAACTGGAACAAAATCACCACCGACCAACTCTTCACATCGCTTAACCAAAACCCTCCTGCCATATCAGCGGACCCAAACCAAGCTGCCACCAAAATCACACAATGGATCACCCACTGCGCTGACGATTTAGCACCCTTGAAAAACCACCAGATCAAACAAAGTAGCAAAAAGGCCCCCTGGTTCAACGATGACCTTAAGAAATCCAAGAAGTTTTGTCGTACCCTCGAGAAAACCTGGAGAAAAAAACCAACTACTGACAACCAGACCTCCTTCAAGGACGCCACCCACAAACACCACCAATTGATCCGATCCACCAAGAAATCTGCATTCAAGGATCGACTCGACAACAACGCCCACAACAGCAAGGAACTATTCAACATCGTCAAAGAATTTACCAACCCCACCGCCGGCACCAACGACATCACTCCCTCTCAAGACCTCTGCGACTCTTTATCCTCTTTCTTCCACAACAAAATCGCCGACATACATAACAGCTTTAAAAACCAGTCCGATGAATAGCCCACTCCATCCACCTCTGAACCAAAACAGCACTCTCACAACCTTTTTGCCTGGAACCCAATCACCACTGAGGACACCATCCGCCTGATGAACTCCATTCACTCAGGATCGCCAACCGACCAATGTCCCCACCACATCTTCAACAAAGCAGACTCCATCATCGCACCCCATCTCCGCGGTGTCATCAACTGTTCCTTCAACTCCGCTACCTTCCCGGAAAGCTGGAAACATGCCAAACTCAGCGCCCTCCTGAAGAAACCCACAGCAGACCCCTCTGAACTTAAGAACTACCGCCCCATCTCACTCCTCCCATTCCCTGCCACAGTCATCAAGAAAGCAGTCAATAGTCAGCTCGCCGCCTTCCTGGAATCCAACAATTCCCTGGACCCTTCACAGTCCGGCTTCCGTGCCAAACACAGCACCGAAACCACCCTCATCGCAGCTACAGACGACATCCGAACGCTACTGGACAACGGAGAAACAGTTGCCCTCATCCTACTCGACCTCTCCGCCGCCTTCGACACAGTATGTCATAGCACCCTCATACAACGCCTCAACAACGTCAGAATACAAGGAAAAGCTTTGGACTGGATCATCTCGTTCCTAGCCGGAAGAACCCAGAGAGTCCGCCTCCCCCCATTCAAATCAGAGGCCACCGAAGTCATCTGTGGTGTACCACAAGGATCTTCACTCAGCCCCACCCTCTTCAACGTATACATGAGTCCCCTCGCATCCATCGCACGCCACCACAACCGCAACATCATCTCCTATGCAGACGACACCCAGCTGATCCTCTCCCTCACCAAAGACCCAAACTCTGCCAAAACCAATTTACACGAAGGAATGAAATAAGTAGCCGAATGGATGAAGAACAGCCGTTTAAAACTAAACTCGGACAAAACGAAAGTCCTCATCCTAGGATCATCCCCCTCTGCCTGGGACGACTCATGGTGGCCACCGGCCCTGGGTACAGCACCCATACCTACAGATCACGCACGTAACCTGGGCTTCATCCTAGACTCCTCCCTCTCGATGACCAGACAAGTCAACGCCGTCTCATCTTCATGCTTCAACATCCTACGCATGCTCAAAAAAATCTTCCGCTGGATCCCCACCGAAACAAGAAAGACAGTCACCCACGCACTGGTCACCAGCCGACTGGATTATGGAAATACCCTTTACGCCGGAACCACAGCCAAACTACAGAAAAAACTCCAACGCATCCAAAACGCTTCAGCCAGACTCATACTGGACATTCCCCGTCAGGCTCACATTTCCGGTCACCTGAAGGATCTCCACTGGCTCCCCGTCAACAAGAGAATAACGTTCCGTCTCCTCACCCACGCATACAAGTCCCTCTACGACCTAGGACCCGAATGCCTCAACACACGACTGTCCTTCTACACACCCACCCGCCAAATACGATCATCCAACCAAGCCCTCGCCGCAATTCCGCGCATTCACAGATCCACCATGGGAGGAAGATCCTTCTCCTACTTAGCAGCCAAAACTCGGAATTCTCTCCCCACTCACCTCTGACTTACACAGAACCACCTCTCCTTCAGAAAGCAACTAAAAACCTGGCTATTCGATATGTAATGCACCCACCCTCCCTCAAGCGCCTTGAGACCCTCTGGGTGAGTAGTGCGCTATACAAATTCCTGAACTTGAACTTGAACTTGTTAGCCAGCTTCCTCGATTCCCATGTACGGGTGCTCACCTGACTGAACCATGCTCACTGGTTAGCATGGCTGGAGCCGAGTGTCTGTCCAGTTCCAACTCTCCTTGGAGGCACAGTGGATTGATAACAGGCGTTAGCCCTGTTGGCCTTAGGGTGGTAAGCCCTCAAAAGTTTTGCATACTTAAGTCCAATTTTTGCTGTATTTTTGTTTCTGTTGGCCTTAAGTTTCTTGATATAATTTACTTATTAGCCTCTTGTAGAGTGGGATACCATGTACACATCGCCTGTTAATTAAATGCTACAAATGGCTCTGCAGCACTTCTTCTGCCACCCATTTAGTAGCACCTTAAATTATGTCCCAGGCCTGCAAATGCTGCCTTAATGCAGTGCTGCACCGCCATGTCAACTTGGCATTAAAATACCCTTGCCTTAAACTCCTGTTTTATTACATATAAGGCACCCTTAAGGTAGGCACTGTGTAGCCCATAGGGTGGGGTGTGGTGTAATTTAAAGTTTGGATATGTACTTTTAAGTTTTACATGTCCTAGTCGTGAAAAACTCCCAAATTCGTTTTTCATCACTGTGAGGCCTACTCCTCCCATAGGATAACATTTGGGATTCCTTATTACATTTAATAGGCTGTAATTCCATGATATGCCATGTTTGGTACATATGAAATTGTAAAGATAAACCTTCTTTTATGGTAAAGTTGTATTTTTCATTACAGTTTGGAAAATGCCACTTTTAGAAAAATTAAATTTTTCTGCCATTAGCTCTTTTTTGCCTGCAGCCTGTCTTGGGTCACATGACTTGGTGTAACTGACAGCTAGACTCTGTTACTTCCATCCACACCGACACAATAGAGGGATTAGTCGTGCCTGGATGGACCATCGGCTGGCAGGATGGGAGGGTGGAGCTGAGCACAGCCCCACTTGCAACCAAATTGCCTGTGCCCTGCCTTCACACAAAGGGCCTTATCATCCTCTATTGTCATTGCAGCTAACTTGGCAGAAGAGTCAGGAAATTCCATGTACTTCAAAAAACCTTTCCAGAAGCTACTCCCACCTTCTAGGAGAAGGGCACCAGGGTATAAAAACAGGGCCTTCACCCCACCTCTTCAGCGCCCTTCTGGACCTGTGGATACTCTGCCAGGAAGAAGGACTGCTGGGTAGCTACAAGGATTGTCTGCTGGACTGCTGCTCTGGAAGATTTGCTGCCCTGCTGTGCTGACCTGCTGTCTTCTATCCACCCTCTGGCCTGGGGCAGGACTGGACCTGAAACTTCATCTTGAACCCAGGACCCAGAGTGACTCAAAGGGCTTGTCTGATGTCCATGTGATAGCCTCAGGCACATAAAAGGCTTCCCAACAGCTCCTGGGCACATTTTCAGGGAATTCCTGACCTCCAAGAGGTGCCTCTCAAGTCCTGGACCCTTGGTGCGGCTCTTGAGCTCTTAAATAAAACGTTTGGGCTTTCAGCGACCTTGAAAGGGATTATTTGCAGCGGAACTGCGCTGCTTGACCAGCACTAGCCGCCACAAGCCTATCTCATTGCATCATCGACCGCTCGCAGAGGATCTCCAGCGCAAACACATCCGCGATCCCTGGCCTGCTCCTTGGGCCATGTAGATCGCTGCCCGCAATGCTCTCCTTGCTCCTCGCTACCCCCTCCAACGTGAACAGGACTCTTGGAACAAAACTTGAGAAGGTAAAACTTCAGCTGGACTAATGTGAAACTGGAACCGACCTGCGCTCCATCACGATCAGCTTAAACTTATTAAACTTAACTTATTACGTTGACCCGGTCCAGTTCGACCAGATAGCCGCAGTTGGCGCTTTATGCTTTGAGGCACTAAATTCCAGTGTATTCCAGTGTATTCTTAACAAATTCTTAACTCTGGTTCAGCTGAATAGATTTGTGTCGTTTTGGTCTTGTTTTATTTATTAATAGATCTATTCCTCTAACCTGGTGTGTGATACTTTTATTTTTACTGTTTTACTTTTTGAAGTGTGTCACAAATAATTTACATACTGCCTCCAACTTAAGTCTGACTAATCTGTGTCATGCTGTCTGGGGTTTGAGCACAGGTTAATTTGGGGTTTGCTTGTGCCATGTCCTGACTAGGATTGTGGTTGCAGGTTAAACAGGGCTCTCACCCCAGTAGTCCAATTTCTAACAGGTGATCAGCTGCGATGACAGGACGTGTGTTTGTTCAGTGCCATACAGTGATTTGGTGTACACTGCCATCTCATGCCTACGGCCAATTAAAGGCTTTCTAAATTCTCCTAAATCTCCATTGGCTATTTTCATTTTGTAAATGTTAGTAACCCTACCTTCCCCTACTACCATGGAGATGCAGCTGATTGATGTCAACAACCTCACTAAGGGCAAGATGTACGACCTCCCGTTTGCGGCCACAAAAAAGGGTAATAGCATGTACAAATGCTATTTTGCGAGTCACTGACTCGCAAAATAGCATTTGCGACTCTCGCTATTAGGAAGGGGCGCCCCTTCCTAATAGCGAGTCAACACGCTATCTATACTAATATAATACAGAGAGAGCCCAAACCTTTGAGGCGGGTAATCTCAGGAACCACAGCACCAATCACAACAGCGTTGGAAAGGGCAGTTGCAGCAGAAGGACACAGGCTTTGCAGACGCCCACCATATACATTTAAAAGGTAAAAGAACCCTGCCAGCAAAGTAGTCCCTTGTGGGTGTGTCTACGTTGTGCTGTGGGCGTGTGCTGGGGCGTGACAAACGCTGGGGGCGTGTGGTACGTTCCGCCCTTCATGCCATGTTTCATATCGTGTGCTGTGGGCGTGTGCTGGGGGCGTGGGCGCGTGCGGGGCGTGGGATTACGGAAAAAAAGAAGCCAGCGTTGTGCACAATATTTCATTGTTTTTTTCTTCCCAGGTTCTGTACATTCCAGCTCCGGGTGTCCTCCCTGCTACCTTTGAATACCCCTGCACCCCATAATCATTATCCACCCATACCCCAACACCCTTTAACAATAACCCATCTTAACCCTAAAAATACCGCTGTACCCCAAAACCCAAACCTAGCCCTGAACCCTATGAATACCCCTGTACCTCAAAACCCAAACCTACCCCTGAGCCCTAAAAATATGCCTGTACCCAAAAACCCATACCTAGCCCTGAACCCTAAAAATACCCCTGTACCCCAAAACCCAAATCTACCCCTGAACCATAAAAATAACCCTGTACCCCAAAACCCAAACCTACCCCTCAACCCTAAAATACCCCTGTACCCCAAAACCCAAACCCAGCCCTGAACCCTAAAAATACCCCTGTACCCCAAAACCCAAACCTAGCCCTGAACCCTTAAAATACCCCTGTACCCCAAAACCCAAACCTAGCCCTGAACCCTAAAAATAACCCTGTACCCCAAAACCCATACCTATCCCTAAACCCTAAAACTACCCCTGTACCCCATAACCCAAAACTATATCTGAACCCTTAAAATACCCATACCCAAACATATACCTCAGTACCCCAAAACATATACCCCTATACCCATACTTACCTTATCCAAACATAAAAAAAGGCATGCTTTTACCATTCATGCATTTACAACGAATTTCGTTGTAAATGTATGCGTGGTAAAAGCAAATAAAATGTAATGCCATGCATTATAATGGCATTGCGGAGTCATTGTATTTTCGTAATGAAAGTATGCGGAGTGATGGTATGCCGAAAGAAAGTTGCGGGATAATGGGTGTTTACCCTCCCCCGGTACGTACATTAGTGGGACGGCGGCCCACATCTCCAGCAACATACTCATATTTTTTCACCACCGATTTGAAAAATGCACAGGTCTCTCTCATTGATGGCCAGCACCGACATACACTTTTAGACACACCTCCCGCCACAAGTTCTAGAATTGCGAACTTTAGAGCTGGGGAGCTACGTTCGAATCTCGGCATCAGCTCAACATCCTGTGATTCCAGGTAAATCGCTTTGTCTCCCCGTGCCTACCACAAATGAATGTGTTCTTCTGTAAAGTAAATTGTTCTCATGCCATGTTGTCGAGTTCACGCTATATAATATTGCAAGGAAAAATAAAGTAGGGAAACTCGAGTTCACACACTACTGAACGCGCACTCTTATGTTCATCAGCAGTGCACTGTGAATCGGAGCGTTTCACAGGCCTGTCACAGATAAGAAATGCTATCAAAACGAAATCCTACAAAACAATATACTACTGGCCGGCAGCAATTCATACCCGGACAATGTCGGGACGGGCTGCTAGTGTACTCATGTTTTGTGACCGCATTTGTGGCCGCAAAATACAAGCAGATTACCACCTGCTTTCAGTAGGTGGTAAACTACTGGCAATTTGTGAGTTTGTGGGAAAATATTTTTTAAGAGCAGGCAGTGGACTCAGAGACCCCAGCCTGCCCTTAAAAAAAGGAAACAGAAATATGTCATTTTTCTTTTTCTTTAAAAAAATAAAACCGCTGTATTAAAAAAGCAGTCAAAGACAAGGTGTTCTGCTGACCCCAGCAGGCCACCATCCCAGTGAGTGCTAGCAATTCCTAAAGGGGTCGGAAATTGCGCCTGCTTCATTAATATTAATGAGGCATGCATTTTGCGACCCCATTAGGAATCGTAAATAGTGTCTGAGACACTGCTGTGTATTCCAATTAGCGAGACACAAGTTGCGGGTCATTCATCTGGCCCTAGGTCTAAGCTGTAAATGCTCTGCAAAGAGAGGTGGCTAAATGTAGGCTGGAAAGCTTCTAAGGTGGATTCACAGCCAATGAGGAAGTAAAGGGCCTGCAAGCAGCAACAGAGGAGGATGACCCTGAGGGGGAGCTGGGTCTGAAAGAGGATGAGGACCAGGACCCAGAGGAGAATTATGACCTGCAGGAATGCCACCCATCCCCCACCCTCAGGAGGAGAATCAGCATGGGGCAGGGAGCGGCGTGTCTTCCAGGGGCTTGTCACAAGTGAAGCTGGAGGACAGGAGGGAGGAGAGGAGAGAAAGCTCAAACTGGAGATGGAGCTGGAGCTAGTCAAACTAAAACTGGAAACTGAGGAGAGGTTGGCGAGCAGGAGACTGGCCATAGAGGAGAAGAGGGGGGCCCATGAGCTCAGTCTCAGAGAGCTGTTCTTCAGAGCAAAGCAGATGGAGTCCAGCAGTAATGGTGGCAGCATACCAGCAGTGTCCCATTGAAGGTCCGCATACCCAAGGACCTGGTGCCCAGTTATGTGATGGGGACAATATAGAGAGATGGTTCTCAGCTTATGAGGTACCTCTGAGGGTACTCAAAGTCCTAGGGGAGCACTGGGTAGCTCATGGAGGAATATGCCCATGGTGGGGTGAGACTCACTCTTGACACTAGAGATGAAGGGCCAGACCATGTATGCCTCCATGAAGGCATTCTGTTAAAATGATGAAATGATGAGTAGACCAGGTGAAGTAGGTAATATGATTTCTGCTTTATTCTTTAGATCTCTTCTTAGTTACAGGTGACCAGATGTAGTTAGATCCATAAGAGTGCCCCACCAGGAGCAGGCTCTCCACTGCTCAGCCCTTCCACACTAACTGACACACTCTTCCAAACTAAACACTATCAACATTCCATTTGACATCATCAGTGGTTGAGCAGCAGGGAGAGAACTTCTGCAGGGAGGGTGTATTAAGTAAATGTACATTATAACACATCCCCCTTTCATAATGATAGAAAACAAATAATACATGTGAAGATGATAAAATACACGTTCCTACAAAAGAGGATGTAATTATAAGAAAAATTATACATCATCTCCATGCTAAAGTGATCACAACAACAAATGCATGAAAGTTGCCAAACATACAAATGAGGACAAATGAAGATGGATGAGAACTCAAATACTACACCTATCTCCTTTTCAAAAAGATCACAAACAAAAAGAAAGCAAGTTAATTAAAACATACTTCAAAACCAGTGGACACTATCTACAAATCTCATGTCCCAAACTATGGGCACAATCATGAGTAGTCAAGTGCACCACAAACTAAGGCACACAACAGTGGCAGACGAGGGATCTACAACCCCCAACTGTACCAACCAAAAAGAAAAAAATATATATATATGGGTTTCCCTTAACCCAAAGCAACCATTATAATGGTCAGCTTAAATCCAAAGCAAATAAATTATTAGAAATACCAAACTCAACGTGCACAATCAATTGCACAGTCCAAATACCTATTGGAGGCATTAACCACAGACAGGGTAACAGCAATACCAAATAGGAGAAGTTACACCATAGGTAAACTTCCCACGTGTGTACCCGTAACACACAGTCCGAAAAATACACTACGTGCTTATCAATAACGCACAGTCCAATACATAAATCAAATCAGGGTATTTATTAACCCATAATACAGCCAAAATTTCCTTTGGGAACTATAAATCCAAAACGAACATATTATAGGTATCCCATAACCCAGTGGTTCCCAAACTGTGCGCCGCGGCACCCCGGTGCGCCGTAATGAGGTGCCAGGGGCGCCGCGCACACTTGGGTGACCAACCATCCTTAAATACGTCCGTAGCCTTTTGTTTGTTATTTTGGCCATCAGAGGGAGCAGCGCTGCTCCCTCTGAGAGGCCTCAGCCCCTTCATGGGGGCGCCTCGCACTCCTCCTCGAGCACAAGCGCAGCCCCACCCGCCCATTGTCATTCTGTATGGGGGTAATTGCCACATACAGAATGTCAATGGGGCAGTCTGGGGGTGTGACAGCATGTGGTGGCGGCCTCCTGCCTCAGTGTACAGCAGGGCATTCTGTATGATAAAATGTAAAACGCCCATGCTGCAACGGTAGAAAACAGTTAATTTAAAGAAGGATGTAAAACAACTTAAAAAGAACGGGTTATGTTCTTTCACTGTCTCCTCATTTTAGTACTGACGTATTTTCAATATTGCATTGAACAAAGCCGTGGTTGCTGCTTTTTTATTTTAAGGAACTAGCAACCATTGACAAAGCCAATAGTCCTGGCTTGTTGTAGGTGTAATGATACTTGCTGTATTATATATCTGGATGCAATGACAGAGACAAAATAATACCAGTCGGGCGCAACACTATGCTAAGCGCAGATTTCTACCCAAGCTATTTTAAACTGCGCTCTTAATTACATCCAACACCCCTTTGAAGAGACCCCCCAGTTTTTTTTTACACAACTTGAAGCCCTGGAAACAACACCATGTCACAGTCACCTCACATCCTGGCACTGTGCATCATGCATGGCTCATCACTTCTAAGTCTTCAGATTGCCTATGTGCAGGGGCATAGTGAACCCTCCCCCACCCCTTGCTGTAGTTAAGTTCTTGATGGGCCTCTTCTGTCTGCAACCCTGCAGACAAAGGCTCACCTCATAATGTGAAAAGGTGGGTGAGTAAATAAGGGAAGGAATGTGTGAATGGCTGGATGGATTACTTAATGGATGAATGGATGAATGAAAGGGGGAATGGATAGATAATGAAAGAATGGATGAGTGGAAGTATGGATGAGAGAAAAGGTAAATAGATGGATGTATGGGTGGAAGGGTAGATGAATGGGTAAAAGGGTGGATGGGTGAGTGAAAAGATGGATGGATGGATGAGTGAAAGGGCGGCTGATGGGCGAGTGAATTGGTGGATGGGTGAGTGAAAGGATGGATCGATGAATGAAAGGGCAGATGATGTGCAAGTGAATGGGTGGATGGATGAATTGATAAGTGAAATGGTGAATGGATGGATGAGTGAAAGGGTGGATGTAAGGATTGAGTGAGTGAGTGAAAGGGGGTAGATGGACAAAAGGATGGATAGATGAGTGAAGTGAAAGGGTGGATGGAAGTGAACGGATGGCTGGATGAGTGAACGGATGGCTGGATGAGTGAAAGAATCGATGAGTAGAAGGATCAATGGATGGATTCATGAATGGATGAGTAGATGGGTGGGTAGATGGATGGATAAGTGAAAGGGGTATGAGAGAGAAAGGGAGGATGAATGACTGAAATGGTGAATGGATGGAAGGATAAATGACTGGGCGGATGGATGAGTAAGTGAGTGGATGGATGAGTAAGTGAATGGATGGCTGGGTGGAAGAGTGGATGGATGGATGACTACAGATGGATGGGGTGACAGGGTGGGTAGATGAAGAATGGATGGATGAGTGAAGAAGTGAAAGTGTGGATGAATCAGGATGGATGGATGAGTGAAAGGATGAATGGATGGATGAGTAGATGGGTGGGTGGGTGGATAAGTGAAATGGGGGATGGAGAGAGAATGGGAGAATGAATGACTGAAAGGGTGAATGGTTGGAAGAATAAGTGACTGGGTGAATGGATTGCACGACCACCTCTGACGTGTCGGTAAAATGTACCTTTTGTCTTGAAATTTTGTCCTGAATTTAGTCCCTTTGTCCTGAATTTTTACACTCACTGTCCTGAATTTGCCCTATGACAGTTGGTCAGCCTAGTGCACACGATTTGGGAAATTGCAGCCGCAGTGTAGGGGGGAGTCCTTGCCGATGTGAGATGAGGTATTTTGCCTGCCCATACAAACGTCTTAATATGTTTATTTAAAGTACGGGACACATTTGTGTGGACTGTAAGTGGTAGCCAAAGTGATTGCTAGTGGATGAGATTAATAATTCCAACCATTATAATACCTTCATTGCGTCCCAATTACTTTAAGGAAGGCAACAGGAAGTACATACCCCGACCCACCGGTAAAAAAATGGTGGGGAGCCACGGCCAACTGCCGATTAGGTCAAGGGAGCCACAGGTCAAAAAAGTTTGGGAACCACTGCCATAACCCAATGACAACCAAGGGTATCCTTAAATCCATGACAATCTAGGGTTACCTTAAACCTCAAAACACACACGCACATATTATGGGTATTCTTAAACTAAGGACATACGAAGGTCTAAATATGGAAAAATGGAAATCATAGAAACTAACAAGAATAATGACACAGGTAAATTAAGCAAACAGCAATTTTAAAGCTGCGGTGAGCGATCTCTCACCCGAGGTCCTGATATGGTAGAAATGTTTGTCCTCAAATTGCTGGAATCTGTCACGATCCAGAGTCCATCGACAAACTTGAACTGAGTTACACATCCTCCATTAACAGTATCATCTTCTCCACATTGACTTGCCCGTGCATATGGTATAGTTGCGGCAGATGTAATCAAAACAGTACCTTTTCTTGTGTCCCAGCCGAAGCACGAAGCATTTGACACTTGAAAATTCTCACTCCACGTTCATGCTGACACTTCCTTGCTGTCTCGCAGAAACAAGCTGCATCTGTGCTTCACAATGCGGGCGTAAACTCCACGGTGTAACCTCCTTGGCCATGACTTTGAAAATAATATCGTAGCTTTGCTAAAACACTATGGGGCCAATTATGATCGCGGACGGACTTTCGTCCGTCCACGATCACTGAGGAGGAGGGAACGTCCGCATGGGCTGCGGCGTTCCCTCCTGTGCGATTAGGATGTGACCGCCACCCTGGCGGTCACATCCTCTATTACTAACATTGCGGCGGGTGCGGCTTCAAGCTGCACCCGCAGCAATGTAAAAAATGCAGGTGTTGCATTTGTATGCAGAAAGAGGCAGGCACCGCGCGGTGCCTGCCGCTTTCCGCATACAAATGCAGGGGGGTACCATAGGTACCCCCCATGTGCACCCCCCCCCCCTTCACCTAGGGGGCCTGCAACGGGCCCCCGCAGTGAAGTTACACATGCTTTTCCACGGCGGAAAATGTGCCCCAGCTGCTGTAGGATTTATCTGTAGCAGTGTAGTCGCTAAGTAAATGCCGGTAAATGGGCCTGGACAGACGTGGCTGTAACGTCAGTGGTTAGTTATAGGTACACTACAACTTGAGTAAAGTCACTTCAAAAGTTCAAAATCGCTTCACAATGGCCTGTCGGTCTGCCCAGTCCTCAATACGGCGTCCTCCTCAAGGGGATGTGAAACTACAGCTAGGCACTTTGCAAAAAAAGGGTCATTTTTTACTGTAAAATTGTGATGTGTCCATGTTGCGTTTTGTGCCGTTTCATGTCGCGGGAACTAGGCCTACTCACGCAAGTGAGGTACCATTTTTCTCTGAAGACTTTGGGGAACGCGGCGTGGGTGTAAATTTGTGGATCTCCGCAGATTCCAGAACTTTCCACCACTGAAATGTGAGGAAAATGTGTTTTTTTGTCAATTGTTTAGGTTTGCAAGGGATTCTGGGTAACAGAACCTGGTGGAAGGCAGTCAAGTCAGCCCATCATCGATTCCCCTGGGTATCTAGCTTTTAAAAATGTAGGGGTTTACTAGGTTTGCCTAGGTGGCAGCGGAGCTAGGATTCAAAAACTACAGCTAGCACTTTGCCAAAAAAGGGTCATTTTTCACTGTGAAATTGTGGCGTGTCCATGTTGCATTTTGCGCCGTTTCATGTCGCGGGAACTAGGTCTACCCACGCAAGTGAGGTACGATTTTTCTCAGAAGACTCTGGGCAATAGCTTGCTTAATCTCCACAACGGCCCCAACAGCGCTAGGATGCCTGGCTTCACCTTGGGGGTGTGTAACAATTAAAAGTCCAGCATCCAGTATATAAAAATAGGTTTGATTTATTGTAGCTTAGTTCCAGGTTGAGTTAATAATAAAGAGATATATAGATGTAATTGTAACCCCACCAGGAGCTGTTCTCCTGTCGCTCAGCCTGCCTGCCATAAACTGCCACTCCACACACACAAGCCAGGCACCAACATTCTAAGATGTCATCAGGCATTCTACCACCTACACTGGCTAAGCAACAGGGAAGTCTAAGCAAGGGAAATGGAAGACATAAGCTAGATGTAACAGGGTGCCCAGGAGTGGGCACTTCACAGGGAAAAACCAGGAAGGATTCCACAGCGGTATGCGTACAAGCACCTTGAGACCCCTTCGGGGGTGATTCATGCGCTATACAAGTACTACATTTACCTTTTACATTTATTGCAAGTCTGACCCAAGTGCTATTCATGTTATTAGTATGGGCCCATCAAGGGTGATCCCAAGTGCTCCAAGAGGTCACAGCCTCCAAGAGAAGGGAAGAAAACCCGTGCACACACATAACAAAACATGTAATATGACAATTTGCGAAATTAGAAAAGAAAAGCAGTTGACACTTGTTAATCTTGTTGCTTTAAAGCGCCAGCCGACATGTGTTTCATTGGAGTACAGTACACTCCAATTCTTCAGGGCTAGATCCTAATGGATACGAAAAAATCAATCCCCCAAAACTGGTGATAATTCTAACCCAGTAAGGGTATCAGAAGATTGTTCGGCAGGTAAGGAAGAACAGTCAGGAAAGAACGCTAGAGTGCGTGAGCCAGGAATGTGCCCCAGCTGCTGTAGGATTTATCTGTAGCAGTGTAGTCGCTAAGTAAATGCCAGTAAATGGGCCTGGACAGACGTGGCTGTAACGTCAGTGGTTAGTTATAGGTACACTACAACTTGAGTAAAGTCACTTCAAAAGTTCAAAATCGCTTCACAATGGCCTGTCGGTCTGCCCAGTCCTCAATACGGCGTCCTCCTCGAGGGGATGTGAAACTACAGCTAGGCACTTTGCAAAAAAAGGGTCATTTTTTACTGTAAAATTGTGATGTGTCCATGTTGCGTTTTGTGCCGTTTCATGTCGCGGGAACTAGGCCTACCCACGCAAGTGAGGTACCATTTTTCTCTGAAGACTTTGGGGAACGCGGCGTGGGTGTAAATTTGTGGATCTCCGCAGATTCCAGAACTTTCCACCACTGAAATGTGAGGAAAATGTGGTTTTTTTGTCAATTGTTTAGGTTTGCAAGGGATTCTGGGTAACAGAACCTGGTGGAAGGCAGTCAAGTCAGCCCATCATCGATTCCCCTGGGTATCTAGCTTTTAAAAATGTATAGGTTTACTAGGTTTGCCTAGGTGGCAGCGGAGCTAGGATTCAAAAACTACAGCTAGCACTTTGCCAAAAAAGGGTCATTTTTCACTGTGAAATTGTGGCGTGTCCATGTTGCATTTTGCGCCGTTTCATGTCGCGGGAACTAGGTCTACCCACGCAAGTGAGGTACGATTTTTCTCGGAAGACTTTGGGGGCGCTGGGTGAGTGGAAATTTGTGGATCCACGCAGATTCCGGATCTTTCCACCACAGAAATCTGAGGAAAATGTGGTTTTTTTTACAATTGTTTAGGTTTGCAAGGGATTCTGGGTAACAGAACCTGGTGGGAGGCAGTCAAGTCACCCCATCCTGCATTCCCATGGGTTTCTAGTTTTAAAAAAGGTATAGGTTTTCTAGGTTTCCGTGGGTGCCGGCAGAGCTAGGGTTCAGAAACTACAGCTAGGCACTTTGCCAAAAAAGGGTTATTTTTCACTATGAAATTGTGGTGTGTCCACGTTCCATTTTGTGTCTATTCATGTCGCGAGCACTAGCCCTATCCACGCAAGTGAGATACCATTTTTCTCGGACGACATTGGGGAATGTGAAGTAAGTGGAAATTTGGGTGGAGTTGGAGGGTGGATTTGGATTTGGAGGGTGAAGTTGGATTTTGAGGATGGAGTTGGATTTGGAGGGTGGATTTGGAGGGTGTATTTAGAGGGTGGACTTGGAGGGTGGAGTTGCAGGGTGGAGTTGGAGGGTGGAGTTGCAGGGTGGAGTTGTAGGGTGGAGTAGCAGGGTGGAGTTGGAGGGTGGAGTTGGAGGGTGGAGTTGGAGGGTGGAGTTGGAGAGTGGAGTTGGAGGGTGGAGTTGCAGGGTTTATTTAGAGGGTGGAGGGTGTATTTGGAGGGTGGAGTTGGAGGGTGGAGTTGGAGGATAGAGTTGGAGGGTGTATTTAGAGGGTGGAGGTTGTAGTTGGAGGGTGGAAGTTGGAGGGTGGAGTTGGAGGGTGGAGTTGCAGGGTGGAGTTGCAGGGTGGAGTAGCAGGGTGGAGTTGGAGGGTGGAGTTGGAGGGAATGGAGTTGGAGGGTGGAGTTGGAGGGTGGAGTTGGAGGAAATGGAGTTGGAGGGTGGAGTTGCAGGGTGTATTTAGAGGGTGGAGGTTTTAGTTGGAGGGTGGAAGTTGGAGGGTGGAGGGTGGAGTTGGAGGGTGGATTTGGAGGGTGGAGTTGCAGGGTGGAGTTGCAGGGTGGAGTTGCAGGGTGGAGTTGCAGGGTGGAGTTGGAGGGTGAAGTTGGAGGGAATGGCGTTGGAGGGAATGGAGTTGGAGGGTGGAGGGTGGAGTTGGATTTGGAGGGTGTATTTGGAGGGTGGAGTTGGAGGGTATAGTTGGAGGGTGGATTTGGTGGGTGGATTTGGAGGGTGGATTTGGATTTGGAGGATGGAGTTGAAGGGGGGAGTTAGAGGGTGTATTTAGAGGGTGGAGGGTGTATTTGGAGGGTGGAGTTGGAGGGTGGAGTTGGAGGGCGGAGTTGGAGGGTGTATTTAGAGGGTAGAGGGTGTATTTGGAGGGTGGAGTTGAAGGGTGGAGTTGGAGGGTGGAGTTGCAGGGTGTATTTAGAGGGTGGAGGTTGTAGTTGGAGGGTGGAATTTGGAGGGTGGAGGGTGGAGTTGGAGGGTGGAGTTGCAGGGTGGAGTTGCAGGGAGGAGTTGCAGGGTGGAGTTAGAGGGTGGAGTTGGAGGGTGGATTTGGAGGGTGGATTTGGAGGGTGAATTTGGAGGGTGGATTTGAAGGGTGGATTTGGAGGGTGGATTTGGATTTGGAGGGTTGAGTTGGATTTGGAGGGTGGAGTTGGATTTGGAGGGTGGAGGGTGGAGTTAAAGGGTGGAGTTGGAGGGTGGAGTTGGAGGGTGGAGTTGGAGGATGGAGTTGGATTTGGAGGGAATGGAGTTGGAGCATGTATTTGGAGGGTTTATTTGGAGGTTTATTTGGAGGGTGGAGTTGGAGGGTGGAGTTAGAGGGTGGAGTTGGAGGGTGGAGTTACAGGGTGGAGTTAGAGGGTGGAGATGTAGAGTGGAGTTGTAGAGTGGAGTTGTGGATTTGGAGTTGGAGGGTGAATTTGGAGTTGGAGGGTGGAGTTGGATTTGGAGGATGGAGTTGGATTTGGAGGATGGAGGGTGGAGTTGGAGGGTGAAGTTAGAGGGTGCAGTTAGAGGGTGGAGTTAGAGGGTGGAGTTAGATTTTGAGGGTGGAGTTGGAGTTGGATTTGGAGTTGGAGGGTGGAGTTGGAGGGTTGAGTTGGGGGGTGAATTTGGGAGGGTGGATTTGGATTTGGAGGGTGGAGTTGGATTTGGAGGGTGGTAGGTGGAGTTGGAGGGTGGAGTTGGAGGGTGAAGTTGGAGGGTGGAGTTGGAGGGTGGGGTTGGATTTGGAGTTGGAGGGTAGAGTTGGAGGGTTGAGTTGGGGGGTGGATTTTGAGGGTGGAGTTGGATTTTGAGGGTGGAGTTGGAGCGTGTATTTGGAGGGTTTATTTGGAGGGTGGAGTTGGAGGGTGGAGTTGGAGGGTGGAGTTGGAGGGTGGAGTTAGAGGGTGGAGTTGTAGGGTGGAGTTGTAGGGTGGAGTTGTGGATTTGGAGTTGGAGGGTGAATTTGGATTTGGAGGGTGGAGTTGGATTTGGAGGGTGGAGTTGAGGGTGGAGGGTGGAGTTGGAGGGTGGAGTTGGAGGGTGGAGTTGGAGGGTGGAGTTAGAGGGTGGAGTTAGAGGGTGGAGTTAGAGGGTGGAGTTGGATTTTGAGGGTGGAGTTAGAGGGTGGAGTTGGATTTGGAGTTGGAGGGTGGAGTTGGAGGGTTGAGTTGGGGGGGGTGATTTGGAGGGTAGAGTTGGATTTGGAGGGTGGAGTTGGATTTGGAGGGTGGAGTTGGAGGGTGGAGTTGGAGGGTGGAGTTGGAGGGTGGAGTTAGAGGGTGAAATTGGATTTGGAGGGTGGAGTTGGATTTGGAGGGTGGATTTGGAGGGTGGAGTTGGAGGGTGGAGTTAGAGGGTGGAGTTAGAGGGTAGAGTTAGAGGGTGGAGTTAGAGGGTGGAGCTGGATTTGGAGGGTGGAGATGGATTTGGAGGGTGGATTTGTAGGGTGGAGTTTGAGGGTGGAGTTGGAGGGTGTATTTGGAGGGTGGAGTTGGAGGGTGTATTTAGAGGGTGGAGGGTGTATTTGGAGGGTGGAGTTGGAGGGTGGAGTTGGATTTGGAGGGTGGAGTTGGATTTGGAGGGTGGATTTGGAGGGTGGAGTTGGAGGGTGGATTTCGATTTGGGGGGTTGAGATGGATTTGGAGGGTGGAGTTAGGATTTGGAGGGTGGAGTTGGAGGGTGGATTTGGAGGGTGGATTTGGATTTGGAGGGTGGAGTTGGATTTGGAGGGTGGATTTGGATTTGGAGGGTGGATTTGGAGGGAATGGAGTTGGAGGGTGTATGTGGAGGGTGGAGTTGGATTTGGAGGGTGGAGTTGGAGGGTGGAATTAGAGGGTGGAGTTAGAGGGTGGATGTAGAGGGTGGAGTTGGATTTGAAGGGAGGATTTGGAGGGTGGAGTTGGAGGGTGGAGTTGGAGGGTTGTATTTGAAGGGTGGAGTTGGAGGGTGTATTTATAGGCTGGGGGTATATTTGGAGGGTGAGTTGGAGGGTGGAGTTGGATTTGGCGGGTGGAGTTGGATTTGGAGGATGGATATTGGAGGGTGGAGTTGGAGGGTGGATTTGGAGGGTGGATTTGGAGTGTGGAGTTGGATTTGGAGGGCGGAGTTGGATTTGGAGGATGGATTTGGAGGGTGTATTTGGAGGGTGGAGTTGGAGGATGGAGTTGGAGGGTGTCAAGTTCCCAAACCCCCCCCCCCCCCGCCCCAGTACCTGTTCACGGAAGGGTTGATGGAAGAAGCTACACTCGGCTGCTGGACGAACTACAAGGCCCAGCAGGCTTAGCGCGGAACATGCGCAGAAGTCATCACCATAAAAGATGTCGTCAAGGGAGACCAGGTATCAGATATTGAGCCTAACGCCGGAGGTTGCTGTTCCTGGGAGCTGAGAGACGCGAAACCACGGAGGTTTTTCTCGCGTTCTCTGTTGGAGCTCCATTCTGCTTCGGACTTCAAGGTAGAGCGGCTGGTCCCTTGAAGTCGCTTCATGAGCACTTTTGTGCACAAGTGTCAGGCTTGGCATTCCTATCAGGAGTCAGAGACGCAAACCCAAGGAGGGTTTTTCCGCATTCTCTGGTACTCCTAACAGTGTCTGGGCTTCGAGGTAGAGCGGCTGCTCCCTTGAGGACGTACGTCTTGGTTGACAGTGCGGTCGAGTGTCCGGCTTGGCATTCCCGCAGAGGTAGATAGAGAAGCGAAACCAAGGAGGTTTTTGCCCGCATTCTCTGTCCCTCAATATTCAACTCTAGGGCTAAAGGTAGAGCGGCTGCTCCCTTGTCTTCACTCGTCGAGTTGCCATAGCGGTCGAGTGTCAGGCTTGGCATTCCCACGTGGAACGCTTGTGGAGGGCTCTGCATAAGTGCGGCACATCCTAGAAGTATAGTTCCAAGATAGGCTGCTTTCTTTGGAGATATTCGAGCGGCGTTGTCGGCCGCTTCTTAGCACAGTGCCCTCCGTTGGCGAGTATCAGGACTGGTACTCATGCGGAGGACGGTTGGTTGCTAGCTGTGCGCTCAGTGTTGTCGGCTGAGAGGTTTCTGATTACGGTTCAATCAGGCAATTGGTCTTGTTAACTTTTCCTTATTCTTTGGACCTGTTAATTACAGACCTGTATAGTTTAAGGATCATTATTCGAGACTTTTTGTTATTGACCCTCACTGGAACAACAAAGACATTAGAGATCACAGACTCATTTGTTGTTCATTCCCATCCCTCACTTGATCCTGCCGATGACCTGTGCCATTACGGCTTCTTGAGGCTTGGTTGGGTCAAGAGGTGGTACTTATTGTCGTCGGACCGATCCTGAGGACAGAAGATTACAGAGGGTGGAGTTGGAGGGTGGAGTTGGAGTTGGAGGGTGGAGTTGGAGGGTGGAGGGTGGAGGGTGGAGGGTGGAGTTGGAGGATGGAGGGTGGAGTTGGAGGGTGGATGGTGGAGGGAGGAGTTGGAGGATGGAGGGTGGAGTTGGAGGGTGGATTTGGAGGGTGGATTTGGAGGGTGGAGTTGGAGGGTGGAGTTGGAGGGTGGAGTTGGAGTTGGAGGGTGGAGTTGGAGGGTGGAGTTGGAGGATGGAGGGTGGAGTTGGAGGGTGGATTTGGAGGGTGGATTTGGAGGGTGGATTTGGATTTGGAGGGTGGAGTTGGAGGGTGGAGTTGGAGGGTGGAGTTGGAGGGTGGAGTTAGAGGGTGGAGTTGTAGGGTGGAGTTGTAGGGTGGAGTTGTGGATTTGGAGTTGGAGGGTGAATTTGGATTTGGAGGGTGGAGTTGGATTTGGAGGGTGGAGTTGAGGGTGGAGGGTGGAGTTGGAGGGAGGAGTTGGAGGGTGGAGTTAGAGGGTGGAGTTAGAGGGTGGAGTTAGAGGGTGGAGTTAGAGGGTGGAGTTAGAGGGTGGAGTTAGAGGGTGGAGTTGGATTTTGAGGGTGGAGTTAGAGGGTGGAGTTGGATTTGGAGTTGGAGGGTGGAGTTGGAGGGTTGAGTTGGGGGGGTGATTTGGAGGGTAGAGTTGGATTTGGAGGGTGGAGTTGGATTTGGAGGGTGGAGTTGGAGGGTGGAGTTGGAGGGTGGAGTTGGAGGGTGGAGTTGGAGGGTGGAGTTAGAGGGTGAAGTTGGATTTGGAGGGTGGAGTTGGATTTGGAGGGTGGATTTGGAGGGTGGAGTTGGAGGGTGGAGTTGGAGGGTGGAGTTAGAGGGTGGAGTTAGGGGGTGGAGATAGAGGGTGGAGCTGGATTTGGAGGGTGGAGTTGGATTTGGAGGGTGGATTTGGAGGGTGGAGTTTGAGGGTGGAGTTGGAGGGTGGAGTTGGAGGGTGGAGTTGGAGGGTGTATTTAGAGGGTGGAGGGGTATTTGGAGGGTGGAGTTGGAGGGTGGAGTTGGATTTGGAGGGTGGAGTTGGATTTGGAGGGTGGATTTGGAGGGTGGAGATGGAGGGTGGATTTGGAGGGTGGATTTCGATTTGGAGGGTTGAGATGGATTTGGAGGGTGGAGTTGGATTTGGAGGGTGGAGTTGGAGGGTGGATTTGGAGGGTGGATTTGGATTTGCAGGGTGGAGTTGGATTTGGAGGGTGGAGTTGGATTTGGAGGGTGGATTTGGATTTGGAGGGTGGATTTGGAGGGAATGGAGTTGGAGGGTGTATGTGGAGGGTGGAGTTGGATTTGGAGGGTGGAGTTGGAGGGTGGAATTAGAGGGTGGAGTTAGAGGGTGGAGTTAGAGGGTGGAGTTAAAGGGTGGAGTTAGAGGGTGGATTTAGAGGGTGGAGTTGGATTTGAAGGGTGGATTTGGAGGGTGCAGTTGGAGGGTGTATTTAGAGGCTGGAGGGTATATTTGGAGGGTGGAGTTGGAGGGTGGAGTTGGATTTGGAGGGTGGAGTTGGATTTGGAGGATGGATTTGGAGGGTGGAGTTGGAGGGTGGATTTGGAGGGTGGATTTGGAGGGTGGATTTGGAGGGAGGAGTTGGATTTTTAGGGCGGAGTTGGATTTGGAGGATGTATTTGGAGGGTGTATTTGGAGGGTGGAGTTGGAGGATGGAGTTGGAGGGTGTCAAGTTCCAAAGCCCCCCCCCCGCCCCAGTACCTGTTCACGGAAGGGTTGATGGAAGAAGCTACACTTGGCTGCTGGACGAACTACAAGGCCCAGCAGGCTTAGCGCGGAACATGCGCAGAAGTCATCACCATAAAAGATGTCGTCAAGGGAGACCGGGTGTCAGATATTGAGCCGAACGCCGGAGGTTGCTGTTCCTGGGAGCTGAGAGACGCGAAACCACAGAGGTTTTTCTCACGTTCTCTGTTGGCGCTCCATTCTGCTTCGGACTTCAAGGTAGAGCGGCTGGTCCCTTGAAGTCGCTTCATGAGCACTTTTGTGCACAAGTGTCAGGCTTGGCATTCCTATCAGCAGTCAGAGACGCAAACCCAAGGAGGGTTTTTCCGCATTCTCTGGTACTCCTAACAGTGTCTGGGCTTCGAGGTAGAGCGGCTGCTCCCTTGAGGTCGTACGTCTTGGTTGACAGTGCGGTCGAGTGTCCGGCTTGGCATTCCCGCAGAGGTAGATAGAGAAGCGAAACCAAGGAGGTTTTTGCCCGCATTCTCTGTCCCTCAATATTCAACTCTAGGGCTAAAGGTAGAGCGGCTGCTCCCTTGTCTTCACTCGTCGAGTTGCCATAGCGGTCGAGTGTCAGGCTTGGCATTCCCGCGTGGAACGCTTGTGGAGGGCTCTGCATAAGTGCGGCACATCCTAGAAGTATAGTTCCAAGATAGGCTGCTTTCTCTGGAGATATTCGAGCGGCATTGTCGGCCGCTTCTTAGCACAGTGCCCTCCGTTGGCGAGTATCAGGACTGGTACTCATGCTGAGGACGGTTGGTTGCTAGCTGTTCGCTCAGTGTTGTCGGCTGAGAGGTTTCTGATTACGGTTCAATCAGGCAATTGGTCTTGTTAACTTTTCCTTATTCTTTGGACCTGTTAATTACAGACTTGTATAGTTTAAGGATCATTATTCGAGACTTTTTGTTATTGACCCTCACTGGAACAACAAAGACATTAGAGATCACAGACTCATTTGTTGTTCATTCCCATCCCTCACTTGATCCTGCCGATGACCTGTGCCATTACGGCTTCTTAAGGCTTTGTTGGGTCAAGAGGTGGTACTTATTGTCGTCGGACCGATCCTGAGGACAGAAGATTACAGAAGGTGGAGTTGGAGTTGGAGGGTGGAGTTGGAGGGTGGAGGGTGGAGGGAGGAGTTGGAGGATGGAGGGTGGAGTTGGAGGGTGGATTTGGAGGGTGGATTTGGAGGGTGGATTTGGAGGGTGGATTTGGAGGGTGGAGTTGGAGGGTGGAGTTGGATTTTGAGGGTGGAGTTGGAGGATGGAGGGTGGAGTTGAAGGGTGGATTTGGAGGGTGGATTTGGAGGGTGGATTTGGAGGGTGGAGTTGGAGGGTGGAGTTGGAGGGTGGATTTGTAGTTGGAGGGTGGAGTTGGATGGTGGATTTGGAGTGTTGAGTTGGAGGGTGGAGTTGGAGGGTGGAGTTAGAGGGTACTTGGATTGTGGTTTTGGATGGTGGATTTGGCGGGTGGAGTTGGAGTGTGGAGTTGGAGGGTCATTTTGGAGGGTGGATTTTGAGGGTGGATTTTGAGGGTGGAGTTGGAGGGTGGATTTTGAGGGTGGATTTTGAGGGTGGAGTTGGAGGGAATGGAGTTGGAGGGTGTATGTGGAGGGTGGAGTTGGATTTGGAGGGTGGAGTTGGAGGGTGGAATTAGAGGGTGGAGTTAGAGGGTGGAGTTAGAGGGTGGAGTTAAAGGGTGGAGTTAGAGGGTGGATTTAGAGGGTGGAGTTGGATTTGAAGGGTGGATTTGGAGGGTGCAGTTGGAGGGTGTATTTAGAGGCTGGAGGGTATATTTGGAGGGTGGAGTTGGAGGGTGGAGTTGGATTTGGAGGGTGGAGTTGGATTTGGAGGATGGATTTGGAGGGTGGAGTTGGAGGGTGGATTTGGAGGGTGGATTTGGAGGGTGGATTTGGAGGGAGGAGTTGGATTTTTAGGGCGGAGTTGGATTTGGAGGATGTATTTGGAGGGTGTATTTGGAGGGTGGAGTTGGAGGATGGAGTTGGAGGGTGTCAAGTTCCAAAGCCCCCCCCCCGCCCCAGTACCTGTTCACGGAAGGGTTGATGGAAGAAGCTACACTTGGCTGCTGGACGAACTACAAGGCCCAGCAGGCTTAGCGCGGAACATGCGCAGAAGTCATCACCATAAAAGATGTCGTCAAGGGAGACCGGGTGTCAGATATTGAGCCGAACGCCGGAGGTTGCTGTTCCTGGGAGCTGAGAGACGCGAAACCACAGAGGTTTTTCTCACGTTCTCTGTTGGCGCTCCATTCTGCTTCGGACTTCAAGGTAGAGCGGCTGGTCCCTTGAAGTCGCTTCATGAGCACTTTTGTGCACAAGTGTCAGGCTTGGCATTCCTATCAGCAGTCAGAGACGCAAACCCAAGGAGGGTTTTTCCGCATTCTCTGGTACTCCTAACAGTGTCTGGGCTTCGAGGTAGAGCGGCTGCTCCCTTGAGGTCGTACGTCTTGGTTGACAGTGCGGTCGAGTGTCCGGCTTGGCATTCCCGCAGAGGTAGATAGAGAAGCGAAACCAAGGAGGTTTTTGCCCGCATTCTCTGTCCCTCAATATTCAACTCTAGGGCTAAAGGTAGAGCGGCTGCTCCCTTGTCTTCACTCGTCGAGTTGCCATAGCGGTCGAGTGTCAGGCTTGGCATTCCCGCGTGGAACGCTTGTGGAGGGCTCTGCATAAGTGCGGCACATCCTAGAAGTATAGTTCCAAGATAGGCTGCTTTCTCTGGAGATATTCGAGCGGCATTGTCGGCCGCTTCTTAGCACAGTGCCCTCCGTTGGCGAGTATCAGGACTGGTACTCATGCTGAGGACGGTTGGTTGCTAGCTGTTCGCTCAGTGTTGTCGGCTGAGAGGTTTCTGATTATGGTTCAATCAGGCAATTGGTCTTGTTAACTTTTCCTTATTCTTTGGACCTGTTAATTACAGACTTGTATAGTTTAAGGATCATTATTCGAGACTTTTTGTTATTGACCCTCACTGGAACAACAAAGACATTAGAGATCACAGACTCATTTGTTGTTCATTCCCATCCCTCACTTGATCCTGCCGATGACCTGTGCCATTACGGCTTCTTAAGGCTTTGTTGGGTCAAGAGGTGGTACTTATTGTCGTCGGACCGATCCTGAGGACAGAAGATTACAGAAGGTGGAGTTGGAGTTGGAGGGTGGAGTTGGAGGGTGGAGGGTGGAGGGAGGAGTTGGAGGATGGAGGGTGGAGTTGGAGGGTGGATTTGGAGGGTGGATTTGGAGGGTGGATTTGGAGGGTGGATTTGGAGGGTGGAGTTGGAGGGTGGAGTTGGATTTTGAGGGTGGAGTTGGAGGATGGAGGGTGGAGTTGAAGGGTGGATTTGGAGGGTGGATTTGGAGGGTGGATTTGGAGGGTGGAGTTGGAGGGTGGAGTTGGAGGGTGGATTTGTAGTTGGAGGGTGGAGTTGGATGGTGGATTTGGAGTGTTGAGTTGGAGGGTGGAGTTGGAGGGTGGAGTTAGAGGGTACTTGGATTGTGGTTTTGGATGGTGGATTTGGCGGGTGGAGTTGGAGTGTGGAGTTGGAGGGTCATTTTGGAGGGTGGATTTTGAGGGTGGATTTTGAGGGTGGAGTTGGAGGGTGGAGTTGGAGGGTGTATTTGGAGGGTGGAGTTGGAGGGTGTATTTAGAGGCTGGAGGGTATATTTGGAGGGTGGAGTTGGAGGGTGGAGTTGGAGGGTGGATTTGTAGTTGGAGGGTGGAGTTGGATGGTGGATTTGGAGTGTTGAGTTGGAGGGTGGAGTTAGAGGGTACTTGGATTGTGGTTTTGGATGGTGGATTTGGCGGGTGGAGTTGGAGTGTGGAGTTGGAGAGTCGTTTTGGAGGGTGGATTTTGAGGGCGGATTTTGAGGGTGGAGTTGGAGGGTGGAGTTGGAGGGTGGATTAGGAGGGTGGATTAGGAGGGAGGGTTTGAAGGGTAGAGTTGGAGGGTGGAGTTGGAGTTGGAGGGTGGAGTTGGAGGGTGGAGGGTGGAGGGTGGAGTTGGAGGGTGGAGTTGGAGGGTGGATTTGGAGGGTGAATTTGGAGGGTGGATTTGGATTTGGAGGGTGGATTTGGAGGGTGGAGTTGGAGGGTGGAGTTGGAGGGTGGAGTTGTAGTTGGAGGGTGGAGTTGGAGGGTGGAGGGTGGAGTAGGAGGATGGAGGGTGGATTTGGAGGGTGGATTTGGAGGGTGGATTTGGATTTGGAGGGTGGATTTGGAGGGTGGAGTTGGAGGGTGGAGTTGTAGTTGGAGGGTGGAGTTGGATGGTGGATTTGGAGTGTTGAGTTGGAGGGTGGAGTTAGAGGGTACTTGGATTGTGGTTTTGGATGGTGGATTTGGCGGGTGGAGTTGGAGTGTGGAGTTGGAGGGTCGTTTTGGAGGGTGGATTTTGAGGGTGCATTTTGAGGGTGGAGTTGGAGGGTGGATTAGGAGGGTGGGTTTGAAGGGTAGAGTTGGAGGGTGGAGTTGGAGTTGGAGGGTGGAGTTGGAGGGTGGAGGGTGGAGGGAGGAGTTGGAGAATGGAGGGTGGAGTTGGAGGGTGGATTTGGAGGGTGGATTTGGAGGGTGGATTTGGATTTGGAGGGTGGATTTGGAGGGTGGAGTTGGAGGGTGGAGTTGGAGGGTGGAGGGTGGAGTTGGAGGATGGAGGGTGGAGTTGGAGGGTGGATTTGGAGGGTGGATTTGGAGGGTGGAGTTGGAGGGTGGATTTGTAGTTGGAGGGTGGAGTTGGATGGTTGATTTGGAGTGTTGAGTTGGAGGGTGGAGTTAGAGGGTACTTGGATTGTAGTTTTGGATGGTGGATTTGGCGGGTGGAGTTGGAGTGTGGAGTTGGAGGGTCGTTTTGGAGGGTGGATTTTGAGGGTGGAGTTGGAGGGTGTATTTGGAGGGTGGAGTTGGAGGGTGTATTTAGAGGCTGGAGGGTATATTTGGAGGATGGAGTTGGAGGGTGGATTTGTAGTTGGAGGGTGGAGTTGGATGGTGGATTTGGAGTGTTGAGTTGGAGGGTGGAGTTAGAGGTTACTTGGATTGTGGTTTTGGATGGTGGATTTGGCGGGTGGAGTTGGAGTGTGGAGTTGGAGGGTCGTTTTGGAGGGTAGATTTTGAGGGTGGATTTTGATGGTGGAGTTGGAGGGTGGATTAGGAGGGTGGATTAGGAGGGTGGGTTTGAAGGGTAGAGTTGGAGGGTGGTGTTAGAGGGTGTTTTTTGAGTTGGAGGGTGGAGTTGGATCAAGTGGTGGGCAGATCGAGTGGTGGGCGGATCCTGTGGTGGGCGGATCGAGTGGTGGCGGATCAAGTGGTTGCGGATCGAGTGGTGGCAGATCGAGTGGTGGTGCTAGAGTGGTGGCGCTAGAGTGGTGGCGCTAGAGTGGTGGCACTACAGTGTGTGCTAGAGTGTGTGCGCTAGAGTGTGTGCGCTAGTGTGTGAGCTAGAGTGTGTGAGCTAGAGTGTGTGAGCTAGAGTGGTGGTGCATAGAGTGGTGGATAGGGTGGTGGATAGGGTGGTGGCGGATAGAGTGGTAGAGTGTTGGTGGTAGAAGGCTGTACTGTGTGTGAGAGAGAGAGTGTGTGTGTGTGAGAGAGAGTGTGTGAGAGAGAGAAAGAGAGTGTGTGTGTGAGAGAGAAAGAGTGTGTGCGAGAGAGTGTGTGTGTGTGAGAGAGAGTGTGTGTGTGAGAGAGAGAGTGTGTGTGAGAGAGAGTGTGTGTGAGAGAGAGAGAGAGAGTGTGTGAGAGAGAGAGAGTGTGTGTGTGAGAGAGAGAGAGTGTGTGTGTGTGTGTGAGAGGGAAAGAGTGTGTGTGTGAGGGAAAGAGTGTGTGTGTGAGAGAGAGTGTGTGTGTGTGAGAGAGAGTGTGTGTATGAGAGCGTGTGAGAGAGTGTGTGTGTGAGTGTGTGTGTGAGTGTGTGTGAGAGTGTGTGTGAGAGTGTGTGAGAGAGTGTGTGAGAGAGTGTGTGTGAGAGTGTGTGTGTGAGAGAGTGTGTGTGAGAGAGTGTGTGTGAGAGAGTGTGTGAGAGAGTGTGTGGGAGAGTGTGTGGGAGAGAGTGTGTGGGAGAGAGTGCGTGAGAGAGAGTGCGTGAGAGAGAGAGTGTGTGAGAGAGAGTGTGAGAGAGAGAGTGTGTGAGAGAGTGTGTGTGTGAGAGAGAGAGTGTGAGAGAGAGAGTGTGAGATAGTGTGAGAGAGAGTGTGAGAGAGAGAGTGTGTGAGTGTGTGTGAGAGAGAGTGTGAGTGTGAGTGTGTGTGAGAGAGAGTGTGAGTGTGTGAGAGAGAGAGTGTGTGTGAGTGAGAGAGTGTGTGAGAGAGAGTGTGTGTGAGAGAGAGTGTGAGTGAGAGAGTGTGTGTGTGAGAGAGAGACAGAGTGTGAGAGAGTGTGTGAGAGAGAGTGTGTGTGTGAGATAGAGAGAGTGTGTGTGTGAGAGAGAGTGAGTGTGTGCGAGACAGAAAGAATGTGTGTGTGAGAATGAGTGTGTGTGTGTGTGTGAGAGAGAGAGAGTGTGTGTGTGTGAGAGAGAGAAAGCGTGTGAGAGAGAGTGTGTGTGAGAGAGTGAGTGTGTGTGAGAGAGATTGAGAGTATGAGAGAGAGTGTGAGTGTGAGAGAAAGAGTGTGAGAGTGTGTGAGAGAAAGAGTGTGAGAGAGTGTGTGAGAGAGAGTGAGTATGTGTGAGAGAGAGAGTGTGAGAGAGAGAGTGAGAGAGTGTGAGTGTGAGTAAAAGAGTGTGAGAGTGTGTGAGAGAAAGAGTGTGAGAGAATGTGAGAGAGAGTGTGATAGAGAGTGTGAGAGAGTGTGTGAGGAGCGTAGAACAGGGGTACGGGCGCTGGTTGAAGCTGAGGGCGATACATGTGAGGAGCGTAGAACTGGGGCGCGATGTCGGCACTGGTTGAAGCTCAGCAGCAAATTTGACACAAAAGAATGCATGTGCCACGAGCGCTGGGAGGGGGCTGGGCAAGCATGCCAGCATTCACGAGCAGATGGTCCTTGTGAGGAGGAGCTCGCATGTAACCCCATGCTCAGCCCATACCGGAGTCTTCATAGGGAACAGCCAGGCTTGGTCTGCAAAGGGTTAACTAACCCAGGGACCTCTTCTCCGCAGGACAGCCAATGGGAGGCGAGCGGGTCCTTTAAGAGGGCGGAGCGGACAAGCAGCAGGAAGAACCCGGAAGACGCCACGGACAGGGAGGAGAACGCGTTGAGCCGGGATCCAGGAAACCTGCCACGGGAGGAGACCGGACCAGCGGAGGATCGACCCAAGAGCAGCGCCGGACGGGAGGACGCCAAGGACGAGCCTGCCACGGGCGAAGAAGACGTTTGGACAGAAGACTGGTGGACACCCCCGGAGGACGCCTGTATGCCGCCGTGACTCTGGAGAGTTACGGCAGACGTGGTATGTGAATCGGGCTAGGGGGCAGGGGGTGGGAGTGATCCATAGAGGGAGGATGGATACCGGGGTCTTGGTTATTGTTTTATTTCCTTTCTCTCTTTTGCCTTGCCCTCCTTTTGCCTTAGCTGTTATGAAGGGGGGGGGGCGGACGTATGATAGCAGTAATACCACCCGGTAAGAGCATTCCCCAGTCATTCAGACAACCTAAAGTGGTCGCAAACCCAGAGTGGCAGCCCTGCTGTATTTTTTTCTTTTTTGAACGTGCTTAATTAGCGAGTGTTTCATACACAGACAGTTTGGAAAAAGGGGACTCCCTAATTCACTACGTAAAAGTTTGGGTCCTGAAGTAAGGAACGAGCTAAAACTGGGCCACTGATTCCTAAATAGCAACGTTTCTTCCAGTCACTCAGCACTACCTTTATTTTGACTCCTGTGCACACTGTGTTTCCTCCCTTGGTGATGGTGTTTCATTACTAGATAACCCGTGACCAATACATTTACCGCCTCTGTCTCTTCTCTTTGCACGCTACCCGGGGCCTGTCAACACCACCCGTGGGGAGAAGAAGATACCCACCAGAGGACGATCAACACCATCTGGAACTCCACTTCCCAAGGATCATATGTGTTATTTTCTTTGTGCACCAACCTTTAATAAAATCCGCAAAAATAGATCCACGCATAAGACCTCCTAGCTTCTTTTTCCGCCTGTCCCCCTCACAGTCCTGTTTATGACCTGCGGCGCGCGTGATGTGGCTGGTGGCAAATGCACTCAAAGCGGACGGTCGCTTTGATGTTCTTGGCTTTTCTTGCTTGGTGGGAGGGGTTGGGGGAGCCGATTTCAGTGCACGCGCATTTCTCACATGAACTGCATGGAATCCGCAGTGTTTAAAGTTTTGAAAGACACTTACTATATATCTTGCCAAACAATGCTTGCGCATTGCTTCAACGAGACCTAGAAAATACTATTGGAAGTAAAGGGGCAGGTAGCTGTGGAAGGATACAAGTGACGAATGAAGAGGGACTAAGAAGCCTCAAACCAATCGGAAGGCAGCATTTCAGACAAAAGCCAATGGGCAGAGAGTAGGCGGAGCTTCCACGAAGCTTCCATGCTACAGTATATACTGCATGCCTCACAAAGCGATGGCAGCATGTTCGCGCTGCATCACTACGCGAGACCTAAAAAAGGAGACAGGTGGGATCCTAAATGTTATTGACCGATCTCACTAATCGACAGTTCCTGCAAGATTATGGGACGAGTAATATTGGACAGATCGGAGACCTGGATAACAGAAAACGGGAAATGTTCCAATTTCCAATACGGCTTCAGGAAAGGCCTGGGCACTGTAGAACAGTTTCTCAACCTGCACCTGGTCATTGGCAAGTATACCATGGCTAAGTCAGGGTCCTTATACCTTGGGTTTATGGACCTGATGTCTGCTTTTGACTGGGTTCAGAGGGGGAAACTGTGGGAGAAAATGTTGCCCATGGGCATTGATCCATCTATCATCCACTTTTTAGCCGCAAAGCATCAGGGAGTCACAGGAAAAGTACGATATGGAGCAGATGGCGAGCCTACCACACCCATAAAGATGGACTCTGGGGTTTGCCAGGGATGTGTTCTCACTGCATTCCTGTTCTGTTTATAAATAAATGACCTAGAAAGTCACATCAGAATTGGAAATGTAGACGCACCCACAATAGGCCGTAGGTCTTTACCAGCATTGTTATACGCTGATGACTGTGTCCTAATGTCAAGAACTGGGGTGGGACTACAAAAACTTTGAAACCAGTTTTAATGAATTTATGAGTGATCTTGGGTTAAAAACGAATGTTGTAAAATCGCATGTTATGGTAGCTAGTAAATCATCATCTAAAACTAAGACATTTTATTTAAACAATGAAATATTGAGCCAGGTGCCAACTTTTTCTTATTTAGGCATTCTTTTTAATGAAAAAAATGAGGAGGCCATTTTTAGATTTACAAAATAATGAGGCTCTCGCCCATGAAAGCAATCATTGACATATATGTAGCACGAACATGCGGCGTCACTTTATATGGCACTGGAGTCTGGGGCTGCACCAACACTCTGGGACTCCAGAGAGCTGAGAATATCATGTTAAGACGCACGCGGACACTACCCAAAAGTACCCCGGCCATTATGTGCCCTAAAGAATTGGGCGTAATACCATTGTCCTCTTGTATGCAATTAGCACCTCTGATGCTTTGGTGTAGCATTTGGGTAAAAGAGGAACCAGCCCTGAACCGTGACAATCTCGGATTGTTTAAAATTGGAATGTGTAAAAAAAATCCCTGGCTCTCCTATTTGCAAGATCAACTGGAGAAGTTGGGATTGCAGGATTGTTTTAATAGACTTGGAAAGATATCTGCAATTCCAAAAGGTAAGCTCAAAAATGACTTCCTATTATACTTGAAGAATGTAAGAGACAGCCAGGAGATGGTCAAAAAAAGGGTTGTGGAGCACTCATTGTTACTTAGCTCCCCACAAACTGAATCTTATCTTTCCTTTTATTTTAATCAAGACAAAATATTTTACTTGATTAGGTTCAGTATGGGAATTGCTTTCTTGTTGGTTTTGTACCCAAGTGATGCATATTGTGATGCTAAATTATATTTGTGTCATGCAACTCAATTTCTGCACAGAGCACTCTGCACTTTATGTTTTTCTGTTAACTTTATCTTAACCCGAGTCTCACTTTTTAAAAACCATTATTAAGATTTTTAAACATTAGAAAGTGTCAACCTGCATTATGCCACCTACTTCTTTTAAATGATGAATTCACTTGTTTCATTGTTTATAAGTGTATCTCCTCTGCAGTTCAGCTCTGTAGTATTGTTGGGAAATAAATTCCTGGGTATTGATTATGTTGACTAAAATGTTATCATGTTCATTGTTCGTTAAACAATGTATTATTTTGCTCTTTTAATAAAGATTTTTGGCTCTGACTCTGGTTCATAATTTCTGCTATTCAGTTGTCTGCACAGTAAGTAATGACATCCTCTGCTACTAACCTGACTGATTAACAGCAAAACGTTGCACCAGTGACCAACAAAACAGCCCCTTCTTCACTCTCCATGTATCTTCTCCCCCAATTGAAATGTTGTGCTCTTGTGAGGTGACCCTTGACCCTTTCACCAGGGTCATCACAGCATGGCTGAGGAGTTATGGACACAGTGTACACAAATAGATTAAACGATAAAACGGTGCATAATAGATCACAATCAAAGACTTGACTAAGCACTGCAGTCAATCCACAGACCCAAAGTTCTCCTCAATATTGAGTTTCAGAATACTTGTTATACAAATTCATGCTTTTTTATTCAAAGTTCATCAAGAATGCATCGCTCAGCGCCAAGGTGCACAGTACAACATCCGGGTACTCACATCTCTGTAAGAGAGGTTCAAGTTCTTCAACAAGGTCCTTTCTGGGAATTTTCTCCAGCACATGTTGTGTGATCTCGAGGGCCCTTCGGTCACCGTAATGTTTGATCATATTTTTCGCGGTATCCAGGCGGTCGGCATCTTCACGTCGTGATCTTGGGATCTTTTTCTGTCCAGGTTCCACAGCAGAGTCTTGGAGCCGAGTTTTGAAGAGCCTGAACTCTTGTCCAGTCAGTTCTTCTAAACAATGATAGATCACATCCCAGGCGGTCTCTGGGCTGCTTCCATCAGCCATTATACAGCATCAACCTCAGTGCCTGCAATGGAAAATGCATGAATCAGGTGAATTCAGCTGAGATCTGCCCCACAGTCCAAGGTACGGAGGTCTGATGGATTCATGACACTAAGAGCCCCTGCACTTCTAACAGGAAACACAAAAAACTCACAGCTGGAACCGTTTCTTGAATGTAAAAGGGAAATGACCACAAACACCCCAGGGCTTCTTCCCAACAGGAAGAGAAAGAGAGGCCATGTGGAGCGTCCAAAGCACCCGAGTCCATGTTTAATGAGACTCTGAAGCTTTGTTTACATTTTCTTAGTGAGTGAAATGCCATTGGCCAGAAGAATGCATTCATTCCAGGAAGTGTGTCCTGCTTTGCCTAGTATTCAGTGCATGAAATAAAACAAACCTCCCCAAATTAATATCATGCTGGAAAGCTTTCTTTGTGACATATTTCATAGAAAAGAAGTGTGCATGGGGAGAACCACTTGCTATTGTCACTATTATCCGTATTTGAGAGCAGTTGTATCTAATCCAGGTCTCCAATGTTTATTTACCTGGTGATATCCTTTCAAAAAAATTCCAGTTAGCCATTTGCAAATGTTTTTTACTGGCTATTTGGCAAATGCCTATTTTTTGACTACGCACCGACATCCGAAAAAAATACTAAGAAATTCTGAAACCCCAGTAAGAACTCCCACTGAACTAAGCAGACACAGTGACACCCACATAGGCAATGCTGATCCTACATAGCAATGCAATTCAGCAGATGTTTAAAAAACGATTTACCACCAGCTGCCTTCAGGGAAACCGTTTTCTCCTGCAATGTCCGCTTGGATCAGGATCCAAGCTAGACGGATGGATGAGACTGGTCACAGCGGGGCAGAGCCCTTGGAAAGATGCCATTCTGCAGCTCTGGCATTTTCCGCATAATTATAGATTTGGCTTCTTTGCCTCCCAATTCCTCACCTGTTGTATCATCTCGAGATTTTTATCAAAAAACTATTTCTTGCTCAAACAGATCAAATGTTACTAAAATTGCTGCCACCTGTGTTGTCGTGCTATGGAAGGCCCTATGCACAGGGTGTCGAGTCATCTGTCACTTGCTTATTACTGTATTTAGAGGTTACACTGGTACTAATAAGATACAATGTTTGCAGAGAAAGTGTCAACACGTGAAACAATTACAACATTATGAAGTAGTTCTGCCACAAAATGTACCACATTAGGTCGCATGACTTGCCATTTCTTGCCGCATCGTTTAGCCCATACAGCCGCACAATGTAGTCCTTCCTTGACACATAATTCAAGTGACCCCCCCCCCGTATAGAGTTTGCCTCTTCTTCCAGAGCACATCCTGAGGCAGAATGTTTTGCAACAACTGCAGTTGCTGATATGTTTCTGTATAATTAGTCATTTACTGTGTTTAGCGAATAATTCACAACAAAGTCCAAAAACTGCAGATTTTAACAAAAAATATTTAAAGCTACAAGGAATCGAAACTAACTTAAAACACACCAGCCTTGGTAGTGGTCAGTTAACTGGTCATCTTTCACTTGCTGATGCCTGTATTCATGTGTTTAACTGGTAGTAATAAGTTACAGCATTTGCCTATGTCATGTTAATATATGTCCAAATGATCAAGTAGCCATACAAAGCCTCACAATGCGCTGCGTTATGCTACATAGCTTGCCTTTTCTTGCCACATAATTCAATCCTTTGACCCTCCATTGCCACATAATTCCAGTGGCCATGCTTATGATACAAAGTTCTTATTGATGGTAGAGTTGCCAATTCCTGGTCCTCTTGGGAGTCTTGGGGTTGTCTGTGAGTTTCTTGTTTCTTCCAATGAGGGAACTGTGTAGGAAGTCGGTGTTAGGATCTTGCAGACTTCCACCTAACCCACGTCAGTGGGATGAGTTCCATCCTCAGGGTTTGGATTATCCGACCACCGGGGGCTCAGTAGGGAAAGAGCGCGGCGCGCTTCCACATGGCAGGGTTGAGTGTCATCAACGTAGGATGATGGTTTTGCTTTTGCCCTAGTGTCCTGTGCTGCCCATGGCCAATTGTGTCCTGTGGCATGTGTGAGCTTGCTCCAGGGATCTCGAGTTAGTGGCTGTGCGAGTCAATATCTTAGGTACGGTGTGCGTGGGTCTTCACCTCCCACTGTCCAGTGATCACATACCTTGTTATTGGAACCCAAGGCTTGAAGCAGGAACTCAGAAGGACAATGATAGGAAAAGCACACACTTCTGTGCTTGTGACCTCACTTTGAGGTGCACCAGAACCATTGTTTGGATGGTTCAGCCATGAGATTTCTCATATGATCAATTCTCAATGATTAAAGAGTTAGCCATTCCTTAGCCTTGTCTTGGATCCATCATTGGAGACTTCACCACTTGTATCTGTTTCCACTTCTCTGCCATTGCACCCAAACATAAGGAATCCAAGCGACACAGGATTCCAATAATTGTTTCCGGTGGGAATTTCAGAACCCTTAGAATTTCCTTGGAAATAATCATTTTGATTCAGAAGTAGAAATACTGCATGCAGAAAATAACATTTTCTAGGGTGGCCTTGTAAAATAGACAGTCCTTTCCCTTATCCTATTGGAAGGATGGATAGAGTTGGCGACAACCTTCGGGTGAGGATGAAAGAACCAACAGTGGGGTGCCACCAGGATGAGATCTGTCAAAACAGAGGGCTCAATGACAGGATAAAGAGACAGAGGACCACTGGATGTGAGTTTATAAACCTTGGTCAAGCAATAACCAGTCATACAAAACCCACCAGTGGGCTGGACATTAATTTCCGGGCACCAGCAGAAGTACTATATGATGATTGCCTCCAGCTGCAGGAGGTCATCTACTTCAATCGAGTAACCAATGTCACTAGTGTTGCCTCAATGGTCGAGCCAACAACTCCACGCCACACTTCTCCCCATTCCATGCGGAAGCTTTGCAGAGTTTGTTCAAAGGGCCCTCCACCAAGAATGATAGTGCATATTCAACCTGAGGTACTCACCATCCCAGGGCTTATTCTCATTGCTTTGCCAGAGGCCAGAATAACCTATGGGGAAACTTGGACCATGTTGGCAGGCCAGTAGCTCTGATTAAAGAAAAAACAGTTGACTTGGACTCAAATCAGCGGCAAGTCGAGCATGAACAATGCATGTGTCTCACTTTCTCAGCCATTAGGACTCAGATACCCCCAGAACGACCTGTGCCCGAACACAACCCAAACAAGGAACCAACAGAACTTACAGAGACCGTGAACTTAGTGGAACAGCTTTTATTACAGTCATGTCAAAATAGACATGTGGAAAACACATTCATGTAAGAAACCTACTTGGGTCAAATAATAGCAACTCATTGTGAAAAATGACACAATTGTGTAGAATAAAAACATCACACATTAAACCGTTCAATATATTTGGACTCATGAACACCAACAGGACCAGAGACCTTCACAATCCTAAATGTCATTGGACCACACAGGTGTTACCACCTGCATCAGTGAGGATAGTCCTGCTTGACTGTTCCTTGTCCTCATCACTCGTGACTGCCCCCAAACACTAAGCTCCCAAAGAAGCTGTAATGAGGTGGCCAGGAGTATAAGGTCCCAAAGGCGAGAC
Source organism: Lissotriton helveticus (assembly GCF_964261635.1). Lineage (NCBI taxonomy): Eukaryota > Metazoa > Chordata > Amphibia > Caudata > Salamandridae > Lissotriton > Lissotriton helveticus. Next base: position 1,173,292 of record NW_027611659.1, on the reverse strand, counting down.
CTATTGGCTATGGCAATGCTTGTTTAAAGTTGTTTTTATTCCGCACCTTTCCTTTAGCTTTATTTTACGTTACCAGTAGACTTCTGACCTGAGGGGACCCTGGCTCAGGACTTGGGGGTTGCTGGGCCCCGGGTTGGGTGTTTTCATTCTCCACTTCTGTTCTAGCATTAACACACAGCAGAGTACTGAAACCACGCCCCCCTGCCACACCCCCTTGTGTGATGGGCTACCACCAGGGCAGTAGAATACGTCCGCCTCCAAGTTGTGTGAAATCTTTCAACTGATGCCAAGGGCAGGCTTCTTTCCTCCCACCTGGAAGAGAGAATCGCTGCTTCCAATAATCAATAAACCCTCCCTCAATCCTTTGGGCACAAACAGCGACCGCCCCATTTCACAGCTATCTCTGCCAGCCACAACTGTTGAAAATATTTTAAATAAACAACTGTCAAATCAAACCCAGCAAAATCATTAGACCCTCCCCAATGTGGATTTCGCAGCGACCACAGCACGGAGTCACCGTTAGTTAAAGCCAAGGTTGATCGTCCCTCAATCAGGGAGGCAGAGTAGCCCCATTCTCTTTGAACGTTCAGCGGCGTTTGATACTGTTAACCACCGGCTGAAGACAGACCGACTGGCCGAGATTAGCATTACTGGGGCAGCCTGGGACGTGTTAAGTTCATTCCTCCTGGGGATAAAGGACATTCAGCAGCTCTAGGTGATTACCCAACCTTTCTTACTTCCTTGCAGGGTCCCCCAGGGGTCCTGGCTGAGCCCCACTCTGCTTATTGTCTATGTTACACCATTAGTTGAAGTGATTAGATCGCAAGGTTCCTCTCTTACATCGTATGCACACGGCACTCAAATCGATGCTTCTTTGGACAGGGCCAAAAATGAGACAGGGTCCAGATTCCGCGATTGTATGATGGCGGTCACTACCTAGATGAATCGGAACTGTTTAAAACTGAATTCAGTTTTGCTATTGGGATCTCAGTCGCCTTTGTGGACCCCTAGTTGGGGGACACAGGACTATGGGCACTTCTGGCACTGGTTAGTGTGAGAAGTTGGCCTGGTATATGATGCTCACTAGTTCTAGTGATCACCTTGTACCATGCCAAGCAACCCTTATGGTGCAGGTTGTAAAGTCAACCTTATAGACAAGCTATCCTAGGGGTAGCATGGACTAAGCAGTCTTAGGCTAAACTCTGTAAAGGCATGTGAAGCAAGCTGTTTTACCATACACAATCCCTTGAATACCAAATGAAAGGACACCACACAGATATATATTGAAAATATATATAGATTTATTTCTCGAAAGATACCCTATACTTTTTATGAGCACAGAAGCACAAGCGTTAAAACAAAACACAGTTTAAATACACAAAAGTTGCACGAATATGGATGAGCCCTAGGGGCCACCTAAACCATATACTAAAATAGTGGTATAAGGACCACTATGAGGAAAGTGAAGAGGCCTAGGGCCTGGGGAATCGCTGGAGCTGTTCAGGACTAACAGGGATGAAGTCGGGAAAGGCCCGCGGGACTCGGGTGCAGTGCGGAAAGTGCACGCAATACCAATGCAATGTCAATGGTGCGTAAAAGTTACAAAGTTAGTTAAAAAGGAACCTTCCGAGTGACCTAGAAGGATGAAACTTTAGACACAGGCCCTAGAGGTGAGTACCAGTGTAGGAACACCGGCGGAGCTGAGTTACCTCACCCACAGGAAGCGGGTGCACAGGGTCGAAGTAGTGTCGGGTTTCGTCACGCAGGTCGATGGTGCTTGGAGCTGAAGATGCTGCAGGCGACTCGAGGTGAAGAGTTCCGGTGGATCCAAGGGTGGATCTGAAGTCGTGAAGACCTGAAAGCAGAGGGGACAATGTTCAAAGTCACTAGCCAGTGACTACCGGGGAACCAGAGTGGAACCAGGCGATGTTGGGTGCAAACAGGCATCGAGGTGTAGCTTCTCTCTACAGCCACGTGGACACAAGGGGTTGAAGACGTCCAGGAGTCGGTCACGAGCTGTCCTACGCAGGCTTCTCGCTGATGGCGGTGTCTGCAACCGGATGGAAGCAAACAGGCCTTGGCTAATGCAAGCCACGCAGGAATCGAAAAAGGCTTGTCACTCGGACCAGCAAGGTCAGAGCGGGTGCTCCTTTTTACAGGAGCGAGGGCAAGTCTGGAGCAACCAGACCTGCAGTGAAAGTTGTAGGTTTCGTCGCCAAGATGGCCGCTAGCCACGTGGCAAGTGGCCGGGATGGCGCGTTGAGTGGCACAGTGCAAAAGGGACCCACGCAGATCGTGGAGATGCTGGGTGGCTGATCTTCGGTGCAAGGGCTGCTCGAGGTTGGGGCTTCTCAAACCCCAAAGCACAGCATCGAGGGTACCTCTGATGCTGCACAGTCAGCTTTTCAGGGGTCTTCCAAGATGTCCGGTCCCACGTCTCTCGGTGCCTCCACGGGTCCCTTCTTTGCAGGGACTGTGGATCGGGCTGTGAGAAGTCTGAGAGTCTGGGTCTTTTCAGGCTCTGGGCTCGGGCTCCGGCGGGAGGCGGCGGCAAAGCAGACGTCGAGTTGCTGGTTGGTGCCTGTGTGAACAGGGTGGTCACTCCTTGGCCACAAGGGAGATTCTCTTCCGTCTTCTGTGCAGCAGAATGTCGAAGTCCAGTCTTCTTCTGTATTTCAAGTTGATTCAGGATGATCTGAAGTCTCAGGACACAGCTCCCACTCTTATCCGAATCTGGGGGGCCGGATCACCTACTAGGTCCCTCCTCTGGGTGGAACCAGGAAGGGGAGTGGTTACACCCCCTTTCCTTTGTCCAGTTTTGCGCCAGGACTGGGGCAGGAAAGCCCCAGCACCGGTTTGAACTGGACTATGCACAGGGACACCTTGTGTGCCCCAGGCATGTCTGATTCTATTCAGCCCTGTCCTACCCAATACACAAAATCCTGTCTGGGGTGGTGCTAGCACCTCCCAAGGCAGGAAACCCTTTGTCCAAGCTGCCCTCGCTGGAAGGACTCCCATCAACAGGAGGTCAGACTTGTGTCTGTGGTGGCAGCATCCATTTTGTGATGCTGAGGCTCTGTTTAACTTTAACCGGGGTTCAGGTTAGGTACATGTCGTGTCCCTCTAGAAGGGTGGAATGCTACCCCCGTCGCCAGAACTGGCGAGGGGGTAGTATTCCAATTCGTATGACACCTTACTCAACATGTTTTGATAAAGCCAAACCTAAGATAGCATTTAACCGCGAGGATTATAATGCACTTAAGAGTATATGCAGTATCATGAAACAGCTAAAGGACATGGTTCCGAAAGCTGCAGACGGGCTCAGCTCATGCCAGAGCACCATCTCACATATTTCCAAGCACTCTGCCTCCAGGATTGATGAGGCCTTCCATAGGAGTGACTGATAGGAGCATATGTGTCCATTTTAGGTTAGGTATAGGGATACTACACCTAAGTAAGGGGTGGTTACACCGACTTACCCCAGCTGAGTGATCAGCCAGTTGTGTCAAATATGGAGGCCAGGCCAGGGGTGGCACAATACGTGCTGCAGCCCCTGGTAGGCCTTGGAAGAACCTATGCCCTGGGTACCTGGGGTACACGGTTACAGGGGCCAATAAGGTGAACCAATTCCAATTGTGTATGTACCTAAGGTACATGGAGTCCAATTTAGGGAGAGAGCAATTAGCCTGGGGCCCTGAATAGCAGGATCCCAGGCCAACTATGTCAAAAAACAGCTAAACACCAGGCAAAAAGTTTTGGGGTAACCATAGTCAGATATCCACCTTCCTACATAACCCCCCCCAAACGAAAGGAGATAAGGCTATCCTTGACCAGGTAAGCCTATATTGCCTAAGTGGCCATATAAGGAAGTACCAGCTCTGGCTTGGTTACCCCCTGTCTCATGGTCCACTAAGCAATCCCTCACCCTAAGGGTATCATAGGGTCTCCACCATAGGGAATCTCTACCTGCGGTGGGTCTTTGCAAAGTTAAAGGCTGGTGTTGGGATGGAGTACTGAAGTGAGAGTCCTCTGTAGGACTCAGCTTCCTCCAATCACTATACACCATGTGTGCCTTTCTTTCTTTGACTGAGTTGCACTGTGCTCTCAGGGTCAACCTCTGGCTACCTAAAGCTGGAGGCTGGGTCCCTCTTCTTGGCTTACTGGAGGGACAGGTCAGGTTTGGGGCCTTGGGGTCCCAGGATTGGCTGTACCTAACAGAATCCATCTGTGGGAGGTCCCTAACTACTTTTAAGGGGGCTCCCTCAGGAGTTTTTAAAGTTTTCACCTCACTAGGGCTACTAGTTTTGGTGCCCCTAATCTGTTGATGGGGGTGCTTTACTTGACAGGGGGCCCTTTGGGGCTCACTGTCCTTCTTGTCCTCTGCAGCCCTGGGCTGACTAAGGCAAGGTAGAGAGGGGCAGGTTACCTGCTCGAGACTGGGTCCCACCTGAGCAGGGTCCACTGTCATCAGAGGCTCTGTCAGGCCAGGCCTAACAACCTCTGGGACAGTTCCTTCATCAGGGGTAAGATCAGTTCCCTGAGGAGGCTGATCCTTTCCTAAAGTCTGGTGGGAGGGAGATTTCTCTTCCTCCTCAATGCTCTCTGTTTGTGTGGAGTGATCCATCTTTTCAGGCTTCACAACACATGTATCAGTTTGAGTTTGGGCTGTGGCCATCACAGCCCCATCAACCTTTTCAGGAGGAGACTCAGTTTGGGTATGGGCTGTTACCATCACAGCCCTGCTAATCTTTTCAGGAGGGAAGTTAACTAAAGATGGGGCTGAGGTTTGCTCAGCCCTACCAACCTTTTCAGGAAGGACATCTTGGATTGGGGCTGTAGCCATCACGGCCCCACTAACCTTTCCATGGAGATTTACCATTCTAGAATGGGTTTCCTGTTCAACCTCAGCCCAGGCTGAGATTTCCAAATCATTACCAAGTAGGCAATCTACAGGCAAGTTTGCTGACACTGCCACTCTCTTTGGGCCAGTGACACCTCCCCAGCTAAGATTGACTACTGCCATGGGATGTTTGGTTTCTATTCCATCAATGTTTGTCACCTGATATGTGGCATCAGGTAAAAGTTGCCTTGAGGGGACTAGACATTCAGCCACCATGGTAATGCTAGCCCCTGTGTCTCTAAAGGCCTCAACTTTCAAGCCATTGATGAGGGGCTCCTGTCTATACTTGCTCAAAGTGTTTGGGCAAGCAGTGAAATTGGCAAACCCCATGCCAGTCTCATAGACAAGAGTATCTGAGTTAGGGGACCTGGATAGGCCAGAGTCCACCTGTCCTCCAAAAGTAAACCCACCCAGATTCCTGGGTGTGCTCCCACTTCCTGGGGGATTACTGCTGACAGTAACAGGAGGTGTAGGAGCTGGCTTTGAAGGTATATTCTCTTTATTGCCATTCTTGGGACAACAGCTGTCTGTTTTGTAATGCCCAACCTGTTTACAGACATGACAATAAGGCTTTTTCTGGGTTGAAGAAGTGTCTTGGGACCCACCCCCATCCTTGGAGTTTTGGGGCCCTGGGGAAGTCTTTTCCTTACTTTTATCCCCACCCTTCTCTTGAGGCTTGGTAGTCTCTTTCTTTTGGTCACCACCCTGGTTCTTAGGCCTGATCCTGGTTCTGACCCATTTGTCTGCCCTCCTACCCAATTCTTGTGGGGAGGCCAGATCAGAGTCAACCAGGGTCTGATGTAGAAGCTGATTTTGACAATTACTTAAGATTTGCTCTCTCATAATTAAATTATACAATCCTGTATAGTCAGTAACCTTACTTCCCAGCAACCAGCCCTCCAGAGCCTTAGTGGCACATTCAACAAATTCAGACCAGTCCTGAGTCTGTGTCTTCTGGGTATCTCTGAACATTAACCTGTACTGTTCAGTGGTTAAGCCTAACCCATCAATCATAGCACTCTTCAGGACCAGGTAGTTTCTAGAATCCCCATCAATAACTGTGAGGAGTCTGTCTCGGCCTCTACCTTTAAAGGAGAGCCACAATATTGCTGCCCACTGCTCCTGAGGGACCTGCTGTACTTTGCAAGCTCTCTCAAGTGCAGTCATCCACTTGTGGATATCATCCCCAGCTTTGTAGGGGGGCACAATCTTACTCAGGTTTCTATTGTCATAGGACCTGTCTTTATCCTTAGGGATATTGCTGCCACCAGTGGATCCTAATCCACTCTCTCTAGGCTGCCTTGCTCTAGCAAGTTTCTCTTTGGCCAGGGCAACTTCTAATTCTTGTCTCTGGATCCTAAGTTCAGCCTCTCTCATTTTGGCCTCATGTTCCCTTCTCTGAGGGCTAGTCAACTCCCTTCTGGAGTTACCATGAGAGCCTTTAGAAACATGGGAAGTATTGGATTCACCTGAGTGATTCCTCCTCCTCCTATGCTCCTGCTTAAGTCCATTTGGGGGTCTGAATGGGTTGGACCCACCTTCAGTCCCAAATAAGCTTAAGTTAGCCTGGTTAAGCCTGCTGACTAACACCTGGCTATTTCTACCATAATCAGAATCACTTTCTTCCTCCTCCTCCTCCTCTTCCTCATCCTCTTCCTCAGGCTGAGTATTCCCAGGGGTCTGGTCTTCCTCATCTATCTGGATGACAGGGGCAGGGGCCTCAGAATTATCATCTTCTGTGGGAGAGCCTCCATCTCCAGTCCCTGAGGAGCCTGGTTTGGTGGCTTTTAGATCTTCAGACTGGTCTAACAGCTCTCTGAGGTGTCCTGCTGTAGGAGTAGGACCTGTTTTGATTCCTCTCATGGAACACAGTTGCCTCAGTTCCTTAAATGGAAAGATAGCAAATTTGGATGGTGCCTTTGGAGGGTCACTCTCAACAGAGGTGGGTCCAGTGGATCCCTCTGCTCCAGACATTGCTCTAGTGTGGTGGATGTGTTGCAATCTACCTACACTTGTGTTTTCCTACAGAACCTATCTAGCAGTTGTAGTCAGGGTGTGCTACTCCCTATCCTCTACAACAACTAAGTTCAGTAGAACTTAAGTATATCTAGTCTTGTTTTAGTGTACCTATCAGGTACCTGTATGATCTTTCAAATGATACTCTCAAAGATTGTAATGGTAAAACAACAGCAAGCTCAAATCCCAATCCGCTGCTCACCAATGTGAGAAGTTGGCCTGGTATATGATGCTCACTAGTTCTAGTGATCACCTTGTACCATGCCAAGCAACCCTTATGGTGCAGGTTGTAAAGTCAACCTTATAGACAAGCTATCCTAGGGGTAGCATGGACTAAGCAGTCTTAGGCTAAACTCTGTAAAGGCATGTGAAGCAAGCTGTTTTACCATACACAATCCCTTGAATACCAAATGAAAGGACACCACACAGATATATATTGAAAATATATATAGATTTATTTCTCAAAAGATACCCTATACTCTTTATGAGCACAGAAGCACAAGCGTTAAAACAAAACACAGTTTAAATACACAAAAGTTGCACGAATATGGATGAGCCCTAGGGGCCACCTAAACCATATACTAAAATAGTGGTATAAGGACCACTATGAGGAAAGTGAAGAGGCCTAGGGCCTGGGGAATCGCTGGAGCTGTTCAGGACTAACAGTGATGAAGTCGGGAAAGGCCCGCGGGACTCGGGTGCAGTGCGGAAAGTGCACGCAATACTAATACAATGTCAATGGTGCGTAAAAGTTACAAAGTTAGTTAAAAAGGAACCTTCCGAGTGACCTAGAAGGATGAAACTTTAGACACAGGCCCTAGAGGTGTGTACCAGTGTGGGAACACCGGCAGAGCTGAGTTACCTCACCCACAGGAAGCGGGTGCACAGGGTTGAAGTAGTGTCGGGTTTCGTCACGCAGGTCGATGGTGCTTGGAGCTGAAGATGCTGCAGGCGACTCGAGGTGAAGAGTTCCGGTGGATCCAAGGGTGGATCTGAAGTCGTGAAGACCTGAAAGCAGAGGGGACAATGTTCAAAGTCACTAGCCAGTGACTACCGTGGAACCAGAGTGGAACCAGGCGATGTCGGGTGCAAACTGGCATCGAGGTGTAGCTTCTCTCTGCAGCCACGTGGACACAAGGGGTCAAAGACGTCAAGGAGTCGGTCACAAGCTGTCCCACGCAGGCTTCTCGCTGTTGGCGGTGTCGGCAACCGGATGGAAGCAAACAGGCCTTGGCTAATGCAAGCCACGCAGGAATCAAAAAAGGCTTGTCACTCGGACCAGCAAGGTCAGAGCGGGTGCTCCTTTTTACAGGAGCAAGGGCAAGTCTGGAGCAACTAGACCTGCAGTGAAAGTTGTAGGTTTCGTTGCCAAGATGGCCGCTAGCCACGTGGCAAGTGGCCGGGATGGCGCGTCGAGTGGTACAGTGCAAAAGGGCCCCACGCTGATCGTGGAGATGCTGGAGGGCTGATCTTCTGTGCAAGGGCTGCTCGAGGTTAGGGCTTCTCAAACCCTAAAGCACAGCATCGAGGGTACCTCTGATGCTGCACAGTCAGCTTTTCGGGGGTCTTCCAAGATGTCCGGTCCCACGTCTCTTGGTGCCTTCACGGGTCCCTTCTTTGCAGGGACTGTGGATCGGGCTGTGAGAAGTCTGGGAGTCTGGGTCTTGTCAGGCTCTGGGCTCAGGCTCCGGCGGGAGGCGGCGGCAAAGCAGATGTCGAGTTGCTGGTTGGTGCCTGTGTGAACAGGGTGGTCACTCCTTGGCCACAAGGGAGATTCTCTTCTGTCTTCTGTGCAGCAGAATGTCGAAGTCCAGTCTTCTTCTGTATTTCAAGTTGATTCAGGATGATCTGAAGTCTCAGGACACAGCTCCCACTCTTATCCGAATCTGGGGGGCCGGATCACCTACTAGGTCCCTCCTCTGGGTGGAACCAGGAAGGGGAGGGGTTACACCCCCTTTCCTTTGTCCAGTTTCGCGCCAGGACTGGGGCAGGAAAGCCCCAGCACCGGTTTAAACTGGACTATGCACAGGGACACCTTGTGTGCCCCAGGCATGTCTGATTCTATTCAGCCCTGTCCTACCCAATACACAAAATCCTGTCTGGGGTGGTGCTAGCACCTCCCAAGGCAGGAAACCCTTTGTCCAAGCTGCCCTCGCTGGAAGGACTCCCAGCAACAGGAGGTCAGACTTGTGTCTGTGGTGGCAGCATCCATTTTGTGATGCTGAGGCTCTGTTTAACTTTAACCGGGGTTCAGGTTAGGTACATGTCGTGTCCCTCTAGAAGGGTGGAATGCTACCCCCGTCGCCAGAACTGGCGAGGGGGTAGTATTCCAATTCGTATGACACCTTACTCGACATGTTTTGATAAAGCCAAACCTAAGATAGCATTTAACCGCGAGGATTATAATGCACTTAAGAGTATATGGTATGGCAGTATCATTAAACAGCTAAAGGACATGGTTCCGAAAGCTGCAGACGGGCTCAGCTCATGCCAGAGCACCATCTCACATATTTCTAAGCACTCTGCCTCCAGGATTGATGAGGCCTTCCATAGGAGTGACTGATAGGAGCATATGTGTCCATTTTAGGTTAGGTATAGGGATACTACACCTAAGTAAGGGGTGCTTACACCGACTTACCCCAGCTGAGTGATCAGCCAGTTGTGTCAAATATGGAGGCCAGGCCAGGGGTGGCACAATACGTGCTGCAGCCCCTGGTAGGCCTTGGAAGCACCTATGCCCTGGGTACCTGGGGTACACGGTTACAGGGGCCAATAAGGTGAACCAATTCCCATTGTGTATGTACCTAAGGTACATGGAGTCCAATTTAGGGAGAGAGCAATTAGCCTGGGGCCCTGAATAGCAGGATCCCAGGCCAACTATGTCAAAAACCAGCTAAACACCAGGCAAAAAGTTTAGGGGTAACCATAGTCAGATATCCACCTTCCTACATTTAGTAAGGCCCAGAATTTAGGGGTAATAATGGATGGCATACTCACAATCACAGTTCAAATAAATGCAGTGACATCCTCCTCTTTCACACATAAAGGACCATTAAAAATATCTTACCTTTCATCCACCCAGATCTGCAAAAAATGGTAGCCAATTTGTGAGTACTTTCTAACATAAATTAATGTAATGAACTGTATGTAAAGTGCATCAGCGCGTCGTGAACAGGCTGCGATCTCTTCAAAACGCCACAGCACAACTGTTATTGAGGATTACAAAATATCTGTCAGTGTCATTGACATTATTCGTCCGGTCATTCTTGATACCCTTAATGCCTCCATCACCTCTAAATCCGTTCCACCCCCATGGAAGTGTGCGATGGTGAAAGCTTTATTGAAAAAGCCCACATTGGATCAGAACAACTTGGCCAACTATCGCCCTATCTCTTTACTCCCATGGATGAGCAAACTGCTCGAGAGGCACGTGAATAACATCTTAGTGGACTTTTTAGAGTCCAACAGTCTGCTCCGTGCCTCCCAGACTGGGTTCCGCCCTAAGCACGGAACTGAAACCGCTCTCCTAGCGGTGACGGAAGAAGCTAGAGCTGTGTTGGACCGGGGAGGAAAGGCCGCCATAATATTACTCGATCTCAGCGCCGCGTTCGACACGGTCAGCCATGCTATATTGCTACAGCGTTTAAATGGTCTGGGCGTGTCGGGCGCGGCCCTGGAATGGCTAACCTCCTTCCTGGATGAACGGTTCTTCCAGGTGTATGAGGGTGAGGCAGTCTCCCCAAAGCATTCACTTAGGTGCGGGGTACCACAGGGCTCCTCCCTAAGCCCCACTCTTTTTAACGCCTATATGGAACCCCTAGAAAGGATAGTCCATCCCTTTGGTGTGCGTATTATTACCTACGCCGACGATACCCAATTGCTGGTCTCTCTTGACCACTCTGAGGAATCGTCTACCACCTTAGGTCCCTGTCTAGAGGCCGTTGCCAGGTGGATGCAATCTTCCTGTCTTAGACTCAATGGGGAGAAAACAGACATTATGCTGTTGGGCAACCCTCCGCCTTCTGCCCTAGCTTCCATCTGGCCCTCATGTCTTGGCCCACCCCCCCTTCCCAAACCCCAGATAAAGAGCCTTGGAATCTGGCTGGACAAAGCGCTTGATTTTTCGGTCCAGGCCACCAAAACGGCCTCTACATGTATTGGGCTGTTGAAAATGTCTCGCAAAGTGCTCCCTTTGCTCCCATTCCAGGCCAGGAGGATCATGGTCCAGGCCCTGATACTCTCTCGCCTGGATCATGGGAATTCCCTATACATGGGAGCACCGGTGGCAGTGACCCATAGGCTGCAAGTCATCCAAAACTGTGCTGCCCGACTACTATATAACATCCCACGCTGGCAGTCAGCCAAGAAAGCGCTGAAAGAACTTCACTGGCTCCCAGTAGCGGCCAGAGTACAGTTTAAGGCCATCTGCATTGTGCACAAATCTTTCCATCGCACTGGCCCGGCAATCCTGCACCCCAAAGCTCCGCCTTATGTACCCTCCAGAGCCTTGCGCTCTAGTTCCTTACAGCTTGTAACAACCACTAAAATCAACAAAGCTCGTTGGGGCGGTCGCTCCTTCTCCCATACTGCGACCAGGCTCTGGAATTCTCTTCCCCTCTCCCTTCGAGAGATTAATAACCATACTTCCTTTAGAAAGGCTTTAAAAACGCACCTGTTTGCAAAAGCGTGTTGATTCACCCGGAGTTCGCTACAAGTAATCAGTCATAAGCGCTGCGAGGCCTCCGGGTAGTCACGCGCTATATAAGTGCAATTTTTTCATTTTTTTTTCACTGTCTAAATCTATCAGGAAGCTGCACTGGCTGCGAGTTAGAGAATCACGTTCAAAGCTCCATGCACTACTTACAAAGCGCTTCACAACCAAGGTCCAGATTTCCTGAAAAACAGCTTCTGCTGGTATGTCCCAGGTAGAACATTTTTGTTTGCAACAGCCAAACGTGAGGTAATGTCCAGGTTTAAGAGATCTTCCTAGGATGGAAGAACTTTTGTATTTGGAGCAGCAAAGGCTTGGAACTCTCTCCCCTACAAATTAGAGCCAGACCCCCTCCACTGATGCTTAGGGAGGCTTGGAACTCTCAACACCGCACATTTGAGCCAGGCCCCCTCCACTGATGTTTAGGAAGGCTTGGAACTCTCTCCCTGTACATTAGAGCCAGGCTTCGTCCACTGATGTTTAGGAAGGCTTGGAACTCTCTCCTGCACATCAGAGCCAGGCCCCCTTCACTGATGTTTAGGAAGGCTTGGAACTCTATCCCTGTACATTAGAGCCAGGCCCAATCCAATGATGTTTAGGAAGGCTTGGAACTCTCTCCCCTGCACATTAGAGCCAATCCCAATCCACTGATGTTTAGGAAGGCTTGGAACTCTCTCTCCTGCACATTAGAGCCAGGCCCCCTCCACTGATGTTTAGGAAGGCTTGGAACTCTCTCCCTGTACATTAGAGCCAGGCTTCGTCCACTGATGTTTAGGAAGGCTTGGAACTCTCTCCTGCACATCAGAGCCAGGCCCCCTTCACTGATGTTTAGGAAGGCTTGGAACTCTATTCCTGTACATTAGAGCCAGGCCCAATCCAATGATGTTTAGGAAGGCTTGGAACTCTCTCCCCTGCACATTAGAGCCTGGCCCAATCCACTGATGTTTAGAAAGGCTTGGAACTCTCTCTCCTGCACATTAGAGCCAGGCCCCCTCCACTGATGTTTAGGAAGGCTTGGAACTCTCTCTCCTGTACATCAGAGCCAGGCCCCCTCCACTGATGTTTAGGAAGGCTTGGAACTCTATCCCCTGCTGTTAGACGGGGACCTGGAGGGTCGGCCGAGCACAGTGATCGCACAGACAGGTAACTTCCCCCCCACAGATGGACACCACACAAAGTTCAGGGTAACACCTTTTATAGGCACTTCTGGGAGTAGAGTGGTACGATACAAGGCAATCAGGACACGATGATCCTCTCAATTCTAGTCTCTAGTAGGGGAAGGGGGTAGCGGGACAGTCTGGGTACCCACGGGTACGGGGGTGTAACGGTGATGGCTCACAATCCTCGAGCTCGGTGTTCGGAGGGGTCAGACCGCGGCAGCGCCGGCAGGTCCCAAAGAGGTCGTAGGTGGCAACGGGCCGCGGCAGCGCCAGCAGGTCCCAACGAGGATGAAGGTTACAACGGGCCGCGGCAGCGCCAGCAGGTCCCACGAGAATGCAGGTTGCAACGGGCCGCGGCAGCGCCAGCAGGTCCCACGAGGATGAAGGTTACAACGGGCCGCGGCAGCGCCAGCAGGTCCCACGAGGATGAAGGTTACAACGGGCCGCGGCAGCGCCAGCAGGTCCCAACGAGGATGAAGGTTGCAGAGGGCCGCGGCAGCGCCAGCAGGTCCCACGAGGATGAAGGTTGCAGAGGGCCGCGGCAGCGCCAGCAGGCCGGACAATAGTTCACAAGGCAGGGCTGTGGCAGCGCCAGCAGTCCGTCAAGGATGAGTTCGTCCCGGTGTCTCTCGACTCCAGGATACAACTGCCTTCCTGTCCTGGGGCTGCCTCAGTTATAGGTCTGGCGCCCTTTGATGTCCGGACCCTCGCTCTTGGAGGTCGGGAGGTCTGGGATGAGGGAGTCCAGACACCCAGCAGGGGGGTGGAGCCAGCGCCCGAGGAGGCTGGGGGTGCTCGGCACCTGGCGGGGGAGAGCCATCGACACTTCGTACTCCCATTGACCTGCCAAGTGGGCCGTTCACCTCCTGGGTGGAGGGTGGTGCCGGGATGTCGGGGCCTGGCCAGGCCCAGGGTTGGGGTCGGGCTGAGGCCGCACGGCCGCGTGGTGCCGTGTCCAAGATGGCGGCTGGGCCGGGCAATGGTGCTGACGGTGGCCCGGGCCCTGTCCTGCGGGGAGGGAGCGAGCCCTTCATGTGGCCTGTCCAACATGCGTCCCCCCCAGCTGAAGGCGGGGAGAGTCACCCATCTTCTTGGGGACTTTCCTCGTCGAGGCGGAAAAAGCGGGACAGGCCATCCGCGTTGGCGTGGTCTTGGCCGGGTCGATGTTCCACAGTGAAGTCCATCCCCTGCAGGGAGATGGACCAACGTAGTAGTTTCGGATTTTCCCCCGCATCTGCATGAGCCATTGCAGGGGTCGATGATCGGTCTGGACCCGGAAGTGGGTGCCGAAGAGATAAGGCCGGAGCTTTTTGAGGGCCCACACCACGGCGAAGGCCTCCCTCTCGATGGTGCTCCAGCGTCGTTCTCGGGCCAGGAGTCGTCTGCTGATGAAAGCCACTGGCTGGTCAAGTCCTTCGGGGTTCAGCTGGGAAAGGACTGCCCCAACGCCATGGTCGGAGGCATCTGTTTGGACGATAAATTCCCGGCTGTAGTCGGGGGCCTGGAGCACCGGGGCGGAGCACATGGCGGCCTTCAGCTTCTCGAAGGCCGCTTGACAGTCTGGGGTCCAGTTGACCTTCTTTGGTTGGTTTTTGGAGGTGAGTTCCGTGAGGGGCCCTACGATGCTGCCATAGTCCCTCACGAACCGCCGGTAGTAGCCTGTGAGTCCCAAGAAGGCGCGGACCTCGGTCTGGGTGATGGGGGACTGCCACGACTGGATGGCAGCGATCTTGAGTTGCAGAGGGGCCACCAGACCGCTTCCCACCTGGTGCCCGAGATAGGTCACGGACCCCTGGCCAATTTGGCATTTGCTGGCCTTGATCGTGAGGCCAGCTCGTTGGAGGGCCTGTAGCACCTCTCGGAGGTGGTGGCGGTGGTCGGACCAGTGGTGGCTGTACACAGCGATATCGTCCAGGTAGGCGGCGCTGAATCCTTCGAGTCCTGCCAGGACCTGGTTTACTAGCCGCTGAAATGTTGCTGGCGCATTCTTCATGCCGAATGGCATGACCTTGAAGTGATAGTGGCCATCAGGGGTAGAGAATGCCGATCGTTCTTGGGCCCGGGGTGTGAGACCGATCTGCCAGTAGCCCGCTGTCAGGTCGAAGATGCTGAGGTAGCGGGCAGCTCCCAGGCGGTCGATTAGTTCATCTGCTCGGGGGATGGGGTGTGCGTCTGTTCTGGTGACCGCATTCAAGCCCCGGTAGTCGACGCAGAACCGGAGCTCCGGCGTGGCGCCGGGGGCGGCCGCTTTGGGGACCAGTACCACTGGGCTGGCCCAGGGGCTGTCTGAGGGCTCGATGATCCCGAGTGTGAGCATCTTGGCCACCTCCTCTTGGATGCAGGCCCGTACCCGATCTGGTACGCGGTAGGCCCGATGGCGGATAGGGGGACTGTCTCCAGTGTCCACGTCGTGTAAGCACCAGGGGGTGACCCCTGGGGTGAGGGAGAACAGGGTGGAGAACTGGAGCAGGAGGACTCGGCAGTCTTGGCGCTGTTCCAGGGTGAGGGCCTCCGAGAGTCGGACCCCGTCCACGGAGCCGTCCTTCTCCCGTGACCGTAGGAGGTCAGGAAGGGGTTCGGAGTCCTCCTCGGTTCCATTGTCGGTTGCCATCAGGAGACTGAGTTCGGAGCGTACAAAGTGGGGTTTCAGTCTATTAGCGTGGAGGACCCGGAGAGGGTTTCGGGAAGATTCCATGTCGATGAGATAGGTGACAGGGCTCTTGCGCTCGATTACTTTGAAGGGCCCCGTCCATTTGTCTTGCAGGGCGCATGGTTCGGTGGGAGACATTACCCACACTTGTTGGTCGGGTTCAAATTCGATGGAGGATGCATTTTGATCGTACCACCTTTTCATGTCCTCCTGACTGGCCTCCAGGTTTGCTTTTGCCATCTCTCTGAACCTTCTGGTCTGGTTGCGGAGGGTTAGGAGGTACTTGAAAACATCTGGAGGGTTCTTTAGAGGGGGCATTTCCCAGCCTTCTTTGACTAGGCTGAGCGGGCCTCGCACCGGGTGTCCATACAAGAGTTCGAAAGGGCTGAAGCCGAGGGACTTCTGGGGGACTTCTCGGTAGGCAAAGAGAAGGCACGGTAGTAGCACATCCCACTGGCGACGGAGGGGCTCTTCCAACCCCCCAATCATCCCTTTGAGCGTGCGGTTGAACCGCTCAACCAGTCCGTTCCCTTGAGGGTGATAGGGGGTCGTGAATCGGTAGGTGACCCCACACTGTTGCCAGAGGGACTTCATGTATTTTGAGATAAAGTTCGTACCCCTGTCGCTGACGACTTCCCGGGGGAAGCCCACTCGAGAGAAGATCCCCATCAAGGCTCGACCCACTACTGGGGCTGTTATCGTACGAAGGGGAACCGCCTCAGGATAGCGGGTAGCGTGATCCACCAGGACCAGGATGAAGCGATGTCCCTGTGCTGTTCGGGGGTCCAGGGGCCCCACAATGTGTATTCCCACCCTTTCGAACGGGGTGGTCACCACGGGGAATGGTTGTAGGGGTGCCTTGAGTTTGCGGCCGCTCTTCCCACTGGCCTGGCAGGTCGGGCAGGACCGGCAATGGTTGGCTACGTCATTCCTCATTTTGGGCCAGAAAAAGTGAGTCACCAGGCGGTGGTAGGTCTTGTCTTGGCCCAGGTGCCCGGCCAGGGGGACATCATGGGCTAGGTTCAACAGGAAGTCTCTGAAGTGGAGGGGCACCACCAGCACTCGCCCGGCCCCCAGTTCTGCGATTTTCTGTTCGCTGTACAAGAGATCATTGTCCCAATAAACCCAGTGGGCCCCGGTGGTGTCTCCTTGGCTCTGGGCGAGCGCTTGCTGTCGCAATCCCTCGAGGGAGGGGCAGGTCTTTTGCTCCTGCCGGAATTGTTCCTGGGTGGGCCCCCCTTCTTGACGCCACTGAGCCAGGTCGGGAAGCTCGGGGGGCTGTGTGGACCCCTCTGGGGTGGGGTCCGGGTGGTCGGTCTGGAGGAAGTCTTCTGCTGGAGTGATCGAGGGCGGAGGTGCTGCCCATTCTGGTTCTTCTGGTCTAGGGATGGTGCGGGTGGCCATGGACCGGGTGGTTACGCACGCCCAGTCCGGGAGACCCAACATCCCCAGATGCTCTCTTCTTTCCACAGCGGCCCACGGGGAGCTCTCGAGATCGTTCCCCAGGAGGCAGTCTACGGGGGCATCGTCACGGACAGTTACTTTCAGCATGCCGGACACTCCTCCCCATTCGAAGGGGACGCAGGCCATCCGACACAGGCTCTCCGAGTTATCTGCCGATCGGACGGGGCAAAGTACGTTTGGTAGGATTTGTTCTGGGGTCACCAGGTGACAGCGGACGGCCGTCACACTGGCCCCGGTGTCACGCAGGGCCTCGGCCTTGCGCCCATTGATGCTCACCCATTGGCTGTACTTCCGAGTGTTGGCGGGCAGGGGAGTCCGCGGGACCATGTCTCTTCCTCCTAGGCATGCCAGGGTCATGGCGGCGGGTTCCCACTCGAACTGCTCCGACTCATAGGTCTCCGTGTCTTCGGAGACTTGTTCTTCTCCCAGGGCGGCGGCCGCCATCTGGCGGGGCCCGGGGGCCTGGTTCTTCGGGCAGGTCGAGTCACTGGCATAGTGGCCGACTCGCTGGCATCGATGACACGTCACGTTAGCTCGGAACCCCGGGCGCATCGGGGGGTTTCCCCGGCCTGCTGGGGCCGGGGTGGCGTTAGTGGGTGCGGCCGGGGCGGCGTCTCTGCCCCGGCCCGGGCCTCCTCCTCCTCCTCGGGGACGATGGTGACCTTGGTTGGTTCTGTTCTGCTCATTCGGCCCACTCCGGGCCACTCGGGTGCTCTCCCACCGGTCAGCCTCGGTGGCGAGCTGCCGGGGTTCAGTCAATTTACTGTCGAGGAGGTGCTGCCTGAGCTCGACAAAGCAGTTGTTGGAGAGGTGCTCCCACACAATGAGATTGAAGAGTTGTTCGTAAGTGGTTACGTTGTTACCCTTGATCCACCCCTCGAAGGCTCGGCTGAAATAGTTCACGTATTCCAACCACGTCGTACCTGGGATCCTGGTGCAGTTGCGGAACCTCTGGCGGTACATTTCGGGTGTCAGTCCATATCGACTGAGGAGGGCGGCCTTCATGTGGTCATAGGACGTCATTTGATGGTCCGGAAGCTGCAGCAGGGCATCACGACCCTCGTTGACGAATCTCCCCCATAGACCGGCTCCCCAGTCACTTCGAGCGACCCGGTGGGCGGTCATGGCAATCTCATAGGCCTTGAACCACTGCTGTATGTCGTCGTTCCGGTGATATTCTCGGACCACATCCTTGGGGATGTGGACCTTCTGCTCGGTAGGACCCGGGGAGTGCGGTTGCTCGGGCACCCCTAGGTTTTTGTTCAGTTTGCGCATTTCGATCTCCGCTAGTTTGCACTCGTGCTCGTATGCCAGTCTTTTTTCTTCGAGGTCTCTCTGTCTCTGTTTTTCCTCTCGCTCTTCTCTGAGCCGTAAGTGTTCTAAGTTTATTTTTTGTTCCGCCAGTTTCAATTCTCCGTCTAATCTGAGTCGTGCCAAGTCTAACTCGTGTAATCTATTTTTTTCCCGCTCTTGGATCTCTTCATGGGAGGGGCCTGTTCTCCGTTCCTCCGTCCGGGTGGTGTTGACTTCCGGGGCTGCGGGGTCCCGGGGGGTTGCGGTATTTGTCTCTGTCCAGGCCTCTAGGGCGTTTTTGAAGTCTTCTTTTGTGCTTAGCCCGGTGGTAGCAATGCCTAAGTCCATGCAAAATTGTTTGAGCTCTCGGTGGTTGTATTCTTCCAGCTTTTCCATCTGGAACTTCTCCGCCGATCCGCTCTCTTTGGTCATCATTGTGGTTTTAGTCGTAGGGTGAGTTACTGTCTGTACGGTACGCGTTGGTTCGGATCGCGCCGCTAGCCACCAATGTTAGACGGGGACCTGGAGGGTCGGCCGAGCACAGTGATCGCACAGACAGGTAACTTCCCCCCCACAGATGGACACCACACAAAGTTCAGGGTAACACCTTTTATAGGCACTTCTGGGAGTAGAGTGGTACGATACAAGGCAATCAGGACACGATGATCCTCTCAATTCTAGTCTCTAGTAGGGGAAGGGGGTAGCGGGACAGTCTGGGTACCCACGGGTACGGGGGTGTAACGGTGATGGCTCACAATCCTCGAGCTCGGTGTTCGGAGGGGTCAGACCGCGGCAGCGCCGGCAGGTCCCAAAGAGGTCGTAGGTGGCAACGGGCCGCGGCAGCGCCAGCAGGTCCCAACGAGGATGAAGGTTACAACGGGCCGCGGCAGCGCCAGCAGGTCCCACGAGAATGCAGGTTGCAACGGGCCGCGGCAGCGCCAGCAGGTCCCACGAGGATGAAGGTTACAACGGGCCGCGGCAGCGCCAGCAGGTCCCACGAGGATGAAGGTTACAACGGGCCGCGGCAGCGCCAGCAGGTCCCAACGAGGATGAAGGTTGCAGAGGGCCGCGGCAGCGCCAGCAGGTCCCACGAGGATGAAGGTTGCAGAGGGCCGCGGCAGCGCCAGCAGGCCGGACAATAGTTCACAGGCAGGGCTGTGGCAGCGCCAGCAGTCCGTCAAGGATGAGTTCGTCGCGGTGTCTCTCGACTCCAGGATACAACTGCCTTCCTGTCCTGGGGCTGCCTCAGTTATAGGTCTGGCGCCCTTTGATGTCCGGACCCTCGCTCTTGGAGGTCGGGAGGTCTGGGATGAGGGAGTCCAGACACCCAGCAGGGGGGTGGAGCCAGCGCCCGAGGAGGCTGGGGGTGCTCGGCACCTGGCGGGGGAGAGCCATCGACACTTCGTACTCCCATTGACCTGCCAAGTGGGCCGTTCACCTCCTGGGTGGAGGGTGGTGCCGGGATGTCGGGGCCTGGCCAGGCCCAGGGTTGGGGTCGGGCTGAGGCCGCACGGCCGCGTGGTGCCGTGTCCAAGATGGCGGCTGGGCCGGGCAATGGTGCTGACGGTGGCCCGGGCCCTGTCCTGCGGGGAGGGAGCGAGCCCTTCATGTGGCCTGTCCAACACCTGCACATTAGAGCCAGGCCCAATCCACTGATGTTTAGGAAGGCTTGGAACGCTCTCCCTGCACATTAGAGCCAGGCCCAATCCACTGATGTTTAGGAAGGCTTGGAACTCTCTACTGCACATTAGAGCCAGGCCCCCTCCACTGATGTTTAGGAAGGCTTGGAACTCTCCCCTGCACATTAGAGCCAGACCCCCTCCACTGATGTTTAGGAAGGCTTGGAACTCTCCCCTGCACATTAGAGCCAGACCCCCTCCACTGATGTTTAGGAAGGCTTGGAACTCTCTCTCCTGCACATTAGAGCCAGGCCCCGTCCACTGATGTTTAGAAAGGCTTGGAACTCTCTCCTGCACATCAGAGCCAGGCCCCCTCCACTGATGTTTAGGAAGGCTTGGAACTCTATCCCCTGCACATTAGAGCCAGGCCCAATCCACTGATGTTTAGGAAGGCTTGGAACGCTCTCCCTGCACATTAGAGCCAGGCCCAATCCACTGATGTTTAGGAAGGCTTGGAACTCTCTACTGCACATTAGAGCCAGGCCCCCTCCACTGATGTTTAGGAAGGCTTGGAACTCTCCCCTGCACATTAGAGCCAGACCCCCTCCACTGATGTTTAGGAAGGCTTGGAACTCTCCCCTGCACATTAGAGCCAGACCCCCTCCACTGATGTTTAGGAAGGCTTGGAACTCTCTCTCCTGCACATTAGAGCCAGGCCCCGTCCACTGATGTTTAGAAAGGCTTGGAACTCTCTCCCTGCACATTAGAGCCAGGCCCCCTCCACTGATGTTTAGGAAGGCTTGGAACTCTCTCCCCGGCGCATTAGAGCCTGACCCCCTCCACTGATGTTTAGGAAGGATTGGAACTCTCTCCCCTGCACATTAGAGCCAGGCACCCTCCACTGATGTTTAGGAAGGCTGTACACTCTCTCCCCTGCACATTAGAGCCAGGCCCCCTCCACTGATGTTTAGGAAGGCTTGGAACTCTCTCTCCTGCACATTACAGCCAGGCCCCCTCCACTGATGTTTAGGAAGGCTTGGAACTCTCTCCCCAGCACATTAGAGCCAGGCCCAATCCACTGATGTTTAGGAAGGCTTGGAACTCTCTCTCCTGCGCATTAGAGTCAGACCCCCTCCACTGATGTTTAGGAAGGCTTGGAACTCTCTCCCTGCACATTAGAGCCAGGCCCCCTTCACTGATGTTTAGGAAGGATTGGAACTCTCTCTCCTGCACATCAGAGCCAGGCCCACTCCACTGATGTTTAGGAAGGCTTGGAACTCTCTCTCCTGCACATCAGAGCCAGGCCCCCTCCACTGATGCTTAGGAAGGATTGGAACTCTCTCCTCTGCACATAAGAGCCAGGCCCCCTCCACTGATGTTTAGGAAGGCTTGGAACTCTCTTCTGCACATCAGAGCCAGGCCCAACCCACTGATGTTTAGGAAGGCTTGGAACTCTATCCCTGTACATTAGAGCCATGCCCAATCCAATGATGTTTAGGAAGGCTTGGAACTCTCTCCCCTGCACATTAGAGCCAGGCCCAATCCACTGATGTTTAGGAAGGCTTGGAACTCTCTCTCCTGCACATCAGAGCCAGGCCCCCTCCACTGATGTTTAGGAAGGCTTGGAACTCTCTCCTGCACATTAGAGCCAGGCCCCATCCACTGATGTTTAGGAATTATTGGAACGCTCTCTCTGTACATTAGAGCCAGCCCCCTCCACTGATGTTTAGGATGGCTTGGAACTCTCCATTGCACATTAGAGTCAGGCCCAATCCACTGATGTTTAGGAAGGCTTGGAACTCTCTCCCTGCACATTAGAGCCAGGCCCCTTCCACTGATGTTTAGGAAGGCTTGGAACTCTCTCTCCTGCACATTAAAGCCAGGCCCCCTCCACTGATGTTTAGGAAGGATTGGAACGCTCTCCCTGCACATTAGAGCCAGGCCCAATCCACCGATGTTTAGGAAGGCTTGGAACTCTCTCCCTGCACATTAGAGCCAGGCCCAATCCACTGATGTTTAGGAAGGCTTGGAACTCTCCCCTGCACATTAGAGCCAGACCCCCTCCACTGATGTTTAGGAAGGCTTGGAACTCTCCCCTGCACATTAGAGCCAGACCCCCTCCACTGATGTTTAGGAAGGCTTGGAACTCTCTCTCCTGCACATTAGAGCCAGGCCCCGTCCACTGATGTTTAGAAAGGCTTGGAACTCTCTCCTGCACATCAGAGCCAGGCCCCCTCCACTGATGTTTAGGAAGGCTTGGAACTCTATCCCCTGCACATTAGAGCCAGGCCCAATCCACTGATGTTTAGGAAGGCTTGGAACGCTCTCCCTGCACATTAGAGCCAGGCCCAATCCACTGATGTTTAGGAAGGCTTGGAACTCTCTACTGCACATTAGAGCCAGGCCCCCTCCACTGATGTTTAGGAAGGCTTGGTACTCTCCCCTGCACATTAGAGCCAGACCCCCTCCACTGATGTTTAGGAAGGCTTGGAACTCTCCCCTGCACATTAGAGCCATACCCCCTCCACTGATGTTTAGGAAGGCTTGGAACTCTCTCTCCTGCACATTAGAGCCAGGCCCCGTCCACTGATGTTTAGAAAGGCTTGGAACTCTCTCCCTGCACATTAGAGCCAGGCCCCCTCCACTGATGTTTAGGAAGGCTTGGAACTCTCTCCCCGGCGCATTAGAGCCTGACCCCCTCCACTGATGTTTAGGAAGGATTGGAACTCTCTCCCCTGCACATTAGAGCCAGGCACCCTCCACTGATGTTTAGGAAGGCTGTACACTCTCTCCCCTGCACATTAGAGCCAGGCCCCCTCCACTGATGTTTAGGAAGGCTTGGAACTCTCTCTCCTGCACATTACAGCCAGGCCCCCTCCACTGATGTTTAGGAAGGCTTGGAACTCTCTCCCCAGCACATTAGAGCCAGGCCCAATCCACTGATGTTTAGGAAGGCTTGGAACTCTCTCCCCTGCACATTAGAGCCAGGCCCAATCCACTGATGTTTAGGAAGGCTTGGAACTCTCTCCCCTGCACATTAGAGCCAGGCCCCCTCCGCTGATGTTTAGGAAGGCTTGGAACTCTCTCTCCTGCGCATTAGAGTCAGACCCCCTCCACTGATGTTCAGGAAGGCTTGGAACTCTCTCCCTGCACATTAGAGCCAGGCCCCCTTCACTGATGTTTAGGAAGGATTGGAACTCTCTCTCCTGCACATCAGAGCCAGGCCCAATCCACTGATGTTTAGGAAGGCTTGGAACTCTCTCTCCTGCACATCAGAGCCAGGCCCCCTCCACTGATGCTTAGGAAGGATTGGAACTCTCTCCTCTGCACATAAGAGCCAGGCCCCCTCCACTGATGTTTAGGAAGGCTTGGAACTCTCTTCTGCACATCAGAGCCAGGCCCAACCCACTGATGTTTAGGAAGGCTTGGAACTCTATCCCTGTACATTAGAGCCATGCCCAATCCAATGATGTTTAGGAAGGCTTGGAACTCTCTCCCCTGCACATTAGAGCCAGGCCCAATCCACTGATGTTTAGGAAGGCTTGGAACTCTCTCTCCTGCACATCAGAGCCAGGCCCCCTCCACTGATGTTTAGGAAGGCTTGGAACTCTCTCCTGCACATTAGAGCCAGGCCCCATCCACTGATGTTTAGGAATTATTGGAACGCTCTCTCTGTACATTAGAGCCAGCCCCCTCCACTGATGTTTAGGATGGCTTGGAACTCTCCATTGCACATTAGAGTCAGGCCCAATCCACTGATGTTTAGGAAGGCTTGGAACTCTCTCCCTGCACATTAGAGCCAGGCCCCTTCCACTGATGTTTAGGAAGGCTTGGAACTCTCTCTCCTGCACATTAAAGCCAGGCCCCCTCCACTGATGTTTAGGAAGGATTGGAACGCTCTCCCTGCACATTAGAGCCAGGCCCAATCCACCGATGTTTAGGAAGGCTTGGAACTCTCTCCCCTGCACATTAGAGCCAGGCCCCCTCCACTGATGTTTAGGAAGGTTTGGAACTCTCTTTCCTGCGCATTAGAGCCAGGCCCCCTCCACTGATGTTTAGGAAGGCTTGGAACTCTCTCCTGCACATCAGAGCCAGGCCCCCTCCACTGATGTTTAGGAAGGCTTTGAACTCTCTCCCCTGCACATTAGAGCCAGGCCCCCTCCACTGATGTTTAGGAAGGCTTGGAATTATCTCTCCTGCACATTAAAGCCAGGCCCCCACCACTGATGTTTAGGAAGGATTGGAACGCTCTCCCTGCACATTAGAGCCATGCCCAATCCACCGATGTTTAGGAAGGCTTGGAACTCTCTCCCCTGCACATTAGAGCCAGGCCCCCTCCACTGATGTTTAGGAAGGCTTGGAACTCTCTTTCCTGCGCATTAGAGCCAGACCCGCTCCACTGATGTTTAGGAAGGCTTGGAACTCTCTCCTGCACATCAGAGCCAGGCCCCTCCACTGATGTTTAGGAAGGCTTTGAACTCTCTCCCCTGCACATTAGAGCCAGGCCCCCTCCACTGATGTTTAGGAAGGATTGGAACTCTCTCCCTGGACATTAGAGCCAGGCCCCCTCCACTGATGTTTAGGAAGGATTGGAACTCTCTCCCCGGCGCATTAGAGCCAGGCCCCCTTCCACTGATGTTTAGGAATGCTTGGAACTCTCGCCCCGGCGCATTAGAGCCAGACCCCCTCCACTGATGTTTAGGAAGGCTTGGAACTCTCTCTCCTGCACATTAGAGCCTTTCCCAATCCACTGATGTTTAGGAAGGCTTGGAACTCTCTCCCCTGCACATTAGAGCCTTTCCCAATCCACTGATGTTTAGGAAGGATTGGAACTCTCTCTCCTGCACATTAGAGCCAGGCCCCCTTCACTGATGTTTAGGAAGGATTGGAACTCTCTCCCCTGCACATTAGAGCCAGGCCCAATCCACTGATGTTTAGGAAGGCTTGGAACTCTCTCCCCTGCACATTAGAGCCAGGCCCCCTCCACTGACGTTTAGGAAGGCTTGGAACTCTCTCCCCTGCACATTAGAGCCAGGCCCAATCCACTGATGTTTAGGAAGGCTTGGAACTCTCTCTCCTGCACATCAGAGCCAGGCCCCCTCCACCGATGTTTAGGAAGGCTTGGAACTCTCTCCCCTGCACATTAGAGACAGGCCCCCTCCACTGATGTTTAGGAAGGCTTGGAACTCTATCCCTGTACATTAGAGCCATGCCCAATCCAATGTTGTTTAGGAAGGCTTGGAACTCTCTCCCCTGCACATTAGAGCCAGGCCCAATCCACTGATGTTTAGGAAGGCTTGGAACTCTCTCCCCTGCACATTAGAGCCAGACCCCCTCCACTGATGTTTAGGAAGGCTTGGAACTCTCTCCCCTGCACATTAGAGCCAGGCCCAATCCACTGATGTTTAGGAAGGCTTGGAACTCTCTCCCCTGCACATTAGAGCCAGGCCCAATCCACTGATGTTTAGGAAGGCTTGGAACTCTCTCTCCTGCACATCAGAGCCAGGCCCCCTCCACCGATGTTTAGGAAGGCTTGGAACTCTCTCCCCTGCAAATTAGAGCCAGGCCCCCTCCACTGATGTGTAGGAAGGCTTGGAACTCTATCCCTGTACATTAGAGCCATGCCCAATCCAATGTTGTTTAGGAAGGCTTGGAACTCTCTCCCCTGCACATTAGAGCCAGGCCCCCTCCACTGATGTTTAGGAAGGCTTGTAACTCTCTCCTGCACATTAGAGCCAGGCCCCCTCCACTGATGTTTAGGAAGGCTTGGAACTCTCTCCCCTGCACATTAGAGCCAGGCCCCCTCCACTGATGTTTGGGAAGGCTTGGAACTCTCTCCCCTGTACATTAGAGCCATGCCCAATCCAATGTTGTTTAGGAAGGCTTGGAACTCTCTCCCCTGCACATTAGAGCCAGGCCCAATCCACTGATGTTTAGGAAGGCTTGGAACTCTCTCTCCTGCACATCAGAGCCAGGCCCCCTCCACCGATGTTTAGGAAGGCTTGGAACTCTCTCCTGCACATTAGAGCCAGGCCCCCTCCACTGATGTTTAGGAAGGCTTGGAACTCTATCCCTGTACATTCGAGCCATGCCCAATCCAATGATGTTTAGGAAGGCTTGGAACTCTCTCCCCTGCACATTAGAGCCAGGCCCAATCCACTGATGCTTAGGAAGGCTTGGAACTCTCTCCTGCACATCAGAGCCAGGACCCCTCCACTCTTGTTTAGGAAGGCTTAGAACTCTCTCCCCTGCACATTAGAGCCAGGCCCCCTCCACTGATGTGTAGGAAGGCTTGGAACTATATCCCTGTACATTAGAGCCAGGCCCCATCCACTGATGTTTAGGAATTATTGTAACTCTCTCTCTGTACATTAGAGCCAGGCCCCCTCCACTGATGTTTAGGAAGGCTTGGAACTCTATCTCTGTACATTAGAGCCAGGCCCCATCCACTGATGGTTAGGAATTATTGGAACTCTCTCTCTGTACATTAGAGCCAGCCCCCTCCACTGATGTTTAGGAAGGCTTGGAACTCTCCCCTGCACATTAGAGCCAGGCCCAATCCACTGATGTTTAGGAAGGCTTGGAACTCTCCCCTGCACATTAGAGCCAGGCACAATCCACTGATGTTTAGGAAAGCTTGGAACTCTCCCCTGCACATTAGAGCCAGGCCCCCTCCACTGATGTTTAGGAAGGATTGGAACTCTCTCCCTGCACATTAGAGCCAGTCCCCTCCACTGATGTTTAGGAAGGCTTGGAACTCTCTCCCTGCACATTAGAGCCAGGCCCCTTCCACTGATGTTTAGGAAGGCTTGGAACTCTCTCCCCGGCGCATTAGAGCCAGGCCCAATCCACTGATGTTTAGGAAGGCTTGGAACTCTCTCTCCTCACATCAGAGCCAGGCCCCCTCCACTGATGTTTAGGAAGGCTTGGAACTCTCTCCCTGCACATTAGAGCCAGTCCCCTCCACTGATGTTTAGGAAGGCTGTACACTCTCTCCCCTGCACATCAGAGCCATGCCCCCTCCACTGATGCTTAGGAAGGATTGGAACTCTCTCTCCTGCACATTAGAGCCAGCCCCCTCCACTGATGTTTAGGAAGGCTTGGAACTCTCTCCTGCACATTAGAGCCAGGCCCCCTCCACTGATGTTTATGAAGGATTGGAACGCTCTCCCTGCACATTAGAGCCAGGCCCCCTCCACTGATGTTTAGGAAGGATTGGAACTCTCTCCCCTGCACATTAGAGCCAGGCCCCCTCCGCTGATGTTTAGGAAGGATTGGAACTCTCTCCCCGGCGCATTAGAGCCAGACCCCCTCCACTGATGTTTAGGAAGGCTTGGAAGTCTCTCCTGCACATTAGAGCCAGGCCCCCTCCACTGATGTTTAGGAAGGCTTGGAACTCTCTCCCCTGCACATTAGAGCCAGGCCCCCTCCACTGATGTTTTGGAAGGCTTGGAAGTCTCTCCTGCACATCAGAGCCAGGCCCCCTCCACTGATGTTTAGGAAGGCTTGGAACTCTCTCTCCTGCACATTACAGCCAGCCCCCCCCCCCACTGATGTTTAGGAAGGCTTGGAACTCTCTCCCCAGCACATTAGAGCCAGGCCCAATCCACTGATGTTTAGGAAGGCTTGGAACTCTCTCTCCTGCGCATTAGAGCCAGGCCCAATCCACTGATGTTTAGGAAGGCTTGGAACTCTCTCCCCTGCACATTAGAGCCAGGCCCCAACCACTGATGTTTAGGAAGGCTTGGAACTCTCTCCCCTGCACATTAGAGCCAGGCCCCCTCCACTGATGTTTTGGAAGGCTTGGAAGTCTCTCCTGCACATCAGAGCCAGGCCCCCTCCACTGATGTTTAGGAAGGCTTGGAACTCTCTCTCCTGCACATTACAGCCAGGCCCCCTCCACTGATGTTTAGGAAGGCTTGGAACTCTCTCCCCAGCACATTAGAGCCAGGCCCAATCCACTGATGTTTAGGAAGGCTTGGAACTCTCTCTCCTGCGCATTAGAGCCAGGCCCAATCCACTGATGTTTAGGAAGGCTTGGAACTCTCTCCCCTGCACATTAGAGCCAGGCCCCCACCACTGATGTTTAGGAAGGCTTGGAACTCTCTCTCCTGCACATTAGAGCCAGGCCCAATTCACTGATGTTTAGGAAGGCTTGGAACTCTCTCCTCTGCACATTAGAGCCAGGCCCAATCCACTGATGTTTAGGAAGGCTTGGAACTCTCTCCTCTGCACATTAGAGCCAGGCCCCCTCCACTGATGTTTAGGAAGGCTTGGAACTCTCTCCCCAGCACATTAGAGCCAGGCCCCCTCCAATGATGTTTAGGAAGGCTTGGAACTCTCTCTCCTGCGCATTAGAGCCAGGCCCAATCCACTGATGTTTAGGAAGTCTTGGAACTCTCTCCCCTGCACATTAGAGCCAGGCCCCTCCACTGATGTTTAGGAAGGCTTGGAACTCTCTCCCCTGCACATTAGAGCCAGGCCCAATCCACTGATGTTTAGGAAGGCTTGGAACTCTCTCCCCTGCACATTACAGCCTTTCCCAATCCACAGATGTTTAGGAAGGCTTGGAACTCTCTCCCCTGCACATTAGAGCCTTTCCCAATCCACTGATGTTTAGGAAGGCTTGGAACTCTCTCTCCTGCACATTAGAGCCAGGCCCCCTCCACTGATGTTTAGGAAGGCTTGGAACTCTCTCCCTGCACATTAGAGCCAGCCCCCTCCACTGATGTTTGGGAAGGCTTGGAATTCTCTCCTCTGCACATTACAGCCAGGCCCACTCCACTAATGTTTAGGACGGCTTGGAACTCTCTCCTGCACATTAGAGCCAGGCCCCCTCCACTCATATTTAGGAAGGCTTGGAACTCTCTCCCCTGCACATTAGAGCCAGGCCCAATCCACTGATGTTTAGGAAGGCTTGGAACTCTCTCTCCTGCGCATTAGAGCCAGGCCCAATCCACCGATGTTTAGGAAGGCTTGGAACTCTCTCCCCTGCACATTAGAGCCTTTCCCAATCCACTGATGTTTAGGAAGGCTTGGAACTCTCTCTCCTGCACATTATAGCCAGGCCCCCTCCACTGATGTTTAGGAAGGCTTGGAACTCTCTCCCTGCACATTAGAGCCAGCCCCCTCCACTGATGTTTGGGAAGGCTTGGAACTCTCTCCCCTGCACATTAGAGCCAGGCCCCCTCCTCTGATGTTTAGGAAGGCTTGGAACTCTCTCCCCAGCAAATTAGAGCTAGGCCCCCTCCACTGATGTTTAGGAAGGCTTGGAACTCTCTCCTGCACATCAGAGCCTGGCCCCCTCCACTGATGTTTTGGAAGGCTTGGAACTCTCTCTCCTGCACATTACAGCCAGGCCCCCTCCACTGATGTTTAGGAAGGCTTGGAACTCTCTCCCCAGCACATTAGAGCCAGGCCCAATCCACTGATGTTTAGGAAGCCTTGGAACTCTCTCTCCTGCGGATTAGAGCCAGGCCCAATCCACTGATGTTTAGGAAGGCTTGGAACTCTCTCCCCTGCACATTACAGCCAGGCCCCCTCCACTGATGTTTAGGAAGGCTTGGAACTCTCTCCCCTGCACATTAGAGCCAGGCCCAATCCACTGATGTTTAGGAAGGCTTGGAACTCTCTCCCCTGCACATTAGAGCCAGGCCCCCTCCACTCATGTTTAGGAAGGCTTGGAACTCTCTCCCCTGCACATTAGAGCCAGGCCCAATCCACTGATGTTTAGGAAGGCTTGGAACTCTCTCTCCTGCGTATTAGAGCCAGGCCCAATCCACTGATGTTTAGGAAGGCTTGGAACTCTCTCCCCTGCACATTAGAGCCAGGCCCCCTCCGCTGATGTTTAGGAAGGCTTGGAACTCTCTCCCCTGCACATTAGAGCCAGGCCCCCTCCACTGATGTTTAGGAAGGCTTAGAACTCTCTCCCCTGCACATTAGAGCCAGGCCCCCTCCACTGACGTTTAGGAAGGCTTGGAACTCTCTTTCTGCACATTAGAGCCAGGCCCCCTCCACTGATGTTTAGGAAGGCTTGGAAATCTCTCCCCTGCATATTAGAGCCTTTCCCAATCCACCGATGTTTAGGAAGGCTTGGAACTCTCTCTCCTGCACATTAGAGCCAGGCCCCCTCCACTGATGTTTAGGAAGGCTTGGAACTCTCTCTCCTGCACATTATAGCCAGGCCCAGTCCACTGATGTTTAGGAAGGCTTGGAACTCTCTCCCCTGCACATTAGAGCCTTTCCCAATCCACTGATGTTTAGGAAGGCTTGGAACTCTCTCCCCTGCACATTAGAGCCAGGCCCCTTCCACTGATGTTTAGGAAGGCTTGGAACTCTCTCCCTGCACATTAGAGCCAGCCCCCTCCACTGATGTTTAGGAAGGCTTGGAACTCTCTCCCCTGCACATTAGATCCAGGCCCCTCCACTGATGTTTAGGAAGGCTTGGAACTCTCTCCCCTGCACATTAGAGCCAGGCCCCCTCCACTGATGTTTTGGAAGGCTTGGAAGTCTCTCCTGCACATCAGAGCCAGGCCCCCTCCACTGATGTTTAGGAAGGCTTGGAACTCCCTCTCCTGCACATTACAGCCAGGCACCCTCCACTAATGTTTAGGAAGGCTTGGAACTCTCTCCCCAGCACATTAGAGCCAGGCCCAATCCACTGATGTTCAGGAAGGCTTGGAACTCTCTCTCCTGCGCATTAGAGCCAGGCCCAATGCACTGATGTTTAGGAAGGCTTGGAACTCTCTCTCCTGCACATTAGAGCCAGGCCCAATTCACTGATGTTTAGGAAGGCTTGGAACTCTCTCCTCTGCACATTAGAGCCAGGCCCAATCCACTGATGTTTAGCAAGGCTTGGAACTCTCTCCCCAGCACATTAGAGCCAGGCCCCCTCCACTGATGTTTAGGAAGGCTTGGAACTCTCCCCTGCACATTAGAGCCAGGCCCAATCCACTGATGTTTAGTAAGTCTTGGAACTCTCTCCCCTGCACATGAGAGCCAGGCCCCCTCCACTGATGTTTAGGAAGGCTTGGAACTCTCTCCCCTGCACATTAGAGCCAGACCCCCTCCACCGATGTTTAGGAAGGCTTGGAACTCTCTCCTGCACATCAGAGCCAGGCCCAATCCACCGATGTTTAGGAAGGCTTGGAACTCTCTCCCCTGCACATTATAGCCTTTCCCAATCCACTGATGTTTAGGAAGGCTTGGAACTCTCTCTCCTGCACATTAGAGCCAGGCCCCCTCCACTGATGTTTAGGAAGGCTTGGAACTCTCTCCCTGCACATTAGAGCCAGCCCCCTCCACTGATGTTTGGTAAGGCTTGGAACTCTCTCCTCTGCACATTACAGCCAGGCCCCCTCCACTAATGTTTAGGAAGGCTTGGAAATCTCTCCTGCACATTAGAGCCAGGCCCCCTCCACTCATGTTTAGGAAGGCTTGGAACTCTCTCCCTGCACATTAGAGCCAGGCCCCCTCCACTGATGTTTAGGAAGGCTTGGAACTCTCTCCTGCACATCAGAGCCTGGCCCCCTCCACTGATGTTTTGGAAGGCTTGGAACTCTCTCTCCTGCACATTAGAGCCAGGCCCCCTCCACTGATGTTTAGGAAGGCTTGGAACTCTCTCCCCTGCACATTAGAGCCAGGCCCCCTCCACTGATGTTTAGGAAGGCTTGGAACTCTCTCCTGCACATCAGAGCCAGGCCCAATCCACCGATGTTTAGGAAGGCTTGGAACTCTCTCCCCTGCACATTAGAGCCTTTCCCAATCCACTGATGTTTAGGAAGGCTTGGATCTCTCTCTCCTGCACATTATAGCCAGGCCCCCTCCACTGATGTTTAGGAAGGCTTGGAACTCTCTCCCCAGCACATTAGAGCCAGGCCCAATCCACTGATGTTTAGGAAGCCTAGGAACTCTCTCTCCTGCGGATTAGAGCCAGGCCCAATCCACTGATGTTTAGGAAGGCTTGGAACTCTCTCCCCTGCACATTAGAGCCAGGCCCCCTCCACTGATGTTTAGGAAGGCTTGGAACTCTCTCCCCTGCACATTAGAGCCAGGCCCAATCCACTGATGTTTAGGAAGGCTTGGAACTCTCTCCCCTGCACATTAGAGCCATGCCCCCTCCACTCATGTTTAGGAAGGCTTGTAACTCTCTCCCCTGCACATTAGAGCCAGGCCCAATCCACTGATGATTAGGAAGGCTTGGAACTCTCTCTCCTGCGCATTAGAGCCAGGCCCAATCCACTGATGTTTAGGAAGGCTTGGAACTCTCTCCCCTGCACATTAGAGCTAGGCCCCCTCCGCTGATGTTTAGGAAGGCTTGGAACTCTCTCCCCTGCACATTAGAGCCAGGCCCCCTCCACTGATGTTTAGGAAGGCTTAGAACTCTCTCCCCTGCACATTAGAGCCAGGCCCCCTCCACTGACGTTTAGGAAGGCTTGGAACTCTCTTTCTGCACATTAGAGCCAGGCCCCCTCCACTGATGTTTAGGAAGGCTTGGAAATCTCTCCCCTGCATATTAGAGCCTTTCCCAATCCACCGATGTTTAGGAAGGCTTGGAACTCTCTCCCCTGCACATTAGAGCCTTTCCCAATCCACTGATGTTTAGGAAGGCTTGGAACTCTCTCTCCTGCACATTAGAGCCAGGCCCAGTCCACTGATGTTTAGGAAGGCTTGGAACTCTCTCCCCTGCACATTAGAGCCTTTCCCAATCCACTGATGTTTAGGAAGGCTTGGAACTCTCTCCCCTGCACATTAGAGCCAGGCCCCTTCCACTGATGTTTAGGAAGGCTTGGAACTCTCTCCCTGCACATTAGAGCCAGCCCCCTCCACTGATGTTTGGGAAGGCTTGGAACTCTCTCCCCTGCACATTAGAGCCAGGCCCCCTCTACTGATGTTTAGGAAGGCTTGGAACTCTCTCCCCTGCACATTAGAGCCAGGCCCCCTCCACTGATGTTTTGGAAGGCTTGGAAGTCTCTCCTGCACATCAGAGCCAGGCCCCCTCCACTGATGTTTAGGAAGGCTTGGAACTCTCTCTCCTGCACATTACAGCCAAGCCCCCTCCACTGATGTTTAGGAAGGCTTGGAACTCTATCCCCAGCACATTAGAGCCAGGCCCAATCCACTGATGTTTAGGAAGGCTTGGATCTCTCTCTCCTGCGCATTAGAGCCAGGCCCAATCCACTGATGTTTAGGAAGGCTTGGAACTCTCTCCCCTGCACATTAGAGCCTTTCCCAATCCACTGATGTTTAGGAAGGCTTGGAACTCTCTCTCCTGTACATTAGAGCCAGGCCCCCTCCACTGATGTTTAGGAAGGCTTGGAACTCTCTCCCTGCACATTAGAGCCAGCCCCCTCCACTGATGTTTGGGAAGGCTTGGAACTCTCTCCTCTGCACATTACAGCCAGGCCCCCTCCACTAATGTTTAGGAAGACTTGGAACTCTCCCCTGCACATTAGAGCCAGGCCCCATCCACTGATGTTTAGGAAGGCTTGCAACTCTCTCCCCAGCACATTAGAGCCAGGCCCAATCCACTGATGTTTAGGAAGGCTTGGAACTCTCTCCCATGCACATTAGAGCCAGGCCCAATCCACTGATGTTTAGGAAGGCTTGGAACTATCTATCCTGCGCATTAGAGCCAGGCCCAATCCACTAATGTTTAGGAAGGCTTGGAACTCTCTCCCCTGCACATTAGAGCCTTTCCCAATCCACGGATGTTTAGGAAGGCTTGGAACTCTCTCCCCTGCACATTAGAGCCTTTCCCAATCCACTGATGTTTAGGAAGGCTTGGAACTCTCTCTCCTGCACATTAGAGCCAGGCCCCCTCCACTGATGTTTAGGAAGGCTTGGAACTCTCTCCCCAGCACATTAGAGCCAGGCCCCCTCCAATGATGTTTAGGAAGGCTTGGAACTCTCTCTCCTGCGCATTAGAGCCAGGCCCAATCCACTGATGTTTAGGAAGTCTTGGAACTCTCTCCCCTGCCCATTAGAGCCAGGCCCCCTCCACTCATGTTTAGGAAGGCTTGGAACTCTCTCCCCTGCACATTAGAGCCAGGCCCAATCCACTGATGTTTAGGAAGGCTTGGATCTCTCTCTCCTGCACATTAGAGCCAGGCCCAATCCACCGATGTTTAGGAAGGCTTGGAACTCTCTCCCCTGCACATTAGAGCCTTTCCCAATCCACTGATGTTTAGGAAGGCTTGGAACTCTCTCTCCTGCACATTATAGCCAGGCCCCCTCCACTGATGTTTAGGAAGGCTTGGAACTCTCTCCCTGCACATTAGAGCCAGCCCCCTCCACTGATGTTTGGGAAGGCTTGGAACTCTCTCCCCTGCACATTAGAGCCAGGCCCCCTCCACTGATGTTTAGGAAGGCTTGGAACTCTCTCCCCTGCACATTAGAGCCAGGCCCCCTCCACTGATGTTTAGGAAGGCTTGGAACTCTCTCCTGCACATCAGAGCCAGGCCCAATCCACCGATGTTTAGGAAGGCTTGGAACTCTCTCCCCTGCACATTAGAGCCTTTCCCAATCCACTGATGTTTAGGAAGGCTTGGATCTCTCTCTCCTGCACATTATAGCCAGGCCCCCTCCACTGATGTTTAGGAAGGCTTGGAACTCTCTCCCTGCACATTAGAGCCAGCCCCCTCCGCTGATGTTTGGGAAGGCTTGGAACTCTCTCCCCTGCACATTAGAGCCAGGCCCCCTCCACTGATGTTTAGGAAGGCTTGGAACTCTCTCCCCTGCACATTAGAGCCAGGCCCCCTCCACTGATGTTTAGGAAGGCTTGGAACTCTCTCCTGCACATCAGAGCCTGGCCCCCTCCACTGATGTTTAGGAAGGCTTGGAACTCTCTCCCCAGCACATTAGAGCCAGGCCCAATCCACTGATGTTTAGGAAGCCTTGGAACTCTCTCTCCTGCGGATTAGAGCCAGGCCCAATCCACTGATGTTTAGGAAGGCTTGGAACTCTCTCCCCTGCACATTAGAGCCAGGCCCCCTCCACTGATGTTTAGGAAGGCTTGGAACTCTCTCCCCTGCACATTAGAGCCAGGCCCAATCCACTGATGTTTAGGAAGGCTTGGAACTCTCTCCCCTGCACATTAGAGCCAGGCCCCCTCCACTCATGTTTAGGAAGGCTTGGAACTCTCTCCCCTGCACATTAGAGCCAGGCCCAATCCAATGATGTTTAGGAAGGCTTGGAACTCTCTCTCCTGCGCAGTAGAGCCAGGCCCAATCCACTGATGTTTAGGAAGGCTTGGAACTCTCTCCCCTGCACATTAGAGCCAGGCCCCCTCCGCTGATGTTTAGGAAGTCTTGGAACTCTCTCCCCTGCACATTAGAGCCAGGCCCCCTCCACTGATGTTTAGGACGGCTTAGAACTCTCTCCCCTGCACATTAGAGCCATGCCCCCTCCACTGACGTTTAGGAAGGCTTGGAACTCTCTTTCTGCACATTAGAGCCAGGCCCCCTCCACTGATGTTTAGGAAGGCTTGGAAATCTCTCCCCTGCATATTAGAGCCTTTCCCAATCCACCGATGTTTAGGAAGGCTTGGAACTCTCTCCCCTGCACATTAGAGCCTTTCCCAATCCACTGATGTTTAGGAAGGCTTGGAACTCTCTCTCCTGCCCATTAGAGCCAGGCCCAGTCCACTGATGTTTAGGAAGGCTTGGAACTCTCTCCCCTGCACATTAGAGCCTTTCCCAATCCACTGATGTTTAGGAAGGCTTGGAACTCTCTCCCCTGCACATTAGGGCCAGGCCCCTTCCACTGATGTTTAGGAAGGCTTGGAACTCTCTCCCTGCACATTAGAGCCAGCCCCCTCCACTGATGTTTGGGAAGGCTTGGAACTCTCTCCCCTGCACATTAGAGCCAGGCCCCCTCCACTGATGTTCGGAAGGCTTGGAAGTCTCTCCTGCACATCAGAGCCAGGCCCCCTCCACTGATGTTTAGGAAGGCTTGGAACTCTCTCTCCTGCACATTACAGCCAGGCCCCCTCCACTGATGTTTAGGAAGTCTTGGAACTCTCTCCCCAGCACATTAGAGCCAGGCCCAATCCACTGATGTTTAGGAACGCTTGGAACTCTCTCTCCTGCGCATTAGAGCCAGGCCCAATCCACTGATGTTTAGGAAGGCTTGGAACTCTCTCCCCTGCACATTAGAGCCAGGCCCCCTCCACTGATGTTTAGGAAGGCTTGGAACTCTCTCTCCTGCACATTAGAGCCAGGCCCAATTCACTGATGTTTAGGAAGGCTTGGAACTCTCTCCTCTGCACATTAGAGCCAGGCCCAATCCACTGATGTTTAGTAAGGCTTGGAACTCTCTCCTCTGCACATTAGAGCCAGGCCCCCTCCACTGATGTTTAGGAAGGCTTGGAACTCTCTCCCCAGCACATTAGAGCCAGGCCCCCTCCAATGAGGTTTAGGAAGGCTTGGAACTCTCTCTCCTGCGCATTAGAGCCAGGCCCAATCCACTGATGTTTAGGAAGTCTTGGAACTCTCTCCCCTGCACATTAGAGCCAGGCCCCCTCCACTGATGTTTAGGAAGGCTTGGAACTCTCTCCCCTGCACATTAGAGCCAGGCCCAATCCACTGATGTTTAGGAAGGCTTGGAACTCTCTCCCTTGCACATTAGAGCCAGGCCCAATCCACTGATGTTTAGGAAGGCTTGGAACTCTCTCTCCTGCGCATTAGAGCCAGGCCCAATCCACTGATGTTTAGGAAGGCTTGGAACCCTCTCCCTTGCACATTAGAGCCTTTCCCAATCCAACGATGTTTAGGAAGGCTTGGAACTCACTCCCCTGCACATTAGAGCCTTTCCCAATCCACTGATGTTTAGGAAGGCTTGGCACTCTCTCTCCTACACATTAGAGCCAGGCCCCCTCCACTGATGTTTAGGAAGGCTTGGAACTCTCTCCCTGCACATTAGGGCCAGGCCCCTTCCACTAATGTTTAGGAAGGCTTGGAACTCTCTCCTGCACATTAGAGCCAGGCCCCCTCCACTCATGTTTAGAAAGGCCTGGAACTCTCTCCCCTGCACATTAGAGCCAGGCCCAATCCACTGATGTTTAGGAAGGCTTGGAACTCTCTCTCTTGCGCATTAGAGCCAGGCCCAATCCACCGATGTTTAGGAAGGCTTGGAACTCTCTCCCCTGCACATTAGAGCCTTTCCCAATCCACTGATGTTTAGGAAGGCTTGGAACTCTCTCTCCTGCACATTATAGCCAGGCCCCCTCCACTGATGTTTAGGAGGGCTTGGAACTCTCTCCCTGCACATTAGAGCCAGCCCCCTCCACTGATGTTTGGGAAGGCTTGGAACTCTCTCCCCTGCACATTAGAGCCAGGCCCCCTCCACTGATGTTTAGGAAGGCTTGGAACTCTCTCCCATGCACATTAGAGCCAGGCCCCCTCCACTGATGTTTAGGAAGGCTTGGAACTCTCTCCTGCACATCAGAGCCTGGCCCCCTCCACTGATGTGTTGGAAGGCTTGGAACTCTCTCTCCTGCACATTACAGCCAGGCCCCCTCCACTGATGTTTAGGAAGGCTTGGAACTCTCTCCCCAGCACATTAGAGCCAGGCCCCCTCCACTCATGTTTAGAAAGGCTTGGAACTCTCTCCCCTGCACATTAGAGCCAGGCCCAATCCACTGATGTTTAGGAAGGCTTGGAACTCTCTCTCCTGCGCATTAGAGCCAGGCCCAATCCACCGATGTTTAGGAAGGCTTGG
Source organism: Lissotriton helveticus (assembly GCF_964261635.1). Classification (NCBI taxonomy): domain Eukaryota; kingdom Metazoa; phylum Chordata; class Amphibia; order Caudata; family Salamandridae; genus Lissotriton; species Lissotriton helveticus. Next base: position 1,135,761 of record NW_027611659.1, on the reverse strand, counting down.
AACTCTCTCTCCTGCGCATTAGAGCCAGGCCCAATCCACTGATGTTTAGGAAGGCTTGGAACTCTCTCCCCTGCACATTAGAGCCAGGCCCCCTCCACTGATGTTTAGGAAGGCTTGGAACTCTCTCCCCTGCACATTAGAGCCAGGCCCCCTCCACTGATGTTTAGGAAGGCTTAGAACTCTCTCCCCTGCACATTAGAGCCAGCCCCCCTCCACTGATGTTTAGGAAGGCTTGGAACTCTCTTTCCTGCGCATTAGAGCCAGGCCCAATCCACTGATGTTTAGGAAGGCTTGGAACTCTCTCCTGCACATTATAACCAGGCCCCCTCCACTGACGTTTAGGAAGGCTTGGAACTCTCTTTCTGCACATTAGAGCCTGGCCCCCTCCACTGATGTTTAGGAAGGCTTGGAAATCTCTCTTCCCGGCACATTAGAGCCAGGCCCCCTCCACTAATTTTTAGGAAGGCTTGGAACTCTCCCCTGCACATTAGAGCCTTTCCCAATCCACTGATGTTTAGGAAGGCTTGGAGCTCTCTCCCCGGCGCATTAGAGCCAGGCCCCCTCCACTGATGTTTAGGAAGGCTTTGAAAACCTGGTTGTTTAATGCAGAATGAGCTTTAATCTTCCATTCCTTGTTTCTTGATAGCATTAAAGCTAGCACCAAGACACCTATGGGCATTCTCACTTCCTCACTTTGATAACTTTATTTCGGTCGATGACCATAAAAGTGCAATAAAATATGTACAAGCAGGATAATAAAACATAAATACTTCAGAATTAAAACGTTATTAAACGTTGGTTATCAAAGGAATAGAAAAGCATAAAAACAGTAGTCGATTATTCCTTATGGATAAATGCAGTTCTTCTCCGCCAAATGCCGAATAAAAACTGGGAAACGGCAAAAACAATGGGAGGGGCAGTGTCATAGGTTAGGACTCTACAGGCATGTATACAATGTCTAAAACCCAGGTTTTTGCATAATGGGGTAATCCAACACTTCCGAATTTCGCTGTATGCTGGGCAAAAAAAGAGGATATGTGTAATGTCTTCCCTGGCGTGATTACAGGCAGGGCAATTAGCCTTCATCGTTTTTGACCATCTGGATGTGAATGCCCCAACTGGTAAGGAGCCGTGCCTCAATTGAATATATAGTTTTCTTGCCAGTGGCGGCTGCACCAGGTCCAAAAACGCCTCCATCCAGTATTCAACTTTTGTTATGAGGAACTCAGTGGACAATCTGCCCAGGGAAGTGGAACAGTGTAGCAGTTTGAGGTTATCGGATTTTACAGCTGCCACCAGTACAGTCCTCTGCATCCTCAAACAACTGTCCTCCGGTGTATCCCAAAGTTGGGGAAGACCAATTTGGTAAAGGAGAGTCTTAACATGTGCCAGCCAAGGTATATTCTTGTTCTTTAACTGCCCCCAAATAGTATTGAATTCTGCTCTAAAAGGTTCAAGCTCCGGCACAGACCAGAGCCTTCTCCAATAGAGCAGAGGTCGAGCTGCCACCAGATCAATAATAGGTTCCAGACCCAGGTCCAAGCGTAATGGTAGCAGGGCGTGCTTTGTGGAAGACCAAAGAGATGTCGCATGAAAGAGTTCTCGACTTTCATAAGATTACATGCATTGGTGTGTCCCCAGAGTTCAGCAGCATATAAGGCTGCAGACCTGACCTGTGTTTTGTATATCTCTAGGGCAGGGGTAGCCGGTTTAAAAGTTGAGGCACTATGGAATCTGCCTATGCCACCCATAATCTGTGCAAGTCTCAAGGAGGATTTAGAGACTTGTTGGTCCCATGTAAAATATTCAGTCAAAGTTACCCCCAGATATATAAAGGTCTTAACTCGCTCAAGTGGGGTTCCATTCAACGTGGGGTTTGGGCGGGTGTGCCTCGGGGGGTTGAAGATCATAAACTTGGTTTTCTCCAAGTTGATCTCCAAACCCCGCGAGGCGCAGAAGGAAACAAACCTGTCCAAAACCCGCTGGATGCCCGATGATGTCCACAACAACAACAAAGTGTCGTCCGCGAACATCAGAGCGGGCACCCTACCAGTAGCCAGGCGTGGAGAATCGTTATCCCTGACACAATTGAGTCTATCAATCAGGCCATTGAAATATAGGCTAAAGAGAGTAGGGGCCAGTACGCAACCCTGGCATACTCCCCGAGTAACAGGGAAGCGATCGGATAATTCCCCGTTTTTCCCACACCTCACCTGGGCGTAGTTCCCCGCGTGAAGCCGGATTAAGGCATCTAGTAAATAAGGAGGGAGACCAAGTTCCTCCAACACCGTCCAGAGCCTCTCCCTAGGGACCAGATCGAATGCGGCCCGCAGGTCCACAAAAACAAGGTAGAGCTGCCACCCTCTACTCTTGCAGTTTTCCAGAATAGGACCTGGGGTCGAAAGATCTGGTCCAGAGTCGAAACCCCTGGTCTAAAACCGGCTTGGAGGGTGGTCAAAGTTTTGTTTTCCTCCATCCAGCCCAGTAGTCTCTCCAGCAGGATTCGGCCCATCAGCTTCTGGGTAGTATTGAGTAGACTAATTTGATGGAGCAAGCGGACAGCCCTTTTTAAAAATTGGAACGATCTCGGCTCCCAGCCACGTCTCCGGTACTGGGGAGCCCTGTAAGACAGCATTGAACAAAACCATCAAATATGGGGCCCAGATTTTTGGCTGAGAGCGGAAGAGATCTCCAGGGAGCTTATCTAGACACGGGGCCTTATTCAGGAGCAGTTTCTCAATTGCCAGTTCAACTTCCCTGAGTGTAATATTATCTGAACTATAAGTGGGAGACCCAGTAGGGGCATCCCCTCTCACTATGGCGAGACAGGATCCAGGTCCAGGGCCCAAGACCTCCGGCAGTCTACACTCGTGCAGGGGGTCTGGGGCCATGGGAAGCTCATGACCCTGGCTGGAGCCATAGTCTTGGCAGGGGAAGATCCCAGCACCCAGGGCCCCCAGCAATCGACACTCATGCGGGGCCCCCGGCAGTTGGTTCTCGGAGGTCCCATGGCGCACAGGCCCGGGGCTCCGAAACCAGCTCCGACAGCCCCTCCTTGTGTTATTGTTTTATAGCTCCTAAAAGTGTGTTTGCTACAGTAAACCATATGTTAATGGCCGTCTCCTAAGAGTACCTGATACAGTACAGACAAAGTAAAGAGACCTTGTCTTCTAGTGTGTGCAATGTAAATTTAGGTATAGAGTCAGTCTGCCAGCCAGTCTGGATGAGAGTTATGATGAGAGTTATGATATGCATGTATATATAGATATATTACCTACTGGCGGTCGCCAGTAGGTATATATAGTTAGGACCAAGTTTCCATAGGAAATCGGAACATAACTTTGGCGCCAGTTGATGAATTTTCGCGAATTTCTCAGAGAAGATGGCCCGCTCTGCTCCGCTCCTTCCCTGAAAGTTTTGGGGGATTTGTCAAGTGGGGGGCTGAGAAAAAAGGGGGGTCCCAAAACGTGTTTTCCCCATGCAATTTTCCATAGGACGATTAGACGCGGCTACAGTCCGAACGGCTAAACGGATTTCCTGGTAATTTGGCAAAAAGGTAGAGTCTGATTCGCAGATCGCCTTTTTGTTTAAATGGTGTAAATCCCTCCAGTAGTTGTTGAGAAAATTGAGTTAAAAAAAATTAAATATCTATAAGCGAGCACCGTGCGCGCACCAGGTGTAGGCGAGCTGAATTCTGATTTGCTGTTAGACGTCTGTCAACATTCTATTCGGACGAAATGATGAAGTGTTGGCTGCCATTTTTTGTTTGAGGCAGAGGCCAAAAGTGGAAAGTGTGAAAAGGGGGCAGGGTAGAGTCTCCCTGACCCCCTAGGCCTTCTGAGGAGGTCCCTGAAGGACCCCAAAGGGCAAAAAAAACATTTTAAAAAAAAAGTTGTGAGGTGCGCGCACGTCGCACGCGCCCTATAGCCGCCATTTTGTGTAGTTTTAAAAGAGAGTGACAAATTGTGAGAAGTTGGCCTGATAGGTGATGTTTCCAATTCTGGAACCACCTGTTATCAGACCAAACAATCCCTTATGGTGTCTGGTTGTAAGTCAACCTTATTAGACAGGCTATCCTAGGGGTAGCATGGACTAAGCAGCCTAAAGGCTTAACTTAAGAGGTCGTGTTAAGCGAGCTGTTTTACCACATACAATCCTGTAGTACCAAATGAAAGGACACCACACAAGTATATATATAAAAATATATGTATTTATTACTAAAAACAATCCTCAGTATTCTTTATGAATAAAGGGGCACAAGCGTTAAATCAAAAGCACTGTTTAAACATACAAAGTTGCACAATTATGGATGAGGGCAGGGGGCCACTCAAACCATATACTAAACAAGTGGTATAAGAGATGCCACTCGAGCAGTGGTTAGGCCTAGGGCCTAGGGAATCGCTGGGAGCAGTCAGGACAAGCAATGCTGAAGTCGGGAATGGCCCTCGGGATTCGGGAGATGTGCGGAAAGCGCACGCACGCACCAATGTTAACCAATGGTGCGTAAAAGTTGTAAAGTTAAAGTTAAAGGACACTTCCGCTGAACCTAGAGGAACAAAACTTAACACACAGACCCTAGAGGTGTGCACCAGTGTGGGAACACCGGCGGAGCAAAGTTACCTCACCCACAGGAAGTGGGTGCACAGGGTCGAAGTGGCGTCGGGTTCTGACACGCAGGCTCTTGGTGCTTGAAGCTGAAAGGGCTGCAGGCGGGTTAAAGATGAAGTGTCCGGTGGAGTCCAAGGGTGGACTCAAGTCGAAGGGTACCTGAAAGCAGAGGGGACAGAGTCTGGGTCACTCAGCAGTGACCAGGGTGGAACCAGGACGGAACCAGGCAATGTCGGGCGCAATCAGGTGGTCGTCGAGGAGCTTCTCTCCGCTGTCACGTGGGCTCTGGGGCATCTGCCACGTCCAGGAGCAGGTCACGATCTGTCCCACGCAGGCTCTCACCGTCGGTGCAGTCGGCTTCAAGTTTGGAGCAAACAAGCCTTGGCAAGAGCAATCCACGCGGGATCGGAAGATTGCTTCTCACTCGTACCAGGAAGGTCAGAGTCGGGGCTCCTTTTCAGGGGAGCTGGTGTGGATGTGGAGCAACCAGATTCACGAGTCTTCTTAGTAGTTTCGTCGGCACAGGGACCACTAGCCAGCTGGCAAGTGACCGGGCCAACGCGTTGAGCCAAATAGAGCAGAAGGGCCCCACGCAGCACTCGTCGAGTGTGGAGGGCTGAACTTCGGCTCAGGTGTAGCTCAGGGTGGGGGCTTCTCAAACCCCGGTGCACAGCTTCGAGGATCACTCGTGGGCTGCACGGTCAGCGTCTCGTGGTCAATTCAAGATGGCGTGCCCCACGCTTCCGGTCGCCTCCACGGGTCTCAGCTTTGCAGGGACTGTGGATCGGGCTGTTAGAAGGCAGGCAGGCTTGATCTCGTCGATCTCAGTCGCTCGAGTTCCGGCGGGAACTGCAACTAAGTAGACGTCGAGGGCTGGATGGTGCCTGCTGCTGCAGGGTGGTCACTCCTTGACCACAAGGGAGATTCTTCGGGCTTCCACGTTGAGATGGAGGGCGAAGGGTCCAGAATTTCGTTTCAAATGTTTCTTCCAGGAAATCTGATGTGCATTGGCACTGCTCCCACTCTTATTCGAATCTGGGGGGCGTGATTACCTGCTAGGTCCTCCCCTATGGGTGGGACCCAGGAAGTGGGTGGATACACCCCCTTCCTTTGATCCAGGCCGCCCTGGCACGAGGGCTGGAGTGCCCCAGAACCGGTTTGGCCGGATTATGCAAGGGGCAGCCTTGTGCGCCCCAAGCAGTGTCTGGTTTCTTTCAAACCTCCCTGCTACAATCCACTATCTCCTGTCTGGAGGGCGGTGACACCCTCCTGTGACAGGAAACCCTTTGTCCAGGACCCATTTGGTTGAGTTTCGGTCAACTGCAGGGGTCCAGACATTTGTCTGTGGCAGAGGCATCCATTTTGTGGATCTAAGGTCTTTGGAGAAATTAACCGCGTTTCAGTAAAGCAACATGTCTTACCCCTCTAGAGGGGTGGAATGCCATCCCCGTCGCCAGAACTGGCGAGGGGATGGTATTCCAAATCGTATGACACCTTACACGACATGTTTTGATAAAGCCAAACCAAAGTTGCTATTTAACCTCGAGGATTATAAGGCACTTAAGACTATATGGTATGGCATTATCCTGAAACAGCTTAGGGAGTTGTTCCCGACAGCTGCAGACAGGCTCAGCTCATGCTAGAGCTCCATCTCACATAAAACCACGCACTCTGCCTCCAGGATTGATGAGGCCTTCCATAGGAGTGGCTCACAGGTTTACATGTGTCCAGATATAGGTTTAGATATAGGTATACTATATCTAAGCAAGGGGTGTTTACACCACCTTACCCCAGCTGAGTGATCAGCCAGTTGTGTCAATTTAAGAACCAGCCAGGGGTTGCAAAAGATATGCTGCAGCCCCTGGTAGGCCTTGGTGGCCCCTATGCCCTGGGCACCTATAGTGCATTATACAGGGGCTGACAAGGAGTCCATTTCCAATTGTGGTATGTACCTAGGGTACATGGAATCCATTTTACAGAGAGAGCAGATGGCCTGGGGCCCTGATTAGCAGGGAACCAGGTCAACTAAGTCAAAAAACCAGCTAAACACAGGCAAAAAATCCGGGGTAACCATAGTCAGGTAGCCACCTTCCTACATAACCCCCCCCCAAACGAAAGGAGATAAGGCTATCCTTGGCCAGGTAAGCCTATATTGCCTGAGTGGCCATATAAGGAAGTACCTGCACTAGCATGGGTACCCCTTGTCTCATGGTCCACTAAGCAGTCCCTCACCCTTAGGGTATCAGAGGGTCTCCACCATAGGGAATCACTACCTTGGGTGTGTTTATGCAAAGTTAAAGGCTGGTTTGGATATGGAGTATTGAAGCGAGGCTCTACTAATTTAGGGCTTAGCTTCCTCCAATTATCTTCCACCATGTGTGCCTTTCTCTCTTTAACTGAGTTGCACTGTGCTCTCAGGGTCAACCTCTGGCTACCTAAAGCTGGAGGCTGGGTCCCTCTGTTTGGCTTGCTGGAGGGACAGTTCAGGTTTGGGCCCCTTGGGTCCCAGGTTTGGCTGTGCCCAACAGAATCCATCTGTGGGAGGTCCCTAACTGTTTTTAAGGGGGCTCCCTCAGGAGTTTTTAAAGTTTTCACCTTACTAGGGCTACTAGTTTTGGTGCACCTAATCTTTTGATGGGGGTGCTTTATTTGACAGGGGGCCCTCTGGGTCTCACTGTCCTTCTTGTCCTCTGCAGCCCTGGGCTGGCTAAGGCAAGGTAGAGAGGGGCAGGTTACCTGCTCCAGACTGGGTCCCACCTGAGAAGGGTCCACTGACATCAGAGGTTCTGTCAGGCTAGGCCCAACCACCTCTGGGGCAGCTCCTTCATCAGGGGTAAGATCAGTTCCAGTTCCCTGAGGAGGCTGATCCTGTCCTAAAGTCTGGTGAGGGGGAGATTTCTCTTCCTCCTCCATGCTCTCAGTTTGTGTGGAGTTATCCATCATTTCAGGTTTCACAACACACATGTCAGTTTGAGTTTGGGCTGTGGCCATCACAGCCCCACCAACCTTTTCAGGAGGAGACTCAGTTTGGGTTTCTGCTGTTATCATAACAGCTTTGCTATTCTGTTCAGGAAGAGCTTTTGCTAAAGATGGGGCAGAGAGTTTCTCAGCCCTACCAACCTTTTCAGGGAGGACATCTTGAATTGGGGCTGTAGCCATTACAGCCCCACTAACCTTTCCATTGGAATTCACCATTATAGAATGGGTTTCCTGTTCAACCTCAGCCCAGGCTGAGATCTCCAAATCATTACCAAGTAGGCAGTCTACAGGCAAGTTTGGTGACACTGCCACTCTCTTTGGGCCAATGACACCTCCCCAGCTGAGACTTACTACTGCCATGGGATGATTTGTTTGGATTCCATCAATGTTTGTAACCTGGTATGTGGCACCAGGTAAAAGTTGCTTAGAGGGGACTATGCCATCAGCCACCATGGTGATGCTAGCCCCTGTGTCTCTAAAAGCTTCAACTTTCAAACCATTGATGATGGGTTCTTGTCTATACTTGCTCAAAGTATTTGGGCAAGCAGAGAAGTTGGCAAACCCCATGCCAGTCTCATAAACAAGATCATTGGGTGATGGGGACCTGGAGAGGCCAGGGTCCACCTGAGCTCCAACAGTAAACCCACCCAGATTCCTGGGTGTGCTTCCACTTCCTGGGGGATTACTGCTGACAGTAACAGGAGGTGTTGAAGCTGGCTTTGGAGGTATATTTTCTTTATTGTTATTCTTGGGACAACAGTTGTCTGTTTTGTAATGCCCCACCTGTTTACAGGGATAACAATAAGGCTTTTTCTCAGTTGAAGAAGTGTCTTGGGACCCACCCCCATCCTTGGAGTTTTGGGGCCCTGGGGAAGTCTTTTCTTTACTTTTATCCCCACCCTTATCTTGAGGCTTGGTAGACTCCTTCTTCTGGTTACTGTCCTGATTCTTAGGCCTAATCCTGGTTCTGACCCACTTGTCTGCCTTCTTTCCCAATTCTTGGGGAGAGGTCAGATCAGAGTCCACCAGGTGCTGGTGTAAGAGCTGGTTCTGACAATTACTTAGGATCTGCTCCCTCATAATCAAATTATACAATCCTGTAAAGTCATGTACTTTGCTGCCATGTAGCCAACCCTCCAGAGCCTTAGTTGCACAATCAACAAAATCAGTCCAGTCCTGAGTCTGTGTCTTCTGGGTGTCTCTGAACTTAAACCTGTACTGTTCAGTGGTTAAGCCAAACCCATCTATCAGAACACTCTTCAGGGCTTTGTAATTGTTTGCATCCTCATGTCTGACAGTGAGGAGCTTGTCTCTCCCTTTCTCTGAAAAGGAGTACCATAAGATTGCTGCCCACTGTTCCTCAGGAACCTGCTGTACCATGCAGGCTCTCTCAAGAGCAGTCATCCATTTGTGGATGTCATCCCCTTCTTTGAAGGGGGGCACAATCTTTTGTCAGGTTTCTACTATCATAGGACCTGGGTTTCTCTTTAGGAATATTGCTGCCACCAGTGGCACCTAAGCCACACAATTTTTGCTCTCTTGCCAAGGCAAGTCTAGCTTGAGCCAAGGCTACCTCCTCCCTCTCTATCTGGAGTTTGACAGCCCTCATTCTGGCCCTATGCTCTAGCTTTTGAGAAGCACTCATGCCTCTCTGTGATTCTCTGGAGACACTAGAAACATGAGAGTCCCCTGAGGGAGATCTCACTCTTCTGTTGCCTGGGAGAATAACATGATGGGATCTGGGGAGGTGCTGGCCCTCTCCATTCCCCAGTAGGTCCAAGTTGGCCTGGCTAAGCCTGGCAACTGGAACCTGGCTACCCCTCTGATCCTGATCTTCTAAGTCCTCAACTTCTGAGTCCTCCTCCTCCTCTTCTTCTTCCTCATTTTCCTCCTGAGGGGGGTCAGTTACAGGGGGGTTCCCTCCATTTCCTGTTTCTAGGGAAGCTTCCTTTGCCCTTTCTAAGTCATCCTGCTCTAGGATTTCTACCAGGATTTGGCAGGTGGGGCTTCTGCCCCTTTTTAACCCTCTTGCTTTGCACAAGGCAATCAAGTCTCTACGGGTTAATTTGTCATATCCAAAAGTTGCCTGGGTAAGGTCAACTGTCACAGGAGTAGACCCTGAGGCTTTTCCTGTGTCAGACATGGTTACTAGTGAGGTGTAAGTGGTGCACTTACCTACACTAAGTGTTTTCCTACTGTACCTTGCTAGTGAGTTGTAGTCAGGGTGTGCTAATCCCTTTAATCTACAACTACTAAGTTCAGTAGAACTTAATATGCTAAGCTTTTGATTTATATGTACCTAGAGGTACTTGATGTGATCTTTCAATTTGATACAAAGATTGCAATGGTAAAACAACAGCAAGCTCAAATCCGCACCGCTGCTCACCAATGTGAGAAGTTGGCCTGATAGGTGATGTTTCCAATTCTGGAACCACCTGTTATCAGACCAAACAATCCCTTATGGTGTCTGGTTGTAAGTCAACCTTATTAGACAGGCTATCCTAGGGGTAGCATGGACTAAGCAGCCTAATGGCTTAACTTAAGAGGTCGTGTTAAGCGAGCTGTTTTACCACATACAATCCTGTAGTACCAAATGAAAGGACACCACACAAGTATATATTATAAAAATATATGTATTTATTACTAAAAACAATCCCCAGTATTCTTTATGAATAAAGGGGCACAAGCGTTAAATCAAAAGCACTGTTTAAACATACAAAGTTGCACAATTATGGATGAGGGCAGGGGGCCACTCAAACCATATACTAAACAAGTGGTATAAGAGATGCCACTCGAGCAGTGGTTAGGCCTAGGGCCTAGGGAATCGCTGGGAGCAGTCAGGACAAGCAATGCTGAAGTCGGGAATGGCCCTCGGGATTCGGGAGATGTGCGGAAAGCGCACGCACGCACCAATGTTAACCAATGGTGCGTAAAAGTTGTAAAGTTAAAGTTAAAGGACACTTCCGCTGAACCTAGAGGAACAAAACTTAACACACAGACCCTACAGGTGTGCACCAGTGTGGGAACACCGGCGGAGCAAAGTTACCTCACCCACAGGAAGTGGGTGCACAGGGTCGAAGTGGCGTCGGGTTCTGACACGCAGGCTCTTGGTGCTTGAAGCTGAAAGGGCTGCAGGCGGGTTAAAGATGAAGTGTCCGGTGGAGTCCAAGGGTGGACTCAAGTCGAAGGGTACCTGAAAGCAGAGGGGACAGAGTCTGGGTCACTCAGCAGTGACCAGGGTGGAACCAGGACGGAACCAGGCAATGTCGGGCGCAATCAGGTGGTCGTCGAGGAGCTTCTTTCCGCTGTCACGTGGGCTCTGGGGCATCTGCGATGTCCAGGAGCAGGTCACGATCTGTCCCACGCAGGCTCTCACCGTCGGTGCAGTCGGCTTCAAGTTTGGAGCAAACAAGCCTTGGCAAGAGCAATCCACGCGGGATCGGAAGATTGCTTCTCACTCGGACCAGGAAGGTCAGAGTCTGGGCTCCTTTTCAGGGGAGCTGGTGTGGATCTGGAGCAACCAGATTCACGAGTCTTCTTAGTAGTTTCGTCGGCACAGGGACCACTAGCCAGCTGGCAAGTGACCGGGCCAACGCGTTGAGCCAAATAGAGCAGAAGGGCCCCACGCAGCACTCGTCGAGTGTGGAGGGCTGAACTTCGGCTCAGGAGTAGCTCAGGGTGGGGGCTTTTCAAACCCCGGTGCACAGCTTCGAGGATCACTCGTGGGCTGCACGGTCAGTGTCTCGTGGTCAATTCAAGATGGCGTGCCCCACGCTTCCGGTCGCCTCCACGGGTCTCAGCTTTGCAGGGACTGTGGATCGGGCTGTTAGAAGGCAGGCAGGCTTGATCTCGTCGATCTCAGTTGCTCGAGTTCCGGCAGGAACTGCAACTAAGTAGACGTCGAGGGCTGGATGGTGCCTGCTGCTGCAGGGTGGTCACTCCTTGACCACAAGGGAGATTCTTCGGGCTTCCACGTTGAGATGGAGGGCGAAGGGTCCAGAATTTTGTTTCAAATGTTTCTTCCAGGAAATCTGATGTGCATTGGCACTGCTCCCACTCTTATTCGAATCTGGGGGGCGTGATTACCTGCTAGGTCCTCCCCTATGGGTGGGACCCAGGAAGTGGGTGGATACACCCCCTTCCTTTGATCCAGGCCGCCCTGGCACGAGGGCTGGAGTGCCCCAGAACCGGTTTGGCCGGATTATGCAAGGGGCAGCCTTGTGCGCCCCAAGCAGTGTCTGGTTTCTTTCAAACCTCCCTGCTACAATCCACTATCTCCTGTCTGGAGGGCGGTGACACCCTCCTGTGACAGGAAACCCTTTGTCCAGGACCCATTTGGTTGAGTTTCGGTCAACTGCAGGGGTCCAGACATTTGTCTGTGGCAGAGGCATCCTTTTTGTGGATCTAAGGTCTTTGGAGAAATTAACCGCGTTTCAGTAAAGCAACATGTCTTACCCCTCTAGAGGGGTGGAATGCCATCCCCGTCGCCAGAACTGGCGAGGGGATGGTATTCCAAATCGTATGACACCTTACACGACATGTTTTGATAAAGCCAAACCAAAGTTGCTATTTAACCGCGAGGATTATAAGGCACTTAAGAGTATATGGTATGGCATTATCCTGAAACAGCTTAGGGAGTTGTTCCCGACAGCTGCAGACAGGCTCAGCTCATGCTAGAGCTCCATCTCACATAAAACCACGCACTCTGCCTCCAGGATTGATGAGGCCTAGGGCATAGGGGCCACCAAGGCCTACCAGGGGCTGCAGCATATCTTTTGCCAATTGACACCCTCTTTCTCCCTCTGTGTGCTAAATCATCTTAATCAAGAATTGAGTCATGATTTAGGAGATGTAATTGTAGAAAGTCCTATGCAGTATGTGTTTCAGGCATCTTCATTTTCAAATTGTGTTTATGCTGTGCAATTTAGATGTTTGGTGTGCTGTTGAAATGCAAAAGCAACTGTGTCTGTAGCATGCAGTAATCATTTCAGTGAATTTCATTTGTACATTCTCAGTCCCACCTTGACTCACTACACTGCTTTAATTTCACTTCATTGTCCTAAATCCTGAAACTCCATTCCTAGAAAAATATTCAAAACTCTTGCAACACAACTGCAGTGTTGTAAAACATGAAAGAATATTCCCAGCAAGACTCCCTTTGATTGTAGTAATCATTTTACTGATTGGAAGGGATATTGTTATGTGTGTAAGATCACAGTGTGAGTCTGTGTTCATTTAAGAGGAAGGTGGCAGAATAATTTGCATAGTTAGTGTGTTTAAAAATATGGGAATATATATACTTATGAAATTGATAAAGGTAGTTTTTTATTATCTATTAGAGAAAATGATATAATTAAGTGTTTATATTTTTTGCAAGGTGCAACAACATCATCATATTGGTGCAATGGAAGAGCATCAGGAGAACTTTGCTTTAAATTCTGACATGTAAGACAAACTAATAGAGGACCTTATAGATTGACCTTTTGCAGAGGAAATTAATTAAAAAAATGCAGATTCCTTTGATGAGACTTTGGACAGTGAATTACTGGAAGCGGTGGAAGATTTAGAATTTGAAGATCAAAATTTTGAATTTGAGGAAAATCAAAATGAAATACCGGACAAAGTGATGTAGGAGGTTTTATTGGAATACGAAATGTTGGATGAATAAATTTATAATTTATAATGAAAAATTATTCGAGTGAGTCTTTTTGTAGTATTGTAATAATTTAATTTGTTGATGTGTTTAAAAAATATGGGAATACATGTTCTGATGAAGTGTGTTAGGGTTTAGGGTATGTAATTGTAATTGTAATTTATATAGCGCATTATCACCAACGGTCTATAAGCGCTTGCTTTGGGAACCCGTCCTGGTTTTTCCCTGTGAGATAACCCGTACTGGGCATCCCCAAGGTGAAAGCCAGGCATTCCGCCACGGGGGGCCGTAGTGTAGATTAAGCAAGCTATTGCCTGGAGTTGCAGAGTGTGACCCCGTGATTCGAGCAGGCACCGAGGCGAGAATTATCGAGTTTGTGGACATTTTGGGCTCAAGACCCTGCCGCGTCGGGAATTGAACCCTGGTCCCGGATCTGACCTCTGCTTCATGGTCTGCCTCTTCTAACCATTGAGCCACACTTCTCCACATTGAGCCACACTTCTCCACTTTAGGGTATGCAGTACTAGAAACTGCTATGCAGTATGTGTGTCAGGCCTCTTCATTTGGAAATAGTCTCCATGCTGTGTACTGAAGATCCTGGCCGTGCTGTAGAAATGCCATAGCAAGTCTCTCAGTAGCATGCAGTAATCATTTCTCTTCCTCTGCATATGTGTTTTAAGACATGGGAATACATGTACTCATGCAGTGAGTTAGAGTTTAAGACATGTAGTGCTTTAAACTCCTAGCCCTTGCATGATACTGTACACTGCCCAAGCACAATTGTATTACTCGAAAGTCAGAAATATGAATCTCACCATGACTTCCTACACTGTCTAAACACCACTGCACTGTTCAGAACCTTGAAACACCATTCTAAGGAAATTCCCCTATAATGTTGAAACACCGCTGCACTGCCATAAACTGAGAAACAGCAGTGACTGTATGATTTCCTACTCTGCTCAGACACTGTTGCTGTACCTTCAACTTACTTATGAAGTGAATCAGTGTTTACATCATGTAGTTGTTGAAATTGCTATGTAGTATGTTAGTAGTGGTGTATAACATGTTTTTTTTCTTCACAATAGATTGTTATTATCTACAGAAAGAAAATCAAGATGCCTACTAAGGATTCTAAAAGAAGAAAATATAAACAAGCTTACTTATCAAAGACAACACAATTACAAGATGTATCTAAACAACATTGTACAGAGAAAAAGAAGATTGCTTCTGGTAAGACAACAAAGGATTTTATAAGGAAATTAACTGAAAGAAAAAAAAAATATGTATAATGTGGAAAAGATCAAAAAAAGGAGTTAAAACATTTTTGGAAAAGTGTGTGGCGATCAAATTATCTACAGTAACACAAGAAAAAATATGTTTGTTGAAATTCGCAAGAGAATGATTTATAACAGAATTGTATTAAATTTGTTGAAAAGTGGAAAGACTTCTAAAAGGAAAACAGCTTTTTATAAGCAAAAAAAAATTGAAGGTACTGTGGATGAAGCGTTTGAATTAAAAAAGAAATTATTTATTTTAGTAATCAATAGACTTCGTACACTAGACAAGGCAATTAATCTTTTGAAAGCGAAAAGTAAGTGGAAAAGACTAATTAATCGAAATCATATTTGTAATGTTTTTTCTGGAGAATGGAAGCATAGTTCAAGCTCTGAGCCATTTTTTAATAAAGAGACTTACTTTCAGACTAATGATTTGTTGCATGCAGTTGACACCAGTGGTCGAGCATATGAGGTGAAGGACGGTTGTGTGATTGAAAAAGAGAAAAATGTCCCAAGAAATGCAGAAGAGGTGTTATCTGTTGAAGTTTTAGGGAGACGTCCTAAGGCTCCAGTGTACACTTGGAATTGTAGTAGTATTTGTAGTGTACGGCAGGATTCAATTGATTTATTTCCGCAATTTCTTACGTAAGTATTCTAAGAAAAGTATTAAACAGACGATTAAGATGTTGCAAGAATTAGACCCCTGCCAAGTGAGAGAAAAAACGGGTTTGCAAGGTCATTCTCTGACTTGTCTTTCTAAAAAAGTATGCCAGAGTGTTTTTCACCATTTTAGGATGTTAGCAGTGCATCATACTGAAGTGAGGAAATTAGTAAGAAGGATGTATTATGTAAAAAGTCCAGCACTTAAGATAAAACAGTTAAACAGTGCTCTTATACATGGATCTGTATTAGATGTGAAGAACATTTGTGAAGAAATTGAGGTTAGTTACTTTTGTGAAAAAGAGGGCAGTGCAGAAACTGATACAGTAATGGAAGAAAATGTACAAAGTTTTACTACAGAAAATGTTGACCAAGAAATTACAAGGTTTAAGGTCATTTCAGGAGAAAGGCCCAATTTTTCTTGTATTTGTTGTAGAAGAATTCATTATAAAAATCAGACCAGGTTAGTTGATCTATATTTAAAAAGTGAAAAGGAGAATAATAATGAGTGGAAGGAATTTGCAACTTAGTTGTTGGTAGAGAATTGTGTTGATTTGGGTTCTGATCTACGTGTTTGTAAATATTGTTATAATAAATTAAATGAAAACAAAATGCCAGCTAGAGCTGTACATAATAATCTTGAGTTGGTAAATATTCCTTCTGAACTGATGGATTTAAATATTTATGAGTCTATTTTGATTCAATGTGTGCATCCATTTCAGGCTATTGTTCGTATCGATCCAAAGCCAGGGAAATTGCCTCCTTCTGATTTACAGAGAAGATTAAAGGGAAGAGTTGTATATTTGCCTCTAGATTTAAAGAAAAATATTGAAACAATTGGTGTTGAAAATGTGGAAGAGGAACCTCTAGTTATTCTAGTTAATGGCGTACCTACGAAGAGCAAGAAAACCTGGCAAGAATTAGTGGATGTTAGGAAAGTGAGAAAGGCAACCTTGTATTTGGTAAAAAACAATCAATACTACAAAAATGTACATGTAGTAGAAGAGGAAACAACTGTAGAAGAGGACAGTGATTTGTCAGCTGGACAAATTGAAAAAGTGGATGTGTCCGGAAGTTAACAAATATACGAACATTACAGTGTTCATCCATTGCATTCCAAAGAAGTAATAGGGAATGCTATTGAGTTATTTCAAATGAAAGATGCAAAAGGAAGTCCCATTAGTGTATGGGAAGAAAGCTTGGAAGCTCGTTGTTTTCCTCAGTTATTTCCAACAGGTCAAGGTGGACGATATGATGAGCGACCTGTGCAAATACCAGAATCTGAATACCAGACATCAAGATTATATGCAGAAGATCCAAGGTTTTGCCAATGTATTCCATATTTGTTTCATCTTCTGTTTGAGAGTGACTTGTCTGGACTTTCTTATGCAGTGAACCACATACTAATAGGTGGATTACATCTGCAGAGTGTTTCGGCAAGGGACTTTATGAATAAAGTCCAACAGAATGACACTGTTTTGGAATCTCAGCTAATTACTCTCATGGCATATCAGCGTGGTACTAACGAGTATTGGTACCGTCGTCATGGGGAATTGAAATGTATGCTAAGAAACTTAGGAACTCCTACATGGTTCCTTACTCTAAGCTGTGCTGAGTATGCTTGGGAAGATTTACTTCAATTTGTTCGAGGGGCAAATGCAAACATAGAAAATATAGAATACAAGACACCTGGAGAAATGTGCTCTTTGGATCCAGTTAATGTATGCAGGTATTTTAATCATAGATTTGAAGCTATGATGTCTTTTATCACAAACAAAAAAATCCTCCTCTTGGAGAGGTTCTGGATTTCTTTTGGAGAAAGGAGTATCAAGCAAGAGGTGCTCCTCACATACATATGCTGCTATGGATTAAAGAGGCCCCCAAATTTGGAACAGATTCGGATGACACAGTGATGAGTTTTATTGAACAGTATTCTACATGTGCTGTTCCTAAAAACACAGAACAAAAGAATTTAAAACATTAAGGGCCAGATGTAGGTGTCTAAATACCGGTCGGAAACGGCCGAAAATACCAATTTTCGGCCGTTTCCGACCGGTATTTGGACATTGGTATGTAGGGATTTGAAAAATATACAGATTCGGTAATTTTACCGAATCGGTAATTTTACAGATTCGGTAAAATTACCGATTGGTAAAATTACCGAATCTGTATTTTCTTATGTAGGTAGCACTTTAAACAGTGCTACAGGGCCTTTAGAATTCGTTATTAACCATGGAATACTATTCCATGGTAAATAACGAATTCCAGTGTACATGCACATCTGTGCATGTACACCTGTGCCATGTGACACACAGACATGCCCTAAGGGCATGTCTGTGTGTCACATGGCACACATGCCCTAAGGGCATGTCTGTGTGTCACATGGCACACAAGCCAGGAACAGGGGTGCAACAGTGTGTCAGTGACACCCTGTCACCCTTGCAAATTCGGTAATTTTACCGATTCTGTAATTACAGAATCGGTATTTCCCATTGATTCCTATGGGCTTCAAAGCCCATAGGAATCAATGGGAAATACCAATTCGGTATTTACAGAATCGGTAAATACCGAATCTTAACGATTCGGTATTTACAGATTCTGAAATACCTACATCTCCCCCCTTCATATTTACCACTTCTTAAATACCGAATCGGTAAAATTCGGTATTTAAGAAGTGGTAAATAAGAATTACCTACATCGGGCCCTAAGTCTTGCGGTTTCAAACCCATCGTTGTGGAAAATACTGTTGTCGAAAGTACAAATCAAAGGACAAGTTCTACACAAAATGTTGTTTTGGATTTCCACAACCAGTAACATCAAAAGGAAGAGTGAACCATTTTATGTCATCTTTGCGACATACTGTGACACGAAATTCACAGAAAAATACCTATAACTTAAGAAGAAATGAAGAGTCAAAATATATACCCAGTCATTTTGTCCATGTGGAATGCAAACATGGATATTCAATATGTTGCAGACAACTCCATTGCTGTGGCTCGATATGTAACTTCTTACATTACGAAATCTGAAAAGACAGAACTAAAGGAAATGTGGGAAGAAATTTCTCATGAAAAGAGCCTAAGCAGGAAATTGTACAGCTACAGTTTGAAGATGTTGTCTCATCAAGAAATCGGAGCATAGGAATGTTCAGATCGCTTATCATCTGCAAGTCTATATGCCAAATCTAGAACAATCATTTGGGTGAATTTAGGTCTTGCAAGAACACGAGTTTTGAAATCTGTACAAGAAATTGAGTATTTAGCAGAGAGAGAACCAAACAGTACAAATATTTTGAAGACACATATGTTGGATACATACTATCCAAATAGAAGTAATCATCTTGAGAATGTTTGTCTCTATGAAGTACTGCAAAGCTATACTTTTAAGAAGAACATTACAGAAGATATCAATAAAGGAGTTTATGCTGTGATTGGATCAGAAGGATGTCTGGTGAAACAAAGAAAAGGACATTTGATTAATCATCGAAAACTGAGTTGCGAAACTGCTGACAAAAGGGAATTTTACTATTTAGCTCTTTTGCAACTCTTTAAGCCATGGCGTACAGAAGAGGAACTACTTGGAGATTTTCTTAGTTATGAAGATTCATTCAACGCAATCAAAAATACTATAGAATGTCCTGTTTTTACTAATTATCTCCAAATGTTGAACGAGGAAATACAGCAAGAAGCTACAATTGCAGCAGAGATTGCTAGAGACAGTTCTCAAGACAGTCAAAGTTCTGCTTCGTTGAGTCAGGATCCACTAGGAGGACCAATTATCTAAAATGAAGCAGCCACTACCATGGATGAGGTGGAAAGAGCAATGGAACAAGCTCAGGAGGATGTAATAAACTTAGAAGAATTGGAAAAACAACCAAATGTTGAGCAACAACAAATATTCGATGAAGTGACAGAGCAGATTGAGCATGGTTTATGTCATGATAAAAAAGAGTGCTCATGCACGTTATTTAAACCTGTTCGACTGTACGTGAGTGGAGAAGCAGGAACTGGAAAAAGTTTCCTAATTAAAGTAATTACAACTTATCTACAGAAAAGAACAGAGTCGTCACTCTCTTGTGTTGTTACCGCTCCAACTGGGTTGGCAGCACATAACATTAAAGGGATTACTTTACATCGTTTATTGATGCTGCCAGTAGAGCACAAAAATAAATTAGAATACCACAAGCCATCTGGAGAAGCTTGTTGTGAAGTTTCCAGAGTATTGAAAAAAATGAAACTTCTCATTATTGATGAGGTAAGCATGTTATCAAATTTAATGCTTGCCTTTGTGCATTGAAGAATGCAACAAATTCTTAAAACAGAGTATGATGTGTTATTTGGAGGCAAACATCATCGTTTTTCGAGATCTACTACTGCTAACTATTGTGAAAGGACAACCAGCGTTTCAAACCATTACACATGAAGATACCAGAAAGTGCCTGGGAAGCATTGGAAATGTTAATATATGGTTATATTTCAAATATACAGAACTAACTCAAAATATGCGACAGGCAAAGGAGGCTGATTTTAAAAGTATTCTTGAAGATATCAGAATTGGAAAAGTGAGTGAACATGGCAAAGAAGCTTTACAGGCACGATTACTTTCAAATTTGTTTCCAAAGGAAAATGTTGGTGCAGAGAATATATATAACTGGTTCGGTTTCATGGATTAGGCCTGCCCTCTCCTCCACTCCAGGCATAATAGCGCAGGCCTCCGTGCACACAAAACAGACAGGAGGTTTAAAGACGCATGCCGTTTATTTTCTGCTGCTTCTTCAGCGCTGTAGATGCTAAAATAGAAAGTGAGCCAGATCAGCTTTAAATTGCTATCGTGCCAGGTCACTGCTTGGTCTCCCTTCATTTAATTAACGTTAGCCTCTCTGCTTGTTGCTTAGGAGGGACCCCTGTCTTAGCGCTATCCCACCCCACCTCCATGCCAGAGATTGTAGCATGCCCCGTTCACCCTCAACACACTTGTCAATGAGGAAGGACTGACTTCGCGAGCCGGCGGAACTACAAAAATGGCCGCTGTGATGTCATTTTGTAGTCCCGTGGAGAGATTTCCTCAGCGTTTTGCCGTTTTTTCACCGATGGTCAGTGTTGCCAGCTCCAAGGGCAGTGCACTATAAAATACGAATAAACAGACTCTCGCTAGTAAGAGCGACAGTTTCCTTGCAGGCATCAGCCAATACCTTATAAAAACGGGGCAGATATAAAACGAAGAAAAAGTAGTCCCCTTTGCTGAAACAATACTAAAACGCCCAGGTTCTTTCCCGATGTCATCACGCAGACGTCGCGGCCGGCGCTACTTGCAAGGGACTACTTTATTTTTATTCCTAATTTTTTAAACAACGTATATTTTTTATTTTTATATAGCCTATGTCCTTCTGCTTGCCCTGAGGTTTTCAAAGATGTCTTGTGTGTTTGGATTGGTGGTGTACTTTTCGAGTTTACCTGGCTCAAAGGACACAGTTCTCTCTTTATAATAGTACTATAGATAACTTGATTCTTTCTTGTCTTTCACAGATATTATATTTCTAAGGTAAGTACGACAAAGAAAAACACTCTCTTACTTCTCTTTCTCTCTTTATTTTTTTCACTCTCTCTTTCACTCCTTTACCATTCCTCAACGTACTTCTCTTCTCTCATTCTCCTTATTCCCTCTTTCCTGTCTGTCCCTTACTTCTCTTTTCTATCTTACTCTATCACTACCCTTGTCTTGCTGTATTGCCCTCTTACTCTATTTCCTTCACATTATCCCTCAGTCACCTTCACTTATTCCACTCCTTTCACTTCCTCACTTCCTTTTGCTAACTCCCTTTCTCCTTTTTTTCCTCCCTCATTTCCCTTTCTTCCATCCGTTTCTCAGTCTATTCCTCTGTGTAAGGCACTATAACTGACTTAGTCCCTCACAGTCCCTCAATCTCCATCTGTTTGTCTTTTTTACTGTCTCCCTCTTTCTCTGCAAGTCTTCCTATAATTTTGTTCTCTCTTACCATAAATGCTTCTCTATCACTTACTTCTTTTTACTTTCTCTTAATATGTTTTTTCCATCATATCTCTCATCTCACCCTTATATCCCTTCCCTCACTGACACTGTGCTTCATTCAATCTTAGTTATTTTCCACCACTTCATGTTCTCCTCTCTCTGCATCACTCTAATTCCTTTTGTCCTGCTCCCATTCCCTCATTCCCCTTCAATCTATTTTGCTCACTCCATTCGTCAATCCACTTCTCTTATTTCCGTATCCTCAATCTTTTTTTCTTTACTCTAATTCCTTTAGTGTCTCACTCCTTTCACTCCATTTCTCTCTTCCTCACTCCCTTTGTCTCACTCGGTCTAACCTATTCATTTCCTGTCAGTCACTTGTTCTCCCTCTCTTTCTCTGTCACTCTGTCCCTCTCTCTCTCTCCCTCACCCTTACTTTCTTTCACTTTCTGTTTCCTTCACTCCTATTTTCGGTTGTATTGTGAAATATATATTATAACTCCATTTTTCCTTGTCTTCCACAGATACTATATAATTTGTCATTATTTATAAGGTAAGTATGACAAAAACAAAATATCTTTTCATCACTCTATTATTTCTTTTTCTCTTATTACCTTTCTTCACTCTCTCTCTTACTCACCCTCCTTTTGTTTATGTTAGTCCTCTTCCATCATTCTCTTTACTCCTCTACATTCACCTTTACATTCCATCTCTCACCATCAGTACTCTTCCTTCACCCTGAAGTACCTTATCCAACTCCCTCTTTCCCCTCTCTGTCCCTCACTTCTCTTCCTACCTTCCTCCATCACTACCCTTGTCTTGCTGTATTGATCAGTCTCTTCTCACTCTCCCGTTACTCATCATCCCTCACTCTCTTTCACTCTCTGCACTTCTTTCACTGTCTTTCCCACACTTCATCCGTCAGTCCCTTTCCCTTACTCCTCTTTCCTCATTTACTTTTGCTAACTCCCATTCCTTTAGTCTCTCACTTCTATCACTTCATTTCTCTCTCCCTCTCTCCCTTTGGCTCACTCAGTCTAATCACTTCATTTCCTGTAAGTCACTTGCTCTCCCTCTCTTTCTCTCTCTCTTTCTCTCTCTCTTTCTCTCTCCCTCACCCTTCCTCACTTTCCGTTTCTGGTTCCTTTACTTCTACTTTTTTTTCTATTACGAATTATATATTATAACTAAATTTTTTCTTTTCTTCCACAGATAGTATATATTTTTTTTAAATATACTATAAAGTTGTCATTATTTTTAAGGTAAGTTTGACAAACAAAAAATACTTTTTCATCACTCACTTACTTTCCCATTCTTTAATCTCTCTCTTACTAGCCTTCCTTTACTCATGTTACTCACCTTTTCTCGTTGTGATTAGTGCCCTTCATTCACCACTACACTCCTTTTCTCACCAAAAGTACTCTTCCCTCACCATACCTGACCTTGTCTAACTCTCTCTTTCCACTGTCTGTCTCTCACTTCTGTTTCCTATCTTCCTCAATCACTACCTTGTGTTGGTGTATCGCTCAATATGTTCTCACTCCCCTCTTACTCTCTTTCAAATACAGCATCCCTCACTGACCTTCAGTCACTCTACTTATTACACTCCTTCACTCATTTTTTCTCACTCCCCTTCCTTTATTCCCTTTCACTCCCCTTTCCTTTACCCATGTCTAAATCTCTTCCTCTGTCTTAGTCACTATAACTGTTTTATTCTTTCACACTCCCTCAGTCTCCTTCTGTTTGTCTCTTTCACTTTCTCTCTCTCTCTCCATTTTTTTACTTTTCTTTTGTCTCTTTACATAAATACTTGTCTTTCACTTACTTCTTTTTTGTTTCTCTTAAAATGTTTCTTTTTCAATCTCTCACCTCCCCTTACACTTATCCCTTCTCTCACTGTCACTGCTCTTCACTCAATCTGAGTTGTGTTCTCACATTTCATGTTTTCCTCTCTGTGCATCACTGTCATTCCCTTTCTCCTGCTCCCATTTCCTAGCTTTCCTTCATTTTCTTTCGCTCATTCCATCTGTCAATCCCCTTCCCATATTCCCCTTTCCTCAACCTCTTTTGCTAATTTTTATTATTTTACTCTCTCACTTCTTTCAGTTGATTTCTCTCTCCCTCTCTCCCTTTGTCTCACTCAGTGTAATCACTTCATTTCCTGTAAGTCACTTGCTCTCCCTCTCTTTCTCTCTCACTCTCTCTCTCTCTTTCTCACTCCCTTACCCTTCCTCTCTTTCTCATTCTGTTTCCTTCACTCCTATTTACTTTAATATTATGAAATATATATTATAACTAAATGTTTTCTTTTCTTCCACAGATAGTATATATTTTTTTTAAAATATACTATAAAGTTGTCATTATTTATAAGGTAAGTTTGACAAACAAAAAATACTTTCTCATCAGTCTCTTACTTTTCTTTCTCTCTTTCACATTCTTTAATCTTTCTCTTACTAACCTTCCTTTACTGATCTTACTCTCCTTTTCTTGTTGTGATTACTGCCCTTCATTCACCTCTACACTCCTTTTCTCTCCAAAAGTACTCTTCCTTCACCATAACTGACCTTGTCTAACTCCCTCTTTCCACTGCATGTCTCTCACTTCTCTTTCCTATCTTCCTCAATCACTACCTTGTGTTGGTGTATCGCTCAATCTGTTCTCACTCCCCCCTTACTCTCTTTCTATTACATCATCCCTCACTGACCTTCAGTCACTCCACTTCTCTCACTCTTTCACTCCCTTTTCCACACTCCCCTTCCTTTATTCTCTCCGTCATTCTCCTTTCTTTCATCCGTCTCTAAGTCTCTTCCTCTGTCTCAGTCAGTATAACTGATTTACTCCTTCACACTTCTTCACTCTCTTTCTGTTTGTTTCTCTTACGGTCTGCCTCTCTCTCCACCATTCTTCCTTTTCTTTTTTCTCTCTTTCCATAAATCCTTCTCTCTCACTGACTATTGTTTCCTCTCTCTTAATATGCTTCTTTTTCCCTCCCTGTCACTGCCCTTCACTAACTCGCACTCATCTTCTCCTACTTCATATTCTTATCTCTGCGCATCACTCCTATTCTCTTTCACCTGCTTCTATTCCCTCACTCCCCCTTACTCTCTTTGCCTCACTCCATCTGTCAATCCTCTTCCCTTACTTCACTTTCCTCATTCACTTTTGCTAATTCCCATTCGTTTAGTCCCCCACTCCCCTTCACTCCATTTTTCTCTCCCTCTCTTCATCTGTGTCACTCAGTCTAACCACCTCACTCCCTCTCACTCACTTGCTCTCCTTCTCTTTCTCCCTCATTCTCCTTCCCTCACCCTCATACCCTTTCTGTAGCTGTCACTGGCCTTTATTCACCGTCACTCCCCTTCCCCTACTACATTTCCTCCTGTCTCTATGTCACCCCTCTTGTCTTTTCTGCTCTCTTTGCCTCGCTCTCCCTCACTCTCCTTCACTCATTTAAATCCTCAGTCCCCTTCCCTCACTACGCTTTCTAAAGTCCCTCCATTCCCTCACTCAATTTCTCTCTCCCTCACTTCCCAATTCTCACTTTCACTTACCTCCCTTTTATCATCCTCATACCCCTTCACTCACCATCACTCCACTTCTCTTACCTTCACTCCCCTTACCATACTCTATTTCCCTCTCTCCGTCCCTTACTCCCCTTCTCTGTCTCCACCCCGCTCCCCTTTTCTCACTCCCCCTCCCTCACTCGCTTTTCCTTAGTGACCTTCCCTTACTGTTTTCTCCCCTTAACTCACTCCCCTACCCTTAGTCTCCTTCTTTCAGTCCCTCTTTGATTCCCTTTTCCTCACTCACCATACTCCCCTTTCCTCACTCATTCTCTCAGTCCCGTCCTCCCCTTCACTGAGTCATTTCAGTCATTCATTTATACACTACACATTAATTCAAAAAAAGACTGACACACTGTATAAGAAATACAGCTCTTTTTGAAAAAGTGAAGTTAGTTAAAAAATATTTTTTTTTTGTTTTGTTCTTTTATATATATATATTTTTGAAAGTTTTATATTTTTTGTGTTTTTTGTTCAAGAACAGGAAACAGGAAATGAAAAACTGTTCGACGGCAACAAACAAAATCAAATTTAAAAAAAGTATCTCCTCTAGGAGCATTGGTGCTGCGTACTTCTAATTTCAATCAAGCTGAGGCTCTGCTTCCCGTAGCAGAGGATCTCGTTGCAGATATTGCATCTCATGTTCACTTTGCTGAGGAACGGGCTGTGAGACCACGACCCAGCAACCCCAACCTGAACACAGCCCTTCCCCGAACCTACCTCCTTCGCTGCCACCGGGACTGTATCCCCGACCCCAGAACGCCATCACCGGGACAAAACTCACAGCACCAGCCATAACCCGGAGAAACCCGCCCTTCTTTTTCCCCCAGGGACCAACCAGAACACCGAGTCTGACAGACTCAAATCTCGCGGACCGCGGAAGCCCCGCCCCTAAGGCAGCGACAGAACAAGATAAAACGGCGAACCAGGAAGAGAACGCCGTTGGAGATTCGTGGCAGGACCCTCGGACTGGAGGTGGTGACGGCGAAGAAGCTGGAGACGGAGAGCAGACGGGCAAAGCAGACGTGTGGACCGAGGAGTTGTGGAGTCCGCTGGAGGTGGCTGAAGAGCGGCCGTAACTCCCCTGGAGAGTTACGGCGGACCACGTGAGTGCCTTACTCCTTCCTATTTACTACTCGCTAGGAGTCCCTGTAAATCCCTGTACATATCTCCCCCTCTCTTTAGAGTCACGTCCCCTGCACTGTAGTATATCTGTAAAGCACCCCACTGTATGCCCGGCCATTCCCTTCACGTTCCGACTGAGCACCCTTTCTTCGTACCTACCTGTGTTCCTACCTCCCGATACCTCCCTTCCCTCACTGTCTCTTTCCGTCCCTTCCACAACACGTCCTGGGTGACGGTAAACGGTACAGAGTGTCCTAAGACTAGGAGAGGACTAACGGTCCCTTGTTTTCTCTTTTGCTTCCTACCCTCCGTGGATCCTCCACTTCACCGGAGCCGCCGTTGGAACACCCGGAGCCAGCGAGCTGCCTTCAAGACCCGGAGCGGATCCCTTACCTTGAGCCTTCTTTGTTTTGGTTTCTATGTCTCACTCTGTGACTATCTGCAAATAAACAGCCAGTATAGCACACTATATACGGCCTCCTCGCCTGCTTTTCCGGCCCGCTGCATACCCTTCCTCACATCTGGTGTCAGAAGTGGGATCAGCTGGAAGTATGGAGGCCGTTGTCAGGAAGATGGCGGAATCCCAGGAACAGTTCGGTAAACTTATGGAGCAGTTCCTAAAGACCGCCGAGGACGACAGGGGGCAGCTTCATGACGTCCTGAAGGGACAAGGGACAGTCCACGAGCAATCCATGGAGAAGTTAACAACGGCCTTGGGTCAACAGAGACCACTAGCTTCCCTCCCTTCTGTGGTGTTACAGAAGTACGTCCCGGGAGAAGACCCGGACTACTTCTTCACGAACTTCGAACGACTTGCCCAAGCAGCCAATTGGCCAGTGGACCGTTGGGGTCAGTATCTGGGTCCCCTTCTCACGGGCGACCTACAAGCTGCCTATCAACAGGCCAACATACAGGGGACCACCCCGTATGTGGACATCAAGCGGTGCATATTGGAACGTCTTGGGATTGACGATGACACCTACAGACTTAAACTACGACAGGCAAAAGAGAGGCCCCAAGAGAACCCAAGGGCCCTCTCCTTTCGGATTAGGGATCTTGCAAACAGATGGCTCCGGCCCGAGACCTCCACAAAGGAGAACATCCTTGAAAAGATATATTTGGAACAGTTCCTGAACTCCTTGCATCCGGCCACCCAGCGTTGGGTGAGACAACATTCCGGACTCACCCTAGAAACGGCCATTGAGATAGCTTCAGCCTTCAGTCGGGCACAGGAACTCCAACGGGGCAAGGAGGAGCATCCACACCGGGGCCCGAATGCTGCGCAGTCTCGTCCTCTCCGGCCCTTACCAAGTCGAAGACCAGAACCTACACCCCTGTTTCCTTCACCGGTCCTATTCCGGCCCCCTAATCCAGGACCTCAGTGCTATGCGTGTGGTGGGTTCGGACACATCGCCCGGATGTGCCCGCAGAAGGAAGAGCCGATGGAGGTCGGCCTTGTAAGGAACTATCTCTGCAACACTCCAGGGGCCGCACCACCAGCATTCCACTGTCCGGTTTCCATCGACGGTCAACCACTGAGGGCCCTTGCCGACAGCGGCTGCCGTCAAAGTGTCCTGAGGCCTCAAGACCTGGCGCATCCAGTCAGTCCTACGGGGATGGTTGCCATCCAATGTGTCCATGGGGACACCAAACAGTACCCCACTACCCAGGTGCGTGTCCAGCATCGACACGACCCCGGAACCTCCCTCACTTTTGGTCTTGTGCCCGCTCTCCCCGAACAAGCCATTCTAGGGAGCGATTATCCGGTGTGAGAAGTTGGCCTGGTAGGGGATGTTTCCAATTCTGGAACCACCTACTACCTGACCAAACAATCCCCTTATGGTGTCTGGTTGTAAGTCAACCTTATTAGACAAGCTATCCTAGGGGTAGCATGGACTAAGCAGCCTAAAGGCTTAACTTAAGAGGTCGTGTTAAGCGAGCTGTTTTACCACATACAATCCTGTAATACCAAATGAAAGGACACCACACAAGTATATATTATAAAAATATATGTGTTTATTACTAAAAACAATCCCCAGTATTCTTTATGAATAAAGGGGCACAAGCGTTAAATCAAAAGCACTGTTTAAACATACAAGTTGCACAATTATGGATGAGGGCAGGGGGCCACTCAAACCATATACTAAACAAGTGGTATAAGAGAGGCCACTCGAACAGTGGTTAGGCCTAGGGCCTAGGGAATCGCTGGGAGCAGTCAGGACAAGCAATGCTGAAGTCGGGAATGGCCCTCGGGATTCGGGAGATGTGCGGAAAGCGCACGCATGCACCAATGTTAACCAATGGTGCGTAAAAGTCAAATAGTTAAAGTTTAAGGACACTTCCGCTGAACCTAGAGGAACAAAACTTAACACACAGACCCTAGAGGTGTGCACCAGTGTGGGAACACCGGCGGAGCAAAGTTACCTCACCCACAGGAAGTGGGTGCACAGGGTCGAAGTGGCGTCGGGTTTTGACACGCAGGCTCTTGGTGCTTGAAGCTGAAAGGGCTGCAGGCAGGGTGAAGACGAAGTGTCCGGTGGAGTCCAAGGGTGGACTCAAGTTGTAGAGTACCTGAAAGCAGAGGGGACAGAGTCTGGGTCACTCAGCAGTGACCAGGGTGGAACCAGGACGGAACCAGGCAATGTCGGGCGCAATCAGGTGGTCGTCGAGGCGCTTCTCTTCGCTGTCACGTGGGCTCTGGGGCATCTGCGACGTCCAGGAGCAGGTCACGATCTGTCCCACGCAGGCTCTCACCGTCGGTGCAGTCGGCTTCCGGTTTGGAGCAAACAAGCCTTGGTAAGAGCAATCCACGCGGGATTGGAAGATGGCGTCTCACTCGGACCAGGAAGGTCAGAGTCGGGGCTCCCTTTCAGGGGAGCTGGTGTGGATCTGGAGCAACCAGAATCATGAGTCTTCTTTTGTAGTTCGTCGGCACAGGGACCACAAGCCAGCTGGCAAGTGACCGGGCCAACGCGTTGAGCCAAATCGTGCCAAAGGGCCCCACGCAGCACTCGTCGAGTGTGGAGGGCTGAACTTCGGTTCAGGAGTAGCTCAGGGTGGGGGCTTCTCAAACCCCGGTGTACAGCTTCGAGGGTCACTCGTGGGCTGCACAGTCAGCGTCTCGTGGTCACTTCAAGATGGCGTGCCCCACGCTTCCGGTCGCCTCCACGGGTCTCAGCTTTGCAGGGACTGTGGATCGGGCTGTTAGAAGCTGGGCAGGCTTGATCTCGTCGATCTCAGTCGCTCGAGTTCCGGCGGGAACTGCAACTAAGTAGACGTCGAGGGCTGGATGGTGCCTGCTGCTGCAGGGTGGTCACTCCTTGACCACAAGGGAGATTCTTCGGGCTTCCACGTTGAGATGGAGGGCGAAGGGTCCAGAATATCGTTTCAAATGTTTCTTCCAGGAAATCTGATGTGCATTGGCACTGCTCCCACTCTTATTCGAATCTGGTGGGCGTGATTACCTGCTAGGTCCCCTCCTATGGGTGGGACCCAGGAAGTGGGTGGATACACCCCCTTCCTTTGATCCAGGCCGCCCTGGCACGAGGGCTGGAGTGCCCCAGAACCGGTTTGGCCGGATTATGCAAGGGGCAGCCTTGTGCGCCCCAGGCAGTGTCTGGTTTCTTTCAAACCTCCCTGCTACAATACACTATCTCCTGTCTGGAGGGCGGTGACACCCTCCTGTGACAGGAAACCCTTTGTCCAGGACCCCCTTGACTGGGTTTCGGTCAGCTCCAGGGGTCCAGACATTTGTCTGTGGCAGAGGCATCCATTTTGTGGATCTTAAGGCCTTTGGAGAAATCAACCGCATTAAAGTGAAGTAACATGTCTTACCCCTCTAGAGGGGTGGAATGCCATCCCCGTCGCCAGAACTGGCGAGGGGATGGTATTCCAAAGCGTATGACACCTTACACGACATGTTTTGATAAAGCCAAACCAGAGTTGCTAAATAACCGCGAGGATTATAAGGCACTTAATAGTATATGGTATGGCATTATCCTGAAACAGCTTAGGGATTTGTTCCCGACGGCTGCAGACAGGCTCAGCTCATGCTAGAGCTCCATCTCACATAAAAACCATGCACCCAGCCTCCAGGATTGGTGAGGCCTGTCTATAGGAGTGGCTCACAGGTTTACATGTGTCCAGATATAGGTTTAGACATAGGTATACTATATCTAAGCAAGGGGTGTGTACACCACCTTACCCCAGCTGAGTGATCAGCCAGTTGTGTCAATTTAAGAACCAGCCAGGGGTGGCAAAAGATATGCTGCAGCCCCTGGTAGGCCTTAGTGGCTCCTGTGCCCTGTGCACCTATAGTGCATTCTACAGGGGCTGACAAGGAGTCCATTTCCAATTGGTATGTGCCTATAGCACATGTGTCATTAATTTAGTGAGAGAACAGCAGGCTGGGGGTCTGATCAGCAGGCCCACAGCCTCAGTAGTCGAAAACCAGTGAAGCAAAAAGCAAAAATTTGGGGTGACCATAGGATAGCAGACCCTACTCTCCTACACAACCCCCCCCCAAACGCAGGGACATTAAACTAACCTTGACCAGATAAGTCTTCATGTTCTAAGTGGAAGTACCTGGAGAGACCATCTGCATTACCATGGTCAGTCCCTGGGCGGTGCTCCACTGTAAAGTCCATCCCCTGTAGGGAAATGGACCACCTGAGCAGTTTGGGATTTTCACCCTTCATCTGATTAAGCCATAAGAGGGGCTTATGGTCTGTTTGCACCAGGAAGTGAGTTCCAAACAAGTAGGACCTCAACTTCTTTAATGCCCAAACCACAGCAAAGGCCTCCCTCTCAATGGCTGACCAACGTTTTTCTCTTGGGGTTAGCCTCCTGCTAATGAAAGCAATTGGCTGGTCTTGACCATCTTGATTAAGTTGTGAGAGTACAGCTCCCACCCCCAACTCAGAAGCATCTGTCTGAACAATGAACTGTTTGGAGTAGTCAGGACTCTTTAGGATAGGTGCAGAGCACATGGCCTTCTTCAGGTCTTCAAATGCCTTCTGACAGCTAACTGTCCACTGAACCTTTTTTGGCATCTTCTTGGATGTCAAGTCATTTAATGGTGTCACTATAGACCCATAGTTTTTCACAAACTTTCTGTAATACCCAGTCAGGCCCAAGAAGGCTCTGACTTGTGTCTGGGTAACTGGAGGAGCCCAGTCCTGTATGGCCTGGATTTTGCTTTCCAGTGGCTGAACCTGGCCTCCACCTACTAGGTGGCCCAGGTATACAACCTTACTCTGCCCTATCTGGCACTTTGTGGCCTTGATAGTTAGGCCTGCCTTTTGCAGGGCCTCCAAAACTTTCTTCAGGTGGATCAGGTGATCCTCCCAGGTGGAGCTAAAGACAGCAATATCATCCAGATAAGCTGCACAAAAGTCATCCAACCCAGTAAGGACTTGGTTCACCAACCTTTGGAAAGTGGCAGGTGCATTCTTCAAACCAAAGGGCATTACCACAAACTGATAATGCCCACTAGGGGTAGAGAATGCTGTCTTGGCCTTTGACTCCTCAGCTAGTCTGATTTGCCAGTAGCCAGCTGTCAGATCAAATGTGCTCAGAAACTTGGCAGAAGCCAATCTGTCAATGAGCTCATCTGCTCTTGGAATGGGGTGAGCATCTGTCCTAGTGACAGCATTGAGACCCCTGTAATCCACGCAAAACCTCATTTCTCTCTTACCATCTTGGGTATGAGGTTTTGGCACCAGGACTACTGGGCTGGCCCATGGGCTCTCTGATGGCTCAATCACTCCAAGCTCCAACATCTTTTGCACCTCAGCCTTGATGCAATCCCTGACATGATCAGGTTGCCTGTAGATCTTATTCTTGACAGGCAGACTGTCACCAGTGTCCACAACATGGGTACACCAGTCAGTTTGGCTGGGTGTGAGTGAAAACATTTGCCTGTGAGCCTGCAAAACTTGTCTGCAGTCCCTCTGTTGCTGGTCAGTGAGGCTGCCTGCCAAGGCTACTCCATCAACTGAACCATCATCAGGGTTCTGGGAAAGCAGGTCTGGGAGAGGGTCACTCTCTTCCTCCTGTTCCCCATCTGTGGCCATGAGCAAGCTCATGTCCTCCCTGTCTACAAATGCTTTCAAGCGATTCACATGGATTACCCTGTGAGGGCTCCTGGGTGTTCCAAAGTCTACCAAGTAGGTGACTTCCCCTTTCTTCTCAATAATAGGATAGGGTCCACTCCATTTGTCTTGGAGTGCTGCTGGAGCCACTGGCTCCAGTACCCATACCTTCTGTCCTGGTTGGAACTCTACCAGTACAGCCTTTTGGTCATGCCAAGCTTTCTGCAATTCTTGGCTGGCCTCCAGGTTTTTGGATGCTCTTTCCATGTACTCAGCCATCCTGGAGCGGAGACCAAGTACATAGTCCACTATGTCTAGTTTGGGCTTTTTGAGAGGTAACTCCCATCCTTCCTTCACCAAACACAATGGACCTCTCACAGGGTGGCCAAACAAAAGTTCAAAAGGGCTGTAGCCAACCCCCTTCTGTGGGACCTCTCTGTAAGCAAAGAGCAGGCAGGGTAAAAGAATGTCCCATTTCCGCCTGAGCTTCTCTGGTAATCCTTTTATCATGCCTTTAAGGGTCTTGTTAAATCTCTCCACAAGCCCATTGCATTGTGGATGATATGGGGTGGTAAACTTATAGTTTACTCCACATTCCTTCCACATTGCTTTTAGATAGCTGGACATAAAATTTGTCCCTCTATCTGATAGTACCTCCTTAGGAAAGCCCACTCTTGAGAAAACTGCAATGAGGGCTTTTGCCACCACAGGTGCTGTGGTGGTCCTTAGGGGAATAGCCTCTGGGTACCTGGTGGCATGATCCACTACCACCAGTATGAATCTGTTCCCAGATGCTGTTTGGGGGTCCATTGGACCCACAATATCAATTCCAACTCTCTCAAAGGGGACCCCCACCACAGGTAGTGGTATTAGGGGGGCCTTTGTTGTGCCACCTGACTTACCACTGGCTTGGCAAGTGACACAGGAGCGACAAAACTCCTTGACATCCTCTGACATGTGAGGCCAGTGAAAGTGTGGAACAAGCCTGTCCCACGTCTTGTTCTGGCCTAAGTGTCCTGCAAGGGGAATATCATGGGCCAAGGTAAGGAGGAATCCCCTAAACTGCAGAGGTATCACCAACCTCCTGGTCATGCCAGGCTTGGGGGCTCTAGCCTCTGAGTAAAGGAGTCCCTCATCCCAATACACAGTATGGGTACCTTGGGCATCCCCAGCAGCCTCAGCAGCAGCCTGCTGTCTGAGGGGTTCAAGGGAAGGGCAATCTAATTGAGCCTGCCTCAGGTCTGCCCTTGAGGGTCCCCCTGTCCCCAGAAACTCAACCTGGTCAGGTTCAAGCTCCTCAGAGACAGTCTCCTCTTGGACTGCAGAATCAGTTTCCTCTGAAACCTGATCCTCAACCTGGGGCAAGGTGGAAGGCGAGGCCTTTCCTCTCTTGCTCCTTCTCTTGGGTTGTGGCTGGTCTATTGTCTCAAGATCCACCACTGGTTCAGGAAGGCACTTCTTAGCCTGAGCCCTTGTCATGGCAAGGACATGCTCTGAAATCCCTAGCATTTCTGCATGAGTCCTGTACTCCACTTCTGACCATGCTGAGCTTTCAAGGTCATTGCCTAACAGACAGTCTACTGGTAGGTCTGCACTCACCACAACTTTCTTTAGGCCATCAACCCCTCCCCAGGAGAAGTTCACAACTGCCACACTATGGGAGGTAGTGGAGTTGCTTGCATTGGTTACTAGGTAGCTCTCTCCTAGTACAATCTGTCCAGGGTCCACAAAGCCAGGGGTCACCATGGTGACACTAGCACATGTGTCCCTGTAAGCTTGAGCCAGTTTCTCATTTATTAAGGGAGTCTGCCTGTATTTGCCCAGGTTAGTGGGGCTTACTGCAGTGGGCAACTCAATGTCCACATCATACAGGAGAACTGCCTGTGTAGGGACTCTGACTAGGCCAGATCCTACTTCAATACCCAGGGTCAACCCAGCTACACCCTTGGACTGTGTTCCACCACTGCTTACTGTACTTGGGGTTGCAGTTGCTTTAGGAGCTGTAGTGGTGGGAACTGGATTTGCCTTGGTGCACTCACTGCCCCAGTGTGAAACTGATTTGCAGGTATTACACCAAGGTGTCTTTGGACCTTTGTTCTTCTTCTTCTTGTTACCATTTTGGGAACCACCCTCCTTACTATTAGTTTGGGGGCCTGAAGACTTCTGGTCTTTTTCTTTATCTTTCTGATTCTGATTACCACCCTTCTGGTCTGTTTTCTTCTGGTCACCACCTTGGTTCTGGGGTTTCTGCTTAATCCTTGTTCTGACCCATTTGTCTGCCT
Organism: Lissotriton helveticus; assembly: GCF_964261635.1. Classification (NCBI taxonomy): domain Eukaryota; kingdom Metazoa; phylum Chordata; class Amphibia; order Caudata; family Salamandridae; genus Lissotriton; species Lissotriton helveticus. Next base: position 1,101,534 of record NW_027611659.1, on the reverse strand, counting down.
TCTTTCCCAATTCTTGGGGAGAGGTCAGATCAGAGTCAATAAGGTATTGATGCAACAGCTGGTTTGTACAGTTATTAAGGATCTGTTCTCTCATCATAAGATTGTACAATCCTGTATAGTCTGAAACTTTACTTCCCTGTAACCAACCCTCCAAAGCCTTAGTGGCACACTCCACAAAATCAGTCCAGTCTTGAGTCTGTGCTTTCTGGGTGTCTCTGAACAACAACCTGTATTGCTCAGTGGTTAGGCCATACCCTTCAATGAGAGCACTCTTCAAAACAGAGTAGTTTTTGGCATCCTCAGGTCTAACTGTGAGGAGCCTGTCCCTCCCTTTCTCAGAAAAGGAGTACCACAAAATTGCAGCCCACTGATTCTCAGGAACCTGCTGTACCATGCAGGCTCTCTCAAGAGCAGTCATCCATTTGTGGATGTCATCCCCTTCTTTAAAGGGGGGCACAATTTTGGTCAGGTTTCTATTATCATAGGCCCTGTCTTTTTCTCTTGGAAAATTGCTGCCACCAGTGACATCTAAGCCACTTAATTTCTGCTCTCTTGCCAAGGCAAGTTTAGCTTGAGCTAAGGTAAGCTTAGCTTGACTCAGGGCTACCTCCTCTCTCTCTATCTGGAGTCTGACAGCCCTCATTCTAGCCCTATGCTCAGCTTTCTGAGAAGCACTCATGCCTCTCTCTGATTCTCTGGAGGCACTAGAAAGATGAGAGTCCCCTGAGGGAGATCTCACTCTTCTGTTGCCTGGGAGAATCACATGTTGGGTTCTGGGGAGGTGCTGGCCCTCTCCATTCCCCAGTAGGTCCAAGTTGGCCTGGCTAAGCCTACCAACTGGAACCTGGCTACCCTGATCCTGTACTTCTAAGTCCCCAGCATCTGAGTCCTCATCCAAGTCATCATCATCCTCCTCTTCAGGGGGATCAACTACAGGGGGGTTCTCTCCATTTCCTGTGTCTAGGGAAGCTGCTTTAGCCTTCTCTAAGTCATCCTGTTCTAGGATTTCTACCAGGGTTAGGCAGGTGGGGCTTCTGCCCCTTTTTAACCCTCTTGCTTTGCACAAGGCAATCAAGTCTCTGCGGGTTAGTTTGTCATATCCAAAAGTTGCCTGGGTAGGGTCAACTGTCACAGGACTAGACCCTGAGGCCTTTCCTGTGTCAGACATGGTTACTAGTGAGGTGTAAGTGGTGCACTTACCTACACTAAGTGTTTTCCTACTGGACCTTGCTAGTGAGTTGTAGTCAGGGGTGTGCTACTCCCTTCAACCTACAACTACTAAGTTCAGTAGAACTTAATATGCTAAGCTTTTGATTTTATATGTACCTAGAGGTACTTGATGTGATCTTTCAATTTGATATAAAGATTGCAATGGTAAAACAACAGCAAGCTCAAATCCGCACCGCTGCTCACCAATGTGAGAAGTTGGCCTGGTAGGGGATGTTTCCAATTCTGGAACCACCTACTACCTGACCAAACAATCCCCTTATGGTGTCTGGTTGTAAGTCAACCTTATTAGACAAGCTATCCTAGGGGTAGCATGGACTAAGCAGCCTAAAGGCTTAACTTAAGAGGTCGTGTTAAGCGAGCTGTTTTACCACATACAATCCTGTAATACCAAATGAAAGGACACCACACAAGTATATATTATAAAAATATATGTGTTTATTACTAAAAACAATCCCCAGTATTCTTTATGAATAAAGGGGCACAAGCGTTAAATCAAAAGCACTGTTTAAACATACAAGTTGCACAATTATGGATGAGGGCAGGGGGCCACTCAAACCATATACTAAACAAGTGGTATAAGAGAGGCCACTCGAACAGTGGTTAGGCCTAGGGCCTAGGGAATCGCTGGGAGCAGTCAGGACAAGCAATGCTGAAGTCGGGAATGGCCCTCGGGATTCGGGAGATGTGCGGAAAGCGCACGCATGCACCAATGTTAACCAATGGTGCGTAAAAGTCAAATAGTTAAAGTTTAAGGACACTTCCGCTGAACCTAGAGGAACAAAACTTAACACACAGACCCTAGAGGTGTGCACCAGTGTGGGAACACCAGCGGAGCAAAGTTACCTCACCCACAGGAAGTGGGTGCACAGGGTCGAAGTGGCGTCGGGTTTTGACACGCAGGCTCTTGGTGCTTGAAGCTGAAAGGGCTGCAGGCAGGGTGAAGACGAAGTGTCCGGTGGAGTCCAAGGGTGGACTCAAGTTGTAGAGTACCTGAAAGCAGAGGGGACAGAGTCTGGGTCACTCAGCAGTGACCAGGGTGGAACCAGGACGGAACCAGGCAATGTCGGGCGCAATCAGGTGGTCGTCGAGGCGCTTCTCTTCGCTGTCACGTGGGCTCTGGGGCATCTGCGACGTCCAGGAGCAGGTCACGATCTGTCCCACGCAGGCTCTCACCGTCGGTGCAGTCGGCTTCCGGTTTGGAGCAAACAAGCCTTGGTAAGAGCAATCCACGCGGGATTGGAAGATGGCGTCTCACTCGGACCAGGAAGGTCAGAGTCGGGGCTCCCTTTCAGGGGAGCTGGTGTGGATCTGGAGCAACCAGAATCACGAGTCTTCTTTTGTAGTTCGTCGGCACAGGGACCACAAGCCAGCTGGCAAGTGACCGGGCCAACGCGTTGAGCCAAATCGTGCCAAAGGGCCCCACGCAGCACTCGTCGAGTGTGGAGGGCTGAACTTCGGTTCAGGAGTAGCTCAGGGTGGGGGCTTCTCAAACCCCGGTGTACAGCTTCGAGGGTCACTCGTGGGCTGCACGGTCAGCGTCTCGTGGTCACTTCAAGATGGCGTGCCCCACGCTTCCGGTCGCCTCCACGGGTCTCAGCTTTGCAGGGACTGTGGATCGGGCTGTTAGAAGCTGGGCAGGCTTGATCTCGTCGATCTCAGTCGCTCGAGTTCCGGCGGGAACTGCAACTAAGTAGACGTCGAGGGCTGGATGGTGCCTGCTGCTGCAGGGTGGTCACTCCTTGACCACAAGGGAGATTCTTCGGGCTTCCACGTTGAGATGGAGGGCGAAGGGTCCAGAATATCGTTTCAAATGTTTCTTCCAGGAAATCTGATGTGCATTGGCACTGCTCCCACTCTTATTCGAATCTGGTGGGCGTGATTACCTGCTAGGTCCCCTCCTATGGGTGGGACCCAGGAAGTGGGTGGATACACCCCCTTCCTTTGATCCAGGCCGCCCTGGCACGAGGGCTGGAGTGCCCCAGAACCGGTTTGGCCGGATTATGCAAGGGGCAGCCTTGTGCGCCCCAGGCAGTGTCTGGTTTCTTTCAAACCTCCCTGCTACAATACACTATCTCCTGTCTGGAGGGCGGTGACACCCTCCTGTGACAGGAAACCCTTTGTCCAGGACCCCCTTGACTGGGTTTCGGTCAGCTCCAGGGGTCCAGACATTTGTCTGTGGCAGAGGCATCCATTTTGTGGATCTTAAGGCCTTTGGAGAAATCAACCGCATTAAAGTGAAGTAACATGTCTTACCCCTCTAGAGGGGTGGAATGCCATCCCCGTCGCCAGAACTGGCGAGGGGATGGTATTCCAAAGCGTATGACACCTTACACGACATGTTTTGATAAAGCCAAACCAGAGTTGCTAAATAACCGCGAGGATTATAAGGCACTTAATAGTATATGGTATGGCATTATCCTGAAACAGCTTAGGGATTTGTTCCCGACGGCTGCAGACAGGCTCAGCTCATGCTAGAGCTCCATCTCACATAAAAACCATGCACCCAGCCTCCAGGATTGGTGAGGCCTGTCTATAGGAGTGGCTCACAGGTTTACATGTGTCCAGATATAGGTTTAGACATAGGTATACTATATCTAAGCAAGGGGTGTGTACACCACCTTACCCCAGCTGAGTGATCAGCCAGTTGTGTCAATTTAAGAACCAGCCAGGGGTGGCAAAAGATATGCTGCAGCCCCTGGTAGGCCTTAGTGGCTCCTGTGCCCTGTGCACCTATAGTGCATTCTACAGGGGCTGACAAGGAGTCCATTTCCAATTGGTATGTGCCTATAGCACATGTGTCATTAATTTAGTGAGAGAACAGCAGGCTGGGGGTCTGATCAGCAGGCCCACAGCCTCAGTAGTCGAAAACCAGTGAAGCAAAAAGCAAAAATTTGGGGTGACCATAGGATAGCAGACCCTACTCTCCTACATCCGGGACTTCCCATGCTTCTCCAGGACACCTCTGACTCCCTGACACAGTGGTGGAAGGACGCTCCTTATCAGGGACAGACCCATCCAGTGACGGAACCTAAAGCCCACAAGACTAAAAGCCAGAAGAGAAAAGAGAAGAAAGAGTTTGTCAGCGCTTTCCCCGCGTTTACTGAAGACCACCCGTGGCAGACTGACAGGGAGTTCAGAGCCGCCCAACAGGAAGATCCCCTCCTTCAGGAAGCATGGGGAAGAGCCCTCGACCACGAAGACCCCCTACAAGTAGGTCTCTACTTTTTTAAGAAAAACGGGTTGCTCTACAGAAAAGGGGGGCCACAACAAAACGCACAGCTACTTGTCCCCGGTCCCTTCCAGGACAAAGTCCTCTTCCTGGCCCACAGCCACCTGTTGGGGGGTCATTTCGGGGACGAGAAAACCAGTCATGCCATCCTGGAGAAGTTCTACTGGCCCGGGGTGTATCAAAGGATCAAAACCTATTGTCGCGAATGCATCGTATGTCAGAAAAACAGCCGACATAGACCCCCCAGGGTACCTTTGCAACCCCTCCCTCTCATAGACGTCCCCTTCAGCCGAATAGGGATGGACATCATAGGACCACTCTTACCCTCCCGTAGCGGGTGTCGCTATGCATTAGTCGTAGTGGACTATGCCACCCGCTTTCCAGAGGCCATACCCCTACGCCAACCCACTACCCAAACGATAGCTAAAGCACTGATCTCCCTATTCTCTCGGGTGGGGTTTCCCCGGGAGATCCTGACCGATCAGGGAACTCCTTTTGTTTCTGCCTTGATGAAACGTGTATGCGCTGAACTCGGAATAAAACAAATCAGAACTTCTGCCTACCATCCTCAAACGGATGGATTGGTGGAGCGTTACAACGCCACCCTAAAGCAAACCCTGAAAAACTCTTGGGCCTGGAAGCAAGAAGGTGGGAGGACATGCTACCTTTGGCCCTCTTTGCCTTCCGCTGCAAAACCCAGAGTAGCACAGGCTTCTCTCCGTATGAGTTGCTGTACGGGCGTCCCCCTCGTACCCTGCTAGACATGGCACAGGAGGCCTGGGAAGCCGAACCAGACCGTACGCGTCCGCTCCCCGAATACCTTGAGAACCTGAAAACACACCTGTCCATGATCAGGGACATAGTTAGACAGAACCTGGGGAGCGCTCAGGACAGCCAAAAGAAGCAGTACGACAAGGGCACCAGGTCCCGCGTCTTTGCTGTCAACGATATGGTACTCCTCCTGATGCCCTCGTCCGACCAGAAACTACTTGGACAGTGGCAAGGGCCGTACACCATCCTCCGGCAGGTGACCTGGGTTACCTATGAGGTAGAAATAGACCCTACACGTGGAACCTCCCAGATATACCACGTGAATCTGTTAAAAAAATGGGAAGGACCCCGGCCTGTTCTGTCCGGAAACTCCAACCCCCTTCCTTTCTCTTTTGACTCCTGTCTTGACCCTGACCTGACCCCCGTACAAACCCAGGAGTTACGAGAAGCCCTGGAACCGCTAAAAGGGGTCTTCTCCTCTTCGCCTGGCCGAACTAACATCACAGAGCATGCAATAGAGACTGAACCAGGGAAAGTTGTCCGCTTGAGGCCCTACCGTCTCCCCGAGGCCCGTCGGGCGGTTATACGACAAGAGATAGCTGCCATGCAGAAGATGGGAATCATAGAGCCCTCAGTTAGTGAATGGAATTCCCCTATCGTCCTTGTGCCAAAACCTGACGGGTCAGTCCGTTTTTGCATAGACTTCCGGGAGGTCAACAAGGTCTCTAACTTTGACAGCTACCCCTTGCCCAGGGTCGATGAAATGATTGAGAGGATCGGAAAGGCAAAGTACATATCGACCCTGGATCTATGCAAGGGGTATTGGCAAATACCTCTCAGGGAACAAGACAAAAAGAAGACTGCCTTTTCCACCCCTGAGGGGTTATACCAGTTTTTAGTCATGCCCTTTGGTCTTCACGGCGCTCCCGCCACATTTCAGCGTGCTATGAACCACGTCCTGTGACCCCATTCACAGTACGCCGGCGCCTCTTTAGATAATATCGTCATCTTCAGCGACAGCTGGCCCCAACACATGCAGCATCTATTTGACGTTGTCTCCTCCCTAGGCTCCTTTGGGTTCGCCATTAACCCCGCCAAAACCACCCTGGCGGCGAAAACAGTAAAATACCTGGGCTTTCTTCTGGGGGATGGCTTGATAAGACCCCAGGAAAGTAAAACAGTAGCAATTCGGTCCCTTCCCTTTCCCCAAACAAAAAAGGACCTTCGAGCCTTCTTAGGGCTTCTCGGGTACTATCGACGGTTCGTGCCTAACTTTTCCCAGAGAGCAGCCGCCCTGACGGATCTGCTAAAAAAATCAAGCCGAACCGACGAGAAGTTAAGAAACCCCTCTCCCGAAGCCTGGCTGGCCTTCACGGACTTAAAAGAAGCCTTGACCTCAAGTCCTGTCTTGGTTCCACCCGACTACTCCCTACCCTTTGTCCTACAAACGGATGCCTCTGACCATGGGTTAGGGGCAGTACTGTCCCAGACAGATGCCCTGGGTAACGAACGGCCCATCCTCTATGTCAGCCGCAAGCTGTTTCCCCGTGAAAAACATTACGCTGTGGTGGAAAAAGAAGCCCTAGCCATCAAATGGGCTGTGGACAGTCTGCGATATTATCTGGAGGGCAGGGACTTTGTCCTCTATACAGATCACGCTCCTTTGGAGTGGATGGCCCGGAACAAAGGGCAGAACGACCGGGTCCTCCGATGGTTTCTCTCCCTACAGCCCTTCCACTTCAAAACCAAACATCGGAAAGGATCCGATCAGGGCAATGCGGATTTCCTTTCGAGATACCCTTCTACTCCCTCCAGTACAAGAAGGACAGCTAGGGAAAGGGGATGTGAGACGACGACCCGGCAACCCCAACCGGAACACAGCCCTTCCCCGAACCTACCTCCTTCGCTGCCACCGGACTGTATCCCCGACCCCAGAACGCCATCACCGGGACAAAACTCACAGCACCAGCCATAACCCGGAGAAACCCGCCCTTCTTTTTCCCCCAGGGACCAACCAGAACACCGAGTCTGACAGACTCAAATCTCGCGGACCGCGGAAGCCCCGCCCCTAAGGCAGCGACAGAACAAGATAAAACGGCGAACCAGGAAGAGAACGCCGTCGGAGATTCGTGGCAGGACCCTCGGACTGGAGGTGGTGACGGCGAAGAAGCTGGAGACGGAGAGCAGACGGGCGAAGCAGACGTGTGGACCGAGGAGTGGTGGAGTCCGCTGGAGGTGGCTGAAGAGCGGCCGTAACTCCCCTGGAGAGTTACGGCGGACCACGTGAGTGCCTTACTCCTTCCTATTTACTACTCGCTAGGAGTCCCTGTAAATCCCTGTACATATCTCCCCCTCTCTTTAGAGTCACGTCCCCTGCACTGTAGTATATCTGTAAAGCACCCCACTGTATGCCCGGCCATTCCCTTCACGTTCCGACTGAGCACCCTTTCTTCGTACCTACCTGTGTTCCTACCTCCCGATACCTCCCTTCCCTCACTGTCTCTTTCCGTCCCTTCCACAACACGTCCCGGGTGACGGTAAACGGTACAGAGTGTCCTAAGACTAGGAGAGGACTAACGGTCCCTTGTTTTCTCTTTTGCTTCCTACCCTCCGTGGATCCTCCACTTCACCGGAGCCGCCGTTGGAACACCCGGAGCCAGCGAGCTGCCTTCAAGACCCGGAGCGGATCCCTTACCTTGAGCCTTCTTTGTTTTGGTTTCTATGTCTCACTCTGTGACTATCTGCAAATAAACAGCCAGTATAGCACACTATATACGGCCTCCTCGCCTGCTTTTCCGGCCCGCTGCATACCCTTCCTCACACGGGCGTATATCCAATGCTGATGTGGATGGTGAGGCATAAGGTGCTCCTCTTGATGTGCTGGGCACAGCAGGTGGTACTTGAGAAGCAAGGGCGCTGGTGGAAGCTTGAGCATACTGTGCAGGGTGCACATTTTTAACATGCCTAATCATAGTGTGTATAGAAAAGGAATATTTCTTTTGAGGGTTTCCCCTGGAGAGCACAGATCCAATATGGTGCTTGTCACCTTTGGGGCATTTACTTTTTTCTGCCCCTGTGGATATATAAAAAATTGCCAAATGAAAGATGTTTTGCTCTTCTTGGCAGGTACCTGAAGTTCCTGGACATTTGAATCTGAAGAGGAATCCATTCTTCCTGACATCTCTGGAACAATCCTTGAAGAAAACTGGAAAGGTCCTTCTTGCAAGAGAGTGAAATAGATAGTAAAGAAAGTGGGTGGGGTGTTTGAAGATTCTAGAACAGAAACTGCCATGAACTAATCAAAAGTGTCGTTTTCAAGTCACATGACTTTACGTGCGGGCATGGTGCGCGCACGTCGCATGTAAATGAGTATTACCTGACTTTCATAAAACATGAAAAGGAGGCGAGGAAGAGACTCGTTGACCCCCTAGACCTTCGCATGGGCTCCCACCTCCGAGGCAGAAGAGAGTGAAAAAGAAAAGTGGAAAACATGAAAAGGGGGCAGGGTAGAGACTTCCTGACTCCTTAACCCTTCTCAGGGGGTCCGTGACAGATCACGAAGAGTTAAAAAAAACATTTTAATATTTTTTTTAATTTTCAAGGTGCGCGCACGTTGCGCGCACGTAAAAAAACAAACTACTTTGAGTGTTTAGCTTATGTATTTCGCGCACCCGCAATCCCGCAATCCACTGCTGATGATGTCACATATTACATCATTCATGACATGGAAATTGTTAAAGTAAACAGTCAATTACACTGCTACTAAATCCTCCATCCAAATATTTATTTTTATATATCCACTCATTTTTCAATGCATATTTAAATAACGAAGCAAACCACATTCACTGGATGATGTCATCAGTGATGTCATTAGTGATGTCACTGACCATGTCATGAATGATGTAATATGTGACATCATCATGTACATTTTTACATTTTTTATGTGTGTAATCAATGTGTTTATACTAAAAGTCTAGTGTTTATTTGGTGTGCTCTAGATAGCACACTACCACATATTTTGCAGGTGAACTTTGGTTTCTATGCCCTTCTGGAAAGGTGAAAAACTTCCAGATGATGGACACCTTGGTCTTCTTACTATGTGGCTGCTCTTCAATAAACTCCACATCTGAGTCAGATGATAACGTTCCTTTACTCCCCCACTCTCCTTCACTCCTTTTCTCTCTCCCTCTGTGTCTCTGTCTCACTCAGTGTAACCGCCTTATTCCCTCTCAGTCACTTGTTCTCCCTCTCTTTCTCTCTTACTCTCTCTCTCTCTTTTTCTCCCTCACTCTTCTTGTCTCTCTCTTTCTTTTTCCTTCACTCCTACTTTATCTCTCAGTCCCCTTTCCTCTCTCTTAATATCCTTCCTTCACTCTCATTTCCCTTCCCTCACCCTTATACACCTTCCGTAAGCGTCACTGTCCTTCACTCACCGTCACTCCCCTTACCCCACTACACTTCCTCCTGTCTGTATTTTTCACACTTTCACTTTCCCATTCCCTTTTTCTCACTCCCCCTCGCTGTCCTTCTGTCATTCCATTCTTTACTCCCCTTCTCTCAGTCCTGTTTTTTAAGTTCCTCCATCCCCTCACTCCACTTCTCTGTCCCTCACTCCCCATCTGTCACTTTCCATTACCCCCTTCCCTCAGCCTCATACCCTTTCCCTCACCCCACTTCGCTTACTTTCACTCCCTTCACTCTGCTCTACTTCTCCCTTTCCATCCCTTACTTACCTTCTCTGTCTCTGTTCCATGCTCCCCTTTTCTCCCTCCTAGTCTCTCACTTTTCTTTCCTTACTGCCCTTCCCCTCCACTTACCTCACTCCACAACCCTTAGTCTCCTTGTTTCAGTCACTCTTTGATTCCCCTTTCCTCACTCATCATACTCCCCTTTCCTTACTCATTCTCTCAGTCCCTTCCTCCCCTTCACTCAGTCATTTCAGTCATTCATTTATACACTACACATTCATTCGAAAAAAGACTGACACAGTTTATAAGAAATACAGCTCTTTTTTTGAAAAGTGAAGTTAGTAAGTTAGTTCTTAAAATAACTTTTTTTTTGTTTTGTTCTTTTATATATATTTTTTTGAAAGTTTTATATTTTTTTGAGTTTTTTGTTCAAGAACAGGAAACAGGAAATGAAAAACTGTTAAACGGGAACAAACTAAATCAAATTAAAAAATAAATTATCTCCTCTAGGAGCATTGGTGCTGCGTACTTCTAATTTCAATCAAGCTGAGGCTCTGCTTCCCGTAGCAGAGGATCTCGTTGCAGATATTGCATCTCATGTTCACATTGCTGAGGAACGGGCGTATATCCAATGCTGATGTGGATGGTGAGGCATAAGGTGCTCCTCTTGATGTGCTGGGCACAGCAGGTGGTACTTGAGAAGCAAGGGCGCTGGTGGAAGCTTGAGCATACTGTGCAGGGTGCACATTTTTAACATGCCTAATCATAGTGTGTATAGAAAAGGAATATTTCTTTTGAGGGTTTCCCCTGGAGAGCACAGATCCACATATGGTGCTTGTCACCTTTGGGGCATTTACTTTTTTCTGCCCCTGTGGATATATAAAAAATTTCCAAATGAAAGATGTTTTGCTCTTCTTGGCAGGTGCCTGAAGTTCCTGGACATTTGAATCTGAAGAGGAGTCCATTCTTCCTGACATCTCTGGAACAATCCTTGAAGAAAACTGGAAAGGTCCTTCTTCCAAGAGAGTGAAATAGATAGTAAAGAAAGTGTGTGGGGTGTTTGAAGATTCTAGAACAGAAACTGCCATGAACCAATAAAAAGTGTCGTTTTCAAGTCATATGACTTTACGTGCGGGCACGGTGCGCGCACGTCGCATGTAAATGAGTATCACCTGACTTTCATAAAACATGAAAAGGAGGCGAGGAAGAGACTCGTTGACCCCCTAGACCTTCGCATGGGCTCGCACCTCCGAGGCAGAAGAGAGTGAAAAAGAAAAGTGGAAAACATGAAAAGGGGGCAGGGTAGAGACTTCCTGAACCCTTAGCCCTTCTCAGGGGGTCCGTGAAGGATCAAGAAGAGCTAAAAAAAAATGTATTTAAAAAAAAAAAATTCAAGGTGCACGCACGTTGCGCGCACGTAAAAAAAAAAAAAAAAAACGACTTTGAGTGTTTAGCTGTTGTATTTTGCGCACCCGCAATCCCGCAATCCACTGCTGTTGATGTCACATATTACATCATTCATGACATGGTCAGTGACATCCCTGATGACATGTCAAATGACATCACTGATGACATCATCCACGTGACAATCACATACACATTTTCATACACTAGTAAAATCTTTCATCACTCTTTGTAAAATACAGAATATCATATTTAAATCCATTGACACAGCAATACAAGCATCTAAAAACCCACTAAGAGATTCCTAGATGTATACACACATCTAATCACTTATCTGTAGATTCACTCATACATGCTGTCGAAGAACAATAGAACACTAGCAAAAATACTTAAACACCTATATCGACATTACACACCAGCACACAACCTATTCACATATGAAGTTATGGTACTCACTTATGTAAATAATTGATCATACTTACATACTTACTTGGCTACACAGTTATACAAACACCAGTTCATCTATTCATTTAGATAGTAAGTCATACTTAGTGTATTATAAAGTCATCACCACACCCATAAAGACATTCACTCACCCAAACAACTGTTAGAACATGTAGTTTTAACTTCATATATCTACTGAATCAACTATTCGCACATCTTTGGGCAGTCACACACCTCCCACCGAACCACACACACATTCACTCTCCCATACAAATACTCAGTTAACTAATCAAAAACTAATATAGACTTTCACATAGCTAGTAACCAACTGGAGAACCACTTTACCCAACAACTGGCAAAGTGATACAGATATTCACACAGATTAGTCACTATTCACTATATTTAGTGAGACACTATAAATTGTTAAAGTAAACAGTCATTACACAGCTACTAAATCCTCTATCCAAATATTTATTTTCATATATCCACTCATTCTTCAATGCAAATTGCTATATATATGATGCATATTTAAATAACGAAGCAAACCACATTTACTGGAGGATGTCATTAGTGATGTCATGTGAGATGTCATCAGTGATGTCACTGACCATGTCATGAATGATGTAATATGTGACATTATCAGCAGTGGATTGCGGGTGCGCGAAATATAGTTAGTACAACTAATTATATAGGAGCAATTTCAATGGTTTTGTATGAGTGAAATGTCCAGTTAACTATAACCCCCCAAAAACTTATAGTTTTTTGAGTGAATTTCAATGGTTTTTTAAATGCTAATTCCTAACTATATAAGGCCTAAAACCTATGTTTTTTTCAGTGAATATAGATATATATATATATACATATGTATGAAGGTTTTTTTGGTTGGTTATGTTACGTTTCGTATGGTTTTGGTATTTATGTTGTGTTTTGTTTCTCTGAGTGTGTGGTATTTCTGCAAGTAGAAGAATGGGTGAGGGGTGGTGTCTGGTGGGTTTCTTGAAGCAGATGCCATTATTGAGGTATGCTGGGCCCATGCTGTGTAATGCTTTGAAGGTGAGCGTGAGAAGTTTGAAAAGAGCTAACCTGTGAATAGGAAGCAATTGGGGTTCCCTGAAGTGTGGGGTGATGTACGTCTGCATGGGAGGTTGACTGTGGCTGCAGAGTTCTGTATGGTTTGGAGTCATCAGGTTATTTACGTTTTGAACCCAGGGTAGAGGGTGTTCCTGTGGTTCACTTTCCTGGTTATGAGCGCCTGGCTAACGGTTCTGTGGGTGCTGGTTTGGAGCTGTGTGAAGATCTTCTTCAGCGCCTTGAGTGTGTGGATGCAGGAGGCGCAGACGGGGTTTACCTGGGTGGTCCTGGTGGGTTGGTTCTTGATAACGATAAGAAAGGTCTTGATGTTGGTGGGAGGGATTGTGTGGGTTTCAGTTCTGTTGGCCACCAGGTGGAGTTCCTCAACGTGGAATATCTTCTGAATATCATAACTCCCGTCCTGTCTATGTTTAGTTTGAGGTCGTTGGTTTTCATCCATTTGAAAACTTCCATCCTACAAGGGGAGAGTTTGGTCTGAGGCTTTTGTTTTTTGTCGCAGACGGATCGTATCAGCTGTGGGTCGTTGACATGAGATAGGACGCTGATTCCGTGGGGGTGGATGATGCTGACAAGCGGGTTCATGTAGGTGTTGAAAAGGTCAGGTTGAGTGGTAACACTTGGGGCAGAGGTGGTTCAGGGTGCCTGGTAGCGGGAGCAGGATAACAGACTGTGATTTCGCTGTATCAAGAAGGAACATCTCTAGTGGACTGCAGGTACTTGAATGCAGGCTTTATGTGGTTGTTGAATGTGGATCGGGTGGGAGACGGTATTGAAGGCTGCAGAGAGGCTGGGAAGATGAAGGCTGTGGTTTCTCCCCTGTCCATATCATACAGATGTTGTGTGGGTCGTTGATTTTGGATCGGGTGAGAGACTGTATTGAAGGCTCCAGAGAGGTCAGGGAGGATGAGGACTGCGGTGTCTCTTCTGTCCATATTATACAGATGTCGTCAGGTCGGTGAGGGCTGTTTCCATGCTGCGGTGCGGCCTGAGACTCAAGGGAGTGGTGTTGAGGAGGTGCTTTTCGTGGAGGTTGATGGGTGGGACCCTGATCATCTTCTCTAGGGCTTTAGCCGGTAGAGGAGCAGGTAGATGGGTCGATACTTGGTTAGCGTCATCGGTCTGTGAAGGGCTTCCTGAGGAGGGGGAGTACTGTGGCATGTTTGCAGCTGTCAGTCAATGGTATGGCAACTAGTGGATTCATATGCCTGCTGAAAAGACCCTACAAGACCTCACCCAAAGTAAAATAAAAATACACAGAATTCGTAACCTACTATTGGAACAGATATTCCAATTGTTTTTTTATTTTAGCAGCACCTAAAAGTGTGATGAATTTGGGAAACACCCAGTACCCAATTCACAAAGAAATAAGACATTTCAGCCCCAGACATAAGATTTACAATCCCAAAGCCGCCTTTCCTTCTCCCTTCCTCGCTTTTAAGATGGGACCTTAACCTTATATTCTCACATTTGCTCCACCACTTACTCCTGGCTCCTTCAGGTGTATGTGTAGAAGGGCAGATGCCTTTGGGAAGGGTTTTAAATTGCTTTGTGTATACCCAGATAATGCCTCTTTGTAAGTATCACACTTTCAAGGAACCCTCCCTCGCACTGTCCTGGGACCGCCCACTCGGGGGGGGGGGCACCAGAAGATGGAGTGATTGACACTGACCTACAACAATATTCAGTCTTGAACATCCCTCCCACCGAAGCATCGTAAAGGTAAATATACAGAGGTAAGTCAGGATTTACAACTAACAGCACGTCCACGTACCCTGGTGAGGTCTATACTTTCAAGGTTCACAGATGTGTTCAGGATATTAAATCTGTACTTATTTATATATCAGTTTTCACAGTTTCCTGGTGGTCCATGTTCTGCAGTCAGTAGCCCTTTACTCTGATATCTGTGACCCAAATATTCTGACCCTCCCCCCAGTAGTTTACAGCTATGAAGTGTCCGCCCCTGTGAGACTCCAGGTTTAGAACGGACCTCCGATTCATGAGATCCTACACACGAGCACCGTGTGAATCTGGAATTTACAAGCACACGCTGCACGTCTCACATTCTGTAACCTGGATCCTTGGCTTGCTACTCCGCGCACCGATCCGTGCGATCCACCTGAAATACATACAGATCCCTGCCTCTAACTTGGGACGTATCCGTCCTTAGTGCCCCATGCGGTTTCACACGCCTAACAGGGTCAGGTCATTTCTTTACCGCTATTGACTCCATTTCGCTCGCAGCCGGTTTGGATTACTACACCGTTACTGCGATCACCATTTTACATAAGGAACTTAAAGCCCTGAAGAGTTACATCTTCTACACGTGTCGGCTGGCTTATGTCAAATGTACTGATCAAGATTGAATTATAAATCTTTTCTTCATGCAAAATTTGGAGTTTGACCTTCATTCCTTTAATTCTAATGAACATTGTCTCTAATTTTGGGTTCTGAAGCCAGGACCTATTACTCTATAACGTGTGAACAGGACTTTGTATTTATCTGTTTGGTGTAGGCCTCCCTACACTACTGCAGGGGTTGTTTTGTTGTCTGGGTTTGTTTCCCCTGACCTGTTTGCATTGTGAAACTGTAAATCAGAAGTCTTACTCAGAATCACACATGCTTGAGCGCCAGATCTTCCTGTCCAATAATCTAAACCCATCCTCCTCGTCTACATGTCTCACATGTGTCACTGTGACGTATGCATGTACCTTATTTACTGACACGTGTCCAGTGGCGGCAGGCGATATTTCAAAGTGATGCAGTGTAAAAGTTTGGAACAATTCCCCTTAGGCGAGTGTGTCGCGCTAGGCCGACTGTCATAAGAGGAGTTTGGGGGGTTATCCCCCATGGATTTTTTTTTAAGTGGGGAAATAGTGCATTTTTATGCAAATTTGAGAAAGCAAGAAGGTTTATAAAGCAACCAATACATGACAAAGTGTCTGTTTGTGTCTGGCTCATTGCAGGCAGTAATCCTCCGCTAGGGCACCCGCCTAAGAAATGCATTGCATTGAACAACACCCAGGTCTTCACCAAGAACCTCGACCCAACCTCAGCCTTCCCATACCACCATTCCCTGCACGGAACATCTGGACCCGACCACTGCCTTTCCATAGCACCATCACCTGCACTGAACATCTGAACCCGACCTCTGTTTTTTCGTAGCATCATCCCATGCACTGAACATCTGGACCCGACCTCTGTATTTTCGTAGCACCATTCCCTGCACTGAACATCTGGACCCGACCTCTGCCTTCCCATAGCACCATCCCCTGCACTGAACATCTGGACCCGACCTCTGTTTTTTCGTAGCATCATCCCATGCACTGAACATCTGGACCCGACCTCTGCCTTCCCATAGCACCATCCCCTACACTGAACATCTGGACCCGATCTCTGTTTTTCCGTAGCATCATCCCATGCACTGAACATCTGGACCCGACCTCTGCCTTTCCATAGCTCCATCCCCTACACTGAACATCTGGACCCGACCACTGCCTTTCCATAGCACCATCCCCTGCACTGAACATCTGGACCCGACCTCTGTTTTTCCGTAGCACCATTCCCTGCACTGAACATCTGGACCCGACAACTGCCTTTCCATAGCACCATTCCCTGCACTGAACATCTGGACCCGACCTCTGTTTTTCCGTAGCATCCTCCCATGCACTGAACATCTGGACCCGACCTCTGCCTCTCCATAACACCATCCCCTGCACTGAACATCTGGACCCGACCTCTGCCTTACCATTGCACGATCCCCTGCACTGAACATCTGGACCCGACCTCTGCCTTTCCATAGCACCATACCCTGTGCTGAACATCTGGACCCGACCTCTGCCTTTCCATTGCACCATCCCCTGCACTGAACATCTGGACCCGACCTCTGCCTTTCCATAGCACCATCCCCTGCTCTGAACATCTGGAGCCAACGTCTGCCTTTCCAAAGCACCATCCCCTACACTGAACATCCGACCCGACCTCTGCCGTTCCGTAGCACCATCCCCTGCACTGAACATCTGGACCCAACCTCTGCCTTTCCATAGCTCCATCCCCTGCACTGAACATCTGGACCCGACCTCTACCTTTCCATAGCACCATCCCCTGCACTGAACATCTGGACCCAACCTCTGCCTTTCCATAGCTCCATCCCCTGCACTGAAGATCTGGACCCGACCTCTGCCTTTCCACAGCACCATCCCCTGCACTGAACATCTGGACCCGACCTCTGCCTTTCCATAGCATCATCCCCTGCACTGAACATCTGGACCCGACCTCTGCCTTTCCATAGCATCATCCCCTACACTGAACATCTGACCCGACCTCTGCCATTCCGTAGCACCACCCCCTGCACTGAACATCTGGACCCAACCTCTGCCTTTCCATAGCTCCATCCCCTGCACTGAACATCTGGACCCAACCTCTATTTTTCCGTGGCACCATCCCCTGCACTGAACATCTGGACCCAACCTCTGCCTTTCCATAGTACCATCCCCTGCGCTGAACATCTGAAGCCAACCTCTGCCTTTCCATAGCACCATCCCCTGCACTGAACATCTGGACCCGACCTCTGCCTTTCCATAGCACCATCCCCTGCACTGAACATCTGGACCCGACCTCTGCCTTTCCATAGCACCATCCCCTGCGCTGAACATCTGGGCCCGACCTCTGCCTTTCAATTGCACCATCCCCTGCACTGAACATCTGGACCCAACCTCTGCCTTTCCATAGCACCGTCCCCTGCACTGAACATCTGGACCCGGCCTCTGCCTCTCCATAGCACCATCCCCTGCACTGAACATCTGGACACGACCCCTGCCTTTCCATAGCACCGTCCCCTGCACTGAACATCTGACCTTCAGAAATGTGTAATCAGAGTTTCAGAGGGAAGTCTGCCTTTGATCCACAGAACCACACATGTGCATTCATAATAGACAGATTGAATTGTTACCTACTGTCTCTCAAGACGCAAATACCAGCCGGCAAGGGCATTGCTGAGATAAGCCACACCCCCACTGCATGAATACAAAGCACTGCACAGCACAGCACTGCATCAATAACCAACAGCACCCACCCACTGCATGAATACAAAGCACTGCACAGCACAGAACCATTAACCAGCAGCATACACCCACTGCATAGTGTATGGAATACAAAGTGCTAAGAATCAGAGCAACAATACCTAGCAGTACACACCCACTGCATAGCCTATCGAATACAAAGTACTAAGCAGCACAACGACAATACCAGCAGCACCCACCCACTGCATGAATAAAAGCACTACACAGCACAGCGACAATACCCAGCAGCACACACCCACTGCATGAATACAAAGCACTAGACAGCACAGCGACTGTAGTGTAGTTCCTATTATCCCAATAGGGTCTGCGCATTGGAATAATACCTTCAATAGTATAGGCCTAGACCAGACGTTAACTAGGTCTTCTACTGTCGATATTAGACTTAAAGTTTTGGGTTTGCCAGCTAGCTCAGAGTTCACTAGAAACTTTCTCGAATAGGCAAGGAGGAGTTGAACCTCCCTGGATAGACAAGAAGGGATTTAGTTTCTGACAACCATAGAACATGACAACTTTGCTCTCCCCTAATCAAGAGTGTATCTCTAGAGTCGTGTGAAAACAAAAGACAACTTATTTTACTCAGTCAGTACGTGCATTCTTAGTCTCACCAGATTGTAGAGAAAAGGAAGAGACGTGCGTGTTCAATAAAAGATGGTATTTATTGATCAGTCTCTTTTCTCATACAAGAGAAATGGATCGATATTATCGCAATACTTATGGTTAAGTAAAGTGCATACAATAAAGCAGAAGGATAAAATAATACTGTAAAAACATTTATATGGTTTCTAAGCCATATGGTGGTTTAAAATGGATAAAATAGATACATACACATATACATTTGACTAATCGTACTCAACTGGTGTTTCTAACTACACCTACCCCAGTGTACCTGACCTAAGCCTAATACGTGGGTGGGGATGGAAAGTAGCAGTTTAAGTTAAGTTTGTTTTTGCCAAGTGACTGACTCAAGAATTCTCTGCGAGGGGTTATTCAGTTCTGTACCTGGAATTTAGGATGAATGAGGGATGGTATCTCTCGTCTCTGGTCTCGATATTCCAGGCTGCCTGCGAGGGCTGCTTGGAAGCGCCGGAGCTGGATTTCTCGGCAGGAGAAAGGCAGCGTCTCGTTCTCAGCGCGTCAGGAAGGCGGGGCTGCGCCAGCGGGGTCTGCTCTGCTCTGGGCTTCGGCAAGTCTGGCTGCTCCGATCTCGTCACCACCGCGTGTGTTTGCTTAAGGCAATACGGTAATATTTATACCTGTAAGGTGCCGAGATTGACGTAAGGATGGACATAGATACGTCAATAAGGATGTCATACGAGCTGGTCGTTAGCACATTCTTTTGCTGAAGTTCTCGGTGAAATCAAAACAATGGCCGCAGGGTTTTTCCCAGGTTGTCATAGGTTTGATTTGTTTTGAGAACTCCGTATGCCTTATCAGGGGCTGGAGGAATATCGCTTGTCTAATTAGATGGCAAGCGTTATGACCTAATCAGATAACACGTTCCTGTGCCGTAGTGTGGCTTAATCAGATAACGGTTTCTGCATCATGGGATGGCTGCTAGTTAACTTGTTAACCAGAACAGGGTCAGGAATAGGGGGATCGATACAGAACCTATAGGAATACATCACACGACAATACCCAGCAGTACACACCCACTGCACAGCCTATGGAATACAAAGCACTGCACAGCACAGCAACAAGAACAAGTAGCAGACACCCAGGGCCCGATTCACAGAACTAACTTAAGACAAAATCCTAAACTTACAACCATTTTGTTATTCACAGAAGGCACTTACTCATTTCAGTATTCACAGAAGGCACTTACTCATTTTGGTACTCACAGAAGGCACTTACTCATTCTGGTGTTCACAGAAGGCACTTACTCATCAATGAGTAGGTGCCTTCTGTGAATACCAAAATGAGGAAATGGTAGTAAATTTAGGATTTTGTCTTAAGTTAGTTCTGGGAATCGGGCCCCCACTAAGTAGCCTATGGAATACAAAGCAATGAGTAGCACAGCAAGAATACCCAGCAGCACACACCCACTGCATAGCCGATGGAATACAAAGCACTACCCAGCACAGCTACAATAACCAGGAGCACACACCCACTGCATAGCCCATGAAATACAAAGCACAGCACTGCACAGCACAGCGACAATAACCAGCAGCACACACACACTGCATAGCCCATGGAATACAAAGCACTACACAGCACAGCTACAATAACCAGCAGCACACACCCACTGCATTGCCAATGGATTACACAGCACTGCACAGCACAGTGAGAATAACCAGCAGCACACACACACTGCATAGCAGATGGAATACAAAGCACTACACAGCACAGCTACAATAACCAGCAGCACACACCCACTGCATTGCCAATGGATTACACAGCACTGCACAGCACAGCGAGAATAACCAGCAGCACACACCCACTGCATAGCAGATGGAATACAAAGCACTGCACAGTACAGTGAGAATAACCAGCAGCACACACCCACTGCATAGCCGATGGAATACAAAGCACTACACAGCACAATGAGAATAAACAGCAGCACACACACACTGCACAGCTTATAGAATACAAAACACTGCACAGCACAGCGACCCTAGCTAGCAGTACACATCCACTGCATTGTCCATAGAATACAGATCACTGCACAGCACAGTGACAATACCAGCAGCACACCCACTGCGTAACCTATGTAGACAAAGCACTGCCCAGCACCGCAACAATAACCAGCAGCACACACCCACTAAGAAGTCTATGGAAGACAAAACACTGCCCAGCACAGCGACAGTAACCAGCAGTCACACATCCAGTGCATAGTCCATGGAACACAAAGTACCGCACTGCACAGAACAGCACAGCGATAATACCAGCCCCCATACACCCACTGTATAACCTATGGAATACAGAGCACTTTGCAGCACAGCATCAATAACCTGCAGGCCACACCCACTGCATGGATTACACAACACTGCACAGCACAGCGAGAATAACCAGCAGCACACACCCACTTTATAGCTTATGGAATACAAAGCACTGCATAGCACAGTGACAATAACCAGCAGCACACACCCACTGCATAGCTTATGGAATAAAAAGCACTGCACAGCACATCGACAATACCCAGCAGTACACACCCACTGCATAGCTCATGGAATACAAAGCACTGCATAGCACAGCGACAATACCCAGCAGTACACACCCACTGCATAGCCTATGGAATACAAATTACAGCACAGCGACAATAACCAGCAGTACACACCCACTGCATATCCTATGGAATAGAAAGCTCTGCACAGCACAGCGACTATAACCAGCAGTACACACCCACTGCATTGCCCTGGGAATACAAAGCACTGTACAGGACAGTGAGAATACCCAGCAGCACACACCTACTACATAGACCATGGAATACAAAGCACTGCACAGCACAGCAACAATAACCAGCCGTACACACCCACTGCATAGCCCATGGAATACAAAGCACTGCACGGCACAGCAACAATAACCAGCAGCACACGCCCACTGCATAGCCAATGGATTACACAGCACTGCACAGCACAGCACAGCAAGAAGAACCAGCAGCACACACCCATTGCATAGCTGATTGAATACAAAGCACTGCACAGTACAGCGACTATACCCCGCAGCACACACCCACTGAATAGCCCATGGAATATACAGCACTGCACAGTACAGTGAGAATAACCAGCAGCACACACCCAAGCATAGCCGATGGAATACAAAACACTGCACAGCACAGCGACCCTAGCAGCAGCACACATCGACTGCATTGTCCATGGAATACAAATCACAGCACAACACAGTGACAATACCAGCAGCACACCCACTGCATAGTCTATGGAGACAAAGCACTGCGCAGCACCGCAACAATAACCAGCAGCACACACCCACTACGAAGTCTATGGAAGATAAAACACTGCGCAGCACAGCGACAATAACCAGCAGTCGCACATCCAGTACATTGTCCATGGAATACAAAGTACTGCACTGCACAGAACAGCACAGCGACAATACCAGCAGTCATACACCCACTGCATAGCTTATGGAATACAAAGCACTTCGCAGCACAGCGTCAATAACCGGCAGGCCACACCCACTGCATGGATTACACAGCACTGCACAGCGTAGCGAGAATAACCAGCAGCACACACCCACTGCATAGCCTATGGAATACAAAGCAATTCGCAGCACAGCGTCAATAACCTGCAGGCCACACCCACTGCATGGATTACACAGCATTGCACAACACAGCGAGAATAACCAGCAGCACACACCCACTGCATAGCTTATGGAATACAAATCACTGCACAGCACAGTGACAATAACCAGCAGCACACACCCACTGCAAAGCTTATGGAATACAAAGCACTGCACAGCACAGCAACAATTACCAGCAGCACACTCCACTGCATTGCCCATAAAATACAAAGCACTGCAGAGCATAGTGACAATAACCAGCAACGCACACCCACTGCATAACCTACGGAATACAAATTACAGCACAGCACAGCGGCAATAACCAGCAGTACACACCCACTGCATAGCCCATTGAATACAAAGCACTGCACAGCACAGCAACAATTACCAGCAGCACACTCCACTGCATTGCCCATAGAATACAAAGCACTGCAGAGCATAGTGACAATAACCAGCAACGCACACCCACTGCATAGCCTATGGAATACAAATTACAGCACAGCACAGCGACAATAACCAGCAGTACACACCCACTGCATAACCTATGGAATACAAAGCACTGCACAGCACAGAACAGCGACAATAACCATAGCCTCATACCCACTGCATAGACCATGGAATAGAAAGCACTGCACAGCACAGCGAAAATAACTAGCAGTACATACCCAATGCATAGCCATGGAATACAAAGCACTGCACAGCACAGTGACAATAACCAGCAGCACCCACCCACTGCATAGCGTATGGAATACAAAGCATAGCACAGCAAGAATACCCAGTAGCACACACCCACTGCATAGCGTATGGAATACAAAGCACTGCACAGCACAGCGACAATAACCATAGCCTCATACCCACTGCATAGACCATGGAATAGAAAGCACTGCACAGCACAGCGAAAATAACTAGCAGTACATACCCAATGCATAGCCTACGGAATACAAATTACAGCACAGCACAGCGACAATAACCAGCAGTACACACCCACTGCATAGCCCATTGAATACAAAGCACTGCACAGCACAGCAACAATTACCAGCAGCACACTCCACTGCATTCAGCACAGCACAGCGACAATAACCAGCAGTACACACCCACTGCATAACCTATGGAATACAAAGCACTGCACAGCACAGCGACAATAACCATAGCCTCATACCCACTGCATAGACCATGGAATAGAAAGAACTGCACAGCACAGCGAAAATAACTAGCAGTACATACCCAATGCATAGCCATGGAATACAAAGCACTGCACAGCACAGTGACAATAACCAGCAGCACCCACCCACTGCATAGCCTATGGAATACAAAGCACTGCACAGCACAGCAGCACACTTTGCAGAGCACTTAATATCAGAGGCCCAGATAACGCCCAGTACCTGCACCATCACCCAGGACCCCATGACACATCATAGAAAACCCAGAGTGCCCGGTAAGATACCCAGCAGACATTACCCAGCAACACACTGTATGGCATACCACTGCACGGCATACCACTGCACGGCATACCACTGCATGGCGTACCACTGTGTGGCTTACCACTGTATGGCACACCACTGCAAGGCTTACCACTGCATGGCATACCACTGCACGGCATACCACTGCACAGCTTACCACAGCACGGGTTACCACTGTATGGCATACCACTGCACGGCATACCACTGCACGGCATACCACTGCATGGCATACCACTGCATGGCTTACCACTGCATGGCGTACCACTGCACAACATACCACTGCACGGCACACCACTGCATGGAATACCACTGCACGGCATACCACTGCATGGCTTACCACTGCATGGCGTACCACTGTACGGCTTACCACTGTATGGCACACCACTGCACGGCTTACCACTGCATGGCACACCACTGCACGGCTTACCACTGCATGGCATACCACTGCACGGCATACCACTGCACAGCTTACCACTGCACGGATTACCACTGTATGGCATACCACTGCACAGCATACCACTGCACAGCATACCACTGCATGGCATACCACTGCACAACTTTCCACTGCATTGCGTACCACTGCATGGCATACCACTGCACGGCTTACCACTGCATGGCATACCACTGCACAACATACCACTGCACGGCTTACCACTGCATGGCATACCACTGCACGGCTTACCACTGCATGGCATACCACTGCACAACATACCACTGCACAGCTTACCACTGCATGGCATACCACTGCACAGCCAAGAGAATCATCTGAAGGCAGTTTCCAGGGGTGTAGAGCAAGGGGCCCGGAGTGTGAGAGGCCCCTGCACCTCAATGATGGCCTGATTCTAGCAAACCAGCAATCGCGGGGGGCATTCCTTCACTACATTAGGGCACAAACTTCCCCTCACTAAACCCCCACCTACGTCACTGGTCATTGCATCGACCCAGAGCTCTCCCTCAGGCAGACCTGTGATTATTTACAATCAGGCAGCAAAGCCTCTTACCTTCACAGCATCGCTCCCTCTGTCACAGCTCGCAAATGTTTCATCTCAGATTGTATGTGGCAAACAGTCCTGCTTGCAGCTCTTTGGAAACACTTCCCCTTCACAGAGCAGCTGCACGTGGTTTACCCTAAAGAGGAAGTGGCGTCTGCCTGTCAAAGCATGATGAAATGTGTCATGTGGCCTCACTGTGCGGCAGGACCTCAAACATGTCGGAGTTAAAGAAGGCGTGTTCACACAGCCCAGACGTGCACAACAGGAAGCCACCTTTGGGCCCCCGGTCTGTCGTGACCCTGTCTCCAGTTCACCCAGGGGGGCTGCAGGGCTCTGGTTTTACAGCACCTTTTCAGATACCCCGATTCCCATCAAGCCTTGCTGGGCCCAGAGTGATGCCCTGAAGGAGGGGCGTCATGTGGGGCCCTGTGGCCCCTGTGGCCCCTGAGGCCCCTGTGGCCTGGTGTGGGCCCCCCTCTGGAGACCCCCATTCAGAGCGAGGCCTGTGGATTTCTGTGAGATGTGGGGGTCTCACCACTTTCTGAGGGAGCAGGAATAGTGTTGTGTGATGTCACTGCCCTGTGGCCCCTGTGGCCTGCTGTGGGCCCCCCTCAGGAGACCCCCAGACTGGGGCCTGTGGATTTCTGTGAGCTGTGGGGGTCTCACCACTTTCTGCGGGAGCAGGAATAGTGTTGTGTGATGTCACTGCCCTGTGGACCCTGTGGCCTGCTGTGTGCCCCCCACCCTCAGGAGACCCCCATTCAGAGCGAGGCCTGTGGATTACTGTGAGATGTGGGGGTCTCACCACTTTCTGCGGGAGCAGGAATAGTGTTGTGTGATGTCACTGCCCTGTGGCCCCTGTGGCCTGCTGTGGGCCCCCCTCAGGAGACCCCCAGATTGGGGCCTGTGGATTTCTGTGAGATGTGGGGGTCTCACCACTTTCTGAGGGAGCAGGAATAGTGTTGTGTGATGTCACTGCCCTGTGGCCCCTGTGGCCCCTGAGGCCCCTGTGGCCTGCTGTGTGCCCCCCACCCTCTGGAGACCCCCATTCAGAGCGAGGCCTGTGGATTACTGTGAGATGTGGGGGTCTCACCACTTTCTGAGGGAGCAGGAATAGTGTTGTGTGATGTCACTGCCCTGTGGCCCCTGTGGCCTGCTGTGTGCCCCCCACCCTCAGGAGACCACCATTCAGAGCGAGGCCTGTGGATTTCTGTGAGCTGTGGGGGTCTCACCACTTTCTGCGGGAGCAGGAATAGTGTTGTGTGATGTCACTGCCCTGTGGCCCCTGTGGCCTGCTGTGGGCCCCCCTCAGGAGACCCCCAGACTGGGGCCTGTGGATTTCTGTGAGATGTGGGGGTCTCACCACTTTCTGAGGGAGCAGGAATAGTGTTGTGTGATGTCACTGCCCTGTGGCCCCTGTGGCCTGCTGTGGGCCCCCCTCAGGAGACCCCCATTCAGAGCGAGGCCTGTGGATTTCTGCGAGCTGTGGGGGTCTCACCACTTTCTGAGGGAGCAGGAATAGTGTTGTGTGATGTCACTGCCCTGTGGCCCCTGTGGCCTGGTGTGGGCCCCCCTCAGGAGACCCCCAGACTGGGGCCTGTGGATTTCTGTGAGCTGTGGGGGTCTCACCACTTTCTGCGGGAGCAGGAATAGTGTTGTGTTATGTCACTGCCCTGTGGCCCCTGTGGCCTGGTGTGGGCCCCCCTCAGGAGACCCCCAGACTGGGGCCTGTGGATTTCTGTGAGCTGTGGGGGTCTCACCACTTTCTGCGGGAGCAGGAATAGTGTTGTGTGATGTCACTGCCCTGTGGCCCCTGTGGCCTGGTGTGGGCCCCCCTCAGGAGACCCCCAGACTGGGGCCTGTGGATTTCTGTGAGCTGTGGGGGTCTCACCACTTTCTGAGGGAGCAGGAATAGTGTTGTGTGATGTCACTGCCCTGTGGCCCCTGTGGCCTGCTGTGTGCCCCCCACCCTCAGGAGACCACCATTCAGAGCGAGGCCTGTGGATTTCTGTGAGCTGTGGGGGTCTCACCACTTTCTGCGGGAGCAGGAATAGTGTTGTGTGATGTCACTGCCCTGTGGCCCCTGTGGCCTGCTGTGTGCCCCCCACCCTCAGGAGACCACCATTCAGAGCGAGGCCTGTGGATTTCTGTGAGCTGTGGGGGGTCTCACCACTTTCTGCGGGAGCAGGAATAGTGTTGTGTTATGTCACTGCCCTGTGGCCCCTGTGGCCTGGTGTGGGCCCCCCTCAGGAGACCCCCAGACTGGGGCCTGTGGATTTCTGTGAGCTGTGGGGGTCTCACCACTTTCTGCGGGAGCAGGAATAGTGTTGTGTGATGTCACTGCCCTGTGGCCCCTGTGGCCTGCTGTGTGCCCCCCACCCTCAGGAGACCACCATTCAGAGCGAGGCCTGTGGATTTCTGTGAGCTGTGGGGGTCTCACCACTTTCTGCGGGAGCAGGAATAGTGTTGTGTGATGTCACTGCCCTGTGGCCCCTGTGGCCTGCTGTGGGCCCCCCTCAGGAGACCCCCATTCAGACCGAGGCCTGTGGATTTCTGTGAGATGTGGGGGTCTCACCACTTTCTGCGGGAGCAGGAATAGTGTTGTGTGATGTCACTGCCCTGTGGCCCCTGTGGCGTTCTGTGGGCCCCCCACAGGAGACCCCCAGACTGGGGCCTGTGGATTTCTGTGAGCTGTGGGGGTTTCACCACTTTCTGCGGGAGCAGGAATAGTGTTGTGTTATGTCACTGCCCTGTGGCCCCTGTGGCCTGGTGTGGGCCCCCCTCAAGAGACCCCCAGACTGGGGCCTGTGGATTTCTGTGAGATGTGGGGGTCTCACCACTTTCTGCGGGAGCAGGAATAGTGTTGTGTGATGTCACTGCCCTGTGGCCCCTGTGGCCTGCTGTGTGCCCCCCACCCTCAGGAGACCCCCAGACTGGGGCCTGTGGATTTCTGTGAGCTGTGGGGGTCACACCACTTTCTGCGGGAGCAGGAATAGTGTTGTGTGATGTCACTGCCCTGTGGCCCCTGTGGCCTGCTGTGTGCCCCCCACCCTCAGGAGACCACCATTCAGAGCGAGGCCTGTGGATTTCTGTGAGCTGTGGGGGTCTCACCACTTTCTGAGGGAGCAGGAATAGTGTTGTGTTATGTCACTGCCCTGTGGCCCCTGTGGCCTGGTGTGGGCCCCCCTCAGGAGACCCCCAGACTGGGGCCTGTGGATTTCTGTGAGCTGTGGGGGTCTCACCACTTTCTGAGGGAGCAGGAATAGTGTTGTGTGATGTCACTGCCCTGTGGCCCCTGTGGCCTGCTGTGTGCCCCCCACCCTCAGGAGACCACCATTCAGAGCGAGGCCTGTGGATTTCTGTGAGCTGTGGGGGTCTCACCACTTTCTGCGGGAGCAGGAATAGTGTTGTGTGATGTCACTGCCCTGTGGCCCCTGTGGCCTGCTGTGGGCCCCCCTCAGGAGACCCCCATTCAGAGCGAGGCCTGTGGATTTCTGTGAGCTGTGGGGGTCCCACCACTTTCTGCGGGAGCAGGAATAGTGTTGTGTGATGTCACTGCCCTGTGGCCCCTGTGGCGTTCTGTGGGCCCCCCTCAGGAGACCCCCAGACTGGGGCCTGTGGGAAGTAAAGGTGCATAACCAGGACAATGCACAAGATGGATGCAGGCAATGCCCTCTGGTGGGAAGTAAAGGTGCATAACCAGGACAATGCACAAGGAGACTGCAGGCAATGCCCTCTGGTGGGAAATAAAGGTGCATAACCAGAAAAATGCACAAGGAGGCTGCAGGCAATGCCCTCTGGTGGGAAGTAAAGGTGCATAACCAGAAAAATGCACAAGGTGGCTGCAGGCAATGCCCTCTGGTGGGAAGTAAAGGTGCATAATGCAGGACAATGCACAAGGAAGCTGCAGGCAATGCCCTCTGGTGGGAAGTAAAGGTGCATAACCAGGACAATGCACAAGGAGGCTGCAGGCAATGCCCTGTGGTGGGAAGTAAAGGTGCATAACCAGGACAATGCACAAGGAGGTTGCAGGCAATGCCCTCTGGTGGGAAGTAAAGGTGCATAACGCTGGACAGTGCACAAGGAGGCTGCAGGCAATGCCCTCTGTTGGGAAGTAAAGGTGCATAACGCAGGACAATGCACAAGGAGGCTGCAGGCAATGCCCTCTGTTGGGAAGTAATGGTGCATAACGCAGGACAAGTCACAAGGAGGCTGCAGGCAATGCCCTCTGCTGGCAAGTAAAGGTGCATAACCAGGACAATGCAAAAGGTGGCTGCAGGCAATGCCCTCTGGTGGGAAGTAAAGGTGCATAACCAGGACAATGCACAAGGAGGCTGCAGGCAATGCCCTCTGGTGGGAAGTAAAGGTGCATAACCAGGACAATGCACAAGGAGGCTGCAGGCAATGCCCTCTGGTGGGAAGTAAAGGTGCATAACCAGGACAATGCACAAGGAGGCTGCAGGCAATGCCCTCTGTTGGGAAGTAAAGGTTCATTACCAGGACAATGCACAAGGTGGCTGCAGGCAATGCCCTCTTGTGGGAAGTAAAGGTGCATAACCAGGACAATGCACAAGGAGGCTGCAGGCAATGCCCTCTGGTGGGAAGTAAAGGTGCATAACCAGGACAATGCACAAGTTGGCTGCAGACAATGCCCTCTGTTGGGAAGTAAAGGTGCATAACCAGGACAATGCACAAGGAGGTCTGCAGGCAGTGCCCTCTGTGGGAAGTAAAGGTGCATAACCAGGACAATGCACAAGATGGCTGCAGGCAATGACCTCTGGTGGGAAGTAAAGGTGCATAACCAGGACAATGCACAAGAAGGCTGCAGGCAATGCCCTCTGATGGGAAGTAAAGGTGCATAACCAGGACAATGCAAAAGGTGGCTGCAGGCAATGCCCTCTGGTGGGAAGTAAAGGTGCATAACCAGGACAATGCACAAGGAGGTTGCAGGCAATGCCCTCTGGTGGGAAGTAAAGGTGCATAACGCTGGACAGTGCACAAGGAGGCTGCAGGCAATGCCTTCTGTTGGGAAGTAAAGGTGCATAACGCAGGACAATGCACAAGGAGGCTGCAGGCAATGCCCTCTGGTGGGAAGTAAAGGTGCATAACCAGGACAATGCACTAGGAGGCTGCAGGCAATGCCCTCTGATGGGAAGTAAAGGTGCATAACCAGGACAATGCACAAGGAGGCTGCAGGCAATGCCCTCTGGTGGGAAGTAAAGGTGCATAACCAGGACAATGCACAAGGAGGCTGCAGGCAATGCCCTCTGGTGGGAAATAAAGGTGCATAACCAGGACAATGCACAAGGAGGCTGCAGGCAATGCCCTCTGGTGGGAAGTAAAGGTGCATAACCAGGACAATGCACAAGGAGGTTGCAGGCAATGCCCTCTGGTGGGAAGTAAAGGTGCATAACGCTGGACAGTGCACAAGGAGGCTGCAGGCAATGCCCTCTGTTGGGAAGTAAAGGTGCATAACGCAGGACAATGCACAAGGAGGCTGCAGGCAATGCCCTCTGTTGGGAAGTAAAGGTGCGTAACCAGGACAATGCACAAGGAGGCTGCAGGCAATGCCCTCTGGTGGGAAGTAAAGGTGCATAACGCAGGACAATGCACAAGGAGGCTGCAGGCAATGCCCTCTGGTGGAAAGTAAAGGTGCATAACCAGGACTATGCACAAGGAGGCTGCAGGCAATGCACTCTGGTGGGAAGTAAAGGTGCATAACGCAGGACAATGGACAAGGAGGCTGCAGGCAATGCCCTCTGGTGGGAAGCAAAGGTGCATAACCAGGACAATGCACAAGGAAGCTGCAGGCAATGCCCTCTGGTGGGAAGTAAAGGTGCATAATGCAGGACAATGCACAAGGAAGCTGCAGGCAATGCCCTCTGGTGGGAAGTAAAGGTGCATAACCAGGACAATGCACAAGGAGGCTGCAGGCAATGCCCTGTGGTGGGAAGTAAAGGTGCATAACCAGGACAATGCACAAGGAGGTTGCAGGCAATGCCCTCTGGTGGGAAGTAAAGGTGCATAACGCTGGACAGTGCACAAGGAGGCTGCAGGCAATGCCCTCTGTTGGGAAGTAAAGGTGCATAACGCAGGACAATGCACAAGGAGGCTGCAGGCAATGCCCTCTGTTGGGAAGTAAAGGTGCGTAACGCAGGACAATGCACAAGGAGGCTGCAGGCAATGCCCTCTGGTGGAAAGTAAAGGTGCATAACCAGGACTATGCACAAGGAGGCTGCAGGCAATGCACTCTGGTGGGAAGTAAAGGTGCATAACGCAGGACAATGGACAAGGAGGCTGCAGGCAATGCCCTCTGGTGGGAAGCAAAGGTGCATAACCAGGACAATGCACAAGGAAGCTGCAGGCAATGCCCTCTGGTGGGAAGTAAAGGTGCATAATGCAGGACAATGCACAAGGAAGCTGCAGGCAATGCCCTCTGGTGGGAAGTAAAGGTGCATAACCAGGACAATGCACAAGGAGGCTGCAGGCAATGCCCTCTGGTGGGAAGTAAAGGTGCATAACCAGGACAATGCACAAGGAGGCTGCAGGCAATGCCCTCTGGTGGGAAGTAAAGGTGCATAACGCAGGACAATGCACAAGGAGGCTGCAGGCAATGCCCTCTGGTGGGAAGTAAAGGTGCATAACCAGGACAATGCACAAGGAGGCTGCAGGCAATGCCCTCTGGTGGGAAGTAAAGGTGCATAACCAGGACAATGCACAAGGAGGCTGCAGACAATGTCCTCTGTTGGGAAGTGAATGTGCATAACCAGGACAATGCACGACGAGGCTGCAGGCAATGCCCTGTGGTGGGAAGTAAAGGTGCATAACGCAGGACAATGCACAAGGAGGCTGCAGGCAATGCCCTCTGGTGGGAAGTAAAGGTGCATAACCAGGACAATGCACAAGGAGGCTGCAGGCGATGCCCTCTGGTGGGAAGTAAAGGTGCATAACCAGGACAATGCACAAGGAGGCTGCAAGCAATGTCCTCTGGTGGGAAGGCCTTCAAATGGCCACCTTGCAGGTGCTTATAAACAACAAAAGGTACCAGAGGGTCTCAAAAAAAGCGCCCAGAAGTATAAAGAAGTTACCCAAGGCACCAGCACCTCTAAATTGTTACGGCACAGGAGGCTCTCAAAGGATGAGGAAATTACCCATCAGTCACCATACGGATCCGCCCTTCATCATTTGGGATTTTATCCGGACCACCCGTCTGAGAAAATCAGTGCCACAATCAGAGGTCAACCCGGTGGAAAGGGGTCCCTCAGAAAGTGTAGACACTAACAGTGTGGTCTACCACTCGATGTTAATGAGTGGACTAAGAAAATGGGACTGGGGTGTGCAGTGCAAGAAAAAGTGAGTGAGAAAGAAAACCAAGACAAAATGTGTATTAAAATTGGTTTAGAAAAAGCACAAGATAATATTTATTCTATGCGTGCCTTAAATACCAAGATTAAAAATATGTGCGACCTTAAGCAGTCTAATTATGTAGACTGCCTGAGGTAAGGGTGGTCGACATGTTTCTGCAATATAGGGACTATTACGTCCTTGCATTCATCAGGACCAGAACTAAACAATTAGAGCTACTGCACAACGTGAACTAATAATAAGTGAAGTGAAAAGAGTGACACAAGGAAATGTAAAACAAGTGCTCGCAGTCACCTGAATAATCCGAGTGCCCTTACAGTCTGTGTCGATCACTGTGGAAAGAAAAGAGGTAGGGGGTTTGGGTATAACTATCAATATCTCATGGACTATGAAGTAAGTCCATAATCTATGGATCAATCTTAAAATCACACTCAAGAAGTTGATCTAAACGCTCTTAATGTTAATAGAGCCAAATGTTATTCATTTGGAAAGAGACTTCAAATGCCAAATGTCGTAAGTCCTTACCTTGATCTGTAAGGTAGACTAGCCTCACCCCACCTGGCAGCGGCTCAGGGGAAGATGAAGCACCGCTCTAAAAAAACATGTGAAACACATGTTAATCACAGTATGCACACAAAAAAACAGAACACTTCTCACTATCGATAGCCGGTTGTAAATGGGGCTTGCATCCATAGTAAATGACGCCATTCCCCGGAGTAACGGAGAAAAGGCTCCGCCACATCCAAAGAACTTGTGCCTAGATGCAGCAGCATAGCGGGAAATGGAGGGGCTTGTCTTACCTATCTGTCGGTACTCCGAGGTCGGCGTCCTGGCCGACTGGGGAGGTACCGGACGGCAGGCGCGAGGCTGTTTATAAAACGCGCTGCCGTTGGTCACATAGTCACGTGGGTCGAATTAGCGCACATTGTCATTGGTTCTGGTGATATCAACAATGCAAGGTGCGCACTCATTGGCTACCTAACCAAAGACCAAGAATGGTCATTGGTCGATTATCGGGCTTGTAGTAAAAGAGAAACCACGTGGGGAACTAAGGTAAACATAAACAAGCACATCACGAGCGAGGTCAAATGTGCACCTAATGTCTGGTATTTACCGGCACTATGAGGAACCCACTCGCGTGTGCAAAGCTGTAAGTGGAAAGAGACCAATAGAAAACATATCTTTCAGCCACACAACACCTTTGAAACTATGCCACCTCTGCACCGACCGCCACGTACACATCATGCGTGACTCCTGCAGACTTCAGAGCACTTCTGAAGGGGTGAGACAAGGCTCTTTCTATGGCCAGAAGGAGTGGTCATAGAAGCATCAGTTATCCAACAGGAGCCGGGCATGTCTTCTAATGCAAAGCAGATATTTCCCTATTTTAGTTTTTTGCAAGAGACAGCTTTACAGAAATAAAGATAAGACCTCAGCGATTTCCAGGGACAATAAAGTAAAAAAAAAATTAAGTTGTGTCAGTTAAAAGTATCACTACCTAAAAAAATATTAAATAATTAGGAAAATGCTTTAACAGGAACCTAATTCTGCCATCTGTAGAGGAACCCTCTCTATGTTCCTCACCACCAGCGTGGCACGTCATCAGAATCCCGTGTGGACTCAGGGTACAGGTATAAAGGCACGCTGCACTCTGGGGTGTGTGGACTGACCGACACCATACAGCCAAGGAACCTTATGTGGAAACTGGCTTAAACCAAAGGTGCCTCAAAGATAAAGGCAGCAGAGATATTTCGAAGCGCTTAGATACATCTGCACTGGGGCCAGCAGCACTATACAAAACAAAGGAATTAATAAATGAATCTATAAAATGACCCATGAGCAAGATGAACATAGCGACAATAAACATGGCTCCCAACACTAGCGGTAAGTGGCTCTCTTGTTGCAATCAGGCAAATTCAGCCACAAAATGGGAGAACACTTGCACGTAGCGACTGACAGTAGTGTTGACTCAAGCACCTAAGCTTAGAACCCCAAAGATTCTGATGCCAAAAAAATACATTATTATTTGAGTGGTAGTTTGTACCCTCCCGTCAACCCCCTCGCTTATAATTGATACTTACAGGGGTGAGGGAAAAACCGACACAGTGAACGAAACTGTAAAGACTGAATGAACTGTGTACCAATGGTCTATATCCACCTCCATCATGTCTGCTGGGTAATGTCTGATTTGCTTCTTCTACACTTATTCATACTCTCCTCTTCTCCTCTCTCTATCCTTATCCTACCAACATAGGGGAAACCAGCCAAGGTGTTTTGCATGAACTACTTACATTGTGTTCTTTCAGGCTGGTAACCTACAGAACGATTCCCGTCTGTATTGTATGTATGTGTACAAATACCATAAATAAATGGTAATAAAAAAAATACTTGTCAAAACTCAGATTTTGCAAAAACGAAACAAAATGTGTTCTTTTTTCCGGAGGTCGCGAGATGATTCCTCGCATCTACATTTGACGTCATTTAAGGGCATCTCTGTATTTGCCCAAAAGCCCTCCATTACAGATATGAAATATAATTCATTTTTTCTTTTATGGTGCGAACGATGTACAATGTGAAGTTTATTCGCCTTCTGGTGCAAACTGAGCAGGGTCTGGTGCAAACTGAGCGGGGTCTGGCACCTGCTCCAAGGGGAGAGAAGGAGCGGGGCCTGGCGCCTGCTCTAAGGGGAGAGAAAGAGTGCGGAGTGCGGTGTCTGAGCTCACTGAAGGCACCTCTTTGCAGCCGCTGTTTTAGCACCAGGATACGCCTCCAAAAGAAGTCATGGTCCCAATGATGGAGCGTAAAGCACAGCAGGCGTGCTCTGGACACCAAGCCTTCGGCAGCTTGAGATATTCTCAACTTTCTCTGCGCAGACACCGTGGGATGAGCTAGAGGTGAGGCAAACGGTAGTCAGCCCAGCGGAAACACCTGTGTGACGGGCTGGGAACTAGGCCTGGGCGGTAAATTCCTTTCCGCTCGCGGAATTTAGGTAATTTCGCGTTCCGCGGAGAACACAAAATTGCCCAAAATTCTGCGTTCCGCAACTTATTGAAATTGTATGCTTGTTTGCGTTCTCAAATGCGTGTTCGTGAGATATTTTCCCCCGAGCACGCCAATAGCGATTACGAACAGTAAAAAAGCATCACGAACAAGCAATTCCGCGTGTTCGCGGAATTTCTGCGTGTTCGCAGAATTTTTTTTACCATTTTGTGGAGATTTGCGTAACGCGATTACGCAAATTCCGCTAAGCCCTACTCAGAACCCACCGAGGCGCCACCGCACAACCAGATCGCGGGAGATAAAAGATGCCAAAATGGGGCTCGAGGCGGAAAGGTGGGAGGTGGCATGCATTGGGGGTGGAATGCGGTGGGGGTGGCACGGCGGCAGTGGGGGGTGACACGGTGGACTGGAACGAAGCACGTTTGACAGCTCCATTGTCGGGCGCAGAGATGAATTCAAAGCTACGCATCTGCTGCTGGGTAAACAACATGCCACATTTTCAAAGCACAGAGCCAAACTGGCAGAGTTCCAGTGCTTCATTTGTAAAATATCAAGTGCCAGGGCTCTGACCAGGAAGCCACTGCAGCTTGCACCACCCATTGCCCATGTCATCACTGCCAAAACAACTACTAACCATCTCTCTCGCATGTAAATGCAACAGTTCTGATTATTCCAGGTCCCCAAAGCTAAAGGAATGGCTGGGGAGGCAGATATTAGATTAGATGAGCAGTGCCACCATGTGGTAGACTGTTCTAAGTATGGTGTTGACAATTAGGTGCTGTGCTGAGCACCGGAATCCAATTAAGTGCCGAGGCTGAGCACCTGAAAGCATAAGCTCAAATTAATCACTGCAGAGTTCCCGCTCCCGCTCGCCCTCTCTCTTTCCTCACCCTAAAAAGCTGGGCTGCACACTTCAGGACGCCGAGCTAGCCCTCGTGAGGCCTCTCCGTCCCCCTATAAGGGGGCCCGGGCAGTGGTAGTGCCGAAAGGCTCTATTTAGGGAGCATAAATCCAGATTCAAGCACTGTTGGCAGTGGAAGCTTCCACCCTGGCGCGCGGGAGGCTTTAGATGGGATTAGGTAAGGATGGAGAGGGGAGGCTGTTCCTAGAGAAGGCTGAGTTCATAGTGGGCACGGAACAAAGAAAACCAGTGGTGCGCGCGCACCACAGAGGAACGGGGGCGAGGGAGCCTTCTGTCTGTGCCGCGATGGTGCGCGTAACAGACACCGGTGGGACGTGGGTGGAGCAAAGGCGGGATATGCGCCTGCCTTTACCCAAATGCGTGCCTTCTTTTAAAAAAAAAAAAAAACACGCTAAAGCCAATGGCAGCCGGCGAAAGGAAAACCACACGCACAAGTGTGTGGTCAGCTTTCAGACCCCATACTCGCCGCACGAGAAATGTTGCCCACTGCAACGCTAGGCGCGATACCTAAAATGGCCTAAACACTATCAGTGAAGTCCTCACTCCTATCCTGATTGATTCCATCAATGCAGCCCTCTTCCCAAGAGCCTTGAAACAGGAAGCTGGTACAGCCCTCCTGAATAAACCCTCCATGGACCTCACCAAACTCTACAACTACTGACCGAGCTCTCTCCTACCGGACACAGCCAAAGTCCTACAGGCCACCATCAACAGGCGTCTGACCAACTACCTCCTCAACAACCAGCTCCTCAAGGACACCAAGTCTGGATTAATGCTAACTACAGCATGGAAACAACACTCGGGGGCATCTTGGCGCTGATGCAGATCCTAACAGGAAACACGTATCAGATGGTTCAGAATAAGTAGGCTTTAAGTAGTTTCCTAAATTTACTGTATTTGGGAGTGGATCGCAGGGTTAAGGGAAGTTTGTTCCGTGACCTTGGAGCAAGATAGGAGAAGGTCTTTCCCCAGTGCGTGTTTGGCGGATGCGGGGTGGACACAGTAAGGCTTTGTCGCTGGATACAAGATTGTGGCTAGGGGTGTAAACTGTTATCTTTCTTTGGAGATATAATGGGCCTTTGCCTTTTAAAGCATTGTACGTGAGGCAACAGATCTTAAAATGGGAACTCTTCTTCACTGGTATTCAATGCAGTTCCTTCATCAAAGGCGCTGAGGGAGTTCCAGAAGGGCGGTTCAGAATAAGCCTAGCTGCCATATTCTGAAACATCTGGAGCTTGGAGAGCAGTGATTCGCTAGCTTCCGCCAAAAGGGCATTTCCATAGTTCAGTCTGCTTATCACCAGGGCCTGGACCGGAGTTCTACGGACCGTAATGGGGAGGAAGGGAACAATTCTGCGCAGAAGTCGCAGGTTGTAGTAGCATGCGCTTGTAGTTGCCGCAATCTAATCTTTCATCGTTAATGAGTGGTCCAGTTTTATCCCCAAATTCTTTACAGTTAGTTTGTGCACAGGGGTAGTGTCCAATTGGTGGGGCCACCAGCCATCCGACCGGTTGGAGGGGGCTTTTCCAAGCAGCATGATGCCGTCTTTTCTGGGTTCAGCTGGAGATAGTTCTCGGTCATCCAGTTGAAGATTGCTAGCATTCCTGATGCGAAACGTTTTTTTGCTATTATCAGGTCTTGGCCTAGACTATGCATCTGCTGGATGTCATCAGCGTAGGATATTATCTCAAAGCCAAAGTGCTCTGCAATCTTTGCTAACGGGTCCATATAGGTATTGAACAAAGTGAGGCTCTGTCATGAGCCCTACAGGACACCCTCGTCTAAACTCATTTTGCGTGATGACATTTTGCTGCCTGTCTGTCAGGAAATGCTGGCCATCCAATCTGACACAACTGGCTGATCACTCAGCTGGGGCAAGGTGGTGTAATCACCCCTTGCTTAGATGTAGTATTCCTATATTTACCCTTATATATAGACACATATGCACCTATAAGTCACTCCTATGGCAGGCCTTAACAATCCTGAAGGCAGAATGCTTGGTTTTATGTGAGATGGTGCTCTAGCATAAGCTGAGCCTGTCTGCAGCTTTCGGAACCATGTCCTTATAGCTGTTCTATGATATTGCCATACCATATACTCTTAAGTGTATTATGAACCTCGCGGTTAAATGCTAACTCTGGTTTGGCTTTATCAAAACATGTCGTGTAAGGTGTCATGCGCTTTGGAATACTATCCCCTCGCCAGTTCCGGTGCCAGGGGTAGCATTCCACCCTTCTGGAGGGAGAAGACATGTTGTTCCTACTAATCCCGGTTAAAGTTAACCAGAGCCTCAGCATCACAAAATGGATGCTGCTGCCACGGACACAAGTCTGACCTCCTGCTGCTGGGAGCCCTTCCAGCGAGGGAGGCTTGGACAATAGGTTTCCTGTCTTGGGAGGTGCTAGCACCACCCCAGACAGCCCGTAGTGTATTGGGGGCAGGGAGGGTTGAATGAAACGAGACACTGCCTGAGGCACACAAGGTGTCCCATGCATAGTCCAGTTCAAACCGGTGCTGGGGCACGCTAGCCCCAGCTCTGGTGCAAAACTGGACTAAGAGAAAGGGGTGTAGCCACCCCCTTCCCGGGTCTCACCCATAGGAGGGACCTAGCAGGTAATCCAGCCCCTAGATTTGGTATATAGGTAGGAGCTGAGTCCCAAGACTTTAGATTTTATCCTGACTGAAACTTGAAACGAAACTCTGGACCTTTGACATTCTACTGCAACTAGAAGACTGAAGAATCTCCCTTGTGGTCAAGGAGCGACCACCCTGTGCAAGTAGGCACCATCAAGGGATCAACGGTTTGCTTTGTTGTCGCTCCCGCCAGAGCCGAACACAGAGCCTGACAAGACCCAGACTTCCTTCAGCCCGATCCACAGCCACAGCAAAGCTGAGACCCGTGGAGGCGACGCGAGACGTGGGACCGGCCATCTTGGAAAGCCAGCGAATTGCTTTCCGTGCAACTTCTGAGGCACATTCGAAGTTGTGCATTGGGGATAGAGAGGCCCCAGCCCCGAGCACCACCTGCACCAAAGATCAGCCCTCCACACTCCACGAGTTCTGCGTCGGGCCCTTCTGCATTTTCCTGCTCGACGCGTCTGTCCGGTCACTTGCCCGTTGGCTAGTGGCCTCTGTGACGATGAACCTTTGAATTTCCAATGCTGGCCTGGTTGCTCCAGACTGGACCCTGCTTCCCTGAACAGGAGATGTCCATCAGACCTTGCTGGTCTGATCAAGAAGCCATCTTCGAATCCTGCATGGGTTACCTTTGCCAAGGCTTGTTGACTCCAATCTGGAAGCCGACACCGCCGACAGTGAGATGCTTCGTGGGACAGTCCGTGCCCAGCTCCTGGTTGTCGTCGACACCTCCTGGTCCACGTGGCAGCAGAGACAAGCTTCACAACATCGCCTGATTGCTTCCCGACATCGCCTGGTTCCTTCCTGGTTCCATCCTGGTCACTGGCTAGTTACCCAGACTCTGTCCCCTCTGCTTTCAGGTACTCTTCATCCTCGATCCGCCCTTGGATCCAACCGGACATTTCTCTCCTGGTCGCCTGCAGCATCTTTCTTCGAGGCTCCATAGGAATCAACGACGAAACCCGACACACTTTGGGACCTATGCACCCGCTTCCTGTGGGTGAGGTAACGCGAGTACTTCGGTGCTCCTGTGAAGATTGACTATCCTAGTGTCCTAGTTTCACTTAGCTTTTTCCTAGTCTAGTCGGAAGTGACCTAAAAGAACTAGTTTCCAATTCTTTCATTCCCATTCTAACTCTATGTGAACCCGCGTGTGTGTTCAGACACTGCACATGCTTCCCGTGGGCCTCCTGCTTCCTAACCTTTGATAGTACAGCGTAGCCCCAGCAATTCCCTAGGCCCTAGGCCTATCCTTTGTTCGTGACGTGGTTCTTATACCACTATTTTAGTATATGGTTCGAAGTGCCCCTAGGGCATTACTGTATATTGTGCAACTTATTGTATGTTGATTGAGTATCTTGTTATATGCTTGTGCCTCTGACCTCATAAAGAGTTCAGAGGATTAATTTAGTAATAAATACATATATTATATATATATAACCTGTGTGGCGTCCTTTCACTTGGTATTAAAGGGATTGAATATGGTAAAACATCTGGCTTCACATGCGCTCTTGAGTTTAGCCTAAGACTGCTCTGTCCATGCTACCACTAGGATAGCTGGTCTATAAGGTTGACTTTACAACCATCACCATAAGGGTTGTTTGGACTAGTGCAGGGTGCTCACTAGAATAGTGAACATCATATACCAGGCCAACTTCTCACAATCAGCATCAATGGCAGTCCTGTATTCACCCCCTGTCTCAATGAATCGGTCCGGCCGGGAGCACAGTCTCTGTACTGTACCCCGGGCGAAGGCCAGATTGTGAGGGATCAAGATTATGATTGAGTTCAAGATAGGATCCCAGCTGTTTGTTTATTAGGCCTTCCAGCTGTTTGCCCAGAAGGGGTAACAAGGATATTGGGCGATAGTTGCCGAGAGTTTTTGGTGCAGCGTTGTTTTTTTAAATTGAATATGGACCGTACGCATGCTGCCTTCCACTCTGTCAGAATAATTCCTGATTTGGAGCATTTAAAGCTCTCTTGGATCTTTGGGGCGCAGCGGGTCAATTGAAGATCTCCTGAATCTTTGGGGCGCAGCGGGTCAATTGAAGATCTCTTGGATCCTTGGGGTGCAGCAGGTAGATAGAAGGGATATTATTTTAAGTGGACAGAGACCCCGGGGGGGGGGCAGACTTAGCTGCATCCAAGGAGCTGTGTATTTCCTCTACAGTGATAGGCTGAAAACTGTCTAGCGTGTTGAGGGTTACTTTTGTCTGCTCTCGTTTAGAGATGGTTTTTCCTTGAAGAAATTAGGCACAGAGTCACAGAGGTCTTGGGATTCCACAGGAGATTGAATGCATGCTTGTGGGAGATAAAATTGCGAACTATACTAACAAGCATTGGCAGAGCCAATAGGGTTTGCTTTTGCGACCATATAAGTATTAAGTTATGCAGCACAATATCCTTGGTGCAACAACATTAACTGTTGCATGGTTAACACTTATAAGGTCCCAAAGGCGAGACCTATTGGCTATGCCAATGCTTATTGTGCATAAAAATGGTGCTAGGTGAGTGTGTGTAGGAAACAGCAAAAGGGCTGCAACTTAAAGAATGCATCCATCCTCTGTGCAGCATGCTGGTACCAGTGCGTTTCACACCACTAAGGGTAGGCAAGTGAAAAGGCATTAAAACTGCAACTCACAGCCAATATTCCATACATCCTTTATGCAGTGCCGTATCCCTACAGATCAGCATAATTCTGAAGTTGCTCTAACGTTGTATTATTAAAGGGTCAATGTGCAAAACATCTAATGTTGCCTCTGAGTATTTGTTTCAAAACCAGAAGGGTGGCGGGGGCTCCATTCAAGCTTACGCACTCGGAAGGCAGTCTGTGAAATGTTACTGTTACACAAGCTGGTCAAGGCTTCCTGCATGACGCTGCCCTGCACTTCCCAGCGTTTTTTATTACAGCTACTGCATTCTAGGCGCTTGCGCTTTTTAAATTGCTTCCCCTGTTTTGTATCTCAGTAGTATTGATTTATTTGCCCCAGTTTTAAACGCGCCGTATTTGCTGTCATAATCGCCGTTTTTGCACTGCTATTAGAGCGCCTATTTGCACTCTAACTTGGTGATCCTCACCGCTGTTTGGCGGGCCATTAGCGGGTTGCTGGTCTTGGGGAAAGCGTGTCGGCCATCTTGGGTGGAGGTTGGGACGTGACTGGCCATTCGAGGCAGTAGTCTAGTGTTTGCCTGGACACACGAGCTCCCTACTTAATCCTCACATGGAAACGCGCAGCGGGCGCGCCGTAATTGCGCCGGAGTCACGCCAGAGTCCAGCCCGTCTGTGCCCGTCCGGGCCCAGACGGGCCTAGGGCCTGATTCGCTGGCTCTTTCTCCTGAAACACTGATAACGTATTCCCGAGAGGACATTATGTCGCTGCGAGCTCCTAAAAAGCCTTCATGTAAGTACATCTATAAGGATTCATCACCCTACACCGCCTGTAGGACATGCCTTACTATGCTACCATTTAAGGGAAAAAGCTCCTTCTCAATGGCGCTGCTTGATTGTAGATCTCTTCCGTGTCATGCTCTGGAAATTAATTTCCTGATACAAGATCACGAACTGGACATCCTGTTCTTGACGGAGACTTGGATTGTTGCCAGCTCAGGCGCAGACATGGTTCAAGCCCTTCCCCCTGGTTTTTTGATATACCATCTTGAAAGACATAAGGGGCGGGGTGGCGGTATTGCCATTATATATAGAGACACATTGGTGTGTAAGGCGCACAACAGTGACGTATTGGACTGTGAGAGTTGCCAGTTCTCTTTTCAGGTGTCTCCTACGGTGACTGTGTCTGGCATCCTGATCTATCGCCCACCAGGAGTGTTAGGGAGTTTTATTGGCTCTTTGATGGAAACAGTCACGCAGTTGGCTTCCTCGACAACTAATTTTATGCTGTTAGGAGATTTAAATCTCCATTTTAATGACCAAACGGACTCTGTGGTGGCGGATCTGCTGAGTGATCTGAAAGCCTATAATCTTATCCTAAAAAACCTGGGACCCTCCCACTCCAAGGGTCGCCTTCTTGATCCTATCTTCACGAATATTTCATATCTTACAGCTCTGCCCGCTTGTCCGCTGCTTTGGACCGACCACTTTCTGGTCCCGATTAGTCTGCAGGTTGACCCGAGAGCGGCCCCCTCTCCGAGAGTTTGTACTCTGGAGAGAGCTTGGTCCAGGCTATCAGTTGATAACTGGATTGCGAGACTTGAGAGCTCATGCCCCCCGGTAGCAGCGGATCCGGCTACAGCTGATACAGATTTTGAGTTGTGGATAACCAACTCCCTGGATGCCATTCTCCCCAAAAAAAGAGTAGCAAAGAGGGGTAAAAGGATGGGTTCCGCCGCTTGGTATTCGCCGGACTTACGCATCCTTAGGAAAGGATGCAAGAGACTGGAGAGAATCTGGAGAAAAAACTGGGAGGTGGCAAGCCGGGATGAATATCGCACTGCAATAAGAACATCTAAAAACGCCCTTCGCAGTGCTAAGATGCAATTCTTTGAAGAAAGGATAAAAAGTGCCTCTAATTCTTCGAGAGAGACCTTTGCAGTGGTAAAGGAACTCCTCAAAATTCCGGAGCCCCCACCATCTCAGGATAATCCTGCTGAGAAGTGTAGAGAGCTAGCAGAATTTTTTCATCTAAAAATTGAGAACATCATAGCTGCCCTGCCACAGGTCGCACAGGTTGTACAGATAGGCAATCAGATAGCAGGAGAAGGCCCCCGCCTGGATACCTTCGGTCCAATCTCTGTAGCTGAAGTCGCAAAGGAGCTGGGATCCATGAAGAGTGGCTCTCCAGAGGACCCAGCCCCAATGAGATTTTTGAAACAAGCTACATCTGTGGTTGCAGCTCCTATAGCGAACTTGATTAACACATCACTCACTCAGGGTGTGGTGCCGCCAAGCTGGAAAAGAGCGGTCGTAAAGGCTCTTCTGAAGAAACCCAATCTAGATTCGTCAGATTTGGCCAACTTCATGCCTATCTCTCTGTTGCCGGGTCTTGTAAGATCGCTGAAAGACTGGTTAATCGACAACTATCCATCTTTCTGGAGTCCAACGGCTTGCTGAGAGATTCTCAAACTGGCTTCCGGCCAGGGCAGGGCACAGACCCCGCCCTCTTGGCAGTCGTTGAGGAAGCAAGGAGCATTTTGGATTCAGGAGGGTCAGTGGCAGTGATCCTCCTGGACCTCAGTGCTGCCTTTGACACTGTAAACCACCAAGTGTTGATCCAACGGCTGTCCAATGTGGGGGTCACAGGAGTTGCGTTGCAATGGCTCAGGTCGTTTCTGCATGGCCGTACCTATCAGGTCTGGGAAGGCAGCGAGAAGTCTCCATCTATCCCCCTCCAGTGCGGTGTGCCACAGGGCTCTTCGTTGAGCCCTACGTTATTTAACGTCTATATGGCCCCCCTGGAGGATGTGGTGGCCCCTTTTGGGATAAAAATTGTAAGCTATGCTGACGACACCCAGCTGGTGGTCGCTTTATCCCAACTGGAGAAGAAGCCAGACGTGCTGCGCCTATGCCTGACTAATGTACATACTTGGATGAGTGAATCGTCACTTAAACTAAACGGTTCTAAGACGGAGATTATGCTGTTAGGGCACAAGACTCCCTCTCTCCCCTTGTCCGTCTGGCCTAGCTGCCTGGGGGAGCTCCCCAGCCCCAAGCAGGAGATCAAGAGCTTGGGAGTCTGGCTGGAGCAGGCTCTCTCTTTTAAAACTCAGGCCAAGAAAACGGCGGGGGTTTGCTTTGGGCTTC
This sequence comes from Lissotriton helveticus, assembly GCF_964261635.1. NCBI lineage: Eukaryota > Metazoa > Chordata > Amphibia > Caudata > Salamandridae > Lissotriton > Lissotriton helveticus. The sequence goes on along the minus strand of NW_027611659.1, from coordinate 1,057,231 downwards.
TTTGCTCAGCCCGTAAAATCTTGCCCCTCCTCCCCTTGTCATCGAGGAGGTTACTCATCCAGGGGTTAATTATCTCCAGGCTTGATTACTGCAATGCTATCTTCCTTGGTGCTCCGGAAGCCACACTCAGTAAGCTGCAGCAGGTGCAAAATGCTGCGGCCAGGTTGCTGACTAATACATCAAGGCGACAATCAGCTAAGCCCACCTTAAAAGCATTGCATTGGCTCCCGGTGAGAGAGAGGGTCAAGTTTAAGGCTCTCTGTACGGCCCATAAGATTCTTCAAGGGAAAGGACCCCCCTCTTTAAGGAAGCTAGTGGTGCCTTATAAACCCAACAGAGCTCTTCGCTCTGATCAAAAACTTTTGTTACAGGTCCCCAGAGTTCATAAGGCTCGCACTGGAGGTAGAAGATTCTCGGTGCATACAGCCACCCTTTGGAATTTGCTCCCTTTGCAGCTGCGTCGTGAGACTTGCTTTCTTCATTTTCGGAAGCTTCTGAAAACATATCTTTTCCCATCTTAAACACGCTGAATAGCTTTGCATTGGTCTGACGGACTTCTTGACAAGCGCTGGGATGCCCAAGGGTAACCATGCGCTATATAAGACTCAAATAAATAAATAAAGCAAAGTTACACTGCAAGGGATTAAACTGATGGCAAAACAGCAACTGCCTGCTATAGCAATCGATATCTTGAAACTTCTCACAAGGGAGGGGTAAAGGGTAACTGGGAAGAGCTGGTGTTGGACCCGGCCTCGTGGAGTGGTTCGCCTCTGTCCCTCCACACCCTGTGAGCGCAGTCCTGTACCCCGAGTCCCCTGCGCAGCCTCCCTGTTAGCGTAGCCTGCACCCCGAGCCTGGTTGCCCTACTCCAGTTAAGCCTAGATCCCCCTAGCACCTCAACCAGGCCTGCCCTTCCCGTCCCACGACCGGCTCCGAGCGCCTAACCTTGCATGCCCCACAAGGCCCGGACGCCATCTTCCCTTCCCGACATCCCTGGCTCCCCGGGCCTAGCGTGACCCCGGCCCCAGCAAAACCCAGACTCCAAAGGCGCGCCAGTCCCGGCTGGGGGGTAAGCGCTCCCCGAGTGAGATAAGCCAGGGAGTTTCGATGGCACCTCCGGCCTCCCCTGAGAGACCGGTATCTGTCACACCTTTGGCCCTCCTCTATGGACCCGTTTCGATCACACCTCTGGCCTCCCCGAGTGCTGGCTCCAGACCCGCTGGGCGTCTGGGAATTCCCGGACCCCTCTTTTCAAAGGATCAAAGAGCCGACCGCCCGACCTCGCCCACGACCAGCCCCCAGGGCTTGCAACCTCCGCCTGCGAGGGTCCGGACATCAAAGGGCTAATGGACTATATCTGGGCCCGTCTGACAACTAGCGGGCAGTTGTATCTTGGACCTGAAGCCTGCTGATCTGATCGCGGCTGACCCTAAGAAGAACTCATCTTGAACCTCTGAGCCCTGCTGACGCTGTCGCGGCTCCCTCTTCGCAACAAGGAACTGAACCACCTGAGCCCTGCTGACGCTGTCGCGGCTCGAGCTGAACTTGTAACAATCGGAGCCCTGCTGACGCTGTCGCGGCTCGACCTCTAAGACCACCGGAGCCCTGCTGACGCTGTCGCGGCTCAAGCTTGAACCTGCAACCATCCGAGCCCTGCTGACGCTGTCGCGGCTCCCCACGAACTTCTCCGGATCGAGCCCTGCTGACCTCGTCGCGGCTCGAGGAGTACTCTGGTCCGGCTGGACCATCGAGGCCACCATCACGACCGAGCCGACTCGACGGAGGTGAAGCAGCCAGTACGACCATCATCGTCCGTACCCCCCGGCTCGAGGATTGAGAGCTGTGCGTAGGGTACGCCCCGTACTGCCCCAGAGACTAAAAGACTGTCCCGCTTCTCCCTCCCTGAACCCGCAACGACTTTGTGATCCTTCGATCACTGTGTACATAAAAGTGCTTCCTTCTTTTATTCCGTATATAAAGAACTTGTTACTAAGAACCCAACGGTGTGGTGTCTGTTCGAAGTGTGGTGTGAGCTCAGTGTGTACGATACTAGACTCGAAGTCCTCCCCGGTGAGGACCTCACGATAAGACTCGGCAAGATCTGTGGGAGAGGTGGGTCTTGGGGTGACCGGGTGAGCATAACCTGGCCCTCTGAGATTGCCCCTTCCAACATTGGTGGCAGCGTCGCGATAAGAACCTACGTCTAGGGATCGTATAGTACTGACACACTACCCGAACAAAGAAGAACAACCATGAGCATCATGGAAGACGAGACTACCTTCCGGGTGGAGCTCCTGAAGGACTATACGCACCGACAAATGAAGCAATTCTGCAAAGATCTCCACATCCCGACAACGGGATTAAACACCAAAGAAGACTTTCATCAAGCCCTAACCACCTGGGTGGAGGCCGGAGCACAACCACCAGCACCGACAGAAGCCGATGGAGGGGGAGCACCCCTGACCGAAACCCACGCCCCAGAGCAAGAAAGAGCAGAGTCCCCGACGCGGACTCACAGCACAGAGAGAGTTCTGTCTCGAGAAGAGATGACCGACCGAGAACGCAACCGAACCCACGAGCTAGAACTAGCCCGTCTGAAGATGGAAGGAGAACTCAAGCTGGCCGAGAAGAAGCTAGCCATCGAGCAGCTGCAGCTGCAGGGAGAACTGGAGGAGAAGAAACTCCAGAGAGAACTGGAGGAGAAAAAACTCCAGAGAGAACACGAAGGGAAAAGACTCCAGCTGGAGCACGAGCTCAGCATGAAGGAGATCGAACTAAAGGCCAGGACCGAAGACCACAGAACATCGGCGACCCGAGAGTCCGTTCCCCCGGTGGAACCCAAGGTCCACATCCCCAAGGATGTGGTCAAAGAATATTATAAAAACAATGATATCCAACAATGGTTCAGGGCCTACGAGGTCGCCATGACCTCCCGCCGAGTTACGTAGAAAGATTGGGGAGCCGGGCTGTGGGGGCGATTCCTGAGTGAGGGGAGAGACACCCTACTCGACCTACCGTCGGCCGAACAGACCTCCTACAGCCACATGAAAGAGGCCCTCCTCACAAGATACGGACTCACCCCTGAAATGTACCGCCAACGCTTCCGAGAATGTAAGAAAATCCCCGGCACCACATGGGTGGAATATGTCAACTTCTACAGCCGGGCCCTGGAAGGGTGGATCAAGGGCAGCAAAGTATCCACCTTCGAGGGGCTCATTGACCTCATTGCCTACGAACATTTGTCTCTGAACTGCTTTGTGGAACTCCGACAGCAGCTCCTGGACAGCAAGTTGGCTGACCCCCGGAAGCTGGCCGTCGAGGCCGATCGCTGGGTGAGCACCAGAGTACCCCGGGGGCCCGGGGGAGACTCTGGCCGAAACGAACAAGGACCATCCCGCCCGAGGGGAGGAGGGGGTCAGAATAGACAGAGGGGATCCCAGATAGGGTCCCCGCGCAGTCCCCCCAGAAACCAGCCCGGCACTTTGCCTCCCACAGCGCGCGCAGGGTTCCCCCCAGCCAAGCCAGGGCCCGAGTCAGCCAAACCTGCTTCCATTGCCAGCAACCAGGGCACTATGCCAATGACCCCCGCTGCCCTTTATTCAAGAAGCCTGCCGCTGCAGGGCCCCCCGTGCGCCACATCACCTCGGTAGCCCTAGAAGAGGAGGGGGAAGAGGAGTTCGAGGGAGCTGACCCCGCAGCCATGATGTTAGTCTCCCTGGGTGATAGGGAGATGGTCCCAGGAGCCCCCCTGCCCGACAACACCGAGAAGTACCGACAGCAGGTGACTGTCAATGGCCACCACATAGAGGCGCTCCGGGACACCGGGGCCAGTATCACCGCAGTCAAATGGCACCTAGTCACTGAAGCCCAGATTGTTCCCCACATCTCCTGCAGGGTGATCGCAGCTGATAACTCAGTCCGCACCTGCCGGATAGCTCAAGTCCCGTTCGAATGGGGGGCGTCTCCGGAGAGTTACGAGTGGCGGTCCGCTCCGACATGCCCGTGGACTGCCTGCTCGGCAACGATCTAGAGAGCTCCCCATGGCAGCGGGTTGACAAAAGGACCCACTTGGAGATGGTGGGCCTGCCCGAATGGGCCTGTGTGAACACCCGGTCGATGGCCGCCCGAGGGGCAACTCCAGAGGCAGCACCGGCTACCCCCGAGGACCCCGAGGTCCCTGCATCCTCTGAGACTCCTGAGCTGTTCCCCGGGGAAAGCTTCCCCCCCGACGCAGGCCCCCTCGGCCCTGGCGTCGAACCGACCCCGAGCTTGGACGACCTTCCTGAGCTGGCCCAGTGGCGCCAGGAAGGAGGACCGTCCCGAGAAGAATTCTGCCTAGAACAGACCTCCTGTCCATCCTTGGTTGGGCCGCGGCAGCAGGCCGCCGCCCAGGCCGCCGGTGACCAGGCCGGCTCCCACTTTGTCTATTGGGAGAACGGCCTCTTGTACAGCGAACAAAAGTCTGCCGAGCTAGGGTCAGCCCGAGTGCTGGTGGTACCCCTACGCTTCCGTGGCTTTCTCCTGAACCTGGCCCACGACGTGCCCCTGGCGGGACACTTGGGGCAAGACAAAACGTATCACCGCCTAGTCACCCACTTCTACTGGCCGGTGGGTGGCATGCGCTCCGATGTGGAGGCCCACTGTAAGTCCTGCCCCACGTGTCAGTCCAGCGGAAAGAGAGGAGGGTAGCGCAAGGCCCCCCTCCAACCCTTACCCGTGGTCAGTACCCCCTTTGAAAGGGTGGGAATCGACATCGTGGGCCCCCTCGACCCCCGGACCTCCCTGGGTCACCGCTTTATCCTTGTCCTGATGGACCATGCCACCCGCTACCCCAAAGACATTCCCCTCCGAACGGTGACGGCCCCCGTAGTGGGGCGGGCCCTCATGGCCATCTTCTCTCGGGTGGGATTCCCCCGAGAAGTCGTCAGCGACCGAGGGACCAACTTCATCTCGAAATACATGAAGTCCCTCTGGCAACAATGTGGGGTGACGTACAAATTCACCACCCCATATCACCCCCAGAGTAACGGTCTGGTGGGACGATTCAACTGGACCCTCAAGGGAATGATCATGGGTCTCGAAGAGCCTCTGAGGCGTAAGTAGGACGTCCTCCTTCCCTGTCTCCTCTTCGCGTTCCGCGAAGTCCCCCAGAAGTCCCTGGGGTTCAGCCCCTTCGAGCTCCTCCACGGGCACCCCGTCAGGGGACCCCTCAGCCTGGTTAAGGAAGGGTGGGAGACGGCGGCCCTAGAGCCCCCTCCCGATGTGTTTCGATACATTCTGGCCCTCCGGAACCAGACTAGGAAGTTCCGAGAATTGGCCAAGGCCAACCTCGAGGCTAGTCAAGAAGAAATGAAACGGTGGTATGACCAGAATGCCACTCTGGTCGAGTTTCAGCCCGGACAGCAGGTCTGGGTGATGGCCCCCGTGGAGCCCCGTGCCCTACAAGACTCGTGGACAGGACCCTTTAAGGTGGTGGAACGTAAGAGCCAGGTGACATATCTCATTGATGTGCAGTCCCCCAGGAACCCCTTGAGGGTCCTCCACGTGAACCGCCTCAAGCCCCACTTCGCCCGGTCCGAGTTGAGCTTGCTCCTCGCCACGGACGATGGAGAAGAAGAGGAAACGGAGCCTCTCCCCGACCTCCTGTGCGTGAAGGAAAAAGATGGCTCCGTAGAGGGTGTGAGTCTCTCCCCCTCCCTCTCTCCCGAGCAGCGGGAGGACTGTCGCCAGTTACTGGGACAGTTCCCGGACCTCTTCTCCCTCACCCCCGGCGTCACCAGCTGGTGCGTCCACGACGTGGACACCGGGGATAGCCCACCAGTACGGCACAGAGCCTACCGCGTCCCTGACCGAGTCCGGGCCTGCATCAAGGCCGAGGTAACAAATATGCTAGCTCTTGGGGTGGTCGAAGCCTCTGACAGCCCATGGGCTAGCCCCGTGGTCCTGGTTCCAAAGGCAGCCGCCCCTGGGGCTGTTCCCGAGCTGAGGTTCTGCGTTGACTACCGCGGGCTCAACGCAGTCACCAGAACCGATGCGCATCCCATCCCCCGAGCAGACAAGCTTATTGATCGCCTCGGGGCTGCTCGCTTCCTTAGCAGGTTCGACCTGACCTGCGGATACTGGCAGATCGCCCTCACCAAGGGAGCTAGGGAAAGATCCGCGTTTTCCACCCCGGATGGTCACTACCATTTCCGGGTGATGCCCTTCGGGATGAAAAACACCCCCGCCACCTTCCAAAGGCTGGTAAACCAGGTACTGGCTGGGTTGGAAGAGTTCAGCGCTGCGTATCTGGACGATATCGCAGTTTACAGTTCCCACTGGCCCGAGCACCTCCAGCACCTCTGGGTGGTGCCGACGGCCCTGGGAAGGGCCGGTCTCACCATTAAGGCAAGCAAGTGCCAGATCGGACAAGGGTCCGTAGTCTACCTCGGGCACTAGGTCGGAAGCGGCCTCGTAGCCCCCCTCCAGCCCAAGATCGATGCAATCGTGGCCTGGGAGGCCCCCACGACCCAGACGGAAGTGCGGGGTTCCTAGGGCTCACGGGGTACTACCGAAGGTTCATCAAAGGGTACGGCAGCATCGTAGCCCCCCTCGCGGAGTTAACCTCCAAGAACCAGCCGAAGAAAGTCAGCTGGACACCCACCTGCCAAGAGGCGTTCGAAACTTTGAAAGACGCCATGTGCACTGCCCCCGTCCTACAGGCCCCGACTACTCCAGAGAATTTGTAGTTCAGATGGACGCGTCCGAGCATGGCATCGGAGCAGTTCTGTCCCAGGTGAACGAGAGCGGCCTAGACCAACCAGTAGAATTCCTTAGCCGGAGGCTCCTCCCTCGAGAACAAAGGTGGAGCACCATCGAGCGGGAGGCCTTCGCGGTGGTTTGGGCCCTGAAGAAGCTGAGGCCCTACCTGTTCGGTTCCGGGTCCAGACCGACCACCGACCCCTCCGGTGGCTAATGCAGATGAGAGGGGAGAACCCCAAATTGCTGCGCTGGTCCATCTCCCTCCAGGGGATGGACTTCACTGTTGAGCACCGGCCTGGTGCTGACCACGCCAACGCAGACGGCCTGTCCCGATTCTTCCGCCTCAGCGAAGAGAACCCCCAAGAGGATGGGTAGTTCTCCCCGCCTTCAGCTGGGGGGGACGCGTGTTGGACCCGGCCTCGTGGCGTGGTTCGCCTCTGTCCCTCCACACCCTGTGAGCGTAGTCCTGTACCCCGAGTCCCCTGCGCAGCCTCCCTGTTAGCGTAGCCTGCACCCCGAGCCTGGTCGCCCTACTCCAGTTAAGCGCAGATCCCCCTAGCACCTCGACCAGGCCTGCCCTTCCCGTCCCACGACCGGCTCCGAGCGCCTAACCTTGCATGCCCCACAAGGCCCGGACGCCATCTTCCCTTCCCGACATCCCTGGCTCCCCGGGCCTAGCGTGACCCCGGCCCCAGCGAAACCCAGACTCCAAAGGCGCGCCAGTCCCGGCTGGGGGGTAAGCGCTCCCCGAGTGAGATAAGCCAGGGAGTTTCGATGGCACCTCCGGCCTCCCCTGAGAGACCGGTATCTGTCACACCTTTGGCCCTCCTCTATGGACCCGTTTCAATCACACCTCTGGCCTCCCCGAGTGCTGGCTCCAGACCCGCTGGGCGTCTGGGAATTCCCGGACCCCTCTTTTCAAAGGATCAAAGAGCCGACCGCCGGACCTCGCCCACGAACAGCCCCCAGGGCTTGCAACCTCCGCCTGCGAGGGTCCGGACATCAAAGGGCTAATGGACTATATCTGGGCCCGCCTGACAACTAGCGGGCAGTTGTATCTTGGACCTGAAGCCTGCTGATCTGATCGCGGCTGACCCTAAGAAGAACTCATCTTGAACCTCTGAGCCCTGCTGACGCTGCCCCGGCTCCCTCTTCGCAACAAGGAACTGAACCACCTGAGCCCGTCTGACGCTGTCGCGGCTCGAGCTGAACTTGTAACCATCGGAGCCCTGCTGACGCTGTCGCGGCTCGACCTCTAAGACCACCGGAGCCCTGCTGACGCTGTCGCGGCTCAAGCTTGAACCTGCAACCATCCGAGCCCTGCTGACGCTGTCGCGGCTCCCCACGAACTTCTCCGGATCGAGCCCTGCTGACCTCGTCGCGGCTCGAGGAGTACTCTGGTCCGGCTGGACCATCGAGGCCACCATCACGACCGAGCCGACTTGACGGAGGTGAAGCAGCCAGTACGACCATCATCGTCCGTACCCCCCGGCTCGAGGATTGAGAGCTGTGCGTAGGGTACACCCCGTACTGCCCCAGAGTCTAAAAGACTGTCCCGCTTCCCCCTTCCTGAACCCGCAACGACTTTGTGATCCTTCGATCACTGTGTACATAAAAGTGCTTCCTTCTTTTATTCCGTATATAAAGAACTTGTTACTAAGAACCCAACGGTGTGGTGTCTGTTCGTAAGTGTGATGTGAGCTCAGTGTGTACGATCCTAGACTCGAAGTCCTCCCCGGTGAGGACCTCACGATAAGACTCGGCAAGATCTGTGGGAGAGGTGGGTCTTGGGGTGACCGGGTGAGCATAACCTGGCCCTCTGAGATTGCCCCTTCCAACAGCTGGTTACACATTCATATGCCAGAGGACGCCGCTCCAACCCGTCCTGCCCAGGATTTCCAAACAAAGGCTACAATTAGGAAAGCTTTGGGGGCTTCTTAAATATTTGGACATAAGCTGGCAATTCCACTTTAAAAATGAGAGGTAGTAGGTGAAACTCAAGTTGCAGTGCTACTCTCACAGTCTATGTCCCCACAAGGGAAAGTGTGTTGGTGTCATTTGTTGCTCGCTCTCGATGACTTTGTGTTGCGGTGTAGAGGGTTAAAGCGTGCTCTGACACCGAAGTCTGGCCGGAGCATACAATACTAAAAGATAAGGTGGCCATAAAGCGTGCAACGTAAGCAAACAGTAACATCAGCTGGGTCCATGGAACCAATGAAAACAGGAACAAGCACCAGAAAATGTCTACTGTCTGAGGCGGCATTGGCTTAGTCAGAAGTTAATTGCTCCTTGAATAATTCACATCAGATGCTTCCGAAGTTAAGAATAGGAAGCTAACGAGGAGGGAGGAGGAGAAGGGAGGGGGAGGGAGGGGGAGATGGGAGGGGGTACTGAGAGCAGACAGCAAGGGGGTGGAGGAGGGTTAATGAGCCATGACAGAGGCAGATGGCAGCTGCGCGCGTGCGCGCTCATGTGCACGCAAGCTTTAGGCCACCAAAAGCCTCTGGTGAAACTTTTAAAAGCCACTTACTAAATGTCTCAAAGAGACAGCATGCGCTGTCTCAGGCGAGACCTAAAGAGGACTTTGGGGAAGTTGTCGGCTTGCTTTGATTAGTGAAAAAGCTCCGCATAGCAGATTTGATATTCTGATGATATCGAGACAGCACTTGTTTGTACTGATCCTTGTCTTGAGACTCTTTCCTAATACGCCAGAATCTCTCTATGATCTTGCATTTAGTTTTTTCTAGTTTTAGTTCTGGCGTGAACCACAGGTCTGATGGTCAGTGATGTGTGAGACCGTGATTTTTAAAGGGAACTGTTTCGTCCAGTGCCTCTGTAAGGGCAGAGTTGAAGGAATTCAGCACTTCAGAGACCTCAGGGTTGTGATTTGGTGACTTGAGGTGAAAAGCATCACTAATGGTTTCAGGACTAAGATTGTGCCAAGGTCTATGAGCATTGCATCGCGGCCTGCTGTTTGTAGGGGAGTGAGGGGGCTGAACCTCAAACGTAATTAGAAAATGTACAGTCCGTGTAAGGGGAGAGGTGTCTTGCAGTCCAGCTGTTCTATGTTGGAAAAAATTAGATCTAGTGTGTGACCAGCAGTATGCGTCGGGCCATTGACTCTTTGGGAGAGTCCTTATGTTTCTAGGTCTATTAGAAGTTTCCTAACTTCCGGGTTGGTATGTTCTTCCCCATGGAAATGAAAGTCACCTAGTAGGAAAAATGTGTTTGAAGCTAGAACATGCATGGCTATCTGTTCTATCAATAGGTGACTGAAATTGGTTTCTGGACCGGGGCCCCGGGGTGGTAAATCAGTGCTCCATTCCACATTTCCATTGTGGACACTCTTATCTCAAAAATACCTAACTCAATCGAGTCAGTGCAGGTGATTGAGACCCATGTCACATTAACTGTGTTTGTAAAAACTATGACAATGCCTCCGCTCGTTTTTTTCCCCTCTATCGAAAAGGATTAGTTTATAGTTATTAGGGATAGCTAGTGCGATGGTTGGATGGTTGGAGGGGTTTAGCCATGTCTCTGCAAATATCTGATGACTGGGAGGAAATCAAATCCCATATCTCGGTTGAGTGCTTGGCCAGTGACCTAACATTACAAAGAAGACTATTTAGGCCATATTTGGTTGGAGAGGGTCTGGGTAATTTCCCTGGTGGTATCCCAGTTTCTTGGTCACTTTGGAACTGACAATTATAACAGGCCACCGGACCTTCTAGTGTGTGTGGATACCGGTTGATGCAGAAAAGCTGTAGTGGTGAGCTAGCCTTGTTCTGTGCTCTCAGCAGGCGATTACCTGATCTGATTGTTTACCTCAATAGGTCCAGTGTTCCTGGCTGCTGGCAACGACCAGGCGTGGACGGGCATAGACGGGCTTGCCTTTTGCATGCCAGCGGTGCGTTCGCTGTGCGTCTGTCCCGGCACGAGGTTTTATGGCCGTGTATGCCGCAACCACTGGAGTGCTAACCACACTTCCGCCGGAAGTGATGTCAGAGGCTTTCTCCGCTCAACTAGCACAAGCTGTAGCGGACCAGAAAGCAAAAGGCTACAGGATCCCAGGGCAGTGGAGACAAGGTGCACAAAGGCGTTTGATCGTGATTTTAAGTAAGCAACATTAAAAACAGTGTGCTAAAAAATATGCCAACCTACCCTTTTCTAAAGCATATGCTGCACGTTATGCGCGTTATGCACAGGGGAATCAGTGTTTAAAAATACAGAAATATAAAGCTGTTTCCAAAGCAAACAAATCCTGCCTGGATCTGACTATGAATGCCACCAAGTCCCAACCACAGCAGGGAAACAGCACTCGTGCACCCACCTATGCTATACACATGATCATAGACAGAAGCCAAGAGCGGGGCCTTAATCCTATTGGACCTCTCGGTGGTGTTTCACATCGTATCACACCTCCTCCTCATGGACACCTTCACGAGATGGGACTCAAGGACCTTCATATGATAGATCTGCTCCTTCCTGACAAAAAGAAGAACTCAAACAGTCAACCTGATGTCATAGTCCTTGGAAACCGGAAATCTCATCTGTGGAGCACCTCAAGTTTCATCTCTCAGCCGGATCCTCTTCAAAACTTGCATTACCCCACTGGCCAACGTCATCCATACCAACTACATCACCATCCTCTTCTACACCGACGACATGCAACTAATACTGTCCCTCTCTGAATAAAACCCAAAACACAAGTAACACGTTTACCGTCTGCAGGACATAGATAAAATCCAACTGTCCCAAACTCAACTGACAAGACAGATGTGTTGATCTTTGGAAACAACACCTGCCCACAGGACTCCACCTGATGGCCAGCCACCGTAAGACCTACTACCACCCCAGGCTTGCACACCAGTGACCTAGGGATCATTATCAACAAACGCCTGGACATGTCTGCCCAGGCCAACGTCGTCACTGCTTTCACACACTGAAAACGATACCAAAGGAGATGATGGACGGAGCGTTTGAGCAAATCAAACACTCACCCCCAGTCAACTGATCTGGGTTTAATCCATCACCATTCTTTAGCTCACTCAACCACCCCAGTTCAGACAAGGCCATATGCAAATCGGTCTGACCCTGTGCCTCATGGGAATAGACCAGCCCGAACTGCCAAGCCATATCTTCCCTGGACCGGATACAAACATCCTGGGACCGGTTTCGGATTCATAATCCTCATCAGCCAAGCTATCTTGAATCCAGTGATAGAGTGAGCAAGGGACCCACATCTGGGCATACCCTGCCAACTTAGGGGGAACAAAGCGATAACATAGGGGATGATGTACGGAGCGTTTGAGCAAATCAAACACTCACCCCCAGTCAACTGACCTGGGTTTAATCCACCACCATTCTTTAGCTCACTCCACCACCCCAGTTCAGACAAGGCCATATGCAAATCTGTCTGACCCTGTGCCTCATGGGAATAGTCCAGCCCGAACTGCCAAGCCATGTCTTCCCTGGACCGGAAACAAGCATCCTGGGACCGGTTTCGGATTCATAATCCTCATCAGCCAGGCTATGTTGAATCCAGTGGTAGAGTGAGCAAGGGACCCACATCTGGGCATACCCTGCCAACTTAGGGCGAACCAAGCGATACCAAAGGTGGTGATGGACGGAGCGTTTGAGCAAATCAAACACTCACCCTCAATCAACTGATCTGCGTTTAATCCATCACGATTCTTTAGCTCACTCCACCACCCCAGTTCAGACATGGCCATATGCAAATCAGTCTGACCATGTGCCTCATGGGACCAGTTCAGCCCTAACTGCCAAGCCATGTCTTCCCTGGACTGGAAAGAAGCATCCTGGGACCGGTTTCGGATTCATAATCCTCATCAGCCAGGTTATCTTGAATCCAGTGGTAGAGTGAGCAAGGGACCCACGTCTGGGCATTCCCTGCCAACTTAGGGTAAACAAAGCGACCCATGAGGCACAGGGTCAGACTGATTTGCATATGGCTATGTCTGAACTGGGGTGGTGGAGTGAGTTAAAGAATGGTGATGGATTAAACCCTGATCAGTTGACTGAGGGTGAGTGTTTGATTTGCTCAAATGCTCCGTCCATCATCCCCTTTGGTATCGCTTTGTTCACACACTGAAAAGGCTGAAAAAAATCTTCAAATGACTCCCATGCAACACAAGAAGCCCGTCATCCAAGCACTCATCAACAGTAGTCTGGACAACGGGAACTCTCTCTATGCAGAAATCATCAAACAGCTCACCACAAGGCTGCAAACCACCCAGAATGCATCTGCCAGAGACATCCTCAACCGCTCACTCAGAATGTCCATAATTATGAATGTCACTAATTTTGTTCACAGTTGTGTCACCGTTTTGGCGGAATTCCCTCCACATAGCCTTTTACTGATGGGCATGAGGGACCTATACCCATGTTAACACCTAATTAAGGTAAGGGTAATATTATATTAGACTGGGACAGGAAGACGTCCTGAAGAAGACCTGAAGAAGACCTAGGTGACCCAGTATTTAAGGGCAAAAAGAGGTCGAAACATGTTGACTACAGCAATAAAGGAGGGGCGCTAGGGGGTCCTAATACCCTACCCTAGCACTACCATCCATTTAATTTTAATCCTGACCTTGGAATCTACTAATAACGTTTAAATGTGGTATCCAGGAGCCAGTTTTAACCATTCCCTACTGCAATTTTTTGTCTATCACTGTACTCAGTCTTGAGTTGTTGGTCTTTGTTTGTGAACACTGTTGTCACTTACAGTTTTGTGTTACACGTTGTCCTTGTATATTTTTTGTTCCCCCTCCCTATGCTCCGCCCGGGGTGTGGCTACGCCCGGACGTTGTAGCAGACCCGATGATGAAGATTGTCACACACATTGTGTGTGAGTGAGGGCAGTTTTTCATCACTCATGAGTGTGCCATTGCTTGTATACTCTTGATTAATTTATGTGTTTTGTTTTCTCCACCCCTCTTATGTGTATATCATGTTGCCAAGAATACCATATCTAGTAACTGTGTCATCCAGGGTCACTTGCTGTATGCAAGTATTGTTTCCTAAAACCAAGACAGCCGGGAATCGCCACTTTGGCCTTGACTGAACATCTCTTCTATACGAATTGATACTTTAAGCAGAATAAAAGCCATTCTTTTGCAAAAAACTGTGCCACTGACCTCGGACAAAGAAACCTATGATCTGCAAGTCGCAAGGACTTCTGCAGAGTTACATGCCCTCTTAACTACAAATTGCCCTATACATTTCTCAGAAATGTTAAGTCGTATCTTAAACATGTCTGATACGAGTGGTATTGTACATGTATTTAAGATCGTATTTTCTGGACTGTAGCACCTTTTGAAGCAGTCCTAGTATTATTTCCAAACTTTGTGCACTTAGTGTTTGGCGGATTGCCTCTCATTTTGGGACTCGCTGCAGGAATACTATTTTTGCTCCTATTGCTGCGATATGGCAAGTCATTTCACAAACGACACCTAGTTCTCCATGGAGACAACTCTACTGGCGATGAAGTGTCGTGAGCGCAACGTCCAAATTTTGGGACTACCTCGTCTAAGAGAATTAAATACCACATGGTTTCTGTCATTCAGACCAATTTGGCAAGATTGCATCCTACCTGTTCTACGCTGCCTGCTATGCTGAGAAGAATGCGTGTTAGACACATGTCTCACACTCCCATCAGTCATGCCAACGGATGTTGATACTTTGCTTGAACCAGTAACGGCCCATGCACTGTGTTGTCCCCAGCGGCTACCAATTCTGATGACAGCATTCATTGAGATCTCACAGACGCAAAATGCTACTGCTGTAATTCATGAATTTTTATCTTGTGTTCTGATTAACTTGGACATATTATATTTGTCAATCTGTAACTTGGAAGATGTTTTTTTATAAAACCGAATAAAGTTTGTTGATAATAATCACTAGGGGATTCATTTACAGGGTAGCATGGTATCCCTCACACTAACTCCAGGAGTCACAGTCCACACAATGGACATGCTTTGTTCCCCCTACTTCCAACCTTACATGTACCCCTAATCACCTGCCCAAACCTCTCCCTGCTGATGCCAATGTTGACCTCCGTCATCCCACAGACCATATTTTTGGCCCTTTTGAAAGTGCCCATACATTAACAATACTGCAGTTGTAAATACATATCAACTACCATTTGTTGTGTTTGAAACATTTTATTGAATAATAAAACCTAATAAACATAAGCTGTTTATTAAAACAAAACAAAACATCAGTTGCCATACACATAAGAGACAAAAGTAGTACATAAAAATGAACATACTGTAACACAACAAAGTTACGTATAGCACAATTCCTAATTTCGGGCAATCTTTAAAGTTCAACAATAGAAACGTTCATAAAGAACAGGAAAGGAAACAAAGAAGGTAGGATACAGTGATTTCATTAATGTAATGCTTCCTACATATAGAAAAACAAATACAAATTATTTTGCTTAAGCAATAAAGTCCTCACATTAAAATACTAAGAGAAATATATTGAACAATGAACATTTCATATGTAATTAGAATTCAATTTGAATATTTTAACCTCCTCAGCATTATTTGACTCATGATTACAACCTGAATGCTTCCTGGAAAGGAACCACCTCATGGGGTTCAAAATCACATCTTTTCCAACAATAGGATTCAAATGATAAACTTGAATTTCAATTCAATTTATTGATTTAGGCCATTTTGTAGATCAACAATTTGAAATATATACAAAGTCCATACACTTTTGTAAAATTGTCTCCTAAACTTGAATTCCATCCACTTTTTGATTAAACACTTCCCATTCCAGCAAGCATCACAAGACCACTTGTTGTTATCATCCCAATTAGTGATAATGTTTTGGCTGGCAACAACAATAAATATGTTTAGAATTTTACCTCCAAAAGCAAAAACATGCCATTTCTGAATCATGGTGCACAATAAAATGTAGGAACTGAAGGGCATCTTTTGGTGTAGCATTCATTAAGGTTTGACAAGGCTTGAAACTAGAATTCCTGATTTTTTGGACATTTAAATGTCATATTTTTGAAAGAGTTCTAATAGACCCAGCACGAGGTCCGCAAAAAATAGAAGATGACTGAATTGTACTTAGAGATTGATGTATAATACAGTGGTCAGGCAATGCTTATGGATCTAATCTATTCAGATTTTAACTCCATAGTTTGTTCAATAAATTGACTGAGCATAATACTTGAAGGTCCATCTCTCAGATCAGTTCTATTACAGTTTTAGTTGCGATAACACTAATAGAGATCATTGATAAATAGATTTTAAAAGCCATGGGTGGAATTGATCCTTGGTCTAAATCTAGATTATTGTCTGCAATAGAAACCAGTACAAACAGATCAAATCTCAAATCATTGAATATGTTTATTTTAGTGGTTTAGAATAAACCCAGAAGACACACATTGTTCCGGAAACTCAGAAAATGTATCTAAAGATTATGATTACATCCTATTTTATGTCCAGAGACTGCTTTAGCTGCTTTCCTGTATAAGTGACAACATTTGCAAATATATTTAACAAAACATTAACGCTGGATGTCAGAAATTCTGTCTTTAAGTATTGTGTAAGAGTTATGTGTGATGGTTTTTATTTGATCTGAAGCAACACTTACACTAAATAGGTACATGCACCGGTTATTATTCAACTAACATTATTAGCAAACTTAATTTGGAGGGAATTGAGAAAAATGGCCTCATGTTTTATTGTTAAAAAAATCTAAGGGTTCAGTACTTCACAGAGTTTGCAAAAGCTAAACCCCTTTTTGAAATGTACTAAGCCCATTTAACAATTCAGAATTTGGAAGGGGAGTGTTAATAGTTTCCTTTCTGAATATTTAATACATTGTTAAGGTATGTATTGAGCTTTGAAACCATATGTCGGCTGAAAAACCATAACAGGAGGTAGTAACCCAAGGGGACATTTGTGAATCTGAAAGTAAAATGTGGTGCATTAAAAATGCCTTTATTTAAAAGCTATCACAGACAAAGTAGTGTGCTGACTCTACAAGCAACCTCTCTTTACCAAATGGATTATTAGAACATGAACCTCAGTATTTCCTATATTGCTGAAATGTAATCTCTAATATTTTTGTAATGTCGTGTAAATATTTGTTCCTGTTAGTTCCCCTTTCAATATTGTCAAAAAATGTACCTATTCTTTTAGTCAAACATATTGAAATATCTTCATCACAATTTTGAGGCATTCTCAAAAGTGTTTTCACTCTCTAACTTGAAGCTTCCTAAGAAACATACTGAAGCCAGTGCTTTCTCACTAAAACAAGCACAATATTGATTTGAGAGCGGTGGTTATTGTAGTCATACGCACTGGGGTTAGTTTAGAAAAGACCAATTCCTTAATCTTTAGAAATAATACTTGGAAAAGTTTATGTTCAATAATTTCAGATAATTTACTGATAAAGATATCAGATAAAGATCCCCTAATTTCTTATATCTTGTGGTACCAAAAATATGCTAGAAATAACAGACTTCTCTTCTAGATAGATCTAGGTATGAGAAGTTATTAAATGCGATTATCAACTGTCTGTTATTTTAACACATTTTGTCAGTGCACTGAGTATTTTCCCTACATAGATCACAACATTTCATGCAATGGTCTGTGCTTGAACGTACAAAGAAGGGGTAAAAATGCATTTCTACCACAATCAAGAAACCCGTGGGTCTCTGAGGATTACTGTTGCAAATGAAGACCTAGCTAAGATGAAATATCCCTTTAAAAGGACGATTTCCCTCACCCACCATAGTTGGCATGCTTCTTTATTGGGAATCTCCTTGTACTATGAAACAACCCCCTTACTGAGAGGGAGGAGTTCAGGCATGTTTTGTTATAGAGAAAGGTATACTAAATACCACAATAATGAGCTCAGGGTAGTGGGGGCAGCAGAGTGAAAGTTGAAACATGCTAAAGGGTATGTGGTTTCCATTATTTGTACGCCCTTGTGCCAGGATTAAAAACAAGACACTGTGGGACAAATATATATGCACTGTTAGAGTCAATAAGAGGTCAACATGTTTCAGCCTATTAACCCTCCAAAGAGGTGTTTGCGGCATTCTTCAGGACTTAATCAAAAGTTCTGCCGCTCAATGTACTCAATCAATAACAAGCATTGTCATAGCCAATAGTTCTCGCCTTTGGGACCTCATAAGTGTTTAGCCATGCATATTCAGTAAAAATTTGAAATAATTACTATTATAAAAAAGAAGACTATAAACTAACTAAGCTAGACGTGACTTTATAACTGGTTAATCAAACGTTTCTGGAGGTTTAGTATATATAAACAACTCGTTTTTTCTATGGTGTGTCATATACAATTGATGCTCTAAATTTTGGTAAGAGTACACAAAGCCAAAGAATTCAATACTGCTTTTATATCAATTTACCTTTGAAAGCTTGAAGTGAAAGACAATTCTAAGTGGCATTTGGTTATGAAGAGGCCCTAATGACTATTTTCGGATGACAATGTAATTAGCATTTTTTTATATAAGATGTGTTAAAAGTATGGGTAGGGAAAATGGCTATTTTGGCCAAAGGCTCCCCTTTCTTTATTCATGCTAGTTTTAATTTGTAAACAGAATCACAATTTGTTATGTGGTACACTGTAATGTTAGATGAATTTGTTTTACCCTTCTGATAAGCAAGGGATGACGATGAATCGTTTTTTCATCCCTGGTTTTAAATGGATTCAGGTTGGAACAGACAAGGTTTTGGTTGACTTTACCTCAGAAAATGGTTGTTTCCCGCATGCTGCTTTCATGCAACTTAAATCCCTTCAGTTGAAGAGGCGGCTGCATGCCTGCATATATGGCCACATCAGTACTTGGCTGTTTCGGTTCTCCAGTGGGGCTAGAATAGAAGCTGTTAAGGGCAGGGGCTCAGCTTTCCATTGGTGCAGCAGGTGCAGTGGCACCAGGTCCCAGAAGCCTTAAAGGCCCACTGAAACCTGATAACTGCTGTTTGTCACAGTTCAAACAGAGGCCTAAAGAGCCCACAGAACAATGATTATTGCTGTTTTCCACAGTCCAAATAAACGGCAGAGGTCACATTTCCTTTCTTGCCTTGGGGCCCAGGGCACACTGGCTAGGCCACTGGTTAAGGATGCAGTGGGGAAGAAGTGGCGAGACAGGTGGATTATCTAAACAGCTCGACGATGACTTCATGCCTGGGTATTAAAGTACTCATTACAATTAAAGACTTAAGCAGGAATAGATATCATAATATAGGAAGGCCTATGTACAAATGCAGCTCGATTAGCGGCTGCCTTTAACTTCTCACTTATCACTTCTCCTAATTTACAGTTTTATATTAGATGCAGACATAAATCGTGACCTATGAATATGTTTATCTATCATTAGGTTCCAAATGACCCATCTTTTCCATATGCAAGTATCAGACAGGTCGGGAACGCTTAATGGCGTTGAACTTGATAAAGCCACATTAATCACCAGTCTTGAAATACAAATGGCAGAATTAGGCACGCAGAGGTGTATTCTACGTAATCTCATTATGTTCAGGGTACGGGAGAGTGTTTAGGGCATAAAGCACTTTGACAAAAACATTTCTGCCACCATAGAAATTCAATCTTCCTTGTCCTACCCTAGTATACAAGTAGTACCACATTCTTTGGATACCTGAATTAAATAGGCACACAAAATAGTACCCAAATTATACATTCTAAAACAGGTACGCCCCTTGATTTGCCAATTAATTCTACTGCTACATATCTCGGTGTAACTTTATCTCCCAAAATAGACGACATCGTTGGACTAAATCTGGACCCTTTACTTGTATCCACCAATAGGACTTTGGAAAGGATAAACAACTTACATTTATCCCTATTTGGACGGACCAATGTCATTAAGATGCTAATCTTTCCAAAGTTTCTTTATTTTTTTCGTACTATTCCTTTATTTTTTTCCATGTCTCTTTTTAATAAAATAGATAGGATGTTGTCTAGATTTTTATGGGGGTATCGTCGGTCAAGAAGATCTATTAAATGGTGTACACTCTCGCAAGGGCGTGCTGGGTTAGGATTTCCGAATTTTAGGCTATACTATTGGGCCATTACCCTTAAAACTATTAAAGTTCTACTATTTCATGACCATGTTAATGAAATTAGTAAGGCACCTTCTATCTTTGAAATGCTTATGGGTGATCATGTGCGTCAATTATTATTGATATTTATGGAGCCGAGCTATTATAAAAAAACAAAATTTAAGATTTTGCTTTCTGCTTTTTCGGCTTGGAAACAGATGAATAAAGTTTTGCGGATTATTCCTAAATATAATTTCTATACACCTATACGTTGTAACATTTCAACATCAGGGATTCCTCAAAGTATTCCTACTTCTGGATTTCGTTTGGGATCGATTCACTCAATTGGGCAATTGTATTCAGATGGGACCTTAATGTCCTTCTCTGAACTCCAAAACACATTTGGTCTTTCTAGACACGATTTTTTTAAGTACCTACAAATCCGTAGCTTTTTGGATAGAAAAAATCTGCTTCATAGTGATGTAATGGAGCCTAATGAAGTTTTGGAGAGTGGTAGGAAGGATGCCCGTATTGGCACCATCTATCAGTTGATGATAAATAGGTTACACGATGACCTCGATCAACAAGCCCAGAAGTGGGAGAGGAAACTGTCTATAGAAGGGATCGATTTGGCAAGGGCATTTGAGATCAGTAACACAGTATTAATTAACAGCTCTCTTAAAAGTCAACATTATATGGCCTCCCTGGATCTGTATTACACACCTGCCAAACTTGTTAAATGGAAAGCTACGAAAGGCATTAATTGTAGTCGGTGTGGAATTTTAGCAGCTGACTCATGTCATATGTTCTTTAGCTGTCCTAAACTTATTGTATATAAAAATAAGATAGAAAAATTTTTTACTAATTTGCTAAATGTCAACATCAAACTATGCCCTTCTGTCACTATCTTCGGTGTATACTTTCCACCCGAGAGTCTATCTGTTGATCAAGAGTATTTTCTTTTCATTGGAATGTCCATTTACCGCTTTTGTATAACCTCAAGATGGTTAGATGTTGACCCACCTTCATTTGAACAATGGCTAGGTAAATTGCTAGATACTTATCGAATGGACAATGCAGTTTATAAATTGAAAGGACGAAGAAAAAAGTCATTTGCTAGGAAGTTATGGCTTCCTATTGATAACTGGATTTAATTTAACCATGCTCATACCTTTAAAGAGACAGTATCTGAGTGTTATGTTTTGTTTTGAATTTTGTCATTGAAGTCTATCGTCTTATTACTGTCTTATCTCTGTTACTGTTGTACCTTGTTCCATCTTTGTATTTTGTTCTGCCTCTGCCTTTGAAAAAGAAAAAAAAAAAAAAAATAGTACCGTATTTAAAGGCCCAGTTCAGAATTACATGGAAGGTGCACTGTCCCAGACTACACAGCGATGCAGTCTTCAGCGGGTGCTATCATCCCACACAGGGGGGAGCACACCAGACTATGCTGGGTAAAACATGTAGTGCCCCAACGTAGGCGCAGTTGTGAACCACTAGTCTGCTTACATAGTAAAGCGTCTGGCAGCTATTAAGTGAGGTGCCACGTTTCCCCTGCAGGTGGTTGGGGTCTGTCACCATCCTGTCAGGTGGGGGGTATACAATCAGTGCGCATCCTGACTGCTTGTTTGCCTTTTCGCCCGTGTCAATAATACAGTGCAGTCCTTGGAGGAGGAGTCAATTTGTATTCATGAAAGACACTTGTGTTTCTCGGATGTGTAATCCCCAGATGATGCCTTAACTGTCCCCCAATGGGCTATTTGTATATCGTATTGAATTGTATGTTCTTATGAGGACTGTTAATAATAATAAAAAAGATTTAGTGAGTGTTTATTGCCCTCTATGTCACTCTACTTCTAAGCACCTAATACAGCTTGTACAGTGCTTACTGTCATCTGCTCACTTACATTATGCTTATTATGCTTAATATAAATAGTGCACAATTTAGGCGTTTGTGTCTGCCTACAACGTGGACCTGATACAAATAGCAGTACCTACAAGGTGGATGGTACAATTCAACAAGAGTCTAAGATACTCCAGCACAGATGACTTTGCAACAACATTACGGGCATCAGTCTTGCTGGCAAGCCAACTTAAAACTTATCAGTATTGTATACATTATTATCAGAGACTATACTTGCCTCTTGGATACAACTTTACAACTGAGTTTTATTAATTTGTGTGCAGTTGTGTGTATACAATAAAACAACCTCCCCACCATAATTGATCTGTCTGTTCATCTTTTTGGGATCTGGAGTAGCATGCTACTCGCCGAAAAGCACTTCAACACTTCATCAGGAGTAGCAAGCGCTATATAAATGCAAAACATTCCCTCTTCTATCCCCCACAATCTTTTTTAATCCAACTAACAGACCAACATGTCCAGCTCTCATATACATTTTATATTTCCCTATACTAATTCACCACTAATCATTTTTGGATCCTAGAGTAGTGTGCTACTCGCCGAAAAAGCGCTTCAAAGTTCGTATGGGGTAGTAAGTGTTATGCAAATCTAAATACATTACAATTACTGTTTACATCGGGCTGCACTAACACGAGGATAGAAGTAGAGTGGGGATTAGAGTTTATCTGCCCAGAACAAAGCATACTACAGAAAGTGTGTGAACAGTCTATATGTTGTGCGCCTGGCAGAGAAAAACACAGCAGAGGTGGGAAGAAGGTAGGTAATCTGATGGTCAGACCTATGTGGAAAAAAGCAATCACTTTGGGCAGAAAAGAGGGCTTACATGGAGGACTACTTTGTTCGGATGGACAGCAAGAAAGGGAGGTCTGGAAGATAAGCCTGAAGCTCACTAATCCTGCAAGCAGAGGTGATGGCAAGCAAAAAAGCAGTCTTCTAAGGAGGCGAAGAGGACAATTATGTAGGCGCTCAAAGGGAGCACACATAAGATAAGTGAGGTCAACTCCCACTAGGGCATTACGAAAGGAGAAGGAGGAAAGAGATGAGTAATGCACTTCAGAAATCTGTTAACAATAGGATCGAAGGCCATGCTCAAGAGCTCAGGGTACCAGACTTGGGACTGATCGCATTTGATCTTCTTCAGCAATCTTGGCAGAAGTGGTACAAGAGGCCGCAACTCCACTCGCAACGAAAAGGGTCGCTGAGCGAGAGCCGCTTTGGAAACTCTAACACGCAGAACTGCTGACATTGAGCGTTCTCTTCGGTGGCGAATAGATCTAACCAAGGCTCTCCCCACTACTGAAAGAGACCTAGCACGACCTTCGAGTGAACATGCCATTTGTGATCCATCATGCACTGGCGGCTGAGTTTGTCCGTCCTTGCGTTCAGTGAACCTGTTAAGTGTTGAGCCACCAGAGATATACCCTGATGTTCCAGCCATGTCCAAAGGCGAAGAGCCTCGTGACATACGGTCCACGACCCCACCCTGCCCTGTTTGTTGCAGTACCACATGGCAGTGGTGTTGTCCGTGAACACCTGCACCACTCTTCCTTTGACAGAAAGAAGGAATGCCTTCAGTGCAAGACGAATCGCCTGGAGCTCCAGAGGGTTGATGTGGTGCCTGGACTCCGCCAGAGACCAGAGGTCTTGATCTCCACCATTCCCATAGGGCTGCCCCAACCCAGGAGTGACGCATCTGTCACTACTGTGAACTCAGGTTGGGGAAGGTAGAGGGATCTGCTGTTGACCCAATCCTGGTTCGTGAACCACCACTGCAACTGACTTGCAGTCCCCTCCGAAATCTAAACGTCATCGGAAAGATTCCCCTGGTGCTGCGCCCACTGAAACTTCAGGTTCCACTGCAGAGCACGTATATACCATCTGGCATGATGCACCAGCTGGATGCAGGAGGCCATGAGGCCCAGCAGCCTCAGGGTCATTCTCACCGAACACCGGGATGGAGGCTGAAACATCGGTATCATAGCCCGAATATCCTGGACTTGCTGCTAGGGAGGATAGACCCAAAACTGTGCTGTGTCCAGAACCGCTCCGATGAAAAGGAGCTTATCGGATGGAATCAGGTGAGACTTTAGCACGTTAACTGAGAACCCCAGCAAATGCAGGAAGTCCGTTGTAGTCTGGAGGTGGGAGCCTTCAACAGCCAGTCGTCGAGATAGGGGAAGACTGGAACCCCTGATCTGCGCAGATAAGCTGCGACCACCACCATCACTTTCGTGAACACCCGGGGAGGGTGCTGTTAAGGTCAAAGGGGAGCGTGGTAAACTGAAAATGCGTGTGGCCTACCGTGAACCGTAGGTACTGCCGGTGGGCAGGCAAGACGGGGATGTGAAAGTAAGTGTCCTGCAAGTCCAACGCTACCATCAAATCTCCAGGGTCGAAGGCAGACAAGATCTGAGCCAAGGTTAACAACTTGAACTTCTCCTTTAGGAGAAAGCGGTTGATGTCCCTGAGGACTAAGCTAGGATGCAGGCCTTTGTCATTCTTGGGTACCAAGAAGTAGTGGGAGTAGCAACCCCGACCTACTTCTGGCACAGGGACGCGTTTGACAAAGAGATCCACAACTTCCTGGAAGAGAAGGGCCAAATGATCCTCCGACATGGGATGAAATCACCACAAACTGCATGACCCTTACGCACTCCGCTGCTTGCGGAACTCGGCATAGACCGCCAGAGTTTTTTTGTCAATTTGCGGAGTTCCTCACTGAGGAACTTCACATAGGCTTAATCTTATCATGAAAAAATAGATATCAGTCATATGTTAAGAAACAAGGGTGAGCAGAAACCTTTTGGGTGGAGTAAAATTTAAGACATTATTATTGTGATTTTTCGGGCAATTAGTTGATTTTTGCAAGCACTAACACTTCTATGTGTAAAGTAAAGACCTTGAGAGTTTTGTAACTTTCAGATACTCAAATTGTGGATTCTGTTGCAATTAAAAATATTTCCAGGCCTGAAATTTCTTTGGAGGTTGCATGCGGGCAGCCTAAGTTATCCTGCAAGAGTTTCTTGATGAATTCTATTGCAACTACAATATGTGCTCTCTCATGTAAAGTCAGGTTGTTAGAAGCTTTTCTGCAACTCAAGATACGCCTTACTTTTCACCTCATGTGGATGCATTTCTCATGTTTAGTGAGATTTCCTTTCTGAGTATAACGTTTCTGGATTTCCCCTCCTGTATATGGCTTTAGTCCAGTGTGAATTCTCTCATGTGAAATGACATTGTATTCAAGACTAAACCTTATCTGACATTCAGAACACACATAAGGCTTTGTTCCCCCGTGCGAGTTCGCTCATGTCAAGTGAGAAGTAATTTGTAGCCAAAACATTGCTTGCATTTCGAGCACTGATAAGGTTTTGTCCCCAGAGTGGGATCTCTCATGAAGCATAACTCTGTCTTTCAGATTCAACCTTTTATGGCATAAGGATTTTCTCTCATGTGGAGTTTCTCATGGTGAAATAGCGTTTTTCTCTGCAGCTTTTCTGGCATTCAGAGCACTCATAAGGTGTTTCATCAGTATGGAGTCGCTTAGTTAGTGAGGCTGTGCCTATCAAATATGAATTTCTGGCATTCACAGAAATTGGTAATGTTTTTCCCCTGTGTGCGTCTGCTCATGTAGAGTGAGATTGAGTTTAAAATTGATGCTTTTCTGGCATTCGGAGAACTGAATTATTTTGATGGTGTGTTTTCTTATGGCGCTTGTAACCATCTTCTCTCTGAATCTTTTCGGAAATTTAGAGCACTGATAATTTTATTCACCAGTGTGGATTCTCACATGTTCAGTGAGATGAGATTTTTGGCTGAAACCTTTTTGGCATTCGGAGCACTGATAAGGTTTTTCCCCAGTGTGGATTCTTATATGCTGAGTGAGACTGCTTTTTTTAATGAAACATATCTGGCATTCAGAGCACTGATAAGGTTTTTCCCCAGTGTGGGTTCTTATATGCTGAGTGAGACTGCTTTTTTGAATGAAACATATCTGGCATTCAGAGCACTGATAAGGTTTTTCCCCAGTGTGGATTCTTATATGCTCAGTGAGATTGGTTTTTTGACTGAAACATTTGTGGCATTCGGAGCACTGATAAGGCTTTTCTCCAGTGTGGGTTCTTATATGCTGAGTGAGACTGCTTTTTTCACTGAAACATTTGTTGCATTCAGTGCACCGATAACGTTTTACCCAAGAGTGGGTCCTTGTATGTTTAGTGAGTCTCATTTTGTCACTGAAACATCTCTGGCATTCAGAGCACTGATAAGGTTTTTCCCCAGTGTGGAATCTCACATGTGCAGTTAGAAGTGATTTAAGTTTGAAATCTTTTGGGCATTCAGAGCACTGATAAGGTTTTTCCCCAGTGTGGTTCATTATATGCAGAGTGAGATTTCTTTTTTGGCTGAAACATTTCTGGCATTCAGAGCACTGATAAGGTTTTTCCCCAGTGTGGGTTATCATATGCCGCGTGAGATGTCTTTTTTCACTGAAACGTTTCTGGCATTCAGAGCACTGATAAGGTTTTTCCCCAGTGTGGGTTATTATATGCACCGTGAGATGTCTTTTTTCACTGAAACATCTCTGGCATTCAGAGCACTGATAAGGTTTTTCCCCAGTGTGGGTTTTTATATGCAGCGTGAGATGTCTTTTTTCACTGAAACATTTCTGGCATTCAGAGCACTGATAAGGTTTTTCCCCAGTGTGGGTTCTTATGTGCCGTGTGAGACTACTTTTTATACTGAAACATTTCTGGCATTCAGAGCACTGATAAGGATGTTCCACAGAATGGGTTATTGCATGTCGAGAAAGACTTTGCTGGTTACAAAACCTTTCCTGGCATTCAGAGCACTGAAAAGGTTTTTCCCCAGTGTGGAATCTTGTATGTTCAGTGAGTCTGCTTTTGCAACTGAAACATTTCTGGCATTCCGTGCACTGATATGGTTTCTCTCCAGTGTGTGTTATTGTATGCCGAGTGAGACTGTTTTTGTGAATGAAACGTTTCTGGCATTCAGAGCACTGATAAGGATGTTCCACAGAATGGGTTATTGCATGTCGAGAAAGACTTTGTTTGTTATAAAACCTTTCCTGGCATTCAGAGCACTGATAAGGTTTTTCCCCAGTGTGGATTCTCATATGTTCAGTGAAATAAGATTTTTGGTTGAAACTTTTTGGGCATTCAGCGCACTGGTATGGTTTTTCCACAGAGTGAGTTAATGCATGTCGAGATAGACTCGGTTTGTTACAAAACCTTTTTTGGCATTCAGAGCACTGGTAAGGTTTTTCCACAGAGTGGGTTAATGCATGTCGATATAGACTCGGTTTGATACTAAACCTTTTGCGACATTCAGAGCACTAAAAAGGTTTTCCCCAGTGTGGCTTCTCATATGCTCAGTGAGATAAGATTTACATCTGAAACTTTTTTGGCATACCTTGCACGGAGAGTGTTTTCCCCCAATGTGGATTCTCATATGCTCAGTGAGATAAGATTTACGCCTGAACTTTTTTGGCATACTTTGCACTGAGAGTGGTTTCCCCCAGTGTGTATTCTGTCAAATTCTGTGAGATAAGATTTATGGCTGTATCTTTTTGGGCACAGGTAACTTTTTTCCCTAACTTCGGTTATTTTGCCTCGATTTTAGAGTTGGGCTTGTTTAGATAATGTTCAGCACTTATCTCTAAAAGAAATTGTGTGTAATCTTCTCAACACTTGAATTGAGCAAAAAATTTCGGGAAGCAGCCCTGTAACACCCGTTGAAATTTTCCTAGCAGATAATAGTCTTTAGGTAATAGCCTCTCTGGCAGCAACTTAAAGTGTGACTGAAGTTTTTCTCAAATCTATTTGTATAGGTTCTTAGCAATGCAGTAATAAGGTGTTAGTCTGATATTTAATGATTAAACTGATAAGTACCTTTTTGTCCTAATGTAATGGCAGTAACTGAGGGCGTTAGAACGTGCACAGTACTATTGTGGATCATTAGTCGCAGAACATCAGTTCCTTCTACCCTTTCTATGTTTAGTGTAAGGTTAACGTTTGTAGTTCTGAGCATGAGGATTTATTTACATTAGCTATAGCGCAACAGTGTCCTTTAATCCATTTTTATGTTTAACAGTTTTACATATCACTCCTGCACAACAGATAATGTTGAGGCGATTTACATAGAATTAAAGAACAGTACACAATAAAAAGGAAACAATCTGAGATGGTCATTAACACAATAAAGTGGTGAATTTTTAAGGTTTTCGCAAGAGTGAGCAGAGTGGGTCAAGGTGTTATATCCCGAGGCAGATAGTCTCAAACTTGCGTAACTGGTTTAAAACGGTTGTTGAACAAGGGTGATTTTCCAGTCTTTTGGTTGTTAACGTGACAGCTTCGGAGTCTTCTTTCAGCGTCTTTTCTTTGATGGTATCCAGAAGAAACCTTTAGTTGTAACTTTCTTTTATGCACTGTGTGCTTCCTCTCTAGAATTACATGATGCTTTAGATGAACGTTATTCTGTCATGCTGAGGCAATTTGTCTTTCTGATAATATTTCAGATGAGGATGCTGAAGCGGTCTTTCTACATTATTTCTGATGCTGTGTGCACAGATATGGCTTTGCTCTGGGTTAATGAAATGCACAATTAGAGACTTCTCTTACAGGTATAGTACTTTCCTCGCCACACTTAGATTTTTGGAAATTGTTTAAACGTAGAATGCACTGACATTCAGTTGCTTAGTGCTAAATCTTGCTTTCTTCGTGCGTAATTTCAATCACCTATAGTATTAAAATTAAATAGTTATTACATGTACATTTCCAAAAATATATTTTACAAGCCAAATCAATGCAGAATTTTGAAAATGCTGAGCTGTTTTTCAGACAGAGCAGAGTGTAGAATGGTAGCATGAGAGTACTTGGATGTAGGAGGGAGGATTTGTAGAATTTTCAACATTTTATTAAGCTCACAAAGGATACATGTACTCTATGGAGTTGCAACATAGAATCCCAAAGGCAGATATGGAAGTCAAATGGACTGGCACTAAACAGATATTAAAAAAATATATACTATTAATTAATTTGTAATGCAGAAGGGAATGACTACTCCACGAACAACAGGCGTTTTCCCCTGCCCTGAGTTACCACCTACTTGTATCTGGTTTCCTGGCTTTTGAGCTCTGGCCTCTGCCTCAAGCAAATCTATTGTGTGCTGCGAGGACTATGCCTAGACCTATCCCTCAACTATGGTCCAGAGTGTGAATCAAGGGCAATGAAATTAAGGCGTACTTTCATGTGTTCATTTTATTCCCCCTGATTATCAGTTGTTAGGTTTTTCTGCACTTGGATTTACTGGGTGCAGAAAACCAGGACAAAATCTTTTTCTAGACAGAAAAATTAGACTGAAGAGACGCATATGACTGGTTGCAGCAGAAGCAGCCAAGACTTATGCTGTTTTTTTCACTAACTGGGGGAAACACACAATTCTTTCCTCTGTTGGTGTTCACAGTTGTTGGCGGCCTGTGATTCGGCGTTGAGTGCAGAGCGTATCGATTAGAGCCGAGGGGCCGAGCCAAGGAGGAGTTGACGAGCAAGCGGAGCGGAGCCTGGGACGACTGCCAGGGTTTGTTTTGTGACCGGTTCCCGCTACACCTGCGTCCTGTTATACGGGCGCTTTAAGTTCTACGGATCTGCTGTGGGGGCAGGAACGTCCGCTGCCGGCACGGCGGTGCTAAGGCGCTGCTGGTGCTGCTCGTGCGGCGGCACAGAGGAGCACAGAGCCTGCCACCAGATTTATGTCAAAAATGTGTTTATTAATTTATTTTTCCATAGTCTACAGGCAAAAATTACATCATCACTTGGTCCAACGCAGGGGATCAGAGAGACTCAACAGAATTATAACAGGTGGACAAAGTGCATTGATCAATATAAACCAGCTCCTCCTCTTATTAGATAAGCCAAATGAAAGATACAGCTTCTAAGTGCCCCGGAGCTGAGAGAGAGAGATAACAAAGAAAAAAAAGAAGATCATGCAACTTTGCTAAGCCAGCAGATAGGTCTAAAGAAAACTCAACGGCCTTCTGTAACGGTAATTTCTCCAGCTTGCTTTACCGAGGTGTTGTATCCGGAAAAGCCATAAAGCATCGACAAACTCATCCTAACATGGGATAAGTAATTATGAATCTAACAAGGAACAAAGAAAAAAAACACCCCCTACCCCACCCGTGGTGGCGGCGTGTTCATACTAACGAGAGGTTGGTCGGCACTGGGATTGATGGAAGAGATGGCGGACTCTGATGGAGGAGGGACACACCGCAGACGGACGGCACTGGGAGAGGAAGGAGACAAAGGGGCCCCATTTAAATTCGAAATTCTTATAATTATCCCTGAAAATATCAGCCATACGTTCTAGGCTAAGCAGTCTCCAAAGACGAGAGTGCCATAGGGAAATAGCTGGAGCCTCCCTTCTCTTCCAGGCGGCTGCCAGGGTGACCTTAGCTGCCCCACACGCACCACTCTTAAAGTATGGGACTCAATTTCGGGCGACGACAGGTGGACTTCATTTCCATCCCCATTCACTCCAATCCATTTTAATCCAGCTTTCCCCCCGGCCCAACATGAGGGGCCCTTTGATGCCTGGTGAAGGGGAGGCTGCTTAGCTCTAATACATTTGTTACACAATTTTAATCCCCTTACTTTTGATCAATGTCAAAGGGACTTTGAATTGAAGAACACGGAAAGATATCAGTATATCCAATTGATGCACTGGGCTCTCACACCTCAGATACGGGAGGCTGCTACTCAACCTCTCACAAAATTTGAGGTCTTTCTCACCAAGACTGCTAACATGAAAGGGGTGATCTCATTTATCTATAGCTTCCTCCTTAAAACAGTGCTTTCCACACGCCCCTGGTATATGTCTATGTGGGAAGACTTAATTCACTGTCCTATTTCCGATGAGGAATGGACGCATCTATGGTCCGACATCGCACGCTTCAATCATTCCTCAGAACTCAGAGAGCTGCCGCCTGATTTTACGTATACACCAAGCATCGAGCAGAGCAGAGCTGAGTAGAGGAGTGGAGGGAAGTGCCTACATCTGCCGCCTGTAGTGGGACTGGCTCTGGATCCCGCTCTTGCTCCTGAACGATTGCCAGCACTCTCCCTTGTACTCTTGACAGCGATGAATAGCAACGAACAAGCAATGAACAGTGAGTGGTGAGTGACAAGTGGCAAGAGGTGTGTGGCATGTGGCGAGTAGTTAAGGTTGATCGGTCCGTAAGTCGCTGAGCCATTGGAGTCTGTAATAAGTCTGTAATACAACATCTGAGAAATTATGCAAAGGGGAAAGTGACAATAGACTTTGACCCTCTTAAAGCACCCCTCGACCCCTGAATTAATCTACATACCTAGACTACAGCCCTACCTGGAGCCCGGCTATTAATCAATTGATTAATTAATTAGTTAATTAACTAAGTAACCAGCAGCACCGGCGGATTCTGTACTGAGGTGTGCTTTGGGGGTGTTTTCCCCTGGAGGTGTTTGGAGGTGTTTTTGTCCAATCAAAGCACCATTTGGTCTTGTCACTGGCCCGTTTGATTCTCTGAAAGAAGCAAGACTTCTTCACCTTAGAGGGTGTATTTTGAGGTCAGGAAAGGAGCGGCCACCTCTCCCTCCTATCAAAAGGAAAAGAAAAATACAGCAAACACTAATATTAGATACTTTTAAAATAAAAATAGCAGGTGACATATAGTCCTTTAAATCATCTAAGGTCCATACATTTGGGAAACTGGGAAAGTCGCCGTCAAAGTTTGATTTTATGAAAGACCCAACTGGTGCTATGCTAACATTGCTAACTAACCCAT
Source organism: Lissotriton helveticus (assembly GCF_964261635.1). NCBI lineage: Eukaryota > Metazoa > Chordata > Amphibia > Caudata > Salamandridae > Lissotriton > Lissotriton helveticus. Next base: position 1,025,655 of record NW_027611659.1, on the reverse strand, counting down.
GTGATCTTCAAATTCCAATTAAACCACTGAGTAGAACAAATATTATATCCCCTAAGCAAGGAGTAAGTGAACCAGGCCACCCTGAGTCTGAAGCTGAAGTCGAACGAATGTCAAATTCAAATAAGGACCAAGTCAACCATTGGGGTCAAATAACAGACCTAGAGATGTTAACTATTCCACTTACTGGTCGTTCACAATAAGAGGACGCAAAATGCACAAATCTAACAATGGGAGATACTCGGCACTTACTACAAACTAGGCAGCCAATGCCAATAGAAGTGCAAGTAAAAATCAGAAAAGCTAACGGGATAGGGGAACCATCTAATTTGGGCCAAATAAATCAACAAGAGCAAGATGCTCCAAATTAACTAAATGGTGGGGTGAAAATCATAAGGGAAGCCAATACCCCCACTGAAATCGGATCTTACTCTGTCTAAAATAAATTCAGCTAAAAAACAGTACCAGACGAAATGTAATCAAAATAATGCATCTCAAATTAATAAGGACGAATACAACAGCAACCCAGAAACTCTGCAGCGCTGGAGTACTCCGTATCAAAAAGACGTTTTCAATAGTAGGCCACAATTCATTAATTCTTGTGAAGAGGGAGATGATTTTCAAGGACCACAAAAAGAGGAGTATAAGGACCTATCATTCATAAATGGGCAACACCATAGCCCAGGTACTCAGGCACCAGGAAGTGGGAACGCAGGAGCAATTTGGGATTTATTCTTCAAAACCTCGCAATTAACTCTGGAAGCTTTAACATATCAGTCCAACAAAAAGGAGGTCCAAATAGATCTTGAGCGCTATGGCATCCTCTGTTACCAGAATTGAGCAGAAGATAAAAACGCAAAATAATCTAATAGTAAGGGCGCAATCTCAGCCAATATCTACGTATGCAGAGTGTAGTTGTGCCCCACTAACTAACAAACTAACTACCATTCCGGATATTTTAAAAACAATAATTGACGATGTAAAAGCGAATTTTCCTAATGTGGGAATTCAACCCATCAAGACCGACTGCCACGCTAAAGATACAATAAAATGTAAAGACAATATTGTTGTTGTTAAAGAAAAAATAGATGATATAACAAAAGATCAAGAAGTGATAAACCTATGCTCGACACAATCAACAATGACAGACGCAGCTCCGGAAGTTCATCTATCAAAAAGAGAAACGAAAAAACAACGGTAGCAAGAAATAAAGTTTTTAAAAGTATAAAAAAATACAAATGCATCAGATATAGTAAGATTGAACACTGGAAACAACCATGACCAAATATCATATAGTGAAGGTGAGGGTAAACAAATGTCTCCAACAAAACCCTTTTAGTTATGAAAAATAAATGCCTAAACAATCAAGCTGATAGTATAAAAATGATAGAGAATGGGAAAATTCAGTCCTTAGAAATGCTGCAAGTGGAGGAAATTAATAAACAGGTGGAAAATAAGCCATCGCAATTGGAAACAAATAGAGCAAAGAGGGAGAGTATCAGAGGGGATGAAACGAATAGAGAATTGTTAAAAACCTGGAAGGATAATAAATTACCACAAGATCTGGGAACCGAAACGGAGCAGTTACATAAACATCGACAATCATGGTCTCAAACTGTTAGTAATCATAATGGAAGGTTAACTGAGCATGCTCAAGGTGAAAATAGCCTGCAACAAATTAAATAAAATAACCCAGATCAAAAAGAAGGAGTGGTGCAGGTAATTATTACGCCGGAATATAAATCTAGGAGTAATAATGATATCTTGACTCGTGGGAACATATTACAATAAATTGTGTAATGCAGTACCCTCATTAAAGAAAATTAAATGTACCGACATAGAATCAATTAAATTCCTCACAATCAAGAATAATAATCGTGAATCGACATTAGTAACTTAGACATCATCTACTGCCGCCAGCCGTATTATGCAAGGACATAATCTCTTTCAGGACTGGGGAATAAAAATAACAACTCCCCTGCAACCTTCCTATCCTAGCCCTTTTGTTTCATCAAAACTACAAAATCATAACCAAATGAGAACCAAGAATAATAAGAAATATTCAATATTAAAAACTCCATAGGTATGACGTAGACGTAAAAATAGAAAACCGATTATATGACACTGTCAAATTAGGTTGGCTATCAGCAGCCCTCCATAATGTCAGGCAGGATTGACATCTACACTCTGAAGTTCCTTTAAGGGGCCCAACAATTATGAATGAAAGGGTCAGATTATGTTTGTGGAATATAAATGGGGTTCCAGCAAAGATTCAGAATAACGAACTAGCTACTCTGTGCTGTTTTCAAATCATTTGTTTACAAGAGACTTGGGCTTTAGTTCCTTTTAGATGGGAAGGTTATAGGGTTATTACTCATTAGCTAAGAGAACAAGTAACTATGGCAGACCTTTTGGGGGTTTGGCTATTTTTATATCAACTGAGCTAAAAATGGAAAGTGAAATGGACGTCCAAAGTCAAAAGGATTATCTAATTGTCAAAATACGATACAAGTAAAAAATTATAATTAAATCTCTTGTAGTAATCAACGTATATAATTACGAAGAACAATGGCGACCAATTTGATAAATTTGATAATTATGATATTGCAGCAACTGGACAATGGCACCCAACCTGAGATTATTATTACCGGTGTTTATAACATGAATATGCTATGGTCTTATGATAGACATGTTGAAATACAACGGCAAAATTACTTATGGTCAATTCCAAGTCTTTCATCAACAATGGGCATGAGGGAACAAAAGAATGAAAACATCGGCAAGACTCTTGTAAAAGAATTAGAAAAAACCATAATTAGAATTAGAAACCATAAGTCTAAGAGAGCTAAATGGGCGATTTCCTCAATATTCGCCACCAGCATGGACTTTTCAAGCAGGGGATCATAGGTCTAGAATAGATTATCATCCTGTATAAGCTTTGGGGTGACTGGAGTGACAGAACTGCACCTATACTATATTCATGATACTCCTAAATGCCCCTAGAGGGGGAAGACGGTATCAGTACCGGACGCACCTGTCTGCAGCACATGGTAGTCTGGCATGCCTGCACTATCTTTTCACCCAGACTGTCCATAAAGAAGATTTTAGTGCCGCTACACACATAGCAGGGGGAATCTCAGACGATTCGCTGGTGGAGGTGCAACTCGATGGTCCGGTTGTAGACTTCATGCTACCCCCAAGGGTTGATCCGTGATATTTATAAGACAAGACGTTCAAAGCTTGTATGAGAGATGGAGCAGACCTCTATTTTAAGGAGAACGGGCGGCCTGTTGAATCAGCTTGCGTGCTATAGGGTGAATTCAAGGCAGGGAATGTGCTTTCCTGGAGGCACGCTTGGCAAGTGGGGAATCAGTTTCTCTCCCATTACACCATCAACTGAAGCAGCACACATTAAGAGCACTAATGGAAAATAGCGTGCGCTGGCTACCCAGCATTGTCTCTATGATGTTGGTGATAAAGTCAATGAGTTGCTTACATGGCTAGAGAGACAAGACAAAGGACGGAACTGGATCCTTGAGGACACTGACAACAAGGGGATGGAAATACTGGGAGAATCTTCCTGAAAGACCTGACCCTCCCAATGCTAAGGAATGAGGACTGAGACGCACTAGACCAAGACCTGACAGAGCAGGTCACGGTTGAGGGGGTCTCCTTGCAGACGCTGGAGGTAACATCGAGGAATCCAGACGAGGTCAGCTCATGGTGGACTCTCGCTCTAGACTGATTGGGATCGATCCTCTAGAAAGGAGCTAATCCAGCCAAAGGATGAGCCTTGAATGCCGGCCTCCTTGACACGGTCCACCAAGATCCCATGGTCGGCCATGTCAACAGCGACCGAGACATCCAACAGCACCAGAGCCTGAGGAGTATCCATGTCAGCCTTCTCTCGCAGGGAGCCCAATACCGCCAGTATTACAGTCTCCGTTGAGTGGGCAGGCCGAAACCCAGCTTAGTGTGAGTCGAGATAGTTGGATTGTTCAATAATTCACCACATGAGCCTCCAGTACCTTTACCAGGTATGGGAGCAAGGAGATTGGGCAGTTATTCAACAGGATCTGGGAGTCTGCCCCTGATTTCTTCAGAAGGGGAACCACAATTGCCTCTTTAAAGGCCTTAGGGACACAACCCTGAAATAGGGACTCATTCAGAAGAGAGAGGGGTGGACCTTCAAACCGTCCTGCCAGATGAAGTCAATGATTGGGATAGCCCAGATCAGTTTCCGTGGCTGGTCTTTGAAATCATACAAGAAACAGTCGTCGTCCTTCGTGACTATAGGAAGTTGTAATCTCTTGGCCGGCCTGTCCATGAGAACATGAAACCCACCTATGTCAGCTGGCGGAGATTCAACAGGAATTGGAGTGGAAGGTGACAGAGTATGAATTTGATAATTGTCCTACTCAGTAAGGAGGGATCTATCACCCACTCCCCTTCTCTGTCGTCGTCAGTTGTGTGTGCGTCCTCCGGGTGATGAGACACTGATGCCACCGGAGGGGTCGGCCCGATGATCGATGAAGGCAGAGGAAGAGGCATCTGTGGGACAGATGAGGCCGACTCCGAGGGAGGAAATCGACAGCAGTAGTAATCAAGCATATGTTGCATAGAGATGAGAGACATGGGCATCTGCACAGCTGGATACTCAAGTGGTGGTTGAGTATTAGGCTCAGGGTAATAATCATATCCTTGGTCATCATCAATATCTTGGCATTTGATGAGAAGCTCGGAAGGAGTACGAGCAGTACGGAACCGGTCATCCTCTTCCAAATCCTCCTCATTAGCGTCATAGTCAAAAGCTACACAGGAAGATTTGGTGATGGTTGAGTTGGCAATAGACCCAAAGAAGAGTTCCTACGTTGAAGTAGGGAAACATCCGTCGTTCCTGAAGGCGGCAAAAGTTTTGTTGAAGATTTCAAGAGGACTAGACACATCAAAGCTGAAGGTGGAACCAAGGATGCCGCCACCGATTCAGCGGTCAACGACGAAGAGCGTGGTTGAAGTTCCGTAAGAAAAAGCTTCTGTGCTGTCGACGAGGCAACCGTCGATGAGGCAACCGCCGACAAGCCAACCGCCGACGAAGCAATCGTCGACAAAGCACCCGTCAATGACGAGGCAACCTTCGACATTGTCATGATTTCCTGCCCTCGTCATGCCTTTGCCGTGCGCTGCTGGCAGAGCGGACTACAAATCCCAGGAAGCCTAGCGCGGCGAGATTACGCAACACCTATAGACGTGTTGCATAACATGAAGGACCGCCTATATAGGCGGAAAGGGAAAGGACGCCGTGTCGGATATTCAGACTCCAAAGCCGACGTATCCTGAAGCAGAGCGCTCTGTGAGCAGAGACTGTTGAAACTATCAAGGATCTTCAAGAGAACGGAGTTAGGAACGCCCCGTGTCTCTGTTACTTGCGGAACAGTGGTCTGCAGCGCGTAAGTGTCCTCTGACTCTGACGAGTCAGCGAGGCTCGGCTCAGGATCCCGAGTTGAGGCTGGTAGGAGCGGCTGCTCCCAGCCCGGTCCAAGGGTCTTCTCGGAGGCCAGGTAAACGGAGGTTGGTGTGAGCCGTAGCTCCCAGCCCCTGTCCTTGTACTAGTCAGGGATTAGTGTTGAGACGCACTCCGGGAGGAGTTTGCGGCGTCTCCACGGTCCTAGCATCCAGAGGTAGGTCTGATCGAGCGGCTGCTCTCGACCATCTCTCTCTTTTGGTTCTTGGGTGATAAGCAGCGAGAATCGCCTGATTGAGATACCGGTAGAGCGGCTGCTCCCCGTATCCCCAAGGAAGGAGTGGTAGAGAACCCGGCTGGGCGACTCCCACCTTCCTCACGTCTGCTACCCCAACGTCAGAGATCAAGACCCCTCACCGCTATCGAACGGCATTGTCGGCCGCTTTTAGCACAGTGCCCTCCGTTGGCGTACAACGGGACCGTTGTACTTGCGGAGGACGGTGCATAACACCAGCGCTGTGAATGGGGTAACGAATACAGACCTGGTGAATTCAAAATAACATTCTATGTATATACTTCCCGCTACCTTGCACACTATCAATAAATCCTGAAACTCACAAGAAGTGGTTTTGTGTTCTGTGGGTGTCTGTCCCCGATCTTGGGAATGTCAGGTCGTTACAGACATCGAGGCATCCGCCGACGAAGCAGGTAGAGCCTTGAGAGCCATCGACCGTCTCGCCGGCGAAGAGGCATCTGTCGACGACCGACCGGAGACAGTCCTCTTTTTCATTGACGACGAAGTGAGGGAGGTGGCAAACGAGCGAGGCTTCACCGACACCATGACAAACGTCAATGGAGAGGACTCTGATGACATAATCATTGTAGGTTGAGGAGAAGAGAAGGTGGAAGTAGTCGTTGTAGCAGTGGCGACGGAAGTCTTCGTCGACAAGGGACCCATTTTTTTAGGCAAATTTGTCTCAGGAAGAGACTTAGATGCCTGAGACTTAGAGACAGATCTCGGAGGCATAGAGGGCACAGGTAGTCCCTTAGAAGGAGCAGGAGCCCTTTTTGAGGAAGAAGTCTGACCTTCATGAGTAGAGGTGTGGTCTTTCTTGAGCACCTTAGTAGATACCATCTCCGCCTCACTAGCCCTCTTCTTAGAGATGACAGTCCTGAGAGCGGAATCACTCTCAACACCTGATAAGGGGTTATCCTTGGTCGTGAGTTTCTGTAACCACAGAGGTAGACGTCCCTCTCTGCCTCTTAAAGTCTTTTGAGGGAAAGTCCTGTAGAATTTTACAATCTCTCACCTGACTTTCAGGGTGGAGGCCGTAGATACAAATTTTTGTGGGGGTCTTCGGAATGAAGCCGGAGTCATGTTTTTGGGATAGCACTGCTCCTATACTATGTTCAGAGGCATCAGTCTTTACAATGAATTGCTTGACATAATCTGCAGATTTCAGAACAGCTGCAGAGCACATTGCTTCCTTCAGCGTTTCAAGAGCCTTTAGACAGCTCACAGTCAAGTTCACTATTTGTCGGCATTCTTTTGGAAGTTTGTTCTGTGCGGGGTGCCACAATGGTGCCATAATCCCTCACAAACCTCCTATGGTCGAAGGGAAACCAAGGAAGGCCTCACTTGAGTCTGGGTAGTTGGAGCCACCCAGTCCAGAATGGTCTAGATCTTGGGTTGTAAGGGTTTAACCTGGCCTCCACTCACAAGGTTACCCAAGTATGCAACCTTTCCCTGCCCTATCTGGCACTTGAATGCCTTGATAACGAGGCCTGCACTTCTCAGAGCCTCATATACTTTACTAAGGTGGATCAGGTGATCCTGCCAGGTGGAGCTAAAGACAGCAATATTGTGTTGAAAGGCTACACTCAAGGATTCCAATCCAGCAAGGGCTTAGTTCACCAACCTTTGAAAAGTGGCAGATGCATTGTTCAAACCAAAGAGCATTACAGTGAACTGGTAATACCCATCTAGGGTTAAAAATGCAGATATTTATTTAGCTCCTGGAGTCAAACCTATCAGCCAGTACTCTGATGTGAGATCAAACATACTCAGATACTTGGCTGCTCCCAACCTGTCAATAAGTTCATCTGCCCAAGGAGTTTGGTATTCATTGCTTTTGGTCACAGCATTCATGCCCCAATAGTCCTCACAAAACCTAATTTCTTTCTTACCATCCTGGTTATGAGGCTTGGGGATTAAGACAACTGGGCAGGTCCAGGGGCTCTCAGAAGGCTTTAGAACTCCCAATTCCAGTATCATGCTTACTTCAGCTTTGATACTCTCTTTCACATGTTCAGTCTGCCTGTATGTTTTATTCTCGAAAGGTAGTCTTTCATCAGCGTCTACATCATGGACACACCAGCTAGTCTGGGGAGAGGTCAAAAAGAAGAGCTCATTAAACTGATTTAGGATTTGCCTGCAATCAGCCTCCTGATGGGCAGGTAGGGTGTCTGACAAGACCACACCTTCCACTGACCCCTCTTTTGGATTGTTGGACAGGTCAGGGGCAGGTTCACTCTTTGCTTCCTGATCCTCATCTGGAAACATGAGCATGGTCACATCTGCCATGTCATAGTAGGGTGTAAGGCGGTTGACATGGTTGACCCTCTTATGACTCCTGTCAGAGCCAGAATCTACCAGGTAGGTGACCGCCCCTTTTCTTTCTAGGACAGGGTAGGGTCCACTCCACTTACCTTGCAGAGCCCTAGGAGCCACAGGCCCAAAAACCCATACCATCTGCCCCGGCTGGAACTCAACCATAGCAGCCTTTTAGCATTACCAGAGCTTCTGGAGCTCTAGGCTGGCCGCAACATTTTTGCTTGCTTTTTCCATGTACTCATACATCCTGGAGCAAAAGCCAAGCACATAGTCCACTATCTCTTGCTAAGGTTCACCAAGAGGTTTCTCCAATCCCTCCTTCACAAGGCACAGTGGTCCCAACAGGAAACCCAAACAGAAGCTAAAATAAGGAGGACCCCACTCCCTTCTGTGGCCCTTCCCAATAGGCAAAAAGCAGGCATGGAAGTGAGACATCCCATCTTCTTTTGAGTTTTTGAGGAAGTCTACCGATCATGCCCTTCATGGTCTTGTTAAATCTTTCAACAAGGCCATAACACATAGCAGAGTGGTTTTGGCCACACTGACCAGGACGTATGCAGCGGGGGGTTGGAGGTCCCACATTTGGACCCCTAATATTATGCCGTTCAATTGCAACACGCAGCTCGATGGCTCAACACAGACCCTAGTTGGGAAATGCGGCTCTTGGCGGGAATGGTGGAAGCTGGTTGTCTTCCAGGGCTGTTAATGGAGGAATCAGGTACACCGAAAGATACTCCATATATTGTGCGACAGATGGCAATGGTTTGTAGTGAGAGAACTTAAGTGCGCACCATTCCATAGGGAGCTCCCAATCTGGATATTAAAACCAATCAGGCATAGAGCATTCAGTATGTCCTTCCAGGCATGGAGGAAGGGGGCTGCGAGCAATAGGGTGAATTGTACCCAGATGAGACTTATCGCCTGTAAACATACCCGCTAAGAGTTTGGTCTAAGCCAGGGGCAATTTTAACAACATGTGGTGCTTGGCAGACACAACTAAGCACACCTGTCCATGCTATGCGACAGCTCTGCCGCATACTCAAACCCTTGAGATACTGCTAGCGTATGGAACGTGTAGACACCTAACTATGCATCTTTACAGAACAACGTGATCAGATACAGTAGACAGTGGATGTATGACATTACAACACATGCATTTACAAAGCATGCCATCACAACGCAACCATTACAACGCATGCCATTACAACGCAGGTGCTATTACAACGCATGCCATTACAACATAAGTATTTGGTAAGTATTTCATTCAAATAATATTAATTTATTTTTAAATTATGTTTGATAATATTTTAGTAATATTTTATTTATATTAATATTTTTAATTTAAAAATTATATTTTAATGTACTATTCTTACTCCAGAGGAGTGTAATAGTAGGGTAAGTATTTGATAGTGTAGGGGTTAAAATTACTATTCTAACTCCAGGGGGGTGTAATAGTAGGGTAAGTGTGGATAGTGTAGGGGTTTAAATTACTATTCTAACTCCAGGGGGGTGTAATAGTAGGGTAAGTGTTGGATAGTGTAGGGGTTAAAATTGTAATTTAAAAAATATTAAATATATTTAAAATGTTATAATTATTTTAAATTAATTATTTCTTAAAACCCCAAATAACTACATTAATATTAAAAATATTAAAAAAATAATAATTTTATTAAATTAAAAGAAATTAAAATAAATATTAATATTAATAAAATTAAATACTTACCTATACTTACGTTGTAATGACATGCGTTGTAATAGCACCTGCGTTGTAATTGAATGCGTTGTAATGGCATGCGTTGTAATGGCACCTGCGTTGTAATGGTTGCGTTGTGATGGTAATGCGTAGTAAAAGTTGCGTTGTTATGGCTGTTTCCCGTAGACAGTACACACGGGCCCGAGAGGCCTGTAATTTAGACTTTAACATTCCAATGGAAGATCAAGACTGGCAGCGGGCCTGTGAACTAATACACATAGTTTCTAGTAATGCCCATTTTCGACTGATACATTATAATTTTCTGCAAAGAACCTACTTAACGCCACAAGACCCTCATCGAATGGTCGGGTCTTGCCCAGTTATATGCTTGTGCTGCAACACTGTGGGGGCCGATTTCTTACATTAACCATGGTCCTGCGATGAAATACACTCCTTCTGGCAACTAGCTGTCGAAGAAATAATGCATGCAACAAAACTAAGTATTGAGCTGATACCCAAATGCTGTTTATTTGGCCTCTTTAGATGCCAGAAGGGCGCAAGAAGACCTATAAATGTGGTCAGTCGCCTATGGTACTGGCATGACGTAGAATTGCAATCACATGGCTGCCCCAGCATGCCCCAACGATTGCGCTCTGGCATAGAGATGGGTCTCTTCTTCTACGGCGGACGCTTCTATCTCGTCTTGGTCAGATTCTTCCCCGAAGATATCCAGAGTGTGTTGAATGCTTTGACGCTGCCTCTCTCGTCATCGAGCCTGATGATCGGGTAGAGTCCTCTTGGACCGAAACGACTTACAAGCATGCAGTCTTCCTCCTTGTGCGCCGGAGAGAGGCACAAGTTACAAATTTGATGTAGGTCGGTGCGAGGGTACTTGGGGTGGCACCCAGGACAGAAATGGAATGGAGTCCGTTCCATTTGCAGATGGCTGGCCCTACGCAGCAGGCCAGACGGTTGCCCACGAGGGTTTCTATTAAAATTTAAGAGTTTGCCGATCAATTTGAAATGCGGAGAACGCGGAAACGCGTACTGAAACAATACCGTTGAGGGTAGAGTGGACTGAGCACTGAGGGGAACCCGAAGAGCGGGTTCGGAGCCCAGCAATATACATCCGAACCCGTTTGGGGTAAAAAACAATCTAACAATGGAGTTGATGCCCATCCGCACTATCACCGAAAGGAGGAGTCACCTTACCTTGTGACTGGAAAGACACCAGTGACCGGAGTTGGCTAGAAGCATTGACGACCTTTGGTATTGATTAAATGTATGATTCCAGGTCACAGGAGGCACTGCTGAATACGGCTGGCTAGCAGCAGCGGTGGCCTCTAGGAAGAAGGAATTGAGAAAGCATAACTGGATATACTGGTTTCCTTAATACCGATAATTGGTTACACATGAATGCCTCAACGTGCATTGATATATTACATTACCAAATTACAATATTCTTATATTAATTTGATGTGACTGTTCGCCTTAATATGCCTGCAAGGTTACATGATTCTATTAGGGCCAGAACCATTTTATTTAGTGATGTCCATCGGCACACTTTCCTGTATCTTGTAATAAATTGAATATTGACAAACATAAGTATTATTTCCAGAAACAGTGAATTCTGCAGCTTGTCTGTGTATCTTTTATCTGCACCTCACGGACTCCTTACATTCCTTTCGAGAGAAGATCCTGCCTCCTACTCATTAGTGTTGTTTCAGTAACTGTTTCTATCACGTGTTCATGTTTCATTGACTTGTATTAGGAGAAAAGTGTATAAAAATACATTGTGTAGCATTAGCATTATATACTCCAACTTGCTTTAGGGTGGATGCTCTCGTCCATTGCAAAGACAATTGTCACTTGTTAGTTTGCTTGGCCTTTTGCTATTTTTGCATTAAATGTATGATAGATGTGTTGGCCTCCAGGTGTGTTGTGTATTATTTTACATAGCACAAGAGATGACGAGGAAAATGACAGTCCAGTATACACATTCTTCATATAAATCAACTCACAGTATACTGTTCTGGAGGTTCAGTCCCACAGACATTATCTCTAACTGAACGCAGGCACCCTAGGAAACATGTGCTTTTCAAACCAGTTGCCCTCTGATGCGGCGTCCTCGCTATTGGATAGGTCAATATGTTCTGAATTTTATGAGGGTTACCGTTACTAGTGCACTCTGTTAGACAGCGCTCACCTGTAGTAGTAAGATGATACTAGGCACCTTCTCACCTATGCACGGTGCAGGGCTTTGAGTTACAGAGCTCCTCACGCTGTGGAGAAGATTAGGTCACATTTACCCATTTTCCCATATTTGGTCCTGATGAAATGCCAACAGATTGCTCCATGACTACAGAAGGCATGAAAAAGGTTGACCTGAAGTATAGACCCCAGCTTACCAGCAGGTCCATAGGTGATCAACACTTTCACACAGTGATAGGGGTCATTAGTTCCTCAATTTCTCTGCCACCGTTTTTGATCTCAACATGGACCAGGAAGATCACATTAACTATATTGTAGCAAATGGTCAATAGTTGATCTTATATTCAGACTTTCACCAATCTCACATCTTATGACACAACATCCTCTGTCCTACTATGCTCATCTGGCGTACTTAATAAAAGATCTCCGACAAAGTGCCCTCTTGTGGTGCCCACCAGGCAGTGTAGCGCCGGCCTGGTGAGGAGTATAGCCCAATGATGAAGCATGTCACCTTCAGGTGAGTGAACGCAACTTGTCTTAAAAGCACATGCTTCCTAGGGTGTCTGCGTTCAGTTACAGATAATGCCGCTGGGACTGAACATCCAGGAACAGTATACTGTGATTTGACTGTTTTTTTTTAACAAATGTACATAGCAGATATTGGCCCTTCCTTGTGTCACAAAAGTGATCGATACCTGCCTAGGAGGGCACTTCTTACAGATGAGAATGGGGTTATCATGTTGCTGCTACAAGCTCCTTACCTGTGCGAGTTATCAGGAATGATGCAGGGGCAGACCCAAATCAGCCACACATGGAGATCAATGACAAATACTGAAGAATTAACAGAGCTTCCAAGCTGGTGACCATTACTTATTTGACCTTGAAAATAAAAGACACATTTTTAGTATTCTGGTGACTCATGACCATAAAAAACAAAGATTATAAATTCAATATTGTGTCAAATACTTAAAAAATGGAACTGGATGTGCTGAATCGGATGTTGTCCCAGGTCACGCGTGACACCTTCCACCACTATTGCTTATGGGACTTGTAGTTTTGTTTTTCTCATTAAAAGGATGGGCTCGAAAGTCCCAGTGTTCTAAGCGATGTTGGTCAAAATCAGAGGCCTGAGTGAGGGTGAAGCATGACATGGCTCTGCTTAGCAGTGAGATGACTGACAGTTCCTCAGCCCTTCCATTCTTTGACCTACAGAGGCTCGTTGGCCGTTCATATTTTTTTGCAACGACAAAGAAACTTTTATTGCAGCTCATGTCAACGGAAGAGATAAAACCCCTGGGCGTGTTTATCAAATGTCAAATGTCAAATGCTTTTATATAGCGCACTTATCACCAAAAGAGGTCTCAAGGCGCTTTGCAGAAGAAAGGCATTGACCTAACAGAGTTGAGATACATCACAGTGAAACTTTATTTGGGAAAGAGCCACGCCTTTAAACCCCTTCGAAACTCCAAATAATTGGAGACCTACAGAAGATGATTAGGTAACTTATTCCATAGTTGGGGGGCCACATATGAAAAGGATCGGCATCCATTCCTGGACGTCCGGACTCTAGGTTGAGACAGCAAGAACTTTGAGCTGGAGCGAAGGGCTCTGGACGGAGTGTACCACACTAATTTTTTTGCTAAGTAAGAAGGGTCGATGCTGTGAAGGAGTTTATGGGTTAAACTCAAGATTTTAAAATGGCATCTTTGGCGCTCAGGTAACCAGTGCAGTTTTTTAGGAATGGGTTTAGAGGCAGACCTAGGAGGCAATCCCAACATAGCCTCGCGGCCGCGTTCTGGATGGTTTGTAGCTCAGACTGCAGATTCTCATTTATGGAGGCAAACATGGCATTTCCATAATCAAGCCTGCTGACGATCAATCCCTAGACCAGGGGCTTTCTGGCTTCAGGTGGGAGCCATTTAAAGATTTTACGCAGTTGGCGAAGTATTCCAAAACAAGTCCCGACAACCTGGTTGACGTGAACTTTCATAGAAAGAGCCCCGTCAAGCATGATCCCTAAGTCTCTTACGGCTTCTTTAGGCTCAGGGCTGGGCCCTAGATCATGAGGCCACCAGTCCTGAGACTAGAAGGTCTTGGCCTTGCCGAATAGCAAAATTTCTGACTTACTGCAGTTGAGTTGAAATTTGTTTTCACTCATCCAACTATTAATGTGAATCATACATTGTTTAAAACTAGTACAGGTTTCCTAGGAATTGGATCTACAGGTGATAAGTACCTGAGTATCGTCTGCGTAAGACACCGTAGTGAAGCCATAAGATTTTATAATGTGGGCCAGAGGGCAGAGATAAAGGTTAAATAATAAGGGACTAAGGATCGAACCCTGCGGGACCCCCACAGAAAGAGGGATAGTGGCGGATGCATGAGAATTCATCCTGATATAAGAGTAACGATCCTTGAGATAGTCCGCGAACCAGGCCAAAGCATTGCCTCTGACACCAACCTCCCACAGCCGATGTTTCAGAATGCTGTGGGAGACGGTGTCAAAGGCAGCGGAAAGATCCAATAATACCAGAATGGCTGATTCGCCCCTATCCAAGGAGAGTCGGATGTTATCCACTATTTCAATTACTGCAGTTTCAGTGCCATGAGCGGCACGGAAACCTGACTGCGACGGGTCAAGAAGTGCATATGTTTCAATGTAGGAAGACACACGTTTGTTGACCAAATATTCAAGAACCTTACCAAAGTACGGTAGTAGGGATATTGGTCTGTAATTGGACAGGATAGAGGGATCACTGTTAGGCTTTTTAAGAATAGGCCTGACTTGCGCCAGTTTCCAGCTACTGGGGAAGGAGGCGCTCTCAAAGGAAGCGTTAAAAATACTGGTTAGACCATCAGTCAGCAACGGGAATAGCTCACCGCACTTACGAGGGAGCAGGGGGTCGGTAGGAGATCCTGATTTAATTTTTTTGAGTGCCAATAGCACTTCTGCTGGGGAAGTGGGCTAAAATTCTATCATGGATGGAAAATCAGTGGTTTCAAATGAGGGCTCGGAGCCGGAAGAAACCAACCCACTTAAAGCCACTTTTTGAGAAGAGGAAGGAAATGAGGAATATATTAGTTGGATCTTACTATGGAAATAGGAGGACAGTGAGTTCACCCACTCCAAGGAGGGGACAAATTCTGATTGCTCCACCTGAGGAGTGGTAAATTCCCTGAGTATTTTGTACAATTCTTTGCTGGATTGGGAGGCTTATTTATTCTTTGCGTGATAAAGAGATTTGGCCGCCTTTATATGTTTCATATAATCAAAGTGCATTAATTTATACTTCTTGCGGTTTTCAGGCGTTCTGAACTTCCGTCATAATCTCTCCGCCGATCTACAGTCCATTTTCTCTTGTTTCAGAGTCTCAGTAAACCAAGGTGAGGCGATTCTTTTCAAATTAACTTTTGTTTCCGGGATAATTGCATCAAGCGTGTTTCTAATAGACGTTTCTAATTGAATAGCCATTGTTCCAGTATCATTAGGAAAATTGTCCGGAGGTTTAAAATGCATATGAAACGCCTCAGGAGTCAGTTTATGCCAAGGTCGGATAAGTACGGATTCTTTTTGGGTAGTGGTCCATGACCTGGAAGGTATAGGAAAATTAAAATGTATTAAGAAATGATCCGTCCAGATCATCTGCAAAGGGGGGTCACAGTTTAAATCAGTCACATTGGAAAATACTAGATCCAATAAATGACCCGCTTGGTGAGTGGAGCCTTGTACCCGCTGAGTTAGTCCCAGGGTTTCCAGGGTTGAGATTAAATGGCAAGAATCCATGTCATATAATAGCTCTGCATGATGATTGAAGTCACCTAATAAGATAAAATTATCTGTAGCCAGCACATGGGAGGCTAAAATATCTAACAAATTGTTGGCGAATTCGGATTTACCTCCCGGGGGTCTATATACCAGGGATGCTTTGCCGACCGCTGAAATGTTGTATTTTATGTTAATTATCAAAATTTCGAGCGTGTCGTTGGAGAGCGAATCAAGCCGGGTAATCTCTATGGGGGCCTTTTGCGGCTACTGCAATGCCTCCCCCTCGTTTTCCAACTCTATCTTGCCTAATCAGATGGTATTCACTGGGGAATGCCGTAGCAATATCAGAGGAAGCCTGACTATGGAGCCACGTTTCCGTAAAGAAACAGATGTCAGGTTTCTGATTGTCCAGTAGACACCAAAGCTCTAAGGCATGTTTAGGGATGAATCTAGTATTAAGATAGAGAGCAGTGAGAAAATTAAGGTCCGTTTTTGTACTAATATTGCTTAGTTCCTGCGAACTTTCGGACATAAATTTCTCCGAGCCCCTACGCAATAGAGAGGAGACAGCCATCCTGGCCGAATCATTCCTAAAAGGGGTGGCAGTGGGACAGACTACCTGGGAATCTACTAGATTATGCTGGTTTAATGAGAGCAGTTCCTGCTGATTATAGCAGATCATGGTTAATATACACGGACCACTTAGGAGCCACGCAAATTTAAAAAATCCACCACGGGTTTGGGCGACGGGCGGCGTCCCGGCGCGGACGGGCTTGCCTTTGGCACGCCTTCGGCGCGCCACCGGCGTGCCGCTGCGCGCGTCCGCTCTGTGTGGTGGTTTAAGTAGGGAAGGGGGCGGGCAGCTCTGATGACGCTGCTGGTGCGCCAGGTGCTTCCTGTCCCTCCGCACAACCGGCACAAGCCGTGGCGGAACGGGGACCAGCACACGAAGAAGGTCAGCAGGTGAGAATTAGGCGGTCGTAATCACTGCAACACATTTTAAAAGCACACAAACTAAAGTATAAACGTGGTCGTAATCACCGCATGCAATGTTTAAAACTCTACAAAGTATTAGAAAAAAAGTACGCAGGTAAAACAGCTATTGGCCTTCAAGCAAGAGAAGTGTTTCCAGCGAGGAGTTAAATCCCCAAACTCACTCAGTAATCAGCGCAAGTGCAACACACAGCAAGGTTGCCAATCTCGCTGCGCGCGTCCGCGCTGTGTGGTGGTTTAAGTAGGGAAGGGGGCGGGCAGCTCTGATGACGCTGCTGGTGCGCCAGGTGCTTCCTGTCCCTCCGCACAACCGGCACAAGCCGTGGCGGAACGGGGACCAGCAGACGAAGAAGGTCAGCAGGTGAGAATTAGGCGGTCGTAATCACCGCAACACATTTTAAAAGCACACAAATTAAAGTATAATCAACTACTGACAAACATGAACAATCAAGAACATAAGTTTCTGGAAAACTATCAGGCACCCAATCAGAATCAGCCGTCCTTTTCACCCAGGGATTATTGAGGCTTTGGAGAGGGTGAACTGCACGTGGTATAAGAAGACCACTACATGACTCAAAGCTCACTTCTCATGGATGTACTGAAATGCCAACTTCATGGCACACTTAGCCAGTTCTAATCACCTCTTCCAACGGCTGCAGGACGCCAACAGACACGTCGATTGTGGCGCCCGCAGGTTGATGTTAACGCTCGTCTTACGACATTCTCGTATCGAAGACATCGTTAAGGGACGCGAGCAGATATCTTGAATGCGGTTCCCCGTTATTTTAGTATCATCCATCTATCCAAATATTTTTGTTTTGAAGAAATTGTCAAGGGACACGAGCATAAGTTCTGAAAGCAGCTGTCCCGTTTCGGTATTAACAACTATCCTGTTGCAGATAATTGTACTGAAGACTATTGGAGGCTCCTTCATGTACTAAGTTATACGTACCTATTTTATCTACATTAGTATTTCGGCTTGATGGTTGGCTACAATGATAAGCACCTGAGTCATTCTACCATTCCCAAGACTGAGAACGGGTCTTTCTCCGTGGTCCCTTTATCATTTGGAATCACACGTGCATCCAGGTTCTTGATCACAAGTTGCGTCTAGTGAGATGTGACTCCACCCAGAGATTTGTGCAGTTGTGAAGATGCTCTGTGCACTGGCTGAGAAACTAAGAGCAGTGATTTAAATATGATATATGATGATCAGAAAGATCTGTGCAATGGTTGAACCCCTCTGTGCAATGATTAAGAAGCTCTGTGCACATGTTGAGGTGATCAGTACAACGTGCAACTGCATATGTGCAGTGGTCAAATGTCCTGTGTAATAGTTCAGATGCTACATAAAGTTTGGAGTGCTCCATGAATGGTGGTTATGCTATGTGTACTGCTTGTAATGTTACGTGCAACGGCTGACGCGCTATGTGCAATGATTTAAATACTCTGTGCCATTATCAGAACACACTATACAAGGGTTAAGATTCTCAGTGCAATGGTTGAGAAGTCCTGTGCAAATGTCAGATATGTGCAGTTGTCAAGATGTTCTGTGCACTGGCTGAGAAACGATGCACTGTGCTTTAACTACTCTGTGTGATGATCAGGAAGATCCATGCAACGGTGAGAAGCCTTGTGCACATGTGATCAGTGCAACGTGCATTTACAATTGTGCAATGGTGAAATGTCCTGTGTTATAGTTCAGATGCTATTTTTAAAGGTTAGAGTGCTCAATGGAATTGTGGTAATGCCATGTGCACTGCTTGAGGTTCTATGTGCACTGCTTGTGGTGCTATGTGCACTGCTTGAGGTGCTATGTGCACTGCTTGAGGTTCTATGTGCACTTCTTGTGGTTCTACGAGCACTGTTTGTGGTTCCTTGTGCACTGCTTGAGGTTCTATGTGCACTGCTTGTGGTGCTATGTGCACTGCTTGTGGTTCTATGAGCACTGCTTGTGGTTCCTTGTGCACTGCTTGTGATGCCATGTGCACTGCTTGAGGTTCTATGTGCACTGCTTGTGGTGCTATGTGCACTGCTTGAGGTTCTAAGTGCACTGCTTGTAGTGCTATGTGCACTGCTTGTGGTTCTATGAGCACTGTGTGTGGTTCCTTGTGCACTGCTTGTGATGCCATGTGCACTGCTTGAGGTTCTATGAGCACTGCTTGAGGTTCTATGTGCACTGCTTGTGGTGCTATGTGCAATGCTTGTGGTTCTATGTGCACTGCTTGTGGTGCTATGTGCACTGCTTGAGGTTCTAAGTGCACTGCTTGTAGTGCTATGTGCACTGCTTGTGGTTCTATAAGCACTGCTTGAGGTTCTATGTGCACTGCTTGAGGTTCTATGTGCACTGCTTGAGGTTCTATGTGCACTGCTTGTGGTTCTATGTGCACTCCTTGTGATGCCATGTGCACTGCTTGTGGTGCAATGTGCGGTGGTTGAGTTGTTGTATTGAATACGAGGCCCCTTGTGCTGGCTCAGATGCTTTATGCACTGCTTGCGATGTGAGCGCTAATTAAGAGGTCAAGTGCTTGGTTCAGAGGCTCTTGCAACGGCAGCGACGCTATGTTCAGTGTTTGAAATATGTGGTGCAAAATTTGAGACCCTCTCTGCTCTGACTGCGCTCATTCGTGCTCCACTCGGATGTTCTTCGCACTAATTGAGGTGCTGCAGACATTGCAGAGATTAACTGTTCAGTCGCTTTTGCGTCGGTTGAGGAGCCCTGAACAATAGTCGTGATATGGCTCGCACAGGCTATAAAGCCACCTAAAATGACTGAGATGTTCTGTGCAGTAGCAGAGAGGTCACGTGCACTGAGGTTGTGATTCCGTAGCTTGGTATGCTCTGGCTCTCGCCGAGATGATGCTCTGTGATCCGGATTTCATGTGGTGTTTTTGAGGCTCAATGTGAATGAGCAACACTTAAGATGGTTTGTTGACGACTCTTGAGTCCGGACTAGCCGTTGTTTCTTTCAGTACGTTTGCTGTGTGAAATGGATCAAGTGATGGATTATTCTGAAAGCATACAGGCGGCTCTCCCCTCTTTCACGAAGCGTGCGCAGCAGGAAGACACGCGAGCCTGGAACGGCGCTAACGCGCACCAGCCTCAAGCTTTGATCCACTCCATCATCCCTGCTGACGCGCCGCTTCCACATATAGAATCACTGCACACCAGGGGGTGTGCAGTGACCACCCGAAGCGCGTCACAAGGCCGCGTCTGCAGCCCGTGCACCTGTGTGTCAAGAATGTGTGTCAGGAACACTAGTCTAAGGCACTGTAATTCAGACGTGTGTGGGAGGAAAGGGACGGGTAACAGTAACACCAAGTAACTTAAACACCAACGGGCTAATGGAAGCTTTTCACAAGCGATCCTAGCATCCACTTATCAACAAGAGCGCCTACTGTATGCCCCACAGTAAGATTACTCTGACACCGTGGAACATCGCAGGAGCGGGCAAGATTGCATTAGAGCCTGAATCAGAAACCCACTTAAGATCATTTGATATAAGACGTCTCCAGGAGACCTGGAGCTGTGGAGAAACACCACTCATGGGTTACTCAAAATTCTATAACCCAACTGTTAAAATTGGAGCGGAAGGCAGGCAAAAGGTGGGCTGAGCATCTACGTGACTCTCAATAAAGTTTTTAATATAACAGAGTTGAAAACAGATTCTTCATTTATGCAAGCAGCACAGGGGAACAAATGCAAGAAGAGATCAAAAGCTTTCTGGGAGCATACAAATGGCAATGGTTGTTTCAACAGCGTTTGGCCAAAAATAAGTGGTTCAATAGCGCACTTAAACACCAGAAATGTGTATTAAAAGCAGCGAAGGTAAAGCAACACGCACAAGCATCCAGATTTCATTTGCTCATATTCATAGAGTCAAGGCTAGAGCACAACAAGCTCTTGGCATTGCTGTGGGGAGGGGGAAGGAGAAATGCGAGTCTCGGCCGCCAGGCCGTGAAGTGTGAAGCAGTGGGCGGGGAAGCAGATCCCTTTAAAGCTGCTGCCTGCTTGTGGGGACTGGGAGGAAGGGTGACGAGACGCAGGCCCTGCAGTGTATAATTATGGGAGGAGAGATGCTGGCCTGAGGCAGAGCGCACCATATGGAGAGGGAGGGGGGTGGGCCGAGTGCAGGAGAAATGCTGCTGGCAGGGGGAAGGCTCGGGCAAGCTTGTGCATGAGGAGCTTGTCACGTGGTCAAATGTACTGTGTAATAGTTCAGATGCTACGTAAAGTTTGGAGTGCTCCATGAATGGTGGTTATGCTATGTGTACTCCTTGTAATGTTACGTGCAACGGCTGACGCGCTATGTGCAATCATTTAAATACTCTGTGCCATTATCAGAAGACACTGTACAAGGGTTAAGATTCTCAGTGCAATGGTTGAGAAGTCTTGCGCAAATGTCAGATCTGTGCAGTTGTCAAGATGTTCTGTGCACTGGCTGAGAAACTATGCACTGTCCTTTAACTACTCTGTGTGATGATCAGGAAGATCCATGCAACGGTGAGAAGCCTTGTCCACATGTGATCAGTGCAACGTGCATTTACAATTGTGCAATGGTGAAATGTCCTGTGTAATAGTTCAGATGCTATTTTTAAAGGTTGGAGTACTCAATGGAATTGTGGTGATGCCATGTGCACTGCGTGAGGTTCTATGAGCACTGCTTGTGGTGCTATGTGCACTGCTTGAGGTTCTATGTGCACTGCTTGAGGTTCTATGTGCACTGCTTGTGGTGCTATGTGCACTGCTTGTGGTTCTATGAGCACTGTTTGTGGTTCCTTGTGCACTGCTTGAGGTTCTATGTGCACTGCTTGTGGTTCTATGAGCACTGTTTGTGGTTCCTTGTGCACTGCTTGTAGTGCTATGTGCACTGCTTGTGGTCTATGAGCACTGTGTGTGGTTCCTTGTGCACTGCTTGTGATGCCATGTGCACTGCTTGAGGTTCTATGTGCACTGCTTGTGGTGCTATGTGCACTGCTTGAGGTTCTATGTTCACTCCTTGTGATGCCATGTGCACTGCTTGTGGTGCAATGTGCGGTGGTTGAGTTGTTGTATTGAATACGAGGCCCCTTGTGCTGGCTCAGATGCTTTATGCACTGCTTGAGATGTGAGCGCTAATTAAGAGGTCAA
Organism: Lissotriton helveticus; assembly: GCF_964261635.1. NCBI lineage: Eukaryota > Metazoa > Chordata > Amphibia > Caudata > Salamandridae > Lissotriton > Lissotriton helveticus. The sequence continues at coordinate 1,003,790 of NW_027611659.1, read as the reverse complement.
GTGCTTGGTTCAGAGGCTCTTGCAACGGCAGCGACGCTATGTTCAGTGTTTGAAATATGTGGTGCAATATTTGAGACCCTCTCTGCTCTGACTGCGCTCATTAGTGCTCCACTCGGATGTTCTTCGCACTAATTGAGGAGCTGCAGACATTGCAGAGATTAACTGTTCAGTCGCTTTTGCGTCGGTTGAGGAGCCCTGAACAATATTCGTGATATGGCTCGCACAGGCTATAAAGCCACCTAAAATGACTGAGATGTTCTGTGCAGTAGCAGAGAGGTCACGTGCACTGAGGTTGTGATTCCGTAGCTTGGTATGCTCTGGCTCTCGCCGAGATGATGCTCTGTGATCCAGATTTTATGTGATGTTTTTGAGGCTCAATGTGAATGAGCAACACTTAAGATGGTTTGTTGACGACTCTTGAGTCCGGACTAGCCGTTGTTTCTTTCAGTACGTTTGCTGTGTGATATGGATCAAGTGATGGATTATTCTGAAAGCATACAGGCGGCTCTCCCCTCTTTCACGAAGCGCGCGAAGCAGGAAGACGCGCGAGCCTTTAACGGCGCTGACGCGCACCAGCCTCAAGCTTCGATCCACTCCATCATCCCTGCTGACGCGCCGCTTCCACATATGGAATCACTGCACACCAGGGGGTGGGGGAGGCCTCAAGCTCACAGGCACGTCCGGATTCCCGAAGCGCGTCACAAGGCCGCGTCTGCAGCCCGTGCACCAGTGTGTCAAGAATGTGTGTCAGGAACACTAGTCTAAGGCACTGTAATTCAGACGCGTGTGGGAGGAAAGGGACGGGTAACAGTAACACCAAGTAACTTAAACACCAACGGGCTAATGGAAGCTTTTCACAAGCGATCATAGCATCCACTTATCAACAAGAGCGCCTACTGTATGCCCCACAGTAAGATTACTCTGACACCGTGGAACATCGCAGGAGCCGGCAAGATTGCATTAGAGCCTGAATCAGAAACCCACTTAAGATCATTTGATATAAGACGTCTCCAGGAGACCTGGAGCTGTGGAGAAACACCACTCATGGGTTACTCAAAATTCTATAACCCAACTGTAAAAATTGGAGAGGAAGGCAGGCAAAAGGCGGGCTGAGCATCTACGTGACTCTCAATAAAGTTTTTAATATAACAGAGTTGAAAACAGATTCCTCATTTATGCAAGCAGCACAGGGGAACAAATGCAAGAAGAGATCAAAAGATTTCTGGGAGCATACAAATGGCAACGGTTGTTTCAACAGCGTTTGGCCAAAAATAAGTGGTTCAATAGCGCACTTAAATACCGGAAATGTGTATTAAAAGCAGCGAAGGTAAAGCAACACGCACAAGCATTCAGATTTTATCTGCTCATATTCATAGAATCAAGGCTAGAGCACAACAAGCTCTTGGCATTGCTGTGGGGAGAGGGAAGGAGAAATGCGAGTCACGGCCGCCAGGCCGTGAAGTGTGAAGTAGTGGGCGGGGAAGCAGATCCCTTTGAAGCTGCTGCCTGCTTGTGGGGACTGGTAGGAAGGGTGACGAGACGCAGGCCCTGCAGTGAATAATTATGGGAGGAGAGATGCTGGCCTGAGGCAGAGCGCACCATATGGGGAGGGAGGGGGTGGGCTGCCTGCTGGGCTGGGCTGCCTCTGATGATCAAATGCGAGACACAGAAGGCAGGCGCTGGAGAGGGAGGGGGTGGGCTGCCTGCAACTCGAGCAACCATATGGAGAGGAAGGGGGGTGGACGGCCTGCTGGGAGAAGCTTGTGTGAGAGAGACTGGGCTGCCTTTGATGATCGAATGCAAGCTCGTGCACGAGGAGCTTGTGGTCACGTGATTCACGTGAACTGTTGAAAATCCTCATCGTAAAAATCAGCTTTGTGGATGGGCGGCAATAGGTCTCTCTGCGAGACCTAAAAACTTAACAAAAAGCAACAAAACTAGAAAAAGCATTTCCAAATGCTTCAAAAGAGAAACAGTTAATACAAATGAACAATATTAAATTTTGTTGGTACCTTAGTAATGTGCTTACTTCTTGGCTTCACTCCCTCTGCAGCAATAACACTCTGAAAGGAGAAATTACTGCTGTGAGTCTCAGAGTCTTCAGTATTACTGGTCTCAGTCACGAAGACTGTGGTGTCTGAAGATAACTTTCTCTTACTTGGCTTTATAGTTCCACCAGCCACGCCATTGCTTTTAGCAGACACGCTACTGTCAGCAGCATCACAACTTCAGGCAGACCTGCAATGCGGATCTCACCACTCACATTGGGTGAACACTCGTCTCTGCTACATACATGCACTCTGTTCTCAAATTTGCTTGGGGCTGTCAAAATGCAAAGAGCTGCAATATATTCGCCACACTTTCCTGACTACCTTGTTTTTAAAAGTTGTGACATTCAAGTGTGATTCTTGGTTCGTCTACAAGCTGAATTTTTTTAGAGGTTCTATTGCCAGACAATACTCGTCCCATATTCCAATTTGTCCACAGGGTGTTTCAACCCTGGTAGGTTATCAACTGCCTGTTCTGCAGATAATTTCAGATAGTTTCTGTAAGAAACTGAATTATTATTTGCGGTAGATGAGGAACAATCACAATAGTTGTTAGAGTGAACTTTCAAACCCATTCAATTAACCGAGGATCAACCCCCTGGTACCTAAGCACCGAACAGGCAGGCTTAACTTAAGGTAATATGTAAAACATTTATGCAGAAACAAAACAAGTAAAAGTCAAAATGCAAAACAATAAAAAACCCAAACCAAAATAGAAAAATAAAGTAAAATGTATTAAACAAAATGACACTAAAATGACAATATCCAATAAGGGGAATTAGATATGAACTGTAACGCTGTAAGAATCACAAGGTGCCAATGGATGAGGGGCCCGGGCATGGATTAGTCTCTCTGGAGCTGACTGCCAAGTCAGAGGAAACCGGAGGCCATGGCCTGCAAGCACATAGTGCAGGAATTAGACGCAGTGGTCCAAGAAGACATCTAGTGCTCCAGGCTCAGATAGGGCTGCTGGCCTACAGGGGGATTCACTGCAGGTTTGGGTGCAAAGTGCTTAGAGTATTGAGAACAAGCAGCAGATGCCCAGCAGGGCAATAGCAGACGGTTGAAGGCAGCAAGGCCCGGACGAGACTGAAAGGGAGTGACAACTATGGCCCTCACCATCAAGCAACAGCATAGTGGAGCTCAGCGGGAGGACAACCTGGTGACAGCCAGTCACTGGGGCTGGGACCCCCACGACAAGGCAGGACGGTCTAGTGATGTGGTAAGAGATATAGCAGCCATGTCCTCAGCGAGAAGCAAGAAGGATCAGAATCTAAAAAAGATGCTGACCTAGCTCCCAATGACCAGCAGCAGAGAAGGGAGGCTCTCCCCAATGACACAAATCAGCCAAGATGCAGACACCTCTGAAGCCCCAGTTACCCACGCCTTTTTAGAGTCGCTATTCGGTGCATTATGAGGCGACTTGCAGACGCTGAAAAGGGAAATAGCGGGGGAGATGAAGGAGATAACCGATTGAGGCCACACGTCCCCCAACGGCATCAACGTCCTCCTTACGATAAGGCGGGGCGTTAATGCCGTTGGGGACAGTGTGGCCTCCATCGAAGATCAGGGGCAAGCCCGGGAAGAGGAGGTGGAGCATCTACAGCAAGAGATACTCCGGCTCAAGGTTCAACAGATCGATCTCCAGTCACACACAGAAGACCTGGAGGATCGGTCTCGGCGAAACAACATCCACGTTAAGGGAGTTCCACCTAAAGAAGAAGGGCCAGACATCACACAATACCTGCAGGGTCTCTTCAGGAGCATACTGGGCGCCCCCACCGTATATTTTGGCTTACTTTCCAGACTTTAAACTAAAAGAGTGTACACTACGTACTGCCAGGCACAAGCAACCTCTAAGATATCAGGACCACTCCATAGCTTTGTACCAGGACCTGGCTCTAATAACCCTTCAAAAGTGTTGGGTATTTCGAGTGGCAACCACGCGTCTTCGAAATCAAGGAATACCATATTCTTTGGGTCACCCTTTCCGGCTGATTTTCATATGGCAGGGCAAACTCCTCCAGCTCAGATCCGTGCAGGACACTTGCCAGGTGCTGGGCATCGAGAATCCAATCCAGGAGGAGACAGAGGGCCCACAGATTAAAACTCCTCGAGAAAATAGGCATAAGGTCTACGGGAGGCGTAGCACAGAGCGAGCAAGGAGACCGGACCCCAAGACCATGGCACAAGAAAGACTGGCAGTGCTGAAGACATTGTCAAAGGAGACATTCCCCCATGATGACACCGTGAACGACTGAGGGACAGATACGTGACATTTGCAAGGCTTGGTGGGCAGTGAAAAAGTCTGCGGGGAGCGTAGAGACACGGGGAGTGTAGAGACACGGGGAACAGGCCACACACATTCACAACTATTCCGACTTCTAAGGACGCGCACGTACGAATGGCGGGCCCTGGACAATTTGAGGTTAATGGGTTTCTAAGTTTGGGTTAGGGAGGGGAGGGTGGAGAACTGGTATTCAGGTTAAAGGTGTTGAAGAGAGGATCACAGGGCAATGGAGGCCTGGCAGACGTTGGGAGCTCAGTGGTAAGAGGGATCACAGGGACCCAAATACAGGCAAAAGCTGGTGCACACACTATGGCACACTATTTCCCAGCTCACATTGAAAATTCTCACTCTCAATGCGAGAGGTCTCAACAATCCCAATAAAAGGAGATCCATCCTTTCCTACCTCGATAACATGAGGCAGATGTGTGCCTCCTCCAGGAGACAGCTCCTCTCCAAAGATTGGCATAGAATGAGGTCACAACTCTTTCCCCAGCAGTTCTTTTCATCTACCCTGGATAAGAAGGTGGGTGGCTATTTTAGTAGCCAAGCGTTTTAAGGGGACAGTGGGGGAAAAGGAGGCCGAAATCAAAGAGCTTGATGGGAGCAGGGCCATCGATAGAGTAGGTGTTGGTATGAGTATTTTAGATGCAAAAATTGTGTTGCAAACCACCAGAGTTGCTGCTCCTACAATCACCCTTCACCCGATATACAATCAATCCAGGGGCTGCCTCAACTGTCTATAGATAGAAACGGGTCCCCCCCCCCCACATCCCCTATACCAATAACCATTTCAAATACCAACCCCACCAGGGATGGTGCTAATAGGTTAAACAGGCCCAGGGGCTCGAATCACAACAGGTTGTCTAGTACCTCGTGCATTAATGTTCCTGCCGTCCCAAGTATGAATGGCTAATCAGGATGTCCTGAGTCTGCCGCCCGCTGCTTGCCCTTATGTGTTGGTACTGGCCGGAGTACCTACTTTAAAGAGGGATCAGCATGAGTCACCGGACCAGCTACGCAATAAATGTGCGGACTGGCTATCAAGGCATAGAAACTTCCATGTATCCGAAATAAAGGATGTTATTATGGCACGCAGGGTTGGGTGAGTCAGTGCATCTACAAAAAATATCGAAGGGGACAGTATTCTAATTAACTTTCGCAGACCTTCTTTGGTGAGACACCTACTAAGGGGTTGCGAATTCATAACACATAATAGCACTAACATATGCGCACTACCACTTGGTTATTTCTACAAACCAAGTCATGCTTCTTTCACCAACAATCCCTCTTGAATTACTACCCCTAATAAGTTTGAGGCCTTGTCTGGATTAGAGACACAAGACTGACAATGAACTTTTGGGGAAAATACTGATCCTGCTATTAGGTTACCTCATGCCCTGCCAGTAACTGAGTGTACTATTTCCACAACCCACTTATCCCTCCTACGCAAACGAAGGCCTCAGAAAGTTCAGACCTCCATATCTTAAGCTGGAATGTTGCAAGGTTGTACTCTAAACTTCACCAGCTAGATTGGGTACAACTTATTAAAGACCAAGATATCCTTTTATATCAGGAAACATGGGCCACACAAGAATTGCATATTGAGGGGTTTGAGTGCCATAACACTCCTAGCAACAACCCCCAAGCAGGGTCGACCATTTGGGGGTTTATCAATCTGGGTCAATATTAAGACAGGGGGATGCATAAAAACGGTACATACAGATAACAATAATTTTCTAGGCATATTATTTAATAGGGGAATTTCCTTTTGGATAATTATTTTTTATAACAATGATTTTCATTCTGTTGCAAATATGCATTTTATAAATGTGATTAATTGTATTGCATCTATTGGAAAATCCAAAGAGACTTTCAAGTCAGTAGGAATCTGTCTGGGGGCGATTTTAATGCTAAGCTATCTTACTCATGGTCAAGCGAATATTCACACAGCAGCAGACAAACATGCAATAGGGGTAGAGAGCTAATGGACCATTTGAACACCCTTAACTTAATTAATGTTATAGAAATTGATGCAACTACAAAAGATAATGCCCCCCTTGAACCGACATTCAGAGGGAGGGGCTGTTCATCTACAATTGATAATGATTTTTATCTCCCCGGCTTTTGAAGCAAGCTTGCATAAAGCCGAAATTATGGCCACAATCTTTGGGGACCATAACCCAATACAAGTAACGTTACGGATGTCTTCATTTCCAACGCCTCAGACACAATATGGTGCTGGAGATCTATCACCATCCACAGATAACCGCAGGCTGGTATGGCGAGGCATTAATAACGCAGACCTATTCAGTTCTATGGTTAGGGGAAACATGAATCTTATTAACATCTGTTTAGAGGCCCTGTTCCACACCCAGTGGCTATCAGCGCCTTTACCGAACTCAGTGGAGCCATTAAATCCTTGCTGTCTAAACCCATTTGTACCGTGAGTGAGTGCAAGAGTTTTCCTAACTAAAATCCCGGTACCTCGGGACCCAGAGGTGAACCCCGCGTGGACCAGAAGCTTATAGCCCCCCTCTGTAACGCATGACAGGTGTTGCCGACCAAATGTGTTTCTTGCAACAAAACAATGTCGGGGGAGTGGCGCCTAAGGAACTGAAGGACCACACTTCGTTTTATTTTATGACCTAAGCCATTAACGTTCCATGTGAGGATAGTAAGGCAGGGGTCAAAAAATGTACTCGCCCGCTCGCAAATGCGAGTGAATTTCTTGAAGGTCGAGTCAGTTTCAAGGCCTACTTGACCGGCCTGGCGAGTGCTATCTGGCACTGCAGTATCAGGCGAAGGCTCTAGGGGGCAGCATTACAATGGCAGCAACGATGGCATTAAAGAATCAAGTGCACGCGGTGCGCGGTGAAGGCTCTAGGGGGCAGCATGCACGCACCACCTAACTTAGTGGTGGTGGTGTGGTGTGCTGCCTATGGTTTCTGTGGGTCCCAGGGCCGTCAATCTGGTAGCGCGCGAAAGCTCTACCAATGACGGCCTTGGCCTGCCTGCGCGCACTGTGCTGCTTAAAGTGCAACAGTGACGCAGCACGCCACCACGCGCTCTCTTCGGCGGAGTCGGGACGGACTGCAGGGCGATTTGGAGGTGAGTCGTTTTTTTTATATATGGTTTAATGTAGGTCTTCTTAAATCATGACTGCTCGGTGTCGTCTAAAATCACACATCCGTGTTAGGCCTAATACACAAGGTGTATGAGGAGTAAAAAGGAGATACCATTGGGAGCCTGACGTTCTGCCCTCACCAAATGTTTGCATTCTGCATGGAAACATTAAGGATTGCATTATTTATTATGTTGCGCTAGATTCGAGTTTTAATACGAGGGAGATGAGTCGTATCAAAAAGTGGGTCACACAACACAGCTTACTGAGTCCTCCGACCTGAGCAGAGGAGGAAATTAATGAAAAGCGATGCAGGAAAAAAGAAACGTAAGAGAATTCAAACAACTGAAAACACATTGTTGTGAGAAAGTGGCGATGTAAATGTCGAAAGGAACAACCACAAACACTGCGGATGTTTGTAGTGTCAGGTGCTCTCGAGTTGATCATGCACTTGCTTGGTGTTCAGCTGTGTTAAGATTAAAGGAGGTAAATGAGAAACATACTTGTTCGGAGTGTTATAATTGCTTGGGTTTGCTATACATCATTTGGAGGAAGTTGGTTTCTGTGATTTTGAAGATGTTGTGATTCAATTGTGATTTTAGAAAACATGAGTTACATTACCTGTGATTGTCCAAAGTGTAGAATAGTTTGTCCATTTCACAGTGATCCCTTTGGAGGTAATCTCGTGGGAGCGTTTCTTCCATTTCATTTGCATGTGATCAACTTTTGCCCCCCCTCACTGATGTTTTTATTGAACCCGCTTTATGACAAGTATCAGACGAATTATGTCAATATCTGGTTCTTAGATACTTGGTGCGGCATCTTGAGGAAGGCTTTGTGAATGAGTATAAAGAGATACTGAAACAGCTTTACTGTTTATAAAATATTGTCGAACCTTTCATGTAAGTGGGTGCACCAATTGCACCAGAAAATAGGATATCAAAATAGGATGTCATGTATGCCACGTGAGTGGGTGATGGAGAGCGACTGTAATTTTATTTTATTTTGTCTTTATTTCCACAATAATACTGGGTAGATTATATTTTGCTATGGGATCTTGTGCTGAAATTAGGTTTTGATCTTAAACGTTTCCTAGAAAAACTTTAGGTTCTGTTTAAGTCTTGACCGAGCGTTACTAACTTTTGGCACGAAAACATGCAATTCGGATTACATACTAGATAAATATATTATAATGTCTCCTGTAGTGGAAATCCTGCAAAGTTTATCACACATTTGTTTTAAAAACTGCATAAAAGTGATTGTTCGAGCATTTATTTGTTTTATTTTTGTTTGTGTTTGTAAGGCCTGCATAAGATTTTTCAGTCTCCTTAGTGTGTTAGGATATATGCGCATATATGAAGAGAGTAGCTGTCGCATATTTCAGTGGGCAGTAAACATTATGAATATTATAAACGGGTAAAAAGACGTGATACTTACTATAATATCTCGTCGTGATAGTCATGCTCCCTTTTTTACCTGTTATGGGGTAGTAACTTCTATCTGCTATGTGTGGGGGTATGAAGTGGAAGTATACTTTGAAGGCATACCTCGATTCATCAGAGTCGGAGTGAAAAATAAATGTTGAAGCAACACAAACATATGTGGAGCACCTCACAAGGGCTTTTACATGTATAAAAGAAATAAAGTAACATAACATAACATAACAAAATGTGATGAGAGCACCATATCCTTCTATATCTTACTCATAGAAGTAGGTTTTAGCGTGAATGGGGCCTGGGAACTCTGACGGTTGGGGTGCCCTCGTGCTACAGAGGATGCAGAGTCCTGCATTATGGCCCTGCATGAGACAAGCAGCACTAGCCCCAGACTTCATTTAAAATGCTGATGGAGAAATCTTAAAAGTGAATTCTGGATGAAGGCACTTGATAAGTGTTGGTACTAAGGTGAGAAAGATACTGGGTGGTCCCCTTACAGTCACCAACGTGACTAAACAATACCAGGGAACCTATTAGTGGTATAACACAAAATTATGGGGTCCCTGCAGAACGTAATGCAGGTGCCAGGCCAAAGAGTCCTGTGTCACAGTATTCAAAGGCTTTAGTTTAAATCAGGGACCACCTGTTGCGGTGATGCAACGTACTATAGCCTAGTGTGTTACGGCCAGAGTTTTAAGTTGGATGAATAAACTGGGGATCTCTCAAAGGGGCATGGTCGATATCCTTATTGGCATGGCTTAAAACACCTAAGCTAAAGATCTGTGCTGAGCACTGGTATTTTGCTGCTTCTGTCATTGCATCCTGACATATAATACAACATGTAACATTACACCCACAACAATATAGGATTATTGGCTTTGTCAATCGTTATTTGCATAAGATAAATAAGCAACACCTTTGGCATAACTATATATAATATTTAAAATACTTCCGTTCCGACATGACGAGACTGTGAAAGTACTATATATAATGCTTTTCTTTGAAGTTACCTCAAAGGCAATGAAGGGTGATAATGCTGCCGAATTCAAATGTGTTTTTCCCCCTGGCGGGTGATGGCAAAAACGGAGATCCTATCATGATAGGGAACCGTCTCAGCACCTGTTTTTTTAAATTGCGGGTTTGAGCACTGGCAGGACCCGGCCCACTTAAAGGCCTGGTTACCCCTCTGTTGTGATCCGGAAGGAAAAGCTCAACTTTTGCAGTGTTAAAAGCACGCCTTACGCCCCCATATGACAGGGATATGATTGAAGACCCAGGAAAATGCATGTGCGATCAGTTTGTGGGTCGAGTGCATTGCTGTCAGGTCGAGTAGAAAAGGCTACTCACTCGACCTGCAGGTCAAGTAAGATTTTTTTAGATTTGTCGAGCCCTGTAAGGGAACTAGAAAGTAGATGAACCATGACTGTAAGAGTGGGAGGTCAAAGTGATGGATCGTCCGGGAAGAAACCACCTGTGGCGGCCATGCCCCGGGATCCTTCTGAACATGGGACCAATTAGAGCATGCGTTCCCCTGGAACTGAGTAACAGACCGGGCATCAGGCCATGCAACATGGACTCTTGGACAACCAAAAAAGCAAGACTAAAGACAACTCTGCTGAAGACACAGGGATAGACGAATGAGACTAGATGAGCAAAGGAAACTCTGCTAAGGACAAAAGCGAACAACATACTAGCAACAAAACATTGCCAAACCCCCCCACCCCACACCCCTTCCCCCCACCCTGCTTCCCTGCCCGCGGATTCAGAACTATCCACACCCCAACTAGGCAGAGTGCCTGTCGCCCTCCCAGTCGTAATTGGGGTACTGGGTGAGCCGCCAGTGCAACTTGCCCGACGCAATGAAACATTATAGATATAGTACACGGATGTATGACGTTACAACGCATACTTTTACAACGCCTACCTTTACAACGCAATTTTTACAACGCAGGATCCATTACAACGAACTACCATTACAACGCATGTTTTTACATCGCAGATGCCTTTACAACGCATGCCATTACAACGTAAGTATTGGTAAGTATATAATCTTTTTAAAAATGTAATTAATTAAAATTAATATAATTTAATTTAATTTTAATTTTACTTTATTTTTACCCTGTACCCCTGTACCCCAAAACCCAAACCTAGCCCTGAACCCTAAAAATACCCCTGTACCCCAAAACCCAAACCTATCCCTAAACCCTAAAAATACCCCTGTACCCAAAAGCCCAAACCTAGCCCTGAACCCTAAAATACCCCTGTACCTAATAACCCAAACCTAGCCCTGAACCCTAAAAATACCCCTGTACCTCAAACCCCAAACCTAGCCCTGAACCCTAAAATACCCCTGTACCCAAAAACCCAAACCTAGCCCTGAACCCTAAAAATACCCCTGTACCCCAAACCTAGCCCTGAACCCTAAAAATACCCCTGTACCCAAAAACCCAAACCTGGCCCTGAACCCTAAAATACCCCTGTACCCAAAAACCCAAACCTAGCCCTGAACCCTAAAAATACCCCTGTACCCCAAAACCCAAACCTATACCTGAACCCTAAAAAATACCCCTGTACCCAAAAACCCAAACCTAGCCCTTTACCCTAAACATACCCCTTTACCCAAAAACCCAAACCTATAACATTTTTAATAAAATGATATACTTACCAATACTTACGTTGTAATGGCATGCGTTGTGAAGGCATCTGCGATGTAAAAACATGCGTTGTAATGGTAGTTCGTTGTAATGGATCCTGCGTTGTAAAAGTTGCGTTGTAAAAGTAGTCCGTTGTAATAGTTGCGTTGTAACGGTTGTATACCATAGTACACTTGTAAGATCGTAACAGAAAACTTATGCAACATTCACATAATAGAAAAGTTACTTGTCAGTCAGCTGGTGCGGCCCGATCTCAGCCGAAGGAAACAGGACCCAGAAACAGAAGTCAATACGACAGGAGGAAATCAGTTGCCTCGGGCAGCCGCTGCAATCGCCAAGGAGTCGTGTATCAGAGACCACAGCTTATATTGAGACGGTCCGCCTCAGCAGGGGGATGTCACTCCACTCCATCCAGAGTACCTGTGAAGAGTTCCTGACTCTCTGGCATATGGTCTTCTCGTGCGGATTCATCTAGCGTAGAGCGGTTCTGCGGAGAGCCTCCGACCCTACGCCAGCCCTCCAGCCAGTCCCACACCTCCTCCGGCGAGAGAAAGAACCATGTTTTCCCATCCATCTCGACGCGTAGTTTCGCGGGGAAGAGCATGGAGTATTTGATGGCCTTGTCTCGCAACGCCCTTTTGACCTCCAGGAAGCTACGACGCCTTGCCTGCACTTTTACCGTGAAATCCGGGAACATGGAGATGCGAGTGTTTTCTAAAAGAAGAGGCGGGTCGGATCTTGCAGCCTGAAGTATAGCGTCTCGGTCTCTAAAGTTGAAGACCCTCGCGATGATAGGGCGGGGGAGGGCCCCCAGCTTGGGTTTACCGCCCGGGACCCTGTGCGCCCTCTCAATGGAGAAGTAACTCGAGAGCTGCTTCGGTTTAAGGTGCTTCGTAACCAGGGATTCCACAAATAGGTCGGCTGAGGGCTCCTTCAGTCTCTCCGGAACACCTAGGATACGGATGTTGTTCCGTCTCGCCCTCCCTTCATAGTCTTCCAGCGGTTCGCTCACCTGCTTTTGTTGTTTCTGAAGCTGGGCGACTTGCTGCTGAAGCGTTGATGTATCATCAATCAGGGCCGCCGTCTTGACCTCCACGTCCTTAACTTTAGTGTCCATTTTACGCAAGTCAGCACGCAGGAGAGTCACCTCAATATTCACGGAGTCAATTCGGGTCTCAAGAGAGGAGCGGACCCCAGCGATGGCCTCCATTACATCCTCCAGGGTGAGCGTCTTTGCCCCCTGCGAGGGGGACGCAGGCTTCGGATCTCCAGGGGGGGGGGGGCAGTCTCCCTGTTCTCCCCCCTGGTGCCCCAAGAGTTCTTGGTAATCTGTCTCTGATTTGGGGGTCTTGACCCCTTGCCGGACACCATCCTACTAACCCGGCGGAAACCCAAAGCAGTCGGGGCGAGGCGGAACCAAGGTAGAGGATGGAGACCAGCACTCACCCACGGCGTCGGATCCAATCAGAAGTCCACTCCACAGCACCGCTGGAGCCACTCGCCGCGGCACCAGCAAGGCACACCACGCGGGTGTTCACAGGCACAGGCCGCCTCAGAGTCTAAGGGTTCCCAACGCAGAGTGCGAGTCAACTCAGGAAGATCCACGGGGCACACGGGGCGGCCCCAAAAGAGTTCAAGCCCACCTGCGTGGAAGAGCAACAGGTCTCTGTGGAGCCGCAGTGTAACAGTGGGTCAGGATGGGAGGGCCACCACCCAGGCGCAGAATGGAGACGCCGACTGCCAGGGCACTGAGGGACGCAACACAACACCAGGAGGGCCACCCCCGCAGCCGAGCAGGATCAAAGAATAGAAAAATTGCGGCGTGTACAGTAGGTAAGTATCCAATTCTCCCCACACCGGATCAAATGCAGTCCTGGTCTCCAGTGGACATCACAACTCCGGAGACAGCTCCTCAGAGGAGGCCCAACGCAGGGTCGGTGAGGACAAGAACGCTCCATGGCCCCCGGGGCACTCCCCTCGCAACTCCAATTCAAGCCCAACCCACAGACTGCAAGCGGGGGGGGAGGGGGCCTCAGGTCTCCACGGGGCAAAAGGAGGGCTCACCTGAGCTCCAAAGACGATGGGCCCCAAAGCCGTGGCGTCACTTGGGTGGCGCCTTGACACGCAAGCAATCTCCACGGCACCTCCTCCAATTAGACCCAGTACAGCTGAAAAGGCACTCACTAGGGGTCGATCTCGTCCCGGCCGGGTGGAGAGGAGGTCTGGGGAGCTAGGTGCCAACCGGAGCTTCACTGATGGCGGGCCTCAAAGCCGGGGCGTCGCGAAATTGGCGCCCCGGCACGAAAGCGATATCCACTGCACTTCCTCCTCACGTCAGGGATATCCTTTACAGTCTCTCAGGGGGCCCGCCTCAGCACGGCAGGGCAGAGAGCCGGCCCGGTGGGCGGCGGGGAGGCGAGACGGGTTTAGGCTCCAGGCCAGGTCTCTCCACATCCAGCCGAGATCGCTCAGGAGGCCGGTCAGGGCTCCGACGTAGCCGCCATCTTGTGGACCCCGGGGGACCTCTCGAAATCGGGCTCCACCTGCATCCGTGGAGTCTCGACAGGGCCAACACCTCGCACAATCGAGCACAGTCAGGTTCCGGACGGGGTACTCCCCTATGGCAGAGGGGTCCCCAGTCTGCAAACGGATCTATGAGGTGGATCGTCGGGCGAGGGTCGGGAGTCGCGCTGGCAAGCGACCATTCCTGCCGGCTGTCGGCCACGCCCCCCCCTTCTTTCATTCTTGATCCACACAGCCAACGTGCTTCACCCCAAAGGTCTTCATCAGGGCTGTTAAAAACAACAGATCAATGATCATAAATACCTATCTCACATGAGATCATGAAGCCTTCACCATAAGTGCAATAGTGGAAATGTTCTTGAGCCAGAAAAGAAACAGTGCTTCTGATGGTGCACAACACATGACAGCAACGGCTATGAGAACACCCACACAAGAAACCAAAACGAAAAACCAAGACTCTTGTGAAGTGATGAACAAAAACAGGGAGTATTAGGACCCAAATGACCCATTCCAACAAAAAGCACATCTAATCAGTCTTTGTGAGGTTAGGAAAAAAAACCATAGAACAACAACCATTAAATGAATATCTTTACCCATTTCGTTGCACAACAAATTAGGGGATCACAACTAACTATCTGGGTCACAGCCAGGGAGAAAAGCCAGTTCGGCACAAAAACCAACTCCACAAGTCATATATTAGACCTGTATTTTTGTTGAAACTCAACACCAGTGACTTGGTGAAGTTTAAAACACATCAACCATAAATTCCAATGATTTTTTATTTACCTGAAGTGGAAACCTTTATTCCACGTGCCTTGCAAGACGATGGATAGTCCACCAAAACACAATTCAAACACAGAAATCCTGGAGCAGAAAAGAAGCAGTCTCTGTTACGACCACAACCATCATCTTTTTACTTAATCATTAGTAGCATGGCTTAGATATTCACCATCCTATGTCCAGTATATATGACCCAAAACACCAAATAGCAAGTTGCTATACCTTGTCAGCTTAGACGTTTCTGCGCAGTATCAACAATTCAGATCCTTGCTTGCTAGTTGGCCGTTTCAGGCTCCAGACAAGTTTAGTGGAAGTCACTATGTCTTCAGTTCGTTCTGTGAAGCAAAATGAATGAGCCATCATTGAGAAAACATCTTCTAGTATTAACTATGCCGTTTGCGTCTCACAGTGCACGAAAAAAGAGATTCTCCTTACATATTATGTCGGGAAAACTAATATTTAAAAAACGGCCCCGTTCAGTTAGCACTATGCACGTGACGTGATTCTCCTCGCATGCATGTTCAGAGAACCAATATCTGAGAAACTAATTTACGTATAGCGCTGGTATCCCTCACCCTCACACCCTCACCCTCTCACAACCCACACCCCCTCACCCTCACACCCTCACTCACTCACCCTCACTCACCCTCACACCCTCCTCACCCTCACAACCCTCTCAGCCTCACTCACCCTCACCCCCTCACACCCTCACACTCACACCCTCACACACTCACCCCCTCACACACCCACCCAACCCTCTCACCCCTTCACACCCCTCACTCTCACACCCCCTCACCCTCACACACACCCTCACCCCTTCACACTCCTCACACCCCCTCACCCTCACACACACCCTCACCTTCACACTCCCCCACCCTCAAACACCCTCTCTCTCACCCTCACACACCCTTTCACCCTCACACACACTCTCACCCACCTGACCCCACCCTCACACCCCCTCACCCTGCTGCATGCTGCACACTACCGCACAACTCACACTGTTGCACGCCTAACACTGCTTCACACCTCACACTGCTGCACGCTGCACACTGCTGCATGCCACACACTGCTGCATGCCACACACTGCTGCACGCCACACACTGCTGCACGCCGCACACTGCTGCACGCTGCACACTGCTGCACGCCGCACACTGCTGCACGCCGCACACTGCTGCACTCTGCTGATTGTGCTATGTTGGGGACGAATACCCATATGTGCGCTGTGTGCCATATTAATTTTTTCTTCTTAGAATTTGGTCTGTGCTTGGATCATCTCCCTATGATATTGTCTAATAGCTGCCTTATATTGACTTTTGATGGAGGGATCATAGTTTTTTCTCCACACCCTTTCCATTCTTTTACATGATTTTTTTGTCAGAATTAATTGCTTATTGAACCATGAGGCTTTAATCCTAACTTCAAGCTCACTTTCTCTGGTTTTCTGTGGGTGTTGGGCTGCAAATTTGTTGGGCCACTCAACCCAAATCTTGTTGGCCTCTTCTACGTCATGTGTCAGGCTTGGTGCTTGGTCATCTAATTCAATCCTTACGTTGTCAGGTAGGGATTTTGGCCATTTATTCTTAAGCACGGTTACTTTGTGACTGGTGTGTCGAGCCTGTGGATTTTCCAGTGTAAACGGGATGAAATAATGATCCGACCATGGCATTGGTATATGGGTCCCTACTTCTAGCTTAGGGTCATTTGAAACAAGCATTGGCATAACCAATAGGTCTCGTCTTTGGGACCTTATAAGTGTTTAGCCATGCATAAGTTGATGCTGTTGCACCAAGGATTTGTTTCATTTGTTTCAAAAAGCTTACATTTAAAATGCGATTGTCTTAGAAATGTTCAGAGTAATTTTATTATTAAATTATTATTATTAAAACATTTTATAGAGCGCGTAGTCACCCTGAGGTATCCCAGCGCTGAAGAACCCTACACCCGTGGAGGCAGGGGGAGAAAAAGGAGCGAAAGTAGTTTTAAACAGGAGCAGTATTTAGAACAGCAATTTTGAGTCGGGGTGGTTATAGTTAGGGAAACAGGTGAGTTTTGAGTCGTTTCCTGAATCTCAGGTAGTTCGGTTCTTTCCGCAGGTCACGAGGAAGGGCATTCCATAGACGCGCTGTGTGGATTGAGAAACGTCTACCACCCGTGCGAGCTTTCTTGAATCTGGGCACGGTGATGAGGGACTCCTTGTCCGATCGAAGAGATCTAGGGGCTTTGTAAGGTTGTATAAATTTCCTCAGAATGGGGGGGCCCTGATTCTGCAGTAGCCTATGGGCCAGGCTTAGGGCTTTGAATGTTACTCGTTCCCTCACTGGGAGCCAGTGAAGGAGTTTCAGGGCAGGTTTGGCTGAGGCTCTGACAGGAGTATGCGTGAGGATCCGGGCAGCCGCGTTTTGGATTTTCTGTAGTTTATTTAGGGTTGCTTCGGGTGCGCCCAGGTATATAGCATTGCTATAGTCAAGCCTGGACAGTATGAGGCCTTGGATGAGAAGTCTTTGCGAAGTGGGTGGGAGGAGGGGCAGGATCTTTCTCATCGATTTGAGTAGCCCGAAGCAGGTGCCTGCTACTTTTTTGGCCTGCGTGGTGAATGTAAGGTCCGTTTCGATCCATATTCCCAGGCTTTTTACTTCCTGTTTAGGGACCGGGGGGGTCCTAGACAGGGTGGCCAGATGTTCACAGGGAAGGTGGGTCCTTTCTGGCCCAGAAGGAGAATGTCAGTTTTAGAACCATTCAGCTTTAGGGCTGAGTTGTTCATCCACCCTTGGATCTGCTTCAAGCAATTGAATAGGTCCACTGGCTGTTGACTAGGGTGGGAAAGGGAGACAACTAGTTGTGTGTCATCCGCATAACTGACAATGCTCACTCCGAACGGGATGACGACCTCCTCCAATGGGGACATATAGATGTTAAACAATGTGGGGCTCAGGGAGGAGCCCTGAGGCACACCACATTGGAGGGGTGTGTCGGAGGAGCGGGTGTTATTTTCCCAGATCTGGAAGGAACGTTGGGCCAGAAAGGAGGAAAGCCAGGACAGAGCGGTGCCTTCTACCCCTACCTTCTTGAGCCGTTTGACCAGCAGTTGGTGGTTGACGGTGTCGAAGGCCGCGCTCAGGTCGAGGAGGATCACTGCCACTGATCCTCCCTCGTCTAAGAGCGTTCTGGCCTCCTCCACTGCAGCCAGGAGGGCGATGTCGGTGCCCTGTCCTGGGCGGAAACCTGTCTGCGAGTTTTTTAGCAGGTTATTGGATTCAAGATACTGGGAGAGTTTCTTATTCACCAGTTTCTCGGCAACCTTACTGGTCCCGGGGAGGAGGGATATTGGTCGGTAATTAGCCAGTTCAGCTGGGTCCAGGGAGGGTTTTTTTAGCAGCGCCTTAACGACAGTCGCTTTCCAGCTAGGAGGGAAGACTCCCTGTTGAAAAGAGGCATTAATCAGCTTAGTGAGGGGGGGGATGATAGTGGGAGCGACTTCCCTAAGGGTTCGTAGCGGTACGGGGTCCCTAGGAGATCCGCTTTTGATGGATGTGAGCGTGATCTCTACTTCTTCGTGGGTTATTTGTCCCCACGAGGTTAGGCGAGGGGCGATCGAGGTGTCGGAGGGTTCGTCGGTCTCGCAAGGATTAGTCGGGGGATGGAGTCAAGAATTTTTGGGATTTTTTCTTGAAAAAAGCTGGCTAGCTGACTACATTTTTCCTGGTCCGCCTTTGGATCTGGGGGGTTTCTAGGGGCGGAGTCAGGGACCTTAAGCAGTTCTTTCAGGATGGTATAGGTTTCTTTGCTTGAGCAGGCAGCTTTTTCAATTCGTTCCTGGAAGAATCGACTTTTTGTTTTGTCGATCGCAGATTTGTAAGCTGATAGGGAGGTGGAATAGGAGTCCTTGTTAGTGTTGGATTTCTCCTTCCTCCATGACCGCTCCGCTCTTTTGCAGTCCTGCCGCAGTGACTTGAGCTCTGGAGTATACCATGGGGCTGAGGGTAGAGATCACGCTCACATCCATCAAAATTTTAAAAGCGATACATTCAATCATTCAAAATACTCTGGCTTAAAAAGACTGTGCAAACAAGCAAGTTCTCAGTTAGTACTCTCTGGTACTGTGTGTCTGACCTGTGTCCGTTTCTCTGATTCTTCCTGTTTCTCTTTTTAAGCCATGGCAGCTTCTTGAGCTGTGCAGGGTGTGAGCATCTTGTAGGACAGTCCCAGCTCTACCCCTCCCACTCCCCCAATGGACGCGCTATGGCTTAGCAAGAGAAACAGGAAGAGTCGGATCTGAGTCTCTTGTCACCATACATTAGGAATAAACAGACTCGCTGAAGAAATGTTGCAAAAATGTAACAGACTCACTCAGTAACCAAGAATGACTCAGCGAGCCTGTCTGCTCTGACACTTCTGGAGAGTTAGGGAAGGATTAGCAGAATGAGCAGCTTTTACTCCCATGGGATCACCGAGGGCAAAGCAGATACAGCGGCCCCGGCTCAACCCCGACCCCTTTTTGAAGAACATGGAAATACACATGTAGCTGGGGTGGTCGCCGGGAGGATCTAGATCAGTGATACTCAAAGTACGGCCCGGGGGCCGCATAAGGCCCTTCAGGTCTTTACATGCGGACCCCCGGGCAGCAGCAGCACTGGGCTGCCGTTTACTTGACTCAGAACTGGTTTTGGAAATAGGGGACCCCTATATAATGATGCACTTGCTATACATAGGGGAATACAACAATTTGGAAAAGGTCTATAGCAAAGTGGAACAACAGCAAAATATAACATGAAAATAAGAGTAAGAAAAGTAAGAAAGCTAGGTGACTAACCAAAATGAAATAAAGAAAATAGAGAAAAAAGAGAGAAAGAGAACCCACGTAGAAAAAACTAGTTACCACATGGGTAGAAAATATTTATACATTTTATTAATCAAATATTGATTTTGTACGAAAATATCCTTGATGAAATTCATACACATTATTCCTTGACTGTAGAGGAGCGATAAACTATTTACAAAACAACATCATAAAAGCTCCTAAAAAACATAACAAACATAGACAGAGCATGTAGACAAGAGAACGATGGAGGCAAAGCCGTAGATAAGAACTACGCGCATTTCGGCTTCTAGGCCTTCATCAGGTAACCGTCTATTGCAACACACAGACCAAGATAAGACGCAAAAGTCTGATAACCAAGTATGACAAACCGACCATTAATCATAGATGCTCCAAAAACTGATGAAAAGTAAAGAAAGTGACAAATGATAAATTGGACCAAATCCTGGGGAAATGACAGGGTATCCTTATCAAAAGTGTCTGATTCCCTTGAAGGTTGAGACTCGACAATATAAACAACCAGAAGGATGTATGATGAGAAAATAGCAATAATCTGGATTAGTGCATAAAGGATGACCAGTGCTGGATAAAAGACACTTGCGAAGAATAGGGAGAAAAAAACAGCACCTTAATGAGGTATCTGAACCGATAAATCAAGATAATCAAAAATGCAACGTAATCCCGACATCCTGGGGATCCAATGCTGGCGAGTGGAGCTCAGAACTAACATGAAAAAGAAACGTACATATACAGCAAACACTTATTTAAAGGTTAATTGCAGTTAGGAAAAGGAGGTAACTAGGCCTTTAACTTTAGGAACACCTTCATTCTTAAAGGCAGCCACTAGATATACATGCTTTGTTTTCCTACCCAGACTTTACACCCCGCTGGCATCAGTGCGGCCCTCAGTCACACCATAGACCAAACGTTGCGGCCCCCGGGAAAATGTTTGTGAGTACTCATGACCTAGATCAACAAAAGGCGGAAGTAGTTAGACTCGAGGACGAAATAGAAGCATGCATCTCTAAAAGGCACAAACAGGAACCAATGAAATCAAGTATTGGCATAGCCAATAGGTCTTGCCTTTGGGACCTTATACGTGTTTAGCCATGCAACAGTTGATGTTGTTGCCCCAGGATATTGTGCTGCATAACTAAATACTAATAAGGTCCCAAAAGCAAGACCTATTGGCTATGCCACTGCTTGTTTACCTGATGGGCATCGGCTGACCGCTGCCTGGTTACTGAGGCCCTGGTGAGGTGGAGACATATTTGGGGAGTTTTAGCCTCATCAGATGATGCTGTGCAGGCCCAGGTGCAATGAGGCGCAGTCGGTGCTGCCTGGGAGTGCGTTGCCAATGCTTGTTTACCTGGTGGGCATTGGCTGACCGCTGCCTGGTTACTGAGGCCCTAGTGAGGTTGAGACATATTTGGGGAGTTTTAGCCTCATCAGATGATGCTGTGCAGGCCCAGGTGCAATGAGGCGCAGTCGGTGCTGCCTGGGAGTGCGTTGCCAATGCTTGTTTACCTGATGGGCATTGGCTGACCGCTGCCTGGTTACTGAGGCCCTAGTGAGGTTGAGACATATTTGGGGAGTTTTAGCCTCATCAGATGATGCTGTGCAGGCCCAGGTGCAATGAGGCGCAGTCGGTGCTGCCTGGGAGTGCGTTGCCAATGCTTGTTTACCTGATGGGCATTGGCTGACCGCTGCCTGGTCACTGAGGCCCTAGTGAGGTTGAGACATATTTGGGGAGTTTTAGCCTCATCAGATGATGCTGTGCAGGCCCAGGTGCAATGAGGCGCAGTCGGTGCTGCCTGGGAGTGCGTTGCCAATGCTTGTTTACCTGATGGGCATTGGCTGACCGCTGCCTGGTTACTGAGGCCCTAGTGAGGTTGAGACATATTTGGGGAGTTTTAGCCTCATCAGATGATGCTGTGCAGGCCCAGGCCCAGGTGCAATGAGGCGCAGTCGGTGCTGCCTGGGAGTGCGTTGCCAATGCTTGTTTACCTGATGGGCATTGGTTGACAGCTGCCTGGTTACTGAGGCCCTAGTGAGGTTGAGACATATTTGGGGAGTTTTATCCTCATCAGATGATGCTGTGCAGGCCCAGGCCCAGGTGCAATGAGGCGCGGTCAGTGCTGGCTGGGAGTGCGTTCTTTCACTTTCGATTGACGGGGCTGCCCCCCTTTACTCTGGTGAAAGCCACAAACGGGATTCAAGTCGATCTTCTCATCACAGACTTTTCAGGTGAAAAACATGTCACCGTTTGCTGAGGCCTTCAAAAGAGACCCAACTCCAGCAGCGAGGGCCAATAATAATCATCAATCGATGCAGACAACAACAACAACGACAACAACAAATGAACCCCGGGCCGCAGGCTCGAGACCCTCCAGCAGCAGACAGTCTTTGTACCTCAAGCCTCACCTGGGGTTTCATGTGGTCTCTGCTGTGGTCGAGTTTAAAGATGGGCCTCTGGATGAACAACTGCGCATGCCCTAAGGACAGACACTGCTTCCAGAGCGCGGGTTAAAGGAGCCTTAGATGAACTGCGTGTAGTATTGTGGGATGCAGTCTAGTGGTTGGGGGGTGGAGTCAGAGGGAGGAGCAGGAACAGGAGGAGCCGGAGAACAGGAACCAAGGACAGTCAGAGTAGGGACAGGGTAGGAGCAAGAAGTGTGTAATAAAGCTCCAGTTAAGGTAACCCCACGTGTCTGTAGTTATTGTAGCTGGATGCTACAACTGGCGACGAGGATGGGATAAGCAAGCCCACTGCGTGCAGAACCCCAAGAAGACACCCTGTCCCCTGCAGCGTCGAAAAGAGAAAGTCTGCTGCTGTAGGTGATGCTGCCAGCCAAAGGAGAGATAAATAGTAGGTGACCCTGCCCCTCCTGTCATTGTGGGAGCCCAGAGGGAGCCGCTACAACGAGCGCTGAAGCGCTCGAGAAAAGAAGAAGCCTTCGCGCCGAAAACGCGAGCTCCGCCTGATGCGTGAGCTTTGGCACGCTGTCGGCACCGGAGAGCGGGAACTCTGAAAGTGAGTTGGGAGCCTACCCCAACCCAACCTGAAGACTGTAGTGGCCAGAGAAGAGTGAATCCTGGGGTGGATCGCCCCACGAAGGTCTACTGCTAAGCGCTGCTGAGCGCGCTGAAATTTGAGCCCGGGTGAGGTCCGACGTCGGAAAACCTCACCCCCGATGCGTGAGCTTTGGCACCTCACCCCCGATGCGTGAGACTTGGCAAGTCACCGCCGAGGACCCTGCAAAGTAAGGCGGGAGCCCACCCCAACCTCACCTGATTGTAGCAGTGACCAGAGGGAGCCAAATCTGGAGTATGCTGACCCTGCAAGCAACTGCCGGTGAGTCCCGTGTGAAGAATCAGGTTGAATGAAGAGAGAGAAAGTAGTGCCTGCAGATAACCACGGCGGCCATCTTTGAGTCAGGCAACTTTTGGGACATCCTCTCTGTGCAAACTGTAGGCGGCCATTTTGAGGTCAGGCGAGCTGAGTTTAACAACAAGCATTGGCGAACATAACAGAAACAAGCACTGGCGGAGAACAAACAAGCATTGGCAACAAACAAGCATTGGCGATAGAAATAAAACAAGCATTGGCGATAGAAATAAAACAAGCATTGGCGATAGAAATAAAACAAGCACTGGCAAACAAACAAGCATTGACACCGGAAGACCAAACAAGCATTGGCCAATCGAAGGAAACAAGCACTGTCAAGAACCAACAAACAAGCAGTGGCGAGTAGAAACCAACAAGCACTGGAAAAGCAAACAAACACACGTTAGCGAGAAACAGCGAACCGGCACGAGCACCTCCAGAGGTGATGGTGAACACATACCGAAGAGCGTAAAGGGGAGGAGCTACTGGACAGAACCGCACGAGGTTCAGAGGAAGGCAAGACTGCGAAGGACGGTCCCGGAAACAAGCACAACATACACGGAGGTGACTAAAGGACTTGCACTAGCCTCACCGCGGAGAAGGAGCCCTGCGACCGGCACAGCGCGGCTGGGTAGTGGACATCTCGGAACGCAGGAAATCCAAGTTCTAGTCACTGGCGCATACGGTGGTGGTTGCAAGGATTAGTAACGCCCCAGCAGATGACCAGACCCGAGGCCTTGACCAAAGAGGATTAACTCAAAAACAACTACGAGAAGCCGAGTGAGCAACCCGCCTGAATACAACCAATCAGAACCCTCTTCTCATGGCGAAGGAAGAAGTAGCATACCGACGCAACCCGTGCTTCAGAGCACCACCCCCAGGAATGCAGTATGATACCTGGAGTCTGTGTCTTGAACAGAACCGATGGCTGGCGACATTGGGTGACTTCCTGGATGCCAATGGTGAACAAAGAGAGAGGAAATGTCTAATGTTGCTCCTTCATTTGGTGGGTCCAGAGGGCCGATGCCCAATCGAAACATTTTCCAAAGAGGACACAGAAATCTATCAAAGACTCCAAGAA
Organism: Lissotriton helveticus; assembly: GCF_964261635.1. Taxonomy (NCBI): domain Eukaryota; kingdom Metazoa; phylum Chordata; class Amphibia; order Caudata; family Salamandridae; genus Lissotriton; species Lissotriton helveticus. Next base: position 979,653 of record NW_027611659.1, on the reverse strand, counting down.
AAGCTATGTGCCCGTCTCTCCGCACAAGCGGAAGTGGATCAAGAGCGCATCGCTTTCAACACAGCTCGGCAGGAACCAAGTGAACCATTGCCAACCTTCATCTCTCGATTGCAAAACCTGGTGCAAGGCTGCCACTTTAACACCTTTACGAACGAGGACGCAGTTCGACTCCGGATAATTGAGGGCTGCGCAAACCCCGACACAAAGCTCAAGATCTTGCGAGGAAAGTGGTCGCTAGAAGAAATAATCAGGAAGGCTGAAATTGGAATGCACGTCAAGGCAAGAGACAAATCAAGGGACCCGAGTTTGAAGGCAAATTATCAAGTCGCCCGGACAGATGAAACTCGGAAAACAGACAAAACAATAAATAAAGAGAGGGAAGGCAGACCAATGAAAAGACAACGGGAAAGACACAATGACAAGGAATACTCTGAGTCAATCAGTCAAAGGACAACCTCAAGGAGTTCTTCACTCTCAGGGTATCATCCAAAGTCTGGCCAACGGGAGAGACACAGTGACAAGAAATACTCCGAGTCAATCAGTCAAAGGACTACCTCAAGGAGTTCGTCACCCTCAAGATGCCATTCAAAGTCTGACGAGGAGGGAGCGTCAAGTGGGACAGATCGCACCCCTGGACAAGATGGCAACTTACACAACAAGAGAGTAAGGAAGACAAACTATAGAAGGAAAGCTCAAAATGGTCAAAACTGGAAGTCAGCGCAGGACCACTTTTCGTCAAGTTGTGAAGATGAGTCTGAAGGAACATCATCCAGCAGGAGAACACATCACACCCACATCATGGGTATCCGAGCGCCAAACAAGTGGGAAGAAGAAATAGGTCGCATAAGACGAACCGACCCTCCCCATCAACGAACAGGAAAAGACCAACGCATCAATGACACCGGGGACAACGAAGAAACTGAGAAGACGTCGTTGACATGTGAGAAAGACAAAGATGGAAAATCTCAAGAGCAAACACAAAGAACAAGCACGTGGTTGCTGAACAACTTCTCGAATGAAACAATGCCAAAGACGAGTCGACGAAGGCGCCCGGAGAATCGTTTCAAAGACAACCCTGAGTCACTGAACAACACATCACGGCCCACTTATTTCAGACATCCAGCACCCGATACACCCTCAAAGGAACGCTTCAAAAGGAGTATGGCCAGAAACTCCTCTGATTCAGAGAGCGCGTCCGTTCGATCCTGGAAGTCGACAAAAGACTTCTCTGACCTAGAAGGCACGTTTATGGCTAGAAACTTCTCTGGTTCAGAGAGCACGTCTGTCCGATCCTGGAAGTCGACAAGAGACTTCTCTGACCCAGAGGGCTCGTCTGTTCAATCCCGTGAGTTGACCGAGTCATGGTCCCGACAACAGTCATGGCGTCAACCACCCAAACGCACCATGGAACCAAAGGACATCCTTCACGTCAAGAACAACACGTCACACACTAAGGACTCTGAACACTCAGTCATGCCACAAGACAACCTGCTAGGTCAGTCACAAGTATATCTGGACACAGATCAGACACCGTCACCCCTGAAGGGGTCCGCGAGGCTGACCCAAAGGACTTACAGAGGGAAAACAGAGACAGTGGACCCTGGTCACCGGACGGGAAGGGACCAGCCAGTCACTCCGCAAGGAAAACCGGACGCGTCAGTAAAAAGTGACCATCAGACGAGAGAGAAACATGCCTATGCACAGACGGCTCACGAGTCGGCCAGACAACCCGAGGCTGTGAATGAGTCATCGAATCAAGCCAAGACAGTCTCCTCAGATAGCACCACACTGTCTGATATACATGACCCTGAATTGGAGGACAGTGTTGCCCTCAACCGGACAAGACAAACGGAAGTAAAAGCAGATGCGGGTACTCGGAAGAGGACCAGAACATTATTCACTCATGAAAGAGATCGAGCATCTGAACTAACAGTAGCTACACCACTGGAAGGAGACATACTGACCGCGGAAGGTGAGAGCAGACAGTTCACACGCAACGTGATCAAGAATGCCCCGATTAAGACAACAGGAAGATTGACCAAAGTCAAGCCCACCGCGGATTCAACACTACTGAGGCTTGAAGAACAGGCTGTCCGCCGACCTGTGTGGTGGATTGAAGAACTACGAACACTGAGGACATTAAGCTCATTTTGTTAAGAAAGGGGGAGATGTAGTATTGTGGGATGCAGTCTAGTGGTTGGGGGGTGGAGTCAGAGGGAGGAGCAGGAACAGGAGGAGCCGGAGAACAGGAACCAAGGACAGTCAGAGTAGGGACAGGGTAGGAGCAAGAAGTGTGTAATAAAGCTCCAGTTAAGGTAACCCCACCTGTCTGTAGTTATTGTAGCTGGATGCTACACTGCGCATGCGCTGGGGACAGACACCGCTGTTAAGGCAATCGAACTCCAGCAGTTGTTGCAAGAAAGATTTCGTTATTTAGTTCACAGCACAGGCGCATTAAAGGGCTACACGTGTGACTCATCAGCTGACACCTCAGTGTTAGTACAGGTGGGACGGGGGCCTCGCAGGGACACAAAGAAGCACAAGAAGAACAGTGTCCGCGCGGGGGCCCAATGAATGAGAGACAACTGCCTCCCGCCGTTTAGCACGAGGCGCCTCGCGCCGCAGCAAAGGGTGAGAGGTATTGAAGTGCAGAGCTCGGTTCGGCTCTTCTATGTGGGGATAATGTCTCTCCTCTGCGCAGGCGCAGTGAGACTGAGTGTTCTCTGTTCAGGGCAGTTCAGTCTATCCCGTGCAAGGTCCTAACTCGGCGATAGAGAGTAGTGTCTTCGCTCCGCACATGCGCAGCTGTGACAGATGTTTGTTCGCGCATGCAATGTTGGCTCGGGCGGATTAAGACACCGGGCCCAACTCCTCACGGGCAGCCGGGCCCCCGGTGCGCCCCCCCCTCTCCCAGGCCCCGCAACCAGGCGCGCAACACCCATTGCCCCCCCCCGTCCTCCCGTCGTGTCCGTCACTGTGTCTATAGTCGATTACACAGTTACCATAAATGACCTCACGGGCACTTTACTTTATAATAAAGACTACGGTAGCAAAGATCACCTTATGCCAAAGATATGACGGTACAGACGTTGACCGTCATCTGATGTAGGTATCCCCTGCATTTCAGTCTTTAATGTCCGACAGTGTAACACACAGTAATCTAATTTTAGCGTTCACATTATTTCATAGGCTCTCTTCCCTTTGTCCTGACGAAGACCCCAGCATGAGGCATCAATAACCCTTAAGATAGGGTGACCAGATTCTCAAAACAAAAAACGGGGACAGGTCATAGACATAGAAGTAGGACTATGTTTTTCAGTAACCATCAACATAATTGATTAGCTGTCAGACATAGGAAAATGACTACGACAGCTCCCTCCACAGACCGAGATGATGAAGCATTACAGATAACAAATCCGAGGTCTTTTATTGGCACCCTTCGCCTTTATGCAGCAGCATTAGTACTTTTTATTACAGTTACACTTTTAAGGACTATAGCATATAGTTGCAAAAAAAGAGAGCAAGGGGGCGCATGCTCAACCGGAACAATGAAAAACAGGGACATTTCTGTGTTTAACAGGGACACTGTTTGAAAACAGGGACATTTGCGTCACTTGGAGAAAAGTGTCGGGACACGGGGACAATTCTCCAAAAACGGGGACCGTCCTGGGAAAACGGGGACGTCTGGTCACCCTACCTTAAGAACACATGGGGGTCGAAACGTAGACTACGCCAACTGAAACACACCATAGGATTTAAAGAAAAGAATGTACCTAGCCTATGTGTGATGCAATTCGTGAACTTTGACAATATCTTGTTTGTAAAGGCGTTTTTGATTTTAACGTGATGTTGCCAATTCCACACCACCTTTACCCAGTCCCTCACTCCTTCTTGCACTCCCTCTTCCTTTTCACTGAGAGCACCTAAAATGTAATGAATTTACAATTACTTTGAATACTGTTGAAAATATGTGATTCAATATCTTGAACAAACCACAGATACAATCGATTGCAGAAATAAATGCAATTTGAATTTGAAAGTTGCATATCTCATTTCTTAAAACTGTTTAGTAATGTTTAGCAAAACAAATGTGTGGCATTTGTCTGTATGTAGTAATACAGAATAACTTGTAAATCTATCATTTCCGAACTCGGACCACTTATATTATGTACTGATCTAATGACCCAGGTCTAGGAGTTCTAAGGGCACACCCCTTTACAACTCACACAGAAACTTCTGTAGGGCGATTTGGGATTTGTGACACAGCATCCTTTAAGTCATCTTTCAAACCCCAATAGAACAAGGCTGCCCTTTTGGCCATTCAGTTTCTACAACACGTTTGTTAAATTGGGCCAGGTAAGTTACAAGCTCTCGATTCCCTTGCCTCAACTCCAGTAATTCATTGTCCGACGATCAAAAATTCACAAAAACTCTTTCTTGAATTCCTCGAAGTTATATAAAATTGGGGAGTCTTGGGTGACCAGGGGCATTGACCACAAAGCTGCGTCTCTATTGAGATACGACAAGATGGAAGCTCTACAAGATTGTGCATCTGGGAAGACAGTGGGCCGACACATGAAGTACAATGAGCACGGAGTTAAGAAATGTGGGCCTTCATTTAAAATTTGATTACCTTATTTTTTTCCCTGACTCCTATCAGCTGTTGTTGAATCTCCTTAAGAATATTTCCTAATTTTTTTTAATTGAACCCTTTAGCCATTCTGCTCAGGTGAGTATTGACGTGGGCACTTCACTCTGTTAAGGGTCATGGTTACTCACAGTGCCACACTCCCAGGAGCAGAACTATGAGATTTTCCAACTTGGGAGCAGAACTATGAGATTTTCTAATTTCCACCACTGGTTTTCCCACAGCCACCAACTGAAGAGTTTACTAGTGGCCGTGTGAACCCAGCTGGGGAAAAGGGGAATGGAACAGAGAAGAGACTGCCTGACCATCTGGCTCTTCCACTCTACTTCTTCCTTTCTGCCGTACTCCGTTTTATGCCTTTCTTACTCCCTCTCTTTCTTCAAGCAAGAGTGGAAATCGATGTAACAGAAAAGCACACATTACTAAATTTCTTCAATTCCTTCTCCACCTTCTTACTCTCTCTCTCACTCTCTCTCTATATATATATATATATATTTCCTTACCCAGAGAGCCTATGGCTTTTGCTCCTAATCTATTCTTCAATATAAGTATTTTATTCATTGGTAACCTGCATTATAAACAACATTTTCGCACCCTTTAACTCTGTGAGTTTATTTATTCTTTTTCACTCATTCGTTCATTCACTCACTGCCTTACTTTCTTATCTTCGGAATTCTTCTTACTTCTCCCTTAGAAACCTTCTGGAGCCTCCGTCATCAACCAAGCAACGAAGAAATCAGGAACTGAAGTATTCAATGGGTAAGTGTTAATTCTTCTCTTTATATTTCTTTTTTCCTATTCACTTTAAATTGGTATTTCTCTCTAGTTCTAAATTACCGAACTAACTAACCGATGCACGAAGCGCTCGAACATGCGCCTAAGCCTGGAAAAAAATTGCGCTATTTCTATCTAACTAGACTACAGAAAGAACATCACTAATCTCTAAAAAATCCATTGGTGCCTCGGTTCTAAAATCAACCGGCGCACTTCACAGCTGGTTTAGACTTCGCGTCCGTGTCCAGGAACTCAGGACTAGACCGGCAACTTTCACCGCGGTCCTCCCTGTTGGTAGTATAGGGGAGAATGCCCGGTTCCGCGCTATAATCGCCTGCGACCTTTTGCGAGCGGGTGATCTTTGCAATGCTGGTTCAATGGCAGATACTGCGAGACAAAGATGAGCTTAAATTACTTTTTGATGCACCCTGACACCTGTCCAGGGGGTGCAGAAGAGGCGAGGTCTGTACTGTGCTAAGGAGGAGAGACCTGTCCTGGGCTGGGGGTGCAGTGGAGGTGCGGCCTATCCAGTGTAGAAGTAAACCTCAGCTAGGCCTACCAGTGCAAGGGGTTCGCCCTTCCCTGCACAAAGTCCTCAGACCATAGGAAGAAGTTGGCACAGAAACTGGAAAATAGAAAAGTATAGTTTTTTAACCTCCGGAGGTGGTGGTACGGTCCACACAACACCCTTCAGTATTGTATGGATTAGCACACCGAACTAAAGCACATGGCCCCTTTTATACACAAAGAGGGGGCTCAAAGAAGGCGGTACAAAACACAAGAATGAGTTTTATGTACATAGGAGGACATTTTAGAAGCTCAATCTGAGTGGGCGGAGTTAACGGTTCTCGAGACCTTCGAAAACACATTCCTATCTGGAACTAATTACTAACAGCTGCAGACTCTACTGGGCATGCGCTAAAACAGGAGATACTAAATATAGCCTGTTGCTGGGCAGATTTCGAGCGCAGTTAACAAGGAAGTAGGACAAAACACACGATGAGCACATGGCAGCATATGACAGACAAAATGGCTGCCGCGAATACAAAATGGAGTCGACTGAATTGTTACGATAGTTGCCAAATACAGCATGTCTTCTGCTAATGCTTAATCTAATCGCTGTTAAATTACAACAGACGACCCTTTCAGCATTAGCTGAAGACATTCGACTACCTGGGATAGTCTAAATATTCATCCTGTATATCAATTTTCAGCGTTTCAGCTACTTCTTTGTCTAAAATACTTTGTACTTTTATAGCTGCAGTATTTCTCCTAGCTGGTATACAGGCAGTAATGCACATAGAGCATATTATTGGACCACATTGCACACATACACAACATGTAAAGATTATTGCAATTATGATACACAGGACAGTCAATATTTTCCAGCCGCAAGCAGAAACTAGAGTCCAAAACCATCCCGCAAAAGTCCAAGTACCATTTTCTGTATGAATTTCTGAAGCAATCTTATGGAGTTTATTTATCGCATTATACACTGACGGAGTGTGATCAGGGATGAACACACAACAACTACTACCAATGATGCGACATGCACCACCTCGGTCAGCAAGCATAACATCTAGCACCATCCTGTTCTGGAGTGCTACAACCCTAGCAATTTTCAGTTCTTCAGTAATATTTCCAAGTGCTATAGCTGCCTGATTTGTAACAGCTTCCACAATCCTAGTCAATCGTCGCATTTTCCTACTATTTAATGCAGCACCTACAAAAAAGAACAGTCCTAGATTAAAGTCCACATATTGCTGTAAAGTAGTATCTGTTTCATCTAGATCATCTGTACTTAAATGTCCTTTTATACCGATTCATAGTAATATTACTAAACAATTCAAGATCTCGATGATATGATGCAGGTGCTAAAAATACAGGGGGCAATAAAAACAATACATAACATACACCCGACCACCCAGCTGGTAGTCGGTAATACCCATAGCTGCCACATACAAAGTATGTGTTATGTGAAGCTAGGAAAGAACTATCATTTATTCCATCTATATTCAAAACGGTAATGCAGTCACTTATTCCAACAGGAATCTGTCCAACACTTTGTACACATGTTTGCTTTAGTCTTTGTAACAGAAATCACAAAGCTTTCACTTTCGGCAGAGTCTCTTGTGTTGGTGAAGACATATGGCGTTGAAATATTGTTCGGTCGGTATCCCTCCCATTCCCATTTAGTTCCATTAGCTTGAGGATACCCATCTTTGTCTTGATAACACTCTTTATTCATTCAAACGGAAAAGAAGTCCACCTACTATAGTCTTTCTGGTTGCAAACAAGAGAGTGAACCAGGCTCGACAAGAGCCATTATGTGAGAAAGGAAGAGGTATAAAAGGTGTTCCTCCTTTCTTTTGATGAGCAGGCATCATCCCACATACCCAACAATTGGTTGCGTTTGTAGCATTATGAGTATGATGCAGCATCTGAATAAAAGTGTTGAGATAAGATTGACGATGCTTCTGTTCCTGATACGGGAGCGTAAAGAAGTGCTCCTCCGGTATTGGTGTAGTGGTAACAAACAACTCACGAGCAGGAGTTGTCTTCTCAACAGACCAAGTGATTGTCGACATAATCACTAAAGCAGCAATAAACCCAATAGCACAAAAAATCTTCTTTCTCTCCATTTCAATAACAGCACTAGACAATTCTTCCAGAAACTAAAGTAGTCGTCAGAGCTCTTACCCCTGGGTAGCCGTTGATTTCTTCACCACGGGCCAAGACGGGTGTCACTACTCTAATGCAGGGCTGATCCCCCCCCCTTGCCACATCGGCTCTCCGTTTCACTGACCCAAGGAATGCTCAGACAACTTTCACAGGTACTGCAAACTCCTTCCTCTGCCTCAAATTATATCTCGGTGCTCCAGGGATTGTCGGATCCGGGAAGAACTTCTTCGATCCGTCAGGTGTCACGGCGTGGCCTTTCTCCGCAGTCAAAACCTCTCGATGGTCGGTCAACACAGCAGGCTCCACCAAGGCAGGAAGTACTCTCCGGCAACGAGTACTGTGGATCCAGTTCTTCCGATTCGTGACTCGAACCGCTGTCATCGTAGCAAGTAATACTTGCTCTGGTCCGCACCACCTCGGCTCCAGACTGCTCGACCTCTCGAATGACTTCACCATGACGAAGTCAGTCGGAGTTCATGGCCTTCACCTGTAGATCTATCAGGAAGTGCTTCTCAAACCTGTTAATAAATAGAAACCAAGCGATCAGTTAATTGTGCCAAATAGTCATTCATTAAGACACAAGGTACGTCATATACAGAACTTGGTTTAGGAACTCCCGAGATATTCATTGGCCTCCCGAACACAATCTCGTAGGGAGTGAGACCTGTCCGGGAATGCGGCACTGATCTAATAGACAACAATGCCAGTGGCAACGCATCTGGCCAAGTCAAAGAAGTAGAAGCCTGTATTTTCGCTAATTTCAACTTCAGAGTAGCATTGTATCTTTCCACTAATCCTGCTGATTGCGGGTGGAACACCGCATGGAACTTCTGTTTGATCCCTAATCCTTTCAGGACATACTTGATAACATTCCCTATAAAGTGAGGTCCGTTATCACTTCACAAAAGTCTACAAACACCATATCTAGGAAAGAATTCCTTCAAAAGCACCTTTGCCGTAGTAATAGCAGTGTTGTCCTTTGTGGGGTACGCCTCAATCCACTTACTAAAGGCACATACCACCACCAAGACATACTTCAGATTATTGCAGCGTTCAAGCTGAATATAGCCCATTTGCAAAAAAAAAGGTGCAGTTGGTGTAGCAAACCCTCCTGCAGGAGTTCGTGTCCCTTTTCCAGGATTAAATTGCAAACAAATCATACATGATTGTACTACTCTCTTAGCTGTGCTAGCAATTTCTGGATGCTCCCAAACTTGCGTAAGCAATTTCACTATTGCTGAAGCTCCAACATGTGCCATCTGAACCATAGGTTGTACAAAAGCTATGGGCAGCTTCCATTTATCCATTTGCTTATTTTGCCAACAACCTTCATCATCCAACTCTCCATCTTTAGACCATTGCTCCCGTTCTTTCTCAGAAGCGGCTCTCTGTATCTTTAATACTTCTTGCCTAGCATTGTGTCACCGCTCAGCTTGCGACTTCACTACATACATGGAAGTAGTGCTAGGCTGCATCGCAGTCTCACGTGCCACTCGATCTGCAAAGGCATTTCCTTGTCCCACCTTATCTGTAACTTTCTTGTGAGCACTACATTTCACAATAGCTATTCTTTTTGGGTATGTCAACGCAGTCAAAAGGTTATACACTAATTCTCCGTGCATTATCTGCATCCCATGTGATGTCAGAAAGCCTCTTTCCTTCCAGAGCAGGCCAAAATCATGCGCCACTCCAAAAGCATAGCGGTTATCCGTATAAATGTTCACACACAAATCAGTACTAAGCTCACATGCTCGTGTCAAAGCTATTAGTTCCGCTGCTTGAGCTGACTTCTGTGGTATGCGAGCTGTCTCCACTATTGTGTGAAGTGTGGTAATTGGGTATGCGGCTGAAGTTGTACCATCAGGCAACTTCAGACAAGACCCATCAACCCACAGTTCTCCATCTACATCTCGAAGGTGCGTATCTTGTAAATCAATACGACTCTTTGTCTGTTCTTCAGTCAGGAATATACAATCATGTGTTGTGAAATGGCAACAACGTGGCTGGGTTTAGTGTTGCACATCTCTTCAGTGTAATGTGAGGAGCTAACAGCGTCAGCTCTTATCCTGTCAGACGAGCACTAGTTAAATGCTGCGTCTTTGTTTGATTCAAAAGGGCATAGACAGCATGGGGTTCCAGCACCAACAGTTTGTGACAAAACTATCCCTTCACTCTGGCGTATTGACACAGCTATTGCCGCTACTGAGCAAAAAACATCCAGGCAACGCTCGAGCAACAGGATCAAGTACTGCTGAAAAATATGCACACGGTATTGGTGTGTCTAAAATTGCCTGAATACGATCTGATGTGAGTGCACGTCCCTCCTTAGACAAAAGGTGACCTAAATAGGTTACCTTTGGTCTACAATATTGCAATTTCTTTCATGATACTTTATGATGATGTGAAGCAAGGAAGGAAAGCAAAGACAGAGTGCATTTTTCACATTGCTCAGGGGTATCGGCTGCCAACAAGATATCATCGACATATTGTAAGAGCGCCACACCTTCAGGCAGAACAAAAGAATCTAGTTGTCATTTCAATGCTTGGCTGTAAATACTTGCACTCTGGTATAGCCTTGGGGAACTCTACAAAATCTATACGATCGATTATTCAAAGTGTAACCGAACAAATATACGATCGATTATTCAAAGTGAAACCGAACAAATATCGGCTATCAGGATGAATAGGGATCGAAAAGAAAGCGCTCTTCAAGTCTATAACAGAGAACGTACTTGCAGTTGGAGGAACTAGAGTAAGAAGTGTCGTGATGTCAGAAACCACTGGGTATTGTGGTACCACTATCTTATTCACTTCTTGCAAATCAATTATGAATCGATAAATTCTAGTGTCAGTATCTTTTTTCAAAATAGGGAGAATCGGACTGTTGCAGACAGTAAATAGCAACTACCCCAACTTCAATAAGATCCTGTACAATTTGTGTGAGTGCTTCCTCACCCTCCTGTGAAATTCTATATTGAGTCAAACGTGGTAACACAGCTCCCTCCTTTACACTAATATGCACCAGTGGAATAACCATCTGTCCCACATCAGTATCTGAAGTAGCCCTCAAAGTTTCAGGGAGGGAAGCTAATGAGTTGTCTTCTTTAACAAGGCAAGCTCTTTCCATTACAGGGTAATTATCATTCAAGAACTCACATCCTCCTTCAGGGGAACATCGTATTGTAGCTCTGAAATACTTGAGCATATCAAGACCCACAATATTATCTGGTGTATTCGGGGAAAAGCAGAAACAGACATGGAGCAATGAATTTATCAACATGAAATGCAAGTGGTTGCGACAATGGGCTAAGGGAAGGTGTTCCATCAAACCCTATCGATGTGATCGTTAAGCCAGACAGGGGAGCCCTTGGAACCAATTGTTTAGACAGAGCGCTACGAGTGACTCCTGTATCACCAGAAACTGATCAGTAGAACCCAAAACATGTGCTGTAACATAAGGACCCCTCTGATTTACTGGAACTTCAACTGATTCCATACCCCATCCTAGGCAATCCTATGCATAAGCAGAATCATGTAAATCAGGCTGCGCATAATCAGACATTTGATATTGATTACGTCTGTCAAAAGTATTGAACCCGTTCTGTATTCATGCATTAGAATCAAATCTAGCGCGATCATTCGTATTTCCCCTAGGCCCTGAATATTCCGCGTGATTTCTCATTTGTCCCCGACCACTTGTACACTGCTGTGAGCGCAATGCTGGACACTCAGCTGCCCAATGCCCAAATTTCCTACAATACGCACATTGATCAACGACCAAATTCGAGCGCAAGAACAACCATAAGAACCACGTCCAACTCTATCGTTATCCCTAGAAGGCGGACCATATACTTGGGCTAACATGACCTTTGTTTTTAACTCCTTAGACTTCTTATCCTCACTACCCTTCGCTTCTAATTCCTGACGCTCGTAATATTGAGCCATCGTCAAGAGAGATGCCGGTGAAGAGGTAGTCCAAGAGCTTTCACTAGCTTTCAAACGACTAGCCACTCCTGGTAATAAATTTGAGACATATTTATCTACCAACCAATGTCGGCCCATATCGTCCATTAGCAACTGCCCACTAAAATCATGAAAGGCTTCCTCAAAGCGCGTAAAGAAATCTGAAACCGATTCATCTACCTTCTGCTTACACGATGCTAGAACAGTCCAATCAATCTTTTTAGGGGGGACAATCGTTTTTAACTTAGGTAATATCGCGGCGGGAAGATCTAATATTAATCGACATTGGGTTTTCGCAGGTTCCCTTTCCTCGTCCTCTTGTTCTATCTCCTTCCATAATGCCCCAAAAAACTGCACGCTCATAATTTTTACGCATAGACCTCCACATATCAGGCGGTAATATGAACTCGAAAAATAAATCAATGTCAGCCAAAGTCGTAGTACAAGAGTTAATAGCACCCTGAAACTTCCTCATAGAAAGCGGCTGGATTTTTCCGCGGGTCAGGTAATGCTGCTTTAAGTGCCATTACCTCTGCCCTATTCCAGGGAGTGTATGCCCAATTATAAATAAAATAGCCTTTAGCATCAGCAGAACTCTTATCATCACTTGTACCCGTTCCTTTAGGAAGAACATATACAGGCGCTGCCTCTCGCATAGGATTCGCGTGCTCTATCATGGTGTTATTTGTTTCGAAGATAGATGATTGCTTTCCGTCAGCCGAAACCGTCCGTGCAGCTGCATCTGCTTTCATTTTCTCCTCTCGCATACGAATCGCATCAGTTCGTACTTTGAACAACCGCCTTATCTCATCAGCCACCTGGGGGAGAGTAAAAAGAGCATCACGCATTTGCTTACAATCGGCTGCTACATCATCAGGTTCTAAAATATCAGAAACTTTCCGAAACATCTCAACAACTTCTCTAGCAAACGACCCAGTAAAATATAACTGTTCCTTTACCTGCCACCCCTCTAAGCTGTCTAAAATGTTAGAAACAGAAACAGTATCACGAAGTGTCAAAAACCACTTTATTCGACTATTGAAAATCATAAATATGATCACGAAGTGCTTGATGAGCGATCTTTCTGAGCTCGGACGCACGATCGACCTACAGCATAGAGCGAGTGACTCGTTTCTTTTGGTCCGAATCGGAATCCTCATCTTCGCCAGACGGAGCGGACGGAATGGCATACAGAGGCGGAAGACGATCTAATAACAAAAAATCATCTTGTGGTTTATTAAGGACAGGATAGGGAGGTTGCCGTACAGCATATTGGCCAGATATCTGTAATCTGCGTTCCTTCTCATGTCTCTCTTCCAATTCTTTCACTTCTTTCTTTCTCAAGTCCTGTGCTTTCTCATACACACTCACTCTTCCACTGCTCTTTCTTAATCAACGCTTGCTCACGCCTCTCTCGTTCACGTACTTCTTTCACCCACATTCGTATACATTCAAACATATCTTGTCTGGATTTCCGCTCAAACATACACTGTTCCACGTACTCAATCTTTCGCAAATCAAATGACCCATGCATTAGCCAACGTAACTCTGGATCCGCACGAGTGTTTTTATTCCATAATGTGTTGTACATTATAGAAGTAAGACCATATTTAATATACATATCCCTATTAGGCGTCCCCTCTGGTGGAGCCGGTTGCGATTCCTCAAGTCTTAACCGGTTATCACTACAAAAGCAGCACATCCTACGAAGTGCGCTAAAAGCAGGCATGCCAAAAATTGTGCAAAATATGCAGTATTATCATCAAAGTAGCACTTAAGGTATCTTTAATACATTGTGCCGTTCAAATCAAAATCGCAATTTGGAGAAAAGTCTCCTCATTACCTGCCTATATGGTTTGCAACGCATATATCAATCATACCAATCATGACTAGTCTCCCAAATCAAATTGCCACAGCAAGCGTTCCTAAAACTACCTTGCCACTCCCAGGCTTCCAAAACCCACAGCAAGTACAGCACAACGGTTCTTACCAGGGCTCGAGTCGGGGTACCACGCAGGTGGACGGCGTCCCCCCACTTATTTTACCAGGAGCTCGATTACTGAAGCAAATGGAGCCACACACGCACTCTGGCCTCTCTGGGGCGAGATCGCGGCTCATTCAGAACGCTGCTCACGTGCTGGCTTCTCTGATGCAATCGCATCTGAGGGGTGAGCGAGGGGAGGCAATGAGTCTGATGGTGCAAGCCACCCTTCGTGACCTCACTTCCTGTTGTGACGTCAGCGTCCTCCCACTTATTTTTTTACGGCTTGTGCCCTGGTTCTTACCAATCACAGGGCGTCCAGATTCCAACTGCCAAGTTCTAAATTCGACCAAACGATCACTGCACGGCAATTCAACAGAAGAGATCTCAGTCGAGGACCGTCGCCACCTGGATGGTCAGATCGGAAAGAAAGGAAAAACGCAGTGGGTGCCAAGTTGGCACAGAAACTGGAAAATAGAAAAGTATAGTTTATTAACCTCCGGAGGTGGTACTACAGTCCACACAACACCCTTCAGTATTGTATGAAGTAGCACACGGAACTAAAGCACATGGCCCCTTTTATACACAAAGCGGGGGCTCAAAGAAGGCGGTACAAAACACAAGAATGAGTTTTATGTGCATATAAGGACATTTTAGAAGCACAATCGACGAGTGGGCGGAGTTAACGGTTCTCAAGACCTTCAAAAACACATTCCTATCTGGAACTAATTACTAACAGCTGCAGACTCTACTGGGCATGCGCTGAAACAGGAGATGCTAAATATAGCCTGTTGCTGGGCAGATTTCGAGCATAGTTAACAAGGAAGTAGGACAAAACACACGGTGAGCACATGGCAGCATATGACAGACAAAATGGCTGCCACAAATACAAAATGGAGTCGACTGAATTGTTACGATAGTTGCCAAATACAGCTTGTCTTCTGCTAATGCTTAATCTAATCGCTGTCAAATTACAACACCAGGAGGGGTACAGAGGAAGTGAGGCCTGTCCAGGAGAGGGGGGGGGGGGCAGAGGAGGTGAGGCCTGTCCAGGGTGTGCAGAGGAGTTGAGGCCTATCCAGGGGGTTGCAGAGGAGATGAGGTGTATATAGGGGTGCAGTTGAAATGAGATCTGTCCAAGGGGTGCAGAGCAGGTGAGGCCTGCCCAGGGGTCTGGTGGCTCAGGTGACTAATGCGTCCATTGCAGGGGTCTGTGTTCAACCTCATATTCACAGGTTCAAATCTCGGCGGGCCCACTCAGCATTTCATGCATCGGATGTCGATAACTTGAGTACCATTGAGTTGGGTAACAATGAACATCTGTTTTTCAGCGCCAAGAGACCTATTGGTGAATGTGCGGTTTACAAATACACATGTTATGTTATGTTACAGAGAAAGTGAGGCCTGTCCTGAAGGGGGGGGGGGGGCAGAACAGGCTGTGGGTAATGCAAAGGAGGTGAGGCCTATCCAGGGGATACAGTGGAGGTGAGGCCTGTCCAAGGGATGCAGAGGAGGTGAGGCCTGTCCAAGCAATGCAGAGGAGGTGAGGCCTGTCCAGGGGTTACAGTGGAGGTGAGTCCTGTCCACGGGCTGCAGAGGAGGCGAGGCCTGTCCAGGGAGGTGCAGAGGAGATTAGGCCTGTCCAAGGGGGTGCAGAGGAGGCGAGGCCTGTCCAGGGGTGCAGAGGCAGTGAGGCTTGTCCAGGGGAATGCAGAGGAGGTGAAGCCTGTCCTACGCGGGTAGGAGGAGATGCCTGTCTTGTCTTGGTGGGGTGATGCAAAGGAGGTGAGGCCTGTCCTGTGCTGTTATGAAACCTGCCATGGTGGGGTCGGAGGAGATGCCTGTCCTGGTTTGTCCTCTGGGTATGAGTGTTGTAATTTGACAGCGATCGATGTTAGCATTTAGCTGAAGCCATCTTGTTTCCGGCATTCATCTTATCTGCCATGTGCTTACCATGTGCTCTGTCCGTCTTTACTGTCATTGACCCTTGTACTCTGCTTATGGACTGGCTATATTTAGGCTTTGCTACTCTGCACATGCGCAGAAGAAACTGTACCTGTTCATACACATGTTCTAGTCTGTAACTGTCAGGTTATTTTTACTGGAGTCCGCAAACTGCTAGCTCCTCCTTACTGTTGACTGTGCATATCTGTATGACCATTTATGTATGTGAACTCTCCACTGTGAACTTGTACCGCCTCCTTTTGAGCCCTTGTGTGGGTATAAAAGACACATGGTCCTTCTACTCTTTGTGCTACTTCATACACTACCAAAGGGTGGTGTTGTGTGAATGTAGTTCCACCTCATGAGGTTAATAAAGCTTTTGTTTTATATTCCAGTTTCCGTGCCAACTTCTATTCTATTGGTTTGAGGACTTGTGCAAAGCAGGGCAAACCCCTAGCCGTGGTAGGCCTAGCTGAGGCTCAGCACAACATGAGGAGTGTCGACCACCTCAGCCACTGCTCTCACCAGCCAGAGATGCTCCTTTAGAGGCATATAATTTTATTTTAAGAGTTCATTGTCATACCTGGAACCATTTGGTGTGGGTCTCCCTTCCACTTTTGCTGTCGCCTCATGTATTTTTGCTGGTGTTAGATGCTTTGGGCACTGTACCACTGCTGTCCAGTGCCACAGTGCAAGTGCTCCCTATTGTAAATTGATGTATGAATCAGTGGTTCCATGTTTGGCTATTTGGTTTACTTGTCAGACCTTAATCTAGTGCACTGAGTGTGCCCAGGGAGTGTAAATTCAAATGCTGCTGGTGGGCTTGTAGCACTGGTTGTGCCACCCAGAGAAGCAGCCGTGTAAAATGTGCCTAATGTCTACCATTGCAGAGCCTGCGTGCAGTCTGGCACTGCCATGCTGACTGGGCAAGTGCACCCACATCTCAGTCCCTAAACCTTCCCTTTTCTTCATATCAGTCACCCTTATGGTAGGCCCAAGAGCAGAGTGCATTGTAAGTATATGGTAGGACCAGCCTTGATGTGTGTGGCATGTCCTAATAGTGAATTACAGCCATTTTCGTTTGTACACTATTGCATGGCTATCTGTTCTCCGTAGGCCAGAATGGGCTGTTTGTTATTACATTTTATAATCCTAACAGACTCAGAGAACATGGTATAAATTTGAGTTTGGTATGCCTGAACTCAGAATAATAAAATACATCGTTTTGTGAAGTTTATTTTAATATTCTGTGTTTGCAAATACCACTTTTAGAAAGTAGGTGTTTGCTTGTCTAACCATTCAAACCTGCCTCTGCTAGGTTGTGTATTCCTATGTCTGCTTTTGTGAGTGGCAGGGCTAGGGAATTCCATGAGACAGGCTGAGTCACCCAGTGGTGCATAGAGAGATCTGCATCTAGATGGGAGGGAGGAGTTGCACCTGAACCTTGAATAGGGCTGTGCCTGCCTTCCACAATGCTGGCTCCACCCCCTAGGGTGCGGCTGAAGTCTCTGCCCTGCACACTGAAAGAAGAGAAGGAGTCCTGTAAACAAAGTGCTCCAGGACTGTACTTGCCTTCCATAATGCTGGCTCCACCTCCTGTGGGGCGTCTGATATGCCTGCACTGTGAAAGGAAAGGAGAAGTCTGGTTAACAGAGTGCTTCAGAACTGGTTTTGACTGGGCAAAGGCCCCTCTCCCCTCAGAGAACAAAGAATTTTAGGGTATAAATATTGGGACCCTGATCTCATGAAATTAGATCACTTTGGACTACAAGAAGAAACCTTTACTGAGGAGATGAACCTAAAGAAACTGAGGAGAGACTATTCCCAAGCTGAAGTGCTGCTTGGGGGATTGGCCTGCAGTGGTTTCCTTACTGCCAAAGGACGGAGAAAGGAACTTTGTGTACTTTGCTTTCAACTTGTGAAGGATCTCCAAGGTCTTGGAAAATAGCTTGCCTCCTGCTGAAGTCTCATGGACAATAGACTTCACCCCCCCAGCTCCCCAGAGTTCTTTAGGAAGTGCCTGCTGCTGTTTTGGGCCTTCTGAAGAACTGCGTGTCGCAGGGAGCTGGAAGCGCGACTCAACGAGAAGAAGCATGTCGCTGGGCCTGCCGTTGCAACTCCGAAGGAGGGTGTCACCGCTGGAACTGTCGCACTGCACCGCATTAGAGAGAAGCATGCCGCAACGAAGAGGAAGCATGTCGCCGTCGCTGCCCTCACAACTCCGAAGGAGGGTGTCGCCGCTGTAGTTGTCGCACTGAACCGCATCAGGAGAAGAATCTCGCAACGAGGTCGGAGCGTGTCGCCGTCGCTGTGCCTGCCGTCGCAACTCCGAAGGGTGGTGTCGCCGCTGGAACTGTCGATTTTGTACCGCATTGACCAAGAGCACCTCGCATCCCTGAGAAGCGCTGCCGTCGCATCTTGGATGTCGCCGCTGTAGTTGTCGCATCAAGCGGAAGCTTCACGCATCATGGGAGAAGAGCGTCGCCGCTGGAGCTGTTGCCGTCGTATCATAAGGGTGTCACCGCTACAGTCCACGCATCGAACCGAGGACTTCTCATCCCCGAGAAGTGTGCCACATCTGGGAGATCTTCACGTCTTTATTTCTTTGTATCTGAACTTTGCCGCATTTCCCATCGCTGCGACATTGCTTGTTGTGGAAGCGCAACGCAACCTAAGGTACATTGACGAATCTAAGAACTGAACTGAACTAAGCTTAAATCTAGTGTTAGATTTGGGGGTCTCTGGTTGGCACAGGTAAGTACTTGTGACAGCAGGGACCCTCTCCTCTAGTCAGGATAAGGGGATTACCCTCTTAAAATAACCTCTGCTCACCCTCTAGGTAGCTTGGCGCGAGCAGACAAGACTTATTTCAGAGGCTTTGCAAGTTAAGCATTTGTGACCACATACAGTAAACCAGTGACAACACTACAAATGGACACCACACTAGTATTATATCAAAAATAGTTATCTTTATATAGAGACATAGCACAAGACCAAATAACGACAAAAATGAGCCACAATACTATTAGCAATAAAGAGTTCTTGTTGAAATGCGTATTTTAGAGTTCTGTGCGCTTCGTACCCTTCGTCCGGCTCTCACGGTGATGAAAATACCCAGAAAGAGTCTAACAAACGCAGCGGACACTCTTGTCCGATGCGTACCAAAATGCGGTGCAAGTCGTACATAGTACCTTTGCTTTGATTAGTTTGTCACGGACGATGCGGTGAAAAAAAAACGTTTGCGGCGATGTCCTCCTGCCTCGGTGCGAGCCTGTGCGTTTCTTGAGGGGACTGTGCCTTGTGCGGTGCGAACTATTCCGTTGCGACGTACGAGCCGTACTTTGGGAGCTGGGGTCGTACAGTCCTTGAAAGCGGTGCGAGTCGGCGACTGAAAACAGTGTTTCCAGAGGTGGTTTGCGAGGTGGATGAAGTCCAATGGTCCTGGGACTTCGTTCAGGGGGCAAGCTCACTCACAGGCCCTTGGAGATCTTTTGCACAAGTTGGGAAATAAAGTCTTTGTAGTCTTTCTCCTCTCCTACAGCAGCAAGGCAACCACTGCAGGCCAATCCCCCAAGTCAGAGGCAGTACTCCTCCTTCAGCTTTCCCAGTTCCTTCTCGTCGGGCAGAGGTTTCTTCTTGTCAAAGCAGGATCTAATTTCTTGGGAGCAGGGTCCTAATACTTATACACCTAATTCCTTTGTTCCTCTGGGGGTGAGGGCCCTTTGCCTAGCCTGAACCAGTTCTTGAGCGCTTTGTTGACATGACTCTTGACTTTTCATTCACGGAGCAGGGCAGAGACATCAGACGCTCCACTGGAGGTGGAGTCAGCATTGTGGTGGAAAGGCACAGTCCTATGCAGAGTCCAGGTGCACTCTTCCCACCCATCTGGATGTAAATCTCTCTATTCACCACCGGGCTGCCTCAGCCTCTCTCCTGGAATCCTCCAGCCCTGTCACTCACAGAAGCCAGACAGCAGATACACATCCTAGCAGAGACGGGCTGAAATGGTTAGGCAAGCAAGCACCTACTTTCTAAAAGTGGTATTTGCAAACACAGAATATTAAAATAAACTTTACTAAAAGATGTATTTTATTATTCTGAGTTCAGGCATACTAAACTCGAATTTCTACCGTGTTCCCAGAGTATGTTAGGATCATAGAATTTAACAATTCCAACAGCCCATTCTGGCCTATGAGAACAGGTAGCCTTGCAATAGTGAAAAACGAAAATGGCTGTAATTCACTATTAGGACATGCCACACACATCAGGGCTTGTCCCACCTTATACTTAATGCACCCTGCCCATGGGCCTACCATAGGGGTGACTGATATGAAGCAAAGGAAAGGTTTAGGGACTGGCAAGTGGGTGCACTTGCCCAGACAGCATGACAGTACCAGACTGCACGCAGGTTCTGCACTGGCAGACCGTAGACACATTTGACAAGGCTGCTTCTGTGGGTGGCACAACCAGTGCTGTAGGCCCACAAGCAGCATTTGGATTTTCAAGCCCTGGGCACTCCTGGTGCACTGTACTGGGGTCTGACAGTAAACCAAATAAGCCAATGATGGAGTCCAATCAATATCTACATTTTATACAGGGAGCACTTGCACTGTGGCACTGGTTGGCAGTGGCACAGTGCTCTGAGCAGCTAACACAAGCAAAACACACGAGGCACAGCAACAAAAAGTGGAAGGGAGACTCCCGCCAAGGTGCCAGGTCTAACATCTACCATCTTAAAGTAATCATAGTGTGTATTTTTTTGTCATTGATGGTCTTGTGGTAACTCTATATAAAGTCTACTTATGTTTGATAGAAAACCTGTGTGGTGTCCATTTGTAGTGTTGTCACTGGGTTATTGTATGTGGTCTCAACTGCTTAACTTACAACGCCTCTGAAGTAAAGCCCTACTGCTCATGCCAAACTACCAATTGGGTGAGCAGGGGTTATTTTGGGAGTGTAATCCCCTTATCCTGACTAGAGGAGAGGGGCCCTATTTGTCACTAGTACCTACCTGTGCCAACTAGAGACCCCCAAATCCAACACTCATAATCTGAGTTTTTGAAAAGTATCCGGAGTTACCATTGAGCCTCAGATGGCTCATGACAGAGGCACACATCTCCAAGCAAGGAGTTTATTTTTTAACCCTTTTTTTAGTGAAGTAACGGAGACTACAACTCCCAGAATGCACTTACGTATTACATGAAAGTACAGGCATGAATATTTGGGGGATCACTCTACGGAAATATTTGGTACATCCCAGGGCATTGTGGCAGAAAAGAGTAGAACAGATAATGTGCAAGGACTTTCATTCTCAGCCTCTTTCTGCAGATTGTGAGTCCAGTGAGATCTAGGGAATCTGAATCTCTCTCAAGGAGATTTCACACAGTTTTATCAGTTTCATGGAGAAATGCAATGAAAAACAGGGGGTGCAAGTCCAGCGCCCCAGTCTCTGATGTCCTTGGATCTCTGTACTGGCCCTTGCCTGGTCCTGAAAGAGAGGACGAACCGGGTGTTTAGTCGGGCCTCTCAAAGAGAGCGAGAGTGGGCTCAGTATCCTGGTCCACCAGGCCCTGGCTCAACATCCTGGTCCTCACCTTACTCCGGCTCATGTCCTGGTCCTCCCCATACTCCGGCTCATGTCCTGGTCCTCACCAGTCTCCGGCTCACATCCTGGTCCTCACAAAGCCCCGGCTCATGTCCTGGTCCTCACCAGGCTCCGGCTCATATCCTGGTCTTCACAAGGCCCAGTTACATGTCCTGGTCCACCAGCCACTGGCTCAGCCTCCTGGTCCACCACAGGCCCCAGCTCACATTTGGTCCACCAGGCCCTGGCTCACATCCAGGTCCCCACCAGACCCCGGCTCACCCAGGTCACGTCCTGGTCCACACCAGGCCCCGGCTCACGTCCTAGTCCTCACAAGGCCCCGGCCCATGTTCTGGTCCTCACAAGGCCCCGGCTCCTATCCTTGTCTTCACCATACCCCGGCTCACATCCTGGCCCACCAGACCCTGGCTCACGTCGTGGTATTCACAAGGCCCCAGCTCACATCCTGGTCCACCAGGCCCCGGGTCATGTCCTGGTCATCACAAGGCCCCAGCTCACATCCTGGTCCTCACAAGCACCTGGCTCACATCCTGGTCCTCACTAGAGTCCGGCTCAAATCCTGGTCTATAACAAGCCCTGCCCACATGCTAGTCCTCACTAGACATCGGCTCACATCCTGGTCCCAACCAGGCCAAGCTGCAGAGGGAGATCAACTGGTTTTTGACCCACAATGCCACCTCAAACAGGAAGCAGACATATGCAAATCAGCTTTAGACTTCTTCCAATAGGGCAGTCCAGCCTGAAGAGCCAATCCAGATTCTTTCTGAACCGGAACAGAAGCAACCCAAGACTGGTTTTAGCCTATTTGGGCCTCGACTGTAGGGTGCGACTTCATTCCAGCGGTGCAGCACGCACGGGACCCACATCTGGGCTCTGACTGTAGGGTGCCGCTTGATTCCAGTGGTGCAGCGAGCTCGGGACCCACTTCTGGGCCCTGACTGTAGGGTTCGGCTTGATTTCAACGGTGCAGCAAGCACAGGACCCACATCTGGGCACACCTGTCGTGTTTAGAAATAAGCAAAATGATGGGTGGAATGTTTGAGTTCATCCCAGGCTCTGGTTATTACTCTGGGACACATCCCAGCCCATCCTTCTTGTTCTTGCCCTCCGTTGCACCCCAGCCTGCAGCCAATCAGAGTGCTTTAGACAACATTACTTCCAGATGTCTACTCCAGTAGTCACAGCAGTTCTAACTCTAAGGATTGGCATGTCTCTCTGTTCCTGATGTTCACCAAACTAACTGAGGCCACGGTGAACAAGCAGCTCACCAAATACCTTGAGTCCCACCAACTTCTGTACAAAGTCCATCCAGGCCTCCAAAAGAGCTAAAGCCACGTGGGATATTAGAGACATTATGTATGGGGATGGGGAGGTGGGGGCTCCGATCTGATTAGCTCTGTCAGCAGCCTTTGACACCATCTCCCACTCTACTTTCCTCCAGAGATTGTAGGTGGTGGGTCTTTGGGGAAAGTGCCTTCTTGGTTCTTATCCTTTTTGATAGATCTGACCCAAGCGGTGGCCTCAGCTCACTTCAGATCAACCCCTAAGACAATTCCCCCTCTCCCGGCTGGTTTTGAGCCGCAATCTTTTGAATCTTTACATGGCCCACTTGGCCAGCCTGATCGAGTCATACGATATCACCTCTACTCAAATATACACAAATCATTAGATTAGAATTAAATACAGATAAAATGTCCAGTAATTTCAGGAGCTGCCGCCAGCAAGTCGCTGATTGGATGAGCTCAAATCCCTGGCGCTGAACAGTGAAAAAAATGGAAATAGTGGTATTTGGGTCTAGAGCTTCATGGCACAAGGGTGGAGGCCGTTGTCGTTGGGAGCTCTGTCCACCCCATTCCATCAAGTCAGCAAACTGGGAGTTTGGGTGAATTCGCATCTGTTCTTAAAAGGATACATTAATATCATCTGCTATTCAAGCTTCTGACTGCTGAAAGTTATCAGAAAAATACTTCAGTTCATCCCTGCTTTATCTAGGAAGGACCTGGTTCTGATTCTTATTCTATCGAGAAGGAATTTCTGCTCTCTTTATACGTAGACATATCTAAATATCGCCTTCATAGATTGCTGCTGCTACAAATACAGCAGCTGGGCTGGTTCTGAGGTTAAAAAAAACAACGTCGCTCTCCAACAAACTGGCCAAATTGTACTGACTTCCTGTCCTGAAAAGATGTCAATTTAAAGCACTTTGGGGCATATGTATCAAGCCCTTTTCCCATTCGCCTTTTCCCGGCCCGTTTGAGAACGGGAAAAGGCCTTTTGGGATGTATCATCCCAAAAGGGCATCGCAAATTAGAAAATTGCAAAATTTGCGGTTCTCTATTTTGCAATTGCATTTAAGGAATCGCAAATTGCAAAACCTTAAATGCAATGTATGAAGCATGGTAAAAGTGCAATTTGGCCTTAAGAAATCGCAAATTACCACCAACTTCAAGTTGGTGGTAATTTGCGATTTCCTTTAAAAATGCACTTTTTTGAATTTTGAAAGTGCCATGTGGCGCACATACATATTTCAGGGGTGCAGCAGGGTATCCTTTTGACACCCTGGCACCCTTGAAATTACATTCTCAATTTTCGATTCTCTAATTGCGAATCGCAAATTGAGAATGTCTTCCAATCCATTCCCATGGGCCTCCTAGCGCATAGGAATGAATGGGAAGATATTCCTTAATTGTGAATCGCGATTCGCAATTAACCCCTTCCATGCTGATGACGAGCTCTGCTCGTCATCAGCGTTACCTGCCGTGTGCTGATGACGAGCTGAGCTCGTCATGAATCGCGGTAATTTGAAAACTGCTGCATACAGCGGGAAAAACGGCCGCACGCATGCGGTTAAGGAATATTAAGGAATCGCAATCATTATTGCGATTCCTACATACATAGCATTTTGCGATTCCGTAATAGCAATTCGCTAAAAATCGCAATTAAGGAATCGCAGAAGGGCTTGTTCATACATATGCCCCTAAATGTCATAAACGCTCTACCGTCAGAGGGTTCATTCTTATTTGTCCTTTCTTTTTGCCTGGTATCAGCTGGCCGAGGGGTGAGATCCCATCATGCTTTGCTGCATAAAGTCTCTAAGTTTATAAAAATCAGAATAGATGGCTGCTCTCTGCCTGTGGTGACTGCAGGTACCTGGAATGGAATGCCCTCCCACCTGCCCTGTGCTACCAAGAAAACATGAGTTCTTTCAGGAAACAAATCAAAACCTTTCTGTTCATGTTCAGGGGCTGTGGGATTTTGATACTTATGTGCTTATACTAGCGCCAGGACACTTCTTTCCCGAACTAGCTGTGCAGCGCTATATAAATTGGCTCTCACATCCAGTCATAAGCCATCGCTCTCTGGGCCACAGATTGTTGCCGCTATAGACGCCCTAGGAGGAGGAAAGGCTCTGGGATCTGAAGGTTTGGTGTAGAGTTTTACAAACAAATACCAGCCACATACCTGCTGGAGGTGTATGCCGAGGCATTGATGGGTGGTGTGTCGCTGGTGCCTATAAGTGATGCAGTCATATCAGTGCCCCCTAAGCCTGGAAAAGACCCTTTAAGTGATTATCTTATTGCCCTCTGCCACTGGGTAATAATGACAATAAATTTCTGCCTGAGGTGATGCGACACGGCTATCCCTCCTACTAGAGAAAATAGTCTCTGCTTTAAAGTCGGGATTTGTCCGATGTAGATCTACAGCGGTTCATCTACAGACTGTAATCGCAGTGCTGCATCGGGTAAACCCAGACATGAAGTCAGCTGATGCTGATAAGGCGTTTGACTCCCTGGAGTAGCCTTTTATGATCGAAACGTTTAGGCGGCTTGCTATGTCAGGGAGTTTGAGATCAGGTATGAAGCTGCTGGACACCCAGCCTATGGCCTGCGTTTACGTAAATGGGCTCAACTCAGACGCTATTCAGATCGCCTGGGGCACTGGGCTTAGTGTTATAATTTCTGATGTCTTTGTCTCAAAGTGGAGAGTTGCTAATTTGAATCCTGGTTGGTGCACAAGGGAATAGTGACTTGTATATTTACAGTGCTATGACGTCCCTGCCCGTGACAGACAGCACTTTGAATATGAAAGCCAATAGTTTAAAGAAAGAATTAAACAAAATATACAATACGCTACACAAATTATAGGATGAGCTGTACAGAGTAAGATCAGTCGAGCATAATTTGCAAAAAGAGAGAACGTGTAAATGCTTACTGTGCTATCAGATGTTACATTTTTAGTATCCACAATCCTACTGTAGCTAGAGTTAACCTTTTTTAAGGTTTCCATGAAAATACTGCATTAAAGAAGTACTGGGAACACCCTCACAGTAATCTTAAAAATAATTACTCTTTGTTATTGTGATTCTTCAGGTTTGTCGCGCCCTTGGGTGGTCTGCTCCATTGCCTGCACTCATTTAGTGCAGCTCAGTGATGCCAGCACAACTGGAACAGCCTGGAGGGCGCACACAGCTCAGCTATAAAAGTCCTGCTTGTTTGGTGCTGGGTGGCAGGAGCTGCCCGGCAGCAAGGATCGCGAAGTGAGTGTCCACATGCCAGTTTGTGGATCGTGTTCGCAACCCAACCATTTCAGCATACTACGAATCTTTGCTGCCACCACACAAGCAAACTGACCCAGGAGTTACAAGTTAGCCAAGGCGGCTCTGGGCCATTGCTTACATTTATGGCCCCACCCAGGTCTCTGGCCCTCTGGACAGCTATCTAAACAGAGGACATGCCCTTTTGAGAAGCTGGTAACCCCAGTGCTTCTTCGAACAGTTTTTATCGTAGCGCTCCATTTTACGCGACCCACTCTCACCCCAATGGCCTCCTCAACATGGTGTGATATTTGGGTGACATTCGTTCCACAAAGTCCTGAAGCGCGCATAAAGCACAAGCCCGAAACCCATCAACCTATATCTTCCAGGATCAACACCTAACGAGAAGAACAAACGCAGAACTCAAATGTTTTGAAAGACCAATGTCATAGTCACAGTTTGATGCACTGTAGTCGATCACCGTATTAGCAGGTCTTTTATAATTAGGCGATCCTACCTGGAGACGGTTGTTATGTGGTCACTATTAATAAGGGTTTATTGTCCGTCATTGTGGATATACTGTCTACCTTGATACTTCTGCTTTTCCTTAACCTTTGTGTTCTAAAAGTACCAGTAACCTTTATAAGGAAAGCTTTATAATGTGGTCTATCAGTTGTCATTTTATCCCCTTCTTGTAAAATATGCAAGCCAAACTTGAAATAAGTACACTTTGTTGTGAGAATAGCTATTGTTGCCGCTGATTTCTTTTATTGCAGCACAGCAATGTGTCTCTTCTAAATCGAACCTTGATTATTCGAATAGTATTGATGTAATTCCAGAGTGATTCTTGCACCATTAAGGCGATAAATAATACGTTGACCTCATATTTGAGTTGGATTGGTTTATCCACTACCACCACATCTACCACGTCCACAACCACCACCACCACCATGTCCACCACGACCACCACGTTCACCACGAGGCCACGACCACGTCCATCACCACCACCACGTCCATCACCACCACATCCACCATGTCCACCACCACGTCCACGACCACGTCCACCCCCACATCCACCACCACCACACCACCACACCACCACCACGTCCACCACCACCGCGTCCACCACCACTGTGTCCAACACCACCGTGTCCATCACCACCTCGTCAATCACCACCACGTCCACCACCACCATGTCCACCACAATGTCCACCAGCATATCCACCACCACCACGTCCAGCACCACCAAGTCTACCACCACCACTATGTCCACCACCACATCCACCACCACCACCATGTCCACCACCACCGCATCCACCACCACCATGTCCACCACCTTAATTTTCTATGCAATGAATAACGTTAACAGATTTTTCAGGGCGCATCTGCAGAAAAGTCCTCTTTCTGTTGGAAATTAAGAGAAACTTAACCCCTCACCCAAACAATACATTTACGAAAAAAATGGACTGAATGAGAGCCGTGGCCTGCGTCCTTGGTGCTACAGTAATATTACACCTGGAGGCCAAGAAACCAAGCGTAGAAGCCCTGAGAGCACGGCCGCCGCGCCGCAAATGCACACACCGCAGATGCACACACCGCGGCGGCCTTCTGTGGGTTCTGCCCCGGTAGCTCGCGTGGTTTAATGTAACAGGCCATTGGCTTTGAATAGATCCCACGGGCTTCCCAGGGGCGGGATACACTTACAGGGGCAGATTTAATCTACCATGAAAAATCAGTGGGATGCCAGTGGAGCATGGGACAAAGAGGCGCGAGTGGTTTATAGCCGCTGCCAAAAGGACCACTGGACATAACTTCTTCAAACAGTATATGTCCATCTTCACCATTGACCCAGTAATGCACACCAGAATCGGAGTCCTCAAGGACAACTGTGGCAATCAAACCACACACACAGGTATCGAGGTAATCCATACTATTGCTTCTGTTGTGGGGTGGGCAGGGGGAATTCCATAAATCTAATGCCATTTGAATATAATTAAATTGGGGACTTTACTGTAAGGAAAATAGTACTTCCACCACCATGTCCACCACCACCACACCCACCACCAGGTCCACTACCACCATGTCCACCACCACCATTTCCACCACCATCACCACGTCCACCACTAACACGTCCACCACCACCATGTCCACCACCACCACCACCACCACCACCACCATGTCCACCACGTCCACCACCACCACCACATCCACCAACACCCCATCCACCACCCCGTCCACCACCACCACCGCATCCACCACCACCGCATCCACCACCACGTCCATCACCACCACCACCACCACATCCACCACCACCATTTCCACCACCACCTCGTGCACCTCCACCACATCCACCACGTTCACCACCACCATGTCCACCACCACCACGACACCCACCTCCACCACCACGTCAACCAGCACCACACCCACCACCACCACGTCCACCACCACTACCACCACCACCACGTCCGTCATCACATCCACTACCACCACATCCACTACCATCACCACATCCACCGCTACCACGTCTACCACCACCAAGTCCACCACGTCGACCACCACCATGTCCACCACCATCACGTCCACCACGTCCACCACCACCACCACGTCCACCACCACCATGTCCACCACATCCACCACCACGTCCACCACAACCACTAACAACACCATGTCCACCACCACGTCCACCACTACATCCACCACCATCACGTCCACCACCATAACATCCACCACGTCCACAACAACCACATCCACCACCACCACCACCATGTCCACCACGACCACCACGTTCACCACGAGGCCACCACCACGTCTACCACCACCACGTCCATCACCACCACATCCACCATGTCCACCACCACGTCCACCACCACGTCCACCCCCACATCCACCACCACCACACCACCACCACCACGTCCACCACCACCACCACCGCGTCCACCACCACTGTGTCCAACACCACCGTGTCCATCACCACCTCGTCAATCACAACCACGTCCACCACCACCATTTCCACCACAATGTCCACCACCACCAGCATATCCACCACCACCACGTCCAGCACCACCACATCCACCACCACCACATCCACCACCACCACCACCATGTCCACCACCACCGCATCCACCACCACCATGTCCACCACCTTAATTTCCTATGCAATGAATAACGTTAACAGATTTTTCAGGGCGCATCTGCAGAAAAGTCCTCTTTCTGTTGGAAACTAAGAGAAACTTAACCCCTCACCCAAACAATACATTTACGAAATAAATGGACCGAATGAGAGCCGTGGCCTGCGGCCTTGGTGCTACAGTAATATTACACCTGGAGGCCAAGAAACCAAGCGTAGAAGCCCTGAGAGCACGGCCGCCGCGCCGCAAATGCACACACCGCAGATGCACACACCGCGGCGGCCTTCTGTGGGTTCTGCCCCGGTAGCTCGCGTGGTTTGATGTAACAGGCCATTGGCTTTGAATAGATCCCATGGGCTTCCCAGGGGCGGGATACACTTACAGGGGCAGATTTAATCTTCCATGAAAAATCAGTGGGATGCCAGTGGAGCATGGGACAAAGAGGCGCGAGTGTTTTATAGCCGCTGCCAAAAGGACCACTGGACATAACTTCTTCAAACAGTATATGTCCATCTTCACCATTGACCCAGTAATGCACACCAGAATTGGAGTCCTCAAGGACAACTGTGGCAATCAAACCACACACACAGGTATCTAGGTAATCCATACGATTGCTTCTGTTGTGGGGTGGGCAGGGGGAATTCCATAAATCTAATGCCATTTGAATATAATTAAATTGGGGACTTTACTGTAAGGAAAATAGTACTTCAAGGAAGTAAGCGGCCACCAAGGCATTTATGCCACACACATGTTTATTTGTTGACAGGAAAAACACTATGCAAAATGTTTCAGTAACTGACAGCTTTTGGTTAAACCTGGGCAGAATCATTCAAATTCAAACTTTGTTGACAACAAATTAGAAATGTATGGTTGTGTGTACAGTGCGCTAGGCCATAAGAGCCCACACAAAATCTTCAAATTTAAGTTTTCTAATGTTACTAAAAAGACCATGAGACTGAAGATAACAAGCATTTGCAATACAACAGGTAGCGCATTTACACGAGTTTAAGCTATTGGGATTGTAAATGACAAAGCATTTTATTTATGTTTTGAAACCCAAAACATAAATAAAAGGCATTGTCATTTACAATGCCAATAGCTCAAACTTGCGTAAATGTGAGACCAATTGCTTTGCAAATGCTTGTTCCAGTTTGTTGTGGGTCCAAACACCCATTTGGTAGCAAGTAGCAGGTTTACCCCAACTGCCTGGTATTTAGTAAACATCAAATGAATTGCTAGTGAGCTGCCAACTATCAGGGTCGCACTGAGATAGAGAATATTTACGGGCACCAAAATAAAAATGCTCACCATTAGTGAATAGCTGAAGAAGTGGCATCTATAAGCTAACTGTAATGCACAGTTATCATGCAAAAGGAAATTAATAATAGACTACTGCGTAGAATATCTATGCAATGCAGTAAAAAAAAGTACATAGATATGCAAGTCAGATTCAGAGAGCACTATATTCATTCTATATCATGCATTACAATATTTTAGCTTTTTCCCACTGGAAACTTGCTCTGCCCAATAAAAGTCAATGTTAACATGTTCCCCCACGTTTCATTAAAACTCTCCCACATTGTTGTACCAAAATACATTTAAGCCTTCTTTATTTATGTACATGAGGGTATACACTGCTCAAGTGCGTGCTTATATTACGTGAATCACGGTTCATTACCATTAAAGAGAGGCATATTAGACTTGCAATGTCCTCTGAAACCTATTTTTTGTTTTGTTTAGGACTCGTGCCCCCTGTACTTTTCATTTTTGTACTTGCGGTTTGCTGTTTTCAGTATCTGTATGGACTTAAATATACAAAAGTGATGTTATTACAATCCTTAAAATAGCAAATGTGTCACAAATTGTGGCTTACGTGAGGAGGGAGGGACAGGAGATTGATTAGTTAAGTGGTGAATAAATACACCAGTCTCGTCGCACTCACACTTCCTTGAAGACTTGACAAGCCTGTCTGCTCAACTGCGACCCCTTTTCGAAGAACATGGAAATACACATGTAGCTGGGGTGGTCGCCGGGAGGATCTAGATCAGTGATACTCAAAGTACGGCCCAGGGGCCGCATAAAGCCCTTCAGGTCTTTACTTGCAGACCCCTGGGCAGCAGCAGCACTGGGCTGCTGTTTACTCGAGTCAGAACTAACATGAACAAGAAACGTACATATACAGCAAACACTTATTTAAAGGTTAATTGCAGTTAGGAAAAGGAAGTGACTAGGCCTTTAACTTTAGGAACACCTTCATTCTTAAAGGCAGCCACTAGATATACATGCTTTGTTTCCCCATCCCAGGCTTTACACCCCGCTGGCATCAGTGTGGCCCTCGGTCACACCATAGACCAAACGTTGCGCCCCCCCGGGAAAATGTTTGTGAGTACCCGTGATCTAGATCAACAAAATGCGGGAGTAGTTAGACACGAGGACGAAACAGAAGCATGCATCTCTAAAAGACTCAAACAGGAACCAATAAAAACAAGCATTGGCATAGCCAATAGGTTGCGCCTTTGGGACCTTATAAGTGTTTAACCATGCAACAGTTGATGTTGTTGCCCCAAGGATATTGTGCTGGATAACTAAAACGTATAAGGTCCCAGAGGCGAGACCTACTGGCTATGCCAATGCTTGTTTACCTGATGGGCATTGGTTGACCGCTGCCTGGTTACTGAGGGCCTAGTGAGGTTGAGACATATTTGGGGAGTTTTAGCCTCATCAGATGATGCTGTGCAGGCCCAGGCCAGGTGCAATGAGGCGCAGTCGGTGCTGGCTGGGAGTGTGTTCTTTCACTTTTGATTGATGGGGCGGCCCCCCTTCACTCTGGTGAAAGACACAAACGGACCCTCCAGCTCCAGACAGTCTTTGTATCTCTTGACCTCACCTGGGGTTTCATGTGGGTGCTGTGGGCCCTGCTGGGGTCGGGTTAAAAGAGGGCATGTGGATGAACAACTGCGCATGCGCTGGTGACAGGCACGGCTTCCCACAATGCGGGTTAAAGGCGCCTTAGATGAACTGTGCATGCCCTAAGGACAGACACTGCTTCCTGCAGCGGCGCGCGGGTTAAAGAGGGCCTTAGATGAACTGCGCATGCGCTGGGGACAGACACCGCTGTTAAGGCAATCGAACTCCAGCAGTCGTTGCAAGAAAGATTTCTTTAATTAGTTCACAGCACAGGCGCATTAAAGGGCTACACCTGTGACTCATCAGCTGACACCTCAGTGTCAGTACAGGTGGGACGGGGGCCTCGCAGGGACACAAAGAAGCACAAGAATAACTGTGTCCGCGCGGGGGCCCAATGAATGAGAGACAACAACTGCTTCCCGCCGGTTAGCACGAGGCGCCTCGCGCCGCAGCACAGGGTGAGAGGTATTGAAGTGCAGAGCTCAGTTCGGCTCCTCTATGTGGGGGTGTTTTTCCTCTGCGCAGGTGCAGTGAGACTGAGTGTTCTCTGTTCAGGGCAGTTCAGTCTATCCCGTGCAAGGTCCTAACTCGGCGATAGAGAAGAGTGTCTTAGCTCCGCACATGCGCAGCTGTGGCGCGCGGTCTTGCGCGTGCGCAGCTGTGATGGCTGTTTTGTTCGCGCGTGCTATGTTGGCTCGGGGGGGGGGAATAACACACCGGGCCCAACTCCTCACGGGCAGCCGGGCCCCCGGTGTGCCCCCCCCTCTCCCAGGCCCTGCAGCCAGGCGTGCAACACCCATTGCCCCCCCCCGTCCGTCACTGTGTCTATAGTCGAATACACAGTTACCATAAATGACCTCATGGGCACTTTACTTTATAATAAAGACTACGGTAGCAAAGATCACATTATGCTAAGGATTGGATAGACTTTCTACACAAGGACACCATTATGTGACATTTTCCGATCAATTTTGAAACTAGCCACGAGAATTCACAAGAATATCTCTCATAGTTAATACACATTACGCAATATTGATTTTTATTATAACATGCCTGCACTCCAACGTGCATCTTTTGTACACGCCACCCTTTTAATTATCTAAATAGTATTTTAGAGATTCCATTTATGAGAAGTAGGTGAGGCTACAGAACACGAGCATTTGACAGATTCACCATTCCAAGATGGCGCCCGTTTCCATTGCCGTAGTCCTTCGTTTTTTGTTATGTCGGGATACCGGAAGTCACCCCAAGCGACGGGCTGCGGGTTTGGATACAGCGGCTCCTCTGCTGCTTTGGATCCTCGGCTGGACTCTGCGGCGATAGGAAGGTGAGACCGAGATCACAGGGTTCATGTCGGTTGATAGCTTCCGGGTCATCACGCACGAGTGAGACATGAGGATGAACGTTTTGATGAATGTTTAATACCAGAATGAACGGCTCCCTGTGGGTCTCGAGGTGAGATCCGCGCTGACCATAGACCCGAGCGCCCTTCCTTCATACAGAGCAGGCGCAGCTCACTGTCAGCGTTTGCATCAAGAGTGAGGCCTTGAGAGACTTCAACAGTGTGTGGCCGGGCTCGGGTAAACACGGCTTTGAAAGGAGGTTTCTTTGAAATATCCATCACTCTGGGACTTGACAGAGATGGATTTTCAGACATTTAAAAATACCCCTTCTTTATTTACAGAAAGTTATACTGGGACGGTAGAGGTGTTTATTTCTCACCTTCATGCTTGGTACACTTGGGGCTCTAAGGTTTGGGACTTATGACCCCTAGACTAGAGCACACGACATGATTGCCATCACTCGGACCCAACCACAGACACGGGTTTTCACACTTGAAATTACCAAGGATTTTGTGCACCAGGGCTATAAGGAGGTCATTTTGCCATTGGAGTTTTATCTGGATTCGCTCTCTCTATCATATACTTATCTTCGAATGCTTTTTTTACATGTGTCTTCTCAACAAGGTTAGGTTACTATTGTTTGTATACCCAACATAGACAACCCCCTTAGTTTATATGCACTGTGGCCATATTTAATTTACAAAAAATAATACCAATGCCTGAGAAGGATGTGACTTCTATTTAGACCATGGTTCTGTACCTTTATTTTTTACACAGCCTTGAGAAAGTCGCGGGATCACCCCCTGTAGCGACAAAACACGTGTTGGTTGTGGCCGAGAACACCAGAATAAAACGCGAACAAGACATAAAGAAAGAATTGTGTATATTCTGTGACTTATTTACTGTACTTTTTTTAACTTAGAGGGAAACCACATCTTACTTAAATACGTGTGCTGGGGAGTTGATTTTCTCATGGGTGCAGAGGAGGTGAGGCCTGTCCAGGGGTGCAGAGGAAGTGAGGCCTATCCAGGGGATACAGGGGAGGTGAAGCTTGTACAAAGGGTGCAAAGGAGGTGAGGCATGTCCTTTTCGTGGTGGTTGCAATAAGTTATTACAAAGTCATAATTGGCGAAATACACGGACCACCTAAGTTGAACGTTCTGACAGACTTCAGAAACTGAAGATTTCGGTGATCGGTGAATACCGTCACCACATGTTTTGCTCTGACAAGGTAATGTCGCCATTCTTGGAAGACATCTTTGAAAGCGAGTAGTTCTTTTTCTGAAATAGTATCAGTTGCAATTTTCTAGAGTAATATGCCACCGGATGCAACTGTTCGGTCTCTTTGTGTCTCTCTGAAAGCACCTCTCCGATGACCTGTTCAGAAGCATCAGTCTCCAGGTAAAACGGTTGAATAGGATGCGCATGCAGCAGAATTGGTGCAGTGGTAAAACTCCTCTTCAAGAACTGGAAAGCATCTTCTGCCTCAGCAGACGATTGAAAAGGTACTCCTTTCCGTAGCAATTTAGTAATTGGTGGTACCTTCAGGGAAAAATCTTGAATGAATCTGCGATAGAAATTTGCAAACCCGATGAAGCTCTGTATTTCTTTCACAGAGGTTGGAGGAGGCCAATTTAAGACCGCCTCAATGTTTTTAACATCCATGGTAAGACCTTCTGGAACAATTACAAATCCCAAGAAATCCACGGGTTTCACTCCAAAAGCGCATTTTTCAAGTTTTATGTAAAGCTTGCTTTCCTTCAGGCTATGCAAAACTCTTTTGACCTGTTGCTGATCTTCTTCTGATGAGGAATAATTGAAAATGTTGTCGATGTAAACAATCGTGCATTGATCAATGAACTCCTTCAGGACATCATTAATGAAGTACTGGAAGGCTGCAGGAGTGTTGCTCAAACTGTAGGGCATCACTTGGTACTCATATAATCCATACTTTGTTCTGAATGCTGTTTTCCATTCCTCTTCACTTCTCACTCAAATTAAATGGCACTCCCCATGTAAATCTAACTTCATGAAGATTTTGGCATCTTTTAGTTGATCTAGAAGAACTGAAATCAGGGGAAGAGGATAACGATTCTTTATTGTAATCTTGTTCAAGGCACGATAATCTATACACATTCTCAGAAAACCGTCACGTTGCGGAATGACAGTGAAGAAACGTCGGACTGTGATGGTCGTATGAACCCGTTTTCTAAGTATTTCTGAATGTAATCTTTAGGTTGACGGTTTTCAGCTTCAGTAAGCGCATACAAGCGCAAGGAAGGTTAGATCCAGGTTCCAAATCAAATTTTGCAGTCATACCAATGATGTGGGGGCAACTTCTTTGATTCCAATTCACTGAAAACTTCAGCAAACTATTGCTATTCTACCAGAAGACTCAGTTTGTACCTCACACACCATCATCTTTTGCTTGCATAATAAAGCTGCTAGATTTCCATCTTGCTCGTTCTGCTTTTCTCCGAAGCAATTCTCCAACCAATAACTTGGTTGTGTTCAGTTAACCAAGGCAAACCCAGGATGATTCCAAACTGCGGAGCATCGATCAAGTTAAATTGAATCTCTTCCTTCTGACGTTCAACAGAGACAAGTTCCACAACTTCTCTGTGACTGGTTATTGGGCCAGAAGATCCATTTGTACCCTGAACAGCCCTAGGCGCCTCACTTCTCTCTTTAGGTAATGCCTCAGACCAATTTTCGAGGCATATTTGAGGTCACAAAAGTTCCCCATAGCACCGGAGTCCAGCATCACGGCCACTCCTGAAATCTTATGGTCCTCGTCAGAATACGGTGTGGAGCGGAAGATTGTAGAATATTGGCCACTTGATGAGAAATTGGAGTTGTATCCTTGTTAGAAACCAGCAGCCCAACTCCTTCTACTAGTGGTGCAGAGTTTTCCTTCTTGAAGGTTTTTGGCTTCTTGGGACATTTCTTTACAAAATGTTCACTGATACCACAATAAAGCCATAGATTATTCTGTCAACGCTTTGCTTTCCCTTCTTTGGAAAGGGGTCCTCTAATAGTTCCAATTTGCATAGGTTTGACTCCATGTTCTTTATCATCAGATTTAACAACCTCTGTGCTGACCCGGTCAAAGCGTGGTACACTGGGCCGAAATTTGCATTGTCTTTCACCCCTTCTTTCCGTTTGTCGATAGTCTATCTCAAAAACGAGATCAATCAAAGCTGAAACTTCTGTAGGTCAGTACATAATATAAGTGGTCCGAGTTCGGAAATGATAGATTTACAAGTTATTCTGTATTACTCCATACAGACAAATGCCACACATTTGTTTTGCTAAACATTATTATATAGTTTTAAGAAATGAGATATGCAACTTTCAAATTCAAATTGCATTTATTTCTGCAATCGATTGTATCTGTGGTTTGTTCAAGATATTGAATCACATATTTTCAACAGTATTCAAAGTAATAGTAAATTCATTACATTTTAGGTGCTCTCAGTGAAAAGGAAGAGGGAGTGCAAGAAGGAGTGAGGGACTGGGTAAATGTGGTGTGGAATTGGCAACATCACGTTAAAATCAAAAACGCCTTTACAAACAAGATATTGTCAAAGTTCCCGAATTGCATCACACATAGGCTAGGTACATTCTTTTCTTTAAATCCTATGGTGTGTTTCAGTTGGCGTAGTCTAAGTTTCGACCCCCATGTGTTCTTAAGGGTTATTGATGCCTCATGCTGGGGTCTTCGTCAGGACAAAGGGAAGAGAGCCTATGAAATAATGTGTACGCTAAAATTAGATTACTGTGTGTTACACTGTCAGACATTAAAGAGCGCACCATGGCCCAAGATATGACGGTACAGACGTTGACCGTCATCTGATGTAGGTATCCCCTGCATTTCAGTCTTTAATGTCCGACAGTGTAACACACAGTAATCTAATTTTAGCGTTCACATTATTTCATAGGCTCTCTTCCCTTTGTCCTGACGAAGACCCCAGCATGAGGCATCAATAACCCTTAAGAACACATGGGGGTCGAAACGTAGACTACGCCAACTGAAACACACCATAGGATTTAAAGAAAAGAATGTACCTAGCCTATGTGTGATGCAATTCGGGAACTTTGACAATATCTTGTTTGTAAAGGCGTTTTTGATTTTAACGTGATGTTGCCAATTCCACACCACCTTTACCCAGTCCCTCACTCCTTCTTGCACTCCCTCTTCCTTTTCACTGAGAGCACCTAAAATATAATGAATTTACAATTACTTTGAATACTGTTGAAAATATGTGATTCAATATC
Organism: Lissotriton helveticus; assembly: GCF_964261635.1. Taxonomy (NCBI): domain Eukaryota; kingdom Metazoa; phylum Chordata; class Amphibia; order Caudata; family Salamandridae; genus Lissotriton; species Lissotriton helveticus. The sequence goes on along the minus strand of NW_027611659.1, from coordinate 941,866 downwards.
TTGAACAAACCACAGATACAATCGATTGCAGAAATAAATGCAATTTGAATTTGAAAGTTGCATATCTCATTTCTTAAAACTGTTTAGTAATGTTTAGCAAAACAAATGTGTGGCATTTGTCTGTATGGAGTAATACAGAATAACATGTAAATCTATCATTTCCGAACTCGGACCACTTATATTATGTACTGATCTAATGACCCAGGTCTAGGAGTTCTAAGGGCACACCCCTTTACAACTCACACAGAAACTTCTGTAGGGCGATTTGGGATTTGTGACACAGCATCCTTTAAGTCATCTTTCAAACCCCAATAGAACAAGGCTGCCCTTTTGGCCTCTGGCCATTCAGTTTCTACAACAAGTTTGTTAAATTGGGCCAGGTAAGTTACAAGCTCTCGATTCCCTTGCCTCAACTCCAGTAATTCATTGTCCGACGATCAAAAATTCACAAAAACTCTTTCTTGAATTCCTCGAAGTTATATAAAATTGGGGAGTCTTGGGTGACATGGGGCATTGACCACAAAGCTGCGTCTCTATTGAGATACGACAAGATGGAAGCTCTACAAGATTGTGCATCTGGGAAGACAGTGGGCCGACACATGAAGTACAATGAGCACGGAGTTAAGAAATGTGGGCCTTCATTTAAAATTTGATTACCTTATTTTTTCCCTGACTCCTATCAGCTGTTGTTGAATCTCCTTAAGAATATTTCCTAATTTTTTTTAATTGAACCCTTTAGCCATTCTGCTCAGGTGAGTATTGACGTGGGCACTTCACTCTGTTAAGGGTCATGGTTACTCACAGTGCCACACTCCCAGGAGCAGAACTATGAGATTTTCCAACTTGGGAGCAGAACTATGAGATTTTCTAATTTCCACCACTGGTTTTCCCACAGCCACCAACTGAAGAGTTTACTAGTGGCCGTGTGAACCCAGCTGGGGAAAAGGGGAATGGAACAGAGAAGAGACTGCCTGACCATCTGGCTCTTCCACTCTACTTCTTCCTTTCTGCCGTACTCCGTTTTATGCCTTTCTTACTCCCTCTCTTTCTTCAAGCAAGAGTGGAAATCGATGTAACAGAAAAGCACACATTACTAAATTTCTTCAATTCCTTCTCCACCTTCTTACTCTCTCACTCTCTCTCTATATATATATATATATATTTCCTTACCCAGAGAGCCTATGGCTTTTGCTCCTAATCTATTCTTCAATATAAGTATTTTATTCATTGGTAACCTGCATTATAAACAACATTTTCGCACCCTTTAACTCTGTGAGTTTATTTATTCTTTTTCACTCATTCGTTCATTCACTCACTGCCTTACTTTCTTATCTTCTGAATTCTTCTTACTTCTCCCTTAGAAACCTTCTGGAGCCTCCGTCATCAACCAAGCAACGAAGAAATCAGGAACTGAAGTATTCAATGGGTAAGTGTTAATTCTTCTCTTTATATTTCTTTTTTCCTATTCACTTTAAATTGGTATTTCTCTCTAGTTCTAGATTACCGAACTAACTAACCGATGCACGAAGCGCTCGAACATGCGCCTAAGCCTGGAAAAAAATTGCGCTATTTCTATCTAACTAGACTACAGAAAGAACATCACTAATCTCTAAAAAATCCATTGGTGCCTCGGTTCTAAAATCAACCGGCGCACTTCACAGCTGGTCTAGACTTCGCGTCCGTGTCCAGGAACTCAGGACTAGACCGGCAACTTTCACCGCGGTCCTCCCTGTTGGTAGTATAGGGGAGAATGCCCGGTTCCGCGCTATAATCGCCTGCGACCTTTTGCGAGCGGGTGATCTTTGCAATGCTGGTTCAATGGCAGATACTGCGAGACAAAGATGAGCTTAAATTACTTTTTGATGCACCCTGACACCTGTCCAGGGGGTGCAGAAGAGGCGAGGTCTGTACTGTGCTAAGGAGGAGAGACCTGTCCTGGGCTGGGGGTGCAGTGGAGGTGCGGCCTATCCAGTGTAGAAGTAAACCTCAGCTAGGCCTACCAGTGCAAGGGGTTCGCCCTTCCCTGCACAAAGTCCTCAGACCATAGGAAGAAGTTGGCACAGAAACTGGAAAATAGAAAAGTATAGTTTTTTAACCTCCGGAGGTGGTGGTACGGTCCACACAACACCCTTCAGTATTGTATGGAGTAGCACACCGAACTAAAGCACATGGCCCCTTTTATACACAAAGAGGGGGCTCAAAGAAGGCGGTACAAAACACAAGAATGAGTTTTATGTACATAGGAGGACATTTTAGAAGCTCAATCTGAGTGGGCGGAGTTAACGGTTCTCGAGACCTTCGAAAACACATTCCTATCTGGAACTAATTACTAACAGCTGCAGACTCTACTGGGCATGCGCTAAAACAGGAGATACTAAATATAGCCTGTTGCTGGGCAGATTTCGAGCGCAGTTAACAAGGAAGTAGGACAAAACACACGATGAGCACATGGCAGCATATGACAGACAAAATGGCTGCCGCGAATACAAAATGGAGTCGACTGAATTGTTACGATAGTTGCCAAATACAGCATGTCTTCTGCTAATGCTTAATCTAATCGCTGTTAAATTACAACAGACGACCCTTTCAGCATTAGCTGAAGACATTCGACTACCTGGGATAGTCTAAATATTCATCCTGTATATCAATTTTCAGCGTTTCAGCTACTTCTTTGTCTAAAATACTTTGTACTTTTATAGCTGCAGTATTTCTCCTAGCTGGTATACAGGCAGTAATGCACATAGAGCATATTATTGGACCACATTGCACACATATACAACATGTAAAGATTATTGCAATTATGATACACAGGACAGTCAATATTTTCCAGCCCCAAGCAGAAACTAGAGTCCAAAACCATCCCGCAAAAATCCAAGTACCATTTTCTGTATGAATTTCTGAAGCAATCTTATGGAGTTTATTTATCGCATTATACACTGACGGTGTGTGATCAGGGATGAACACACAACAACTACTACCAATGATGCGACATGCACCACCTCGGTCAGCAAGCATAACATCTAGCACCATCCTGTTCTGGAGTGCTACAACCCTAGCAATTTTCAGATCTTCAGTAATATTTCCAAGTGCTATAGCTGCCTGATTTGTAACAGCTTCCACAATCCTAGTCAATCGTCGCATTTTCCTACTATTTAATGCAGCACCTACAAAAAAGAACAGTCCTAGATTAAAGTCCACATATTGCTGTAAAGTAGTATCTGTTTCATCTAGATCATCTGTACTTAAATGTCCTTTTATACCGATTCATAGTAATATTACTAAACAATTCAAGATCTCGATGATATGATGCAGGTGCTAAAAATACAGGGGGCAGTAAAAACAATACATAACATACACCCGACCACCCAGCTGGTAGTCGGTAATACCCATAGCTGCCACATACAAAGTATGTGTTATGTGAAGCTAGGAAAGAACTATCATTTATTCCATCTATATTCAAAACGGTAATGCAGTCACTTATTCCAACAGGAATCTGTCCAACACTTTGTACACATGTTTGCTTTAGTCTTTGTAACAGAAATCACAAAGCTTTCACTTTCGGCAGAGTCTCTTGTGTTGGTGAAGACATATGGCGTTGAAATATTGTTCGGTCGGTATCCCTCCCATTCCCATTTAGTTCCATTAGCTTGAGGATACCCATCTTTGTCTTGATAACACTCTTTATTCATTCAAACGGAAAAGAAGTCCACCTACTATAGTCTTTCTGGTTGCAAACAAGAGAGTGAACCAGGCTCGACAAGAGCCATTAAGTGAGAAAGGAAGAGGTATAAAAGGTGTTCCTCCTTTCTTTTGATGAGCAGGCATCATCCCACATACCCAACAATTGGTTGCGTTTGTAGCATTATGAGTATGATGCAGCATCTGAATAAAAGTGTTGAGATAAGATTGACGATGCTTCTGTTCCTGATACGGGAGCGTAAAGAAGTGCTCCTCCGGTATTGGTGTAGTGGTAACAAACAACTCACGAGCAGGAGTTGTCTTCTCAACAGACCAAGTGATTGTCGACATAATCACTAAAGCAGTAATAAACCCAATAGCACAAAAAATCTTCTTTCTCTCCATTTCAATAACAGCACTTGACAATTCTTCCAGAAACTAAAGTAGTCGTCAGAGCTCTTACCCCTGGGTAGCCATTGATTTCTTCACCACGGGCCAAGACGGGTGTCACTACTCTAATGCATGGCTGATCCCCCCCCTTGCCAAATCGGCTCTCCGTTTCACTGACCCAAGGAATGCTCAGACAACTTTCACAGGTACTGCAAACTCCTTCCTCGGCCTCAAATTATATCTCGGTGCTCCAGGGATTGTCGGATCCGGGAAGAACTCCTTCGATCCGTCAGGTGTCACGGCGTGGCCTTTCTCCGCAGTCAAAACCTCTCGATGGTCGGTCAACACAGCAGGCTCCACCAAGGCAGGAAGTACTCTCCGGCAGCGAGTACTGTGGATCCAGTTCTTCCGATTCGTGACTCGAACCGCTGTCATCGTAGCAAGTAATACTTGCTCTGGTCCGCACCACCTCGGCTCCAGACTGCTCGACCTCTCGAATGACTTCACCATGACGAAGTCAGTCGGAGTTCATGGCCTTCACCTGTAGATCTATCAGGAAGTGCTTCTCAAACCTGTTAATAAATAGAAACCAAGCGATCAGTTAATTGTGCCAAATAGTCATTCATTAAGACACAAGGTACGTCATATACAGAACTTGGTTTAGGAACTCCCGAGATATTCATTGGCCTCCCGAACACAATCTCGTAGGGAGTGAGACCTGTCCGGGAATGCGGCACTGATCTAATAGACAACAATGCCAGTGGCAACGCATCTGGCCAAGTCAAAGAAGTAGAAGTCTGTATTTTCGCTAATTTCAACTTCAGAGTAGCATTGTATCTTTCCACTAATCCTGCTGATTGCGGGTGGAACACCGCATGGAACTTCTGTTTGATCCCTAATCCTTTCAGGACATACTTGATAACATTCCCTATAAAGTGAGGTCCGTTATCACTTCACAAAAGTCTACAAACACCATATCTAGGAAAGAATTCCTTCAAAAGCACCTTTGCCGTAGTAATAGCAGTGTTGTCCTTTGTGGGGTACGCCTCAATCCACTTACTAAAGGCACATACCACCACCAAGACATACTTCAGATTATTGCAGCGTTCAAGCTGAATATAACCTATTTGCAAAAAAAAAGGTGCAGTTGGTGTAGCAAACCCTCCTGCAGGAGTTCGTGTCCCTTTTCCAGGATTAAATTGCAAACAAATCATACATGATTGTACTACTCTCTTAGCTGTGCTAGCAATTTCTGGATGCTCCCAAACTTGCGTAAGCAATTTCACTATTGCTGAAGCTCCAACATGTGCCATCTGAACCATAGGTTGTACAAAAGCTATGGGCAGCTTCCATTTATCCATTTGCTTATTTTGCCAACAACCTTCATCATCCAACTCTCCATCTTTAGACCATTGCTCCCTTTCTTTCTCAGAAGCGGCTCTCTGTATCTTTAATACTTCTTGCCTAGCATTGTGTCACCGCTCAGCTTGCGACTTCACTTCATACATGGAAGTAGTGCTAGGCTGCATCGCAGTCTCACGTGCCACTCGATCTGCAAAGGCATTTCCTTGTCCCACCTTATCTGTAACTTTCTTGTGAGCACTACATTTCACAATAGCTATTCTTTTTGGGTATGTCAACGCAGTCAAAAGGTTATACACTAATTCTCCGTGCATTATCTGCATCCCATGTGATGTCAGAAAGCCTCTTTCCTTCCAGAGCAGGCCAAAATCATGCGCCACTCCAAAAGCATAGCGGTTATCCGTATAAATGTTCACACACAAATCAGTACTAAGCTCACATGCTCGTGTCAAAGCTATTAGTTCCGCTGCTTGAGCTGACTTCTGTGGTATGCGAGCTGTCTCCACTATTGTGTGAAGTGTGGTAATTGGGTATGCGGCTGAAGTTGTACCATCAGGCAACTTCAGACAAGACCCATCAACCCACAGTTCTCCATCTACATCTCGAAGGTGCGTATCTTGTAAATCAATACGACTCTTTGTCTGTTCTTCAGTCAGGAATATACAATCATGTGTTGTGAAATGGCAACAACGTGGCTGGGTTTAGTGTTGCACATCTCTTCAGTGTAATGTGAGGAGCTAACAGCGTCAGCTCTTATCCTGTCAGACGAGCACTAGTTAAATGCTGCGTCTTTGTTTGATTCAAAAGGGCATCAACAGCATGGGGTTCCAGCACCAACAGTTTGTGACAAAACTATCCCTTCACTCTGGCGTATTGACACAGCTATTGCCGCTACTGAGCAAAAAACATCCAGGCAACGCTCGAGCAACAGGATCAAGTACTGCTGAAAAATATGCACACGGTATTGGTGTGTCTAAAATTGCCTGAATACGATCTGATGTGAGTGCACGTCCCTCCTTAGACAAAAGGTGACCTAAATAGGTTACCTTTGGTCTACAATATTGCAATTTCTTTCATGATACTTTATGATGATGTGAAGCAAGGAAGGAAAGCAAAGACAGAGTGCATTTTTCACATTGCTCAGGGGTATCGGCTGCCAACAAGATATCATCGACATATTGTAAGAGCGCCACACCTTCAGGCAGAACAAAAGAATCTAGTTGTCATTTCAATGCTTGGCTGTAAATACTAGCACTCTGGTATAGCCTTGGGGAACTCTACAAAATCTATACGATCGATTATTCAAAGTGAAACCGAACAAATATACGATCGATTATTCAAAGTGAAACCGAACAAATATCGGCTATCAGGATGAATAGGGATCGAAAAGAAAGCGCTCTTCAAGTCTATAACAGAGAACGTACTTGCAGTTGGAGGAACTAGAGTAAGAAGTGTCGTGATGTCAGAAACCACTGGGTATTGTGGTACCACTATCTTATTCACTTCTCGCAAATCAATTATGAATCGATAAATTCTAGTGTCAGTATCTTTTTTCAAAATAGGGAGAATCGGACTGTTGCAGACAGTAAATGGCAACTACCCCAACTTCAATAAGATCCTGTACAATTTGTGTGAGTGCTTCCTCACCCTCCTGTGAAATTCTATATTGAGGCAAACGTGGTAACACAGCTCCCTCCTTTACACTAATATGCACCAGTGGAATAACCATCTGTCCCACATCAGTATCTGAAGTAGCCCTCAAAGTTTCAAGGAGGGAAGCTAATGAGTTGTCTTCTTTAACAAGGCAAGCTCTTTCCATTACAGGGTAATTATCATTCAAGAACTCACATCCTCCTTCAGGGGAACATCGTATTGTAGATCTGAAATACTTGAGCATATCAAGACCCACAATATTATCTGGTGTATTCGGGGAAAAGCAGAAACAGACATGGAGCAATGAATTTATCAACATGAAATGCAAGTGGTTGCGACAATGGGCTAAGGGAAGGTGTTCCATCGAACCCTATCGATGTGATCGTTAAGCCAGACAGGGGAGCCCTTGGAACCAATTGTTTAGACAGAGCGCTACGAGTGATTCCTGTATCACCAGAAACTGATCAGTAGAACCCAAAACATGTGCTGTAACATAAGGACCCCTCTGATCTACTGGAACTTCAACTGATTCCATACCCCATCCTAGGCAATCCTATGGATAAGCAGAATCATGTAAATCAGGCTGCGCATAATCAGACATTTGATATTGATTACGTCTGTCAAAAGTATTGAACCCGTTCTGTATTCATGCATTAGAATCAAATCTAGCGCGATCATTCGTATTTCCCCTAGGCCCTGAATATTCCGCGTGATTTCTCATTTGTCCCCGACCACTTGTACACTGCTGTGAGCGCAATGCTGGACACTCAGCTGCCCAATGCCCAAATTTCCTACAATAAGCACATTGATCAACGACCAAATTCGAGCGCAAGAACAACCATAAGAACCACGTCCAACTCTATCGTTATCCCTAGAAGGCGGACCATATACTTGGGCTAACATGACCTTTGTTTTTAACTCCTTAGACTTCTTATCCTCACTACCCTTCGCTTCTAATTCCTGACGCTCGTAATATTGAGCCATCGTCAAGAGAGATGCCGGTGAAGAGGTAGTCCAAGAGCTTTCACTAGCTTTCAAACGACTAGCCACTCCTGGTAATAAATTTGAGACATATTTATCTACAAACCAATGTCGGCCCATATCGTCCATTAGCAACTGCCCACTAAAATCATGAAAGGCTTCCTCAAAGCGCGTAAAGAAATCTGAAACCGATTCATCTACCTTCTGCTTACACGATGCTAGAACAGTCCAATCAATCTTTTTAGGGGGGACAATCGTTTTTAACTTAGGTAATATCGCAGCGGGAAGATCTAATATTAATCGACATTGGGTTTTCGCAGGTTCCCTTTCCTCGTCCTCTTGTTCTATCTCCTTCCATAATGCCCCCAAAAACTGCACGCTCATAATTTTTACTCATAGACCTCCACATATCAGGCGGTAATATGAACTCGAAAAATAAATCACTGTCAGCCAAAGTCGTAGTACAAGAGTTAATAGCACCCTGAAACTTCCTCATAGAAAGCGGCTGGATTTTTCCACGGGTCAGGTAATGCTGCTTTAAGTGCCATTACCTCTGCCCTATTCCAGGGAGTGTATGCCCAATTATAAATAAAATAGCCTTTAGCATCAGCAGAACTCTTATCATCACTTGTACCCGTTCCTTTAGGAAGAACATATATAGGCGCTGCCTCTCGCATAGGATTCGCGTGCTCTATCATGGTCTTATCTGTTTCAAAGATAGATGATTGCTTTCCGTCAGCCGAAACCGTCCGTGCAGCTGCATCTGCTTTCATTTTCTCCTCTCGCATACGAATCGCATCAGTTCGTACTTTGAACAACCGCCTTATCTCATCAGCCACCTGGGGGAGAGTAAAAAGAGCATCACGCATTTGCTTACAATCGGCTGCTACATCATCAGGTTCTAAAATATCAGAAACTTTCCGAAACATCTCAACAACTTCTCTAGCAAACGACCCAGTAAAATATAACTGTTCCTTTTCCTGCCACCCCTCTAAGCTGTCTAAAATGTTAGAAACAGAAACAGTATCACGAAGTGTCAAAAACAACTTTATTCGACTATTGAAAATCATAAATATGATCACGAAGTGCTTGATGAGCGATCTTTCTGAGCTCGGACGCATGATCGACCTACAGCATAGAGCGCGTGACTCGTTTCTTTTGGTCCGAATCGGAATCCTCATCTTCGCCAGACGGAGCGGACGGAATGGCATACAGAGGCGGAAGACGATCTAATAACAAAAAATCATCTTGTGGTTTATTAAGGACAGGATAGGGAGGTTGCCGTACAGCATATTGGCCAGATATCTGTAATCTGCGTTCCTTCTCATGTCTCTCTTCCAATTCTTTCACTTCTTTCTTTCTCAACTCCAGTGCTTTCTCATACACACTCTTCCACTGCTCTTTCTTAATCAACGCTTGCTCACGCCTCTCTCGTTCACGTACTTCTTTCACCCACATTCGTATACATTCAAACATATCTTGTCTGGATTTCCGCTCAAACATACACTGTTCCACGTACTCAATCTTTCGCAAATCAAATGACCCATGCATTAGCCAACGTAACTCTGGATCCGCACGAGTTTTTTTATTCCATAATGTGTTGTACATTATAGAAGAAAGACCATATTTAATATACATATCCCTATTAGGCGTCCCCTCTGGTGAAGCCGGTTGCGATTCCTCAAGTCTTAACCGGTTATCACTACAAAAGCAGCACATCCTACGAAGTGCGCTAAAAGCAGGCATGCCAAAAATAGTGCAAAATATGCAGTATTATCATCAAAGTAGCACTTAAGGTATCTTTAATACATTGTGCCGTTCAAATCAAAATCGCAATTTGGAGAAAAGTCTCCTCATTACCTGCCTATATGGTTTGCAACGCATATATCCAATTCCAAATCATACCAATCATGACTAGTCTCCCAAATCAAATTGCCACAGCAAGCGTTCCTAAAACTACCTTGCCACTCCCAGGCTTCCAAAACCCACAGCAAGTACAGCACAACGGTTCTTACCAGGGCTCGAGTCGGGGTACCACGCAGGTGGACGGCGTCCCCCCACTTATTTTACCAGGAGCTCGATTACTGAAGCAAATGAAGCCACACACGCACTCTGGCCTCTCTGGGGCGAGATCGCGGCTCATTCAGAACGCTGCTCACGTGCTGGCTTCTCTGATGCAATCGCATCTGAGGGGTGAGCGAGGGGAGGCAATGAGTCTGATGGTGCAAGCCACCCTTCGTGACCTCACTTCCTGTTGTGACGTCAGCGTCCTCCCACTTATTTTTTTACGGCTTGTGCCCTGGTTCTTACCAATCACAGGGCGTCCAGATTCCAACTGCCAAGTTCTAAATTCGACCAAACGATCACTGCACGGCAATTCAACAGAAGAGATCTCAGTCGAGGACCGTCGCCACCTGGATGGTCAGATCGGAAAGAAAGGAAAAACGCAGTGGGTGCCAAGACTCTGGTATCTTCTGGCATGCGATCGTGTCCGCAGCGAGATTCCAATCCTTCGTCACGACCACTCCTTCGGGCATCCGAGTCGCCGATGAGCCCCACGTGTGGGGCGCCAGTTTGTGGAAGTAAACCTCATCAAGGCCTACCAGTGCAAGGGGTTCGCCCTTCTCTGCACAAAGTCCTCAGACCATAGGAAGAAGTTGGCACAGAAACTGGAAAATAGAAAAGTATAGTTTATTAACCTCCGGAGGTGGTACTACAGTCCACACAACACCCTTCAGTATTGTATGAAGTAGCACACGGAACTAAAGCACATGGCCCCTTTTATACACAAAGCGGGGGCTCAAAGAAGGCGGTACAAAACACAAGAATGAGTTTTATGTGCATATAAGGACATTTTAGAAGCACAATCGACGAGTGGGCGGAGTTAACGGTTCTCAAGACCTTCAAAAACACATTCCTATCTGGAACTAATTACTAACAGCTGCAGACTCTACTGGGCATGCGCTGAAACAGGAGATACTAAATATAGCCTGTTGCTGGGCAGATTTCGAGCATAGTTAACAAGGAAGTAGGACAAAACACACGGTGAGCACATGGCAGCATATGACAGACAAAATGGCTGCCACAAATACAAAATGGAGTCGACTGAATTGTTACGATAGTTGCCAAATACAGCTTGTCTTCTGCTAATGCTTAATCTAATCGCTGTCAAATTACAACACCAGGAGGGGTACAGAGGAAGTGAGGCCTGTCCAGGAGAGGGGGGGGGGCAGAGGAGGTGAGGCCTGTCCAGGGGGTGCAGGAGAGGTAAGGCCTGTACTGTGCTGAGGGGGTGAGGTCTATCCAGGGTGTGCAGAGGAGAGGAGGTGAGGTCTATCCAGGGTGTGCAGAGGAGTTGAGGCCTATCCAGGGGGTTGCAGAGGAGATGAGGTGTATATAGGGGTGCAGTTGAAATGAGATCTGTCCAAGGGGTGCAGAGCAGGTGAGGCCTGCCCAGGGGTCTGGTGGCTCAGGTGACTAATGCGTCCATTGCAGGGGTCTGTGTTCAACCTCATATTCACAGGTTCAAATCTCGGCGGGCCCACTCAGCATTTCATACATCGGATGTCGATAACTTGAGTACCATTGAGTTGGGTAACAATGAACATCTGTTTTTCAGCGCCAAGAGACCTATTGGTGAATGTGAGGTTTACAAATACACATGTTATGTTATGTTACAGAGAAAGTGAGGCCTGTCCTGAAGGGAAGGGGGGGGGAGGGTGCAGAACAGGCTGTGGGTAATGCAAAGGAGGTGAGGCCTATCCAGGGGATACAGTGGAGGTGAGGCCTGTCCAAGGGATGCAGAGGAGGTGAGGCCTGTCCAAGCAATGCAGATGAGGTGAGGCCTGTCCAGGGGTTACAGTGGAGGTGAGTCCTGTCCACGGGCTGCAGAGGAGGCGAGGCCTGTCCAGGGAGGTGCAGAGGAGATTAGGCCTGTCCAAGGGGGTGCAGAGGAGGCGAGGCCTGTCCAGGGGTGCAGAGGCAGTGAGGCTTGTCCAGGGGAATGCAGAGGAGGTGAAGCCTGTCCTACGCGGGTAGGAGGAGATGCCTGTCTTGTCTTGGTGGGGTGATGCAAAGGAGGTGAGGCCTGTCCTGTGCTGTTATGAAACCTGCCATGGTGGGGTCGGAGGAGATGCCTGTCCTGGTTTGTCCTCTGGGTATGAGTGTTGTAATTTGACAGCGATCGATGTTAGCATTTAGCTGAAGCCATCTTGTTTCCGGCATTCATCTTATCTGCCATGTGCTTACCATGTGCTCTGTCCGTCTTTACTGTCATTGACCCTTGTACTCTGCTTATGGACTGGCTATATTTAGGCTTTGCTACTCTGCACATGCGCAGAAGAAACTGTACCTGTTCATACACATGTTCTAGTCTGTAACTGTCAGGTTATTTTTACTGGAGTCCGCAAACTGCTAGCTCCTCCTTACTGTTGACTGTGCATATCTGTATATGTATGTATATGTATGTATGTATAGGCATTTATATAGCGCACTACTTACCCGTAGGGTCCCAAGGCGCTTCGACCGCTGCGAAACCCTTCCTGGCTTCCCTGAGAGATGGTCCCTTAATGGGTATCTCCAGGGTAAGACCAGGCATCCCCGGCGGTCTGGTGGGGCCGTTAGTGAAGATGAGGCAAGCTAATGCCCAGAGTTGCCGAGTGTGATCGCTGATCAGAGTGGGCACCGAGGCGAGAGAATTATCGAGTCCGCTGACCCTTGGTCCAGAAACCTGCCGCGCCGGGAATCGAACCCTGGTCCCGGGCCGTCCTCTGCTCTCGGGTCTGCCGCCTCTAACCAGTGAGCCACACTACTTCTGTATGACCATTTATGTATGTGAACTCTCCACTGTGAACTTGTACCGCCTCCTTTTGAGCCCTTGTGTGGGTATAAAAGACCCATGGTCCTTCTACTCTTTGTGCTACTTCATACACTACCAAAGGGTGGTGTTGTGTGAATGTAGTTCCACCTCATGAGGTTAATAAAGCTTTTGTTTTATATTCCAGTTTCCGTGCCAACTTCTATTCTATTGGTTTGAGGACTTGTGCAAAGCAGGGCAAACCCCTAGCCGTGGTAGGCCTAGCTGAGGCTCAGCACAACATGAGGAGTGTCGACCACCTCAGCCACTGCTCTCACCAGCCAGAGATGCTCCTTTAGAGGCATATAATTTTATTTTAAGAGTTCATTGTCATACCTGGAACCATTTGGTGTGGGTCTCCCTTCCACTTTTGCTGTCGCCTCATGTATTTTTGCTGGTGTTAGATGCTTTGGGCACTGTACCACTGCTGTCCAGTGCCACAGTGCAAGTGTACCCTATTGTAAATTGATGTATGAATCAGTGGTTTAATGTTTGGCTATTTGGTTTACTTGTCAGACCTTAATCTAGTGCACTGAGTGTGCCCAGGGAGTGTAAATTCAAATGCTGCTGGTGGGCTTGTAGCACTGGTTGTTCCACCCAGAGAAGCAGCCGTGTAAAATGTGCCTAATGTCTACCATTGCAGAGCCTGCGTGCAGTCTGGCACTGCCATGCTGACTGGGCAAGTGCACCCACTTCTCAGTCCCTAAACCTTCCCTTTTCTTCATATCAGTCACCCTTATGGTAGGCCCAAGAGCAGAGTGCATTGTAAGTATATGGTAGGACCAGCCTTGATGTGTGTGGCATGTCCTAATAGTGAATTACAGCCATTTTCGTTTGTACACTATTGCATGGCTATCTGTTCTCCGTAGGCCAGAATGGGCTGTTTGTTATTACATTTTATAATCCTAACAGACTCAGAGAACATGGTATAAATTTGAGTTTGGTATGCCTGAACTCAGAATAATAAAATACATCGTTTTGTGAAGTTTATTTTAATATTCTGTGTTTGCAAATACCACTTTTAGAAAGTAGGTGTTTGCTTGTCTAACCATTCAAACCTGCCTCTGCTAGGTTGTGTATTCCTATGTCTGCTTTTGTGAGTGGCAGGGCTAGGGAATTCCATGAGACAGGCTGAGTCACCCAGTGGTGCATAGAGAGATCTGCATCTAGATGGGAGGGAGGAGTTGCACCTGAACCTTGAAGAGGGCTGTGCCTGCCTTCCACAATGCTGGCTCCACCCCCTAGGGTGCGGCTGAAGTCTCTGCCCTGCACACTGAAAGAAGAGAAGGAGTCCTGTAAACAAAGTGCTCCAGGACTGTACTTGCCTTCCATAATGCTGGCTCCACCTCCTGTGGGGCGTCTGATATGCCTGCACTGTGAAAGGAAAGGAGAAGTCTGGTTAACAGAGTGCTTCAGAACTGGTTTTGACTGGGCAAAGGCCCCTCTCCCCTCAGAGAACAAAGAATTTTAGGGTATAAATATTGGGACCCTGATCTCATGAAATTAGATCACTTTAGACTACAAGAAGAAACCTTTACTGAGGAGATGAACCTAAAGAAACTGAGGAGAGACTATTCCCAAGCTGAAGTGCTGCTTGGGGGATTGGCCTGCAGTGGTTGCCTTACTGCCAAAGGACGGAGAAAGGAACTTTGTGTACTTTGCTTTCAACTTGTGAAGGATCTCCAAGGTCTTGGAAAATAGCTTGCCTCCTGCTGAAGTCTCATGGACAATAGACTTCACCCCCCCAGCTCCCCAGAGTTCTTTAGGAAGTGCCTGCTGCTGTTTTGGGCCTTCTGAAGAACTGCGTGTCGCAGGGAGCTGGAAGCGCGACTCAACGAAAAGAAGCATGTCGCTGGGCCTGCCGTTGCAACTCCGAAGGAGGGTGTCACCGCTGGAACTGTCGCACTGCACCGCATTAGAGAGAAGCATGCCGCAACGAAGAGGAAGCATGTCGCCGTCGCTGCCCTCACAACTCCGAAGGAGGGTGTCGCCACTGTAGTTGTCGCACTGAACCGCATCAGGAGAAGAATCTCGCAACGAGGTCGGAGCGTGTCGCCATCGCTGTGCCTGCCGTCGCAACTCCGAAGGATGGTGTCGCCGCTAGAACTGTCGATTTTGTACCGCATTGACCAAGAGCACCTCGCATCCCTGAGAAGCGCTGCCGTCGCATCTTGGATGTCGCCGCTGTAGTTGTCGCATCAAGCGGAAGCTTCACGCATCATGGGAGAAGAGCGTCGCCGCTGGAGCTGTTGCCGTCGTATCATAAGGGTGTCACCGCTACAGTCCACGCATCGAACCGAGGACTTCTCATCCCCGAGAAGTGTGCCGCATCTGGGAGATCTTCACGTCTTTATTTCTTTGTATCTGAACTCGTTTTGCTGACTGTGTTCCTGCTTCCCCTTTCTGAGGAGCTACCGCGACTGGAGTCGCTTTCACCGCATTTTAACCCGCCGAGAGGCTGAGACCCTGAGAAGTGCTCGTGGCCGCAGAGGAGGGTGAGGCGCCGGCCCCGGGACTGCGAGGACCAGCATACACCAACTACAGCTGGTCCTCTTCCCGTGTGCAGCCGCGCCCCCTCCCAGTGCCACGCCCCCAGCTGAGCCCTTAACTTCTCGCGGCACCCGCTGCGCGGGTGCCACTCGTTTTGCTGACTGTGTTCCTGCTTCCCCTTTCTGAGGAGCTACCGCGACTGGAGTCGCTTTCACCGCATTTTAACCCGCCGAGAGGCTGAGACCCTGAGAAGTGCTCGTGGCCGCAGAGGAGGGTGAGGCGCCGGCCCCGGGACTGCGAGGACCAGCATACACCAACTACAGCTGGTCCTCTTCCCGTGTGCAGCCGCGCCCCCTCCCAGTGCCACGCCCCCAGCTGAGCCCTTAACTTCTCGCGGCACCCGCTGCGCGGGTGCCACTCGTTTTGCTGACTGTGTTCCTGCTTCCCCTTTCTGAGGAGCTACCGCGACTGGAGTCGCTTTCACCGCATTTTAACCCGCCGAGAGGCTGAGACCCTGAGAAGTGCTCGTGGCCGCAGAGGAGGGTGAGGCGCCGGCCCCGGGACTGCGAGGACCAGCATACACCAACTACAGCTGGTCCTCTTCCCGTGTGCAGCCGCGCCCCCTCCCAGTGCCACGCCCCTCACTCCCAGCTCCACTTCTTAATTCGACCCAGGAACGCGCCTCGCGGAACGCGCCCGGGGCGAAGACCGGGCAAAGAGCGGGCCGTTAGAGGCTGGTAGAGACTGGACTGGGCCACCTCCCTGATATTTATATTTTAAATTGACCCCTTCCCATTGTATTATCTTACGTATCTCCCGTGTCCTATAACTTACTAGCAAGAGCAATGGTTGTCACGAGAGGGAATAAAACCAAAGTCCCCACTGCAGCGGGCAAATTGCTCGGCCCCATGGACGATTTTCTAGCGAAGGCCAACACACTTATCGACGAAAGTATATCGATAATTGAAGAAAGGGTTTCCCTAGATCTGGCATTCGCAAAAAGATCCTCACTAGGCGCTTTGGCGGAAGCCAGATCTCCAATCTTAGTACCCTCAAACGCTGAGTTAGGGCCGATTAGGGAGAGACGCAGCCTACCAAACACCGTAGATCTGTCAGTCTCACGAATAGCGGATTCTCAGCTTAGCTATGACCTAGAGAAAACCCCAGAATTGTTTCCAACAACATCTGCGCAAATCTCCTCACTAGAAAAAAGAATAGAAAGGGGCAGGAGGGAGGGAGCAATTAGTAAAAGTAGGGCACCTGGAAACTCAAATCCAACAGTAAACCCGAGATTGTCCCCAATCATTCCAATAATCCATAACGATAGGGTACCACAAACGGAGACTGTCGCATTAGTCCATCAGGTAGAGAAAGAACCATCTTGTCCGATAATCCTGGACCCTCAACCCATTAAACAAACCGACGTGGATTTGAATTTGGTTGAGACCCAGGAATTAACTCTTCCTAGCATAGCTAACGTAATTAAATATGCCTTATTACCTTTAGAACATCGGTTAGCAGCCATAGAACTGCAAATTTCCAAGCTATTAAAAACCCAACAGCAGCCCCCTTCGTTATGTCCTCAAAAACTGGCCGGTAACAATAGTGATAAACCAACTAACACTAGTGTACCTAATGTCAATCCAGTTATGCTTAATACACAACAAAAGACCCTCCGACTAACAACTCTAAACCAGCCCATAAATAAAAATAAAAACACCACTGATTTGACCAAAATTACAAAACCAGCACTAGTTCAAAGTTCCACTAGCAGTCTGCAACAAACAAATATTCCGACTGCCCCAGCCGTACCCGCGACCACCGATTTGACTCAGAAGGCACCTACTAGCATAGCCAATAAAACCCCAGTGACAACCTCTAGCAAAACACCTTCGGTAACCTTACCCCCTCCACCTGCACCGCCAAAAACACCGGGGGATAGGTCCAAAAGGAACACTGCGAGGAATCCCGGTCCACCAAGACTCCCAGCAGAGTTCCCTCCCGAGGCCTCACCCTACGTGGTGGTGATGGCTGGAGTGCCTGAATTAACAGATCTCGCATCGGAACCGGCCTGGTCCCTAAAAAATAAGGCTCAGCATTGGCTCCAGACCAACCGCCCAATTCCATCTTCTTGGCGCGGACGAATTAGATCTGTAGCCAGGGTACCGTGGGTAGGTAATACTAGAAAAACAATTCCCGGGGATTGCATAACAATCACTTTCGAGGATCCTCGAATTGCGGACTATGTTTGTGCCTGGGAAGACATTACCTCAAATGGAGGAATTAAGATCAAATCACTCTCCTTTTTTTATCCTTTCAGGCAAGTGGACGGATATATACAGGAGCAGGAACCTCCTTGGTCCGTACCCTTCCCTAGGCAGGACGATCAATTAAACATCCGATATCGCGGTCCTCCTAACCCTTATGAGCCAGATTATTCCTGGCACACAGTGAGACATCGCAATCAGGGAGGAAGATGGGAAGATAGAAGACCCTATACTCAATGGCCCCCACATAGAGAACAGTCACGATGGGACCCATGGAACAACATCCCGCTAAATAATAGGTATAGTGGCCTAGAACTGGTCGATTGACCACTACCAGAAATCTCTTCTATTAATACCCAACTACCTTCCTCGCCACAGCCTGTTACCATTTCACAAGCTATCGGTGATAAAGATTCCATTACCCTAGAACCAGATTCTGGTGATGATTCCCCATATATTAGGGTATCCTCCTGGAACATTGCGGGCCTACGAAATAAAATCAATGATGGCTCAGCCCAGGAATTCCTATCTCCAAATCAAATAATCTGTCTCCAGGAAACATGGTCTGTAGAAGAATTACATCTACAAGGCTACAAAACCTTTAATGTCCCAGCACTAACTAGTACTATGGGTAGACCAAAAGGTGGTCTCGTCACCTACATTTCTAACTCCCTACCTTTTAAAAAGGTGGCCACACCCTCCCAGGACCCCAACCATCAAATTTTAACATTAACCCTCCCCAATAAGGACACAATCATTTTGGTTAATACATATAACAATTTGTCAGATGAAAATTTTATTACTCTTATCACCACCTTAACTGACAAATTGAAACAAATCCTTTACCGGAGCCCCACAAATAGGACAACCAATATAATTTGGGGAGGTGATTTTAATTTCCACCCTTGTACAGCTCCTAATCTGGAGTGTTGTGGGATAGTGGACGAATTTAATGTTCCACTATCTCACCTTGCGCACACCAAACCAGGAAACATAATTAATACCGCCTTATCAGATTTGGATCTTCAGATTGCCAACCATCCTAATGCAGACTCGAACGAATTTCTGCCGACGTATGTGGGTAGAGGTCACATGACCACAGTAGATTTTATATTTCTTTCCCAAAATCTGATGATGAAGCTGAAGGAATTTGAGGTTATAGCTACCCCCCTCAGCGATCACGCAGCTATAGTAATAACATTATCTGTGCCAGCTAATGCCTCCCATAAATCGGAAATGGCGATCACCCTTAAGCAGAATAGGGTCCAGGTTGGTAACTATAATGGACTGACTATTAAATGGGCCAAAATCAACCCAGCAGATATACTGAAAAAATTAATTACTCGGTCCTATTCTAATATAGTGAAATGCCTGGATCTTACAACTAGTAATAAGGAAGTCCTTAGAAATTTTAACGTAATATTAGAGGTCGTAAAGGACTTACTTACCTTTCAACCTAAGTCAAATTGTGATAATAAACCTAAGTGGTTTAATCATAACTGCACAGTGGCCCTATCCAAGCTAAAATCTGCGCTTAAAAACAACCCCCGAGATGTGGCCTTGATCCAGCTCCTGAGGCGCCAATATATAGGGGAAAGAAAGATGAGAACGGCCCAACTCAAACAAAAATTATGGGACGATCTCCATCAAGGTGCAGTCACAAAAAACAGCGACTTGTTCTGGCGTACAGTCAGATCCCCGTTCCTGATAGAGAAGGATACCCCGAAGATAGAGGTCGCCATTGATGAACATACATGGGTCTCTCACTTTGGTGGAATTTTTAAAAATACCCTACCATCAGAATCCCTATCCCCTAATGTGAACTATCCTATTTTGGTTCCCTTTGACATCCCAGACCTCATAGATGCTTTGCAGAGCAGTAAGGCAGGTAAGGCACCAGGTCCCGATGGGGTCCCTGTGGACCTTTTCAAAGGCAACCAAGATCTATGGGCTCCTATTTTAACCAGAGTATGCATAGCAGCAGCGAGTGAGGGAATTTTAACTTCCTGGACAAAATCTATAATGGTCCCCATTTTCAAAAAGGGGGATCGGCAAGACGTAAAATGCTACCGGCCCATTTCACTGCTGGACTCGCTCGGGAAGGTAGTGGGGAGAGTGATACTCGAGCGTCTCCAGCAGTGGACTGAGGACAGGGGCATTATCTCGGATATTCAATTTGGCTTCCGAGAAGGTTTCGGGACTTTGGAACAGGTCCTCAACCTCACCTTAATAATGGGGAAATACACCCAGGCCACTCCCACCAAAATATATATGGCCTTTGTAGACCTTTCCGCAGCTTTCGACTGTGTTTCACACACAAAGCTGTGGAAGGTCCTAGCCCAATTAGGGATAGATCCCCCCCTGTTAGATTTCCTCAGAGAACTCTATGCCGGGGCCACGGCTAGAGTTCGCTTTGGCGTTAATGGTGAGCTGACGTCCCCGTTTAGAGTGGAGCGTGGGGTTAGGCAGGGGTGCGTCCTGGCCCCCTTCCTCTTCTCTCTCTATACCAATGGATTGGAGGGGGAGATGTTGAGGGGGGCCCAGGACCTCCCACGCATAAATCACCGCCTGGTCCCCGCTCTGCTCTATGCGGATGACGCGGTAATTTTAGCTCGAACCCCCGGGGAACTCCAGAAAGCAGTGAGCAGATACACGTCCTTTATGGGCAACTTAGATTTAAAGGTTAACGTGAAAAAAACGTTCGTCATGACAGCTGGTAGAGGTCGTAAACGAACATATCCTATTCTGCTGAATAACCAAAAGCTAGAACCAACCCCCCACTATCCCTATTTGGGGGTTATGATAGATGACCAGCTTAGTTGGAAGCAAGCTACTAACACTAGGGCACTCTTATTTAGGAGATCTATTGCCGCATTAACATCTTTCTCCCAGAGGTTAGGAAAAAGACCAATAGGAGAACTCCTTAAGATATACAAGGCTAAATGCCAGGCAATTGCAACATATGGTGCAGGAGTCTGGGGGTACACAGACACCAGCACTATTCAGAAGGTGGAAAATACATTCCTAAGATTTCTGTTAGCTACCCCCAAAGGCACCTCAATTTACGCAATGCACCAAGAACTAGCCACTCCTTATTTGGAAGATCTAATCAAAATAGAACCCCTGATGCTGTGGCGCCGCATCTGGTTGTCAAATAAAAATGCATTGTCACAAGCTATCATCGCAGACGCAATGAGTCTGGATACCTCTTTGAAAATAAAGTGGCTCTTATATGTCAGGAATTTTTTCAAGGATTTAGGCCTTGAGAACTACTATCTTGACCCGGCTTCCATTATGGACATCTCAAAAAAAGATTTGAAACAGAAAGCACTAAGTCATCTTGAATTGCTAAGACTTGTTGCCAATTCCTCGAAAAAGGCAGTGATCCACGCTAACATGATTCAAGTGTCTTCTGTCATTCATCCGTATCTTGAACTACAACTAACAACCTACGAGAGAATGTTAATTACGAGATTTAGGCTGAACATGTTTTTCAGAATGGTCACCTTTCCGACACAAAATTGTTGGCACGCTAGTTTACCGCCTTGTTCCTGTGACGGAATTTCAGTGCAGTCGAACTTGCATGTGATCCTGCTTTGTAAATACCATCAAGCCCACAGAAAGATCTGGCTTCTACCAATACTTAAATCTTGGGGAATGAGACAGTGTCGACCTGCTCTTTTAAGACTACAAATGTTAGAAACAGTGAATGTCTGTTACTTTGTTAGCAGCTTCCTAAAGTGTATCGTGAAACACAGGAAAAACCTCTAGGAAAAAGTCGTATCTACTTGCAATCGGCACCTTGCACACATTGAATAACTTTTTTCTTGCTTTTTCGCTTTTTATATGAAATCCATTTTTAACTGAACTGTTTGTAATTTGTGTATTTTTATGAATGCATGTTATTCTGTGTTCTTTTATGGTTTTTCCATTGTGATTAAACCGAATAAAGATTTATAATAATTGTATCTGAACTTTGCCGCATTTCCCATCGCTGCGACATTGCTTGTTGTGGAAGCGCAACGCAACCTAAGGTACATTGACGCATCTAAGAACTGAACTGAACTAAGCTTAAATCTAGTGTTAGATTTGGGGGTCTCTGGTTGGCACAGGTAAGTACTTGTGACAGCAGGGACCCTCTCCTCTAGTCAGGATAAGGGGATTACCCTCTTAAAATAACCTCTGCTCACCCTCTAGGTAGCTTGGCGCGAGCAGACAAGACTTATTTCAGAGGCTTTGCAAGTTAAGCATTTGTGACCACATACAGTAAACCAGTGACAACACTACAAATGGACACCACACTAGTATTATATCAAAAATAGTTATCTTTATATAGAGACATAGCACAAGACCAAATAACGACAAAAATGAGCCACAATACTATTAGCAATAAAGAGTTCTTGTTGAAATGTGTATTTTAGAGTTCTGTGCGCTTCGTACCCTTCGTCCGGCTCTCACGGTGATGAAAATACCCAGAAAGAGTCTAACAAACGCAGCGGACACTCTTGTCCGATGCGTACCAAAATGCGGTGCAAGTCGTACATAGTACCTTTGCTTTGATTAGTTTGTCACGGACGATGCGGTGAAAAAAAAACGTACGCGGCGATGTCCTCCTGCCGCAGTGCGAGCCTGTGCGTTTCTTGAGGGGACTGTGCCTTGTGCGGTGCGAACTATTCCGTTGCGACGTACGAGCCGTACTTTGGGAGCTGGGGTCGTACAGTCCTTGAAAGCGGTGCGAGTCGGCGACTGAAAACAGTGTTTCCAGAGGTGGTTTGCGAGGTGGATGAAGTCCAATGGTCCTGGGACTTCGTTCAGGGGGCAAGCTCACTCACAGGCCCTTGGAGATCTTTTGCACAAGTTGGGAAATAAAGTCTTTGTAGTCTTTCTCCTCTCCTTCAGCAGCAAGGCAACCACTGCAGGCCAATCCCCCAAGTCAGAGGCAGTACTCCTCCTTCAGCTTTCCCAGTTCCTTCTCGTCGGGCAGAGGTTTCTTCTTGTCAAAGCAGGATCTAATTTCTTGGGAGCAGGGTCCTAATACTTATACACCTAATTCCTTTGTTTCTCTGGGGGTGAGGGCCCTTTGCCTAGCCTGAACCAGTTCTTGAGCGCTTTGTTGACATGACTCTTGACTTTTCATTCACGGAGCAGGGCAGAGACATCAGACGCTCCACAGGAGGTGGAGTCAGCATTGTGGTGGAAAGGCACAGTCCTATGCAGAGTCCAGGTGCACTCTTCCCACCCATCTGGATGTAAATCTCTCTATTCACCACCGGGCTGCCTCAGCCTCTCTCCTGGAATCCTCCAGCCCTGTCACTCACAGAAGCCAGACAGCAGATACACATCCTAGCAGAGACGGGCTGAAATGGTTAGGCAAGCAAGCACCTACTTTCTAAAAGTGGTATTTGCAAACACAGAATATTAAAGTAAACTTTACTAAAAGATGTATTTTATTATTCTGAGTTCAGGCATACTAAACTCGAATTTCTACCGTGTTCCCAGAGTATGTTAGGATCATAGAATTTAACAATTCCAACAGCCCATTCTGGCCTATGAGAACAGGTAGCCTTGCAATAGTGAAAAACGAAAATGGCTGTAATTCACTATTAGGACATGCCACACACATCAGGGCTTGTCCCACCTTATACTTAATGCACCCTGCCCATGGGCCTACCATAGGGGTGACTGATATGAAGCAAAGGAAAGGTTTAGGGACTGGCAAGTGGGTGCACTTGCCCAGACAGCATGACAGTACCAGACTGCACGCAGGTTCTGCACTGGCAGACCGTAGACACATTTTACAAGGCTGCTTCTGTGGGTGGCACAACCAGTGCTGCAGGCCCACAAGCAGCATTTGGATTTTCAAGCCCTGGGCACTCCTGGTGCACTGTACTGGGGTCTGACAGTAAACCAAATAAGCCAATCATGGAGTCCAATCAATATCTACATTTTATACAGGGAGCACTTGCACTGTGGCACTGGTTGGCAGTGGCACAGTGCTCTGAGCAGCTAACACAAGCAAAACACACGAGGCACAGCAACAAAAAGTGGAAGGGAGACTCCCGCCAAGGTGCCAGGTCTAACATCTACCATCTTAAAGTAATCATAGTGTGTATTTTTTTGTCATTGATGGTCTTGTGGTAACTCTATATAAAGTCTACTTATGTTTGATAGAAAACCTGTGTGGTGTCCATTTGTAGTGTTGTCACTGGGTTACTGTATGTGGTCTCAACTGCTTAACTTACAACGCCTCTGAAGTAAAGCCCTACTGCTCATGCCAAACTACCAATTGGGTGAGCAGGGGTTATTTTGGGAGTGTAATCCCCATATCCTGACTAGAGGAGAGGGGCCCTATTTGTCACCAGTACCTACCTGTGCCAACTAGAGACCCCCAAATCCAACACTCATAATCTGAGTTTTTGAAAAGTATCCGGAGTTACCATTGAGCCTCAGATGGCTCATGACAGAGGCACACATCTCCAAGCAAGGAGTTTATTTTTTAACCCTTTTTTTAGTGAAGTAACGGAGACTACAACTCCCAGAATGCACTTACGTATTACATGAAAGTACAGGCATGAATATTTGGGGGATCACTCTACGGAAATATTTGGTACATCCCAGGGCATTGTGGCAGAAAAGAGTAGAACAGATAATGTGCAAGGACTTTCATTCTCAGCCTCTTTCTGCAGATTGTGAGTCCAGTGAGATCTAGGGAATCTGAATCTCTCTCAAGGAGATTTCACACAGTTTTATCAGTTTCATGGAGAAATGCAATGAAAAACAGGGGGTGCAAGTCCAGCGCCCCAGTCTCTGATGTCCTTGGATCTCTGTACTGGCCCTTGCCTGGTCCTGAAAGAGAGGACGAACCGGGTGTTTAGTCGGGCCTCTCAAAGAGAGCGAGAGTGGGCTCAGTATCCTGGTCCACCAGGCACTGGCTCAACATCCTGGTCCTCACCTTACTCCGGCTCATGTCCTGCTCCTCCCCATACTCCGGCTCATGTCCTGGTCCTCACCAGTCTCCGGCTCACATCCTGGTCCTCACAAAGCCCCGGCTCATGTCCTGGTCCTCACCAGGCTCCGGCTCATATCCTGGTCTTCTCAAGGCCCAGTTACATGTCCTGGTCCACCAGCCACTGGCTCAGCCTCCTGGTCCACCACAGGCCCCAGCTCACATTTGGTCCACCAGGCCCAGGCTCACATCCAGGTCCCCACCAGACCCCGGCTCACCCAGGTCACGTCCTGGTCCACACCAGGCCCCGGCTCACGTCCTAGTCCTCACAAGGCCCCGGCCCATGTTCTGGTCCTCACAAGGCCCCGGCTCCTATCCTTGTCTTCACCATACCCCGGCTCACATCCTGGCCCACCAGACCCTGGCTCACGTCGTGGTATTCACAAGGCCCCAGCTCACATCCTGGTCCACCAGGCCCCGGCTCATGTCCTGGTCATCACAAGGCCCCAGCTCACATCCTGGTCCTCACAAGCACCTGGCTCACATCCTGGTCCTCACTAGAGTCCGGCTCAAATCCTGGTCTATAACAAGCCCTGCCCACATGCTAGTCCTCACTAGACTCCGGCTCACATCCTGGTCCCAACCAGGCCAAGCTGCAGAGGGAGATCAACTGTTTTTTGACCCACAATGCCACCTCAAACAGGAAGCAGACATATGCAAATCAGCTTTAGACTTCTTCCAATAGGGCAGTCCAGCCTGAAGAGCCAATCCAGATTCTTTCTGAACCGGAACAGAAGCAACCCAAGACTGGTTTTAGCCTATTTGGGCCTCGACTGTAGGGTGCGACTTCATTCCAGCGGTGCAGCACGCACGGGACCCACATCTGGGCTCTGACTGTAGGGTGCCGCTTGATTCCAGTGGTGCAGCGAGCTCGGGACCCACTTCTGGGCCCTGACTGTAGGGTTCGGCTTGATTTCAACGGTGCAGCAAGCACAGGACCCACATCTGGGCACACCTGTCGTGTTTAGAAATAAGCAAAATGATGGGTGGAATGTTTGAGTTCATCCCAGGCTCTGGTTATTACTCTGGGACACATCCCAGCCCATCCTTCTTGTTCTTGCCCTCCGTTGCACCCCAGCCTGCAGCCAATCAGAGTGCTTTAGACAACATTACTTCCAGATGTCTGCTTCAGTAGTCACAGCAGTTCTAACTCTAAGGATCGGCCTGTCTCTCTGTTCCTGATGTTCACCAAACTAACTGAGGCCACGGTGAACAAGCAGCTCACCAAATACCTTGAGTCCCACCAACTTCTGCACAAAGTCGATCCAGGCCTCCAAAAGAGCTAAAGCCACGTGGGATATTAGAGACATTATGTATGGGGATGGGGAGGTGGGGGCTCCGATCTGATTAGCTCTGTCAGCAGCCTTTGACACCATCTCCCACTCCACTTTCCTCCAGAGATTGTAGGTGGTGGGTCTTTGGGGAAAGTGCCTGCTTGGTTCTTATCCTTTTTGATAGATCTGACCCAAGCGGTGGCCTCAGCTCACTTCAGATCAACCCCTAAGACAATTCCCCCTCCCCCGGCTGGTTTTGAGCCGCAATCTTTTGAATCTTTACATGGCCCACTTGGCCAGCCTGATCGAGTCATACGATATCACCTCTACTCAAATATACACAAATCATTAGATTAGAATTAAATACAGATAAAATGTCCAGTAATTTCAGGAGCTGCCGCCAGCAAGTCGCTGATTGGATGAGCTCAAATCCCTGGCGCTGAACAGTGAAAAAAATGGAAATAGTGGTATTTGGGTCTAGAGCTTCATGGCACAAGGGTGGAGGCCGTTGTCGTTGGGAGCTCTGTCCACCCCATTCCATCAAGTCAGAAAACTGGGAGTTTGGGTGAATTCGCATCTGTTCTTAAAAGGATACATTAATATCATCTGCTATTCAAGCTTCTGACTGCTGAAAGTTATCAGAAAAATACTTCCGTTCATCCCTGCTTTATCTAGGAAGGACCTGGTTCTGGTTCTGATTCTATCGAGAAGGAATTTCTGCTCTCTTTATACGTAGACATATCTAAATATCGCCATCATAGATTGCTGCTGCTACAAATACAGCTGCTGGGCTGGTTCTGAGGTTAAAAAAAACAACGTCGCTCTCCAACAAACTGGCCAAATTGTACTGACTTCCTGTCCTGAAAAGATGTCAATTTAAAGCACTTTGGGGCATACGTATCAAGCCCTTTTCCCATTCGCCTTTTCCCGGCCCGTTTGTGAACGGGAAAAGGCCTTTTGGGATGTATCATCCCAAAAGGGCATCGCAAATTAGAGAATTGCAAAATTTGCGGTTCTCTATTTTGCAATTGCATTTAAGGAATCGCAAATTGCGATTCCTTAAATCCAATGTATGAAGCATGGTAAAAGTGCAATTTGGCCTTAAGAAATCGCAAATTACCACCAACTTCAAGTTGGTGGTAATTTGCGATTTCTTTGAAAAATTCACTTTTTTGAATTTTGAAAGTGCCATGTGGCGCACATACATATTTCAGGGGTGCAACAGGGTATCCTTTTGACACCCTGGCACCCTTGAAATTACATTCTCAATTTTCGATTCTCTAATTGCGAATCGCAAATTGAGACTGTCTCCCAATCCATTCCTTTGGGCCTCCTAGCGCATAGGAATGAATAGGAAGATATTCCTTAATTGCGAATCGCGATTCGCAATTAACCCCTTCCATGCTGATGACGAGCTCAGCTCGTCATCAGCGTTACCTGCCGTGTGCTGATGACGAGCTGAGCTCGTCATGAATCGCGGTAATTTGAAAACTGCTGCATACAGCGGGAAAAACGGCCGCACGCATGCGGTTAAGGAATCGCAATCATTATTGCGATTCCTACATACATAGCATTTTGCGATTCCGTAATAGCAATTCGCTAAAAATCGCAATTAAGGAATCGCAGAAGGGCTTGTTCATACATATGCCCCTAAATGTCATAAACGCTCTACCGTCAGAGGGTTCATTCTTATTTGTCCTTTCTTTTTGCCTGGTATCAGCTGGCCGAGGGGTGAGATCCCATCATGCTTTGCGGCGTAAAGTCTCTAAGTTTATACAAATCTGAATAGATGGCTGCTCTCTGCCTGTGGTGACTGCAGGTACCTGGAATGGAATGCCCTCCCACCTGCCCTGTGCACCCAAGAAAACATGAGTTCTTTCAGGAAACAAATCAAAACCTTTCTGTTCATGTTCAGGGGCTGTGGGATTTTGATACTTATGTGCTTATACTAGCGCCAGGACACTTCTTTCCCGAACTAGCTGTGCAGCGCTATATAAATTGGCTCTCACATCCAGTCATAAGCCATCAATCTCTGGGCCACAGATTGTTGCCGTTATAGACGCCCTAGGAGGAGGAAAGGCTCTGGGATCTGAAGGTTTGGTGTAGAGTTTTACAAACAAATACCAGCCACATACCTGCTGGAGGTGTATGCCGAGGCATTGAAGGGCGGTGTGTCGCTGGTGCCTATAAGTGATGCAGTCATATCAGTGCCCCCTAAGCCTGGAAAAGACCCTTTAAGTGATTATCTTATTGCCCTCTGCCACTGGGTAATAATGACAATAAATTTCTGCCTGAGGTGATGCGACACGGCTATCCCTCCTACTAGACAAAATAGTCTCTCCTTTAAAGTCGGGATTTGTCCGATGTAGATCTACAGCGGTTCATCTACAGACTGTAATCACAGTGCTGCATCGGGTAAACCCAGACATGAAGTCAGCTGATGCCGATAAGGCGTTTGACTCCCTGGAGTAGCCTTTTATGATCGAAACGTTTAGGCGGCTTGCTATGTCAGGGAGTTTGAGATCAGGTATGAAGCTGCTGGACACCCAGCCTATGGCCTGCGTTTACGTAAATGGGCTCAACTCAGACGCTATTCAGATCGCCTGGGGCACTGGGCTTAGTGTTATAATTTCTGATGTCTTTGTCTCAAAGTGGAGAGTTGCTAATTTGAATCCTGGTTGGTGCACAAGGGAATAGTGACTTGTATATTTACAGTGCTATGACGTCCCTGCCCGTGACAGACAGCACTTTGAATATGAAAGCCAATAGTTTAAAGAAAGAATTAAACAAAATATACAATACGCTACACAAATTATAGGATGAGCTGTACAGAGTAAGATCAGTCGAGCATAATTTGCAAAAAGAGAGAACGTGTAAATGCTTACTGTGCTATCAGATGTTACATTTTTAGTATCCACAATCATACTGTAGCTAGAGTTAACCTTTTTTAAGGTTTCCATGAAAATACTGCATTAAAGAAGTACTGGGAACACCCTCACAGTAATCTTAAAAATAATTACTCTTTGTTATTGTGATTCTTCAGGTTTGTCGCGCCCTTGGGTGGTCTGCTCCATTGCCTGCACTCATTTAGTGCAGCTCGGTGATGCCAGCACAACTGGAACAGCCTGGAGGGCGCACACAGCTCAGCTATAAAAGTCCTGCTTGTTTGGTGCTGGGTGGCAGGAGCTGCCCGGCAGCAAGGATCGCGAAGTGAGTGTCCACATGCCAGTTTGTGGATCGTGTTCGCAACCCAACCATTTCAGCATACTACGAATCTTTGCTGCCACCACACAAGCAAACTGACCCAGGAGTTACAAGTTAGCCAAGGCGGCTCTGGGCCATTGCTTACATTTATGGCCCCACCCAGGTCTCTGGCCCTCTGGACAGCTATCTAAATAGAGGACATGCCCTTTTGAGAAGCTGGTAACCCCAGTGCTTCTTCGAACAGTTTTTATCGTAGCGCTCCATTTTACGCGACCCACTCTCACCCCAATGGCCTCCTCAAATGGTGTGATATTTGGGTGACATTCGTTCCACAAAGTCCTGATGCGTGCATAAAGCACAAGCCCGAAACCCATCAACCTATATCTTCCAGGATCAACACCTAACGAGAAGAACAAACGCAGAACTCAAATGTTTTGAAAGACCAATGTCATAGTCACAGTTTGATGCACTGTAGTCGATCACCGTATTAGCAGGTCTTTTATAATTAGGCGATCCTACCTGGAGACGGTTGTTATTTGGTCACTATTAATAAGGGTTTATTGTCCGTCATTGTGGATATACTGTCTACCTTGATACTTCTGCTTTTCCTTAACCTTTGTGTTCTAAAAGTACCAGTAACCTTTATAAGGAAAGCTTTATAATGTGGTCTATCAGTTGTCATTTTATCCCCTTCTTGTAAAATATGCAAGCCAAACTTGAAATAAGTACACTTTGTTGTGAGAATAGCTATTGTTGCCGCTGATTTCTTTTATTGCAGCACAGCAATGTGTCTCTTCTAAATCGAACCTTGATTATTCGAATAGTATTGATTTAATTCCAGAGTGATTTTTGCACCATTAAGGCGATAAATAATACGTTGACCTCATATTTGAGTTGGATTGGTTTATCCTGTTGTCCTGTCCTTCGTCGTCGTTTTCTAGTGAGCGGCCTAGGCTCTATAGGATCATACGGGCTCTCTCCCTCCCTTTGCTTCAACAGTGTTTGCCTTTAGAGATGCTGATATGGAGTGTGGAGACCTGCAGTTAAGCAGCTCTGAACGAGTGAATGAAATCCATGCTGGTGGTTGGTGCTGGGAACGTGCCTTTCATGTTTGTCTTCCATCCAGCTAAGGGGACAGAGGCACAGAAAGAGTAGGATTCGCCTAGTACTAAACAGTTTAAGTTGGATGAACACAGAACTACTTTTTCCAAAGGTTATTACTTGGACACGTTACATTCTGGTGAATAGTCCATGAGAGTGGGCGATGTGTACCCTTCCCCCACCCACCCAGGCAATGTCTATGTGGTAATCAAACTCTCGTGTCATCGGTAGGCTAAGGGTAAGATTTATTCACCACTCACCCAACTGCACAAGGAAGATAACTGTCGGGAACACTCCTGGCAGCGCATCAACACTCCTGGCAATGCATCGACAACATTCCAGGAGCCGCTGGAAGGAATCTTTAGTTAAAGACGCATCACCACAGTCTGGGTCGATTTTTAAAAGCACAGTTTTACTTACAACTTTAGGATGTTTGTAAATACCCCCGATCTTGGACAAAAATGGGAAGAGAAGCATAAATTTACTTAGTGATTCCCGAAGCGCACTATTTCACAAATTGGTAGGTCAGGTTTAAACACAGAGTCTCCTGGTTGCACAGTTTACTAGTGCAGTAAACCACACTTGGGGTGTTGGAGATTGTGAGGGAGCAGCTGAGGGACTACTATCCCAGGATAATGGCCTGTACAGTGGCCCTGTTGAGCAGTACCATTTGGTGTTTATTTCCAGCATCTTTAGGTAAAGTGGTAAAGCCGGGATTAGATGTTATGTCTAGTGGTGGTGTGTGCACACACCAGTGAATTGCCTACCTCGTTAAGGGTTGTGTCAAGGTTTTATTTACAGCATTTGGTAGATGTATTGAGCATATTTATAAGTGACTGTCTACCAATATTTTCATGTAAGAAGGTTGAGACCTTTTCCTTTTGTCGTGGGGCAAAGCTGCTTGTTGTAGGGGACTACTGTCTCCACAACCAGTCCATGACACTACTAACTAGAGTAGTCAGTTTCCAGTAACGTGTCCCTGAACACCTACTAGCTCTTCCTTCTATGTTTGTGTTCTGAGCCCCTCCTCCTCCAGTCGGACCCATCAAGGATGATTGGTCTCTGTGTAAAGGCGCTTTCATGTACTGGATTCATGTGAGGTGCAGAGCCCATTTCAGGTGTCTCCCTTGTATCTACGTAGCCTCTAAAGTTGTGTGCTGTTCCATAACGTTAGTGACGATCTGCGTTCTCTCCTCTCACTGCATGTCCCGCCGCTGCTTTTTAGAGTCACTCCTCGTATTGAAATTCTTTGTAAAGCAGATGACCCTTGTAGGGAAGATTATAATCTCTCTGACACTCCTTGGTACG
Source organism: Lissotriton helveticus (assembly GCF_964261635.1). Lineage (NCBI taxonomy): Eukaryota > Metazoa > Chordata > Amphibia > Caudata > Salamandridae > Lissotriton > Lissotriton helveticus. Next base: position 910,297 of record NW_027611659.1, on the reverse strand, counting down.
TAATATCCCAAACTTGGACCCCCAAAAAAACAAATGACTGCATGATTTACTATATGGTGATACTTCCTTGAAATATTGCTCATTTTGCCCATGCTTCAGTCCATTTGAAACTAGTCTTTACTTTCCCACCCTCTTGCCCACACAGTACCCTGGAACCTGTCAGCTATTACATGCTCACCTGTCAAGAGAACTTACAGACAGAATAGAAGTTTTTCTGCTAGTAGACATTGAACACTTTCTATTAGTAACTCCACTGGGTGCAAACCCATTGGTGCTTGTCCTGTGTTATTGCATTGTTTGCATTAGATTCTCCTCGTGCCTGGCCTTGGTTATTGCATTGTTTGCATCAGATTCTCCTCGTGCCTGGCCTGTGTTATTGCATTGTTTGCCTCAGATTCTCCTCGTGCCTGGCCTGTTATTGCAATGTTTGCATCAGATTCTCCTCGTGCCTGGTCCGTGTTATTGCATTGTTCGACTTAGATTCTCCTGTGCCTGGACTGTGTTATTGCATTGTTTGCATCAGAGTCTCCTCGTGCCTGTCCTTTGTTATTGCATCGTTTGCATCAGATTCTCCTCATGCCTGGACTGTGTTATTGCATTGTTTGCATCAGATTCTCCTCGTGCCTGGCCCGTGTTATTGCATTGTTTGCATTAGATTCTCCTCGTGCCTGGCCTGTGTTATTGCAGTGTTTCGTCAGACTCTACTAGTGCCTGCTCTGCGTTATTGCATTGTTTTCATCAGATTCTCCTTGCGCCTGGCCTGTGTTATTGCATTGTTTGCCTCAGATTCTCCTTGTGCCTGGCCTGTGTTATTGCATTGTTTGCCTCAGATTCTCCTCGTGCCTGGCCTGTGTTATTGTAATTTAAATTTGTAACGCGCATTATCACCCAGAGGTCTCTAAGTGCTGTCAGAGGGCACACATGGACTAGGTGAAGAGAGGGGAGGGAAGGCTGCTAAGTCGTACCCCATGCTTCCAGGAAGAGCACGGTTTTGAGCTTCTTCCTGAAGGGAAGGAGATTCAATTCCTTGTGTAGGCTCACTGGAAGGCTATTCCAGGACAGGGGGATTGCGGTTGAGAACGCTCGTCCTTCCACGGAGGACAGTTTGAAGCGGGGGCAGACCAAAAGGGTGGCCTCTCCTGACCGCAGTGTCCTACTGGGGAACTAGGGGACAATGCGGTCCTTGCTATAACTTGGGGCTTTGCCGTACAGGGTTTTGTGTGTAATGCAGAGACCCTTAAATTTAATTATCTGCCTGATTAGGAGCCAATGGAGATCGCGTAGCAGGGGTGTGGCGTGCGTCCATCTTGGTTTTTGAAAAATTAGTCTTGCTGCGTCGTTCATGACAATTTGTAGTCTGTCCAACTGTTGTTTGGGGTACAGGGAGTTGCCGTAGTTCAGATGCGACAGGATCATTGCTGAGACCGCTTGTCTGAGCGTGGCCAAGGTGAGGAGTGGAGACAGTTTTCGCAGTTGTCTCCGGAGGCCAACACAAGTACCTACGACTGCTGAGACTTCTTGTGTCATAGAAAGTTTGGCATTGATTTTGATTCCCAGGCTTTTCACGGCCACTGCCGGTACAGGAAAAGGCCCAAGTTCTTTTGGCCAGAAGAGGTCATTCCATGGACCGGAAGCTGAGGTAACCTCCAGTACCTCTGTTTTATCAGGGTTTATTTTTAATGAGTTGGCTGACATCCAATTAACCATGAATTTTAGTATGTTTTGCATTCTTACATGTGCTGTCGGAGAGCTGTCGATTTGGATAATGATTTGAGTGTCGTCGGCATAGGTGTAGATCCGACACTCCATCTGGGTTTCCAGAGAGCGATTACGTCTTCATCGATTCCTGGAAGGCCATCTTGAAAATCTTGGGTGGGCAGGGATCCACTGGTGACCCTGATTTCACCCGCCTGGTCAGGACTGCCAGGGACTCCTTAGTGAGTAGTGGCAAGGTGGTTAAAGGATGGGCAATCATAGGGGATGTGGGGGTGGGGCTTGTGGGACAGGGGAGGCTCGGGGTGCGATGAACTTCCAACAGGAGATCCTTTATTTTCTTAGTAAAAAAAGACTGAAATGTGTGGCAGTCTTCCTGGGTAAAGGAGGGTTTTTGCCCCTCATTTTTCCTTAACTCATTCAGGACCGTAAAAGTTTCTTTCTGGGATTTGCTAGCAGCAGCAATTCTGTCCTCATAGAATTCAGCCTTCCGTAAAATGATGGCCTGTTTATAGGCGGCGAACGCTGTTGCGTAGGCAATCTGGGTGCTAGGTTCATAATATTTACGCCAGGCTCTCTCGCTCTGGCGTAGAGATTGTTTCAGTAACCTAAGAGCATCATTGAACCAAGGAGCACCTTTGCCCTTGTCCAAGATTCTCACCTTACGTGCGTTCTTGCATTGTTTGCATCAGATTCTCCTCGTGCCTGGCCTGTGGTATTGCATTTTTTTATCAGATTCTTTTTGTGCCTGGCCTGTGCTAATGCATTGTTTGCATCAGATTCTCCTCGTGCCTGGCCCGTGTTCTTGCATTGTTTGTGTCAGATTCTCCTAGTGCCTTGCCTGCGTTATTGCATTGTTTGCGTCAGATTCTCCCCGTACCTGGCCTGTTATTGCATTGTTTACATCAGATTCTCCTTGTGCCCGGCCTATGTTATTGCATTGTTTGCGTCAGATTCTCCTCGTTCCTGACCTGTGTCATTGCATTGTTTGCGTCAGTTTCTCCCAACGCCTGGCCTGTGTTATTGCATGGTTTACATCAGATTCTCCTCGTGCCTGGCCTGTGTTATTGCAGTATTTGCGTCAGATTCACCTAGTGTCTGACCTGTTATTGCATTGTTTGCGTCAGATTCTCCCAACGCCTGGCCTGTGTTATTGCATTGTTTATTTATTTTATTTATTTGCAAAGTTTTATAGAGCGCGAACAAGATCCTTACGGATATCAGAGCGCTTTACACACAGATGGAATACCAAGAACTGAGGAATAATAATTAAACAAGTCAATTAGTGCAAAGATGAGCAAATGGTTAACAATAGAGTCAACGCAAGGTAGTACCGATGCATAGGTGATCAGTCTGGACATAGTCATGCGAGGAAAAATAATGAGTCTCGAGATTTCTTTAGTCTATATTCGGGTGAGTTTAGCTAAGAGGAGTGATTTGGTTCTTTTTTGAAGGATGCCGTGGATGAGATAAGTCTGATTTCTGGAGGGAGGGCGTTCCAGATCCTGGCGCCATCCCTGAGAAGGAGCGTTTATATGTATTTTTCTTGTGGAATCTTTGAGGTTTAAAACGAAGATTTTCTGTGCTTCTCGTGGTTCTTGAGCCACCCGAGATTGTCAGTTTCCGAGCGAGGTAACTGGGTGAGTTGTGGTGTATAGCCTTGTGTGTCATGCATGCGATTTTCAGGTGTATTCTAGCTTCGTATGGCAGCCAGTTCAAGGATTTTCGGTCGGGAGTGATGTGAGAGCGTTTTTTTGAGCCAGTGATTAGTCTCGCTGCAGCATTAATAGAGGCCCTTAGGGGTGCGGTTGTCGATGTAGGGAGGCCACAGAGGGCGACACCTCCATAATCTACTCGAGGGATAATTATGGCTTGGACTGCAGTCCTGAAGTCATTGACTGGAAGGAAGAGTTTCAGCTTCCTCAATGTGTTGATTTGGAAATTAGCTCCCTTCGTTGCAATGCTGATATGATCCTACATATTGAGATTGCAGTCGAGGGTTATGCCTAAAGATTTCGCTGAGTCCACGATGGTAGGTTGCACGTTGAATGCAGTGAGATGATTCAGCCAAGCCTGAGTGATGTGGAGTTTTGGAGGTGCTATTAGGAGGAATTTCGTTTTTAGAGCGTTAAGTTAGAGATGATTCTCTGCCAGCCAAGTCTGTGTGTTCCTAAGCGTTGTGTTGAGTAGTTTGATGTCTTCAGGGGTGTGTATTTTAAGGTAGAGTTGGGTATCGTCTGCGTACATGTGAAATTGCACATTAAATGCTTGAAGTAGTGTGGTGAGTGGTTCCATGACTAGGTTGAACAATGTTTGGGATAGGGAGGATCCCTGTGGAACACCTAGTGTTACTGGAACGGGTGTGGACATAGTATTGTTAATCTTAAATTTCTGAGTCCGATTATGTAGAAAGGAGGTATACCACTTGAGTACTGTCCCTGATAGACCCATTCTGAGACTCAGCAGATCGAGTAAGTTCTAGTGTTTGACCGTATCAAAGGCTGATGAGAGGTGGTGGCTAAAGAAATCTGCGTTCGAGCATTTTGTTTTTTAAACTATTTTTATTTTCAGTTGAGCAGGCAGTGAGAACAAATCAAACAAATACAGTTGTCTCCTGTTCCAGTAATCAAGGCTAATCAACATCATAGCAGTTTCATTATGTGATCTTAGGACAGTACACCTACAGTAAGAACCCTTCACATCCTCCCACCCATCACCCCATCCGCCACCCTCCAATCCCGTCAGCATTATAAAGCCATCGGCCATTACAAGGATTGCGTCTTTCATGGGCTGCTCTCCGGTGTGTGTTCTGTACGTGGCGGCTCACATAAGTTCCCCCTGGCTTCATTCCACTTCCCCCACGCCCGCATCCACTTTCTTGGGCAGCCCCTATGCGTGTAAATCGCCTTCTCGGCTATCATAGCAATGTCCATATCCTCTTCCCACTGTGGTTGTGAGGGTGTCACCCCGGAGCCCCAGTTCCGTGCTATATTCCGTTTTGCCAGGGCCATACCCAATGTCGCCCACGTTTTCTGTGCCACATTAAGATCTGTAGGTTGCCATATGTTCAAGATACAACGAGGATCTGCCAGTACCTCCACCCCACTCACTTCTGAGAGTTGCTCCAGCACGTATTCCCAGTATGATTGTATTTTGGGGCACGTCCATAACGTATGGTAGTAAGTACCGGCTTGACCACATCCCCTGAGGCAGAGTGGATCAGGCACCCGCCCTATTTTGTGTGTCACTGTGCGGGAGTAGTAGACCGGATGCAGGATTTTAAGATGCACCAATCTCAAACGGGAGGGGATTGCGGCCTCTCTCGCTGATGCAAGTGTCTCCATCCAGTCCGAGTCGTCTATGTCCCCCAGTTCAATCTCCCACTTGCCACTAGGAGAATCTGATGCAATCAATGCAAGAACGCACGTAAGGTGAGAATCTTGGACAAGGGCAAAGGTGCTCCTTGGTTCAATGATGCTCTTCGGTTAATGAAACAATCTCTCCGCCAGAGCGAGAGAGCCTGGCGTAAAGATTACACACCCATCTTCTGGGGTGTGTATTTTAAGGTAGAGTTGGGTATCGTCTGCGTACATGTGAAATTGCACATTAGATGCTTGAAGTAGTGCGGTGAGTGGTTCCATGACTAGGTTGAACAATGTTTGGGATAGGGAGGATCCTTGTGGAACACCTAGTGTTACTGGAACGGGTGTGGACATGGTATTGTTAATCTTAAATTTCTGAGTCCGATTATGTAGAAAGGAGGTATACCACTTGAGTACTGTCCCTGATAGACCCATTCTGAGACTCAGCAGATCGAGTAAGTTCTAGTGTTTGACCGTATCAAAGGCTGATGAGAGGTAGAGTAGGATGAGGAGGCAAGTACCCTTCTGATCAAGAATTTGAAGCGCGTCATCAATTATGAGTGTCATTGCTGATTCCGTACTGTGGCCTGATCGGAAGCCTGATTCCTGCGCAGCACCACTGTAGGGTCAGGTAGGTTGTTGACCAGTTGTTTCCGGTACGTAGTGAAATGGCTTTCTTATCTAAATGATCTGTGAGGAGCCTGTCCTCCAGTGGGGAGGCGTCCACCAACGTGGTTTCGGGGGTAATGGCACCCCGGAGTGTGTGCCTGATTTGGGAGTAGCGGTACAACTCCGTGTCAGCCATGCCGTATTTTTCTTTGAGCGCAGCGAAGGAGAGGATTTCCCCCCGAACCCATAAGTCCCCAATGTTTGATACCTATGAGGTCCCAGTGACTAAACCCTTTGGTGTTTGCTAAGGTGCCAAGCGTCTTGTTTCCCAGAGTGGAGTAGCCAGCGTGAGCACTCCCTGTAATGCCTTCTGGCCCGTGTGCCATATACGAATCGTGTGGGCCGTGGGGCCAGTCAGCGCCAGGCGTCTCTTAGTGGTGTATAAAGCCCTCTTCAGGCGGTCAGCCGGTAGTACCTCCCTATCCAGTCTGTAAGCTGGGTCGTCGTGGGGGGCATGCAACCACTGATGGATTACCACTAGTTGAGCCGCCCAGTAATACAGTTTGACACTTGGAAGTGCTATACCCCCATCATCGTGCTATACCCCCCATCGTGGAGAAGTGTGGCTCAGGGGTTAAGCATGGGCGGATCTAGCGGATCTCGCGTACGCGAACTTGCGGATTTACGGATTCGCAATCCGCGAAGATCCGCGAACTCTAGCGGATTTGCGGATTTTCCCGTTTTTTGTGTTGGCGCGCGTTCGCGCCGATTTTGGGACAAGTTCGCAATTGCGAACTTACTTTTCGGCTCGCAACGGCCGCGACTATGTTGTTTCTACGTCTGGTTTATCATCACAGGTTCACAGCACCCTCTGTTTCACCACTGCCACCCTCTGGGACACCCATGCCACCCTCTGGTACATCCTCACTGCCACCCATTAGGTTTATTTATCACTGTAGATTATGGTGGTTGAAAAAAGCAAGCACACCTGCCCTTCTTCAACTGCCATCAATTAATTTGTGTTTCATTAATGTGTCAGTAATTTTGAAAGTTCCAGTCTGGCTGGCACCTGCTTCCTTCCTTATCTGTAATTTGCTTTTTGTTGCAGTGAAAAAAAATTTTCACAGGACCTTTATGGTCTACTTGTAGCTATTCTATGAGCCTGCTGTTTGGGTCATAGCAGGGTCATAGAATAGTTGCAAACTCTGGAGGGGCCCATCAGGAAGCACTACCTTGAATGTTACTAATGTTAAGTTTGAACTTTTGCACCTGCTCATTGCTTTCAGTTTAGCTAAAATCTTTTTTTTCTGCAATTTCGCGCGTTTTTTGGGGCGCGAATCCGTGCGAGATCGATTTCGGAAGCCGCGAATACGTGCGAATACAAAATTGTTTTTTTTGCGACGTGTATGTTCGCGTGATCTTGCGCGTGTTCGCGAGGCGCTTCTAGCTATACGTTTGCCAAGTTACCCTATCGGTCGTACACGGGCGCGGCCATCTTGTTGGCGTGACGTAATTCCGTTCCCGCCCGCTATGTGTAATCTCGCAAAGTGTGCTGCTCGCTAGTACAATTTTGCGCGTACTCGCAAGGAAAATCTCGCGCGAACTTACCCACGCGGTCGTGAACGGGCGCGGCCATCTTGTTTCTCATTCATTGCTATGGTTCTGGGCATGCTTTCTCTATCCTCTCTCAATCTCTGCCATCCTTTGCTTGTTTGAAGTTTTTTTGATCTAATTTTACTTATTATCTATCCCTCTATTTTTCTAGCTCTATATTTTTGTGTTTTCTGCAGCTTTTAGTTACTTTTAAACTACTTTTTTAAACTCTTTTCTTTTCTTCTTCACTATTCTATTTCTTGTTTATCATTTAACTCTATTTCTGCCCAGACCATGGTAAAGGGAGCCAGGAAGCACCCTGAGAAGGGGAAGGGTCCCGCACCCCGTGCCCGGCTCCCGTGCGGGCGTTTAAGGGGGGAGCAAGTGGTCCCGAGGGAGATCTTCAGCGCGGAGGAAGTGGCGGCACTGGTCTTCCACGTCCAGCGCCGCCTCCCCAAGACGATCCTGGGAGGCGGCAAGATCGCGACTGGCTATGGCATCCGGGAGCGTCGCAAGCGGTGGGAGAAGGTGTGCCGGGCCATGTACAAGATCTCTGGGGTCCGGCGCACATATAACCAGGCCACCCACCGCTGGACCGATGTCATGGACCGGGAGCGGGACTTGCTGGACGCGCTCGGCGTAGAGGTCCCCGGGCTTGGTGAGTAGTAGTAGTAGTACATTTACTACTCTGTTTTATCCTGCTCTGTTATTTGCAAATCTTTGTTCTTTACTAAGAGCAATAATGCTGCCGATTACATTGAGGTAAATTATATTTCAAAATCTTCTATGCATTTCAGGTGCACTGCTCTCCTTCTCAGTAGCCTTGCTTGCTACTATGCTTCTTTGTTTTGTATGTTGTGTTCAGAAGCATTTCATTGGCCTGAGAAATTATGTATGAGTGTAGTGTAAAGAAAAGAACTGCGTAATGCTAGACAGTAAGGGTCATATTTTCAATTACCGGCGCATCCCTGCAAAGTAGCAGGGATGCGGCAGTAATTGTGTGCCATGCCACCACCACCCATTGGCCCAAAACGTCACAGAAGCCTTACGCATCTGTGCCGTAAAGGCAGCGCATTGCTGGAGTTGCGTGCCAACGATGGCGCAGCTCCAGCAATGCTCTGGGGTACCCTATCTCCCCAATGCTGCATCAAGCCGTACGTCGGCTTCAAGCGCGCAGGGTTTGAGTCATGCATCATTGTCCTAAAAGTGACTGATTGACATCTTGTAGATTTCCCTCAGCCACTTTTAGGATTCGTTCCTGCGCAGGTACGCCCTCCCTTGCGCCGGAACGCCCCCTGATGGCGCAGGGCTTTACAACGTGATGCATCGCCCATATGCCCATATGTGGTTTTTTTTAATATATACGCCGCACCAACACCATGGCGAGTCTTTTGTTCTGCCGCTGCGTCACAAAAGGCACGCAACAATGGAGGAAAATGAGCCGCAACTTCCGCAAGGGACTTCTAAATCAGCCCCAACAGACTGAAGTCCAGTCCTTCCTTTAGACACATGGCTATAAGAAGAAATAGTGGCGGTGGTGGCGGGTGGATTGATAGTTTGAGTATTCACTGATCTGCAAGCAGGATGGACTTTGTCTGTCACTTCGCGTGTTGCGCACTGCTGCCTGCAGTGCCAGGCCTAGGCAAACCTCTTTAGTAGTCTGTTTATTGAGTTACATAGGAACTTTCTAAGTCAACATTCCGCAAATCAGGCAATACGAATAACGTAGTATACCACATGAGATAGATCCCGTGGAATAGTTGTCTATCTATTTGCTATTTTTCCAAAATATTTTGTTATTGTTCTTTTGAAATGTTTGATTTGGTTGAAAAATCTCATCCATGTTTTCTGGTTTTTCTTTCTTTCATGTTGTACATCAGCTCCCCCCAAGGGCAAGAGGACACAGGAGGAGGGTGCTGAGGATGCAGGCCAGGATCGGGCAGGCGAGGGCTCCTTTGCTGGCCCCAGTAAGTTTACATTTTAATAAACAGTACCTATTTTTTCCTAGCGTTCCTCATTCGATTTTTTCTAAATCGTCTTTGATCTTCTTGTAGACTGGATATAAATTCTTATCCTGCCTCGAATATGACTCCCTGTGGTATTACTAGACTATTCTTATTAGTCTGTCTGTGTAGCTAACTAAGATTGGACATTTGGCAATTCCATTGGACTCCCATTATATTCAGCAATACCTCTATGCACTGTCTCCTTACTGACTAGATAGTGTGGCAGAGTCATTCAGCTCCCGAAGTCACCGATTATAGATCCCCAATGATCTCTAGATTATCGTACGCAGGACAAGAGAGTAGTACGGAGTCACAGCACAGTCAAGAAGTGTCAGAGGCACTCATGCTTGCAAAAATTCCAAAACCTTTAGCTCATCCACTCTAGTCTAGAGGAACAAAAACCACAGAGTCTATTTAAGTTTAAAAGCTTTATTAAAAGTAAACACATTTATTAAAATCTACTTTGTCATAAAACTATTTAACTGAAAACGGAAAAGTGGTTAGTGCTGACGATTAATTGGACACATTTCTTGTGGTCGAGCCGAGCTCTCACCTGGTTTGAACTTGATCCTGGTCGTGTTCTTAGGAGTCAAGCTTCTGTCTGTTAGGAGAAAAAGTGGTGCGTGTTAAAAATCAAAAGCAAGCATTCATCAGTTGTGCATAAAAGTGCAGCAAGACAACAGCCTTCCCTGGAAAATGGGACATTTTTACTATGGAGTAGACAGTCACAAATTATTACATTGTATTCTGTTTTTTTAACATTTCTCCTAGACCAAATATTATATAGTAGTGAGTGGTGTATTCTAACATTCTTAAATGTGCTTTGTAGGTGTAACATCTGGTGACGGGGCCAGCGCGGAGGTGGCTGTGTTGGACCAGGACTCGGAGGCCTCTGGGGAGGAGGCGGTGCAAGAGCCGGCGGACGGTCCTGGGGGGGATCAAACGGTGGTGGCGGAAACAGGTAAGCTATATATTCCTTACTTATTGAGATTGAAGACTGCATAGTGTGCTTTCTGCACTGGTGTATTACAATTACAAATCAACCAGGTAGTAGTAGCCTCTTCGAAATGTACTTCGACTTAGCTGTGAAGTTTTTGGTGAGAAGAATCCCAATAAGTTCTTAGACGAACGTGATGGATGGGATGAACGAAAAGCGAAAGAAGGGTGTAAGTAAGTGGGACGCGAACTTGTATGATGGCTGGCAAAGAAGAACGATATGTGTTTGCTTGGCCCCCGAGGTGGCTGGGAAGGAAAGAATATGGTATGGTGCATGGCTGGGTCAATGATGAAGCAAGGATGGGTGGAAGGACAGCAGCCTGGGTGGGTGAAACAGAAACTGTATGTGTGCGTATACTTTGACTGAATGGATGCCTGGAGCATGGTATTCTCTGACTCTTACATAGCACATGTGTATCTAGAGAGAGTAGATGGTCGCCAGGTGAAGTAAGTGTTACCTTGAAGAGCATGTACCACCGCACCCGCACGTCCGTTCCAGTGCAGGGAAGGCAAGGAAAAGAAATTGTAAATGTGTCCAATACTACCATGAATAGTAGCAGTACTTTGTATTGCGTTTGCAATCACAGCATATATCTGGTTATTACGGTGGACACTCCGTACCTCTCTTAATAACTTTAGTTTACTTGTAGTACGTCATTCATGTGTGGGTGTATCACTGTTCACTCAATATTAAGCAAAGCACCTAAAGTCATCTCATCTGTCATTAAATACGTCCCATGTGAAGTGATAGATAATCAAATTAGTTAGCTTCTTCATTTTCCTTTTCTAGTACTCATTTGCACTGTAGGGTGAAAGGTAAATTAATTAAGCAGTAGCCCTTGTAACAGAGTATTCTCAGTGCCACCCGTAATAGAAAAGTAATAGCTTCACCACCTGCATGTACTGGACCGGTACAGTAACGCAAGTCTGTCTCACTCATCATGGTGTGCAACTTTTTTTCTCGGGTGCAAGTTCACTGTGCTGTCCATGTCATTCTGCCGGCTTGCATAAGATAACGTACCAATTTCCCTAAATAAGAGAGAAGAAGAAGAATAAGACTGGTGTACTGTCATAGTCGACTGTAATGGAAGTCCATAGTGGTCGTAGAATTTGTTCATTAAACTACCACTAATGTTAGAGCAAGGATGCAGAAGTGGGAGGTTACATAGATACTGTCCTCAATAGTTATGTACTGTGCTTTCAATTTGCTACTTGTACTCTGTGACCCAACTTTCGGCTCAATCACTTTGTGTTATTAATAAGGAGCATTGGTTACAGACTATGTCTTTCTTTCTTCATATAGTTGCTCCTTCCAAATCAACAACAAGGAGGGAGCAGGCTAGATTGGCCCGGCAACGGAGGCTGGAGGCCACAGTCGCCGAATATCGGCGGCTGGTGGCCCTGGAGGAGGAGGAGGACACGCAGTCGAGCGGGGCAACAACGACATCCTCGACTGTGACCACTGCATCCTCCTCCGTGACTAAGCCAGCGGGACCGAGCCGGGCTAAGAAAGACGACCGCCACCGCCAAGCAACCGAAATACCAGCTGCCCCCCACAGGAGCTGCAAGGACCGCCAACGCCGCCTACGAGTCCGCATGTCCAACCTGGAACAGGAGGTCCTAAAGTATAAGAACTTGGTTAAGGGCCTCCGCTCCGAGCTTGCCACCCTCCGCAAGGAGTATGATGCCCATGCCGCATCATGCACCAGCACCAGCACCCTCCAGTAGTGGAGTGTCCCTTGCCCTTTTTTTATAGACTTTTGGGGGGTGGGATTTGGGAGTTGGGATCGTTTTGGGACGTTTCAAAGACAATCGTTGGGGTTAGGGTGGGTGAGGGAGATTATTTTGTTAGGGCTAAATAAATATATTTTTAAACTTTATCTGACCATACCTGTTTTTTACTGCTTTTCAGTCTGGTGGGTGGGGGGCGGGGGTGTAACAGTAACTTTGTTTTCCTGAACAGTCGTAGGACTTTAGTAGTACAACCGTCAATCTCTTGTCTACTCCGAAATAATACTCCATTATACTACCTCCCACCAAACGCTTATCTTACCTGTAATTTGTGTTAGAAATTAGGGCTAGGCCCAGGGCTGGCTCCAGGTGAAATGGGGATTAACGTTGTCAATCCTGGGCGGGTGACATTTCCTCATTGCGGTGGTACTAGTGGTGTGACACAGTGGCAGTTGCATGCCTATGGAAAAAAAGAAAACGAAACCTTGTTTGTCCTCCTTACTGTAGCATTACAACGGTTACGGTACGATCGAGAAAATAGCAGGTGACAGTACACTAGAACAGTGCCATAATGTAGCCTAACAAATGGTAAAGTATTTGCTTGCAAGTATAACTAGTACTTGCGTTGAATTTATTTGACATTGGCTACTACTACTAGAAGATATAGTACTGAAGCTGAGTAAGTCTAGAAGATATCCTCGTATTCCTTCACCAGCCTGTTGCTGCTATGACCTTATCCTCCCCAGCAAGTGTGTGGAATTATTGATGTCATTTTAGTCAGACATCAAGCAAAACAACACAGCCCGGGGGAAGAGGGTTAGGGTTTGTAAAATGGATGGGAATGGGGGTTTCTTTTTGGGTAGGTTTTGTTGAGAGAAGAAAAAAAAAGCAGAGCATGGACAAACAATAATTGAAGATACAGACAATCTTTGGTTACAAACTAAAGGTAAGCACATGCAGTCACACTCATAGAATAAAAGACAACAATGGATACTGTATCTGTATTGCGTATGTTGTTGGAGTTGTCCTGTTGAATTTGGTAAGTAAGTTGCATGCAGCAAACAATTCCTCTTATTGGCGGCACTCCTCCATTCCAGCTGACGCTTCGTCCATCAATGTGGTGACCACTGACAGAAGACACCCTGTCCACTGCCTGCCTGGCGGATGTTGACTGAAACCCGGCCTGTAATTATTGAACGGAAAACAGGAAGTGCTATTACAATACCACTGATAAATAAATAAAAGGTATGTACGCTGTGTGGTTCAAAAAGTGACACTTTGATTTCCCTAATAGACAGTACAATATTTTTGAAATTGCGTGCTCTGTCTGAGTCACCTTTTTAAGGATCAATAAGTATGGCCAAAATATTATAGCGGATCTTTCCCCTCAAGGTAGGTGTACTACTGTGTTTTAGAACAAAATTTGACCTTCCCAGCAATGCTCCCACCAAGACCCTTACTAAAGCCAGTCGCAAAAATGTAGAAGAACCCCAATCATATCTCCAAAAACGATGCCTAGCAGAAAAATGGTTACAAAACGTACTTTGAAAGTAACAGTAGGCCCAAATACAGACCGTGGATTGTATTCAAACCCATTGCAAGCAAGCAAAAGTATCCATAGCCAGCATCGCTCCAACAGTGCTCTACAACAACAGAACCGCGTTGCAATAGAACCCCCCGAAACACATGCAATCCTGCTGCTAGGGCTAACCCTAACGAACCCTAACTTACAAAAAGTGCCAAAACTGGTGTTTCCTTATGGATTTTGTCCAACAAACTTCTAGCCGGTATTAGACCTTCCCAGGAATGCCCCAGGCAAGACCCGCCAACCCACCCACAAAAAAACACCCGACACAACACCCCCAAACAGCGAAAAAGCTAAATCTCATACTTACAATGTCTCTCGGCCTTCGGTCCAAACGCGGCGCTGTGCAGCTAGGTCATCATCATCATCAATCATCATAACTCCTGTTTTCCACCACGGATTTCCTGAAAAGCAAATGCAATCAAGATTAGACTGTCGCAGCAGTGCTTCGACAGAGACCCCGGCCGCAACCCACCCACGAACAGCAGGAAGCCCCCCAAAACGCTACATTGAGCAAGATGTCAGAAGAAATAGCAAAAAAAAGGCTGTTCCTTATGGATTTTGTCCAAAACACTTCTATCCGGTATTAGACCTTCCCAGGAATGCCCCAGGCAAGATCCGCCAACCCACCCGCAAAAAACCACCCGACAACACCCCCAAACAGCGAAAAAGCTAAATCTCATACTTACAATATCTCTCGGCCTTCGTTCCAAATGCGGCGCTGTTCAGCTAGGTCATCATCATCAATCATCATAACTCCTGTTTTCCACCACGGATTTCCTGAAAAGCAAATGCAATCAAGATTAGACTGTCGCAGCAGTGCTTCGACAGACACCAAAAATTACCCACAAACCCCCGGAACCCCGCCAAAGAGCACCTCAAAGGCAAGCAAGTCAGCAAAAACGACAAGAAATTTCCACCTCATATTTGGTCCAAAACACTTTTGTCCATTATTAGAGCTTCACAGCAATGGGCCCAAATCCGTCAACTCACCCGCAAAGAAGTACAACACCCCCACAAGTGCTGAGTCTTTCTTCATTGGGCGTAATCCAGCACTCTGCTTGGAGGGAAATCGCAGTCTGGAGGAGAAGGATAGAGGAGCATGTTCTTCAGAACTTGTGAACCTGAGGAATGTAGACTGCGGCACCTTCAAATCAATAAGCAAACAAGTGAAGACAGTTCTGATGATGGTCTTGTTTTTGGGATTAGGTGATTAAAGTTTTAATTAAATTAACTGTGCAAAACAAAGAAAGAGAGACACAAAGCACACAGGAATAAAAGTGAATAAGGACGAAAAAGAAAGTTCTTGATTGATTGTCTCATTTTCAGGGCTCGGTGTCAGGGAATAAGAACAAGATTTCGTCATCATACTCTGCGAATTCAGGCTGGATGAGGTCAGTGGCACCGAACAGAGAAAAAATCCCCTCATCTACGTTGCTGTCCTCCTCGTCTTCATGCGGCGTGCTTTCTCGTACTTTGTAATCTGGTGGTATGAGGTGCTGATTCATCTTGATCATTGTCAGCCGCTCCACATTTTTGGGCGAGAGGCGGCTCCGTTTGGGAGTTACAATGCCACCAGCAGCACTGAAAACACGTTCAGAAGACACACTTGCGAGTGGGCAAGACAAATAGTTTATAGCCAGGTTGTAGAGCTGTGGCCACAATTGTTTTTTGCCATGCCAATACTGCAATGGCTCATCATTAAGAAAGACCACTGTTGAGTCATTCATATAGTCCTGCACCATCGACTCAAGGTCATCAACGGTTCCTCCACTTTGCTTACTTTTTGCTGTGGCTGTGAAATTTTTTCGAGAACCATACCCAAGCAAACTTAGCCAATCCTCTACAACAGCCACTGTTTTTGTTGTGTGTGGTGTAAGCATGGGCGTAAAATCCGCTCCGCTCGCGGATTTTTCGGATTTTCGGCAAATCCGCAATCCGCGAACGCTCGCGAATTTGTCGAAAATCCGTGAATCCGCTCGCGGCGGATTTTTTGCTTGGTTGCGGCGCGCGCCGTGGTGCACGGCGTTCACTTTCCGTCATTTTAGCGTTTGCCGAGTTGTTTTTCTTTGCGAGTGCTTAGTGACGCGCCATTTTAGATCTTGCTGCGTGTTCCCGCGGGAGTTTGTCGCCCGCGAATACGTACTCGCGGCTTGCCACCTTGCACAGCACACCTCGCGAGAGTTCGCAATTGCGAACACGTAGTTGCGGCGGAAAGGAACAATCTCGCACTTGCGAAATAGAGATTTTGAAATTTCGCACAAGAAAATCACCAGCAAACAGGATAAACCTTCAGAAAATTATGATTTTTATCAGAATCACTCCTCAGGTTGACATTTGCATGGCCTTTTTTTTTTGCAAGGAGTCCATTTTGGGGGGGGGAGGAAGGAAGTGCCCCACAGTCTCCAACTTCCTGTTCCTGTCCAGCAGGCTCCTCCCAGTGCTTTGTCCATCTCCTGGTCACTTTCATTTGGATCTGGAGCTGGAAGGATTACTTTTTGTGGGTGCTGCTGGATATTTGGATTTGAGGCCTTTTTGACTGTCTTTGGATCACTTTTGGATTAGAAATCAACTTTCACAAGTAAGTTTGTTTGGGGCATTACAGTTGCTGCAAGTAAAATTTTGGAACTTTTTCAGAACATTAAATAAATTATATTGTGGGTAGCCACAGTATCCAGTAGGACCAGGGTTGGTTAGGGGTGCATGATACAACTGTTTTGTTGAATTTAAACACCATTTAGGCCATGGATGGGCTGGGATTGTGCTGATTTTTGTCTTTTTTTTGGGACTGCTGGTGGGGCCCTTTGCCCAGGGGTGGTGAGTGTTGCATGGGCCTAGTCTTTCTGTGGGGTGTCTTCTTAAATTTAAACATAATTGAGGCCATGGATGGGCTGGGATTGTGCTTATTTTATTGTTTTTTGTCGTTTTTGGGGGGCTGCTGGTGTGGCCTTTTGCCCAGGGGTGGTGGGTGGTGCATGGACTGAGTGTGCCTGTGGTGTGGTCTCACTCTCTTTAATGTAAACATCATGGATGGCATTGGATTGTGGTGATTTCTGGCTGTTTTTCTGTTTTTTGGGGGTGTACTGTTGATGTGGACTGGCCATGTGGGTGGTGGTGGTGGCCATCTTGAGTGCTGGCTGCTACAGGCAACATGTGCTTGGGGTGTAAGGGGCCATTTTGAGGAGAGGCAGTGTCTGAGGCCTGCACTTATTTTGCCTACTTTTCATCCATTATGCCCAGGGGTAGTGAGTGTTGCATGGGCCTAGTGTGTTTTTGAGGGGTGTCTTCTTGAATTTAAACACCATTGAGGCCATGGATGGGCTGGGATTGTGCTGATTTTATTGTTTTTTGTCGTTTTTTTGGGCCTGCTGGTGGGGCCCTTTGCCCAGGGGTGGTGAGTGTTGCATGGGCCTAGTCTTTCTGTGGGGTGTCTTCTTGAATTTAAACATAATAGAGGCCATGGATGGGCTGGGATTGTGCTTATTTTATTGTTTTTTGTCGTTTTTGGGGGGCTGCTGGTGTGGCCTTTTGCCCAGGGGTGGTGGTGCATGGACTGAGTGTGCCTGTGGTGTGGTCTCACTCTCTTTAATGTAAACATCATGGATGGCATTGGATTGTGGTGATTTCTGGCTGTTTTTCTGTTTTTTGGGGGTGTACTGTTGATGTGGACTGGTCATGTGGGTGGTGGTGGTGGCCATCTTGAGTGCTGGCTGGTACAGGCAACATGTGCCTGGGGTGTAAGGGGCCATTTTGAGGAGAGGCAGTGTCTGAGGCCTGCACTTATTTTGCCTACTTTTCATCCATTATGCCCAGGGGTAGTGAGTGTTGCATGGGCCTAGTGTTTCTGAGGGGTGTCTTCTTGAATTTAAACACCATTGAGGCCATGGATGGGCTGGGATTGTGCTGATTTTATTGTTTTTTGTCGTTTTTTTGGGCCTGCTGGTGGGGCCCTTTGCCCAGGGGTGGTGAGTGTTGCATGGGCCTAGTCTTTCTGTGGGGTGTCTTCTTGAATTTAAACATAATTGAGGCCATGGATGGGCTGGGATTGGGCTTATTTTATTGTTTTTTGTCGTTTTTGGGGGGCTGCTGGTGTGGCCTTTTGCCCAGGGGTGGTGGGTGGTGCATGGACTGAGTGTGCCTGTGGTGTGGTCTCACTCTCTTTAATGTAAACATCATGGATGGCGTTGGATTGTGGTGATTTCTGGCTGTTTTTCTGTTTTTTGGGGGTGTACTGTTGATGTGGACTGGCCATGTGGGTGGTGGTGGTGGCCATCTTGAGTGCTGGCTGGTACAGGCAACATGTGCCTGGGGTGTAAGGGGCCATTTTGAGGAGAGGCAGTGTCTGAGGCCTGCACTTATTTTGCCTACTTTTCATCCATTATGCCCAGGGGTAGTGAGTGTTGCATGGGCCTAGTGTTTCTGAGGAGTGTCTTCTTGAATTTAAACACCATTGAGGCCATGGATGGGCTGGGATTGTGCTGATTTTATTGTTTTTTGTCGTTTTTTTGGGCCTGCTGGTGGGGCCCTTTGCCCAGGGGTGGTGAGTGTTGCATGGGCCTAGTCTTTCTGTGGGGTGTCTTCTTGAATTTAAACATAATTGAGGCCATGGATGGGCTGGGATTGGGCTTATTTTATTGTTTTTTGTCGTTTTTGGGGGGCTGCTGGTGTGGCCTTTTGCCCAGGGGTGGTGGGTGGTGCATGGACTGAGTGTGCCTGTGGTGTGGTCTCACTCTCTTTAATGTAAACATCATGGATGGCGTTGGATTGTGGTGATTTCTGGCTGTTTTTCTGTTTTTTGGGGGTGTACTGTTGATGTGGACTGGCCATGTGGGTGGTGGTGGTGGCCATCTTGAGTGCTGGCTGGTACAGGCAACATGTGCCTGGGGTGTAAGGGGCCATTTTGAGGAGAGGCAGTGTCTGAGGCCTGCACTTATTTTGCCTACTTTTCATCCATTATGCCCAGGGGTAGTGAGTGTTGCATGGGCCTAGTGTTTCTGAGGGGTGTCTTCTTGAATTTAAACACCATTGAGGCCATGGATGGGCTGGGATTGTGCTGATTTTATTGTTTTTTGTCGTTTTTTTGGGCCTGCTGGTGGGGTCCTTTGCCCAGGGGTGGTGAGTGTTGCATGGGCCTAGTCTTTCTGTGGGGTGTCTTCTTGAATTTAAACATAATTGAGGCCATGGATGGGCTGGGATTGGGCTTATTTTATTGTTTTTTGTCGTTTTTGGGGGGCTGCTGGTGGGGCCCTTTGCCCAGGGGTGGTGAGTGGTGCATGGACTGAGTGTGCCTGTGGTGTGGTCTCACTCTCTTTAATGTAAACATCATGGATGGCGTTGGATTGTGGTGATTTCTGGCTGTTTTTCTGTTTTTTGGGGGTGTACTGTTGATGTGGACTGGCCATGTGGGTGGTGGTGGTGGCCATCTTGAGTGCTGGCTGGTACAGGCAACATGTGCCTGGGGTGTAAGGGGCCATTTTGAGGAGAGGCAGTGTCTGAGGCCTGCACTTATTTTGCCTACTTTTCATCCATTATGCCCAGGGGTAGTGAGTGTTGCATGGGCCTAGTGTTTCTGAGGGGTGTCTTCTTGAATTTAAACACCATTGAGGCCATGGATGGGCTGGGATTGTGCTGATTTTATTGTTTTTTGTCGTTTTTTTGGGCCTGCTGGTGGGGTCCTTTGCCCAGGGGTGGTGAGTGTTGCATGGGCCTAGTCTTTCTGTGGGGTGTCTTCTTGAATTTAAACATAATTGAGGCCATGGATGGGCTGGGATTGGGCTTATTTTATTGTTTTTTGTCGTTTTTGGGGGGCTGCTGGTGGGGCCCTTTGCCCAGGGGTGGTGAGTGGTGCATGGACTGAGTGTGCCTGTGGTGTGGTCTCACTCTCTTTAATGTAAACATCATGGATGGCGTTGGATTGTGGTGATTTCTGGCTGTTTTTCTGTTTTTTGGGGGTGTACTGTTGATGTGGACTGGCCATGTGGGTGGTGGTGGTGGCCATCTTGAGTGCTGGCTGGTACAGGCAACATGTGCCTGGGGTGTAAGGGGCCATTTTGAGGAGAGGCAGTGTCTGAGGCCTGCACTTATTTTGCCTACTTTTCATCCATTATGCCCAGGGGTAGTGAGTGTTGCATACTTGCATGTCCGTAGTCTTTCTGTGGGGTGTCTTCAATGTAAACATCAAGGATGGCATGGGATTGTGCTCATTTTTCTGTGTTTTGTCGAATTTTTGGGGTGTATAACTGAACTGATGTTCCTCTGTCTTCCATTGCTTTTAGGTGCACAAGAAGACTCAAGAGAACCACCAGTGCCAGGAAGAAGTCCTGCAGCGGTGTGTGCAGCATAACGTCACGCGACGTCACGTCTGGACACAGAACCCTCTGCAACTCGTGCAACTGCTGCCTGCTGACCTGCTCTGAAGAGGATGGCCCCAAAAAAAGTAACCCGTAGCTCCTCTAGCAAGAAAGGTGCCAGTAAGGAGCAGAAGAAGCAAGTTACCAAGGAGACTGTTGTGCCGCCCGCCCCTTTTTTTGGGAGTAAAAAAAAAAGTATGCCTGCAGCAGCAGCAGCGGGATCTGCTGGGGACCAAGCTGGCAGCACCCCCCCCCGCTCCATTGGGCTCAGTGCCACCACCACCACCACGCCAACTTAAGTCCAAGCCCTTGAGTGCTGCAGAGGCAGCCAGTATAGTTCTTCAATCACCATCGACCAGTGATGTTGGCTCATCGCAAGAAAGCAGCAGCAATGTCCCTCAATCAACACAGGTTGTTGTAGCTCATCTGACGAGTGTTGAACAACCACAGCCGCAACAACAATCACATGTGCAAGTACAAGCCCAAGTACATGTGGAAGGAGAGGCAGCGCAAGGAGATGCGCAAGCAGAGGTGCATGGAGGGTCACAAGTGCCCACAATAGTTGTTCCTCCCGAAGTAGGGGCACATCAGGAAATCGACAATCAAGGCGAGGTATCATTTGAGGAAGCCACTCCTCCTGCTGATCCTTCATTGTCTTCCACAACCCTAGCAAGGAAGAGATCAAGGGTGGTGTCTACATCCTCTTCAAGCACACCTCCTTCTGATGATACGGATCAAACTTGGGAACCAGCACCACAGCCGTCTGAGAGTGAGGCACACCATGATCCAACAAAGGTACTTAAGCGTAAAAGGAAGCTCGTCCAAAGTCTCAGACTTATGGAGTGTGATGAGGCTCAACAAGAAGTGGCGGATACTGCTGCTGATGAAGACTCTGCCAACGACGACCCAGTCATCATAAAGGTCACTGCAGCCCCAGCGGGCATGCAGCAAACAGACATTTTGACCCTAGCCCGAAGAGCTGCTGCGCGTGATGATGATGATGATGATGTTGTCGATGAGGAGGCAGTGGAAACACCACAATCATTGGAGTTAAGTAGTACACCAACTCGTCCCGCTTCCATATTTCTTTCTGGCAAGAAGAGACCTGCGTCAACCTCGACCTTAATTAGTGGCGGTGAAAGTGGAAAACGTACAAAAGTTGGGCAATCCAGATCCTCCACTTCATCTGGCATTAGCTTCATGACCACCACCACCAGTATCGCCGCCTCCTCCAGGTCCCACAGACACTTCAAGTCCCCAGTTTGGGACTTCTTTACTGTTTGTCCCAAAAATCCAAAGTTTGCCATTTGTACCCTTTGTAAGCTTGCAGTTAGTCGTGGTAAGTCAGGTACCAACTATGGTACCGGCGGCCAGAGTGGTCATCTTGAGAGAAAGCACGCTGTCAAATGGTTTGCGCACCTAGCTGCGATCAAGAAAGGCCAAAATCAAGGAAACGTTGATGTTTCATCTGATGTTGACGAGCAGGAAGAAGACGTGTCAAACACTTCCCTTACACCCAGTACCCCTGTCAGCAGCACACCCAATGTGAGGCACACTAAGAGTGTTGGAGCGAGTGAGACACCAACGCACAAAAGTTCACCAGCGAGCAAAATTGGGTCAACGAAGTCATTATCAGCCCGTAAATGCTTGGTCCAGGCCAACATTAGAACAATGCTTACTTCAGACGTGCCATATGAACGCAACCACCCACTGACGCGTCTGTATAACACTAAGCTGGCTAAAATGCTAGCTGTGGACCTTCTACCTTTTTCTTTTTTAGAAGCGGTAGGTTTTCTTGAATTAGTTGCAACGCTCTGCCCTAAATGAAGGTTCCGAGCCGGTTCTATTTTGCCAGAGTTGCGGTTCCAGCACTACATGAAGATGTGCTGCAGGCGATTGGGGCAGCTTTGCAGAAGAGTGCTGTTCACACAATACATCTGACAACAGACATGTGGACCAGTGGCCCAGGCGATGATTACATGTGCATCACTGCACACTGGGTCTCTTTTTCAGGTGTTATAGCAAAGCTAAACGCAGGTGTTGACCCGGACCAAGTTTTCAAAGCTGCTCGGAAACATGCAACACTAGCCATGTTTGGCTTGGAGAAAAGTCACACAGCAGAAAAACTTTTGGAAGAGTTTGACAAAAAGGTCTTGACAATGCTATCCCCCCTAAAACGCAAGATTGGTTATGTTTCCACGGATAATGGCGCCAATGTAGTTAAGGCCATGTTCCTTGGTGACCATGTTAGAGTGCCGTGTTTGGCGCACTGTATCAACCTGGTAGTTCAAAAATTCTTGAGTGATAAAGAGAGTCCAGCGTTAGAGGTATTGGCCACCAGCCGCAAAATGTGCAACCATTTCAGCCATTCTTTTAAGGCCCGGAAGCATCTGCGGAGACTGCTACTTCAACGTGGAATGCCAGTGAAAGCACTCATCCAGGAGGTGGCAACACGTTGGAACTCAACCTTCTACATGCTTGAGCGTCTGCATGAGCAGTATACGGTACTCGATCACTATTTCTTGACAGAGGCTACATCTCAGAAGGAGGACCTGCGGATGAGTAAGGCGCAATGGGACATAGTTAAAAGCCTGACAGACATGCTTCGTCCTTTTGAGTTCTTCACGCGTGCAGTCAGCCAGGAGGACTGTAATTTGGGAAAAGCTATCCTATTGTTGTGCATACTGGAGCACCAACTGATGGCGGTTTCTTCTGAGTTTGCAAAAGATGAAAAAAAAAAAAACCATTTCATTTTGTCTGAGAAATTATTACATCGCCTACGTGGTGATGAACGTCTTCAAAACATCAACTCAGATCAGCATTACATTTGTGCTACTATTCTGGATCCACGCTACAAAAAGGCGCTGGCAGACAACGCATTCTTTCCTTTCGCTGATGCAGATGTTCAAAAGTACAAACATTGGTTAGCCTGGTCAGCCAAGAGGTTTGAAAAAGAACGGCAGGTTATTGAAGGAGAAGCCAGTACATCAGCATCAGCATCAGCAGGCCATCCGCAGTCACAAGAATCCACTTCTGCACCTGTGGCTGGGGCACAAGTGACCTCTCAGCCGTTAAAGACACCGGCAACTGGATCATCTGCACCACACACAATGACAACACTAACAGTGGCTGGGGAGGAGGATTGGCTAAGTTTGATGGGGTATGGTTCTCGAAAAAATGTCACAGGCACAGCAAAAAGTAAGCAAAGTGGAGGAACAGTTGATGACCTTGAGTCGATGGTGCAGGACTATCTGAATGACTCAACAGAGGTCTTCCTTAATGATGAGCCATTGCAGTATTGGCATGGCAAAAAACAATTGTGGCCACAGCTCTTCAACCTGGCTATAAACTATTTGTCTTGCCCACTCGCAAGTGTGTCTTCTGAACGTGTTTTCAGTGCTGCTGGTGGCATTGTAACTCCCAAACGGAGCCGCCTCTCGCCCAAAAATGTGGAGCGGCTGACAATGATCAAGATGAATCAGCACCTCATACCACCAGATTACAAAGTACGAGAAAGCACGCCGCATGAAGACGAGGAGGACAGCAACGTAGATGAGGGGATTTTTTCTCTGTTCGGTGCCACTGACCTCATCCAGCCTGAATTCGCAGAGTATGATGACGAAATCTTGTTCTTATTCCCTGACACCGAGCCCTGAAAATGAGACAATCAATCAAGAACTTTCTTTTTCGTCCTTATTCACTTTTATTCCTGTGTGCTTTGTGTCTCTCTTTCTTTGTTTTGCACAGTTAATTTAATTCAAACTTTAATCACCTAATCCCAAAAACAAGACCATCATCAGAACTGTCTTCACTTGTTTGCTTATTGATTTGAAGGTGCCGCAGTCTACATTCCTCAGGTTCACAAGTTCTGAAGAACATGCTCCTCTATCCTCCTCCTCCAGACTGCGATTTCCCTCCAAGCAGAGTGCTGGATTACGCACAATGAAGAAAGACTCAGCACTTGTGGGGGTGTTGTACTTCTTTGCGGGTGAGTTGACGGTTTTGGGCCCATTGCTGTGAAGCTCTAATAATGGACAAAAGTGTTTTGGACCAAATATGAGGTGGAAATTTCTTGCCGTTTTTGCTGACTTGCTTGCCTTTGAGGTGCTCTTTGGCGGGGTTCCGGGGGTTTGTGTGTAATTTTTGGTGTCTGTCGAAGCACTGCTGCGACAGTCTAATCTTGATTGCATTTGCTTTTCAGGAAATCCGTGGTGGAAAACAGGAGTTATGATGATTGATGATGATGACCTAGCTGAACAGCGCCGCATTTGGAACGAAGGCCGAGAGATATTGTAAGTATGAGATTTCGCTTTTTCGCTGTTTGGGGGTGTTGTCGGGTGTTTTTTTGCGGGTGGGTTGGCGCCGGCGGGTCTTGCCTGGGGCATTCCTGGGAAGGTCTAATACCGGATAGAAGTGTTTTGGACAAAATCCATAAGGAACAGCCTTTTTTTGCCATTTCTTCAGACATCTTGCTCAATGTAGCGTTTTGGGGGGCTTCCTGCTGTTCGTGGGTGGGTTGCGGCCGGGGTCTCTGTCGAAGCACTGCTGCGACAGTCTAATCTTGATTGCATTTGCTTTTCAGGAAATCCGTGGTGGAAAACAGGAGTTATGATGATTGATGATGACCTAGCTGCACAGCGCGTTACTTTGGACCGAAGGCCGAGAGATATTGTAAGTATGAGATTTAGCTTTTTCGCTGTTTGGGGGTGTTGTCGCGTGTTTTTTTGCGGGTGGGTTGGCGGGTCTTGGCTGGGGCATTCCTGGGAAGGTCTAATGCCGGATAGAAGTGTTTTGGACAAAATCCTTAAGGAAAAGCCTTTTTTTTGCCATTTCTTCAGACATCTTGCTCAATGTAGCGTTTTGGGGGGCTTCCTGCTGTTCGTGGGTGGGTTGCGGCCGGGGTCTCTGTCGAAGCACTGCTGCGACAGTCTAATCTTGATTGCATTTGCTTTTCAGGAAATCCGTGGTGGAAAACAGGAGTTATGATGATTGATGATGATGACGACCTAGCTGCACAGCGCCGCGTTTGGACCGAAGGCCGAGAGACATTGTAAGTATGAGATTTAGCTTTTTCGCTGTTTGGTGGTGTTGTGTCGGGTGTTTTTTTGCGGGTGGGTTGGCGGGTCTTGCCTGGGGCATTCCTGGGAAGGTCTAATACCGGCTAGAAGTTTGTTGGACAAAATCCATAAGGAAACACCAGTTTTGGCACTTTTTGTAAGTTAGGGTTCGTTAGGGTTAGCCCTAGCAGCAGGATTGCATGTGTTTAGGGGGGTTCTATTGCAACGCGGTTCTGTTGTTGTAGAGCACTGTTGGAGCGATGCTGGCTATGGATACTTTTGCTTGCAGGCAAGTGGTTTGAATACAATCCACGGTCTGTATTTGGGCCTACTGTTACTTTCAAAGTACGTTTTGTAACCATTTTTCTGCTAGGCATCGTTTTTGGAGATATGATTGGGTTCTTCTACATTTTTGCGACTGGCTTTAGTAAGGGTCTTGGTGGGAGCATTGCTGGGAAGGTCAAATTTTGTTCTAAAACACAGTAGTACACCCACCTTGAGTGGAAAGATCCGCTATAATATTTTGGCCATACTTATTGATCCTTAAAAAGGTGACTCAGACAGAGCACGCAATTTCAAAAATATTGTACTGTCTATTAGGGAAATCAAAGTGTTACTTTTTGAACCACACAGCGTACATACCTTTTATTTATTTATCAGTGGTATTGTAATAGCACTTCCTGTTTTCCGTTCAATAATTACAGGCCGGGTTTCAGTCAACATCCGCCAGGCAGGCAGTGGACAGGGTGTCTCTTCTGTCAGTGGTCACCACCACATTGATGGACGAAGCGTCAGCTGGAATTGAGGAGTGCCGCCAATAAGAGGAATTGTTTGCTGCATGCAACTTACTTACCAATTTCAACAGGACAACTCCAACAACATACGCAATACAGATACAGTATCCATTGTTGTCTTTTATTCTATGAGTGTGACTGCATGTGCTTACCTTTAGTTTGTAACCAAAGATTGTCTGTAAACTCTGTATCTTCAATTATTGTTTGTCCATGCTCTGCTTTTTTTTTCTTCTCTCAACAAAACCTACCCAAAAAGAAACCCCCATTCCCATCCATTTTACAAACCCTAACCCTCTTCCCCCGGGCTGTGTTGTTTTGCTTGATGTCTGACTAAAATGACATCAATAATTCCACACACTTGCTGCGGAGGATAAGGTGATAGCAGCAACAGGCTGGTGAAGGAATACGAGGATATCTTCTAGACTTACTCAGCTTCAGTACTATATCTTCTAGTAGTAGTAGCCAATGTCAAATAAATTCAACGCAAGTACTAGTTATACTTGCAAGCAAATACTTTACCATTTGTTAGGCTACATTATGGCACTGTTCTAGTGTACTGTCACCTGCTATTTTCTCGATCGTACCGTAACCGTTGTAATGCTACAGTAAGGAGGACAAACAAGGTTTCGTTTTCTTTTTTTCCATAGGCATGCAACTGCCACTGTGTCACACCACTAGTACCACCGCAATGAGGAAATGTCACCCGCCCAGGATTGACAACGTTAATCCCCATTTCACCTGGAGCCAGCCCTGGGCCTAGCCCTAATTTCTAACACAAATTACAGGTAAGATAAGCGTTTGGTGGGAGGTAGTATAATGGAGTATTATTTCGGAGTAGACAAGAGATTGACGGTTGTACTACTAAAGTCCTACGACTGTTCAGGAAAACAAAGTTACTGTTACACCCCCGCCCCCCACCCACCAGACTGAAAAGCAGTAAAAAACAGGTATGGTCAGATAAAGTTGAAAAATATATTTATTTAGCCCTAACAAAATAATCTCCCTCACCCACCCTAACCCCAACGATTGTCTCTGAAACGTCCCAAAACGATCCCAACTCCCAAATCCCACCCCCCAAAAGTCTAAAAAAAAAGGGCAAGGGACACTCCACTACTGGAGGGTGCTGGTGCTGGTGCATGATGCGGCATGGGCATCATACTCCTTGCGGAGGGTGGCAAGCTCGGAGCGGAGGCCCTTAACCAAGTTCTTATACCTCAGGACCTCCTGCTCCAGGTTGGACATGCGGACTCGTAGGCGGCGTTGGCGTTCCTTGCAGCTCCTGTGGGGGGCAGCTGGTATTTCGGTTGCTTGGCGGTGGCGGTCGGCTTTCTTAGCCCGGCTCGGTCCCGCTGGCTTAGTCACGGAGGAGGATGCAGTGGTCACAGTCGAAGATGTTGCCCCGCTCGACTGCGTGTCCTCCTCCTCCTCCAGGGCCACCAGCCGCCGATACTCGGCGACTGTGGCCTCCAGCCTCCGTTGCCGGGCCAATCTAGCCTGCTCCCTCCTTGTTGTTGATTTGGAAGGAGCAACTATATGAAGAAAGAAAGACATAGTCTGTAACCAATGCTCCTTATTAATAACACAAAGTGATTGAGCCGAAAGTTGGGTCACAGAGTACAAGTAGCAAATTGAAAGCACAGTACATAACTATTGAGGACAGTATCTATGTAACCTCCCACTTCTGCATCCTTGCTCTAACAGTAGTGGTAGTTTAATGAACTAATTCTACGACCACTATGGACTTCCATTACAGTCGACTATGACAGTACACCAGTCTTATTCTTCTTCTTCTCTCTTGTTTAGGGAAATGGGTACGTTATCTTATGCAAGCCGGCAGAATGACATGGACACAGCACAGTGAAGTTGCACCCGAGAAAAAAAGTTGCACACCATGATGATGGAGACAGACTTGCGTTACTGTACCGGTCCAGTACATGCAGGTGGTGAAGCTATTACTTTTCTATTACGGGTGGCACTGAGAATACTCTGTTACAAGGGCTAATGCTTAATTAATTTACCTTTCAGCCTACAGTGCAAATGAGTACTAGAAAAGGAAACTGAAGAAGCTAACTAATTTGATTATCTATCACTTCACATGGGACGTATTTAATGACAGATGAGATGACTTTAGGTGCTTTGCTTAATATTGAGTGAACAGTGATACACCCACACATGAATGACGTACTACAAGTAAACTAAAGTTATTAAGAGAGGTACGGAGTGTCCACCGTAATAACCAGATATATGCTGTGAATGCAAACGCAATACAAAGTACTGCTACTATTCATGGTAGTATTGGACACATTTACAATTTCTTTTCCTTGCCTTCCCTGCACTGGGACGGACGTGCGGGTGCGGTGGTACATGCTCTTCAAGGTAACACTTACTTCACCTGGCGACCATCTACTCTCTCTAGATACACATGTGCTATGTAAGAGTCAGAGAATACCATGCTCCAGGCATCCATTCAGTCAAAGTATACGCACACATACAGTTTCTGTTTCACCCACCCAGGCTGCTGTCCTTCCACCCATCCTTGCTTCATCATTGACCCAGCCATGCACCATACCATATTCTTTCCTTCCCAGCCACCTCTGGGTCCAAGCAAACACATATCGTTCTTCTTTGCCAGCCATCATACAAGTTCGCGTCCCACTTACTTACACCCTTCTTTCGCTTTTCGTTCATCCCATCCATCACGTTCGTCTAAGAACTTATTGGGATTCTTCTCACCAAAAACTTCACAGCTAAGTCGAAGTACATTTCGAGGAGGCTACTACCTGGTTGATTTGTAATTGTAATACACCCGTGCAGAAAGCACACTATGCAGTCTTCAATCTCAATAAGTAAGGACAATATAGCTTACCTGTTTCCGCCACCACCGTTTGATCCCCCACAGGAACGGCCACCAGCTCTTCTAACGCCGCCTCCTCCCCAGAGGCCTCCGAGTCCAAGTCCAACACAGCCACCTCCGCGCTGGCCCCGTCACCAGATGTTACACCTACAAAGTACATTTAAGAATGTTAGAATACACCACTCACTACTATATAATATTTGGTCTAGGAGAAATGTTAAAAAAACAGAATACAATGTAATAATTTGTGACTGTCTACTCCATAGTAAAAATGTCCCATTTTCCAGGGAAGGCTGTTGTCTTGCTGCACTTTTATGCACAACTGATGAATGCTTGCTTTTGATTTTTAACACGCACCACTTTTTCTCCTAACAGACAGAAGCTTGACTCCTGAGTCCTAAGAACACGACCAGGATCAAGTTCAAACTAGGTGAGAGTTCGGCTCGACCACAAGAAATGTGTCCAATTAATCGTCAGCACTAACCACTTTTCCGTTTACAGTTAAATAGTTTTATGACAAAGTAGATTTTAATAAATGTGTTTACTTTTAATAAAGCTTTTACACTTAAATAGACTCTGTGGTTTTTGTTCCTCTAGACTAGAGTGGATGAGCTAAAGGTTTTGGAATTTTTGCAAGCATGAGTGCCTCTGACACTTCTTGACTGTGCTGTGACTCCGTACTACTCTCTTGTCCTGCGTACGATAATCTAGAGATCATTGGGGATCTATAATCGGTGACTTCGGGAGCTGAATGACTCTGCCACACTATCTAGTCAGTAAGGAGACAGTGCATAGAGGTATTGCTGAATATAATGGGAGTCCAATGGAATTGCCAAATGTCCAATCTTAGTTAGCTACACAGACAGACTAATAAGAATAGTCTAGTAATACCACAGGGAGTCATATTCGAGGCAGGATAAGAATTTATATCCAGTCTACAAGAAGATCAAAGACGATTTAGAAAAAATCGAATGAGGAACGCTAGGAAAAAATAGGTACTGTTTATTAAAATGTAAACTTACTGGGGCCAGCAAAGGAGCCCTCGCCTGCCCGATCCTGGCCTGCATCCTCAGCACCCTCCTCCTGTGTCCTCTTGCCCTTGGGGGGAGCTGATGTACAACATGAAAGAAAGAAAAACCAGAAAACATGGATGAGATTTTTCAACCAAATCAAACATTTGAAAAGAACAATAACAACATATTTTGGAAAAATAGCAAATAGATAGACAACTATTCCACGGGATCTATCTCATGTGGTATACTACGTTATTCGTATTGCCTGATTTGCGGAACGTTGACTTAGAAAGTTCCTATGTAACTCAAAAAACAGACTACTAAAGAGGTTTGCCTAGGCCTGGCACTGCAGGCAGCAGTGCGCAACACGTGACAGACAAAGTCCATCCTGCTTGCAGATCAGTGAATACTCAAACTATCAATCCACCCGCCACCACCGCCACTATTTCTTCTGATAGCCATGTGACTGTCTAAAGGAAGGACTGGACTTCAGTCTGTTGGGGCTGATTTATAAGTCCCTTGCGGAAGTTGCGGCTGATTTTCCTCCATTGTTGCGTGCCTTTTCTGACGCAGCGGCAGAACAAAAGACTCGCCATGGTGTTGGTGCGGCGTATATATTAAAAAAAAAAACACATATGGGCATATGGGCGATGCATCACGTTGTAAAGCCCTGCGCCATCAGGGGGCGTTCCGGCGCAAGGGAGGGCGTACCTGCGCAGGAACGAATCCTAAAAGTGGCTGAGGGAAATCTACAAGATGTCAATCAGTCACTTTTAGGACAATGATGCATGACTCAAACCCTGCGCGCTTGAAGCCGACGTACGGCTTGATGCAGCATTGGGGAGATAGGGTACCCCAGAGCATTGCTGGAGCTGCGCCATCGTTGGCACGCAACTCCAGCAATGCGCTGCCTTTACGGCACAGATGCGTAAGGCTTCTGTGACGTTTTGGGCCAATGGGTGGTGGTGGCATGGCACACAATTACTGCCGCATCCCTGCTACTTTGCAGGGATGCGCCGGTAATTGAAAATATGACCCTTACTGTCTAGCATTACGCAGTTCTTTTCTTTACAGTACACTCATACATAATTTCTCAGGCCAATGAAATGCTTCTGAACACAACATACAAAACAAAGAAGCATAGTAGCAAGCAAGGCTACTGAGAAGGAGAGCAGTGCACCTGAAAATGAAATGCATAGAAGATTTTGAAATATAATTTACCTCAATGTAATCGGCAGCATTATTGCTCTTGGTAAAGAACAAAGATTTGCAAATAACAGAGCAGGATAAAACAGAGTAGTAAATGTACTACTACTACTACTCACCAAGCCCAGGGACCTCTACGCCGAGCGCGTCCAGCAAGTCCCGCTCCCGGTCCATGACATCGGTCCAGCGGTGGGTGGCCTGGTTATATGTGCGCCGGACCCCAGAGATCTTGTACATGGCCCGGCACACCTTCTCCCACCGCTGGCGGCGCTCCCGGATGCCATAGCCGGTCGCGATCTTGCCGCCTCCCAGGATCGTCTTGGGGAGGCGGCGCTGGACGTGGAAGATCAGTGCCGCCACTTCCTCCGCGCTGAAGATCTCCCTCGGGACCACTTGCTCCCCCCTTAAACGCCCGCACGGGAGCCGGGCACGGGGTGCGGGACCCTTCCCCTTCTCAGGGTGCTTCCCGGCTCCCTTTACCATGGTCTGGGCAGAAATAAACTTAAATGATAAAGAAGAAATAGAATAGTGAAGAAGAAAAGAAAAGAGTTTAAAAAAGTAGTTTAAAAGTAACTAAAAGCTGCAGAAAACACAAAAATATAGAGCTAGAAAAATAGAGGGTTAGATAATAAGTAAAATTAGATCAAAAAAACTTCAAACAAGCAAAGGATGGCAGAGATTGAGAGAGGATAGAGAAAGCATGCCCAGAACCATAGCAATGAATGAGAAACAAGATGGCCGCGCCCGTTCACGACCGCGTGGGTAAGTTCGCGCGAGATTTTCCTTGCGAGTACGCGCGAAATTGTACTAGCGAGCAGCACACTTTGCGAGATTACACATAGCGGGCGGAAACGGAATTACGTCACGCCAACAAGATGGCCGCGCCCGTGTACGACCGATAGGGTAACTTGGCAAACGTATAGCTAGAAGCGCCTCGCGAACACGCGCAAGATCACGCGAACATACACGTCGCAACAAAAACAATTTTGTATTCGCACGTATTCGCGGCTTCCGAAATCGATCTCGCACGGATTCGCGCCCCAAAAAACGCGCGAAATTGCAGAAAAAACGATTTTAGCTAAACTGAAAGCAATGAGCAGGTGCAAAAGTTCAAACTTAACATTAGTAACATTCAAGGTAGTGCTTCCTGATGGGCCCCTCCAGAGTTTGCAACTATTCTATGACCCTGCTATGACCCAAACAGCAGGCTCATAGAATAGCACCATAAAGGTCCTGTGAAAAAAAAATTTAACTGCAACAAAAAGCAAATTACAGATAAGGAAGGAAGCAGGTGCCAGCCAGACTGGAACTTTCAAAATTACTGACACATTAATGAAACACAAATTAATTGATGGCAGTTGAAGAAGGGCAGGTGTGCTTGCTTTTTTCAACCACCATAATCTACAGTGATAAATAAACCTAATAGGTGCCAGTGAGGATGTACTAGAGGGTGGCATGGGTGTTCCAGAGGGTGGCAGTGGTGAAACAGAGGGTGCTGTGAACCTGTGATGATAAACCAGACGTAGAAACAACATAGTCGCGGCCGTTGCAAGCCGAAAAGTAAGTTCGCAATTGCGAACTTGTCCCAAAATCGGCGCGAACACGCGCCAACACAAAAAACGGAAGAATCCGCAAATCCGCTAGAGTTCGCGGATCTTCGCGGATTGCGAATCCGTAAATACGCAAGTTCGCGGATTGCCAATCCGCAAAATCCGCCCATGCTTAGTGTGGTGCAGATGATCCAGTTGCCGGTGTCTTTAACGGCTGAGAGGTCACTTGTGCCCCAGCCACCGGTGCAGAAGTGGATTCTTGTGACTGGGGATGGCCTGCTGATGCTGATGTACTGGCTTCTCCTTCAATAACCTGCCGTTCTTTTTCAAACCTCTTGGCTGACCAGGCTAACCAATGTTTGTACTTTTGAACATCTGCATCAGCAAAAGGAAAGAATGCTTCGCCTGCCAGCGCCTTTTTGTAGCGTGGATCCAGAATAGTAGCACAAATGTAATGCTGATCTGACTTGATCTTTTGAAGACGTTCATCACCACGTAGGCGATGTAATAATTTCTCAGACAAAATGAAATGTTTTTTTTTTTTTTCATCTTTTTCAAACTCAGAAGACACCGCCATCAGTTGGTGCTCCAGCATGCACAACAATGGGATAGCTTTTCCCAAATTACAGTCCTCCT
Source organism: Lissotriton helveticus (assembly GCF_964261635.1). Lineage (NCBI taxonomy): Eukaryota > Metazoa > Chordata > Amphibia > Caudata > Salamandridae > Lissotriton > Lissotriton helveticus. The sequence continues at coordinate 877,242 of NW_027611659.1, read as the reverse complement.
GGCTGACTGCACGCGTGAAGAACTCAAAAGGACGAAGCATGTCTGTCAGGCTTTTAACTATGTCCCATTGCGCCGCACTCATCCGCAGGTCCTCCTTCTGCGATGTAGCCTCTGTGAAGAAATAGTGATCGAGTACCGTATACTGCTCATACAGACGCTCAAGCATGTAGAAGGTTGAGTTCCAATGTGTTGCCACCTCCTGGATGAGTGCTTTCACTGGCATTCTACGTTGAAGTAGCAGTCTCCGCAGATGCTTCCGGGCCTTAAAAGAATGGCTGAAATGGTTGCACATTTTGCGGCAGGTGGCCATTACCTCGAACGCTGGACTCTGTTTATCACTCAAGAATTTTTGAACTACCAGGTTGATACAGTGCGCCAAACACGGCACTCTAACATGGTCACCCATGAACATGGCCTTAACTACATTGGCGCCATTATCCGTGGAAACATAACCAATCTTGCGTTTTAGGGGGGATAGCATTGTCAAGACCTTTTTGTTAAACTCTTCCAAAAGGTTTTCTGCTGTGTGACTTTTATCCAAGCCAAACATGGCTAGTGTTGCATGTTTCCGAGCAGCTTTGAAAACTTGGTCCGGGTCAACACCTGCGTTTAGCTTTGCTTTAACACCTGAAAAAGAGACCCAGTGTGCAGTGATGCACATGTAATCATCGCCTGGGCCACTGGTCCACATGTCTGTTGTCAGATGTATTGTGTGAACAGCACTCTTCTGCAAAGCTGCCCCAATCGCCTCCAGCACATCTTCATGTAGTGCTGGAACCGCAACTCTGGCAAAATAGAACCGGCTCGGAACCTTCATTTAGGGCAGAGCGTTGCAACTAATTCAAGAAAACCTACCGCTTCTACAAAAGAAAAAGGGAGAAGGTCCACAGCTAGCATTTTAGCCAGCTTAGTGTTATACAGACGCGTCAGTGGGTGGTTGCGTTCATATGGCACGTCTGAAGTAAGCATTGTTCTAATGTTGCCCTGGACCAAGCATTTACGGGCTGATAATGACTTTGTTGACCCAATTTTGCTCGCTGGTGAACTTTTGTGCGTTGGTGTCTCACTCGCTCCAACACTCTTAGTGTGCCTCACATTGGGTGTGCTGCTGACAGGGGTACTGGGTGTAAGGGAAGTGTTTGACACGTCTTCTTCCTGCTCGTCATCATCAGATGAAACATCAACGTTTCCTTGATTTTGGCCTTTCTTGATCGCATCTAGGTGCGCAAACCATTTGACAGCGTGCTTTCTCTCAAGATGACCACTCTGGCCGCCGGTACCATAGTTGCTACCTGACTTACCACGACTAACTGCAAGCTTACAAAGGGTACAAATGGCAAACTTTGGATTTTTGGGACAAACAGTAAAGAAGTCCCAAACTGGGGACTTGAAGTGTCTGTGGGACCTGGAGGAGGCGGCGATACTGGTGGTGGTGGTCATGAAGCTAATGCCAGATGAAGTGGAGGATCTGGATTGCCCAACTTTTGTACGTTTTGCACTTTCACCGCCACTAATTAAGGTCGAGGTTGACGGAGGTCTCTTCTTGCCAGAAAGAAATATGGAAGCGGGACGAGTTGGTGTACTACTTAACTCCAATGATTGTGGTGTTTCCACTGCCTCCTCATCGACAACATCATCATCATCATCACGCGCAGCAGCTCTTCGGGCTAGGGTCAAAATGTCTGTTTGCTGCATGCCCGCTGGGGCTGCAGTGACCTTTATGATGACTGGGTCGTCGTTGGCAGAGTCTTCATCAGCAGCAGTATCCGCCACTTCTTGTTGAGCCTCATCACACTCCATAACTCTGAGACTTTGGACGAGCTTCCTTTTACGCTTAACTACCTTTGTTGGATCATGGTGTGCCTCACTCTCAGACGGCGGTGGTGCTGGTTCCCAAGTTTGATCCGTATCATCAGAAGGAGGTGTGCTTGAAGAGGATGTAGACACCACCCTTGATCTCTTCCTTGCTAGGGGTGTGGAAGACAATGAAGGATCATCAGGAGGAGTGGCTTCCTCAAATGATACTTCGCCTTGATTGTCGATTTCCTGATGTGCCCCTACTTCGAGAGGAACAACTATTGTGGGCACTTGTGACCCTCCATGCACCTCTGCTTGCGCATCTCCTTGCGCTGCCTCTCCTTCCACATGTACTTGGGCTTGTACTTGCACATGTGATTGTTGTTGCGGCTGTGGTTGTTCAACACTCGTCAGATGAGCTACAACAACCTGTGTTGATTGAGGGACATTGCTGCTGCTTTCTTGCGATGAGCCAACATCACTGGTCGATGGTGATTGAAGAACTATACTGGCTGCCTCTGCAGCACTCAAGGGCTTGGACTTAAGTTGGCGTGGTGGTGGTGGTGGCACTGAGCCCAATGGAGCGGGGGTGCTGCTGCCAGCTTGGTCCCCAGCAGATCCCGCTGCTGCTGCTGCAGGCATACTTTTTTTTTTACTCCCAAAAAAAGGGGCGGGCGGCACACCAGTCTCCTTGGTAACTTGCTTCTTCTGCTCCTTACTGGCACCTTTCTTGCTAGAGGAGCTACGGGTTACTTTTTTTGGGGCCATCCTCTTCAGAGCAGGTCAGCAGGCAGCAGTTGCACGAGTTGCAGAGGGTTCTGTGTCCAGACGTGACGTCGCGTGACGTTATGCTGCACACACCGCTGCAGGACTTCTTCCTGGCACTGGTGGTTCTCTTGAGTCTTCTTGTGCACCTAAAAGCAATGGAAGACAGAGGAACATCAGTTCAGTTATACACCCCAAAAAATCGACAAAACACAGAAAAATGAGCACAATCCCATGCCATCCTTGATGTTTACATTGAAGACACCCCACAGAAAGACTACGGACATGCAAGTATGCAACACTCACTACCCCTGGGCATAATGGATGAAAAGTAGGCAAAATAAGTGCAGGCCTCAGACACTGCCTCTCCTCAAAATGGCCCCTTACACCCCAAGCACATGTTGCCTGTACCAGCCAGCACTCAAGATGGCCACCACCACCACCCACATGGCCAGTCCACATCAACAGTACACCCCCAAAAAACAGAAAAACAGCCAGAAATCACCACAATCCAACGCCATCCATGATGTTTACATTAAAGAGAGTGAGACCACACCACGGGCACACTCAGTCCATGCACCACCACCACCCCTGGGCAAAAGGCCACACCAGCAGCCCCCCAAAAACGACAAAAAACAATAAAATAAGCCCAATCCCAGCCCATCCATGGCCTCAATTATGTTTAAATTCAAGAAGACACCCCACAGAAAGACTAGGCCCATGCAACACTCACCACCCCTGGGCAAAGGGCCACACCAGCAGGCCCAAAAAAACGACAAAAAACAATAAAATCTGCACAATCCCAGCCCATCCATGGCCTCAATAGAGTTTACATTCAAGAAGACACCCCTCAGAAACACTAGGCCCATGCAACACTCACTACCCCTGGGCATAAGGGATGAAAAGTAGGCAAAATAAGTGCAGGCCTCAGACACTGCCTCTCCTCAAAATGGCCCCCTTACACCCCAAGCACATGTTGCCTGTACCAGCCAGCACTCAAGATGGCCACCACCACCACCCACATGGCCAGTCCACATCAACAGTACACCCCCAAAAAACAGAAAAACAGCCAGAAATCACCACAATCCAATGCCATCCATGATGTTTACATCAAAGAGAGTGAGACCACACCACAGGCACACTCAGTCCATGCACCACCACCACCCCTGGGCAAGCAAAAGGCCACACCAGCAGCCCCCCAAAAACGACAAAAAACAATAAAATAAGCACAATCCCAGCCCATTCATGGCCTCAATTATGTTTAAATTCAAGAAGACACCCCACAGAAAGACTAGGCCCATGCAACACTCACCACCCCTGGGCAAAGGGCCACACCAGCAGGCCCAAAAAAACGACAAAAAACAATAAAATCTGCACAATCCCAGCCCATCCATGGCCTCAATAGAGTTTACATTCAAGAAGACACCCCTCAGAAACACTAGGCCCATGCAACACTCACTACCCCTGGGCATAAGGGATGAAAAGTAGGCAAAATAAGTGCAGGCCTCAGACACTGCCTCTCCTCAAAATGGCCCCTGCCCTTACACCCCAAGCACATGTTGCCTGTACCAGCCAGCACTCAAGATGGCCACCACCACCACCCACATGGCCAGTCCACATCAACAGTACACCCCCAAAAAACAGAAAAACAGCCAGAAATCACCACAATCCAATGCCATCCATGATGTTTACATCAAAGAGAGTGAGACCACACCACAGGCACACTCAGTCCATGCACCACCACCACCCCTGGGCAAGCAAAAGGCCACACCAGCAGCCCCCCAAAAACGACAAAAAACAATAAAATAAGCACAATCCCAGCCCATCCATGGCCTCAATTATGTTTAAATTCAAGAAGACACCCCACAGAAAGACTAGGCCCATGCAACACTCACCACCCCTGGGCAAAGGGCCACACCAGCAGGCCCAAAAAAACGACAAAAAACAATAAAATCTGCACAATCCCAGCCCATCCATGGCCTCAATAGAGTTTAAATTCAAGAAGACACCCCTCAGAAACACTAGGCCCATGCAACACTCACTACCCCTGGGCATAAGGGATGAAAAGTAGGCAAAATAAGTGCAGGCCTCAGACACTGCCTCTCCTCAAAATGGCCCCCGCCCTTACACCCCAAGCACATGTTGCCTGTACCAGCCAGCACTCAAGATGGCCACCACCACCACCCACATGGCCAGTCCACATCAACAGTACACCCCCAAAAAACAGAAAAACAGCCAGAAATCACCACAATCCAATGCCATCCATGATGTTTACATCAAAGAGAGTGAGACCACACCACAGGCACACTCAGTCCATGCACCACCACCACCCCTGGGCAAGCAAAAGGCCACACCAGCAGCCCCCCAAAAACGACAAAAAACAATAAAATAAGCACAATCCCAGCCCATCCATGGCCTCAATTATGTTTAAATTCAAGAAGACACCCCACAGAAAGACTAGGCCCATGCAACACTCACCACCCCTGGGCAAAGGGCCACACCAGCAGGCCCAAAAAAACAACAAAAAACAATAAAATCAGCACAATCCCAGCCCATCCATGGCCTCAATAGAGTTTACATTCAAGAAGACACCCCTCAGAAACACTAGGCCCATGCAACACTCACTACCCCTGGGTAAGCATAAGGGATGAAAAGTAGGCAAAATAAGTGCAGGCCTCAGACACTGCCTCTCCTCAGAATGGCCCCGCCCTTACACCCCAAGCACATGTTGCCTGTACCAGCCAGCACTCAAGATGGCCACAACCACCACCCACATGGCCAGTCCACATCAACAGTACACCCCCAAAAAACAGAAAAACAGCCAGAAATCACCACAATCCAATGCCATCCATGATGTTTACATCAAAGAGAGTGAGACCACACCACAGGCACACTCAGTCCATGCACCACCACCACCCCTGGGCAAGCAAAAGGCCACACCAGCAGCCCCCCAAAAACGACAAAAAACAATAAAATAAGCACAATCCCAGCCCATCCATGGCCTCAATTATGTTTAAATTCAAGAAGACACCCCACAGAAAGACTAGGCCCATGCAACACTCACCACCCCTGGGCAAAGGGCCACACCAGCAGGCCCAAAAAAACGACAAAAAACAATAAAATCTGCACAATCCCAGCCCATCCATGGCCTCAATAGAGTTTACATTCAAGAAGACACCCCTCAGAAACACTAGGCCCATGCAACACTCACTACCCCTGGGTAAGCATAAGGGATGAAAAGTAGGCAAAATAAGTGCAGGCCTCAGACACTGCCTCTCCTCAAAATGGCCCCCGCCCTTACACCCCAAGCACATGTTGCCTGTACCAGCCAGCACTCAAGATGGCCACCACCACCACCCACATGGCCAGTCCACATCAACAGTACACCCCCAAAAAACAGAAAAACAGCCAGAAATCACCACAATCCAATGCCATTTATGATGTTTACATCAAAGAGAGTGAGACCACACCACAGGCACACTCAGTCCATGCACCACCACCACCCCTGGGCAAGCAAAAGGCCACACCAGCAGCCCCCCAAAAACGACAAAAAACAATAAAATAAGCACAATCCCAGCCCATCCATGGCCTCAATTATGTTTAAATTCAAGAAGACACCCCACAGAAAGACTAGGCCCAAGCAACACTCACCACCCCTGGGCAAAGGGCCACACCAGCAGGCCCAAAAAACGACAAAAAACAATAAAATCTGCACAATCCCAGCCCATCCATGGCCTCAATAGAGTTTACATTCAAGAAGACACCCCTCAGAAACACTAGGCCCATGCAACACTCACTACCCCTGGGTAAGCATAAGGGATGAAAAGTAGGCAAAATAAGTGCAGGCCTCAGACACTGCCTCTCCTCAAAATGGCCCCCGCCCTTACACCCCAAGCACATGTTGCCTGTACCAGCCAGCACTCAAGATGGCCACCACCACCACCCACATGGCCAGTCCACATCAACAGTACACCCCCAAAAAACAGAAAAACAGCCAGAAATCACCACAATCCAATGCCATCCATGATGTTTACATCAAAGAGAGTGAGACCACACCACAGGCACACTCAGTCCATGCACCACCACCACCCCTGGGCAAGCAAAAGGCCACACCAGCAGCCCCCCAAAAACGACAAAAAACAATAAAATAAGCACAATCCCAGCCCATCCATGGCCTCAATTATGTTTAAATTCAAGAAGACACCCCACAGAAAGACTAGGCCCATGCAACACTCACCACCACCCCTGGGCAAAGGGCCCCACCAGCAGGCCCAAAAAAACGACAAAAATCAGCACAATCCCAGCCCATCCATGGCCTCAATGGTGTTTAAATTCAACAAAACAGTTGTATCATGCACCCATAACCAACCCTGGTCCTACTGGATACTGTGGCTACCCACAATATAATTTATTTAATTTTCTGAAAAAGTTCCAAAATTATACTTGCAGCAACTGTAATGCCCCAAACAAACTTACTTGTGAAAGTTGATTTCTAATCCAAAAGTGATCCAAAGACAGTCAAAAAGGCCTCAAATCCAAATATCCAGCAGCACCCACAAAAAGTAATCCTTCCAGCTCCAGATCCAAATGAAAGTGACCAGGAGATGGACAAAGCACTGGGAGGAGCCTGCTGGACAGGAACAGGAAGTTGGAGACTGTGGGGCACTTCCTTCCTCCCCCCCCCCCCAAAATGGACTCCTTGCAAAAAGAAAGGCCATGCAAATGTCAACCTGAGGAGTGATTCTGATAAAAATCATAATTTTCTGAAGGTTTATCCTGTTTGCTGGTGATTTTCTTGTGCGAAATTGCAAAATCTCTACTTCGCAAGTGCGAGATTGTTCCTTTCCGCCGCAACTACGTGTTCGCAATTGCGAACTCTCGCGAGATGTGCTGTGCAAGGTGGCAAGCCGCGATTACGTATTCGCGGGAGCCAAACTCCCGCTGGAACACGCAGCAAGATCCAAAATGGCGCAGCACTCTCAAAATATGATCGAGACAAACAACTCGGCAAACGCTAAATGACGGAAAGTGAACGCCGTGCACCACGCCGCGCGCCACAACCAAGCAAAAAATCCGCCGCGCGCGGATTCACGGATTTTCGACAAATTCGCGAGCGTTCGCGGATTGCGAATTTGCCGAAAATCCGAAAAATCCGCGAGCGGAGCGGATTTTACGCCCATGCTTAGCTGTAAAATGTATTCTTCTTTAAATCCAAAAATATATTTTATATGTTTATGAATAATTTTTTTTTTAAAATATTTTTTTTCTTCGTTCCCGCTTCGCGAATCGGGAAGCTTCCCGTTAGCTGACCTTGATGCCGCGAAATAGACCGCGAGCCGGTAAACGTTTCTTTACCGCAACTGCCGCGTTAGAAAACAACATCGTGACGCCTCCCGTCCGCATGACGTTTCACGTTGTCGCGTGATACGTCATATGACGTGCTACGTTAGCGAACTGGTACGCGAAGCGAGTCGCAAAGCGCAGGTTTCTGGAAGCAAACCGGGAGGCCCTGCAAAGCGCTTAACGTAAACACAGCAGGTCATGTGACTTGGTAATAACACTTCTCATTGGTTCATTTCACTTTTGGTTTCCTAATGATGTAAGACTAGGTCATATAATCTAAAATGAACACTTTTCATTGGTTAAGAACTCTTGTTTTTCCCAAATGATGAAAATCCCTCCTTCTTTCCTCACTCTGACTTTCATCATTGTAAGAGAAAGACCCTTTGTGATCACTGAGCAATGGCTTCTTTAGTAGCTTCAGCTGGTGCTTCCCCACCACCTCCACCACCTCCAAGCAAGAGTGGACCACCTGGTCAAGTTATAATTCAGCAAGAAGAAGAAGAACAAGAACAGGAGGAAGAGCACGAAGAGAGGCAGTTTTTGCCTGAGCAGCCCAGGACGTCTCACCGGAAAGAAAACTTCATTTGGCAATTCTTTAAAATTCCCAAAGGTCAGAAAAAGGTAAATGCAAGATACGTAACTTGCCTTATATGTCAAGATAGACTGTCCAGAGGGACCGACAAAAAATACAGTTTCGGAAACTACACAATGCATCGCCATATGACTAGGTGGCATCCTAACAACTACAGTGCTGCACAGTTTCGGAACGACCTAGATAATCTCCCTATTATGGCCAGAAGATCTGTTGTACCGGAAGTAACGGGACCAGAGGGCAGGGAGATGGTGCCAAATATACAAATGAGATTTGGTGAAGTAAAACACACCTGCGTATATTGCGATGGATTCATTTGCTACGGAGAAAAAAGCATCACTCTGATCAACAGAGCTATTGACAATCATGCTCATGTTTGTCCGAAACGCCCCAAACAATAAATTCTTTTTTTTTTGTTGCTCCTGTTGAGCCCTTTACAATGAATCGTTTTCGTTGCCCCCTCCGAAAAAAAACCCCAAAAAATATGAAACTGTTCAGAAAAATTCAAAAAAAGTGAAAAAATGTTCAGAAAAATAAAAAAAAAAGTTCTTTTCAGAACTACCTCCCCGTTATTAAAAAATTGGTACAATATTTGGAACTGTGCCAACCTCTATTTCTCGTAGTTCGCTTCCCAGTTCGCTCGCCGGTACGCGAACCGGAAGTGAACCAAAAACAGTAAGTATAAGGGAAGGAAACAGACACTTATGTTAAAAGAAAGACAGCTATAGGGGAGTAAACTAGAGATACTATTACCCGTAATCCACTGCTGATGATGTCACATATTACATCATTCATGACATGCTCAGTGACATCATCAGCAGAGGATTGCGGGTTTTTTGGCAACGTGCCTTATCCACGGTTTAATAACGCTGCCTTTTGCTTTATATAAGTTTTCAAATTGTATGAAATATATACCAATAGGTCGTTATGAACCTTTAGGTAGTGCTTTTCTTCATGAGGTCTGCTCGCTTCCATACACATACAGATGTTTCAAAGATGATCAAGAAGTTTATCTGAATGGAGAGGAATGCACTGAGACGCCAGATCATTCACTAATGTGTAGGCACATACAGTTAGACGGTTCATGCAACAAACACCGACCAAATATGGCTTGCGTGTTGCAAGGCACGCCAGTTCCTGCTATCATCCCCACGTTCAAGTTGTTGGAAAATGGTAGTTATTTGATGCTCAATAATGAAGATTGTTCTGGGTTAATTAAAAGTATTCCTTTTATCGTAACAGTAAGTGAACGGGTTATTTGCTGCAGAAATGTTCTATTTCCTCCCACACATGAACATAGGGAGTTTTCAATCTCGCCACAAATACCAACCTTGGGAGCAGATTTCAACGGCATGGCAAGAATAAGAGCTCTTTTGTCTCAGAGAGAGATGGCCTTGAGTTCGGCCCGTGAAACTTTCGTGCTTCACATAGCGAACACCCGTACAGAGGTGCAGACCCTTTTCAATTCAGATTTGCCTTTCCATTTCAGCAAGATGGTTCGCACTATCTCTAACGCGTCCTCCACAAAGGCCCTGGCGCACTTTTTTAAAGTTGTTACCAGTGGTCTCGTGACTTCATTTGAGAAAATCTTTGGAGTCATCCCTCCTTTCTTTCATTCTATTTTTTTCCACTCTGCTTCGTGGATTGCCATTTTTACTTGCATTACCAGCGGACGCTCTTGTGCTTTTTTACATTTTTAAATATGGATGTCCCTCCTATGCAACCTACCGCCCTGCAGCTGCTGACACTGTTCCGCAATCGCATGCTAGAATATCATGGCACAATGCCGTTGGCGATATTAAGCACGGCATATGGATTATCTTTTCGATTCTCCTACTTCACCTGTGTCCAGCCTGTATTTCACTGCCTGACCTGTGATTTCGATTGGGCCATTGATTTGTGTCTCTGCGGACCGGTTTCTCCTGACGTCGACTTTAATCAGCTGATGACTCCTATCATTACTCACGAGTTGGTTTGTCCTGGCGAAAGGATTATGGCTGTGGCATTGATGCATGGACTACTTGGTCCCTGGAATTTACTGGCGGCAACACAGTCTTTCTTGGAACAGAGCTTTCTTGAAAACCCACCGAGCTGTCCTCTGATGGTGATAGAGGATCCGGTGCTGGGAGAGCACGTATGTTCTTTTCCGCTTTTAAATTGGATGGCTGAACTCTTTTCGGATGAAGACGGTGACTTCCTATTGGAGGCTGTTGCAACTTATTTTGCATACACAGTTATGTCATAGACCTTTTTCATTTTTGATATGCTGAGTACTAGCATTTCATTGACAATTCATTGACTTATTTGTCAAGTTTTTATTATTTAGCTTGCCTATTGGCTTAAGACTCGATAAAGTACTTGGTTGTTTTATTTTTCTTTAGCATTAAATTTTCCTAGTTTTTAATGTTTTACCTTGCGGACCGTCCACATATAAAGTTGCAATCTGCTCTCATGAGATGGCACTTCTATTATCTTATTCAGTTCGTTTCCGGATCATGGGGAGGTGTCATCTAGGTCCTGGATATCTTTACACCGTGTTAAGCTAGCATGGGCTCATTACCGGTTTAAACGCCATTTTTCCTTTTTTGCAACTTCTGCACACGACACTTAGTTGTTGCTTTAGCTTTCAACCTAATAGTTCATCGTGATTTACATGAGAATAATATGTTATTGCTCTACTATCTGCTTTACTTGTTAAACTATATCTGTACAGCGACTGCTGAAGTTTCAAGAACAACACGATACAGAATTATTATGAGGTCTGATCTCCACGACTTCATACTCATAACATAAGTGCAGCTTCTGCCAATTCTGGGCATGAGGCGGGTTTTATATTGCTTTGCCGAACACACATACACAACACTTGATGCGGTTCACATGATGAGAGAGCTGGTGTATGCTGATGTGATTCCTTCAAATCTAAGACACTAAAGTATGGGCACGCCCTAAACCAACACAAAGAGACCTTCTTAGCAAATAATATAATATGTGTATTAGGGAGGGTGAGATATAAGCAGCCGCGGGCCGTGGAGGGAGTTACGGTGAGGCAGGGAGGCGGGGAGGGGGAGAAGCAGGGTGGAGCCCTCTCCACCCTGCCCCTCCCCCTCCCCGCCTCCCTGCCCCACCGTAACTCCCTCCACGGCCCGCGGCTGCTTATAAGTGTTGATAACTCTTATTCATTTACAGCATGTTAACATACTGTCACCATTCGCTTTTTATGTACTAGTAACTATGCTGGTAATTTTGCTACTGATAATATGTGTACTTTTATTATCTAAGATACTACGCCTGAGAAGACGGCATTAGTAAATAAACATTTCAAATACACATGTGTTCTTCTTAACTCCATGTTCTGGTTTCTAAGAAATATATAACGACCGACTGTTCATCAGTTCCACGTATCCTGAGGTACTATAAGTTCATATTCTGGATTGTCTAAACATTGAGAGTTTGTTATATCCAATGTCACACTGTACCTAGCTTGCTAAGGGGTTTTTGATTACTAACGTGAGTTTTGGGGCACCCTAATTCGCCGAGGTTCCAATCCTCTGTGCACAGTTCTCTGTGAGAACAGAAACACTGCGACAGGGGCACCCCCGACCCTTGCTGGAGCTTCATCACACTTGCGATACAACTCCAGCAATGCGCCACCTTTACGGCACAGATACATCACGCATCTGTGCTGTTTTTGCCCCATGATGCGCCGCATTGTAAATCCAGCACACCATAGGTGTCGGAACAGCGGCACAGAATGACTAACACATCCCTGGTGATGCGCCAGTCATCATAAATCTATCCCTATGCTTCTTATCTTGTTCGAGATGAACCGCCATATGTATCATCAAAGTTTTTTGCATTTCCTAAATAGCGAACTTTAAGGAATAAATAGCGATTCTTTACCATTCCTAGTTTGCGATGAGCTATTTGCTAATTACCAATTACCCATTCATTTCCTTCATTTCCATAGGGCGGTTGGACTCACTTTTAGCTCGAACGGCTGAATGGATTTCCACGAAACTTGGCAAAATTGTAGGGACTGGTAGCCCGATGTGCCGTTGCTATGTCTCAAGATATATGCTCCAGTGGTTTTTACGAAAATTAACTTTGAAAAATATATATTGGGCTACATTGGCCTATATATATGTTGGAGCCCAAATGTAGCCCAATGTAGCCCAATGAAGCCCAATGAAGCCCAATGTAGCCCAAAGATGGCCGCCAGAGACAAAAAAAACAAATGTAGCCCAAATATCAGCCAGATGTAGCCCAACTATAGCCCAGTGACAGAATTACCAATCACCTTCGCAAACCTCCGTTACGCGAAGCGGAGCGCTGTTACAGATATATATCTTTTTTTGAACGTTAATTTCTCAAAATCCACTGGAGCACATATATTGAGACCTAGCAAAGGCACATCGGGCTACCAGTCCCTACAATTTTGCCAAGTTTCGTGCAAATCCATTCAGCCGTTCGATTATTAATATTATTATTATTTTTTGCCCCGCGGGGCCCTTTAAAACCTCCACATCAAACCTAGGGGGTCAGCGAGGATCTACTATGCCCCCTTATGGTTATTTCCCCCTTTGTTTTGGCCTCCTCTTGTCTCTCGATCCTACCGAGAGACAAGATGGCGGCCGCTACGGACTGTTTGGAATGTTGACAGACGCCGGAGAACCAATCAGCTTCGCTTCACAAAGCTCCGTTGCGCGAAAAGTACGCGTCCTGGGACGCTGACCGGTCCGCTGTTACAGATATATATCTTTTTTTAAACGTTAATTTCTCAAAATCCACTGGAGCACATATATTGAGACCTACAAAAGGCACATCGGGCTACCAGTCCCTACAATTTTGCCAAGTTTCGTGCAAATCCATTCAGCCGTTCGGGCTAAAAGTGAGGCCAACCGCCCTATGGAAAACTCAATGTTAAAAACACGTTTTGGGACCCCCCTTTTTTCTCGGCCCCCCCTTGACGAACCCCCCCAAATTTTCAAGGGCTGCTCAGAAACAAAATGTGCCATTTTCCTGAAAATTTCAGCCAATTCCGTCCACAAACGCCAAAGTTATTAGACATAGAATTTTCAAAAATCCCATAGAGAAAAAATCCTAACTATATATACCTACTGGCGACCGCCAGTAGGTAATATATATATATATATATATATATATTTTTTTTTCTTTTCCAAAATTATCCAATTTAGACGCGCACTCAGAGGTAAAGTGGTACACAGTGTCGCTTTATTGCTGTTACGCGTTTCGGAAGCCTTGACTCCCTTGCTCAAGGCTTCCGAAACGCGTAACAGCAATAAAGCGACACTGTGTACCACTTTACCTCTGAGTGCGCGTCTAAATTGGATAATTTTGGAAAAGCGATTGACTGGCGGGGCTCTGCCAGCCGTAAACGCGCCACCAGACTGTGGGAGGTTCCGCCGTGAAAGAGCCGTGGAAAGTAAGCATATATATATATATATATATAATATGGTATGCAGACAAAATATCAAAATTAAAATATCGATATACAGTAATATCGATGTTTTAATTTCGATAGTATAGAATATCAATGTCCAAAATATCGGCAGACAGAATATTGTTTTTTTAAGGTATGTATCTTACTAATATCGAATTTTACTCATATCGAAATTTTGTTTAGTGTTATGTATTTTATTATTTTGTTTATATGTTTGTTAAACATGTTTTGTAATGTATGTTTGAAAATTGGTAAATTTGTATACATTTTGCGTTTTAGTATCAGAGCGGTTTGTGGGTTTATAGGGGAATAGGGTGGGAAGTAATTTAATAATAATTAATTAATTAATATATGTTTGTAAATATTTTTAATTAATAATTAATTGGTAAGTAATTAATATTAATTAGTTAATTAATTAATATAATTTTGTACATATTTTTAATTAATATTTAATTGGTAATTAATTAATATGAATTAGGTAATTACATTAATCAGAGTAATTTTTTTTTATATATTTTTTGTTATTGTTAATTAATTAATTGGGAAAAAATAATATTAATTAGTAAATTAAATTAATTACAGCTAATGTGCTAATATATTTACTTTATTGTTATTGTTAATTAATAATTAATTGGTAATTAAATATTATTAATTATGTAATTAAATTATTTACAGTTAATGTGCTAATATATTTAATGTGTTGTTATTGTTAATTAATAATTAATTGATAATTAAATAATATTAATTATGTAATTAAATTATTTAGAGTTAATGTGCTAATATATTTAATTTTTTGTTATTGTTAAATAATAATTAATTGGTAATTAATAATTATTAAATGATTAAATGATATGATTTATTTATGTGTAGTGGGTTGTGTGTTTATAGGGGGATAGGGTGTGATATAATTAAATGTAATTAATTAAAGAGATTGTATTTCTTTTGGTATTTATTGTTAATTAGTTAGTAATTAATATGTGTTATTTATTTCATTTATAATTACATCAATTTAGTAATATTAATTGTTATTAATTGATTAATTGAAATTTATATTATTTGTCTTTTTTTATATGTGTAGTGTGTTGTGTGTTAAAGGGGGAGTAGTGTGGGAATAGTAATTTTTACCCCTACGCTATCCAACCGGGAAACAACCTTTACAACGCAACTTTTACAACGCACTACCATTACAACAAAATTTTTACAACGCAAAAACCATTACAACGCATGTGTTTAGAACGCATGTTTTTACAACGCAGGTACGTTTACAACGCATACCATTACAACGTAAGTATAGGTAAGTATATAATTATATTTTAAATTTGATATGTTTTGGTTTTTTTAAGGGGTATTTTTAGGGTTCAGGGTCAGTTTTCAGTTTTTGGGTAAAAGGGTATTTTTAGTGTTCAGGGTCAGTTTTCAGTTTTTGGGTAAAGGGGTAATTTTAGGGTTCAGGGTCAGTTTTCAGTTTTTGGGTAAAGGGGTATTTTTAGGGTTCAGGATCAGTTTTCAGTTTTTAGGTAAAGGGGTATGTTTAGGGTTCAGGGTCAGTTTTCATTTTTTGGGTAAAGGGGTATTTTTAGGGTTCAGGGTCAGTTTTCAGTTTTTGGGTAAAGGGGTATTTTCAGGGTTGAGGCTCAGTTTTCAGTTTTTGGGTAAAGGGGTATTTTTAGAGTTCAGGGTCAGTTTTGGGTTTTTGGTATTTTTAGGGTTCAGGGTCAGTTTTCAGTTTTTGGATAAAGGGGTATTTTTAGGGTTCAGGGTCAGTTTTGGGTTTTTGGGGTACAGGGGTATTTTTAGGGTTCAGGGTAAGTTTTGGGTTTTTGGGGTACAGGGGTACAGGGTAAAAATAAAATAAAATTAAATTTTAATTAAATCAATTAAATGAAATTAAAACAATTTAAATTACATTAAATTATATTAAATTAAATTATATTATTTTCAATTATTTTAAATTAAAAAAAATAATATATACTTACTAATACTTACGTTGTAATGGTATGCGTTGCAAAGGTACCTGCGTTGTAAAAACATGCGTTGTAAATACATGCGTTGTAATAGTTTTTGCGTTGTAAAAATTTCGTTGTAATGGTATGCGTTGTAAAAGTATGAGTTGTAACGTCATACATCCATCCAACGCTTTCCCTACTGTTGCACCCTCTGGAGTGGGAATAGTAATTTAAACCCCTACGCTATCCAACGCTTTCCCTACTGTTGCACCCTCTGGAGTGGGAATAGTAATTTTTACCCCTACGCTATCCAACAATTGTCCTACTGTTGCAATATGTGGAGTACGTATATATATTAATTTATATGTAGAGTTTTTTATTTATTTTAAATGTATATGTATTAGTTTTAATTTTTAATTATGTTTTAATGTTTTTATTTAATATTTGTAAAATTATATGTATTTTAAAATTATTTTTACATTATTAATAATACATTTAAAAAAACAATATTTTTAATTTCGATATTTTTGTACTACGATATTAATTTTTCAATATTTTTGTACTTATCCTTATGAAGATATGACTCCGATATTTTTGATTTCGATATTTTTGTGTCGATATTTTTGTGTCGATATTTTTGTATGTAGATATTCTGACTGTCGATATTATGTCAGACATTCATATAATATATATATATATATATATATATATATATATATATATATATATATATATATATATATATATATATATATATATATATATATATATATATATATATATATATATATTCCTTCGATACCTCTCACCACCTTTCTATTCCCAGCGGAAGTCACGGCACGACAGCAGATAGGTTATCTAAATTATTTTATTTTTAAAACACCATGTGCATAAACGTGCAAGAATAGGACGGCCTACTCGTTTCGGCTACAATTAGCCTTTAACTGGACCATAGAGTCCCAGGCGTCTAGTACATTTATAAAAAGTGCTCAGTGGTAGTACCCTTATTTGTGTTCATTAAACACTAGACTGTTAACCTCATTTACAAACTATGGCTCAATACAATCGCCATTTTGTTTTTCTTCCATTCCTGTGAAGTACTCTTAAAGTGCTGCGTGCGAGATGATGATATCATTTCCTCATTCATGGCAGTAAGTTATTCTGTCACAACAATTATTTACAATCTATAAATAATGCATTCTACAAGGCCTTATAGAGTTGTCTCTAATAATAATAAGTCATAAATTATGTATATATACACATATATATATATGTCTCTCTCTCTAAATATATATATATATATGGTGATCAGGAAAGACCAGGAAGATCCGGAAGGACCAAAAATTAAACTATGGTGTCGTTTCATAGACGACTTGTTCGTCATATGGGACGGAGATGAGGAATCACTAACAAAATTCTCAGAAACTTTGAATAACAACCGATTCACTCTGAAATTCACATCAACAATAAGTTCCCAATCATTGATATTCCTGGATGTAGAAGTATTTATCAAGAACAACAAACTCTGCTCCAAAATCCACAGGAAGCCAACAGCATGCAATAGCATCCTACATGCTAATAGTGGACACCCGACTAGGTTGAAATGGAGCATTCCCTACGGACAAATGCTAAGGGCAAAAAGGAATTGCTCTGAAGTAGAGGATCTGGAAAAAGAGATAAACAACATGAGCCTCAGATTCCTCGAAAGGGGATACCCAAAGGAAGTCATCATCACTGCCAAAAATCGGATGCATTTAAAGAAGAGAGAAGAATTGCTAACACCTAAGGATAAGAGACTGCGAAGAGATCAAGAACATGACACAGATTCGAGTAGTGCACCAACTAGAATCATTGTGGAATACGACGATCAGAGCACACAAATGAAGAAAGCCTATAAAAAATATTGGCCGATTCTTCGCTTGGACAAAACTTTGAATGAAAGCCTGTCAGCCAACCCGAGCATAACATACCGAAAGACTTCCTCTTTAAGAGACATATTAACACAAAGTCATTTGGAAGTCCGCAAGGAGAAGAAACAGATATGGCTGACAACACCGGGCTTCTGGAAATGTCATAAGTGCAAAGCCTGTGAACATGGGGAGAACATCAAGCACTATGAACTTCAGAATGGAAGAAAAGAAACTATCTATGACCACATCACATGTGAATCCAAATGTGTTGTCTATCGACTTAAATGTCCTTGTGACAAGTACTACATTGGGAGCACTATAAACAAACTAAAGTTAAGGATACTACAACACCTAAGGGCGATCAAGAACAAGGACCCATGCTACCCAATGGCCTCCCATTTCACCGAGTACCATCAAAGTGACACCTCTCTTTTGAAATATTCGGGAATCAAACTATGCAAAACACCAGAACGAGGTGGAGACCAAATGCAACTTTTAAGACGTCTAGAATCCCGAATGATATTGAGTATGGGAACGGAGGCACCGTTTGGTCATAATCTGGATGCTGAACTGCATGTACATTTGTGACTTTCTGAAGAACCAATGACAATGTTGCCATTTGATTATATAGTTTTCCAAGGGAATGAAGTCTTTACCTAAATTGATGCTGGAAATTGTACATGTTGCGATTAATATAGACATTGAACCGGTTAATGCTGATGGTCCTACACATACAAAGTTTTCATTAAGAGGGAGAAATTGTGGTTTACTACAAAATTGGGATTATATGGAATAATGAAAAGGAGATGTGATAATTTTGGTACTTCACCATAGGAATTCTTTAAATCTTTTTAAATTATAATTTTTTTATAAGTTGGATGGGATGAAATAATGCACTTAGAAACCTGATTTTGTTAAATACAGAAACCTCACCCAATCCTTCACTTGATCCCAATATCATCATCCCGCATTATAATTACCATACAATCCCTGTCCCACTTTTAAGTTCAAATAATCTTTACTCCCTTAATTGAAATTAAAATTGGTATGTATGAACACCATACACCATTAGAAGGATCATGTTGTAAATAATTGTTAATACTTTATTTAAATTACCGGTTCAACTCTTTCCTTTTCTCAATGGGTATTTCACATTAAATTTTTTGCAAAAAATAGATGTACGAAAGGTGATATCTTGTAAATACTTTATCTCAATAATGTTTTGATCTGAAAATGCAGTAGAGTACTTTACGTTGATTGTACATAAAATTTGTGTATATACCTTTAACATGTACAAGCCATGTATATACTGCTGGGTGGGTTGGTCAAGATGACCATGGAAATGGTAGAGGGTACTTACACTGAAATACACTATTTAAACAAGGTCTAGACCTAGGGACTCTATGGTCCAGTGGAAGGACCGTCCTTTTTTGATGCACGTTATGTTTGCACTGGTGTGTAAATAATAATAAAACGCTTAAAACTACTGTTGCTGTGCCGTGTCCTTTGATCTACAAGAAGTGGAGAGAAGAAGCTGTGGCAATATATATATATATATATATATTCACTGAAAAAACCATAGGTTATAGACCATATATAGTTAGGAATTAGCATTTAAAAACCTTATTTTACTCACACAAAACCATTGAAATTCCATATATAGTTAGTTGCACTAACTATATATCGCGCACCTGCAATCCACTGCTGATCATGTCACATATTACATCATTCATGACATGGTCAGTGACATCACTGATGACATCACTGATGACATCTCAAATGACATCACTGATGACATCACTGATGACAACATCCAGTGACTGTATGTTTCTGTAAAGTTAAAATATGTCTTACATATTGAAGAATGAGTGGATGTATAAGTGTCTGGATGAAGGATTTAGTAGGTGCGTGACTGACTGTATGAGTGAGTGATTAAATGTGTCTCACTGAATGCATGGGTTAGTGACTAAACTGTCTTAATTTGTGCATCATTATGTCTGTTGTTCTGTAAACTGCTGCATGTGTTGATCATTAGCTATACGAGAGGCTATATGTGTTATTAATTGGTTGCCCAAGTATTTCTATGGGAGATTGAGTTTGTGTGGGGGTGGCTGGAAGGTGTGTGACTCTATGCATAGATGTGTGAACAGTTTATTCACTAGGTGTATGAGTTCAAGAGTGCATGTGGAAACAGCTACATGGGCAGTTGACTGTGTGCATGAGTGTATTGATGAGTGAATGGATATCTCAATGCTACATGTCATAGTAAGTACATATGTAAAACACAGTACATGTGAGAGTTGGCATATATAAATAACTGTGCATGAGAGCCACCGAATGAGTGAGTGGTTGTATCGATCATTGTGAACTTGTATCAGGGATTGTATAAGAGAGTAAATATGTGTTAGTATATGTTTCAATAAGTAAGGTGTGTTTAACTGTATAGTTGAAGAAATGGAGATGAGATTGTTTCTTTGCATGACTGACTGGGTGTGTGAGTAACTCCATGGATGAGTGGCAGTGTGTGAGTGTCTGTATACACTGAGTGTATCTAAGGTTATATTAGAGTCTGAAGAGGTTTATCGTATTAGCACAAGAATGATGTCAAATGAGATGTCATCAGTGATGTCATCAGTGATGTCATTTGAGATGTCATCAGTGATGTCATCAGTGATGTCACTGACCATGTCATGAATGATGTAATATGTGACATGATCAGCAGTGGATTGCAGGTGCGCGATATATAGTTAGTGCAACTAACTATATATGGAATTTCAATGGTTTTGTGTGAGTAAAATAAGGTTTTTTAAATAGTAATTCCTAACTATATATGGTCTATAACCTATGGTTTTTTCAGTGAATTTTCAAGGTTTTGTAAATGCTAATTCCTAACTATATATGGTCTATAACCTATGGTTTTTTCAGTGGATTTCAATGGTTTTTTAATAGCAAATATCATAAGCTGTCGAATGTCAAGTACGTGGTAAGTGAAAACATTTTCGTGTTTATGCACACTGATCTGCTTTGAATGGTGCCCCCCCCCCTCATTTCTATTAGGAGTACTCTCTCTTTGCAGATAGTGAAAGGTAGTTAACGCAGGTCTTTGCCCCCATTGTAATCCATCGTGCCTGCTTCTCTCTCCATTTGATTGATTGTTATCCAAGTATTTACTGTTTTAGAATTAGTTCTCTTTGGTTCATTCTCTATTTACAAACAAACACAGAGTCGCAATACTCTGTTTAGTCTTTGCAGATAACGAAAAATCGTGTAAAAAAAAAAGAAAAGGAATCGAGCAAAATCAGTAGGCCACTAATGGGATCTCTTTTTGACCTCGCTAAAATAGAAACATTAGGAACAAACCCTCATGACAAATACAAAACTAGTGAGATGAACTGAACTCCACACAATGATGGCTGCAAAACAGCTCGGCTCCGCCACCCACCCCGCCCAAAATAACGATAAAGAACGGCTGCCATGATTGGTTGCGGAATGACCACGACGGAGCTACGAAATGGTGCTGCTCTCATGCTAACCCCAGCTTCAGTCTGAAACATCCAGAAACACTGTAGACTACCAATTCGATCAGTTCCGGTAGCGCCCCAATGTAACCCGGTAGAGAAGAACTAGCTCTCCCCTCTTTGACTGATGGTTCTTGTTGCCTGTCCCTTCTGTTGTCATTTAACAGAACTATTTAGCCTGCTGAAAGGGGTTGTGTTCCGACCGCTGGTTGGTGGAGACATTTTGACTATATTCTGTACCTGCGTTGTCGCGTAATGCGTCATATGACGCGCCGCGTTAGCGCATCCGGAAGTCATCCGGGGCGCGCAGCGCGTAACGTAAGCATAACAAGTCATGTGACTTGTTAATAAAACTTTTCATTGGTTCATTTTACTTTTCTTATTGTAATGATGAAAGGCTTGGTCATATGACCTAAAAATTACGCTTTTCATTACTTCCGAACATTATTTTTTCTTAAATATATGTTATAATGTTCCAGGCTAATGTACTTTCCCGGAAATTTTACAACTGTCCTGCAAGTAAAATATATTCTTTTTTCGAGAAAAAGAGCGTTTCTTCGTCCCATGACGGAGCCGTTGAGCAAAAGAGGGTCGACCTGCTGTCTTAGTCGCCGATACGCCTGAATATGAGATTCTTATCGATCACTTTATGTTGCAGGAATAGAAAACACAACAGCCCTTGACCATTTATCTTTACTGCGTTCCTTCGTATTATACCTTTTACCCTTCATGTAATTGGTCTGCTTTATTTCACTTGCCTTTTAATGATTCTAAAACAGTCACTATTATTAAAAACTTTACCAATGTATATACTACTACCATGTTTTCTTTTAAAAACCTTTATTGTGAAAATTTCATTATACAAATACGAGCCTATAACCACGTGGGCCTGCCACAGAGCAAACTGTAATCGTATATGATGAATAGACATTTACACTGTAGAGGAACGTAACGGGCGGGCCATTAGGTTGCAAGAACTAAGGTGTCTAACAGTTACGGAATCGGTGGACGTACATTTTATAATTAAAATACGACAGGGCCAGTTACAATAAAATTATCTAGATATACATTTGCGGGCAAGTACCATGGGTGACGTTAATTCGAACTTTCAACAGTACAGTAATCAATAACACATCAGAACTTAATATCAATAGGGATGTCGAAATATTCAATCAATTCTCGTCCCCGCCCGCCATGTGCTTCAAAACTGCATACGTATCTCGTGATTTCAAGGTTCTGCAACCAGTACACAACAAGGAGTTACGAGTCCCATTTATTCCGGCGCCATTTTGGGCGAGGACGGGCAGGTCCAGGATATAGTCAAAATGTCTCTACCAACCATCGACTATG
Organism: Lissotriton helveticus; assembly: GCF_964261635.1. Taxonomy (NCBI): domain Eukaryota; kingdom Metazoa; phylum Chordata; class Amphibia; order Caudata; family Salamandridae; genus Lissotriton; species Lissotriton helveticus. The sequence continues at coordinate 854,560 of NW_027611659.1, read as the reverse complement.
ATGATGTTCATATGCTGTATTTATTAGAGTAACACTCATCTGTCCACATGAAATTAATTTGCCACAATCTAAACATGTCATTTTAATCTTTCCAAAGTTCTTCTAAATATTTGGGACCGTTTCCCTTGCCTCTGAAGCTCTCAGTGCCACTTCTTTGATGAATGTACTAGCAGGTCAGGGGTTCTCCTCCAAATCTCTCTTTTATGCAGCACTATAATTAATTGGTGCCACCTCTCCATATGACGATGCATGGTATAGTTACCACAACTATATTTTTTTTCGGTTCCTCTGGAGAGTTCATCGTGGCAGATGAAGCGTGTAACGTACCGGGCATTTACCTTTTTTTGCATGTACAGGAAAGGAAAAAAAAATCGAGCGTCCGAGTTCTAAGGTGTCCCAGGGCCATTTTGGTGGACCAGGCCCAAATCCAAAGAACAGCCATCTCACAGGCTAATGGGGCGACCCACGCCGAGTTTCAGCATTGTAGGATGACCACACAAGTACAGCAACTTGCTAGACATCACCTCGGTGCCATCCGGATCTCGGCGCCCCACTGCAGATGAAGTGCCTCTCAACTATGAAACCACCACGGTGACATCCGGATCTTGGCGCGTTGTGCTGCCTTCGGCCTATTCGCACATCGGTCCGCTACTGACGCCATCTCACAGGCTAATGGGGCGACCCACGCCGAGTTTCAGCATTGTAGGATGACCACACCAGTACAGCAACTTGCTAGACATCACCTCGGTGCCATCCGGATCTCGGCGCCTCACTGCAGATGAAGTGCCTCTCAACTATGAAACCACCACGGTGACATCCGGATCTTGGCGCGTTGTGCTGCCTTCGGCCTATTCGCACATCGGTCCGCTACTGACGCCATCTCACAGGCTAATGGGGCGACCCACGCCGAGTTTCAGCATTGTAGGATGACCACACCAACTTGCTAGACATCACCTCAGTGCCATCCGAATCTTGGCATCTCAACGCCTAGTGGTATCTTCCATACAAAAAATATTGTTACGCTGCCTTTGGCCCCATTCGCACATCAGTCCGCAACTTAGACATCACCTCGGTGCCATCCGGATCTTGGCATCTCAGCGCCTTGTGGTGTCAGTCAGAAAATATTGTTGCGCTGCCTTTGGCCCCATTCGCACATCGGTCCGCTACTGACGCCATCTCACAGGCCAACGGGGCGCCCCACGCCGACTTTCAACATTGTAGGATGGCCACAGAAGTGCGACAACTTACTAGACACCACCTCGGTGCCATCCGGATCTTGGCGCGTTGTGCTGCCTTCGGCCTATTCGCACATCGGTCCGCTACTGACGCAAACTCACAGGCCAACGGGGCGCCCCACGCCGACTTTCAGCATTGTAGGATGGCCACACGAGTGCTGCAACTTGCTGGACACCACCTCGGTGCCATCCGGATCTTGGCGCGTTGTATTGCCTTCGGCCTATTCGCACATCGGTCCGCTACTGACGCCGCCTCACGTGCCAACGTATTTTCTCCGCATTTTATACCCTATGCCGCATAACAGGTCATGTGACTTGTTTATAAAACTTTTCATTGGTTCATTTTACTTTTGGTTTCCGAATGATGGAAGGCTTGATCATATGACCTAAAAACAACACTTTTCATTGGATGAAAACTTTTTTTTTCCCCCAAACGATGAAAGCCCCACCTTGTTTCTGGATGTTTCAGACTAAACTGGCGTCAGCATGAGAGCACCACCATCTCGTAGCTCCGTCGTGGTCATTCCGCGAGCAATCATGGCAGCCGCTCCCCACCAGAAGCCTGCAGGAGTCGGGGCCCCCAAAACTTTTGATGAATTCTCAAGGCGGAGGGGACGCTTTCGAGAATGGGGTCCAAGACCTAGCAGACAAGCGTTCGATTTCCAAGGTGTCCCAGGGCCATTTCAGTGGACCACGCCCAAAAAGGAAAGAGCCTGCCGCCATTTTGAGAGTCCTGTGGCAGCCGCCTATCGCTGCACCGCAAGAGTGGGCGCAACTCAGCTGAATGGCGGATTTTGACACAGTGGACCAAAAGCGGACGGAATGGCAACTGAAACGGTAAAGGGGCGCCCCACTAAAACAGATGAGACTCCACCTGGAGAGGCCCGTTCACGCCGCCTCCCCCGGGGCGCTCCACGCCGTTATTCGGAGCAGCATTGTAGGATACCAAAACCAGTGCGGCAACTTACTGGACATCACCTTGGTGCCATCGTTCTGCTGCCTTGGAACTATTCGCACAACAGTTTGCTACTGATGACCCACCCCCCGCGACGCCCCACGCCGTTATTTGCTGGGTGGCAACTTACTAGACATCACTTTCGTGTCATCTAGATTTCGGCGCGTTCTGCTGCCTTGGAACTATTCGCACAACAGTTTGCTACTGATGACCCACCCCCCGCGACGCCCCACGCCGGAAATCTGGACGTTGTGCTGCGTTGGGACTATTCGCACAGCCGACCGCTACTTCGTTGTTTTTCCCTAAAAATGTTTATATGTTATTACTATTTTTGTTTTCTTGTATATATTTATAAATTATTAAAGTTTTATAATCTTACTACTTTGTCGGAGTGCTATATATTTTTAATGTGACACATAATTGTAAAAACTTTGATGTACAAAGAGTCATCCCTGGAATCTTCCGCTTCACGCTCGGTCCCGTCCCCAATCACAATACAGGATGGTTTTCAGATAATAGCAACGCTTCTGCTGTGACGGATCTCATCGAGTGTGGGCCTTGATCTACTATAACTCCTTTGAAGAGGGGTGATTCTTTACAGCTGTGGCCATAAACTACATCTGCAGGGCTAGCTGATAGCCTAGGACCGGCCTGGACAATCGGACACAGAGGAAAAGGAGTGTCAGAGGGTGCGGTAGTGAATAGGGCGAAAGGGAGGTGTCGGGCGGGCACAGGGTGTGATTCTCAGGGTAGAGCAGCGCAGATGGGGGGAGGTTTATTACCCATGCATAAGACAGAGAGCGGGGGTGACCACTGCCTGGGTGAGATGCTTGCGAGGGTGGGGAGCCATGCTAAGGATCGACAGCGTGCACAGAGTGGGTCTGGTCAAGGCATCTAAAATGGCTGCCGTGCACGACAAAAGTGTGGCATTTGAAAAAAGACAAGATGGCGCACACAATGTTTTTCAACAATTCCTGATTTCCTTCGAATCGAACGTTAACAGACGTTGGGGCATATTACCAAAGTTAAGCGATATTTATCCCTAACGATGCATTGCAAAGATTTTTTTACCGTCAGAAATTATCGCAGATAAACCTTGCTATTATCAAGGTTTATCGCAAATACGATAAAAAACGAGCGCAATGCATTAATATCGCTGAAAACTCCGCGATATTCATGCATTACCGAGCTAATGCTCTTAGCCATGTTATCCACCTCCCATTGGATAACATGGCTAAGAACTGCTCAGGGCAGCTGTTACTTTTTGGAGATATTCGCGCTTATCTCGAATATTTCCAAAAGTTGATAATAGGAGATAGCGATGTGAGCGACTGTTTCCAGTCGCTAACATCTTGGCATGCCCACTTTGCATGTCATTAGTGATAAATATCACTCACATGCAAAGTGGGACCCAAGATGGTCGCTATCTCCTACTAGCCGTCGCTAACTGGTGTTAGCAACAGCTAGGTAATACAGATATAATTTTATCTCCGCGAAGCGGAGCGCTGTTACAGATATATATCTTGTTTTTGAACGTTAATTTCTCAAAATGCACTGAAGCACATATATTGAGACATAGCAAAGGCACATCGGGCTACCAGTCCCTAATATTTTACCAAGTTTCGTGCAAATCCATTCAGCCGTTCGATTATTATTATTATTTTTTTTTTTGCCCCGCGGGGCCCTTTTAAAACCTCCACATCAAACCTAGGGGGTCAGCGAGGATCTACTATGCCCCCTTATGGTCATTTGCCCCTTCGCTTTGGCCTCCTCTTGTCTCTCGATCCTACCGAGAGACAAGATGGCGGCCGCTACGTACTGTTTGGAATGTTTACAGACACCGGAGAGCCAATCAGCTTCGCTTCGCAAAGCTCCGTAACGCGAAAAGTACGCGAAGCGGTGCGCTGTTACAGATATATATCTTTTTTTGAACGTTAATTTCTCAAAATCCACTGAAGCACATATATTGAGACCTAGCAAAGGCACATCGGGCTACCAGTCCCTACAATTTTGCCAAGTTTCGTGCAAATCCATTCAGCCGTTCGATTATTATTATTATTATTTTTTTTTGCCCCGCGGGGCCCTTTTAAAACCTCCACATCAAACCTAGGGGGTCAGCGAGGATCTACTATGCCCCCTTATAGTTATTTCCCCCTTTGTTTTGACCTCCTCTTGTCTCTCGATCCTACCGAGAGACAAGATGGCGGCCGCTACGGACTGTTTGGAATGTTGACAGACGCCGGAGAACCAATCAGCTTCGCTTCACAAAGCTCCGTTGCGCGAAAAGTCCGCGAACCAGAGCGCTGCCCGGTCCGCTGTTACAGATATATATCTTTTTTTAAACGTTAATTTCTCAAAATCCACTGGAGCACATATATTGAGACCTACAAAAGGCACATCGGGCTACCAGTCCCTACAATTTTGCCAAGTTTCGTGCAAATCCATTCAGCCGTTCGGGCTAAAAGTGAGGCCAACCGCCCTATGGAAAACTCAATGTTAAAAACACGTTTTGGGACCCCCCTTTTTTCTCGGCCCCCACTGGACGAACCCCCCCCAAATTTTCAAGGGCTGCTCAGAAACAAAATGTGCCATTTTCCTGAAAATTTCAGCCAATTCCGTCCACAAACGCCAAAGTTATTAGACATAGAATTTTCAAAAAACCCATAGAGAAAAAATCCTAACTATATATACCTACTGGCGACCGCCAGTAGGTAATATATAAATATATATATCTAAATATATATATATATATATATATATATATATCTAAATATATATATATATATATATATATATATATATATATATATATATATTCACTGAAAAAACCATAGGTTATAGACCATATATAGTTAGGAATTAGCATTTACAAAACCTTGAAAATTCACTGAAAAAACCATAGGTTATAGACCATATATCGTTAGGAATTAGCATTTACAAAACCTTATTTTACTCACACAAAACCATTGAAATTCCATATATAGTTAGTTGCACTAACTATATATCGCGCACCCGCAATCCACTGCTGATGATGTCACATATTACATCATTCATGACATGGTCAGTGACATCACTGATGACATCACTGATGACATCTCAAATGACATCACTGATGACATCACTGATAACAACATCCAGTGATTTTTTGTTTCTGTAAAGTTTAAATATGTCTTACATATTGAAGAATGAGTGGATGTATAAGTGTCTGGACGAAGGATTTAGTAGGTGCATGACTGACTATGAGTGAGTGATTAAATGTGTCTCACTGAGTGCATGGGTTAGTGACTAAACTGTCTTAATTTGTGCATCATTATGTCTGTTGTTCTCTAAACTGCTGCATGTGTTGATCAGTAGCTATATGAGTAACTATATGGGTTATTGATTGATTGTCCAAGTATTTGTATGGGAGACTGAGTGTGTGTGTGGCTGGCTGGGAGGTGTGTGACTCTGTGCAGATCAATGTGTACTTGTATCAATGATTGTATAAGAGAGTAAGTATGTGTTAGTATATGTTTGAAAATGTAAGGTGCTCTATGTTTAACTGTATAGATTAGAAAATGGAAGTGTGATTGATTCTTTACAGGACTGACTAGGTGTGTGAGTAACTCCATGGATGAGTGGCAGAGTGTGAGTGTCTGTATAGGTGTATGAGTGCGTATGATAGTGTTGTAAAGATGAGTGATTGTATGTATGAATGATTGTATGGGTGAATGAGTGAATGTGTGTGTAGACGTAGGAATCAGTGAGTGCGTATGTAGTAACTAGTATTGGTGTGTCAATGGTTTCAAAAATTATACTCTGTATTTAACACTGGGTGTAACAGAGGTTATATTAAAGTGTGAGGAGATGCATTGTATTGTCACATTAATGATATCATCATTGATGTGACCATTGATGTCAAATGAGATATCATCAGTGATGTCATCAGTGATGTCATTTGAGATGTCATCAGTGATGTCATCAGTGATGTCACTGACCATGTCATGAATGATGTAATATGTGACATCATCAGCAGTGGATTGCGGGTGCGCGATATATAGTTAGTGCAACTAACTATATATGGAATTTCAATGGTTTTGTGTGAGTAAAATAAGGTTTTGTAAATGCTAATTCCTAACGATATATGGTCTATAACCTATGGTTTTTTCAGTGAATTTGCAAGGTTTTGTAAATGCTAATTCCTAACTATATATGGTCTATAACCTATGGTTTTTTCAGTGAATTTCAATGGTTTTTTAATAGCAAATATCATAAGCTGTCGAATGTCAAGTACGTGGTAAGTAAAAACATTTTCGTGTTTATGCACACTGATCTGCTTTGAATGCTGCCCCCCACCCCTCATTTCTATTAGGAGTACTCTCTCTTTGCAGATAGTGAAGGGTAGTTAACGCAGGCCTTTGCCCCCGTTGTAATCCGTCGTGCCTGCTTCTCTCTCCATTTGATTGATTGTTCTCTTTGGTTCATTCTCTATTTACAAACAAGCACAGAGTCGCAATACTCTGTTTAGTCTTTGAAGATAGCGAAAAATCGTGTAAAAAAACAAAAGGAATCGAGCAAAATCAGTAGGCCACTAATGGGATCTCTTTTTGACCTCGCTAAAATAGAAACATTAAGAACAACCTGTTGAAAATAGCAATGTGTATGTACATAAGCGGCGTCCATTTGTGTTCACAGTACCCCTTGTTGATTGTTTGAATCGAGCATTGAATTGTTCGAAGTTGGTTCTCTTAAGGATCTTCTCTGCCTGCAAACGAGGAAGAATAGGAATATTCGCTCTCCCTTTGCAGATAGTGAAGGGTAGGTAACGCAAACCTTTAACACGTCGTCCCTATTTCGTTCCTCATTGATTGATTGTTTGCCCAAACATTGACTGTTTGGGAATTGGTTCTTTTTGGAGGTATTCCTTGTTTGCAAATATACGTAGGAAAATCTTTGCAAGTAGTGAAAGGGTAGGTAATGCGGACCTTTCTCCCCCGTTGTAATCTGTCATGCCTATCTAATCCCCACTGATTGATGCACCTGTTTCACCCGGACCATTTACTAGAGATACGTCATCTGGCCCGACCAGAGAGCACCCCTAGTGAAAAGGACATATGCAATAATAACAAAGTGATCACTGTATCCTGTTAACAGCAACTTTAGCATGAAACAACCTGGAAAGAAAAGAATAGGAAAACGAAAATCAGTAGGCCACTGATGAACTTTTTATTAAATAACAAACAAAGAAACGATAACAATACGTAATGATAAAACCTATTATTGTCCTAGAAACAAGAAACGTTAGAAGTAAGCCTGTAATAAGAAACCTGAAAACATCGCCCCTCACTGCCCCAAAACCTGTCTGTCCCACCGCCTGCCACGGCCAAATAATGGCAAACTGGGAAAGATAGAAGTCAGCAGACATCCGCCCCATTCTAGAAACTTCCAAAGGGCAACAGGTTTTCGGCTACGCCCAGCCAGAAGCAACACATATAAGACGGGTCCTGCTGCCACGCCTCGGCCAGGAGATCATCACGTAGGGTGTAGCCGGAGGAGAGGCCGAGGCCAGCGGGACCCGGCCAGGGGGATTGACAACGCTGGAGAGTTGCAGGGGGGGAATGTCCGTGTCCTCGACCCTCCCCTCTCTCTCCCAGTCCGGCCGCGGTGGCCCTTGACAGTTGCAGGTAGTCCCGCAACATTCTCTACCGGTCCGGCCACCAACGGCCGGGGCCGATGGGATCCGGCTGCAGCCGATAAACCAAGGAACCCGTTCATGGGGCCAGAGCAAGGGGCGTCCGGCCGACATCCACCGGAAGCCCGGCCCGAAGACGGACGGGACATTTCTTCTTTCTTCAATAATGGCTTTGACAACACTGGGGGGGATGTCTTGCACATGCCTCCGACCCCCCCCCCCCCTCGTCCTCATCGCCTGGTCCGGCCATAACAAATCTCAAGCGAGACGCCGTGGGGTGCACTGGGAGGGAGAGACGGTGCGAACAGGCCTCTCCCGCCTCCCCAGGTGGAGGCTTCCCAGCTGCACCCTCAGCGCTCCAGGCGCCCGGAAAAGGATCCGGCTGCAGCCGATGAGCCAAGGAACCCGTTCATGGGGCCAGAGCAAAGGGCGTCCGGCCGCCATCCACCGGAGGTCCGGCCCAAAGACGGACGGGACATTTCTTCTTTCTTTTATAATGGCTGCGACAACACTGGGGGGGGATGTCTTGCACATGCCTCCGACCCCCCCCCCTCATCCTCATCGCCTGGTCCGGCCATAACAAATGTCAAGCGACACGCCGTGGGGTGCACTGGGAGGGAGAGACGGTGCGAACAGGCCTCTCCCGCCTCCCCAGGTGGAGGCTTCCCAGCTGCACCCTCAGCGCTACAGGCGCCCGGAAAAGGGTTCTTCCACTGTGGCGATGCTGCAACGTCTCGCCCGGCAGGGTGGAGCCCGTCCGCTCATTTGACCCCGCGATCGCCAGTAGCTGCCGAACTCTCAAAATGGCGGTCAACCTGGCAAGAGCGGGCCCAGCATAAAGAAATGGCCCGGTCACTGGTTGACTCCACCACCGTAGTCCTCCACGACCTTGAAGATTCTAGAGTAGCCGCGGGAGTCTCCGACCCCCGCAGACACCCCCGATGGGGAATGACTGCCATGATCGCCCGTGGAGTGACGAAACTGTATCCGCGGGACGTCGGCGCTCCCATGCTGGCGCCAGCCTCACTTTGAATGACTAGAATCTTGCAGACTCAGTTCCGGTGAAAGCACACTGTGACCCGGTAGGAAAAATTGTTGCACCCCCTCCCCTTTTTGACTGATAGTTCAAACCACCGATCCTTTCCTTTGCCCTTTTACCAGAACTTTGGACTGCCTCCCCCTCTTTTACATTTTCTAGAGAAAACAAAACATTAACCACTACATTAGCATAGCAGTTGACACCAGAACTGTTTTCAAATTGAAAACCAACAACATCTTCAACAGAATCCTTTTTGTTTCTGCTGTGACCCTGCTACAGCACAGGCATTGTCCCCAGCAGTAATTCTGCAATGCCGGTAAGTATAGCTGTGGTGCCTACTGGACTCACTCACCCCCGCGGCTCCCCACGCCGTTATTTGCTGGGCGGCAACTTACTAGACATCACCTTCGTGACATCCAGATTTCAGCGCTTTCTGCTGCCTTGGAACTATTTGCACAACAGACCGCTACTGACAAGAATATTTCATTATTGGTGCTGTCAATTTCAATAAATGTAGTGGATAATTCAAAAGAAATTGCCACGGTCTCTTCGTTGTTTAAATGTTTTTACTGTTTTTGTTTTGTTGTATATATTTATAAGTTATTAAAGTTTTATATTCCTACTACTTTGTTGGAGTGCTATATATTTTTAATGTGACACATAATTGTAAAAACTTTGATGTACAAAGAGTCATCCCTGGAATCTTCCGCTTCAGGCTCGGTCCCCTCCCCAATCACAATACAGGATGGTTTTCAGATAGTAGGAACACGTGTGGTGTGACGGATCTCATCGGGTGTGGGCCTTGATCTACTATAACTCCTTTGAAGAGGGGTGATTCTTTACAGCTGGGGCCATAAACTACATCTGCAGGGCTAGCTGATAGCCTGGACAATCGGACACAGAGGAAGAGGAGTGTCAGAGGGTGCGGTAGTGAATAGGGCGAAAGGGAGGTGTCGGGCGGGCACAGAGTGTGATTCTCAGGGAAGAGCAGCGCAGATGGGGGGAGGTTTATTGCCCATGCATAAGACAGAGAGCGGGGGTAACCAGTGCCTGGGGAAGATGCCTGCGAGGGTGGGGAGCCATGCTACGAATCGACAGCGTGCAGAGAGTGGGTCTGGTCAAGGCATCTAAAATGGCTGCCGTGCACGACAAAAGTGTGGCATTTCAAAAAAGGCAAGATGGCGCAAACAATGTTTTTCAACACTTCCTCATTTCCTTCGAATCGAACGTTAACAGACGTTGGTGCATATTACCAAAGTTAAGCGATATTTATCGCTAACGATGCTTACCAACGAATTTTTTACCGCTAAGCATCGTCAGAAATTATCGAAGATAAACCTTGCTATTATCAAGGTTTATCGCAAATGCGATAAAAAACGGCCGCAATGCATGAATATCGCTAAAAAGTCAGCGATATTCATGCATTACCGAGCTAATGCTCTTAGCCATGTTATCCACCTCCCATTGGATAACATGGCTAAGAACTGCTCAGGGCAGGTGTTAGTTTTTGGAGATATTCGCGCTTAGCGCGAATATCTCCAAAAGTTGGTAATAGGAGATAGATATCGTGCATGTTGTAATGCAAGTTATTGTGGTATATGGAACTCATACCATAATCTCTTTGGAAAGCAGAAACTGATCCTTTTGGGACCGCCTGAGAAGGCCTAGGGGTTGAGGGGTACTCTACTTTGCCCCCTTTTCACGTTCCGAACTATTTTATTTTACTCTCTTCTGTAATTACACAAAATAGCAGCGATAAGATGCATCAGAGACACACAGTGAGAGAAAGGAGGCCGGAGATGAAGAAGAGATGTCAAATACACATTGGAGATAATATAGTGGGAGAAGGGAAGTAAATATGAGTAAACTTACCATGTAACATAAAAATGTTGCACTCTATACTATAAGTCTCATTTTATACTACAATCACTTCGCTACAACCTCATAAATAAAAAATAAAAATGAATAATGTCTCAAACAATTTTTGATTTCTAAATATAAATTTATTCTTTTGAATTTTCTAAATTTGAAAGAACTAGTAACATGTCCTCATCAGGAATTTCCTCTTCAATCATCTCATCTGGAAACTCCTCATTAAAAGTCTGCAATGATGATTCTTGTAACTCTATGGTCTCCAAACATTCGATAAATTCGCCATCAACAGATTGATCAAAAAAATCATTCAAGTCATCTCCTCCTTGTGACAATATTTCATTATTGGTGCTGTCAATTTCAATCAATGTAGTGGATAATTCAAAAGAAATTGCCACGGTCTCTTCATTGTGAGCCATTTTATTTTGAAATTGCTTGCTGTAAATTGCAGAAAAAAATAATCACTTTCATTTATCGTTTTTAGTAATACATAATATAAAACTAACTTTATCAAGTATTTAGTATAACAGAAGGACTGCAAATAAATAACAGAAAACATTTTTCAAATTATCTTCAAGTGTACAACATAGTTCCCCTTACAAATTAACAACTCACCTTTTTAAAAGTAGGAGAAGTGTTAGTACTGTGTAAATCAAACACCAGAAATTGACCACCAAAAATTCCTCACAAATGTACCTCAGACAGTAGTATCACCAAATGGCTGTGGTTTCCTCTCATTTGAGATATATACATAACCAATTAACTTTCATCACACACAAATACAAAACCAAAGTAACATTTTAATTGGTTCTAAATTTCAACACTTTCAAATGTGTTTTCCCCATGCAATTTTCCATAGAACATTTACATACGTCTACAGCCTGAATGGCTGAACGGAATTACACCAAACTTGGCAAAATGGTACATCAAACCTAAGAGGTCAGGGAGGATCTACTATGCCCCCTTATGGTCATTTGCCCCTTCGCTTTGGCCTCCTCTTGTCTCTCGATCCTACCGAGAGACAAGATGGCGACCGCTACGGACTCTTTGGAATGTTTACAGACGCCGGAGAACCAATCAGCTTCGCAAAGCTCCGTAACGTGAAAAGTACGCGAAGCGGAGCGCTGTTACAAATATATATCTTTTTTTGAACGTTAATTTCTCAAAATCCACTGGAGCACATATATTGAGACCTAGCAAAGGCACATCGGGCTACCAGTCCCTAATATTTTGCCAAGTTTCGTGCAAATCCATTCAGCCGTTCGATTATTATTATTATTTTTTTTTTTTGCCCCGCGGGGCCCTTTTAAAACCTCCACATCAAACCTAGGGGGTCAGCGAGGATCTACTATGCCCCCTTATGGTCATTTGCCCCTTCGCTTTGGCCTCCTCTTGTCTCTCGATCCTACCGAGAGACAAGATGGCGGCCGCTACGGACTGTTTGGAATGTTCACAGACGCCGGAGAACCAATCAGCTTCGCTTCACAAAGCTCCGTAACGCGAAAAGTACGCGAACTGGAGCGCTGCCCGGTCCGCTGTTACAGATATATATCTTTTTTTGAACGTTAATTTCTCAAAATCCACTGAAGCACATATATTGAGACCTAGCAAAGGCACATCGGGCTAACAGTCCCTACAATTTTCCCAAGTTTCGTGCAAATCCATTCAGCCGTTCGGGCTAAAAGTGAGGCCAACCGCCCTATGGAAAACTCAATGTTAAAAACACGTTTTGGGACCCCCCCTTTTTTCTCGGCCCCCCCTTGACGAAACCCCCCCAAATTTTCAGGGGCTGCTCAGAAACTAAATGTTCCATTTTCCTGAAAATTTCAGCCAATTCCGTCCACAAACGGCAAAGTTATTAGACATAGAATTTTCAAAAATCCCATAGAGAAAAAATCCTAACTATATATACCTACTGGCGACCGCCAGTAGGTAATATATATATATATATATATATATATATATATATATATATATATATATATATATATATATATATATATATATATATATATATATATATATGAACCACCGCTCCAAAGGATACCGCGGGTTGCAGCACCCTCACGGAGAAAAACGGACAACAACCTTGGGTAGCGTAACAGTGTCTCTTTATTTTCTTTTCTTTATAAAGTGCAGCAGAAGTGCCATAGACCGGACGCGTTTCGGCGACCCTGTCGCCTTGTTCACCGGAATTAACGAGTATTTGCCATTGCACACCAAACAAGTTTAAAAAATGGCAATTCACCAATCATAGCACATAATTCTGTACCACGTGACCACATTATCCGATTTAGTAAACATAATAGACAGACTGTTTCCAAACATGGTGTTTTAGATCTATATGCTTGAAACTAATGGCCATTGATTCGAACAGTTCAAATACAGTTTTATATACGCCAAAATTTCAGTTCTCATAGAGAAACCACCTGATTCTGACCATAGTATATCTCAACAATATTATGTCAATATACATTATATCCATACAAATACTTTATAAAATTGTCATAGACATCACGGGTTCTCAGAACTATATACATATATATTAACAAACAGTCCATCTGAATAATCTAAAAAGTTGCCTATGTATCTTCACTGGTTAAAAAATCAGAAAAAGTGCTAAAGTGTGCATAAAGTGCAAAGTGTAAAGTGCATAACTTCTATGTGCAAAATACAATAGATTCCCCAGCCGGGGAATCTAATACAGGAAAGAACTAGCAGCAGTTGGGGACAAGATAACCATCAGAACTTATACATAATTGGTTACATAATCCAACACGCTAAAGTGGCTAATGCTTATTCGCTACCTAGCATCAAAATTAATCCATATAGCCAAAATACATGAAATTTATAAAAAGTACCGAGAATATATGAATACATAGTATGACATATCATAGTTGCTAATAGATGCCCGGTAAGATCCGATAAAAGCATAACCCTAATTAGAGTCACGTTAAAATCAAAACCTCCCCAAGCACTAAAACCAACAGATAATCTCAATGCCCCTGATACTTTCAAGATGTACTTATATAAAATCCTTTTCATGTATATACACTTATATTTCATTCAATGCAAAGCATATTAAAACAGATAAATTAATAAAGAGAATGATAAGCTTCAGAGATAATGGTACAAATCTTCGCAAATGTTAAGGCCCTTTGGGCTCTTGGTGTCTAACTCCAAGATGTATTTAGTCTCCAACCTCCTAAGGGACTTATCCCTGTCTCCGCCCCTTTTGTTTACTGGCACGCTGTCAATTACAAAGTAAGACAAGACATTCAAATTTCCCCCATGTACTGTCTTTACATGTCTTGCCACTGGATACGAATGATCAGAATTGACAGTCGCTCTTAGGTGTTGGAGAATCCGAGCCTGAACTGGTAACTTCGTACTACCTACATACTGGAGTCCGCATGTACAAGATAGAACATAAACTGCGAACTCAGTCTTGCAGTTAAAATTACCTTTGATTTTGATTTCCTTATCATCAAAGGCACCCCGGTATGTTTTGGTATTTACACCAAATTTGCAGGCTCTGCAACTGATGCATTTAAAAAAACCATACTTGGAGGACACCCAATAGTCTTTGGTCAATATCTCTGGACTATTATGAACTAAATCGCACCTCATTGAATAAGCTTTGCGATAAGTGATGTCTGGCTTAACAGGTAAGGTACTCCTTAACACACCATCAGTTAGAGCTATGGGCCACTGGGAATTCAAGATTCTTCTGATTGCTTGTGACTGTTTGCTATATGTAGTGATGAATCTACATGAGGCTACTGATGTGGAACTATCCACTGACGGAGATGTATCCAAAGTCCTGACTGTCTCTTCACTAACAACCGGGATCTTTGGTTGTAGCAAGCTTGTTCTGTCTATGGAATTTACTTTTGACATTGCTACATCCAGATTATGCTTACTATAGCCTCTGGCTAACAGTCTATTTTTAGCAATTTCACGTGACTCTGCCCAAGCTTGATCAGTACTACATGCGCGCTTAATTCTTAAAAATTCGCCATAAGGCAAGCTGTCAATTGTATGACGCTGGTGAAAACTAGTCGCATGTAGGAGAGTGTTGCCAGCAGTTGGCTTTTGATATAGATTGGTAGTGATTACCCCTTCTTGTATTGTGATTTTAATATCGAGAAAGTTTGCCGTGTGTGCATTGATGTCACTAGTAAAGGCCAAATTAAGCTCGTTGTCATTGATAAGCTCGACAAAATTCAAGGCCTGTTCTCTATTCCCTCTCCACACGATAAAAATATCATCGATATACCGCCACATATGGGCTACATGAGTTTCGTATAGGGCCCTGTGTTGGCTCCTGAGGACATGCTCCTCCCACCAGCCCACATGAAGACATGCGTCGCTGGGGGAGAAGCATGCCCCCATTGCCACTCCACGTTTTTGTCTGTAGATTTTGTTGTCAAATAAAAACACATTGTTATTCAGACATCAACCAATCATATCAATCAACATTTTGTTGTGCTGGTACATGCCAATATTTCTTTGGTTTAGATAATACTGCACTGCATGTATACCGTCCTTATGATCTATACACGTATAAAGTGCAGTAATATCCAGAGTCATAAGAATCATATCCTGTGTCCATTCGATGGCATTGATCTTTTGTAAGAAGTCTCTTGAGTCCTGTAAATAGGTGGGCAAACTCATAACAAACTCCTGTAAATAATAATCAACATATTTGGAAGTATTCTCAAAACAACTGTTTATGGCCGAGATGATAGGTCTGCCATGAAGAGGGTCCAGGCCTTTGTGGACTTTTGGGATGAGGTAGAATAAGGGCAACACCGGATGTTCATTATGTAGAAATTTAAATTCCTCTTTTGTGATTAGCCCTTCTCTTTGCCATTGTGACAGCAAGATTTTATATTCATTGCTGATTCTACGCACTGATATTCCATCGCTGCGCTCATAGCATATATTGTCTTCCAATTGTCTAAAAGCCTCAGCTCGATATTTTGCTTTGTCCCACAGGACAATGTTGCCCCCCTTATCAGCATGGTTGATAACAACATTTTTCTTTTCCTTTAATTTTTTCATTAATTGGAAATACTCCCTTGATGTTCCACTGGCTTTTGTTTTCAATTTACAGGAGTTTCTATATAGAGTTTCAGTTCGTCGTTTACCCTCTCGTGAAAAATATCCAAGGCGTCACGGGGCATGATGGGAACAAATGATGACGGTTCTCTGAAAGGGCTTTTCCCCGGCAATGCGATGTTAATATCTTCTTCCTGCGCCAAACTTTGAGAACATATGGTATTGTCCTGATCATTTCTTAGCGCTAGGAGAGTTGCCAGGGCCGGCATTGTTCCTGCTGTTAGACTAGTGCTGGCACTTGGGACTGATTGCATAGCGGTTATAGGCGTGCGCCCGTGATTTTTAATCAGGAAAAACTTTTGTCGTTTTAGTTTTCTAATGAACTTGTATATGTCCACCCGTGTCTGACATAATCAAAGTTGCTTTCTGGACAGAAACTGAGACCTAAGGATAGAAGCTGGGTCTCAGCAGCGTTAAGTTCAATGTCTGTTAGATTGATGACAGTTGGAGTACTGGTGGGCACTTCTAATTGCGCCACGTTTTCTTTTTCTGGCGCCCCCTTCCTCCGCCGTTTTGCGCATTTGCGCCTTTGTTTCCGCCGTCTGTTTTTGGTTTGCCTGTTGATTGTCCAGCTCTCGGTCGAAGGGTCTGGAGACGTTGTTCCCTGATAAAATCCAGCTCTTCTGCAAAGCTGACCAGCCCCAACAGAGTAACAGAGGAAGTTGACCCTCCAGAACTGCCATCTGAATCACAATCTGTGCCCTGGCTTGTGATGCCTGTCACCAAGTTGGAATTGGCACCTCCTTCAGCACTTGTAGCTGTTGATGTATTTGCCTGAGCTCCTGTTGTCTGTCCCATAGAACGTATAAGGGCTTTTTGTTTTTTAATGCTGTCATACTTGCGAGAGAAGGTAAAGACTTGACCTCTCTCATAGTCGTTTTTGTCTCTTGCAAACTTCCAGATCTTACGAGTTTTTATAGTTTCTTCCTGTTTATTTATGCGGTCGCGCATTTCCTTCATTAGTTTATCCACTGTGTCCTTATTATCACTTGTAGTGAGTTTTTCCATATCTTCTGTTAATTTTTGGATTGCTTGCAAATCTATATCCCGGTCTATTTTGGCAAACTTGATGAGTAGGCAGACATTACGCATAGATGCATCCAGATTATTCTCTGCCCATTGTTTTAACAGTTCCGGATTTGGATTTTCAAAATTTGCCGCCAGCAATATTCGTAGTCCTCTTGGTACTCGCCCTGCTTCACGGTCAACACTTCCTGATTTCCTTCGAATCGAACGTTAACAGACGTCACGCAGCAAAAAAATAATTCCGCTCGCGCGCAGCCGCTTGAGTGCGCGCACCCGTGCGCGCGTATAGATATATAATTGACTTTAACTTTAATTTTCTCAGCAACTACTGAACGGATGTACACCATTCCAAAAAAAGCGTAATCTGCGAGCCGGACTCTACAGTTTTGCCAAATTTCTTATAAATCCATTCAGCCGTTCGACCTGTAGCCGTGTCTAAACGTCCTATGGAAAATAACATGGAGAAAACACGTTTTGGGACCCCCCTTTTATCTCAGCCCCCACTTCACCAATCCCCCCCAAACTTTCAGGGAAGGAGCGCAGCGGACTGAGCCATCTTCTTTGAGAAATTCGCAAAGATTCATCCACCAGGGCCAAAGTTAATCCAAATAGAATGTTGAGGATTTCCTATGGAAACTAGGTCCTAACTATAACTACCTACTGGCGACCGCCAGTAGGTAATATATATATATTTGCATTTCGAAACGGAAGTGATTCCTGAATAAAGGCCACTGGAGGCAAACGAAATGGATGCTGTAACATCGAACTGTGGAGTTGCGTGAAACAAGTCAGAGAGCGAGGCTTACCCTTTGAGAAAGTTCCAGGAGGAACGAAACATGTCAGGACTCAGCCTTTAAGTCGCTTGTTGTTCCATTAATAAAGCAGCCCTTGAAGGAGTTTTACAAGGTGTGACCAACTTTCTTCTCTTGGAGAAAAACTGTTCTAATACATATCGGCGTGGTTCTGCCGAAGGTCAAGCACCGCCACAAGAGCGCCGTGAGTCTCCCGCCCTGAACCAACCTGCTGAACGGGAAACCGCATAGGGAGATTGGCGCCACCGAGGACTGGATCTCGGCATTGGCAGGATGTCAGTTTCAAATGCAAACTGACCCACGAAAACTCGCTGCCACAACGGAGGAGCACTTTTAATAACAAGCGCCCACACTACGCAAAGCGGCAAAGCGCTCTACCCACTGGAGGGTCTTTAAATTAAACAGCCCTTTCAAATTGCATTTCCGGATGGGTGTCCGAAATCAGCAACAGCAAATAAATAACACCGAGTTGGACACGCAATTAAAGAAAGAAGACCTTGAAACAGCACCGGACTGCAATTTAAAAGGTCTAGAGCTGATGCGCAACCACATGTACAAAAGCATTTCGAAACGGAAGTGATTCCTGAATAAAGGCCACTGGAGGCAAACGAAATGGATGCTGTAACATCGAACTGTGGAGTTGCGTGAAACAAGTCAGAGAGCGAGGCTTACCCTTTGAGAAAGTTCCAGGAGGAACGAAACATGTCAGGACTCAGCCTTTAAGTCGTTTGTTGTTCCATTAATAAAGCAGCCCTTGAAGGAGTTTTACAAGGTGTGACCAACTTTCTTCTCTTGGAGAAAAACTGTTCTAATATATATATATATATATATATATATATATATATATATATATATTATATATATATATATATATATATATATATATATATATATATATATATATATATGTATGTATATATATATATATTACCTACTGGCGGTCGCCAGTAGGTATATATAGTTAGGATTTTTTCTCTATGGGATTTTTGAAAATTCTATGTCTAATAACTTTGGCGTTTGTGGACGGAATTGGCTGAAATTTTCAGGAAAATGGAACATTTTGTTTCTGAGCAGCCGCTGAAAATTTGGGGGGGGTTCGTCAAGGGGGGGCCGAGAAAAAAGGGGGGTCCCAAAACGTGTTTTTAACATTGAGTTTTCCATAGGGCGGTTGGCCTCACTTTTAGCCCGAACGGCTGAATGGATTTGCACGAAACTTGGCAAAATTGTAGGGACTGGTAGCCCGATGTGCCTTTGCTAGGTCTCAATATATGTGCTCCAGTGGATTTTGAGAAATTAACGTTAAAAAAAAGATATATATCTGTAACAGCGGACCGGGCAGCGCTCCAGTTCGCGTACTTTTCGCGTTACGGAGCTTTGTGAAGCGCAGCTGATTGGTTCTCCGGCGTCTGTAAACATTCCAAACAGTCCGTAGCGGCCGCCATCTTGTCTCTCGGTAGGATCGAGAGACAAGAGGAGGCCAAAGCGAAGGGGCAAATGACCATAAGGGGGCATAGTAGATCCTCCCTGACCCCCTAGGTTTGATGTGGAGGTTTTAAAAGGGCCCCGCGGTGCAAAAAAAAATAAAAATAATAATAATCGAACGGCTGAATGGATTTGCACGAAACTTGGCAAAATTGTAGGGACTGGTAGCCCGATGTGCCTTTGCTAGGTCTCAATATATGTGCTCCAGTGGATTTTGAGAAATTAACGTTCAAAAAAAGATATATATCTGTAACAGCGCTCCGCTTCGCGTACTTTTCGCGTTACGGAGCTTTGCGAAGCTGATTGGTTCTCCGGCGTCTGTAAACATTGCAAACAGTCCGTAGCGGCCGCCATCTTGTCTCTCGGTAGGATCGAGAGACAAGAGGAGGCCAAAGCGAAGGGGCAAATGACCATAAGGGGGCATAGTAGATCCTCCTTGACCTCTTAGGTTTGATGTGGAGGTTTTAAAAGGGCCCCGCGGGGCAAAAAAAAAAAAATAATAATAATCGAACGGCTGAATGGATTTGCACGAAACTTGGCAAAATTGTAGGGACTGGTAGCCCGATGTGCCTTTGCTAGGTCTCAATATATGTGCTCCAGTGGATTTTGAGAAATTAACGTTCAAAAAAAGATATATATCTGTAACAGCGCTCCGCTTCGCGGAGATAAAATTATCTCTGTATTACCTAGCTGTTGGTAACACCAGTTAGCGACCGCTCGTAGGAGATAGCGACCATCTTGGGCTCCACTTTGCATGTCAGTGATATTTATCACTAATGACATGCAAAGTGGGCATGCCAAGATGTTAGCGACTGGAAACAGTCGCTAACATCGCTATCTCCTATTACCAACTTTTGGAGATATTCGCGCTTAGCGCGAATATCTCCAAAAAGTAACACCTGCCCTGAGCAGTTCTTAGCCATGTTATCCAATGGGAGGTGGATAACATGGCTAAGAGCATTAGCTCGGTAATGCATGAATATCGTTGACTTTTCAGCGATATTAATGCATTGCGGTCGTTTTTTATCGCATTTGCGATAAACCTTGATAATAGCAAGGTTTATCTGCGATAATTTCTGACGATGCTTAGCGGTAAAAAATTCGTTGCTAAGCATCGTTAGGGATAAATATCGCTTAACTTTGGTAATATGCCCCAACGTCTGTTAACGTTCGATTCGAAGGAAATCAGGAAGTGTTGAAAAACATTGTCTGCGCCATCTTGCCTTTTTTCAAATGCCACACTTTTGTCGTGCACGGCAGCCATTTTAGATGCCTTGACCAGACCCACTCTCTGCACGCTGTCGATCCTTAGCATGGCTCCCCACCCTCGCAAGCATCTCCCCCAGGCACTGGTCACCCCCGCTCTCTGTCTTATGCATGGGTAATAAACCTCCGCCCATCTGCGCTGCTCTTCCCTGAGAATCACACCCTGTACCCGCCCGACACCTCCCTTTCGCTCTATTCACTACCGCACCCTCTGACACTCCTTTTCCTCTGTGTCCGATTGTCCAGGCCGGTCCTAGGCTATCAGCTAGCCCTGCAGATGTAGTTTATGGCCCCAGCTGTAAAGAATCACCCCTCTTCAAAGGAGTTATAGTTGATCAAGGCCCACACCCGATGAGATCCGTCACAGCACACGCGTTCCTACTATCTGAAAACCATCCTGTATTGTGATTGGGGAGGGGACCGAGCCTGAAGCGGAAGATTCCAGGGATGACTCTTTGTACATCAAAGTTTTTACAATTATGTGTCATATTAAAAATATATAGCACTCCAACAAAGTAGTAGGATTATAAAACTTTAATAACTTATAAATATATACAACAAAACAAAAACAGTAAAAACATTTAAACATTTTTAGGGAAAAAGAAGGAAGTAGCGGTCGGTTGTGCGAATAGTCCCAACGCAGCACAACGTCCAGATTTCTGGATGGCACCCAGGTGATGTTGCCTGGGTGCCGCACTGATTTCGGTATCCGGCGTGGGGCGTCGCGGGGGGTGGGTCATCAGGAGCGGTCTGTTGTGCGAATAGTTCCAAGGCAGCAGAACGATGGCACCAAGGAGATGTCCAGTAAGTTGCCGCCCTCCGAATAACGGCGTGGGGCGCCCCGGGGGGGGGGGGAGGCGGCGTGAACGGGCCTCTCCAGGTGGAGTCTCGTCTGCTGTAGTGGGGCGCCCCTTTACCGTTTCAGTTGCCATTCCGTCCGCTTTTGGTCCACTGTGTCAAAAGCCGCAATTCAGCTGAGTTGCGCCCACTCTTGCGGTGCAGCGATAGGCGGCTGTCACAGGACTCTCAAAATGGCGGCAGGCTCTTTCCTTTTTGGGCCTGGTCCACTGAAATGGCCCTGGGACACCTTGGAAATCGGACGCTTGTCTGCTAGGTCTTGGACCCCATTCTCGAAAGCGTCCCCTCCGCCTTGAGGATTCAACAAAAGTTTTGGGGGCCCTCGACTCCTGCAGGCTTCTGGTGGGGAGCGGCTGCCATGATTGCTCGCGGAATGACCACGACGGAGCCACGAGATGGTGGTGCTTTCATGCTGACGCCAGCTTCAGTCTGAAACATCCAGAAACAAGGTGGGGCTTTCATCGTTTGGGAAAAAAAAAAGTTTTCATCCAATGAAAAGTGTTATTTTTAGGTCATATGATCAAGCCTTCCATCATTAGGAAACCAAAAGTAAAATGAACCAATGAAAAGTTTTATAAACAAGTCACATGACCTGTTATGCGGCATAGGGTATAAAATGCGGAGAAAATACGTTGGCACGTGAGGCGGCGTCAGTAGCGGACCGATGTGCGAATAGGCCGAAGGCAGCACAACGCGCCAAGATCCGGATGGCACCGAGGTGGTGTCCAGCAAGTTGCCGCACTGGTGTGGCCATCCTACAATGCTGAAAGTCGGCGTGGGGCGCCCCGTTGGCCTGTGAGTTCGCGTCAGTAGCGGACCGATGTGCGAATAGGCCGAAGGCAGCACAACGCGCCAAGATCCGGATGGCACCGAGGTGGTGTCTAGCAAGTTGCCGCACTGGTGTGGCCATCCTACAATGCTGAAAGTCAGCGTGGGGCACCCCGTTGGCCTGTGAGATGGCGTCAGTAGCGGACCGATGTGCGAATGGGGCCAAAGGCAGCGCAACAATATTTTCTGAATAGAAGATACCACAAGGCGCTGAGATGCCAAGATCCGGATGGCACCGAGGTGTTGTCTAGCAAGTTGCCGTACTGGTGTGGCCATCCTACAATGCTGAAAGTAGGCGTGGGGCGCCCCGTTGGCCTGTGAGGTGGCGTCAGTAGCGGACCGATGTGCGAATGGGGCCAAAGGCAGCGCAACAATATTTTCTGAATAGAAGACACCACTAGGCGCTGAGATGCCAAGATCCGGATGGCACCTAGGTGGTGTCTAGCAAGTTGCCGTACTCGTGTGGCCATCCTACAATGCTGAAAGTCGGCGTGGGGCGCCCCATTAGCCTGTGAGATGGCGTCAGTAGCGGACCGATGTGCGAATGGGGCCAAAGGCAGCGCAACAATATTTTCTGAATAGAAGACACCACAAGGCGCTGAGATGCCAAGATCCGGATGGCACCGAGGTGGTGTCTAGCAAGTTGCCGTACTGGTGTGGCCATCCTACAATGCTGAAAGTAGGCGTGGGGCGCCCCGTTGGCCTGTGAGGTGGCGTCAGTCGCGGACCGATGTGCGAATGGGGCCAAAGGCAGCGCAACAATATTTTCTGAATAGAAGACACCACAAGGCGCTGAGATTCGGTTACCACCGAGGTGGTGTCTAGCAAGTTGCCGCACTGGTGTGGCCATCCTACAATACTGCTCCGAATAACGGCGTGGGGTGCCCGAAGGGGGGGGGGGAGGCGGCGTGAACGGGCCTTCCTAGGTGGAGGCTCGTCTGCTGTAGTGGGGCGGCCCTTTACCGTTTCAGTTGCCATTTAGCTGAGTTTCGGCCGCTCTTGATGCTACAGCGACAGGCGGCTGCAACAGGACACTCAAAATAGCGGCCTGTTCTTTGGATTTGGGCCTGGTCCACTAAAATGGCCCTGGGACACCTTAGAACTCGGACGCTCGAATTTTTTTTCCTTTCCTCTACATGCAAAAAAAGGTAAATGCCCGGTACGTTACACGCTTCATCTGCCACGATGTACTCTCCAGAGGAACCGAAAAAATATATAGTTATGGTAACTATACCATGCATCGTCATATGGAGAGGTGGCACCGATTAATTATAGTGGTGCATAAAAGAGAAATTTGGAGTGAACCCCCGACCTGCCAGTACATTCATCAAAGAAGTGGCACTGACAGCATCAGAGGCAAGGGAAACGGTCCCAAATATTTAGAAGAACTTTGGAAAGATTAAAATGACATGTTTAGATTGTGGCAAATTAATTTCATGTGGACAGATGAGTGTTACTCTAATAAATACAGCATATGAACATCATCATAGTCGATGGTTGGTAGAGACATTTTGACTATATCCTGGACCTGCCCGTCCTCGCCCAAAATGGCGCCAGAATAAATGGGACTCGTAACTCCTTGTTGTGTACTGGTTGCACAACCTTGATATCACGAGATACGTATGCAGTTTTGAAGCACATGGCGGGCGGGGACGAGAATAAATTGAATATTTCGACATCTCTATTGATATTAAGTTCTGATGTGTTATTGATTACTGTACTATTGAAAGTTCGAATTAACGTCACCCATGGTACTTGCCCGCAAATGTATATCTAGATAATTTTATTGTAACTGGCCCTGTCGTATTTTAATTATAAAATGTACGTCCACCGATTCCGCAACTGTTAGACACCTTAGTTCTTGCAACCTAATGGCCCCCCCGTTACGTTTCTCTACAGTGTAAATGTCTACTCATCATATACGATTACAGTTTGCTCCGTGGCCGGCCCACGTGGTTATAGGCTCGTATTTGTATAATGAAATTTTCACAATAAAGGTTTTTAAAAGAAAACATGGTAGTAGTATATACATTGGTAAAGTTTTTAATAATAGTCACTGTTTTAGAATCAGTAAAAGGCAAGTGAAATAAAGCAGACCAATTACATGAAGGGTAAAAGGTATAATACGCAGGAACGCAGTAAAGATAAATGGTCAAGGGCTGTTGTGTTTTCTACTCCTGCAACATAAAGTGATCGATAAGAATCTCATATTCAGGCGTATCGGCGACTAAGACAGCAGGTCGACCCTCTTTTGCTCAACGGCTCCGTCATGGGGCGAAGAAACGCCCTTTTTCTCGAAAAAAGAATATATTTCACTTGCAGGACAGTTGTAAATTTTCCGGGAAAGTACATTAGCCTGGAACATTATAACATATATTTAAGAAAAAATAATGTTCGGAAGTAATAAAAAGCGTAATTTTTAGGTCATATGACCAAGCCTTTCATCATTAGAATAAGAAAAGTAAAATGAACCAATGAAAAGTTTTATTAACAAGTCACATGACCTGTTATGCTTACGTTACGCGCTGCGCGTCGCGCCCCGGATCACTTCCGGATGCGCTAACGCGGCGCGTCATATGACGCATTACGCTACAACGCAGGTCCAGAATATAGTCAAAATGTCTCCACCAACCAGCGGTCGGAACACAACCCCTTTCAGCAGGCTAAATAGTTCTGTTAAATGACAACAGAAGGGACAGGCAACAAGAACCATCAGTCAAAGAGGGGAGGGCTAGTTCTTCTCTACCGGGTTACGTTGGGGCGCTACCGGAACTGATCGAATTGGTAGTCTACAGTGTTTCTGGATGTTTCAGACTGAAGCTGGCGTTAGCATGAGAGCACCACCATTTCGTAGCTCCGTCGTGGCCATTCCACGAGCAATAATGCTAGCCGCTCCCCACCAGAAGCCTGCGGGAGTCGGGGGCCCCCAAGACTTTTGTAGAATCTTCAAGGCTGAGGGGACGCTTTCGAGAATGGAGCCCAATCTCTAGCAGACAAGCGTCCGAGTTCCAAGGTGTCGCAGGGCAATTTTAGTGGACCACGCCCAAATGTGAAGAGCCGTCCGCCATTTTGAGAGTCCTGTGGCAGCCGCCTATCGCTGCACCGCAAGAGCGGGAGCAACTCAAGTACATGGTGAGCGAGACGCTGTAGTCGAAAGAGCGGGCGGTAAAAAGCTGAATAGCGGAAGAGGCACAGTGTAGCAAAAGCGGGCGGAATGGCAACTGAAACGGTAAAGGGGCGCCCCACTACAGCGTGTCTTTAGGTGAAACGGATTGTGGGACAAGGTCAAGAATGGAAGAGTTACCAAAAGGCAAAAAGTTCCGCTTGATCCCGGGAGCCGGCCACCTATGTCGGGGGCGATCTCAGGCCACACCAGGAGAACACGACTTGGGGAGGGGGCCGGAGCCAAGCGCCCCCTCCGAGTCCGCGCCATCACACCGTCCCTCGGGGGCCTCCGTCAAGCGGTTCAGGGTGGCACCGCATCACATTGTTTTCAAATGCAGTCACGTCCTCAAACAGCCCCCACTTTACTTTGAGAATAGTGAAGCTGAAGCAAGTGCAAATAGGCGTCAGACAGTGTTACAAGCACTCCTCAAAACTTTGAACCATCGGAGTGCATGAGTTTCATGCTCGATCGATTGAGCTAGCCGGATCGGGCAACAAAAAGTATAAAATAGTTATGTAAGTAGTTGTTTAATAAAATGTTTTACCCTGTTACTTTGCTGGTGTGTTGTATATATTTGTAATATTTGCATAGAGTTTATCGTTATTTTGGGCGGGGTGGGTGGCGGAGCCGAGCTGTATTGCAGCCATCATGGTGTGGAGTTCAGTTCATCTCACTAGTTTCGTATTTGTCATGAGGGGTTGTTCCTAATGTTTCTATTTTAGCGAGGTCAAAAAGAGATCCCATTAGTGGCCTACTGATTTTGCTCGATTCCTTTTGTTTTTTTACACGATTTTTCGTTATCTGCAAAGACTAAACAGAGTATTGCGACTCTGTGTTTGTTTGTAAATAGAGAATGAACCAAAGAGAACCAATTCTAAAACAGTAAATGCTTGGATAACAATCAATCAAATGGAGAGAGAAGCAGGCACGACGTATTACAACGGGGGCAAAGGCCTGCGTTAACTACCTTTCACTATCTGCAAAGAGAGAGTACTCCTAATAGAAATGAGAGGGGGGGGCAGCATTCAAAGCAGATCAGTGTGCATAAACACGAAAATGTTTTTTCTTACCACGTACTTGACATTCGACAGCTTATGATATTTGCTATTAAAAAACCATTGAAATTCACTGAAAAAACCATAGGTTATAGACCATATATAGTTAGGAATTAGCATTTACAAAACCTTGAAAATTCACTGAAAAAACCATAGGTTATAGACCATATATAGTTAGGAATTAGCATTTACAAAACCTTGAAAATTCACTGAAAAAACCATAGGTTATAGACCACATATAGTTAGGAATTAGCATTTAAAAAACCTTATTTTACTCACACAAAACCATTGAAATTCCATATATAGTTAGTTGTACTAACTATATATCGCGCACCCGCAATCCACTGCTGATCATGTCACATATTACATCATTCATGACATGGTCAGTGACATCACTGATGACATCTCAAATTACATCACTGATGACATCACTGTATATATATATATATATATATATATATATATATATATTACCTACTGGCGGTCGCCAGTAGGTATATATAGTTAGGATTTTTTCTCTATGGGATTTTTGAAAATTCTATGTCTAATAACTTTGGCGTTTGTGGACGGAATTGGCTGAAATGTTCAGGAAAATGGAACATTTTGTTTCTGAGCAGCCCCTGAAAATTTGGGGGGGTTCGTCAAGGGGGGGCCGAGAAAAAAGGGGGGTCCCAAAACGTGTTTTTAACATTGAGTTTTCCATAGGGCGGTTGGCCTCACTTTTAGCCCGAACGGCTGAATGGATTTGCACGAAACTTGGCAAAATTGTAGGGACTGGTAGCCCGATGTGCCTTTGCTAGGTCTCAATATATGTGCTCCAGTGGATTTTGAGAAATTAACGTTCAAAAAAAGATATATATCTGTAACAGCGGACCGGGCAGCAAAATATCGAAATTAAAATATCGATATACAATAATATCGATGTTTTAATTTCGATAGTATAGAATATCGATGTCCAAAATATCGGCAGACAGAATATCGTTTTTTTAAGGTATGTATCTTACTAATATCGAATTTTACTAATATCGACATTTTGTTTAGTGTTATGTATTTTATTATTTTGTTTATATGTTTGTTAAACATGTTTTGTAATGTATGTTTGAAAATTTGTAAATTTGTTTACATTTTGCGTTTTAGTATCAGAGCGGTTTGTGGGTTTATAGGGGAATAGGGTGGGAAGTAATTTAATAATAATTAATTAATTAATATATGTTTGTAAATATTTTTAATTAATAATTAATTGGTAAGTAATTAATATTAATTAGTTAATTAATTAATATAATGTTGTACATATTTTTAATTAATAATTAATTGGTAATTAATTAATATGAATTAGGTAATTACATTAATCAGAGTAATTTTTTTATATATATTTTTTGTTATTGTTAATTAATTAATTGGGAAAAAATAATATTAATTAGTAAATTAAATTAATTACAGCTAATGTGCTAATATATTTACTTTATTGTTATTGTTAATTAATAATTAATTGGTAATTAAATAATATTAATTATGTAATTAAATTATTTACAGTTAATGTGCTAATATATTTAATGTGTTTTTATTGTTAATTAATAATTAATTGGTAATTAAATAATATTAATTATGTAATTAAATTATTTAGAGTTAATGTGCTAATATATTTAATTTTTTGTTATTGTTAAATAATAATTAATTGGTAATTAATAATTATTAAATGATTAAATTATATGATTTATTTATGTGTAGTGGGTTGTGTGTTTATAGGGGGATAGGGTGTGATATAATTAAATGTAATTAATTAAAGAGATTGTATTTTTTTGGGTATTTATTGTTAATTAATTAGTAATTAATATGTGTTATTTATTTCATTTATAATTACATCAATTTAGTAATATTAATTGTTATTAATTGATTAATTGAAATTTATATTAATTGTCTTTTTTTATATGTGTAGTGTGTTGTGTGTTAAAGGGGGAGTAGTGTGGGAATAGTAATTTTTACCCCTACGCTATCCAACGGGGAAACAACCTTTACAACGCGACTTTTACAACGCACTACCATTACAACAAAATTTTTACAACGCAAAAACCATTACAACGCATGTGTTTAGAACGCATGTTTTTACAACGCAGGTACCTTTACAACGCATACCATTACAACGTAAGTATAGGTAATTATATAATTATATTTTAAATTTGATATGTTTTGGTTTTTTTAAGGGGTATTTTTAGGGTTCAGGGTCAGTTTTCAGTTTTTGGGTAAAAGGGTATTTTTAGTGTTCAGGGTCAGTTTTCAGTTTTTGGGTAAAGGGGTAATTTTAGGGTTCAGGGTCAGTTTTCAGTTTTTGGGTAAAGGGGTATTTTTAGGGTTCAGGATCAGTTTTCAGTTTTTAGGTAAAGGGATATTTTTAGGGTTCAGGGTCAGTTTTCATTTTTTGGTTAAAGGGGTATTTTTAGGGTTCAGGGTCAGTTTTCAGTTTTTGGGTAAAGGGGTATTTTTAGGGTTGAGGCTCAGTTTTCAGTTTTTGGGTAAAGGGGTATTTTTAGGGTTCAGGCTCAGTTTTCAGTTTTTGGGTAAAGGGGTATTTTTAGAGTTCAGGGTCAGTTTTGGGTTTTTGGTATTTTTAGGGTTCAGGGTCAGTTTTCAGTTTTTGGATAAAGGGGTATTTTTAGGGTTCAGGGTCAGTTTTGGGTTTTTGGGGTACAGGGGTATTTTTAGGGTTCAGGGTAAGTTTTGGGTTTTTGGGGTACAGGGGTACAGGGTAAAAATAAAATTAAATTACATTTTAATTAAATCAATTAAATGAAATTAAAACAATTTAAATTACATTAAATTATATTAAATTAAATTATATTATTTTCAATTATTTTAAATTAAAAAAATTAATATATACTTACTAATACTTACGTTGTAATGGTATGCGTTGCAAAGGTACCTGCGTTGTAAAAACATGCGTTGTAAATACATGCGTTGTAATAGTTTTTGCGTTGTAAAAATTTCGTTGTAATGGTATGCATTGTAAAAGTATGAGTTGTAACGTCATACATCCATCCAACGCTTTCCCTACTATTGCACCCTCTGGAGTGGGAATAGTAATTTAAATCCCTACGCTATCCAACGCTTTCCCTACTGTTGCACCCTCTGGAGTGGGAATAGTAATTTTTACCCCTACGCTATCCAACAATTGTCCTACTGTTGCAATATGTGGAGTACGTATATATATTAATTTATATGTAGAGTTTTTTATTTATTTTAAATGTATATGTATTAGTTTTAATTTTTTAATTATGTTTTAATGTTTTTATTTAATATTTGTAAAATTATATGTATTTTAAAATTATTTTTACATTATTAATTAATACATTTTTAAAAACGGTATTTTTAATTTTGATATTTTTGTACTACGATATTAATGTTTCAATATTTTTGTACTTATCTTTATGAAGATATGACTCCGATATTTTTGATTTCGATATTTTTGTGTCGATATTTTTGTATGTAGATATTCTGTCTGTCGATATTATGTCAGACATTCATATAATATATATATATATATATATATATATATATATATATATATATATATATATATATATATATATATATATATATATATTCCTTCGATACCTCTCACCACCTTTCTCTTCCCAGCGGAAGTCACGGCACGACAGCAGATAGGTTATCTAAATTATTTTATTTTTAAAACACCATGTGCATAAACGTGCAAGAATAGGACGGCCTACTCGTTTCGGCAACAATTAGCCTTTAACTGGACCATAGAGTCCCAGGCGTCTAGTACATTTATAAAAAGTGCTCAGTGGTAGTACCCTTATTTGTGTTCATTAAACACTAGACTGTTAACCTCATTTACAAACTATGGCTCAATACAATCGCCATTTTGTTTTTCTTCCATTCCTGTGAAGTACTCTTAAAGTGCTGCGTGCGAGATGATGATATCATTTCCTCATTCATGGCAGTAAGTTATTCTGTCACAACAATTATTTACAATCTATAAATAATGCATTCTACAAGGCCTTATAGAGTTGTCTCTAATAATAATAAGTCATAAATTATGTATATATACACATATATATATATATGTCTCTCTCTCTAAATATATATATATATATAAATATATAGATATAAATATATATATATATAAATATATATCTAAATATATATATATATATATATATATATATATATATATATATATATATATATATATATATATAGAGAGAGAGAGAGAGAGAGAGAGAGAGAGAGAGAGATATTTTCACTGGAAAAAAAACAAAGTTTACAGAGACGTTATAGGTTGGAAATAGCATCCAAAACCTTGGAAATACACCGAAAAAAACAAAGGTTACAGAGACGTTTACTTAGGTTCAGATTTTACACACTCAAAACCGTAGAAACTGAGCAGTTATAGTTACCTGGGCTAACTATAACTTACACTCCCCACAATGCACAGCTTATAAAGCGGGCAGAGAAACATATGAATAAATTGTTCCTGCCCTTGGAGCACAGGATTTTAAGCTGCTCTCTACGGGTAGGAACAATACTGACTCCCGCTGGCGTCAAGGGGTCTCTGGGGGCAATCAACATTGATCATGTGGTTGCCCTGGATGGGCTCAAGGGCACCCACCCTTTACTGGCAGGGCCATTTTTGTAAATCCTTCATTATGCATGGTCAAGGCATATGGATGGTAAAGGTGTTACGTGGTAAAGGCATACGTGGTAAAGGCATATGTGTGTAAGGCATTGCAGGGTAAAGGCATACGTGTTAAAGGCATTTGTTGGTATCTATGACATTATGATTAGTCTAATCCTGCACTATCTCTTGACTTGAAACTAAACCCTGGGCCTTGATAAACTGTTTAGTGGGAATGTCATGTCACATTGTCATCACGTGCCATTTTCCCAGTGCATTGTACCATTTCCCCAGTTTTCCCCCGATAAATGGTGCTATAAACCGTATAGCACTACTCGCCACCTCGTGTAGAGGGTGATCCATTTCTCTTCCTACCCTGCAAAGAGAGTTACTCCAGCATTTTGTTGAAGTGAAACTCTAACTGTTTCCAGTGTCAGAAATAGTCAGATTGAGGTCTGTGAATGCTCACTTGCTCACAAACTGACAAGGTGAATCATGCATGCGGTACAGCTACTAGTGTGTGATTCTACACATGCAAAACATGTACACCTGGCAGCGATCATCTGACTAGTTTTGTTTTCAAACATTGTTGAAAGAGCTGGGGACACAGACAAACCCACTGACACCAAGAGAGAAACAGTAATAACAGTTATTCACAGGCCCTGGCAAAACCCCTAGGCCTGCTCATCATGAGACCAATCTCCCTCCCAAACATTCTTGCTAAACTATTCACAGGTTTTCTGGCACACAACATAGTCCGTTCATAATGGCCTTATGACTGCAAGCCACAGCAGTGGTGAGTTAATATTGTGCTGTTAATAAAATTGATAATTCCCAACACTGAGAAGACACTGGATGTAGGAAGGTGGATATCTGACTATATGGTTACCCCAACTTTTTGCCTTGTGTTTTGCTGGTCTTTGACTTAGTTGGCCTGGGATCCTGCTATTCAGGGCCCCAGGCTATCTGCTCTCCCTATAAAATGGACTCCATGTACTTTAGGTGCATACCAGATTGGGTATTGGGTCACCTCTGTGAGCCCCTGTGTAGTGTACCATAGGTACCCAGGGCATAGGTGCATCCAAGGCTTACCGTGGGCTGAAGCATGTATTATGCCACCCCTAGCTGACCATCCAAACTGACACCACAGGTTAATCACTCTGATTGAGTAAGGTGGTGTAATCACCCCTTACTTAGATATAGTATACCTATATCTACCTTTATATATAGACACATATGCACCTATAAGTCACTCCAATGTTAGGCCTCGACAATCCTCAAGGTAGAGTGCTTGGTTTTATGTGAGAGGGTGCCCTAGCATGAGCTGAGCCCCTCTGCAGCTTTCAGAACCATGTCCTTATATCTGTTCTATGATATAGTCATACCATATACTCTTAAGTGCATTATAATCCTCGCGGTTAAATGCTAACTTTGGTGTGGCTTTATCAAAACATGTGGTGTAAGGTGTCAAACACTTTGGAATACTACCCCCTCCCACCAATTCCGGCGGCAGGGGTAGCATTCCACCCTTCTAGAGGGAAAAGACATGTATGTTACTGCTTTACCCGGTTAGAGTTAAACAGAGCTTCAGCATCACAAAATGGATGCTGCTGCTACAGACACGAGTCTGACCTCCTGCTGCTGGATGAAACTCCAGCAAGGGAGGCCTGGACAATGGGTTTCCTGTCGAAGGAGGTGCTAGGACCTCCCAAGACAGCCTGTAGTGTATTGGGGCAGTGTGGGTTGAAGGCAACAATGCTTTTCCAGACACTGCCTGGGGCAAACAAGATGCTCCATGCATAGCCCGGTTCAAACCAGTTGCTGGGGCACTCCAGCCCCGCTCTGGCGCGATACTGGACAAAGGGTAAGGGGTGTAACCACCCCCTTCCCAGGTGCACCCATAGGAGGGACCTAGTAGGTCCTCCAGACCATAGTATAAAGCTCTTAGTATAAAGATAGGTGCTGTGTCCCCAGGACTTTAGATTATCCTGCAACGAAACTCTGAAAAGAAACTCTTGGACCATCGACATTCTATACCGACTAGAAGACTGAAGACATCTCCCTTGTGGTCAAGGAGTGACCGCCCTGTGTAAACAGGGACCCCTGTCTTTAGTAACAAGCAAGGTAAAGGCGGCAGTTGGCATTTGAGCTGATCCAGTGTGAACAGGAAAGCATTGTGGAAAAAGATGTCCGGAGTTACCTTTGTCATATATACTTCCTGAAGAGTTACCTTTGTAATACAGTTCATAAAGAGTTACCTTTGTTATACACTTCCTGAAGAGTTACCTTTGTTATACACTTCCTGAAGAGCTACCTTTGGTAGATACTTCCCGAAACTGAATTAACGGCAGCGCTTCCTGATTCCTCTCTTTTTCCACAATCTGTTCTGTTTAAATGAAATTTTATCCATGTGTATCTACCTAAAACTCTACCTGTAGCACATGAGTGCTCTGTAGCTGCCCTTTGCTTAGTAATTTACTCTGAACAATGGTAAATCACTGCCTTCTCAGAAGTAAATAAGATGTGACATGTTCAACAACAGTTTTAATGAAATATCCATGTATGGTAAAATGTTCCTTACTAAATTTGGAATATGGTAGAGAAGAGATGTTTTATCCAGCTGGTTAAATATTGTGTATTCACATTCTATTACATTTGCATTTAGTAATATTGCATTTCTTTACATCCAACAGAAAATAAGTCTTAAATGCACGGATTGATTATGAATAATGAAGATAACACATCAAACCTGCAAAAATTATCAAAAATAAGGAGCTCCAAAACCATCAGTGCAATCAGAGGCAGAGGACAGATCCTGGAAGGAGCAGTCAAAGGCAATTCAGTGAGTGTTTGAGTCTGAGCTCTGCACCTCGACACCCCAAGACGAAGAAATGACCTCTACAAAACCAAGACAACAAAACTGACAAACTACCTGCTGTATAAACAAGCGTCCAACACCAGCTTTGATCATGAGGCCGGTATGAGAGTTGGAGGAAGGTCTCGTGTCTATTTGGGATCCATAGCTTGGAACAAACTCCCTCTTCAGCTTTGAGCTGTTAGCAACATGATAATGTTTAAAAAAAGGTTGAAAACTTGGCTTTGTGTCCATGTTTGAAACAACCAGATTTACTTTCTTTTCTGACCTGTGCTTTGCCCCGGGACACTCTTTGGAGTAGCTGTACACATTACAAGTCGCTTCATCATCATGATGTGGCTAGAGCAGTGCTTCGCTGTCTAAACTGGCACCAGACCAGCATTCAGTGCTCTAGGTGTATTGTTAACTCTTTCTAGCCAAACCACAGACACCAGGGAAAAGCAAAACGAAGTGGAGCCTAACAACTGAAGGCTAAAGGAAAGCGGAGATCTGCTCTCTGAAGTACAGAGTATTGTCCCAATTTGCACCTACCGGAAGGAAGATTAAGCTTTACCCGCAAGCAGGCAAAGCCATTATCCAATCTAAAGATGCAATCACCCACAAGGAAGCCTTACTGATATTATGAATGTGGCAGGTATTTAGTGAGTCTTGTATTTTATTGTTAAATCGGAAATATTACACACATACAGGGAATGTGAAAATAACGCAAGTGGTTTATTAACTATGCTGACCCTTCAGGAAACACGGTCAGCAGAAAAATCGTTCAATTGCACTGAATATGTCAAGAACATTAGCCAATTAGAAACCATAAAAGAGCATCAGCGAATACAAACAGGGGAAAAACCATACCATTGCACTGAATGTGTGCAGAGCTTCAGTCGGTTAAAACAACTCCAAACACATCAGCGAACACACACAGGGGAAAAACCATACCATTGCACTGAATGTGTGAAGAGCTTCAGTCGGTTAAAACAACTCCAAACACATCAGCGAACACACACAGGGGAAAAACCATACCATTGCACTGAATGTGTGAAGAGCTTCAGTCAAATTGCAAACCTCCACACACATCAGAGAATACACACAGGGGAAAAACCATACCATTGCAATGAATGTGGGAAGAGCTTCAGTCAAATTGCAAACCTCCACACACATCAGAGAATACACACAGGGGAAAAACCATACCATTGCAGTGAATGTGTGAAGAGCTTCTGTCGGTTACAGGAACTCCAAAAACATCAGCGAACACACACAGGGGAAAAACCATACCATTGCAAGGAATGTGTGCAGAGCTTCAGTCGGTTAGCACACCTCCAAATACATCAGCAATACACAGGGGAAAAACCATACCATTGCAAGGAATGTGTAAAGAGCTTCAATCAAATTTCACAGCTCCACACACATAAGAGAATACACACAGGGGAAAAACCATACCATTGCAGTGAATGTGTGAAGAGCTTCAGTCAAATTTCACAGCTCCACACACATCAGAGAATACACACAGGGGAAAAACCATACCATTGCAAGGAATGTGTGAAGAGCTTCAGTCAATTATCAAACCTCCACACACATCAGAGAATACACACAGGGGAAAAACCATACCATTGCAGTGAATGTGTGAAGAGTTTCAGTCAATTATCAAAACTCCAAACACATCAGCGAACACACACAGGGGAAAAACCATACCATTGCAAGGAATGTGTGAAGAGTTTCAGTATGTTAGCAGAACTCCAAACACATCAGCGAACACACACAGGGGAAAAACTATACCAGTGCAGTGAATGTGTAAAGAGTTTCAGTCACTTATCAAGCCTCCATAGACATCATAGAATACACACAGGGGAAAAACCATACTATTGCAGTGAATGTGTGAAGAGCTTCTGTCGGTTACAAGAACTCCAAATTCATCAGCGAACCCACACAGGGGAAAAACCATACCATTGCAAGGAATGTGTAAAGAGCTTCAATCACATTTCACAGCTCCACACACATCAGAGAATACACACAGGGGGAAAACCATACCATTGCAGTGAATGTGTGAAGAGTTTCAGTACGTTAGCAGAACTCCAAACACATCAGCGAACACACACAGGGGAAAAACCATACCATTGCAGTGAATGTATGAAGAGCTTCAGTCAAATGACATGTCTCCGCACACATCAGAGAATACACACAGGGGAAAAACCATACCAGTGCAGTGAATGTGTAAAGAGCTTCAGTCACTTAACAGGCCTCCAGAGACATCAGCGAATACACACTGGGGAAAAACCATACAATTGCAGTGAATGTGGAAGTAGTTTTAGAGTACAATCAAACCTCCGCACACATCAGAGAATACACACAGGGGAAAAACCTTACCATTGCAGTGAATGTGTAAAGAGCTTCAGTCAAATGACACACCTCCAGAGACATAAGCGAATACACACTGGGGAAAAATCCTACCATTGCAATGAATGTGGCAGTAGTTTTACTTACTCTTCAGCATTAAGAAATCATCAGCGAGCTCACAAAGGGGAAACAAATCTTTTAAATGCCATGAATGCTTGAAAAGCTGTAGTCCATTATCAATCCTAAACAGGCATCAGCGAACACACGCAGAAGAAAAGCCTTCAATTGCAATGAATGTGTGAATAAATGTAGTCAATTGTCAAGCCTATATAGACATCAGCTTGCTCTTACTCTGTAAATACCGTACAACTGTAGTGAGTGTAGAAGTACCTTTAGGAAATCTTTCGCATTAAGGATTCATCAGTTAATGCACACAGAGAAAAAACCTTTCAGGTGCAGTGAATGTGTGAATATCTTCTGTCAGTTATTAAACCTACGGATATATCAACTAACATACACAGAGATAAAATGGGAATTGCAATGAATGTCAGAAGTGATTTTGTCAATTGCAAACACACCTGGGGTAAACCTTACAATTGCACTAAAAGTGTGACGAGCTTTTGTCAATTTCTGATCCTACATAGCCTCAGCGAACACACACCTTCATTTAACTCACTTAGAAATAATCCTAGAGATGCAGTAAATTCAGAAAGAACTTAAGAACATTAACAATAATATTGACTCATCTGAGGACATAGACAGGAGCAGAACAGTGCCGTTATTGTGAGATGAAGGAATTACAGGAACAAGTATATAATTATGTGGGTTATTCAAATACCAGATTAATGAAGACTCGACTAGAAGAAATGAAGAAAACCAAAGATTTGTAGAATATTAAAAGTGTCTGTTCCCAGTGATTGTTCACTTCGGTACACATAGAAAAAACAACGTGATTTAACAGGAAATCCACTGGGAGACTAGCTCAATGTGGAATAAAAGAAAAGAAACACTGGTGGTTTTTATTTGGCGATGAAGAGTTACAAAGAAAAACATCCAAGTGTTCCTGTTCATGCTACCTGTAAAAGTGTAGGGATGAATATGATTCTGCCTGCACACATTGCTATATTAGCATAAGTGAGTTAGTTGTGAAAACGAAATTTTGCTGCTTTTGCAAATGACACTACATCTCTGTTTTTATAAAGACAAACTGCTTGCTTTTCCTTCACATGAGAATGATCTGTTTTTCATATATCTAGACTCACACTGTGACCTCAAGTCTGCACAAAGTGTTCAAGGTTAAAATTAAAATGTATGCTGTTGATGCAGGTTGATCGGCCCATGCTCTAGACACAACACAAACACAGCTGCTCATTTCTGAAACTCAGGTGCTTTTAATATTGCACTGCATGTATGAGACTGGCACTTGGAAAAAACCTTTCAATCAACAAAGAACTGTGCTGAGCTGGGATGTGATTCACTTCACCTGACTTTGGAGGTATGGGGTTCCCGGTTTTAACCTAGAGATCTTCTATTATTATAATACCTAGCTCCTAGCAAGGGGAGGGTGGTACACAAGGCGCTATAGATCTGGTTCCACTATCATTATAATATGATTCTCCCTTTGTATTGTATGGAATTGTAACAATGTTGATTGTATTGATTTTATGCATCTTTTTACTTATGTTAGCAAAGATACTGCATCTTAGAGCACGTAGTTGAAATAAACATTTTAAACTATACATTGTCTATGATTGCTCACGTTGTGGACATTTATGAGAATAAAAACAAAAGAGTGTTCTTGATTCCCACTATTCCTGAGAGGTCCCAAAGTCGCTTGTTCATTGGTAGCTTCGCTGTAGTACGGAGAATGAATGAAACACTGTTGCTAGTCGGATAGGGGTTCTGGGCACTGAGGTGGATTTTTGGTACACCACAATACACTGAGGTCCTGGTTTCCTGCGCATAGTTCTGTGCATGAGCAGAATTACCGCAACTTGGCGCCCAAAGTCTTGATTAGTGCTCGTATCTCTCCACAATACCCTCAACACCTTTTCCGGTTAACAGGCGTGACGGATGAACCTACCTATACGAATGTGTTATAGGTTAATTAAAGCATGAGATTTATGAAAAGGTTCACATTTTCAATTACTAACCTTTGTTTTACTTCAATTTATATAAATTGTTTTTCTTCTGTATGTCCTCATGGGTGATATTGACGTAGCTCAGCGTAGTTGGACAGCGCTCTGGTGTCATCTGACGGAGTTTGGAGTACCAGACAATGGTATGTCTGTTATCTTTGTGGTGAGTGCTGATTCGGCATTCCCCTTTGAACTTTTCTACTCTTGGGTCACGTTTCCTGCAATAAATGCGGATGAGGATATGTTTCATACATACACTCACACTGCCATTCCTGTGAACTATACTCCATATAGGACACAAGAGATTCCAATTTCGGCATGGCAGCATCGTGTTTGGTTGTATGGCACCCTCCCCCACACCGTAACTCCGGTTCGGTTAGGTCCCTTGTCAATTCCTGTGGCCACTTGGCCAGGCTTATCTGGGTTCACACCATATCCACGTTATCTCAATGCCTCGATTGACGACTTGTGTCAAATTTATACCTCTTTTGTCGGGGTACATAGGGCTTTATTTCAATATGTTTCTTGCAATGGAACAAGTTGGACCGGCCGGGTTGTAGATTAGTCCAGTCATGGTTAATTCGGTTAATTCGGTAATGAGCAAGCACCCTCAAACTAAGTACGATATGCCTTATTGGCTTGCTGAGAAATTTGACCAACTGGAAGCAGTGTTTCCTAATACCGCTCCTGTGGAAAAACACAGGATTCTCACAATTAGTTTGCAGAAAGACTTATTGCCAGAGGTAACAGATTGTGAGATTTGGGGTAAAGTATTTGCAGCAGAATATGCGAAGTGTTTCTGCACGCCGTCTATGAATGTCTTGCCCTCTGTGATCAAGCATGTTCCGAATGAGCACAGTGCGGAGGCGGCTGTCGAGTTGAGAATGAGGCTCATTGGAGTGTTTGACGTAATTGCTGATCTCATCATTTGTAATGTAAAGAGAGATGCGGTTAACTTTCAGGTGTCAAATGCTTTGCGCCTTGTCCAAGACGTTGACAAACCCCGAGCGTTACCGTGAATTATTGCGGAGGCTTATAAGACCATTGGCCGCAATAGTTTGGGTGTTAAGCCTTTTGCTAAAACGGCAACTCAACCGCAGACTCAGATAGCAAAGCCTATTAAAGACGACCATCCAAATTTTCCAAAACAGAATTGGAAGAATACAAATCAGGTGAAGCAGCAATAGAAACAGGGGTCGCATTCGGCGTCGCCGATAGAAGCGTCTACTGAGCGCACTTATGATTTGTGCGACCATGCAAGAATTAGGTCTCCTGATAGATTTCAGGTTCCTGAGCAATCTTCTCATCGTTCTTGACAGGAAACATCGCACGCAAGCTGGTGAAGAAGAACACGGCAGGGGTCGGGGTGCCCCACAAGGACGTGAGCAGCCCCGCCCGTCTGATGGTAAAGGCAAGCAGGAAGACTTGCCACGTTAACGCCCTCATTTTCAGAAAAAGAAAGTTGCTGTGTTAACCGTAAGGTATGCCACGGATAGTGAGAACACAGCTTCGGATCCTGACATGGAAATTAACGCTGCTCGACAGCGCAGCGGAGGTTACAATAGTACGGCAAGCACTGCGTCCATATCCGAAGGCGACAGCGACTGACACTTTTATCACAATGGAAACTGTTGACAGTAGGATGGCTCCCCCTGACAGACTATATGATATAGTTCTTTTAATAGAAGGTGATATCCAACGTGTAATAAAAGGGATTTTTTGGGAACATCTGACCTCTACATATGACATTCTGTTAGCTGAGTCAGACTGGCCCCCGCTTTTCATTTTGGCCGCTCCTAGAGGGGAGGAGGTCACCCTCCCCAGCTTTCCGCACGCCGTGCCCAAGGAGCAGTCCGCAGAACTTTGCAGAAGAGTATGCTCTGGTGCTTGCACCTTCGTTGTACCATACTCAAGTCGGGTGGGATAAACTTTCTCCCAGACACGAGATTCCATTGCAGTTTATGCCAGAGCCACCACCCCGCTATCCCATGCGGCGATTGGCTAAAGCCCACGTTGCGGAAATCCTTGAACAATTAGAATATCAAGGTGTGATTGAGACATGTGTGTAAATGTAAATGTAAATTGATACTTGTATAGCGCACTACTCACCGCAAGGGTCTCAAGGCGCTTGTACGAATACCGCTGTGGAACCCATCCTGGTTTTCCCTGTGAGGTGTCCACTCCTGGGCACCCCTCAGGTGGAGGCCAGGCATCCTTAGCGTTGTGGGGGCCGTTGTGGAGATTAAGCAAGCTATTTCCCAGAGTTGCAGAGTGGGACTCCATGGTTGGAATAGGCACCGAGGCGAGAATGATCAGGTCCGTGGAATTTTGAGCCCAAGACCCGCCGAGGCGGGGAATTGAACCCTGGCCCAGGCTAGACCTCTGCATCAGGGTCTGCCGCTCTAACCATTGAGCGTGTGTGTCACCCATGAATAATCCTCATTTCACTGTTACCAAACCTGATGGGTCGTACTGCCTGGTTTTGGATTATCTTTGTGAAACAAAGGAGTTAGGTCCATATAGGGTATGGGGTAGACTGGATCGTAGTAAACTAGAAAACACAAGAATACGTCTACACTCAATTAATTTCCAAAAACTTATTTCAGGTCATAGGAGAAACACAAACGTATTGAGTTTGACCCAGTATTTTTATTTATACCTGTCTATTTCGGAAAAAAAATTCATTCTTCTTTTGAAAGTTTTGCAAAAAAGGAGAAAACTGTACATTCAATACATTTAAATTCCAACACAATGGAAGCAATGCTGTAAGGGTCATATTTTGGAATGTGTCAAAGACAAAGAAAACCAAGAAAGAATTCTGCATGAACACGAACAACGAACAACGCTGGGTGTTCAAGCTCCAAACAGATGTTCATGGGTTGAACGATGACATACCGTGGGGTGCATTTAACCCC
Source organism: Lissotriton helveticus (assembly GCF_964261635.1). Classification (NCBI taxonomy): domain Eukaryota; kingdom Metazoa; phylum Chordata; class Amphibia; order Caudata; family Salamandridae; genus Lissotriton; species Lissotriton helveticus. Next base: position 813,282 of record NW_027611659.1, on the reverse strand, counting down.
TAAAATGACTGTCAAGACACTAATCCTAACCCCTTAAAGACCAACCTTTCTGGCATTCATCTATGGTCCATACCATACCGAACTTAATGTTTAATTACCTCCAAAATTTCTCGAACAGCCATACCTATTAAGAACTCGAGTTTACATTTTTTTTTTGTTTTCAAACATTTAAAAAAAATATATATATATTTTTATATTATCCTTCCAAAACCCAACAATATCTTAATTAATTAATTCTCACCGTCACTATTTGTGCTCAATTAGGCAATAGAGACCTTGCACCCTCGTATTATTAAAGTGAGAATCGACCAACCAAGCACCCAGCGCTACGGATAAAACACTTCCGCATTTTGCGCAATCACATCCTCCCAACATGGCCGACTCATCCACACGGTCTAGTCTTCTGTTAGGCGTACCCGGAAATGAATACTAACAAAAGAGATCCCGACGGAACGCATTCTAAGATGCGGTCCGAGAGGGAAGCAGCCAGGTAATCCCGTACGGTGATGCCAGATAGGAAGTAAGTGACGGATCCTCCAGAAAGGTCACGAGCGAAGATATCTTCCCGCTCTTGTATTTTTAATCATGTGCATTCTCTCCCTCATATAACGGTCCTTTTTTTAAATATGACCCTTACAGCATTGCTTCCACCGAAGCAACACCGCCCCTCCCAGAGACCATGAAGTGCTATTCAGCACCCTGATATGTAATTATCGGCATCCTTCAATCCTTTATTGTGTGTTAAATGTAGTGTGTCTCACGTTTGTGTCACAGCTAGTTTTCATGTCAGTGTCTATGTATATACAAGCACGTGTTTTATTTCACCATATGCTGGACCTGAAAGCCTGCACGCACCAGTATGGGGCAACTTGCACCATATAAAGCATGCATATACACGTATATGTATCAAAATGTGCAGCATGAAGGACTTACATAGTCCCCGATCTCCTAAAGAGAAGGGAAAGGTGTCTATTTAATGTGTTTATTCATTTTACAGGTTCTCCAGTGAACATAAACATACGTCAGTAAATTTATCACGTATGAATGTCTGTACCTTGCATGTTTATATATTGAACAGCGGTCATCACGATCTCATTTATTAATATTCACAACCTAAATGTAGGATTTTAGGAGTGGAAATTACAGGGCTGGTCCCTGTAAGGTCCTGAAGAAACGCTAGGGGTAGCGTGAAACATGTTGACCATATACTGAACCCGCCTCCATAGTTGGTCGGTCCACAGTATAACCCCATTTTTAATATATCAACCTAGGAGCAGAATAAAACATTGAGGCCCACTAGCACAGTATTTTTAAATTCACTTACTCACCCACTCCATCCCACAACACCTTTTTTTGCACCACACATAGTCCTTCACATTACAGTGCTCCTACGTAATTCGCAAGTCGCAGCACGCCCCTTTTCGTAGAGAACTGGGAGGGCCCCAATGATGAAGCATGTCACCGTGAGGAAACTCCGGTGAGTGAGGGGACTCAAAAAAAGATATTTTTTCTTTTTTCTGGCCACACCAAATATTATTTTGTATCCGGCCACAACACGAGACAGGTCTACGAACCCAAACTTTGGGCTCATTTTTTCATATGATTCTGTACACCCCCACCGGGTATCTTAGTCTTATTTGTATGAGCTAGCTCACAGTGCCGCTAGAGTCTCCTCTTATCAGGGAGAGAATAGTTTCTGGCAACCTCAGAGCATGACAACCCTGATCCCTCTGAATCATGGAAACAATCTATTACTTATCGCTCAGTCACTCGTGTTCACTTAGTCTGTCTCAGAGATACACAGAATAAACAGTCTGGGCGTTTCATTAAGAATTTATTGAACAGTTGTTTTTCTCGTGTAGAATATATGAGCTGTAACAACCGTTAGACAGTAGTAGAGATATATCATTTTTTTTAAAAACTTTATTTTTCAGTTTATACATCTTAAAAACAATAACACACAACTGGCATCTATTCAGTGTATGTACGCAGATCGACGACCTCATTAGCGGCACTTAGGGCGACAGGCGGCAACAGAGAGGGAACTGACATATGGGGAAGGGATACAAAAGCATATAATAATAGTGTCATGAGAAGAAACCAGGCACATCGCTGATACAGATGATGAATATCACTGAGATCCACCCCCCTGCTCCCCATCAGATCCAAACCCAAAGGGCGTGCCCCACCCACCACTCCCACTGTCAGTTGTGTCATATGAGGAGAGCTCCTCTTTTGCTAGCCCGACGCACATATAACGCGCCAGGCCATTAAGTCGTCCTGCAGCTTCTCATCCCTCTGAGTGAATTGCATGTGAGTTTCCTCAGCCAGGGACCACTCCCGCACATCTCTAAGCCAGGTGGAGACCTCCGAGGCCCTCTGCCCCATCCAAGTGATCGCTACCCTGCGCCAGAGCTGGACGTTTGAGTGTTATGGCCCCCAGTTCGGTTGGCGTCTCTAGTGGTAGTATCATTGTTGTCAGGAGTGACATCAGGTGGGGTCGTGGGTAGTTGGTATCTTGGTCCCTTCAAAGTTTCTTTTAATATTAGGAAAGTCTTTTCAAATTCCTCAAGGTCCCTATTGGCTGCTTGTATCAGCACTATTCCCGTTTTATATAAAGTGATGCATAGTTCTGCATTGCATCTTTTTGATGGTGAAGTCAGTATTTTTGTACCATGAGGGATATTTTTCATAACTTTTATGAGCAGCATTTCTGTGAGGGCATTGCGCCATTTAGCTGTTTTATGCGTGTAGAAAATCAGGTCATTCATTATGGTGCCTTTCACTCTATCAAAATAAGGGTCAGCGAACAGTATGTCCGGGTTTTTTCTCATGGTTTTATGTTTGAACTTTTTGGCAGCATTTTTGGATAAAGTAGAAGGATATTTTATACTCTGTGCTTTGGAGCCAGTCGTCGCTCGGTGTCTTTCATCCATTTTCCCTTCCCGTTGTAAGTCTTATGATGGTTTGTTCTGAGTTGATCCCTTATTAGTGTACAGTGGTAGTCAAAGGATTAGAAAATAGATCAAGTACCAATGTTTCGTGGTAAGTATAGTTTTCTCTGATTTACTCTAATTATACCTTCATAGTTGTGTTCCCATGCCACAAGAAATTAATTTAACTATCCCTTATTGTGAGAGGTTTGGTGTAGAGCTAGCCGTTACAAGATGTCCGCCGTTTCTGTTTCTGTTGTTCTTCTGTGGGGGAGTGGACTTTCTTTCTTTCCACTCCTGTAGTTAGTCCACTTTCTCTTTTACTCATTAGTTATGGGTCTAGGATGGCTCCTTTCCCTATCTTGGTATGTCGACAGTCCACTTTCGATGTCTATGCCCCTGGATTGATGTTCTTTGCTGGCAATTGGTGGCTGTCTATGTTGTTAGACCATTTCCCTTTCCCTTCTCTGATCGGGGTCTGGGATTGCTCCTCTCAATTTCAGTATGTTCAAACCCCTTCCAATGTTCATGCCAGGATGATTCTCTGCCGGTAATTGTAGGCAGTGCCGAGGGGATCGTATGAATATGAATGTCTTAAGCGGCCGCCATTTTAGGGTCAGGCGCGCCGCTTTCTCATTCTCCTCTCCTCGAGTTGTTTCTCCCTTGCGTATACTAAGGGAGGGGGGGTGGAGGGGGGGCAGCGCGGTGGGGTAAGGGTGCTCGTACCTTGCCCGTCGTTCGCCGAGGCTGCTCAGCTCCTTCTCTCTGCAATGACCGGATCTTGTCATCAGTCACCGGAGATGCCGCCAATGAATCCTCTTAGTCCCCAGCCCCGCGCAGCCCAGGGTGACATCCGATGGCTCCCAATGCCGTCGCTGTGAGTCCGCCCTACTTCCAAGTGTCCATGCTGTGAGGCCTGTCGTCCGAGGTCCGTCGTCCGTGGAGTCCGATGAGATGAGGCAGCCTTGTTGTTTACTGACCAGGTACGGTATCTTCTACGTTTTTTGCTCTGTTCCTTCGGTTTTAGCTCTGCTCTGTTCCTTCGGTAATAGCTCCGGTCGATTCTGGGTTGCACTAAGGGTTATTCAGGGATTTATTCCATATTTGGAGATCCCTAAGCCCAGAGCTCCTCACTAGAGCTCCTGTCCAGCGGCCATCTTCGCTTAGGTTTAGGTTTTATGTGTACACACCAGTCATCCACAGCCAGGACCAGGCCCTAGGCCATCCAAATATCACAGGTCCTAACCAATCCACAGAGTGGGGGGCAGTAACCCCTGGCACACAATAGCCAATCTCCACTCTCTCTCTCAGGGTAGCTACAACTACCACTGATCCAACAACCTTGCGACCACACCCTCAGGCTGACAAGAGGTCACGGGCAAGAATGCCCCACCCTACCTCTACTTCTGGGTTCCCGCACCCTCACAGGGAAGCACTCACCAGAACACAACTCTCTTACCAGATCAGGACCTCACTCCATCACTGTTCTACCACCTGGAAACTTTCACTCCTGAGGTACAAAGCACACAGCACAGTCGCTCTTCAAGCAGGTGGGGGGACACAGCACACAGCAAAGCCCCCTTTCCTCTACCTTAGTGGAAACAACAAACTGCAGGTGGGCCCCAGAACACACAGCAAGGGCAGCCCTCTCAGTCTCTTCAGCTTATCCAATTTCGTAGAGATTCCTCTTGACCTAGAAGTTTCCTAATCTCCCAACCTAGTATCTAAACCCTCTAGTTGCACCGGGGTCAGAAGTACACCGTCCTTCTGCACCCCCTTCCAGTTCCATGATTACAGGCCCAGTATGTCTCAGGCTAGACAGAGCACACGCCAGCGTCGTAGCAGCGACACACTCTCCTCCCACCGGGGTCAGAAGTAAGGACACCGTCCCTCTGCACCCCCCTCCAGAGTTCTGCACCCTCCCACCTTGGAGCGGTACCCCTGGAAGCCAACAACCGGTCAGGACACTGACTACAGATGCCTTTCCCTCCTGGTCAGGCTGAACCTGAACCTGGCCTCCCCCCTCCTCGGGGAACAACCTCCAGAGGCCCCACAAATCGTCAAGCACTCTAGACAGTCAAATGCTCAGCGAACCAGGACTTCTGCACCCTCCACTTAGGAGCGGTACTGCCCAACACCAGGACCGCCGGAGTTCTGATTACAGACACTCCCCGTCCTCTAGACACAGGAAGATTCTCCTCAAATGACTTGTAAGTACAGCCTAGGCCCCTGACCTGGCGCTCCCTTAGGGAACCCTCCAGGCCCTGAGATAGCGTTTCGGGCCAACACGGGACACACCGTCCCACACTCACTCCGCCTCCACTGAGACAGGACGTGAGCCCCTACACCCCTACCATCCTAATGGGACCTAGCTGGGCTACACATGAACCTCTTCACCTACACAGGATCATTAGATACCCAAGCCACTACTTTTAGAATCACTTCCCTAATGCCTCTGCAAGACATCCAGCACACCGCCAGACATCCACCTTCTTGTCCAATGCCTCTGCAGGACCTCCTGCACACCACCAGAGGTACACCTCACGTGCAAGCTCCTTAAAAACTCACACCAACTCCTCCAGTTCAACACAGCACTCATCCACACACTCCCACTCCAGACTGGTGAGACAGTTCCTCACTGCCTCTGACTCTCAACCTGTCACCCTCTTACTGAGCACCAGGCACCATACTCTGGGAACTGGGAATGGGAATTCACGCACTGGACACATTTAAGCTGCCACCACTGGATCCTACCATACTGGGGAATCCAGACACACACACTACACTCAGGGAATAACCACCCTCCTGAGCAAGCAATTTCTCCTCCACCCTCCCTCTCTTCCATCCACCCACACAGGGACAGGAACAGGAATTGGACACTGGACCCAGCAAGGCATTCCTAATTTATGGGAACCTCCCCTCTCCACTGGCGTCCCGCCCTGTCATTTTCTCTCATCTGCCACTAAACATAAAGCGCAGGAACACCATCTGAAAATGACACTCTGGAGGAAAAACAAAATCAAAAACAATAATCCCAAACATTTATTTATTTATTTATTTATTGACATTTGTTAAGCGCGGCGAATACCCTGAGGCGTCTCGGCGCTGACTTAGGGGTGGATCAGTGTATAAGAAGACCTAACAGAAAATGGAACTATTGGTCAAATAACCAAGTCTTGAGATGTTTGCGAAATATGAACAGGGAGTGGCTGGTCTTAATGTGTAGAGGCAAGGTGTTCCAGAGCTTGGGAGCTGCAACCAAAAAGCGCCTGTCGCCCCAAGTGACTGTTCTAGTACGAGGCACTACTAGGTGATTGTGATGAGAGGAGCGAAGGGAACGGGTTGGGATATAGTAATGAAGATTATGTTTAAGGAAATGGGGGCCTTGGTTATTGAGTGCCTTGTAAAGAATACACAATGATTTAAATTTGATACGACTGCGTATCGGAAGCCAGTGAAGTTCCCTAATGGTGTTTGAAACCGATGCAAATTTGGGAACTCCCGCCAGCATCCGGGCGGCGGCATTTTGAATTGACTGCATCTTGTTAGTCACCCGGGATTGTGCATTTAGGAATAGGCCATTACAATAATCCAGTGCGGACAGGACTAGTGAGCTGACCAAAGTTCTCCCAGCAGTATCCAGTAGGTAGGGTAGAATTTTCCTAATCATTCTGAGTTTCATGTGAGCAGTTGCAGCCGTTTTGTTAGCGTGTGCCATAAAATTTAGACCAGCATCAAAAGTGATGCCCAGATTTCTAACTTTAAGAGCTGGGCTAGGAGGAGTTCCAAACGATGTTGGCCACCAAGCTGGTGACCAGCCCGGAGAAAGGTGACCGAAAATGACCACTTCAGTTTTATCTGAATTAAGTTTGAGACAATTCGTGGCCATCCAGTCACCTATGGCCACCATTCCTCTGGTGAATAACTTGGCCACTTCTTCCCCATCCCCTTTGATGGCCAACACCAATTGTGTGTCGTCGGCGTAAGAGGTCAGGCTCATCCCAAATACTTTGATGACACTAGCAAGGTCCGACACGTAGATGTTAAAGAGTGTCGGACTTAGGGACGAGCCTTGGGGGACCCCACACGGCAAGGACACCTTAGAAGATTGGTATGGTCCAAGGGATACCGCCTGAGTTCTGTTGGCCAGAAACGATACAAGTAGGTCCAGCGCTGTTTCCTGGACCCCTAGTCGTTCGACACGGTCGGCCAAGATCTTGTGGTCGACCGTGTCGAAGGCCGCAGAGAGATCCAGCAGGACCAGGACTGCTGTCCCCCCCTGATCTCGTATGACTCGGATGTCGTCTGCCGCTTTTAGGAGGGCAGTTTCCGTACCGTGGCATTTACGAAATCCAAACTGAGTGTTGTCAAGCAGCTGATGCCGCTCTACAAACTCCGACAATTGTTGGTTCATACCTTTTTCTATGACCTTGGCCAGGAAGGGGAGACTAGCTATCGGCCGATAGTTTTTTAGTTCATCTTTGTTAAGATTGAATTTTTTTAATAGGGGTTTAACCAACGTGTGTTTCAATGAGGCCGGGAAAATGCCCGATCTGAACACAACGTTACAGACCTGTGTAATGACTGGAATCAACGTGTCCATCACTGGTGTAAGCACTTTAAGCGGGCAAGGATCCAGTGATGACCCTGTTTTAATCCTTGAGGTGAGGCTCTTCGTCTGATCCATGGTAAGGTCGGCAAAGCGGGTGAGTATGTTGTCACGCGGTGTGAGGGGAAGGGGATGAGTTACGGTATTAGTGTTTAGGGAGAAAACATGATAGATATCATTGACTTTCTTGAAGAAAAATTCGGATAGGGCATCACAAAGATGTTGTGAAGGAGGGGGTGTGAGATCCTGCGTACCACCGGACAAACGCTTAGTTATATCAAATAGCTCCTTACATGAGTTTTTTGCCTTGTCTATTTGTTCGGCATAGTATGCTTTTTTTGCCTCAGCAATCATATGTTTATACCGCGTTAGTGACTCTTTGTATAATATTTTACTCTCGGGGTCATAGTGCTTTCGCCAGTGTCTTTCCCTTTGTTTGTTAGTTTGTTTCTGCTTTTTAAGTTCATCGGAGAACCAGGGTGCGCTGGGGGAAGCACGATTCTTGGAAATAGATTTCAGTGGCACTAGCTCCTGTGTGGCCTGACTGAGCCAGTTATGAAACTGATCTGTGGCAACACTGGGATCATCAGACAACAGAGGAGGTGTGCTTGCCAGGAGAGTATTGAATGTCTCCAGGTTTAGGTCTTTCCATGCCCTCACCTGTTTAGGGGCAAGGTTAACCACTCTCGTCTTGTGGGTATCGGGAATGGCTAACTTGCTTGATATGACATAATGATCGGTCCATGGCATAGGAAGGATAGCTAAGATGTGTAATGTCTCTAAATTGGTAAATATGCCGTCAAGGGTGTGACCGGCCTCGTGGGTGGGGGCAGATATTAATTGATGCAACCCTAACGTTTCCATGTCCGATAGGAGACAGGCTGTATCGGCGTCGTTGGCCTTTTCGAGGTGAAAATTGAGATCCCCTAGCACCATGCAATAATCGTCCAGTGCTATGGATTCCAATATTGACACCAGGCCGAATTAAGGAGAGCGGTTGTCCGGTCTAATGCGCTTAAGTCGGTTAATGAATCGGGTATATATTTATTGAACATGGGCTGTGGATGGCATTTGAAACTAAAAGATGGCCGCCACGTCCTGTCTTCTAATTCTCCTTGACCTTTCTGCAGCCTTTGACACTGTCAATCACAACACCCTCCTCAACACTCTTCAACAGAGAATGTTCTTGGAGGGCACTGTGCTTAAATGGTTTGCCTCCTTCCTCTCAGATAGATCCCAAATGATCAAAATAGCGAACAGCCTTTCATCTCATGTGGCGGTAGGTCAAGGTGTTCCTCAAGGCTCTATACTTGCACCCACTTGTTCAATATCTATTTAGAACCACTGGGAAATCTCCTACGTAAATCCGGGATCTACTATCATCGCTATGCAGACGACACTCAAATCTACCTCAAGGTTGCCTCCACTCACGATCTCGCCATCCTAAGCTCCACTCTCGACTCCATTCAAAACTGGATGTCAACTCATTAACTGATTCTGAATCCCTCCAAAACTGAATTCCTCTCCTCTCCTCCTCACTCTCTCCTCCCCCGGTTCAATCATGGATGGATTAGATGAACCTACTTAACAATGAACCCATCATTGTTGACAGCGCAAAATCCCTTGGTGTCATACTCGACAAAAAACTCAAACTAATCTCCCACATCAATTCCATTGCAAAGTCCGCTCGATACCAACTGCGCCTTCTTTGGGGAATTTGTCGCTTTTCCCAGAGCAGGACCTTAAAACCCTGGTGCAATCGCTGGTCCTCTCCAGACTGGACTACTGCAATTCTCTTCTTACTGGCCTCCCCAAATCCCACTTGTCCCCCCTTAAATCTGTTCTCCATTCAGCAGCTCGTTTCATTTATGGGGCCAAAAGAAGCGACCACATCACACCGTTGTTATCCACCCTTCGCTGGCTCCCCTTCGAGGCTAGAGCTATCTACAAGACCGCTTGTATCACCCACAAAGCCTTGCACTCCTCCTCTCCTCGCTACCTGGCGAATAAACTGAAACTCTCTGGAGGCTCTAGACCTTCACGCAATGCGGAGAATCTACTGCTTGAACCTCCCACTTTCAAGAAGGAAAGATCGATGGCCCAATCCTTTTCAGGCAACGCAGTGAGAATCTGGAACTCACTCCCGCCTCAGCTCCGGACCACTGCCTCCTCCCAGGCTTTCAAAAGGGACCTCAAAGTTCTCCTCCTCCAGAGACACCTCCAAAAGTAATTCACGTCTGTGAGAAGTTGGCCTGGTAGGGGATGTTTCCAATTCTGGAACCACCTACTACCTGACCAAACAACCCCTTATGGTGTCTGGTTGTAAGTCAACCTTATTAGACAAGCTATCCTAGGGGTAGCATGGACTAAGCAGCCTAAAGGCTTAACTTAAGAGGTCGTGTTAAGCGAGCTGTTTTACCACATACAATCCTGTAATATCAAATGAAAGGACACCACACAAGTATATATTATAAAAATATATGTGTTTATTACTAAAAACAATCCCCAGTATTCTTTATGAATAAAGGGGCACAAGCGTTAAATCAAAAGCACTGTTTAAACATACAAGTTGCACAATTATGGATGAGGGCGGGTGGCCACTCAAACCATATACTAAACAAGTGGTATAAGAGAGGCCACTCGAACAGTGGTTAGGCCTAGGGCCTAGGGAATCGCTGGGAGCAGTCAGGACTAGCAATGCTGAAGTCGGGAATGGCCCTCGGGATTCGGGAGATGTGCGGGAAGCGCACGCATGCACCAATGTTAACCAATGGTGCGTAAAAGTCATAGAGTTAAAGTTTAAGGACACTTCCGCTGGACCTAGAGGAACAAAACTTAACACATAGACCCTAGAGATGCGCACCAGTGTGGGAACACCGGCGGAGCAAAGTTACCTCACCCACAGGAAGTGGGTGCACAGGGTCGAAGTGGCGTCGGGTTTTGACACGCAGGCTCTTGGTGCTTGGAGCTGAAAGGGCTGCAGGCAGGTTGAAGATGAAGTGTCCGGTGGAGTCCAAGGGTGGACTCAAGTTGTAGAGTACCTGAAAGCAGAGGGGACAGAGTCTGGGTCACTCAGCAGTGACCAGGGTGGAACCAGGACGGAACCAGGCAATGTCGGGCGCAATCAGGTGGTCGTCGAGGAGCTTCTCTCCGCTGTCACGTGGGCTCTGGGGCATCTGCGACGTCCAGGAGCAGGTCACGATCTGTCCCACGCAGGCTCTCACCGTCGGTGCAGTCGGCTTCAAGTTTGGAGCAAACAAGCCTTGGCAAGAGCAATGTGGAGAAGTGTGGCTCAGTGGTTAGAGGCGGCAGACCCGGAATCTGAGATCGACCGTGGACCAGGGTTCGATTCCCCGCCTCGGCGGGTCTCGGGCTCATAAATTCCACGGTCTCGACAATTCTCGCTCCGGTGCCTACTCGACTCACGGGGTCACACTCTGCGACTCTGGGCAATAGCTTGCTTAATCTCCACATCGGCCCCTCGCGGCGGGATGCCTGGCTTTCACCTTGTGGACACCCTGCCGGGGTTTCTCACAGGGGAATACCAGGACGGGTTCCCTAAGCAAGCGCGGAGATGCCCCAGGGTAAGTCCTGCGCTATATAAGTTTCATACAATCCACGCGGGATCGGAAGATTGCTTCTCACTCGGACCAGGAAGGTCAGAGTCGGGGCTCCTTTTCAGGGGAGCTGGTGTGGATCTGGAGCAACCAGATTCACGAGTCTTCTTAGGTAGTTCGTCGGCACAGGGACAACTAGCCAGCTGGCAAGTGACCGGGCCAACGCGTTGAGCCAAATAGAGCCAAAGGGCCCCACGCAGCACTCGTCGAGTGTGGAGGGCTGAACTTCGGCTCAGTAGCAGCTCAGGGTAGGGGCTTCTCAAACCCCGGTGCACAGCTTCGAGGGTCACTCGTGGGCTGCACGGTCAGCGTCTCGTGGTCAATTCAAGATGGCGTGCCCCACGCTTCCGGTCGCCTCCACGGGTCTCAGCTCTGCAGGGACTGTGGATCGGGCTGTTGGAAGGCAGGCAAGCTTGATCTCGTCAATCTCAGTCGCTCGAGTTCCGGCGGGAACTGCAACTAAGTATACGTCGAGGGCTGGATGGTGCCTGCTGCTGCAGGGTGGTCACTCCTTGACCACAAGGGAGATTCTTCGGGCTTCCACGTTGAGATGGAGGTCCAAGGGTCCAGAGTTTCGTTTCTAATGTTTCTTCCAGGAAATCTGATGTGCATTGGCACTGCTCCCACTCTTATTCCAATCTGGGGGGCGTGATTACCTGCTAGGTCCCTCCCTATGGGTGGGACCCAGGAAGGGGGTGGGTACACCCCTTTCCTTTGATCCAGGCCGCCCTGGCACGAGGGCTGGAGTGCCCCAGAACCGGTTTGGCCGGATTATGCAAGGGGCAGCCTTGTGCGCCCCAGGCAGTGTCTGGTTTCTTTCAAACCTCCCTGCTACAATCCACTATCTCCTGTCTGGAGGGTGGTGACACCCTCCTGTGACAGGAAACCCTTTGTCCAGGCCCCATCTGCTGAGTTTCGGTCAACTGCAGGGGTCCAGACATTTGTCTGTGGCAGAGGCATCCATTTTGTGGATCTTAAGGTCTTTGGAGAAATTAACCGCATTTAGTAAAGGAACATGTCTTACCCCTCTAGAGGGGTGGAATGCCATCCCCGTCGCCAGAACTGGCGAGGGGATGGTATTCCAAATCGTATGACACCTTACACGACATGTTTTGATAAAGCCAAACCAAAGTTGCTATTTAACCGCGAGGATTATAAGGCACTTAAGAGTATATGGTATGGCATTATTCTGAAACAGTTTAGGGAGTTGTTCCCGACAGCTGCAGACAGGCTCAGCTCATGCTAGAGCTCCATCTCACATGAAACCACGCACTCTGCCTCCAGGATTGATGAGGCCTTCCATAGGAGTGGCTCACAGGTTAATATGTGTCCAGATATAGGTTTAGATATAGGTATACTATACCTAAGCAAGGGGTGATTACACCACCTTACCCCAGCTGAGTGATCAGCCAGTTGTGTCAATTTAAGAACCAGCCAGGGGTGGCAAAAGATATGCTGCAGCCCCTGGTAGGCCTTGGTGGCCCCTATGCCCTGGGCACCTATAGTGCATTATACAGGGGCTGACAAGGAGTCCATTTCCAATTGTGGTATGTACCTAGGGTACATGGAATCCATTTTACAGAGAGAGCAGATGGCCTGGGGCCCTGATTAGCAGGGAACCAGGTCAACTAAGTCAAAAAACCAGCTAAACACAGGCAAAAAATCTGGGGTAACCATAGTCAGGTAGCCACCTTCCTACATAACCCCCCCCCCAAACGAAAGGAGATAAGGCTATCCTTGGCCAGGTAAGCCTATATTGCCTGAGTGGCCATATAAGGAAGTACCTGCACTAGCATGGGTACCCCCTGTCTCATGGTCCACTAAGCAGTCCCTCACCCTTTGGGTATTAGAGGGTCTCCACCATAGGGAATCACTACCTTGGGTGTGTTTATGCAAAGTTAAAGGCTGGTTTGGATATGGAGTATTGAAGTGAGGCTCTACTAAGTCAGGGCTTGGCTTCCTCCAATTATCTTCCACCATGTGTGCCTTTCTTTCTTTAACTGAGTTGCACTGTGCTCTCAGGGTCAACCTCTGGCTACCTAAAGCTGGAGGCTGGGTCCCTCTGTTTGGCTTGCGGGAGGGACAGTTCAGGTTTGGGCCCTTTGGGTCCCAGGTTTGGCTGTGCCCAACAGAACCCATCTGTGGGAGGTCCCTAACTGTTTTTAAGGGGGCTCCCTTAGGAGTTTTTAAAGTTTTCACCTTACTAGGGCTACTAGTTTTGGTGCACCTAATCTTTTGATGGGGGTGCTTTATTTGACAGGGGGCCCTCTGGGTCTCACTGTCCTTCTTGTCCTCTGCAGCCCTGGGCTGGCTAAGGCAAGGGAGAGAGGGGCAGGTTACCTGCTCCAGACTGGGTCCCACCTGAGAGGGGTCCACCGCCATCAGAGGCTCTGTCAGGCCAGGCCTAACAACCTCTGGGGCAGTTCCTTCATCAGGGGTAAGATCAGTTCCCTGAGGAGGCTGATCCTGTCCTAAAGTCTGGTGAGGGGGAGATTTCTCTTCCTCCTCCATGCTCTCAGTTTGTGTGGAGTTATCCATCATTTCAGGCTTCACAACACACATATCAGTTTGAGTTTGGGCTGTGGCCATCACAGCCCCACCAACCTTTTCAGGAGGAGACTCAGTTTGGGTTTCTGCTGTTATCATAACAGCTTTGCTATTCTGTTCAGGAAGAGCTTTTGCTAAAGATGGGGCAGAGAGTTTCTCAGCCCTACCAACCTTTTCAGGAAGGACATCTTGAATTGGGGCTGTAGCCATTACAGCCCCACTAACCTTTCCATTGGAATTCACCATTCTAGAATGGGTTTCCTGTTCAACCTCAGCCCAGGCTGAGATTTCCAAATCATTACCAAGTAGGCAGTCTACAGGCAAGTTTGGTGACACTGCCACTCTCTTTGGGCCAATGACACCTCCCCAGCTGAGACTTACTACTGCCATGGGATGATTTGTTTGGATTCCATCAATGTTTGTAACCTGGTATGTGGCACCAGGTAAAAGTTGCTTAGAGGGGACTATGCCATCAGCCACCATGGTGATGCTAGCCCCTGTGTCTCTAAAAGCTTCAACTTTCAAACCATTGATGATGGGTTCTTGTCTATACTTGCTCAAAGTATTTGGGCAAGCAGAGAAGTTGGCAAACCCCATGCTAGTCTCATAAACAAGATCATTGGGTGATGGGGACCTGGATAGGCCAGGGTCCACCTGAGCTCCAACAGTAAACCCACCCAGATTCCTGGGTGTGCTTCCACTTCCTGGGGGATTACTGCTGACAGTAACAGGAGGTGTTGAAGCTGGCTTTGGAGGTATATTTTCTTTATTGTTATTCTTGGGACAACAGTTGTCTGTTTTGTAATGCCCCACCTGTTTACAGGCATAACAATAAGGCTTTTTCTCAGTTGAAGAAGTGTCTTGGGACCCACCCCCATTCTTGGAGTTTTGGGGCCCTGGGGAAGTCTTTTCTTTATTTTTATCCCCACCCTTATCTTGAGGCTTGGTAGACTCCTTCTTCTGGTTACTGTCCTGATTCTTAGGCCTAATCCTGGTTCTGACCCACTTGTCTGCCTTCTTTCCCAATTCTTGGGGAGAGGTCAGATCAGAGTCCACCAGGTGCTGGTGTAAGAGCTGGTTCTGACAATTACTTAGGATCTGCTCCCTCATAATCAAATTATACAATCCTGTAAAGTCATGTACTTTGCTGCCATGTAGCCAACCCTCCAGAGCCTTAGTTGCACAATCAACAAAATCAGTCCAGTCCTGAGTCTGTGTCTTCTGGGTGTCTCTGAACTTCAACCTGTACTGTTCAGTGGTTAAGCCAAACCCATCTATCAGAACACTCTTCAGGACTTTGTAATTGTTTGCATCCTCATGTCTAACAGTGAGGAGCTTATCTCTCCCTTTCTCTGAAAAGGAGTACCATAAGATTGCTGCCCACTGTTCCTCAGGAACCTGCTGTACCATGCAGGCTCTCTCAAGAGCAGTTATCCACTTGTGGATGTCATCCCCTTCCTTGTAGGGGGGCACAATCTTTGTCAGGTTTCTACTATCATAGGACCTGGGTTTCTCTTTAGGAATATTGCTGCCACCAGTGACATCTAAGCCACTTAATTTCTGCTCTCTTGCCAAGGCAAGTCTAGCTTGAGCCAAGGCTACCTCCTCCCTCTCTATCTGGAGTTTGACAGCCCTCATTCTGGCCCTATGCTCTAGCTTTTGAGAAGCACTCATGCCTCTCTGTGATTCTCTGGAGGCACTAGAAACATGAGAGTCCCCTGAGGGAGATCTCACTCTTCTGTTGCCTGGGAGAATAACATGTTGGGTTCTGGGGAGGTGCTGGCCCTCTCCATTCCCCGGTAGGTCCAAGTTGGCCTGGCTAAGCCTGGCAACTTGAACCTGGCTACCCTGATCCTGAACTCCTAAGTCCTCAATGTCTGAGTCCTCATCTAAGTCATCATCATCCTCCTCCTCCTGAGGGGGATCAGTTTCAGGGGGGTTCCCTCCATTTCCTGTGTCTAGGGAAGCTTCCTTTGCCTTCTCTAAGTCATCCTGTTCTAGGATTTCTACCAGGATTTGGCAGGTGGGGCTTCTGCCCCTTTTTAACCCTCTTGCTTTGCACAAGGCAATCAAGTCTCTACGGGTTAACTTGTCATATCCAAAAGTTGCCTGGGTAGGGTCAACTGTCACAGGAGTAGACCCTGAGGCTTTTCCTGTGTCAGACATGGTTACTAGTGAGGTGTAAGTGGTGCACTTACCTACACTAAGTGTTTTCCTACTGTACCTTGCTAGTGAGTTGTAGTCAGGGTGTGCTAATCCCTTCAACCTACAACTACTAAGTTCAGTAGAATTTAATATGCTAAGCTTTTGATTTATATGTACCTAGAGGTACTTGATGTGATCTTTCAATTTGATATAAAGATTGCAATGGTAAAACAACAGCAAGCTCAAATCCGCACCGCTGCTCACCAATGTGAGAAGTTGGCCTGGTAGGGGATGTTTCCAATTCTGGAACCACCTACTACCTGACCAAACAACCCCTTATGGTGTCTGGTTGTAAGTCAACCTTATTAGACAAGCTATCCTAGGGGTAGCATGGACTAAGCAGCCTAAAGGCTTAACTTAAGAGGTCGTGTTAAGCGAGCTGTTTTACCACATACAATCCTGTAATATCAAATGAAAGGACACCACACAAGTATATATTATAAAAATATATGTGTTTATTACTAAAAACAATCCCCAGTATTCTTTATGAATAAAGGGGCACAAGCGTTAAATCAAAAGCACTGTTTAAACATACAAGTTGCACAATTATGGATGAGGGCGGGTGGCCACTCAAACCATATACTAAACAAGTGGTATAAGAGAGGCCACTCGAACAGTGGTTAGGCCTAGGGCCTAGGGAATCGCTGGGAGCAGTCAGGACTAGCAATGCTGAAGTCGGGAATGGCCCTCGGGATTCGGGAGATGTGCGGGAAGCGCACGCATGCACCAATGTTAACCAATGGTGCGTAAAAGTCATAGAGTTAAAGTTTAAGGACACTTCCGCTGGACCTAGAGGAACAAAACTTAACACATAGACCCTAGAGATGTGCACCAGTGTGGGAACACCGGCGGAGCAAAGTTACCTCACCCACAGGAAGTGGGTGCACAGGGTCGAAGTGGCGTCGGGTTTTGACACGCAGGCTCTTGGTGCTTGGAACTGAAAGGGCTGCAGGCAGGTTGAAGATGAAGTGTCCGGTGGAGTCCAAGGGTGGACTCAAGTTGTAGAGTACCTGAAAGCAGAGGGGACAGAGTCTGGGTCACTCAGCAGTGACCAGGGTGGAACCAGGACGGAACCAGGCAATGTCGGGCGCAATCAGGTGGTCGTCGAGGAGCTTCTGTCCGCTGTCACATGGGCTCTGGGGCATCTGCGACGTCCAGGAGCAGGTCACGATCTGTCCCACGCAGGCTCTCACCGTCGGTGCAGTCTGCTTCAAGTTTGGAGCAAACAAGCCTTGGCAAGAGCAATCCACGCGGGATCGGAAGATTGCTTCTCACTCGGACCAGGAAGGTCAGAGTCGGGGCTCCTTTTCAGGGGAGCTGGTGTGGATCTGGAGCAACCAGATTCACGAGTCTTCTTAGGTAGTTCGTCGGCACAGGGACCACTAGCCAGCTGGCAAGTGACCGGGCCAACGCGTTGAGCCAAATAGAGCCAAAGGGCCCCACGCAGCACTCGTCGAGTGTGGAGGGCTGAACTTCGGCTCAGGAGCAGCTCAGGGTGGGGGCTTCTCAAACCCCGGTGCACAGCTTCGAGGGTCACTCGTGGGCTGCACGGTCAGCGTCTCGTGGTCAATTCAAGATGGCGTGCCCCACGCTTCCGGTCGCCTCCACGGGTCTCAGCTCTGCAGGGACTGTGGATCGGGCTGTTGGAAGGCAGGCAAGCTTGATCTCGTCGATCTCAGTCGCTCGAGTTCCGGCGGGAACTGCAACTAAGTAGACGTCGAGGGCTGGATGGTGCCTGCTGCTGCAGGGTGGTCACTCCTTGACCACAAGGGAGATTCTTCGGGCTTCCACGTTGAGATGGAGGTCCAAGGGTCCAGAGTTTCGTTTCTAATGTTTCTTCCAGGAAATCTGATGTGCATTGGCACTGCTCCCACTCTTATTCCAATCTGGGGGACGTGATTACCTGCTAGGTCCCTCCCTATGGGTGGGACCCAGGAAGGGGGTGGGTACACCCCTTTCCTTTGATCCAGGCCGCCCTGGCACGAGGGCTGGAGTGCCCCAGAACCGGTTTGGCCGGATTATGCAAGGGGCAGCCTTGTGCGCCCCAGGCAGTGTCTGGTTTCTTTCAAACCTCCCTGCTACAATCCACTATCTCCTGTCTGGAGGGTGGTGACACCCTCCTGTGACAGGAAACCCTTTGTCCAGGCCCCATCTGCTGAGTTTCGGTCAACTGCAGGGGTCCAGACATTTGTCTGTGGCAGAGGCATCCATTTTGTGGATCTTAAGGTCTTTGGAGAAATTAACCGCATTTAGTAAAGGAACATGTCTTACCCCTCTAGAGGGGTGGAATGCCATCCCCGTCGCCAGAACTGGCGAGGGGATGGTATTCCAAATCGTATGACACCTTACACGACATGTTTTGATAAAGCCAAACCAAAGTTGCTATATAACCGCGAGGATTATAAGGCACTTAAGAGTATATGGTATGGCATTATTCTGAAACAGTTTAGGGAGTTGTTCCCGACAGCTGCAGACAGGCTCAGCTCATGCTAGAGCTCCATCTCACATAAAACCACGCACTCTGCCTCCAGGATTGATGAGGCCTTCCATAGGAGTGGCTCACAGGTTAATATGTGTCCAGATATAGGTTTAGATATAGGTATACTATATCTAAGTAAGGGGTGATTACACCACCTTACCCCAGCTGAGTGATCAGCCAGTTGTGTCAATTTAAGAACCAGCCAGGGGTGGCAAAAGATATGCTGCAGCCCCTGGTAGGCCTTGGTGGCCCCTATGCCCTGGGCACCTATAGTGCATTATACAGGGGCTGACAAGGAGTCCATTTCCAATTGTGGTATGTACCTAGGGTACATGGAATCCATTTTACAGAGAGAGCAGATGGCCTGGGGCCCTGATTAGCAGGGAACCAGGTCAACTAAGTCAAAAAACCAGCTAAACACAGGCAAAAAATCTGGGGTAACCATAGTCAGGTAGCCACCTTCCTACAACGTCCTCTCTATTATCTGAAGGAAGACCTCCCATTATTGTAAATTCTATTGTCCTTGACTATTGAAGTGCCCTCCCAGTGTGTTCTGCCATTTATTGCAGTATTAGCCTTCTACCTGTGTTTGGTTCTCTTTGGTAACATGCACAGGTCACTTTTCTCTTGTAACACACTGTTTGCTACCTCTTACATTTTGTTTGCTTTCGATACTTGCACAAGTGCCACCATTGCCTACGTAACGTTTGTTCTTGTGTTTGAGTGTCTGGTATTAATTGCAGTATTTTACCTCGACTTGTACTTTGTACGCCTTTGTAACTTGCACACGTCACTTTTTCCTCCTGTAATGCACCGTTTGCTCCTCTTGTATTTTGTTTGCTCACGATTGTCACTTTTGCTTCATGTAATGTAACTTTTGCTTTTGTAATTGGTTCACTTGTAATGTTCTCTTGTATCAGCTCTGTTCCTATGGTGAAGCGCTCTGACGCCTTCGGGTGAAGTCCGCGCTATATCAAAACGCAGAAAATAAATAAATAAAGTGTGTGTGGCTGTGCTCAGTCTGCTGTGAATGGGGAGAGGCGGGGCCGTATCTCTGGGGTGGGGGGGGGGGGGGTATACACTCTCCCGCTCTGTGATTGGCCGTCACAGTGTCCGCACCTGTCCAGGCCCCTCAAGGGTTGACAGCAGAGCCCCTCCTCCCCCGGCCCTCCTGGGTGAGCAGCCTTGAGACCCCCCCTCTCCACTCCGACCTCCGCCGCCCTGGTGTCCAGAGGCCCTGAACTCTAGCGCCTTGAAGCAGCTTCTATTCGCTGATCCGCATCTAATGAGAGGACCCCCCAGGAGAGGGGGCACTGACCGTCCGGCACTGGTGAGTGACCCCCCCCCCCTCACTCCAGCCCGGGCGCTCTGCACTCTAGTGCCTTGAAGCTGATGCTGACCTGCCCCTAGTGAGGGGCCCAGAGGGCGCCCCCGGGAGAGGGGGCACGGACCGAGCAGGGCTCAGGTGACTGAGAACCCCCCACCTCCTTCACTCTGGTCTCACCGCCGTGTGTCCAGGCGCTCCGCAATCTAGTGCCTTGAAGCTGACGCTGACCTGGCACAGAGGGCGTCCCGAGCCCCCGGAGAGGGGGGTCACGGACCGGGGAGGGCTCAGGGCTCGGGTGAGTGGCTGACCCCCCTCTTGTGCTGCGCTCTCTGCCGAGCCTCAGTCTCGAGGCGCTAGGATCCTCTCTAGGACGCCCACGTGTCTCACTGATGGACTCAGACGGGAGGGGGGGGGGCGCATAGCGCCATGACAGACAGCAACAGCCGCAGCGCCTGCTGATGAGGGGGGGGGTGGTGTTTGGTGCGTTGAGTCGGTGGTTGCAGTGTGGGGTGGCGGGGGGTGCTGCTGTGCAGCGCAGGGTGGACTGCAGTTGTTTCGGTCGCACATGCACTCTCTTTTCGGGGCATCCCTGCATTGCCGCGTGGGGTCTGTTGTGGGGTCGGCAGCGGGGTCGGTGGTTTGGGGCCCACCTTCCTCTAACAGATGGTCCGTGGGTTGGGTGTCCAGGGGGGTGCCAGGCTCATTAAGACTGTCTGCGGTTTCACGTGGACATTAGATTCGCAGTGCCCGGGGGTCGGTTGCCTGGTATGTGGAGTGTGCGGGGGAGGCTGGAGCACCTCGGGGCACTCAGTCTTAGGGGCCTCCACCCACCCCTCACACCCCTCACACCCCCCACAGTCCCGCGCCCTGGGGAGGTGGTAGTCAGCCTCCCGCGCTGTCCATCCTGCTCTGAAGTCCGCTCGCCCGGCGAGGGCCCTCCTGGGCCTAATATGACGAGGGTCGGGAGCTGAGGATAAACCACTGTGGGACCCCTGACACCAGGACGCTGCTGCCAGCCCTCTGTGCGCTTCTCTTCGGGTGCCAGTCTGATCCCACCTCCATGAGTTCACAGCTCTCGCCCCTTCCGTGATTGTGAGGGGAGAGTGCACCCGCGGGAGGGGGGGGGGGGGGGCAGCTCCAGTGGGACGGAGACCCCGCGATGGTGACTTGAAGGGAGCGATTCACAGGGGCAGGATCGCGGCCACTGAGCTCTAACAAAGGGGGACTTTCCTTATTAAACACTTTACCGTGCATTGGGAGGGGGCGTTGGATGTGTAGTGTCGGCGTGAGGCCGTGCCCTCGGCCCCTGGTGGCTGCAGGCAGCCTTGGCACCGATTCTCCAGCCTGCTGATGCCAGCTTGCTCCAGCGGTGGGAAGGGGGGCAGCAATGAGTCCTTCTGTGGGCGCAGCTGGTGCTTTTGGGCCTCGGTGAGTCCTTCGGTGGGTGCAGCTGGTGCTTTTGGGCCTCGGTGAGTCCCTCGGTGGGTGCAGCTGGTGCTTTTGGGCCTCGGTGAGTCCTTCGGTGGGTGCAGATGCTGCTTTTGGGCCTCGGGGAGTCCTTCGGTGGGTGCAGCTGGTGCTTTTGGGCCTCGGTGAGTCCCTCGGTGGGTGCAGCTGGTGCTTTTGGGCCTCGGTGAGTCCTTCGGTGGGTGCAGATGCTGCTTTTGGGCCTCGGTGAGTCCTTCGGTGGGTGCAGCTGGTGCTTTTGGGCCTCGGTGAGTCCTTCGGTGGGCGCAGCTGGTGCTTTTGGGCCTCGGTGAGTCCTTCGGTGGGCGCAGCTGGTGCTTTTAGGCCTCAATGAGTCCTTCGGTGGGCGCAGCTGGTGCTTTTGGGCCTCGGTGAGTCCTTCGGTGGGCGCAGCTGGTGCTTTTGGGCCTCGGTGAGTCCTTCGGTGGGCGCAGCTGGTGCTTTTGGACCTCGATGAGTCCTTTGGTGGGTGCAGCTGGTGCTTTTGGGCCTCGGTGAGTCCTTCGGTGGGCGCAGCTGGTGCTTTTGGGCCTCGGTGAGTCCTTCGGTGGGCGCAGATGGTGCTTTTGGGCCTCGGTGAGTCCTTCGGTGGGTGCAGCTGGTGCTTTTGGGCCTCAATGAGTCCTTCGGTGGGTGCAGCTGGTGCTTTTGGGCCTCGGTGAGTCCTTCGGTGGGCGCAGCTGGTGCTTTTGGGCCTCGGTGAGTCCTTCGGTGGGCGCAGCTGGTGCTTTTGGACCTCGATGAGTCCTTTGGTGGGTGCAGCTGGTGCTTTTGGGCCTCGGTGAGTCCTTCGGTGGGCGCAGCTGGTGCTTTTGGGCCTCGGTGAGTCCTTCGGTGGGCGCAGCTGGTGCTTTTGGACCTCGATGAGTCCTTTGGTGGGCGCAGCTGGTGCTTTTGGACCTCGATGAGTCTTCAGAGGGCGCAGCTGGTGCTTTTGGGCCTTGATGAGTCCTTCAGTGGGTACAGTGGTGCTTTTGGGCCTCAATGAGTACTTCGGTGGGTGCAGCTGGTGCTTTTGGGCCTCGGTGAGCCCTTCGGTGGGCGCAGCTGGTGCTTTTGGGCCTCGATGAGTCCTTCTGTGGGCGCAGCTGGTTCTTTTGGGCCTCGGTGAGTACTTCGGTGGGTGCAGCTGGTGCTTTTGGGCCTCGGTGAGTACTTCGGTGGGTGCAGCTGGTGCTTTTGGGCCTCGGTGAGTCCTTCGGTGGGTGCAGCTGGTGCTTTTGGGCCTCGGTGAGTCCTTCGGTGGGCGCAGCTGGTGCTTTTGGGCCTCAATGAGTCCTTCGGTGGGCGCAGCTGGTGCTTTTGGGCCTCAATGAGTCCTTCGGTGGGCGCAGCTAGTGCTTTTGGGCCTCAATGAGTCCTTCGGTGGGCGCAGCTGGTGCTTTTGGGCCTCGATGAGTCCTTCGGTGGGCGCAGCTGCTGCTTTTGGGCCTCGGTGAGTCCTTCGTTGGGTGCAGCTGGTGCTTTTGGGCCTTTGTAAGTCCTTCGGTGGGCGCAGCTGGTGCTTTTGGGCCTCGGTGAGCCCTTCGGTGGGCGCAGCTGGTGCTTTTGGGCCAAAATGAGTCCTTCGGTGGGCGCAGCTGGTGCTTTTGGGCCTCGATGAGTCCTTCTGTGGGCGCAACTGGTGCTTCTGGACCTCGATGAGTCCTTCGGTGGGCGCAGCTGGTGCTTTTGGGCCTCGGTGAGTCCTTCGGTGGGCGCAGCTGGTGCTTTTGGGCCTCGATGAGTTCTTCGGTGGACGCAACTGGTGCTTTTGGGCCTCGGTGAGTCCTTCGGTGGGTGCAGATGCTGCTTTTGGGCCTCGGGGAGTCCTTCGGTGGGTGCAGCTGGTGCTTTTGGGCCTCGGTGAGTCCCTCGGTGGGTGCAGCTGGTGCTTTTGGGCCTCGGTGAGTCCTTCGGTGGGTGCAGATGCTGCTTTTGGGCCTCGGTGAGTCCTTCGGTGGGTGCAGCTGGTGCTTTTGGGCCTCGGTGAGTCCTTCGGTGGGCGCAGCTGGTGCTTTTGGGCCTCGGTGAGTCCTTCGGTGGGCGCAGCTGGTGCTTTTAGGCCTCAATGAGTCCTTCGGTGGGTGCAGCTGGTGCTTTTGGGCCTCGGTGAGTCCTTCGGTGGGCGCAGCTGGTGCTTTTGGGCCTCGGTGAGTCCTTCGGTGGGCGCAGCTGGTGCTTTTGGACCTCGATGAGTCCTTTGGTGGGTGCAGCTGGTGCTTTTGGGCCTCGGTGAGTCCTTCGGTGGGCGCAGCTGGTGCTTTTGGGCCTCGGTGAGTCCTTCGGTGGGCGCAGCTGGTGCTTTTGGACCTCGATGAGTCCTTTGGTGGGCGCAGCTGGTGCTTTTGGACCTCGATGAGTCTTCAGAGGGCGCAGCTGGTGCTTTTGGGCCTTGATGAGTCCTTCAGTGGGTACAGTGGTGCTTTTGGGCCTCAATGAGTACTTCGGTGGGTGCAGCTGGTGCTTTTGGGCCTCGGTGAGCCCTTCGGTGGGCGCAGCTGGTGCTTTTGGGCCTCGATGAGTCCTTCTGTGGGCGCAGCTGGTTCTTTTGGGCCTCGGTGAGTACTTCGGTGGGTGCAGCTGGTGCTTTTGGGCCTCGGTGAGTACTTCGGTGGGTGCAGCTGGTGCTTTTGGGCCTCGGTGAGTCCTTCGGTGGGTGCAGCTGGTGCTTTTGGGCCTCGGTGAGTCCTTCGGTGGGCGCAGCTGGTGCTTTTGGGCCTCAATGAGTCCTTCGGTGGGCGCAGCTGGTGCTTTTGGGCCTCAATGAGTCCTTCGGTGGGCGCAGCTAGTGCTTTTGGGCCTCAATGAGTCCTTCGGTGGGCGCAGCTGGTGCTTTTGGGCCTCGATGAGTCCTTCGGTGGGCGCAGCTGCTGCTTTTGGGCCTCGGTGAGTCCTTCGTTGGGTGCAGCTGGTGCTTTTGGGCCTTTGTAAGTCCTTCGGTGGGCGCAGCTGGTGCTTTTGGGCCTCGGTGAGCCCTTCGGTGGGCGCAGCTGGTGCTTTTGGGCCTCAATGAGTCCTTCGGTGGGCGCAGCTAGTGCTTTTGGGCCTCGATGAGTCCTTCTGTGGGCGCAGCTGGTGCTTTTGGGCCTCGATGAGTCCTTCTGTGGGCGCAACTGGTGCTTCTGGACCTCGATGAGTCCTTCGGTGGGCGCAGCTGGTGCTTTTGGGCCTCGGTGAGTCCTTCGGTGGGCGCAGCTGGTGCTTTTGGGCCTCGATGAGTTCTTCGGTGGACGCAACTGGTGCTTTTGGACCTTAATGAGTCCTTCGGTGGGCGCAGCTGTTGCTTTTGGGTCTCGGTGAGTCCTTTGGGGGGCGCAGCTGGTGCTTTTGGGCCTCGATGAGTCCTTTGGGGGGCGCAACTGCTTCTTTTGGACCTCGATGAGTCCTTTGGTGGGCGCAGCTGGTGCTTTTAGGCCTCGATGAGTCCTCCTGTGGGCGCAGCTGGTGCTGGTGCTTTTGGGCATCGGTGAGTCCTTCTGTGGGCGCAACTGCTGCTTTTGGACCTCGATGAGTTCTTCGGTGGACGCAACTGGTGCTTTTGGACCTGAATGAGTCCTTTGGTGGGCGCAGCTGCTGCTTTTGGGCCTCGGTGAGTCCTTTGGTGGACGCAACTGGTGCTTTTGGACCTCGATGAGTCCTTCGGTGGGCGCAGCTGGTGCTTTTGGGCCTCGGTGAGTCCTTCGGTGGGCGCAACTGCTGCTTTTGGACCTCGATGAGTCCTTTGGTGGGCAAAGCTGGTGCTTTTAGGCCTCGGTGAGTCCTTCGGTGGGCCCAACTGCTGCTTTTGGACCTCGATGAGTCCTTCGGTGGGTGCTGCTGGTGCTGGTGCTTTTGGGCCTCGATGAGTCCTTTGGGGGCGCAGCTGGTGCTTTTGGGCCTCGATGAGTCCTTCGGTGGGCGCAGCTGCTGCTTTTGGGCCTCGATGTGTCTTTCGGTGGGAGCAGCTAGTGCTTTTGGGCCTTAATGAGTCCTTCTGCAGGCGCAGCTGCTGCTTTTGGGCCTCGATGAGTCCTTAGGTGGGTGCAGCTGGTGCTTTTGGGCCTCGGTGAGTCCTTCAGTGGGTGCACCTATTGCTTTTGGGCCTCGATGAGTCCTTCGGTGGGCGCAGCTGCTGCTTTTGTGCCTCGGTGAGTTTTTCGGTGGGTGCAGCTGGTGCTTTTGGGCCTCGATGATTCCTTAGGTGGGTGCAGCTGGTGCTTTTGGGCCTCGGTGAGTCCTTCAGTGGGTGCACCTATTGCTTTTGGGCCTCGATGAGTCCTTCGGTGGGTGCAGCTAAAGCCTCGATGAGTCCTTCGGTGAGTGTAGCTAAAGCCTAGATGAGTCCTTCGGTGGGTGCAGCTGCTGCTTTTGGGCCTCGGTGACTCCTTCGATGGGTGCAGTAGTGCTTTTGGGCCTCGGTGAGTCCTTCAGTGGGTACAGCTGCTGCTTTTGGGCCTCGAGTCCTTCGGTGGGTGCAGCTGGTGCTTTTGGGCCTCGGTGAGTCCTTCGGTGGGCGCAGCTGCTGCTTTTGGGCCTCGAGTCCTTCGGTGGGTGCAGCTGGTGCTTTTGGGCCTCAATGAGTCCTTCGGTGGGTGCAGCTGGTGCTTTTGGGCCTCGATGAGTACTCTGGTGGGTGCAGCAGGTGCTTTTGGGCCTCGATGAGTCCTTCGTTTGGTGCAGCTGTTGCTTTTGGGCCTCGATGAATCCTTCGGTGGGTGCAGCAGGAGCTTTTGGGCCTCGATGAGTCCTTCGGTGGGTGCAGTACTGCTTTTGGGCCTCGATGAGTCCTTCTGTGGGCGCAACTGGTGCTTCTGGACCTCGATGAGTCCTTCGGTGGGCGCAGCTTGTGCTTTTGGGCCTTGGTGAGTACTTCGGTGGGCGCAGCTGGTGCTTTTGGGCCTCGATGAGTCCTTCGGTGGACGCAACTGGTGCTTTTGGACCTTAATGAGTCCTTTGGTGGGCGCAGCTGCTGCTTTTGGGCCTCGGTGAGTCCTTCGGTGGACGCAACTGGTGCTTTTGGACCTCGATGAGTCCTTCGGTGGGCGCAGCTGGTGCTTTTGGGCCTCGGTGAGTCCTTCGGTGGGCGCAACTGCTGCTTTTGGACCTCGATGAGACCTTTGGTGGGCGATGCTGGTGCTTTTAGGCCTCGGTGAGTCCTTCGGTGGGCGCAACTGCTGCTTTTGGACCTCGATGAGTCCTTCGGTGGGTGCTGCTGGTGCTGGTGCTTTTGGGCCTCGATGAGTCCTTTGGGGGCGCAGCTGGTGCTTTTGGGCCTCGATGTGTCTTTCGGTGGGAGCAGCTGGTGCTTTTGGGCCTCGGTGAGTCCTTCGGTGGGCGCAGCTGCTGCTTTTGGGCCTCGATGTGTCTTTCGGTGGGAGCAGCTGGTGCTTTTGGGCCTCAATGAGTCCTTCTGCAGGCGCAGCTGCTTCTTTTGGGCCTTGATGAGTCCTTCTGTGGGCGCAGCTGCTGCTTTTGGGCCTCGGTGAGTCCTTCGGTGGGCGCAGCTGCTGCTTTTGTGCCTCGGTGAGTTTTTCGGTGGGTGCAGCTGGTGCTTTTGGGCCTCGATGATTCCTTAGGTGGGTGCAGCTGGTGCTTTTGGGCCTCGGTGAGTCCTTCAGTGGGTGCACCTATTGCTTTTGGGCCTCGATGAGTCCTTCGGTGGGTGCAGCTAAAGCCTCGATGAGTCCTTCGGTGAGTGTAGCTAAAGCCTAGATGAGTCCTTCGGTGGGTGCAGCTGCTGCTTTTGGGCCTCGGTGACTCCTTCGGTGGGTGCAGTAGTGCTTTTGGGCCTCGGTGAGTCCTTCAGTGGGTACAGCTGCTGCTTTTGGGCCTCGAGTCCTTCGGTGGGTGCAGCTGGTGCTTTTGGGCCTCGGTGAGTCCTTCGGTGGGCGCAGCTGCTGCTTTTGGGCCTCGAGTCCTTCGGTGGGTGCAGCTGGTGCTTTTGGGCCTCAATGATTCCTTCGGTGGGTGCAGCTGGTGCTTTTGGGCCTCGATGAGTCCTCTGGTGGGTGCAGCAGGTGCTTTTGGGCCTCGATGAGTCCTTCGTTCGGTGCAGCTGTTGCTTTTGGGCCTCGATGAGTCCTTCGGTGGGTGCAGCAGGAGCTTTTGGGCCTCGATGAGTCCTTCGGTGGGTGCAGTACTGCTTTTGGGCCTCAATGAGTCCTTCGGTGGGTGCAGCTGCTGCTTTTGGGCCTCGGTGAGTCCTTCCATGGGCGCAGCTGCTGCTTTTGGGCCTCGGTGAGTCCTTCGGTGGGTGCAGCTGCTGCTTTTGGGCCATGGTGAGTCCTTCGGTGGGTGCAGCTAAAACCTCGATGAGTCCTTCGGTGAGTGCAGCTAAAGTCTCGATGAGTCCTTCCGTGGGTGCAGCTGCTGCATTTGGGCCTCGGTGAGTCCTTCGGTGGGTGCAGTAGTGCTTTAGGGCCTCGGTGAGTCCTTCAGTGGACACAGCTGCTGCTTTTGGGCCTCGATGAGGCCTTCGGTGGGTGCAGCTGGTGCTTTTGGGCCTCAATGAGTCCTTCGGTGGGTGCAGCTGGTGCTTTTGGGCTTCGATGAGTCCTCTGGTGGGTGCAGCACGTGCTTTTGGGCCTCGATGAGTCCTTCGGTCGGTGCAGCTGCTGCTTTTGGGCCTCGGTGAATCCTTCGGTGGGTGCAGCTGGTGCTTTTGGGCCTTGATGAGTCCTTCGGTGGTTGCAGCAGGTGCTTTTGTGCCTCGATGAGTCCTTCGGTAGGTGCAGTAGTGCTTGTGGGCCTCAATGAGTTCTTCGGTGGGTGCAGCTGGTGCTTTTGGGCCTCGGTGAGTCCTTCGGTGGGTGCAGCTGGTGCTTTTGGGCCTCAGTGGGTCCTTCGGTGGGTGCAGCTGGTGCTTTTGGGCCTCGATAAGTCCTTCCGTGGGTGCAGTGGTGCTTTTGAGCCTCGGTGGGTCCTTCGGTGGGTGCAGCTGGTGCTTTTGGGCCTCGACGAGTCCTTAGGTGGGTGAAGCTGGTGCTTTTGGACCTCGATGAGTCTTTCTGTGGGTGCAGTGGTGCTTTTGGGCCTCGATGAGTCCTTCTGTGGGCGCAACTGGTGCTTCTGGACCTCGATGAGTCCTTCGGTGGGCGCAGCTGGTGCTTTTGGGCCTTGGTGAGTCCTTCGGTGGGCGCAGCTGGTGCTTTTGGGCCTCGATGAGTTCTTCGGTGGACGCAACTGGTGCTTTTGGACCTTAATGAGTCCTTTGGTGGGCGCAGCTGCTGCTTTTGGGCCTCGGTGAGTCCTTTGGTGGACGCAACTGGTGCTTTTGGACCTCGATGAGTCCTTCGGTGGGCGCAGCTGGTGCTTTTGGGCCTCGGTGAGTCCTTCGGTGGGCGCAACTGCTGCTTTTGGACCTCGATGAGTCCTTTGGTGGGCAAAGCTGGTGCTTTTAGGCCTCGGTGAGTCCTTCGGTGGGCCCAACTGCTGCTTTTGGACCTCGATGAGTCCTTCGGTGGGTGCTGCTGGTGCTGCTGCTTTTGGGCCTCGAGTCCTTCGGTGGGTGCAGCTGGTGCTTTTGGGCCTCGGTGAGTCCTTCGGTGGGCGCAGCTGGTGATTTTGGGCCTCGAGTCCTTCGGTGGGTGCAGCTGGTGCTTTTGGGCCTCAATGAGTCCTTCGGTGGGTGCAGCTGGTGCTTTTGGGCCTCGATGAGTACTCTGGTGGGTGCAGCAGGTGCTTTTGGGCCTCGATGAGTCCTTCGTTTGGTGCAGCTGTTGCTTTTGGGCCTCGATGAATCCTTCGGTGGGTGCAGCAGGAGCTTTTGGGCCTCGATGAGTCCTTCGGTGGGTGCAGTACTGCTTTTGGGCCTCGATGAGTCCTTCTGTGGGCGCAACTGGTGCTTTTGGGCCTCGATGAGTCCTTCTGTGGGCGCAACTGGTGCTTCTGGACCTCGATGAGTCCTTCGGTGGGCGCAGCTTGTGCTTTTGGGCCTTGGTGAGTCCTTCGGTGGGCGCAGCTGGTGCTTTTGGGCCTCGATGAGTCCTTCGGTGGACGCAACTGGTGCTTTTGGACCTTAATGAGTCCTTTGGTGGGCGCAGCTGCTGCTTTTGGGCCTCGGTGAGTCCTTCGGTGGACGCAACTGGTGCTTTTGGACCTCGATGAGTCCTTCGGTGGGCGCAGCTTGTGCTTTTGGGCCTCGGTGAGTCCTTCGGTGGGCGCAACTGCTGCTTTTGGACCTCGATAAGTCCTTTGGTGGGCGAAGCTGGTGCTTTTAGGCCTCGGTGAGTCCTTCGGTGGGCGCAACTGCTGCTTTTGGACCTCGATGAGTCCTTCGGTGGGTGCTGCTGGTGCTGGTGCTTTTGGGCCTCGATGAGTCCTTTGGGGGCGCAGCTGGTGCTTTTGGGCCTCGATGAGTCCTTCGGTGGGCGCAGCTGCTGCTTTTGGGCCTCGATGTGTCTTTCGGTGGGAGCAGCTGGTGCTTTTGGGCCTCAATGAGTCCTTCTGCAGGCGCAGCTGCTGCTTTTGGGCCTCGATGAGTCCTTCTGTGGGCGCAGCTGCTGCTTTTGGGCCTCGGTGAGTCCTTCGGTGGGCGCAGCTGCTGCTTTTGTGCCTCGGTGAGTTTTTCGGTGGGTGCAGCTGGTGCTTTTGGGCCTCGATGAGTCCTTAGGTGGGTGCAGCTGGTGCTTTTGGGCCTCGGTGAGTCCTTCAGTGGGTGCACCTATTGCTTTTGGGCCTCGATGAGTCCTTCGGTGGGTGCAGCTAAAGCCTCGATGAGTCCTTCGGTGTGTGTAGCTAGAGCCTAGATGAGTCCTTCGGTGGGTGCAGCTGCTGCTTTTGGGCCTTGGTGACTCCTTCGGTGGGTGCAGTAGTGCTTTTGGGCCTCGGTGAGTCCTTCAGTGGGTACAGCTGCTGCTTTTGGGCCTCGAGTCCTTCGGTGGGTGCAGCTGGTGCTTTTGGGCCTCGGTGAGTCCTTCGGTGGGCGCAGCTGCTGCTTTTGGGCCTCGAGTCCTTCGGTGGGTGCAGCTGGTGCTTTTGGGCCTCAATGATTCCTTCGGTGGGTGCAGCTGGTGCTTTTGGGCCTCGATGAGTCCTCTGGTGGGTGCAGCAGGTGCTTTTGGGCCTCGATGAGTCCTTCGTTCGGTGCAGCTGTTGCTTTTGGGCCTCGATGAGTCCTTCGGTGGGTGCAGCAGGAGCTTTTGGGCCTCGATGAGTCCTTCGGTGGGTGCAGTACTGCTTTTGGGCCTCAATGAGTCCTTCGGTGGGTGCAGCTGCTGCTTTTGGGCCTCGGTGAGTCCTTCCATGGGCGCAGCTGCTGCTTTTGGGCCTCGGTGAGTCCTTCGGTGGGTGCAGCTTCTGCTTTTGGGCCATGGTGAGTCCTTCGGTGGGTGCAGCTAAAGCCTCGATGAGTCCTTCGGTGAGTGCAGCTAAAGTCTCTATGAGTCCTTCGGTGGGTGCAGCTGGTGCTTTTGGGCCTCAATGAGTCCTTCGGTGGGTGCAGCTGGTGCTTTTGGGCTTCGATGAGTCCTCTGGTGGGTGCAGCACGTGCTTTTGGGCCTCGATGAGTCCTTCGGTCGGTGCAGCTGCTGCTTTTGGGCCTCGGTGAATCCTTCGGTGGGTGCAGCTGGTGCTTTTGGGCCTTGATGAGTCCTTCGGTGGTTGCAGCAGGTGCTTTTGTGCCTCGATGAGTCCTTCGGTAGGTGCAGTAGTGCTTGTGGGCCTCAATGAGTTCTTCGGTGGGTGCAGCTGGTGCTTTTGGGCCTCGGTGAGTCCTTCGGTGGGTGCAGCTGGTGCTTTTGGGCCTCAGTGGGTCCTTCGGTGGGTGCAGCTGGTGCTTTTGGACCTCGATAAGTCCTTCCGTGGGTGCAGTGGTGCTTTTGGGCCTCGGTGGGTCCTTCGGTGGGTGCAGCTGGTGCTTTTGGGCCTCGATGAGTCCTTCGGTGGGCGCAGCTGCTGCTTTTGGGCCTCAGTAAGTCCTTCGGTGGATGCGGCTGCTGCTGGGGCAGTGGTGTCCAGGTTTGCCTCGTGTGTTTACCTTCCTGCTTTAAATGGAGGAAGCACGGTTCATTTGGTCTTGCCACGATCCTTGTGGCGGGCAGATCATGCTGGCCGCTTTGACCCCTCTTCCCCCTCATGGGGCAGGTTGTGCTTGTGGGTGGGATGGTGTACTTGTGCCATGGCCTTTATTGTGCTCCTCCCCGGCAGTCGTGGTGTGTTGATTGCATGTTCGCGTGTGCCTGCCTGTATCTGGTTTCGGCGTTTCCCAACAGCCTGTTATGACACCCCAGCCCCCAATCCCCGTCACCAGGGCGAGGAGGGTGACATGTGCCAGGGAGCTTCGGTGTTTTGAGCCGGTGATTTACCCTCCTGGTGCTCGTCACTGGTTTGCTGCTCGAAATCTGCGTCTTGGGAGCGCTTTCAATATTCTCACAAGGAAGCCATTGTTGTTCTTATTCAACAACCATTGACAGTGAGAATATTCCTGGCTTGCTGTTGGTGTAATGTCACGTGTGAGTATATCGTGACAATCACAATGTTCGGCCGGGCCAGGCCGTTGCGTCGGGTGGCGGGGCTATTGCTTGAACGTTTTTGCGTCAGTAAGTCATCGACGCCTGGTGCACAGACGTTGCTAAAAAGCAATTGAATGAGGTACCCTGTGCCAGGTCAGAGGCCGCAATTCGCCTGTTGACAGCACAGGGAGCTCTGCACATTTTTCAGCCCCAGGGGGCACAGTTGGCATGATTGACTGAGCAATGATCGCCATTATGGCTGATTTGCAGGTGTGGGTTTCTTGTAGGGAGCTCGAGGCAATGTCTGCAGAGGGGAATCCTGCAAGGATGTGGACACGCTAAGAACACGGAGTACACGCCACTCTAGGCCCCTCCACACAGTGTCACATAGTGTAAGACAGCAGGACGCGTCTCTGCGCCTCTTGGACAGTGTGGTACGCGTCCGGGGGCCCTACGGTGTGGGCCGTTTTCGAGCAGCTCTGTAGTTGGGCGTCAGGTGGAGAACTCTCACGTGGCATTACCGTACTGGGCAGGTAATCCAACCATCGGTCAGTATTGCGACCCCATTTAACGCAAACCTCACCGGTGGGTGTCGGGCGCGGTGATATATGACCATATATGGGCCGCCAGGGTTTGCCCCTAGAGTGAGATGGTTTAGGGCTATGGAAGTGATATTGAGGGCTTGCAACCAAGCCACTGCAACATGGGTTAGGTTCAGAGACAAATAAATTCACTGATTATCAGAAAGTGGACCTTTTGAAACTCGAGGGCTGCTTGGGGCGTCCGATGTCTTGGGCATGTTGCCTCTCCAGGGTCATCCAATGGCTTCACCTCAGACATTTATGTAGGTCTATGGTTTTTTGCGGGGCGTGTGATGTTTTCATGACCATAGACATCCTTTACTCCTGGCCACTAGCGTTGATCCTAGCGGGGACGGTCACTATGTATATATGGTCTTTTGTTTTTCCAGAGGCACATACGCACTCTGTATACTAACTGGAGCATTAGCAGAGTTGTGGAATAACGGGGTTCTTTAAGTTGGTGAGTGGAGGTAGGTTAGCAGGCCTCCTCTTGTCAGGGTCTGAGGTGTCGGTTGGGTCTCTTAGAGCGAGGATGAATAGACTATCCTGCCAGCTAGGGTGTGAGTTTGCCATTCCCAATAGGGTGCGGGTACCCTAATATTGTTGGAATAGAGTATTAGTTATATAGAATGGTGTGCAGTGCTCAACAAAGGGGTTTTTGCAACCTAGCATTTCTTCAAGTTGCCAGGATTCAACGATCTGGAGGGGAGGGCCTTCCGGGCTTCCTGTGGGTAGGGGTCTCAGGCATGCGCTGGAACAGCTGGCTGGAAAGGCTGCGACACAGCTCGGGGGGTTGTTTCCCCTCCCAACAACTTGGGTAACACACGTGGGAGGCATTGATTTGACTTTCCTGGGTAGGAGGGCAATCAGGGGAAGCCATGGAGACCTCGCGCAGGAGGGTGAACAGCGCCATGCGTAAATTCATAGAGCAAAGGGGTTTTGGCTTCATCCGGCATAGTTTACTGCACGACAAGTCCACAGGTGTTCTGATGAAGAAGGGGCACACCTGACACCTGTCCAGAGAGGGAAGGGACCTTTTCTTGCTTGATCTGAGGGAGGCCTCGGAATCAGCAGGGTGTAGGTAACTAGGTCTATGTTGGTGGGGGGCCCTGGGGTGAAGGTGGCCACACCCAGTGCTGTGGCGGAGTTACAGAGCGATCCGGAGGCTGTAATGTACAGAAGGGTACCCTCTGCAGGAGCACAGCAAGGGTGCTAAAGCCAATTATCCCCAGGGAGGGCCTTGCGTTGGACCCCGGAGGAGCGACAGCGCCCCGTTAGTTGGTTGAGGACCTGAGCAACCGGGGGTTGCCTGCAACGCTCCGCCCCCCTTAGCTGGGGGGGGCGTGAGTAAGAGGGTGGACTGGTGGTCCACCGGTGGGAGGGGCTATCACCTGGTGTCGGTGCAGGTGGTGATCCATTCATTGAAGCTCTTGATGTCTTCCGTTAGGTTGCTGCTGTGCGTGACGGGGTCCAGGGTGTTGTTGCAGGTGGTGATCCATTCAATGAAGTTCTTGGTGTCTTCCGTTAGGCTGCTGGTATGCTTGGGGCGGTGTGTGTAGGGGACAGAAGCCCAGTCCTACTCTGAAAAGCGGCAGGACTTCCCAAGGTGGTGAGTCACCTGTGGTCCAGGATGGTGACCTTGAAGCTCATGAGGGCGTACTAAGTTCAGGTGATAGGCGTTGGTTTATTGACCGTGATGTTGCTACTGTAAAGGTGCTAGGGTCCAGGACGTGTCCGCGGTGTGGGTGGGTCTGGTGATGTACTGAGTAAGGTCGAGGTTCCCAGCGCTTTTGAGGAGGGCATTTGAGTTGGAGTCATTACGGTCCTTGAGGTGAAAGTCCATGTCTCCACGGAGGATGAAAGTGCTGGAGTTGATGATAATCCCAGATCTAGATTAATTCCGATTTCCAGTCTTTGTGTTACACAGACCTATATCTCTATAGTGCCAAAGTCAAGAGAAGCCTTTTCCCATCTTTCTTCTGCATTTTACTTTGGGACTGCTGGCTTCTGGTAATTTACCTTGCCTTTCACCTACAACGACATAATAAAAAACCTTAATCCGTTATCAAAGTGCTGTTATAGGCTAGATATGGTTGCTTTAAGTACTCAGGCTCTGTTCCTGAGTGATGCAGGTGAAACATAGCAAATAGATTCTGGATAGGCAAACAAGCTACAATATATTCATATTTAATACCTAACCACCCGATAGACAATTGCTGTGACTTATAACGGAAAGAAAAAGTAAAAGAAAAATAAAATAACTTTTGAAACCACAACCTCAATTCTATCTCTGTGTGCCTGGATTATTCTTGTTGATTCCTGGACCTCTCCAGCCGAGGAAGAACGGATGGCTCTTCCTTCTGTTAGGCACCAGAAAATACTTGGACACATGAATGAATAGGACTTTTTCCCAGTGTGTATTGTAATTTCCCCAGTTTCCCTTAGAGAAACCCTTGTACATGCCACCATGTTTGGTGGGTGATCCATTTCCTTTCCCGCCCTAGTAGGAGAGCTACTCTGGCATCCTGCTGAAGAGAAATCTAACCTTCTCCAAGTTGTGAAAGCTTCAAATGGAGTTTGTACACATACAAAGTGACAAAGCAAACCCTGTCTTTGTAATTCTACGCAGATGTGACGAAAATTATACAGAGTCAAAACATTCACGCCTGGCAGGTATTCTTTTGTGGGTCAATGCCAGACATCAGAAAACCGTCAACGACTTTCTGACTGGACACTGAGAGGCTTCGTGCCATGAAACCCACTCAGATCACTTGAATGTTTATAACTTGAAACACAGTAGCTGGGACTCAGACTCCATGAGTAGTCCAGCTTATATTTGGCTCCACTTTCCAATTGTCTAGTTTTGTTTACAAACGTTGGAAGAGCTGCTGTGTCCTAAACACTTCTGAGAACACCCAAGCACTGTCCCTGAGGTTAACATTGGACATGGGACTCTGTTAGAGAGAAAATATTCTCATTGTTGGGTTACCACCACCGTCCTTTCATTCATTCATAAAATCTTTATTTCGATTTGCGTATCATAAAAGACAAACATATTATATATTTTAAAAAAAAAGAAGGGAAACATGAATATTCGAGATTTCATGTCAATGACAATGTTGCTCAGGAGGAAATTTGGTCAATAAGCCAGTCCATCCATTACAAAATAATTTAGTTTAAAAGCCCAATTAAAAACATAACTATAAAAAGCCTAAGACAGAAAATCCAGGGCAACAATAGATTTAGCATCACAGAATGAATTATTTACTATAATAGATATATAAAAATTGTTAAAAAGGAAAACAGATTCTTATTTTAGGCTTAATTTACTCGCATGAATTACCCACATCCAATGTAAAAATTTGGCGACCGCAATAGCTACAGGTTCTGAGCAGTTAGTTTTCAAGATCCTTAGTGCCCCGGAGCCTGTGGTGATGCCCAACTGCAGACACAAAGGCTTCAACCACATATGCCTAGGGTACTTATACTCTGGGCAAACAAACAAGATGCGTGCTATGCTTTCCGGCTGAGAAGGACAAAATGGACTGCTTGGGTTAATATTGGCATGCCATTTAGCTGTAAAGAAATTTACAGGAAGCGTACCCACCCTAAATTGGTGGTACCTTTTCCTGTCCCCGGAAACTGTAATACAATCCCTGTAATCCTCGTAGGCAGCCTCGTGTTTTAGCTCCAAGTAGTCCCCAGAGACTGAAGGACTAGTGTAAATCCTAAACCTTCTCAATGATACCATTGACCAATATAACTCTCTAAAAACCATCCTAGGCGGAAAAGGATTAGCAATAGGATTTTCCCACAAAGAGCTCAAACCCATGGCTCAAACCCGTGCTTGCCTCACTCATCCAAGAGATTCTGCGGGCGCTGTCAAAATCTCTAACTTTGAGGAAAGCCCGAGCATACTGGGAGAGCTCTGGGATTACCCACAATCTCCGCCAATATGCCACTGGTCTAAAACGGGCCACATCTTCTAATCATTGGCAACCCAAATCATAAAAGAGGGGCAATAACGGGGTTGATGATGGAAGACCGGTTATACTCCTCAAGAACTTATTTTGGGAGCTCGTTAGAGATGCTAAATTGCTGAATCCCCACAACTCTGCCCCGTAAAGAACGGATGCGCTGATCTTAGTACCATACATTTCCAGCGCTGGGGCAATAGGTTTTGTGGATGAGGAGTGAAGCTCCTTAATCAGGGCGCCTGCTAGTTGTGTGTCAGGATGCCAAGTTCTTTGCAGGAGCAGAATCAACGCTGTTCCCAATGCCCGCCCACCGGTGCCGCAGTTATGAAAGCTACGTTACCAATAGGGGGGAAAGGGGAGTTGGAGAGAGAGAGAAGAGACACTCCGCCCACAGCTACCACCAGGCAGTATTGAGGTTTGTTCTACATCAGGTCTTCTTCTGCTTAATGAATGCCTAATGCAAAGATGAAAAGGAACAAAGGCAAACTACCAACAACTCACTATACTTCTATTCTCTTTATCAGCAATTATCCTACCAGCTATGTTCGAAGTATTTGCCCCTCTTCTATGTGTGTGTATGTAGTAGTTTCTTGAAGAGAAATCAGCTTTCTATAATAAAGAGAAATAGAGTTTAACAAAGAATCGCTCAGGTGTCTTATACTCTAAATAGATAACCCTCACGGTGAATACCTTGATGTCTCCTCTGCTCTGCCTTAGTAAGTTGGTTGTTCTCTCAAGAAGGGGCACAAATATTTAAAATTGCGTAATCTCTTGCCAGTACTTATCCTTGAAGAAGTCGCGCAAAAAAGGAACAAGGTAGGAATGACAGGGGAAGGGAAGAAACAGGTGAAGCGCAGTGCAGGTATGGATACGACTGGGTAGACTAGTCAAAGTAGAAAGCTCGCTGTAGTTTTACAGTACCAGTTTCGCCTCAAGGGCTTTCTGCTGTGCGAAGTTACAACTGTACCAGCTTCGTGGATTCAGCCGCTCGTTACGAGTCTACAGTCTGCTTCTTAACTTCTGCTGCTTGCAATAATACTGTCGCTGACTTCGCAGTTCCTTGGCTCAGAAGGGCAGACTCTGCTCAGCAATTTTGCGCCTTGACTTTGAAGCCGGAATACTGATATGCTAATGCTCGTGAAGTCGGGATTTCAAATGACGCTTGAATCCTAAATAACTCTGACTGCGTTTCTCTACAAACTAACTATAAACTGCAAAGTTACTATTCTATGAATATAACAACTCCCGTTCAGGTAAATAAACGCGGAGCTTCAAACTAACGATGTCTCCTCAGACGAACTTCAGTTGAAGTGCGCAGATAGAATCTCGCGCACTTCTGAGATCCACTAGATTGTGTAATGCGCTCTCCAACCATCGTGGCCACGGCGGCGCCCATCTTAGGTGTGTGTGCGAAATCTACCTTACATCATACCAGAGGTTGACTAACTGGGGTTTTACGATCACTCGTGTCCTTAATGATTTATGTAAGTCAGTGTGCTGGACTGATGCAATGGTGTGGTTCCTGACATTGTGCATGTTTAGTAACCAGCTGGTAGGTGTGGGGTTTCCAATCAAGTTTCGAAGCCAGAGTTATGGCCAGGTAGGAAAAAACTTGGGCCTGCTCTAACAAAGCACCATTCATGACCACCCTCCCTCTTACATGCCTGTGCTTATGAAGCACCATAAACTTAGTCTTACTTACATTAATAGTAAGACCATAATCTTTGCAGAATACCTCAAAGCGCACTATGGCCTTCTGAAGGCCTTGCTGAGTCTTGGAAATTAACAAGGTATCATCTGCAAACATTAGCAGAGGGATCAGTTTGCCATCCAGCTTGGGGGCATCGGTTGGATGATTATCAAAATACTGGCTCACCTTGTTAATGTACAGAGAGAAGAGAGTTGGTGCCAGTGAACACCCTTGGCGTACCCCCCTAGAAATAGGAAACCTGTCTGTTACTTTTCCTTGCTTGCCCCAACGGACTTGGGCAAAATTTGCCTCGTGCAGTTTGATTAAGAGAGCCAATACAGCATGCGGCATACCCTGTCCTGCAAAGATACTCCACATCTTAGCGCGCAGGACTAAATCAAAAGCCGACTTAAGGTCAACAAATGCCGCAAAAAGAGTGCCTCCGCTAAGTATAACCACCCGCCAATAAATAAAAACAAATCTAAAAACTTGGTCTACCTCCACCGTCTAATACAGGAACTCAAAAAACAGATAAGACTCTACCACAGAGCGAGGAATTACAACCGCATTTATTGTAAACACACTCGAGTGGAGAGAACGCCCAGCATGGCTTCGCTCAGAGTTCTCTGCCTGGCACAGGTCACACAGATATTTATACATCTATTAGCAGGTACAAAAGGCAAGAGACCTTTGCAAAGTTCCATGTAAGCATGGAACGTTCCTAAGAGCATACCGTTAGTCACATTCATCTGTTATCACAAGGCACATATTGGATACTGCAGGATGAGAGCTGAGTACATAATCATACGTTAATTACTATTTGTCTGGTTTACTTACAGACTCGCACAAGGCTATTTGTAGCTGGAAAAACATCATGTTTGGTTGAACTTCTTCAGCACAGACTCGTGTGTCTTGTGACCAGCAAAGGAAAGGGGATGTGAGCAAACAGCACGTAGGAGCAAGAAATGACAGAATGGCTATACAATGTGGGACATAGGTCAAATGTTTAGCTGATCATCACAATGTAGGTTACAGGTTAACAACTCAATGTTATTTGAGACCTCAACTCGTGCAGCTAAACATAATAAATGTTTTTGGCTTTGTATCTCTCCCCAACAGGGTATCAGCATCTTCTGTATATTTTAGCTGCTCCTTTTGTATCTCTAGGTGAAAGTCCAATTCCTATTTAACATTGTAGCTCTGGTTGGACATGTTAAACTATGTTGTGCTGTGTCTGATTTCTAACCTGTTCCAGCTCATGCCTTGACTGCTTGGCCTTCCTACTTCAAGAGTCATTTACTCCAAGGAAGCAGCCTGGTCATTCAGTTGAAGTGCTGTATCATTGGTGTCCCTGCGGAACACTGTGCCTGCCAGTAATACTGCCCCATCACCACTGACTGATCACAGGACCCCAAGTGAGGCCTCTCAGACCCCTGCACCTGACCTCCCCTGTCTGAGAGTACCTAGAGGGAGCGTCCAGGAGAGTGTTTTCAGCTGTTCTGGTCAGCTCTTCCTCCAGCTCCTGCACCTGACAGTTCTCCCTGAGAGTATCCAGATTATTTAAGTGCGTTGCCGCTCCTTCCCTCCAATGGAGGAGCTGCCCGCTGAGAAACTAGTAGGCAGGCAATAATAAACAATAATAACCATTGCAACAACAATATCAAGAGAGCTAGAGCAAGAATGTGTTCACCAGTAGCACTTTCAAGTATCTTTTGAAAGATGCAGGTGAAGAGTTAACTCGGATGTCAGACGGTGGAGAATTCCAGATTCTTGGGGCAATGCCTGAGAAGGCTCGATTGGTGTTGCTTGAGAGTCATTTGAAGATTTTCTTCAGCATTTTCAGGGTGTGAAAGCAGTGATGACGTTGACCTGGGTAGACATGTCCAGGCTTTTGTCGATAATGATCCCTAGGTTACTGGTGTGCAAGCTGGGGTTGGGAGTAGATCCTAGGGTGGATGGCCATAAGGTGGAGTCCTGTGGGCAGGTGTTGTTTCCAAAGATCAACACATCTGTCTTGTCAGTGTTGAGTTTAAAACAGTTGGATTTCATACATGTCATGCAGGCGGTAAGCGTTTTCCTTGTGTTGTGGGTTTTATTCAGAAAGGGGCAGTATTAGTTGCATGTCTCTCGGTGTAGAAGAGGATGGTGATGTATTAGGTATGGATGACATTGGCCAGTGGGGTTATGCAAGTTTTGAAGAGGGTCCGGCTGAGAGATGAAACTTGAGGTGCTCCACAGATGGGATTTCCAGTTTCCAAGGACTATGACGTCAGGTTGACTGTCTGAGTTATTTTTGTCAGGAAGGAGCAGATCTATCATAGGCAGGCCCTTGAATGCCGATCTCGTGAAGGTATCCGATGAGGATGAGGTGTAATACCAAGTGCCGCCAAGAGGTCCAATAGGATTTGTGGAAAAGATCTGTACCACCCAAAATCATAACTCCGTCACAACCACCTGAGTAAAATAAAGAGAATGTAATCAACATGCACGGGAGCCTCAGATGGGGGCTCGAATAGCAGAAGTAAAACACCAGCCTTTATAGACACAGACCACAACATTTCATTATAATTTGTCTGCCTACCAGGTCATGCCTAGGCCCTCATGTCCCGGCAGGAGGTGAAGAACCATTTTATGCTCGAAAACTTACAGTACATCGATACACAAAAATACGTTGGAAATCACCCTATATGCACGTGACAAGTCCCCTGTATCTAAAGCCAGACAGTTAACTATTACATTTACCCCCAAATGCAGTCACAATGGTCTTCATTAGCTGATGTGGCTGAATACACTTTTGAGGCCTACAGGGCCTGTTGCTAATGCAAGCGGGCAGAAATGTAATAACATGGAAATGTACTCTTTGAGCCAGCCTTGCAATGTGTTGCATTACAGGCAGCTTACTAAAAGCAAAGTTCTAAGTCTTATTTAAGGCTATCACATGATATCAAGCAATTATTATATATGTATATAATTCTCATCATTGAATTATCACAATGTCAAAAAATACAAAATGGATGCCACAATTGTTATCTAAAGTTAGCTTCCACATTCCCGCCCTTTTGATAAACAATGATGATGGCATATTCAGGCATATCCATACATTTTAAAAGTTCTATTTTTCTCCGTCTTGCTCACCAATAGATGTTGGGGATATGTGCAGACCTAACAATGCATCACATTAAATTCATATATCAGAAATTTGCCTTTTGAAATATTTGTTTTCTGCGTTATTGCTCTCTTATTTCTTTCTTGCCCTGCCAACTGTCCCCCTGCCCCATATTTATCAATGGCTATTTATTCATTTTGGTACAATATCTCTGTGTCAGACTGGTCCTCAACCTGCCAAGACACCACCACATCTCCCAGCACCTGCGCACACTCCATTGGCTCCCCATCGAGGCTAGAATCACCTTCAAGATTCTCACCCATGCACACAAGGCCCTCCACGGCACCGGGCCAGCATATCTGAACAGCCGACTCAAATTCCACGCACCCCAAAGGACCCTACGATCAGCCCAGCTCTCCTACGCCGTGGTCCCCGCACCAGAAAGACCTGATCGGGAGGCCTCTCCTTCTCCTTCCTCGCGAACAGAGCCTGGAACGCCCTTCCGCTCCACCACAGACAGACATTATCGCTCCCCATCTTCGCGAGAAACCTCAAAACCTGCCTCTTTAACAGACCCCCTCCTTGATGGACTGGAACCTGAACCCCCGCGTCTTGAGACCCTCATGGGTGAGTAGTCGCACTTAACAAACGCCTGATTGATTGATTTAAGCAGTATCTCAGGGCCAGTGCTATGTACAGCACTGTGAGCACAATACACTATAAAGAGCGTAGCCATTATAACGGCAGCAATGGGGGATAATGTTGCTAGTAGCACTCATGGCCATATTCTCTCATTTATTTATTTATTTTATTTTTATTTGAAAAGTTTTATATAGCGCTGGCTAGACCCGGAGGTATCAGAGCTCTTTACATGAGGACAAGCATTGTTTCATAGCATAGTTACAAGTTACAACGTTGCAAGATATTGCTACTGTAGAAACGCCACACAGTTATCTCCTCAAAGACCTTTAAACTCCAATACAAGGGTGTGCACTAGCGTTCTAATCATAAACCTACACACAACTCGATACAAAGAGGACAGTTTTAGGGGGCAGAGGAGGGTGACTGAAAAGAAAACAGGTCTCAACTGAAAATAGATGAAACACTTGTCAGATAATTAATATATCAGAATTTGAGGCGAACAATCATTAATTAGAAATTGGGCTGTACATGTTTTTCCTAGGGAACTTAGAAGGAAAGAAGGTAGGGGGATGGTGCTGGAAATGTTATCCAGCTTTCCACAGAAATTGGAGCCCCAAGTTACTGGTATGTGAAGCAGCACTAATCGCTGACAGATAAGGGATTGTTTAGAAGCAGGGAGAAGAGAAGCATTCCATTTTGAAAATGTGACTAACGCATCTAAACCGAAAACAATCTTTAAAAAAGCCGTTGTTCAAGAGTAAACCTCACAGTTCGGTGGTTCATAGGCAAGGCATACAAGTTCTGAAAGTTGTGAGGCATTGTTCCAGTCATTGGTACATGTGGGGGAACAGCATTTACAACGCAACTTTTACAACACAGTACCTTTACGACGCAACTATGACAACGCAAGTCATTACAACGACTTGCGCTGGGGGGCGCTCTAGGATAAGGAATAGTTTTAATTTACTATCCAACACCTTCCCTACTATCCACGGGGACTGGAGTTGGAATAGTAAATTAAACTATTCACTATCCAGCACCCCCCCAACGCAAGTCGTTGTAACGACTTGCGTTGTAAAAGTTGCATCGTAAAGGCATGCGTTGTAAAAGCATGCGTTGTAACGACATACATCCGTACATGTGGCTAGTGTGCCTTTTTGGAAGAATGTCTTATCTTCTGTTGCACTTTCACTCCTTTCAAAAGTCTGCTGAGGAATAATGCAGAGCCTCAGTTATGATACCTGTAAACAGAAAAGTAACCGTTGGTGCCTGTCTTCGAGTAATTCGAGAGGTTAGCAAGCACTTCTATTACTTAGGCACTTTCAATATGAAGAAAACAAAGTGATGAGGAAGGTAAAGATGTCTCGTTGTCACAGCTTGAAGACTGAGGGGTTGGGACGTTGATGTTCCAGATGTATTTTGTTAATGTATCGTTGGGGCCCGCTTACACACTTTTACTTTCTCTGCTGTGTGCAGCACGTGCAACCCTTCAGGATGAGCTCGGATACCTTTATCACTTGGTGCCTTTCATGGGACACGTGTTGTAATGATGTTGTACTTGATGTGACGC
Source organism: Lissotriton helveticus (assembly GCF_964261635.1). Classification (NCBI taxonomy): domain Eukaryota; kingdom Metazoa; phylum Chordata; class Amphibia; order Caudata; family Salamandridae; genus Lissotriton; species Lissotriton helveticus. The sequence goes on along the minus strand of NW_027611659.1, from coordinate 770,120 downwards.
AGGGGAAGGCACTGGAGGCTCCTGTGGTGGCAGCGGACTCACTGCTTTATTGGTATGAGAGCCATTGATCCAGGAAGCCAGGCCCTCATACTTGACTGCTGTTGCTGTTGTCAAAGGCCCGGATATGGCCCCTTTACCCGATGTTGGAGACAGTGCCGTCTGGTGTGGGCTTTTATCCAAACCCAATGCCCCGGCTGGAGGCCATGGGCTGCTGGTGTCTCTGCTTCAGGAAGGGCGGCCCACAGCACCTGACGATCTTAGTCTTTTGCAGTATTGAAGAAGCAGATCATTAGGTAAGGACAGAGGGACAATAGACTGTTACAAGGCACTCACCTGCGCTCCAGATTGTTTCACCTTGAGGATGACAAGTCCCCGGTCCCTCTAAAAATGGCAGGGTGACAACAAGATATATAACTTGTCGTCACTCTGAAAGTCTCCGGGGGGAAAGGGGTTGGGATGACAAGAGAGACAAGAGAAGACGAAGAATCCAGAGGTCTTCGTTATGGGCAGGGATTCGACAGGTTTACCGAATACTGGATATTGGATTCTGGTATATCTCAGGACTTTCAAGGACTTTTGAACCTTCCAATAGATTCCTAATATCAGAATATATAAAAACAACAGAATATGTATAAATCTCTTATCTTTTGTCACTAGTATTTGTCCTGACAATAACTAATATTCAAATCTTACCTAATTACTTCTTAGGCTGTGCACGGGACTACTGAATGCTTGAGACCCTAGATACCAGATCAGCAATCTGCAAATAACAATACATTCATTACCACTCAATTACTGGTTCATTCATTATTATACACAATACTTTACTAGTAGTAATACCTGGGTTCCTCTGTTGAAGTGCCTAGGTTCAAGATAGTGAGTCTTCTTGCTTTATGTAAACCGCATTAATTGTCACCAAATAACAAGACAAAATATTACTTTGACATTAATGCGCCAGTTACATTATTTTGTTAGAGATTGATAATCTTTGCTTACTCCTCAAAATAAAACATTGAGGGCCATATGTATCAAGGAAATTGACTTTGCAAACGCCGAAATTCGCCGAATTTCGGCGTTTGCGAATGCAATTTGGCCTAATGGTATGTATCAAGGAAATCTGCTTGCAAAATAAGGAATCGCTAAATTTGCGATTCCTTATTTTGCGATTGCATCGCAAATTTTGCGATTCCTTAAATGCAATGTAAGAAGCCAAAAAAAGTAGCAAATTGGCCTTAAGGAATCGCAAATTACCACCAACTTCTAGTTGGTGGTAAGTTGCGAATTCCTTGAAAAATGCATATTTATGCATTTTTCAAAGTGCCATGTGACACACATACATGCCCTTAGGGCATGTATGTGCGCCGCATGTGCACCCATGCATATTTCAGGGGTGCAACAGGGTGTCCTTTGGACACCCCTGCACCCTTGAAAATATTCTCAATTTGAGATTAGCAAATAGCGAATCGCAAATTTCCCATTCATTCCTATGGGCCTCCTGGCCCATAGAAATGAATGGGAAAGTATTCCTTAATTGCGAAATCGCAATTAAGGAATATCAAGAAATCGCAAAAAAATTGCGATTTTCTTGATACATAGCAATTAGCGATTCTGAAATAGCGATTTCTTAAAAATCGCTATTACAAAATCGCTAATTGGTACCTTCATACATATGGCCCTGAATCCTTAATTCTCATATGGTTCGACAAAATCTGCTGCCAAGTGGTAAATAATAAATGTTTCTGTCTTTGAGTTCAAATGTCCATCAACACCAAGAAATACGGTAATTCTATCCGTAATGCATCTGAACTCGATCCGTCGCAAATTCTAATAAGTCACTGGTTAGGAGTTCTTCACTCCTTGTAAGGCTGAAGGAATGCTTGCTTTTCATTAAAAGATTATTTAGACTCACTGGTGTCTTTTTAGTCTTTTGAATACCTTGTTTAATTTTGCACTGCCTGTCTTTTTCAGGATTTGCCGTAGCTGCCGGGGAACTGGAGGAAGAGGAAACCCGAGCTGAGACATCCGACGAGTCCCAGGAGCCAGGGAGTCCCTGAGGCCAGTCCAGAGAGAGGAGCTGGAGCCAGGTCAGTGTCAGAGCAACGAGGCCAAGCACTCGAGCGTGAATGGGAGCAGTTTAACTCGTTCCACGCTAGTGACGGAACCGCTCCGTCACGCCCCTCGGGTGGGCTGTGCTGGTGACAGAGATGTTCCGTCACGGCCTGCGCGCCTCTGATTTAGTGCCTGCGCGGCGCGTTCCATTGAGCGGGCGGGCCGTGACGGAACGGTTCCGTCACTAGCGCAGCCCACCCGATGGCCGTGACGGAGCGGTTCCGTCACAAGCGTGGGACCGCCGCGCGGCCCCCCCGCACTCTAGCGCTGCGGCGGAATAGCCGTCGCGGCGAAAGGGTTAAATACCCTCTCATTCATGATGACAGGTTGTTTGCATACACGCGTCTGCTGCTTGACGGTTGACGCGTGTAGGCAGCTCATGCATTTGCATTTTCTACCAAGTGTTCAGAAGTCCAATGCTAAACGTGTATCCTGCTACTGAATATTCATGAGGCACACGTCTATTCAGTATTTGAATACACGTTATTTGCACAGTTGGGGCTTTGTACCATGTCCTGAAAACTTTTGTCAAGCACCTTTTTTAAAACATGATGAATTTACAGTTTTTATGTATGCACATCGATATCTGGGCACATTATATTCAAGAAATGCTATACAACAATAACCAGGCACATTAAAAAGGATTGGTGAAACATACACTGTGCCACATTAGCATGGGAAATGCGGCGCAAGGCTGACATGAGAGAGCATACTCACAACATAGACATATGGCCTGGAATGTTGTTTGGCCATGCAAACACTATTTCATGTGGGTTGAGCTTTGTCACTCTGTCTGAGGTGCTCCTCATTGGCAACCGAGCAAGTGGTAGTGCATCAATCCAAGTCAGTTCAGTGGATGCACAAATCTTCCCTATCTTATTTTGCAACACTCCGTTCTTTCTCTCATGACCCGCCCTTTGTGTAATATACTTTGGGTCACAGTACATGTCATCATCCTTTATCTTGATCTCATGACCCGCCCTTTGTGTAATATACTTTGGGTCACAGTACATGTCATCATCCTTTATCTTGATCTCATGACCCGCCCTTTGTGTAATATACTTTGTGTCATAGTACATATCATCATCATCCTTTATCTTGAGCTCATGACCCGCCCTTTGTGTAATATACTTTGTGATATAGTACATATCGTCATCCTTTATCTTGAGCTCATGACCCGCCCTTTGTGTAATATACTTTGGGTCATAGTACATACCGTCATCCTTTATCTTGATCTCATGAGCCGCCCTTTGTGTAATATACTTTGTGTCATAGTACATATCGTCATCCTTTATCTTGAGCTCATGACCCGCCCTTTGTGTAATATACTTTGGGTCATAGTACATACCGTCATCCTTTATCTTGATCTCATGACCCGCCCTTTGTGTAATATACTTTGTGTCATAGTACATATCGTCATCCTTTATCTTGATCTCATGACCCGCCCTTTGTGTAATATACTTTGGGTCATAGTACATGTCATCATCCTTTATCTTGATCTCATGAGCCGCCCTTTGTGTAATATACTTTGGGTCATAGTACATATCATCCTTTATCTTGATCTCATGACCCGCCCTTTGTGTAATATACTTTGTGTCATAGTACATATCGTCATCCTTTATCTTGAGCTCATGACCCGCCCTTTGTGTAATATACTTTGGGTCACAGTACATGTCATCATCCTTTATCTGGATCTCATGACCCGCCCTTTGTGTAATATACTTTGGGTCACAGTACATGTCATCATCCTTTATCTTGATCTCATGACCCGCCCTTTGTGTAATATACTTTTGTCATAGTACATATCATCATCATCCTTTATCTTGATCTCATGAGCCGCCCTTTGTGTAATATACTTTGTGTCATAGTACATATCATCCTTTATCTTGATCTCATGAGACGCCCTTTGTGTAATATACTTTGGGTCATAGTACATATCATCATCATCCTTTATCTTGAGCTCATGACCCGCCCTTTGTGTAATATACTTTGTGTCATAGTACATATCGTCATCCTTTATCTTGATCTCATGAGCCGCCCTTTGTGTAATATACTTTGGGTCATAGTACATATGGTCATCCTTTATCTTGATCTCATGAGCCGCCCTTTGTGTAATATACTTTGGGTCATAGTACATATCGTCATCCTTTATCTTGATCTCATGAGCCGCCCTTTGTGTAATATACTTTGTGTCATAGTACATATCGTCATCCTTTATCTTGATCTCATGACCCGCCCTTTGTGTAATATACTTTGGGTCATAGTACATATCAGCATCCTTTATCTTGATCTCATTACCCGCCCTTTGTGTAATATACTTTGGGTCATAGTACATATCATCATCCTTTATCTTGATCTCATGACCCGCCCTTTGTGTAATATACTTTGGGTCATAGTACATATCATCCTTTATCTTGATCTCATGACCCGCCCTTTGTGTAATATACTTTGGGTCATAGTACATATCATCATCATCCTTTATCTTGATCTCATGACCCGCCCTTTGTGTAATATACTTTGGGTCATAGTACATATCGTCATCCTTTATCTTGATCTCATGACCCGCCCTTTGTGTAATATACTTTGGGTCATAGTACATATCGTCATCATTTATCTTGATCTCATGAGCCGCCCTTTGTGTAATATACTTTGGGTCACAGTACATACCGTCATCCTTTATCTTGATCTCATGAGCCGCCCTTTGTGTAATATACTTTGTGTCATAGTACATATCGTCATCCTTTATCTTGATCTCATGAGCCGCCCTTTGTGTAATGTACTTTGGGTCATAGTACATATCATCATCATCCTTTATCTTGATCTCATGAGCCGCCCTTTGTGTAATATACTTTGGGTCATAGTACATATCATCATCATCCTTTATCTTGATCTCATGACCCGCCCTTTGTGTAATATACTTTGTGTCATAGTACATATCATCATCCTTTATCTTGATCTCATGAGCCGCACTTTGTGTAATATACTTTGGGTCATAGTACATATCATCATCATCCTTTATCTTGATCTCATGAGCCGCCCTTTGTGTAATATACTTTGGGTCATAGTACATATCATCATCATCCTTTATCTTGATCTCATGACCCACCCTTTGTGTAATATACTTTGGGTCATAGTACATATCATCATCATCCTTTATCTTGATCTCATGAGCCGCCCTTTGTGTAATATACTTTGGGTCATAGTACATATCATCATCATCCTTTATCTTGATCTCATGACCCGCCCTTTGTGTAATATACTTTGTGTCATAGTACATATCGTCATCCTTTATCTTGATCTCATGACCCGCCCTTTGTGTAATATACTTTGGGTCATAGTACATATCATCATCCTTTATCTTGATCTCATGACCCGCCCTTTGTGTAATATACTTTGGGTCATAGTACATATCATCATCCTTTATCTTGATCTCATGACCCGCCCTTTGTGTAATATACTTTGGGTCATAGTACATATCGTCATCCTTTATCTTGATCTCATGAGCCGCCCTTTGTGTAATATACTTTGGGTCATAGTACATATCATCCTTTATCTTGATCTCATGAGCCGCCCTTTGTGTAATATACTTTGGGTCATAGTACATATCATCCTTTATCTTGATCTCATGACCCGCCCTTTGTGTAATATACTTTGGGTCATAGTGCATATCATCATCATCCTTTATCTTGATCTCATGAGCCGCCCTTTGTGTAATATACTTTGGGTCATAGTACATATCATCATCATCCTTTATCTTGATCTCATGACCCGCCCTTTGTGTAATATACTTTGGGTCATAGTACATATCATCATCCTTTATCTTGATCTCATGACCCGCCCTTTGTGTAATATACTTTGGGTCATAGTACATATCATCATCCTTTATCTTGATCTCATGACCCGCCCTTTGTGTAATATACTTTGGGTCATAGTACATATCGTCATCCTTTATCTTGATCTCATGAGCCGCCCTTTGTGTAATATACTTTGGGTCATAGTACATATCATCCTTTATCTTGATCTCATGAGCCGCCCTTTGTGTAATATACTTTGGGTCATAGTACATATCATCCTTTATCTTGATCTCATGACCCGCCCTTTGTGTAATATACTTTGGGTCATAGTGCATATCATCATCATCCTTTATCTTGATCTCATGAGCCGCCCTTTGTGTAATATACTTTGGGTCATAGTACATATCATCATCATCCTTTATCTTGATCTCATGACCCGCCCTTTGTGTAATATACTTTGGGTCATAGTACATATCATCATCATCCTTTATCTTGATCTCATGAGCCGCCCTTTGTGTAATATACTTTGTGTCATAGTACATATCGTCATCCTTTATCTTGATCTCATGACCCGCCCTTTGTGTAATATACTTTGGGTCATAGTACATATCATCATCATCATTTATCTTGATCTCATGAGCCGCCCTTTGTGTAATATACTTTGGGTCATAGTACATTTCATCATCCTTTATCTTGTTCTCATGACCCGCCCTTTGTGTAATATACTTTGGGTCATAGTACATATCGTCATCATTTATCTTGATCTCATGAGCCGCCCTTTGTGTAATATACTTTGGGTCACAGTACATACCGTCATCCTTTATCTTGATCTCATGACCCGCCCTTTGTGTAATATACTTTGGGTCATAGTACATATCATCAACATCCTTTATCTTGATCTCATGAGCCGCCCTTTGTGTAATATACTTTGGGTCATAGTACATTTCATCATCATCCTTTATCTTGATCTCATGACCCGCCCTTTGTGTAATATACTTTGGGTCATAGTACATATCATCATCATCCTTTATCTTGATCTCATGACCCGCCCTTTGTGTAATATACTTTGGGTCATAGTACATTTCATCATCATCCTTTATCTTGATCTCATGACCCGCCCTTTGTGTAATATACTTTGGGTCATAGTACATATCATCATCATCCTTTATCTTGATCTCATGACCCGCCCTTTGTGTAATATACTTTGGGTCATAGTCCATATCATCATCATCCTTTATCTTGATCTCATGAGCCGCCCTTTGTGTAATATACTTTGTGTCATAGTACATATCGTCATCCTTTATCTTGATCTCATGAGCCGCCCTTTGTGTAATATACTTTGTGTCATAGTACATATCATGATCCTTTATCTTGATCTCATGAGCCGCCCTTTGTGTAATATACTTTGGGTCATAGTACATATCATCATCATCCTTTATCTTGATCTCATGACCCGCCCTTTGTGTAATATACCTTGGGTCATAGTACATATCGTCATCCTTTATCTTGATCTCATGACCCGCCCTTTGTGTGATCTACTTTGGGTCATAGTACATATCGTCATCATTTATCTTGATCTCATGAGCCGCCCTTTGTGTAATATACTTTGGGTCACAGTACATACCGTCATCCTTTATCTTGATCTCATGAGCCGCCCTTTGTGTAATATACTTTGGGTCATAGTACATATCATCATCATCCTTTATCTTGATCTCATGAGCCGCCCTTTGTGTAATATACTTTGGGTCATAGTACATATCATCATCATCCTTTATCTTGATCTCATGAGCCGCCCTTTGTGTAATATACTTTGGGTCATAGTACATATCATCATCATCCTTTATCTTGATCTCATGACCCGCCCTTTGTGTAATATACTTTGTGTCATAGTACATATCGTCATCCTTTATCTTGATCTCATGACCCGCCCTTTGTGTAATATACTTTGGGTCATAGTACATATCATCATCATCCTTTATCTTGATCTCATGACCCGCCCTTTGTGTAATATACTTTGGGTCATAGTACATATCGTCATCATTTATCTTGATCTCATGACCCGCCCTTTGTGTAATATACTTTGTGTCATAGTACATACCGTCATCCTTTATCTTGATCTCATGACCCGCCCTTTGTGTAATATACTTTGGGTCATAGTACATATCATCATCATCCTTTATCTTGATCTCATGACCCGCCCTTTGTGTAATATACTTTGGGTCATAGTACATATCATCATCATCCTTTATCTTGATCTCATGACCCACCCTTTGTGTAATATACTTTGGGTCATAGTACATATCGTCATCCTTTATCTTGATCTCATGACCCGCCCTTTGTGTAATATACTTTGGGTCATAGTACATATCATCATCATCCTTTATCTTGATCTCATGACCCGCCCTTTGTGTAATATACTTTGGGTCATAGTACATACCGTCATCCTTTATCTTGATCTCATAACCCGCCCTTTGTGCAATATACTTTGGGTCATAGTACATATCGTCATCATTTATCTTGATCTCATGACCCGCCCTTTGTGTAATATACTTTGGGTCATAGTACATATCATCCTTTATCTTGATCTCATGACCCGCCCTTTGTGTAATATACTTTGGGTCATAGTACATATCGTCATCATCCTTTATCTTGATCTCATGAGCCGCCCTTTGTGTAATATACTTTGGGTCATAGTACATATCATCATCATCCTTTATCTTGATCTCATGAGCCACCCTTTGTGTAATATACTTTGGGTCATAGTACATATCATCATCATCCTTTATCTTGATCTCATGACCCGCCCTTTGTGTAATATACTTTGGGTCATAGTACATATCATCATCATCCTTTATCTTGATCTCATGACCCGCCCTTTGTGTAATATACTTTGGGTCATAGTACATATCAGCATCATCCTTTATCTTGATCTCATGAGCCGCCCTTTGTGTAATATACTTTGGGTCATAGTACATATCATCATCATCCTTTATCTTGATCTCATGACCCGCCGTTTGTGTAATATACTTTGGGTCATAGTACATATCATCATCATCCTTTATCTTGATCTCATGAGCCGCCCTTTGTGTAATATACTTTGGGTCATAGTACATATCATCATCATCCTTTATCTTGATCTCATGACCCGCCCTTTGTGTAATATACTTTGTGTCATAGTACATATCGTCATCCTTTATCTTGATCTCATGAGCCGCCCTTTGTGTAATATACTTTGGGTCATAGTACATATCATCATCATCCTTTATCTTGATCTCATGAGCCGCCCTTTGTGTAATATACTTTGGGTCATAGTACATATCATCATCATCCTTTATCTTGATCTCATGACCCGCCCTTTGTGTAATATACTTTGTGTCATAGTACATATCATCATCATCCTTTATCTTGATCTCATGACCCGCCCTTTGTGTAATATACTTTGGGTCATAGTACATACCGTCATCCTTTATCTTGATCTCATGACCCGCCCTTTGTGTAATATACTTTGGGTCATAGTACCTATCATCATCATCCTTTATCTTGATCTCATGACCCGCCCTTTGTGTAATATACTTTGGGTCATAGTACATATCATCATCCTTTATCTTGATCTCATGACCCGCCCTTTGTGTAATATACTTTGTGTCATAGTACATACCGTCATCCTTTATCTTGATCTCATGACCCGCCCTTTGTGTAATATACTTTGGGTCATAGTACATATCGTCATCCTTTATCTTGATCTCATGAGCCGCCCTTTGTGTAATATACTTTGGGTCATAGTACATATCATCATCCTTTATCTTGATCTCATGAGCCGCCCTTTGTGTAATATACTTAGGGTCATAGTACATATCATCATCATCCTTTATCTTGATCTCATGACCCGCCCTTTGTGTAATATACTTTGGGTCATAGTACATATCATCATCATCCTTTATCTTAATCTCATGAGCCGCCCTTTGTGTAATATACTTTGGGTCATAGTACATATCATCATCATCCTTTATCTTGATCTTATGACCCGCCCTTTGTGTAATATACTTTGTGTCATAGTACATATCGTCATCCTTTATCTTGATCTCATGAGCCGCCCTTTGTGTAATATACTTTGGGTCATAGTACCTATCATCATCCTTTATCTTGATCTCATGAGCCGCCCTTTGTGTAATATACTTTGGGTCATAGTACATATCATCATCATCCTTTATCTTGATCTCATGACCCGCCCTTTGTGTAATATACTTTGGGTCATAGTACATATCATCATCATCATTTATCTTGATCTCATGAGCCGCCCTTTGTGTAATATACTTTGGGTCATAGTACATTTCATCATCCTTTATCTTGTTCTCATGACCCGCCCTTTGTGTAATATACTTTGGGTCATAGTACATATCGTCATCATTTATCTTGATCTCATGAGCCGCCCTTTGTGTAATATACTTTGGGTCACAGTACATACCGTCATCCTTTATCTTGATCTCATGACCCGCCCTTTGTGTAATATACTTTGGGTCATAGTACATATCATCATCATCCTTTATCTTGATCTCATGAGCCGCCCTTTGTGTAATATACTTTGGGTCATAGTACATTTCATCATCATCCTTTATCTTGATCTCATGACCCGCCCTTTGTGTAATATACTTTGGGTCATAGTACATATCATCATCATCCTTTATCTTGATCTCATGACCCGCCCTTTGTGTAATATACTTTGGGTCATAGTACATATCATCATCATCCTTTATCTTGATCTCATGAGCCGCCCTTTGTGTAATATACTTTGTGTCATAGTACATATCGTCATCCTTTATCTTGATCTCATGAGCCGCCCTTTGTGTAATATACTTTGGGTCATAGTACATATCATCATCATCCTTTATCTTGATCTCATGAGCCGCCCTTTGTGTAATATACTTTGGGTCATAGTACATATCATCATCATCCTTTATCTTGATCTCATGACCCGCCCTTTGTGTAATATACTTTGGGTCATAGTACATATCGTCATCCTTTATCTTGATCTCATGACCCGCCCTTTGTGTAATATACTTTGGGTCATAGTACATATCGTCATCATTTATCTTGATCTCATGAGCCGCCCTTTGTGTAATATACTTTGGGTCACAGTACATACCGTCATCCTTTATCTTGATCTCATGAGCCGCCCTTTGTGTAATATACTTTGGGTCATAGTACATATCATCATCATCCTTTATCTTGATCTCATGAGCCGCCCTTTGTGTAATATACTTTGGGTCATAGTACATATCATCATCATCCTTTATCTTGCTCTCATGAGCCGCCCTTTGTGTAATATACTTTGGGTCATAGTACATATCATCATCATCCTTTATCTTGATCTCATGACCCGCCCTTTGTGTAATATACTTTGTGTCATAGTACATATCGTCATCCTTTATCTTGATCTCATGACCCGCCCTTTGTGTAATATACTTTGGGTCATAGTACATATCGTCATCATTTATCTTGATCTCATGAGCCGCCCTTTGTGTAATATACTTTGGGTCACAGTACATACCGTCATCCTTTATCTTGATCTCATGAGCCGCCCTTTGTGTAATATACTTTGGGTCATAGTACATATCATCATCATCCTTTATCTTGATCTCATGAGCCGCCCTTTGTGTAATATACTTTGGGTCATAGTACATATCATCATCATCCTTTATCTTGCTCTCATGAGCCGCCCTTTGTGTAATATACTTTGGGTCATAGTACATATCATCATCATCCTTTATCTTGATCTCATGACCCGCCCTTTGTGTAATATACTTTGTGTCATAGTACATATCGTCATCCTTTATCTTGATCTCATGACCCGCCCTTTGTGTAATATACTTTGGGTCATAGTACATATCGTCATCATTTATCTTGATCTCATGACCCGCCCTTTGTGTAATATACTTTGTGTCATAGTACATACCGTCATCCTTTATCTTGATCTCATGACCCTCCCTTTGTGTAATATACTTTGGGTCATAGTACATATCATCATCATCCTTTATCTTGATCTCATGACCCGCCCTTTGTGTAATATACTTTGGGTCATAGTACATACCATCATCATCCTTTATCTTGATCTCATGACCCGCCCTTTGTGTAATATACTTTGGGTCATAGTACATATCATCATCATCCTTTATCTTGATCTCATGACCCGCCCTTTGTGTAATATACTTTGGGTCATAGTACATATCGTCATCATTTATCTTGATCTCATGACCCGCCCTTTGTGTAATATACTTTGTGTCATAGTACATACCGTCATCCTTTATCTTGATCTCATGACCCTCCCTTTGTGTAATATACTTTGGGTCATAGTACATATCATCATCATCCTTTATCTTGATCTCATGACCCGCCCTTTGTGTAATATACTTTGGGTCATAGTACATACCATCATCATCCTTTATCTTGATCTCATGACCCGCCCTTTGTGTAATATACTTTGGGTCATAGTACATATCATCATCATCCTTTATCTTGATCTCATGACCCGCCCTTTGTGTAATATACTTTGGGTCATAGTACATATCGTCATCCTTTATCTTGATCTCATAACCCGCCCTTTGTGTAATATACTTTGGGTCATAGTACATACCGTCATCCTTTATCTTGATCTCATAACCCGCCCTTTGTGTAATATACTTTGGGTCATAGTACATATCGTCATCATCCTTTATCTTGATCTCATGACCCGCCCTTTGTGTAATATACTTTGGGTCATAGTACATATCGTCATCCTTTATCTTGATCTCATGACCCTCCCTTTGTGTAATATACTTTGGGTCATAGTACATATCATCATCATTCTTTATCTTGATCTCATGACACGCCCTTTGTGTAATATACTTTGGGTCATAGTACATACCGTCATCCTTTATCTTGATCTCATAACCCGCCCTTTGTGTAATATACTTTGGGTCATAGTGCATATCGTCATCATTTATCTTGATCTCATGACCCGCCCTTTGTGTAATATACTTTGGGTCATAGTACATATCATCATCATCCTTTATCTTGATCTCATGAGCCGCCCTTTGTGTAATATACTATGGGTCATAGTACATATCATCCTTTATCTTGATCTCATGACCTGCCCTTTGTGTAATATACTTTGGGTCATAGTACATATCAGCATCATCCTTTATCTTGATCTCATGAGCCGCACTTTGTGTAATATACTTTGGGTCATAGTACATATCATCATCATCCTTTATCTTGATCTCATGACCCGCCCTTTGTGTAATATACTTTGGGTCAAAGTACATATCATCATCATCCTTTATCTTGATCTCATGACCCGCCCTTTGTGTAATATACTTTGGGTCATAGTACATATCATCATCATCCTTTATCTTGATCTCATGAGCCGCCCTTTGTGTAATATACTTTGGGTCATAGTACATATCATCATCATCCTTTATCTTGATCTCATGACCCGCCCTTTGTGTAATATACTTTGTGTCATAGTACATATCATCATCCTTTATCTTGATCTCATGACCCGCCCTTTGTGTAATATACTTTGGGTCATAGTACATATCATCATCATCCTTTATCTTGATCTCGTGACCCACCCTTTGTGTAATATACTTTGGGTCATAGTACATACCGTCATCCTTTATCTTGATCTCATGACCCGCCCTTTGTGTAATATACTTTGGGTCATAGTACCTATCATCATCATCCTTTATCTTGATCTCATGACCCGCCCTTTGTGTAATATACTTTGGGTCATAGTACATATCATCATCCTTTATCTTGATCTCATGACCCGCCCTTTGTGTAATATACTTTGTGTCATAGTACATACCGTCATCCTTTATCTTGATCTCATGAGCCGCCCTTTGTGTAATATACTTTGGGTCATAGTACATATCATCATCATCCTTTATCTTGATCTCATGACCCGCCCTTTGTGTAATATACTTTGGGTCATAGTACATATCATCATCATCCTTTATCTTGATCTCATGAGCCGCCCTTTGTGTAATATACTTTGGGTCATAGTACATATCATCATCATCCTTTATCTTGATCTCATGACCCGCCCTTTGTGTAATATACTTTGTGTCATAGTACATATCGTCATCCTTTATCTTGATCTCATGAGCCGCCCTTTGTGTAATATACTTTGGGTCATAGTACCTATCATCATCCTTTATCTTGATCTCATGAGCCGCCCTTTGTGTAATATACTTTGGGTCATAGTACATATCATCATCATCCTTTATCTTGATCTCATGACCCGCCCTTTGTGTAATATACTTTGGGTCATAGTACATATCATCATCCTTTATCTTGATCTCATGACCCGCCCTTTGTGTAATATACTTTGGGTCATAGTACACATCGTCATCCTTTATCTTGATCTCATGAGCCGCCCTTTGTGTAATATACTTTGTGTCATAGTACATATCATCCTTTATCTTGATCTCATGAGCCGCCCTTTGTGTAATATACTTTGGGTCATAGTACATATCATCCTTTATCTTGATCTCATGACCCGCCCTTTGTGTAATATACTTTGGGTTATAGTACATATCATCATCATCCTTTATCTTGATCTCATGACCCGCCCTTTGTGTAATATACTTTGTGTCATAGTACATATCGTCATCCTTTATCTTGATCTCATGAGCCGCCCTTTGTGTAATATACTTTGGGTCATAGTACATATCATCATCATCCTTTATCTTGATCTCATGAGCCGCCCTTTGTGTAATATACTTTGGGTCATAGTACATATCATCATCATCCTTTATCTTGATCTCATGACCCGCCCTTTGTGTAATATACTTTGGGTCATAGTACATATCATCATCATCCTTTATCTTGATCTCATGAGCCGCCCTTTGTGTAATATACTTTGGGTCATAGTACATATCATCATCATCCTTTATCTTGATCTCATGACCCGCCCTTTGTGTAATATACTTTGTGTCATAGTACATATCGTCATCCTTTATCTTGATCTCATGACCCGCCCTTTGTGTAATATACTTTGGGTCATAGTACATATCATCATCCTTTATCTTGATCTCATGACCCGCCCTTTGTGTAATATACTTTGGGTCATAGTACATATCATCATCCTTTATCTTGATCTCATGACCCGCCCTTTGTGTAATATACTTTGGGTCATAGTACATATCGTCATCCTTTATCTTGATCTCATGAGCAGCCCTTTGTGTAATATACTTTGTGTCATAGTACATATCATCATTTATCTTGATCTCATGAGCCGCCCTTTGTGTAATATACTTTGGGTCATAGTACATATCATCCTTTATCTTGATCTCATGACCCGCCCTTTGTGTTATATACTTTGTGTCATAGTGCATATCATCATCATCCTTTATCTTGATCTCATGAGCCGCCCTTTGTGTAATATAGTACATTTCATCATCCTTTATCTTGTTCTCATGACCCGCCCTTTGTGTAATATACTTTGGGTCATAGTACATATCGTCATCCTTTATCTTGATCTCATGAGCCGCCCTTTGTGTAATATACTTTGGGTCACAGTACATACCGTCATCCTTTATCTTGATCTCATGACCCGCCCTTTGTGTAATATACTTTGGGTCATAGTACATATCATCATCATCCTTTATCTTGATCTCATGAGCCGCCCTTTGTGTAATATACTTTGGGTCATAGTACATTTCATCATCATCCTTAATCTTGATCTCATGACCCGCCCTTTGTGTAATATACTTTGGGTCATAGTACATATCATCATCATCCTTTATCTTGATCTCATGAGCCGCCCTTTGTGTAATATACTTTGGGTCATAGTACATATCATCATCATCCTTTATCTTGATCTCATGAGCCGCCCTTTGTGTAATATACTTTGTGTCATAGTACATATCGTCATCCTTTATCTTGATCTCATGACCCGCCCTTTGTGTAATATACTTTGTGTCATAGTACATATCGTCATCCTTTATCTTGATCTCATGACCCGCCCTTTGTGTAATATACTTTGGGTCATAGTACATGTCATCATCCTTTATCTTGATCTCATGAGCCGCCCTTTGTGTAATATACTTTGGGTCATAGTACATATCATCCTTTATCTTGATCTCATGACCTGCCCTTTGTGTAATATACTTTGTGTCATAGTACATATCGTCATCCTTTATCTTGAGCTCATGACCCGCCCTTTGTGTAATATACTTTGGGTCACAGTACATGTCATCATCCTTTATCTTGATCTCATGACCCGCCCTTTGTGTAATATACTTTGGGTCACAGTACATGTCATCATCCTTTATCTTGATCTCATGACCCGCCCTTTGTGTAATATACTTTGTGTCATAGTACATATCATCATCATCCTTTATCTTGATCCCATGAGCCGCCCATTGTGTAATATACTTTGGGTCATAGTACATATCGTCATCCTTTATCTTGATCTCATAACCCGCCCTTTGTGTAATATACTTTGGGTCATAGTACATACCGTCATCCTTTATCTTGATCTCATAACCCGCCCTTTGTGTAATATACTTTGGGTCATAGTACATATCGTCATCATCCTTTATCTTGATCTCATGACCCGCCCTTTGTGTAATATACTTTGGGTCATAGTACATATCGTCATCCTTTATCTTGATCTCATGACCCTCCCTTTGTGTAATATACTTTGGGTCATAGTACATATCATCATCATTCTTTATCTTGATCTCATGACACGCCCTTTGTGTAATATACTTTGGGTCATAGTACATACCGTCATCCTTTATCTTGATCTCATAACCCGCCCTTTGTGTAATATACTTTGGGTCATAGTGCATATCGTCATCATTTATCTTGATCTCATGACCCGCCCTTTGTGTAATATACTTTGGGTCATAGTACATATCATCATCATCCTTTATCTTGATCTCATGAGCCGCCCTTTGTGTAATATACTATGGGTCATAGTACATATCATCCTTTATCTTGATCTCATGACCCGCCCTTTGTGTAATATACTTTGGGTCATAGTACATATCAGCATCATCCTTTATCTTGATCTCATGAGCCGCACTTTGTGTAATATACTTTGGGTCATAGTACATATCATCATCATCCTTTATCTTGATCTCATGACCCGCCCTTTGTGTAATATACTTTGGGTCATAGTACATATCATCATCATCCTTTATCTTGATCTCATGACCCGCCCTTTGTGTAATATACTTTGGGTCATAGTACATATCATCATCATCCTTTATCTTGATCTCATGAGCCGCCCTTTGTGCAATATACTTTGGGTCATAGTACATATCATCATCATCCTTTATCTTGATCTCATGACCCGCCCTTTGTGTAATATACTTTGTGTCATAGTACATATCATCATCCTTTATCTTGATCTCATGACCCGCCCTTTGTGTAATATACTTTGGGTCATAGTACATATCATCATCATCCTTTATCTTGATCTCGTGACCCACCCTTTGTGTAATATACTTTGGGTCATAGTACATACCGTCATCCTTTATCTTGATCTCATGACCCGCCCTTTGTGTAATATACTTTGGGTCATAGTACCTATCATCATCATCCTTTATCTTGATCTCATGACCCGCCCTTTGTGTAATATACTTTGGGTCATAGTACATATCATCATCCTTTATCTTGATCTCATGACCCGCCCTTTGTGTAATATACTTTGTGTCATAGTACATACCGTCATCCTTTATCTTGATCTCATGACCCGCCCTTTGTGTAATATACTTTGGGTCATAGTACATATCGTCATCCTTTATCTTGATCTCATGAGCCGCCCTTTGTGTAATATACTTTGGGTCATAGTACATATCATCATCCTTTATCTTGATCTCATGAGCCGCCCTTTGTGTAATATACTTTGGGTCATAGTACATATCATCATCATCCTTTATCTTGATCTCATGACCCGCCCTTTGTGTAATATACTTTGGGTCATAGTACATATCATCATCATCCTTTATCTTGATCTCATGAGCCGCCCTTTGTGTAATATACTTTCGGTCATAGTACATATCATCATCATCCTTTATCTTGATCTCATGACCCGCCCTTTGTGTAATATACTTTGTGTCATAGTACATATCGTCATCCTTTATCTTGATCTCATGAGCCGCCCTTTGTGTAATATACTTTGGGTCATAGTACCTATCATCATCCTTTATCTTGATCTCATGAGCCGCCCTTTGTGTAATATACTTTGGGTCATAGTACATATCATCATCATCCTTTATCTTGATCTCATGACCCGCCCTTTGTGTAATATACTTTGGGTCATAGTACATATCATCATCCTTTATCTTGATCTCATGACCCGCCCTTTGTGTAATATACTTTGGGTCATAGTACACATCGTCATCCTTTATCTTGATCTCATGAGCCGCCCTTTGTGTAATATACTTTGTGTCATAGTACATATCATCCTTTATCTTGATCTCATGAGCCGCCCTTTGTGTAATATACTTTGGGTCATAGTACATATCATCCTTTATCTTGATCTCATGACCCGCCCTTTGTGTAATATACTTTGGGTCATAGTACATATCATCATCATCCTTTATCTTGATCTCATGACCCGCCCTTTGTGTAATATACTTTGTGTCATAGTACATATCGTCATCCTTTATCTTGATCTCATGAGCCGCCCTTTGTGTAATATACTTTGGGTCATAGTACATATCATCATCATCCTTTATCTTGATCTCATGAGCCGCCCTTTGTGTAATATACTTTGGGTCATAGTACATATCATCATCATCCTTTATCTTGATCTCATGACCCGCCCTTTGTGTAATATACTTTGGGTCATAGTACATATCATCATCATCCTTTATCTTGATCTCATGAGCCGCCCTTTGTGTAATATACTTTGGGTCATAGTACATATCATCATCATCCTTTATCTTGATCTCATGACCCGCCCTTTGTGTAATATACTTTGTGTCATAGTACATATCGTCATCCTTTATCTTGATCTCATGACCCGCCCTTTGTGTAATATACTTTGGGTCATAGTACATATCATCATCCTTTATCTTGATCTCATGACCCGCCCTTTGTGTAATATACTTTGGGTCATAGTACATATCATCATCCTTTATCTTGATCTCATGACCCGCCCTTTGTGTAATATACTTTGGGTCATAGTACATATCGTCATCCTTTATCTTGATCTCATGAGCAGCCCTTTGTGTAATATACTTTGTGTCATAGTACATATCATCATTTATCTTGATCTCATGAGCCGCCCTTTGTGTAATATACTTTGGGTCATAGTACATATCATCCTTTATCTTGATCTCATGACCCGCCCTTTGTGTTATATACTTTGTGTCATAGTGCATATCATCATCATCCTTTATCTTGATCTCATGAGCCGCCCTTTGTGTAATATAGTACATTTCATCATCCTTTATCTTGTTCTCATGACCCGCCCTTTGTGTAATATACTTTGGGTCATAGTACATATCGTCATCCTTTATCTTGATCTCATGAGCCGCCCTTTGTGTAATATACTTTGGGTCACAGTACATACCGTCATCCTTTATCTTGATCTCATGACCCGCCCTTTGTGTAATATACTTTGGGTCATAGTACATATCATCATCATCCTTTATCTTGATCTCATGAGCCGCCCTTTGTGTAATATACTTTGGGTCATAGTACATTTCATCATCATCCTTAATCTTGATCTCATGACCCGCCCTTTGTGTAATATACTTTGGGTCATAGTACATATCATCATCATCCTTTATCTTGATCTCATGAGCCGCCCTTTGTGTAATATACTTTGGGTCATAGTACATATCATCATCATCCTTTATCTTGATCTCATGAGCCGCCCTTTGTGTAATATACTTTGTGTCATAGTACATATCGTCATCCTTTATCTTGATCTCATGACCCGCCCTTTGTGTAATATACTTTGTGTCATAGTACATATCGTCATCCTTTATCTTGATCTCATGACCCGCCCTTTGTGTAATATACTTTGGGTCATAGTACATGTCATCATCCTTTATCTTGATCTCATGAGCCGCCCTTTGTGTAATATACTTTGGGTCATAGTACATATCATCCTTTATCTTGATCTCATGACCTGCCCTTTGTGTAATATACTTTGTGTCATAGTACATATCGTCATCCTTTATCTTGAGCTCATGACCCGCCCTTTGTGTAATATACTTTGGGTCACAGTACATGTCATCATCCTTTATCTTGATCTCATGACCCGCCCTTTGTGTAATATACTTTGGGTCACAGTACATGTCATCATCCTTTATCTTGATCTCATGACCCGCCCTTTGTGTAATATACTTTGTGTCATAGTACATATCATCATCATCCTTTATCTTGATCCCATGAGCCGCCCTTTGTGTAATATACTTTGTGTCATAGTACATATCATCCTTTATCTTGATCTCATGAGACGCCCTTTGTGTAATATACTTTGGGTCATAGTACATATCATCATCATCCTTTATCTTGAGCTCATGACCCGCCCTTTGTGTAATATACTTTGTGTCATAGTACATATCGTCATCCTTTATCTTGATCTCATGAGCCGCCCTTTGTGTAATATACTTTGGGTCATAGTACATATCGTCATCCTTTATCTTGATCTCATGAGCCGCCCTTTGTGTAATATACTTTGTGTCATAGTACATATCGTCATCCTTTATCTTGATCTCATGAGCCGCCCTTTGTGTAATATACTTTGTGTCATAGTACATATCGTCATCCTTTATCTTGATCTCATGACCCGCCCTTTGTGTAATATACTTTGGGTCATAGTACATATCAGCATCCTTTATCTTGATCTCATTACCCGCCCTTTGTGTAATATACTTTGGGTCATAGTACATATCATCATCCTTTATCTTGATCTCATGACCCGCCCTTTGTGTAATATACTTTGGGTCATAGTACATATCATCCTTTATCTTGATCTCATGACCCGCCCTTTGTGTAATATACTTTGGGTCATAGTACATATCATCATCATCCTTTATCTTGATCTCATGACCCGCCCTTTGTGTAATATACTTTGGGTCATAGTACATATCGTCATCCTTTATCTTGATCTCATGACCCGCCCTTTGTGTAATATACTTTGGGTTATAGTACATATCGTCATCATTTATCTTGATCTCATGAGCCGCCCTTTGTGTAATATACTTTGGGTCACAGTACATACCGTCATCCTTTATCTTGATCTCATGAGCCGCCCTTTGTGTAATATACTTTGTGTCATAGTACATATCGTCATCCTTTATCTTGATCTCATGAGCCGCCCTTTGTGTAATGTACTTTGGGTCATAGTACATATCATCATCATCCTTTATCTTGATCTCATGAGCCGCCCTTTGTGTAATATACTTTGGGTCATAGTACATATCATCATCATCCTTTATCTTGATCTCATGAGCCGCCCTTTGTGTAATATACTTTGGGTCATAGTACATATCATCATCATCCTTTATCTTGATCTCATGACCCGCCCTTTGTGTAATATACTTTGTGTCATAGTACATATCGTCATCCTTTATCTTGATCTCATGAGCCGCCCTTTGTGTAATATACTTTGGGTCATAGTACATATCATCATCATCCTTTATCTTGATCTCATGAGCCGCCCTTTGTGTAATATACTTTGGGTCATAATACATATCATCATCATCCTTTATCTTGATCTCATGACCCACCCTTTGTGTAATATACTTTGGGTCATAGTACATATCATCATCCTTTATCTTGATCTCATGAGCCGCCCTTTGTGTAATATACTTTGGGTCATAGTACATATCATCATCATCCTTTATCTTGATCTCATGACCCGCCCTTTGTGTAATATACTTTGTGTCATAGTACATATCGTCATCCTTTATCTTGATCTCATGACCCGCCCTTTGTGTAATATACTTTGGGTCATAGTACATATCATCATCCTTTATCTTGATCTCATGACCCGCCCTTTGTGTAATATACTTTGGGTCATAGTACATATCATCATCCTTTATCTTGATCTCATGACCCGCCCTTTGTGTAATATACTTTGGGTCATAGTACATATCGTCATCCTTTATCTTGATCTCATGAGCCGCCCTTTGTGTAATATACTTTGGGTCATAGTACATATCATCCTTTATCTTGATCTCATGAGCCGCCCTTTGTGTAATATACTTTGGGTCATAGTACATATCATCCTTTATCTTGATCTCATGACCCGCCCTTTGTGTAATATACTTTGGGTCATAGTGCATATCATCATCATCCTTTATCTTGATCTCATGAGCCGCCCTTTGTGTAATATACTTTGGGTCATAGTACATATCATCATCATCATTTATCTTGATCTCATGAGCCGCCCTTTGTGTAATATACTTTGGGTCATAGAACATTTCATCATCCTTTATCTTGTTCTCATGACCCGCCCTTTGTGTAATATACTTTGGGTCATAGTACATATCGTCATCATTTATCTTGATCTCATGAGCCGCCCTTTGTGTAATATACTTTGGGTCACAGTACATACCGTCATCCTTTATCTTGATCTCATGACCCGCCCTTTGTGTAATATACTTTGGGTCATAGTACATATCATCAACATCCTTTATCTTGATCTCATGAGCCGCCCTTTGTGTAATATACTTTGGGTCATAGTACATTTCATCATCATCCTTTATCTTGATCTCATGACCCGCCCTTTGTGTAATATACTTTGGGTCATAGTACATATCATCATCATCCTTTATCTTGATCTCATGACCCGCCCTTTGTGTAATATACTTTGGGTCATAGTACATTTCATCATCATCCTTTATCTTGATCTCATGACCCGCCCTTTGTGTAATATACTTTGGGTCATAGTACATATCATCATCATCCTTTATCTTGATCTCATGACCCGCCCTTTGTGTAATATACTTTGGGTCATAGTACATATCATCATCATCCTTTATCTTGATCTCATGAGCCGCCCTTTGTGTAATATACTTTGTGTCATAGTACATATCGTCATCCTTTATCTTGATCTCATGAGCCGCCCTTTGTGTAATATACTTTGTGTCATAGTACATATTATCATCCTTTATCTTGATCTCATGAGCCGCCCTTTGTGTAATATACTTTGGGTCATAGTACATATCATCATCATCCTTTATCTTGATCTCATGACCCGCCCTTTGTGTAATATACCTTGGGTCATAGTACATATCGTCATCCTTTATCTTGATCTCATGACCCGCCCTTTGTGTAATCTACTTTGGGTCATAGTACATATCGTCATCATTTATCTTGATCTCATGAGCCGCCCTTTGTGTAATATACTTTGGGTCACAGTACATACCGTCATCCTTTATCTTGATCTCATGAGCCGCCCTTTGTGTAATATACTTTGGGTCATAGTATATATCATCATCATCCTTTATCTTGATCTCATGAGCCTCCCTTTGTGTAATATACTTTGGGTCATAGTACATATCATCATCATCCTTTATCTTGATCTCATGAGCCGCCCTTTGTGTAATATACTTTGGGTCATAGTACATATCATCATCATCCTTTATCTTGATCTCATGACCCGCCCTTTGTGTAATATACTTTGTGTCATAGTACATATCGTCATCCTTTATCTTGATCTCATGACCCGCCCTTTGTGTAATATACTTTGGGTCATAGTACATATCATCATCATCCATTATCTTGATCTCATGACCCGCCCTTTGTGTAATATACTTTGGGTCATAGTACATATCGTCATCATTTATCTTGATCTCATGACCCGCCCTTTGTGTAATATACTTTGTGTCATAGTACATACCGTCATCCTTTATCTTGATCTCATGACCCGCCCTTTGTGTAATATACTTTGGGTCATAGTACATATCATCATCATCCTTTATCTTGATCTCATGACCCGCCCTTTGTGTAATATACTTTGGGTCATAGTACATATCATCATCATCCTTTATCTTGATCTCATGACCCGCCCTTTGTGTAATATACTTTGGGTCATAGTACATATCGTCATCCTTTATCTTGATCTCATGACCCGCCCTTTGTGTAATATACTTTGGGTCATAGTACATATCATCATCATCCTTTATCTTGATCTCATGACCCGCCCTTTGTGTAATATACTTTGGGTCATAGTACATACCGTCATCCTTTATCTTGATCTCATAACCCGCCCTTTGTGCAATATACTTTGGGTCATAGTACATATCGTCATCATTTATCTTGATCTCATGACCCGCCCTTTGTGTAATATACTTTGGGTCATAGTACATATCATCCTTTATCTTGATCTCATGACCCGCCCTTTGTGTAATATACTTTGGGTCATAGTACATATCGTCATCATCCTTTATCTTGATCTCATGAGCCGCCCTTTGTGTAATATACTTTGGGTCATAGTACATATCATCATCATCCTTTATCTTGATCTCATGAGCCACCCTTTGTGTAATATACTTTGGGTCATAGTACATATCATCATCATCCTTTATCTTGATCTCATGACCCGCCCTTTGTGTAATATACTTTGGGTCATAGTACATATCATCATCATCCTTTATCTTGATCTCATGACCCGCCCTTTGTGTAATATACTTTGGGTCATAGTACATATCAGCATCATCCTTTATCTTGATCTCATGAGCCGCCCTTTGTGTAATATACTTTGGGTCATAGTACATATCATCATCATCCTTTATCTTGATCTCATGACCCGCCCTTTGTGTAATATACTTTGGGTCATAGTACATATCATCATCATCCTTTATCTTGATCTCATGACCCGCCCTTTGTGTAATATACTTTGGGTCATAGTACATATCATCATCATCCTTTATCTTGTTCTCATGACCCGCCCTTTGTGTAATATACTTTGTGTCATAGTACATATCGTCATCCTTTATCTTGATCTCATGAGCCGCCCTTTGTGTAATATACTTTGGGTCATAGTACATATCATCATCATCCTTTATCTTGATCTCATGAGCCGCCCTTTGTGTAATATACTTTGGGTCATAGTACATATCATCATCATCCTTTATCTTGATCTCATGACCCGCCCTTTGTGTAATATACTTTGTGTCATAGTACATATCATCATCATCCTTTATCTTGATCTCATGACCCGCCCTTTGTGTAATATACTTTGGGTCATAGTACATACCGTCATCCTTTATCTTGATCTCATGACCCGCCCTTTGTGTAATATACTTTGGGTCATAGTACCTATCATCATCATCCTTTATCTTGATCTCATGACCCGCCCTTTGTGTAATATACTTTGGGTCATAGTACATATCATCATCCTTTATCTTGATCTCATGACCCGCCCTTTGTGTAATATACTTTGTGTCATAGTACATACCGTCATCCTTTATCTTGATCTCATGACCCGCCCTTTGTGTAATATACTTTGGGTCATAGTACATATCGTCATCCTTTATCTTGATCTCATGAGCCGCCCTTTGTGTAATATACTTTGGGTCATAGTACATATCATCATCCTTTATCTTGATCTCATGAGCCGCCCTTTGTGTAATATACTTAGGGTCATAGTACATATCATCATCATCCTTTATCTTGATCTCATGACCCGCCCTTTGTGTAATATACTTTGGGTCATAGTACATATCATCATCATCCTTTATCTTAATCTCATGAGCCGCCCTTTGTGTAATATACTTTGGGTCATAGTACATATCATCATCATCCTTTATCTTGATCTTATGACCCGCCCTTTGTGTAATATACTTTGTGTCATAGTACATATCGTCATCCTTTATCTTGATCTCATGAGCCGCCCTTTGTGTAATATACTTTGGGTCATAGTACCTATCATCATCCTTTATCTTGATCTCATGAGCCGCCCTTTGTGTAATATACTTTGGGTCATAGTACATATCATCATCATCCTTTATCTTGATCTCATGACCCGCCCTTTGTGTAATAAACTTTGGGTCATAGTACATATCATCATCATCATTTATCTTGATCTCATGAGCCGCCCTTTGTGTAATATACTTTGGGTCATAGTACATTTCATCATCCTTTATCTTGTTCTCATGACCCGCCCTTTGTGTAATATACTTTGGGTCATAGTACATATCGTCATCATTTATCTTGATCTCATGAGCCGCCCTTTGTGTAATATACTTTGGGTCACAGTACATACCGTCATCCTTTATCTTGATCTCATGACCCGCCCTTTGTGTAATATACTTTGGGTCATAGTACATATCATCATCATCCTTTATCTTGATCTCATGAGCCGCCCTTTGTGTAATATACTTTGGGTCATAGTACATATCGTCATCCTTTATCTTGATCTCATGACCCGCCCTTTGTGTAATATACTTTGGGTCATAGTACATATCGTCATCATTTATCTTGATCTCATGAGCCGCCCTTTGTGTAATATACTTTGGGTCACAGTACATACCGTCATCCTTTATCTTGATCTCATGAGCCGCCCTTTGTGTAATATACTTTGTGTCATAGTACATATCGTCATCCTTTATCTTGATCTCATGAGCCGCCCTTTGTGTAATGTACTTTGGGTCATAGTACATATCATCATCATCCTTTATCTTGATCTCATGAGCCGCCCTTTGTGTAATATACTTTGGGTCATAGTACATATCATCATCATCCTTTATCTTGATCTCATGAGCCGCCCTTTGTGTAATATACTTTGGGTCATAGTACATATCATCATCATCCTTTATCTTGATCTCATGACCCGCCCTTTGTGTAATATACTTTGTCTCATAGTACATATCGTCATCCTTTATCTTGATCTCATGAGCCGCCCTTTGTGTAATATACTTTGGGTCATAGTACATATCATCATCATCCTTTATCTTGATCTCATGAGCCGCCCTTTGTGTAATATACTTTGGGTCATAATACATATCATCATCATCCTTTATCTTGATCTCATGACCCACCCTTTGTGTAATATACTTTGGGTCATAGTACATATCATCATCATCCTTTATCTTGATCTCATGAGCCGCCCTTTGTGTAATATACTTTGGGTCATAGTACATATCATCATCATCCTTTATCTTGATCTCATGACCCGCCCTTTGTGTAATATACTTTGTGTCATAGTACATATCGTCATCCTTTATCTTGATCTCATGACCCGCCCTTTGTGTAATATACTTTGGGTCATAGTACATATCATCATCCTTTATCTTGATCTCATGACCCGCCCTTTGTGTAATATACTTTGGGTCATAGTACATATCGTCATCCTTTATCTTGATCTCATGAGCCGCCCTTTGTGTAATATACTTTGGGTCATAGTACATATCATCATCATCATTTATCTTGATCTCATGAGCCGCCCTTTGTGTAATATACTTTGGGTCATAGTACATTTCATCATCCTTTATCTTGTTCTCATGACCCGCCCTTTGTGTAATATACTTTGTGTCATAGTACATATCGTCATCCTTTATCTTGATCTCATGACCCGCCCTTTGTGTAATATACTTTGGGTCATAGTACATATCATCATCCTTTATCTTGATCTCATGACCCGCCCTTTGTGTAATATACTTTGGGTCATAGTACATATCGTCATCCTTTATCTTGATCTCATGAGCCGCCCTTTGTGTAATATACTTTGGGTCATAGTACATATCATCATCATCATTTATCTTGATCTCATGAGCCGCCCTTTGTGTAATATACTTTGGGTCATAGTACATTTCATCATCCTTTATCTTGTTCTCATGACCCGCCCTTTGTGTAATATACTTTGGGTCATAGTACATATCGTCATCATTTATCTTGATCTCATGAGCCGCCCTTTGTGTAATATACTTTGGGTCACAGTACATACCGTCATCCTTTATCTTGATCTCATGACCCGCCCTTTGTGTAATATACTTTGGGTCATAGTACATATCATCAACATCCTTTATCTTGATCTCATGAGCCGCCCTTTGTGTAATATACTTTGGGTCATAGTACATTTCATCATCATCCTTTATCTTGATCTCATGACCCGCCCTTTGTGTAATATACTTTGGGTCATAGTACATATCATCATCATCCTTTATCTTGATCTCATGACCCGCCCTTTGTGTAATATACTTTGGGTCATAGTACATTTCATCATCATCCTTTATCTTGATCTCATGACCCGCCCTTTGTGTAATATACTTTGGGTCATAGTACATATCATCATCATCCTTTATCTTGATCTCATGACCCGCCCTTTGTGTAATATACTTTGGGTCATAGTACATATCATCATCATCCTTTATCTTGATCTCATGAGCCGCCCTTTGTGTAATATACTTTGTGTCATAGTACATATTATCATCCTTTATCTTGATCTCATGAGCCGCCCTTTGTGTAATATACTTTGGGTCATAGTACATATCATCATCATCCTTTATCTTGATCTCATGACCCGCCCTTTGTGTAATATACTTTGGGTCATAGTACATATCGTCATCCTTTATCTTGATCTCATGACCAGCCCTTTGTGTAATCTACTTTGGGTCATAGTACATATCGTCATCATTTATCTTGATCTCATGAGCCGCCCTTTGTGTAATATACTTTGGGTCACAGTACATACCGTCATCCTTTATCTTGATCTCATGAGCCGCCCTTTGTGTAATATACTTTGGGTCATAGTATATATCATCATCATCCTTTATCTTGATCTCATGAGCCTCCCTTTGTGTAATATACTTTGGGTCATAGTACATATCCTCATCATCCTTTATCTTGATCTCATGAGCCGCCCTTTGTGTAATATACTTTGGGTCATAGTACATATCATCATCATCCTTTATCTTGATCTCATGACCCGCCCTTTGTGTAATATACTTTGTGTCATAGTACATATCGTCATCCTTTATCTTGATCTCATGACCCGCCCTTTGTGTAATATACTTTGGGTCATAGTACATATCATCATCATCCTTTATCTTGATCTCATGACCCGCCCTTTGTGTAATATACTTTGGGTCATAGTACATATCGTCATCATTTATCTTGATCTCATGACCCGCCCTTTGTGTAATATACTTTGTGTCATAGTACATACCGTCATCCTTTATCTTGATCTCATGACCCGCCCTTTGTGTAATATACTTTGGGTCATAGTACATATCATCATCATCCTTTATCTTGATCTCATGACCCGCCCTTTGTGTAATATACTTTGGGTCATAGTACATATCATCATCATCCTTTATCTTGATCTCATGACCCGCCCTTTGTGTAATATACTTTGGGTCATAGTACATATCGTCATCCTTTATCTTGATCTCATGACCCGCCCTTTGTGTAATATACTTTGGGTCATAGTACATATCATCATCATCCTTTATCTTGATCTCATGACCCGCCCTTTGTGTAATATACTTTGGGTCATAGTACATACCGTCATCCTTTATCTTGATCTCATAACCCGCCCTTTGTGCAATATACTTTGGGTCATAGTACATATCGTCATCATTTATCTTGATCTCATGACCCGCCCTTTGTGTAATATACTTTGGGTCATAGTACATATCATCCTTTATCTTGATCTCATGACCCGCCCTTTGTGTAATATACTTTGGGTCATAGTACATATCGTCATCATCCTTTATCTTGATCTCATGAGCCGCCCTTTGTGTAATATACTTTGGGTCATAGTACATATCATCATCATCCTTTATCTTGATCTCATGAGCCACCCTTTGTGTAATATACTTTGGGTCATAGTACATATCATCATCATCCTTTATCTTGATCTCATGACCCGCCCTTTGTGTAATATACTTTGGGTCATAGTACATATCATCATCATCCTTTATCTTGATCTCATGACCCGCCCTTTGTGTAATATACTTTGGGTCATAGTACATATCAGCATCATCCTTTATCTTGATCTCATGAGCCGCCCTTTGTGTAATATACTTTGGGTCATAGTACATATCATCATCATCCTTTATCTTGATCTCATGACCCGCCCTTTGTGTAATATACTTTGGGTCATAGTACATATCATCATCATCCTTTATCTTGATCTCATGACCCGCCCTTTGTGTAATATACTTTGGGTCATAGTACATATCATCATCATCCTTTATCTTGATCTCATGACCCGCCCTTTGTGTAATATACTTTGTGTCATAGTACATATCGTCATCCTTTATCTTGATCTCATGAGCCGCCCTTTGTGTAATATACTTTGGGTCATAGTACATATCATCATCATCCTTTATCTTGATCTCATGAGCCGCCCTTTGTGTAATATACTTTGGGTCATAGTACATATCATCATCATCCTTTATCTTGATCTCATGACCC
The DNA here is from genome assembly GCF_964261635.1 of Lissotriton helveticus. NCBI lineage: Eukaryota > Metazoa > Chordata > Amphibia > Caudata > Salamandridae > Lissotriton > Lissotriton helveticus. The sequence continues at coordinate 739,836 of NW_027611659.1, read as the reverse complement.
GCCCTTTGTGTAATATACTTTGTGTCATAGTACATATCATCATCATCCTTTATCTTGATCTCATGACCCGCCCTTTGTGTAATATACTTTGGGTCATAGTACATACCGTCATCCTTTATCTTGATCTCATGACCCGCCCTTTGTGTAATATACTTTGGGTCATAGTACCTATCATCATCATCCTTTATCTTGATCTCATGACCCGCCCTTTGTGTAATATACTTTGGGTCATAGTACATATCATCATCCTTTATCTTGATCTCATGACCCGCCCTTTGTGTAATATACTTTGTGTCATAGTACATACCGTCATCCTTTATCTTGATCTCATGACCCGCCCTTTGTGTAATATACTTTGGGTCATAGTACATATCGTCATCCTTTATCTTGATCTCATGAGCCGCCCTTTGTGTAATATACTTTGGGTCATAGTACATATCATCATCCTTTATCTTGATCTCATGAGCCGCCCTTTGTGTAATATACTTAGGGTCATAGTACATATCATCATCATCCTTTATCTTGATCTCATGACCCGCCCTTTGTGTAATATACTTTGGGTCATAGTACATATCATCATCATCCTTTATCTTAATCTCATGAGCCGCCCTTTGTGTAATATACTTTGGGTCATAGTACATATCATCATCATCCTTTATCTTGATCTTATGACCCGCCCTTTGTGTAATATACTTTGTGTCATAGTACATATCGTCATCCTTTATCTTGATCTCATGAGCCGCCCTTTGTGTAATATACTTTGGGTCATAGTACCTATCATCATCCTTTATCTTGATCTCATGAGCCGCCCTTTGTGTAATATACTTTGGGTCATAGTACATATCATCATCATCCTTTATCTTGATCTCATGACCCGCCCTTTGTGTAATAAACTTTGGGTCATAGTACATATCATCATCATCATTTATCTTGATCTCATGAGCCGCCCTTTGTGTAATATACTTTGGGTCATAGTACATTTCATCATCCTTTATCTTGTTCTCATGACCCGCCCTTTGTGTAATATACTTTGGGTCATAGTACATATCGTCATCATTTATCTTGATCTCATGAGCCGCCCTTTGTGTAATATACTTTGGGTCACAGTACATACCGTCATCCTTTATCTTGATCTCATGACCCGCCCTTTGTGTAATATACTTTGGGTCATAGTACATATCATCATCATCCTTTATCTTGATCTCATGAGCCGCCCTTTGTGTAATATACTTTGGGTCATAGTACATATCGTCATCCTTTATCTTGATCTCATGACCCGCCCTTTGTGTAATATACTTTGGGTCATAGTACATATCGTCATCATTTATCTTGATCTCATGAGCCGCCCTTTGTGTAATATACTTTGGGTCACAGTACATACCGTCATCCTTTATCTTGATCTCATGAGCCGCCCTTTGTGTAATATACTTTGTGTCATAGTACATATCGTCATCCTTTATCTTGATCTCATGAGCCGCCCTTTGTGTAATGTACTTTGGGTCATAGTACATATCATCATCATCCTTTATCTTGATCTCATGAGCCGCCCTTTGTGTAATATACTTTGGGTCATAGTACATATCATCATCATCCTTTATCTTGATCTCATGAGCCGCCCTTTGTGTAATATACTTTGGGTCATAGTACATATCATCATCATCCTTTATCTTGATCTCATGACCCGCCCTTTGTGTAATATACTTTGTGTCATAGTACATATCGTCATCCTTTATCTTGATCTCATGAGCCGCCCTTTGTGTAATATACTTTGGGTCATAGTACATATCATCATCATCCTTTATCTTGATCTCATGAGCCGCCCTTTGTGTAATATACTTTGGGTCATAATACATATCATCATCATCCTTTATCTTGATCTCATGACCCACCCTTTGTGTAATATACTTTGGGTCATAGTACATATCATCATCATCCTTTATCTTGATCTCATGAGCCGCCCTTTGTGTAATATACTTTGGGTCATAGTACATATCATCATCATCCTTTATCTTGATCTCATGACCCGCCCTTTGTGTAATATACTTTGTGTCATAGTACATATCGTCATCCTTTATCTTGATCTCATGACCCGCCCTTTGTGTAATATACTTTGGGTCATAGTACATATCATCATCCTTTATCTTGATCTCATGACCCGCCCTTTGTGTAATATACTTTGGGTCATAGTACATATCATCATCCTTTATCTTGATCTCATGACCCGCCCTTTGTGTAATATACTTTGGGTCATAGTACATATCGTCATCCTTTATCTTGATCTCATGAGCCGCCCTTTGTGTAATATACTTTGGGTCATAGTACATATCATCCTTTATCTTGATCTCATGAGCCGCCCTATGTGTAATATACTTTGGGTCATAGTACATATCATCCTTTATCTTGATCTCATGACCCGCCCTTTGTGTAATATACTTTGGGTCATAGTGCATATCATCATCATCCTTTATCTTGATCTCATGAGCCGCCCTTTGTGTAATATACTTTGGGTCATAGTACATATCATCATCATCCTTTATCTTGATCTCATGACCCGCCCTTTGTGTAATATACTTTGGGTCATAGTACATATCATCATCATCCTTTATCTTGATCTCATGAGCCGCCCTTTGTGTAATATACTTTGTGTCATAGTACATATCGTCATCCTTTATCTTGATCTCATGACCCGCCCTTTGTGTAATATACTTTGGGTCATAGTACATATCATCATCATCATTTATCTTGATCTCATGAGCCGCCCTTTGTGTAATATACTTTGGGTCATAGTACATTTCATCATCCTTTATCTTGTTCTCATGACCCGCCCTTTGTGTAATATACTTTGGGTCATAGTACATATCGTCATCATTTATCTTGATCTCATGAGCCGCCCTTTGTGTAATATACTTTGGGTCACAGTACATACCGTCATCCTTTATCTTGATCTCATGACCCGCCCTTTGTGTAATATACTTTGGGTCATAGTACATATCATCAACATCCTTTATCTTGATCTCATGAGCCGCCCTTTGTGTAATATACTTTGGGTCATAGTACATATCATCATCATCCTTTATCTTGATCTCATGACCCGCCCTTTGTGTAATATACTTTGGGTCATAGTACATATCATCATCATCCTTTATCTTGATCTCATGACCCGCCCTTTGTGTAATATACTTTGTGTCATAGTACATATCGTCATCCTTTATCTTGATCTCATGAGCCGCCCTTTGTGTAATATACTTTGGGTCATAGTACATATCATCATCATCCTTTATCTTGATCTCATGAGCCGCCCTTTGTGTAATATACTTTGGGTCATAGTACATATCATCATCATCCTTTATCTTGATCTCATGACCCGCCCTTTGTGTAATATACTTTGGGTCATAGTACATATCATCATCATCCTTTATCTTGATCTCATGACCCGCCCTTTGCGTAATATACTTTGGGTCATAGTACATATCATCATCATCCTTTATCTTGATCTCATGACCCGCCCTTTGTGTAATATACTTTGTGTCATAGTACATATCGTCATCCTTTATCTTGATCTCATGAGCCGCCCTTTGTGTAATATACTTTGGGTCATAGTACATATCATCATCATCCTTTATCTTGATCTCATGAGCCGCCCTTTGTGTAATATACTTTGGGTCATAGTACATATCATCATCATCCTTTATCTTGATCTCATGACCCGCCCTTTGTGTAATATACTTTGTGTCATAGTACATATCATCATCATCCTTTATCTTGATCTCATGACCCGCCCTTTGTGTAATATACTTTGGGTCATAGTACATACCGTCATCCTTTATCTTGATCTCATGACCCGCCCTTTGTGTAATATACTTTGGGTCATAGTACCTATCATCATCATCCTTTATCTTGATCTCATGACCCGCCCTTTGTGTAATATACTTTGGGTCATAGTACATATCATCATCCTTTATCTTGATCTCATGACCCGCCCTTTGTGTAATATACTTTGTGTCATAGTACATACCGTCATCCTTTATCTTGATCTCATGACCCGCCCTTTGTGTAATATACTTTGGGTCATAGTACATATCGTCATCCTTTATCTTGATCTCATGAGCCGCCCTTTGTGTAATATACTTTGGGTCATAGTACATATCATCATCCTTTATCTTGATCTCATGAGCCGCCCTTTGTGTAATATACTTAGGGTCATAGTACATATCATCATCATCCTTTATCTTGATCTCATGACCCGCCCTTTGTGTAATATACTTTGGGTCATAGTACATATCATCATCATCCTTTATCTTAATCTCATGAGCCGCCCTTTGTGTAATATACTTTGGGTCATAGTACATATCATCATCATCCTTTATCTTGATCTTATGACCCGCCCTTTGTGTAATATACTTTGTGTCATAGTACATATCGTCATCCTTTATCTTGATCTCATGAGCCGCCCTTTGTGTAATATACTTTGGGTCATAGTACCTATCATCATCCTTTATCTTGATCTCATGAGCCGCCCTTTGTGTAATATACTTTGGGTCATAGTACATATCATCATCATCCTTTATCTTGATCTCATGACCCGCCCTTTGTGTAATAAACTTTGGGTCATAGTACATATCATCATCATCATTTATCTTGATCTCATGAGCCGCCCTTTGTGTAATATACTTTGGGTCATAGTACATTTCATCATCCTTTATCTTGTTCTCATGACCCGCCCTTTGTGTAATATACTTTGGGTCATAGTACATATCGTCATCATTTATCTTGATCTCATGAGCCGCCCTTTGTGTAATATACTTTGGGTCACAGTACATACCGTCATCCTTTATCTTGATCTCATGAGCCGCCCTTTGTGTAATATACTTTGTGTCATAGTACATATCGTCATCCTTTATCTTGATCTCATGAGCCGCCCTTTGTGTAATGTACTTTGGGTCATAGTACATATCATCATCATCCTTTATCTTGATCTCATGAGCCGCCCTTTGTGTAATATACTTTGGGTCATAGTACATATCATCATCATCCTTTATCTTGATCTCATGAGCCGCCCTTTGTGTAATATACTTTGGGTCATAGTACATATCATCATCATCCTTTATCTTGATCTCATGACCCGCCCTTTGTGTAATATACTTTGTGTCATAGTACATATCGTCATCCTTTATCTTGATCTCATGAGCCGCCCTTTGTGTAATATACTTTGGGTCATAGTACATATCATCATCATCCTTTATCTTGATCTCATGAGCCGCCCTTTGTGTAATATACTTTGGGTCATAATACATATCATCATCATCCTTTATCTTGATCTCATGACCCACCCTTTGTGTAATATACTTTGGGTCATAGTACATATCATCATCATCCTTTATCTTGATCTCATGAGCCGCCCTTTGTGTAATATACTTTGGGTCATAGTACATATCATCATCATCCTTTATCTTGATCTCATGACCCGCCCTTTGTGTAATATACTTTGTGTCATAGTACATATCGTCATCCTTTATCTTGATCTCATGACCCGCCCTTTGTGTAATATACTTTGGGTCATAGTACATATCATCATCCTTTATCTTGATCTCATGACCCGCCCTTTGTGTAATATACTTTGGGTCATAGTACATATCATCATCCTTTATCTTGATCTCATGACCCGCCCTTTGTGTAATATACTTTGGGTCATAGTACATATCGTCATCCTTTATCTTGATCTCATGAGCCGCCCTTTGTGTAATATACTTTGGGTCATAGTACATATCATCCTTTATCTTGATCTCATGAGCCGCCCTATGTGTAATATACTTTGGGTCATAGTACATATCATCCTTTATCTTGATCTCATGACCCGCCCTTTGTGTAATATACTTTGGGTCATAGTGCATATCATCATCATCCTTTATCTTGATCTCATGAGCCGCCCTTTGTGTAATATACTTTGGGTCATAGTACATATCATCATCATCCTTTATCTTGATCTCATGACCCGCCCTTTGTGTAATATACTTTGGGTCATAGTACATATCATCATCATCCTTTATCTTGATCTCATGAGCCGCCCTTTGTGTAATATACTTTGTGTCATAGTACATATCGTCATCCTTTATCTTGATCTCATGACCCGCCCTTTGTGTAATATACTTTGGGTCATAGTACATATCATCATCATCATTTATCTTGATCTCATGAGCCGCCCTTTGTGTAATATACTTTGGGTCATAGTACATTTCATCATCCTTTATCTTGTTCTCATGACCCGCCCTTTGTGTAATATACTTTGGGTCATAGTACATATCGTCATCATTTATCTTGATCTCATGAGCCGCCCTTTGTGTAATATACTTTGGGTCACAGTACATACCGTCATCCTTTATCTTGATCTCATGACCCGCCCTTTGTGTAATATACTTTGGGTCATAGTACATATCATCAACATCCTTTATCTTGATCTCATGAGCCGCCCTTTGTGTAATATACTTTGGGTCATAGTACATTTCATCATCATCCTTTATCTTGATCTCATGACCCGCCCTTTGTGTAATATACTTTGGGTCATAGTACATATCATCATCATCCTTTATCTTGATCTCATGACCCGCCCTTTGTGTAATATACTTTGGGTCATAGTACATTTCATCATCATCCTTTATCTTGATCTCATGACCCGCCCTTTGTGTAATATACTTTGGGTCATAGTACATATCATCATCATCCTTTATCTTGATCTCATGACCCGCCCTTTGTGTAATATACTTTGGGTCATAGTACATATCATCATCATCCTTTATCTTGATCTCATGAGCCGCCCTTTGTGTAATATACTTTGTGTCATAGTACATATCGTCATCCTTTATCTTGATCTCATGAGCCGCCCTTTGTGTAATATACTTTGTGTCATAGTACATATTATCATCCTTTATCTTGATCTCATGAGCCGCCCTTTGTGTAATATACTTTGGGTCATAGTACATATCATCATCATCCTTTATCTTGATCTCATGACCCGCCCTTTGTGTAATCTACTTTGGGTCATAGTACATATCGTCATCATTTATCTTGATCTCATGAGCCGCCCTTTGTGTAATATACTTTGGGTCACAGTACATACCGTCATCCTTTATCTTGATCTCATGACCCGCCCTTTGTGTAATCTACTTTGGGTCATAGTACATATCGTCATCATTTATCTTGATCTCATGAGCCGCCCTTTGTGTAATATACTTTGGGTCACAGTACATACCGTCATCCTTTATCTTGATCTCATGAGCCGCCCTTTGTGTAATATACTTTGGGTCATAGTATATATCATCATCATCCTTTATCTTGATCTCATGAGCCTCCCTTTGTGTAATATACTTTGGGTCATAGTACATATCATCATCATCCTTTATCTTGATCTCATGAGCCGCCCTTTGTGTAATATACTTTGGGTCATAGTACATATCATCATCATCCTTTATCTTGATCTCATGACCCGCCCTTTGTGTAATATACTTTGTGTCATAGTACATATCGTCATCCTTTATCTTGATCTCATGACCCGCCCTTTGTGTAATATACTTTGGGTCATAGTACATATCATCATCATCCTTTATCTTGATCTCATGACCCGCCCTTTGTGTAATATACTTTGGGTCATAGTACATATCGTCATCATTTATCTTGATCTCATGACCCGCCCTTTGTGTAATATACTTTGTGTCATAGTACATACCGTCATCCTTTATCTTGATCTCATGACCCGCCCTTTGTGTAATATACTTTGGGTCATAGTACATATCATCATCATCCTTTATCTTGATCTCATGACACGCCCTTTGTGTAATATACTTTGGGTCATAGTACATATCATCATCATCCTTTATCTTGATCTCATGACCCGCCCTTTGTGTAATATACTTTGGGTCATAGTACATATCGTCATCCTTTATCTTGATCTCATGACCCGCCCTTTGTGTAATATACTTTGGGTCATAGTACATATCATCATCATCCTTTATCTTGATCTCATGACCCGCCCTTTGTGTAATATACTTTGGGTCATAGTACATACCGTCATCCTTTATCTTGATCTCATAACCCGCCCTTTGTGCAATATACTTTGGGTCATAGTACATATCGTCATCATTTATCTTGATCTCATGACCCGCCCTTTGTGTAATATACTTTGGGTCATAGTACATATCATCCTTTATCTTGATCTCATGACCCGCCCTTTGTGTAATATACTTTGGGTCATAGTACATATCGTCATCATCCTTTATCTTGATCTCATGAGCCGCCCTTTGTGTAATATACTTTGGGTCATAGTACATATCATCATCATCCTTTATCTTGATCTCATGAGCCACCCTTTGTGTAATATACTTTGGGTCATAGTACATATCATCATCATCCTTTATCTTGATCTCATGACCCGCCCTTTGTGTAATATACTTTGGGTCATAGTACATATCATCATCATCCTTTATCTTGATCTCATGACCCGCCCTTTGTGTAATATACTTTGGGTCATAGTACATATCAGCATCATCCTTTATCTTGATCTCATGAGCCGCCCTTTGTGTAATATACTTTGGGTCATAGTACATATCATCATCATCCTTTATCTTGATCTCATGACCCGCCCTTTGTGTAATATACTTTGGGTCATAGTACATATCATCATCATCCTTTATCTTGATCTCATGACCCGCCCTTTGTGTAATATACTTTGGGTCATAGTACATATCATCATCATCCTTTATCTTGATCTCATGACCCGCCCTTTGTGTAATATACTTTGTGTCATAGTACATATCGTCATCCTTTATCTTGATCTCATGAGCCGCCCTTTGTGTAATATACTTTGGGTCATAGTACATATCATCATCATCCTTTATCTTGATCTCAAGAGCCGCCCTTTGTGTAATATACTTTGGGTCATAGTACATATCATCATCATCCTTTATCTTGATCTCATGACCCGCCCTTTGTGTAATATACTTTGTGTCATAGTACATATCATCATCATCCTTTATCTTGATCTCATGACCCGCCCTTTGTGTAATATACTTTGGGTCATAGTACATACCGTCATCCTTTATCTTGATCTCATGACCCGCCCTTTGTGTAATATACTTTGGGTCATAGTACCTATCATCATCATCCTTTATCTTGATCTCATGACCCGCCCTTTGTGTAATATACTTTGGGTCATAGTACATATCATCATCCTTTATCTTGATCTCATGACCCGCCCTTTGTGTAATATACTTTGTGTCATAGTACATACCGTCATCCTTTATCTTGATCTCATGACCCGCCCTTTGTGTAATATACTTTGGGTCATAGTACATATCGTCATCCTTTATCTTGATCTCATGAGCCGCCCTTTGTGTAATATACTTTGGGTCATAGTACATATCATCATCCTTTATCTTGATCTCATGAGCCGCCCTTTGTGTAATATACTTAGGGTCATAGTACATATCATCATCATCCTTTATCTTGATCTCATGACCCGCCCTTTGTGTAATATACTTTGGGTCATAGTACATATCATCATCATCCTTTATCTTAATCTCATGAGCCGCCCTTTGTGTAATATACTTTGGGTCATAGTACATATCATCATCATCCTTTATCTTGATCTTATGACCCGCCCTTTGTGTAATATACTTTGTGTCATAGTACATATCGTCATCCTTTATCTTGATCTCATGAGCCGCCCTTTGTGTAATATACTTTGGGTCATAGTACCTATCATCATCCTTTATCTTGATCTCATGAGCCGCCCTTTGTGTAATATACTTTGGGTCATAGTACATATCATCATCATCCTTTATCTTGATCTCATGACCCGCCCTTTGTGTAATAAACTTTGGGTCATAGTACATATCATCATCATCATTTATCTTGATCTCATGAGCCGCCCTTTGTGTAATATACTTTGGGTCATAGTACATTTCATCATCCTTTATCTTGTTCTCATGACCCGCCCTTTGTGTAATATACTTTGGGTCATAGTACATATCGTCATCATTTATCTTGATCTCATGAGCCGCCCTTTGTGTAATATACTTTGGGTCACAGTACATACCGTCATCCTTTATCTTGATCTCATGACCCGCCCTTTGTGTAATATACTTTGGGTCATAGTACATATCATCATCATCCTTTATCTTGATCTCATGAGCCGCCCTTTGTGTAATATACTTTGGGTCATAGTACATTTCATCATCATCCTTTATCTTGATCTCATGACCCGCCCTTTGTGTAATATACTTTGGGTCATAGTACATATCATCATCATCCTTTATCTTGATCTCATGAGCCGCCCTTTGTGTAATATACTTTGGGTCATAGTACATATCATCATCATCCTTTATCTTGATCTCATGACCCGCCCTTTGTGTAATAAACTTTGGGTCATAGTACATATCATCATCATCATTTATCTTGATCTCATGACCCGCCCTTTGTGTAATATACTTTGGGTCATAGTACATATCATCATCATCCTTTATCTTGATCTCATGACCCGCCCTTTGTGTAATATACTTTGGGTCATAGTACATTTCATCATCATCCTTTATCTTGATCTCATGACCCGCCCTTTGTGTAATATACTTTGGGTCATAGTACATATCATCATCATCCTTTATCTTGATCTCATGACCCGCCCTTTGTGTAATATACTTTGGGTCATAGTACATATCATCATCATCCTTTATCTTGATCTCATGAGCCGCCCTTTGTGTAATATACTTTGTGTCATAGTACATATCGTCATCCTTTATCTTGATCTCATGAGCCGCCCTTTGTGTAATATACTTTGTGTCATAGTACATATTATCATCCTTTATCTTGATCTCATGAGCCGCCCTTTGTGTAATATACTTTGGGTCATAGTACATATCATCATCATCCTTTATCTTGATCTCATGACCCGCCCTTTGTGTAATCTACTTTGGGTCATAGTACATATCGTCATCATTTATCTTGATCTCATGAGCCGCCCTTTGTGTAATATACTTTGGGTCACAGTACATACCGTCATCCTTTATCTTGATCTCATGACCCGCCCTTTGTGTAATCTACTTTGGGTCATAGTACATATCGTCATCATTTATCTTGATCTCATGAGCCGCCCTTTGTGTAATATACTTTGGGTCACAGTACATTCCGTCATCCTTTATCTTGATCTCATGAGCCGCCCTTTGTGTAATATACTTTGGGTCATAGTATATATCATCATCATCCTTTATCTTGATCTCATGAGCCTCCCTTTGTGTAATATACTTTGGGTCATAGTACATATCATCATCATCCTTTATCTTGATCTCATGAGCCGCCCTTTGTGTAATATACTTTGGGTCATAGTACATATCATCATCATCCTTTATCTTGATCTCATGACCCGCCCTTTGTGTAATATACTTTGTGTCATAGTACATATCGTCATCCTTTATCTTGATCTCATGACCCGCCCTTTGTGTAATATACTTTGGGTCATAGTACATATCATCATCATCCTTTATCTTGATCTCATGACCCGCCCTTTGTGTAATATACTTTGGGTCATAGTACATATCGTCATCATTTATCTTGATCTCATGACCCGCCCTTTGTGTAATATACTTTGTGTCATAGTACATACCGTCATCCTTTATCTTGATCTCATGACCCGCCCTTTGTGTAATATACTTTGGGTCATAGTACATATCATCATCATCCTTTATCTTGATCTCATGACCCGCCCTTTGTGTAATATACTTTGGGTCATAGTACATATCATCATCATCCTTTATCTTGATCTCATGACCCGCCCTTTGTGTAATATACTTTGGGTCATAGTACATATCGTCATCCTTTATCTTGATCTCATGACCCGCCCTTTGTGTAATATACTTTGGGTCATAGTACATATCATCATCATCCTTTATCTTGATCTCATGACCCGCCCTTTGTGTAATATACTTTGGGTCATAGTACATACCGTCATCCTTTATCTTGATCTCATAACCCGCCCTTTGTGCAATATACTTTGGGTCATAGTACATATCGTCATCATTTATCTTGATCTCATGACCCGCCCTTTGTGTAATATACTTTGGGTCATAGTACATATCATCCTTTATCTTGATCTCATGACCCGCCCTTTGTGTAATATACTTTGGGTCATAGTACATATCGTCATCATCCTTTATCTTGATCTCATGAGCCGCCCTTTGTGTAATATACTTTGGGTCATAGTACATATCATCATCATCCTTTATCTTGATCTCATGAGCCACCCTTTGTGTAATATACTTTGGGTCATAGTACATATCATCATCATCCTTTATCTTGATCTCATGACCCGCCCTTTGTGTAATATACTTTGGGTCATAGTACATATCATCATCATCCTTTATCTTGATCTCATGACCCGCCCTTTGTGTAATATACTTTGGGTCATAGTACATATCAGCATCATCCTTTATCTTGATCTCATGAGCCGCCCTTTGTGTAATATACTTTGGGTCATAGTACATATCATCATCATCCTTTATCTTGATCTCATGACCCGCCCTTTGTGTAATATACTTTGGGTCATAGTACATATCATCATCATCCTTTATCTTGATCTCATGACCCGCCCTTTGTGTAATATACTTTGGGTCATAGTACATATCATCATCATCCTTTATCTTGATCTCATGACCCGCCCTTTGTGTAATATACTTTGTGTCATAGTACATATCGTCATCCTTTATCTTGATCTCATGAGCCGCCCTTTGTGTAATATACTTTGGGTCATAGTACATATCATCATCATCCTTTATCTTGATCTCATGAGCCGCCCTTTGTGTAATATACTTTGGGTCATAGTACATATCATCATCATCCTTTATCTTGATCTCATGACCCGCCCTTTGTGTAATATACTTTGTGTCATAGTACATATCATCATCATCCTTTATCTTGATCTCATGACCCGCCCTTTGTGTAATATACTTTGGGTCATAGTACATACCGTCATCCTTTATCTTGATCTCATGACCCGCCCTTTGTGTAATATACTTTGGGTCATAGTACCTATCATCATCATCCTTTATCTTGATCTCATGACCCGCCCTTTGTGTAATATACTTTGGGTCATAGTACATATCATCATCCTTTATCTTGATCTCATGACCCGCCCTTTGTGTAATATACTTTGTGTCATAGTACATACCGTCATCCTTTATCTTGATCTCATGACCCGCCCTTTGTGTAATATACTTTGGGTCATAGTACATATCGTCATCCTTTATCTTGATCTCATGAGCCGCCCTTTGTGTAATATACTTTGGGTCATAGTACATATCATCATCCTTTATCTTGATCTCATGAGCCGCCCTTTGTGTAATATACTTAGGGTCATAGTACATATCATCATCATCCTTTATCTTGATCTCATGACCCGCCCTTTGTGTAATATACTTTGGGTCATAGTACATATCATCATCATCCTTTATCTTAATCTCATGAGCCGCCCTTTGTGTAATATACTTTGGGTCATAGTACATATCATCATCATCCTTTATCTTGATCTTATGACCCGCCCTTTGTGTAATATACTTTGTGTCATAGTACATATCGTCATCCTTTATCTTGATCTCATGAGCCGCCCTTTGTGTAATATACTTTGGGTCATAGTACCTATCATCATCCTTTATCTTGATCTCATGAGCCGCCCTTTGTGTAATATACTTTGGGTCATAGTACATATCATCATCATCCTTTATCTTGATCTCATGACCCGCCCTTTGTGTAATATACTTTGGGTCATAGTACATATCATCATCATCCTTTATCTTGATCTCATGACCCGCCCTTTGTGTAATATACTTTGTGTCATAGTACATATCGTCATCCTTTATCTTGATCTCATGAGCCGCCCTTTGTGTAATATACTTTGGGTCATAGTACATATCATCATCATCCTTTATCTTGATCTCATGAGCCGCCCTTTGTGTAATATACTTTGGGTCATAGTACATATCATCATCATCCTTTATCTTGATCTCATGACCCGCCCTTTGTGTAATATACTTTGTGTCATAGTACATATCATCATCATCCTTTATCTTGATCTCATGACCCGCCCTTTGTGTAATATACTTTGGGTCATAGTACATACCGTCATCCTTTATCTTGATCTCATGACCCGCCCTTTGTGTAATATACTTTGGGTCATAGTACCTATCATCATCCTTTATCTTGATCTCATGACCCGCCCTTTGTGTAATATACTTTGGGTCATAGTACATATCATCATCCTTTATCTTGATCTCATGACCCGCCCTTTGTGTAATATACTTTGTGTCATAGTACATACCGTCATCCTTTATCTTGATCTCATGACCCGCCCTTTGTGTAATATACTTTGGGTCATAGTACATATCGTCATCCTTTATCTTGATCTCATGAGCCGCCCTTTGTGTAATATACTTTGGGTCATAGTACATATCATCATCCTTTATCTTGATCTCATGAGCCGCCCTTTGTGTAATATACTTAGGGTCATAGTACATATCATCATCATCCTTTATCTTGATCTCATGACCCGCCCTTTGTGTAATATACTTTGGGTCATAGTACATATCATCATCATCCTTTATCTTAATCTCATGAGCCGCCCTTTGTGTAATATACTTTGGGTCATAGTACATATCATCATCATCCTTTATCTTGATCTTATGACCCGCCCTTTGTGTAATATACTTTGTGTCATAGTACATATCGTCATCCTTTATCTTGATCTCATGAGCCGCCCTTTGTGTAATATACTTTGGGTCATAGTACCTATCATCATCCTTTATCTTGATCTCATGAGCCGCCCTTTGTGTAATATACTTTGGGTCATAGTACATATCATCATCATCCTTTATCTTGATCTCATGACCCGCCCTTTGTGTAATAAACTTTGGGTCATAGTACATATCATCATCATCATTTATCTTGATCTCATGAGCCGCCCTTTGTGTAATATACTTTGGGTCATAGTACATTTCATCATCCTTTATCTTGTTCTCATGACCCGCCCTTTGTGTAATATACTTTGGGTCATAGTACATATCGTCATCATTTATCTTGATCTCATGAGCCGCCCTTTGTGTAATATACTTTGGGTCACAGTACATACCGTCATCCTTTATCTTGATCTCATGACCCGCCCTTTGTGTAATATACTTTGGGTCATAGTACATATCATCCTTTATCTTGATCTCATGAGCCGCCCTATGTGTAATATACTTTGGGTCATAGTACATATCATCCTTTATCTTGATCTCATGACCCGCCCTTTGTGTAATATACTTTGGGTCATAGTGCATATCATCATCATCCTTTATCTTGATCTCATGAGCCGCCCTTTGTGTAATATACTTTGGGTCATAGTACATATCATCATCATCCTTTATCTTGATCTCATGACCCGCCCTTTGTGTAATATACTTTGGGTCATAGTACATATCATCATCATCCTTTATCTTGATCTCATGAGCCGCCCTTTGTGTAATATACTTTGTGTCATAGTACATATCGTCATCCTTTATCTTGATCTCATGACCCGCCCTTTGTGTAATATACTTTGGGTCATAGTACATATCATCATCATCATTTATCTTGATCTCATGAGCCGCCCTTTGTGTAATATACTTTGGGTCATAGTACATTTCATCATCCTTTATCTTGTTCTCATGACCCGCCCTTTGTGTAATATACTTTGGGTCATAGTACATATCGTCATCATTTATCTTGATCTCATGAGCCGCCCTTTGTGTAATATACTTTGGGTCACAGTACATACCGTCATCCTTTATCTTGATCTCATGACCCGCCCTTTGTGTAATATACTTTGGGTCATAGTACATATCATCAACATCCTTTATCTTGATCTCATGAGCCGCCCTTTGTGTAATATACTTTGGGTCATAGTACATTTCATCATCATCCTTTATCTTGATCTCATGACCCGCCCTTTGTGTAATATACTTTGGGTCATAGTACATATCATCATCATCCTTTATCTTGATCTCATGACCCGCCCTTTGTGTAATATACTTTGGGTCATAGTACATTTCATCATCATCCTTTATCTTGATCTCATGACCCGCCCTTTGTGTAATATACTTTGGGTCATAGTACATATCATCATCATCCTTTATCTTGATCTCATGACCCGCCCTTTGTGTAATATACTTTGGGTCATAGTACATATCATCATCATCCTTTATCTTGATCTCATGAGCCGCCCTTTGTGTAATATACTTTGTGTCATAGTACATATCGTCATCCTTTATCTTGATCTCATGAGCCGCCCTTTGTGTAATATACTTTGTGTCATAGTACATATTATCATCCTTTATCTTGATCTCATGAGCCGCCCTTTGTGTAATATACTTTGGGTCATAGTACATATCATCATCATCCTTTATCTTGATCTCATGACCCGCCCTTTGTGTAATATACCTTGGGTCATAGTACATATCGTCATCCTTTATCTTGATCTCATGACCCGCCCTTTGTGTAATCTACTTTGGGTCATAGTACATATCGTCATCATTTATCTTGATCTCATGAGCCGCCCTTTGTGTAATATACTTTGGGTCACAGTACATACCGTCATCCTTTATCTTGATATCATGAGCCGCCCTTTGTGTAATATACTTTGGGTCATAGTATATATCATCATCATCCTTTATCTTGATCTCATGAGCCTCCCTTTGTGTAATATACTTTGGGTCATAGTACATATCATCATCATCCTTTATCTTGATCTCATGAGCCGCCCTTTGTGTAATATACTTTGGGTCATAGTACATATCATCATCATCCTTTATCTTGATCTCATGACCCGCCCTTTGTGTAATATACTTTGTGTCATAGTACATATCGTCATCCTTTATCTTGATCTCATGACCCGCCCTTTGTGTAATATACTTTGGGTCATAGTACATATCATCATCATCCTTTATCTTGATCTCATGACCCGCCCTTTGTGTAATATACTTTGGGTCATAGTACATATCGTCATCATTTATCTTGATCTCATGACCCGCCCTTTGTGTAATATACTTTGTGTCATAGTACATACCGTCATCCTTTATCTTGATCTCATGACCCGCCCTTTGTGTAATATACTTTGGGTCATAGTACATATCATCATCATCCTTTATCTTGATCTCATGACCCGCCCTTTGTGTAATATACTTTGGGTCATAGTACATATCATCATCATCCTTTATCTTGATCTCATGACCCGCCCTTTGTGTAATATACTTTGGGTCATAGTACATATCGTCATCCTTTATCTTGATCTCATGACCCGCCCTTTGTGTAATATACTTTGGGTCATAGTACATATCATCATCATCCTTTATCTTGATCTCATGACCCGCCCTTTGTGTAATATACTTTGGGTCATAGTACATACCGTCATCCTTTATCTTGATCTCATAACCCGCCCTTTGTGCAATATACTTTGGGTCATAGTACATATCGTCATCATTTATCTTGATCTCATGACCCGCCCTTTGTGTAATATACTTTGGGTCATAGTACATATCATCCTTTATCTTGATCTCATGACCCGCCCTTTGTGTAATATACTTTGGGTCATAGTACATATCGTCATCATCCTTTATCTTGATCTCATGAGCCGCCCTTTGTGTAATATACTTTGGGTCATAGTACATATCATCATCATCCTTTATCTTGATCTCATGAGCCACCCTTTGTGTAATATACTTTGGGTCATAGTACATATCATCATCATCCTTTATCTTGATCTCATGACCCGCCCTTTGTGTAATATACTTTGGTTCATAGTACATATCATCATCATCCTTTATCTTGATCTCATGACCCGCCCTTTGTGTAATATACTTTGGGTCATAGTACATATCAGCATCATCCTTTATCTTGATCTCATGAGCCGCCCTTTGTGTAATATACTTTGGGTCATAGTACATATCATCATCATCCTTTATCTTGATCTCATGACCCGCCCTTTGTGTAATATACTTTGGGTCATAGTACATATCATCATCATCCTTTATCTTGATCTCATGACCCGCCCTTTGTGTAATATACTTTGGGTCATAGTACATATCATCATCATCCTTTATCTTGATCTCATGACCCGCCCTTTGTGTAATATACTTTGTGTCATAGTACATATCGTCATCCTTTATCTTGATCTCATGAGCCGCCCTTTGTGTAATATACTTTGGGTCATAGTACATATCATCATCATCCTTTATCTTGATCTCATGAGCCGCCCTTTGTGTAATATACTTTGGGTCATAGTACATATCATCATCATCCTTTATCTTGATCTCATGACCCGCCCTTTGTGTAATATACTTTGGGTCATAGTACATACCGTCATCTTTTATCTTGATCTCATGACCCGCCCTTTGTGTAATATACTTTGGGTCATAGTACCTATCATCATCATCCTTTATCTTGATCTCATGACCCGCCCTTTGTGTAATATACTTTGGGTCATAGTACATATCATCATCCTTTATCTTGATCTCATGACCCGCCCTTTGTGTAATATACTTTGTGTCATAGTACATACCGTCATCCTTTATCTTGATCTCATGACCCGCCCTTTGTGTAATATACTTTGGGTCATAGTACATATCATCATCCTTTATCTTGATCTCATGAGCCGCCCTTTGTGTAATATACTTTGGGTCATAGTACATATCATCATCCTTTATCTTGATCTCATGAGCCGCCCTTTGTGTAATATACTTAGGGTCATAGTACATATCATCATCATCCTTTATCTTGATCTCATGACCCGCCCTTTGTGTAATATACTTTGGGTCATAGTACATATCATCATCATCCTTTATCTTAATCTCATGAGCCGCCCTTTGTGTAATATACTTTGGGTCATAGTACATATCATCATCATCCTTTATCTTGATCTTATGACCCGCCCTTTGTGTAATATACTTTGTGTCATAGTACATATCGTCATCCTTTATCTTGATCTCATGAGCCGCCCTTTGTGTAATATACTTTGGGTCATAGTACCTATCATCATCCTTTATCTTGATCTCATGAGCCGCCCTTTGTGTAATATACTTTGGGTCATAGTACATATCATCATCATCCTTTATCTTGATCTCATGACCCGCCCTTTGTGTAATAAACTTTGGGTCATAGTACATATCATCATCATCATTTATCTTGATCTCATGAGCCGCCCTTTGTGTAATATACTTTGGGTCATAGTACATTTCATCATCCTTTATCTTGTTCTCATGACCCGCCCTTTGTGTAATATACTTTGGGTCATAGTACATATCGTCATCATTTATCTTGATCTCATGAGCCGCCCTTTGTGTAATATACTTTGGGTCACAGTACATACCGTCATCCTTTATCTTGATCTCATGACCCGCCCTTTGTGTAATATACTTTGGGTCATAGTACATATCATCATCATCCTTTATCTTGATCTCATGAGCCGCCCTTTGTGTAATATACTTTGGGTCATAGTACATTTCATCATCATCCTTTATCTTGATCTCATGACCCGCCCTTTGTGTAATATACTTTGGGTCATAGTACATATCATCATCATCCTTTATCTTGATCTCATGACCCGCCCTTTGTGTAATATACTTTGGGTCATAGTACATATCATCATCATCCTTTATCTTGATCTCATGAGCCGCCCTTTGTGTAATATACTTTGTGTCATAGTACATATCGTCATCCTTTATCTTGATCTCATGAGCCGCCCTTTGTGTAATATACTTTGGGTCATAGTACATATCATCATCATCCTTTATCTTGATCTAATGAGCCGCCCTTTGTGTAATATACTTTGGGTCATAGTACATATCATCATCATCCTTTATCTTGATCTCATGACCCGCCCTTTGTGTAATATACTTTGGGTCATAGTACATATCGTCATCCTTTATCTTGATCTCATGACCCGCCCTTTGTGTAATATACTTTGGGTCATAGTACATATCGTCATCATTTATCTTGATCTCATGAGCCGCCCTTTGTGTAATATACTTTGGGTCACAGTACATACCGTCATCCTTTATCTTGATCTCATGAGCCGCCCTTTGTGTAATATACTTTGGGTCATAGTACATATCATCATCATCCTTTATCTTGATCTCATGAGCCGCCCTTTGTGTAATATACTTTGGGTCATAGTACATATCATCATCATCCTTTATCTTGATCTCATGAGCCGCCCTTTGTGTAATATACTTTGGGTCATAGTACATATCATCATCATCCTTTATCTTGATCTCATGACCCGCCCTTTGTGTAATATACTTTGTGTCATAGTACATATCGTCATCCTTTATCTTGATCTCATGACCCGCCCTTTGTGTAATATACTTTGTGTCATAGTACATATCATCATCATCCTTTATCTTGATCTCATGACCTGCCCTTTGTTTAATATACTTTGGGTCATAGTACATATCGTCATCATTTATCTTGATCTCATGACCCGCCCTTTGTGTAATATACTTTGTGTCATAGTACATACCGTCATCCTTTATCTTGATCTCATGACCCTCCCTTTGTGTAATATACTTTGGGTCATAGTACATATCATCATCATCCTTTATCTTGATCTCATGACCCGCCCTTTGTATAATATACTTTGGGTCATAGTACATACCATCATCATCCTTTATCTTGATCTCATGACCCGCCCTTTGTGTAATATACTTTGGGTCATAGTACATATCATCATCATCCTTTATCTTGATCTCATGACCCGCCCTTTGTGTAATATACTTTGGGTCATAGTACATATCGTCATCATTTATCTTGATCTCATGACCCGCCCTTTGTGTAATATACTTTGTGTCATAGTACATACCGTCATCCTTTATCTTGATCTCATGACCCTCCCTTTGTGTAATATACTTTGGGTCATAGTACATATCATCATCATCCTTTATCTTGATCTCATGACCCGCCCTTTGTGTAATATACTTTGGGTCATAGTACATACCATCATCATCCTTTATCTTGATCTCATGACCCGCCCTTTGTGTAATATACTTTGGGTCATAGTACATATCATCATCATCCTTTATCTTGATCTCATGACCCGCCCTTTGTGTAATATACATTGGGTCATAGTACATATCGTCATCCTTTATCTTGATCTCATAACCCGCCCTTTGTGTAATATACTTTGGGTCATAGTACATACCGTCATCCTTTATCTTGATCTCATAACCCGCCCTTTGTGTAATATACTTTGGGTCATAGTACATATCGTCATCATCCTTTATCTTGATCTCATGACCCGCCCTTTGTGTAATATACTTTGGGTCATAGTACATATCGTCATCCTTTATCTTGATCTCATGACCCGCCCTTTGTGTAATATACTTTGGGTCATAGTACATATCATCATCATTCTTTATCTTGATCTCATGACACGCCCTTTGTGTAATATACTTTGGGTCATAGTACATACCGTCATCCTTTA
Source organism: Lissotriton helveticus (assembly GCF_964261635.1). Lineage (NCBI taxonomy): Eukaryota > Metazoa > Chordata > Amphibia > Caudata > Salamandridae > Lissotriton > Lissotriton helveticus. The sequence continues at coordinate 718,313 of NW_027611659.1, read as the reverse complement.
TCTTGATCTCATAACCCGACCTTTGTGTAATATACTTTGGGTCATAGTGCATATCGTCATCATTTATCTTGATCTCATGACCCACCCTTTGTGTAATATACTTTGGGTCATAGTACATATCATCATCATCCTTTATCTTGATCTCATGAACCGCCCTTTGTGTAATATACTATGGGTCATAGTACATATCATCCTTTATCTTGATCTCATGACCCGCCCTTTGTGCAATATACTTTGGGTCATAGTACATATCAGCATCATCCTTTATCTTGATCTCATGAGCCGCCCTTTGTGTAATATACTTTGGGTCATAGTACATATCATCATCATTCTTTATCTTGATCTCATGAGCCGCCCTTTGTGTAATATACTTTGGGTCATAGTACATATCATCATCATCCTTTATCTTGATCTTATGACCCGCCCTTTGTGTAATATACTTTGTGTCATAGTACATATCGTCATCCTTTATCTTGATCTCATGAGCCGCCCTTTGTGTAATATACTTTGGGTCATAGTACCTATCATCATCCTTTATCTTGATCTCATGAGCCGCCCTTTGTGTAATATACTTTGGGTCATAGTACATATCATCATCATCCTTTATCTTGATCTCATGACCCGCCCTTTGTGTAATAAACTTTGGGTCATAGTACATATCATCATCATCATTTATCTTGATCTCATGAGCCGCACTTTGTGTAATATACTTTGGGTCATAGTACATTTCATCATCCTTTATCTTGTTCTCATGACCCGCCCTTTGTGTAATATACTTTGGGTCATAGTACATATCGTCATCATTTATCTTGATCTCATGAGCCGCCCTTTGTGTAATATACTTTGGGTCACAGTACATACCGTCATCCTTTATCTTGATCTCATGACCCGCCCTTTGTGTAATATACTTTGGGTCATAGTACATATCATCATCATCCTTTATCTTGATCTCATGAGCCGCCCTTTGTGTAATATACTTTGGGTCATAGTACATTTCATCATCATCCTTTATCTTGATCTCATGACCCGCCCTTTGTGTAATATACTTTGGGTCATAGTACATATCATCATCATCCTTTATCTTGATCTCATGACCCGCCCTTTGTGTAATATACTTTGGGTCATAGTACATATCGTCATCCTTTATCTTGATCTCATGACCCGCCCTTTGTGTAATATACTTTGGGTCATAGTACATATCGTCATCATTTATCTTGATCTCATGAGCCGCCCTTTGTGTAATATACTTTGGGTCACAGTACATACCGTCATCCTTTATCTTGATCTCATGAGCCGCCCTTTGTGTAATATACTTTGGGTCATAGTACATATCATCATCATCCTTTATTTTGATCTCATGAGCCGCCCTTTGTGTAATATACTTTGGGTCATAGTACATATCATCATCATCCTTTATCTTGATCTCATGAGCCGCCCTTTGTGTAATATACCTTGGGTCATAGTACATATCATCATCATCCTTTATCTTGATCTCATGACCCGCCCTTTGTGTAATATACTTTGTGTCATAGTACATATCGTCATCCTTTATCTTGATCTCATGACCCGCCCTTTGTGTAATATACTTTGGGTCATAGTACATATCATCATCATCCTTTATCTTGATCTCATGACCTGCCCTTTGTTTAATATACTTTGGGTCATAGTACATATCGTCATCATTTATCTTGATCTCATGACCCGCCCTTTGTGTAATATACTTTGTGTCATAGTACATACCGTCATCCTTTATCTTGATCTCATGACCCTCCCTTTGTGTAATATACTTTGGGTCATAGTACATATCATCATCATCCTTTATCTTGATCTCATGACCCGCCCTTTGTATAATATACTTTGGGTCATAGTACATACCATCATCATCCTTTATCTTGATCTCATGACCCGCCCTTTGTGTAATATACTTTGGGTCATAGTACATATCATCATCATCCTTTATCTTGATCTCATGACCCGCCCTTTGTGTAATATACTTTGGGTCATAGTACATATCGTCATCATTTATCTTGATCTCATGACCCGCCCTTTGTGTAATATACTTTGTGTCATAGTACATACCGTCATCCTTTATCTTGATCTCATGACCCTCCCTTTGTGTAATATACTTTGGGTCATAGTACATATCATCATCATCCTTTATCTTGATCTCATGACCTGCCCTTTGTGTAATATACTTTGGGTCATAGTACATATCGTCATCCTTTATCTTGATCTCATGACCCGCCCTTTGTGTAATATACTTTGGGTCATAGTACATATCATCATCATTCTTTATCTTGATCTCATGACACGCCCTTTGTGTAATATACTTTGGGTCATAGTACATACCGTCATCCTTTATCTTGATCTCATAACCCGACCTTTGTGTAATATACTTTGGGTCATAGTGCATATCGTCATCATTTATCTTGATCTCATGACCCACCCTTTGTGTAATATACTTTGGGTCATAGTACATATCATCATCATCCTTTATCTTGATCTCATGAACCGCCCTTTGTGTAATATACTATGGGTCATAGTACATATCAGCATCATCCTTTATCTTGATCTCATGAGCCGCCCTTTGTGTAATATACTTTGGGTCATAGTACATATCATCATCATCCTTTATCTTAATCTCATGAGCCGCCCTTTGTGTAATATACTTTGGGTCATAGTACATATCATCATCATCCTTTATCTTGATCTTATGACCCGCCCTTTGTGTAATATACTTTGTGTCATAGTACATATCGTCATCCTTTATCTTGATCTCATGAGCCGCCCTTTGTGTAATATACTGTGGGTCATAGTACCTATCATCATCCTTTATCTTGATCTCATGAGCCGCCCTTTGTGTAATATACTTTGGGTCATAGTACATATCATCATCATCCTTTATCTTGATCTCATGACCCGCCCTTTGTGTAATAAACTTTGGGTCATAGTACATATCATCATCATCATTTATCTTGATCTCATGAGCCGCACTTTGTGTAATATACTTTGGGTCATAGTACATTTCATCATCCTTTATCTTGTTCTCATGACCCGCCCTTTGTGTAATATACTTTGGGTCATAGTACATATCGTCATCATTTATCTTGATCTCATGAGCCGCCCTTTGTGTAATATACTTTGGGTCACAGTACATACCGTCATCCTTTATCTTGATCTCATGACCCGCCCTTTGTGTAATATACTTTGGGTCATAGTACATATCATCATCATCCTTTATCTTGATCTCATGAGCCGCCCTTTGTGTAATATACTTTGGGTCATAGTACATTTCATCATCATCCTTTATCTTGATCTCATGACCCGCCCTTTGTGTAATATACTTTGGGTCATAGTACATATCATCATCATCCTTTATCTTGATCTCATGACCCGCCCTTTGTGTAATATACTTTGGGTCATAGTACATATCGTCATCCTTTATCTTGATCTCATGACCCGCCCTTTGTGTAATATACTTTGGGTCATAGTACATATCGTCATCATTTATCTTGATCTCATGAGCCGCCCTTTGTGTAATATACTTTGGGTCACAGTACATACCGTCATCCTTTATCTTGATCTCATGAGCCGCCCTTTGTGTAATATACTTTGGGTCATAGTACATATCATCATCATCCTTTATCTTGATCTCATGAGCCGCCCTTTGTGTAATATACTTTGGGTCATAGTACATATCATCATCATCCTTTATCTTGATCTCATGAGCCGCCCTTTGTGTAATATACCTTGGGTCATAGTACATATCATCATCATCCTTTATCTTGATCTCATGACCCGCCCTTTGTGTAATATACTTTGTGTCATAGTACATATCGTCATCCTTTATCTTGATCTCATGACCCGCTGTTAGAATTGGGGGTCTCTGGTTGGCGCAAGTAGGTACTTGTGACAAGCAGGGACCCTCTCCTCTAAGTCAGGGCAAAGGATGACCCTTCAGAATTACCCTTGCTCACCCTCTAGGTGCGTGGCGTGAGCAGCCAAGGCGATTCTCCAGGCGTTAGTCAGTTAAGCATTTGTAGACACACACACAGTAAAATATACCAATCCCCCCACAAATGGACACCAGGCTGTGAGTATATAAAAATACGCTTCTTTATGTAAAATATATATATCTCTTAGGTCAGACTTATCACAAGATCAAATAACGGTTCTGTATGCCCACAGGTTGTAAATAGGCAAGCTCTCTTTTAGTTATAGTTCAAAAATGCACTGTTCTTCTCTTAAGTTGTATTCCACAATGTTCTCTTGATTCTTTGTTCGTTTCTGCACTCGGTTGCGCTTTTGACGGGTGAAATCCCGACGCCCTGCCAAGTCTCACGCTTCCCGCGTGAGACGCGATCGGCCCGGCCGGGTCTCTGACAGCTGATGGCCCTCCTGGTCTGCGGGACCCCCTCGGGGGGGAAACACCGACCTCAGAGCTGTCCAGGTGGAGGGGAGGCCCACGGACCCAGCGCAGCCCCAGTCACTCGGTCAGGGGCTCTGGTTGCAGCCTCGTCTCCCCGACAACTAAAGGATTCCAGCGGGAGGGGCTGGAGCGCTCTTCTCAGCGCGGAGCTGCAGGCAGGCACACAGAGCGGTGCGAGTCAGCGGAACAGGGGCGGCTCGCACCGCGGGTGATATTCACAATTCCTGGGCCCTTGCAGGCAGGCTGGCAACCCCAAAATCAAGGGTAGAAACAAACGTTGCGGGCCCCGAGCCCGTTGACGGTCTCGGTGGCGGCTTTCCTCCGGGGACAAAGGCGAGGTGCCCAGCGGCTCAGGCAGAGCGGGGCTGGCACCCGAGGCGTCCGTCCAGGTCGGAGGTCTGTCCCCTGGGTCTGTTTGCGTCCGGTGGGGATTTCTGGCGGGAGGGTGAGGCACAGCAGCGGGCCCTCTTAGGCGGTCAACACAGCGATCTCCTCAGCGGGGGGAGAGCGGCTCAACGGAGCGGAGCTCTTCCTCGGCGGGGACGAGGAGACACAGTCGGTCACGGCCTCATGGAGGGGCTGGGGGGCACCACAGCAGTGAGCCTTCCAGGCGGTCAACACAGCGATCTCCTCAGCGGGGGGAGAGCGGCTCAACGGAGCGGAGCTCTTCCTCGGCGGGGACGAGGAGACACAGTCGGTTACGGCCTCAGAGAGGGGCTGGGGGGCACCAAAGTCACAGCTCCGGCAGTAGTAGATATCCCGGTTAATTACCGGCAGACGAGCAGAGGCAGGTTGAGCCAGATGGTCCTGTGGCTCAGGTCAGGGGGCAAGCTCAGTCAAGCCCTTGGAGAATGTTTAAGCACAAAGCAGCAAAGTCTTTTCTCATCAAGTCTTTTCCTCTCCTTTCTCAGCAAGGCAAGCAGCAGGCCAGTTCTCCCAGCGTCTCTTCTCCTTCTAGTCGGGCAGAGGTCCTTCGTGGTGAAACAGGATTCTAATTTACAAGGAGCAGGGCTCCTACTTTTATACACAGTTTCTTTTGTTCTCACTGGCCAGGGGGGCCTCTGCATAACTGCTCTCAGCTCCTGAGCACTTGTGGTGGGTACTTCTGCTTCTGCATTCAGTGTGAGGGCAGGCACATCAGCCGCTCCCCAGGGGGGCGGAGCCGGTATTGTGAAGACAGGGGCAGCCTGAGCACTCTGTTGACAAGCTTCGGTCCTTCCTGGGCCAGGTGCAGGCTGAGTCATCAGTCGCTCCCCAGGAGGGCGGAGCCAGCATTGTGGTGGCAGAGCACAGCCTGATGCATCATTCAGGGGAAACTCCCACCACCCACTAAGGGGTCATCCTGCTATTCACAACCTGTCAACTCCCAGCCCTGTCACTCACACAACTCAGACAGTCAGATACACACAAAAGCAGAGGCGGGCTGAAATAGTTAGACAAGCAAATGCTAGCTTTCTAAAAGTAGCATTTGCAAACCCAGGATATTAAAATAAACTTTACTAAAAGAAGTATTTTATTATTCTGAGTTCAGGCATACTAAACATTAATTTCTACCATGTTCCCTGAGCCTGCTGGGATTATAGAGTGTAATAATTCCAGCAGCCCATCTGGCCTAGAAGGGAACTGGTAGCCTTACAATAGTGAAAAATGAGTTTGGCAGTAATTCACTATTAGAACATGCCACACACATCAGGGCATGTTCTACCTTATACTTACAATGCACCCTGCCCTCAGGCCTACCATAGGGGTGACTAATATGAAGTTAAGGGAAGGTTTAGGGGCTGGCAAGTGTGTGCACTTGCCCAGCCAGCATGACAGTACCAGACTGCACGCAGGTTCTGCAATGGCAGACCCTAGACACATTTTAAGGCTGCTTCTGTGGGTGGCGCAACCAGCGCTGCAGGCCCACTAGCAGTATTGGCATTCACAAGCCCTGGCACTCCTGGTGCACTTTACTGGGGACTGACAGTAAATCCAATGAACCAATCAGGTATATCAATCACATGTACACTTTACAGTAGGGAGAGCATATGCACTTTAGCACTGGTCAGCAGTGGTAAAAGTGCCCAGAGTAATTAAACCAACAAAAACAGGTCAGAGAGAGTATCGGAGGAAGGCAAAAAGTTTAGGGATGACCCTGCCAAGAGGCCCAGGTCCAACACAACCCCCTTCCAGCCAAAACGCAGGGTAGACCAATCACCACTGTGATGGGCTTCCCTGCTTTGGGCGATAGAACCTGGACCTGGCCCGCAACAGCAGGGGCACATTCCAGTTCTACGCCAATCTGAACCTATTTCAAATCCTCTGTCCATACTCTCAGGGTCCACCAAGCCAATCCCTGGGGCACCCTTTTCTTCCTCTGTGGACACCACCTGTGCAGCCTCTAACCTTAACTGGCCCACAGGTGTGTCCCAACAGGCAGTCATCAAATCACAGTGGCCACTGACGGTAGTCAGGGCTGAGACCCAGGCCTCATGCCTCTCAGGGTTCTCAAACCTCTGTGGCCTCAGAGAGCGGGGGGCAGTAGCCCCAGGTGCTTGGCACCCTTTGTCCCTTCTCTCTTCTGTTAGTCCAGGTATGCTATCCTGGCACTGACCCACCAGCCCCAGGCCTGTACCTGGCGGCTGGACCAAACACTGGGGTGGCCTCTCCCACACCCGGTCCTCTTCCTTGGGGCTCTGTACCCCCCCACCTGGAGTGGTACCCCCTTCCAGAATTGTCAGGGCACCTGTGGCAGGTGATCTGCACAATTCTCCCACCAGTTCAGGGGTGCTATCCTGCAACTGGGGCACCAGGTCAGGGGGGGCACCCTGCACCTGGCCCTTAAACCTAGGGTCTAAACCCTCAAGTCGCACCGGGGTCAGAGGCGAGGACTCCCTCCCTCTGCACCCCCTTCCAGAGTACTGCCCACTCCCAACTGGAGTGGTACCCCTAGAAGTGACATGGGTCAGGACACTGATTACAGTGGTCCCACCCTCCAGGTCAGACAACACCTGAACCTGGCTCTCCAACTCAGGGACCCAACCCTGCAGTTGAACAATTGCCTGGCGCACCAGGACTTCTCGGGGAGCACACATGCCCCCCCTGAGGGTGGCACATAGCTCCTGTGCCGTGCAACAGTCTGCCTGGCGCAGATCTCCCTGCCCCTGTCCCTCTGACAGTGTGGGAAGATCCCCCAGGACAGAAGTGGTGTCCCCATGGTCATTCACTGGGGACGCAGCCCTGCTGGCTGGCCCCTGACCCACTGGTTCTTCCACTGGGGACTCTTTCCCCCTCTCGCCCCTCCTTCTGGACTTCTGCACCCTCCCAACTGGAGCGGTACTGCCAGTCACCAGAACTACTGGAGCCCTGTTTACAGAGCCTCCACGTTCTCTAGCCACTGGGGGATCCCCCTCAGAGGGTGACTCATCCGGACAGCCTAGGCTCCCCACCTGGTGTTCCCTTAAAGAACCATCCAGGCTCTGAGACTGAGGTTGGGCACTACCGGGACAACACCCATTCTCACTCCTTCCCCTTAAGGACAGGACGTGAGGCCCTACACCCCTCTCACTACTACAGGACCTAGTTGGGCTACTCTGCGCCACTTCCACCACTCTGGGCTGCAAGATACCTGAGCCACTCCCCACAGGATCACACCCCAATGCCTCTCCAGACCCTCTGGAATCCACCACAAGGTCTGCCTCCAATGTGAGCTCCCTGGGGTCAGAGAACTCACTCTCAAACAGGTGTTGGCATAGCTCTGGAAAACTGGGACTTAAAGTATGCTCTCCCACAATTGGATTACACAGCCCCCTAGCAGGGTTAACCAAATTATCCTTCACCTCACCATCCAGCGCCTCCCACACATACTCCACACCATCCTTCTGAGACTGGCCAGACAGTAGCGAACTGTCTCTGTCACACAACCCACACTCTTCTGGGCGGTCCTTACACTCACCCACCAGGACCTCAACCATGGGGGAATCCCTCCCACCACTAGGACCATGAACTCCTACGCCAGCCACCCTATTCCCTTCAGGGACGCTGCGCACTACTGGAGCTACCTCATGCCCTTGAACCTCCTGGTGTATGTTAACCCCCTCCAAGTCAGGTGCCATATCTCTAGGTGCGCGCGCTATGCTGTCAGCACTAGATACCTGAATGTTGCTGCCACCATCTGAGCTGGACTCCACCTCCAACTCAGCAAAGCTCAATCTGCGAGCTACACAAATCTCTGGATGTTGGGCGGAAGCCCTCCTGGCTTCAAGCTCCAAATCAAGTTCTTTCATCCTAAAGTAGTGATCTCTTTGGCGTTTTAGCGCCTCCATGGCTAATTTTTGGCTTTCCATTGCCAATTTATGCTTGTCCATTTCCATTTGTCCTTTTAATTTCGCCATCTCTATTTCATGTGCCCTGGTTGCTGCCTTGTCTGCCAACTCCTCTGGCGACAAGCATCTGGTTGCTGCCTTTTCCATCCTCACTGAACCAGGCATGACGTTTCACAAGCACATGGAGATCTCCCAGCAAAATTATAAAATGGAAACCTGTGGCTACGTTATAGATCTGCTCTCACTATGTGGTGATCAGCAATTCACTGTATGTCAACTACAAATGCAAATTCGCAAATCCTCACCGCTGCGACCAATGTTAGAATTGGGGGTCTCTGGTTGGCGCAAGTAGGTACTTGTGACAAGCAGGGACCCTCTCCTCTAAGTCAGGGCAAAGGATGACCCTTCAGAATTACCCTTGCTCACCCTCTAGGTGCGTGGCGTGAGCAGCCAAGGCGATTCTCCAGGCGTTAGTCAGTTAAGCATTTGTAGACACACACACAGTAAAATATACCAATCCCCCCACAAATGGACACCAGGCTGTGAGTATATAAAAATACGCTTCTTTATGTAAAATATATATATCTCTTAGGTCAGACTTATCACAAGATCAAATAACGGTTCTGTATGCCCACAGGTTGTAAATAGGCAAGCTCTCTTTTAGTTATAGTTCAAAAATGCACTGTTCTTCTCTTAAGTTGTATTCCACAATGTTCTCTTGATTCTTTGTTCGTTTCTGCACTCGGTTGCGCTTTTGACGGGTGAAATCCCGACGCCCTGCCAAGTCTCACGCTTCCCGCGTGAGACGCGATCGGCCCGGCCGGGTCTCTGACAGCTGATGGCCCTCCTGGTCTGCGGGACCCCCTCGGGGGGGAAACACCGACCTCAGAGCTGTCCAGGTGGAGGGGAGGCCCACGGACCCAGCGCAGCCCCAGTCACTCGGTCAGGGGCTCTGGTTGCAGCCTCGTCTCCCCGACAACTAAAGGATTCCAGCGGGAGGGGCTGGAGCGCTCTTCTCAGCGCGGAGCTGCAGGCAGGCACACAGAGCGGTGCGAGTCAGCGGAACAGGGGCGGCTCGCACCGCGGGTGATATTCACAATTCCTGGGCCCTTGCAGGCAGGCTGGCAACCCCAAAATCAAGGGTAGAAACAAACGTTGCGGGCCCCGAGCCCGTTGACGGTCTCGGTGGCGGCTTTCCTCCGGGGACAAAGGCGAGGTGCCCAGCGGCTCAGGCAGAGCGGGGCTGGCACCCGAGGCGTCCGTCCAGGTCGGAGGTCTGTCCCCTGGGTCTGTTTGCGTCCGGTGGGGATTTCTGGCGGGAGGGTGAGGCACAGCAGCGGGCCCTCTTAGGCGGTCAACACAGCGATCTCCTCAGCGGGGGGAGAGCGGCTCAACGGAGCGGAGCTCTTCCTCGGCGGGGACGAGGAGACACAGTCGGTCACGGCCTCAGGGAGGGGCTGGGGGGCACCACAGCAGTGAGCCTTCCAGGCGGTCAACACAGCGATCTCCTCAGCGGGGGGAGAGCGGCTCAACGGAGCGGAGCTCTTCCTCGGCGGGGACGAGGAGACACAGTCGGTTACGGCCTCAGAGAGGGGCTGGGGGGCACCAAAGTCACAGCTCCGGCAGTAGTAGATATCCCGGTTAATTACCGGCAGACGAGCAGAGGCAGGTTGAGCCAGATGGTCCTGTGGCTCAGGTCAGGGGGCAAGCTCAGTCAAGCCCTTGGAGAATGTTTAAGCACAAAGCAGCAAAGTCTTTTCTCATCAAGTCTTTTCCTCTCCTTTCTCAGCAAGGCAAGCAGCAGGCCAGTTCTCCCAGCGTCTCTTCTCCTTCTAGTCGGGCAGAGGTCCTTCGTGGTGAAACAGGATTCTAATTTACAAGGAGCAGGGCTCCTACTTTTATACACAGTTTCTTTTGTTCTCACTGGCCAGGGGGGCCTCTGCATAACTGCTCTCAGCTCCTGAGCACTTGTGGTGGGTACTTCTGCTTCTGCATTCAGTGTGAGGGCAGGCACATCAGCCGCTCCCCAGGGGGGCGGAGCCGGTATTGTGAAGACAGGGGCAGCCTGAGCACTCTGTTGACAAGCTTCGGTCCTTCCTGGGCCAGGTGCAGGCTGAGTCATCAGTCGCTCCCCAGGAGGGCGGAGCCAGCATTGTGGTGGCAGAGCACAGCCTGATGCATCATTCAGGGGAAACTCCCACCACCCACTAAGGGGTCATCCTGCTATTCACAACCTGTCAACTCCCAGCCCTGTCACTCACACAACTCAGACAGTCAGATACACACAAAAGCAGAGGCGGGCTGAAATAGTTAGACAAGCAAATGCTAGCTTTCTAAAAGTAGCATTTGCAAACCCAGGATATTAAAATAGACTTTACTAAAAAGAAGTATTTTATTATTCTGAGTTCAGGCATACTAAACATTAATTTCTACCATGTTCCCTGAGCCTGCTGGGATTATAGAGTGTAATAATTCCAGCAGCCCATCTGGCCTAGAAGGGAACTGGTAGCCTTACAATAGTGAAAAATGAGTTTGGCAGTAATTCACTATTAGAACATGCCACACACATCAGGGCATGTTCTACCTTATACTTACAATGCACCCTGCCCTCAGGCCTACCATAGGGGTGACTAATATGAAGTTAAGGGAAGGTTTAGGGGCTGGCAAGTGTGTGCACTTGCCCAGCCAGCATGACAGTACCAGACTGCACGCAGGTTCTGCAATGGCAGACCCTAGACACATTTTAAGGCTGCTTCTGTGGGTGGCGCAACCAGCGCTGCAGGCCCACTAGCAGTATTGGCATTCACAAGCCCTGGCACTCCTGGTGCACTTTACTGGGGACTGACAGTAAATCCAATGAACCAATCAGGTATATCAATCACATGTACACTTTACAGTAGGGAGAGCATATGCACTTTAGCACTGGTCAGCAGTGGTAAAAGTGCCCAGAGTAATTAAACCAACAAAAACAGGTCAGAGAGAGTATCGGAGGAAGGCAAAAAGTTTAGGGATGACCCTGCCAAGAGGCCCAGGTCCAACACCCGCCCTTTGTGTAATATACTTTGGGTCATAGTACATATCATCATCATCCTTTATCTTGATCTCATGACCTGCCCTTTGTTTAATATACTTTGGGTCATAGTACATATCGTCATCATTTATCTTGATCTCATGACCCGCCCTTTGTGTAATATACTTTGTGTCATAGTACATACCGTCATCCTTTATCTTGATCTCATGACCCTCCCTTTGTGTAATATACTTTGGGTCATAGTACATATCATCATCATCCTTTATCTTGATCTCATGACCCGCCCTTTGTATAATATACTTTGGGTCATAGTACATACCATCATCATCCTTTATCTTGATCTCATGACCCGCCCTTTGTGTAATATACTTTGGGTCATAGTACATATCATCATCATCCTTTATCTTGATCTCATGACCCGCCCTTTGTGTAATATACTTTGGGTCATAGTACATATCGTCATCATTTATCTTGATCTCATGACCCGCCCTTTGTGTAATATACTTTGTGTCATAGTACATACCGTCATCCTTTATCTTGATCTCATGACCCTCCCTTTGTGTAATATACTTTGGGTCATAGTACATATCATCATCATCCTTTATCTTGATCTCATGACCTGCCCTTTGTGTAATATACTTTGGGTAATAGTACATACCATCATCATCCTTTATCTTGATCTCATGACCCGCCCTTTGTGTAATATACTTTGGGTCATAGTACATATCATCATCATCCTTTATCTTGATCTCATGACCCGCCCTTTGTGTAATATACATTGGGTCATAGTACATATCGTCATCCTTTATCTTGATCTCATAACCCGCCCTTTGTGTAATATACTTTGGGTCATAGTACATACCGTCATCCTTTATCTTGATCTCATAACCCGCCCTTTGTGTAATATACTTTGGGTCATAGTACATATCGTCATCATCCTTTATCTTGATCTCATGACCCGCCCTTTGTGTAATATACTTTGGGTCATAGTACATATCGTCATCCTTTATCTTGATCTCATGACCCGCCCTTTGTGTAATATACTTTGGGTCATAGTACATATCATCATCATTCTTTATCTTGATCTCATGACACGCCCTTTGTGTAATATACTTTGGGTCATAGTACATACCGTCATCCTTTATCTTGATCTCATAACCCGACCTTTGTGTAATATACTTTGGGTCATAGTGCATATCGTCATCATTTATCTTGATCTCATGACCCACCCTTTGTGTAATATACTTTGGGTCATAGTACATATCATCATCATCCTTTATCTTGATCTCATGAGCCGCCCTTTGTGTAATATACTATGGGTCATAGTACATATCATCCTTTATCTTGATCTCATGACCCGCCCTTTGTGCAATATACTTTGGGTCATAGTACATATCAGCATCATCCTTTATCTTGATCTCATGAGCCGCCCTTTGTGTAATATACTTTGGGTCATAGTACATATCATCATCATCCTTTATCTTGATCTCATGACCCGCCCTTTGTGTAATATACTTTGGGTCATAGTACATATCATCATCATCATTTATCTTGATCTCATGACCCGCCCTTTGTGTAATATACTTTGGGTCATAGTACATATCATCATCATCCTTTATCTTGATCTCATGAGCCGCCCTTTGTGTAATATACTTTGGGTCATAGTACATATCATCATCATCCTTTATCTTGATCTCATGACCCGCCCTTTGTGTAATATACTTTGTGTCATAGTACATATCATCATCCTTTATCTTGATCTCATGACCCGCCCTTTGTGTAATATACTTTGGGTCATAGTACATATCATCATCATCCTTTATCTTGATCTCGTGACCCGCACTTTGTGTAATATACTTTGGGTCATAGTACATACCGTCATCCTTTATCTTGATCTCATGACCCGCCCTTTGTGTAATATACTTTGGGTCATAGTACCTATCATCATCATCCTTTATCTTGATCTCATGACCCGCCCTTTGTGTAATATACTTTGGGTCATAGTACATATCATCATACTTTATCTTGATCTCATGACCCGCCCTTTGTGTAATATACTTTGTGTCATAGTACATACCGTCATCCTTTATCTTGATCTCATGACCCGCCCTTTGTGTAATATTCTTTGGGTCATAGTACATATCGTCATCCTTTATCTTGATCTCATGAGCCGCCCTTTGTGTAATATACTTTGGGTCATAGTACATATCATCATCCTTTATCTTGATCTCATGAGCCGCCCTTTGTGTAATATACTTTGGGTCATAGTACATATCATCATCATCCTTTATCTTGATCTCATGACCCGCCCTTTGTGTAATATACTTTGGGTCATAGTACATATCATCATCATCCTTTATCTTGATCTCATGAGCCGCCCTTTGTGTAATATACTTTGGGTCATAGTACATATCATCATCATCCTTTATCTTGATCTCATGACCCGCCCTTTGTGTAATATACTTTGTGTCATAGTACATCATCCTTTATCTTGATCTCATGAGCCGCCCTTTGTGTAATATACTTTGGGTCATAGTACCTATCATCATCCTTTATCTTGATCTCATGAGCCGCCCTTTGTGTAATATACTTTGGGTCATAGTACATATCATCATCATCCTTTATCTTGATCTCATGACCCGCCCTTTGTGTAATATACTTTGGGTCATAGTACATATCATCATCCTTTATCTTGATCTCATGACCCGCCCTTTGTGTAATATACTTTGGGTCATAGTACACATCGTCATCCTTTATCTTGATCTCATGAGCCGCCCTTTGTGTAATATACTTTGTGTCATAGTACATATCATCCTTTATCTTGATCTCATGAGCCGCCCTTTGTGTAATATACTTTGGGTCATAGTACATATCATCATCATCCTTTATCTTGATCTCATGAGCCTCCCTTTGTGTAATATACTTTGGGTCATAGTACATATCATCATCATCCTTTATCTTGATCTCATGAGCCGCCCTTTGTGTAATATACTTTGGGTCATAGTACATATCATCATCATCCTTTATCTTGATCTCATGACCCGCCCTTTGTGTAATATACTTTGTGTCATAGTACATATCGTCATCCTTTATCTTGATCTCATGACCCGCCCTTTGTGTAATATACTTTGGGTCATAGTACATATCATCATCATCCTTTATCTTGATCTCATGACCCGCCCTTTGTGTAATATACTTTGGGTCATAGTACATATCGTCATCATTTATCTTGATCTCATGACCCGCCCTTTGTGTAATATACTTTGTGTCATAGTACATACCGTCATCCTTTATCTTGATCTCATGACCCGCCCTTTGTGTAATATACTTTGGGTCATAGTACATATCATCATCATCCTTTATCTTGATCTCATGACCCGCCCTTTGTGTAATATACTTTGGGTCATAGTACATATCATCATCATCCTTTATCTTGATCTCATGACCCGCCCTTTGTGTAATATACTTTGGGTCATAGTACATATCGTCATCCTTTATCTTGATCTCATGACCCGCCCTTTGTGTAATATACTTTGGGTCATAGTACATATCATCATCATCCTTTATCTTGATCTCATGACCCGCCCTTTGTGTAATATACTTTGGGTCATAGTACATACCGTCATCCTTTATCTTGATCTCATAACCCGCCCTTTGTGCAATATACTTTGGGTCATAGTACATATCGTCATCATTTATCTTGATCTCATGACCCGCCCTTTGTGTAATATACTTTGGGTCATAGTACATATCATCCTTTATCTTGATCTCATGACCCGCCCTTTGTGTAATATACTTTGGGTCATAGTACATATCGTCATCATCCTTTATCTTGATCTCATGAGCCGCCCTTTGTGTAATATACTTTGGGTCATAGTACATATCATCATCATCCTTTATCTTGATCTCATGAGCCACCCTTTGTGTAATATACTTTGGGTCATAGTACATATCATCATCATCCTTTATCTTGATCTCATGACCCGCCCTTTGTGTAATATACTTTGGGTCATAGTACATATCATCATCATCCTTTATCTTGATCTCATGACCCGCCCTTTGTGTAATATACTTTGGGTCATAGTACATATCAGCATCATCCTTTATCTTGATCTCATGAGCCGCCCTTTGTGTAATATACTTTGGGTCATAGTACATATCATCATCATCCTTTATCTTGATCTCATGACCCGCCCTTTGTGTAATATACTTTGGGTCATAGTACATATCATCATCATCCTTTATCTTGATCTCATGACCCGCCCTTTGTGTAATATACTTTGTGTCATAGTACATATCGTCATCCTTTATCTTGATCTCATGAGCCGCCCTTTGTGTAATATACTTTGGGTCATAGTACATATCATCATCATCCTTTATCTTGATCTCATGAGCCGCCCTTTGTGTAATATACTTTGGGTCATAGTACATATCATCATCATCCTTTATCTTGATCTCATGACCCGCCCTTTGTGTAATATACTTTGTGTCATAGTACATATCATCATCATCCTTTATCTTGATCTCATGACCCGCCCTTTGTGTAATATACTTTGGGTCATAGTACATACCGTCATCCTTTATCTTGATCTCATGACCCGCCCTTTGTGTAATATACTTTGGGTCATAGTACCTATCATCATCATCCTTTATCTTGATCTCATGACCCGCCCTTTGTGTAATATACTTTGGGTCATAGTACATATCATCATCCTTTATCTTGATCTCATGACCCGCCCTTTGTGTAATATACTTTGTGTCATAGTACATACCGTCATCCTTTATCTTGATCTCATGACCCGCCCTTTGTGTAATATACTTTGGGTCATAGTACATATCGTCATCCTTTATCTTGATCTCATGAGCCGCCCTTTGTGTAATATACTTTGGGTCATAGTACATATCATCATCATCCTTTATCTTGATCTCATGACCCGCCCTTTGTGTAATATACTTTGTGTCATAGTACATATCATCATCCTTTATCTTGATCTCATGACCCGCCCTTTGTGTAATATACTTTGGGTCATAGTACATATCATCATCATCCTTTATCTTGATCTCGTGACCCGCCCTTTGTGTAATATACTTTGGGTCATAGTACATACCGTCATCCTTTATCTTGATCTCATGACCCGCCCTTTGTGTAATATACTTTGGGTCATAGTACCTATCATCATCATCCTTTATCTTGATCTCATGACCCGCCCTTTGTGTAATATACTTTGGGTCATAGTACATATCATCATCCTTTATCTTGATCTCATGACCCGCCCTTTGTGTAATATACTTTGTGTCATAGTACATACCGTCATCCTTTATCTTGATCTCATGACCCGCCCTTTGTGTAATATTCTTTGGGTCATAGTACATATCGTCATCCTTTATCTTGATCTCATGAGCCGCCCTTTGTGTAATATACTTTGGGTCATAGTACATATCATCATCCTTTATCTTGATCTCATGAGCCGCCCTTTGTGTAATATACTTTGGGTCATAGTACATATCATCATCATCCTTTATCTTGATCTCATGACCCGCCCTTTGTGTAATATACTTTGGGTCATAGTACATATCATCATCATCCTTTATCTTGATCTCATGAGCCGCCCTTTGTGTAATATACTTTGGGTCATAGTACATATCATCATCATCCTTTATCTTGATCTCATGACCCGCCCTTTGTGTAATATACTTTGTGTCATAGTACATATCGTCATCCTTTATCTTGATCTCATGAGCCGCCCTTTGTGTAATATACTTTGGGTCATAGTACCTATCATCATCCTTTATCTTGATCTCATGAGCCGCCCTTTGTGTAATATACTTTGGGTCATAGTACATATCATCATCATCCTTTATCTTGATCTCATGACCCGCCCTTTGTGTAATATACTTTGGGTCATAGTACATATCATCATCCTTTATCTTGATCTCATGACCCGCCCTTTGTGTAATATACTTTGGGTCATAGTACACATCGTCATCCTTTATCTTGATCTCATGAGCCGTCCTTTGTGTAATATACTTTGTGTCATAGTACATATCATCCTTTATCTTGATCTCATGAGCCGCCCTTTGTGTAATATACTTAGGGTCATAGTACATATCATCATCATCCTTTATCTTGATCTCATGACCCGCCCTTTGTGTAATATACTTTGGGTCATAGTACATATCATCATCATCCTTTATCTTAATCTCATGAGCCGCCCTTTGTGTAATATACTTTGGGTCATAGTACATATCATCATCATCCTTTATCTTGATCTTATGACCCGCCCTTTGTGTAATATACTTTGTGTCATAGTACATATCGTCATCCTTTATCTTGATCTCATGAGCCGCCCTTTGTGTAATATACTTTGGGTCATAGTACCTATCATCATCCTTTATCTTGATCTCATGAGCCGCCCTTTGTGTAATATACTTTGGGTCATAGTACATATCATCATCATCCTTTATCTTGATCTCATGACCCGCCCTTTGTGTAATAAACTTTGGGTCATAGTACATATCATCATCATCATTTATCTTGATCTCATGAGCCGCCCTTTGTGTAATATACTTTGGGTCATAGTACATTTCATCATCCTTTATCTTGTTCTCATGACCCGCCCTTTGTGTAATATACTTTGGGTCATAGTACATATCGTCATCATTTATCTTGATCTCATGAGCCGCCCTTTGTGTAATATACTTTGGGTCACAGTACATACCGTCATCCTTTATCTTGATCTCATGACCCGCCCTTTGTGTAATATACTTTGGGTCATAGTACATATCATCATCATCCTTTATCTTGATCTCATGAGCCGCCCTTTGTGTAATATACTTTGGGTCATAGTACATTTCATCATCATCCTTTATCTTGATCTCATGACCCGCCCTTTGTGTAATATACTTTGGGTCATAGTACATATCATCATCATCCTTTATCTTGATCTCATGACCCGCCCTTTGTGTAATATACTTTGGGTCATAGTACATATCGTCATCATTTATCTTGATCTCATGACCCGCCCTTTGTGTAATATACTTTGTGTCATAGTACATACCGTCATCCTTTATCTTGATCTCATGACCCTCCCTTTGTGTAATATACTTTGGGTCATAGTACATATCATCATCATCCTTTATCTTGATCTCATGACCCGCCCTTTGTGTAATATACTTTGGGTCATAGTACATACCATCATCATCCTTTATCTTGATCTCATGACCCGCCCTTTGTGTAATATACTTTGGGTCATAGTACATATCATCATCATCCTTTATCTTGATCTCATGACCCGCCCTTTGTGTAATATACATTGGGTCATAGTACATATCGTCATCCTTTATCTTGATCTCATAACCCGCCCTTTGTGTAATATACTTTGGGTCATAGTACATACCGTCATCCTTTATCTTGATCTCATAACCCGCCCTTTGTGTAATATACTTTGGGTCATAGTACATATCGTCATCATCCTTTATCTTGATCTCATGACCCGCCCTTTGTGTAATATACTTTGGGTCATAGTACATATCGTCATCCTTTATCTTGATCTCATGACCCGCCCTTTGTGTAATATACTTTGGGTCATAGTACATATCATCATCATTCTTTATCTTGATCTCATGACACGCCCTTTGTGTAATATACTTTGGGTCATAGTACATACCGTCATCCTTTATCTTGATCTCATAACCCGACCTTTGTGTAATATACTTTGGGTCATAGTGCATATCGTCATCATTTATCTTGATCTCATGACCCACCCTTTGTGTAATATACTTTGGGTCATAGTACATATCATCATCATCCTTTATCTTGATCTCATGAGCCGCCCTTTGTGTAATATACTATGGGTCATAGTACATATCATCCTTTATCTTGATCTCATGACCCGCCCTTTGTGTAATATACTTTGGGTCATAGTACATATCAGCATCATCCTTTATCTTGATCTCATGAGCCGCCCTTTGTGTAATATACTTTGGGTCATAGTACATATCATCATCATCCTTTATCTTGATCTCATGACCCGCCCTTTGTGTAATATACTTTAGGTCATAGTACATATCATCATCATCATTTATCTTGACCTCATGACCCGCCCTTTGTGTAATATACTTTGGGTCATAGTACATATCATCATCATCCTTTATCTTGATCTCATGAGCCGCCCTTTGTGTAATATACTTTGGGTCATAGTACATATCATCATCATCCTTTATCTTGATCTCATGACCCGCCCTTTGTGTAATATACTTTGTGTCATAGTACATATCATCATCCTTTATCTTGATCTCATGACCCGCCCTTTGTGTAATATACTTTGGGTCATAGTACATATCATCATCATCCTTTATCTTGATCTCGTGACCCGCCCTTTGTGTAATATACTTTGGGTCATAGTACATACCGTCATCCTTTATCTTGATCTCATGACCCGCCCTTTGTGTAATATACTTTGGGTCATAGTACCTATCATCATCATCCTTTATCTTGATCTCATGACCCGCCCTTTGTGTAATATACTTTGGGTCATAGTACATATCATCATCCTTTATCTTGATCTCATGACCCGCCCTTTGTGTAATATACTTTGTGTCATAGTACATACCGTCATCCTTTATCTTGATCTCATGACCCGCCCTTTGTGTAATATACTTTGGGTCATAGTACATATCGTCATCCTTTATCTTGATCTCATGAGCCGCCCTTTGTGTAATATACTTTGGGTCATAGTACATATCATCATCCTTTATCTTGATCTCATGAGCCGCCCTTTGTGTAATATACTTTGGGTCATAGTACATATCATCATCATCCTTTATCTTGATCTCATGACCCGCCCTTTGTGTAATATACTTTGGGTCATAGTACATATCATCATCATCCTTTATCTTGATCTCATGAGCCGCCCTTTGTGTAATATACTTTGGGTCATAGTACATATCATCATCATCCTTTATCTTGATCTCATGACCCGCCCTTTGTGTAATATACTTTGTGTCATAGTACATATCGTCATCCTTTATCTTGATCTCATGAGCCGCCCTTTGTGTAATATACTTTGGGTCATAGTACCTATCATCATCCTTTATCTTGATCTCATGAGCCGCCCTTTGTGTAATATACTTTGGGTCATAGTACATATCATCATCATCCTTTATCTTGATCTCATGACCCGCCCTTTGTGTAATATACTTTGGGTCATAGTACATATCATCATCCTTTATCTTGATCTCATGACCCGCCCTTTGTGTAATATACTTTGGGTCATAGTACACATCGTCATCCTTTATCTTGATCTCATGAGCCGCCCTTTGTGTAATATACTTTGTGTCATAGTACATATCATCCTTTATCTTGATCTCATGAGCCGCCCTTTGTGTAATATACTTTGGTTCATAGTACATATCATCCTTTATCTTGATCTCATGACCCGCCCTTTGTGTAATATACTTTGGGTCATAGTACATATCATCATCATCCTTTATCTTGATCTCATGACCCGCCCTTTGTGTAATATACTTTGTGTCATAGTACATATCGTCATCCTTTATCTTGATCTCATGAGCCGCCCTTTGTGTAATATACTTTGGGTCATAGTACATATCATCATCATCCTTTATCTTGATCTCATGAGCCGCCCTTTGTGTAATATACTTTGGGTCATAGTACATATCATCATCATCCTTTATCTTGATCTCATGACCCGCCCTTTGTGTAATATACTTTGGGTCATAGTACATATCATCATCATCCTTTATCTTGATCTCATGAGCCGCCCTTTGTGTAATATACTTTGGGTCATAGTACATATCATCATCATCCTTTATCTTGATCTCATGACCCGCCCTTTGTGTAATATACTTTGTGTCATAGTACATATCGTCATCCTTTATCTTGATCTCATGACCCGCCCTTTGTGTAATATACTTTGGGTCATAGTAAATATCATCATCCTTTATCTTGATCTCATGACCCGCCCTTTGTGTAATATACTTTGGGTCATAGTACATATCATCATCCTTTATCTTGATCTCATGACCCGCCCTTTGTGTAATATACTTTGGGTCATAGTACATATCGTCATCCTTTATCTTGATCTCATGAGCAGCCCTTTGTGTCATAGTACATATCATCATTTATCTTGATCTCATGAGCCGCCCTTTGTGTAATATACTTTGGGTCATAGTACATATCATCCTTTATCTTGATCTCATGACCCGCCCTTTGTGTTATATACTTTGTGTCATAGTGCATATCATCATCATCCTTTATCGTGATCTCATGAGCCGCCCTTTGTGTAATATACTTTGGGTCATAGTACATATCATCATCATCCTTTGGCTTGATCTCATGACCCGCCCTTTGTGTAATATACTTTGGGTCATAGTACATATCATCATCATCCTTTATCTTGATCTCATGACCCGCCCTTTGTGTAATATACTTTGTGTCATAGTACATATCGTCATCCTTTATCTTGATCTCATGACCCGCCCTTTGTGTAATATACTTTGGGTCATAGTACATATCATCATCATCATTTATCTTGATCTCATGAGCCGCCCTTTGTGTAATATAGTACATTTCATCATCCTTTATCTTGTTCTCATGACCCGCCCTTTGTGTAATATACTTTGGGTCATAGTACATATCGTCATCATTTATCTTGATCTCATGAGCCGCCCTTTGTGTAATATACTTTGGGTCACAGTACATACCGTCATCCTTTATCTTGATCTCATGACCCGCCCTTTGTGTAATATACTTTGGGTCATAGTACATATCATCATCATCCTTTATCTTGATCTCATGAGCCGCCCTTTGTGTAATATACTTTGGGTCATAGTACATTTCATCATCATCCTTTATCTTGATCTCATGACCCGCCCTTTGTGTAATATACTTTGGGTCATAGTACATATCATCATCATCCTTTATCTTGATCTCATGACCCGCCCTTTGTGTAATATACTTTGGGTCATAGTACATATCATCATCATCCTTTATCTTGATCTCATGAGCCGCCCTTTGTGTAATATACTTTGTGTCATAGTACATATCGTCATCCTTTATCTTGATCTCATGACCCGCCCTTTGTGTAATATACTTTGTGTCATAGTACATATCATCATCATCCTTTATCTTGATCTCATGACCCGCCCTTTGTGTAATATACTTTGGGTCATAGTACATACCGTCATCCTTTATCTTGATCTCATGACCCGCCCTTTGTGTAATATACTTTGGGTCATAGTACCTATCATCATCATCCTTTATCTTGATCTCATGACCCGCCCTTTGTGTAATATACTTTGGGTCATAGTACATATCATCATCCTTTATCTTGATCTCATGACCCGCCCTTTGTGTAATATACTTTGTGTCATAGTACATACCGTCATCCTTTATCTTGATCTCATGACCCGCCCTTTGTGTAATATACTTTGGGTCATAGTACATATCGTCATCCTTTATCTTGATCTCATGAGCCGCCCTTTGTGTAATATACTTTGGGTCATAGTACATATCATCATCCTTTATCTTGATCTCATGAGCCGCCCTTTGTGTAATATACTTTGGGTCATAGTACATATCATCATCATCCTTTATCTTGATCTCATGACCCGCCCTTTGTGTAATATACTTTGGGTCATAGTACATATCATCATCATCCTTTATCTTGATCTCATGAGCCGCCCTTTGTGTAATATACTTTGGGTCATAGTACATATCATCATCATCCTTTATCTTGATCTCATGACCCGCCCTTTGTGTAATATACTTTGTGTCATAGTACATATCGTCATCCTTTATCTTGATCTCATGAGCCGCCCTTTGTGTAATATACTTTGGGTCATAGTACCTATCATCATCCTTTATCTTGATCTCATGAGCCGCCCTTTGTGTAATATACTTTGGGTCATAGTACATATCATCATCATCCTTTATCTTGATCTCATGACCCGCCCTTTGTGTAATATACTTTGGGTCATAGTACATATCATCATCCTTTATCTTGATCTCATGACCCGCCCTTTGTGTAATATACTTTGGGTCATAGTACATATCGTCATCCTTTATCTTGATCTCATGAGCCGCCCTTTGTGTAATATACTTTGTGTCATAGTACATATCATCCTTTATCTTGATCTCATGAGCCGCCCTTTGTGTAATATACTTTGGGTCATAGTACATATCATCCTTTATCTTGATCTCATGACCCGCCCTTTGTGTAATATACTTTGGGTCATAGTACATATCATCATCATCCTTTATCTTGATCTCATGACCCGCCCTTTGTGTAATATACTTTGGGTCATAGTACATATCGTCATCCTTTATCTTGATCTCATGAGCCGCCCTTTGTGTAATATACTTTGGGTCATAGTACATATCATCATCCTTTATCTTGATCTCATGACCCGCCCTTTGTGTAATATACTTTGGGTCATAGTACATATCATCATCATCCTTTATCTTGATCTCATGAGCCGCCCTTTGTGTAATATACTTTGGGTCATAGTACATATCATCATCATCCTTTATCTTGATCTCATGACCCGCCCTTTGTGTAATATACTTTGGGTCATAGTACATATCATCATCATCCTTTATCTTGATCTCATGAGCCGCCCTTTGTGTAATATACTTTGGGTCATAGTACATATCATCATCATCCTTTATCTTGATCTCATGAGCCGCCCTTTGTGTAATATACTTTGGGTCATAGTGCATATCATCATCATCCTTTATCTTGATCTCATGAGCCGCACTTTGTGTAATATACTTTGGGTCATAGTACATATCGTCATCCTTTATCTTGATCTCATGAGCCGCCCTTTGTGTAATATACTTTGGGTCATAGTACATATCATCCTTTATCTTGATCTCATGACCCGCCCTTTGTGTAATATACTTTGTGTCATAGTACATATCATCATCATCCTTTATCTTGATCTCATGACCCGCCCTTTGTGTAATATACTTTGGGTCATAGTACATACCGTCATCCTTTATCTTGATCTCATGACCCGCCCTTTGTGTAATATACTTTGGGTCATAGTACATATCATCATCATCCTTTATCTTGATCTCATGACCCGCCCTTTGTGTAATATACTTTGGGTCATAGTACATATCATCATCCTTTATCTTGATCTCATGAGCCGCCCTTTGTGTAATATACTTTGGGTCATAGTACATATCATCATCATCCTTTATCTTGATCTCATGACCCGCCCTTTGTGCAATATACTTTGTGTCATAGTACATATCGTCATCCTTTATCTTGATCTCATGAGCCGCCCTTTGTGTAATATACTTTGGGTCATAGTACATATCATCATCATCCTTTATCTTGATCTCATGAGCCGCCCTTTGTGTAATATACTTTGGGTCATAGTACATATCATCATCATCCTTTATCTTGATCTCATGACCCGCCCTTTGTGTAATATACTTTGGGTCATAGTACATATCGTCATCATTTATCTTGATCTCATGAGCCGCCCTTTGTGTAATATACTTTGGGTCACAGTACATACCGTCATCCTTTATCTTGATCTCATGACCCGCCCTTTGTGTAATATACTTTGGGTCATAGTACATACCGTCATCCTTTATCTTGATCTCATAACCCGACCTTTGTGTAATATACTTTGGGTCATAGTGCATATCGTCATCATTTATCTTGATCTCATGACCCACCCTTTGTGTAATATACTTTGGGTCATAGTACATATCATCATCATCCTTTATCTTGATCTCATGAGCCGCCCTTTGTGTAATATACTATGGGTCATAGTACATATCATCCTTTATCTTGATCTCATGACCCGCCCTTTGTGTAATATACTTTGGGTCATAGTACATATCAGCATCATCCTTTATCTTGATCTCATGAGCCGCCCTTTGTGTAATATACTTTGGGTCATAGTACATATCATCATCATCCTTTATCTTGATCTCATGACCCGCCCTTTGTGTAATATACTTTAGGTCATAGTACATATCATCATCATCATTTATCTTGATCTCATGACCCGCCCTTTGTGTAATATACTTTGGGTCATAGTACATATCATCATCATCCTTTATCTTGATCTCATGAGCCGCCCTTTGTGTAATATACTTTGGGTCATAGTACATATCATCATCATCCTTTATCTTGATCTCATGACCCGCCCTTTGTGTAATATACTTTGTGTCATAGTACATATCATCATCCTTTATCTTGATCTCATGACCCGCCCTTTGTGTAATATACTTTGGGTCATAGTACATATCATCATCATCCTTTATCTTGATCTCGTGACCCGCCCTTTGTGTAATATACTTTGGGTCATAGTACATACCGTCATCCTTTATCTTGATCTCATGACCCGCCCTTTGTGTAATATACTTTGGGTCATAGTACCTATCATCATCATCCTTTATCTTGATCTCATGACCCGCCCTTTGTGTAATATACTTTGGGTCATAGTACATATCATCATCCTTTATCTTGATCTCATGACCCGCCCTTTGTGTAATATACTTTGTGTCATAGTACATACCGTCATCCTTTATCTTGATCTCATGACCCGCCCTTTGTGTAATATACTTTGGGTCATAGTACATATCGTCATCCTTTATCTTGATCTCATGAGCCGCCCTTTGTGTAATATACTTTGGGTCATAGTACATATCATCATCCTTTATCTTGATCTCATGAGCCGCCCTTTGTGTAATATACTTTGGGTCATAGTACATATCATCATCATCCTTTATCTTGATCTCATGACCCGCCCTTTGTGTAATATACTTTGGGTCATAGTACATATCATCATCATCCTTTATCTTGATCTCATGAGCCGCCCTTTGTGTAATATACTTTGGGTCATAGTACATATCATCATCATCCTTTATCTTGATCTCATGACCCGCCCTTTGTGTAATATACTTTGTGTCATAGTACATATCGTCATCCTTTATCTTGATCTCATGAGCCGCCCTTTGTGTAATATACTTTGGGTCATAGTACCTATCATCATCCTTTATCTTGATCTCATGAGCCGCCCTTTGTGTAATATACTTTGGGTCATAGTACATATCATCATCATCCTTTATCTTGATCTCATGACCCGCCCTTTGTGTAATATACTTTGGGTCATAGTACATATCATCATCCTTTATCTTGATCTCATGACCCGCCCTTTGTGTAATATACTTTGGGTCATAGTACACATCGTCATCCTTTATCTTGATCTCATGAGCCGCCCTTTGTGTAATATACTTTGTGTCATAGTACATATCATCCTTTATCTTGATCTCATGAGCCGCCCTTTGTGTAATATACTTTGGTTCATAGTACATATCATCCTTTATCTTGATCTCATGACCCGCCCTTTGTGTAATATACTTTGGGTCATAGTACATATCATCATCATCCTTTATCTTGATCTCATGACCCGCCCTTTGTGTAATATACTTTGTGTCATAGTACATATCGTCATCCTTTATCTTGATCTCATGAGCCGCCCTTTGTGTAATATACTTTGGGTCATAGTACATATCATCATCATCCTTTATCTTGATCTCATGAGCCGCCCTTTGTGTAATATACTTTGGGTCATAGTACATATCATCATCATCCTTTATCTTGATCTCATGACCCGCCCTTTGTGTAATATACTTTGGGTCATAGTACATATCATCATCATCCTTTATCTTGATCTCATGAGCCGCCCTTTGTGTAATATACTTTGGGTCATAGTACATATCATCATCATCCTTTATCTTGATCTCATGACCCGCCCTTTGTGTAATATACTTTGTGTCATAGTACATATCGTCATCCTTTATCTTGATCTCATGACCCGCCCTTTGTGTAATATACTTTGG
Organism: Lissotriton helveticus; assembly: GCF_964261635.1. Lineage (NCBI taxonomy): Eukaryota > Metazoa > Chordata > Amphibia > Caudata > Salamandridae > Lissotriton > Lissotriton helveticus. The sequence continues at coordinate 690,657 of NW_027611659.1, read as the reverse complement.
GTCATAGTAAATATCATCATCCTTTATCTTGATCTCATGACCCGCCCTTTGTGTAATATACTTTGGGTCATAGTACATATCATCATCATCCTTTGGCTTGATCTCATGACCCGCCCTTTGTGTAATATACTTTGGGTCATAGTACATATCATCATCATCCTTTATCTTGATCTCATGACCCGCCCTTTGTGTAATATACTTTGTGTCATAGTACATATCGTCATCCTTTATCTTGATCTCATGACCCGCCCTTTGTGTAATATACTTTGGGTCATAGTACATATCATCATCATCATTTATCTTGATCTCATGAGCCGCCCTTTGTGTAATATAGTACATTTCATCATCCTTTATCTTGTTCTCATGACCCGCCCTTTGTGTAATATACTTTGGGTCATAGTACATATCGTCATCATTTATCTTGATCTCATGAGCCGCCCTTTGTGTAATATACTTTGGGTCACAGTACATACCGTCATCCTTTATCTTTATCTCATGACCCGCCCTTTGTGTAATATACTTTGGGTCATAGTACATATCATCATCATCCTTTATCTTGATCTCATGAGCCGCCCTTTGTGTAATATACTTTGGGTCATAGTACATTTCATCATCATCCTTTATCTTGATCTCATGACCCGCCCTTTGTGTAATATACTTTGGGTCATAGTACATATCATCATCATCCTTTATCTTGATCTCATGACCCTCCCTTTGTGTAATATACTTTGGGTCATAGTACATATCATCATCATCCTTTATCTTGATCTCATGAGCCGCCCTTTGTGTAATATACTTTGTGTCATAGTACATATCGTCATCCTTTATCTTGATCTCATGACCCGCCCTTTGTGTAATATACTTTGTGTCATAGTACATATCATCATCATCCTTTATCTTGATCTCATGACCCGCCCTTTGTGTAATATACTTTGGGTCATAGTACATACCGTCATCCTTTATCTTGATCTCATGACCCGCCCTTTGTGTAATATACTTTGGGTCATAGTACCTATCATCATCATCCTTTATCTTGATCTCATGACCCGCCCTTTGTGTAATATACTTTGGGTCATAGTACATATCATCATCCTTTATCTTGATCTCATGACCCGCCCTTTGTGTAATATACTTTGTGTCATAGTACATACCGTCATCCTTTATCTTGATCTCATGACCCGCCCTTTGTGTAATATACTTTGGGTCATAGTACATATCGTCATCCTTTATCTTGATCTCATGAGCCGCCCTTTGTGTAATATACTTTGGGTCATAGTACATATCATCATCCTTTATCTTGATCTCATGAGCCGCCCTTTGTGTAATATACTTTGGGTCATAGTACATATCATCATCATCCTTTATCTTGATCTCATGACCCGCCCTTTGTGTAATATACTTTGGGTCATAGTACATATCATCATCATCCTTTATCTTGATCTCATGAGCCGCCCTTTGTGTAATATACTTTGGGTCATAGTACATATCATCATCATCCTTTATCTTGATCTCATGACCCGCCCTTTGTGTAATATACTTTGTGTCATAGTACATATCATCATCCTTTATCTTGATCTCATGAGCCGCCCTTTATGTGTAATATACTTTGTGTCATAGTACATATCATCATCATCCTTTATCTTGTTCTCATGAGCCGCTCTTTGTGTAATATACTTTGGGTCATAGTACCTATCATCATCATCCTTTATCTTGATCTCATGACCCGCCCTTTGTGTAATATACTTTGGGTCATAGTACATATCATCATCCTTTATCTTGATCTCATGACCCGCCCTTTGTGTAATATACTTTGTGTCATAGTACATACCGTCATCCTTTATCTTGATCTCATGACCCGCCCTTTGTGTAATATACTTTGGGTCATAGTACATATCGTCATCCTTTATCTTGATCTCATGAGCCGCCCTTTGTGTAATATACTTTGGGTCATAGTACATATCATCATCCTTTATCTTGATCTCATGAGCCGCCCTTTGTGTAATATACTTTGGGTCATAGTACATATCATCATCATCCTTTATCTTGATCTCATGACCCGCCCTTTGTGTAATATACTTTGGGTCATAGTACATATCATCATCATCCTTTATCTTGATCTCATGAGCCGCCCTTTGTGTAATATACTTTGGGTCATAGTACATATCATCATCATCCTTTATCTTGATCTCATGACCCGCCCTTTGTGTAATATACTTTGTGTCATAGTACATATCATCATCCTTTATCTTGATCTCATGAGCCGCCCTTTATGTGTAATATACTTTGTGTCATAGTACATATCATCATCATCCTTTATCTTGTTCTCATGAGCCGCTCTTTGTGTAATATACTTTGTGTCATAGTACATATCGTCATCCTTTATCTTGAGCTCATGACCCGCCCTTTGTGTAATATACTTTGGGTCATAGTACATATCGTCATCCTTTATCTTGAGCTCATGACCCGCCCTTTGTGTAATATACTTTGGGTCATAGTACATGTCATCATCATCCTTTATCTTGAGCTCATGACCCGCCCTTTGTGTAATATACTTTGTGTCATAGTACATACCGTCATCCTTTATCTTGATCTCATGACCCTCCCTTTGTGTAATATACTTTGGGTCATAGTACATATCATCATCATCCTTTATCTTGATCTCATGACCCGCCCTTTGTGTAATATACTTTGGGTCATAGTACATACCATCATCATCCTTTATCTTGATCTCATGACCCGCCCTTTGTGTAATATACTTTGGGTCATAGTACATATCATCATCATCCTTTATCTTGATCTCATGACCCGCCCTTTGTGTAATATACATTGGGTCATAGTACATATCGTCATCCTTTATCTTGATCTCATAACCCGCCCTTTGTGTAATATACTTTGGGTCATAGTACATACCGTCATCCTTTATCTTGATCTCATAACCCGCCCTTTGTGTAATATACTTTGGGTCATAGTACATATCGTCATCATCCTTTATCTTGATCTCATGACCCGCCCTTTGTGTAATATACTTTGGGTCATAGTACATATCGTCATCCTTTATCTTGATCTCATGACCCGCCCTTTGTGTAATATACTTTGGGTCATAGTACATATCATCATCATTCTTTATCTTGATCTCATGACACGCCCTTTGTGTAATATACTTTGGGTCATAGTACATACCGTCATCCTTTATCTTGATCTCATAACCCGACCTTTGTGTAATATACTTTGGGTCATAGTGCATATCGTCATCATTTATCTTGATCTCATGACCCACCCTTTGTGTAATATACTTTGGGTCATAGTACATATCATCATCATCCTTTATCTTGATCTCATGAGCCGCCCTTTGTGTAATATACTATGGGTCATAGTACATATCATCCTTTATCTTGATCTCATGACCCGCCCTTTGTGTAATATACTTTGGGTCATAGTACATATCAGCATCATCCTTTATCTTGATCTCATGAGCCGCCCTTTGTGTAATATACTTTGGGTCATAGTACATATCATCATCATCCTTTATCTTGATCTCATGACCCGCCCTTTGTGTAATATACTTTAGGTCATAGTACATATCATCATCATCATTTATCTTGATCTCATGACCCGCCCTTTGTGTAATATACTTTGGGTCATAGTACATATCATCATCATCCTTTATCTTGATCTCATGAGCCGCCCTTTGTGTAATATACTTTGGGTCATAGTACATATCATCATCATCCTTTATCTTGATCTCATGACCCGCCCTTTGTGTAATATACTTTGTGTCATAGTACATATCATCATCCTTTATCTTGATCTCATGACCCGCCCTTTGTGTAATATACTTTGGGTCATAGTACATATCATCATCATCCTTTATCTTGATCTCGTGACCCGCCCTTTGTGTAATATACTTTGGGTCATAGTACATACCGTCATCCTTTATCTTGATCTCATGACCCGCCCTTTGTGTAATATACTTTGGGTCATAGTACCTATCATCATCATCCTTTATCTTGATCTCATGACCCGCCCTTTGTGTAATATACTTTGGGTCATAGTACATATCATCATCCTTTATCTTGATCTCATGACCCGCCCTTTGTGTAATATACTTTGTGTCATAGTACATACCGTCATCCTTTATCTTGATCTCATGACCCGCCCTTTGTGTAATATACTTTGGGTCATAGTACATATCGTCATCCTTTATCTTGATCTCATGAGCCGCCCTTTGTGTAATATACTTTGGGTCATAGTACATATCATCATCCTTTATCTTGATCTCATGAGCCGCACTTTGTGTAATATACTTTGGGTCATAGTACATATCATCATCATCCTTTATCTTGATCTCATGACCCGCCCTTTGTGTAATATACTTTGGGTCATAGTACATATCATCATCATCCTTTATCTTGATCTCATGAGCCGCCCTTTGTGTAATATACTTTGGGTCATAGTACATATCATCATCATCCTTTATCTTGATCTCATGACCCGCCCTTTGTGTAATATACTTTGTGTCATAGTACATATCGTCATCCTTTATCTTGATCTCATGAGCCGCCCTTTGTGTAATATACTTTGGGTCATAGTACCTATCATCATCCTTTATCTTGATCTCATGAGCCGCCCTTTGTGTAATATACTTTGGGTCATAGTACATATCATCATCATCCTTTATCTTGATCTCATGACCCGCCCTTTGTGTAATATACTTTGGGTCATAGTACATATCATCATCCTTTATCTTGATCTCATGACCCGCCCTTTGTGTAATATACTTTGGGTCATAGTACACATCGTCATCCTTTATCTTGATCTCATGAGCCGCCCTTTGTGTAATATACTTTGTGTCATAGTACATATCATCCTTTATCTTGATCTCATGAGCCGCCCTTTGTGTAATATACTTTGGTTCATAGTACATATCATCCTTTATCTTGATCTCATGACCCGCCCTTTGTGTAATATACTTTGGGTCATAGTACATATCATCATCATCCTTTATCTTGATCTCATGACCCGCCCTTTGTGTAATATACTTTGTGTCATAGTACATATCGTCATCCTTTATCTTGATCTCATGAGCCGCCCTTTGTGTAATATACTTTGGGTCATAGTACATATCATCATCATCCTTTATCTTGATCTCATGAGCCGCCCTTTGTGTAATATACTTTGGGTCATAGTACATATCATCATCATCCTTTATCTTGATCTCATGACCCGCCCTTTGTGTAATATACTTTGGGTCATAGTACATATCATCATCATCCTTTATCTTGATCTCATGAGCCGCCCTTTGTGTAATATACTTTGGGTCATAGTACATATCATCATCATCCTTTATCTTGATCTCATGACCCGCCCTTTGTGTAATATACTTTGTGTCATAGTACATATCGTCATCCTTTATCTTGATCTCATGACCCGCCCTTTGTGTAATATACTTTGGGTCATAGTAAATATCATCATCCTTTATCTTGATCTCATGACCCGCCCTTTGTGTAATATACTTTGGGTCATAGTACATATCATCATCATCCTTTGGCTTGATCTCATGACCCGCCCTTTGTGTAATATACTTTGGGTCATAGTACATATCATCATCATCCTTTATCTTGATCTCATGACCCGCCCTTTGTGTAATATACTTTGTGTCATAGTACATATCGTCATCCTTTATCTTGATCTCATGACCCGCCCTTTGTGTAATATACTTTGGGTCATAGTACATATCATCATCATCATTTATCTTGATCTCATGAGCCGCCCTTTGTGTAATATAGTACATTTCATCATCCTTTATCTTGTTCTCATGACCCGCCCTTTGTGTAATATACTTTGGGTCATAGTACATATCGTCATCATTTATCTTGATCTCATGAGCCGCCCTTTGTGTAATATACTTTGGGTCACAGTACATACCGTCATCCTTTATCTTGATCTCATGACCCGCCCTTTGTGTAATATACTTTGGGTCATAGTACATATCATCATCATCCTTTATCTTGATCTCATGAGCCGCCCTTTGTGTAATATACTTTGGGTCATAGTACATTTCATCATCATCCTTTATCTTGATCTCATGACCCGCCCTTTGTGTAATATACTTTGGGTCATAGTACATATCATCATCATCCTTTATCTTGATCTCATGACCCGCCCTTTGTGTAATATACTTTGGGTCATAGTACATATCATCATCATCCTTTATCTTGATCTCATGAGCCGCCCTTTGTGTAATATACTTTGTGTCATAGTACATATCGTCATCCTTTATCTTGATCTCATGACCCGCCCTTTGTGTAATATACTTTGTGTCATAGTACATATCATCATCATCCTTTATCTTGATCTCATGACCCGCCCTTTGTGTAATATACTTTGGGTCATAGTACATACCGTCATCCTTTATCTTGATCTCATGACCCGCCCTTTGTGTAATATACTTTGGGTCATAGTACCTATCATCATCATCCTTTATCTTGATCTCATGACCCGCCCTTTGTGTAATATACTTTGGGTCATAGTACATATCATCATCCTTTATCTTGATCTCATGACCCGCCCTTTGTGTAATATACTTTGTGTCATAGTACATACCGTCATCCTTTATCTTGATCTCATGACCCGCCCTTTGTGTAATATACTTTGGGTCATAGTACATATCGTCATCCTTTATCTTGATCTCATGAGCCGCCCTTTGTGTAATATACTTTGGGTCATAGTACATATCATCATCCTTTATCTTGATCTCATGAGCCGCCCTTTGTGTAATATACTTTGGGTCATAGTACATATCATCATCATCCTTTATCTTGATCTCATGACCCGCCCTTTGTGTAATATACTTTGGGTCATAGTACATATCATCATCATCCTTTATCTTGATCTCATGAGCCGCCCTTTGTGTAATATACTTTGGGTCATAGTACATATCATCATCATCCTTTATCTTGATCTCATGACCCGCCCTTTGTGTAATATACTTTGTGTCATAGTACATATCATCATCCTTTATCTTGATCTCATGAGCCGCCCTTTATGTGTAATATACTTTGTGTCATAGTACATATCATCATCATCCTTTATCTTGTTCTCATGAGCCGCTCTTTGTGTAATATACTTTGTGTCATAGTACATATCGTCATCCTTTATCTTGAGCTCATGACCCGCCCTTTGTGTAATATACTTTGGGTCATAGTACATATCGTCATCCTTTATCTTGAGCTCATGACCCGCCCTTTGTGTAATATACTTTGGGTCATAGTACATGTCATCATCATCCTTTATCTTGAGCTCATGACCCGCCCTTTGTGTAATATACTTTGTGTCATAGTACATACCGTCATCCTTTATCTTGATCTCATGACCCTCCCTTTGTGTAATATACTTTGGGTCATAGTACATATCATCATCATCCTTTATCTTGATCTCATGACCCGCCCTTTGTGTAATATACTTTGGGTCATAGTACATACCATCATCATCCTTTATCTTGATCTCATGACCCGCCCTTTGTGTAATATACTTTGGGTCATAGTACATATCATCATCATCCTTTATCTTGATCTCATGACCCGCCCTTTGTGTAATATACATTGGGTCATAGTACATATCGTCATCCTTTATCTTGATCTCATAACCCGCCCTTTGTGTAATATACTTTGGGTCATAGTACATACCGTCATCCTTTATCTTGATCTCATAACCCGCCCTTTGTGTAATATACTTTGGGTCATAGTACATATCGTCATCATCCTTTATCTTGATCTCATGACCCGCCCTTTGTGTAATATACTTTGGGTCATAGTACATATCGTCATCCTTTATCTTGATCTCATGACCCGCCCTTTGTGTAATATACTTTGGGTCATAGTACATATCATCATCATTCTTTATCTTGATCTCATGACACGCCCTTTGTGTAATATACTTTGGGTCATAGTACATACCGTCATCCTTTATCTTGATCTCATAACCCGACCTTTGTGTAATATACTTTGGGTCATAGTGCATATCGTCATCATTTATCTTGATCTCATGACCCACCCTTTGTGTAATATACTTTGGGTCATAGTACATATCATCATCATCCTTTATCTTGATCTCATGAGCCGCCCTTTGTGTAATATACTATGGGTCATAGTACATATCATCCTTTATCTTGATCTCATGACCCGCCCTTTGTGTAATATACTTTGGGTCATAGTACATATCAGCATCATCCTTTATCTTGATCTCATGAGCCGCCCTTTGTGTAATATACTTTGGGTCATAGTACATATCATCATCATCCTTTATCTTGATCTCATGACCCGCCCTTTGTGTAATATACTTTAGGTCATAGTACATATCATCATCATCATTTATCTTGATCTCATGACCCGCCCTTTGTGTAATATACTTTGGGTCATAGTACATATCATCATCATCCTTTATCTTGATCTCATGAGCCGCCCTTTGTGTAATATACTTTGGGTCATAGTACATATCATCATCATCCTTTATCTTGATCTCATGACCCGCCCTTTGTGTAATATACTTTGTGTCATAGTACATATCATCATCCTTTATCTTGATCTCATGACCCGCCCTTTGTGTAATATACTTTGGGTCATAGTACATATCATCATCATCCTTTATCTTGATCTCGTGACCCGCCCTTTGTGTAATATACTTTGGGTCATAGTACATACCGTCATCCTTTATCTTGATCTCATGACCCGCCCTTTGTGTAATATACTTTGGGTCATAGTACCTATCATCATCATCCTTTATCTTGATCTCATGACCCGCCCTTTGTGTAATATACTTTGGGTCATAGTACATATCATCATCCTTTATCTTGATCTCATGACCCGCCCTTTGTGTAATATACTTTGTGTCATAGTACATACCGTCATCCTTTATCTTGATCTCATGACCCGCCCTTTGTGTAATATACTTTGGGTCATAGTACATATCGTCATCCTTTATCTTGATCTCATGAGCCGCCCTTTGTGTAATATACTTTGGGTCATAGTACATATCATCATCCTTTATCTTGATCTCATGAGCCGCCCTTTGTGTAATATACTTTGGGTCATAGTACATATCATCATCATCCTTTATCTTGATCTCATGACCCGCCCTTTGTGTAATATACTTTGGGTCATAGTACATATCATCATCATCCTTTATCTTGATCTCATGAGCCGCCCTTTGTGTAATATACTTTGGGTCATAGTACATATCATCATCATCCTTTATCTTGATCTCATGACCCGCCCTTTGTGTAATATACTTTGTGTCATAGTACATATCGTCATCCTTTATCTTGATCTCATGAGCCGCCCTTTGTGTAATATACTTTGGGTCATAGTACCTATCATCATCCTTTATCTTGATCTCATGAGCCGCCCTTTGTGTAATATACTTTGGGTCATAGTACATATCATCATCATCCTTTATCTTGATCTCATGACCCGCCCTTTGTGTAATATACTTTGGGTCATAGTACATATCATCATCCTTTATCTTGATCTCATGACCCGCCCTTTGTGTAATATACTTTGGGTCATAGTACACATCGTCATCCTTTATCTTGATCTCATGAGCCGCCCTTTGTGTAATATACTTTGTGTCATAGTACATATCATCCTTTATCTTGATCTCATGAGCCGCCCTTTGTGTAATATACTTTGGTTCATAGTACATATCATCCTTTATCTTGATCTCATGACCCGCCCTTTGTGTAATATACTTTGGGTCATAGTACATATCATCATCATCCTTTATCTTGATCTCATGACCCGCCCTTTGTGTAATATACTTTGTGTCATAGTACATATCGTCATCCTTTATCTTGATCTCATGAGCCGCCCTTTGTGTAATATACTTTGGGTCATAGTACATATCATCATCATCCTTTATCTTGATCTCATGAGCCGCCCTTTGTGTAATATACTTTGGGTCATAGTACATATCATCATCATCCTTTATCTTGATCTCATGACCCGCCCTTTGTGTAATATACTTTGGGTCATAGTACATATCATCATCATCCTTTATCTTGATCTCATGAGCCGCCCTTTGTGTAATATACTTTGGGTCATAGTACATATCATCATCATCCTTTATCTTGATCTCATGACCCGCCCTTTGTGTAATATACTTTGTGTCATAGTACATATCGTCATCCTTTATCTTGATCTCATGACCCGCCCTTTGTGTAATATACTTTGGGTCATAGTAAATATCATCATCCTTTATCTTGATCTCATGACCCGCCCTTTGTGTAATATACTTTGGGTCATAGTACATATCATCATCCTTTATCTTGATCTCATGACCCGCCCTTTGTGTAATATACTTTGGGTCATAGTACATATCGTCATCCTTTATCTTGATCTCATGAGCAGCCCTTTGTGTCATAGTACATATCATCATTTATCTTGATCTCATGAGCCGCCCTTTGTGTAATATACTTTGGGTCATAGTACATATCATCCATTATCTTGATCTCATGACCCGCCCTTTGTGTTATATACTTTGTGTCATAGTGCATATCATCATCATCCTTTATCTTGATCTCATGAGCCGCCCTTTGTGTAATATACTTTGGGTCATAGTACATATCATCATCATCCTTTGGCTTGATCTCATGACCCGCCCTTTGTGTAATATACTTTGGGTCATAGTACATATCATCATCATCCTTTATCATGATCTCATGACCCGCCCTTTGTGTAATATACTTTGTGTCATAGTACATATCGTCATCCTTTATCTTGATCTCATGACCCGCCCTTTGTGTAATATACTTTGGGTCATAGTACATATCATCATCATCATTTATCTTGATCTCATGAGCCGCCCTTTGTGTAATATAGTACATTTCATCATCCTTTATCTTGTTCTCATGACCCGCCCTTTGTGTAATATACTTTGGGTCATAGTACATATCGTCATCATTTATCTTGATCTCATGAGCCGCCCTTTGTGTAATATACTTTGGGTCACAGTACATACCGTCATCCTTTATCTTGATCTCATGACCCGCCCTTTGTGTAATATACTTTGGGTCATAGTACATATCATCATCATCCTTTATCTTGATCTCATGAGCCGCCCTTTGTGTAATATACTTTGGGTCATAGTACATATCATCATCATCCTTTATCTTGATCTCATGACCCGCCCTTTGTGTAATATACTTTGGGTCATAGTACATATCATCATCATCCTTTATCTTGATCTCATGACCCGCCCTTTGTGTAATATACTTTGGGTCATAGTACATATCATCATCATCCTTTATCTTGATCTCATGAGCCGCCCTTTGTGTAATATACTTTGTGTCATAGTACATATCGTCATCCTTTATCTTGATCTCATGACCCGCCCTTTGTGTAATATACTTTGTGTCATAGTACATATCATCATCATCCTTTATCTTGATCTCATGACCCGCCCTTTGTGTAATATACTTTGGGTCATAGTACATACCGTCATCCTTTATCTTGATCTCATGACCCGCCCTTTGTGTAATATACTTTGGGTCATAGTACCTATCATCATCATCCTTTATCTTGATCTCATGACCCGCCCTTTGTGTAATATACTTTGGGTCATAGTACATATCATCATCCTTTATCTTGATCTCATGACCCGCCCTTTGTGTAATATACTTTGTGTCATAGTACATACCGTCATCCTTTATCTTGATCTCATGACCCGCCCTTTGTGTAATATACTTTGGGTCATAGTACATATCGTCATCCTTTATCTTGATCTCATGAGCCGCCCTTTGTGTAATATACTTTGGGTCATAGTACATATCATCATCCTTTATCTTGATCTCATGAGCCGCCCTTTGTGTAATATACTTTGGGTCATAGTACATATCATCATCATCCTTTATCTTGATCTCATGACCCGCCCTTTGTGTAATATACTTTGGGTCATAGTACATATCATCATCATCCTTTATCTTGATCTCATGAGCCGCCCTTTGTGTAATATACTTTGGGTCATAGTACATATCATCATCATCCTTTATCTTGATCTCATGACCCGCCCTTTGTGTAATATACTTTGTGTCATAGTACATATCGTCATCCTTTATCTTGATCTCATGAGCCGCCCTTTGTGTAATATACTTTGGGTCATAGTACCTATCATCATCCTTTATCTTGATCTCATGAGCCGCCCTTTGTGTAATATACTTTGGGTCATAGTACATATCATCATCATCCTTTATCTTGATCTCATGACCCGCCCTTTGTGTAATATACTTTGGGTCATAGTACATATCATCATCCTTTATCTTGATCTCATGACCCGCCCTTTGTGTAATATACTTTGGGTCATAGTACATATCGTCATCCTTTATCTTGATCTCATGAGCCGCCCTTTGTGTAATATACTTTGTGTCATAGTACATATCATCCTTTATCTTGATCTCATGAGCCGCCCTTTGTGTAATATACTTTGGGTCATAGTACATATCATCCTTTATCTTGATCTCATGACCCGCCCTTTGTGTAATATACTTTGGGTCATAGTACATATCATCATCATCCTTTATCTTGATCTCATGACCCGCCCTTTGTGTAATATACTTTGGGTCATAGTACATATCGTCATCCTTTATCTTGATCTCATGAGCCGCCCTTTGTGTAATATACTTTGGGTCATAGTACATATCATCATCCTTTATCTTGATCTCATGACCCGCCCTTTGTGTAATATACTTTGGGTCATAGTACATATCATCATCATCCTTTATCTTGATCTCATGAGCCGCCCTTTGTGTAATATACTTTGGGTCATAGTACATATCATCATCATCCTTTATCTTGATCTCATGACCCGCCCTTTGTGTAATATACTTTGGGTCATAGTACATATCATCATCATCCTTTATCTTGATCTCATGAGCCGCCCTTTGTGTAATATACTTTGGGTCATAGTACATATCATCATCATCCTTTATCTTGATCTCATGAGCCGCCCTTTGTGTAATATACTTTGGGTCATAGTGCATATCATCATCATCCTTTATCTTGATCTCATGAGCCGCACTTTGTGTAATATACTTTGGGTCATAGTACATATCGTCATCCTTTATCTTGATCTCATGAGCCGCCCTTTGTGTAATATACTTTGTGTCATAGTACATATCATCCTTTATCTTGATCTCATGACCCGCCCTTTGTGTAATATACTTTGTGTCATAGTACATATAATCATCATCCTTTATCTTGATCTCATGACCCGCCCTTTGTGTAATATACTTTGGGTCATAGTACATACCGTCATCCTTTATCTTGATCTCATGACCCGCCCTTTGTGTAATATACTTTGGGTCATAGTACATATCATCATCATCCTTTATCTTGATCTCATGACCCGCCCTTTGTGTAATATACTTTGGGTCATAGTACATATCATCATCCTTTATCTTGATCTCATGAGCCGCCCTTTGTGTAATATACTTTGGGTCATAGTACATATCATCATCATCCTTTATCTTGATCTCATGACCCGCCCTTTGTGCAATATACTTTGTGTCATAGTACATATCGTCATCCTTTATCTTGATCTCATGAGCCGCCCTTTGTGTAATATACTTTGGGTCATAGTACATATCATCATCATCCTTTATCTTGATCTCATGAGCCGCCCTTTGTGTAATATACTTTGGGTCATAGTACATATCATCATCATCCTTTATCTTGATCTCATGACCCGCCCTTTGTGTAATATACTTTGGGTCATAGTACATATCGTCATCATTTATCTTGATCTCATGAGCCGCCCTTTGTGTAATATACTTTGGGTCACAGTACATACCGTCATCCTTTATCTTGATCTCATGACCCGCCCTTTGTGTAATATACTTTGGGTCATAGTACATATCATCATCATCCTTTATCTTGATCTCATGAGCCGCCCTTTGTGTAATATACTTTGGGTCATAGTACATATGATCATCATCCTTTATCTTGATCTCATGACCCGCCCTTTGTGTAATATACTTTGGGTCATAGTACATATCATCATCATCCTTTATCTTGATCTCATGAGCCACCCTTTGTGTAATATACTTTGGGTCATAGTACATATCATCATCATCCTTTATCTTGATCTCATGACCCGCCCTTTGTGTAATATACTTTGTGTCATAGTACATATCGTCATCCTTTATCTTGATCTCATGAGCCGCCCTTTGTGTAATATACTTTGGGTCATAGTACATATCATCATCATCCTTTATCTTGATCTCATGAGCCGCCCTTTGTGTAATATACTTTGGGTCATAGTACATATCATCATCATCCTTTATCTTGATCTCATGACCCGCCCTTTGTGTAATATACTTTGGGTCATAGTACATATCATCATCCTTTATCTTGATCTCATGAGCCGCCCTTTATGTGTAATATACTTTGTGTCATAGTACATATCATCATCATCCTTTATCTTGATCTCATGAGCCGCCCTTTGTGTAATATACTTTGTGTCATAGTACATATCGTCATCCTTTATCTTGAGCTCATGACCCGCCCTTTGTGTAATATACTTTGGGTCATAGTACATATCGTCATCCTTTATCTTGAGCTCATGACCCGCCCTTTGTGTAATATACTTTGGGTCATAGTACATGTCATCATCATCCTTTATCTTGAGCTCATGACCCGCCCTTTGTGTAATATACTTTGGGTCATAGTACATATCATCATCATCCTTTATCTTGATCTCATGACCCGCCCTTTGTGTAATATACTTTGCGTCATAGTACATATCGTCATCATTTATCTTGATCTCATGAGCCGCCCTTTGTGTAATATACTTTGGGTCACAGTACATACCGTCATCCTTTATCTTGATCTCATGACCCGCCCTTTGTGTAATATACTTTGGGTCATAGTACATATCATCATCATCCTTTATCTTGATCTCATGACCCGCCCTTTGTGTAATATACTTTGGGTCATAGTACATATCGTCATCATTTATCTTGATCTCATGAGCCGCCCTTTGTGTAATATACTTTGGGTCACAGTACATACCGTCATCCTTTATCTTGATCTCATGACCCGCCCTTTGTGTAATATACTTTGGGTCATAGTACATATCATCATCATCCTTTATCTTGATCTCATGAGCCGCCCTTTGTGTAATATACTTTGGGTCATAGTACATATCATCATCATCCTTTATCTTGATCTCATGACCCGCCCTTTGTGTAATATACTTTGGGTCATAGTACATATCATCATCATCCTTTATCTTGATCTCATGAGCCGCCCTTTGTGTAATATACTTTGGGTCATAGTACATATCATCATCATCCTTTATCTTGATCTCATGACCCGCCCTTTGTGTAATATACTTTGTGTCATAGTACATATCGTCTTCCTTTATCTTGATCTCATGACCCGCCCTTTGTGTAATATACTTTGGGTCATAGTACATATCATCATCATCCTTTATCTTGATCTCATGAGCCGCCCTTTGTGTAATATACTTTGGGTCATAGTACATATCATCATCATCCTTTATCTTGATCTCATGACCCGCCCTTTGTGTAATATACTTTGGGTCATAGTACATATCATCATCCTTTATCTTGATCTCATGAGCCGCCCTTTATGTGTAATATACTTTGTGTCATAGTACATATCATCATCATCCTTTATCTTGTTCTCATGAGCCGCTCTTTGTGTAATATACTTTGTGTCATAGTACATATCGTCATCCTTTATCTTGAGCTCATGACCCGCCCTTTGTGTAATATACTTTGGGTCATAGTACATATCGTCATCCTTTATCTTGAGCTCATGACCCGCCCTTTGTGTAATATACTTTGGGTCATAGTACATGTCATCATCATCCTTTATCTTGAGCTCATGACCCGCCCTTTGTGTAATATACTTTGGGTCACAGTACATATCATCATCCTTTATCTTGATCTCATGAGCCGCCCTTTGTGTAATATACTTTGGGTCATAGTACATATCATCATCCTTTATCTTGATCTCATGACCCGCCCTTTGTGTAATATACTTTGTGTCATAGTACATGTCATCATCCTTTATCTTGATCTCATGAGCCGCCCTTTGTGTAATATACTTTGGGTCATAGTACATATCGTCGTCCTTTATCTTGATCTCATGAGCCGCCCTTTGTGTAATATACTTTGGGTCATAGTACATGTCATCATCATCCTTTATCTTGATCTCATGAGCCGCCCTTTGTGTAATATACTTTGGGTCATAGTACATATCGTCATCCTTTATCTTGATCTCATGAGCCGCCCTTTGTGTAATATACTTTGGGTCATAGTACATATCATCATCATCCTTTATCTTGATCTCATGAGACGCCCTTTGTGTAATATACTTTGGGTCATAGTACATATCATCCTTTATCTTGATCTCATGACCCGCCCTTTGTGTAATATACTTTGGGTCATAGTACATATCATCATCATCCTTTATCTTGATCTCATGACCCGCCCTTTGTGTAATATACTTTGGGTCATAGTACATATCATCATCATCCTTTATCTTGATCTCATGACCCGCCCTTTGTGTAATATACTTTGGGTCATAGTACATATCGTCATCCTTTATCTTGATCTCATGAGCCGCCCTTTGTGTAATATACTTTGGGTCATAGTACATGTCATCATCCTTTATCTTGATCTCATGACCCGCCCTTTGTGTAATATACTTTGGGTCATAGTGCATATCATCATCATCCTTTATCTTGATCTCATGACCCGCCCTTTGTGTAATATACTTTGGGTCATAGTACATATCATCCTTTATCTTGATCTCATGACCCGCCCTTTGTGTAATATACTTTAGGTCATAGTGCATATCATCCTTTATCTTGATCTCATGACCCGCCCTTTGTGTAATATACTTTGGGTCATAGTACATATCATCATCCTTTATCTTGATCTCATGACCCGCCCTTTGTGTAATATACTTTGGGTCATAGTACATATCATCATCATCCTTTATCTTGATCTCATGACCCGCCCTTTGTGTAATATAC
This sequence comes from Lissotriton helveticus, assembly GCF_964261635.1. Taxonomy (NCBI): domain Eukaryota; kingdom Metazoa; phylum Chordata; class Amphibia; order Caudata; family Salamandridae; genus Lissotriton; species Lissotriton helveticus. Next base: position 673,602 of record NW_027611659.1, on the reverse strand, counting down.
TTTGGGTCTTAGTACATATCATCATCATCCTTTATCTTGATCTCATGACCCGCCCTTTGTGTAATATACTTTGGGTCATAGTACATATCATCATCATCCTTTATCTTGATCTCATGACCCGCCCTTTGTGTAATATACTTTGGGTCATAGTACATATCGTCATCATTTATCTTGATCTCATGACCCGCCCTTTGTGTAATATACTTTGGGTCATAGTACATATCATCATCATCCTTTATCTTGATCTCATGACCCGCCCTTTGTGTAATATACTTTGTGTCATAGTACATACCGTCATCCTTTATCTTGATCTCATGAGCCGCCCTTTGTGTAATATACTTTGGGTCATAGTACATACCGTCATCATCCTTTATCTTGATCTCATGAGACGCCCTTTGTGTAATATACTTTGTGTCATAGTACATATCATCATCATCCTTTATCTTGATCTCATGACCCGCCCTTTGTGTAATATACTTTGGGTCATAGTACATATCGTCATCCTTTATCTTGATCTCATGACCCGCCCTTTGTGTAATATACTTTGGGTCATAGTACATGTCATCATCATCCTTTATCTTGATCTCATGACCCGCCCTTTGTGTAATATACTTTGTGTCATAGTACATATCATTATCATCCTTTATCTTGATCTCATGACCCGCCCTTTGTGTAATATACTTTGGGTCATAGTACATACCGTCATCCTTTATCTTGATCTCATGACCCACCCTTTGTGTAATATACTTTGGGTCATAGTACATATCATCATCATCCTTTATCTTGATCTCATGAGCCGCCCTTTGTGTAATATACTTTGGGTCATAGTACATATCATCATCATCCTTTATCTTGATCTCATGACCCGCCCTTTGTGTAATATACTTTGGGTCATAGTACATATCGTCATCCTTTATCTTGATCTCATGACCCGCCCTTTGTGTAATATACTTTGGGTCATAGTACATGTCATCATCATCCTTTATCTTGATCTCATGACCCGCCCTTTGTGTAATATACTTTGTGTCATAGTACATATCATTATCATCCTTTATCTTGATCTCATGACCCGCCCTTTGTGTAATATACTTTGGGTCATAGTACATACCGTCATCCTTTATCTTGATCTCATGACCCACCCTTTGTGTAATATACTTTGGGTCATAGTACATATCATCATCATCCTTTATCTTGATCTCATGAGCCGCCCTTTGTGTAATATACTTTGGGTCATAGTACATATCATCCTTTATCTTGATCTCATGAGCCGCCCTTTGTGTAATATACTTTGGGTCATAGTACATGTCATCATCATCCTTTATCTTGAGCTCATGACCCGCCCTTTGTGTATTATACTTTGAGTCATAGTACATATCATCATCATCCTTTATCTTGATCTCATGACCCGCCCTTTGTGTAATATACTTTGTGTTATAGTACATATCGTCATCATTTATCTTGATCTCATGACCCGCCCTTTGTGTAATATACTTTGGGTCATAGTACATGTCATCATCCTTTATCTTGATCTCATGACCCGCCCTTTGTGTAATATACTTTGGGTCATAGTACATATCATCATCATCCTTTATCTTGATCTCATGACCCGCCCTTTGTGTAATATACTTTGGGTCATAGTACATATCATCATCCTTTATCTTGATCTCATGACCCGCCCTTTGTGTAATATACTTTGGGTCATAGTACATACCGTCATCATCCTTTATCTTGATCTCATGAGACGCCCTTTGTGTAATATACTTTGTGTCATAGTACATATCGTCATCATTTATCTTGATCTCATGACCCGCCCTTTGTGTAATATACTTTGGGTCATAGTACATATCGTCATCATTTATCTTGATCTCATGACCCGCCCTTTGTGTAATATACTTTGGGTCATAGTACATATCATCATCATCCTTTATCTTGATCTCATGACCCGCCCTTTGTGTAATATACTTTGGGTCATAGTACATACCGTCATCATCCTTTATCTTGATCTCATGAGACGCCCTTTGTGTAATATACTTTGTGTCATAGTACATATCGTCATCATTTATCTTGATCTCATGACCCGCCCTTTGTGTAATATACTTTGGGTCATAGTACATATCGTCATCATTTATCTTGATCTCATGACCCGCCCTTTGTGTAATATACTTTGGGTCATAGTACATATCATCATCATCCTTTATCTTGATCTCATGACCCGCCCTTTGTGTAATATACTTTGGGTCATAGTACATATCGTCATCCTTTATCTTGATCTCATGAGCCGCCCTTTGTGTAATATACTTTGTGTCATAGTACATATCATCATCATCCTTTATCTTGAGCTCATGACCCGCCCTTTGTGTAATATACTTTGGGTCATAGTACATATCATCATCATCCTTTATCTTGATCTCACGAGACGCCCTTTGTGTAATATACTTTGGGTCAGAGTACATATCATCATCATCCTTTATCTCGATCTCATGAGACGCCCTTTGTGTAATATACTTTGTGTCATAGTACATATCATCATCCTTTATCTTGATCTCATGACCCGCCCTTTGTGTAATATACTTTGGGTCATAGTACATATCGTCATCATCCTTTATCTTGATCTCATGACCCGCCCTTTGTGTAATATACTTTGGGTCATAGTACATATCATCATCATCCTTTATCTTGATCTCATGACCCGCCCTTTGTGTAATATACTTTGGGTCATAGTACATATCATCATCCTTTATCTTGATCTCATGACCCGCCCTTTGTGTAATATACTTTGGGTCATAGTACATATCATCATCATCCTTTATCTTGATCTCATGAGCCGCCCTTTGTGTAATATACTTTGGGTCATAGTACATATCATCATCATCCTTTATCTTGATCTCATGACCCGCCCTTTGTGTAATATACTTTGTGTCATAGTACATATCGTCATCCTTTATCTTGATCTCATGAGCCGCCCTTTGTGTAATATACTTTGGGTCATAGTACATATCGTCATCCTTTATCTTGAGCTCATGACCCGCCCTTTGTGTAATATACTTTGTGTCATAGTACATATCATCATCATCCTTTATCTTGATCTCATGACCCGCCCTTTGTGTAATATACTTTGGGTCATAGTACATATCATCATCATCCTTTATCTTGATCTCATGACCCGCCCTTTGTGTAATATACTTTGGGTCATAGTACATATCATCATCCTTTATCTTGATCTCATGACCCGCCCTTTGTGTAATATACTTTGTGTCATAGTACATATCGTCATCCTTTATCTTGATCTCATGACCCGCCCTTTGTGTAATATACTTTGGGTCATAGTACATGTCATCATCATCCTTTATCTTGATCTCATGACCCGCCCTTTGTGTAATATACTTTGGGTCATAGTACATGTCATCATCATCCTTTATCTTGATCTCATGACCCGCCCTTTGTGTAATATACTTTGGGTCATAGTACATATCATCATCATCCTTTATCTTGATCTCATGAGCCGCCCTTTGTGTAATATACTTTGGGTCATAGTACATATCGTCATCCTTTATCTTGATCTCATGACCCGCCCTTTGTGTAATATACTTTGGGTCATAGTACATATCATCATCCTTTATCTTGATCTCATGACCCGCCCTTTGTGTAATATACTTTGTGTCATAGTACATATCATCATCCTTTATCTTGATCTCATGAGCCGCCCTTTGTGTAATATACTTTGTGTCATAGTACATATCATCATCATCCTTTATCTTGATCTCATGACCCGCCCTTTGTGTAATATACTTTGGGTCATAGTACATATCATCATCATCCTTTATCTTGATCTCATGACCCGCCCTTTGTGTAATATACTTTGGGTCATAGTGCATATCATCATCATCCTTTATCTTGATCTCATGACCCGCCCTTTGTGTAATATACTTTGTGTCATAGTACATATCGTCATCCTTTATCTTGATCTCATGACCCGCCCTTTGTGTAATATACTTTGGGTCATAGTACATATCATCATCATCCTTTATCTTGATCTCATGAGCCGCCCTTTGTGTAATATACTTTGGGTCATAGTACATATCATCCTTTATCTTGATCTCATGAGCCGCCCTTTGTGTAATATACTTTGGGTCATAGTACATGTCATCATCATCCTTTATCTTGAGCTCATGACCCGCCCTTTGTGTATTATACTTTGAGTCATAGTACATATCATCATCATCCTTTATCTTGATCTCATGACCCGCCCTTTGTGTAATATACTTTGTGTTATAGTACATATCGTCATCATTTATCTTGATCTCATGACCCGCCCTTTGTGTAATATACTTTGGGTCATAGTACATGTCATCATCCTTTATCTTGATCTCATGAGACGCCCTTTGTGTAATATACTTTGTGTCATAGTACATATCGTCATCATTTATCTTGATCTCATGACCCGCCCTTTGTGTAATATACTTTGGGTCATAGTACATATCGTCATCATTTATCTTGATCTCATGACCCGCCCTTTGTGTAATATACTTTGGGTCATAGTACATATCATCATCATCCTTTATCTTGATCTCATGACCCGCCCTTTGTGTAATATACTTTGGGTCATAGTACATACCGTCATCATCCTTTATCTTGATCTCATGAGACGCCCTTTGTGTAATATACTTTGTGTCATAGTACATATCGTCATCATTTATCTTGATCTCATGACCCGCCCTTTGTGTAATATACTTTGGGTCATAGTACATATCGTCATCATTTATCTTGATCTCATGACCCGCCCTTTGTGTAATATACTTTGGGTCATAGTACATATCATCATCATCCTTTATCTTGATCTCATGACCCGCCCTTTGTGTAATATACTTTGGGTCATAGTACATATCGTCATCCTTTATCTTGATCTCATGAGCCGCCCTTTGTGTAATATACTTTGTGTCATAGTACATATCATCATCATCCTTTATCTTGAGCTCATGACCCGCCCTTTGTGTAATATACTTTGGGTCATAGTACATATCATCATCATCCTTTATCTTGATCTCACGAGACGCCCTTTGTGTAATATACTTTGGGTCAGAGTACATATCATCATCATCCTTTATCTCGATCTCATGAGACGCCCTTTGTGTAATATACTTTGTGTCATAGTACATATCATCATCCTTTATCTTGATCTCATGACCCGCCCTTTGTGTAATATACTTTGGGTCATAGTACATATCGTCATCATCCTTTATCTTGATCTCATGACCCGCCCTTTGTGTAATATACTTTGGGTCATAGTACATATCATCATCATCCTTTATCTTGATCTCATGACCCGCCCTTTGTGTAATATACTTTGGGTCATAGTACATATCATCATCCTTTATCTTGATCTCATGACCCGCCCTTTGTGTAATATACTTTGGGTCATAGTACATATCATCATCATCCTTTATCTTGATCTCATGAGCCGCCCTTTGTGTAATATACTTTGGGTCATAGTACATATCATCATCATCCTTTATCTTGATCTCATGACCCGCCCTTTGTGTAATATACTTTGTGTCATAGTACATATCGTCATCCTTTATCTTGATCTCATGAGCCGCCCTTTGTGTAATATACTTTGGGTCATAGTACATATCGTCATCCTTTATCTTGAGCTCATGACCCGCCCTTTGTGTAATATACTTTGTGTCATAGTACATATCATCATCATCCTTTATCTTGATCTCATGACCCGCCCTTTGTGTATTATACTTTGAGTCATAGTACATATCATCATCATCCTTTATCTTGATCTCATGACCCGCCCTTTGTGTAATATACTTTGTGTTATAGTACATATCGTCATCATTTATCTTGATCTCATGACCCGCCCTTTGTGTAATATACTTTGGGTCATAGTACATGTCATCATCCTTTATCTTGATCTCATGACCCGCCCTTTGTGTAATATACTTTGGGTCATAGTACATATCATCATCATCCTTTATCTTGATCTCATGACCCGCCCTTTGTGTAATATACTTTGGGTCATAGTACATATCATCATCCTTTATCTTGATCTCATGACCCGCCCTTTGTGTAATATACTTTGGGTCATAGTACATACCGTCATCATCCTTTATCTTGATCTCATGAGACGCCCTTTGTGTAATATACTTTGTGTCATAGTACATATCGTCATCATTTATCTTGATCTCATGACCCGCCCTTTGTGTAATATACTTTGGGTCATAGTACATATCGTCATCATTTATCTTGATCTCATGACCCGCCCTTTGTGTAATATACTTTGGGTCATAGTACATATCATCATCATCCTTTATCTTGATCTCATGACCCGCCCTTTGTGTAATATACTTTGGGTCATAGTACATACCGTCATCATCCTTTATCTTGATCTCATGAGACGCCCTTTGTGTAATATACTTTGTGTCATAGTACATATCGTCATCATTTATCTTGATCTCATGACCCGCCCTTTGTGTAATATACTTTGGGTCATAGTACATATCGTCATCATTTATCTTGATCTCATGACCCGCCCTTTGTGTAATATACTTTGGGTCATAGTACATATCATCATCATCCTTTATCTTGATCTCATGACCCGCCCTTTGTGTAATATACTTTGGGTCATAGTACATATCGTCATCCTTTATCTTGATCTCATGAGCCGCCCTTTGTGTAATATACTTTGTGTCATAGTACATATCATCATCATCCTTTATCTTGAGCTCATGACCCGCCCTTTGTGTAATATACTTTGGGTCATAGTACATATCATCATCATCCTTTATCTTGATCTCACGAGACGCCCTTTGTGTAATATACTTTGGGTCAGAGTACATATCATCATCATCCTTTATCTCGATCTCATGAGACGCCCTTTGTGTAATATACTTTGTGTCATAGTACATATCATCATCCTTTATCTTGATCTCATGACCCGCCCTTTGTGTAATATACTTTGGGTCATAGTACATATCGTCATCATCCTTTATCTTGATCTCATGACCCGCCCTTTGTGTAATATACTTTGGGTCATAGTACATATCATCATCATCCTTTATCTTGATCTCATGACCCGCCCTTTGTGTAATATACTTTGGGTCATAGTACATATCATCATCCTTTATCTTGATCTCATGACCCGCCCTTTGTGTAATATACTTTGGGTCATAGTACATATCATCATCATCCTTTATCTTGATCTCATGAGCCGCCCTTTGTGTAATATACTTTGGGTCATAGTACATATCATCATCATCCTTTATCTTGATCTCATGACCCGCCCTTTGTGTAATATACTTTGTGTCATAGTACATATCGTCATCCTTTATCTTGATCTCATGAGCCGCCCTTTGTGTAATATACTTTGGGTCATAGTACATATCGTCATCCTTTATCTTGAGCTCATGACCCGCCCTTTGTGTAATATACTTTGTGTCATAGTACATATCATCATCATCCTTTATCTTGATCTCATGACCCGCCCTTTGTGTAATATACTTTGGGTCATAGTACATATCATCATCATCCTTTATCTTGATCTCATGACCCGCCCTTTGTGTAATATACTTTGGGTCATAGTACATATCATCATCCTTTATCTTGATCTCATGACCCGCCCTTTGTGTAATATACTTTGTGTCATAGTACATATCGTCATCCTTTATCTTGATCTCATGACCCGCCCTTTGTGTAATATACTTTGGGTCATAGTACATGTCATCATCATCCTTTATCTTGATCTCATGACCCGCCCTTTGTGTAATATACTTTGGGTCATAGTACATGTCATCATCATCCTTTATCTTGATCTCATGACCCGCCCTTTGTGTAATATACTTTGGGTCATAGTACATATCATCATCATCCTTTATCTTGATCTCATGAGCCGCCCTTTGTGTAATATACTTTGGGTCATAGTACATATCGTCATCCTTTATCTTGATCTCATGACCCGCCCTTTGTGTAATATACTTTGGGTCATAGTACATATCATCATCCTTTATCTTGATCTCATGACCCGCCCTTTGTGTAATATACTTTGTGTCATAGTACATATCATCATCCTTTATCTTGATCTCATGAGCCGCCCTTTGTGTAATATACTTTGTGTCATAGTACATATCATCATCATCCTTTATCTTGATCTCATGACCCGCCCTTTGTGTAATATACTTTGGGTCATAGTACATATCATCATCATCCTTTATCTTGATCTCATGACCCGCCCTTTGTGTAATATACTTTGGGTCATAGTGCATATCATCATCATCCTTTATCTTGATCTCATGACCCGCCCTTTGTGTAATATACTTTGTGTCATAGTACATATCGTCATCCTTTATCTTGATCTCATGACCCGCCCTTTGTGTAATATACTTTGGGTCATAGTACATATCATCATCATCCTTTATCTTGATCTCATGAGCCGCCCTTTGTGTAATATACTTTGGGTCATAGTACATATCATCCTTTATCTTGATCTCATGAGCCGCCCTTTGTGTAATATACTTTGGGTCATAGTACATGTCATCATCATCCTTTATCTTGAGCTCATGACCCGCCCTTTGTGTATTATACTTTGAGTCATAGTACATATCATCATCATCCTTTATCTTGATCTCATGACCCGCCCTTTGTGTAATATACTTTGTGTTATAGTACATATCGTCATCATTTATCTTGATCTCATGACCCGCCCTTTGTGTAATATACTTTGGGTCATAGTACATGTCATCATCCTTTATCTTGATCTCATGAGACGCCCTTTGTGTAATATACTTTGTGTCATAGTACATATCGTCATCATTTATCTTGATCTCATGACCCGCCCTTTGTGTAATATACTTTGGGTCATAGTACATATCGTCATCATTTATCTTGATCTCATGACCCGCCCTTTGTGTAATATACTTTGGGTCATAGTACATATCATCATCATCCTTTATCTTGATCTCATGACCCGCCCTTTGTGTAATATACTTTGGGTCATAGTACATACCGTCATCATCCTTTATCTTGATCTCATGAGACGCCCTTTGTGTAATATACTTTGTGTCATAGTACATATCGTCATCATTTATCTTGATCTCATGACCCGCCCTTTGTGTAATATACTTTGGGTCATAGTACATATCGTCATCATTTATCTTGATCTCATGACCCGCCCTTTGTGTAATATACTTTGGGTCATAGTACATATCATCATCATCCTTTATCTTGATCTCATGACCCGCCCTTTGTGTAATATACTTTGGGTCATAGTACATATCGTCATCCTTTATCTTGATCTCATGAGCCGCCCTTTGTGTAATATACTTTGTGTCATAGTACATATCATCATCATCCTTTATCTTGAGCTCATGACCCGCCCTTTGTGTAATATACTTTGGGTCATAGTACATATCATCATCATCCTTTATCTTGATCTCACGAGACGCCCTTTGTGTAATATACTTTGGGTCAGAGTACATATCATCATCATCCTTTATCTCGATCTCATGAGACGCCCTTTGTGTAATATACTTTGGGTCATAGTACATATCATCATCATCCTTTATCTTGATCTCATGACCCGCCCTTTGTGTAATATACTTTGGGTCATAGTACATATCATCATCATCCTTTATCTTGATCTCATGACCCGCCCTTTGTGTAATATACTTTGGGTCATAGTACATATCATCATCCTTTATCTTGATCTCATGACCCGCCCTTTGTGTAATATACTTTGGGTCATAGTACATATCATCATCATCCTTTATCTTGATCTCATGAGCCGCCCTTTGTGTAATATACTTTGGGTCATAGTACATATCATCATCATCCTTTATCTTGATCTCATGACCCGCCCTTTGTGTAATATACTTTGTGTCATAGTACATATCGTCATCCTTTATCTTGATCTCATGAGCCGCCCTTTGTGTAATATACTTTGGGTCATAGTACATATCGTCATCCTTTATCTTGAGCTCATGACCCGCCCTTTGTGTAATATACTTTGTGTCATAGTACATATCATCATCATCCTTTATCTTGATCTCATGACCCGCCCTTTGTGTAATATACTTTGGGTCATAGTACATATCATCATCATCCTTTATCTTGATCTCATGACCCGCCCTTTGTGTAATATACTTTGGGTCATAGTACATATCATCATCCTTTATCTTGATCTCATGACCCGCCCTTTGTGTAATATACTTTGTGTCATAGTACATATCGTCATCCTTTATCTTGATCTCATGACCCGCCCTTTGTGTAATATACTTTGGGTCATAGTACATGTCATCATCATCCTTTATCTTGATCTCATGACCCGCCCTTTGTGTAATATACTTTGGGTCATAGTACATGTCATCATCATCCTTTATCTTGATCTCATGACCCGCCCTTTGTGTAATATACTTTGGGTCATAGTACATATCATCATCATCCTTTATCTTGATCTCATGAGCCGCCCTTTGTGTAATATACTTTGGGTCATAGTACATATCGTCATCCTTTATCTTGATCTCATGACCCGCCCTTTGTGTAATATACTTTGGGTCATAGTACATATCATCATCCTTTATCTTGATCTCATGACCCGCCCTTTGTGTAATATACTTTGTGTCATAGTACATATCATCATCCTTTATCTTGATCTCATGAGCCGCCCTTTGTGTAATATACTTTGTGTCATAGTACATATCATCATCATCCTTTATCTTGATCTCATGACCCGCCCTTTGTGTAATATACTTTGGGTCATCGTACATATCATCATCATCCTTTATCTTGATCTCATGAGCCGCTATTTGTGTAATATACTTTGGGTCATAGTACATACCGTCATCCTTTATCTTGAGCTCATGACCCTCCCTTTGTGTAATCTACTTTGGGTCATAGTACATATCATCATCATCCTTTATCTTGATCTCATGACCCGCCCTTTGTGTAATATACTTTGTGTCATAGTACATATCATCATCATCCTTTATCTTGATCTCATGACCCGCCCTTTGTGTAATATACTTTGGGTCATAGTACATATCATCATCATCCTTTATCTTGATCTCATGACCCGCCCTTTGTGTAATATACTTTGTGTCATAGTACATATCGTCATCCTTTATCTTGATCTCATGAGCCGCCCTTTGTGTAATATACTTTGGGTCATAGTACATACCGTCATCCTTTATCTTGATCTCATGACCCGCCCTTTGTGTAATATACTTTGTGTCATAGTACATATCGTCATCCTTTATCTTGATCTCATGAGCCGCCCTTTGTGTAATATACTTTGGGTCATAGTACATACCGTCATCCTTTATCTTGATCTCATGACCCGCCCTTTGTGTAATATACTTTGTGTCATAGTACATATCGTCATCCTTTATCTTGATCTCATGAGCCGCCCTTTGTGTAATATACTTTGGGTCATAGTACATACCGTCATCCTTTATCTTGATCTCATGACCCGCCCTTTGTGTAATATACTTTGGGTCATAGTACATATCGTCGTCATCCTTTATCTTGATCTCATGAGCCGCCCTTTGTGTAATATACTTTGGGTCATAGTACATATCATCATCATCCTTTATCTTGAGCTCATGACCCGCCCTTTGTGTAATATACTTTGGGTCATAGTACATATCGTCATCCTTTATCTTGATCTCATGATCCGCCCTTTGTGTAATATACTTTGGGTCATAGTACATATCAGCATCATCCTTTATCTTGATCTCATGAGCCGCCCTTTCTGTAATATACTTTGGGTCATAATACATATCGTCATCCTTTATCTTGATCTCATGACCCGCCCTTTGTGTAATATACTTTGGGTCATAGTACATATCATCCTTTATCTTGATCTCATGACCCGCCCTTTGTGTAATATACTTTGTGTCATAGTACATATCGTCATCCTTTATCTTGATCTCATGACCCGCCCTTTGTGTAATATACTTTGGGTCACAGTACATACCGTCATCCTTTATCTTGATCTCATGAGCCACCCTTTGTGTAATATACTTTGGGTCATAGTACATATCATCATCATCCTTTATCTTGATCTCATGACTCGCCCTTTGTGTAATATACTTTGTGTCATAGTACATATCATCATCCTTTATCTTGAGCTCATGACATCCTGTTGAGTAGAAGCAATTTGAACCATCGTGTTCTCACAATCAGTTAATGCTATTCCTTTTTTACTTCTGCATCAATCAAGGCTTTACCTCGTGATACCTAGTCCTTGGAGGAGGTGTGTGCAGCACATTCTACAATTGCAACTCTCTTTGGTAGCAACAGGGCTTGCAATAGCTGTGCTATTAATGCTGCATGCTGTATTTGTTGTCCGGCTGAGGTAAGGAATCCCCTCATAGCCCACAGTGGGCCAAGATCAGGGGCCACTCCAAAAACATATTGGCTGTCCGTGTAAATGTCCACTATTCATCCTTCATGTTGTTAATCTTGTCCCCTTCCAGTACGTTTGTAGCCGTGCCCACTGTGTAAATATTTTGCAGTGAGCCTGTGTTATTGCTGATGCATGAACCATGAACAACTAGATCTCCATTGGGGACAGGTGTCTCTTAAATCATGTCGAACATTTGCATACTTATCTTTGGCTAGCACACTTGGACTATTCTTTACCAAACACTCCCTCTCTATGACCCATTGCTAGGTGAGAAATCAGTAGTGGTGCAATGTGTGGGCAAATTGCCAGAATTATGGAACACATTTGCACCAGCGGAGCTTTCCAACCAGATATGAGAGGGTGAAAAGGTTTATCATTAAGCACATGCATGCAAACATTTCAAAAACAGGAAACCTATTACACTCTGTAGGGCAATGAAGGAAAGAACCTAAAAATTATATTGTCATCCCTGTAAAAGACTTTAAAAAAATCCATTTTCTGCAAAAGAAGAATGAAAACATTGTACTAGAGCTTGTCCCAACAGCAAACACTGTTGAAGGTCTGTCACAGTAACACATTTGGGAATCAAACTGTGCCAATCCATTATACCTTCAAACCTATTTGCAAACACCCCTAAAGACTGCAACTCTATACTAAAAGACATATTAAATCTGTCCACATTGTATCCTTAAAACATTACAATACGAAGCACAGTTATTCAATGCACACTGTCCTTCTGTATTTTTCTTATGCTCATATTCTTATTACTAAACCACAGTATATCAATATAAAATTACTACATATTATCCATCCTTTGTAGTCGCTGGTGCATTTTTGCACATTCCTCTCACAATCTAAGCCCTTTAGAATGGTATCTTCTGCAAGCCTAAAAATCCTAGAAAATGAAAAACATTAACATACATACACATTCTTTCTTTTAAATACACACATAAAATAGTACTTCTCCTTGTGCCATTTAATTAGGCAAAACCCTTCAAGAACTCACCACACCTAGTGCTATTCTTATATGTGCTTGTGAGGATGGCGGCGTTGTATGTTAGGCGGCGGTCTTTGGAGTGAGATATGGGGAAAACAAGCCAGCTACCTAACCTGACCTAATTGTGTGATCCTGGGCATTTAAATTCCTTTAATACTTTTGCTTTACTATTATCCTGAAAGTGACGCTGTGCAGGGCACTCTAGCTACCTCCCTTCAATAATGTAACTTGACCTTTAAGCAAATGTTTGCCTCCATATCTTAACTTCTCTCTTATTCCAGCACTTAGTCGTCAGAGTAAACAGCACTCTTCTGCTATTCAGGGGCCCAGATAAGACCGGCAGGTATGTGCCCCCCCAAGGCAGCACTTTCACTATCGGGGTGGTGCTTTTTAATTAAGTAGCTATTTGCGCAATATAATGCAATCTTTTGTTCTTTAAAACAGCAAATGTCTCCTGTTGTAAATCACGCTGGGAGATTGGGGTGGGGAACCTGTGGAAGCCATCAATCTGGCCCTTACAATGTCCATTGACAAGAGACGTACCATGAAACAAGACCAGACATAAATCAGACACGTACCAGGAACAAACATCTTTTCACCGACGTTCTTGCATCTGAAAATGAAAATGTTAGGAAACAAACCGTTGCACCAAAACTTATTAAAATGTATATACACAAAATAACACCTCTTCGTTAAGTATTTGCACTCCTTTCCATTCTGCGCTGCGAAGAATAATTAGTTTTTTTTAACTAGTTCCGGTCATACTCACAGACAACTGTTGTAGGGTATGGTTTGGTCTTGGCGCAATGCCCAGAGCCTGTGGCCAGCCAGGATTGTTATTTCAAAGCCAGTCCAAAAGACTTTTCTTTAACCCTTCAATATATCATAATATCAAAGGCCTTGCTGGGCAGAACATTTCTCAGTAACTATTGTTTTTCACCCTTTTTACTCTACAAAATTATCAGGGGTGCGAAGTGTCTCAGGAGAGGTCAGGTCTCCTCAAGCGGTTTGAAACACACTTCCCAGTGTATTTTCGTGCCTTTCATGCTTGAAATGAGATGTGGCCAGCTCCAAGCGCGTTAATTGAGAGACTATAACTGCTGTTTTTAAATGTAGTGGTCCTGGAACAATGGGCGCAGTTAGTGTGCATTCCACTCCACCTATTTGTCTCCCTTCCTGTCTCATTAGTTCTGTGTACCCTCTTCTTTGTTCTTCTCGTAATTTCGGAAAGTCTTTGGTAAAGGACATGAGATCTGCTCTGAACCATGGGACGTGAACATATGCCACTTTATTTTCTTTCTCCCCATGTGGAGGGGGCACATTTCACAGGGGCATTGTCAACGCGGGTGTTGTTGGCACTTGGAAAGGAATCTGTGAAAGTAAATTTAGCTACATCCCAACTATTATCTGGCGAGAGGGGGGGCTGTTCTTGTATTCCGGCTTTTCTTAGGGCCGTGGCTTGCAGCTCATACGCACCGTGGGCCTCAGTACCGTTGCCCATTAATTCTGCACGTGCTAGCGAGAGCACGGTATCCTGGTATGATCTGGAGTTAGTGGCTCTTTTTCTGTGCATAATTTTAACTGCAAATCTATGTCAATGTCACATCGGGTAGATAGCGGATCTAAATAGGTACCAGAAAAACGCGTAAGAAAGAAATGGCACAAATTCAAGAGAGCCGAAGTCTCTCATACGTTGTGAAAAGAACACTAAACAAAATCAAGAGACAAGTAAAAAAAATATCTATATATGAGATAAACAAAGGCATATAGATCGGATCTTAAATACAGGCTATTAAGGATAAATATGAGTAAAGATGGAACCGGGTAGTCCCAATTGGATCTGAGGGGAAACGCCTCGAAGATAAACTACAATAGAAGCATACCCAAAAAGAGGGGAAGAACAAGGATAAAGCATGATGGAAAATTCTGTGCTGGTGTACAGAAAACAAAAATGTCCCATAACTGTATAGCCCATATAAGTTATTGAGATGAAATAAAAGGAAATGGAACATGTCTTACCATGGATCGTCGGCAGACAAAGTTAGGCGAATCCTGAAATGCATCCTAAGACATGAATGAGTGTCAGTGTAGGTATTCGTCTCCCTTTCAGGCTTTCACCAGCAGGTTACTTACATTTCTATTGCGTCTAAAGGCAAATGTAGGTCGTGTCAATTTGGTATCTTCACTGCTGATGCTGAGAAGGTGCCATTGGGAGATGATAGTTTGCCTGATCTTATGGTCAAATTTGGAGTGTCGGGTGACACATACCAGTTTGTCTTCCGTCTGTCTCTGTTCGGCTCAAACACGCTTTCTCTATAAAAGTGTCTGGCCCTTTTAAAGGCATCTCAGACTATATTCTTAGGATAACCTCTCTCAAGACGTTTAGCACTAAGGTTTATCGCGTTCACCCACAAACTTTTCAATATAACCATTAAGGGTGTTGGTCTTTCTCCTGGCTGCTTTGGCCATCAAGCTCCCCACTTTCGAATCAAGCTTCTATTTGGACATCATCCTTTAGAATGTGGCACCCCTCATGGAAATACTATAATGACTCACTCCATTTTAGTCTATATTGGGCTGCTTAAAATACGGTAGAAACTGAGTTTTAAATATACCAAAGGAAGAAAAATAAACTAACAGAAGAATGCTTACCCCCCCCAGGACCACCCCCGAGTGGTCAGTATTAGAGGGGTGGGCAAGCCTCACTTGGCCGCAGATGGGGCAGCCCGTGCGCGCCCGCTCGTGTTCCGTGCTGCAACCGTCTCCTTGCGCTTTAGCAGGTCGGGAGGCAAACCCCTCCTCCTCCTCCCATTGTAACATGAGAGCGGGGGGGCGAGTCCCCCCCAAACAGGCACCAACAGCAGACCTAGCATGTCCTTTTAGAAGACCCCTCACTCACCAACCTAGTTGGTGACATGCTTCATCATTGGGGTCCCACCCCGCAGGCCGAGTGCCAGCAGGGTGTGCTTCGACACCTGACTACAGTGGAGCGGGTAATTTTTTTTTTTTTATATGTGCAGTGTTATATAAGGTGAAAAGTGATTTAAAAAGGGGCCAATGCTACTCACTTCAAGACTTTATTCCTGAGTGATTGGGCACCCTACACGCAAACTGTGACACCTATGTCTAATTAGGTAGACTCCGGTGTTCAAGACGTGTAGTGTTTTAAAATAGCGACGTGTGCTATGTGTTTTAAAATAAAGGTCTACATGTTTCAACCATCTTGTTAATGTGGGTTTTCGTCAGGACCAATGAGTGTGACCTGGGTGGTACACACACGCTAAGGTGCGCCCTGTCCAAGATCACGAAAACTGGAACCACAAACTTGTGGCCCTTTACAAAAAACGAGCTGTCTTCTCCCCGTTCTGGAAGAAAAAAACCTGTGTAAAAAAATGTGGGAAAAGGGGTTGGGATCACATAGACAGTAGACAAAAATTATTTGTACATAAAACATATATAAAGTGCTCCCACTGGCAGTGTCCGGGAAACTAAATCTGTGTCATAAGTGCCAGTCGTCATTATGGTGGCGTGACAAGACTCAATAGCGTTATTCTTGGAGCCGTCTAGGTGGTGCTCAGAAAGAACTGTGGTAAATAAATAAATAATACCCTATTTTTGACTAGGCATATAGCATAACAGATAGCTCAATAAATAAGAGTCAAGATTCGAGGTAGTAGGAGTTTCTGCAGGTTTATTACAGCATAAGGACAGGATCAGGACAATCTGCATAGGATGACCCAGCAGGGGAAAAGAGGCCCAGCAGCTGCTGGGGCTTGGTCTGGGATGAGCGCGCTAACTTTTAATAACAATACATGAACTTATATACATAGCGCAAACACATAGCATTACATTGCAGTAGGCGTAGCAGTGGGTGGAGCAGAAGGCGTGACGCGTAGCAGTCGCGAAAGATAACAGTAAAAGTAGGTGTAACTGGGCGTATACATAGACATGTGGTGCAAACGTAACAGAATATGTCATGAATGGGGCGGAAACATAGGAGGGGGCTACCTAAGGAGCCGGGACCTCTAACCTGGTGGTGCGCGCAAACTGGCAATGACGTATTACTAGGAGAAGCTGGGGGCTATGAACTCTGTGCTAGGAGCAGAGACTAAAGTCTGGAGGGTCGGAGCGACTTGTACCTAAACCCTATCTAGTATCTGATGTTTAGGGAACATGTTGATATAAACTAGAAGTCATGAGGGGAAAGGCTAACTTGATTCTAAGACTGGACCATGCATTATTCTACATGTAGTGCGTGATGAAGAATATTAAATGACCATTAAATACAGTATTTCTCTAACATGGAGACGAGAAGGCTAGACAATGACGGAAACTATTGATGCAGTTCAGTAGCTTAGGAATGCAGAGAAGGAGGACTGAACTGATAACTGGAACTATAACATACTTTTGGCAGACTCAGAGGCAGAGCCAGGCTGCACCGGGCACTGCGAGGCAGGAAGTAAGTGAAGGGTCGAGGATACAGGTGGGGGCTGTATCGCTCCTCAGCGAGACTTCAGGAGACAGGAGCTGAATCTGTGGTCCGGGCCCTTTTGAGGCCTGGAAACGGGGACTTTATAATGGGATAACGTGCACACTGAGAAACGTGGCAACGTAACTTTACATAGGCCTGATATTCGTAGTATTCACGAGGACTGGAAACTAGCATACTAAAGGTGGACACAACTGTAATTGCGTCATTAATCGGACATGGGGAATAACATATGCATATTGGTCATGCACACATAACATATGATGGATGAGGCGTAGGGACACAGAACATGGCAAAATTTACTTTTCCACATTCCCTCCTTGTCACTACGTTTCCATCAGGAAACATCAATTTTCATGATACCATCTATCATTTCATACAGTACCATTTGCTCGTCTCGAATTATCTTGGAACGGGACTTAGAACGGGGCTTAGGACTAGGAATACAAGAGGTAGCACACATGCTGCAAATCGCAGGGCCACATTGTATACAGAGGCAGCAGCTAAATATGATCGCTACTGCAATACTTAGAAAGGACAGGAATTTCCATCCCCATGCGGAAATTATATTCCAGAACCAACCGGACCATGTCCAGGTGCCTGGATCTTGATGTAACAGATGGGCAATTTTATGGAGTCTGGTTATAGCTGAATAAACAGACGGCGCGTTATTTGGAATGAAAATGCAACAACTAGATCCGAGGACTCTACAGGCCCCGCCCCTATCGGCCAGTATGACGTCAAGGACGAGACGATTCTGTAAAACGACAATTCTCATAAAGGATTGCTCTTCAGTTAAGTTACCTAGAGCGGAGGCAGTCTCATCTACTACTGCTTCAAGGGTTCTTGTTAACCTACGAATTAGCTTACTATTTACAACTGTGCCTAAATAAGGGAAAACACCTTTATCTATATCAATAAATTGCTCTGCGGCAGTTTCAGTATAATCGACAATCGGGAGATTTCTCTTGTGTCTAGTATGTACTAGGAAGGAATTCCTATGGTAGTCAGGTGGGGCTAGAAAAACAGGTGGCAGTAGGAAGGCAATGTAACAGGTTCCCTCCCAATCGAGGGGCAGATGAACATATGCAGTTTGACCACAAACAAAATAAGAATGACGTGAGGCTTTAAAAATAGATTTCCCACTGTCACTATACTGAATAACAGTAGTACATTCACTATGGCCTACGTGTACAGAACCATAATTACGGACACATAATTCGCCTTTGACTGGTAGTACTGAAATAGCAGGTGAGTCTGGAGTAGTATCAGACTGAACATTCAGGACCATGAAATTCGACGAATAATTACCTAAATTATACACTTCATTTTCTAGATCTAAACCTGTTCTGTGGGGGAAACCTTGCTTGTCTGGGAAACATGTACTGTTAAGAAAAGACATATCTGTTGCGGATGACGTTAACGTGGACCATGCTCCACACGAACCATTATGTGAAAAAGGATAAGGAAAGAGTGGCAGAACTCCCTTCGGTGTCTGGAAAGGGGGGAGTCGACCACACACCCAACAATTAGTGGCATTGCTGGTCTGGTGTGAATAATGTAACATACGGATAAATGAATTATTACGCATAGCGAGGCGGTAAGAATATTCATGAGGAGGCAGATCACTAAACGTGTGCTCTACTGTAGCATTAGCAGACTTATTTACATGAGGACCTGAGAAACACAGGAAAAGTGCGTAGCTGGTGCAGGAAATCATTAGGCTGATGAATAATATGAAACTTAGAAAAACGATACATTGAATTGAGTTTTTACTGACTCTCTCACTATGGGGGTCTATTTTATACATGTCAGAAACAATCTAACCGTTTCACCTAGGGGAGTACTTATACAATCAAACTGACTGACTTACTAGACCGTAGTTTTTGCTTATACTCCTGCTGCGGAGTTTTCTCTAACAGGGAAGGGGTTGTAACAATGTCTTTTGCGGGACAGTCCTTTAAAACAATGTCTTGGCAGTCTTTAAAATCCTGGGACTCCTTGGAAATGTTTTTAGAAACGGGTTTCAATTCATTGAAAAGTTTTACATGAGAAAGGTGGACCCACCCCTTTCTGCCTTCCAGCTTGACGGCAGTACGGGTGGTCAAGAGGACCTGACGTGGCTCCTTCCAACGAGGTTCCAGCGGACTTGATCTGTCAAAATTCCGGACCATCACAAGGGAACCTGGAACGATTTCATGCGGTGCCACCTCGGTATTGTCTGGAAAGGCGGCGGCAACCTGTGAACGACATGAGTTGAGGGCAGACATCAAGGAAGCTAGGTAATCTGTCAACATATTACATGAAACATCGGTAATACTTCGGGGTCTAGGAGTACCCCACATGTTAGGGGGGCGGCCGAATACGACCTCATACGGGGACAGACCTGCTCGGGAATGTGCGACCATGCGCATATAAAATAGAGCAACTGGCAGAGCTACTAGCCAGTCCACACCTTTTTCTTTACAAACTTTTGCAATACGGATTTTCAGGGTCTGATTATGTCTCTCGACTAGACCGGCTGCTTCAGGATGGCGTACACAATGGAACTTCCACTGGTACCCTAACAACAGGGAAACATGCTTCATTAACTCTGAGGAGAATGGCTGACCGTTATCAGAATATACGACTCTAGGGAGTCCATATCTAGGGAAGAATTCACGAACCAACTGCTTGGCAGTGGTCGCGGCTGTGTAATCTGGGACTGGATATGCTTCTGTCCACCTGGACAAAGCGCATACTACTACAAGGACATACTTGAAACCTCGACATCGCTCCATTTGAATATAATCCATCTGGAGGACCTCAAAAGGGTGGTCAGGGGGCTGGAAACCACCTTGTTCCACCGGGACACTTTTACCTGGATTAAACTGACAACATATCATACAGGTACGGACTTTCTGCTTGGCTGCAGCTCGTAAATGCTTGTTGAACCAAATGTTCTGGATACTGTCTAACATAGCTTTTTCTCCTAAATGTGCTGGACTATGTGCGGTATTAATGATGACTTGAACCATAGAGTCGGGGAGAAACCATGTGGCTCTACCCTTTGTTAACCATCCTTGATCTGTCTGGACCCCTCCTTGTTCGGACCATTTCTTGATTTCCTCGGGAGTAGCATGTAACTGGATATCTATGACATCTTGTGTAGGGTCCTTAACTGTCATGCATGTAGTCGGATCTGGAGTATGTGTCTGATTAACTGGAATGTCTAGAGTCTGTGCTGTAAGCTTGGCTGTGCGGTCTGCTAGATCGTTACCTTGGGAAATAATGTCAGTAACTTTCGTATGTGCTTTGCATTTCATGATAGCAATGGATGTCGGTAAATGTATGGCATCTAACAGAGCTTGAATAAGGAGACCATGCTGAATCTTGGTTCCATGAGAAGTCATGAAACCTCTCTCCTGCCAGAGCACTCCGAAGTCGTGTACAACTCCGAATGCGTAACGTGAATCTGTATAAACGTTAACTTTCAGGTTCTTGGCGTGTATACAGGCTTGTGTCAGAGCGACTAGCTCTGCTGCTTGAGCGGACAGGGTATCAATACGGTGTGTTTCAATAACTTCGGTGTCAGTAGTCACTGCATACGCGGCGACTAGTTCTCCTGTACTAGTTCTCATACATGAACCATCCACATAAAGTGTCAGGTCAGGATCTGGTAACGGAATGTCTGTCAGGTCTTGTCTTGGCTTTGTCGTAATGTTAACTACTTCCACACAGTCATGTGGGTCAGGGCTCAAACTGACTGATGGTAACAGTGTAGCAGGATTCAGGACGTTGCAGCGTCTAATTTCTATGTGTGGCTGGAACAGTGTCAATTCATAACCTGTTAAACGTGCAATTGTCAAGTGCTGAGTTTGTGTTCGGTTTAAAAGAACTTCTACTGAATGTGGGACTTGTACTGTCAGGGAATGTCCTAAAACTATGGAATCACTTTGTCTGATAGCTAGTGCGGTGGCTGCAACTGACTTAAGGCACGCAGGCAACGCCTGGGCGACTGGATCTAATGTGCTAGAAAAGTAAGCACAGGGCTTGGATTGTCCTGCTTGATCTTGTGTGAGAACAGATAATGCTGTACCTTCACGTTCAGTAACGAAAAGTGTAAAAGGCTTACTGTAGTTCGGTGTAGCTAGAACTGGAGCTTGACATAGGGCTTTCTTTAACTCGTTGAAACTAAGTGTATGTTCAGATGTCCAAGGGAGGACAGTCGATACGGCTGCCTCCTGTGTCGTTAACTGTATCAGTGGCTTGGCTAGAAATGCATACTGGGGAATCCATTGTCTACAATAAGAAGTAAGGCCGATAAAAGCACGTACCTCCTTCTGGGTTCTGGGCTGGGGAAGACTCGCTATTAACTGGATACGGTCGGGTGTCAACTGCCTACCCCTCTTGGACAGTAAGTGTCCTAAGTAGACCACTTGCTGGACACAGAATTGAAGC
Organism: Lissotriton helveticus; assembly: GCF_964261635.1. Lineage (NCBI taxonomy): Eukaryota > Metazoa > Chordata > Amphibia > Caudata > Salamandridae > Lissotriton > Lissotriton helveticus. The sequence continues at coordinate 651,270 of NW_027611659.1, read as the reverse complement.
TTCGAAGGGGACACCTTGTGCCCCATCTCGGCTAGAAAATACAAGACTGTAAGTGATGCTCGCTCGCAAGCACGTTCAGAACGGGCTGTGATCAGTAGATCATCGACATACTGGAGCAGGGCAGTGTCCGTTGGCATGTGAATGTTGTCTAGTTGTCTCTTAAGTGCCTGACTGTAAATACTAGGACTTTCTGTGAAACCTTGAGGAGCGCGTGTGAACATATAGCTCCTTCCATTTAAACAAAATCCGAAAAGAAACTGGCTGTCTGGATGAATAGGAACACTAAAAAATGCATTCTTGAGGTCTATGACAGTGAAGAACGTGGCTTCGGAATCAATGGCTGTTAATAGGGAAGAGATATCTGGGACTACTGGGTACTGAGGAATAATACATTTATTAAGCTCTCGTAAATCAATCACTAATCGATATACTGGGGGTGCATTTGGATCAGTACGTTTCATGACTGGAATGATCGGAGAATTACATACATTGGAGTCAGTTTCTACAACTACTCCTTGAGCCATGAGCTCGTCAATAATTTTGGATAAGGCTGCTACAGCCTCAGGTGGCAATCTGTACTGTCTGATTCGTGGTAACACTACACCTGGTTTCAGGGTCACACGATAGGGTGTGATTTGCATATAACCTACATCTGTTGGACCTTGCGCCCATAAATGCTGCGGAACATTAGACAGTCTGGAATCAAAATCTCGTAATACATAGTGACCCTTAAAGTCACGTAGGAACAGACGTATTCCCTCTGGGGAACAACAAATAACGGCACCTAACTCTTTCAGTGTTTTAATGCCTAATAGATTTTCTGGACATGACTTAGTAAGTAACAGATCAGTAGTGCGGGACAATGGACCTACTTCTAGAGTAACTGGCTTTGAGATCTCATTTATAATGGGTTTTCCTGAAAATCCAAGGGAAACATTTCTTGAGCCTGAGAGCGGAGCCCCTGGAACTTCGGCATGACTAATTGTGGTCCTACTTGCCCCTGTATCGATCAAAAACTTTCTGTCTTTCCCTAATACTTGACTGTGAACATAGGGACCTTCTTGATCTACAGGTATCTCGATGAGAGGCAAGCCTACCTCCCTCTCTAGGCTGTTTCATGAATATGGCTGATACTCTGGATACTCGGACTGTGCATACTGGTACATCTGTGATGTGACATGCTGTGTTGCAGCGATAGGCTGCGGTACTGTAACTGTCTGTTGTGCATTCTGTGACTGAGGAGTCTGTGAAACTTGTTCTTGTCTAGGCGGACGTGGTCTTTCTTTAGTCTTACCAGTAGCTATGTTATGTTTCAGAACTGCACACTCGTTTATAAAATGACCTGGCTGTTTACAATAATTGCAGTTCCCTTTAACGGGAGCTGCAGGATGACTGGCTTGATTCGGACCCCTCTTCTGACTGTCTTGAGGAACAGATTGTGCAACTAGCACTTTCATTTTCGTGTCTTTCATACGTTTTCTTTCGTGTTCTTGCTCTTCTCTGATTCTATTCTGGTGGTATTGGAGCATCTGGAGCATCTGGGACGGAGTATTTGCTTGCCAGGTGCTTTCGACTTTCAAAACTCGATTTTTAATTTGAGGACTTGAATTCTCGACTAATTTAGTAACGAAAAGGTGAGGGTATGACTCACTATTTGTCTTGAGACCACTGTTAATACTAAAACATTTTTCAAATCTAGAATAAAAATCACTAATATCTTCGTCTTGTTTCTGTTTACAGGCTGAGATTGCATCCCAGTCTTCTTTTCTAGTTGTCAATAATCTGGGTAAAACTTGAATCAATAATTCTGGTAATTCTTTACATTTATCTCCAAGACCGGTACCTGGTACTCGAGCCTTGTCTTCAGCTTCTAGAGCTGTCCAATCGATCTTTTTCTCTCCCACCTCCCATTCTTTTTCCTTTAGCTTTTCATACACCCCTGCGGGTAACAGGACCTTTAACATTTTAATGATATCTGGGTAAGTGTATTCTCCCATACGGAGCATGTCTTTTAATTCTCTATGGAACCCTGCTGGATCTTTGTCATGACAGGGAATTAATTTCTTCATTTCAAGAAGTTCCATCTTTGTTATTGGAGTGTATACAAACACTCGTTGCATTTCGCCACCCGTTCCTCTGACTGGGTGGACTTCTCGTAACGGATTCTGTCGGTCTATGTAGAATGATTTACTTTCTGGGGGTGAGACATGAACAAAATGTGGGTTCAAGAACGTTCTATATTTGTGGCGTTGTTCTAGAATGACACTAATTAAATCGGTACCTAGACCTCTCCATCTGTACTGGAGTAACTCGTTCAGGATATCATGTAACGGACCTGGATCAGAGTGTTGACCCTCATACAGAGTAATGAGGTGCTGAATCATATACATACCCACCAGTCGTTGCTCGGCTGGGGGCATTTTCAGAAACATTTGTGCCACTATTTCGTCTGGAAAAGTGGTAGAATCAGTAATCCATCGGACTGCTGATCGGGCTAGTTCTTGTTCATGCATGGTACTTAACTCACTATAACCGATTCGTGATTTCAGAATGTGATCGGTAGCTTGAAATACTTGTTCTAGAGAACCTTGTTCTGGTGCTGAATGATGAAAAATAGACTTGGGTTCTAGGCGTAAATGGCGATCTGGAAATCTAGATTTTCCTACATACGCTATTCTGGCGGGATTCTCGTCCTCTTCTTCTTTGGGATCAGAGATACTTTCTTTCTCGCTTACTTGTGCTGCTTTACGCTGTTCGTGTATCTTTATTATCTCTTTACGGATTTTCTTGTACATACTCTCCATAGCACCGACGGTCTTGTGCTTACCCTCGGCTATATTATCACTCCACCTTGTCAGGATTCTCATTTCGGCGGAATCTTTAGACGGGTAATCTTGTTCTCTTATTAGACAATTGATCAGGAACTTTAATATCATGAGCTGGATCTCGGCTTTCCTTTGAGACATAGTCTCGCTAATACTTTCTGGATCATCCCCTGTACGGATGAAACGATATATTCTGTCTAGATCTTCTTTCATATTCGGTAAGGTGACTAGATACTCGGCCACCTTTCTTACGCGAAATGAATATAAAACCATATTATCCTCGCCTGGGACTGGATCATAGCAACATTCGGCAAGGGATTTTCTTATTTCTGCAACAGACTGATACCTAGGCGTACGCTGTGATGCTTGTGCATGTAATTCGGCTAACGTTAAACGCTTGTGTGGCGGCGGGGTTTGAGGAGGACCTCCTCCTGCGGCCCCTAAACTGGAGTCGTCTACTGAGGCTCTACGTCCTGGCAGAGTGGGAAATGGAAATGTAGGCTGGACTTGTATGGCGGGCTGGACCGGGGGTACCGTAACAGGTACTCCGGTGTCTGGAGGAGCGGGAAGTGCCTGATTTACAGGGACTGGCGGAGCGCGAACAGGATTTGCATATTCTGGGACTGTGTCGTCCAAGTAGGACGAAATAAAAATATCAGCTGCGGTCGGTTTGTGACGTAGCTTGGTCGGAAGTAATGGTGGCGGGAAATTACTGGATGCCTCTGGGGTCGCTTTTGGCAAGCCCTCGGCAAGAAGAGGATACATACCCTTAATGAGGGCATGCCTCTGTCTGTCTGACTGTTCGGCTTTTACTCGTTCACCTATCTCGATTAATTCTCTTTCTTGGGCTCGTTCTTGGGATTCTCTACTTAACTCTGACTTTCTGACTTCCTTTTCCGTTCTTCTATGCGCTTCTTTACGCCATAACTCGATGGCATCTTTCTGTGACTGTCTGGCTTTCTTTTTCCATAATGCTTCTTCTACTCGCATGATACATTCGGCATCCCATGTACCCGATACGGGCCATCTATACTTTTCTTCTAACTGTTTGGTATACTCTACCCATAAATCTAGATACAATATGGCACTTATGCCATGTTTCTGATACATAAAGTGACCTGGACTGTCCCTAGGCGGGACAGGAACTGCTTCTTCTAATAAACCCTTTCTAGTTTTTAGCTGACGTAATCTTGAAAAGAGCGGCATTGTAAACTTGAATCGGAACACAATACAATACACGAAGAACAATAACAATTGGGAAAACAATTCAGGCATACCACGACATTGGAATTACATTAAACAATATCATAACATAACAGTTCGAACAGAATATTACCTGGAATACTTGAGAACAGAAACAGAACAGAATTTCTCGAGAACGGAACAGACTAGAATTACTGGATGCACTGCTGAAACAGTACGGAACATACCGGTCCCATGAAGGAACGCATCAAGACCCGTATCCACCTAGGTGAACACTTCGTTTGTGAGTCTGGGTACCACCAACCCACGGACCAGGAGTCAATTTAGATTGGTCCTGTCTAGATACTACCCCAGCAATGGTACTCACCGGGCAGCAAGAACGGAAGGCCTCGGACGGGACTGGGCTGACGACGACGGACTTCGGACTTCAGTTACGGGTGGGCCTCCGGATACCTCGGACCTTGGACTCTCGGCTTGGGCTCTGGTCGGGACTCGCCGCGTTCCTCCACCGTCTCGTTCGGATGCTGGACCGCCTCCTCCGTCTCCTCCGTGGGCCTGAGGGATACTTGAGCAGAAATATCTGCCACTGCGCAGAAGAGTTCCGTCACGACTGTAGAGGGTCAGGGGGTCGGCGTGGCTTCACCGACGCGTGGGGAAAGGGCAAGTCCCTGTTCGGGCGCCATTATGTGGTAAATAAATAAATAATACCCTATTTTTGACTAGGCATATAGCATAACAGATAGCTCAATAAATAAGAGTCAAGATTCGAGGTAGTAGGAGTTTCTGCAGGTTTATTACAGCATAAGGACAGGATCAGGACAATCTGCATAGGATGACCCAGCAGGGGAAAAGAGGCCCAGCAGCTGCTGGGGCTTGGTCTGGGATGAGCGCGCTAACTTTTAATAACAATACATGAACTTATATACATAGCGCAAACACATAGCATTACATTGCAGTAGGCGTAGCAGTGGGTGGAGCAGAAGGCGTGACGCGTAGCAGTCGCGAAAGATAACAGTAAAAGTAGGTGTAACTGGGCGTATACATAGACATGTGGTGCAAACGTAACAGAATATGTCATGAATGGGGCGGAAACATAGGAGGGGGCTACCTAAGGAGCCGGGACCTCTAACCTGGTGGTGCGCGCAAACTGGCAATGACATATTACTAGGAGAAGCTGGGGGCTATGAACTCTGTGCTAGGAGCAGAGACTAAAGTCTGGAGGGTCGGAGCGACTTGTACCTAAACCCTATCTAGTATCTGATGTTTAGGGAACATGTTGATATAAACTAGAAGTCATGAGGGGAAAGGCTAACTTGATTCTAAGACTGGACCATGCATTATTCTACATGTAGTGCGTGATGAAGAATATTAAATGACCATTAAATACAGTATTTCTCTAACATGGAGACGAGAAGGCTAGACAATGACGGAAACTATTGATGCAGTTCAGTAGCTTAGGAATGCAGAGAAGGAGGACTGAACTGATAACTGGAACTATAACATACTTTTGGCAGACTCAGAGGCAGAGCCAGGCTGCACCGGGCACTGCGAGGCAGGAAGTAAGTGAAGGGTCGAGGATACAGGTGGGGGCTGTATCGCTCCTCAGCGAGACTTCAGGAGACAGGAGCTGAATCTGTGGTCCGGGCCCTTTTGAGGCCTGGAAACGGGGACTTTATAATGGAATAACGTGCACACTGAGAAACGTGGCAACGTAACTTTACATAGGCCTGATATTCGTAGTATTCACGAGGACTGGAAACTAGCATACTAAAGGTGGACACAACTGTAATTGCGTCATTAATCGGACATGGGGAATAACATATGCATATTGGTCATGCACACATAACATATGATGGATGAGGCGTAGGGACACAGAACATGGCAAAATTTACTTTTCCACAGAACCATGCACCTGTAGTAGGCCCCCTGCGGGTTCGTTGACCCCTCGTCTGGTGTTAAAAACAGGGTTTTAGAATAAGCGGGAGATCGCCTCAGCGGGTGCTCTTTGAAGTCGTGGTGACAACGAATGCCCGTGATGACTGTAATGATATAAAAAGCACACGTGTCTCACAAACACACAGGACTCGCCACATCATTCAATCCTAAGGATCGGATTACACATTGTTAATGTCAAATGTAGCGTTCGGTACCTAGGTACCTTTAAAACTAGCAATGCCTTACTCAGAAAGCAGCGATTATCCGCTTCATGTGCGTCCGTGTTCCAAGAGCCGTGTGCTCACGTAACCTGTTAGGTAAAAAAAGGGTATGAACACGGAAAAAGTCCTGGAGCGTATCAGCAAATTTCGAAATATGGGACTTACTTGTGGCTTCTGCTCTGTACTCAGGTAACCTACTTGGTTCCTATCTTGGTATGCCCCGTTGTAGTAACCAGCCGCCCTTGCCCGCGCCGGTAATATACTGAAGCTCCTCGCTTCCTGGAGTGGGCGTGGTTAGGCTTTAGAATTGGGAGAATCGGACTGTTACAAACATTAAATGGAACTTCAACCACCCCCGCTTCAATGAGATCTTGTACAATTCGTGTAAGTGCTTCCTCACCTTCCTGTGAAATTCTATACTGAGGCAAACGTGGCAACACGGCTCCCTCCTTTACACTAATATGCACCGGAGGAATAACCATCTGACCCACATCAGTATCTGAAGTAGCCCACAAAGTTGTAGGTAGGGAGGCTAATGCAGTATCCTCTTTAATAATGCAAACTCTGTCTGTCACTGAATGATTATCGTTTAATATCACGCGTACTCCTTCAGGGGAACATCTTATTGTGGCTCTGAGATACTTGAGTATATCAAGACCCACAATATTGTCTGGTGTGTTTGGGGAAAGCAATAATGGACAAGGTGAAGTAAACTTATCGACATGGAATGCAAGTGGTTGTGACAATGGGCTAAGGGAAGATGCTCCATCGAACCCTATCGATGTGATCGTTAAGCCGGACAGGGGAGCCCTCGGAACCAATTTTTTAGACAGGGTGCTACGAGTAGCTCCTGTATCAACCAGAAACTGATCAGTAGAACCCAAAACATGTGCTGTAACATAAGGACCCCTCTGATCTACCGGAACTTCAACTGATTCCTTACCCCATCCTACGCAATCCTATGCATAAGCAGAATCATGTAAATCAGGCAGCACATAATCAGACATTTGATATTGATTACGCCGATCAAAAGTGTTGAACCATTAGAATCAAACCTAGCACGATCGTTCGTATTACCCCTGGGACCTGAAAATCCCGCTCGATTTCTCATTAGTCCTCGACCACGAACATAACATTGTGCGCGCAACAATGGACACTCATCAGCCCAATGGCCAAATTTTCTACAGTACGCACATTGATCAACAGTCAAATTCGAAAGGGTATATGAAGAACCATAGAATCCTCGTCCGCCTCTATCATTACCTCTAGGAGGCGGACCATAAACCTGGGATAACATAACCTTTGTTTTCAATTCTTTAGACTTTTTATCCTCACTACCCTTCGATTCTAATTCCTGACGCTCGTAATATTGAGCCATCGTCAGGAGGGATGCCGGAGACGATGTAGTCCAAGAGGTTTCGCTAGCTTTTAAACGGCTAGCCACTCCTGGCAATAAATTCATAACATATTCATCTACAAAAAGATGTCGGCCCGTATCATCCGTTAGCGACTAGCCACTAAAATCATGAAAGGCTTCCTCAGACCGCGTAAATAAATCGGAAACTGATTCATCTACCTTTTGCTTACAGGATGCTAAAATAGTCCAGTCAATCTTTCTAGGGGGAATGATTGTTTTTAACTTAGTTAGTATTGCAGCAGGGAGATCTAAAATCAACTGACATGGCTTTTTCGCTGGTTTCCTTTCCTTGTCTTCTGTCTCAATATCTTCCCATTTCGCCCCATAAGCTGCATGATCATCAACTTTACCTATGGATCTCCACATATCGGGAGGTAATATTAGCCCGAAAAATAAATCAGTATCAGCTAACGTCATGGTGCAAGAATTTATGGCTCCCTAACTTCCTCATAAAAGGCAGCAGGATTTTTCCACGGATCAGGCAATGCAGCTTTTAATGCCATAACATCTGCCCTATTCCATGGAGTATACACCCAATTATAAATAAAATATCCCTTAGCAACAGTGGAAAACTTATCGTCACTGGTACCCGCTCCTTTAGGAGGAACATATAAAGGCGCTTCCTCTTGCATAGGTTTTGCATGCACTATTGTGGTCTTATCTGTTCCATTTTTTTTGTTAATTTTTTTTTTAGAATATGTGTATACATAACACAAAACAATATACATTTGTTTCCAGATTTGAACATACAATATACCAAAAAGTAGCAAGCCTACACAAATTGTGAACATGTATAAATAAAACATGGAATCCACGGGGAGAAGAACTTTCATAGTTAAGTCATTTTAAATCTTAACCGATTCTTATATTCAGTATCACTGGTGGCGTCACACTAGAATGAAAAAGATTATAGAGAAAAAAAAAAGACTAAAGAGAAGAAGAAAAAACACCATTAACTCTCGTTCCCCTGACCTCTCATCCTTATAGTTCTCCATCTGGCCACTGGTGCCCACAACCGTAACCCCATATGTCTTGTTTTTAAACCCTTATGCTCATATAGAGCACCCTCGATGTTGTGGATGCCCAACAGCCTACATATCCACATTTGAAATGTTGGGGCCTCTAAATCTTTCCAGGCAGCTGTTATTAATATCCGGAATACTGATACTGCTATAAAGATTAAAGCTTCCTCCTCAATCCTTAATTTTAAATTGATATCGCATCCAAAAATAAATAGGGTTGGGGATAGAGTTATTTTGACTTCCAGGAGCCCCTCCAAGAAAGCCATTATCTCAGTTTTAATAGGGTTTAGTTTCTCGCAGCCATAGAACATATGAACAATATCTGCAGGACCTTTGCCACATCTGGGGCAGTCACTATCAGCCCTCATCCCCCACTCAAACAGCTTGGATGGGGTATAATACAAATTAAATAGGGTTTTAAAATGTTGAGCTCTAAGGTTGGAGGAGCGCAGAAATCTCTTATCAAAAGTAAGAGCTCTATCCAAATCAATCTCTGGATCCTCCAATTTTTCAGCCCAGGCTGCCTTGGTCTTAAGCATGTCCTCTGGAGAGCTTTCCATAAGGATTTTATAGAATCCATAAATTTTTCGCCCACCTCCCTTCAGATAATCCAGTAAATTACTCCTTTTCCCCAAAGTAATTCGTGGTCTTACTGATCTAATTGTATTTACCACCTGAAGATATTTATATTCTTGCCCTTCCTGTAATGTATATCGCAGCCTTAAATCGGACAATGATCTGCATGCATCCTTCACCATTATTTGCCCAAGTGTTACAATGCCTTGCTGCTCCCAATGTCTCCAGGATCCATCCATGCACAGGTTTGGGAAGAGACCAGAGTTGCATAAAGGAGTTTGGTGGTTATACCTTGGAATACCCATTACTTTCTGCACAGATGCCCAGACCCCGGCTATACCTTCAAGTATTTTGTACCGTGATTTCTTATAATACCTTCTTTCCGTTTTTCTCAAAAGTATCCCAAATGCTTGATCACCCAATGTCAGTTGAAATATCGATGGAATATCATCAGGGCCCCCTCCCTGAGTCGCCCTCTCCTGATCGAAGAGGATTGCCATTTCTGTAAGGAGGCAGGACCAGTGGTAATTCCTGATATTAGGCATACCTAAACCTCCCCTTTCCTGAGGTAAAGACATATACTTGTTTGATCTTCTAATCTTGCCATATTGCCACAGGAATTTCACAAAGATTGCTTCAATTTCCTTTATTAATTTATCTTCCAATTTAAATGGGATAGATCTAAGTTTATACAGAATCTTGGGAAACATAGTCATTTTAATGACGTTAGCCCTGCCTATTATTGATAAATGAAGTGTATTCAATCTCCTTAGCTCTTGTTCCATTGATTTCAAGAGGGGTGTAAAATTATCTCCAATTATGTTCCCTGGTTGTGAATTAAGTGTTATACCAAGATACACCACCGAATTGACATACCTAGCATCTTTTTTAGTTATATTCTTAGAACACAGAATTTGGGTCTTAGCTTCGTTCAGTCGATATCCTGAGAATTTCCCAAACAAATTTGTCATGCTCACGATTTCCCTCATAGCAGATTCCGGATCGTTCGTAATAACGGCTAGGTCATCTGCATATGCAAGCAATTTTGTTTGAAATCCTTTTATAATTACTGGTTGTATCGCCATGTTGGATAATATCTGTATAATTAATGGGTCTATATACAGGGCAAATAGGATAGGAGAGCAGGGGCAACCCTGCCGAGTGCCTCTCGTTATATTAATTTTCCCAGAACTCCCACCCATCAACTGAATCTTGGCTGAGGGAGTAGAATACATTGCCTGCAAGGCCTGTCGGAACCTTGGTCCAAACCCCCTCTCCTCTAACACCTTCCATAAGAAAGACCACCTCACCCGGTCAAATGCTTTTTCTGCGTTTAGGAGGACCATCGCGGCCCCCTCCCCCCCGGCAGCGCAGATGTCAAATATGGTAATCGCTCTTTTAATATGATTCGTCGTGCCTCTTCCTGGGATGAACCCATGCTGCCAGGGTGAGACCAGGGTCGCGATGATCCTCCCAAGACGAGTAGCCAATATCTTGGCAAACAGCTTATTATCAGCATTGACCAGGGAGATAGGCCTGTAAGACCCTGGATTTTCTTTGGGCTTAGCCTTTTTGTGGAACACCACAATATTGGTGCTCTTCCATGACTCGGGTATCTTGCCAGTGATCATAATCCCGTTAAATAAGTTTGAGAGAAGAGGGGATATTTCCTCCCGCAAGCATTTATATATTTCAAGTGGTAACCCATCCGGGCCCACCGCCTTTCCTGCTGCCAGACCTTGCAGTCCTCCTATCACCTCCTCGATGGTAATAACCTGTTCCAACTCCTCCCTCTCCTGCTGACCCAATTTTTGACCTATACTTTCCCAGCTGTTAATTGGGGTATCTGTCACCACCTCCTCCTGGTATAGATCTTGATAGAACCTTCTGAAAACCTCCAAAATTTCGGCAGGCTCCTCATATACTCTCCCTTGTTCCTCTATTTTTGTAATTATATTTTTTGACGTAACTTGTTTGATACGCAACGCTAATGCCCTTCCAGCCTGTTCCCCTGTCTCATACAGCCTGGTTCTGTTTGTATGATATTCCGGGCGGATTTTTTGGCCAGTTGAGTCTGTAATCCCGCTTTTATAGCATTAATCCTCTCAAGAGTTTCCAGTCCTTGCCGCCCCTGACATATATCCCTTTGGTGCTGCCTTTCAGCATTACTCAAACTTTCCAGTAATAGCTCCCTTTCCAACTTGGTTCTTTTCCATTGTCTAGTAGTGTAGCTAATAGTTTCCCCTCTTAACCCAGCCTTATAAGTGTCCCAGACTACCCCCCGGGAAGCACTATATCTGTTGGCATCAAAAAAAGCCTTTGACCAGTTTCTAATATGTTCAATATAGACGCTATCAGTTAATAATTTCCTATCGAAAGTCCATGGTCTTGGTCCTTTTGTAGGTCGATTAACATCCATATCATTGGGAGTTTATTGATTTTGACCTTATTTATTTCTGTGGCTGAAACAAAGAAGTAGTCTAATTTACAATATTTGTTAAAAGGATGTGAAAAGTAAGTAAACCCAGTGTCCAATGGTTCCTTATTGCCCCAAACATCTCTTAGCCCATGAGATAGCAGCAACGCGGATATGGCTCTATATATACCTGGGTTTACGTCCGGTATATGGGACATCGTTAATAAAGTCTGCCGAAATATTGCAGTCTCCACAGACTATTAATGAAGCTGGCCAGTCTATCAGTTCTTTCTCGATAGAATCAAAAATGCCAGGATCATCCGAGTTGGCTCCATAAATTGTACAGATAGTACAACCCAGGTTCAGTTCACATATAGCCCACCTACCGAGGGCATCTGCCTTACAGCGCTTAGCTCCACCGAGGCCCACCTTCCCAATAATAGCCACACCCCTTGTGGTAGACGTTTGAGAGGAACAAGACAGGATCTCAAACCCTTTTAACTTAAGCCAGTGCCTATTCTTCCATGGCAGATGAGTCTCTTGTATTGCCAAAATATCTATATCTATTACTTTAAGGTATTCCTCAAATCTGAGCCTCTTTTTCCAGTCGTTCAAACCGTTAATGTTTATGGAGCCAATCTTGAGTTTAGGCATTTTCCTGCACCATCCCTTCCCAGCTTCTCAAACAACAAAATAACTTTTTTGAAATAAAATTACAACATTTCTTCATTTGTCCTTTTCGAATTGAATTTATATGTATATTAGTAACACGTGCTCTCTTTTCTTTTTTGTTTACTCCCACACCCCCCAAGGCTCCCCCCACCCACTCTGCCCATGCACCCCGCCCCCCTCCCTTACTGGCCCCCTGGCCACACACCCACCTCTGTGAGGTGCTCAGACTAAGTCTGTGCATACGATGGGAGCAGCGTTGCAGCGAGGACTCCATTCATACCGCTTAGTAGCCTAAATGGGCTTGACCACAGAGCTCATATTTCCTAAATCCAGATACAAATCAGCTTAGTATAAAGAGATACCTCGGTTGACAATTCACTTCATTGCCTAAACCTTGAGGGCATCCTTACGATACCTACATCCTTTAGTATGCGTTCACAAATACTAACTCATTTCGTTTCTAGGTTCCTACTAATACATACTAATAGCTGTCAGTCTACCCCCCCCAACACCATACTGCAGAGGAAATGAATCTGCAGGCTGAAATCTATATAGAGTTTAAAAATTCTTTAGCCTTAATTTCTGATGGGAAATATAAGGTCTTTCCATGATGAATTATCTTGAGTTGGGCTGGGTTAATAAGATAGACTTGAACTTTTTTGTCCTGAAAAGGTTTGATCAATTGTCGTAGCCTCCAGCGCCTTTCCACCGTCACATGGCAGAAGTCGGGTCTGACAAAAAATGAAAACCCCTCAAATGTTCTCTTGGCGTCTGGTCTAGCCTTCTCTGCTATAGACTGGCGCAAAAGGAAATTCCCCAGGAAAATCAAAATTGCCGTAGGTTTATCTCCTTCCCTGAAATTTCGATTCCTCTTAAACGGGGTTCTGTGTGCTCGCTGAACCTCTGAATCCCAGCACCAGCTCTCCAATTCGGGAAATACTTTAGCAAATACTTTCACAATGAAGGCTCTCGCGTCCCCCCCCTCCAAACCTTCCGGAACTCCCAGGACCATAAGATTATTTCTCCTAAGCCTATTCTCAAGGTCCTCAAGCTTCCACTGTATGTCCTCAGCTTGTGCCTCATATGATTCCACCTTACTGGTGGCAGCAGCAGATTCAGCCTCAGTGGAAACTACTCTTTCTTCAAGATTTGAGACTCTGTCGTCCACTGTCACGCATGCCTTTGAAAGTTTCCTCACGACAGTCTTAATCTTCCTCATGGCCGCTTGGGATTTACGGTTGTCCTGCCTGGTCTCTTCCCGATGCGCAATTATTTCCTGGTGGATTGCCTCCAACATGGAGCGTTGGGTGGATTCGAAATCCTGAGTTTGGTTCGGTGACCCCTGAAGCAAAGTAGTGGGTGAGTGATCCCAAGTTAACCCCCTTTGTTCGTTTTTTTTGGAGGAGACTCCTGGTTTCACTGTAGTTGTAGGGGTAACCTCCTCTGGATCAGTGTCTGACTCTAAATTACTGCCGTCTATATCTGAGCTGTTTCCCCCCTCATCTTCTGACCAATCTGCCTCTTCGGCCACCGAATGGAAACACTCACTAGAAGTCTTCTCACTTTCAGTGTTACTCGTTGCCTCCAACCGCTCAGTAGGAGTGTTGGCATCGAGCGCGGTGTTAGCTATAGGAGGAATAACCTCAATTCCCTCTTGCCTTTTGCTGATGCTGCTTTCCATGGCCTTTTGTTGTTCCATCACTATTACCTGATCTGAGCCAGGAATAACCATAGGAATGACTACTTGCGTGTTACTTTTATCTGGAGTAAGTTCTGTGGGCAGGTCAAACGGGCCTCCCGCTAAAGCCTTTATTGCATCTATGACAATAGCATCCGTGATGATGTCAGCCTGAGTGCTAGCTTTGTTAGAATGGACATCAGGAGGCGTCTCAGATGCGCCCGCGACCTCAGTCATTGTTGCCTTTGTTGTTTTTAAGCCAGGGGGACCCGTTGCACCAGACCCATTAATACATTCCTGATTTATTGCTCTGGCTTCCTTGCCCTCATGAACGTCTTGGGTGCTCTGCATTATATTCCCCCCAGGTGCCTCAGATACATCAGCTGCAGCTATTGCTGTGTCTCTTGGTCTTACTTCCTTGCCCTCGGGGTTGTCTTGAGTGCCCTGCAATGTCTTGCCCCCAGGCACTCCCCCCGGTACTTCAAGTGCATCAGTCACTGCTATATCCAAGTCAGCAGACAGTTTCCCCCCTTTCTCCTTACCGCCTCGGAGCATCTCTACTATGCTGATGTTTGCGGTAATGGCGGTGTTCTGGCGAGTCCTGGCTGTCGCGGACTTGGTCTCCTTCTCCTTCACTGGGGGTTGAGCTCGCCCTGGTGTTGAGCCTTTTGATATCACTACCGGCTCTTGAGCCCGTCCAGCGCTGCCGTCAATAATTTCCGTGGTTCCGCCTGTATTTTCACCCGCATTCTTCTTCCTGGAGGTCTTCCCGGCGGTATTAGCTTTGGGAGCCATTTCACTGCAACGGTATACCGCCCTGAAGCAGAGCGCCTTCACCCTTCTGTTTCTTGCAGACCGGCACGGCGTCCCTCTTCCACCGAGGACGACCGTGCATACACTGGATTCGCTCCGCCCACTGCCTCCGTACACTCCGCAGGCAACTCCGCAGACAGCCAACTCCGGCTCTGACTCCAGGCAGAGCACAGCACCCGTCGCCGCAAGCCGTCGGAGCACAGCGGGAGTCAGCAACAGCCGGTAAGCCAGCATCTATTCTCCGTCAGTGCAGGGGATTAATTACGCGGTAAATCCGATCTCTAGAGGAGCTCCATCAAAAGACCCGTGTCCTCGCTCCCACTCCGCTGCTGCTCAGCCACACAGTGTGGTCTTATCTGTTCCAAAGATAGATGATTGTTTCCCGTCGACCGAGCCCGTCCGTCCATCTGCTTTCTCTTTCCGTTTCTTTTTCCGTAGACTGAGCGCCTCAGTTCGTAGTGCAAACAGCCGTCTGATCGCATCAGGCACCTGGGGGGGGGGAGTAAAGAGACCTTTACGCAATTGCTTACAATCGGCTGCTACATCATCAGGTTCGAGAATATCGGAGACTTTACGGAACATGTCAACAACTTCATCTGCAAAATGCTCAGTAAAATATATTTGCTCTCTGTCCTGCCACCCTTGCAAACTTTCTAAAATACTAGAAAGAGTAACAGTATCATGAAGTGCCAGACGGGCGATCTTCCTAAGCTCAGCCATACGCTCCATTGGCATCATGTAGCGAGTCTCTGGTGGTCTCGTTTTATCCGACCCGGAATCCTCATCTTCGCCAGATGGAGCAGACGGAACGGCATACGGAGGCGGAGGACGATCTAATAACAAAAAATCATCTTGCGGTTTATTAAGGACAGGATAAAGAGGTTGCCGAACAGCATATTGGCCAGATATCTGTAATCTGCGTTCCTTCTCCTGTCTCTCCTCCTATTCTTTCACTTCTTTCTTTCTCAACTCTTGCGCTTTTTCATGCACACTCTTCCATTGTTCTTTCTCAATCAGCGCTTGCTCACGTCTCTCACGCTCACGTACTTCTTTCACCCACATATGCATGCATTCAAACATATCTTGTCTGGATCTCCGCTCAAACATATACTGCTCCTCATACTCAATCTTACGCATATCAAATGACCCATACATTGGCCAGCGTAACTCAGGATCCTTTTTCGTGTATTTCCTCCATAATGTGCTGTACGTTATAGAAGAAAGACCATGTTTTATACACATTTCTCTATTAGGCGTCCCCTCTGGGGGAGCCGGCTGCGATTTCTCAAGTCTTAACCGGTTATTTCCACAACAGCAGCACAACCTACGAAGTGCGCTAAAAGCAGGCCTGCCAAAATAGTGCAAAATATGCAGTATTATAATCAAAGTAGCACTTAAAATGTTGTGCCGTTCAAATCAAAATCACAATTTTAGAGAAAAATCTCCTCATTACCTGTCGCAACGCATATATTTCACTTACACATACACATTATGACTAGTCATTTCATATCAAATTGCCACAGCAAGCGTATTCTAAAACTGCCCTGCCAATCCCAGGCTTCCAAAACTCACAGCAAGTACCGTACAACGGTTCTTACCAATCACAGAGCGTCCAGATTCCAACTGCCAAGTTCTAAATTCGACCAAATGGCCACTGCAAGGCAAACCAACAGAAGAGATCTCAGTCGAGGACCGGCACCACCCAGACGGTCAGTTCGGAAAGAAAGGAAAAAAACGCCTTGGATGCCCAAACTCGGGTATCTATTGGCATTCGATGGCGTGCGCAGCGAGATTCCAATCCTTCGTCATGACCACTCCTTCGGGCATCTGAGTCGCCAATGAGCCCCACGTGTCGGGCGCCAATTGAAGTGTGCAAGCCTCAGCAAGGCCTACCAGTGAAAGGGTTTCGCCCTTCTCTGCACAAAGTCCTCAGACCATAGGAAGAAGTTGGCACAGAAACTGGAAAATACAAAAGCATAGTTTATTAAACCTTTAAAGGTGGTACCACAGTCCACACAACACCCTTCAGTATTGTACAGAGTATCACACCGAACTTAGGCACATGGCCCCTTTTATACACAAAGAAGGGGTTCAAAAGAAGGCGGTACAGACTTGAAGCATGATTCATGACCATATAAGGACATTTCAGAACACAATCGATACATGGGTGGAGTTAACGGTTCTTGAGATCCCCAAAGGCACATTCCTATCTGATACTAATTAAGAACAGATGTGTCTTCTACTGGGCATGTGCTAACATACAAAGAGCACTAATAATAGCCTGTTGCTGGGCAGATTTCAAGCGTAACTGGCAAGGAGGTAGGACAAGACTCGTGGCGAGCAATGTATGGCATACAAAATGGCTGTGATGAATACAAAATGGAGTCCGGTCAGTTGTTACGATAATGGCTAAATGTAGCATGTCTTCGGCTAATGCTTAACCTAATCGCCGTTGATTTACAACATGAGAACCTAGGTATCCCTGTCTCTATTTTGGGATGGCCTGCTCCTAAAATACAAAGCATTAATTATATTGTTTATAATCAGTTATTGAAAGTTTCACAGCAGGAAGCAGCTGAAAGAATTAGGCAGATTGATAAAGAACACGTGGTTGACAGCAGTATTAATACTTTATTTAGACGCCAATATTCCCTGAATAAAATGTCATCTGTATATGATTTAATACTAAAGGAGTTGGGTATGTCACAACCCGGCAGAGTTCAGGTAAGAGCTATAATCGGGTTAGACACTACAAATACAGTGTGCTGGACGCGTTCCTTGGCAATATGTGAGTATTTTAGACACTTTTCATCCATTCAGTCTAACTCTAACAAAGATAACGATGGCAAAAAGAGTCGGGATACACTTTATTGAAGATTGAGCATCCATACCATGGCTGTTGCAATCCCTGTGTCCTTGAGTGTCAGAAGTGCCAGTCCTTGCGATGGTGAAAATATGAATGCTCAATTCCTGCCCCAGAAATGGAACCTTCTTGTTGAATACAGGTGTCCCAATGTAGACATGAGGTGTTTATAGATGTGAATAGCTGCAAAAATCCACTTGGACAATCGCTGTTGTGTGATTCTTTATCATCACTTCACAGTTTGTGTAATAACTCCCTGTCGGCTTTGCATAATTTCTATCACAAACTCTTACATGGACCATTCAAACACAACATGCGTTGTTAGAGCTGAGGTACTTTTGATTGCTAGTTGCACGTGTTCTCTGTATTTTTTCCGTGTGTAGATTTCCACATATGACCCGATTTACTCCAGTGTCTTATTGCGCCTACTTCTGTTTGTGCTCTGTTAGTGCTGAGGTGGTTTTGGTAGCTGGTTGTGCCCATGCTCTGGTTTGCTTTGTGAGTACTTTTGTACATATGGTATTTCTGGCCATCAGACATTATTGTGGATTCTTTCAAAGTTTCCTGGATGTTCCAGCTCTGCAGATATCTTTCTTTAATGATTTTCTAGTTTCGGTTACTTTTGAAGTCTGTCCCCCTGATTCAGAGTTTGCGGATAGGCCTCCATATGCCAGTGGACCAGAGGTAATAACCACCCACCATGATTACAGATCTCGTTAACCCGGCAATAGCTCTGCCTTCAGATGAGCCACAGCAGCTGCTCTGAAAGTACTGCCACTGATATCTACTCCCAGATGTCACAAAGCTCCCTGGGTTGGCTGGAGTTTCAGAGAAGCAGCCATTAAACTCTGGAACAGTCTCCCCATAGCCATTAGAACACTTCCCTCTCTGTCTGCCTTTAGGAAGGCCCTGAAAACCTGGTTGTTCAATAAACATAGGTCCTTGCTCACTGTGGACTACCAGCGCCAAGACACCTTTTGGTATTCATGCGCATAACAAATTAATTAACATTAACATTGAAGGTTACTAATTGGCTGCCTTGTTTCACACGGCCAAAATGTTTGTGTTTTGGTAAAACAAAATCAATAGTGTCCTTCACACCCTGGAAGTTCTTTACCATGGAGTGGGGGGGGTGGGAGGGGGAGGGTCGTTTTTCTTTTATATTTTTTGTTGAGTCTACTTGGCCCACCAAGCTTTTCCTTGTGGTTCCAAATAGAGGCAGGTGGATGTTTATAATCGTTGATTTGACAAATTGCTGAGGTTTTTTAAGTTGACTTTCCTAGATAATAATGAACAGTGCTTAAAGCTTCAAAAAAGTTGTGAATGCATCACCATGTTATGATTTGTTCCTCAATGGGTCCCTGAATAGAACTGACCACATAATGTTTCTTTGATCGGATCGATCATCGCCTTCATGTTTGTCTTCACATCAGGCTCATTTTGTTATTAATTTATTGTTCTTGCACTGAAACAAGTAGAGATATTGAAGGTCGGTTGGTGTTTGAGGCCAATGGGAACCGTACCTGATGTTTCTGAGGTGTGGCGCCACGGCCGGGGTGACTGATGCTGGGCCCTGGTACTCATGGTTCGACCCCCGGCTCCGGAGACAGGTCAGCCCAGAACCATGCAACTCTGGGCAATAGCTTGCTTAATCTTCCCGACGGCCCCCAGCGCCGGGATGCCTTCGGGTAGCTGTGCGCTTTACAAATATTGGATTTATATAACTACGTAAGTCTGTCAGTAGCCAACCAAATGATAAAAAGTATCAGCTGCCTGTATTTACTTGGGAACGGTGGAACTGAGTCTGCTACTGAAGAATCCTGCCATCTTATTGGCCTGTGAAGGAAGAAGCCTGTTACAATTTATTTATTTTGAAAGTTTTCTATAGTGCAAACATGACCAACTCGGGTATCAGAGCGCTTTACAGTTTATATAACAAGAGGGGAACAAGCAATCGGAAACAGAACCAACAATGCAAAAAATACACAATAATGAAGAGCCGAGGGATTCTCGCCACCATAGAAGCTGGGCCACAGATCAGCAACTGTGACCTCAGTGTCCACTTGTATAGCCAGTCCGAAGCAGAGATTTCTTCGACAAGAGCCCTTTGACTTCCTTTATGAAGAGGACAATGGAAGGATTCACCCCGACTTCAGGGGGGAGGGAGTTCCAAATCCTCAGTGCTATACCTGAGAAGGCTCAAATGTAGGTTTTTTGTTCTTGAATTTTGTTTGTTTGAGCAATAGTGTGCTGGAGCTTCTGGAGGCTCTTGCACCGCATGTGAGCTCCAGTTTCTGAGTGAATTACAGAGGGGTGTTGAAGTGAAGGCTTTGTCTGCCATACATGCAATTTTTAATTGTATCCGAGCTTCATATGGCAGCCTGTTCAAGGACAAAAGGTCAGGGGTCGGCTGAGTTTTATGAACTACTCTTTATGGGCAGTTCTGTTGCTCTAATTTGGTTTTGAAGCTTTATGCTTTTTTGATTTCACACTCTAATCTTATTCTGTTCTGTGGTGGGCAGACTCTCACACCCAACCTGCACCGCAAGACATGGGCAGTGCAAAAGTTTTAGCTATCTCATGATGAGGCTTGGCATTTAATCTTCGTTCTACCTAAATATGCTGGTTGTAACATCTATACTTAGCCTGGACAGTTTCCACAGCACAGTGGCATATCTCTTGGTGAGAGGAGTTCCTGAGTCCAACCATCAGAACAACTCACCACGCCATTGTGTAGTGACCCAGATGGAAACTTATTCAAACTAAACACTGGTAGTAAGTATGTGATCATAAAACTGCACTGTAAAACAAGGATCATTTCATTTGACCCTTGGGGAGAGAACACCCAGTTTCATAATACACTAACTAAAATATGGTGTAGTGAGAAAGTTATGAATCTTTAAACAAGGAGTTCTGCTCCGTGGTGTTGCTACTCCTGCTTCATCAATTTTCTTGTAGATAGTCAAATAACATCCTTACTATGTCTTTGTGCCCTTAATTTCCATTATTTTATAGAGGTGGGCGAGCCAGTGAAAGGTGCCTGGCTTTAGCTCAGCCCGGAGTTTACTCGGATCCTCGGGTCAAAGCAAGCCAAGCCATTTGTCTGCCTCAGGAGGCCTTCTTTAGGGGTGACTGACATATATTAAAAATCGTGTTTGACTTTGCCACTCGTGGTGAAAGCAGAGTTGGGATCAAGCAGTTTACACTCTTCTGCAGTCTGCATTGGCCGTCCTCTTGTTAGTAGTTTACTTGGGCTACTCAGGGTGGCACGCATAGAGCTTCAGGCCCTGGTGACCCCTTTAACACCCATGCCCTGGGTACCATTGATACCATGTACTAGGGACTTATAAGGGGGTTAAAGTCATTGCCAATTGGGGATGCCAATTCATATATAGCAATTTCAGCCTGTTAAAGTGCACTTTCAGAGTTCCACCCAACAGCATCTGGAGCAAAAACTTTGGGGGTGACCATCCAATAAGGGTACTTTCCTCCAGATGATGATGTTGCAGCGATCCTCCAGAAAATATTTCTATATCCGCATAACGGGTTTCCCTGAAGTGTTCAATCGCACATTCATTCATCAGTGGGGCCCATCTCACTGCACATTCATTTTAACCACTCTAACTCCACTTCAGGGATCAGTGAAACTCAGAGGAGTAACGCTGTAACATTGGCGGAGTGTCTAAAGTAACAAAGTCTATATTATTTACACCTGCAGTTTAAATGTAATTTACCATGGTTTATCAACAATATCATTTATTCAGACACACCACCATAGTGGCAATGGATCTGCTTACTGTAAAATAGGCATAGGAAAATACAAGACCAGCTTTTAATTTCCCATTAATCTATTTTATTAAAGCAAACTTTTGGCATGTCTGACATTCTCGCATTTATTTAATTCTTTATTCTGAATACATTTTATTTAAAACTTTATTTCAAAATTGAACATTTTATTTAAAAGCTCGGAAGATAGACATTTATTTCAAAGTCAGTGGGAAGTTTTAATAAAGAACAGATAGTCCAAAGTGCATTCTCTTCTAACATCCCTATACTAACACCCTCATCTTATCCTTTCAGTCCTGCAAATAAACAAGGAAAATGTTAAAGTTCTTACATCCAGGAATCGATCTTCAGTCGGACAGCACTTCGAGATGAAATCGAAAGGAGCGATAATTTGGGACAAAATCCGGGGTTTTTATACACTAATTCTCTAACCTAATCTATCTAAAAAGTATCTAATACCATTAACTCAAGTTTCTGATTGGTCAATTTCGGGGTGGGTGAGCATCTCCTCACCATTACAGCATCCATCTCATGATGACCAGGCGTTTTACTAAAGGTCCTATTGTTCAAAACAGTCTTTGGCCTAGCATTCTATTAACTGGACACTTATGGGAAAACTCTCACGTTCAATAACGCATAATGTTCATAATGTTTGGCGCACATCCTGGTTTTCAGGGCACTAAAGCCTTGAACACCCCATCCGAACACAGTCAGCTCACTCTCGCTTGCAGGCTTTGGAGCACATGCGCAGTCCAGCGTTCATTCGCAGTTTACCAGAGCGGCCATTTTTATTAGGCCTCAGAGGTCTCTTTTGGAACTATCATAGAAACAAACACAAATTCATGTTAAATATAGAACTAAAACCCTTCTGTTCACCTCCCACCGTACTAAGGTCTCCCCATTAGTTGTTACTTAGCAGGTAAGCCACATAAATGCGTTTTATACTTACATATCCAACAACTTTTTAGCACAAAAACACATACAATAAGCACATTTATACTACATTCGTTTAATTTTAAGCTGCACATTGATTCACAGTACACTAACAATACAGATTATTTAGTTATATTGCTTCATGCAGGCAAAATTAGTGTTCCCACGTGTAAATGTATGTGCACTTTATACTATTCGTTGGTTAATTCACAAGAACACACTATTAATAAAGATTAATGTTATGGGACATTAATTTTACGAGGGGTCCACAAATTTTGCTTTGCCACCTCGCTCCATCAATTCCCTCATCTGAGTTTTGTCACTCCTGTGTCACCTGCCAAGCCAGTGGCAAATCAGGTGGCACCACAAAGGCCCCCCTTATACCACTACCTGTGGTGGGGGTACCCTTTGAAACAGTGGGGATAGACAGTGTTGGACCAATGGACCCCCAAACAGCATCTGGGCACAGATTTATACTGGTGGTAGTGGATCATGCCACCAGGTATCCAGAGGCTATTCCCTTGAGGACCACAACAACACCTGTTGTGGCAAGGGCCCTACTTGGAGTTTTCTCCAGAGTGGGGTTTCCAAAGGAGGTTGTTTCTGACAGAGGTGCAAACTTCATGTCAGGATATTTGACTGCAATGTGGAAGGAGTGTGGTGTCAACTATAAGTTCACCACCCGCTATCACCCACAGTGCAATGGGCTTGTGGAGAGATTCAACAAGACCCTCAAAGGGATGATAAAAGGGTTACCAGAAAAGCTTAGGCGAAGATGGGACATCCTTTTACAATGCCTTCTGTTCGCCTACAGAGAGGTCCCACAAAAGGGGGCTGGCTACAGCCCTTTTGAGCTTTTGTTTGGGCATCCTGTTAGGGGACCCCTATGTCTTGTGAGGGAAGGATGCGAGTTAGCTCTCAAAAAGCCTAAACTTGACATAGCGGATTATGTACTTGGCCTCTGCTCCAGGATGGCTGAGTATATGAAGAAGGCTTCTAAAAACCTGGAGGCAAGCCAAGAACTCCAAAAAGCTTGGCATGACCAAAAGGCTGTACTGACTGAATATCAGCCAGGACAGAAAGTGTGGGTGCTGGAGCCAGTGACCCCAGCAGCACTCCAAGACAAATGGTCTGGACCCCACACAATTGTTGAGAAAAAGGGAGAAGTCACCTACTTGGTGGACCTTGGGACTCCCAGAAGCCCTCACAGGTTGCTTCATGTCAGCAGACTAAAGGCATATGTTGACATGGTAGACATGGGCTTGCTCATGGCTACAGATGAGGGGCAGGAGGAAGAGAGTGACCCTCTCCCAGACCTGCTGACTCAGAACCCTGATGATGGTTCAGTAGATGGTGTGGTGTTTGCTGACAGCCTCACTGATCATCAACAACAGGACTGCCGAAAAGTTCTCCAGTCCTTTAGACATATGTTCTCTCTGACCCCAAGTCAGACAAGCTGGTGCACCCATGAGGTGGACACTGGTGACAGTCTGCCTGTGAAGATTAAAATCTACAGGCAACCTGACCACGTCAGTGACTGTATAAAGACAGAAGTATAAAAGATGTTGGATTTGGGAGTCATTGAGCCCTCAGAAAGCCCTTGGGCCAGCCCAGTAGTCCTTGTGCCAAAGCTTCACACAAAAGATGGTAAGAGAGAGATGAGGTTTTGCGTGGACTACAGGGGTCTCAATGCTGTTACTAGGACAGATGCCCACCCAATACCTAGGGCAGATGAGCTCATTGATAGACTGGCTTCTAACAAGTTCTTGAGCACATTTGACCTGACTGCAGGTTACTGGCAGATCAGACTAGCTGAAGATGCAAAAGCCAAAACTGCATTTTCAACCCCAGGAGGACATTATCAATTTGTGGTAATGCCCTTTGGTTTGAAGAATGCACCTGCCACTTTCCAAAGGTTGGTGAATCAAGTCCTCACAGGTCTGGATGATTATTGTGCAGCATATCTAGATGATATTGCTGTCTTTAGCTCCACCTGGGAAGATCACCTGGTCCACCCGAGGAATGTTTTAGAGGCCCTGCAAAAGGCAAGACTCACTATCAAGGCTACTAAGTGCCAGATAGGGCAGAGCAAGGTTGTATACCTGGGCCACCTTGTAGGTGGGGGTCAGGTTCAACCACTGGAGAGCAAGATCCAGACCATCAAAGATTAGACTCCTCCAATCACCCAGACACAGGTCAGAGCTTTCTTGGGCCTGTCTGGGTACTACAGAAAGTTTGTTAAGCATTATGAGTCCATTGTGACACCACTTAATGACTTGACCTCCAAGAAGATGCCAAAGAAAGTTCAGTGGACAGTTAGCTGTCAAAAGGTATTTGATGACCTGAAGCAGGCCATGTGCACTGCACCTATTCTGAAAAGTCCAGATTACTCCAAAGAGTTCATAGTCCAAACAGATGCTTCTGAGTTGGGTGTGGGAACTGTACTTTCACAACTGAATATAGATGGTCAAGAGCAGCCCCTTGCTTTCATAAGCAGAAGGCTGACCCCTAGAGAGAAACGTTGGTCAGCTATAGAGAGGGAGGCCTTTGCTGTGGTTTGGGCCCTGAAGAAGCTGAGGTCATACTTGTTTGGCACTCACTTCAAGATTCAGACCGACCATAAGCCCCTCCTATGGCTAAATCGGATGAAGGGTGAAAATCCCAAACTGCTTAGGTGGTCCATTTCCCTACAGGGGATAGACTTTACAGTGGAACATAGACCTGGGACTGACCATGCCAATGCAGATGGACTCTCCAGATATTTCCACTTAGAACATGAAGACTTAACTGGTCAAGGTTAGTCTAATGTCCCTACGTTTGGGGACGGGGTTGTGTAGGAGGGTCTGCTTCCTATGGTCACCCCCACTTTTTGCTTTGCTTTACTGGTTTTCGACTTAGATGTGGCTGTGGGCCTGCTAATCAGACCCACAGCCCAGATGCACTCTCTCTAAATTTGCACCATGTACTATAGGTACATACACAATTGGGAATTGGTTCACCTTATCAGCCCCTGTAGAAGTGTACCCTAGGTACTCAGGGCATAGGTGCCTCCAAGGCCTACCAGGGGCTGCAGCATGTATTATGCCACCCCTGTCTGGCCACTCAAATAGACATAACTGGCTGATCACTCAGCTGGGGCAAGGTTGTGTAATCACCCCTTGCTTAGGTATAGTATCCCTATACCTACCTTATATATAGACACCTGGTAACCTATAAGTCACTCCTATGGCAGGCCTTAACAATCCTGGAGGCAGAGTGCTTGGTTATGTGTGAGATGGTGCTCTAGCATGAGCTGAGCCTGTCTGCAGCTTTCAGAACCATGTCCTTACAGCTGTTCTATGATATCGCCATACCATATACTCTTAAGTGCATTATAATCCACGCGGTTAATGCTAACTTTGGTTTGGCTTTATTGAAACATGTCGTGTAAGGTGTCATACGCTTTGGAATACTACCCCCTCACCAATACTGGTGACGGGGGTAGCATTCCACCCTTCTAGAGGGAGAAGAAATGTTAAAGTTACTGTACCCGGTTAAAGTTAACCAGAGCCTCAGCGTTACAAGATGGACGCTGCTGCCACAGACACAAATCTAACCTCCTGCTGCCGGGAGTCCTTCCCGCGAGGGAGGCTTGGACAATAGGTTTCCTGCCTGGAGATGTGCGAGCACCACCCCAGACAGGACTTTGTGTATTAGGACAGGGAGGGCTGAATAGAATGAGACACTGCCTGGAGCACACAAGGTGCTCCACGCATACCCCAGTTCAAACCGGTTGCTGGGGCACTCCAGCCCCAGCTCTGGCGCAAAACTGGACAAAGGAAAGGGGGTGTAACCACCCCCCTTCCTGGTCCCACACACAGGAGGGACCTAGTAGGTAATCCAGCTCCTTTTAGTAGTATAAAGGTAGGAGCTAAGCCAGGAGACTTTAGATTGTATCCTGAACTGAAACTTGAAACGAAACTCTGGACCTTCGACATTCTGCTGAAGCTGAAGACTGAAGAATCTCCCTTGTGGCCAAGGAGTAACCACCCTGGGCAACCAGGCACCATCCAGCAAATCAACGGCTTGCTTTGTCGACGTTCCCGCCGGAACCCGAGCACAGAGCCTGACAAGACCCAGACTTCCAGACCTCTCTGACCCTCTCTTCATGTCTGCAGCAAAGCTGAGATCCTTGGAGGCGACGAGACACGTGGGACCGGACATCTTGAAAAGCCTGCAACTTGCTACCTGCGCAGCTTCTGAGGCACCCTCGAAGTTGTGCACTGGGGTTTGAGAAGCACCCATCCCGAGCATCACCTGCACTGAAGATCAGCCCTCCACAGACCACGAGTTCTGCGTGGGGCCCTTCTGCTTGTGTTCTGATCGACGCATTGTCCGGTTGCTGGCCCGCTGGCTAGTAGCCTCTGTCACGACAATCCTTTTGATTTTCATTGCTGGTCTGGTTGCTCCAGACTGGCCCCTGCTTCCCTGCAAAGGTGAAGCCCCTCAGACCTTGCTGGTCTGCAACAGAAGACATCTGTGAATCCTGCGTGGGTTGACTTTGCCAAGGTTTGTTGACTCCAATCAGGAAGTCGACTCCTCCATCAGCGAGATCCTTCATGGGACTGTCCGTATCCAGCTCCTGGTCATCTTCGACGCCTCCTGGTCCCCGTGGCTGCAGAGACAAGCTTCACAACAGCACCTGATTGCTCCTCGACGTCGTCTGGTTCCCTCCTTGTTCCACCCGGTCACTGGCTAGGGACCCAGACTTTGCACCCTCTGCTTTCAGGTCCTCTTCATCCTCTCCACCCTTCGATCCACCCGGACATCTTCCTCCTGGTCGCCTGCAGCATCTTTCTCCAGGTCTCCATAGGATTCAAAGACGAAACCAGACACATCTTCACACCTATGCACCCGCCGTCCATGGGTGAGGTAACGAAATGAAATGAAATGAAATTAAAAATTATATTTATATAGCGCCAACTACCCGGAGGCCTCGCAGCGCTTACACTAATTGCTAAAACGAGCTACCGGGAGAATTAACATGTTTTTGCGTACAAGTGTGTTTTCAGCGCTTTCCTGAAAGCCATACTATTTGGGTTCCCCCTCAGGGCGAAGGGAAGGGAGTTCCAGAGCCTTGCAGCCGTATGGGTGAAAGAGCGACCACCCCACCGTGCTTTGTTGATTTTTTTTTTGTGGTCGCTAGATGCAATGATCCGGAGCGAAGGGCTCTGGAGGGGACATAGGGCGCAACTAAGGGGAACAAGATGGCAGGGCCGGTTCGATGGAAAGATTTGTGCACAATGCACATGGCCTTAAACTGTGCTCTTGCCGCAACTGGAAGCCAGTGAAGATCTTTTAAGGCATACTTGACTGACTGCCAACGAGGGATGTTGTACAGTAATCGAGCGGCACAGTTTTGTGTGACCTGAAGCCTATGGGTCACTGCTGCCGGGGCTCCTAGATATAAAGCATTTCCATAGTCCAGGCGAGAGAGGATCAGGGCCTGAACCATGACCCTCCTCGCCTGGAGAGGAAGCAAAGGGAGCACTTTGCGGAGCATCTTCATAAGCCCTACACACGTAGCAGCTGTTTTGGTGGCTTGGACCGAGAAGTCGAGCGCTTTATCGAGCCAGATGCCGAGGCTCTTTATCTGAGGTTTAGGGGGGGGGGGAGCACTGACGCAGGTGGGCCAAATGGAGGCCAAAGGGGTCAGCGGGGAGTTGCCCAGAAGCATAATCTCCGTCTTCTCTCCGTTAAGTTTGAGACAGGAGAGTTGCATCCACTTAGCAACAGCCTCCAGACAGGGACCTAAGGTGTTGGATGATCCTTCCGTGTGGTCAAGAGAGACCACCAGTTGGGTATCGTCCACGTAGGTGACAATACACACACCAAAGGGTTGGACTATCCCTGCTAGAGGTTGCATGTAAACGTTAAAGAGCGTGGGGCTCAGGGAGGAGCCCTGAGGCACCCCACAGCTAAGAGGATGTTTGGGGGAGACTGCCTCATCCTCAAACACCTGGAAGAAACGCTCATCCAGGAAGGAGGACAGCCACTCCAGTGCCGTGCACGACACACCCAAACCCATTAGACGATGTAATAAAGTGGTATGGTTAACTGTGTCGAACGCGGTGCTGAAATCGAGTAAGATGATGGCTGCCTTTCCTCCCCGGTCCAGCACGGCTCGGGTTTCCTCCTTCACCGCTATAAGGGCAGTTTCGGTTCCGTGCTGGGGGCGGAACCCTGTCTGAGAGGCACATAGCAGACCACTTGATTCCAAGTAGTCTACTAAGATGGTGTTAACGTGCCTCTCAAGCAGTTTGCTCATCCAGGGGAGTAAGGAGATTGGGCGGAAGTTGGCCAAGTTATTCTGGTCCAGAGAGGGCATTTTTAATAGGGCCTTGACCATCGCACACTTCCAAGGGGCAGGGACAGAGTTAGTAGTGATGGAAGCATTGAGCACATCCAGGATGACCGGACGGATAACATCCAGGGCCTTGATAAGAATCCGCGGAGGTGCTGGGTCATTAGGGGATCCCGAAGTAACTTTGGAGATCATTTTATCTAGTGTAATAGAGTCTAAGAAAGGAAATTTGTCCAACGTGCAAAGTGCAGTAGGGACAGGCTCAGTGATGTTGGTAGATGCCCCAACGTCATTACAAGTGAATGAGGAATAAATAGTCTTGATCTTCTGAAAGAAGTAGGTGGCCAGGTTATTGCAACGGGATTGAGCGCCCACTGATGACAAACGCTCAGGGGCAGGAGAAATTAAAGATTTTGCTATTTTAAAAATTTCTTTGGGCGAGTTAGCGGCTATATTTTATATATATCCTGTGTGGCGTTGTTTCATTTGGTATTCAAGGGGTTACATATGGTAAAACAGCTGGCTTTACACGCCCTCAAGAGTATTTTAGCCTAAGACTGCTCTGTCCATGCTACCAATAGGATAGCAGGTCTATTTTTTTTTTGAGTATGTTTATTGCAGTTTTGTCATCGCACAACATTACACATATGTAAACGTAAATGATACACTATGCTGTAGTGCAAATTATTCGTCACAGATCATTGCGGTCATCCTTATACATATAAGAGCCTAGTAGCAAGGATCAAGATAAAGGCAACATAAGTGAAACAGCGTGGCAGGTTCATTAAAGACAGACATATACGTGAAAGAGTAATAATCAATAGTGACAGTGCTCTATGTCGGAGAAAGCAAGATCTGTTTCCTGATTGCACATCAGAGACTTGTCTAATTGGAGCGCAGGTTATGATAAAGCAGCAATACTAGAGGAAGTGGACTCATCAACAGTGCAACACATATCCAAAGCTACATTTCAAATCAATCAAATATAGAGAACAATCTAAAAGGTACAGTGAACGGAAGAGTGGGTGGTGTCTAACAACAAATGTGTGTGTATGTGTGATGTGCTTGAGGTGGGCAGGGAGCAGGTCCACACTGCCCCACGGCAGATGGAAGTGTCAAGGTGCAAGAGCCGTCGTGCATGTGCCAAGGGGGGGGGTAAGGGGGGAAAGGGGGGGGAGACCTCTCCGAGAGGGGGGGTTAGGGAGGGGGAAAGGGGGGAGGAGAGACTTAGCAGTGAGTATGGAAAGAGAGGTACAAGTGTTCACACAATGCCATTCTGCAGGCACACCTGGTGGTAAGTCGCCAAGGTGTTATCCCAGTCCAGAGCTATGGGGTACATACGGAGTCCCGCCGTCTCCTCTCTATGTAGCGCCACACTCTCCGCCCTCGCCCAGTTGTCCAATGAGTTACGCCAGTGTATTGCTTGGGGGGGTACACTATGTTTCCAGCGCCTAGTAATGAGACGCTTTGCTGTGATCAGCCCTAGATCCCAGAATCTCGCCTGGACTTTCGTCTGTTTCGTCCTTTTAAACAAGCCCAATAGGCAAGCTTCCCATGTAAAAGGTAAGCTGCCCCCCGTCGCTTTTGCCAAGGCATCTGACACGGCAGTCCAGTAGTTGTGCAGCGAAGCGCATGCCCAGAGGACATGTAGGAACTGCGCGTCCACAAGCCCACATCTGGAACACGCTGATGTAGTAAGCCCAAAGTATCGATTAATCTTATCTGGGGACAGGTACGCCCGGTGCACAATATAATAGTGTATGATCTTGAAGCGTGCATTGCTCGGTATATTCAGTGTCCCAGCTAGTATGTGTACCCACTCTCTGTCAGTCCAATCCCAGCCTCTGTCAGCTGTCCATTTATCTCGAAGGCGCTGAGGGGAGAACTGTGTGTGCGTGTGCAGTGCTTGAGCGAGCCAGTGTATTATGTGAGAGCCATTTCCCATCACATGTAAAAATGTAATGAGCAGGTGTGTCGGTGGCTCCTCTGCTAGTGGTCCCCAGGCCTGCATCAGTGTATGTAGGAGTTTTGCATGAGTCAGGAACTGGGCGGCTGGTAGTCCCATGTTGTCCGCTAGTGTCGCGAAAGAGAGCAGCGCACCATCCGCAAACAGGTCGCCTAGACCTTCCAAACCGACTGCCTCCCCGCTGTCCAATACTGTTGACGTGAGCGCACCACCCTCCCAAGGCGTACCTAGTAGCGGTAGATTGGGCGCATATGGTTTAATTGCTGCTGTAAGCTTTAAGCTCCTCATGTCGCACTTTCTCGCCACCACGAGATGTGATTGGGCCGGAGAGTGGATCTTAGTCAAGGGATGAAATAGTGCATGTATCTGTGGGACCGTCATGACTGCTTCTTCCGAGGCCGTATCCCCCAAAATCTTCCCACTCAGCCAGTAGGTAACCCATTGTAACTGCGCTGCCAGGTAGTAAAGCTCGTGGTTAGGTACCGACAGCCCACCACTCTCCGTCGCAGCATATAGGGTTTGCAACGCAACTCTGGGACTTCCCGTGTTCCAGATCAGTCGCCTGGTTAGAGTTTCCAGTTCGCGGAAGATGCGGGCCGGGACATACACCGGCAAATTCACGTAAAAATACAGTAGCCTAGGCAGAGCGACCGCCTTCGCCAGTGCGATGCGGCTGGGTACATTCAGCGGAAGAGAATTCCAAAACGATACTTGAGCTGTAAGTGACGATATTGTTCTAGTGAGATTGCCTTCTAACAGGTCGACGGGTTCACGATAAATTTGGATTCCCAGGTACCGAAAAACCATTGGATACCAAAGGAGCCGTTCACCCATCACCGTAATCTCGCACTCTGGGGTGTTTGCAGCGAAAGAGTATACACCTGATTTCGCCCGATTAACACGAAGTCCCGACACATCACCAAAGGTGCTGAATATGTCAGTGAGTGCGCATGGAAAGCGGGTTAGATCTTTAACATAAATCACTAGATCATCAGCATATAGTGATACTGAGTGTATCCCATCAGCTAAGGGGATGCCCCAGTTCTCTCCAGAAGCACGCAGTTGCGCCGCCAACGGTTCCATCATGAGTGCAAAAATTAAGGGGGAGAGAGGACACCCTCGTCTGGTGCCCCTGCGAACACGGACCGGGTCAGAGAAAAGCCTTCCCGTTCGCACACGCACCACGGGATCAGAGTAAAGGAGTTCCACCATACGGAGGTAGGCTGCACCTAGACCAAATTTTTCCAACACTAGCACGAGGTAGGGCCATTCTACCGAATCAAACGCTTTCTCGAGATCAAGAATCACGCACCCTGAGCGGGGCCACCGGGATACGGCTAGGCTTTGCACACGAAACAGTCGCCTGATATTGTAAGGTGTGCTGCGGGTGGGGACAAATCCGTTTTGGTCTGCGTGCACTAGTGTAGGGACCAGAGGCGCCAATCTCTGGGCCAGTGCAGATGCTAGAATCTTATAGTCTGTGTTAAGAAGGGCAAGTGGCCTGTAGGACCCCATGTTCAGTGCGTCTCTGCCTGGCTTCAAAAGCGATATCACATTCGCTTCATTCAGAGATAGAGGGAGGGCAGCATCCTGTATCGCTGCCGCGTACACCCGTAAGAGTTCAGGGATGAGGATGGTAGAGTATGCCTTATAAAACTCCGCCGGCAGTCCATCGGGGCCTGGGGATTTACCGTTGGAGAGAGAGAATATAACAGTTTGAAGTTCCTCCGCTGTGAGTGGTGCACCCAGCTCCTCACACTGTGCATTGGTGATCGTCGGAATTGGGAGGTCCGACAAGTACCCAGCGATATCATCGCTAGTGGCTCGCAAACGGGAACGGTACAAACTTTCATAGTGACCCGTAAAGGCCTCATGTATAGCCCTCTGTGTGTGAACCACAGCACCATGTGTGGTCCGGATCGATAATACCGGTAGTGTCTGGGAGTCTTTCCTTATCAACCAAGTCAATAGCACACCAGGTTTATCCCCAGCGTGGTGCGTACGTGCCGAATGTGCAGCGTAGTTTAAGTTCTTTAATCTATCTAGAAGTTTCGCATGCTTACCACGGGTTTCCACTAATCACGTATCATCTCCCTCCACTGCTTCGCGCTCATCTGCCAGTAGCTCAGATTCTACCCGTGTCAAATCTCTGTCTATCTGGCGCCTCAGTCCCGCCTGCGCGCCCAGACAGTGTCCTCTCGTGACCACTTTAAATGCATCCCACTCAACTTGTGGGGTGGATGCAGTGTCAGTGTTATCCTCAAAATATCGTAATATGCAAGACGAAAGCAATTCCCGGAAAGGGGCATCTAATAAGACATCCGGCTGGAGTCGCCACGTGGGGATCGGTGGGTGTGGGCGTTCCCAGGCAAAGTCAAGAGTGTGAGGTTTGTGATCGGAGTGGGTGCGGCCCAAATAGCAGGAGTCGGTGACAAGGGGTAGTAGGTCACTGGTCAACATGAATCTGTCAAGTCTGACATGTAACGCATGGGCACCCGAGTAATACGAATATGTCCTCGTGTTGGGATTGCGACTGCGCCAGGCGTCAAAGAGATTCCATTGCGTCGCCCAATCAGCGAACGCTCTCGATGTACCATGCATCGTCGCGTTCGCCAGAGGGGGGAATGACCTGTCTAGTGTGACATCAAGGACACAATTATAGTCCCCGCCAAGCAAAAGTGGCACGCTATCGCTGTCGATAATCGTGTAAGGAAACGCCCTTGGTCAATGTTGGGAGCGTAAACAGAGGCTATGACTATGTGTTGCCCATCTAGTCTCCCCTGAAGCAACACATATCTGCCCTCATCATCTATGCTGCTGTGTGCGAGTGCAAAGGGGACTCCCGGACGAATCCATATCAGAGCCCCGCACGCGTATGCTGAGAAACCTGTGGCATATAATTGCCCCCTCCACCGGCGGCGTAGAGTATGTGCCTCTGTGTCTGTCAAGTGTGTCTCTTGTAACAGTGCTACCTGCACCTGGTGTCGCTTGAGATATGAGTATACCTGGTAACGGCGCAAGGGGGTATGCATACCACGGACGTTCCAGGTGCACAATTTAATTGCAGACATTTCGACATCTCTTCCCTACCTCCCAGGCCCACCCCTCACCCGTAGCACCACGACCAGTAGCACAACAGATCAGATTGACATAAATTGCATAGCGCTTGAACCATACAATCCCACCACCTCGCCAGCACACATCAGAAGGAAGAGAAAGAAGCACCAGACCCATAACTATGGAAAACAGAACTACAACGCCAAAAGGTCGACTGCGGAACATGCCGTCATTCAAATGCTCTAGTGAGCACTAACTGTTCTTAAGTTCAAGGGGTTCACTGAGTGTTTGTATTGATTGTACAAAGGGTTCATGCAGTTAGGGTGTGGGTGTACTCCCCCCAACACAGGCAGTTATTGTCCTATAGCCCATCATCAGCAAGAGTTCCCGTTGGCTGGGGCAGAGTGTTCAAGGAGGCTGAGAGATAGACGACCGGCAACCATGCTGGGTGGGTCACGGGCAAGCACTTACCATTGGGAGGGCACGTCCGCCCCCCCGCCGAAACTCTGGACTCATCAGTAGTAGGACTGCTCATAGCAGGGCACCAATGGTAGGTTCGGCGCCCAGATCCACAGTTCTCGAGCTCATTCCTCGCCACAGTACCTGCAAAGCCCCACCAGCAGCTCCCCTGGCAACCAGTAGTGCAGGTGCGTAGAGGCCGCAGGTGGACATTTTCATTGCTCTTACCGGTGGTCAGTGATACTGTGGTAAAGTCAGTGGAGCAAATCAGCCATCTGTGGCATAACATCTGGAAGATTAGTTGACACTTGGGAATCTGGCAATCCGTATATGTATTCGTCATCACTCACCTGACCCTCAGGGCTAGCTCCCGGGGCAGGGATTTCCATCAACGAACCACTGATCTCTGCCACTCTGCGGATAGCCTCCTGTTGCTCTTAATGCCGGTGTTCAGGGGTAGGGCCCACATTCGTTTCCTGACGCACTGAGCTCGTCGTTGAGGGTCTCCTGCGTCTGCGTCGTCGGGCTCCCCCGCCGCGGCGCATCCTCGGGGTCATTCCACCAGGCTCCGTGTCAATACCCGAGTCAAGCCAAGTCTCGACGGCCTCCGGGGTATTGAAAAAGTGTGTCTTGTCTTGAGACACGACTCGTAAGCGTGCAGGGAATAGCAATGAATATTTGAGAGCTAGGCGGCGGAGTCGTTGTTTCACTCCCAGAAAGGAGTGTCGTTGACGCTGCACCTGTATTGTGTAGTCTGGAAAGAAGATGATGGTTGAAATGTCGATCCAGACATCTGGTAATTTTCTAATCTCACGCAGAATAGTGTCACGATCGCGATAGTTCAACACGTGGATGAGCATGGGCCTTGGGTTTGAGCCCTCAGGGGGAGGTCGGGTTGGCACAAGGAGGGCGCGCTCCACAACAAAGTGCTGCGAGAGGGTACCTTCCGGAAGAATATCTCTAAGCCAACGCTCCATATGCTCCGGTGCTTCTCTCGGTTCCCATCTCTCCGGCAGGCCCACTATGCGAATGTTGTTCCATCTCGCGCGACCTTCCGCATCCTCCGCACGATCATCCAGAAATTCCACCCTGTTAAGGAGGTCTTGAACGTGTTTGTCCATCTGGGTGATTTTGGGAGACAGCTCTGTCACTGCAGTCTCCAGTGTCGTCGTTCGCTCAGAGAGTTTTTTGTGGTCAGCTCGGAGGTGCATCATATCTATGGCCACGCTATCAATTTTAGTCCCTAAAGAGGTGCGGGTCAGCTGCATTGATTCCTCCGGTCTCTCCATAGCCGCCAACATGGTGTCCAGCTTAGAGGTGGTTTGGTCCATTTCAGTCTGTTTCGCCATTTTCCCCTTCACCTGTGCGCCGCCTGTCACAGCTCTCGTTTTAAGTCCCACAGACATGGGAGGCTTCAGAGTGTTTGGTTAAGGGTGTGTTCCAGGGGATCTCCCTATGCCGCCTTCAAAGAGAGGCCCACTAGTGGGGCACCGCAGGCCAACCTCAAGGAACCCAGGGCCACGGCGTTCCGCCGAACGCCGCTGGTACGCTTAGTGTGGGGACGGTCAGCGCAGATGGGAGTAACGATCACAATTCGACGTGGCAGGTCTCAGGTGTAAGGAGAAGTCAATGATGCAGCCGGTCTGCAAGCAAATGTCTTATGCAGAGATGTAGCGCAGCAAGGGGTGTAGTCCAAGCAGAGTGGTCGTATCCATCAGTTGCACCTCTCTGCGCCGTTACAGGAAGCGCCTGTGGTGCATTAACGAGATCTGCCAGCGAGTCACACCTGTTATCCTCCCCTGTCGTGGTCCATAGATTAGTCCCTCCATGTATCTCGCAGCCTCTCTCGCATATGGATGTGTGTGCACTTCAACTGTGCGGGGGATCACAGTGTGTATGGGCCAGGAGCACAGCAGCGCCACAGCTGCATTGGGGTCCGTCTCCGTCACTCCGACTCCCCAGCATAGCGGGTGTGACCCGGAGGCCGCGTCCACTTCCCCCCGACCGGGCGATCCTCCAATGTTTACCTGGGTCCAAGGCCGAGTACGTAGGATGCAGTGTCTCACAAGTGCATCAGCAGCGGGGATGGGTAGGTGACAGGGCAAGGCTCATAGAGGATCACAGCTTCTCCCCCTCAATCGAGTCGTAATTTATGCCACCGGAGCACACGGAGGCCCAGGACCAATTCCTCTCATTCAGTAGATAGAGGGGGGAGTCAGGCATGGCATCTCCCTCGTCGCACCTCTCCCAGCTTGAGGCACAGGCGGCTCGGGTCTGTGCCACGGCAGGGGGGACAGCGCAGACACCCACCGCTGGGTGTCGGATTCAGCAGGGCCCTGGTCGTGTCCCCCCAGGGAGCAGCAACCCCCTCCGCGCCTCACCGCCACAGGGCCCAGCAGGTAGGCAGCGTCCCCGGCTGCAGTTATCCGCCAACACCCACCGGAAGCAGCCCTAGTCGAGGGTGGCACGGTCACAGCTCAGCGGGGCCGTCCAAGGTAAGCGGTCGAACGCTGCTCCCGACAGACAAGGGCAGCGCGCCTCAGTACCCTCCGCAGCGCACGGCAGGCAAGGTCTAATGGCCACTACACCACAGCAAGCTGTAGCCGAGGATCTCCAGCCGTTTTCTTTCCCACGCGGCAGTCAGCAGGGGGGGGGCAATGCCACCCTGTCCCCCATAGCTTCACCACCGCTCCCTGATGCCAGTAGAGGGGGCGGTCAGGGCCCGACGATGCTCCTGGGTCACCGTTTGTCTCCGCAGGGCCCAGTAGGTCAGCAAAGTCCCCGGCCTCAGGTGTCTCCGCGCGCCGGCAGGAAGCGGTCGTCGGCGGGCCGCCCAGGGCCACACACCGCCGGGGCAGTTCGCTTGGGGCAAATGTCCTCAAATTACAACAGCCGAGAGTCGGGTGTTTCGGACTCTCCCGCTGACGATTCCAAGCCAAATCGGATAAATGTTGCGGAGAAATAGCCTGCGGTAGGGGAGCTTCTTACGGAGCTCTACCCTGGCACGTCCGCCATCGTTGCATGCTCAGCCAC
This sequence comes from Lissotriton helveticus, assembly GCF_964261635.1. NCBI lineage: Eukaryota > Metazoa > Chordata > Amphibia > Caudata > Salamandridae > Lissotriton > Lissotriton helveticus. Next base: position 614,052 of record NW_027611659.1, on the reverse strand, counting down.
GCCCCCACTAGGATAGCAGGTCTATAAGGTTGACTTACAACCAATCACCTTAAGGGTTGTTCGGACTGATACAAGGTGCCCACTAGAATAGTGGACAGCATATATCAGGCCAACTTCTCACAATAGGTACCCCAGAGGCCTACCAGGCGCTGAAGCATGTATTATGTCACCCCTGGGAAGGCTTCTAAAATGGCACCACAGGTCTGCTACTGCAGCCTGGGGAAGGTGGTGCATGTACCCTTTACTAAGATATAGGTTACCTATATCTACCTTTAAACACTGACACATATAAACCTATAAGTCACTCCTATGGCAGGCCTTATCAATTCTGAAGGCAGAGTTCTTGGTTTTGTGTGAGAGGGTGCCCATGCATGAGCAGGACCCCTCTGCAGCTTTAGGAATCTATACTCTGAAGCTGTTCTGTGATGCAGCCAGACCATATACTCTTAAGTGCATTATAACCTTGCGGTAAATGCTAACTTTGGAATGGCTCCATGGAAACATGTCGTGTTTGGTGTCAAACACTTAGGAATCCTACCCCCCGCCAGTCCTGGCGGCAGGGGTAGAATTTCACCCTTCTAGAGGGAGAGACATGTACACACTAACCTAACCGGTAATAGTGTAAAAGAGCCCCAGCATCACAAAATGGATGCTGCAGCCACAGACACGGGTCTGACCTCCTGCTGCTGGATGAAACTTGGGCAGGGGAGGTCTAGACAATAGGTGTCCTGTCCCAGGGAGGTGTACCCACCTCCCAGGCAGGCTTTAGTATATTGGGGCTGGGTGGGTTCATTCATAGAATGCTTTTCAGACAGTGCTGGGGGCACACTTGGTTTCCCTGTGCATATCCCAGTTCAAACCGGTTGCAGGGACACAGCCCCTGCTCTGGCGCGAAACTGGACAAAGGGAAAGGGGTGTAGCCACCCCCCTCCCTGCATCCTCCCATAGGTGGGGCCCCAGAGTATGTCCAACCCCCTAACTTAGTATAAGTATGGGACTCCAGTCCTTAGGACTTTCAGATTACACCTGGACGAAACTCTGCAACATATATCCTGGAACTGCAACATGCTCTAGACCTTGTATCTATGTCAGTCGTGGTTCTTATACCACTTTCTTAATATATGGTTTGGTACGCCACTAGGGCTCAACGTATATTGTGCTAATTTACTGTGTGCTAAATAAGTTTACTGAATGTCCTTTTGCCTCTAGCCTCATAAAGAGACTAGAGAGAAGTGTTTAGAATAAATATATATATGTTATATATATACCTGCTGTGGTTCTCCTTTCATTTGGTCATTCATGAGATTATAGACTGGTAAAACAAGCTGCTTTACATTCCTTCAAGACTTAGCCTGAAGGCTGCTCTCCACAGCTACCACTAGGATAGCTTTCAATATAGGTTGTCTTTAAATCTACCATCAATAAGGGTCATTTGCACTGGTGCAAGGTGCCCACTAGAATAGTGGACAGCATATGGCAGGCCAACTTCTCACAGCAAGTGTCATGGTTTGGTCCAGAAAGGGTGTTACAGATGCATCAGTGCTGAGAGCGGGGGCATGTTCAGAGGTCAGGGGCAGAGATGAGGTGAAGGTGTTAGTATCGAGTCAGTGTATTTCAGTGGTCGCTGCTCTGGGGGTGTGATGAGGGCTCAGGCTATTATGACGAAAAATGCCGATTGAAACAAGCTGCAAGGGTAATGGTAAATGAATGCTGTTGGGTAATCTGATGAAGGTGGATAGGGAGGAAGGGAACGGGGTGGAGCAATACAAGTAGTGGGGAGAGGGGGAGGGTACAGAACGAGGTATCCGTGGGATGACTAAAGGGCTAGGATGAGCCTGGGTCAGGGAGGAAACCTACTTCATCACAGAGAGTTTGAGCAATCAGCAAATCCTGAAGAGAGGGCCCAGCTGAGAATATAAAGAAGGGAAGTTGAAATACATTAGGTCAAACTAGATTTTGCAAATAGGAAGATAGAATCCTGATTAGAGGGATGGGGGGGATGAGATGAACAGTGGCCTAGGATGAACTTGGAAATTCGATAGACCGAGCCAGTCTGAAAATCTAAGCAGAATTAGTAAACAACATCATTCTAAGATTGCCGCCACCTTGGAACTACTTAGAAGCTATAGTCCTTCTTTCATGTCCATTGTAGGAGAGTAGGGTCTGCTATCCTATGGTCACCCCAATTTTTGCTTTTTGCTTCACTAGTTTTTGACTTAATGTGGCTGTGGGCTTGCCAATCAGACCCACAGCCTGCTGTTCTCTCTCTAAATTAATGCCAATGCACTTTAGGTTTATTACCAATTGGAACATGGATCACCTTGTGAGCCCCTGTACAGTGTACCCTAGGAACCCAGGACATAGGTGCATCCAAGGCCTACCAGGGGCTGCAGCACGTATTGTGCCACCCCTGGCCTGGCCTTACTATTTGACACAACTGGCTGATCACTCAGCTGGGGCAAGGTGGTGTCATCACCCTTTGCTTTAGGTATAGTATTTCTATATCTAACATATATATGGACACACAGTAACCTATAAATCACTCCTATGGCAGGCCTTAACAATCCTGGAGGCAGAGTGCTTGGTTATGTGTGAGATGATGCTCTAGCATGAGCTGAGCCTGTCTGCAGCTTTCGGAACCATGTCCTTTAGCTGTTTCATGAAAGCGTCATACCATATACTCTTAAGTGCATTATGAACCTCGCTGTTAAATACTAACTCTGGTTTGACATTATCCAAACATGTCGACTAAGGTGGCATATGATTTGGAATACTACCCCCTCGCCAATTCTGGCGACGGGGGTAGCATTCCACCCTTCTAGAGGGACACAACATGTACAGAACCTGAACCCCGGTTAAAGTTAAACAGAGCCTCAGCATCACAAAATGGATGCTGCCACCACAGACACAAGTCTGACCTCCTGCTGCTGGGAGTCCTTCCAGCGAGGGAGGCTTGGACAAAGGGTTTCCTGCCTTGGGAGGTGCTAGCACCACCCCAGACAGGATTTTGTGTAGTGGGTTAGAGAGGGCTGAATAGAATTAGACATGCCTGGGGCACACAAGGTGTCCCCATGCATACCCCAGTTCTAACCGGTGCTGGGGCACTCCAGCCCCAGCTCTGGCGCGAAACTGAACAAAGGAAAGGGGGTGTAACCGCCCCCCTTCCTGGTCCCACCCATAGGAGGGACCTAGTAGGTAATCCAGCCCCTTGATTTGGAATAAAGGTAGGAGCTGAGTACCAAGACTTTAGATTATCCTGAAACTCGACTTAAAGAAGAAGAAACTCTGGACTTCGACGTTCTGCTGCTCAGAAGACTGAAGTATCTCCCTTGTGGCCAAGGAGTGACCACCCTGTGAACACAGGCACCATCCAGCGATCAACGACGTGCTTTGCTGCCGCCGCCCGACGGAGCCCGAGCCCAGAGACTGACAAGAACCAGACTCCCAGACATTCAACAGTTCGATCCACAGTCCCTGCAAACCAGAGACCCGTGGAGGCGACGAGAGACGTGCGACGGACCTCTTGAAAAGTCCACGACAAGCTGACTGCGCAGCACCCGAGGCCTCCTCAATGCTGTGCTTTGGGGTTTGAGAAGCCACTGCCCCGAGCAGCCTTTGCACCAAAGACAAGCCCTGCATCCTCCACGAGTTCTGCGTGGGGCCCTTTTGCTTTTGCCTGCTCGACGCGTCATCCCGGTTACTGGCCCGTTGGCTGGTAGCCATTTTGGCAACCTAACTTTGGAAATCCACTGCTGGTCTGGTTGCTCCAGACAGGCCCCTGCTTCTGTAAAAAGAAGTAGCCCCTCAGACCTTGCTGGTCTGAGTAAGAAGCCAAACATCGTTCCTGCTTGGTTTGAAATTGCCAAGGCTTGTTTACTTCAATCCTGAAGCCGACTCTGCCGACAACAAGATCCTTCGTAGGACAGCTCATGCCTGGCTCCTGGTTGTCGTCGACGTCCTCGTGTCCACGTTGCTGAAGAGACAAGCTTCTATCTTCACCTGTTTGCAACTCAACATCGCCTGGTTCCTTCCTGGTTCCACGCCGGTCACTGGCAAGTGACTTGAACACTGTCCCCTCTGCTTTCAGGGATTCACCAACTCCGATCCACCCTTGGATCCATCGGAACTCTTCTTGTCTGGTAGCCTGCAGCATCTTCATCTCCAGGCTCCATTGAACTGCTCCAAGAAACCCGACACACTTTGGCACCACTGCACCCGCTACCTGTGGGTGAGGTAACGCTGGCACTCCGGTGCTCCCGTGTTGGCTGACACTCCTAGTGTCCTAGTTTTAAGGGACTAAGTTCTAGGTCATCCAGAAGACTCCCAATCTTTAACTTTGTAACTTTTACGCACCCATTGCTTTCAATGAGTGTACGCGTGTTGCTTTAGACACTGCAACCAGATCCCGTGGGCCTCCTAGTTCCTAACTAACATTATCACAGCGTAGCCCCAGCGATTCCCAAGGCCCTAGTCCTTACCACTGTTCGATTCGTGGTTCTTATACTACTTACTTAATATATGGTTTAGCGGGCCACCTGGCCTATCCATAACTGTGCAACTTTTGTATATTTTATCAAGTAACTTGTTTAACGTGTTTTGCTCCTGTGCTCATAAAGAGTTCAGGCGACTATTGTAGTAATAAATACATATATATTTTCAATATATATCCTGTGCGGTGTCCTTTCACTTGGTGTTCAAGGGGTTAAATATGGTAATACAGCCGGCTTCACATGACAAAAGAGTTTAGCCTAAGACTTCTTTATCCAGGCTACCATTAGGATATATGGTCCATAAGGTTGACTTGCAACCAATCACCATAGGAGTTGTTTGGACTGATACATGGTGGTCACTAGAACTAGTGAACATCATATATCAGGCCAACTTCTCACATTGGTGAGCAGCAGTTGGGATTTGAGCTTGCTGTTGTTTTACCATTGTAATCTTTGCAATACCTTTTGAAAGATCATACAGGTACCTATAGGTACATATAAAAACAAGGATAGTATATTTAAGTTCTACTGAACTTAGTGTTGTAGAGGATAGGGCTTAGCACACCCTGACTACAACTACTAGAGAGGGTTCAGTAGGAAGAACACTTAGAGTAGGTAGATTGCAACATATCCACCTCACTAGAGCAAATGGCTGGCGCAGAAGGGTCCAGTGGACTTCCAACTGTGGAGAGTGACCTACCCAAGGCACCATCCAGATTTGCTATCCTCAGTTTTCAGGAGTTGAGGAACTTGTGTTCTACCAGGAAGCTGAAACAAGGGTCTACCCCTACCACTCAGCAACTCCTAGAGCTTTTAGAAGAGTCTGAAGCTCTGAAAACCTCTGAACCAGCCCCTACAGGGGATGATGAAGAGGTCATGACTCCAACAGATGATGCCAGGGATCCCCCAGTTATTGTTGATGATGATTCAGATAAGGGGGAGGATGATTCTGAAGAAGAAGGGCATAGCCAGGTCCAAGTCAGGAGGCTTAGCCAGGCTAACCTAAGTCAACTTGAAGCTGAGAATGGGACAGCCCCATTCAGGCCCCCAAGTGGACTTAACCAGGGGTACAGGAGAAACAGGAATCACTCAGGTGAATCCAATCACTCCAATACATCTAATGGCCCACAGGTGCCTACTCAGAGGAGGATGACTTCCCGTCAGAGGAAAGTGCATGAGGCCAAGATGAGAGAGGCTCAACTTAGAATTGAGAGGCAAGAAATAGAAGTTGCCTTAACTAAGGAGAAGCTTGCTCGTGCTAGAGAGCCTAGAGAGAGTGGATTAGATTCCACTGGTGGCAGCAATATCCCTAAGGATAAAGACAGGTCCTATGACAATAGAAACCTGAGTAAGATTGTGCCCCCCTACAAGATAGGGGATGACATCCAAAAGTGGATAACTGCTTTGGAGAGGGCCTGCAAAGTACAGCAGGTACCCCAGAGTAAGTGGGCAGCAATCTTGTGGCTCTCCTTTGAAGAGAAAGGTAGAGACAAGCTCCTCACAGTTAGTGATGGGGATGCTAACAACTACTCTGTCCTGAAGAGTGCTCTGATTGATGGGCTTGGCTTAACCACTGAACAGTACAGGTTAATGTTCAGAGATACCCAGAAGACACAGACTCAGGACTGGACTGATTTTGTTGATTGTGCCACTAAGGCTCTGGAGGGCTGGTTACTGGGAAGTAAAGTCACTGACTATACAGGATTGTACAATCTTTTAATGAGAGAACAGATTCATAATAATTGTCAGAACCAGCAGTTGCATCAACACCTGATTGACTCAGATCTGACCTCTCCCCAAGAATTGGGTAAGAAGGCAGACAAATGGGTTAGAACCAGGGTTAAGCAGAAAAACCAGGTCCAAGGTGGTGATCAAAAGAAAGCAGACCAGAAGGGTGGGGAGCAGAAACCAAAAGACCAGAAGTCTTCTACAGGGCCCAAACAAACCATGGAGGGGGGTCCCAAACTTCCAAGAAGAAGAAGAAAGATGGCCAAAGAAAACCATGGTGTTCTACTTGTAAGAACACTAGTCACTGGACCAGGGAGAGCATTACTAGATCGCCGAGGACATTGCTGCCAGCCTACCTTTAGACTTTTGTTTCCGTGACCAGCGCCGCCATACTACCGGAGCTGTACTCCTGCTTCCCGCCACCCAACCAGCTACTGCCACCTTGCTGGTGAGGCCGCAGTGAGGTGTGCAGGTGGGGACAACAAACCCCATCAGCCCTTGCGGCACCGGCGGGACCCGTGACAGCATTAATCCGCGCCAGGAGGCGCATATAATCCCTGGAAGCCCGGCAGAGCGTGGGAGAGCATTACTAGATCGCCGAGGACATTGCTGCCAGCCTACCTTTAGACTTTTGTTTCCGTGACCAGCGCCGCCATACTACCGGAGCTGTACTCCTGCTTCCCGCCACCCAACCAGCTACTGCCACCTTGCTGGTGAGGCCGCAGTGAGGTGTGCAGGTGGGGACAACAAACCCCATCAGCCCTTGCGGCACCGGCGGGACCCGTGACAGCATTAATCCGCGCCAGGAGGCGCATATAATCCCTGGAAGCCCGGCAGAGCGTGGGAGAGCATTACTAGATCGCCGAGGACATTGCTGCCAGCCTACCTTTAGACTTTTGTTTCCGTGACCAGCGCCGCCATACTACCGGAGCTGTACTCCTGCCTCCCGCCGCCCGACCAGCTACTGCCACCTTGCTGGTGAGGCCGCAGTGAGGAGTGCAGGTGGGGACAACAAACCCCATCAGCCCTTGCGGCACCGGCGGGACCCGTGACAGCATCAATCCGCGCCAGGAGGCGCATATAATCCCTGGAAGCCCGGCAGAGCGTGGGAGAGCATTACTAGATCGCCGAGGACATTGCTGCCAGCCTACCTTTAGACTTTTGTTTCCGTGCCCAGCGCCGCCATACTACCGGAGCTGTACTCCAGCCTCCCGCCGCCCGACCAGCTACTGCCACCTTGCTGGTGAGGCCGCAGTGAGAAGTGCAGGTGGGGACAACAAACCCCATCAGCCCTTGCGGCACCGGCGGGACCCGTGACAGCATCAATCCGCGCCAGGAGGCGCATATAATCCCTGGAAGCCCGGCAGAGCGTGGGAGAGCATTACTAGATCGCCGAGGACATTGCTGCCAGCCTACCTTTAGACTTTTGTTTCCGTGCCCAGCGCCGCCATACTACCGGAGCTGTACTCCTGCCTCCCGCCGCCCGACCAGCTACTGCCACCTTGCTGGTGAGGCCGCAGTGAGAAGTGCAGGTGGGGACAACAAACCCCATCAGCCCTTGCGGCACCGGCGGGACCCGTGACAGCATCAATCCGCGCCAGGAGGCGCATATAATCCCTGGAAGCCCGGCAGAGCGTGGGAGAGCATTACTAGATCGCCGAGGACATTGCTGCCAGCCTACCTTTAGACTTTTGTTTCCGTGACCAGCGCCGCCATACTACCGGAGCTGTACTCCTGCCTCCCGCCGCCCGACCAGCTACTGCCACCTTGCTGGTGAGGCCGCAGTGAGGAGTGCAGGTGGGGACAACAAACCCCATCAGCCCTTGCGGCACCGGCAGGACTCGTGACAGCATCAATCCGCGCCAGGAGGCGCATATAATCCCTGGAAGCCCCGCCTCGCGGGACGCCGGGCGAAGCCCGGGCCAAGGAAGGGCCCGTTTTAGCCCGTTCGAGACCGGACAAGGACGGGACGGGCCACCCCCCTTATCTCTGACTGACCTATAAGGGTGGTGAGTCTTTGTATTATATTCGGATTTGGACTGTAATTTTCGAATTTGATCGGTTTGAAACTTGCGGACAGTGCCAAGTCCAATCTGTGATCATGGCCTCATCGCCTCAGCCAGGAGGTCAGTGCGGGAAAACAAATGGAGGGACATTGATGGGCACCTTGGACAATTTCCTGATCAGAGTCTCAAGCGCACTTGCCAAGGACATTGAGTTAACGGAAAAGAGACTATCACTAGACCCCCTGTTAGATAAGCGCTCTTCACTGGGCAGCATAGCACAGGCAAGGTCGCCGGCTCACCTCGAGGATAGAAGCAGAGATTTAGGGACTGGTAGGGGGGAGGCACGAGGGAGCATAGATCTAAACTGGAAGGAAGCAACAGTACCTTCTGAAGTTAGCCCAGAAGCCAGACTCAGCCTAGTTGACCTCACGAAAAGGTTACCCTCTCCAAAAATTAAAACTAGGTCAGCTACGGGTGTTAAAACAGCAGAACCCAGGAAATTGCATGCCCAAACTACAAAAGGAAAGCAGGCAGGGGCCCAACCCACAGGGGGAGGGGGAAAAGGTAGCAGAAAAAACAAGGAAGTTGCCCCAAAAGAAAGTGTAACAACTCAACCTTCCCGAGAACTAATTACATCACTAACACAAAATGCAGAAGTAAGTCTAACAGCAGACAAAGGGGAAAAAGCTTTAGCAGATTGTGAGAACCCTTTTTGGAGAAGGCTGGAATATATTGTTAAAAAAATTACCCTGCCACTACACGACAGATTAGATCGGATTGAGAGTAGATTGGTGTGCCTCGAACTTTTATTATCCTCTCCACAGATTAGGGGCACCCAGAGCAGAGGGGAAAAGGGCAAACAGCAGGTGACAGAGGGGCCCAACTCTGCAGGGACCTCGAAGACCCTGACGCCCACCCCCAATGCCCCACCTAAAGATAGCTTGTGTTCTAGAACAAACCCTGCAGTGGTCCCCACCCGTACTTTACCCTCATCTTTCAGCAAATCATCTAAGACCCCCCAACTGCCAGGGGCAAATTTGAACACATTGGGCGATATAGCCAAAGCACAACCACTAGCAAATCCCCAGCCCAGGGAAATTCCCTCGACGCATAGGAAGGTGCAAAATCAAAAAACTGTTAATTTGCCACCACACTCAGCCCCCTATGTGGTGGTACTCTCAGGAGTACCCGAGTTAGAATTAGGAACAAGGGAAACCTATTGGGATCTGAAGAATAAATGCACGCATTGGCTGAACATCAATCGCCCACTACCCAGAGACATTCAAGGAGAAATAATACATGTTAGAAGAGTGAACTGGGTGGGAAGTGGCCAGAAATCTTTGGGGGGTGATTGTGTGACTGTCAACTTTAGGGACATAAGATGCACTGACTTTATATGTAACAGGGTCAATCAGAACCCTGGATCTAGAATCTACCCACTCCCCCTAAATTTCTTTTACGCACCGCAACAAAATCGTACAGGGGGTAACCATACTAGAAGGGAGGACGTAACCTGGCACCACACGCAGAATGTAGCATTATATAATAGATTTGAGGGTCTGTCTGGGTTGGAAGACTGTGACTGACAACCAAGAGGGTCAGGGGAAGACATAGGTCCCAATGTAACTAAAAAGGTCTTGCCAGTGTGTTTAAGCACAGGACCCCCCAGTATGTTAGAAAACAAGTGGAACAAGTTTGATCTTTTGTCATGGAATGTGGCGGGGTTGGCAGCCAAATTCCCAATGAAGGAATGGACAGATTACATAACTAAATTTAACGTAATTTGCCTTCAGGAAACATGGGAAACTGACCCGACCAGATTTAACCTCACGGGGTATAAATTGTTTGGAACCCCAGCAGTTGGGTCGAGGTCGGGTCGTGCTAAAGGGGGATTGCTTTTGTGGGCAAGTTTAGCGTTGGAGGGGACCTGGAGGGACCTAAACTGGAAATCAGATTGCATGCTGGCAGTCCAGTTCAAGACCCGGGAACTTAATTTAGTAATTGTTAACTTTTATAATGCAGGGGGATGTAAGGGGGATGAGTTAGAGGCTCGACTAGGGCGGGAGATAGAGCAAATGACAGACACTCCAGCACCATCAGTTTTAATTGCAGGAGATTACAATTGTCACCTCTGCCCGCACTTAATACCTCTTACAGAAAAATGGGAATCCTGTAGCATTAAGGAGGGCGCTCACCTGGAACACACAGCGCAGGGCACTAAATTGAATTCCTTAATAGGGAAAATGAATCTGGCGTACCTAATGGACCTATTACCCCTAAACAAAGAAGGTGGTATCAACCCAACCTTCAAAGGTAGAGGATGTAGTACTTTCATTGATTTTATAGCAGTCTCTTGTCACCTAAAACGTAGCATTTTAAGTTTTGCTATTGATTGCAGTGGTTTCAGTGACCACAATCCCCTGGTAATGTCATTGGCCCTGTCAAAATCAAATAAAAGAAGAAGGGGGACAAATCCAGACATGATGGAAAGAGTCACAGACCAAGGCAGAAGATTGAAATGGGCTAGTCTCAAGCCCGAAAGTTTTTATAAATCACTAGTTACGGAAAGGAGGAAGCAACTGGAGGTATGCCTTGATTGGGAGATTAAGGGGACCCTGGTGGTAGAGTCATTCGAGGAGTTGGGTCGTCTGGTGGCCAGTTTAACGCAAGCCCCAGGGAAAAGGATGGAGACCAATAATAAGCCCAGATGGTTTGACAGAGGATGCTCCTCTGCCCAGAGTAAACTGAGAGAAGCCCTAAAAACCAAGCCGAGGGATACAGCAAAGGTGACCCTATGTAGAGCACACTATAAAATGGAAGTCATACGGCGTAAGCGAGCTCTCCAAACAGAAACATGGGAAGACCTGCGCGAGGCAGCAGAGTCTAGAGATTCCTCGAGGTTCTGGGCAATAATCAATAGACCTTGCTTCCAAGACAACAAGAACTCCAACATAGCATCAAATGTACTACCTTATCAGTGGGTTAAACACTTTAGTGTGCTGTACAACAGGGGAACTCAGGCAGCAGAAGACCAAGTTGACTGTAGAGAGATACTAGTAGGGGGAGTCGAGTTCTCCCTAAAAGAGATAGAAGCAGGTATAAAGGGTCTAACCCGAAATAAAGCCCCGGGCCCTGATGGGATACCGCCTGATCTCTTTTTGAGCAGTATTGACCTATGGGCCCCGTTGGTAACAAGGGTGATAAACGAGGCAATAGCTGTGGGCCTTCCCCGCTCTTGGTCAACCGCGGTAATTGTTCCAATCTTTAAAAAGGGCAATAGGGACAGTCCAGGTTGCTATAGGCCCATCTCATTGATTGACGTTACCGCTAAAGTCATGGGTAGAGCAATCCTAAATCGTATGATGGGCTGGGAAGAGGAGAACTCTATACTCACTGAGGTGCAATATGGCTTCAGGGCTGGGAGGTCTACAACGGACCAATGTTTGAATTTGTACCTCCTGGTTGCAAAATATACTGTAGCCAGCCAGGAGAACGTATACCTAGCCTTTATGGACTTGGCCGCAGCGTTCGATTGCGTGAACAGACCAAAACTGTGGGCAATACTTGCTGATCTGGGGATCGACCCTGGCCTTATCCATATTCTCAGAAGGTTGCATTACAACACCACAGCAAAAGTGAGGTATAACCTGGAGGGTGACCAGACGGAGGTCTTTAAATGTACGAGTGGGGTTAGGCAAGGGTTCATACTCGCTCCCTTCCTGTTCTCCATCTATATTAACGGGCTTGAAAGTTTTCTGCTAAACCTAAAAGTAGATACGCCCAGAATTGGAACTAGACCCATACCACTACTGCTCTATGCAGACGATGCGGTGCTCTTGGCGCGCACGCCAAGGGGACTGCAGCGTCTGATTAACGGGTTTGTCGAGTTTATGGCTGGGCTGGACCTATCTGCCAACCTGAAAAAATCTTACATCATGGAGTTGGGCCCAAACGAAAGGTCAAACAATTTAATTACACTATAGGTACAACTGGCCTGGCCAAGGTGCAGACCTTCTCATACTTAGGAATACTATTTGACAGAAATCTTAATTTTAAACCCCTGATTGAGGAACATGGAAACAGGCTAGCTGCAAGCGTAGGGGTGGTCATGCAGTTCGGCCGCAGACTGGGCCGTTGGGCCCCGGACCAAATGCTGACACTCTATAACGCGATTACAATGGATAAAACCTTGTATGGTGCTGACCTTTGGGGCATGTCTGACTCAAGCAGTTTACAGACACTGGAAAATAAGCACTTCAGGAGGCTCCTCAAAGTCCCCCAATGTGTTCCGTCATCAATTGTCCATGAAGAATTAGGCTGTCTGTATCTGATGGACAGGGCAAGGAATAAACCCCTCCTGGCTTGGATAAAAATTTGGCTGAACCAGGAGGCAAATTTGACAAAGTTGATAATTGCAGACTGTATAGGCAGAGACAGGGGAATGACCATCCCCTGGTTGAAGTACGTGAAAGAGTCCGCTGAGAGCATAGGATATGGGTATCTATTCACACAACCAAGGTGCATCACTTCATGCGATCTTGCGAGGACAAAGGAGAAGTTGCGCAACCACAACGAAATGACCCGTGAAGCCATGGAAAAAGATAAATATTTGGTTGTGATTTACAGGGAGATGCAACCGTATCAGGCCATGGAACCTTATCTTTCCCTAATCTATAACTCACAAGATAGGTTCTTGCTCACGCGGTTTAGGTTTAATTTGCTCCATCACCTCCTAGCTAAACCAGACGGCTTTACGCATACAGTTGAGGCAAAGGGGCCCTGCGGCTGCGATCATAGATCTCCGCAGGACACCCTTCACTTTGTGCTTTTATGCCCCTTTTATCGGATACCTAGGCGCCATTTTTTAATACATTTATTTAAGAAGGCTAAGTTAAGATCGGCAAGACATGCCCTTGTTTTTTTAAAAGAAGCCAGAGAGCCCCTGATTTTATTTTGTGTCACTAATATTTTAAGATGTGCTTTTAGACTAAGATCTCTCGTTGACAGATGAAACTGTGCGTACTCAGGGGTGGGGAGTAGCCTCATGATGTTGTAAATAGTACTCACCATTTTATCTTATCTATTAATGAAATGTTATTATGAATTTTTTAATCTGTACTTTTATGGTGTTGTTGTAATGCCGAATAAAGGATTTCAATCAGAACCAGGGTTAAGCAGAAAAACCAGGTCCAAGGTGGTGATCAAAAGAAAGCAGACCAGAAGGGTGGGGAGCAGAAACCAAAAGACCAAAAGTCTTCTACAGGGCCCCAACAAACCATGGAGGGGGGGTCCCAAACTTCCAAGAAGCAGAAGAAAGATGGCCAAAGAAAACCATGGTGTTCTACTTGTAAGAACACTAGTCACTGGACCAGTGACTGTAGGAAAACTGGAGCCCCTACCACTGCAGCCCCTGAGGCACCTGCACCCCCTAGTACAGTAAGCAGTGGTAGTTCCCAAGCCAAGGGTGTAGTAGGGTTAACCCTGGGTACTGAGGTGGATTCTAGCCTAGTCAGAACCCCCACACATGCTGTCTTGATCTGTGATGTGGACATAGCCATGACCACTACTGTGAGCCCCACTAATCTGGGCAAGTACAGACAGACACCTTTAATAAATGACAAAGTGGCTCAAGCCTACAGGGACACCTGTGCCAGTTTCACTATGGTGACACCAGCCTTTGTGGACCCTGGACAGATTGTACTGGGTGATAATTACCTGGTGACCAACGCTAGCAATGTCACTACTACACATAGTGTGGCTGTTGTTAATTTCTCCAGGGGAGGGGTAACTGGCCTCAAAAGAGTTGTGGTTAGTGCAGATCTCCCTGTTGAATGTCTGTTGGGCAATGACCTTGAGTCCTCACAATGGTCAGAAGTGGAGTACAGGACTCATGCTGAGATGTTAGGGATTTCATCACATGTCCTTGCTGTGACCAGGTCACAGGCCAAGCAGTGCCTCGCTGAACAACAGGTCTTGGATCCTGGAACAATGGACCAAGTGCCTACCAAGAGAAAGAGCAGTAGGGTTAAGGCAGCGCCTTCCCTCCTACCTACAAGTGATGATCAGCCTTCCCAGGAAGCTGATTGTGAGACCATTGAAGGAACTGTCCCAGAAGAGCTTGAACCTGACCAGGTTGTGTTTCTTGGGACAGGGGGACCTTCAAGGGCAGACTTGAGGCAGGCACAGTTAGACTGTTCCTCTCTTGAACCCCTCAGACAGCAAGCTGCTGCTGAGGCTGCTGGGAATGCTACAGGTACCCACAAGGTGTACTGGGATGAAGAACTCCTTTATTCTGAGGGTAGAGACCCCAAGCCTGGTGCTTTCAGGAGGTTGGTTATACCTCAGTCATTCAGGGGTTTCCTTCTTACCTTAGCCCATGATATTCCCTTAGCAGGACAACTGGGCCAGAACAAGACTTGGGACAGGCTTGTCCCTCACTTTCACTGGCCCCACATGTCTGAAGATACTAAGGAGTTTTGTCGCTCCTGTGTAACCTGCCAAGCCAGTGCCAAAGCAGGTGGCACAACAAAGGCCCCCCCTGATACCACTACCTGTGGTGGGGGTACCCTTTGAAAGAGTGGGAATTGATATTGTTGGACCAATGAATCCTCCCACAGCATCTGGGCACAGATTTATACTGGTGGTAGTGGATCATGCCACCAGGTATCCAGAGGCTATTCCCCTAAGCACCACAACAGCACCTGTTGTGGCAAGAGCCCTCCTGGGAGTATTCTCAAGAGTGGGCTTTCCAAAGGAGGTTGTATCTGACAGAGGTGCCATCTTCATGTCAGGATACTTGACTGCAATGTGGAAGGAGTGTGGTGTAAACTACAAATTCACTACTCCCTATCATCCACAGAGTAATGGACGTGTTGAAAGATTCAACAAAACCATGAAGGGTATGATCAAAGGGTTACCTGAACAGCTTAGGCGAAGATGGGACATCCTTCTACCCTGCCTTCTTCTTGCTTACAGAGAGGTTCCACAGAAGGGGGTTGGCTACAGCCCTTTTGAGCTTCTGTTTGGGCATCCTGTAAGGGGACCCCTATGTCTAGTGTAGGAAGGATGGGAGTTACCTCTCAAACAACCTAAACAGGACATAGTGGACTATGTACTTGGTCTCCGCTCCAGGATGGCTGAGTACATGAAGAAGACCACTAAAAACCTTGAGGCTAGCCATCAACTTCAGAAAGCCTGGCATGACCAAAAGGCTTTCTTTGTTGAGTACCAGCCAGGACAGAAGGTGTGGGGGTTGGAGCCAGTGGCCCCAGCAGCCCTCCAAGATAAATGGTCTGGACCCCACACAGTTGTTGAGAAAAAGGGAGAGGTTACCTACTTGGTGAACCTAGGCACTCACAGGAGCCCCCACAGGGTGCTCCATGTCAACAGACTCAAGGCATATGTTGACAGGGCAGACATGGGCTTGCTCATGGCTACAGATGGGGACCAGGAGGAAGAGAGTGACCCTCTCCCAGACCTGTTATCCCAGAACCCTGATGATGGCTCAGTTGATGGTGTGGCCTTAGCTGGCAGCCTCACTGACCATCAGCAACAAAACTGCAGACAAGTTTTACAGTCTTTTAGACATATGCTTTCATTGACACCTAGTCAGATTAACTGGTGTACCCATGTGATGGACACTGGTGACAGTCTGCCTGCAAAGAACAAGATTTACAGGCAACCTGACCACGTCAGGGACTGTATAAAGACTGAGGTGCAGAAAATGCTGGAATTAGGTGTAATTGAGCCATCTGAGAGCCCATGGGCCAGCCCAGTAGTCCTTGTGCCAAAACCTCATACCCAAGATGGAAAGAGAGAAATGAGGTTCTGTGTGGACTACAGAGGTCTCAATGCAGTCATTAAGACGGAAGCTCATCCAATTCCAAGGGCAGATAAGGTCATTGACAGATTGGCTTCTGCCAAGTTTTTGAGCACCTTTGATTTGACAGCTGGCTATTGGCAAAGCAGACTAGCTGAGGAATCCAAAGCCAAAACAGCATTCTCTACCCCTGGAGGTCATTACCAATTTGTGGTGATGCCCTTTGGTTTGAAGAATGCACCTGCCACTTTCCAAAGGTTGGTGAACCAAGTCCTTACTGGGTTGGATGACTTTTGTGCAGCATATCTAGATGATATAGCTGTCTTTAGCTCCACCTGGGAGGATCACCTGATCCACCTGAAGAAAGTTTTGGAGGCCCTGCAAAAGGCAGGCCTGACTATCAAGGCAACCAAGTGCCAGATAAGGCAGAGTAAGGTTGTGTACCTGGGCGGCCTTGTAGATGGGGGTCAGGTTCAACCACTGGAGAGTAAGATCCAGACCATTCAGGACTGGGCTCCTCCAACTACCCAGACTCAGGTCAGAGCTTTCTTAGTCCTGACTGGGTACTACAGAAAGTTTGTCAAGAACTATGGGTCCATTGTGGCACCTCTTAATGATCTTACTTCTAAGAAAATGCCCAAGAAGGTTCAGTGGACAGTTAGCTGTCAAAAGGCATTCGATGACCTGAAGAAGGCCATGTGCTCTGCACCTATCTTAAAGAGTCCTGACTACTCCACAATGTTCATTGTCCAAACAGATGCTTCTGACTTGGGGGTGGGAGCTGTGCTTTCACAACTTAATGTAGATGGTCAAGACCAGCCCATTGCTTTCATTAGCAGAAGGCTGACCCCTAGAGAGAAACGTTGGTCAGCCATTGAGAGGGAGGCCTTTGCTGTGGTGTGGGCCCTGAAGAAGTTGAGACCATACTTATTTGGAACTCACTTCAATATTCAGACCGACCATAAGCCCCTCTTGTGGCTAAATCGGATGAAGGGAGAAAATCCTAAACTGCTCAGGTGGTCCATTTCCCTACAGGGGATGGACTTTACAGTGGAGCACCGCCCAGGGACTGACCATGGTAATGCAGATGGTCTCTCCAGGTGCTTCCACTTAGAACAAGAAGACACAACTGGTCAAGGTTAGTCTATTGTCCCTGCGTTTGGGGGGGTTGTGTAGGAGAGTAGGGTCTGCTATCCTATGGTCACCCAAATTTTTGCTTTTTGCTTCACTGGTTTTTGACTTAATGTGGCTGTGGGCCTGCCAATCAGACCCACAGCCTGCTGTTCTCTCTCTAAATTAATGCCAATGCACTTTAGGTTCATTACCAATTGGAACATGGATCACCTTGTGAGCCCCTGTACACTGTACCCTAGGAACCCAGGACATAGGTGCATCCAAGGCCTACCAGGGGCTGCAGCACGTATTGTGCCACCCCTGGCCTGGCCTTACTATTTGACACAACTGGCTGATCACTCAGCTGGGGCAAGGTGGTGTCATCACCCTTTGCTTTAGGTATAGTATTTCTATATCTAACATATATATGGACACACAGTAACCTATAAATCACTCCTATGGCAGGCCTTAACAATCCTGGAGGCAGAGTGCTTGGTTATGTGTGAGATGATGCTCTAGCATGAGCTGAGCCTGTCTACAGCTTTCGGAACCATGTCCTTTAGCTGTTTCATGATAGCGTCATACCATATACTCTTAAGTGCATTATGAACCTCGCGGTTAAATGCTAACTCTGGTTTGACATTATCCAAACATGTTGAGTAAGGTGTCATATGATTTGGAATACTACCCCCTCACCAATTCTGGCGACGGGGGTAGCATTCCACCCTTCTAGAGGGACACGACATGTACAGAACCTGAACCCCGGTTAAAGTTAAACAGAGCCTCAGCATCACAGAATGGATGCTGCCACCACAGACACAAGTCTGACCTCCTGCTACTGGGAGTCCTTCCAGCGAGGGAGGCTTGGACAAAGGGTTTCCTGCCTTGGGAGGTGCTAGCACCACCCCAGACAGGATTTTGTGTAGTGGGTTAGGGAGGGCTGAATAGAATCAGACATGCCTGGGGCACACAAGGTGTCCCTGTGCATACCCCAGTTTAAAACGGTGCTGGGGCACTCCAGCCCCAGCTCTGGCGCGAAACTGAACAAAGAAAAGGGGGTGTAACCAGACCTAGTAGGTAATCCAGCCCCTTGATTTGGAATAAAGTTAGGACCTGAGTCCCAAGACTTTAGATTATCCTGAAACTCGACTTAAAGAAGAAGAAACTCTAGACTTCGACGTTCTGCTGCTCAGAAGACTGAAGAATCTCCCTTGTGGCCAAGGAGTGACCACCCTGTGAACACAGGCCCCATCCAGCGATCAATGACTTGATTTGCTGGGGCCTCCCGCCGGAGCCCGAGGCCAGAGCCTGACAAGAACCAGACTCCCAGACATCTAAAAGCCCGATCCACAGTCCCTGCAAACCAGAGTCTCGTGGAGGCGACGAGAGATGTGGGACCGTACCTCTTGAAAAGTCCACGACAAGCTGACTGCGCAGCACCCGAGGCCTCCTCAATGCTGTGCTTTGGGGTTTGAGAAGCCCCTGCCCCGAGCAGCCTTTGCACAAAAGACAAGCCCTGCATCCTCCACGAGTTCTGTGTGGGGCCCTTTTGCTTTTGCCTGCTCGACGTGTCATCTCGGTTACTGGCCCGTTGGCTGGTAGCCATTTTGGCGACCTAACTTTGGAAATCCACCACTGGTCTGGTTGCTCCAGATTGGCCCCTGCTTCTGTAAAAAGAAGTAGCCCCTCAGACCTTGCTGGTCTGAGTAAGAAGCCAAACATCGTTCCTGCTTGGTTTGAAATTGCCAAGGCTTGTTTGCTCCAATCCTGAAGCCGACTCCTCCGACAACAAGATCCTTCGTGGGACAGCTTGTGCCTGGCTCCTGGTTGTCGTCGACGTCCTCGTGTCCATGTGGCTGAAGAGACAAGCTTCTATCTTCACCTGTTTGCAACTCAACATCGCCTGGTTCCTTCCTGGTTCCACGCCGGTCACTGGCTAGTGACTTGAATACTGTCCCCTCTGCTTTCAGGTCTTCACCAACTCCGATCCACCCTTGGATACACCAGAACTCTTCTTGTCTGGTCGCCTGCAGCATCTTCATCTCCAGACCTCATTGAACTGCTCCAAGAAACACGAGACACTTTGGCACCACTGCACCCGCTTCCTGTGGGTGAGGTAACGCTGGCACTCCGGTGCTCCCATGTAGGCTGACACTCCTAGTGTCCTAGTTTTAAGGGACTAATTTCTAGGCCATCCGGAAGACTCCCAATCTTTAACGTTGTAACTTTTACGCACCCATTGCTTTCAATGAGTTTACGTGTGTTGCTTTAGACACTGCAACCAGATCTTGTGGGCCTCCTAGTTCCTAACTAACGTTATCACAGCGTAGCCCCAACGATTCGCAAGGCCCTAGGCCTTACCACTGTTCAATTCATGGTTCTTATACTACTTACTTAATATATGGTTTAGCGGGCCACCTGGCCTATCCATAACTGTGCAACTTTTGTATATTTTATCAAGTAACTTGTTTAACGTGTTTTGCTCCTGTGCTCATAAAGAGTTCAGGGGACTATTGTAGTAATAAATACATATATATTTTCAATATATATCCTGTGTGGTGTCCTTTCACTTGGTGTTCAAGGGGTTACATATGGTAATACAGCCGGTTTCACATGCCAAAAGAGTTTAGCCTAAGACTGCCTTTTCCACGCTACCATTAGGATAGCTGGTCTATAAGGTTGACTTACAACCAATCACCATAAGGGTTGTTTGGACTGATACAAGGTGGTCACTAGAACTAGTGAACATCATATATCAGGCCAACTTCTCACATCCATAAGAAGCACATGCTATGTCCTATGTCAATATGTAGATTTCTAGAGGTGCCGCCATTTTAGATTGATTCAAAAAGGGGGTGGTGATGGACAGAGTATCTGAATTTAGCAGAACACTCCTACCCAGTCTACAGATCAGGGCTTGATCCATCACCGTTTTTTAGCTCACTGCATCACCCCAGTTCAGAACCTGGCTATATGCAAATTAGTCTGACCCCATGTCTCATGGGAACAGGGCAGACCAAACTACCAAGCCAATTCTTTACTGGAAAGGAAACAAGCTTCCGGGGACCGGTTTCTGGCATTACAGCCATCTTCGGCCCGGCTTGCTTGAATCCTGATGGTGCAGTGAGCAAGGGACTCATGTCAGAGCATACCCTTCCACACTTGTGGTGGCTAAAACGATTCAAAAAGGGGGTGGTGATGGACAGAGTATCTGAATTAAGCAGAACACTCCTACCCAGTCTACAGATCAGGGCTTGATCCAGCACTGTTTTTTAGCTCACTGCATCACCCCAGTTCAGAACCTAGCTATATGCAAATTAGTCTGATCCCATGCCTCATGGGAACAGGGCAGACCAAACTACCAAGCCAATTCTTCACTGGAAAGGAGACAAGCTTCCGGGGACCGGTCTCTGGCCTGGTTGGTCTGCCATGTTCCCATGATGCACTGGGCCAGGGACAGACTAATTTGCATGTAGCCAGGTTCTGAGCTGGGATGGTGCAGTGAGCTAAAAAACGGTGATGGATCAAGCCCTGATCTGTTGACTGGGTAGGAGTGTTCTGCTTAATTCAGATACTCTGTCCATCACCACCCCCTTTTTGAGCCATTTTAGATTGGGCAGGAACGTTATATGGGGAGAGGGTCGATACATGATGCAGGGCCTACAGGGGCCAGATAGAGCCCCTTTACGCCACATGGGCCCCAAACACACTCAGCGCACAAAAGGCCCCCGTAATCAGGCTTTGAGACTAGAGCGAAGGGAATCCTCCTGAAAAAAGAGTTAGTAGTGAATGAAACCAGTCACCTCCATGAACAATAAGATTTGATGTATGGCACAACATCCTGATTTCCACCTTGCTGTCTTGAGTCTTCCTGATCCATCGCATACTCCAAGAGCTGTTCTTGTTTTAACAAAATCTTGACCATATGCATCTACCCAAAGCTATAACTAGTATATGAGTGCTAGGCGAGCGCCCTTTTTTTGCTAAGTTACTCTATGAACACCTTTGCTGAAATAAATAAGATTGTGGCATGTTCAAAGGAATTTTTATGTAAATATCTCTGTATGATTAAATATGTCTTCATTATTTTCAACAATAGTAATAAATAAGATGCTTTTACAATCAATTAAAAATTGTATATGCACATTCCAGTATTTTCCATTTAAGTAATTTAAATCTCTTTACATCCGACAGAAAACAATCCTTGATTGCACAAAATGCTTAAGAATAATGAAGATAATGCTGTAATTCTGCAAAAGCAAAGTCTGAAACATTGAGTTCCAGTATTCAGGAAAACATAAGTGCCGGCAGGCTGCCGTACCTGAACATAAACTGACAGATTTTGGGAGTACCGTCAAGGACAATTCGGTGGTTCTACGAGTCTCAGCGGTGCACCTCCGTGCCTCAAGATGAAGAAATGACCTCTAGAAAATTAAGGCAACACTGATCAACCACTTCTTTTGTAAACATGTCTAATACCAGCTCTGATCATGAGGTGTTTACAGCAGTGCTCTGCTTCCTAGAGTGATATCAGACCACCATTCAGTGCTAGAGGTGTATTGTAAACTCTTTCAGGCCATTCCATAGCAACCAGCGAAAAGCACAGTTAATTGAAAGTTAAAAGAAATGGGGGTTCTGCTATATAAAACACAGAGTACTGTCCCAGTGTGCACCGACCAGAAGGACGATGGATCTTTACTCGCAAGCTTGCAGAACCATTATCCTTTCTAAAGACACAATCACCCACAAAGAAGCCTTGCACATGTTATGAGTGTGGCGAGTATTTGGTGACCTTTGCACTTTAAAGTTTGTTCGGAAAGCAAACGTGCTAAATACCACACACATACATGGAGTGTGAGAATAACAAAAGTGCTTTATCGGTCATGTTGGCCCTTCAGAAAGCACAGTCAAGAGATGTAGAAAAATACATACCCAACTCAGAGACACTAACCAAGAAAGAAAAAACATACACTTGCACTGAATGTGGAAGTAGTTTTATTTCCTCTTCAGGATTAATGTAACATCAAAAAACACACACAGGGGAAAAACCATATCATTGCAGTGAATGTGCAAGTAGTTTTAGGAATTCATCAACATTAAGGAATCATCAGCGAACACACACAGGGGAAAAACCATTTAAGTGCAGTGAATGTGTGAAGAGCTTTAGACGATTAACAGAATTAAAATACCATCAGAGAAATCACACAGGGGAAAAACCATACAAGTGCAGTGAATGTGTGAAGAGCTTTCGTCAATCATCACACCTAAAACAGCATCAGAAAACACACACTGGGGAAAAACCATACCATTGCAGTGAATGTGGAAGTAGCTTTAGTGAATCTTCAACATTAAGGATTCATCAGCGAACACACACAGGGGAAAAACCATTTAAGTGCAGTGAATGTATGAAGAGCTTTAGTCGATTAGCAGGCTTAAAATACCATCAGAGAAATCACACAGGGGAAAAACCATACAAGTGCAGTGAATGTGTGAAGAGCTTTTGTCAATCATCACACCTAAAACAACATCAGAAAACGCACACTAGGCAAAAACCATACCATTGCAGTGAATGTATGAAAAGGTTTAGTCAATTATCTCACCTAAAACAGCATCAGTTAACACACACCGGGGAAACCCCATTACAGTGCAATGAATGTGGGAAGGGCTTTATATATTTATCACACCTAAAACTCCATCAGAGAACACACACCGGAGAAAAAACATATCATTGCAGTGAATGTCTGAAGAGCTTTAGTCAATTATCAATCCTAAAAATTCATCAGAGAACACACACAGGGGAAAAACCATATCATTGCAGTGAATGTGGAAGTAGTTTTAGTGACTCATCAAAATTAAAGGTTCATCAACAAACACACACTGGAGAAAAACCATACCATTGCAGTGAATGTGGAAGTAGTTTTAGGAGTTCGGCAACATTAAGGAATCATCAGCGTACACACACAGGGGAAAAACCCTTTAAGTGCAGTGAATGTGTGAAGAGCTTTAGTCGATTAGCAGGCTTAAAATACCATCAGAGAAATCACACAGGGGAAAAACCATACAAGTGCAGTGAATGTGTGAAGAGCTTTTGTCACTCATCACACCTAAAACAACATCAGAAAACACACACTGGGGAAAAACCATACCATTGCAGTGAATGTATGAAAAGGTTTAGTCAATTATCCCACCTAAAACAGCATCAGTTAACACACACTGGGAAAAGCCCATTAAAGTGCAATGAATGTGGGAAGAGCTTTATATATTTATCACACCTAAAACTCCATCAGAGAACACACACTGGAGAAAAAACATATCATTGCAGTGAATGTCTGAAGAGCTTTAGTCAATTATCAGTCCTAAAAATTCATCAGAGAACACACACTGAAGAAAAACCATATCATTGCAGAGAATGTGGAAGTAGTTTTAGTGACTCATCAAAATTAAAGGTTCATCAACAAACACACACTGGAGAAAAACCATACCATTGCAGTGAATGTGGAAGTAGTTTTAGGAGTTCGACAACATTAAGGAATCATCAGCGAACACACACAGGGGAAAAACCATTTAAGTGCAGTGAATGTGTGAAGAGCTTTAGTCAATTAGCAGGCTTAAAATACCATCAGAGAAATCACACAGGGGAAAAACCATACACGTGCAGTGAATGTGTGAAGAGCTTTTGTAAATCATCACACCTAAAACAGCACCAGAAAACACACACAGGGGAAAAACCCTACCATTGCAGTGAATGTATGAAAAGGTTTAGTCAATCATCCCACCTAAAAAAGCATCAGAGAACACACACTGGGGAAACCCCATTAAAGTGCAATGAATGTGGGCAGAGCTTTACATATTTATCAGACCTAAAACTCCATCAGAGAACACACTGGAGAAAAACCATATCATTGCAGTGAATGTCTGACGAGCCTTAGTCAATTATCAGTCCTAAAAATTCATCAGATAACACACACAGGGGAGAAACCATATCATTGCAGTGAAGGTGGAAGTAGTTTTAGTGACTCATCAAAATTAAAGGTTCATCAACCAACACACACAGGGGAAAAACATATCATTGCAGTGAATGTGGAAGTAGTTTTAGGAATTCAGTAACATTAATTAATCATCAGCGAACACACACATGGGAAAAACCATTCAAGTGCAGCGATTGTGGGAAGAGCTTTATATATTTACCAAGCCTAAAATGGCATCAGAGAACACACACAGGGGAAAAACCATTCCAGTGCAGTGAATGTGTGAAGAGCTTCAGTCAGTCTTCAAACCTACAAATACTTCAGCGAGCACACCCCCATCACTGAACCCACATAGAAATAAACGTAGAGCTGAGTGAATTTTGTAATAATTTAATTACATCATCAATAATACTGACCCATCCGTGGGCATACACTGAAGGAAAAAAGTGCAGTTATTGTGAGATGAAGGAATTATAGAAACTGATAAAATTACAAGAATACGGGACATTCAAATACCAGCTGATAAAAAGCAGGGGATAGAAGACTGAACTAGTAGGAAAGAAGAAAAATACATATATTTGAAAAATTATAAAAGAGTCTATTCTCTGCTATTGTTTATTTAGCTACAGCTAGGAAAAACATGAAATATCAGGAAACCCGTTAGGAGACTAGCACAAAGTTGACTAAAAGTAAAGAAACATTGTTGGTTTTTATTCTGTGAGAGAGTTATAACAAAAGAAATCCAAGCACACCAGACCATGCTGCCTGTAAAATCAACACCATGAACAATGCTTGGACTAACAAGGGTATTTTCAGCTAATTTTGGAGATTAGTGATAAAACATATAAACCCAACACACTCAAAACAATTTAACAAGCACAAAATGAAGATTCTTCAGAGCTGGCTGTGGTTTTGAACATTTTATGCATCATTAATGGTTCTGTGACAGTGACCAGAGAACTGTGTAGAAAAGCAGAAGTGAAAGCAGGAAAATGTGAGCTGCAGCTCTCCGGGTTAACCCTTGCAATGCTGACATTTACCACTGAAGCTCTGATATGGAACAAATGATGATCATTTCCATCATCAATCAATCAAATCCGAGGAGACAGAGAAGTTGAAACATTTAAGGCCTGATTTAGATCTCGGCAGACGGGTTACTCCATCACAATTGTGACAGATATTCCATTCGCCAAAATATGAATTCCATTATATCCAATTGGATTAATATTTAGGCGGATGGGATATTCATCACCGTTGTGATCGAGTAACCCGTCCGCCAAGATCTAAATCAGGCCCTTGGTTATTAACAGGTTTCTGAAAGCTAGATCTGCAGCTGTGTAATACCCAGGCCGGGCACACTTCAGAAGAGTGCAGCATCAATAATGAAGGTCACGGAGCTGCAGCTGTGTGATACCCAGGCTTCGTACCTCACTTCAGAAGAGTGCAGGATCAATAATAAAGGTCACGGAGCTGCAGCTGTGTGATACCCATGCCGCGTACCTCACTTCAGAAGAGTGCAGGATCAATAATGAAGGTCACGGAGCTGCAGCTGTGTGATAGCCAGGCTGCGTACCTCAATTCAGAAGAATTCACGATCAATAATGAAGGCCACGGAGCTGCAGCTGTGTGATTGCTAGGCCGAGCACAAGGTGTCTGTTCAGCAGATACAAATTATAATGAAACTCTCCGACCCACATGCTGTGTGATAGCCAGGGTGAGCACACGGCTTCTCTTCAGGAGAGTGAAGAATCATTTATAAATGTCAATGAGCCACATGTTGTGTGATAGTCTGGTTGAGCACAAGAGTTTTCTGCAGAACAGTACGGGCTCATTAACAAAAGTCACAGAGCCTCACACTGTTTGATAGCCAGGCAAAATCACCATTTTACATTATTGGACGACAATTTCTAGATGGCTAATGGAGCCAAATTTTGAAAGGATTGTTCCACAAAAGAAATGAAAAAAAAAGATTGATTGCACAAAATAATATATAGCTAGAACCAATCACGATGCTATAAAATGTACACAATAATTACTAGCTTTTACATGTTAAAAAGAAATGCATGTTTTTTTTATATGTAATAGAATAAAAAAATGATTTGGATTTTGGCATTTGACTGCTGATTGTAAAGAAATGAGATTGCTCCCCTAAACTCAAGATAATTTGTGCTGTCAGCGGGGAGTCTGATAGAGGTGGCAGTGGAAAGGGGTCCTGTCTCGACAGTGTGACTGCAGTTAGCAGGGAGTCTGGCAGAGGTGGCGTTAGAAGGGGGTCCTGTCTTGATAGTGTGACTGCTGTCAGCAGGGAGTCTGGCACAGGTGGCATTAAAAGGGGGTCCTGTCCCGATAGTGTGACTGCTGTCAGCAGGGAGTCTGAATGAGGTGGCAATAGAAGGGGGTCCTGTCTCGACAATGTGACTGCTTTCAGCAGGTAGTCTGGCACAGGTGGAATTAGAAGGGGGTCCTGTCTTAACAGTGTGACTGCTGTCAGCAGGGAGTATGGCAGAGGTGGCATTAGAAGGGGGTCCTGTCTCGACAGTGAGACTACTTTCAGCAGGGAGTCTGGCAGAGGTGGCCATAGAAGGAGGTCCTGGCTTGACAGTGTGACTGCTACCACCAGGCAGTCTGGCATAGGTGGCATTAGAAGGGGGTCCTGTCTCGACAGTGTGACTGCTGTCAGCAGGAGAGTCTGGCAGAGGTGGCATTAGAAGGGGGTCCTGTCTTGACAGTGTGACTGTTGTCAGCAGAGAGTCTGGCAGAGATGGCGTTAGAAGGGGGTCCTGTCTCGACAGTGTGACTGCTGTCAGCAGGGAGTCTGGCACAGGTGGCATTAGAAGGGATCCTGTCTTGACAGTGTGACTGCTGTCAGCAGGGAGTCTGCCAGAGGTGGCATTAGAAGGGGGTTCTGTCTCAACAGTGTGACTGCTGTCAGCAGGGAGTCTGGCACATGTGGCATTAGAAGGGGTCCTGCCTCGACAGTGTGACTGCTGTCAGCAGGGAGTCTGGCAGAGGTAGCACTAGAGGGGGGGTCCTATCTTGACAGTTTGACTGCTGTCAGCTGGTAGTCTGGCAGAGTATAGTATTTCTATATCTAACATATATATGGACACACAGTAACCTATAAATCACTCCCATGGCAGGCCTTAACAATCCTGGAGGCAGAGTGCTTGGTTATGTGCGAGATGGTGCTCTAGCATGAGCTGAGCCTGTCTGCAGCTTTCGGAACCATGTCCTTTAGCTGTTTCATGATAGCGTCATACCATATACTCTTAAGTGCATTATGAACCTCGCTGTTAAATGCTAACTCTGGTTTGACATTATCCAAACATGTCGAGTAAGGTGGCATACGATTTGGAATACTACCCCCTCGCCAATTCTGGCGACGGGGGTAGCATTCCACCCTTCTAGAGGGACACAACATGTACAGAACCTGAACCCCGGTTAAAGTTAAACAGAGCCTCAGCATCACAAAATGGATGCTGCCACAACAGACACAAGTCTGACCTCCTGCTGCTGGGAGTCCTTCCAGCGAGGGAGGCTTGGACAAACGGTTTCCTGCCTTGGGAGGTGCTAGCACCACCCCAGACAGATTTTTGTGTAGTGGGTTAGGGAGGGCTGAATAGAATTAGACATGCCTGGGGCGCACAAGGTGTCCCCATGCATACCCCAGTTCTAACCGGTGCTGGGGCACTCCAGCCCCAGCTCTGGCGCGAAACTGAACAAAGGAAAGGGGGTGTAACCACCCCCCTTCCTCGTCCCACCCATAGGAGGGACATAGTAGGTAATCCAGCCCCTTGATTTGGAATAAAGGTAGTGTCGAAAAGTCAGGCCATAACGCCCCGGATGCCCAGGCTGCTGGCGCAGGGCGACTCTTCGTTTCCTTCTTGAATAGTTATACCAAAATAAAGAGACGGGCACTGGAAGTAGGAAAACAAGAACAGGGTTTATTACTCATGAGGAGAGCCTGTCCTTTGGGACACTCGCATAGTGTCTTCGGGAGGTGCTCTAACAAGTTCTCTGAGGTTTCGCCTTTTATACACAGGTTCGTGACACACAGGCATCCTATATTACAATCAATACATTGTATAGTATGAAGGTATTTCAACACGTGGCTACAGTACGGGCCCTTATCCTCCATGCAAGAGGAGGGGCTGTCACGCAGCTGAGTGTTCTGCTGATTTCCATTGGAATGTGTGTGTCTGATCGAGTCTCAGGGGGTGGGGTGGCCGTGATCAACAGTAGCTTCTTCCAAGAGAGACGAGTGCATAAAGTAGTGGGCAATAAACTGTATCCTCAGGCTAAGGGATGACCAGTGGTCTGTGCAAACATTCAGGCTTAGAGGAAGAGGTCATCAAAGGAGAGATATTCATGAAAGGGAGGGTCAGTGTGGACAGTCGAATGCTGTGGAAGGGTTGATCACAAGAGGGGTATTCAAGGGCGGGAAGGAGGTGTTGGTCAGGCGCGGGGTGCGATTCTTTAGGGACAGAGTCATGCGGGAGGGGAGGGCTCATGACTTGGGCATGAGAGAGCGGGGGCAGTCAGGGTACACGGGGGGTGCTCGCAGGGTCAGGGAAGGGCGCTGATGAGCGATCGTGAACAGGGAGACCATGGTACCTAAAATGGCTGTCGCGTACGTGTGTGCATGGGTCTATGCTAGGGAGACAACATAGTCAGAGTTTTAGCGATATTTGTTCTGTTTACATCAAGGGGCACTGAGAACACAAATGAACGCCGCTTATGTACATACATACTGCTAATTTTAACAGTCCCCACTTTTTACATAAGCACGTTCTATTTCTACATAGTTGATGTGATAGGCAGAATACAATGCGTGTCAATCTATGTCTGTTGGGCTCTTTTATACAAGCCTAGAAATCGGCATAATATTTAGTCGGTGTAGAATCAAGGAAAAATGTTCCGATACATACAAATCAAGTTCACATTTTTCTCTCTAGTGGCATCACGTACAGAAAGAACGTTCTGATACCTTCCGGCTTGTCAGTATTATAGGGAATTTTCGGAAAACCTAACCACATGAGTGACCGATGAAACATTTCTTAAAAGGCAATACAAAATGGTTGAGGGAGGTATTCAATTCGATACAAGTAATTTGGTCAAGGGGCGAAAATAGAAAGTTCTGGAAAGGGGGAGGGTCTTTGTCGCAATGTCTTTTAACAGAGTCCGTCTTCTTTTGTTGGCGCTGCTGAGCACCGGCGGTGGAGCTATAAGTCCAGCTCGGAATCGTCCTTACACGTTGCAGGGTGCGATCAGTCCTTTGCTGTTAGATTTCAGTCCTGTTTCCTAACTTATTTTCTTAGGGGTGCCCTATGCTGGGCACCTGCGTGTCTTTCTTGTCTTTCGTGGCAAAATCCCAGTCCATAGTCAAAGTTTATATGAAAGAGGTTGTTGAATAATCGAGGGAAGAGAGGGCGGAGTGGGGCCAGATCTTTGAACACACCAAGGGACCAAGGGAGCAAAGGATGATGAGCAGGCAAGCCCAATAATCGGACTAAAAAAAGGGGGCGGGGACTTCAGGCACAAGAGGGTCAGCGAGTCGAGGGCTTCAAGGCAGCCCTTCATTCCTCCATCTGCTGAGTTTGAAAGTTATGCCTCGTCCCACGTCACGTTGCTCTGCGGCTCCACCTTTGGTCGTCACACGTGCTCCATGATCTGTGGCCAGGCTGTGCGTCACGTCCAGCTCCTCTCCTCCGGTGATTGTATCTTTGAATGGGGGAAAAACAAGTTTTAGAAAACTGGTCGAGAGAACAGATATACATCTCAATTCCTTCCCCATTCCTGAGTAGGTGGGGGATAGGTTCATCGGTCACAGTCAGAGGTCGTCACTTATGGAGTCTGGAGAAGTGCATTGCTCATGGAATTCATCAATGTACAGTGCTCATTCGTGGCGTTCGTGGAGAGAAATTGGACCTTTACACACAGTGCAACATTATAGACAATTCAAAGTCGAGTCCTTATGTAGAGACTCGTTCTTCCCTGTAACCCAAGTATCGACAATCTTACATTTCCCTTCGGGGTTGGCTAACTCTTGTATGTGGGGCGTTATCGTCATGAAGAAAGGGGGTGGACGTAAGACATGCCCTTCTTGGGGAGTGAACGTTAATCGGAGTCATTAATTTCGCTTTCGAGGGTAGATGACATGAAGCTGGGGTTAATCGGGGGAATGGGGACGTTTGGACAGGGAGCTGGGGTCGATCGGGAGAAGGGGGGTACTCTGGACGCCCGCACTTAGGTGCGAGGGGGTGGGGCAATCGAGGCATTGGGGATTGCATTTTCTAACGAGCTGAGAGACAGAAGACCATTGACGCTATAGTTCCCTTATAAAAGGCCAGATTAGGGGACATCCGTCGTCTTACCCGTCCTTTCCTTCATTTCCAACTCGGGTTCTATTGTTTGCAGAAGGGAGAGGTAATAATATGGCAAGTCTCAATCGTTTTGGGTTTGGTCAATTTTGCTGAACACCTTTGCGTTCGAGGGAACCCAATTATGTTTTGTGCCGGAGGGGCACAATGTCCTGGCATAGGGGGGGGCTTTAGAGAGAGAGAGAGTGAGAGAGAGAGAGAGAGAGAGAGAGAGAGAGAGGAGAGAGAGAGAGCGAGCGAGCGAGAGAGAGAGTGAGCGAGCGCACCCTAAATGGTCCATTCAGTACACGTATGACATAGAGAGAGAGAGAGAGAGAGAGAGAGAGAGAGAGAGAGAGACGTGTACAATAATGGGCCGTTCAGTGCGCGCACAACACAGAACAACAAGGGTTAAGTAACACAAAAGCACAGGCAGAGGGATGACGTATATTCATGCATCATGTACACACAAATTCAGACGGGGGAGACAGCACATGTATCACACACAAAGATCCAAGACAAGACATAAAACAGTTATTGGCCACAATTATTTTTTTCTGCATGCTGCGCATACTTATTTTCCTGAGCTCTTTTTACCTGTTTCTTATCCTTTATCCGTTGGCTGCCTTTTACTGATGATTTTGATTGTAGACACTTACGCCTTTGGCAACTGGCCATAAACTAACCTGGTCGGGCTAATGCTCACGGAGGTTTATTCGAGTCATTTTAGCAAGTGCGTTTCCAGGCTGAGACAACCGTTGGTGTCAATTGGAGGGCAATGGGGCAGCTTTCAGCTATATGTCTATGAGGATGCGAAAGGAGAAAAAAAAGGGGGCAGTAGGATTTCAAACATTGGTAATATCCCTAGTCCTCTCGGCGGAGGATACTTGTGTAACCCTTACCTCGAAATACCCTAGACCTTTCCCTACTTAGTTTAAAACGTAAGAATGCTTAATCATGCGTGTACATTCTTCTTCTTTTTTTTTTTTTTTATTCGGGGTTTGCCGCGGTCAGGTACTATAATCAGACTCTTTTTCCTGTCTCGTCGTCCGCTGGATCATCTTCTTCGTACATTAGTCGGCATTCCGAGGTGACCTGCAGAGAGGAGGGAAAAGAAGGGAGGGGAGAGCAGGAGGCTACATTGATAGACACACTAGCGCGCATAAACCCAGAAAGGCTTTTACTTACTGCGTACTCGGTCTATTTCCACAGGATGCAGTTACTGCCAACTGGGGCGTTTAAGCCCAGGTAAACCCTTAGCGTGACTTTTCTTATGCAGGTAGCATATAAAGTATAGGCGAAATACCAGGATCTTTAGCTGTTGCCTATGGCTGTATAAAAAGGAAGAAATACACAACTAAAATTTGACCCTTCCTATTTGCAATATTTCTACGTACTATACTTTTCAACCTTTTATCTAATCGAGCTTAGTCATTCCGTCTTTGTTCTAGTTATATCGAAAAAATAGGGATCATTCATTCAAAACTTTATCAAGTTACACGGACAACTATAGTTGCTTTCTCAAAACTCTTTAATAAGAATGTCGGTGCATAAATACAGGACTACTCTCCTGTGGACCAGCCACGGAGCAGGCTGAAACTGTAGATGTGAGGATACTTTATTAGAAAAAAACTTCAATGGAGTCGGTGGTCGTTTATTTCTTACATAAAGTGCGAAAAGCGCAATGAAATCATATTGAATCTTTTAGCGCGAGCGAATATCATAAACATCAAAATTTCGAACTTTCAATAATCATGATGCGCCAAACTCAACAACAATTCATTGTCCGAATGTTCAATCGGTACCCATCTTACGCAAATTCATGGTCCTTCGTTGTCCGAACACCTAATCGGTACCCATCTCATGTCAATTCATTGTTCGAGCTGACAGTATACATCCTATATCCATCCATTGTTTCGAACTCACAATCAGTACACATCCTATATCAATCTAAAAGTTTAAAAACTTCATACATATTCTATGACACCAAGGCTGAGCAATCGGGGTACAATAAGGGGTGTGAGAGTTTCATTTGCATCGGCGCCATTTTCAGTGCAGTGAGGCAGAACCAGGCATAGTCTAAATGTCTATTAACTCGTGGTTGGCTCAGAGCTTCTCTTGGCAGTCCAAAAGTTCCGTTAAAGGGCAAAAGAAAGGATCGGTGGTTTGAACCATCAGTCAAAAAGGGGAGGGAGGCAACAACGTTCCTACCGGGTCATACTGTGCTTTCACCGGAACTGATCCGAACTGTGGTCGGCAAGATTCTAGTCATTCAAACTGAGGCTGGCGCCAGTATGGAAGCACCGACGTCCTGCGGCTTCATTTCCATCGTTCCGTGGGCAATCATGGCAGTTATTCCCCATCGGGGGTATTTGCGGGAGTCGAGGACTCCCGCGGCTCCTCTAGAATCTTCAAGGTTGTGGAGAACTACGACGGTGGAGTCAACAAGGGACCAGGCCATACCTGCATGCTGGGCCCACTCCTGCCGGGTCGACCGCCATCTTGGGAGTTCGGCAGCCGCCAGCAATCGCGGGGTCAAACGAGCGGATGGGCTCCAACCTGCTGGATGAGGCGTCGCGGCATCGCCATAGTGGACGAACCCTTTTCCGGGCGCCTGGAGCGTTGAGGGTGCAATTGGGAAGCCTCCACCTGAGGAGGCGGGAGAGGCCTGTTCGCACCGTCTCTCCCTCCCAGTGCACCCCACGGCGCCTCGCTTGAAATTTGTTATGGCCGGCGGCGATGAGGACGAGGGGGGGGTCGGAGGTTGTGCAAGACATCCCCCCCCAGTGTTGTCAAAGCCATTTTTCAAGAAAGAAGTGGTGCCTGGCGTGTGGTCGCTGCTATTACGGAGGAGAAAAGAAAGAAGTGGTGCCTGGCGTGTTGTCGCTGCTATTACGAAGGAGAAAAGGAAAAATGTCCCGTCTGTCTTTGGGCCGGGCTTCCGGTGGATGTCGGCCGGACGCCCCTTGCTCTGGCCCCATGAACGGGTTCCTTGGTTTATCGGCTGTAGCCGGATCTCGTCGGCCCCAGCCCGTTGGTGGCCGGACCGGGGGAGCATGTGGCGGGACTACCTGCAACTCTCAAGGGCCGCTGTGGCCGGACTGGGGGAGAGAGGGGAGGGTCGAGGAGACATTCCCCCCCCTACAATTCTCCAGTGTGATCAAGGCGATCCCCTGGCTCGGTCCCGCTGGCCCCTGTCTCTTCTCCGGCTCCACCCTATGTTACGATTTCCTGGCCGACTGTTGGCAGCAGGATCCGCCTTATATGGGTTGCCTTTGGCTGGGCGTGGCCGCAACCCTGCCCCGTTTTGGAAGTTTCCAGAGTGGGGGCGGATGTTCTGCTGACTTGCATTTTCTACAGTTTACCGTTCTTATTTCTAATGTTTTATTGTTTCTAGAGCATTTAATAGGTTTTATTATTACGTATTGTTATCGTTTCTTGTTCATTATTTTTAAATAAAAAGTTCATGTTCATCAGTGGCCTACTGATTTCGTTTTCCTATTCCTTTCTTTCCAGGTTGTTTCATGCTAAAGCTTCTGTTAACAGGTTACAGTGATCACTTAGTTATTAGTGTATGTGTCCCTTTTCACTAGGGGTGTTCTTCTGGTCGGGCCAGATGACGTTCCTCTAGTAAATGGTCCGAGTAAACTGGCGTATCAACCAGTGGGGAGTAGATAGGTATGACAGATTACAACGGGGACAAAGGTCCGCATTACCTACCCTTCACTACTTGCAAAGACTAGAGTATGGCGACTTCCGTGCTCGTTTGCAAAAATAGAGAATACCTCCAAAAAGAACTTATTCCCAAACAGTCAATGTTCGGGCAAACAATCAATCAATGAGGAACGAAATAGGTACGACGTGTTAAAGGTTTGCGTTGCCTACCCTTCACTCTCTGCAAAAGGGAGAGAGAATGTTGCTGTTCTTCCCCATTTGCAGGTAGAGAAGATTCCTAAGAGAACCAACTTCGAACAATTCAATGCTCGATTCAATCAATCAATCAATGGGGAGAAAGAGAATAGGCACGACGTGTTAAAGTTTTGCGTTGCCTACCCTTCACTATCTGCAAAGACTAGACAGAGTATGGTGATTCTGTGTTTGTTTGCAAATAGAGAATCTCCCAGAAGCAATCAATAGGTAATACTAGTATTATCAAACAATCAATCAATCAATTTTCGCAATTTGTCGTGTGTCACGACCTTACCCGGACCGGACCATGTGGATAGTTCTTCGCCTTCCTTTTTCCAGCGCCCACTCGTTCTCTTTCTCCATGTTTTTTTTTTTTTTTTACTTCCGGCATTCCTGTGGGCTTCCAGTCAGGACAACAGGTCACTTGAGAGAGAGGTCCGTTCGGAATCGGTGAAGTTCATTCAATCGGCAGCCGGACGAGGGCCCTCTCAAGGCAGGTATACTCCAATCATTTAGATGTTCACCCCATCGTCTGGACCTCTCTTACCGGACCTGATGTCGCTGATGGGCCCCGCGTTTTGGGCGCCAATTGTCGAAAGGTCAGCCCATAACGCCCCGGATGCCCAGGCTGCTGGCGCAGGGCGACTCTTCGTTTCCTTCTTGAATAGTTATACCAAAATAAAGAGACGGGCACTGGAAGTAGGAAAACAAGAACAGGGTTTATTACTCATGAGGAGAGCCTGTCCTTTGGGACACTCGCATAGTGTCTTCGGGAGGTGCTCTAACAAGTTCTCTGAGGTTTCGCCTTTTATACACAGGTTCATGACACACAGGCATCCTATATTACAATCAATACATTGTATAGTATGAAGGTATTTCAACACGTGGCTACAGTACGGGCCCTTATCCTCCATGCAAGAGGAGGGGCTGTCACGCAGCTGAGTGTTCTGCTGATTTCCATTGGAATGTGTGTGTCTGATCGAGTCTCAGGGGGTGGGGTGGCCGTGATCAACAGTAGCTTCTTCCAAGAGAGACGAGTGCATAAAGTAGTGGGCAATAAACTGTATCCTCAGGCTAAGGGATGACCAGTGGTCCGTGCAAACATTCAGGCTTAGAGGAAGAGGTCATCAAAGGAGAGATATTCATGAAAGGGAGGGTCCGTGTGGACAGTCGAATGCTGTGGAAGGGTTGATCACAAGAGGGGTATTCAAGGGCGGGAAGGAGGTGTTGGTCAGGCGCGGGGTGCGATTCTTTAGGGACAGAGTCATGCGGGAGGGGAGGGCTCATGACTTGGGCATGAGAGAGCGGGGGCAGTCAGGGTACACGGGGGGTGCTCGCAGGGTCAGGGAAGGGCGCTGATGAGCGATCGTGAACAGGGAGACCATGGTACCTAAAATGGCTGTCGCGTACGTGTGTGCATGGGTCTATGCTAGGGAGACAACATAGTCAGAGTTTTAGCGATATTTGTTCTGTTTACATCAAGGGGCACTGAGAACACAAATGAACGCCGCTTATGTACATACATACTGCTAATTTTAACAGTAGGAGCTGAGTCCCAAGACTTTGGATTATCCTGAAACTCGACTTAAAGAAGAAGAAACTCTGGACTTCGACGTTCTGCTGCTCAGAAGACTGAAGTATCTCCCTTGTGGCCAAGGAGTGACCACCCTGTGAACACAGGCACCATCCAGCGATCAACGACTTGCTTTGCTACCGCCTCCCAACAGAGCCCGAGCCTAGAGACTGACAAGAACCAGACTCCCAGACATTCAACAGCTCGATCCACAGTCCCTGCAAACCAGAGACCCGTGGACGCGACGAGAGACGTGGGACGGACCTCTTGAAAAGTCCACGACAAGCTGACTGCGCAGCACCCGAAGCCTCCTCAATACTGTGCTTTGGGGTTTGAGCAGCCCCTGCCCCGAGCAGCCTTTGCACCAAAGACAAGCCCTGCATCCTCCACGAGTTCTGCGTGGGGCCCTTTTGCTTTTGCCTGCTCGACGCGTCATCCCGGTTACTGGCCAGTTGGCTGGTAGCCATTTTGGCGACCTAACTTTGGAAATCTACTGCTGGTCTGGTTGCTCCAAACAGGCCCCTGCTTCTGTAAAAAGAAGTAGCCCCTCAGACCTTGCTAGTCTGAGTAAGAAGCCAAACATCGTTCCTGCTTGGTTTGAAATTGCCAAGGCTTGTTTGCTTCAATCCTGAAGCCGACTCTGCCGACAACAAGATCCTTCGTTGGGCAGCTCGTGCCTGGCTCCTGGTCATCGTCGACGTCCTCGTGTCCACGTGGCTGAAGAGACAAGCTTCTATCTTCACCTGTTTGCAACTCAACATCGCCTGGTTCCTTCCTGGTTCCACGGCGGTCACTGGCAAGTGACTTGAACACTGTCCCCTCTGCTTTCAGGTATTCACCAACTCCGATCCACCCTTGGATCCACCGGAACTCTTCTCGTCTGGTCGCCTGCAGCATCTTCATCTCCAGGCACCATTGAACTGCTCCAAGAAACCCGACACACTTTGGCACCACTGCACCCGCTTCCTGTGGGTGAGGTAACGCTGGCACTCCGGTGCTCCCGTGTTGGCTGACACTCCTAGTGTCCTAGTTTTAAGGGACTAAGTTCTAGGCCATCCGGAAGACTCCCAATCTTTAACTTTGTAACTTTTACGCACCCATTGCTTTCAATGAGTGTAAGCGTGTTGCTTTAGACACTGCAACCAGATCCCGTGGGCCTCCTAGTTCCTAACTAACGTTATCACAGCGTAGCCCCAGCGATTCCCAAGGCCCTAGGCCTTACCACTGTTCGATTCGTGGTTCTTATACCACTTACTTAATATATGGTTTAGCGGGCCACCTGGCCTATCCATAACTGTGCAACTTTTGTATATTTTATCAAGTAACTTGTTTAACGTGTTTTGCTCCTGTGCTCATAAAGAGTTCAGGCGACTATTGTAGTAATAAATACATATATATTTTCAATATATATCCTGTGTGGTGTCCTTTCACTTGGTGTTCAAGGGGTTACATATGGTAATACAGCCGGCTTCACACGACAAAAGAGTTTAGCCTAAGACTTCTTTATCCAGGCTACCATTAGGATATATGGTCCATAAGGTTGACTTGC
This sequence comes from Lissotriton helveticus, assembly GCF_964261635.1. Classification (NCBI taxonomy): domain Eukaryota; kingdom Metazoa; phylum Chordata; class Amphibia; order Caudata; family Salamandridae; genus Lissotriton; species Lissotriton helveticus. The sequence continues at coordinate 576,538 of NW_027611659.1, read as the reverse complement.
AACCAATCACCATAAGAGTTGTTTGGACTGATACATGGTGGTCACTAGAACTAGTGAACATCATATATCAGGCCAACTTCTCACATTGGTGAGCAGCAGTTGGGATTTGAGCTTGCTGTTGTTTTACCATTGTAATCTTTGCAATACCTTTTGAAAGATCATACAGGGACCTATAGGTACATATAAAAACAAGGATAGTATATTTAACTTCTGCTGAACTTAGTGTTGTAGAGGATAGGGCTTAGCACACCCTGACTACAACTACTAGAGAGGGTTCAGTAGGAAGAACACTTAGAGTAGGTAGATTGCAACATATCCACCTCACTGGAGCAAATGGCTGGCGCAGAAGGATCCAGTGGACTTCCAACTGTGGAGAGTGACCTACCCAAGGCACCATCCAGATTTGCTATCCTCAGTTTTCAGGAGTTGAGGAACTTGTGTTCTACCAGGAAGCTGAAACAAGGATCTACCCCAACCACTCAGCACCTCCTAGAGCTTTTAGAAGAGTCTGAAGCTCTGAAAACCTCTGAACCAGCCCCTACAGGGGATGATGAAGAGGTCATGACACCAACAGATGATGCCTGGGATCCCCCAGTTATTGTTGATGATGATGATGATGATGATGATTCAGATCAGGGGAAGGATGATTCTGAAGAAGAAGGGCATAGCCAGGTCCAGGTCAGGAGGCTTAGCCAGGCTAACCTAAGTCAACTTGGAGCTGAGAATGGGACAGCCCCATTCAGGCCCCCAAGTGGACCTAACCAGGGGTATAGGAGGAACAGGAATCACTCAGGTGAATCCAATCACTCCAATACATCTAATGGCCCACAGGTGCCTACTCAGAGGAGGATGACTTCCCGTCAGAGGAAAGTGCATGAGGCCAAGATGAGAGAGGCTCAACTTAGATTTGAGAGGCAAGAAATAGAAGTTGCCTTAACTAAGGAGAAGCTTGCTCATGCTAGACAGCATAGAGAGAGTGGATTAGATTCCACTGGTGGCAGCAATATCCCTAAGGATAAAGACAGGTCCTATGACAATAGAAACCTGAGTAAGATTGTGCCCCCTTACAAGATAGGGGATGACATCCAAAAGTGGATAACTGCTTTGGAGAGGTCCTGCAAAGTACAGCAGGTACCCCAGAGTAAGTGGGCAGCAATCTTGTGGCTCTCCTTTGAAGAGAAAGGTAGAGACAAGCTCCTCACAGTTAGTGATGGGGATGCTAACAACTACTCTGTCCTGAAGAGTGCTCTGATTGATGGGTTTGGCTTAACCACTGAACAGTACAGGTTAATGTTCAGAGATACCCAGAAGACACAGACTCAGGACTGGACTGATTTTGTTGATTGTGCCACTAAGGCTCTGGAGGGCTGGTTACTGGGAAGTAAAGTCACTGACTATACAGGATTGTACAATCTTTTAATGAGAGAACCAGCAGTTGCATCAACACCTGATTGACTCAGATCTGACCTCTCCCCAAGAATTGGGTAAGAAGGCAGACAAATGGGTTAGAACCAGGGTTAAGCAGAAAAACCAGGTCCAAGGTGGTGATCAAAAGAAAGCAGACCAGAAGGGTGGGGAGCAGAAACCAAAAGACCAGAAGTCTTCTACAGGGCCCAAACAAACCATGGAGGGGGGGTCCCAAACTTCCAAGAAGAAGAAGAAAGATGGCCAAAGAAAACCATGGTGTTCTACTTGTAAGAACACTAGTGACTCGCTCCTCTCACTCGAGCAGAGTGGTCGCTCCCAGTGTCCCCTGCAGGCATCTGGTATCGTTGGGCTGCTTAGCGACTTGCATTTCCTTTGCTTGAATTAGTTCTGCCAATTTCATATTGCCTGCGTTTAGCCTGCTGCTCGCCGCTTTAGCTGCATTTGCACATTTGTCATTGAAAGTGTACTTTGTACTCGGTTTGCGCGTCTGTGCTCCCCCCTCCACCTCCATTTTGTTTGTTTGTTGTTATCGTCCTCGTGGACCCGCCCCGCCTCCCAGCTGAGACGCCCTCCCACTGAATACAACAGCGCTCTCCTACCTAAAGGCGCCGTGACTCGCTCCTCTCACTCGAGCGGAGTGGTCGCTCCCAGTGTCCCCTGCAGGCATCTGGTATCGTTGGGCTGCTTAGCGACTTGCATTTCCTTTGCTTGAATTAGTTCTGCCAATTTCATATTGCCTGCGTTTAGCCTGCTGCTCGCCGCTTTAGCTGCATTTGCACATTTGTCATTGAAAGTGTACTTTGTACTCGGTTTGCGCGTCTGTGCTCCCCCCTCCGCCTCCATTTTGTTTGTTTGTTGTTATCGTCCTCGTGGACCCGCCCCGCCTCCCAGCTGAGACGCCCTCCCACTGAATACAACAGCGCTCTCCTACCTAAAGGCGCCGTGACTCGCTCCTCTCACTCGAGCAGAGTGGTCGCTCCCAGTGTCCCCTGCAGGCATCTGGTATCGTTGGGCTGCTTAGCGACTTGCATTTCCTTTGCCGATTTCGCGCGTTCAGAGAAACTCCACTCCTGAGGCGGAAAGCCGGGAGTTAGCACGATCATTTTAAATTGCATTTTGTTGTTGCCATTGATTTTAAAGACTGCTAATTTCCCTTATACCACGCACTTGTGACAGTACCGGTCAGCCGATTCAGGGCTGAGACGGCATCCTGTTACTAGGGCAACGCCGCGTCACTGCAGCGGACACGCCCACCCACGTGACCTTCACGTGACCACGCCCACTTGCTCTATTTGAGCGCGCGCAGACCGATTTCGCGCGTTCAGAGAAACTCCACTCCTGAGGCGGAAAGCCGGGAGTTAGCACGATCATTTTAAATTGCATTTTGTTGTTGCCATTGATTTTAAAGACTGCTAATTTCCCTTATACCACGCACTTGTGACAGTACCGGTCAGCCGATTCAGGGCTGAGACGGCATCCTGTTACTAGGGCAACGCCGCGTCACTGCAGCGGACACGCCCACCCACGTGACCTTCACGTGACCACGCCCACTTGCTCTATTTGAGCGCGCGCAGACCGATTTCGCGCGTTCAGAGAAACTCCACTCCTGAGGCGGAAAGCCGGGAGTTAGCACGATCATTTTAAATTGCATTTTGTTGTTGCCATTGATTTTAAAGACTGCTAATTTCCCTTATACCACGCACTTGTGACAGTACCGGTCAGCCGATTCAGGGCTGAGACGGCATCCTGTTACTAGGGCAACGCCGCGTCACTGCAGCGGACACGCCCACCCACGTGACCTTCACGTGACCACGCCCACTTCATATGCCAGCCCATAGACATAAAAATGTGCTGTAACAGGAAGCGCAGCGGACGAGCGCAGCGGGCGCGACGAATGCGCGCCGAAGGCGCGCATAAGGCAAGCTCGTCTGCGCTCGTCCGCGCCGAGGGAGGGCCGATGGCCACCCCCCCTGCAACTCCAGACCCACGGCCTCGTGCACATACGGTGAGATTAACCTATTCCGCCGGCGAATTACGCCAACTAAGACATCTAGCGGATCAACCGCACTCAATCCCTATTTTAAGACACTCCAACCACATTGTAGGCCCAGTGTCATGTCCATCTTGCATCAAACTTTCCAGCGAATCTTCAACAAATAACATACCTTCCATACAAGCGGCACTAATAAATGCCAGATCCCTCCCTAAACACAAAACGGAAATAGCCGACTTGATCGACGCGTATAAACTTGACCTATTGTTTATTACCGAAACGTGGGGCGATGAGGCCTCAGGACCCGACTTTGCTGAAGCTACTCCCAACGATTTTAATGTCTGTAGACTCGATAGACCAATAAAAAGAGGTGGCGGCATTGCCATCATTTATAAAAGCCACTTCAGACTCACAACCAAACCTTATATATGTTCAGAATACGAATCTCTCATATTCACATTAGGCCTATCAGCAAAAACATCCTTTAAGGGATTGCTGATGTACCGCCCTCCTGGCTCAAGAGCTAAGTTTTTATCTAACTTAGGCAATTTACTAGAAGCAGTTGCGGACACCCCCCAGTTTACGCTACTAGGTGACTTTAATTTTCACCTTGAGATCTCAAATAACCAAGACACCATGCAACTTATCTCAGACCTGGAAGCTGTGGGACTAATACAGCTCATTAACTCTCCAACCCACCAGGCCGGTCACACATTAGATGGCATATTTACAAATAGCCCTCTTGTAAAAATTACCCAGATAATCCCTTTGATCTGGTCAGACCATTCAGCCATCTGCTTCACAATACAGACAACTAACACTAAATTGAACACCGGTGTACCAGCTCGATCAACACACAGAGACTGGAAAAATATTGATATTTGTCAACTAGCAGAGATGATACATAACACATATATCCCTATCGAGCAAGACCCTACCAAAGCATCTCTAAACTACCTGACCAATCTGCACTCGGCCTGTAACAAACTAGCCCCTCCCAAATCTACACGCCGAAACAGAACAACACCGTCAGCCCCATGGTTCACGGAGGCCTTACGCATGCAGAAACAACACTGCAGGAACCTGGAAAGACAATGGCGTCGCAACTACAGCCCGACAGACAAATCCAACTACAAAAATGCCCTCGCCATTTACAAAAGAGCGATAACTACCGAGAAAAGTCACTACTTTACCACTCAGATCAACCAGGCAAAAAATTCATCAGGAGAATTATTCAGGGTAGTTACTACCTTATCCAACCCCCCGACGCCGCCCTTAGAGACTTCTCAAGCTCTGACCGATGCCTTGGCTACTTTCTTTGAGGAAAAAGTCAGTACCATCTTCCAGACTTTTTCGCGATCTACCCCTCTACTATCTGTGACTTCTCCCTCTACTAGCAAGTCATCAACGTTCCTATCTTTTAACCCTGTAGATAAAGATTATATCCAACGTCTAGTAGCTAGCACCAAATCTGGCTCTCCCCTGGACCCTTGTCCCCCTTCCATTCTCAACCGCATACCGGAAGCAATTTCCCCTTCATTATCCTCTATATGTAATGCCATGTTCGCCACGGGAACATATCCTTCAGTCTGGAAAGAAGCGATCATAAAACCATTGCTGAAAAAACCCACGCTAGACCCTCTCCTTCCAGCAAGCTATAGACCGATCGCTTGTCTCCCATTCCCAGCAAAGATTTTTGAAAAATCCATGAACCAGCAGCTGTCAAAATACATAAATGACAACAATCTATTAGACGACACTCAGTTCGGTTTTAGGCAGGGACACGGGACCGAGACGGCACTACTGAAAGCCGCGGACGAGATTAGAACTACTATGGACAAGGGAGGATCGGCCGTCTTGATACTCCTGGATCTCTCCTCTGCTTTTGACACGGTCGACCACAGCACATTGATCGACCGTGTCACAGCCCTGGGAATAGGAGGAACAGCCAAAGACCTGATTGCTTCATTTCTCGCCAATCGACCACAGACTGTCAAAATGGGAAACTACACCTCACAGACCTTCTCCCTCCCCTGTGGAGTCCCTCAAGGCTCCTCGCTAAGTCCGACGCTTTTTAATATCTATGTATCGGACTTGGCGAGGGTGATAAAATCCCATGGCATAGCACTAACAACATACGCCGACGACACGCAATTAGTGCTATCGGTGCATGATAACGGAGCTAGCGTAGCAGCCAACCTCCAGGAGGGTATGAAGGCAATAAGCTCCTGAATGTCATCTAACTGCCTCAAGCTTAACTCTGATAAAACGGAGGTGATGACATTCGGGAGCTTGAAACCAGCATGGTCCCCACATTGGTGGCCACCGGAGCTGGGATCCCCCCCCGAACCGGTGACTAAGGTCCGCAATCTGGGAGTTATCTTCGATAACAAACTGACCTTCCACCACCATGCCAATGCCGTGACCTCATCTGCATTCTTCATACTCAAAAAAATCAAGAAACTTCTCCCATATCTACCTCAGTCAGCTGGCAAAACTCTCATTAGTACTCTTGTGTTCTCTAAAACGGACTACTGCAACTCTCTGCTTCTTAATGCGCAGGAAGGAGTCCTTAACAAATTCCAGACCGTTCAAAACGCGGCAGCAAGGATGTTACTTTCAATTCCCAAATTCACATCAGTATCTCACCGCTTCAAAGAACTCCACTGGCTCCCAATCAGGAAACGAATAAAGTTCAAGGCTCTTTGTATAGCCTACAAGACCCTTAATTATCCAGGGCCTAAGTTCTTAAAAATAGCTCTTCATCCTCTGGAGCATCGCAGAACTCTTCGATCCTCTACTACTTGCATGCTGTCTGTCCCTCGAACAAAAAAAGCCACTTGGGGAGACAGGTGCTTCACTACAGCCACTGCCAAGTTATGGAATATCCTCCCACTGCATATCAAAACTGCCCCCACACTCATCAAATTCCGAAAGAGCCTTAAGACATGGCTTTTCTCCTCTGCCTAACTACCCTCAAAGAGTATGGAGTCCTCTGATCACTAGCGCCGAGACACCCTTAGGGGTATTTGTGCGCTTTAAAAATAGCAAAAATAAATAAAATAAATAAATAAATTAGTTCTGCCAATTTCATATTGCCTGCGTTTAGCCTGCTGCTCGCCGCTTTAGCTGCATTTGCACATTTGTCATTGAAAGTGTAGTTTGTACTCGGTTTGCGCGTCTGTGCTCCCCCCTCCGCCTCCATTTTGTTTGTTTGTTGTTATCGTCCTCGTGGACCCGCCCCGCCTCCCAGCTGAGACGCCCTCCCACTGAATACAACAGCGCTCTCCTACCTAAAGGCGCCGTGACTCGCTCCTCTCACTCGAGCAGAGTGGTCGCTCCCAGTGTCCCCTGCAGGCATCTGGTATCGTTGGGCTGCTTAGCGACTTGCATTTCCTTTGCTTGAATTAGTTCTGCCAATTTCATATTGCCTGCGTTTAGCCTGCTGCTCGCCGCTTTAGCTGCATTTGCACATTTGTCATTGAAAGTGTACTTTGTACTCGGTTTGCGCGTCTGTGCTCCCCCCTCCGCCTCCATTTTGTTTGTTTGTTGTTATCGTCCTCGTGGACCCGCCCCGCCTCCCAGCTGAGACGCCCTCCCACTGAATACAACAGCGCTCTCCTACCTAAAGGCGCCGTGACTCGCTCCTCTCACTCGAGCAGAGTGGTCGCTCCCAGTGTCCCCTGCAGGCATCTGGTATCGTTGGGCTGCTTAGCGACTTGCATTTCCTTTGCTTGAATTAGTTCTGCCAATTTCATATTGCCTGCGTTTAGCCTGCTGCTCGCCGCTTTAGCTGCATTTGCACATTTGTCATTGAAAGTGTACTTTGTACTCGGTTTGCGCGTCTGTGCTCCCCCCTCCGCCTCCATTTTGTTTGTTTGTTGTTATCGTCCTCGTGGACCCGTCCCGCCTCCCAGCTGAGACGCCCTCCCACTGAATACAACAGCGCTCTCCTACCTAAAGGCGCCGTGACTCGCTCCCCTCACTCGAGCAGAGTGGTCGCTCCCAGTGTCCCCTGCAGGCATCTGGTATCGTTGGGCTGCTTAGCGACTTGCATTTCCTTTGCTTGAATTAGTTCTGCCAATTTCATATTGCCTGCGTTTAGCCTGCTGCTCGCCGCTTTAGCTGCATTTGCACATTTGTCATTGAAAGTGTACTTTGTACTCGGTTTGCGCGTCTGTGCTCCCCCCTCCGCCTCCATTTTGTTTGTTTGTTGTTATCGTCCTCGTGGACCTGCCCCGCCTCCCAGCTGAGACGCCCTCCCACTGAATACAACAGCGCTCTCCTACCTAAAGGCGCCGTGACTCGCTCCTCTCGCTCGAGCAGAGTGGTCGCTCCCAGTGTCCCCTGCAGGCATCTGGTATCGTTGGGCTGCTTAGCGACTTGCATTTCCTTTGCTTGAATTAGTTCTGCCAATTTCATATTGCCTGCGTTTAGCCTGCTGCTCGCCGCTTTAGCTGCATTTGCACATTTGTCATTGAAAGTGTACTTTGTACTCGGTTTGCGCGTCTGTGCTCCCCCCTCCGCCTCCATTTTGTTTGTTTGTTGTTATCGTCCTCGTGGACCCGCCCCGCCTCCCAGCTGAGACGCCCTCCCACTGAATACAACAGCGCTCTCCTACCTAAAGGCGCCGTGACTCGCTCCTCTCACTCGAGTAGAGTGGTCGCTCCCAGTGTCCCCTGCAGGCATGTGGTATCGTTGGGCTGCTTAGCGACTTGCATTTCCTTTGCTTGAATTAGTTCTGCCAATTTCATATTGCCTGCGTTTAGCCTGCTGCTCGCCGCTTTAGCTGCATTTGCACATTTGTCATTGAAAGTGTACTTTGTACTCGGTTTGCGCGTCTGTGCTCCCCCCTCCGCCTCCATTTTGTTTGTTTGTTGTTATCGTCCTCGTGGACCCGCCCTGCCTCCCAGCTGAGACGCCCTCCCACTGAATACAACAGCGCTCTCCTACCTAAAGGCGCCGTGACTCGCTCCTCTCACTCGAGCAGAGTGGTCGCTCCCAGTGTCCCCTGCAGGCATCTGGTATCGTTGGGCTGCTTAGCGACTTGCATTTCCTTTGCTTGAATTAGTTCTGCCAATTTCATATTGCCTGCGTTTAGCCTGCTGCTCGCCGCTTTAGCTGCATTTGCACATTTGTCATTGAAAGTGTACTTTGTACTCGGTTTGCGCGTCTGTGCTCCCCCCTCCGCCTCCATTTTGTTTGTTTGTTGTTATCGTCCTCGTGGACCCGCCCCGCCTCCCAGCTGAGACGCCCTCCCACTGAATACAACAGCGCTCTCCTACCTAAAGGCGCCGTGACTCGCTCCTCTCACTCGAGCAGAGTGGTCGCTCCCAGTGTCCCCTGCAGGCATCTGGTATCGTTGGGCTGCTTAGCGACTTGCATTTCCTTTGCTTGAATTAGTTCTGCCAATTTCATATTGCCTGCGTTTAGCCTGCTGCTCGCCGCTTTAGCTGCATTTGCACATTTGTCATTGAAAGTGTATTTTGTACTCGGTTTGCGCGTCTGTGCTCCCCCCTCCGCCTCCATTTTGTTTGTTTGTTGTTATCGTCCTCGTGGACCCGCCCCGCCTCCCAGCTGAGACGCCCTCGCCCCTCCCCCTCCACCATCCATATATGCCCACTGCATCAACGCGCAGCGTCCACGCGCAGCGACCGCGCCCCAGCCGCGCCGAAGGTGCGCCAAAGGTAAGCCCGTCTACGCCCGTCCGCGCCCGGACCGCGCCCAGCGCCAGACCCCCTGCCCCTCGCGCTGCCCAGGCCCCCCGCATTACCTACGATGCCACCACCCTCCTAGCCCTCAACCCCGGTCGCGCCCCCAACTGCGTCCAAGCCGCTCCTGGACACACCCATGGACCTTTCTCTTGCTACTCCTGCAAATTCATCGGCACCAACAACATCCCCGCTACGACCACACCACAGACTTCCGACCCCAATCACCTACAATGCATCCTTCTCAACACCCGATCGGTCCACAAACACGCCGTTGACTTATGGAATCTACTGGACACCATCTCTCCTGACGTCGCCTTCCTAACAGAAACATGGATGAACGCTTCCTCCGCCCCAGACATCACCATTGCCATACCTGAAGATTATAAGATCACACGCAAGGACCGTACCGGACACACAGGAGGAGGAATCGCTATCGTCCATAAAAAATCAATCCACATCTCAACTAGCTCTGACGTCAACCTCGCCAACTCTGAACACCTTCACTTCCAGATCCACATCGACCCCAAGACCACACTCAGAGGCACACTCCTCTACAGACCACCAGGACCCCGCGCAAAATTCAGTGAAGATATCACGGACTTCATCACCCCACACGCGCTCCCCTCCAAAGATTACATCCTTCTGGGAGACCTCAACTTTCACCTTGAAAAAAACAACGACCGCAACACCACCACCCTCTTGGACAACCTCGCCAACCTCGGACTTAAACAACTGGTCACTTCCCCCACCCACATCGCAGGTCACACTCTCGACCCTATCTTCACCTCTAGCAATCATATCTCCTTCAGCCATACTACGGATCTCCTCTGGACTGACCACAGCTGCGTTCACTTCACCTACAACAAGCCGAGACCCATCACCAACCCCCAACCAACCCTGCAAAGAAACTGGAACAAAATCACCATCGATCAGATCTCCTCATCGCTCCTTCTAAACACCCCAGCCCACTCTTCTAACCCAGACCAAGCCGCCGCCAACCTCACCCTTTGGTTATCCAACACCGCCGACACCTTAGCACCACTGAAAAAACGTCAACGCAAACCTGGCAGCAAGAAGGCCTCCTGGTTCAACGATGATCTTAAGAAGTCCAAGAAACTCTGCCGCTCCCTTGAAAAGGCCTGGAAAAAAGACCCAACCACTAGCACCAAGGACGCCTTCAAAAACGCAACCCGCTCACACCACCAACTAATCCGAAAGGCCAAGAAAACAGCATTCAAGAATCGACTAGACAACAACGTCCACAACAGCAAGGAACTCTTCAACATCGTCAAGGAATTTACTAATCCCTCAGCCAACTCCAACGACATCACCCCCTCTCAAGCCCTCTGCGACTCCCTAGCCTCATTTTTCCACAACAAAATTGCAAACATCCACAACAGCTTCGACAACCAACCCGGAGACCAACCCACCCAACCATATGTTGAACATTCTCCCCCCTTGAACACCCTTAACGACTGGAACCCAATCTCCACTGAGGACACCATCCGCCTGATGAACTCCATCCATTCTGGATCCCCCACTGACCCATGTCCTCACCACATCTTCAACAAAGCAGACTCCGTCATAGCACCGCACCTCCGAGACGTCATCAACTGCTCCTTCAACTCCGCCACCTTCCCGGAAAGCTGGAAACACGCTGAACTCACCGCCCTTCTGAAAAAACCCACAGCGGACCCCACCGAACTCAAAAATTACCGCCCCATCTCGCTCCTTCCTTTTCCGGCCAAAGTCATCGAGAAAGCTGTCAACAATCAGCTCGCCGCTTTCCTCGAAGCCAACAAATCCCTCGACTCCTCACAATCTGGCTTCCGAGCAAAACACAGCACTGAAACCGCCCTCATCGCAGCAACAGACGACATTCGAACTCTACTGGACAACGGAGACACAGTCGCCCTCATCCTCCTCGACCTCTCCGCAGCTTTCGACACAGTCTGCCACAGCACCCTTTTACAACGCCTCAGAAACATCGGGATACAAGGAAAAGCACTTGAATGGATCACCTCACCGGAAGAACCCAGAAAGTCCGCCTTCCACCATTCAAGTCCGAAGCCACTGAAGTCATCTGTGGCGTACCACAAGGATCCTCACTCAGTCCCACCCTCTTCAACGTATACATGAGCCCCCTTGCGGCCATCGCTCGCCAACACAACCTCAACATCATCTCCTACGCGGATGACACCCAACTGATCCTTTCTCTCACCAACGACCCCAGCACCGCCAAAACCAACCTACACGAAGGAATGAAAGAAGTTGCCGAATGGATAAAACACAGCCGTCTGAAACTCAACTCAGATAAAACAGAAGTCCTCATCTTAGGTACATCCCCCTCTGCATGGGACGACTCTTGGTGGCCGGAAGCCCTTGGAAAAGCACCCATCCCGACAGACCACGCACGGAACCTAGGCGTTATCCTGGATTCTTCACTCTCAATGAACAGACAAGTAAGCGCCGTATCCTCATCCTGCTTCAACATTCTTCGCATGCTCAAAAAAACATTTTGCTGGATCCCCACCGAAACCAGAAAAACAGTCACCCATGCTCTGGTCACGAGCCGACTGGACTACGGAAACACCCTCTACGCAGGTACCACCGCTAAACTCCAGAAGAAACTCCAACGAATCCAAAACGCCTCAGCCAGGATCATATTAGACATCCCGCGTAACGAACACATCTCCGGTCACCTGAAAGACCTCCACTGGCTACCCGTCAACAAGAGGATCACTTTCCGACTGCTAACCCACGCACACAAATCACTCTACGACATCGGACCAGAATGCCTCAACTCACGACTGTCCTTCTACACCCCCCCCGCCAACTACGTTCTTCCAACCAAGCCCTCGCCACTGTACCTCGCATCAACAAGACCACCATGGGAGGCAGATCCTTCTCATACCTGGCAGCTAAGACATGGAACTCACTCCCCACTCACCTTCGCCTTACCCAGAACCACCTAGCATTCAGAAAGCAACTTAAAACATGGATATTTGACAAGTAATCCTCCTCCCCTCCCTAAGCGCCTTGAAACCCTATGGGTATGTAGTGCGCTATATAAATTCTTTTGACTTGACTTGACTTGACTAGTCACTGGACCAGGGAGAGCATTACTAGATCGCCGAGGACATTGCTGCCAGCCTACCTTTAGACTTTTGTTTCCGTGACCAGCGCCGCCATACTACCGGAGCTGTACTCCTGCCTCCCGCCGCCCGACCAGCTACTGCCACCTTGCTGGTGAGGCCGCAGTGAGGAGTGCAGGTGGGGACAACAAACCCCATCAGCCCTTGCGGCACCGGCGTGACCCGTGACAGCATCAATCCGCGCCAGGAGGCGCATATAATCCCTGGAAGCCCGGCAGAGCGTGGGAGAGCATTACTAGATCGCCGAGGACATTGCTGCCAGCCTACCTTTAGACTTTTGTTTCCGTGACCAGCGCCGCCATACTACCGGAGCTGTACTCCTGCCTCCCGCCGCCCGACCAGCTACTTCCACCTTGCTGGTGAGGCCGCAGTGAGGAGTGCAGGTGGGGACAACAAACCCCATCAGCCCTTGCGGCACCGGCGGGACCCGTGACAGCATCAATCCGCGCCAGGAGGCGCATATAATCCCTGGAAGCCCGGCAGAGCGTGGGAGAGCATTACTAGATCGCCGAGGACATTGCTGCCAGCCTACCTTTAGACTTTTGTTTCCGTGACCAGCGCCGCCATACTACCGGAGCTGTACTCCTGCGTCCCGCCGCCCGACCAGCTACTGCCACCTTGCTGGTGAGGCCGCAGTGAGGAGTGCAGGTGGGGACAACAAACCCCATCAGCCCTTACGGCACCGGCGGGACCCGTGACAGCATCAATCCGCGCCAGGAGGCGCATATAATCCCTGGAAGCCCGGCAGAGCGTGGGAGAGCATTACTAGATCGCCGAGGACATTGCTGCCAGCCTACCTTTAGACTTTTGTTTCCGTGACCAGCGCCGCCATACTACCGGAGCTGTACTCCTGCCTCCCGCCGCCCGACCAGCTACTGCCACCTTGCTGGTGAGGCCGCAGTGAGGAGTGCAGGTGGGGACAACAAACCCCATCAGCCCTTGCGGCACCGGCGGGACCCGTGACAGCATCAATCCGCGCCAGGAGGCGCATATAATCCCTGGAAGCCCGGCAGAGCGTGGGAGAGCATTACTAGATCGCCGAGGACATTGCTGCCAGCCTACCTTTAGACTTTTGTTTCCGTGACCAGCGCCGCCATACTACCGGAGCTGTACTCCTGCCTCCCGCCGCCCGACCAGCTACTGCCACCTTGCTGGTGAGGCCGCAGTGAGGAGTGCAGGTGGGGACAACAAACCCCATCAGCCCTTGCGGCACCGGCAGGACTCTTGACAGCATCAATCCGCGCCAGGAGGCGCATATAATCCCTGGAAGCCCCACCTCGCGGGACGCCGGGCGAAGCCCGGGCCAAGGGAGGGCCCGTTTTAGCCCGTTCGAGACCGGTCAAGGACGGGACGGGCCACCCCCCTTATCTCTGACTGACCTATAAGGGTGGTGAGTCTTTGTATTATATTCGGATTTGGACTGTAATTTTTGAATTTGAGCGGTTTGAAACTTGCGGACAGTGCCAAGTCCAATCTGTGATCATGGCCTCATCGCCTCAGCCAGGAGGTCAGTGCGGGAAAACAAATGGAGGGACATTGATGGGCACCTTGGACAATTTCCTGATCAGAGTCTCAAGCGCACTTGCCAAGGACATTGAGTTAACGGAAAAGAGACTATCACTAGACCCCCCTGTTAGATAAGCGCTCTTCACTGGGCAGCATAGCACAGGCAAGGTCGCCGGCTCACCTCGAGGATAGAAGCAGAGATTTAGGGACTGGTAGGGGGGAGGCACGAGGGAGCATAGATCTAAACTGGAAGGAAGCAACAGTACCTTCTGAAGTTAGCCCAGAAGCCAGACTCAGCCTAGTTGACCTCACGAAAAGGTTACCCTCTCCATAAAATTAAAACTAGGTCAGCTACGGGTGTTAAAACAGCAGAACCCAGGAAATTGCATGCCCAAACTACAAAAGGAAAGCAGGCAGGGGCCCAACCCACAGGGGGAGGGGGAAAAGGTAGCAGAAAAAACAAGGAAGTTGCCCCAAAAGAAAGTTTAACAACTCAACCTTCCCGAGAACTAATTACATCACTAACACAAAATGCAGAAGTAAGTCTAACAGCAGACAAAGGGAAAAACGCTTTAGCAGATTGTGAGAACCCTTTTTGGAGAAGGCTGGAATATATTGTTAAAAAAATTACCCTGCCACTACACGACAGATTAGATCGGATTGAGAGTAGATTGCTGTGCCTCGAACTTTTATTATCCTCTCCACAGATTAGGGGCACCCAGAGCAGAGGGGAAAAGGGCAAACAGCAGGTGACAGAGGGGCCCAACTCTGCAGTGACCTCGAAGACCCTGACGCGGATATATGATGGTACCACGCGTACTTTTACAACGCGTACCGTTACAACGCTACTTTTACCACGCAAGTCGTTACAACGACTTGCGTGGAGGGGCGCTGGATAGTAAATTTTTTAATTTACTATTCCAACTCCAGTCCCCGTGGACTCTAGGGAAAGGAGTTGGATAGTAAATTAAACTATTTACTATCCTGGAGCGCCCCCCAGCGCAAGTCGTGGTAACGACTTGAGTGGTAAAAGTAGCGTGGTAACGGTACCGCGTTGTAAAAAATGCGTGGTTACCGTTGTATACCCCCTGATGCCCACCCCCAATGCCCCACCTAAAGATAGCTTGTGTTCTAGAACAAACCCTGCAGTGGTCCCCACCCGTACTTTACCCTCATCTTTCAGCAAATCATCTAAGACCCCCCAACTGCCAGGGGCAAATTTGAACACATTGGGCGATATAGCCAAAGCACAACCACTAGCAAATCCCCAGCCCAGGGAAATTCCCTCGACGCATAGGAAGGTGCAAAATCAAAAAACTGTTAATTTGCCACCACACTCAGCCCCCTATGTGGTGGTACTCTCAGGAGTACCCGAGTTAGAATTAGGAACAAGGGAAACCTATTGGGATCTGAAGAATAAATGCATGCATTGGCTGAACATCAATCGCCCACTACCCAGAGACATTCAAGGAGAAATAATACATGTTAGAAGAGTGAACTGGGTGGTAAGTGGCACGAAATCTTTGGGGGGTGATTGTCAACTTTAGGGACATAAGATGCGCTGACTTTATATGTAACAGGGTCAATCAGAACCCTGGATCTAGAATCTACCCACTCTCCCTAAATTTCTTTTACGCACCGCAACAAAATCGTACAGGGGGTAACCATACTAGAAGGGAGGACGTAACCTGGCACCACACGCAGAATGTAGCATTATATAATAGATTTGAGGGTCTGTCTGGGTTGGAAGACTGTGACTGACAACCAAGAGGGTCAGGGGAAGACATAGGTCCCAATGTAACTAAAAAGGTCTTGCCAGTGTGTTTAAGCACAGGACCCCCCAGTATGTTAGAAAACAAGTGGAACAAGTTTGATCTTTTGTCATGGAAAGTGGCGGGGTTGGCAGCCAAATTCCCAATGAAGGAATGGACAGATTACATAACTAAATTTAACGTAATTTGCCTTCAGGAAACATGGGAAACTGACCCGACCAGATTTAACCTCACGGGGTATAAATTGTTTGGAACCCCAGCAGTTGGGTCGAGGTCGGGTCGTGCTAAAGTGGGATTGCTTTTGTGGGCAAGTTTAGCGTTGGAGGGGACCTGGAGGGACCTAAACTGGAAATCAGATTGCATGCTGGCAGTCCAGTTCAAGACCCGGGAACTTAATTTAGTAATTGTTAACTTTTATAATGCAGGGGGATGTAAGGGGGATGAGTTAGAGGCTCGACTAGGGCGGGAGATAGAGCAAATGACAGACACTCCAGCACCATCAGTTTTAATTGCAGGAGATTACAATTGTCACCTCTGCCCGCACTTAATACCTCTTACAGAAAAATGGTACTCCTGTAGCATTAAGGAGGGCGCTCACCTGGAACACACAGCGCAGGGCACTAAATTGAATTCCTTAATAGGGAAAATGAATCTGGCGTACCTAATGGACCTATTACCCCTAAACAAAGAAGGTGGTATCAACCCAACCTTCAAAGGTAGAGGATGTAGTACTTTCATTGATTTTATAGCAGTCTCTTCTCACCTAAAACGTAGCATTTTAAGTTTTGCTATTGATTGCAGTGGTTTCAGTGACCACAATCCCCTGGTAATGTCATTGGCCCTGTCAAAATCAAATAAAAGAAGAAGGGGGACAAATCCAGACATGATGGAAAGAGTCACAGACCAAGGCAGAAGATTGAAATGGGCTAGGCTCAATCCCGAAAGTTTTTATAAATCACTAGTTACGGAAGGGAGGAAGCAACTGGAGGTATGCCTTGATTGGGAGATTAAGGGGACCCTGGTGGTAGAGTCATTCGAGGAGTTGGGTCGTCTGGTGGCCAGTTTAACGCAAGCCCCAGGGAAAAGGATGGAGACCAATAATAAGCCCAGATGGTTTGACAGAGGATGCTCCTCTGCCCAGAGTAAACTGAGAGAAGCCCTAAAAACCAAGCCGAGGGATACAGCAAAGGTGACCCTATGTAGAGCACACTATAAAATGGAAGTCAGACGGCGTAAACGAGCTCTCCAAACAGAAACATGGGAAGACCTGCGCGAGGCAGCAGAGTCTAGAGATTCCTCGAGGTTCTGGGCAATAATCAATAGACCTTGCTTCCAAGACAACAAGAACCCCAACATAGCATCAAATGTACTACCTGATCAGTGGGTTAAACACTTTAGTGTGCTGTACAACAGGGGAACTCAGGCAGCAGAAGACCAAGTTGACTGTAGAGAGATACTAGTAGGGGGAGTCGAGTTCTCCCTAAAAGAGATAGAAGCAGGTATAAAGGGTCTAACCCGAAATAAAGCCCCGGGCCCTGATGGGATACCGCCTGATCTCTTTTTGAGCAGTATTGACCTATGGGCCCCGTTGGTAACAAGGGTGATAAACGAGGCAATAGCTGTGGGCCTTCCCCGCTCTTGGTCAACCACGGTAATTGTTCCAATCTTTAAAAAGGGCAATAGGGACAGTCCAGGTTGCTATAGGCCCATCTCATTGATTGACGTTACAGCTAAAGTCATGGGTAGAGCAATCCTAAATCGTATGATGGGCTGGGAAGAGGAGAACTCTATACTCACTGAGGTGCAATATGGCTTCAGGGCTGGGAGGTCTACAACGGACCAATGTTTGAATTTGTACCTCCTGGTTGCAAAATATACTGTAGCCAGCCAGGAGAACGTATACCTAGCCTTTATGGACTTGGCCGCAGCGTTCGATTGCGTGAACAGACCAAAACTGTGGGCAATACTTGCTGATCTGGGGATCGACCCTGGCCTTATCCATATTCTCAGAAGGTTGCATTACAACACCACAGCAAAAGGGAGGTATAACCTGGAGGGTGACCAGACGGAGGCCTTTAAATGTACGAGTGGGGTTAGGCAAGGGTGCATACTCGCTCCCTTCCTGTTCTCCATCTATATTAACGGGCTTGAAAGTTTTCTGCTAAACCTAAAAGTAGATACGCCCAGAATTGGAACTAGACCCATACCACTACTGCTCTATGCAGACGATGCGGTGCTCTTGGCGCGCACGCCAAGGGGACTGCAGCGTCTGATTAACGGGTTTGTCGAGTTTATGGCTGGGCTGGACCTATCTGCCAACCTGAAAAAATCTTACATCATGGACTTGGGCCCTAAACGAAAGGTCAAACAATTTAAGTACACTATAGGTACAACTGGCCTGGCCAAGGTGCAGACCTTATCATACTTAGGAATACTATTTGACAGAAATCTTAATTTTAAACCCCTGATTGAGGAACATGGAAACAGGCTAGCTGCAAGCGTAGGGGCGGTCATGCAGTTCGGCCGCAGACTGGGCCGTTGGGCCCCGGACCAAATGCTGACACTCTATAACGCGATTACAATGGCTAAAACCTTGTATGGTGCTGAACTTTGGGGCATGTCTGACTCAAGCAGTTTACAGACACTGGAAAATAAGCACTTCAGGAGGCTCCTGAAAGTCCCCCAATGTGTTCCGTCATCAATTGTCCATGAAGAATTAGGCTGTCTGTATCTGATGGACAGGGCAAGGAATAAACCCCTCCTGGCTTGGATAAAAATTTGGCTGAACCAGGAGGCAAATTTGACAAAGCTGATAATTGCAGACTGTATAGGCAGAGACAGGGGAATGACCATCCCCTGGTTGAAGTACGTGAAAGAGTCCGCTGAGAACATAGGATATGGGCATCTATTCACACAACCAAGGTGCATCACTTCATGCGATCTTGCGAGGACAAAGGAGAAGTTGCGCAACCACAACGAAATGACCCGTGAAGCCATGGAAAAAGATAAATATTCGGTTGTGATTTACAGGGAGATGCAACCGTATCAGGCCATGGAACCTTATCTTTCCCTAATCTATAACTCACAAGATAGGTTCTTGCTCACGCGGTTTAGGTTTAATTTGTTCCATCACCTCCTAGCTAAACCAGACGGCTTTACGCATACAGTTGAGGCAAAGGGGCCCTGCGGCTGCGATCATAGATCTCCGCAGGACACCCTTCACTTTGTGCTTTTATGCCCCTTTTATCGGATACCTAGGCGCCATTTTTTAATACATTTATTTAAGAAGGCTAAGTTAAGATCGGCAAGACATGCCCTTGTTTTTTTAAAAGAAGCCAGAGAGCCCCTGATTTTATTTTGTGTCACTAATTTTTTAAGATGTGCTTTTAGACTAAGATCTCTCGTTGACAGATGAAACTGTGCGTACTCAGGGGTGGGGAGTAGCCTTATGATGTTGTAAATAGTACTCACCATTTTATCTGATCTATTAATGAAATGTTATTATGAATTTTTTAATCTGTACTTTTATGGTGTTGTTGTAATGCCGAATAAAGGATTTCAATCAGAACCAGGGTTAAGCAGAAAAACCAGGTCCAAGGTGGTGATCAAAAGAAAGCAGACCAGAAGGGTGGGGAGCAGAAACCAAAAGACCAAAAGTCTTCTACAGGGCCCCAACAAACCATGGAGGGGGGGTCCCAAACTTCCAAGAAGCAGAAGAAAGATGGCCAAAGAAAACCATGGTGTTCTACTTGTAAGAACACTAGTCACTGGACCAGTGACTGTAGGAAAACTGGAGCCCCTACCACTGCAGCCCCTGAGGCACCTTCACCCCCTAGTACAGTAAGCAGTGGTAGTTCCCAAGCCAAGGGTGTAGTAGGGTTAACCCTGGGTACTGAGGTGGATTCTAGCCTAGTCAGAACCCCCACACATGCTGTCTTGATCTGTGATGTGGACATAGCCATGACCACTACTGTGAGCCCCACTAATCTGGGCAAGTACAGACAGACACCTTTAATAAATGACAAAGTGGCTCAAGCCTACAGGGACACCTGTGCCACTTTCACTATGGTGACACCAGCCTTTGTGGACCCTGGACAGATTGTACTGGGTGATAATTACCTGGTGACCAACGCTAGCAATGTCACTACTACACATAGTGTGGCTGTTGTTAATTTCTCCAGGGGAGGGGTAACTGGCCTCAAAAGAGTTGTGGTTAGTGCAGATCTCCCTGTTGAATGTCTGTTGGGCAATGACCTTGAGTCCTCACAATGGTCAGAAGTGGAGTACAGGACTCATGCTGAGATGTTAGGGATTTCATCACATGTCCTTGCTGTGACCAGGTCACAGGCCAAGCAGTGCCTCGCTGAACAACAGGTCTTGGATCCTGGAACAATGGACCAAGTGCCTACCAAGAGAAAGAGCAGTAGGGTTAAGGCAGTGCCTTCCCTCCTACCTACAAGTGATGATCAGCCTTCCCAGGAAGCTGATTGTGAGACCATTGAAGGAACTGTCCCAGAAGAGCTTGAACCTGACCAGGTTGAGTTTCTTGGGACAGGGGGACCTTCAAGGGCAGACTTGAGGCAGGCACAGTTAGACTGTTCCTCTCTTGAACCCCTCAGACAGCAAGCTGCTGCTGAGGCTGCTGGGAATGCTACAGGTACCCACAAGGTGTACTGGGCTGAAGAACTCCTTTATTCTGAGGGTAGAGACCCCAAGCCTGGTGCTTTCAGGAGGTTGGTTATACCTCAGTCATTCAGGGGTTTCCTTTTTACCTTAGCCCATGATATTCCCTTAGCAGGACAACTGGGCCCGAACAAGACTTGGGACAGGCTTGTCCCTCACTTTCACTGGCCCCACATGTCTGAAGATACTAAGGAGTTTTGTCGCTCCTGTGTAACCTGCCAAGCCAGTGGCAAAGCAGGTGGCACAACAAAGGCCCCCCCTGATACCACTACCTGTGGTGGGGGTACACTTTGAAAGAGTGGGAATTGATATTGTTGGACCAATGAATCCTCCCACAGCATCTGGGCACAGATTTATACTGGTGGTAGTGGATCATGCCACCAGGTATCCAGAGGCTATTCCCCTAAGCACCACAACAGCACCTGTTGTGGCAAGAGCCCTCCTGGGAGTATTCTCAAGAGTGGGCTTTCCAAAGGAGGTTGTATCTGACAGAGGTGCCATCTTCATGTCAGGATACTTGACTGCAATGTGGAAGGAGTGTGGTGTAAACTACAAATTCACTACTCCCTATCATCCACAGAGTAATGGACGTGTTGAAAGATTCAACAAAACCATGAAGGGTATGATCAAAGGGTTACCTGAACAGCTTAGGCGAAGATGGGACATCCTTCTACCCTGCCTTCTGGTTGCTTACAGAGAGGTTCCACAGAAGGGGGTTGGCTACAGCCCTTTTGAGCTTCTGTTTAGGCATCCTGTAAGGGGACCCCTATGTCTAGTGTAGGAAGGATGGGAGTTACCTCTCAAACAACCTAAACAGGACATAGTGGACTATGTACTTGGTCTCCGCTCCAGGATGGCTGAGTACATGAAGAAGACTATTACATTGCCTACCCCTGAGTCGGGAAAAGCG
Source organism: Lissotriton helveticus (assembly GCF_964261635.1). Classification (NCBI taxonomy): domain Eukaryota; kingdom Metazoa; phylum Chordata; class Amphibia; order Caudata; family Salamandridae; genus Lissotriton; species Lissotriton helveticus. The sequence continues at coordinate 555,377 of NW_027611659.1, read as the reverse complement.
TCTCCAAGCACAACGTTGGAGTGACCCTGAGGGTCTTATTCCATAAATGAAGTTAATCCAAACACACGACTGTGTTGTTCAAACTTTCGCAGTTTATTAAACGCATTGTAAGTTCATGGCTTAATCGTCAATCACTGGATAGTTGATATTCAATATATATTAATCAATGAATGATTGCATAGTTATAACAAATCCCGATGCATTTCGGGCCCCGCCCTTCTTCAGGGGATAGCTCTACAAACAAAAAAATGAAAGAATCACGGTTTCAGTACATGATCATCGATCGTGGTCTCAAATGGGTAAATTAACAAGTGCTCGCAGAGAGGGTGTGAAATTAAGGGATTAAAGTTAAGAGTGACAAAGATATTCAAAAGATACTCAAACACGTGTGAAGCCGGTATGTGGGGGATAACAAACGCAATGACCCGTGCCAACAGTGATAAAGTACGTATTGCAAGACGCTAAGCGTTTTAACCTGTGCTTAAGTGCAATCGTGTGGCCTAGAGCGCAGTGCTCGTGATATTAAACAAAGATCATCGTGCCTTGTTCTCATGCTCCCGGGCGCATGCCCTTAATAGCGATAATGGTGACAACAAGATTAAAAAGTGCTCAAAGTTTCAGTCCCTGCAAGGGTACTCACGTTGATACAACTACGCATAGACTCCGCGGAGTTCCAAGCCGATAGTGGTGGGTCGAACGCCCAGTGTAAAAGCAGTGTTCGTGTGTGAAGAAAGGTAGACATAGAAAAAAGACTGTGTGATCGGCATGCGGTGAACCGAAGTGAGTGAATATGCGCGCCATCTTGGAATGTGTCAAAATCATGCGGAAGGTGCAGTAAAACCACAGACAGGGGATAAATGATATCTACGGGGTGCAAAATGAAGCAGTGAAAGATATAAAGCAATGTGATCATGAACAAAAAAATACAATCACAGGTAACATAGAAATTCCATCCGATCGTTCAGACCATGCGGTACCATGGTGGACATAAAGCGGATCCAGAAGTTTTCACGCTTTAACAGGGTGTTCTTATTGTTCGTAGTCACCTTTACTTGCTCCAGTACCTGGAACTTAAGTTGAGCGACGTTGTGTCTGTTCTCATAGAAGTATGTAGCTACACTGGATTTCAAGTTGTTGGTCCTGATGTTGCTCTTATGTTCGAGGATACGAACACGTATCTTTCTTTCGGTGTGACCAATGTAACATTTGCCACAAGGGCATTTGAGTAAGTAAATAACATTGCTGCTGTTGCATGTGGCATTTACCCGCAATTTAATGGGATGCCCTTTCAGTGGGTGGTTGGTTATGTTGCCAAGGATGCAGTTGTTGCAATTACTGCAATTGTAACAAGGTTTCAGTCCAGCGTACGTGATGTGAGTGACAGGTTCTTTGACTTTGGTTAGAATCTCTTTCAGATTACGGCCTCTGGTGAAGGCAAACATGGGTGGCTGATTGAAGAGCCCTTGGAAATCTGGTTCCATGGTTAAAATCGGCCAGTGTTTACGGATGATGTGTTGGAAAGTTTTTGAAATGACTGATTATTTGGAAACCACAACCATGCGGTTAGATTGAACCTTGGGTTTAGGTAGGAGAAGTGTATTCCTGTTGATTTTTTGACTTCTCTCCATGGCCATGTCAAGGATCGGTGGTGGATACCCTCGTGCTTTCAGTTTTTCCAACAAGTTTCTCATCTCTTGTTTGCTTTCTTGTTCTTTGGAAACAATACGTTTTACACGTAGAAGTTGAGCAAAAGGTAGATTGTTCTTTAAATTCCAAGGATGAAAGCTGGTGTAGTGCAGAGTTGAGTTGCGATCGATGGGTTTACGAAATAAACTCGTAGACCATTGGCCTGTCTCTCTGTGTATTTCCACGTCCAGATAATGTACATGGCTCTCATGATAATCCCATGTAAATTGGATTCTATCATTGATGTTATTCCAAGTCATAAGGAATTCAACCAGAGTCTCAACTGGACCACCCCATAGTAGGAAAATGTCATCAATGTAACGTAGATATAATTTGCCATGTTCTTGCCACTGGGGTTGACTCAAGATATGTGTTTCCTCTAACTGCTTCATGAAAATATTCGCGTAGCAAGGAGCTGCGCAATTTCCCATGGCCGTGCCGTTTAGTTGGTGCATCCATTTGTCGTGTACAGAGAAGTAGCTATGGTAGAGGGTGAACATAGTCAGTTCCATCAAAAATACTTTCAAATCCTGATCTAGGTCTGATGTCATTAGGACATGTTCCACGGCTTCAATGCCCCAATCATGAGGGATGGAGGTATACAGTGCACAGACATCTACTGTGCACATAATCAGTTCAGTGTCCTTCAATTCATCCATGGTGGATTCAAGTTTCTGAAGAAAGTCCGTAGTGTCACGTACGTGTGATTTGGTTTTCAAGACAAAAGGTTGGAAGTACTTGTCCAGGAATTTTCCGGTGTTTTCATGTATACTTCCCTTGGTGGATACAATGGGACGGAATGGGGGCTTAGTAGGGTGCTTGTGGATCTTGGGTAACATATGTAGCACAGGAGGTTTCGGGTTGTTCGGTGTCAAGTATCGTCTGGTTTTATCATCAATAGTGCCATTATTAAATGCCTGGGTGATGATTTGAATCAAGTTCTTAGTGTACTCAATGGTGGGGTCCCCTGGGAGAGCATCGTAAACGTTAGTGTCCCTAATGTGAACCTCTATTTGTTCCTCATAGAAGTTGGTGTCCATGATTACCAAGGCGCCGCCCTTGTCGGCATTCTGGCAGGTGATGGTGGGATCGTTAGCCAATTTTTGTAAAATGTTTCTCTCCTTCTTAGTCAAGTTCCCATGTTTTACTGGTTGTTGGAATGGTAATTTGGTGATTTCCTGTTTAACCAAATTTTCAAATGAATCTATGATCTTGTGGCTGGAGGGAGCCATAAAAGTACTGTGGGGACGAAGTCCTTTAAGCATATCATCTGTCTGTGATGGCATAGGGCAGACATTCTGAAAGTAATGCCGTAGTCGGATATTGCGTATCAATTTGAACATGCTGACTTCCAGTTCAAGGGTGTTGGTTCTGGTTGTGGGGACAAAGGATTGTCCCTTCTGGAGAGTTTCAATTTCCTCAGGGGAAAGTGATGTTGAGGAGATGTTAATAACTAAATTTCCATCCGTTTTCACCTTCTCTTGTAGGGTTTCTTGCTCTTGGTAGTCGGTGGCGTTTGTTCTTTTTCTGTTTCCACGGCGGGTCTTGCCCCTCCGGGATCGGATTGTGGGTCCTGGCCCGGTTCTAAAAAATGAACCGCAGGTTGAACCGATGTGCTTGGTGTTTGGGATTCAGTGTTAGGTGTAGTACGGGTTTGTCTTTGTCGGTTCTCATCTTCAGAGGATGATGTTTCATTCCCGGAGAAAGGATTGTATGGTTTGTTGGGTCTTCGGCGGGCGTACACCTCTGCCCAGGTGTACACCTCGCCGAGTTTATAGTCTATGGTGTCTCGTTTGAATTTCCGATGGGTCTTTCCTGTGTTTCGCGTGTATGCTTGTCAAGTTGGGTGGTGATGTCCTCCAACATTTTGGTTAGTTCTTCTCCGGACATGGCATTGTCCAGCTCGTTCCTGCACTTTTTATTTCTTGGGATAACTCTTCCAATGTTTTAGACAGCTCTTCGACGATCAGGAGGATCAAGTCGAGGGAACACTTATTGAGGATAGAATACCAACGCTCAACAAATTTAACGTTATTTTTACACAATAAAGGCTTGAGGGGGACCCTTAGGCCCCGAGGGATCCTTTGCGCCCGATGGTACCGGATCAAGGTACTAGCGTGTAATTTTTGGTTTGATTCTTTCTTGAGTAAGTAGAGTAGCTGTTTGATGTTGCTTTCGACACTGCGGGTGCTGGCAGTGGAGGTAATGTCATCCTGGATCATGCCATAGATCTTATCAGCATCTTCAGCGGTGAAGGCGAATGTGTTCGCCTTTTGGTCGGTCATACCAGAGACCGAATCGAAATTCATGATGAAAAGGGATAGCGTGCCGAGTTCCTGGGTCAGAAGGTAGTGAGAACTAAAAGATGATGGGACCCGCACAGCTGAGAGTGTAATCCAAAGGTTAAACGGGTAAAGTTCTGTTGTGTGCTCAGAGAAGATCGCTGTCTGGCCTAACAGAGAGAAATCCACTGGAACTATTACATTGCCTACCCCTGAGTCGGGGAAAGCGTCTCCAAGCACAACGTTGGGGTGACCCTGAGGGTCTTATTCCATAAATGAAGTTAATCCAAACACACGACTGTGTTGTTCAAACTTTCGCAGTTTATTAAACGCATTGTAAGTTCATGGCTTAATCGTCAATCACTGGATAGTTGATATTCAATATATATTAATCAATGAATGATTGCATAGTTATAACAAATCCCGATGCATTTCGGGCCCCGCCCTTCTTCAGGGGATAGCTCTACAAACAAAAAAATGAAAGAATCACGGTTTCAGTACATGATCATCGATCGTGGTCTCAAATGGGTAAATTAACAAGTGCTCGCAGAGAGGGTGTGAAATTAAGGGATTAAAGTTAAGAGTGACAAAGATATTCAAAAGATACTCAAACACGTGTGAAGCCGGTATGTGGGGGATAACAAACACAATGACCCGTGCCAACAGTGATAAAGTACGTATTGCAAGACGCTAAGCGTTTTAACCTGTGCTTAAGTGCAATCGTGTGGCCTAGAGCGCAGTGCTCGTGATATTAAACAAAGATCATCGTGCCTTGTTCTCATGCTCCCGGGCGCATGCCCTTAATAGCGATAATGGTGACAACAAGATTAAAAAGTGCTCAAAGTTTCTGTCCACCATGGTACCGCATGGTCTGAACGATCGGATGGAATTTCTATGTTACCTGTGATTGTATTTTTTTGTTCATGATCACATTGCTTTATATCTTTCACTGCTTCATTTTGCACCCTGGAGATATCATTTATCCCCTGTCTGTGGTTTTACTGCACCTTCCGCATGATTTTGACACATTCCAAGATGGCGCGCATATTCACTCACTTCGGTTCACCGCATGCCGATCACACAGTCTTTTTTCTATGTCTACCTTTCTTCACACACGAACACTGCTTTTACACTGGGCGTTCGACCCACCACTATCGGCTTGGAACTCCGCGGAGTCTATGCGTAGTTGTATCAACGTGAGTACCCTTGCAGGGACTGAAACTTTGAGCACTTTTTAATCTTGTTGTCACCATTATCGCTATTAAGGGCATGCGCCCGGGAGCATGAGAACAAGGCACGATGATCTTTGTTTAATATCACGAGCACTGCGCTCTAGGCCACACGATTGCACTTAAGCACAGGTTAAAACGCTTAGCGTCTTGCAATACGTACTTTATCACTGTTGGCACGGGTCATTGCGTTTGTTATCCCCCACATACCGGCTTCACACGTGTTTGAGTATCTTTTGAATATCTTTGTCACTCTTAACTTTAATCCCTTAATTTCACACCCTCTCTGCGAGCACTTGTTAATTTACCCATTTGAGACCACGATCGATGATCATGTACTGAAACCGTGATTCTTTCATTTTTTTGTTTGTAGAGCTATCCCCTGAAGAAGGGCGGGGCCCGAAATGCATCGGGATTTGTTATAACTATGCAATCATTCATTGATTAATATATATTGAATATCAACTATCCAGTGATTGACGATTAAGCCATGAACTTACAATGCGTTTAATAAACTGCGAAAGTTTGAACAACACAGTCGTGTGTTTGGATTAACTTCATTTATGGAATAAGACCCTCAGGGTCACCCCAACGTTGTGCTTGGAGACGCTTTCCCCGACTCAGGGGTAGGCAATGTAATAGTTCCAGTGGATTTCTCTCTGTTAGGCCAGACAGCGATCTTCTCTGAGCACACAACAGAACTTTACCCGTTTAACCTTTGGATTACACTCTCAGCTGTGCGGGTCCCATCATCTTTTAGTTCTCACTACATGAAGAAGACCACTAAAAACCTTGAGGCTAGCCAGCAACTTCAGAAAGCCTGGCATGACCAAAAGGCTTTCTTTATTGAGTACCAGCCAGGACAGAAGGTGTGGGGGTTGGAGCCAGTGGCCCCAGCAGCCCTCCAAGATAAATGGTCTGGACCCCACACAGTTGTTGAGAAAAAGGGAGAGGTTACCTACTTGGTGAACCTAGGCACTCACAGGAGCCCCCACAGGGTGCTCCATGTCAACAGACTCAAGGCATATGTTGACAGGGCAGACATGGGCTTGCTCATGGCTACAGATGGGGACCAGGAGGAAGAGAGGGACCCTCTCCCAGACCTGTTATCCCAGAACCCTGATGATGGCTCAGTTGATGGTGTGGCCTTAGCTGGCAGCCTCACTGACCATCAGCAACAAAACTGCAGACACGTTTTACAGTCTTTTAGACATATGCTTTCATTGACACCTAGTCAGATTAACTGGTGTACCCATGTGATGGACACTGGTGACAGTCTGCCTGCAAAGAACAAGATTTGCAGGCAACCTGACCACGTCAGGGACTGTATAAAGACTGAGGTGCAGAAAATGCTGGAATTAGGTGTAATTGAGCCATCTGAGAGCCCATGGGCCAGCCCAGTAGCCCTTGTGCCAAAACCTCACACCCAAGATGGAAAGAGAGAAATGAGGTTCTGTGTGGACTACAGAGGTCTCAACGCAGTCATTAAGACGGAAGCTCATCCAATTCCAAGGGCAGATAAGCTCATTGACAGATTGGCTTCTGCCAAGTTTTTGAACACCTTTGATTTGACAGCTGGCTATTGGCAAAGCAGACTAGCTGAGGAATCCAAAGCCAAAACAGCATTCTCTACCCCTGGAGGTCATTACCAATTTGTGGTGATGCCCTTTGGTTTGAAGAATGCACCTGCCACTTTCCAAAGGTTGGTGAACCAAGTCCTTACTGGGTTGGATGACTTTTGTGCAGCATATCTAGATGATATAGCTGTCTTTAGCTCCACCTGGGAGGATCACCTGATCCACCTGAAGAAAGTTTTGGAGGCCCTGCAAAAGGCAGGCCTGACTATCAAGGCAACCAAGTGCCAGATAGGGCAGAGTAAGGTTGTGTACCTGGGCGGCCTTGTAGATGGGGGTCAGGTTCAACCACTGGAGAGTAAGATCCAGACCATTCAGGACTGGGCTCCTCCAACTACCCAGACTCAGGTCAGAGCTTTCTTAGTCCTGACTGGGTACTACAGAAAGTTTGTCAAGAACTATGGGTCCATTGTGGCACCTCTTAATGATCTTACTTCTAAGAAAATGCCCAAGAAGGTTCAGTGGACAGTTAGCTGTCAAAAGGCATTCAATGACCTGAAGAAGGCCATGTGCTCTGCACCTATCTTAAAGAGTCCTGACTACTCCACAATGTTCATTGTCCAAACAGATGCTTCTGAGTTGGGGGTGGGAGCTGTGCTTTCACAACTTAATGTAGATGGTCAAGACCAGCCCATTGCTTTCATTAGCAGAAGGCTGACCCCTAGAGAGAAACGTTGGTCAGCCATTGAGAGGGAGGCCTTTGCTGTGGTGTGGGCCCTGAAGAAGTTGAGACCATACTTATTTGGAACTCACTTCAATATTCAGACCGACCATAAGCCCCTCTTTTGGCTAAATCGGATGAAGGGAGAAAATCCTAAACTGCTCAGGTGGTCCATTTCCCTACAGGGGATGGACTTTACAGTGGAGCACCGGCCAGGGACTGACCATGGTAATGCAGATGGTCTCTCCAGGTGCTTCCACTTAGAACAAGAAGACACAACTGGTCAAGGTTAGTCTATTGTCCCTGCGTTTGGGGGGGGGGGGTTGTGTAGGAGAGTAGGGTCTGCTATCCTATGGTCGCCCAAATTTTTGCTTTTTGCTTCACTGGTTTTTGACTTAATGTGGCTGTGGGCCTGCCAATCAGACCCACAGCCTGCTGTTCTCTCTCTAAATTAATGCCAATGCACTTTAGGGGCATTACCAATTGGAACATGGATCACCTTGTGAGCCCCTGTACAGTGTACCCTAGGTACCCAGGGCAAGGGTACATCCAAGGCCTACCAGGGGCTGCAGCACGTATTGTGCCACCCCTGGCCTGGCCTTACTATTTGACACAACTGGCTGATCACTCAGCTGGGGCAAGGTCGTGTAATCACCCTTTGCATTAGGTATAATATTTCTATATCTAACATATATATGGACACAGTAACCTATAAGTCACTCCTATGGCAGGCCTTAACAATCCTGGAGGCAGAGTGCTGGTTATGTGTGAGATGGTACTCTAGCATGAGCTGAGCATGTCTGCAGCTTTCGGAACCATGTCCTTTAGCTGTTTCATGATAGCGTCATACCATATACTCTTAAGTGCATTATGAACCTCGCGGTTAAATGCTAACTCTGGTTTGACATTATCCAAACATGTTGAGTAAGGTGTCATACGATTTGGAATACTACCCCCTCACCAATTCTGGCGACGGGGGTAGCATTCCACCCTTCTAGAGGGACACGACATGTACAGAACCTGAACCCCGGTTAAAGTTAAACAGAGCCTCAGCATCACAAAATGGATGCTGCCACCACAGACACAAGTCTGACCTCCTGCTGCTGGGAGTCCTTCCAGCGAGGGAGGCTTGGACAAAGGGTTTCCTGCCTTCGGAGGTGCTAGCACCACCCCAGACAGGATTTTGTGTAGTGGGTTAGGGAGGGCTGAATAGAATCAGACATGCCTGGGGCACACAAGGTGTCCTTGTGCGTACCCCAGTTTAAAACGGTGCTGGGGCACTCCAGCCCCAGCTCTGGCGCGAAACTGAACAAAGAAAAGGGGGTGTAACCAGACCTAGTAGGTAATCCAGCCCCTTGATTTGGAATAAAGGTAGGAGCTGAGTCCCAAGACTTTAGATTATCCTGAAACTCGACTTAAAGAAGAAGAAACTCTAGACTTCGACGTTCTGCTGCTCAGAAGACTGAAGAATCTCCCTTGTGGCCAAGGAGTGACCACCCTGTGAACACAGGCCCCATCCAGCGATCAACGACTTGATTTGCTGCCGTCTCCCGCCGGAGCCCGAGGCCAGAGCCTGACAAGAACCAGACTCCCAGACATCTAAAAGCCCGATCCACAGTCCCTGCAAACCAGAGTCCCGTGGAGGCGACGAGAGACGTGGGACCGTACCTCTTGAAAAGTCCACGACAAGCTGACTGCGCAGCACCCGAGGCCTCCTCAATGCTGTGCTTTGGGGTTTGAGAAGCCCCTGCCCCGAGCAGCCTATGCACAAAAGACAAGCCCTGCATCCTCCACGAGTTCTGTGTGGGGCCCGTTTGCTTTTGCCTGCTCGACGTGTCATCTCGGTTACTGGCCCGTTGGCTGGTAGCCATTTTGGCGACCTAACTTTGGAAATCCACCACTGGTCTGGTTGCTCCAGACTGGCCCCTGCTCCTGTAAAAAGAAGTAGCCCCTCAGACCTTGCTGGTCTGAGTAAGAAGCCAAACATCGTTCCTGCTTGGTTTGAAATTGCCAAGGCTTGTTTGCTCCAATCCTGAAGCCGACTCCTCCGACAACAAGATCCTTCGTGGGACAGCTTGTGCCTGGCTCCTGGTTGTCGTCGACGTCCTCGTGTCCACGTGGCTGAAGAGACAAGCTTCTATCTTCACCTGTTTGCAACTCAACATCGTCTGGTTCCTTCCTGGTTCCACGCCATTCACTGGCTAGTGACTTGAACACTGTCCCCTCTGCTTTCAGGTCTTCACCAACTCCGATCCACCCTTGGATACACCAGAACTCTTCTTGTCTGGTCGCCTGCAGCATCTTCATCTCCAGACCTCATTGAACTGCTCCAAGAAACCCGAGACACATTGGCACCACTGCACCCGCTTCCTGTGGGTGAGGTAACGCTGGCACTCCGGTGCTCCCATGTAGGCTGACACTCCTAGTGTCCTAGTTTTAAGGGACTAATTTCTAGGCCATCCGGAAGACTCCCAATCTTTAACGTTGTAACTTTTACGCACCCATTGCTTTCAATGAGTTTACGTGTGTTGCTTTAGACACTGCGACCAGATCTCGTGGGCCTCCTAGTTCCTAACTAACGTTATCACAGCGTAGCCCCAGCGATTCCCAAGGCCCTAGGCCTTACCACTGTTCAATTCATGGTTCTTATACTACTTACTTAATATATGGTTTAGCGGGCCACCTGGCCTATCCATAACTGTGCAACTTTTGTATATTTTATCAAGTAACTTGTTTAACGTGTTTTGCTCCTGTGCTCATAAAGAGTTCAGGGGACTATTGTAGTAATAAATACATATATATTTTCAATATATATCCTGTGTGGTGTCCTTTCACTTGGTGTTCAAGGGGTTACATATGGTAATACAGCCGGTTTCACATGCCAAAAGAGTTTAGCCTAAGACTGCCTTTTCCACGCTACCATTAGGATAGCTGGTCTATAAGGTTGACTTACAACCAATCACCATAAGGGTTGTTTGGACTGATACAAGGTGGTCACTAGAACTAGTGAACATCATATATCAGGCCAACTTCTCACATCCATAAGAAGCACATGCTATGTCCTATGTCAATATGTAGCTTTCTAGAGGTGCCGCCATTTTAGATTGATTCAAAAAGGGGGTGGTGATGGACAGAGTATCTGAATTAAGCAGAACACTCCTACCCAGTCTACAGATCAGGGCTTGATCCATCACCGTTTTTTAGCTCACTGCATCACCCCAGTTCAGAACCTGGCTATATGCAAATTAGTCTGACCCCATGCCTCATGGGAACAGGGCAGACCAAACTACCAAGCCAATTCTTCACTGGAAAGGAGATAAGTTTCCGGGGACCGGTTTCTGGCATTACAGCCGTCGTCGGCCCGGCTTGCTTGAATCCTGATGGTGCAGTGAGCAAGGGACTCATGTCTGAGCATACCCTTCCACACTTGTGGTGCCTAAAACGATTCAAAAAGGGGGTGAAGATGGACAGAGTATCTGAATTTAGCAGAACACTCCTACCCAGTCTACAGATCAGGGCTTGATCCATCACCGTTTTTTAGCTCACTGCATCACCCCAGTACAGAACCTGGCTATATGCAAATTAGTCTGACCCCATGCCTCATGGGAACAGGGCAGATCAAACTACCAAGCCAATTCTTTACTGGAAAGGAAACAAGCTTCCGGGGACCGGTTTCTGGCATTACAGCCATCTTCGGCCCGGCTTGCTTGAATCCTGATGGTGCAGTGAGCAAGGGACTCATGTCAGAGCATACCCTTCCACACTTGTGGTGGCTAAAACGATTCAAAAAGGGGGTGGTGATGGACAGAGTATCTGAACTAAGCAGAACACTCCTACCCAGTCTACAGATCAGGGCTTGATCCATCACCGTTTTTTAGCTCACTGCATCACCCCAGTTCAGAACCTGGCTATATGCAAATTAGTCTGATCCCTGGCCCAGTGCATCATGGGAACAGGGCAGACCAAACTACCAAGCCAATTCTTCACTGGAAAGGAGAAAAGCTTCCGGGGACCGGTTTCTGGCCTGGTTGGTCTGCCCTGTTGCCATGATGCACTGGGCCAGGGACAGACTAATTTGCATGTAGCCAGGTTCTGAGCTGGGATGGGGCAGTGAGATAAAAAAACAGTGATGGATCAAGCCCTGATCTGTTGACTGGGTAGGAGTGTTCTGCTTAATTCAGATACTCTGTCCATCACCACCCCCTTTTTGAGCCATTTTAGATTGGGCAGGAACGTTATATGGGGAGAGGGTCGATACATGATGCAGGGCCTACAGGGGCCAGATAGAGCCCCTTTACGCCACATGGGCCCCAAACACACTCAGCGCACAAAAGGCCCCCGTAATCAGGCTTTGAGACTAGAGCGAAGGGAATCCTCCTGAAAAAAGAGTTAGTAGTGAATGAAACCAGTCACCTCCATGAACAATAAGATTTGATGTATGGCACAACATCCTGATTTCCACCTTGCTGTCTTGAGTCTTCCTGATCCATCGCATACTCCAAGAGCTGTTCTTGTTTTAACAAAATCTTGACCATATGCATCTACCCAAAGCTATAACTAGTATATGAGTGCTATGCGAGCGCCCTTTTTTTGCTAAGTTACTCTATGAACACCTTTGCTGAAATAAATAAGATTGTGGCATGTTCAAAGGAATTTTTATGTAAATATCTCTGTATGATTAAATATGTCTTCATTATTTTCAACAATAGTAATAAATAAGATGCTTTTACAATCAATTTAAAATTGTATATGCACATTCCAGTATTTTCCATTTAAGTAATTTAAATCTCTTTACATCCGACAGAAAACAATCCTTGATTGCACAAAATGCTTAAGAATAATGAAGATAATGCTGTAATTCTGCAAAAGCAAAGTCTGAAACATTGAGTTCCAGTATTCAGGAAAACATAAGTGCCGGCAGGCTGCCGTACCTGAACATAAACTGACAGATTTTGGGAGTACCGTCAAGGACAATTCGGTGGTTCTACGAGTCTCAGCGGTGCACCTCCGTGCCTCAAGATGAAGAAATGACCTCTAGAAAATTAAGGCAACACTGATCAACCACTTCTTGTGTAAACATGTCCAATACCAGCTCTGATCATGAGGTGGTTACAGCAGTGCTCTGCTTCCTAAAGTGATATCAGACCACCATTCAGTGCTAGAAGTGTACTGTAAACTCTTTCGGGCTATTCCATAGCAACCAGCGAAAAGCACAGTTAACTAAAGTTAAAAGAATTGTGGGTTCTGCTATATAAAACACAGAGCACTGTCCCAGTGTGCACCGACCGGAAGGACGATGGATCTTTACTCGCAAGCTTGCAGAGTCATTATCCTTTCTAAAGACACAATCAACCACAAAGAAGCCTTGCACATGTTATGAGTGTGGCGAGTATTTGGTGACCTTTGCACTTTAAAGTTTATTCAGAAAGCAAACGAGCAAAATACCACACACATACATGGAGTGTGAAAATAACACAAGTGCTTTATCGGTCATGTTGGCCCTTCAGACAGCACAGTCAAGAGATGTAGAAAAATACATACCCGACTCAGGGACACTAACCAAGAAGGAAAAAACATACACTTGCAGTGAATGTGGAAGTAGTTTTATTTCCTCTTCAGGATTAATGCATCATCAACAAACACACACAGGAGAAACACCATACCATTGCAGTGAATGTGGAAGTAGCTTTAGTGAATCTTCAACATTAAGGATTCATCAGCGAACACACACAGGCGAAAAACCATTTAAGTGCAGTGAATGTGTGAAGAGATTTAGTCAATTAACAGACTTAAAGTACCATCAGAGAAATCACACAGGGGAAAAACCATACGAGTGCAGTGAATGTGTGAAGAGCTTTTGTCAATCATCACACCTAAAACAGCATCAGAAAACACACACCGGGGAAAAACCATACCATTGCAGTGAATGTGGAAGTAGCTTTAGTGAATCTTCAACATTAAGGATTCATCAGCGAACACACACTGGAGAAAAACCATTCAAGTGCAGTGAATGTGGAAGTAGTTTTAGGCCTATTTCTCTCCTCCCTGCTCTGGCAAAGGTGGCGGAAAGGCATGTGCACCGATCCATCTCAGATTTCATTGAGAACAACAACATGTTGCACAGTACTCAATCTGGGTTTCGTGCGAATTACAGCACAGAAACCGCTTTACTGGAAGTCACCACCGCCATTAGAGAGGTCTTAGACTCGGGAGGCAAGGCCATGTTGGTTATGCTAGACTTGTCGGCGGCGTTTGACACCGTTCCCCATGACACTCTCCTAATTCGACTCTGGGATTGTGGTCTTAGGGGGACGGTGTGGAACTGGCTTAGGTCATTTCTAGCCAACCGCCGGCAAACGATCTGGGCGCCACCTCACTCCGCAGCTATGTCAGTCCTGGAAGTGGGGGTCCCTCAGGGGTCTATTCTTAGCCCCCTGCTTTTTAACATCTTTATGGCCCCCCTTGCAGAGGTTGCGGAGTCGTTTGGCGCTCAGATCGTGTCTTACGCTGATGACACCCAGCTCTTGTTCACCCAGAACAAGAATGAGATGTTTGATGGGACACGTATCAGAGGCTGTTTAGAAGCAGTCTTTGATTGGTTCAAGAGACACGGCCTGAAATGCAACTCCGATAAATCGGAGCTGCTTTTTTTCGGGTGTGTCTCTGAACCAAATTGGAAAAGTTGGTGGCCCCAGGATCTTTTTCCTCCTACCAATGCTAGCACCAGGGTTAAAAATCTTGGTATCATTGTAGACAATGAGTTGACTTTTGGACCCCAAATAGCCAGTCTTGCAGGGAAATGTTTCGGTATCCTGAGGATGCTCAGGAAATTTCTCCCTTTGATTTCCGTGAATCATCGCAGGGTTATCGTTCAAGCATTGGTAGGGTCTCGCTTGGACTATGTAAATGCCCTTTATTTAGGTCTTCCTAAATATTTGGTAAGGAGACTTCAGGTTGTGCAAAATTCAGCTGCACGGGCCATTTATGGTCTTCCTAGACGAGCGAGTACTTCTAACCTGCTTAAGGAATTGCACTGGCTCCCTATAGCCAAAAGGGTGCTGTTCAAGAGCCTGACTCTAACCTATAAGGCTCTTCACGACCTGGGCCCCAGGTATATTAGTAAACGGCTTGCTCTGTACAAACCGAGCAGAGCTCTTCGCTCTGCCTCCCTGCTCAAAATGTGCGTTCCATCCATCAAACGCACTCGTCAAGGGGGGCGCTCGTTTCACTACCTGGCTCCATGTGCCTGGAATGAATTGCCTTTTGATCTTAGACAGGCCCCTAGTCTGATGTCTTTTAGAAAAGCATTAAAAACCTGTCTGTTTAGCTAGGAATTGTGAAGTCTTTTATTTCCAGTTATGTTTTCTTTCCAATAAAGGTCCTCTTCGCCAAAGCGCCGGGACACTCCTTTGTGAGTAGCCGTTGCGCTATAGAAGAACCCAATTAACATAACATAACATAACAGTTCGGCAACATTAAGGAATCATCAGCGAACACACACAGGGGAAAAACCATTTAAGTGCAGTGAATGTTTAAAGAGCTTTAGTCGATTATCAGGCTTAAAATACCATCAGCGAATTCACACAGGGGAAAAACCATACAAGTGCAGTGAATGTGTGAAGAGCTTTTGTCGATCATCACAACTAAAACTCCATCAGAGAACACACACTGGAGAAAAACCATATCATTGCAGTGAATGTCTCAAGAGCTTTAGTCAATTATCAGTCCTAAAAATTCATCAGAGAACACACACAGGGGAAAAACCATATCATTGCAGTGAATGTGGAAGTAGCTTTAGTGAATCTTCAACATTAAGGAAACATCAGCGAACACACACTGGAGAAAAACCATTCAAGTGCAGTGAATGTGGAAGTCGTTTTAGGAACTCTACAACATTAAGGAATCATCAGCGAACACACACAGGGGAAAAACCATTTAAGTGCAGTGAATGTGTGAAGAGCTTTAGTCTATTAGCAGGTTTAAAATACCATCAGAGTAATCACAGAGGGGAAAAACCATACAAGTGCAGTGAATGTGTGAAGAGCTATTGTCATTCATATAACCTAAAACAGCATCAGAAAACACACACCGGGGAAAAACCATACCACTGCAGTGAATGTGGCAGTAGCTTTAGTGAATCTTCAACATTAAGGAAACATCAGCGAACACACACTGGGGAAAAACCATACCATTGCAGTAAATGTGGAAGTAGTTTTACTGAATCATGTAACCTCAGACGTCATCAGCGAACACACACAGGGGAAAATCCATTCAAGTGCAGTAAATGTGGGAAGAGCTTTAGTCAATCTGCACACCTAAAACAACATCATCGAACACACACTGGCGAAAAACCATATCATTGCAGTGAATGTCTGAAGAGCTTTAGTCAATTATCACACCTAAAACAGCATCAGAACACACACTGGGGAAGCCCATTTAAAGTGCAATGAATGTGGGAAGAGCTTTATATATGTATCACACCTAAAATTCCATCAGAGAACACACTGAAGAAAAAACATATCATTGCAGTGAATGTCTGAAGAGCGTTAGTCAATTGTCAGTCCTACAAATTCATCAGAGAACACACACAGGGGAAAACCATATCATTGCAGTGAATGTGGAAGTAGTTTTAGGAATTCAGTATCATTAAGGGATCATCAGCGAACACACACACGGGGAAAAACCATAAGTGCAGCGATTGTGGGAAGAGCTTTATATATTTACCAAGCCTAAACCAGCATCAGAGAACACACACAGGAGGGAAACCATTTAAGTGCACTAAATGTATGAAGAGTTTTAGTGGATTAACAGACTTACAATACCATCAGAGAAATCACACAGGGGATAAACTATACCAGTGCAGTAAATGTGTGAAGAGATCTTGTCAATCATCACACCTAAAACAGCATCAGAAAACACTCTCCAGGGAAAAACCATACCATTGCAGTGAATGTGGAAGTAGCTTTAGTGAATCTTCGACATTAAGGATTCATCAGCGAACACACACTGGGGAAAAACCATACCATTCAGACCTTAAATACCATCAGAGAACACACACTGGGGAAAAGCCAGTCAAGTGCAGTAAATGTAAGAAGAGCTTTAGTCAATCTGCAAACCTAAAACAACATCATCGAACACACTGGCGAAAAACCATATAATTGCAGTGAATGTCTGAAGAGCTTTAGTCAATTATCACACCTAAAAAAACATCAGAGAACACACACAGGGGGAAAACCATATCATTGCAGTGACTGTCTGAAGAGTTTTAGTCAACTATCACACCTCAAAAAAATCAGAGAACACACACAGGGGAAAAAAACATATCATTGCAGTGAATGCGGAAGTAGTTTTAGTTTCTCTGCAGGATTAATGTATCATAAACAAACACGCTCAGGGGAAAAACCATATAATTGCAGTGAATGTCTGAAGAGCTTTTGTAAATTATCGTACCTAAAGCGGCATCAGAAAACACACACTGGGGAAACCCATTCCAGTGCAGTGATTGTGTGAAGAGATTTTGTCGCTTATCAGACCTACATAAACATCAGCGAACACAAACAGGGGAAAAGCCATTCCAGTGAAGTGAATGTGTGAAGAGCTTCAGTCAGTCTTCAAACCTACAAATACATCAGCGAGCACACACAGGAGAAAAGCCATTCCAGTGCGGTGAATGTGTGAAGAGCTTCAGTCAATCTTCAAACCTACAAAGACATCAGCGAGCACACCACCATCACTTAACCCACATAGAAATAAACGTAGAGCTGAGTGAATTTGGTAATAATTTAATTACATCATCAATAATACTCAGCCATCTGTAGGTGTGCACTGAAGCAAAAAAGTGCAGTTATTGTGAGATTAAGGAATTATAGAAACTGATAAAATTACAAGAATGCGGGACATTCAAATACCAGCTGATAAAAAGCAGGGGATAGAAGACTGAACTAGTAGGAAAGAAGAAAAATACATATATTTGAAAAATTATAAAAATGTCTATTCTCTGCTATTGTTTATTTCCCTACAGCTAGGAAAAACATGAAATATCAGGAAACCCATTGGGAGACTAGCACAAGGTGGACTAAAAATAAAGACACATTATTGGTTTTTATTCTGTGAGAGAGTTCTAACGAAAGAAATCCAAGCACACCAGACCATGCTGCTTGTAAAATCAACACCATGAACAATGCTTGGACTAACAAGGGTTTTTTCAGCTAATTTTGGAGATTAGTACTAAAACATATAAACCCAACTCACCCAAAACAATTTAACAAGCACAAAATGAAGATTCTTCAGAGCTGGCTGTGGTTTTGAACATTTTATGCATCATTAATGGTTCTGTGACAGTGGCCAGAGAACTGTGTAGAAAAGCAGAAGTGAAAGCAGGAAAATGTGAGCTGCAGCTCTCCGGGTTAACGCTTGCAGTGCTGACATTTACCTCTGAAGCAGGAGAATGTGAGCTGCTGCTCTCTGGGTTAACCCTCGCAGTGCATGACATTTACCTCTGAAGCAGGAGAATGTGAGCTGCAGCTCTCCGGGTTAACCCTCGCAGTGCTGACATTTACCTCTAAAGATCTGATGTAGAACAAATGATGATCATTTCCACCATCATTAAATCAAATCCGAGGAGACAGAGAAGTTGAAACATTTAAGGCCTGATTTAGATCTCGGTGGACGGGTTACTCCATCACAATTGTGACAGATATTCCATCCGCCAAAATATGAATTCCATTATGTCCAATTGGATTAATATTTCGGCGGATGTGATATTCATCACCTGTGTGATGGAGTAACCAGTCCGCCGAGATCTAAATCAGGCCCTTGGTTATAAACAGGTTTCTGAAAGCTAGAGCTGCAGCTGTGTGATACCCAGGCCGCGTACCTCACTTCAGAAGAGTGCAGGATCAATAATGAAGGTCACAAAGCTGCAGCTGTGTGATACCCAGGCAGCGTACCTCACTTCAGAAGAGTGCAGGATCAATAATGAAGGTCACAGAGCTGCAGCTGTGTGATATCCAGGCCGAGCACACTTCAGAAGAGAGCAGGATCAATAATGAAGGTCACGGAGCTGCAGCTGAGTGATAGCCAGGCCGAGCACACTTCAGAAGAGTGCAGGATCAATAATGAAGGTCACGGAGGTGCAGCTGTGTGATAACCAGGCCGCGTACCTCACTTCAGAAGAGTGCAGGATCAATAATAAAGGTCACGGAGCTGCAGCTGTGTGATAACCAGGCCGCGTACCTCACTTCAGAAGAGTGCAGGATCAATAATAAAGGTCACGAAGCTGCAGCTGTGTGATACCCAGGCCGCGTACCTCACTTCAGAAGAGTGCAGGATCAATAATGAAGGTCACGGAGCTGCAGCTGTGTGATAGCCAGGCTGTGTACCTCACTTCAGAAGAATTCACGATCAATAATGAAGGCCACGGAGCTGCAGCCGTGTGATTGCTAGGCCGAGCACAAGGTGTCTGTTCAGCAGATACAAATGAATAATGAAACTCTCCGACCCACATGCTGTGTGATAGCCAGGGTGAGCACACAGCTTCTCTTCAGGAGAGTGAAGAATCATTTATAAATGTCAATGAGCCGCATGTTGTGTGATAGTCAGGTTGAGCACAACAGTACGGGCTCATTAACAAAAGTCACAGAGCCTCACACTGTTTGATAGCCAGGCAAAATCACCATTTTACATTCTTGGATGACAATTTCTAGATGGCTAATGGAGCCAAATTTTGAAATGATTGTTCCACAAAAGAAATAAAAAAAAAAAGATTGATTGCACAAAATAATATATAGCTAGAACCAATCACGATGCTATAAAATGTACACAATAATTACTAGCTTTTACATGTTAAAAAGAAATACATGTTTTTTTATATGTAGTAGAATAAAAAATTATTTGGATTTTGGCATTTGACTGCTGATTGTAAAGAAATGAGATTGCTCCCCTAAACTCAAGATAATTTGTGCTGTCAGCGGGGAGTCTGATAGAGGTGGCAGTGGAAAGGGGTCCTGTCTCGACAGTGTGACTGCAGTCAGCAGGGAGTCTGGCAGAGGTGGCGTTAGAAGGGGGTCCTGTCTTGATAGTGTGACTGCTGTCAGCAGGGAGTCTGGCACAGGTGGCATTAAAAGTGGGTCCTGTCTCGATAGTGTGACTGCTGTCAGCAGGGAGTCTGACCGAGGTGGCAATAGAAGGGGGTCCTGTCTCGACAGTGTGACTGCTTTCAGCAGGTAGTCTGGCACAGGTGGAATTAGAAGGGGGTCCTGTCTTGACAGTGTGACTGCTGTCAGCAGGGAGTCTGGCAGAGGTGGCATTAGAAGGGGGTCCTGTCTCGACAGTGAGACTACTTTCAGCAGGGAGTCTGGCAGAGGTGGCATTAGAAGGAGGTCCTGGCTTGACAGTGTGACTGCTGCCACCAGGCAGTCTGGCATAGGTGGCATTAGAAGGGGGTCCTGTCTCGACAGTGTGACTGCTGTCAGCAGGAGAGTCTGGCAGAGGTGGCATTAGAAGGGGGTCCTGTCTTGACAGTGTGACTTTTGTCAGCAGAGAGTCTGGCAGAGATGGCGTTAGAAGGGGGTCCTGTCTCGACAGTGTGACTGCTGTCAGCAGGGAGTCTGGCACAGGTGGCATTAGAAGGGATCCTGTCTTGACAGTGTGACTGCTGTCAGCAGGGAGTCTGCCAGAGGTGGCATTAGAAGGGGGTCCTGTCTCAACAGTGTGACTGCTGTCAGCAGGGAGTCTGGCATATGTGGCATTAGAAGGGGTCCTGCCTCGACAGTGTGACTGCTGTCAGCAGGTAGTCTGGCAGAGGTGGCATTAGAAGGGGGTCCTGTCTCGACAGTGTGACTGCTGTCAGCAGGGAGTCTGGCAGAGGTGGGATTAGAGGGGGGGGTCCTATCTTGACAGTTTGACTGCTGTCAGCTGGTAGTCTGGCAGAGGTGGCATTAGAAGAGGGCCCTGTCTCGACAGTGTGACTGCTGTCAGCAGGTAGTCTGGCAGAGGTGGTATTAGAAGGGGGGCCTGTCTTGACAGTGTGACTGCTGTCAGCAGGGAGTCTGACAGAGGTGGCCTTAGAGGGGGGTCCTATCTTGACAGTGTGACTGCTGTCAGCAGGGAGTCTGGCACAGGTGGCATTAGAAGGGCGTCCTGTCTCGAAGGTGTGACTGCTGTCAGCAGGGAGTCTGGCAGAGGTGGCATTAGAAGGGGGTCCTGTCTCAACAGTGTGATTGCTCTCAGAATGGCTCTGCTTTCGGCGTTCACATGACTGACAATGTTTCTTTGAGATGGGACTAGCTTTCCTGTGTTGATGGAGAGAGAACTGCTACTTGTGATACGAAAACCTGAGCTTCACTTCTTTTAATTCAGTCATTTTTGTCCAACCAATGTATCATTTCTTAGGAAAGCTAAAAATATGTCTGTGGCTTTGCACTCCCCTTGTTAATAATCCATAAAAATGCAATAAAATGTTCAGTACTTGTATGTATTCTGCTACAAAATGGATGTAAACATAGATTTGTTGTATTCCAAAGAGACTTTTTTTTAAGGTTCTTATTTAGTGCAACTTTTTATACTGGGTGTAAGATTATGTTACATCTTTAACAACGGTATCTGTGATGGACGTGGAATAAAGGAGCCAAGTACAAGGAGTTTCTCAGAAAGCTGTGAGCACTTTGAAGAGTGAACAGTTATAAAGCTAAGGTTATTTAAGGGTTGGCTTTTTTGTCGACATGTTTATGCCACAATCATATCCAGAATGTCGGTCTTCCTATGCCTAGGACTAACCGAGTGTTTTAAGCTTTTTCATAGTATGGAAGGAAGGCTGTTCCTCAAAACCCCTGTAAGAACATATGGTGCTGGGGGGCATGGCCTGGCGTGAGGCAAGATGGCTGCCTAGTTGTGCTGCTCCGCCGGCCGCCTTGAATATCCTTCTGCAATCCTGAGCACCGTGGGCCCAACAACCCGACAACTCCGCAGAGATCGTTTCCTGACCCGGACGCTGCCAAAATCTGCTGCTGGCGCTGGGCGGGAGAGCGTCCACGAGTCTGGGGCGGACGTCTTCGCCGCTGCCCCGGAGAAAGCTGACTTGCGCGGCGGGCCGGTTCCCGGTGAGAGGGACCCGCTGCACCTCTAGCTGTGCTCCTGCTCGTGCTCACGATAGTGCCCTGCGGAGCGAGGAGCGACTGTGAGGGCTGCAGGACTGGAGCCGGGCTGGGGCTGCAAATGCAGCTGCTCCGCGACCTTAACCCCGCGGCGGCCGGAGTGAGCCCGGAGGCTGCTGCGGGAGGAGCGGGGCTTAGTATAAGCACAGCCGTCGGCCTGCTCCGCCGAGTGGGCCCGAGGCCTGAATGCTACAGTCGGCGGCACGGCCTGGCTGCCTCATCGCTTCCCTCATCTGGTGCGGGTTGTGTGCACCCGGCGGCCCTCTATCCCTGATCCTTTCATCAGCTGCAGAAGGAGCTCCGGACTGGGTGAGCTGCACTGGGCCGCTCCGGCCTTCACGTTTTTGGGCATAAAGGATGGGGGAGGAGAGGAGCTCGTTTTGAGATCTCACAGGTGCTACAGACATATCGGTTGATATGCAGCTCAAGGTGGACATTCAGAGCTGAGGTCTCGGACTCGCTGCCTTTCCACCTCGTCCTTTTGGCAGTCCTCCCTTGCACAGCGGCCATTTTAGCACTTGGAGGTTGCACGCTTGCACTCTGCCGCTAACGGGAGGCACATCCACCCCAACCACACTTGCCCAGAATATATTGGCGCCATTGCGCTCGCGGGTCGCTATTCGGGGCACAACATACCCCGGCACCACTCTGCTTCTGCAGGGAGTGGGAATATATAAATATCACGAGAGGGCTCCCTTCGAGCACTTGACCCGTGCAGTGGGGCGGAGGTGGGCACATAGTGGACCTTAGCTGATACCCCTGGTTGCGCACAACGTGAGATTATGGGTAAGTCGGAGAAGAATCAGCCGAAGCTCGCGTTCGAATTGCGGAAAGGTGGCAGGGCACAGCAGAACGCAGCTTCTGACTCTGAGCTAGAATCTGCTTCTCAGGCCCCATCCTCCTTGGAGAAGACACTCTCTGCCATACAGGCTAGCCTCCAATCTATCGATCGGAAGATAGAGGCCTTGAGCGGCCAAATGGATCACATGTCCACAAAGCTGGACAAACAGGCAGCGAGGCTTGGCGAAGCTGAACAAAGAATTTTGGACACTGAGGATGGTCTACAGCAAGTGGCGTTTAAAACCAACAATATCATACAGTTAATGGCGGTCATACAGGCTAAGAACGATGACATTGAAGCACGCTCGAGGCGCAATAATGTGCGCATTTTGGGCCTGCCGGAATCTACGAATGTGGGTCGTCTCGAGGACTTTGTGGAGTCACTACTTAAAGTAATCTGTGGGCCTGAATGCTTCTCCCCCATGTTTGCCATGGAACGTGAGCACAGGTCCCTGGCACCACGCCCAAAGCCGGGGGCTCCACCCCGGCCCATCATCGCGAGGCTGTTGAACTTCAGGGACCGAGACACTGTCTTGCGAATCACCCGCCAGAAGGGTGCCATCAATCATCAGGGCAACACACTGTCCTTCTTTCCAGATTTTACGGCCACAGTGCAGGCGGCCAGGAAAGAATTCCAGGGAGTCAAACAACTTCTCATGAAGGAACAGGTTCCGTACGCCATGTTGTATCCTGCTCGGTTGCGCATAGCGGTGGACCGGGACGTCAAGATTTTCACGAATCCTAAGCTCGCCATGGATCACGCCAAGCAACTTTGCAGAAAGAAGCGGGCATCAGAGCGCACATCAGATGTGGACAAATAACAAAGGCGATGCCTGGTTTTGCCATATGATTGTAATTCTTTTGATTGCCATGCCTACTGTGTTTGTCCTGTTGGCCTGGGGGACGGGTTTGTTTCAGGTTGTTGTTCTGCTTGCTTGTGGCAACCTGATGCAGTGACATTGTCATTGTTGCCTGTAGTATGGACACATACTGTTGGGCCTGGAGATGCCATAGATCCATTCTTTTCAGCCCACAATGCTTAGTGTTCAGTCAAAAATACATGGGGGCCATGTGGCCTTGCCTCCTGGTGCCCTACGAGAAACATTGTAGACTGAGCTTATAATGACTAGGGATAGAGCCCAGTTACTATTTGATGCATAAGCTTTAAAGATATTTGTCTTTTGTACTTTGATTGTAATGCTATGTTGGGTGGGTATGCACCTAAGGCGGCCCCTCCCTCTGCCATGCCATAGGGAATGTAGAGCGCCTCTGCGTCCCCCAATTGGGTGTTCCCCACTATCATTACTTTGTGTTTTAATCCTGGGATGTTGCAGGGTTCGGGCTTTGGCGAGATTGGGTTGCTGAAGTGGGTGGGGGGGGTGTCGGGTGGGGTACAGAGTACGTCAGGAGATGTAGCAGCTTGAGACATGCGCATTGGTATATGATGATGCGCTTTAGAGGGTGTTGCAGATTGCATGATCATTCTATACTTGTCTACTCTAGTTTGGATAATGGGTGAAGAATATCAGTGCATGATATCGAATGTCCGTGGCCTCAACACGCCGAAAAAGATTAGACAAGTGTTGTCGTATCTGGATAGACAGAGGATACAGATCGCATTACTTCAGGAGACTCACTTAACTAAATACACTGACTCCAAGGTTGCAAGCAGGTGGTCGGGGTTCAGATTGGCCTCTTCCTACTCGTCCTACGCACGTGGTGTGCTCATCCTGGTTCAGAAGGGTGTTAACTTC
The DNA here is from genome assembly GCF_964261635.1 of Lissotriton helveticus. Lineage (NCBI taxonomy): Eukaryota > Metazoa > Chordata > Amphibia > Caudata > Salamandridae > Lissotriton > Lissotriton helveticus. Next base: position 531,138 of record NW_027611659.1, on the reverse strand, counting down.
CGCCCCACGCGTATGCATACAGATGCTGAGGGGCGATGTGCGATGGTGCAGCGCAGACTGGGGATGACGGACCTCACCATTATTAATATGTACAGTCCGGTAGTGGATGATCCTACTCCCTTTATTCAGATGCTTACTGTTCTGGTCTCCTGGCCTGAGACAGCGGTGGTCTGGGGAGGGGACCTAAACACACACCTCAACCCATTGGTAGACAAGTCGAACCCGGCAGGGGCCTGCACACTTAAGGTCGCCCAATGTATACGTGACGCCATGTCAGAAATGGGGCTGGTTGATGTCTGGAGACTGCGAAATGAGTATGCTTTGGAGGGTACGCATATCACACCTGCCCACAATAGTTGGTCCAGATTGGACTATTGGCTACTAGATGAAGGTGCACACAACTGGGTCACGCACATACATATACTGCCCCGCACGCTGTCGGATCACAACCCTGTAATGGTACGGCTGCGCATTCCCACTAACCCCCCCGTCTGTTCACGTGGCGCTTCCGGGCAGAGGCACTTCTGGATCCCATCTTTGCAGACACAATTAGGACTGCCATTGTGTGTTATTTTGCTGAGAACACTGGGTCAGTTGATAGTCATCACTATGGGATGCATTTAAAGTGCCAATCAGGGGGGTCTGCATGGGCACCTCAGCGGGCATACTGAAGGACATAAGGGGGCAAATTGACAAAAAGGAAGCAGAACTAGGGAAGCTTGAAAAAGTGTATTGTGCAGCGCCATCTAACACGCTTCTGGCCAGCATCAGGGAAGGGCTCAAGGAATACGATGAATTAGCAGAGACGGAGGCATGCTACAGGGGTGGGAGGCATGTGGCTAGGGCATATGGGGAGGATTGCAGACCAGGGAAAGTCCATGCTACCAAGCTGCTGTTTCGGGAGCGACACCAGCATGTAGAAAAAATTGTAGATAGCGGCGGCACGGAACACTTCTCTCCACAGGCAATGACTGAGTAGTTCAGGAAATACTATGAGGCATTATACACCACGCGTGGTGGCACAGAGGAAGATGTCATGACGGAGTATCTGTCGGACATTGCTTGTGCGTGGCTGTCAGATGTACACAGAAAGTACCTGTCCCTTCCCATTGATGAAACCGATGTTAAAGATGCCATTCTTTCTCTCCCAAACAGTAAGGCCCCTGGACCGGATGGTCTAACAGCAGAATTTTACAAGGCATACGTGGACATTCTGGTGCCCCATCTTCTAGAAATGAATGCTGAAGCACACAACACTGGGTGCTTCCCCCCCCCTCCTTGAGGCAGGCTCATATCGTCACACTCCTCAAAAAGGACAAACCTCCCGCCTCAGTCGACTCGTATCGCCCCCTCTCGCTAATTAATATAGATGCAAAAATACTGGCGAAAATATTAGCTACCAAAATACAGCCTCTGATGCCCGTCCTTGTGCTCCCGGATCAGTCCGGTTTTATACCAGATAGATCTACCTCCCACAATCTGCACACCATCTTCTCCATGTTCCATGTCCTCAATCCTGACTTGCCGGCCACCGCTGTCCTCTTGGACGCGGCCAAGTCTTTCGACTCCATAGAGTGGGGATATATGTTCCACGTACTCCGAAGGATGGGGTTTCCCAGTGTCATCCTGCAGTGGATTAAGATTTTATATACGGACACAACTGCTAGGGTGCGTGTCGGCGGCCACACCTCTGAGCCACTACAGATCCAAAGGGGCACTCGGCAGGGCTGTCCCCTCTCCCCCCTTCTCTTTGCTCTCGTCCTCGAACCGTTAGCATGTAAAATCTGCCAGACCCATAGAGCAGCAGCACTTAATTTGAAACATCGGCTGGTTGGCATATCGATGTACGCCGACGACATGGTCCTGTTTGTAAGAGAACCCCAACAATACTTGTCCCCTGTCCTTTGTGAATATATAAAGTTTGGCCTATTCTCCAGCCTCACGATTAACTGGGATAAGTCGGTTATCATACCGCTTACGGTGGTCACGTCCCGTCCATCCTTGGAGTAACCGCTAGAGTGGACGACTGAGCCGGTCAAGTATTTGGGGGTGTGGGTACTCCAGGACCCTGAGATTGTGGTCAGGGAAAACTACGGCCGCGCACACGATACTTTGGAACAACAAGTGGATAGGTGGACACGCCTGCCCCTCTCCCTGACTGATCGCGTCACCGTGATCAAGATGGTGGTGCTCCCCCGCTTCCTCTATTTGTTTGCCAATATACCCATCAAACTGACTCAACAATACTTCAAAACACTGAGATCGTTGCTGTTGCGTCTGGTCTGGGGCTCGGGACAACCGAGGGTTAGCTGGCTAACAATGACTCTGCCATATGATAAGGGTGATTTCGCGGCACCAGATTTCTATGTATACTACCTCTGTGCCCAAGAGCAGTATGCGTATTACAGGGTCAGACTGCACGCCTTTACACCTCATGTAGCAGTGGAAGACGAGAGATGCCTATCCCCCCCCCCTAGGGAGCGTACTAACATATGCAAACAGGCACACTCCCAAAGCAGAAATTAACACGATCGACACCACAATAGCAGCGTGGCAGGCGATTGGCCCAATGGCTTCTCATGCAGCATTGTCAGTTACGCAGGAGGCGGGTCCTTTACGGTCCCTCTGGGAAGTAGGCATCACTCATATGGGGGATCTATATCCGGAAGGCCACTACATGGCTGATAGCGACTTATATTACATACAGAACCCATCTCCTCTCTTTCAATTCACTTGTTTCCGCCTTAAGCGGGCCATACGAGACCACTACCCTGATTTCCCTGTGGAGCCACTGGCACTAAAGGCCCTGCAGCTGATCCTAGTACTACCTACGAGAAAGAAATTAGTAACTAAACTCTACAGGGCGGTGCAGGAGGAGACATGCAGGGGGGCGGACTAAAGCGTACACAAATGGAATACGGTCCTGGATTCTCATATCTCTGGGAAGGAGTGGGAGAAAATATGCCAACTGAAGGGCCGACTTACCCCCAACGGTAACTTGCGGATCATCCACTTTAAATTTATACACCAGACATACCACGCTCCCGCAAAGTTATATAAAATCGGCCTCAGGGACACAGATGGCTGCAAGCGCTGTAAACTTCCTGGTGCAGATTTCATGCATTTGGCCTAGAGTTGCAATCTGGTCAATCAATACTGGCAGGACGTTCTGAGTCATTTGCGCACCATGATGGGTCTGCGGTTACCTTGCACACCCCTGCTCTGTCTGTTGCACTACATTCCTCACATCAGGGGGGTTTGTAGGCAGATTTGTCAGAATTGCTCTATTGTTGGCCAAACGCCATGTCCTTTTCACGTGGGACAGAGGGGCTCCACCGAAAATAGACTGCTGGGTGAAATACTTAGCTTACTGTAAAGAAACCTTGGCAATGTATGCTGAAGAATTGCCTGTAATGTCTAGACCCAGGGACATTTGGGGTCCACTCGTGCGATTTCTTGCTCTCCCACCACCTGAAAGTGATCTTGAACATTCTTCTGTGAGTGAGTAACTCGTATCTGCTAATGTATGGTCGTGCCTGACGCGACACCTCTGTCAAATTATTAGATAAAATGTGTGGTATAGCCTGTTCATTATACATGTATGTGTTGTAATTCCTGCTGAAGTCTCTGGTACTCTGGGTGTACTGCTGTTGTTCACAGTATTGCTGTGTTATGTTCTTTACAATAAAAAGAATTTAAAAAAAAAAGAGAGAACATACAGTGCTAAAATTCGAGCAAAATCAATCTATGGAGCCCTCCGCTGGAGTTACTGAGCAGCACCTGCTTGAGCTGTTGTCGTAAGTAACTTGTAAAAGAAAATTCTGTTGGTTCCTCTGGGGAATAATAATTCCATAGTCCTATGGAAGCTTAACTTTAAATGTATAATTGACTGGAATGGAACTTAAATCCCTCGTGGACTGAGCCAAGATAGGGATACGCAATTAGTCTGTGCTGACAATTGTCTTTGTTACCTGATGACCTCGAGTGTGGATGATTGGCACAAGGATCACTGTCATTACACAGTTTATCCAGCTCAAATCTGTGTATGGAATTGTGTTAAAATGTCCTCATTTTGGGCACATATTCACTCCAGTACTTCTAAAGCCAGGACACCATATCTAAAAATTCATACAATTGAATATAATTACTAGAGTGAGGCTGAGTCATTTGGAAATTTTAGAGAACCAAAGCATTTTACACAGAGAATTGTGATATGAAAATGATTGTATTTGGTTCTTTTGATTGTGTAAACCTTTTTCTGCCCATGGTTCTCTTTAAAACAGGTGCTAGCTGATATACCTATAAAGCTAACACACTAGGTCAATGTCCGGTAGACTAGGACGAGGTCACTTTCAGAACTTGGAAATGAAACCTTTAGTTACAGTAAAATGCCTGAAAGAGAATAGCACATCCACAGAGCCAGACTTCCGTCCACCACGGCACTTTTGGTATGGAAGGCTTTGTGAACCAGTGATATTCAAGTAAAGAAAGATGACTCCCTATCCACTTGGCTACCTGTCCTGTATGACATGGTGGGTGTTCACCGAGAACTGGTTTCTCAAACTAGGCGGAGGGCACTGGGATGCTCGAACTAATTTAAAAGGTAGTTTAGTATATTTATTTATTTATTTATTTAGGAAGCTTATAAAGCGCGCGGCTACCTCCAGCGGGGGTGTCCCGGCGCTAAGATTACAGGTCAAATCGCAAGAGAGGTTACCAGGTTCAGAGCCATCCAAAAGACCAGCAGGGAAGCTTTAATTAAGTTAACGTTTAGGAAACAGCAAGGTTTTTAGTTTGCGTCGAAAGACTTGTTCTGATTCGATGAACCTGAGGTCCAGAGGAAGACTGTTCCAGAGCCTGGCTGCAATAACGGTGAAAGTTCTACCACCACTGCGGGCCAGCCTGAATCGGGGGACATTCAATAATCGGAGGCTATTGGATCTCAAATGCCTCACTGAAGAAGATATCTTGAGTCTTTTGCTCAGGTAGGCCGGGCAAGTGCCATGGATTGCCCGAAAGGCAAGGATCAGAATCTTAAAATCAATCCGTCTAGCTATAGGCAGCCAGTGTAGCTCATCTCGGTAACTTCTGACTGAGTTGCGAGCGGGGATGTTACCAATAAGCCTTGCTGCTGCGTTCTGAACGATTTGCAATCTTTCTATAAGATATAGAGGGGCACCTGCATATAGGCTATTGGCGTAGTCGAGATGTGCCATAATGAGTGATTGAACAATCGTTTTGCGGGAGGACTGAGGAAGATAGGGAAAGATCTTCCTTATCATGCGAAGTTTATTGAAACAGGCCGTTGATACTTTGTTAACCTGGGCTTTGCAGGAAAGGGTACTGTCGAATAAAAAGCCAAGATTACGGGCAGACTGCACAGGTATAGGAGGGGGGTTCAGGACAGTGGGCCACCATAAGTTAGCAGGTGGAGTAGACTTCTGGCTAAAAAAAAGGACCTCAGTCTTGTCCGTATTTAGAGCCAAATGATTGGTAGCCATCCAGGTGCAAATGTTGCCCAGGCAGTTTCTGAAGTTGGAAAAGAGGGAGTCAGAGTGGTCTCTGAATGAAAAAACAAGCTGAGTATCATCAGCATAGGAGACCACTCTGACCCCCCAGGACTCAACTACCCTAGCAAGCGGGGCCAAATAAACATTAAATAATAAGGGGCTCAAGGCGGAGCCTTGAGGCACTCCACACGTGAGGGGTTTATCTTCTGATTCAAAAGGATGCATCAGTACCCTTTGGGTTCTACCGGATAAAAAGGATTTAATCCAGGCTAAGACTGTGCCTCCAAACCCCAGTTGGTGTAGTCGGGCAGTGAGTATGTCGTGTGAGACAGTATCAAATGCAGCGGACAGGTCGAGGAGAACCAACATGGCCTCCTCACCCCTGTCCACTGATTCCCTAATAGTCTCAGATACCTCTAGCAGCGCGGTCTCGGTGCTGTAGCCAGTTCTAAAACCGGACTGAGTATCGTGCAACAACTGGTTAGTTTCTAAATATTGAGCCAGCTGTTCCTGAACCACCTTCTCCAACATTTTAGCAGGTTTGGGCAGGAGCGAAATCGGCCGGTAGTTGCTGAGTTGAACAGGATCAGCGCCCGGCTTCTTCAGGATGGGAAGTAGCCTGGCATGTTTCCAGACCTCAGGAAAGTGGCCGCAGGCCAGGGAGAAATTCCAGATGGAAAGGAGAGGGTTGATTAAAACAGGGGCGAGGGTGCTCATAATTTTGGCAGGGACTGGGTCTAATGGCGATCCCGACTTGACTTTATGAAAAAGAGGCAGAGCTGTTTCGGGAGTGAGTAAATTGAAAGAGGTAAAGGAACAGTGTGAAGGATGGGAAGCAATGGTCTGAGGACTAAGTGCAGAGGTATCAAAGGAGGAGGAGAGTTTGATTATTTTATCCTGAAAAAAAATCTGAGAGGCCGTTGCAAAGGGCTTGGGTGGGAACACATTGAGTTTTTAAAGCAGGGGGATTTATAAAATCCTTCACAATGGTGAAAAGGGTTTTGGAAGAATTTTGCGCCTGATGAATAAGTTTTGAAAAATGGGCTCTCATCGAGGAGCGTTTGAGTTTTTTAAACTTATTTAGGGCATTTTTGTACGTGGATTTGGCAGTAGGATCGTAGGTCTGGCGCCATATGCGTTCCAGCTGCTTACATCTGCTCTTTTCCTCGCGTAAAGCAGGGGAGAACCAGGGGGAAGAAGGACGGGATCTGGCGGATGCCAGAGGGGTTAGCGGGGCAATATGATCCAAGGCAGAGATAAGGGCAGAGTTATATCTCTCTGTTTCCCTATCAAGATCTCCCGACTGCTTGAATTGAAACTGAAAGCAGGAGTCGATAGACTCACAGGTAACTTTGGTCCATTTGCGACCGCTAGCTCTGTTGAGAGAAGCAGGAGGGGGAGGAGCAGGGCAGGTAATATCAAAAGGAAGAAGATAATGGTCTGACCAAGTGAGGGGGAGGGGGGAGAAAGAGGAAATACCAGGATGATTAGTGAAAATAAGGTCAAGTGTGTGGCCTGCTTTATGAGTAGGGCCATTAACTAATTGGGACAACGTAAGGCCTTGTAGAGTTTCCAGGAATGAAGAAGCTTGTGCACAAGAAGGGTTATCAATGTGAAGATTGAAGTCTCCTAACACTGTGAAGTGGGAATGTTTAAGTGAAAAGTCTGCGATTGAGTGCATCAAGGCACTTAGGGACGAGGAGGTGGCCGGGGGGGGATTGTAAACCAGGATGCCGGCAAAGATAATGCTTGCGGAATCCATAGTTGTGAAGTACATGGCTTCAATGAGGCCAAGGTTGGGGATTTTCGTGATGTTTAATTTGAGGTGAGATTTCGCAATAACAGCGAGGCCCCCACCAGGTTTAGAACTGTCACGATTAATGCCCAATAGATGATAGCCGGATGGAATGGCCAAATTTATGTCCGGATTAGTTGAATCTTTAAGCCAGGTTTCTGTCAAAAATAATAAGTCCCAGTTATTGGAATCTAGCGACAACCAGATATCAGCGGCATGAGCGGGTAGCGATCTACAATTAATTAGGGCAGCTTTTAAGGTGGTCGAGGGCTGGTGAGTCATGGCATTCTTAGGCTGAAGAATCGATTTAGAGGAAGCAGGGACCACAAATTTGCAGCGTGAGCAAGTGTAGGTGGAATTATCCAGGCTGTGAGGATTACAGCAGGTGGTAGGGCTGCAGGCGCCTTGGCGAATGGAATAAAGTTGGTCGGTAGACCAGGAGATACTTGGGGAGCAAGAGACAGGGGGTCCGGCGCTGGGCGCGGGCCCGGCGCGGACGGGCGCAGACGGGCTTGCCTTAGGCGCGCCTTCGGCGCGCCATCGGCGCGCCCGCTGCGCCCGCCCGCTGCGCGGGCGGGATGACCCCTTACTTTTATCCATTCTTCTAAGGGTGAAAGGAGGGTGGGAGGCGTCCAGGAGCTGGAGCGCTACCCTGCCTCCCCCCAAGATGGCGGTTCCGCGTTCTCCCGGCCGGCGAGAGCGCTGTGCTCGGCTGCGCCGGGGGAGAGAGAGCAAGGACCCCTGTGACGATTTTACTCTCGTCAGAACAAGCAAGGAGGTCAATGGCTGAATTAAAAGAGCATCAGGTTAAAATATTTACAATTCTTAAAAAACTCAATCGTAAATATAACAGTGTCACACTCACGCTAAATTGCTAAATTGCATATAAAAAGGTCAAGAGAGACAGAGATGCCCCCGGCTTCCGCCTCAGGGGTGAGAGCAAGTAATCTGCAGTAAGCTAAAAACGCGAACCTTAAATAACGAGGGAGGGCGGGAGGCGTCCAGGAGCTGGAGCGCTACCCTGCCTCCCCCCGAGATGGCGGTTCCGCGTTCTCCCGGCCGGCGAGAGCGCTGTGCTCGGCTGCGCCGGGGGAGAGAGAGCAAGGACCCCTGTGACGATTTTACTCTCGTCAGAACAAGCAAGGAGGTCAATGGCAGAATTAAAAGAGCATCAGGTTAAAATATTTACAATTCTTAAAAAACTCAATCGTAAATATAACAGTGTCACACTCACGCTAAATTGCTAAATTGCATATAAAAAGGTCAAGAGAGACAGAGATGCCCCCGGCTTCCGCCTCAGGGGTGAGAGCAAGTATATGAACAAGACAGCTGTCCCTAGCTTTCACTGCAGTGTACAGAATAAAAAGGTCATACATTTCTGAAACACCTAGTTGCTGACACCGGAGGGGAGGATAAAATGATAACAAAGCAGCAATTTGCCATCATTTATGTATTGGGATACATGTTCACTGTATGAAAGCCCTTAAATGGCTTGTAATTGCTGGTATAAGTCCGGAGCTCCAACATTCCAATGTTTGTCTTCATGTTTTTTCTCTTTTTAATTTAGAATATTCTACACTTAGTGGGTGGAATCTTCTAATTGCCTTATAGCCCTTCTGCCTCTGGATATACCAGTCGTTAAAGGCCCTGAACTCGTTACAGGCCCAAGACGCAGGCCCTCGTCAGCGGGCCATAAGGCTATATTAAAGCCTGCCTGACCAGAATAGTATGTTTGCCAATCACGTATTTGATTGCAGTCTTAAAACAGTACTTAACTGCAATGTTTAAATAAGTCTAGACATATTTAAACATTGTCAATTGAATAGAATAATTGTGAAAAATTCTGAGGGGTGCCCGACGATCGCTGTGGGGTTGGGGGCGTGGCATTAAAAGGTTTTAAGACCACTGGTCTAGGGTGTTCCTCATCGGAGATGTGTGAGGGGCCTGTTGTAACACTGTTGATTAGTGAAATCTTAAAGGGAAGGGCACAGAGTCTCGACACCGATGGATTTCAATGTCGAACCTGTTTATCACCACTTAATCATCCTCACAATCGAAATAAGTGACTGGATCAGGCCCCCTCCAACCATGTCCAGAAGGGCTGCTGGCTGAGTATATTCAGCACAGGTTTGGAAATCAAGGTTTGAGATGTAAAACATGAAAGTAATAGATACATGGAAGCTTTACAAAGGAACGATGATGGTGATGCCAAGCCCTGTGTGCCACTGTTAGTACTGCCAGCAAGAGTGTGTACATTTATCTGCTAACAGCGCCGCTCCGTGGGAAAGGTCAGCCGTCCCTCATCATACCTGCAAACCCAACCTATTCTAGACCCTCTCCAGCAGCACCTGTGGGCGGCTGGCCAGTGAACAGTAAACTCTCTCTCATAAACCCACCGTTAGCAGACATGGGGGGAAGCACTTCAGGCATAAACAACAAAACTAGGGCTGCTGATCGACCCCGATCACAGGACCAGAGTGTTTGGTCCTAGAGATCCACGAGGACTAGTTTGGTCCCGCGTGGAGCTGAAATGTAACCGGTTCCTGTCCAGAAATGCTGAGTGTCCACACGGGACAGGCAGCCCTTGTTCTGGAAGAGCATGGGCATTAAGCGCTTATGACCGGGGGTTGCTCAGCCCCTTAAAATAATTTATAGACAGTTCATACACTACTAGTACAGCGGCTGGTATCAAACGCTTGAAGGGGGAAGAGTCGCGTTCCCTAAATCACTGCAGTTAGAGCTGACCGTAGGAAACCACCCAAACTTCACGCAACTTGGCCTCCACTTGTTCTTTTGGTCAGGCACCGCGGGAACCTCCTTTAGGCTTACTTCAGTAAGTAGTGGGTTTGAAACCCTGTGACTTGGATTACCGTCCGTCTTTGTGTAAGGAGCCCTTAAGTTGTAGGGTGCTTCATAGGGTTAGCATTAGAGTTGGAATAGGAATGTCCCCTGCATTTTTTGGGGAGTTTTATTAAGCTCGCACTCGACCCGAAGGTATCGGGGATCATAGTGCTTTATATGAGCCCCAGTTGCGTTACAGATGCACATATCCACTTTTGGTAGGCACAGGGATATTGAATGAGTTGCCCAGAATCACAGGATGTCTCACGTGACGGATCGGAGTGCCATGCCTGAATGTAGCTAAACCAGAACCCCTAAATGTGCGCTGCAAGCTTTGCTCAGTTTGACTTCTAATTATGTTAACAGCGCTCCAGCACTTGACATCTCAGAAAGCTATAAAAATGTGTGACTTTGCATTTCATTACGGTAATGAGGACCACCACATTGAATCGCGTTAGTCTAACCCCTGATGCGTGGGACTGTTCAGGGCTGTTCCCCTCATCGCAGGCACCCTTGCACTATGGTGCAAGGCTGCCTGAATTGGTGCTAGGCAGCTAAATTTAGCACCATCACAGGGAGAAACGCAGGGCTGCACCGTATTCTTGTTAATATGGTGTAGCCCTGCATTTCAGAAGTGGAGAGCGTGGCGTTAAGCCAAGGAGGCAACACCGTGCTCCACCACTTCCTTGTAAATATGCCCCTTAATTTCAACAGCCTGACCTATTTTAAAAAGAGACAGAAAATCCTCTCATGATGTAGCATTGCTCCAGAAAACACACCTGTCACCTAGTGAACATGATGAACTCAGAAGGGTTTGGATGAGTACGGTACCACATGCTAGCAGGATTCAGACTACCCTTACACACTCATCTACTCCTTTGGAACAGGGGGAGAGTGGGTTGGACATCTGTTTTCACAAATCCCTGCGGGTTTGCATACTGCCGGACATAGCCGGACCCCCTGGGCGGATATATTTTTGCCAAGGTTCCGATTCTCAATGAGTCTTTGTGTGTGGCCTCTATCTATGCCCCGGTGGCTGACCAAACTCCTGCTCTTTTTTGGGACAGCCAAGGTATTCATGAGGGGGGGTGCTGGAATATGGCACCTTGAGACGTCCAGAAACCAAACGACCAGGCAGCCCGAGACCGTTTCATCCTCTCTGACATTATTGATGATCATGCATTGATGGATCCATGGTGGTTGACGCACCTGAGGGACATGGACTATACTTTCACCTCCTGCGTCCATTGTTAACGTTTATACCTTGATCCTCCCAAACAGTACCTCTGATCATGATCCTGTGCTACTCGACCATAATCTTCGACTGTTGCAAACCCCTCAGGCCCTTTGGCGTATGTATACAGCACGGTATAAAGCCCCTGAAGACAAGCACAGGTGGTGCCAATATCTGAGCCAGTACTTGGAGGAGACCGCTGGGTCCATCTCCTCTGCATAGGTGCTATGGGAGGGCAGGAAGGCCTCTGAGAGGCAATTTGATGAATGATTTGGCTGCCTATAAGTGCCACTGTGAGACATAACAGCGTTGGTTCACTGACTTCACGTTTCACCTGGCTCAGACGTATAACCCATTGCTGACACCTGCTCTTCTCAAGGAGCTGCTTGGAGCCAAGTGTGATTTGACGTCTCACGTCTCATTACACAGTGGAGGACCGGAGGATACGCTCTGTGGATGATATAGTAGGGGACGGTGAGTTGACCCCCTTTGCTACTCTCATGCGTGATTATGGGATGCCACAATCGCATCACTGACAGTACCGACAGCTCATGCAGAGCCTGCCACACATTCTGGGTGCTCCCCCTTACGATCTAGAGACTGACCCAATGTTGCATTATATCCTGATGTGGAAAGGATTCAAGGACACTATGGTGGGATTGTATGTTACAGCTGCGGACAGCCTTTTTTTGAGCACCACTGCCCACACTTTATGCTGTTTGTGGGAGCAGAGGCTGTGCCTCTTACTGTCTGAGCAGGACGGGCATGACCTTTGGAAAGACCATGGCAGTGTCCTCCAGGAGGTCAGGTTGAAATTCAGTTATTTCAAGTCCCTACACCACTGGCACTGGACGTTGGAGTGTGTCTATAAAGCACATACGGCAGACTATTTCACATGCTGGAGGTGCAGACGGTGTGGCGCAGTTGCCTGTGACATTTTGCATTTCCTGCGGACTGTATAGCACTTTGTGCTGCTACGGCTCCATTTGGGATACCTTGATGACCAACCTAGGGCTGGCACCGCAATTAATGGACCGTCTGACCTTGCTTCACAAAATGTCAATATTCCAGGATTTAACACACCATGGTAAGAGTTTTCTGGCTACGGCCTTCGTAGTGGGAGTTGGCTTTTTGGGGGGTGACCATGGTGCCTGGCACCCTGACTTTTCTCTCCTGTTCCCACGTCCCTTCCCCTCGTGTTCCCCTTTGTCCTCCTTCCCTGATAATCTGCCTGATCTTCTGGGCTACATCACCTCTATCTGGACGGGTTATGTTATTTATTGTTTTTCCGGTTATCAATGTCTTCTGACAAGTTCTAGTTTACACAGTATCTTGGACTCTGCTGAATTGATAAACTTTCATACCTGTTATATGCTCATTGTATATGAAAAATCAATAGAGAAATGAGGTATTAAACAAGGACACAGGCAGTGTTGTCATTTGACTTTGACAGTACCAAAGGAAGAAACATTACTGAATTTATAGACATGATGAGAACACATGTAAAGTGATACGATTGACAACCAAGTCTCACTAAAATAGACATTCAATTTAACATTCTACTGAACTGTGGGCAGTACTCATGGTGAAATATGAGGAAGGTTTTTCCAACAAAATGTGGGACACAGGGTCTGCTGTGTGATGAATAGTCATGTGTGAAGTTCTAGTCAATCCCCATAGTTTGAAAGAATGGGCCAGGTTTGAGTGAGACTTGAGACCGACATCCAAATGTGTTAGTGTCACTCGTGAAGAGTGAGACTTGAGGGCTCTGATGTATGCACGTCTGAATTCATGTTGCTGTCGAGGCATTCAAGGCTGCTTGCATGACAATGCTAAAAAGAGTTGACACACTCACTAATCAATGGCGTATTGATGACGAATGTACTATGATATAGGGGCCTATGCGAAGGAGTAGAATATTTTATAGTATTGAAATGCCCCTCCGCTGTTCCTCAGACCAGTAACACCCACTCATTTTTATGATACAATGCAAATTGTGTTCATACTTGGTTGCCCTATCTTAGGAATTAATTGTTTCAAAGATAAATTGCTTTCTTTTTTGTCAGTGAATCTTTGTTGAGAGAGGATGGTGGTTACTGTAAACAAAACAACAAAGCCTGGAAGAGGCTGCTATCTTAATATTTTAGAAGACAGTTGTGCTCTTAAACCAGAAACTCAAAACCTAATTAGAACCTACAATTCAGTCTTGTTTGAGGATATAAAACCGAATTAAATATAAGGAATAAGCCACAGACACAGGAAAATTATAAATAAGCTGTTCCATCAATTGTCGCTTTGACACATGACCTATGCCGCATTGTCACTGATCTGGTGTTTAAAACTCCATGGTATTTACCTCTTTTTACTTTGCTATCTAGCACGTTGTGGATTTGAAAAACTGCAAATAAATAATTTAAACGAATAAATAGGCTGCCCAGTTTAATTGGAAAACTGACTGATATTCTGATATATTCTTTAAAATACAGATATATTCATTGAAATACAGACTGCCACTTCCAGTTGTCACCTTTCTGTAAATACTCTTAAGTCCTTTACGTCAGTGTTTGGAAGATGCAATCTGAAGAGAAGCTATAAATACTTTTTTACAGCAGCCAAGTGTGAGGCCCTGTACTTGAACTGTCTGACCCTTAAAAACATTAGCATCTGTCACATCTGAAATCCCAGGTCTTTACAGGCACCAATGCTTTTTTGTGTGAGCCTGGAGGCGGTGGTTCCGTCAGCGGCCACCAGAGGGCGCTCCTCGCCTGCTGATGAAACCACTGAGCCGTACATGGGATGGAAGAGAGAAGGGTTTCCTCTTCCGGGTCAGCGGCGGCAGAGACAGCACCAGCAGCGTTGTTGACATCACTTCCTGTCTCTCCTGGTGTGTCCAGCTTGCTGCAGAGGAGGAACGAGCCCTGTCTGGTGGGCAGATACCTTCATCTTCAGACCCTCACAGACCCCAGATCTGCCCCCCCCAGACCCCAGATCTGCCCCACCAGGAGGAGGAGAGAGCCTAGACAGGTTTCTGCTCAGGTAGGTGAGCTGCTAACTCACTTGGCTGCAATTTATTAATACATGGATCTTTCTCCTGCTGAGCCTGATTGCAGAGGAGGTGAGGCCTGTCCAGAGGAGGGGCAGAGGAGGTGAGCCCTGGCCAGGGGTCAGAGGAGATGAGGCCTGTCCAGGGGTGCAGAGGAGGAGGTGACGTCTGTCCAGGGGTGCAGAGGAGGAGAGGCCTGTCCAGGGGTGGAGAGGAGGTGACGCCTGTCCAGGGGTGCAGAGGAGGTGAGGCCTGTCCAGGGGTGCAGAGGAGGTGAGGCCTGTCCAGGGGTGCAGAGGAGGTGAGGCCTGTCCAGGGGTGCAGAGGAGGTGAGGCCTGTCCAGGAGTGTAGAGGAGGAGGGGCCTGTCCAGGGGTGCAGAGGAGGTGAGGCCTGTCCAGGGGTGCAGAGGAGGTGAGGCCTGTCCAGGGGTCAGAGGAGGTGAGGCCTGTCCAGGGGGTGCAGAGGAGGAGAGGCCTGTCCAGGGGTGCAGAGGAGGAGGGGCCTGTCCAGGGGTGCAGAGGAGGTGAGGCCTGTCCAGGGGTGCAGAGGAGGTGAGGCATATCCAGAGGGGTGCAGGGGAGGTGAGGACTGTCCAGGGGTGCAGAGGAGGTGAGGCATATCCAGAGGGGTGCAGGGGAGGTGAGGCCTGTCCAGGGATGCAGGGGGGGTGAGGCCTGTCCAGGGGTGCAGAGGAGGAGGGGCCTGTCCAGGGGTACAGAGGAGCTGAGGCATATCCAGAGGGGTGCAGAGGAGGTGAGGCCTGTCCAGGGGTGTAGAGGAGGAGAGGCCTGTCCAGGGATGCAGGGGAGGTGAGGCCTGTCCAGGGGTGCAGAGGAGGAGGGGCCTGTCCAGGGGTGCAGAGGAGGTGAGGCTTGTCCATGGGTCAGAGGAGGTGAGGCCTGTCCAGGGGGTGCAGAGGAGGAGAGGCTTGTCCAGGGGTGCAGAGGAGGAGGGGCCTGTCCAGGGGTGCAGAGGAGGTGAGGCCTGCCCAGGGGTGCAGGCGGGGGAGTAAGGCCTGTCCAGGGGTGCAGGGGAGGAGGGGCCTGTCCAGGGGTGCTGAGGAGGTGAGGCCTGTCCAGGCTTGCAGAGGAGGTGAGGCCTGTCCAGGGGTGCAGAAGAGGAGGGGCCTGTCCAGGGGTGCAGAGGAGGTGAGGCATATCCAGAGGGGTGCAGAGGAGGTGAGGCCTGTCCAGGGGTGCAGGGGGACTGAGGCCTGTCCAGGGGTGCAGAGGATTAGGGGCCTGTCCAGGGGTTCAGAGGAGGTGAGGCCTGTCCAGGGGGTGCAGAGGAGGTGAGGCCTGTCCAGGCGTATAGAGGAGGTGAAGCCTGTCCAGGGGTATAGAGAGGTGAGGCCTGCCCAGGGGTATAGAGGAGGTGAGGCCTGTCCAGGGGTAAAGAGGAGGTGAGACCTGTCCAGGGGAGCAGAGGGGGTGAGGCCTGTCCAGGGGTGCAGCAGAGGAGATGCCTGTTTAGGGGTGCATAGGATGTGAGGCCTGTCCATGGGTGCAGAAGAGGTGAGGTCTGTCCAGAGGAGCAGAGGAGGTGAGGCCTGTCCAAGAGAGCAGAGAAGGTGAGGCCTGTCCAGGGGGTGCAGAGTAGAGGCCTGTCTAGGGGTGCAGAGGAGGTGAGGCCTGTCCAGGGGTATAGAGAGGTGAGGCCTGCCCAGGGGTATAGAGGAGGTGAGGCCTGTCCTGAGGGGTGCAGGGGAGATTCCTGTCCAGGGGGAGCAGAGGAGGTGAGACCTGTCCAGGGGAGCAGAGGGGGTGAGGCCTGTCCAGGGGTGCAGCAGTGGAGATGCCTGTCTAGGGGTGCAGAGGATGTGAGGCCTGTCCGGGAGTGCAGAGGAGGTGAGGCCTGTCCAGGGGTATAGAGGAGGTGAGACCTGTCCAGTGGTATAGAGGAGGTGATGCCTGTCCAGGGGAACAGAGGGGGTGAGGCCTGTCCAGGGGTGCAGCAGTGGAGATGCCTGTCTAGCGGTGCAGAGGATGTGAGGCCTGTCCGGGAGTGCAGAGGAGGTGAAGCCTGTCCAGGAGTGCAGAGGAGGTGAGACCTGTCCAGGGGTGCAGAGGAGGAGAGACCTGTCGAGGGGTATAGAGGATGTGATGGCTGTCCAGGGGAGCAGAGGGGGTGAGGCCTGTCCAGGGGTGCAGCAGTGGAGATGCTTGTCTAGGGGTGCAGAGGATGTGAGGCCTGTCCAGGGGTGCAGAAGAGGTGATGTCTGTCCAGAGGAGCAGAGGAGGTGAGGCCTGTCCAGGAGAGCGGAGAAGGTGAGGCCTGTCCAGGGGGTGCAGAGTAGAGGCCTGTCTAAGGGTGCAGAGGAGGTGAGGCCTGTCTAGGGGGTGCAGAGGAGAGGCCTGTCCCGGGGTGCAGAGGAGGTGAGGCCTGTCCTGAGGGGTGCAGGGGAGATGCCTGTCCAGGGGGAGCAGAGGAGGCGAGTCCTTTCCGGGGTGAAGAGGAGGTGAAGCATGTCCTGTCCATGGGGTTAAGAGCAAGTGAGGCCTGTCCCTGGGTGCAGAGGAGGTGAGGACTGTCCCTGGGTGCAGAGGAGGTGATGCCTCCCCAGGGGGAGGAGAGGAGGTGAGGCCTGTCCATGTGTGCAGAGGTGATGAGGCCTGTCCTGAGGGGTGCAGAGGAGATGCTTGTCCAGGGGGGAGCAGAAGAGGTGATGCCTGTCCTGAGGGATGCAGAGGAGAGGCCTGTCCAGGGGTGAGAGAAGGTGAGGCCTGTCCTGGGGTGTGCAGATGAGGTGAGGCCTGTCCTGGGGTGTGCAGATGAGGTGAGGCCTGTCCAGGGGTGCAGAGGAGGTGAGGCCTGTCCAGGGGTGCAGAGGAAGTGAGGTCTGTCCAATGGTGCAGAGGAGGTGAGGCCTGTCCAGGGGTGCAGAGGAAGAGTGGCCTGTCCAGGGGTGCAGAGGAGGCGAGGCCTGTCCAGGGGTGCAGAGGAGGTGAGGCCTCTCCAGGGGTATAGAGGAGGTGAGGCCTGTCCAGGGGAGCAGAGAAGGTGAAGCCTGTCCTGGGGTGCAGAGGAGGAGAGGCCTGTCCAGGGGTGCAGAGGAGGTGAGGCCTGTCCAGGGGTGCAGAGGAGGAGAGGCCTTCCAGGGGGGTACAGAGGAGGTGAGGCTTGTCCAAAGGGTGCAAAGGAGGTGAGGCATGTCCTTTTCAGGGGGGGTTTGCAAAGAAGGTGACGCAAGTCAAGAAGTGCAGAGGAGGTGATGCCTCCCCAGGGGGAGGAGAGGAGGTGAGGCCTGTCCTTGGGTGCAGAGGTGATGAGGCCTGCGAAGCTGGTGCAGAAGAGGTGAGGCCTGTTCCGTGGCGGTGCAGAGGAGGAGAGGCCTGTCCAGGGGGGCAGAGGAGGAGAGGCCTATTCAGAGGTGCAGAGTAGGAGAGGTCTGTCCAGGGGTGTAGGAGAGGGGAAGCCTGTCCAGGGGTGCAGAGGAGGAGGGGCCTGTCCTGAGGGGTGCAGGGCAGATGCCTGTCCAGGGGGAGCAGAGGAGGCGAGGCCTGTCCGGGGTTCAGAGGTGGTGAAGCATGTCCTGTCCATGGGGTTAGGTGCAGGTGAGGCCTGTCCAGGAGTGCAGAGTAGGTGAGGCCCGTCCAGAGGTGCAGAGGTGGAGAGGCCTGTCCAGGGGTGCAGAGGAGGAGAGGTCTGTCCAGGGGTGCAGGGGAGGTGAAGCCTGTCTAGGGATGCAGAGGAGGTGAGGCCTGTCCTGAGGGGTGCAGGGGAGATGCCTTCTCCAGGGGGAGCAGAGGAGGCGAGGCCTGTCCGGGGTGCAGAGGAGGTGAAGCATGTCCTGTTAAATCTGGTAGTAAATATTTGGCACACTCCGAGATGCAAGTAGCGCTGAATGGCCAGTCGCACAGGAAATACTCGCTGCGCACGGAGTTTCCACCGCGTGGGATGGGATCGTCCACTCGTAAAATTGATATATAGCAAGGATTTTGACTTCAGGGTGTAATTATAGCTCCCGGAAATTCTGTGCTACATGTACACGCGTGCAGTGGGTGGTGACAGGGCTTGTGAAAAGATATTACACCCATTGAATAATTTGTTAAAAACTTAAGTGCCAGGGATCTCGTCAGGAGGCATGTTAAGTACAGCACATACCAACATTATAATTAAAACAAGAAGCGCGAGCAACAAGCCCAGGAGTTGTGCGCGCACTTGTGCAAAAAAAAACACGCGAGTAGTGCGCACGAAAGAAGGAGAGGCCAGGGCGCTGAAAGCTGGTGGCTGCACGCGTGAACGCAAGCGCTAGGCTGTGTGGCAGCACTTTTAAAAGCCCTAACAAAATATCTCACAGAGCAACGCATGCGCTGGCTCAGGCAAGACCTAAAAAGGGAAAGTTAACTAATGGCAAGCGGGGAGAAATTATCCCGCAATAGGCGGAGTATATCCAAGCATATAGATTATTAGATATCTTGGAGAGACAGCGCATGCACGCTGCCTAGGCGAGACCTAAAAATCACCAACTGATGAGACACCAACAATTAGCCTTATTATTCTAGTGAAAACACATCACATTTCATTTTTAGGTCAAGCCTAGAAAAGCGCATGCGCTGTTTGCTCGACTTATAGTAAAGGGCATCTCGAAAGTGCTACCCAGGATTTCATGGCTGGCTACAAGCTTGAGTGCACGTGCGCATGCACGCGCAGAATAGCCATCTGTCTCCTCCGTCACGGGTCATTAAATAGCTTTCCTCTCTGCCTCCGTCCGATCACTTTAACTTTCGCTTTCGTGGCTTGGCTTGTTTATACTGGTGGGGTGATGCAAAGCTCCTTATTTGTGTCCTTTGAAAAGCTTGCAATGTCCTTGTTTCCCTTGCCTTGGCAAAGTTTGTTTGCATTTTGAAATAACTGTTATTTTATTGCGAAATAATGTCCCCCTCAGCCAAACTTTTGTCCTCTTTTACCCTCTTTTTTGAAAGGTAAAATAGCTGCCAGGTCCAGCCTCTGTCCCTTGTTGCATCCACCACCAGGTCCACCACCACCACCACTGTAAACCACCACCACCATGTCCACCACCACCCCCACATCCACCACTAGCACGTCCACCACCAGCACATCCACCACCACCACGTCCACCACCACGTCCATCACCACATCCACCAATACATCCACCACCACATCCACCACCACGTCTACCACCACCCCCACCATGTCCACCACCACCCCCACCACGTCCACCACTAGCATGTCCACCACCACCACCACATCCACCACCACCACCATGTCCACCACCATGTCCACCACTGCCACCACATCCACCAACACCACATCCACTACCACTACCACCACCACCACTACCATCACAAATACTACCACCACCACATCCACCACCACCACGTCCACCAGCACCCCCACCACCACGTCCACCAGCACCTCCACCACCACCATGTCCACCACTAACACGTCACCCACCACCATGTCCACCACCACCACGTTCACCACCACCACGTCCACCACCACATCCCCCACCACCACCACATCCACCAACACCAGGTCCACCACCACCACCACATCCACCACCACCATGTCCACCACCACCATGTGCACCACATTCACCACCATTTCCACCACCATCACCACGTCCACCACCACCACAACCACCACCACCATGTCCATCACCATCACGTCCATCACCACCACGTCCACTACCACCATGTCCACCATGTCCACCACCACGTCCACCACCACCACACCCACCACCACATCCACCACCACTATATCCACCACCACCATGTCCACCACCACCGCATCCACCACCACCACTCTCCACCTCCACCACCACCACGTCCACCACCATCACCACTACCACCACCACCACCACCACCACCAGGTCCACCACCCCCACATCCACCACATCCACCACCACCACGTACACCACCGCATCATACACCACCGCGTCCACCACCACTGCGTCCAACACCACCGCGTCCATCACCACCACGTCCACCACCACATCCACCACCACCACATCCACCACCACCATGTCCACCACATCCACCACCATGTCCACCACCTCCTCCACCACCACCACATGCACCACCACTACATCCACCACCACCATGTCCACCACATCCACTACCACCATGTCCACCACTACCATGTCCACCACGTCCACCACCACATCTACCACCACTACGTCCACCACCACCATGTCCACCACCACCACGTCCACTACCACCACCCTCCACCACCACCATGTCTACCACCCCCACCCCCACTACTACCACTACCACTACCACCAAGTCCACCACCGCCATGTCCACCACATCCACCACCACCATGTCCACCATCATCACGTCCACTACCACCACGTCCACCACCACCACATCCATATCCTCCACCACTACATCCACCACTACCATGTCCACCACCAACACCACCACATCCACCACCATATCCACCACCACCACATCTACCACCACCATCATGTCAGGATCGGATTGGGGGCAAAACATGCCCAGCATTAAAATAAAAGTGGCCCACATTTATGAACTTGGTGGTTTGAAAAAACAGTGACCCACTTTGGTAAATAGAGCAATTCTTGACTTTTTATGACCAGGTGTGTTTACCCGTGCTAAAGTTTCAGCGTTTGGTAATGTTCTACAAATATTGTACACATCCCGGCACTGCTACACACAAACTGTGATTGGGCCATGCACACTGCTTGTGACGAGGTGACAGCATTCACCCCTGCATAGTGCTGCTTGCTACTGCCCCCAAGTCTTTATTAAGGATGTTTACAACACCAGTACACACCGCCACAAAAATGGTCACTGCATAGCCACAAATGTGACCCACACTACAACCTATCCACACACAGCCACAAAACTGGTCCACCACCCCACAAAACTGCCCGCCACATGGTCTCAAAACTGACCCACCACGCCACAACATTGACCCCCACACAGCCACACAACTTCCCCCACACAGCCACAAAACTGGCTCATTACCTCACAAAACTGACCCATCCCATCACAAAACCAGCCAACACACAGTCACAAAACGAGCCCACCACCACAACATAAAACATAAAACTGGTCCACAAAACAACAAATCTGGCTCACCACCCCACATAATTAGCCCACACAACATCCTGAATGGTACAAAAAGGGATCTTCCTGAAGCTGCCAAACATAATTACATATGTAAGTTCATTACTCAGCCACACAACATTTGCAGCTTCACAAATGTGCACGCCAACACAAAGTATGGAAAACCAACAGGCTTCTAGAACTGACTGTTACCACAACAGAATTAGACAAAAATCCCATATATTACACAGGGACCCTTGCATGAACAAGCGGTCTACTCTGTAAAAAACAATAGTTGTCCTCACCCAGACACATGATCTGCTTACTCATCGGACTCTCTCCCTTCTTCCCTTTTTCTCTCCCTCCTCTCTCAACCCTCTCTCCCTTCTCTCTCATCTCCCTCTCTCTCTCCCGCTCTCTCTCTCTGTCTCTCTCCCTCTCTCTCTCTCTCTCTCTCTCTCTCTCTCTCTCCTCTCTCTCTCCCCTCCCCTCTCTCGCCCCTCTCTTGCGCTATCTCTCTCCCCTCCCTCTCTCCTCTTTCTCTTTCACCCTCTCTCTCTCTGTCTCTCTCCCCACCACTCACCCTCTCTCTCCTCTCTCCTCTGTCTCTCACACTCTCACTCTCTCACCTCACCTTCAGAGCTCTCAGTATTTCAACAACTCTGTGCACATCATTCACACATTTTCTTGTAAAAGGGAAAGTGCAGTTGGCACATGTGAACATAAGCCTGTGTGCTCTGCAGAGGCCAAGGATTGGATGAGCATGCACTCGGAAAATCTTTATGAACCACTGACAGGCACTGTGAGAAACCTTCCCCTTCTTCAGCCTGAACCCCGGACCTCTCCATTTGTGTCTCGTTGTGAGCACTAACCCACAAACTGAACTTACCCAGACACTGGGAGGTGACCCACATCACAGTATGCACTACACATGAGTCAGACTCACATCACAGTATGCACTACAAATGAGTCATATATTGCATGAGAAAATTACAGGAACACACCATCTGGAAAGAGCAAATAACCTAGGCATTGCAAGATGCGAAAACATTGGTGACACTAATGAGTCGATTAGATGTATCCATGAAAACTGTGACTGCTACAGGGAAGGGAGGTATGGGGTGACCCTCCGAGCCCGAACAGTGTCCTTTCCTCAGCTCAAGCATTCCATGTCTAGGGATGGCTCCGCAGGACTCTGTAGAAGTTGTGGCAAACACAAGAGGCACCCCTGTCTTGCAGAGGCAAGAGGAATGTTTTGGCCAAGAGATGGCCATTACTCTTCTTTGGAATAAAGCCCTCCTGCTCCCATTGGTAGTGGGCCAGGTCATGCCCTTTTTAGGTCTAGCTTGGGCAGCGCATGCGCTGCTATGTGAGGCACACTGTATTAGGGTAGATTCTTGAAGCTCCGCCCACTCTCCACCCATATTTTTCATTGGCTTGGGTTATTGTCCATTGTATACTGTGGCTGTTCATTGGTCCATAGGCTTCACTATGTATGTCAATTCAAAGAGACTCCTTATAGTTCTTTCACAGTCTCATCATTCGAGAAGTGAAGCATTTTCAATATTCTACACAACGAAGCCATAGTCGTTGCTTTTGTATCTTATGCAACTAGGGTGAGTAACTAGCATGGGTGCATTTTCAGGACACTGAGAGTAAACATTCAGGGCAATGGGCTGTATAGTGGTTTCCATACATTTGTGACTTAGGAAAAGAAAGTGCATTCAAATCGGATCCGTACAGTCCCCGCAGCGCCATAGTGCACTCTCGATGATCTGGGAAAGTGAAGCCTGCCAGAAATGAATTACGTCACACAAGACATACAGACACTTAGTAGTTTCACATTCATCTGCTCGTGGTCTCTGCTTTGTAACTTACACCACTGATAACTAGTGTTCTTCCCTGCATAGAACTGCACACGTTACCTTTCATTTTTTGCCTTTCTCAAACAAGTCATAACGCTTTTTCAAAGTTCCTTTAAATTATATTGTAGAACTGCTCACCAGGCTAAAACTTAAAAAAAATTACTAATCAGATAGGAGAAACCTAATGCATTTACCAATGCTTGTTTACATTGTACTACAGTTAATTAGATATTCAACATACATTAACAAGCATTGGCATAGCCAATAGGTCTCGCCTTTGGGACCTTGATGTTGTTGCACCAAGGATATTGTGCTGCATAACTAAATAGTTATAAGGTCCAAAAAGCGACACCTATTGGCTATGCCAAGGCTTGTTTTGCATTTGTCACCTCGAGAGGGCCAGGTATACCCAGACCTGGGTCCCACACTATCCTTGCCACTGGAGTTAAGCTATCCTGGCTGATGAGGGCTGAAAGGCCGAAACCGGTCCTAGGATGCTTGTTTCCAGTTCAGGGAGGGCCTGGCCTGGCAGTTCGGCCTGGACTGTTCCCATTGGGTGCAGGGTCAAGATTGATTTGCATATGGCTGGGTCCAAACTGGAATTGTCCAATTAAAAATGTCAGTGTGTTTTAAGGTCTCGCTGAGTCAGCGCACATGCGCTGCTCGGAGAGACTTAAGTAAGTGAGTTTTGAAAATGCTACAGACTGGCGAGCGTGCACACGCTGCAGCCGCTATCTGTCTCCTCAGTCACGGGTCATTAAGTAGCTTGTTCCTTTCTTTCATGGCTCAGTAAGCCTTACAGCATGCTCCTCCACTCACTCCCACGCAGCCCTCCTCCTCTGTTCGAACCCCCTTCCCTGCCTAGCCTTTTGTCACAACCAACACATAAACACACAACACATACCCACACACACAGCCACACAAACACACAACCACGCACACCCGCAACCACACAACCACACACACACAACCACACACACACTCACACACACAACCACACACACAACCACACCCACACAAAACCATACCCACACACAACCACACCCACAGATGACCACACCCACAACCTTACATAACGACAACCACACACACACAACCACACAGACACAACCACACACACAACCACATCTCACACACAACCACACTCACACACATACAACCACACCCATAACCACAACCACACACACAACCACACAAACAACTACACACACACAACCACATCCACACATAACCACACTGTAGTGTGTTTTATCTAGGTACCTGAATCAATATTCTATTCTTTGCCCATGTCCGGTTATAAATCAATAATATCCCTGCAACGGCATAGAAACCCTTTTTCATAATTCGGTCATAGCGCATGCTGTCACATTAAGCAAGCCTATTCCTCCAGCCCCCTAGAAAGCACACCGAGTTCTTAAACAAATCCAAGCCTCCAGCAACCTGGGAAATTCCCGCTGCTATTGTTTTGATTTAATTCGAGAACTCCTGTAAAGCACTGTAAGAACGACTAGTTCTTAGTGACAACTTTATTGACGTCTTATGTCCATCCTTACGTCAACCCCGGCACCTTTCAGGTATAAATATACCGATGCTGCCTTAAGCAAACACACAGTGGTAATCCTGGAGCAGAGCAGCTATCTACTTCCGAAGAGCCCAGCTGATGCGAGAGGCCACGGACGCTGCCCTCCCTTTTGACGCGCTGAGAAAGACGCTGTCTTTTCTCTTGCTGAGAAATCCAGCCTCCGGCGTTTCCAGCCTACCCTTGCGGGTGACTGGGATACCGAGTCCTGAGAGAGAGATACCAGCCCTCCTGCCTTCTAATACCCAGGTACTGAACTGACTAAACCCTTACAGAGAATTCTTGAGTCAGATTCTTGGCAAAACAAACTTAACTTAAACTGCTACTTACTTACTCCCTCCCATGTATTAGGCTTAGGTCAGGTACACCGGGGTAGGCGTAGTTAGAAGCACCAGTTGAGCACGATTAGTCAATGTATATATGTATGTATCTATTTTATCCATTTTAAAGTATCATATGGCTAAGAAACCATATCAATGCTTTTACAGTATTATTTCATAATCCTGCTTTTACTGTATGCACTTTACTTAACTATAAGTATTGCAATTGTAGCAATTCATTTCTCTTGTATGAGGAAAGAGACTGCTCAATAAATAACACCTTTTATTGAAAACGCCCGTCTCTCTTTTTCTCTGCAATCTGGTGAAACTAAGTACGCACCTTTGACTGAGTGAAATAGCTGTCTTTTGTTTTCACACGACTCTAGAGATATACTCTTTTTCAGGGAGAGCAAAGTTGTCATGTTTTATGGTTGTCAGAAACTAAATCCCTTCTTGTCTATCCAGGGAGGTTAAACTCCTCCTCGCTTATTCGAGAAAGTTTCTAGTGAACTCTGAGCTAGCTGGCAAAAAACTTACGTCTAATATAGTCAGTAAAGACCTAGATAACCTCAGTCCTACGTCAACACTACTGAATATATTATTCCAATGCACAGAGCCTATTGGGACTATAGGAACTACACTACATGGCGCCCAACGTTTGATAAGGCAATAAATCTAACGCAAGACGTTAGAGTAACTCAGTCGTGCTTTTTCACACAGACCCTTTTTCCCGTAAATACTCCAAAGACGTCTGGAGTGGGCCAAACGTTAAAATCCGCCGGAACTTAGTAGAAAGAGATTTCTATGTATAGTTTTTGGTTTATTCAACGTTGAAGGATACAGTGTTCCAAAATATTGTGCACCTAATCTTTGTTTCCTTGAAAACTTGATCTGCAACAAAAACCTTCCTGTCAGTAAAATGTCAGACGGTGAAGGAGATAGGGAGACAGCTAGAATAGCAGCTCAACTCCTAGCGGAAGACACAAGTCTCCTACAGCAAGACCCGGATGCAATACTCATCCCGGTCAGCATAAGAAAAACCATAACTATTAAACTAATAGAAAATGGACTGACATCGAGAGGTGGTACAGTCATATTCGTAATAGAGGCACATGAATATCGGCAGACAGAGGTATTCTATTCATGGATAAACTTTCCAGCAGCAAACGCTGTCACACATGAGTTCCACTATTACAAAATAGAGGAACCACCGGAAGAGTATGCTCCTTTCGAGGAGGTGGAAATACCATTAAAATACCAAGAGCACCTGCTCTGGTTTAAAGGCGCCCTAAAACATAATAATCACATCACCAGGCTCGGTCCACTAGGTAGACCAGGAGCAACGTGGCCGGTTCTAGCCAGCTACACACCACATCCAGACATTGAAAAAATGTCAATACCAGAACTTTTGGTACAGTTAAAACAACTGATTAAAATACATAGACAATTAGTCCAATATGTAATGCGGACTTCAACAGTCCAAACAGCTCTTAACATTCCACAGCTGACCCCTCATCAGGGGAACACAAATAAAATAACACCACAGAACATACAGTCATGTCTGGGTAAAGTACCCGCAAAACGGGAACAAATTCCATTCTGGTTAGCACAAAAAATCACTCAAATAGAGGCAGTATTTCCGGATACTACCCCTACTGAGAAACACAGAATTCTGACTATCTGCCTTCCAATGGGGATCACACCACATATGGAGGACTGTGACACTTGGGGCACAGTCTTTGCTTCCATTTACACAAAAACACATGGTGTTCCGTCCATGGCGGTAATACCAGATGTGCTAAGACAGATTCAAAATGAATACGGTCCAGAACCTGCTTTAACTCTGGGTATGAAATTACTGAAAGACTTCAAGCAGGTCTCAGCTTTATTATTATCTAACATAAAAGGAGAAGCAGCATCTGTGGCGATTCGCCAGAGATTGAAAGAAACAGATATAGCAGAACAGCCATTTGAACTTGTCAGAATCATAGAAAAATCCTATGAAGAACTAGGAAGAGATAGTTTGGGTGGGAAACCTGTAAAACCCCAACTAACTGAAAATCCTGAAAAGATATTTATTAAAAATAATCTAAACACGCCAAAGAAGAGATGGGATGGAAATAAACAATCCACTCCCAAAGAAAAAAGATTCCAGTCCAGAGGAAAGTCTCCTCGGCGGAGAGAAAGATCTCCGGACCAAGGACTCAGGTCTCCCCAGAGGGAGCCCTCTGAAAAAATATACAACCTTAGAAATAGGGATAATTTAAAGAAACCTGATAGATATCAAGATATTGATAGACGTCCCTCTAGATCTTTTCAGACTTCCTCGCAGAAATCGGAAAGAAGAGAACGGTCAGAACACAGGGAAGAGCACGTCAAGTCCAAAGACAAGGAACCTGCTCATCAAAGTAAAAAACTACAATTTCCAAAAAAGAAGGTAGCCAGCATTAAAATAATCAAACATGCCGAGGATCCTGAGGACACAGTTGAAAAACGGAGAGTGGGCTCAGACAATGCTAGACAGCGGAGCAGAAGTGAGCATAGCTCGCAAGATCCTAATGAATCATCTGGAGACAGTGGACACGAATGAATACATTCAGGTGGAAACTGCAGACACCAGAGTTAGCAAACCTCATAAAATATATGAAAAACCATTACGTATAGAGGGTGATAAGACTAGGAAAATTAGGGGTCTATTTTGGGATAACCTCTCCAAAGGCTATAACATCCTTTTAGCTGAAAAAGACTGGCCACCGGAGTTTGTCAGGGAGTGCCCTCATGGCGAAGAAATGATTATGCCTGCCTTCTCAAATCACATTCCAATACATAAGAAATATACACTTGCAAGAAAGTGGGCAGTAGCCCAAGCTCCTGTATTATATAAAAACCATGTTGGATGGGATGAGGACTCTCCTCCTCACAAAATCCAGTTAAAAAATCAACCAACTGCACAAAGGCAGTACCAGTTTTTCCAGTTTAAATACTTTATTCGACAACATTTGTCATAAAAGCATATATCCCTAAGCTAAACAGAATAAATACTACTCTAGAAATTTTAAGAACAATTAAAATACATATTAAATTTTATACTTTGTTGACGAATAACTCAGTAAAGTTATACATTTATAAAATCGAGTCACATCACAAGATCTTAGGGGAATTAATTTGTCATTGTAGATAATTATTTACAGTTTTAAAGTGCGGGTGCGTAGTAGCCAGGCCCACCCCATATATTTGGCTACAGCAATTGCAAGATTGGGGGCACAATTTGATTTCAAAATCCTTAGCGCCTCTAGATGTTTCCTGGTCCCCAAATTCCTGCAAACCGGCTTTAGCCATCTACTTCTTGGGGCAGTGTATAATGGGCAAGCAAACAAAAAATGTGGGATGTCCTCTACATGTGCTTTGCAGTAAGAGCAAGTATTTACATTACCGGGGGACCATTTGGCCGTAAAAGCATTAAGGGGCAGAGAGCCAATTCTAAGCTGAAAGTACAATTTCCTGTCTAAAGGCTTAACAATCAAATCCCAGTACTGTTCAAATTTTGGAGCAGTTTTAAATTCCAGAAACTGGGATGTCAGCACGGATGATTGATTGGAAATCAGTACAGTATTATTTATCATGTCCCAATACATTTTTTTCAATGAAATCTTGGATGGAAAAACATGTGGGTCTACTGCAGTCCACAGGTGCTCAAGGTGCAATTTTTGGAGTAATTTCCTTACTTCTTTGAGCCACAGTACTTTATGGAACCTATCAGAATTAACAACATCCAAAAGGGCAGCTGCGTAATGACTCAGTTCAGGAGTAGTTTTTACACGCCTCCAATATAGGAGGGGACGCAGTCTGACCGTATTCTCGATCTTTTTCCTCCCGAGATCATATTGAAGCGGGGTCGAGGGGGTGCTCTGGGGGACACCAATTAATCTGCGAAGAAACTTATTTTCTGCAACTACTAATGGATTCAAATTGGTGAAACTCCATAATTCTGATCCATAAAGACAGGCGCCCAACACTTTCATACTGTAAATCTCCATTATTGGCTGGATAGGTCTTGTAAATGAAGATTTATGTTTTTGGGATTTCCAATTCATGTTGGCATTTAAGGAAATGCCTAGGTAAGTAAAAGCATTCACTTCCTCCAGTGAGGACCCATTGTAGTTAATTTTCCCCTTGAATGTCTTTGCTGGGTTCAAGTTCATAAATTTAGTCTTTGATGTATTTATTTCCAGGCCCCGAACCCGCAGAAGTCACCAAAAGCGATTATTAACTTTTGTAATCCGCTAGGGGTTCGCGAGACCAACAAGGTATCATCTGCAAACATTAACACTTGAACTCGCTCCCCATCTAGTAATGGGGCATCTGTTGGAAATTGCTTCAGAAAATCAACTATGCCATTAATATAGAGGGAGAATAAAGTGGGGGCCAGAACGCAACCCTGCCTCACTCCTCTGTCCACAGGGAAGGGTTCCGTAACATCTCCCTGTGCACCCCATCTAATCCGGGCGTAGTTGTTCTCATGCATCCTTACAAGCAAAGTCAATAGTTCGGGGCTTATTCCAAGATCCCGCAAGACAATCCATAACTTTTGTCGGGGGACTAAATCAAACGCTGATTTAAGGTCAACAAAGACAGCAAATAATGGGCCATTTAGCAAGGTTACATTTTTCCAGTACATAGTTAAAAAATGGAATACCTGGTCGACAGAGCTGGTTAGAGGGCGGAAACCAGCTTGATACGGGGAGAGGATATCCTCATCATCTATCCCGGCTTGTATTTTTTTTGTACCATCCTGCCCATTCGTTTTTGTGCACAGTCAATGAGGCTAATGGGCCTATAATTGCTTGGTAAAGCCTTGTCCCCTTTTTTGTAAACAGGTATTATTTCCGCTCCTTTCCATGTTGCTGGAATCTTTGCTCCTTGTGCAATGGCATTACCAAGCCATGCAAAGTATTTACACCAGTTAGCCCTGTCCGATAAGAACACATCCGCCGGTATTCCATCGATTCCTGGCGCCCTTCCTCTAGTTACTCCATCCATTGGCTCATTCACGTCTTTCAATGTAAATAGTACACGGGTATAAAATACCCTTACTAGGAGGGGTTCAGTTAGTGATGCCAAATTGTCTGCATATTGTGGTTTAAAAAAGTCCACCCAAGCCTCCTTAGGTACATGATTTTTTGGACAATCGGCTACTCCCCCAGAGCCCCATTTTAAAATGGCCCAGAACTCTTTCTGATGTTTATCAGCACATGCTTTCTTCAAATCTAACCATACATTTTCATCCCACAATTTTTTTGCCTTTGTTTGCGTTTTTCTATATTCATCCCTAGCCTTTAAAACTCCTATTTTAGATCTCAGTGCTACACTGAGATTTTGTCGCGCTAATCTACAAGAATGGTCATACCATCCTCTTTTTATTGGTAGTCTAACTCCCTTGCTCTGCTTAGTTTTTTTAAAAAACAGCTTCTGTATATTAGTAAAGAACTTTGGCTGTGACTCTTCAATCAATTGTTTAAATTTTTTTTTTTCATTTATGAGTGTCTTTAGTCTGGTTACCTCTTCAGTAACTATCCCCTCTAAGGCCTGCATATCCCCAGGTTTGTCTACCAAAGTTGTCCATTTAATGTGTCGGAGATTGTTAGATGTAACAACGTCTAATGACGTGGGATTCCTATCCGGATTTGTTGATTTAACACCGTGTTCCAGATTGAAGAGCAGGCACAAAGGATTGTGATCGCTCTCCAATCTTGGAATCACCTGCATATCGACCACTTTATGCCAACCTCTGACATCTATAAGAATATAATCTATCCTACTACTTGATCTTAAATTGTCAAAGGTGTGTTTACCCTGTAAATCAGAGGAGGTTCGGCCATTTACTGCCCTCAGTCCTCTGGATAGGCATAAACTTTTAGCCTGTATTGCCACTTCTGTCCATTTTTTTACCATCGGGAGGTCTAATTGGGGGATTCCCCATTTAGTATCCTCCTCTTGTGCCAGGTCATTATCCTCGCATCCCAGGGGTTCAAATGTTGTATTCAGGTCTCCCCCCACCAGGATAGTATGCTGCGTTGGTAGAGTCTCTAAGTCATTATCTAATGCTCCTATCACCTCAGAAGCTGTGCCCCCTTGGGTTCCCCTGGCATAGATGTTATATATTGCCAGATTATAACCATCAGCCCAGGTGAGCACTATAAGAAGTAGGTCACTATTAACAATACGACTCTGCTTGATGGTGCATTGCAATGATTGGCGTATCCATATAATAAGACCCCCAGACGGCCGTCCCTTAGTATTCTTTTTCGCAGGTACATAAAAATTTAGAAAACCCTGCTGAAAGACTGGTGCCACTGACCATGTTTCCTGTAGCATGATGACATCATGATGGTCAATGAACTCGCACCATTCCGGAGTCTCTAGTTTGTGGTGGATACCCGCTATGTTCCATGAAATGAACTTAGTACTACCTTTCCACACAGTATTCCCCTCATGTAAAAATATGCTCTGGTTAAAGGGGAGCAAGGGGGATAGAGGAATAATTTCCTCGTTGTTGGTAATGGTATGAATAGCTGGAGGGCTATTCACTAGTAAGCTAGAAGTATAATCTCTAAGGTCAGGAATCTTGCCCTCACAACAATCTATTTCTGGTTTCGTTAGAGTGTTATTGGATCTGTGGGTAACCTCTACAACCTTAAATTTTCCTATGCTCCACGATTCTTCCAGTCAATCACATTGGCTTAGACCCGAAAGGGCCGAGAACCTATTATCGGTCGAGATACCCCAATTATTCCTATTTTCTAGAATTTTGGCTTTTCTAAGTACAGGGTTCCACTTTGTTTTCAGCATTGTTGGGTTTAGCGTGTTACCTTTTTTTATATAAAAGAAATCCAACGTTAGTGGCACTATATCAGTGGATCTACGCTGAGGGGGGTATATATTAGCTAGATTATTTGGCAAAACTTCTGGGTCAGAGAAGTGTAGCACCACACAATCCCCCTTAAGTTTTTTACTGCCACCCCCAATCCATGCGACTCTTCTAGCTTTAACTACTTCCTGTGCCAGCTGATCCCTGCCACCCGGTTTGAAAGCCATGTTCTTTGATAGCCAATGGAGTGATTTGTTTATCAAAGAAGGAATGTTCTCTACTTGCCCTGGTTCCAGTCGAGGGACATTTGCTAGGACCAATATTAATGGGGAGGCTTCCACAATTAATTCAACGGGCCCCCTCTCTGATTTATCATCTTCTTTAATACCTCTAAAGCTCGGCCCTGCAAAGTCCCCGTTATTAATATCTGGATCTGGGTCTCTCAAATCCCCCCCCCTTGCGCTGGTCTCCTCGTGACATTTCGGGGAGTATTTGCAAGTGAGTCCGACCCAGGAGCAATTTGGGTAGTTTTTGGATCAACTCTAGGTGATTGTAGCAGAGGGTTTTTCGATGTTTGGTCTAATGTTTTTTGCAAGAGTACCCCAAGTCTATTAACCAGGCAGTACCCAATTAAGCAAGAAGCTAAAAAACAGGTCAGGGAGATCTTAGATCAACTTGAATACCAGGGGGTGATTGAAACATGCACCTCACAAATGAATAACCCTTTGTTTCCTGTCTCAAAGCCAGACGATTCATATCGTCTAGTTTTGGACTACAGACACCTTAACTCATGTTGCAAAACTTTTGCAGTACAAAACTCACATAGTGCAGCACTAATGAATAACATCGTGCGCAAAAAATACAAAACAACATTAGACATCTCTAATGGATTCTTTTGTCAAAATATAGCACCTGAAAGCAGGTATTTGACCGCTTTCTCAATAATGGGCTCGCATGGAAAATTCTGTCGACTCCCACAGGGGTTCAAGAACAGCCCAGGATTATTCTCAGCAAGAGTAACAGAGTTACTACAAATGTATGATGATGAGGCATTATCTTATATCGATGACATCTATCTAACAGATGATGACTTGGATACTCACTTGAAAAGAGTGAACACCATAATACTTGGGTTCGCAGCAGAGGGTTACAAATTCAACTTTAAAAGTCACGAATTGCCCATCTAACTGTCCTGTTTTTAGGATATCAATTATCAAGTGAAGGCAAAAGCCTGGCAGACAATTTCTTAGAGAAATGTGCTGTAATCCAAGCACCAAGAACGCTGAAGAACTTACAATCAATTCTAGGTTTCCTGAATTTCGGAAGAACTTACATTCTAAATTATGCAGAAAGGGTTAAACCTCTCTATGAACTAATAAAACCAGATTTTAAAACAATCAATTGGACTCAAAAACACACAGAAATTTTGAGATCATTGCAAACAGACATGTTAGCTAAAACAAAATTGCAAACACGCGACAACACTCGCAACCTTGTAATCCGAGTCATCCCAGGAAGATGCGGATTCACATACCTAACCTCTAATGAGGGAGAAACAGTACCAATAGCATACAAATCACATTTGTACACAGAAGCTGAAAAAACATTCAGCATTAAGGAAAACATTGTTCATGCGGTTCAAACAGCTGTAGCAAAAGAAAAAGACCTAGCTAACGGCAGACAGATTACTGTTAGAACAGCAGAATCAGCCTTCGAGGCATTAACAAGCCCATGTAATTTACCTACTGTGGCATTACATCCAAAATGGATACAATGGGAAAATTCTCACAGTAAAAGATGCACCACAGTGCACAGATTCCTCACAGAGCAGCAAGATGCACCACAGTGCACAGATCCCCCACAGTGCAGCATGATGCACCACAGTGCACAGATCCCTCACAGACCAGCAAGATACACCACAGTGCACAGATCCCTCACAGTGAAGCAAGATGCACCACAGTGCACAGATCCCTCACAGTGCATCAAGATGCAGTGCAGTGCACAGATTTCCCACACTGCAGCAAGATGCATCACAGTGCACAGACCCCTCACAGTGCAGCAAGATGCACCACAGTGCACAGATCCCTCACAGTCCAGCAAGATGCACCACAGTGCACAGATCCCTCACAGTCCAGCAAGATGCACCACAGTGCACAGATCCCTCACAGTGCAGAAAGATGCACCACAGTGCACAGATCCCTCAGAGTGCAGCAAGATGCACCGCAGTGCACGGATCCCTCACAGTGCAGCACAATGCACCACAGTGCACAGATCCCTCACAGTCAAGCAAGATGCACCACAGTGCACAGGTTCCTCACAGTGGAGCAAGATGCACCACAGTGCACAGATTCCTCACAGTGCAGCAAGATGCATCACAGTGCACAGACCCTCACAGTCCAGCAAGATGCACCACAGTGCACAGATCCCTCACAGTCCAGCAAGATGCACCACAGTGCACAGATCCCTCACAGTCCAGCAAGATGCACCACAGTGCACAGATCCCTCACAGTCAAGCAAGATGCACCACAGTGCACAGATCCCTCACAGTCCAGCAAGATGCACCACAGTGCACAGATCCCTCACAGTCCAGCAAGATGCACCACAGTGCACAGATCCCTCACAGTCCAGCAAGATGCACCACAGTGCACAGATCCCTCACAGTGCAGCAAGATGCAGTGCAGTGCACAGATTTCCCACAGTGCAGCAAGATGCATCGCAGTGCACAGATCCCTCACAGAGCAGCAAGATGCACCACAGTGCACAGATCCCTCACAGTGCCGCAAGATGCACCACAGTGCACAGATCCCTCACAGTGCAGCAAGATGCACCACAGTGCACAGATCCCTCACAGTGCAGCAAGATGCACCACAGTGCACAGATCCCTCACAGTGCAGCAAGATGCACCACAGTGCACAGATCACTCAGAGTGCAGCAAGATGCACCGCAGTGCACAGATCCCTCACAGTGCAGCAAGATGCACCACAGTGCTCAGATTCCTCACAGTGCAGCAAGATGCACCACAGTGCACAGATCCCTCACAGTGCAGTAAGATGCACCACAGTGCACAGATCCCTCACAGTGCAGCAAGATGCACCACAGTGCACAGATCCCTCACAGTGCAGCACGATGCACCACAGTGCACAGATCCCTCACAGTGCAGCAAGATGCACCACAGTGCACATATTTCCCACAGTGCAGCAAGATGCACCACAGTGCACAGATCCCTCACAGTGCAGCAAGATGCACCACAGTGCACAGATCACTCACAGTGCAGCATAATGCACCGCAGTGCACAGATCCCTCACAGTGCAGCAAGATACACCACAGTGCACAGATTCCTCACAGTGCAGCAAGATGCACCACAGTGCACAGATCCCTCACATTGCAGCAAGATGCACCACAGTGCACAGCTCCCTCACAGTGCAGCAAGACACACCACAGTGCACAGATCCCTCACAGGGCAAGATGCACCACAGTGCACAGATCCCTCACAGTGCAGTAAGATGCACCACAGTGCACAGATCCCTCACAGTGCAGCAAGATGCACCACAGTGCACAGATCCCTCACAGTGCAGCAAGATGCACCACAGTGCACAGATCCCTCACAGTGCAGCAAGACGCACCACAGTGCACAGATCCCTCACAGTGCAAGATGCATCACAGTGCACAGATCCCTCACAGTGCAGTAAGATGCACCACAGTGCACAGATCCCTCACAGAGCAGCAAGATGCACCACAGTGCACAGATCCCTCACAGTGCAGCAAGATGCACCACAGTGCACAGATCCCTCACAGTGCAGCAAGACGCACCACAGAGCACAGATCCCTCACAGTGCAAGATGCACCACAGTGCACAGATTCCTCACAGTGCAGCAAGATGCACCTTCAGTGCACAGATCCCTCACAGAGCAGCAAGATGCACCACAGTGCACAGATCCCTCACAGTGCAGTAAGATGCACCACAGTGCACAGATCCCTCACAGTGCAGTAAGATGCACCACAGTGGACAGATCCCTCACAGTGCAGCAAGATTCACCACAGTGCACAGATCCCTCACAGTAAAAGATGCACCACAGTGCAAGATGCACCACAGTGCACAGCTCCCCCACAGTGCAGCAAGATGCACCACAGTGCACAGATCCCTCACAGTGCAGCAAGATGCACCACAGTGCATATATCCCTCACAGTTCAGCAAGATGCACCACAGTGCACAGATCCCTCACAGTGCAAGATGCACCACAGTGCACAGATCCCTCACAGTGCAGTAAGATGCACCACAGTGCACAGATCCCTCACAGTGCAGCAAGATGCACCACAGTGCACATATCCCTCACAGAGCAGCAAGATGCACCACAGTGCACAGATCCCTCACAGAGCAGCAAGATGCACCACAGTGCACAGATCCCCCACAGTGCAGCAAGATGCACCACAGTGCACATATCCCTCACAGAGCAGCAAGATGCACCACAGTGCACAGATTCCTCACAGAGCAGCAAGATGCACCACAGTGCACAGATCCCCCACAGTGCAGCATGATGCACCACAGTGCACAGATCCCTCACAGTGCAGCAAGATGCACCACAGTGCACAGATCCCTCACAGTGCAGCAAGATGCAGTGCAGTGCACATATTTCCCACACTGCAGCAAGATGCATCACAGTGCACAGACCCCTCACAGTGCAGCAAGATGCACCACAGTGCACAGATCCCTCACAGTCCAGCAAGATGCACCACAGTGCACAGATCCCTCACAGTCCAGCAAGATGCACCACAGTGCACAGATCCCTCACAGTGCAGCAAGATGCACCACAGTGCACAGATCCCTCAGAGTGCAGCAAGATGCACCACAGTGCACGGATCCCTCACAGTGCAGCACGATGCACCACAGTGCACAGATCCCTCACAGTCAAGCAAGATGCACCACAGTGCACAGATTCCTCACAGTGGATTAAGATGCACCACAGTGCACAGATTCCTCACAGTGCAGCAAGATGCATCACAGTGCACAGACCCTCACAGTCCAGCAAGATGCACCACAGTGCACAGATCCCTCACAGTCCAGCAAGATGCACCACAGTGCACAGATCCCTCACAGTCCAGCAAGATGCACCACAGTGCATAGATCCCTCACAGTCAAGCAAGATGCACCACAGTGCACAGATCCCTCACAGTCCAGCAAGATGCACCACAGTGCACAGATCCCTCACAGTCCAGCAAGATGCACCACAGTGCACAGATCCCTCACAGTCCAGCAAGATGCACCACAGTGCACAGATCACTCAGAGTGCAGCAAGATGCACCGCAGTGCACAGATCCCTCACAGTGCAGCAAGATGCACCACAGTGCTCAGATTCCTCACAGTGCAGCAAGAAGCACCACAGTGCACAGATCCCTTACAGTGCAGTAAGATGCACCACAGTGCACAGATCCCTCACAGTGCAGCAAGATGCACCACAGTGCACAGATCCCTCACAGTGCAGCACGATGCACCACAGTGCACAGATCCCTCACAGTGCAGCAAGATGCGCCACAGTGCACATATTTCCCACAGTGCAGCAAGATGCACCACAGTGCACAGATCCCTCACAGTGCAGCAAGATGCACCACAGTGCACAGATCACTCACAGTGCAGCATAATGCACCGCAGTGCACAGATCCCTCACAGTGCAGCAAGATACACCACAGTGCACAGATTCCTCACAGTGCAGCAAGATGCACCACAGTGCACATATCCCCCACAGTGCAGCAAGATGCACCACAGTGCACAGATCCCTCACATTGCAGCAAGATGCACCACAGTGCACAGCTCCCTCACAGTGCAGCAAGACACACCACAGTGCACAGATCCCTCACAGGGCAAGATGCACCACAGTGCACAGATCCCTCACAGTGCAGTAAGATGCACCACAGTGCACAGATCCCTCACAGTGCAGCAAGATGCACCACAGTGCACAGATCCCTCACAGTGCAGCAAGATGCACCACAGTGCACAGATCCCTCACAGTGCAGCAAGACGCACCACATTGCACAGATCCCTCACAGTGCAAGATGCATCACAGTGCACAGATCCCTCACAGTGCAGTAAGATGCACCACAGTGCACAGATCCCTCACAGAGCAGCAAGATGCACCACAGTGCACAGATCCCTCACAGTGCAGCAAGATGCACCACAGTGCACAGATCCCTCACAGTGCAGCAAGACGCACCACAGAGCACCGATCCCTCACAGTGCAAGATGCACCACAGTGCACAGATTCCTCACAGTGCAGCAAGATGCACCTTCAGTGCACAGATCCCTCACAGAGCAGCAAGATGCACCACAGTGCACAGATCCCTCACAGTGCAGTAAGATGCACCACAGTGCACAGATCCCTCACAGTGCAGTAAGATGCACCACAGTGCACAGATCCCTCACAGAGCAGCAAGATGCACCACAGTGCACAGATCCCTCACAGTGCAGTAAGATGCACCACAGTGCACAGATCCCTCACAGTGCAGTAAGATGCACCACAGTGCACAGATCCCTCACAGTGCAGCAAGATGCACCACAGTGCACAGATCCCTCACAGTGCAGCAAGATGCACCACAGTGCACAGATCCCTCACAGTGCAGCAAGACGCACCACAGTGCACAGATCCCTCACAGTGCAAGATGCATCACAGTGCACAGATCCCTCACAGTGCAGTAAGATGCACCACAGTGCACAGATCCCTCACAGAGCAGCAAGATGCACCACAGTGCACAGATCCCTCACAGTGCAGCAAGATGCACCACAGTGCACAGATCCCTCACAGTGCAGCAAGACGCACCACAGAGCACCGATCCCTCACAGTGCAAGATGCACCACAGTGCACAGATTCCTCACAGTGCAGCAAGATGCACCTTCAGTGCACAGATCCCTCACAGAGCAGCAAGATGCACCACAGTGCACAGATCCCTCACAGTGCAGTAAGATGCACCACAGTGCACAGATCCCTCACAGTGCAGTAAGATGCACCACAGTGCACAGATCCCTCACAGTGCAGCAAGATTCACCACAGTGCACAGATCCCTCACAGTAAAAGATGCACCACAGTGCAAGATGCACCACAGTGCACAGCTCCCCCACAGTGCAGCAAGATGCACCACAGTGCACAGATCCCTCACAGTGCAGCAAGATGCACCACAGTGCATATATCCCTCACAGTTCAGCAAGATGCACCACAGTGCACAGATCCCTCACAGTGCAAGATGCACCACAGTGCACAGATCCCTCACAGTGCAGTAAGATGCACCACAGTGCACAGATCCCTCACAGTGCAGCAAGATGCACCACAGTGCACATATCCCTCACAGAGCAGCAAGATGCACCACAGTGCACAGATCCCTCACAGAGCAGCAAGATGCACCACAGTGCACAGATCCCCCACAGTGCAGCAAGATGCACCACAGTGCACATATCCCTCACAGAGCAGCAAGATGCACCACAGTGCACAGATTCCTCACAGAGCAGCAAGATGCACCACAGTGCACAGATCCCCCACAGTGCAGCATGATGCACCACAGTGCACAGATCCCTCACAGAGCAGCAAGATGCACCACAGTGCACAGATCCCTCACAGTGCAGCAAGATGCACCACAGTGCACAGATCCCTCACAGTGCAGCAAGATGCAGTGCAGTGCACATATTTCCCACACTGCAGCAAGATGCATCACAGTGCACAGACCCCTCACAGTGCAGCAAGATGCACCACAGTGCACAGATCCCTCACAGTCCAGCAAGATGCACCACAGTGCACAGATCCCTCACAGTCCAGCAAGATGCACCACAGTGCACAGATCCCTCACAGTGCAGCAAGATGCACCACAGTGCACAGATCCCTCAGAGTGCAGCAAGATGCACCACAGTGCACGGATCCCTCACAGTGCAGCACGATGCACCACAGTGCACAGATCCCTCACAGTCAAGCAAGATGCACCACAGTGCACAGATTCCTCACAGTGGAGCAAGATGCACCACAGTGCACAGATTCCTCACAGTGCAGCAAGATGCATCACAGTGCACAGACCCTCACAGTCCAGCAAGATGCACCACAGTGCACAGATCCCTCACAGTCCAGCAAGATGCACCACAGTGCCCAGATCCCTCACAGTCCAGCAAGATGCACCACAGTGCATAGATCCCTCACAGTCAAGCAAGATGCACCACAGTGCACAGATCCCTCACAGTCCAGCAAGATGCACCACAGTGCACAGATCCCTCACAGTCCAGCAAGATGCACCACAGTGCACAGATCCCTCACAGTCCAGCAAGATGCACCACAGTGCACAGATCTCTCACAGTGCAGCAAGATGCAGTGCAGTGCACAGATTTCCCACAGTGCAGCAAGATGCATCACAGTGCACAGATCCCTCACAGAGCAGCAAGATGCACCACAGTGCACAGATCCCTCACAGTGCCGCAAGATGCACCACAGTGCACAGATCCCTCACAGTGCAGCAAGATGCACCACAGTGCACAGATCCCTCACAGTGCAGCAAGATGCACCACAGTGCACAGAAGATGCACCACAGTGCACAGATCCCTCACAGTGCAGTAAGATGCACCACAGTGCACAGATCCCTCACAGTGCAGCAAGATGCACCACAGTGCATATATCCCTCACAGTTCAGCAAGATGCACCACAGTGCACAGATCCCTCACAGTGCAAGATGCACCACAGTGCACAGATCCCTCACAGTGCAGTAAGATGCACCACAGTGCACAGATCCCTCACAGTGCAGCAAGATGCACCACAGTGCACATATCCCTCACAGAGCAGCAAGATGCACCACAGTGCACAGATCCCTCACAGAGCAGCAAGATGCACCACAGTGCACAGATCCCCCACAGTGCAGCAAGATGCACCACAGTGCACATATCCCTCACAGAGCAGCAAGATGCACCACAGTGCACAGATTCCTCACAGAGCAGCAAGATGCACCACAGTGCACAGATCCCCCACAGTGCAGCATGATGCACCACAGTGCACAGATCCCTCACAGAGCAGCAAGATGCACCACAGTGCACAGATCCTTCACAGTGCAGCAAGATGCACCACAGTGCACAGATCCCTCACAGTGCAGCAAGATGCAGTGCAGTGCACATATTTCCCACACTGCAGCAAGATGCATCACAGTGCACAGACCCCTCACAGTGCAGCAAGATGCACCACAGTGCACAGATCCCTCACAGTCCAGCAAGATGCACCACAGTGCACAGATCCCTCACAGTCCAGCAAGATGCACCACAGTGCACAGATCCCTCACAGTGCAGCAAGATGCACCACAGTGCACAGATCCCTCAGAGTGCAGCAAGATGCACCACAGTGCACGGATCCCTCACAGTGCAGCACGATGCACCACAGTGCACAGATCCCTCACAGTCAAGCAAGATGCACCACAGTGCACAGATTCCTCACAGTGGAGCAAGATGCACCACAGTGCACAGATTCCTCACAGTGCAGCAAGATGCATCACAGTGCACAGACCCTCACAGTCCAGCAAGATGCACCACAGTGCACAGATCCCTCACAGTCCAGCAAGATGCACCACAGTGCACAGATCCCTCACAGTCCAGCAAGATGCACCACAGTGCACAGATCCCTCACAGTCAAGCAAGATGCACCACAGTGCACAGATCCCTCACAGTCCAGCAAGATGCACCACAGTGCACAGATCCCTCACAGTCCAGCAAGATGCACCACAGTGCACAGATCTCTCACAGTGCAGCAAGATGCAGTGCAGTGCACAGATTTCCCACAGTGCAGCAAGATGCACCACAGTGCACAGATCCCTCACAGTGCAGCAAGATGCAGTGCAGTGCACATATTTCCCACACTGCAGCAAGATGCATCACAGTGCACAGACCCCTCACAGTGCAGCAAGATGCACCACAGTGCACAGATCCCTCACAGTCCAGCAAGATGCACCACAGTGCACAGATCCCTCACAGTCCAGCAAGATGCACCACAGTGCACAGATCCCTCACAGTGCAGCAAGATGCACCACAGTGCACAGATCCCTCAGAGTGCAGCAAGATGCACCACAGTGCACGGATCCCTCACAGTGCAGCACGATGCACCACAGTGCACAGATCCCTCACAGTCAAGCAAGATGCACCACAGTGCACAGATTCCTCACAGTGGAGCAAGATGCACCACAGTGCACAGATTCCTCACAGTGCAGCAAGATGCATCACAGTGCACAGACCCTCACAGTCCAGCAAGATGCACCACAGTGCACAGATCCCTCACAGTCCAGCAAGATGCACCACAGTGCCCAGATCCCTCACAGTCCAGCAAGATGCACCACAGTGCATAGATCCCTCACAGTCAAGCAAGATGCACCACAGTGCACAGATCCCTCACAGTCCAGCAAGATGCACCACAGTGCACAGATCCCTCACAGTCCAGCAAGATGCACCACAGTGCACAGATCCCTCACAGTCCAGCAAGATGCACCACAGTGCACAGATCTCTCACAGTGCAGCAAGATGCAGTGCAGTGCACAGATTTCCCACAGTGCAGCAAGATGCATCACAGTGCACAGATCCCTCACAGAGCAGCAAGATGCACCACAGTGCACAGATCCCTCACAGTGCCGCAAGATGCACCACAGTGCACAGATCCCTCACAGTGCAGCAAGATGCACCACAGTGCACAGATCCCTCACAGTGCAGCAAGATGCACCACAGTGCACAGAAGATGCACCACAGTGCACAGATCCCTCACAGTGCAGTAAGATGCACCACAGTGCACAGATCCCTCACAGTGCAGCAAGATGCACCACAGTGCATATATCCCTCACAGTTCAGCAAGATGCACCACAGTGCACAGATCCCTCACAGTGCAAGATGCACCACAGTGCACAGATCCCTCACAGTGCAGTAAGATGCACCACAGTGCACAGATCCCTCACAGTGCAGCAAGATGCACCACAGTGCACATATCCCTCACAGAGCAGCAAGATGCACCACAGTGCACAGATCCCTCACAGAGCAGCAAGATGCACCACAGTGCACAGATCCCCCACAGTGCAGCAAGATGCACCACAGTGCACATATCCCTCACAGAGCAGCAAGATGCACCACAGTGCACAGATTCCTCACAGAGCAGCAAGATGCACCACAGTGCACAGATCCCCCACAGTGCAGCATGATGCACCACAGTGCACAGATCCCTCACAGAGCAGCAAGATGCACCACAGTGCACAGATCCTTCACAGTGCAGCAAGATGCACCACAGTGCACAGATCCCTCACAGTGCAGCAAGATGCAGTGCAGTGCACATATTTCCCACACTGCAGCAAGATGCATCACAGTGCACAGACCCCTCACAGTGCAGCAAGATGCACCACAGTGCACAGATCCCTCACAGTCCAGCAAGATGCACCACAGTGCACAGATCCCTCACAGTCCAGCAAGATGCACCACAGTGCACAGATCCCTCACAGTGCAGCAAGATGCACCACAGTGCACAGATCCCTCAGAGTGCAGCAAGATGCACCACAGTGCACGGATCCCTCACAGTGCAGCACGATGCACCACAGTGCACAGATCCCTCACAGTCAAGCAAGATGCACCACAGTGCACAGATTCCTCACAGTGGAGCAAGATGCACCACAGTGCACAGATTCCTCACAGTGCAGCAAGATGCATCACAGTGCACAGACCCTCACAGTCCAGCAAGATGCACCACAGTGCACAGATCCCTCACAGTCCAGCAAGATGCACCACAGTGCACAGATCCCTCACAGTCCAGCAAGATGCACCACAGTGCACAGATCCCTCACAGTCAAGCAAGATGCACCACAGTGCACAGATCCCTCACAGTCCAGCAAGATGCACCACAGTGCACAGATCCCTCACAGTCCAGCAAGATGCACCACAGTGCACAGATCTCTCACAGTGCAGCAAGATGCAGTGCAGTGCACAGATTTCCCACAGTGCAGCAAGA
This sequence comes from Lissotriton helveticus, assembly GCF_964261635.1. Taxonomy (NCBI): domain Eukaryota; kingdom Metazoa; phylum Chordata; class Amphibia; order Caudata; family Salamandridae; genus Lissotriton; species Lissotriton helveticus. The sequence goes on along the minus strand of NW_027611659.1, from coordinate 487,069 downwards.
TGCATCACAGTGCACAGATCCCTCACAGAGCAGCAAGATGCACCACAGTGCACAGATCCCTCACAGTGCCGCAAGATGCACCACAGTGCACAGATCCCTCACAGTGCAGCAAGATGCACCACAGTGCACAGATCCCTCACAGTGCAGCAAGATGCACCACAGTGCACAGAAGATGCACCACAGTGCACAGATCCCTCACAGTGCAGTAAGATGCACCACAGTGCACAGATCCCTCACAGTGCAGCAAGATGCACCACAGTGCACAGATCCCTCACAGTGCAGCAAAATGCACCACAGTGCACACATCCCTCACAGTGCAGTAAGATGCACTACAGTGCACAGATCCCTCACAGTGCAGCAAGATGCATCACAATGCACAGACCCCTCACAGTGCAGCAAGATGCACCACAGTGCACAGATCCCTCACAGTGCAGCAAGGTGCAGTGCAGTGCACAGATTTCCCACAGTGCAGAAAATGCATCACAGTGCACAGATCCCTCACAGAGCAGCAAGATGCACCACAGTGCACAGATCCCTCACAGTGCAGCAAGATGCACCACAGTGCACAGATCCCTCACAGTGCAGCAAGATGTAGTGCAGTGCACATATTTCCCACAGTGCAGCAAGATGCACCACAGTGCACAGATTCCTAACAGTGCATTAAGATGCAGTGCACAGATCCCCTCTTTAACACACATGATTCCCACAAACACCCCCAGGGCCAGAAGGACAGCCCCCCAGGGCCCCCGGATAGAAGAGCCCAGCTCAGCCCCAGGGGCCCCCGGATAGAAAAGCCCAGGTCAGCCCTAGGGGCCACAGATAGAAGAGCCAAACTCAGCCCCAGGGGCCCTGGATAGAAGAGCCCAGCTCAGCCCCAGGGGCCCAGGATAGAAGAGCCCAGCTCAGCCCCCAGAGGCCCCCGGTTAGAAGAGCCCAGCTCAGCCCCAGGGGCCCCAGATAGAAGAGCCCAGCTCAGCCCCAGCGGCCCCAGATAGAAGAGCCCAGCTCAGCTCCCCAGAGGCCCCGGACAGAAGAGCCCAGCTCAGCCCCAGTTGCCCCCGGATAGAAGAGCCCAGCTCAGCCCCGGGGGCCCATAGTGAAGAGCCCAGCTCAGCCCCCCAGGGATAGAAGAGCCCAGGTCAGCCCCAGGGGCCCCCAGATAGAAGAGCCCAGTTCAGCCCCAGGGCCCCTAGATAGAAGAGCCCAGCTCAGCCCCAAGGGGCCCCGAATAGAAGTACCCAGCTCAGCCCCAGGGGCCCCCGGATAGAAGAGCCCAGCTCATCCCCAGGGGCCCCAGATAGAAGAGCCCAGCTCAGCCCGGCCCCCTAGAGGCCTCTGGATAGAAGAGCCTAGCTCAGCCCCCTAGGGCCCCAGATAGAAGAGCCAAGCTCAGCCCCAGGGGCCCCAGATAGAAGAGCCCAGCTCAGCTCCCCAGAGGCCCCGGACAGAAGAGCCCAGCTCAGCCCCAGTTGCCCCCGGATAGAAGAGCCCAGCTCAGCCCCGGGGGCCCATAGTGAAGAGCCCAGCTCAGCCCCCCAGGGATAGAAGAGCCCAGGTCAGCCCCAGGGGCCCCCAGATAGAAGAGCCCAGTTCAGCCCCAGGGCCCCTAGATAGAAGAGCCCAGCTCAGCCCCCAGGGGCCCCGAATAGAAGTACCCAGCTCAGCCCCAGGGGCCCCCGGATAGAAGAGCCCAGCTCATCCCCAGGGGCCCCGGATAGAAGAGCCCAGCTCAGCCCGGCCCCCTAGAGGCCTCTGGATAGAAGAGCCTAGCTCAGCCCCCTAGGGCCCCCAGATAGAAGAGCCAAGCTCAGCCCCAGGGGCCCCAGATAGAAGAGCCCAGCTCAGCTCCCCAGAGGCCCCGGACAGAAGAGCCCAGCTCAGCCCCAGTTGCCCCCGGATAGAAGAGCCCAGCTCAGCCCCGGGGGCCCATAGTGAAGAGCCCAGCTCAGCCCCCCAGGGATAGAAGAGCCCAGGTCAGCCCCAGGGGCCCCTAGATAGAAGAGCCCAGTTCAGCCCCAGGGCCCCTAGATAGAAGAGCCCAGCTCAGCCCCCAGGGGCCCCGAATAGAAGTACCCAGCTCAGCCCCAGGGGCCCCCGGATAGAAGAGCCCAGCTCATCCCCAGGGGCCCCGGATAGAAGAGCCCAGCTCAGCCCGGCCCCCTAGAGGCCTCTGGATAGAAGAGCCTAGCTCAGCCCCCTAGGGCCCCCAGATAGAAGAGCCAAGCTCAGCCCCAGGGGCCCCCGGAGAGAAGAGCCCCGCTCAGCCCCAGGACCCCCGGATAGAAGAGCCCAGATCAGCCCCAGGGCCCCTGGATAGAAGAGCCCAGCTCCGCCCCAGGGGCCCCCAGATAGAAGAGCCCAGCTCAGCCCCAGGGGTCCCCGGATAGAAGAGCCCAGCTCAGCACCAGGGGCCCCAGATAGAAGAGCCCAGCTCAGCTCTAGGGGCCCCCGGATAGAAGAGCCCAGCTCAGCCCCAGGGGCCCCTGGATAGAGGAGCCCAGCTCCCCCCCAGGGGCCCCCAGATAGAAGAGCCCAGCTCAGGCCCAGAGGCCACCGGATAGAAGAGCCCAGCTTAGCCCCGAGGGCCCCCGGATAGAAGAGCCCAGCTCACCCCCAAAGGGCCCCCGGATAGAAGAGTCCAGCTCAGCCCCAGGGGCCCCTGGATAGAGGAGCCCAGCTCAACACCAGGGGCCCCGGATAGAAGAGCACAGCTCAGCCTCAGGGGCCCCTGGATAGAGGAGCCCAGCTCAGCTCCAGGGGCCCTGGATATAAGAGCCCAGCTCAGCCCCAGGGGCCCCCAGATAGATGAGCCCAGCTCAGCCCCAGGGGCCCCTGGATAGAGGAGCCCCACTTAGCCCCAGGGGCCCCGGATAGAAGAGCACAGTTCAGCCCCAGGGGCCCCTGGATAGAGGAGCCCAGCTCAGCTCCAGTGGCCCCCGGATAGAAGAGCCCATCTCAGCCCCAGGGGCCCCTGGATAGAGGAGCCCAGCTCAGCCCCAGGGGCCCCGGATAGAAGAGCCCAGCTCAGCACCAGGGGCCCCGGATAGAAGAGCCCAGCCCCCCAAAAGCCCCCGGCTAGAAGAGCCCAGCTCAGCCCCAGGGGCCCCCGATAGAAGAGCCCAGCTCAGCCCCAGGGGACGCAGATAGAAGGGCCCAGCGCAGCCCCAGGGGCCCCCAGATAGTAGAGCCCAGCTCAGTCCCAAGGGCTCCCAGATAGAAGAGCCCATGGGTCCTGGATAGATGAGCCCAGCTCCGGATAGAAGAGTCCAGCCCTCCCCAGGGGCCCCCAGATAGCTGACAATTTTATTGACTGTATAATTAATTAAAATCGTTACAGTAAAATCAACAATGAAACAATTTCTGTATATATAAAAAAATAGATACTTAAAAAAAACTAAGTTTAAAAGCTAGTGCTAAAATCAGAACTGTGATTAGTTCCATCCTTTACTAGCAATTAGGTATTTTATTCGAGTGACTGAGACCCACATGATTGTCCGTTCCCCAACTTATGTGCCTCGGAGTTAGTCTGTTGCAGGTGAGCGTGTAAGCTACTATCGATGGTGCATTGAGTTTCTTACTAGTTGCGTTGTTTTCTTGGAAGGGGACGTGCAAATGGGACACTGACATTGGAGCTGCGAGAATGGATCCCGTCCGCTGTGGCCCACAGCTTTTAAGGCCAGCCTGATTTGGTGGATACATTTCGCCAGTCTTGCCAGGATCATTGTGCTGGTATTAGACAGACATAGTGCTGATGCTTCGCTACAAGACTTAATATTCGTGCTGAGGCAGATTGGGCGCAGCAGTCGCCGGCGATCGTTGTTGAGGTTTGGGCAGCAACAGAGAAGGTGCAGCCAGGATTCCCTCTTATAGGTACACAATCTGCACGTTATGGATTCCCCGTTTCGGGCCCAAACGGGATTGAAATCGGCTATTCCCAGCATGGTCAGCCTCATGTATAGAATTTTGCTTCTGGTCTGAATTGTGAGGGACTCACTTAGGTAGGGTTGAGCTGTTCCTGCCCTATATGAGTCATTTAGAGGGGCCAGATGCGGGCTTCGGCGAAGTGATTTGTGGTCAAGGTCGAAGGAAGTTTCGCGCACTTGTCTATTAATGGCTTTCTTCCATGCGCTCAGGGGGATGTCCTGCCTCGGCATGCTTTCTTCCTCGATCTTCAAGACTTGTATTGCCTTTCCCAGCCTTGTGTGCCATTCCGAACCTGGCTGCTCGAAGATAGATCTCAGATGATATTTTAAAGAGTTGGCCGGGGCCCTTAATATTCGTAAATATTGCTTTATGATCTCACCCTGACATATCATGTCTGGTCTTGCAAGGCCGAGCTCCAGTCTTAGCCTGGTTTTTCTTGCCTGCTTTGGAATTTGTAGCACCGATTTATATGCCTTGGCCTGAGCAAGATTGAGAAGAGTATCCAGTTTCCCGGGGAAGGCTAGGTGACCATAGCTGATTGCTGGAAGAAGTTTTGCTCTAAGGGCTATCAAAATAGGGCTGGCGGAAGGGCTAGACAGGTTCTGGCTGAGTTGTCTTAATGCGTGGATGACCTTATTGGCTTTCGAGCTCTGCTGGTTTATATGAATGTTCGCCTTGGCCCGTTCCATGAGCCAGACCCCTAAGTAGTTATATGAGGCCACCGAACTAATTAGATCGTTCCCCATTTGCCACTGTGCTTTCTTTTTCCGTTGGTAGGGCCCAAAGATAATGACCTTGGTTTTCCCTTGGTTAACTGTCAAGTTGTTTGCTATGTTGAAGCTGTTTAGAGCGTTTAATGCTCTTTGTAGTCCCACCTTCGTATGGCCCAGTGTGACTGTATCATCGGCGTACTGGAGAACAGGAAGCCTCACGGTTCCTAGTCTTGGGGCTATTAGGCTGGCGCCTTTTAGTGCCTCTCCCAGGTCCGCCGTATATAAGTTAAAGAGGGTGGGGGCCAGCACGCACCCTTGCTTCAGCCCGTTCTCTATGCTTATTTTGGGGGAGACTGTGCGATCACTTGTTTTTACCCTCACCCAGGTGTCCTCATGTAATGACATTATTGCCTTCAAAAGATTTGGAGGGATGCCCCACTTTTCTAGTTTCCACCATAATCGTTTTCTGACTACTTTGTCGAAGGCGGTGCTGTAGTCCACGAAGCAGCAAAAGAGTGGGAGGTGGTTCTTCAATGTTGCCTGGGCTGAAATGTGTGCGAGCGCCATAACATTGTCCATTGTTGAAGCCTGGGGCCTAAAGCCTGTCTGGTGCATGGGTATTATGTTTCTCTCTTCTACCCATTTTTCTAGATCGTTCAATAGTAGGCGAGCGTAAGCCTTAGCTTCCAGATCTAACAGGGCGATGAGCCTGTAGTTTGTCGGCTTTAGGCGATCTCCTTTTTTGAAGATTGGGACGAGTATGGAGCCCCTCCAGGACTCAGGGATTGTTGCTGTCGAAAAGGAGTAGTTGATGAGCGGAGTCAGGAGTTTGGCCCAGAATTCCGGTGCCTGTTTGAAGACCGGAGCTGGAATCCCGTTAGGCCTCGGGGCCCCGGGGCCCCGTTGTTCCTCATGCTCTTTATGGTTTTGATGACCTGTTGGGTGTTTACCCAAGTTGGTAGAGTATCATCTACGATGTCCGGGGATCTATTTCCCATCGGGGCCTTGTCTGGGCACGGAATTGGAGCTCCTGGTTTTGTGCCGCTCAGTTGCACCGGCTCTTCAGACTCCGCTTTATCCCTTGGTGGGGAGGCCGTTACATATAGCTGCTTCACATGTTGTATCCAGACCCTTTCTGCAATCCCATTTACTCGTGATGGGCCTCGGTTGCTCAGCTGATTTAAATATCTCCAGAGTTGTGCTGAGTTCTTTTGTTTGAGCAGGGAGAAGACCTTGAGCCACTTGCTTTCCGTGTCAGCTTTTTTGTGTTCCCAAACCTTCTTCCTGAGTGAAGCCCTCAGTGAGACAATCGATACTCCCTCGGTTTGGGGGCGACCTCTTTTCTTGTCTGCAAGTGCTTTGCGCAACTGTCTTTTATGGTCACGTATGTCCTGTGGGAGGGTACTTCCTGGTCTATGTGGCCGGTCTATTCTAGGGTTTTGGGGTTTGGGGTTCCCAAGCTTGGATTGTAGATCCTCTATTATATTTTCCCATCCTTTTATGATTGAGGGCTCTCTCAGTAAGCTGCCTTCCGGAGCCTGGTCCAGCCAAATTTGAAGTGTACTGTTGATCTTTTCTGACCACTTAATCCTCCGCAGGACAGTGTGTTTCTCCTCCCCACTTGAGTTCCCGATGGATTGGTAGACGGTGGCGGGCGGTACATCCAGCTGGAATGCTGCTCTTAGTGGCCTGTGGTCGCTTTCCTTCCTGTCTTCCACTTCGAATTCATCCATTCTGGCCGCCAGCTCTTCGCTGATCATGATGTAGTCTATTCTTGAAACGTCCCGGAATGTGGGCTTGGGCTGCCATCCGGTCGAGCGGGCTCTCTTCAGTTCGTTGGTGGATATCAGCTTGTGATTGTTTAGAAAATCGTACAGGGAGGCTGCCCTGCCCAAGCCCCCAGGAGATGTTTCGGTTTTGTCCAGATTTTTCAAGTTGAAGTCCCCAGCGAGGATGACCTGGGAAGTTTTGTACTTGTTTAGCAGATCTTCAAGTTTCTGTGCCAGAGCCTCCAGTTTGACTTTCATTAAGGTCTGTGCAGGGTTGATGTAGCAGTTTATTACCAGTAGGCTCATTGGCTGTTTATTGAGACTCAAGCCTCTTATCTGCACAGCTTGCAAACCGGGGAAGTTCAAGTTGATAGAGGTGACTGTGAGTGCACACTCATGTTTTGTAAAGACGGATAGACCGCCGGCTGGGCGACCGAAGATATTCATTTTTACGGCTGGTATTTGATGTTCGTAGTACCCTGCCAGAGGAGTGGTGGACAAGGCTCATGTTTCTTGGAAACAGATTATGTCTCCGCTTTCCAGAAACTGTTTCAGGTTTTTGTTTTTACCGATTTTGCTAATCCCTGCTATGTTCCAGGATATTATAGTTGAATTCGGCTTTAACGTTGGTCTGGGCTCGGCGTCTCCTCTGGCAGGCTATTGAATCAATGGGGTTAACCCAATTAGTCACAGGACCTGGGTAGCAATTTGTATATCGAAAATGGTCCCGGATTTCAATCAAGACTCAATAAATGTACAACCTGCAGTTATTTGTAGCAAATTCAATCTTAGGCAAAATCAATTTGCCCCATAGGAGATGTGATACTTTCAACTAGCAATATTCAATGCATTAAACCCAACACATACATTTTCAAAAAACAAAATTGTTATATATCACAAATTTATTTACATACTAAAAGAAATTTTTAGAGATCCAGAACAATTATAAATAACAATGAATAAGTGATAGATTCAAAAAGGGGGTGCTCAAGTGAAATGAAACGAGACAGTTGAAAGAATAAATGCAAAATAGATTGATACAATCAAAAAACAAAATTCAAGAAAGCCTACCCATACATTATTATATACACAATTTACAATTGAAAAATAGTGGGTGTAGGCTGGGATGGGGGGGGTAGTCGTCGACGTTTCGACCCTAACGCAATACGGGCGATTTCTAGGCCTCTGCTACGGGTCTTCTTCAGGACAAAGGATAAGGGGCAGATAGGACTGGATCGATGACCTATAATTTAATAATACAGATTCGTGTAAATAGTTATAAGTATGTATGGTAACAATTGATCATATATAAGGTTGGGTTGATATTACCATGGACGCTTAATAACGGACGTCCGGCCAAGGTTGGAGACCTAAACAAATTAGGAGAGACGTCTGGCCAATGTTGGAAACCTAAACCAATTAGGAGAAACAAAAAACAGACTCAGTGCCCATCTCCAATAAGCACTGAAACTGCTATCCAAACTAGTGTGAGTGGTTATTTAATTTTTGAAAAATGACTCACCGATAATCAATGCTTCATATGTTCCCAAATACTAGGGTATATACTTCTGATGCCTTCAGAGATAGTCTAAATACGAAGAAAAGGGAACCGAGATTCAGTAAGGTAACGAAACCCATGAGGTCATTTGGCTTAATGAGATTAATTAAAAGTCCACTCACCCCCGCTTGGAGAATGAGACGTCTGGACATGAACGTGGGAAGTTGACCAAAATTAATTTCGTCAATGCTGGCAACCCTGTACAAGGTGGGAAATAGTGCCGGTCACTAAACAGCTGATCTATGAATCGTGTTATTAATACAGTTAACTCCAAAATTAAAAACACAGAGGTACCTCAGCTTTTCACTGAATAGGAAAGTTGTCTTGCGAATCCAATTCAGGGCAGGGGAAGTGCTACTCTGTTGGAAGACAAGACGGTGAAAAAACCAGTCAGAACAGGGAAGGGACCGGCGCTATTTCCCACCTTGTACAGGGTTGCCAGCATTGACGAAATTAATTTTGGTCAACTTCCCACGTTCATCTGTAGGGGATTAATACCCTTGTCCAGACGTCTCATTCTCCAAGCGGGGGTGAGTGGACTTTTAATTAATCTCATTAAGCCAAATGACCTCATGGGTTTCGTTACCTTACTGAATCTCGGTTCCCTTTTCTTCGTATTTAGACTATCTCTGAAGGCATCAGAAGTATATACCCTAGTATTTGGGAACATATGAAGCATTGATTATCGGTGAGTCATTTTTCAAAAATTAAATAACTACTCACACTAGTTTGGATAGCAGTTTCAGTGCTTATTGGAGATGGGCACTGAGTCTGTTTTTTGTTTCTCCTAATTGGTTTAGGTTTCCAACATTGGCCAGACGTCTCTCCTAATTTGTTTAGGTCTCCAACCTTGGCCGGACGTCCGTTATTAACCGTCCATGGTAATATCAACCCAACCTTATATATGATCAATTGTTACCATACATACTTATAACTATTTACACGAATCTGTATTATTAAATTATAGGTCATCGATCCAGTCCTATCTGCCCCTTATCCTTTGTCCTGAAGAAGACCCGTAGCAGAGGCCTAGAAATCGCCCGTATTGCGTTAGGGTCGAAACGTCGACGACTACCCCCCCATCCCAGCCTACACCCACTATTTTTCAATTGTAAATTGTGTATATAATAATGTATGGGTAGGCTTTCTTGAATTTTGTTTTTTGATTGTATCAATCTATTTTGCATTTATTCTTTCAACTGTCTCGTTTCATTTCACTTGAGCACCCCCTTTTTGAATCTATCACTTATTCATTGTCATTTATAATTGTTCTGGATCTCTAAAAATTTCTTTTAGTATGTAAATAAATTTGTGATATATAACAATTTTGTTTTTTGAAAATGTATGTGTTGGGTTTAATGCATTGAATATTGCTAGTTGAAAGTATCACATCTCCTATGGGGCAAATTGATTTTGCCTAAGATTGAATTTGCTACAAATAACTCCTCTGGCAGGCTGGCTTTTGTCCAGGTTAGGAATGCTGTGTACTCCTTCTTGCGTGTCCGATTTGGTCAGGGGGGGGGCAGGGGTATGGTGCAGATGACCCGTTGGTTTTTTTGGCAGGAAATTCTAATGCCCAATTGATCCCTTTTATCCGTCTGGTTTCTGTCTTTAGGGCCCGGACTGTTTATCCCATGCAGTACCGACCAAGTGGCCTTTCTCCCTCTTTCGGGGGCCAGTACGTGTGGATATTTTGGATTCGGCAAGATCCGAACTTCAATGCCCCATTCCGCAAATCGGGTGGTGTTGTTCACTACGGCTTGTTGTATTGCTTTGTTCTTCAGGGCCACCACTGAGGAGTCACCATGAGTGTCCCCCTTCATGCTCTCGAATTTCACCCATTCTATGTCGCCAGTGCCTATCTTGTCTAGGGTGTCCAGATGTTTAAACAGGCGTAAGATGTTACTCCGGTTCAGGATGTCGTGGTTACCCGTGCTCGGGAATCTAGGTGTGAAAACCACCTCATAGACAACTTCTATTGGAGCCGGCGTTTGTGCTCTTTCTTCCTTTTCTATAGCAGGCGGTGCTGAAGTTGGCTCTTCGTTTACACTTCCTTGATGGCTTGAGGGGGAGCTTCCTTGAGGACTTACATTTTGGCCGCTGTTCATCCAGGTAGCAAGCTGGATCTGCATGTTTGGAATTAATTGGTTTAAGGTGATCCCTTGCTGCTTCTTTGTTGCCAAAATTTTCTGGGATGGCGATTCTATAGTAAGTGGTTGTTTTCCGACCGTTGAGTGGATATCGGTGAGATGGTTTTGCCTCTCTGGTGACTTTTGACCATTTGCTATGGAGCTCCTTAAGAGGGTTGTTGATTTGAGTTGGACTTCCGTTATCGAGGCGGCTGGGTAGGCCCTATTACCCCAGTTTTTTTCTGTAAATATTGGATACAGCTGGGTTGCTTTTGTGCCCGGTTTTGGGGGCGGTTGATTGATTTTCAATAGCTGGGTTTGTCTCGCTTTTAGCTTTGTTTTTTTCTGCTGTTTCTTTAGCTTCTTTTTTGCTCTCCTTGATAATGATATTTCTTGCGTATCTGTTGCACGTGAGCTATGCTCCTGCTGGACTGTTCCGGAAACATCACCGTCCCCGAAATTTGGGCTTTGTAAGTTTTTAGACGCTTTTAGGCTACTTTCTAGTATGTTATTTGTAAGCTGTTCGCTTTTGCCATTGTTGGCGGTGTTCTGCTGTCCGAGTGGGACCACAGGGTGCTGGGTTTCCCTGGGGATGGAACTGTTGTGCTTCTCCCGTTCTTCTTGCTTGTTATGGGTTGGAACTGCCTCGCCCCCTTTCGCTAGTTTCACTATATCTGCTAGAACCTCTGGAAGGCAGGCCCATTTCTCGATGAGCGTAGAGCAGCGACAGGAGCAATCGCTCCGGTGGAAGGACGCAAGTTCGGAGATCCTGTCGTCAAGGGCCTCCACCTTGGAGCTTATGTCTGCTAGGCGGCCTGCAATAGCTTGTAGGAGATCTATTTGCACTTCCATCTTCGTTGATTGCCATAGAAGAGCTTTATTGGTGGCACTATTAGTCTCCGTCAAGAATGATTTCTCTGGAGTCAATTCCGCACTGCTATTACAGGCGAGATAGAGCGATTTTGTGTTAGGGGCCCATGGGGACGTCAAAGGCCATGACAAGTTTGGGGTTAGGTCGAGGGTTTGTTCGATCTTTTGTTCCAGACTATGGAGAAGTGAAATTGTAGGATCGCCTGCCGCTGCGGCCGAGCCATCAGGCTGGGGGGCCGTTGATTTAGGATGATTAGGTTCATCTAGCGGGTCGCTTTTCCCCGAGGGCTGAAGGTGGGGGCCGAAGTCATTAGTCTGGTGGATTTGGGCTGTTGTCCTTACTGTGTGGCCTCCTGTGGGTATTGCTGTTTCGATGGTTTTGCGGTTTGTAATGTCCGGCCCGTTGTCTTTGGGCAGAGATAGAGTTCCACCCCTGGGTTGGTTTATAGATTGCATTGGGTAGGGCTGTTCTTGGACTTCGCTGGCCGTTTCCTGGTTAGTCCTATGTATTTCACCTGTGACAGACTGATCCTTAGATTTGCTGGAAGAGGGAGACAAAAGTCTACTGTGGTGGTTAGTGCTGCTTTCTCGGGCTGGGCGTGGAACATCAGGGGAAGCGCCCTGGTTAGGATTTTGGTTGCTGCTTAAGGGATCTATTTTCTTGAGGAATTTTCTGATCGAACCCCTTTGATCTACCTCTTGCGGTTTTTCGTTTAGGCTGTCGGTAAGTGATTTGCTCCTCGTTACTCTGGTTAGTGACGGGTTGGTCGGCGGTTGCATCTTGGGGCTTTTTTCCGGGGTCATAAGTGATCGCCCCTTATTTTTGAGGCCCATGTGGCCAAGGACCTTCGGGGGTTTCTCTTCCCTCTGGCTGGCAGCAGCACTGAGTCAAAGACCCAGCCTCTGCTGTCCTCCGTAGACTGTTACTATGTTGTCGAGCTCCCCACTCTGTCCCTGTCCACTCTCTCCCCTCTTGCTTTGTGGCGGAAGAGGGGCCTATCAATTTTCCCTGTCCGTCGCTCTCACCAAGGTTGCAGCCTATGCGCCCCTCGTGGCTGTTATCGCGTTTAGCGTCGCTCTCACCTGGGTCAGTTGGATGGCAGATCAACTTTTGGGAGGTGAGGGTGAGCGTGGCTCACGATGCAAGGCACTGTTAGCACCCCGCCCTGGCAATCCGGGCTTAGGCTGCCTCTTGCTGCTGGTTGCTTGCTGCTGTAGGCGCTATGCTTGCTGCCAGAGCACCACTCGCGGCTGCTACCGCGTCCTGCAAGGTCTCTCCCAAAGCGCCACTCGCGTCCTGCAGGGGCTCGCGGCTCTGGCCGCGCCCAATGCGCCACTCGCGGCTCCTGCCGCGTCCAATTCGCGGCTCCGGCCGCACCCAAAACGCCACTCGCGGCTGCTACCGCTACCGGACGCTCGCGGCTCCGGCCGTGGCCTGAGCACCCCTCGCGGCTGTTAGCGCGTTTAAGCCGCGCCCGGAACACGGCACAGACTCCCACCGTGCCCGCGATATTTTCCGGCAGGGGGGATTGCCTCCGCGTCTCGGACCAGGCGCTTCGGTCGGCGTCCTCCTTTGCGCCTCCCTCGTCTCACAGCTCATTGCTCCACCTCTCACAGTGATTTCCGGTCAGTGTCCTGCAGCTGAACTAAGTGAGTGCCAGATGGCCCCCAGATAGATGAGCCCAGCTCAGCCCCAGGGGCCCTGGATAGAAGAGCCCAGCACAGCCCCCCTGGGACCCACGGATAGAGGAGCCCAGCTCAGCCCCAGCGGCCCCGGATAGAAGAGCCCTGCTCAGCCCCAGGACCCCCGGATAGAAGAGTCCAGCTCAGCCCAGGGCCCCCGGATAGAAGAGCCCAGTTCAGCCCAAGGTCCCGCAGATAGAAGAGCCCAGCTCAGCCCCAGGGGCACCGGATAGACGAGCCTAGGTCAGCCCCAGGGTTCCCCAGGATAAAAGAGTCCAGCTCAGCCCAGGGCCCCCGGATAGAAGAGCCCAGTTCAGCCCAAGGGCCCGCGGATAGAAGAGCCCAGCTCAGCCCCAGGGACACCGGATAGAAGAGCCCAGGTCAGCCCCAGGGTTCCCCGGATAGAAGAGCCCAGCTCAGCCCCAGGGGCCCCGGATAGAAGAGCCCTGCTCAGCCCTTCCAGGGTCCCCCAGATAGAAGAGCCCAGCTCAGCCCCAGGGCCCCCGGATAGAAGAGCCCTGCTCAGCCCCACGGGCCCCAGATAGAAGAGCCGAGCTCAGCCCCAGGAACCTCCGGATAGAAGAGCCCAGCGCAGCCCCAGGGCCCCAGGATAGAAGAGCCCAGCTCAGCCCCAGGGCCCCGGATAGAAGGGCCCAGCTCAGCCCCCGGATAGAAGAGCCCAGCTCAGTCCCAGGGGCTTCGGATAGAAGAGCCCAGCTCAGCCCGGCTCCTGCAGAGATTCCCTCCAGGAATATCCAGTCTACTTCTACAAACACAGCAGAAGGTGCTAACAATCTCTTACCTAAGCAGAGACCTGTGCAGACATGTCCAGGCTCTCTCCTCCTCCTAGGGCTGAGGGGAAGATCTGGGGTCTGAGGGCGGTCTGCAGTTGAAGGTAACTGCACAGACAGACAGGGCTCCTTCCTCCTCTGCAGCAGGCTGCAAACACCAGGAGAGGCCAGAAGTGTTGTCACTGCAGCTGCTGGTGCTGTCTCTGCCGCCGCTGACCCGGAAGAAGAAACCCTTCTCCCTTTCAGCCCATGTGCAGCTCAGTGGGTCTCATCAGCAGGCGAGGAGCGCCCTCAGGTGGCCGCTGACGGAACCGCCGCCTCCAGTCTTTAAGAGTGAATTGGAAATAGCCTGAATTTCATTAATTATATGCAAATGTAAGAAACTGCTAGAATTAAACTGGACAATGTTTTCTATTTTTCCTGTTTCTGTGGGTAATTTTTTATATTTGGTAGGACGGTCTGTATTCAAACAACTTTCTGACTCTGCACCAAATTAAGATTTAAGCTCAGCCCCAGGGTTCCCCAGGACAAAAGAGTCCAGCTCAGCCCAGGGCCCCCGGATAGAAGAGCCCAGTTCAACCCAAGGGCCCGCGGATAGAAGAGCCCAGCTCAGCCCCAGGGACACCGGATAGAAGAGCCCAGGTCAGCCCCCGGATAGAAGAGCCCAGCTCAGCCCCAGGGGCCCCGGATAGAAGAGCCCTGCTCAGCCCTTCCAGGGTCCCCCAGATAGAAGAGCCCAGTTCCGCCCCAGGGCCCCCGGATAGAAGAGCCCTGCTCAGCCCCAGGGGCCCCAGATAGAAGAGACGAGCTCAGCCCCAGGAACCTCCGGATAGAAGAGCCCAGCGCAGCCCCAGGGCCCCATTATAGAAGAGCCCAGCTCAGCCCCAGGGCCCCGGATAGAAGGGCCCAGCTCAGCCCCCGGATAGAAGAGCCCAGCTCAGTCCCCGGGGCTTCGGATAGAAGAGCCCAGCTCAACCCCAGGGGCCCCGGATAGAAGAGCCCAGCTCAGCCCGGCTCCTGCAGAGATTCCCTCCAGGAATATCCAGTCTATTTCTACAAACACAGCAGAAGGTGCTAACAATCTCTTACCTAAGCAGAGACCTGTGCAGACATGTCCAGGCTCTCTCCTCCTCCTAGGGCTGAGGGGCAGATCTGGGGTCTGAGGGCGGTCTGCAGTTGAAGGTAACTGCACAGACAGACAGGGCTCCTTCCTCCTCTGCAGCAGGCTGCAAACACCAGGAGAGGCCAGAAGTGTTGTCACCGCAGCTGCTGGTGCTGTCTCTGCCGCCGCTGACCCGGAAGAAGAAACCCTTCTCCCTTTCAGCCCATGTGCAGCTCAGTGGGTCTCATCAGCAGGGGAGGAGCGCCCTCAGGTGGCCGCTGACGGAACCGCCGCCTCCAGTCTTTAAGAGTGAATTGGAAAATAGCCTGAATTTCATTAATTATATGCAAATGTAAGAAACTGCTAGAATTAAACTGGACAATGTTTTCTATTTTTCCTGTTTCTGTGGGTAATTTTTTATATTTGGTAGGACTGTCTTTATTCAAACAACTTTCTGACTCTGCACCAAATTAAGATTTAAGCTCAGCCCCAGGGTTCCCCAGGATAAAAGAGTCCAGCTCAGCCCAGGGCCCCCGGATAGAAGAGCCCAGTTCAGCCCAAAGGCCCGCGGATAGAAGAGCCCAGCTCAGCCCCAGGGACACCGGATAGAAGAGCCCAGGTCAGCCCCAGGGTTCCCCGGATAGAAGAGCCCAGCTCAGCCCCAGGGGCCCCGGATAGAAGAGCCCTGCTCAGCCCTTCCAGGGTCCCCCAGATAGAAGAGCCCAGCTCCGCCCAGGGCCCCCGGATAGAAGAGCCCTGCTCAGCCCCAGGGGCCCCGGATAGAAGAGCCGAGCTCAGCCCCAGGAACCTCCGGATAGAAGAGCCCAGCGCAGCCCCAGGGCCCCAGGATAGAAGAGCCCAGCTCAGCCCCAGGGCCCCGGATAGAAGGGCCCAGCTCAGCCCCCGGATAGAAGAGCCCAGCTCAGTCCCAGGGGCTTCGGATAGAAGAGCCCAGCTCAGCCCGGCTCCTGCAGAGATTCCCTCCAGGAATATCCAGTCAATTTCTACAAACACAGCAGAAGGTGCTAACAATCTCTTACCTAAGCAGAGACCTGTGCAGACATGTCCAGGCTCTCTCCTCCTCCTAGGGCTGAGGGGCAGATCTGGGGTCTGAGGGCGGTCAGCAGTTGAAGGTAACTGCACAGACAGACAGGGCTCCTACCTCCTCTGCAGCATGCTGGACACACCACGAGAGGCCGGAAGTGTTGTCACCGCAGCTGCTGGTGCTGTCTCTGCCGCCGCTGACCCGGAAGAAGAAACCCTTCTCCCTTTCATTGAATGTGCAGCTCAGTGGGTTTCATCAGCAGGCGATGAGCGCCCTCTGGTGGCCGCAGACGGAACCGCCGCCTCCTTCAGTCTTCAAGAGTGAATTGGAAATGACAGCCTGAATTTCATTAAATACATAAAAATGTAAGAAAACTGCTAGAATTAAACTAGTCAACGTTTTTCTGTTTTTCTATTTTTCCTGTTTCTGTGGGTAATTCTTTATATTTGATAAGGCTGTGTGTATTCAAACAACTTTCCAACGATTTGCCCCAAATTAAGTTTTCATTTCTCTGCATTTTTTACCCACTCACTCCACCCAAAGTTGCACTTATAAAACAAAATAAAGTAAATTGCAGTCTCAATACATTCATGAGACAGAACAATCGGGTTTGACTCTCACAGATTTCTCCCTCAGTGGATGGTGTCATGGCAGTGAGTGACCGCTGCCGGCTCTGAGGATGAGAGGGTATTCCATCACTAACTAATGTCAGACTCCTTCATACAGGCTCTTATTAGAGGTACCACCTGCCTTTTGGTCATGTTTTAAGAATTTGCATAGGCCCGGATATTATTCTTCAATAAGACTTTGAATAAAATTGTTTGTATTCATTTTTAACATGGCTTTGCTGTCTTTATTTACTTTAACTCTCAGTCAGGATTCATTAAGGCAGCTCTAGAACACATTTTAAAGTGATTTCTGCTTATATTTGATATAAGTTTGCACTGATTAGAGGAAAAATGCCAGCTTTAAGAAATCTTCCTACTTTTGTACTGGCCGGGACAAGAAAATACTGACCATGCCATTCCTATAAAAGACCGGCCAGGTGGTAACCCTCTCTCCTAGCATGAGTCACTCCTCGTCCACACACCAACAATGTGCGGTTGAAGGAGGACTTCGTAGCACCGTCAGGCAAGTTGCATTTGCATGTGCACTCAGCCACCCCAGTTCAGACATGGCTATATGCAAATCAGTCTGACCCTGTGCCTCATGGGAACAGTCCAGCCCGAACTGCCAAGCCATGCCTTCCCTGGACTGGAAACAAGCATGCAAGTTGCATTTGTTGCCTGGGCAGTGACATCAGATGCGACATGCACACATCAGAGCCTTCAAGTCTCACTCATCATGAGTGACACTCACACATTTAGAGGTTGTGCTGAAGTCTCACTCACACCTACCTGAATCTTATCACTGGGAGACGGGAGAGGGGTCCTTGTACTCCATATGTGACTTTGCTCGCACTTCTACTGTGTGCAGAGTAGCCGCTTACAACTAAAGAGGGAGACACTATTCACTTCATAGAGTTCAGCAAACCCACTGTCAGACATTTTGATATCACTACATTTTCGATATTTCACCTTGACGGCTGCACAGATTATACATTCGGTGTAATGTTAATTTAGATGTCTGCATTAATGATTTGGATGTTACCTGTGTACTCATCATGCCTATAATGTCACTAATGTCTCTTCCTCTGACATTATAAAAGGCAAATGTTATGTGACATCACTTCCTGTGAGGCCATCAATAGGATAGTTTGTTTTGGCTCCTAATAATATCAAAACCTTGAGCTCTGTGAAGCCCATACATGAGAGCTCATCTGGAGTAAGGGGGAGGAGCATGCTCTTAGCTCAGAGATGAAATGGTCTGGAAGCAGTGCAGGCGCTACACTGATACGTTTCTGCCAAGCTATGCTCTCAGCATCAACACCAGAAGAGTGCTGATCTCTGCAGAAATAAATGAAATGCTTGTTTCAGTTTAATTGCACTTCATGTCAGTGTTGTTCAACTTTACAATAGTCACAAAGTGGTTCCTCGCTTGAGTCCCTACGAGTACCTTCAGTCTCCTGATTTTCACAATGTGCTGTTTCTCCAACTAAATTGTCCTTGGAAGAGCACACTGTCTTTTCTGAGAGAGAAGTCAAACTTATGTTTCCTGGAGAAAGTGGTTAAAGTGGTTAGGGGAGAGGAGTGGCTAGGGGAGAAAGTGGTTAGAGGAGAGGAGTTGGCCTAACGGCTAAGGCGCTCGACCTCGGACCTGGGGATCTCGGTTCGAGTCTCGGTAACGACGCCAAAACCTCCTGTGATTCTGGGCAAATCACTTAATCTCCCCGTGCCTAAAAAAACATGAAAGTGTGTGTCCTCATGTAAAAATGTAACTTGTGCAATGTAAAGCGCTCTGATAACTGATTCGGTTCGGTTCTAGTTCGCGCCATATAAAACTAAAAAAAAAAAAGCCGCTGTCTATGTTTCTGCTGATTCTTGGATTTGACTGAAGTGAGTCAAATTCTGTGCCGAGGTGGGTTCACTAAGAGAAGCCCTTCAAAATCTAAATTGACGCTGTATGTATCTGGCTTTGTATATGGTATGCCCGTGGTCATTCCATGCACAGAGATCAGGGGTTCCCCAAAATTGTAAAGGGCTCAACGTAAAACCCAAAGTGCTCTATTAGTGGGAGTGTGGGGTGAGCAGCCTCAGGCCTCACACAGAGGAGTGGAAGACATTTATTGCACAACATTGACCAATAATGGACACACGGCTCAATAAGGAGATCCACACCACTTTTGGAAAATTATACTTTGTTTGTATTATATTTTAAGACCAAGATCTTTGCAAAAAGGTAAGTACGTTTTTAAATAAAAATACTTTTTGCTTTTAAAAGTTGGCATTTAGAATATGTTTGAAGCAGTTCAATGTTCCCTATGGTGAAAACAATAATGCAGTTTAACAGGTAAGTTCCACACTTACAAATCCAGTATTCGGGCCCAAAGGTCAGCAAGGAGCACGGGTTAGGTGAGTACCAAAACTGCACCACTAGCAGCACAGGGGCGGCCGAGTGCAGAGGTCAGAGTCAGAGTTCGGCCCAATGCTTTTCAATAGAGACTGGGGGTGCCTGGAGCCACACTGCTTGCAGGTAAGTGGATCAGTTGCAGAGGCTAAGCTTTGGAGGTTAGCGTAAGCATAGGGGGGGGTCCAAGCAGCACCAAGCATACACCACCAGGGGCAGAGGGGCAGCTGGATTCTAAATCAGCGTTGGGTGACCAATGCTTTTGAATGCAGTTTGGAGCTTTTGACAAACAGGCTGCAGGCATCTCACCGGAGGTTGCAAGAGGAAGATCAACTACAGGAGAGGTAAGTAGAGAGGCAGGGTGTCGTAGGGGCACAATTGGTTCAGCTCACTAAGGCCCAGGGGCTCCGGGTGCAGGGGTGCCTTTCAACTTCCAAGTCTTCTTACCTGAGCCAGTCACGGTCAGGCAGAGCCTCTGGATTCAGTCTGTTGGCATCGTCATGGAGGTCAGGAGCGTTCAGCGAACACTGGATTCGAGGTCTGAATCACCGGGGAGACTTCACTGGGCAGGTGGGCCACTCAGACTCGCCCCGTGGGCGTCGGGTGCAGGGATCGCGGTTCCAGCTGGATCCAGATCCCTTGGAGTTGTTTTCTTCTGGACAGGTCCGCGGTCATGGGCGATTGGAGTCTTTTTCAAAGGCAGCAGTCCTCCCAGGGTTGTCACCGGCTGCAAGACAGGTTGCAGGTTCGCAGAAGCTGGAGACAGGCTAGAACCCACGAGCTAACCGACCAGGGATCGCGAAGGGAATCAAAAAGCACCAGCCCATAGAGCACTCATGGAGTGGAGGCTTGAGATGTTCAGTGGACATACTGCTCAGGGTTGGGACTATAAGTAGTCCAAAGCACAGCCTCAGGGGTTGCCAAAAAGCATATGCTGCTGAAAAAGTACTCAGTGCACAGGGGTTCGGGTTGCACGATCCCCACGAGGGATACGGGTCTAAGGATTGCTGAGAGAGCAGATCAACCTCAGAGATGCTCGGGAACCCACCTCCTGTGTTGCAGAAATCCTCAGGAGCTCGGGAGATGCAAACCAGTCAAATGCTTTTAGGTGCCTTCTGATGCAGGGGAGTAACTCCTTTACTCCAAGGGATATTCTTCTATCATTCAGCGAAGTGTAGACCACTGAAGTACTTGGTTTCTGCTTGCAGAGTTTAGTTGACTTAAAATCCAAAGTCCTGTAGTCAGGTTTCCCACTTTATACCCAGGGAAGGCATTGGACTAACTCTAGGGACTCTCCTAGGGGAGGGTTAGGACAGAGGGCTGGCTACACCCATGTCCTTTGTCCAGTTTCACACCAGAGCAGGAGCAAATGGCTCCTGCAACCGGTTTGAGCTGGACTATGCACAGGGACACCAAATGTGCCCCCAGTGCAGACTTTCTGGCACTCTAAGAGTGCATCCACCAAGCCCCAATACACTAAGGCCTGTCTGGGAGGTGGTCACACCTCCCTGTGACAGGAGGCTCAGCAGCAGGAGGGCAGACTTGTGTTTGTGCTGGCATCATCCATTTTGTGATGCCCAGGTCAAAAAAGCTGGTACCGGGTGTACTGGTGTTTCACATAAGTCTCTCTAGAAGGGCGGAATCATACCTCCCCCGCGGGAGGTAGGATTCCAAGGTGTTTGACACCAAACACAACATGTTTCTAAGCAGCCGTTGTAAAGTACGCTGCCTAGCACATCCTCCGCTACTCATCAGCTAAGCTGGTCAGAGTGTCTAGATTTAAAAGAGCTAAATCAGGAGGAAGGGCCTTTAGTATTGCAGCGGCACTGGCCTGGAATAAACTCCCAACTGAACTCAGGCAGATGGAGAACTTGCTGCAGTTCAGGAAGAAGTTGAAGACATGGCTCTATCCTACCAAAAGTAGTAAGAACGTTCTGTGAATACGAAAAGTAGTACGTTTAGGATTTTGTCTTAAGTTAGTTCTGTGAATTGAGCCCACAGGAATAAAGCGCTTTCTTCTCTTAAAAGATTTGGATCGAACTAACAGATGTGGTTAGGACACATGTGTGGTCCATAATCAGCAAGAAAGGTAAGTTAGTTCTGTGAATTGAGCCCACAGGATTAAAGCGCTTTCCTCTCTTAAAAAATTTGGATCGATCTAACAGATGTGGTTAGGACACGTGTGTGGTCCATAATCAGCAAGAAAGGTAATTTAGCAATTCACCTTTAATTGGTCCTTAAAAACTCCCAGAATTAAGTTAGTGCTGTGAATCGGGCCCTGTGTCACTCTTCTGTCAGAAATGTGAGTCCCTAAATAGGGTGACAACCTGATTAAGTAATATATGAAAAATCTAGACCTATATGTTCTTCCATCTGCAAGTTCAGCTTGCCCGAGACAGTTGCCTCCCTGAAATCCTCCCTGAAATCCTGAAATCAGCTTTGCTGTTTATTAACCACATTTTGAACAAACGGCTGAACGCCTCACGGACGTCTGCTGTTGTTCTGAAGGGGTGAAAACAGTCACTCCTGGTACCACTGTTAACAAAACTAATGCTGACCCCAAAACTCTTGGCAAATTCAGAGCTATTTCAATTCTTCCCACAGTAGCCAAAATGCTGGAAAAGGAGGCTAATAGACAGCTTTCCCTTTTTCTGGAATCAAACACCCTTTTCCATGATACGCAGTGTACAGGGTACAGTACAGAGTTGGCCTTACTGGAGGTCTCTGAATTTATCAAGTCTAATCTGGTTCAGGGTGCATCGGCTACGGTTGTAGAATTGGATTTGTTATCAGCGTTTGACACGGTCTCGCATTCTCTCCTGCGGCAAAGGCTGTTGAAGATTAGAACTCAAGGGAAAGCTCTGTCCAGGCTTAAATCATATCTTGAGGACAGATCTAAGGCTGTTTTCCTTGCTCCTTTTACTTCGGGTCCAAAGACTCTCAAATATGGATTCCCCCAGGGCTGTCCCTCACTCTTTTAAATGTGTATTTGGGGCCCTGGCTAACTTTGTCGAAGCCTGGGGCTTGAAAGTGATTTCCTGTGCTTATGACGCTCAGCACCTTCTGTCCCTCCAGGATGAGGCTTCTGATGCCTTCAGTTCTTCTAAGAATTGCCTGAAAGCAGTGGGTGATTGCATGGATGAAAGCCGCCCTAAACTGAATTCTGAAAAAAATTAAATTCTTCTCTTTGCCTCTTTCAAGCCCCGCCCCCATTCTCTCAACTGATAGCCCTAAGAGCCTGGGGCTCCTCCAATTTCCTCCTCTTGTGTGAGGAATCTGGGTTCACATTTGACGCCCACTTGTCTTTTGAACTGTAGGTCAAAGCAGTCTCGGCTAGCTGCTTTGCTACCTTAAACTCCCTGAGGAGGATATTGCATCTGGTTCTGGTGATGCCACGGAAGACTATTGTTCATGCCCTGGTTACCTCAAATTTGGACTATGTGAATAGTCTGTATCTGAGCTTACCAGCCTACTTACTGCAATGGCTTCAGATCCCTCAAAATGTGGCAGCGTCTTCTTCTTAAGGTACCTATGCGTCAGTCTGTTTCTGCTCATCTTTGTTAGCTGCGCTGGTTACCGGTTGTTAGAAATGGGGATCACTAGTTGGCAGAGGTAGGTACCTTTGTCCAGATAGGGTCCCTTGCTTCTAGTCAGGGTAAGGGGGATACACACTTTAGATAACCCCTGCCTCACCCCCCCGGTAGCTTGGCACGAGCAGACAGGCTTATCCCAATGGCAAGGTGTAAAGTATTTGTACCAACACACCCAGTAACACAGTGAAAACACCACAACAGGACAACACACCAGTTTAGAAAAATAAAGTAACTTCATCTAAACTAAATAAGACCAAAATGACAAAAATCCAACATACACAGTTAAAAATATGTCTTTATAAAGGTTTCAAGAACTTGTACCATAGAAAACTATGGATGCATGACTTTTCACCAAAGTACCTATAGATGTGTCAAAGTTCCAAAAGCCAAACTGCCGCAGACTCAGATAAAAATGAGATGCAACACTCCTGAGAACTTGGGGAGGCGATGCGACAATTCTGTGACACACAGAGAGCGAGTTGCGTCGAATCTGGTCTGTATGGGGAGTGATGCATCGATTATTCGTGATGGTTCTGCTTCGCAGGTGATACATCAGGAAAGCGTGCCACACAGGTATGATGCGTGTAAATCCGGGATGCGTCGGCAATTGATGCGGCAGCGTCGAGCATTGCTGCGTCGGTCGTTTTCAGCTACGATCCCTCGATGCATCGATTCTTGCAGATGCGACAGGTGCTGCGACGGTTTTCACAGTGGCACGACGATGCGTGGAAATCCTTCTCACGCCGTGGAGATGCATCGAGAAAACAGCCGCAAGAAGAGCGATGGATCGCATTTTAGCAGTACTTTGCGTTTCTTCTTTCTTACAGCTCCCAAACAGCAGCAACAACCTCAAGAGGCCAAAAACTTGCGCAGGCACCTCTTGGCAGGCTAGAACTCACAGCAGAATACAGGGAAGCTGGGGTGAAGTATTTGTGTCCCGGAGACTTCTGAACAGGAGGCCAGCTCACTTCAGGCCCTTGGAGATCTTCTTAAAGCAGGGGACACAGCACACAGCAAAGTACTTCTCCTTTCCCTTGGCAGAAACAGCAACTGCAGGCCAACCCCAGTCACACAGCAAGGGCAGTACTTCTCAGTCTCTCCAGCTCTTCTCCTTGGCAAAAGTTCCTCTTGAATTCCAGGAATGATCTAAAGGTGTGGGGTTTCGGGTCTGATACTTATACCCCAAAAGGTATTTGTTCTCTTTGTGCAAGGGGCTCTGAGCCCAGTTCAAACCAGGTCTGGGGGGCACTCTGCAAGTGCACAACAACATCCATTGTCAGTGTAAGCCTTGGCTCCAGATACACCACAGGGGAGTGGAGTCAGCATTGTGGAAGGGAGGCACAGGCCTATTCAGGTACAGGTGCTACTCCTCCCACCACTCCAAATGCAGATCAGGCCTATTCAGATTAGTGCTGACTCATCCGGATTCCTGGATCCACTGCACCTCCCCAGCTCCTGTCACTCCAAAGCCAGACAGTCAGTCCACAACCAGGCAGAGACACACAGGATGGAAAATAGCCACTTTCTAAAAGTGGTATTTTCAAACACACAATTTAAAAACCATCTTTACTAAAAGATTTGTTATTAAATCTTGGGTTCAGGGATACTAAACTCAATTTTTCTATCTTATTCCTATAGGAAGATATGCTTGTAAAATGTTAAAAAGCATTCCCCATTCTGTCCTATGGGCAAGATAGCCTTTCAATAGTAAAAAATGAAATTGGCAGAATTTCACTATCAGGACATGTTACACACGCCAGCACATGTCCTACCATTTACATACACTGCACCCTGCCCAGGGTGGTACCTTGGGCCTACCATAGGGGTGTCCTATGTGTAAGAAAAGGCAAGGGTAGTTGACATGGCAGTTAATAAACTGCGCACAGCACCGCGGTGGCAGCCGTGAGACCTCTTTTCAGGGATACTCATGTGGTTGGCACAATCAGCACTGCAAGCCCACTAGTAGCATTCAATTTACCAGCCCTAGCACACTCAATGCAGTTTACTAGGGACCCACTGGTAAAACAAATATGCCAATCAGGGAGAACCAATCACAAAATCCATTTACACAGGGAGCACTTGCACTTTGACACTGATCAGCAGGGGCAAAGTGCCCAAAGCATCTAAACTAGCACAGCATCAACAATACAGGAGGAAGAGGCAAAAAGTCAGGGAAAACCACACCAAGGATGCCAGGTCTAACACTGGTCATTAGCCATATCAAATTCAAGGCATTAATCTTCGCCTACA
This sequence comes from Lissotriton helveticus, assembly GCF_964261635.1. Lineage (NCBI taxonomy): Eukaryota > Metazoa > Chordata > Amphibia > Caudata > Salamandridae > Lissotriton > Lissotriton helveticus. The sequence continues at coordinate 462,636 of NW_027611659.1, read as the reverse complement.
GAGCCCTGGAGCAGAAAGGTCTGCAGTGTCTGAGACGAAGACTCTGGCCTATTGTCAGGGCAGATCCTGAGGTCCAATTCACTGAAGCCCTTGAATACCCTCAGCGTTCATAGGTCCAGGAGTGGTGAGAGACCTTTTGCCTTACTAACAGCGAAACTATGGAACTCGCTTCAACTGCTCTCTGGCTTTCACCATCAGAAATGGTCTTTAGGAAAGGTTGAAGACTCATCTGTTTATTGCCTAGGCTGGCTGCCTGTTTTTGTGTGGTCCTGCTGCTAACACCAGGACGTTTCCTTGTGAGCACCTGCACAGTTTACAAATGCCTATGTATTGTATTGTACCTAATGTCTACAAGGAATTTAGATTCTAATAGTTCTCTATAAAAGTCTCACCCGAGATATTACTTGCGAGCAAAGTTTTCTAAATGGGAAATGGTCCTTTGGCAGCAAGCCCATTGAGGGACCCCAGCAACTCAGCGAGTGGCTGCCTTTCACCACCAGCCAAGAGTGAGTGGCTGCCTCTCCACACAGACCACAGGGAGAGACTACCTCTCCACACGGCCCACAGTGAGTGACTGCCTGACTGCCTCTCCACACAGCCCACAGTAAGTGACTACCTCTCCACACAGCCCACAGTAAGTAGTGGCTTCTACACACAGCTCGCAGGGAATGACTGCTTCTATATACAGCCCACAGTGAGTGACTGCCTCTCCACACAGCCCACAATGAGTGACTGCTTCTACATACAGCCCAATGTGAGAGACTGTCTCTCCACACAGTCCCCAATGTTTACCTGCTTGCCACATTGTCCACAGTGAGTGGCTACCTCTCCACGAAGCCCACAGTGAGTGGTGGCTTCTACACACAGTCGACAGTGAGTGCTTGCCTCTCCACAGAGCCCACAGAGTTTACCTGCTTGCCACACAGCCCACAGTGAGTGACTGCCTCTCCACACAACCCACTGTGAGAAGCGGCCTCTCCATACAGCCCACAGTGAGTGGCTGCCTCTCCACACAGCTCACAGTGAGTGGCTGCCTCTCCACACAGCTCACAGTGAGTGGCTGCCTCTCCACACAGCCCACAGTGAGTGGCTGCCTCTCCACACAACCCACAGTGAGTGGCTGCCTCTCCACACAGCCCACAGTGAGTGGCTGCCTCGCCACACAATCACAGTGAGTGGCTGCCTCTCCACACAGCCCACAGTGAGTGACTGCCTCTCCACAGTGTCCACAGTGAGTTCCTGCCTCTCCACACAACCCACAGTGAGTGACTGCCTCTCCACAGTGCCCACAGTGAGTACCTGCCTCTCCACACAACCCACAGTGAGTGACTGCCTCTCCACACAGCCCACAGTGAGTGGCTGCCTCTCCACACAGCCCACAGTGAGTGACTGCCTCTCCACAGTGTCCACAGTGAGTACCTGCCTCTCCACACAACCCACAGTGAGTGACTGCCTCTCCACAGTGCCCACAGTGAGTACCTGCCTCTCCACACAACCCACAGTGAGTGACTGCCTCTCCACACAGCCCACAGTGAGTGGCTGCCTCTCCACACAGCCCACAGTGAGTGACTGCCTCTCCACAGTGTCCACAGTGAGTACCTGCCTCTCCACACAACCCACAGTGAGTGGCTGCCTCTCCACAGTATCCACAGTGAGTGACTGCCTCTCCAGAGTGTCCACAGTGAGTGGCTGCCTCTCCACACAGCCCACAGTGAGTGACTGCCTCTCCACAGTGTCCACAGTGAGTGGTGGCCTCTCCACATTGTCCACAGTGTGTGGTGGCTTCTACCCACCAACCCAGTTAGTGCCTTTCCTCTTGCCACCTTGAGTTCTTTCTTTGGCTATGATACACTTAAATTCATACAGAAGGATAATCTGTTAACTCTTAACATATATTTATTACGATGCATTAGATAGGTGGGAGACCGGCGCACTGGACAATACTGCCTTCCCCAGCAACGCTCTTGAACAGCGCAGCCAAGGGCGGGCCTGTCTGTGCCCATCAGAGTCCGGAAGAGGCTGGGCTGGGCCATCCCTCTAACCCCTGTGATCTGGGGCATCTTTTTAAGGTACTTTGTTAAGTTACTTAATGTATTCTTTGCTCTGTTTTTGGTCCATGCAATCTGTCAGCGGTGAGTGTTTCTTGCTGTGCAAGTCTGTGGGAGAGGTTTCTTTTTAAGTCTCATTATTTATCCGGCAAGGCACTACACCCTGATCACTTTGCATAATTGCAAAGTTCTCTGCAAAGGTTCCTTAAAACACAGTTGCTTAAAATGAATGGGAATAGGAAGCAAAGCACAGGCCCGCCAGGAGGGGGCAGCACAGTTACTCCTCTGGACATGTTTGTAGCCAGGAAGGCAAAAGTTTTGTCAAACAAAATTTGCACTAACTCAAAGGAGGCTCTCGCTGGAACTAGTAAATCATCCTCAGACCTTATTGCCCCCTATTGACTCTTTGCAAATGGAAAATGGTGGCAAGAGGGTACCCATGGCGATTATTGCTTTTGGTATTGATCTGCCATTTGGAGTGGGTAAACCAAGTTGAAGTCACTTCTTTCACTGAACCACCGATTAAAAGGACGAGAGGAGGAGGGGAAACAAACTCTGCAGATACCCAAGAAGGCTGTTGGTCCAGTTGCTTTACACCAGGAGGACTTGAGTCTGTTTGTGTCTGAGTTGTTACCCAGAATTGAAGATATGTTAAAAAAACTTTTGGTACCTAATTATCTGCAGTTCACTAAGGTAGAAGCTTTGCTTCATCAGGCCCCTGAGTTGCACTCTCGTCATTTACTCAGGAACTTGGGAGCAGCGACTGGGTAGGTGGCGGATGGTGCAGGGAAAACACAGTGTGTTGGAACGGCGTCCTCGGCCCCCTCAACAAGTAGCTGCCAGCCCAAGGATGCCAAAAGTAGTTTGCAGTCAGGTCTAGGAAATAAATACCCCCCAACAGAAGGGCATACGCTCACAAATGAGCCTGGGAAAATCACAATAAATGGGGCAGTGGTGGGCAGTCCCATTGAGATTGCGGCTGCCCTCAGCCGGGGGCCACCTCGCAATGTCTGAGATATCATGAGCCTGTTTAATAGAAAGATGTTTTTTAAAAAAACCATGAACTCAGCTATCCCCCTTGCAAATAGATTTGCTCCGCTGAGGGATTTAGTTAGTATCGATTGACAACTGGTCTCGACTGGGGGTGGGGAGGTTAAAGGGTGCCCACCATTACAAACACTCCCTTAACATCTGTCCCCACCCAACCAGGCCCATTGAAACTTAGAATTATATCCTGGAATATTGCGGCACTAAGGGCTAAAAAACATGTGGAGGCGTGGCTTGTAATAATAAGGTGCAGTCATATTGTTACCCTACAAGAAACATGGGATACATTGGACTCTTTTGGCCTGAATGGTTTTGCCCCTTTTTATAAAATGGCTTCCCCTTCCACCATAGGACGTGCAAAGGGAGGCTGGCTTATTTTTTTTATTTTATTTATTAACTTGTAAGGTGCCCGAATCACCCCTAAAGGGGTATCCCCGCCCTACGGACGTGCTGCAGTAGGGCGAAGAAAGGATTTGAGAAAAGCTTGGTTTTACAGAGCTTTTGGATTAGTAGATACTCTGGGCATTTCCGGAGGTGGCTGGGGAGTTGGTTCCAGCAGGAGGGGGCTAAGTCATGGAATGCTTTCCCACCTATGCAGGATTTCTTAACACGTGGCTCCAGGAGCAGCGACTTAGAGCCTGTGGCAGATCCTTCCCCCACGTCGCCGCCAAGACATGGAAAACCCTCCCCAACCACCTGCGACACACCCAGGACCTGTTGAACTTCAGGAGACTTCTCAAGACCTGGCTGTTCGAGCAGTAGCAGCTCCCCCCTTCCCTCCCTTTAGCTCCTTGAGACACTTGCAGATGAGTAATGTGCACTACAAATGTCTGATTGATTGATTGACTGAGTGGAGTGTTCTAGGCTGATAATTGGTGAGTCTATCTGCTAAATAGCCAGGGCTGTTGCTATTTTCGAAATGACCTACATTATTGGTTATTTATTTTTAGAATTCTTTTTGTAGGGTAAATGATAGCAAACACTTGAGGGCTTCTTGGAGGATTATAGAGAGATGAGGCACTCCTATTATGAGGTTATTTTAATAGGGGATTTATATGTCACCTGTGACCTAATTGTACTCTAGGCATTGGCTCTAGGCATATAGGCATAGCTTGGTAACATATGTTCATTTCGAACACACTTCCCTAGGTTGTCGGCTAGAACTTTTACTTGCCACAAGTAATTTACACGGCCTTGAGCACACTGGTGAGACAGAGCTAGTACCATCTTTTATTGGCGGGGCTGTTCTTTGAATATAGACTTTATTATGGTGTCTGCTCCCCCGCTCCTTGACATATTATTAAAAGTAAACCCAATGTGGAGCTACTACTGTGATCACAATCCCCTGATTTTACAAATGATGGGAGGGCTGGACTTCCCTGGAGCGGAGAGAAAGAGTTTATCACATTGGGACTTTCAACCAACAAATCAGGTCCGCAAAATGAGGTGGGGGAACATAGTACCGGAGGCCTTTTTAGATAAGTTATATACAAAGGGTGCTGAAGATATTAAATTGTGTCTTGATTCCCAGGCTGTGGCTGGTGTGATAATACGGGCTTTTGGAAATCTTGTAAAGCAGATTGCAGAACGTTTAACCCCTCCCATGCTCATGACGAGCTCAGCTCATCATGAGCCATGGTGGCCGTGTGCTCATGACGAGCTGAGCTCGTCATAACGGTCAGAACGCTCACATGTGAGCAAATTCCCCTGCTGTGCTGAACGTTCTGAAGAAACGGGCGTGGCCGTGATGAGCTCAGCTCCTCATGAGCACATGGTCACCGTGGCTCATGATGAGCTGAGCTCTTCATGAGCACCCGGGCAATGTGCGCGCCCCCCGCCCCCCAGCACAGCGGGGGAATAAGCCCAGCAGGCTAGGAGTTAACGAGGGGAGGAAGGATTAGGACATTAGAAGGGGAAAAATGGTTTGACGCACACTGTTCTAAATCTCACAAAGCTCTTATGAGAGACCTATTGCATTACAAAGGCTTTTTTTATTTAGGAATGCGTTCCACTCCCTCTCCCCCTTGCAGCAACTGGAATGTGACCCGCCCTCTAATAAAGAAGCATCAATAAATCCAACAATGCCCTCGCAGAGCCGCAAGCTCGCATTCAACAATATTTCACATAAGGACTATAAGGCGTATTATTATGTGTGGCTCCAGCCTTGCAAAAGTACATGAGCAACCCTCCCCAGGGCCCTGAGCAAAAAGCAGCCCGAATGCAGAGTAGTGAACATAGCTGAACTCAACACGGTAGTGAGCGACTGGACTACTACTAAAAGTCATGCCATCACCTCACTCTCCCTTACCAACTCCCCTGAGACCCGCAGCTTCAGAGGCAGACTCGGGCCGGCACCGGAGGCAGAAGACCGCAGCTAGCTATTCCATTTTGCTTTGGTCCAAATGTCCGACACGAACCCATCAACCCCGTCAAGCGTAGTTTACACTGACTGCGCATGACAATTCAGTCACGCCAGCGCAGCTGCCCCACCCTAGACCCCACCCTGAGGCTGAAGACAGCACTGGAGGGTGTTGGCCCCTTTAGCTTGGGCCCTCCCACACTGCGGGGGCTGGAGGGGCCTTTGTTACGCCCATGCTACACCACACAAGACCTCTCGCTGAACGCGGTCTTACCCTATCTCAAGGGCGCTTCCACTACTTCTCTGACTCCCACGTAGGCTGTGGATCTAGAGCATCCGATCAGGATTGAAGATGTTATCTCTAGTATTTCCCGCCTAAAGCCATCCACATCCTCAGGGCCAGATGGTTTTCCAGCCTCCTTTTATAAAACTTTCTGTCAGAGCCTCGCACCAGTCCTCATGAGGCTCTTTAACGTGATCAGGGACACAACACCACTCCCCCTGTCGATCCTCCGAGCAGATATAGTAGTAATCCCCAAACCCGGGAAAGACAGGACTCATTGTGCTTCCTTTCATCTCACCTTCCTCCTGAACACAGATCTCAAAATCTTTACTGGGATTCCTGCCGCTCGGCGTGGCCCTCTCCTTCCCGGCATCATAGACCCTGAGATATGCCGACGAAAGAATGCTCTTAGGAATAGACGCCAAGGAAGCATTCGATAGGGTCCACTCGGCCTATCTGGCAGCCACTCTGACCCACTGTGGCACAGGGGACCACTTTCAGAGATGGATCCTCAGCAGTTCCTCCCACCCAACAGCCACTGTCAATGGGCACCCATCCTCTCCCTTCCCTGTTGCCAGGGGGGCCAGACAGGGGTGTCCACTGTCACCCATGCTGTTGGCCCTGTACATAGAACCCATGTCCCAGAAAGTGCGCACCAACCCACAGATATAAGTAGTCTAATTTGATGGAGAGCCGCATGCTATAGGGGTACACGGTGATGATGTCATAGCTCCTCTGGAGGAACCTTCTACTTCACTGCCCGCCTTCCGAGCTGAGTTGAAGGCTTTTGGCTTAGCATCAGGCTTCAAGATAAATATCCAGAAATCACAAGCTCTCGACCTTACTCTCCGGCCAGATATTAAACGCTTTAAGACATGCTCGGCCTTTACAGTGGGTCCCTGTATCCATTCCTTATCTAGATCTCCAGCTAACACCTACCATTGCATACACTGTTACGGTCAACTACCAAAAATGGACTGATCTGATCAAGAATGCCCTTTGTCAGTGGCGGTCCTACCCCTTGCCTTGGCTATGATGCATTTTTGCCATTAAAAAACAGTCCTCCCCAAGATCTTGTTACTTTTTCAAGTGCTCCTGGTCTCGCCTCCGCCTGGGACTCTAAATTCCCTACAGCAAGAAGTCAACAAATATGTATGGGCGGACAGGCAACATCGCCTCCGCAGGGACCTCAGCTACCAATCCCTGGATGCGGGTGGCCTTGGAATCCCTGGTCTCCTCTGCTACCAGGTAACGCAACTGAGGGTCTTTGTGGATTGGTTGTGGGCCGAATCCGAGAAGATCTGGCTATTTATGGACAGGGTGCTGGCCGGACAAGCACTATGGAGCATACCTTTCCTCCCGAAGCACACGAGTCTCAAATCGCTATATCTCTCACCAATCACTAAGGCACTACTGGCAGATTGGAACAGTCTAGCGACACAAAAGAACTTCACTACTTTCTCCTCACCGCTCACTCCTATAGCTCGTAACCCGGATTTTGACCCAGGCTCTCAGAACCCTTCATTTTAAGTCTGGGTGCAGACAGGCTGCAGATCAGAAGGCCACCTATTTAGCCTGGAGGGCGCACTCCCCTTTGAAGCACTCCGTGCAGACTTTACACTTCCTGAAAGAGAGCGCTGGCACTACACCCAGACCCGACAGTGGGTGCTGCAACCCTCAATGCGCCCCAGGGCAGAACGACAACTCACCCCCTTCGAACGCTGGCTCTTGTTGAGGTCTTCCAACAAGTGCCTGTTTCAGACCTATACCAACTGAATAACCCCTCAATGGAGACTCCATAATCCAAGGGCCAACTCCGCTGGGAAGCAGACATCGGCAGGGAACTCACGACTAAAAAATGGGGGGATGTCTATTACAGGGCACGACACACCACGCGCAACATGGCCATGATCGAGATGGCCACAAAGATTGCAACCTACTGGTATTACCCACCTCACAGGATTCATAAATATAACCACTCCAAATCTCCTGACTGCTGGCGACAGTGTGGTACCCCTGGTACGCTACTACACATATTAAGGGATTGCCCGAATATTAGGCCCTAATGGGAGCAGGCGCTCGCAGACATTGACACTCATCTGGACACAGAACTCGGTAGATTCCCAGCCTACCTGATCTTAGGCCTTCCGAATCCTCTCACGTTCCCCCTTAAGTCTCGACTGGGTAAACAAATTGGCGTGGCTTTATGCGCGGCCCTGCAAAACATCCTCTCTCCCTGGGGCACCGCACATATACTGACCCGCCTGGGATGGTTACGCCATATGTGGTCGATATTAGGGATGGAACGCATCAACCTCTTGTTATCCAACCAGGGATCAGCGTTTCCCACGCTACGGGCACCATTCCTATCATTGTTAAAATCAGAATTTCAAGAGCTTACCTGCCCCAAATATCTCCAGTTGATGCGCCTACCTGAGGTCGAACGGCCAACACTAATGACACACTCTAAAAGAATGATCTTATGTTTTATCCTCCCTACTGGCTTGTCCTTTTAGTCACCAGGTCCGGGGGGGGAGCTCAGGGGGAATAGGGATTTCTGGGTTCTTTCAATTCAGAGTATGACCACCTGTGTCGCTGGGTCCCGCAATGCTATCATGAATACGCCTTGTTTTTTCTGTTATGTTTGAAAACTAATAAAGAAATTTAAACCACGTCAATCCGCGTTTTGGTGGAAATCTTCAATTTACATCTCCACCTTGTTCAGGTCCAAGGTTTAGATACATCTATAATGTAGTAGACAATATTTTGTCATGAACATTACGTAGTGTTCTAATGGTACTTCTGTGTCAAAAGGCTGACATCAGTATAAGGCTACTCACAACATGCATCCCTTGGGAAAGCCTTCCAGAGTTGCCCAGGACATTAGACCAAATGGTGTCCTTAAACAGGAAGTAAGCAAGCCTGCTATGTAGGTAAAAATACCTTCAGACTGGCCAATGTGGAATTCAGCAACTCATCAGCGTGTGTTTTTGAGTGCTGTTTCAGACCAGGCTCTGCACCGATATTTCAGGGGAAAGATGAGTCTATGCACCCAGTGTGAAGGAAGGAGACACAGAGGTGTCATGCTCTACACCCACTGCTAGAGAGGATAGTCCCCAGGCAGCGAGCCCAGTGTGAAGGATGGAGACACAGAGGCGTCATGCTCTTCACCCACTGCTAGAGAGGATAGACCCCAGGAAGTGAGCCCAGTGTGAAGGATGGAGACACAGAGGCGTCGTGCTCTGTACCCACTGCTAGAGAGGATAGACCCCAGGCAGTGAGCCCAGTGTGAAGGATGGAGACACAGAGGTGTCGTGCTCTGCACCCACTGCTAGAGAGGATAGACCCCAGGAAGTGAGCCCAGTGTGAAGGATGGAGACACAGAGGTGTCGTGCTCTGCACCCACTGCTAGAGAGGATAGACCCCAGGCAGTGAACCCAGTGTGAAGGATGGAGACACAGAAGCGTCATGCTCTTCACCCACTGCTAGAGAGGATAGACCCCAGGCAGTGAGGCCAGTGTGAAGGATGGAGACACAGAGGTGTCATGCTCTACACCCACTGCTAGAGAGGATAGACCCCAGGCAGTGAGCGCAGTGTGAAGGATGGAGACACAGAGGTGTCATGCTCTGCACCCACTGCTAGAGAGGATAGACCCCAGGCAGTGAGCCCAATGTGGCGTAGAAGAGACACTCTCCGCACCAAGGGAAACAATCAGGCTCTACGCTGAGGGTGATGGTGGACAAGGCAGGCTCTGCTTCCAGTATCACCAAAGAGAGGCCTCTTCTCCCAGAGTGATGTGATATACCAGGCTCTGTGGCCGTATGGTGGAGGAGAGACCTAGAGAGGTCAGTCTCTGCTTCCAGTGTCACCAAAGAGAGGCCTCTTCTCCCAGAGTGATGTGATATACCAGGCTCTGTGGCCGTATGGTGGAGGAGAGACCTAGAGGGGTCAGGCTCTGCTTCCAGTATCACCAAAGAGAGGCCTCTTCTCCCAGAGTGATGTGATATACCAGGCTCTGTGCCAGTATGATGGAGGAGAGACCTAGAGGGGTCAGGCTCTGCTTCCAGTGACACCAAAGAGAGGCCTCTTCTCCCAGAGTGATGTGATACACCAGGCTCTGTGCCAGTGTGATGGAGGAGAGACCTAGAGGGTTCAGGCTCTGCTTCCAGTATCACCAAAGAGAGGCCTCTTCTCCCAGAGTGATGTGATGTACCAGGCTCTGTGCCAGTATGATGGAGGAGAGACCTAGAGGGGTCAGGCTCTGCTTCCAGTATCACCAAAGAGAGGCCTCTTCTCCCAGAGTGATGTGATATACCAGGCTCTGTGGCCGTATGGTGGAGGAGAGACCTAGAGAGGTCAGTCTCTGCTTCCAGTGTCACCAAAGAGAGGCCTCTTCTCCCAGAGTGATGTGATGTACCAGGCTCTGTGCCAGTATGATGGAGGAGAGACCTAGAGGGGTCAGGCTCTGCTTCAGCGTCACCAAAGAGAGGCCTCTTCTCCCAGAGTGATGTGATATACCAGGCTCTGCTTCCAGTATCACCAAAGAGAGGCCTCTTCTCCCAGAGTGATGTGATATACCATGCTCTGTGCCAGTATGATGGAGGAGAGACCTAGAGCGGTCAGGCTCTGCTTCCAGTGTCACCAAAGAGAGGCCTCTTCTCCCAGAGTGATGTGATATACCAGGCTCTGTGCCAGTATGATGGAGGAGAGACCTAGAGGGGTCAAGCTCTGCTTCCAGTGTCACCAAAGAGAGGCCTCTTATCCCAGAGTGATGTGATATACCAGGCTCTGTGCCAGTATGATGGAGGAGAGACCTAGAGCGGTCAGGCTCTGCTTCCAGTGTCACCAAAGAGAGGCCTCTTCTCCCAGAGTGATGTGATATACCAGGCTCTGTGCCAGTGTGATGGAGGAGAGCCCTAGAGGGGTCAGGCTCTGCTTCCAGTGTCACCAAAGAGAGGCCTCTTCTCCCAAAGTGATGTGATATACCAGGCTCTGTGCCAGTGTGATGGAGGAGAGACCTAGAGGGGTCAGGCTCTGCTTCCAGTGACACCAAAGAGAGGCCTCTTCTCCCAGAGTGATGTGATATACCAGGCTCTGTGCCAGTGTGATGGAGGAGAGACCTAGAGGGTTCAGGCTCTGCTTCCAGTATCACCAAAGAAAGGCCTCTTCTCCCAGAGTGATGTGATATACCAGGCTCTGTGCCAGTATGATGGAGGAGAGACCTAGAGAGGTCAGGCTCTGCTTCCAGTGTCACCAAAGAGAGGCCTCTTCTCCCAGAGTGATGTGATATACCAGGCTCTGTGGCCAGTGTGATGGAGGAGAGACCTAGAAAGGTCAGGCTCTGCTCCCAGTGTCACCGAAGAGAGGCCTCTTCTCCCAGAGTGATGTGATATACCAGGCTCTGTGCCAGTGTGATGGAGGAGAGCCCTAGAGGGGTCAGGCTCTGCTTCCAGTGTCACCAAAGAGAGGCCTCTTCTCCCAGAGTGATGTGATATACCAGGCTCTGTGCCAGTGTGATGGAGGAGAGCCCTAGAGGGGTCAGGCTCTGCTTCCAGTGTCACCAAAGAGAGGCCTCTTCTCCCAGAGTGATGTGATACACCAGGCTCTGTGCCAGTGTGATGGAGGAGAGACCTAGAGGGTTCAGGCTCTGCTTCCAGTATCACCAAAGAGAGGCCTCTTCTCCCAGAGTGATGTGATGTACCAGGCTCTGTGCCAGTATGATGGAGGAGAGACCTAGAGGGGTCAGGCTCTGCTTCCAGTGTCACCAAAGAGAGGCCTCTTCTCCCAGAGTGATGTGATATACCAGGCTCTGTGGCCGTATGGTGGAGGAGAGACCTAGAGAGGTCAGTCTCTGCTTCCAGTGTCACCAAAGAGAGGCCTCTTCTCCCAGAGTGATGTGATGTACCAGGCTCTGTGCCAGTATGATGGAGGAGAGACCTAGAGGGGTCAGGCTCTGCTTCAGCGTCACCAAAGAGAGGCCTCTTCTCCCAGAGTGATGTGATATACCAGGCTCTGCTTCCAGTATCACCAAAGAGAGGCCTCTTCTCCCAGAGTGATGTGATATACCATGCTCTGTGCCAGTATGATGGAGGAGAGACCTAGAGCGGTCAGGCTCTGCTTCCAGTGTCACCAAAGAGAGGCCTCTTCTCCCAGAGTGATGTGATATACCAGGCTCTGTGCCAGTATGATGGAGGAGAGACCTAGAGGGGTCAAGCTCTGCTTCCAGTGTCACCAAAGAGAGGCCTCTTCTCCCAGAGTGATGTGATATACCAGGCTCTGTGCCAGTATGATGGAGGAGAGACCTAGAGCGGTCAGGCTCTGCTTCCAGTGTCACCAAAGAGAGGCCTCTTCTCCCAGAGTGATGTGATATACCAGGCTCTGTGCCAGTGTGATGGAGGAGAGACCTAGAGGGGTCAGGCTCTGCTTCCAGTGTCACCAAAGAGAGGCCTCTTCTCCCAGAGTGATGTGATACACCAGGCTCTGTGCCAGTGTGATGGAGGAGAGACCTAGAGGGGTCAGGCTCTGCTCCCAGTGTCACCAAAGAGAGGCCTCTTCTCCCAGAGTGATGTGATATACCAGGCTCTGTGCCAGTGTGATGGAGGAGAGACCTAGAGGGGTCAGGCTCTGCTCCCAGTGTCACCAAAGAGAGGCCTCTTCTCCCAGAGTGATGTGATATACCAGGCTCTGTGCCAGTATGATGGAGGGGAGACCTAGAGGGGTCAGGCTCTGCTCCCAGTGTCACCAAAGAGAGGCCTCTTCTCCCAGAGTGATGTGATATACCAGGCTCTGTGCCAGTGTGATGGAGGAGAGACCTAGAGGGGTCAGGCTCTGCTCCCAGTGTCACCAAAGAGAGGCCTCTTCTCCCAGAGTGATATGATATACCAGGCTCTGTGCCAGTGTGATGGAGGGGAGACCTAGAGAGGTCAGGCTCTGCTTCCAGTGTCACCAAAGAGAGGCCTCTTCTCCCAGAGTGATGTGATATACCAGGCTCTGTGCCAGTGTGATGGAGGAGAGACCTAGAGGGGTCAGGCTCTGCTCCCAGTGTCACCAAAGAGAGGCCTCTTCTCCCAGAGTGATGTGATATACCAGGCTCTGTGCCAGTATGATGGAGGAGAGACCTAGAGGGGTCAGGCTCTGCTTCCAGTGTCACCAAAGAGAGGCCTCTTCTCCCAGAGTGATGTGATATACCAGTCTCTGCTTCCAGTGTCACCAAAGAGAGGCCTCTTCTCCCAGAGTGATGTGATATACCAGGCTCTGTGCCAGTGTGATGGAGGAGAGACCTAGAGGGGTCAGGCTCTGCTTCCAGTGTCACCAAAGAGAGGCCTCTTCTCCCAGAGTGATGTGATATACCAGGCTCTGTGGCCTTATGGTGGAGGAGAGACCTAGAGAGGTCAAGCTCTGCTTCCATGTCACCAAAGAGAGGCCTCTTCTCCCAGAGTGATGTGATATACAAGGCTCTGTGCCAGTATGATGGAGGAGAGACCTAGAGGGGTCAGGCTCTGCTTCCAGTGTCACCAAAGAGAGGCCTCTTCTTCCAGAGTGATGTGATATACCAGGCTCTGTGCCAGTATGATGGAGGAGAGACCTAGAGGGGTCAGGCTCTGCTTCCAGTGTCACCAAAGAGAGGCCTCTTCTCCCAGAGTGATGTGATATACCAGGCTCTGTGCCAGTGTGATGGAGGAGAGACCTAGAGAGGTCAAGCTCTGCTTCCAGTGTCACCAAAGAGAGGCCTCTTCTCCCAGAGTGATGTGATATACCAGGCTCTGTGCCAGTATGATGGAGGAGAGACCTAGAGAGGTCAGGCTCTGCTTCCAGTGTCACCAAAGAGAGGCCTCTTCTCCCAGAGTGATGTGATATACCAGGCTCTGTGCCAGTGTGATGGAGGAGAGACCTAGAGGGGTCAGGCTCTGCTCCCAGTGTCACCAAAGAGAGGCCTCTTCTCCCAGAGTGATGTGATATACCAGGCTCTGTGCCAGTATGATGGAGGAGAGACCTAGAGGGGTCAGGCTCTGCTTCCAGTGTCACCAAAGAGAGGCCTCTTCTCCCAGAGTGATGTGATATACCAGGCTCTGTGCCAGTGTGATGGAGGAGAGACCTAGAGGGGTCAGGCTCTGTGCCAGTGTCACCAAAGAGAGGCCTCTTCTCCCAGAGTGATGTGATATACCAGGCTCTGTGCCAGTATGATGGAGGAGAGACCTAGAGGGGCCAGGCTCTGCTTCCAGTGTCACCAAAGAGAGGCCTCTTCTCCCAGAGTGATGGTATATACCAGGCTCTGTGCCAGTATGATGAAGGAGAGACCTAGAAAGGTCAGGCTCTGCTTCCAGTGTCACCAAAGAGAGGCCTCTTCTCCCAGAGTGATGTGATATACCAGGCTCTGCTCCCAATGTCACCAAAGAGAGGCCTCTTCTCCCAGAGTGATGTGATATACCAGGCTCTGTGCCAGTATGATGGAGGAGAGCCCTAGAGGGGTCAGGTTCTGCTCCCAGTGTCACCAAAGAGAGGCCTCTTCTCCGAGAGTGATGTGATATACCAGGCTCTGTGCCAGTATGATAGAGGAGAGACCTAGAGAGGTCTAACTCTGCTTCCAGTGTCACCAAAGAGAGGCCTCTTCTCCCAGAGTGATGTGATATACCAGGCTCTGTGCCAGTGTGATGGAGGAGAGACCTAGAGGGGTCAGGCTCTGCTTCCAGTGTCACCAAAGAGAGGCCTCTTCTCCCAGAGTGATGTGATATACCAGGCTCTGTGGCCGTATGGTGGAGGAGAGACCTAGAGAGGTCAAGCTCTGCTTCCAGTGTCACCAAAGAGAGGCCTCTTCTCCCAGAGTGATGTGATATACAAGGCTCTGTGCCAGTATGATGGAGGAGAGACCTAGAGGGGTCAGGCTCTGCTTCCAGTGTCACCAAAGAGAGGCCTCTTCTCCCAGAGTGATGTGATATACCACGCTCTGTGCCAGTGTGATGGAGGAGAGACCTAGAGAGGTCAAGCTCTGCTTCCAGTGTCACCAAAGAGAGGCCTCTTCTCCCAGAGTGATGTGATATACCAGGCTCTGTGCCAGTATGATGGAGGAGAGACCTAGAGAGGTCAGGCTCTGCTTCCAGTGTCACCAAATAGAGGCCTCTACTCCCAGAGTGATGTGATATACCAGGCTCTGTGCCAGTGTGATGGAGGAGAGACCTAGAGGGGTCAGGCTCTGCTCCCAGTGTCACCAAAGAGAGGCCTCTTCTCCCAGAGTGATGTGATATACCAGGCTCTGTGCCAGTGTGATGGAGGAGGGACCTAGAGGGGTCAGGCTCTGCTTCCAGTGTCACCAAAGAGAGGCCTCTTCTCCCAGAGTGATGTGATATACCAGGCTCTGTGCCAGTGTGATGGAGGAGAGACCTAGAGGGGTCAGGCTCTGTGCCAGTGTCACCAAAGAGAGGCCTCTGCTCCCAGAGTGATGTGATATACCAGGCTCTGTGCCAGTATGATGGAGGAGAGACCTAGAGGGGCCAGGCTCTGCTTCCAGTGTCACCAAAGAGAGGCCTCTTCTCCCAGAGTGATGGCATATACCAGGCTCTGTGCCAGTATGATGGAGGAGAGACCTAGAAAGGTCAGGCTCTGCTTCCAGTGTCACCAAAGAGAGGCCTCTTCTCCCAGAGTGATGTGATATACCAGGCTCTGCTCCCAGTGTCACCAAAGAGAGGCCTCTTCTCCCAGAGTGATGCGATATACCAGGCTCTGTGCCAGTATGATGGAGGAGAGCCCTAGAGGGGTCAGGCTCTGCTCCCAGTGTCACCAAAGAGAGGCCTCTTCTCCGAGAGTGATGTGATATACCAGGCTCTGTGCCAGTATGATAGAGGAGAGACCTAGAGAGGTCTAACTCTGCTTCCAGTGTCACCAAAGAGAGGCCTCTTCTCCCAGAGTGATGTGATATACAAGGCTCTGTGCCAGTATGATGGAGGAGAGACCTAGAGGGGTCAGGCTCTGCTTCCAGTGTCACCAAAGAGAGGCCTCTTCTCCCAGAGTGATGTGATATACCACGCTCTGTGCCAGTGTGATGGAGGAGAGACCTAGAGAGGTCAAGCTCTGCTTCCAGTGTCACCAAAGAGAGGCCTCTTCTCCCAGAGTGATGTGATATACCAGGCTCTGTGCCAGTATGATGGAGGAGAGACCTAGAGAGGTCAGGCTCTGCTTCCAGTGTCACCAAATAGAGGCCTCTACTCCCAGAGTGATGTGATATACCAGGCTCTGTGCCAGTGTGATGGAGGAGAGACCTAGAGGGGTCAGGCTCTGCTCCCAGTGTCACCAAAGAGAGGCCTCTTCTCCCAGAGTGATGTGATATACCAGGCTCTGTGCCAGTATGATGGAGGAGGGACCTAGAGGGGTCAGGCTCTGCTTCCAGTGTCACCAAAGAGAGGCCTCTTCTCCCAGAGTGATGTGATATACCAGGTTCTGTGCCAGTGTGATGGAGGAGAGACCTAGAGGGGTCAGGCTCTGTGCCAGTGTCACCAAAGAGAGGCCTCTTCTCCCAGAGTGATGTGATATACCAGGCTCTGTGCCAGTATGATGGAGGAGAGACCTAGAGGGGCCAGGCTCTGCTTCCAGTGTCACCAAGAGAGGCCTCTTCTCCCAGAGTGATGGTATATACCAGGCTCTGTGCCAGTATGATGGAGGAGAGACCTAGAAAGGTCAGGCTCTGCTTCCAGTGTCACCAAAGAGAGGCCTCTTCTCCCAGAGTGATGTGATATACCAGGCTCTGCTCCCAGTGTCACCAAAGAGAGGCCTCTTCTCCCAGAGTTATGCGATATACCAGGCTCTGTGCCAGTATGATGGAGGAGAGCCCTAGAGGGGTCAGGCTCTGCTCCCAGTGTCACCAAAGAGAGGCCTCTTCTCCGAGAGTGATGTGATATACCAGGCTCTGTGCCAGTATGATAGAGGAGAGACCTAGAGAGGTCTAACTCTGCTTCCAGTGTCACCAAAGAGAGGCCTCTTCTCCCAGAGTGATGTGATATACCAGGCTCTGTGCCAGTATGATGGAGGAGAGACCTAGAGGGGTCAGGCTCTGCTTCCAGTGTCACCAAAGAGAGGCCTCTTCTCCCAGAGTGATGTGATATACCAGGCTCTGTGCCAGTATGATGGAGGAGGGACCTAGAGGGGTCAGGCTCTGCTCCCAGTGTCACCAAAGAGAGGCCTCTTCTCCCAGAGTGATGTGATATACCAGGCTCTGTGCCAGTGTGATGGAGGAGAGTCCTAGAGAGGTCAGGCTCTGCTTCCAGTGTCACCAAAGAGAGGCCTCTTCTCCCAGAGTGATGTGATATACCAGGCTCTGCTTCCAGTATCACCAAAGAGAGGCCTCTTCTCCCAGAGTGATGTGATATACCAGGCTCTGTGGCCAGTGTGATGGAGGAGAGACCTAGAAAGGTCAGGCTCTGCTCCCAGTGTCACCAAAGAGAGGCCTCTTCTCCCAGAGTGATGTGATATACCAGGCTCTGTGCCAGTATGATGGAGGAGAGACCTAGAGGGGTCAGGCTCTGCTTCCAGTGTCACCAAAGAGAGGCCTCTTCTCCCAGAGTGATGTGATATACCAGGCTCTGTGCCAGTATGATGGAGGAGAGACCTAGAGGGGTCAGGCTCTGCTTCCAGTGTCACCAAAGAGAGGCCTCTTCTCCCAGAGTGATGTGATATACCACGCTCTGTGCCAGTGTGATGGAGGAGAGACCTAGAGAGGTCAAGCTCTGCTTCCAGTGTCACCAAAGAGAGGCCTCTTCTCCCAGAGTGATGTGATATACCAGGCTCTGTGCCAGTATGATGGAGGAGAGACCTAGAGAGGTCAGGCTCTGCTTCCAGTGTCACCAAATAGAGGCCTCTACTCCCAGAGTGATGTGATATACCAGGCTCTGTGCCAGTGTGATGGAGGAGAGACCTAGAGGGGTCAGGCTCTGCTCCCAGTGTCACCAAAGAGAGGCCTCTTCTCCCAGAGTGATGTGATATACCAGGCTCTGTGCCAGTGTGATGGAGGAGGGACCTAGAGGGGTCAGGCTCTGCTTCCAGTGTCACCAAAGAGAGGCCTCTTCTCCCAGAGTGATGTGATATACCAGGCTCTGTGCCAGTGTGATGGAGGAGAGACCTAGAGGGGTCAGGCTCTGTGCCAGTGTCACCAAAGAGAGGCCTCTGCTCCCAGAGTGATGTGATATACCAGGCTCTGTGCCAGTATGATGGAGGAGAGACCTAGAGGGGCCAGGCTCTGCTTCCAGTGTCACCAAAGAGAGGCCTCTTCTCCCAGAGTGATGGCATATACCAGGCTCTGTGCCAGTATGATGGAGGAGAGACCTAGAAAGGTCAGGCTCTGCTTCCAGTGTCACCAAAGAGAGGCCTCTTCTCCCAGAGTGATGTGATATACCAGGCTCTGCTCCCAGTGTCACCAAAGAGAGGCCTCTTCTCCCAGAGTGATGCGATATACCAGGCTCTGTGCCAGTATGATGGAGGAGAGCCCTAGAGGGGTCAGGCTCTGCTCCCAGTGTCACCAAAGAGAGGCCTCTTCTCCGAGAGTGATGTGATATACCAGGCTCTGTGCCAGTATGATAGAGGAGAGACCTAGAGAGGTCTAACTCTGCTTCCAGTGTCACCAAAGAGAGGCCTCTTCTCCCAGAGTGATGTGATATACAAGGCTCTGTGCCAGTATGATGGAGGAGAGACCTAGAGGGGTCAGGCTCTGCTTCCAGTGTCACCAAAGAGAGGCCTCTTCTCCCAGAGTGATGTGATATACCACGCTCTGTGCCAGTGTGATGGAGGAGAGACCTAGAGAGGTCAAGCTCTGCTTCCAGTGTCACCAAAGAGAGGCCTCTTCTCCCAGAGTGATGTGATATACCAGGCTCTGTGCCAGTATGATGGAGGAGAGACCTAGAGAGGTCAGGCTCTGCTTCCAGTGTCACCAAATAGAGGCCTCTACTCCCAGAGTGATGTGATATACCAGGCTCTGTGCCAGTGTGATGGAGGAGAGACCTAGAGGGGTCAGGCTCTGCTCCCAGTGTCACCAAAGAGAGGCCTCTTCTCCCAGAGTGATGTGATATACCAGGCTCTGTGCCAGTATGATGGAGGAGGGACCTAGAGGGGTCAGGCTCTGCTTCCAGTGTCACCAAAGAGAGGCCTCTTCTCCCAGAGTGATGTGATATACCAGGTTCTGTGCCAGTGTGATGGAGGAGAGACCTAGAGGGGTCAGGCTCTGTGCCAGTGTCACCAAAGAGAGGCCTCTTCTCCCAGAGTGATGTGATATACCAGGCTCTGTGCCAGTATGATGGAGGAGAGACCTAGAGGGGCCAGGCTCTGCTTCCAGTGTCACCAAAGAGAGGCCTCTTCTCCCAGAGTGATGGTATATACCAGGCTCTGTGCCAGTATGATGGAGGAGAGACCTAGAAAGGTCAGGCTCTGCTTCCAGTGTCACCAAAGAGAGGCCTCTTCTCCCAGAGTGATGTGATATACCAGGCTCTGCTCCCAGTGTCACCAAAGAGAGGCCTCTTCTCCCAGAGTTATGCGATATACCAGGCTCTGTGCCAGTATGATGGAGGAGAGCCCTAGAGGGGTCAGGCTCTGCTCCCAGTGTCACCAAAGAGAGGCCTCTTCTCCGAGAGTGATGTGATATACCAGGCTCTGTGCCAGTATGATAGAGGAGAGACCTAGAGAGGTCTAACTCTGCTTCCAGTGTCACCAAAGAGAGGCCTCTTCTCCCAGAGTGATGTGATATACCAGGCTCTGTGCCAGTATGATGGAGGAGAGACCTAGAGGGGTCAGGCTCTGCTTCCAGTGTCACCAAAGAGAGGCCTCTTCTCCCAGAGTGATGTGATATACCAGGCTCTGTGCCAGTATGATGGAGGAGGGACCTAGAGGGGTCAGGCTCTGCTCCCAGTGTCACCAAAGAGAGGCCTCTTCTCCCAGAGTGATGTGATATACCAGGCTCTGTGCCAGTGTGATGGAGGAGAGTCCTAGAGAGGTCAGGCTCTGCTTCCAGTGTCACCAAAGAGAGGCCTCTTCTCCCAGAGTGATGTGATATACCAGGCTCTGCTTCCAGTATCACCAAAGAGAGGCCTCTTCTCCCAGAGTGATGTGATATACCAGGCTCTGTGGCCAGTGTGATGGAGGAGAGACCTAGAAAGGTCAGGCTCTGCTCCCAGTGTCACCAAAGAGAGGCCTCTTCTCCCAGAGTGATGTGATATACCAGGCTCTGTGCCAGTATGATGGAGGAGAGACCTAGAGGGGTCAGGCTCTGCTTCCAGTGTCACCAAAGAGAGGCCTCTTCTCCCAGAGTGATGTGATATACCAGGCTCTGTGCCAGTGTGATGGAGGAGAGCCCTAGAGGGGTCAGGCTCTGCTTCCAGTGTCACCAAAGAGAGGCCTCTTCTCCCAGAGTGATGTGATATACCAGGCTCTGTGCCAGTATGATGGAGGAGAGACCTAGAGGGGTCAGGCTCGGCTTCCAGTGCACCAAAGAGAGGCCTCTTCTCCCAGAGTGATGTGATATACCAGGCTGTGTGCCAGTATGATGGAGGAGAGACCTAGAGAGGTCAGGCTCTGCTTCCAGTGTCACCAAAGAGAGGCCTCTTCTCCCAGAGTGATGTGATATACCAGGCTCTGTGCCAGTGTGATGGAGGAGAGACCTAGAGGGGTCAGGCTCTGCTTCCAGTGTCACCAAAGAGAGGCCTCTTCTCCCAGAGTGATGTGATATACCAGGCTCTGTGCCAGTGTGATGGAGGAGAGACCTAGAGGGGTCAGGCTCTGCTTCCAGTGTCACCAAAGAGAGGCCTCTTCTCCCAGAGTGATGTGATATATCAGGCTCTGTGCCAGTATGATGGAGGAGAGACCTAGAGGGGTCAAGCTCTGCTTCCAGTATCACCAAAGAGAGGCCTCTTCTCCCAGAGTGATGTGATATACCAGGCTCTGTGCCAGTATGATGGAGGAGAGACCTAAAGGGGTCAGGCTCTGCGTCCAGTGTCACCAGAGAGAGGCCTCTTCTCCCAGAGTGATGTGATATACCAGGCTCTGTGGCCAGTGTGATGGAGGAGAGACCTAGAGAGGTCAGGCGGGAGACTGACAGATGACTTATAAATCTGTGTAGGATGTCATACATAGGTGCTTGCTAAGGTAACATGAGACGGTTGGGTCTCCCACTTAGATGTATGTAGCCCCTAAAGTTGTAGAACGTTTAGAAGAGATGGTGGTGATCAGAGTTGCTTGTCTTAGCTCTCCTTGAATGTCGTTCAGCACTGCTCGATACTGCTCCTTAGATTCCCTACTCCCTCTGTGCTGCTCGAAGCTGCTCTGTGGATTCCCTACTCCTTCTGTACTGCTCGACGCAGCTCCTTGCATTCCCTAATCCTTCAACACTGCTCAATGCTGCTTCTTGGATTCCCTACTCCAGCTTCCCTATTCAATGCCACTCCTTTTATTTCCTACTCCCTCTGCACTGCTCAATACAGCTCCTTGGATTCCCTACACCCTCTGCGCTGCTGATTGCTGCTCCTCTGCTATTCTACTTGAGCAGCTCCTTGGGTTCCCTACTCCCTCAGCACTACTCCATGCCCCTCCTTGGATACCCAACCCCCTGTTAGAATAGAAATGATTTTGTTTATGTATTCTTACAAGTTAGCATTTAGTGCACCATTTTCTATTTGGGCGCCATTTGGATTATGATGAAAACTAATCCTTTGCTTTTTCCGAGAAATGAGCGAGCGTAGAGGGGAGGGGACAGGGAAGGTGTGAGAGGGAGGATAGGGGAAGAGCCAACAAGGAGAGACAAAATGAAGTCTGTCTAAAGGCTGACTGGGTAGGTGACGACCAAGGAGGGAGTCCACGGCCCATCTCCCCTATAGCTAAACCAGGTAGCTCCATCGGGCATCAGACAGAATAGTTCAGTCTCAATACATTGAGAGAGGAGTGAAGGAGAGATATAAATAGGGTGAGAATGCGGGAAGAGACGACAGGAGAGACGAAAGGAAGTCTGGCTATAGACCGACTGGGTAGGTGACGTCCAAGTAGGGAATCCCCGACCTGTCTCCCCTATAGCTAAACCAGGTAGCTCCATCGGGCATCAGACAAAATAGCTAGATCTCAAATGACGAGGGAAAATTCACAGGTAAACAGGGTGGGGGCTAGGGTCAGGACAGGTGAGGGCAGAGGTCAGTAGCAGGAAAGTGGAGAGGAGTAGAGCGGGGAGGGGTAGGGGGTAGGTAGTTTGGTAAAAGTTACATGGTTATAAACAGTTACTGGAGCATGGTGATGCATACGAAGCAGCTATATTGGCTTCCTGTGACGTAGCGGTCGATGTTTAAGACTGGATGCATGATCTTTAAGACCTTGACCAGTTTGTCCGAAATGGACAGGTCGGGTGGAGGTGCTGTAGTTAAGGTCCATGTCGTGGTCTTTGGCATGTTTTCTGTGGCGGTCTCGAGGACCGCGGCGTGCTGCGATGCTCTTGGTTTCCCCATTGCTGCGGCGACTGAAGGAGTGGTACGTGGTGTTGTGCCTACTGTATGTATGCTGGGTGATCCTGACGAAGGAGTGGCACCCACCTAACGGAGGAGGAAATGCGTAGCCGTTCGATGGGCGTCTGGAATTGCGGGGGGCTCACGCTCCAGTCACCTCAGAGTTGATTTTGCCACTTTGTCGTTGCGGGGGGAGGCGGGTGCTGTGGCGTGGTTTGGGTGTTGTCGCGGGGAAGCAGACTTTGTAGGGAACCCAGGCGAGTTAGTTTGCGTGTTTGTGCCGTAACCCGGTGAGGAGATCTGGACTGGGAGAGTCAGGGTTACAGGGCCAACATCTTAGGGTTAGGCAGCCACCCTCGTGGAGCCGGTATGTCTTTGCAGCAGGGTGAGGGAGTCTCTTTGGAAGTGCCCCTGATTATGTGCAATTGCTGCTCACCTTAGTCTCAAATGATGCCGCACTCCCCCAGGAGTGTCCAGATGTTTAGAAACGGCTCCGTCGGCCGCTCCGGGGTTCAGTGCTGGGCGCCATTTTGGGGTCAGGCGTTCCTGGTCGGTCGGGGGTTATCTCGTGTTTCCCCACGATGATTGGGGGCAGTAAGCGATCTTCAGGTGCAGGAGTTGCCTTCACGCAGCGTGTGGTATCGCGACTGCGTTCAATTGAGTCACAGGGTTGTGGAGCTATGGCGCGAAGACCACAACAGCCAAAATGGAGGGCCGTCATCCATCTCCGCCGCTGCCGCCCGCCTCTGTAAGCACTCCTCAGGGTTCCCGGTGGGCTGCCGTGGTATCGGGAAGTCTCTGCTCACCTGCTGTGCCCGCACTTGTGTGTTGAGATGAAGCTTCTGGTATGCGGCCCGGGGCGGACTCCCAGAGTTTGTGAGTATGTGGGGTTTGGGGGTATGTGAGCACATACCACACTGTGAAGTGCTCCAAGAGGTTCATGACACGATCACCTCTTCACACACCTGTCCATCGAGAGCGAAGGCTCAGGTGATGTGGTCTCACACCTTATTATTATTTTTTATACAACATTTTTATTGCAGGGCCAACACGGCAAGGCATGCCACAACAGACACATATAAACAAACATATCAGAGCAGCCGGTGTAAGTCCAAAAAAGTTAATCCGTGAAGCTGGAATTGTTGTGGATGTTACAAATCTGTATTTTAGAAAGTAGTCGAGTGTCTGTGATTATCTGTACATGTGTATTGAAAAACAACAGACACGTGTTTCGTCACAAGGTGACTTCTTCAAGGCTCACTTGGGTCAAGTAATGAGGGTAGAAGTGTTGTGTATAAAGAGATCTGGTTGGCTCGGTCTAAGTATGGAGTTATGACACAAATGTCTTGAATGATGCACCCATATGTCAAGGAGACCTCATGAATCAAATCTTGCACCCGCTTTGTTTAAATTGTTTACACTGTGGTTTTATAACTAGTGTGTGTTGGCACCCCGATAGTAGGGTGCTGGATATCAAGGTTGCACCAACCTGAGGAAACATTTTGATGAATAGTTACAAAATAATTTCCACATAAATTGTTTTGAGAAGTGTGATCATTAACCACTACTACCTCAACAGACACATAACCTTTTCCCACAGCCATCCATTGTCCACAGTGCTGGCACCCTCCACAATAGCTTTGAATCCAGGTGGATTTAAGTGCGCATCAGCCTCTTACCGTCCCATCTTCCCCCTATTCCCTCCCTCCAGCAATCCAGCCGCTAGGGGCTCCCCCTCCCCCAAGTCACCCCACAATTAAGAAAACAACTCAGTCAAGCCCTATAGAAGCATGTGACTGCCTTATTTGTGCCATTGGTTGTCTATATAATATGGCCGCGTTTTCCAAAAGACGATACTGGAGCATAAGGCTCGAACAGCCGGCCCCACATTGCCCTCCAGGATTTCCTGCATATTGCAAAATACTTTGACTCCCTGATACTAAAAGCATGTGGGCTCCCATCTCAACCCTCTTGGAGTCAGGTATAGCCACCATGCCGCCGTGCTCAGGGGAAATAAGAGACTTTTGCCATTTGACCCTCAGGCCAAAGACTGCCCAGAAACATCTAGTAGGGTCACGTAGCATCCTCCGCTACATCTTTAAAAAATAAGAGAATATCATCTGCATTTAAGGCTATACAATGTGTCGAGCCTCGCTCCCCCACGCCATTATAAACTGAGCCGGATCTCAAACGTCATGTCTTTGTGGATTGCCGAAGCACTCACATATGAGTAATCAATGTCCAGTTACAATTTAACAAATTTACAAACACCAAGTATGACAGAAGTGACAAGATATCCAAAAGATGAGTGAATCTTGGAGTCTTTAATGAAGATTACAGCCAGCCGACACGTGTTTCATCGCCTTCGCGATTCATCAGGGCTAGAAGGCCGTATCGATGTCAGAAGGTCGCTCAGCTGGTGATAATTCCGACCCAGCCGGATATTACAAACAGGAACTGAGCGCGAAGGAGGTGAACCCGCCACACTCGCAGAGGACGCCGAACACGGCATGAAACACACCACAATTTTGGAACCGCAACAGGTATCCGTGAAATAAAAGGAAATAGTAATATCTTTTGATATCGACAACCTCAAACCGGAACAAGTATATCGGGTCACCTCCGAACACATTAGTTTGTATATTAATATACAGAAGTATGTGGAGTAGTGTGGCTCACTGGTTAGAGGCGGCAGACCCGAGAGCAGAGGACGGCCCGGGACCAGGGTTCGATTCCCGACGCGGCAGGTTTCTGGACCAGGGTCAGCGGACTCGATAATTCTCTCGCCTCGGTGCCCACTCTGATCAGCGATCACACTCGGCAACTCTGGGCACTAGCTTGCCTCATCTTCACTAACGGCCCCACCAGACCGCCGGGGATGCCTGGTCTCACCCTGGAGATACCCATTAAGGGACCATCTCTCAGGGAAGCCAGGAAGGGTTTCGCAGCGGTCGAAGCGCGGAGGTACCCCTTCGGGAGTGATTCCAGCGCTATATAAGCACATAATTAATTAATTAATTAAAGTATTGATCACTGCTGGATGAATCACCGCCAGTAGTATTAGTCACGGGCCCGGCTGGGTCGGAATTATCACCAGCTGAGCGACCTTCTGACATCGATACGGCCTTCTAGCCCTGATGAATCGCGAAGGCGATGAAACACGTGTCGGCTGGCTGTAATCTTCATTAAAGACTCCAAGATTCACTCATCTTTTGGATATCTTGTCACTTCTGTCATACTTGGTGTTTGTAAATTTGTTAAATTGTAACTGGACATTGATTACTCATATGTGAGTGCTTCGGCAATCCACAAAGCAATTAGCAGTAGTTTGCTCTACTCCAGAGAGTGGTTTAGGTTTGTCCACTCGCCGTGAAGCACCATAGACTTTTAAGGAGCAGAAATAAATGCGTATAAACTGGCAGTGCACCCAACTTCAACTGTTTAAAAACCTTCCTGTTGTTCCCTCAAACGTCATGTCAACAGTTCAACCACCCATGCGAAGACCTGTTGAGTTTCGCGGCCCACCTCGTACTCCGTGGAGATCACATCACCAGTCCTAAGTCTGGCCAAGGGGTGTGAATATAGAAGTCTAGTCCAGCTCACAAAGCCATCCCAGCCCCATCCTGTCCAACACTATAAAGAGAAACTCAAAAGCCTTCTCTGTATCCTCTGCCATGACAGCTGCCGCCCTTCAGTCATAACTTAAGAGTCATCAGTCAGCAGTGCTATAAGTCTGTGGATGTTCAGCACGGTGTTACTGCCTAGAATGAACCCTGTCTGGTCTGTATGCACCAAGCGAGGCATGTAGGCTAACTACCGCGTCACTACTATACGGCTCAAGATCTTACAATCGATGTTTAGCATCGACTGTGGTCGATACACCTTCACATCTTGTAAGGCGCGACCCGGTTCCAGTAAGGGGACCACCATCGCTTTGCTGGTAGAGGCCGGCAGACAACTCTGTGAGATACCATAACATGTCTAAAATTTATTTTAATGATTACATATTTTGCAACATAGAAGAAAAGGGGATGGGTGGGTTTCAGTGCAGCGCAAGAAAGCATCTTTGGCTACTGACCAATTGTGAACTACCCCCAGTCCATTAGACCCAGGAAGAGGGTGGACACACAGAAAAAAACATGTCAACAGGTGTCACATGCTCTGTGCCCTCGGACGGTTTGCAAGTAAACTTTCATATTGTTCAGACACATATAATGGATCCCTTTCCACTGGGCCACAGTTTTTTGGACTGCTGGATGGACACATACCCTCACCCTCTCACTTCCCTACTCCCTCCCCTCTGTGTGGCACAGAAGGAAAAGCGAGTATTCTGGTTCACCTGGGCTTGTCCGAGTTTACCAAGGAGGGCCAGCAGGCAGCCTCCCCTCAAAGGGTGCTGGTAAAAAGACTTCTGCCCCTGAACTAAAATCAGCTGGTGCCTGGGTCCAGTAACCTCATCACCTAGTGTGAGGAGGCAGTAGAGACCGTTAACTATGAGTGGGGGTACCCTTTGGGTGACCTCCTTTCACCAGAGCCTTACCCTACGACCTATCTCCCTGCTTCCGGCTCTCTGCAAATCCATGAATAAACAGCTCACTGCTTTTCTGGAGGGCAATAACATCTGGCACCCTAACCAAGCAGGTTTTAGGGCGCAACACTCGACGGAGTCAGCACTGATTTTCACCTCCGAAACACTACGAGCTGCAATAGATCAGGGAAAGAAGGCGGTCCTGGTGCTTTTGGACCTATCCGCGGCGTTCAATACGGTCTCACATACCATCTTGGTGGACCGTCTAGCCACGGCCGATATAGCTGGGAATGTTCTGGGCTGGATAAAAAGCTTTTTAGCAAATAGGTGACAAGTGGTTATCTTAGGTCATTTTAGGTCAGAAGAAAAGCGGCTCAGCTCAGGAGTACCTCAGGGCTCCTGCCTGAGCCCAATGCTTTTCAACGTATATATGGCCCCCCTGATTGCTCTCATATCATCCTGCAACATTAACACCATCTCGTATGCGGATGATACGCAGCTCATCCTGGTGATGGACGACGACACCAATGAGGCGGAAATGAAGCTTAAAAACTGCCTCAAAGCTACGTTCCAATGGATGAGCATGAACCGTCTGAAATGCAACTCAGGGAAAAGCAAGAAATTGGTCTGCTGTATTTTATGCCCTGGTTCAAACTTTGCTGTGGTCTACTTTATTATCTTGTGTAATTCAGGGCCACAGATCTGCTTTTTTGATGACAACTTGAAAATATACAGCTCATGTGACAAACATCTGAAGTTAAGCTCCTTTGTGTAACAATCTCTTCCAGCAGCATAAAAAGGAAAGTTTGATCCTTGGAAATATAAAAAAGTCATATTTACAGATGTAGTAGAGCATCCATCTCTAGAGCACTTTTAGTAAAAAAGAATTGAAGTGAGATGGGGTCAGAAATATATTTTAGCAGGCTAAGGGTTAAAAGTCGATCCTCAGTAAATCCTGGGAGTGCAGAGAGGCGGGGAAGGGTCGGCGGGGATAAAGTTGTTAGCGGTGGAGATAAGGCTGTCAGTGATCACATCTCAAAGGAGAACGAAGGGCTGGTGCTGCTAGTATTTAATATAATTAATCATGTATGGTCAGGCACTGGGTGCTTCCTCAGCTCCATTGTCTTAATGGGATTGTAACATCACTCTCTATTGAAAATTAAAAAATAAAAGAATAAAAAAATAAAAAATGAAATAAAAAAATGAAAGTTAAAGGTAAAAGGTATTTCTGGAGGTGTTATTGTGGATACATTGAAATGTCCCTGCTTCCTCATAGGACTAGCAGTCTTGTTGAATTCACAGTATAGTCTCAATAGGATTCTAGTTGCAATTTAAAGAATGTATCCAGGGAGGGAAACAAATCCTACAGACTGCATTAAGGATGTTTCAGAATCTTTTTGCAGTAACAAAAAAGTTAAATATACAGAGTCCAACTGAAGGAAAAAAAAGGAGCTCGCAAAAATGTATTCTAATTTCTAATTAAATCTAAATATCCCTAATTACAGTTCTGTGATGCTCCCGAATCTGCAATAATGTCTCCAAAGAAGAATACTGGAATTTTCAGATGCCTAATAACTAAGGGTACGACTTTGATGCAGGGCAGAAAGCCACCCGAAAGCTGTTCGGAGGCTTTCCGCCCTACACCAATGGTTTCATTCCATCGCCTTATTATAATGACAGCGGTCAGAGGGAACCCTGCGGAGCGGATTCCGCTCTGCTTCCGACAGCACACAGAGCCCTTCGGGCGGCGCACAGAAGGCTAATCCCATAATGACGGACTCTGCGATTATGATGTTGCTTTCAACCTTCCCTTTCATGGTAGTCCGGCCACCATGTAAATGCAGGCGGAAAGTGACTTTGGTGGTCCGTAGCAGGGCCCCCTGTTCCCCTGGACCTCTGCTATGGAGCTTAGGGGGCACCATAGACATTCCAAACAACAATGTCTCAACAGGTTGTATTTAAAGACTGTTTCGGTAGGCATGCACGTTAATTGCACCCACTGATTGCGACTCCTCTGAGGCGGAAGCCGGAGGACAGTTAGCAGCGATTTGAACCTGCTCACTTTTGTTTTTAAAAAATGTGTGATTTATTTACTTGTGTTATTTTAGAAAATCTGCTTGCACTTACCCTGCCCAGCCGCTCCTCGCACAGACGATTAGACTCTGTCGCGTTGGGGGTTGACTCTTTTCCGCCCACCTCTGACGAGATGAGCCCCGCCCTTTCTCACCCCCATATAATACACACCACCGCCCGTCCACGCCCATCAATAAGACATTCTAAACAGCGACTAAAAAAATTCAAAATGATTGTGGAGTAATGAGGCTACTGCCTCGGTATCCAAAAACTCACCACTGTCAGAAGGAATCTGACAGACGAAAACAAGACAGCAGGCCAGGCCACGCCCTGAGGCGCCCGGCGGCCAGAAACCCTGCTCCTACCAAACCTACGTTCCATAGATCAATCACCTACTCCTCTGAGGAGCTTCATCACCTGAACCGCCCCCTCCCCTCTTGCTCAGCTTTGGACTGCTCGCTCAAATTGCCATCTAAATGCCCTCAGTGCTACTTCTCATATTCGTGCAACATTGCACCGCTAGCGCCACCAACACCCCCGACAAATTCTGGAGTATTAATTATCGATCTCAGCCTAAAAACAGAGATCACATATTCGACCTCTTAATCTCCACTCAGCCTGATGCCCTGTTCCTAACGGAAACCTGGTTCCGGCCCAGACGTGGCTAGTGCCCTGCCACCTGGATATGTTATAGTTAGGCAGGATCGTTCCACCGGGAAAGGCGGTGGGATAGCGATCATTTTCAAGGACATCTATTCTTGCTCTCTTAACGCTGTCCCTTTTCCAGACTGCGAAGCTGCTTTATTCAAGATAGCGGTCTCTCCTCGACTGACGCTATCGGCATTCTCATCTACCGCCCCCCTGATAAGTCCACGCAGTGGCTGGCCTCATTTGCTGAATACGTTGCCCCCCACGCTTTGAAGGCAGACATTTTTTCGATTTTGGGAGACCTAAATCTTCATCTAGAAGATACACAAAATGGCTTAAGCAGGACGCTCTTATCCGACTGCGAGGCCATTAATCTAACACTGCGCAACCAAGGTCCCACTCATCAGGCTGGCCATCTACTCGACCCCATCATTTCCAATATTTTGTTTGACTGCACCTCCCCTGCGCTCTCCCTTGACTGGTCCGATCATTTTGCCATCTATTTCACCATGCCTGCGGACACTATAAAGGGCACGCCCCTTCCTGGCCCTATGGGCAACCACAGAGCCTGGTCTAAGCTGAACGTTTCGGCCTTTAATGCCTCTCTTTCTGCCACCTGCCCTGATACCAACCTTGGGTGTATCTCCCTGGCTCAGGAAGTATCCTATTGGCTTACCTCCAATATCAATTGCCATTTGCCGCTCCATCCCAGACGACCAATTTCCCATCTTACCCCTGCCCCATGGTTCACAGACGATTTGAAAGTTATCAAATCCGAATGTAAACATCTGGAGAGATCTTGGAGAAAAACTTACGCTCTAAACGATAAATTAATCTATTGATCGGCTCTCAGGGGCTACCACCAAGCTTGCAGAAAGGCAAAAGCCCTCTTTGTCTCAGACTCTATTGAAAAGGCCATTAACCGGCCGAAAACCCTCTTTTCTATGGTCAAAAAACTAGCTGGCTCAAACACCGCCCCCATTCCCCCAGTATTGGGAGAAGTAGAATGCAATGAAATTGCTGACTTTTTCATATCCAAAGTTGAAACCATCTACAACACTCTGTCTTCTGCCCCCTCTAAGCCTCCTCCCGATCCCTCCATTCCCGACCCTCTGAGCCCGTTACCTCAGCAAACCCAGATCTCGAATTGGCCCCTGTTAGACTCCATTTCACTACTTACTTACATGACGAAGGTCAACTCGGGCTCCCCTCTGGACCCAATCCCTATGAACATCCTCCGCAAGCTCTCTCCTGAGCCTCTACTAGTTATCCAAGAGCTCCTGAATTCCTCACTGCGGGAATCTATAGTCCCGGAGGAATGGAAAAGAGCCCTGGTGGTACCACTCTTGAAAAAACCCGGCGCAGACCCCAAGAGGCTCGCCAATTTTCGGCCCATCTCTCTGCTTCCCATGTTCTCAAAAATCCTGGAGAGGCAAGTAAGCATCCATCTTTCCTCTCACGTGGAAACCACAGGTTTTCTACATCCATCCCAGTCAGGATTTTGCCCCCACTATTCCACTGAAACTACCCTCTTGGGGGTCACGGAGAACCTACGCACTCGTCTCGACCATGGTGAGACTACGGCGCTTATTCTTTTAGACTTAAGCGCCGCATTCAACACGGTCTCACACTCTATCCTCCTGCGAGCGCTGAGAATGGCTGGAGTGACCGGTCCTGCCCTTGCCTGGCTGGTCTCGTTTTTGAATAATCGCACTTTTCAGGTTGTCTCTTCCGGATCCTCCTCCTCTGTCTGTTCATCTGTGTATGGCGTCCCACAGGGGTCTTCACTGAGCCCCATGCTCTTTATTATCTACGTGAGACCCCTGGCTACCATCGTGGAAGACGCTGGTCTATCCCTCTACTCATACGCAGATGATACCCAGATCCTTTTCTCCCTCTCCTCAGCCGCAGCAAACGCCCCATCCGCTCTTAAACTTGGACTTAGCCGAGTGGCTGAATGGATGCAGACAAATCTCCTGAAGCTGAATGTAGATAAGACCGAGGTGCTCATTCTGGGCAAGCAGAAACACCTCTGGAGCCCTGTGCACTGGCCTCCAGAAATGGGCCCTCCACCCCTTCCAGTGACCCAGGTTCACAACCTAGGCTTTGTCCTGGATGACTCACTCTCTATGCGACACCAGGTGGTTAAGGTGGCAGCCACGTGCTTTTCCATCCTGGGCTGGCTTCGAAAAATACTGTTGATGCTACCAGTCGAGACTAGACGCCCGGTGGTCCAGGCCTTAATCACCTTCGCCTGGACTACGGGAATGTACTGTATCTTGGAGCCACGTCGGAGCTTCAGAGAAGGCTTCAGCTAGTTCAGATTGCAGTTGCTCGCCTCCTCTGTAAGGTCCCATGGAGATCCCCAATCTCCCCGGTACTTAAAGACCTTCACTGGCTCCGCATTGCCAATCGTGTCAAATTCAAGGCCCTCTGTGTCATGCACAAAATCAAGCAAGGGTCAGCCCCAGTTTACCTCCAAGCCCTTGTTCAACAATATTCTCCATCCCCTCATCTAAGATCATCAGGTCAAGGCAATTTTTTAATCCCACGCTTCAAACTAACGAGAATGGGCGGACGAGCTTTCTCCTGTGTTGCACCCAGGCTATGGAATTCCCTTCCGGCAAGACTGAAACTTGAACCATCTTTGCTGAAATTCCGCAGAGACCTTAAAACCTGGATCTTCTCTCAATAACACCTGTGATGCGTAATCACTGCTTCTTTTGCGCCGGGAGACCCCCTGTGGGTAGCTGCGCGCCCTACAAATTTAATTACAATACAATACTCTATTATATTGATTGTACTTGTAACCTGTACAGTCTTGTGCACATTTGTGCACGTGAAAGACCTGTTGAGAAATTGCTGTTTGCTATATATACTAATCACCCAGGTTTCAACTGGGTTTATGGGTACCCTCCAGTAGTCTGGATTCATTCTTCCCCCCTAAACCCTCCTGCACCGTGTGGTGGGCACCTCACGGTGTCTGCCACACGGTGCAGGTATGTTTACAACCATTCATTTTACAATTGTAACTTTTGCTGCATGCCTTTTCCGCCCTCTACACAAGCCACAATTGTGAAGTGGATGTTTCTGACAACCCAGAAGATGTGGTCTCACGGCTAGACTGTTGAATTTGGAGCTGGGAAACCAAGGTTCGAGCCTCGCGGTCGACGCCACTTCCTGTGATTCTGAGCAAATCAGTTAATCTCCCCGTGCCTACCAAAATAATTAATGTGTCCTTGTGTAACGTAACTGGTGTCCATGTAAAGTACTCCAATGCCTTCAGGTCAAGTTTGCGCTATTTAAATCTACACAAAAAAAACCATTCTGAGGGAGGAACCGCTGATCTATGGCCGGATTGTTCCATTCCGCAGTGGTGTGAGTCGTACACAGGTCTGACTGACATCGTAATAAGGCCCTCAATCAAGAGTCTGACAAAACAACAGCTACATTCAGATTGACCATTGCTGGCTTAAGGTATGCATTTTCCTAATATGGGGCTGTACAACGATTCTAGCCTCATGACATCAACTTGTGCATGTGTGTCCAAAATACCAATCTAAGAATTGTAGATTTTTGTCAGCCCTTTGTGTCCCATATTCCCATTGCCTGATGTGCTTGCATGCAACTACATAGATATATCTTTAAATGAGTTGCACCCTGGTCAAGAGAGCGAAAACATAACACTAGAATGGGGAAATTAGATACTTATGTTTTCTTATTTCTGTTTGTAAGGCACACAAATCACCCGGGAGGGTGCCCTGGTGCTTGTGAAGTGGGGCGTGCTGGCCTGTCTGGTGGCCTATTAGAATTTCCAGTTTTTTAGTTCCTTCCTGAATTCAAAGACGTAGATGGTGTCTATGATATAGGAGGGGAGTTTAGTCCAGGCTTTCAGGCGATTTAGGAGAAAGCTCAACCTCAGGGTCTGGCCTGGCAGATGTGGGGAACGTGAACGGGAGTAGGTTAGCCAAGCGAAGGTGTCTGGGTTGTGAAATGGACGCAGTTATTGAGATGTGCTGGGTCTTGATTGTGCAGTGATTGTAGGTGTGTGAGGAGTTTGTAAAGGGAACCCGTGGAGGTTTTTTTTGTGGTCTTAAGATATTTGAATGCAGTTTTATAGTTTGAGTGTGGGCCTTGCAGCTGCTTTCTGTATAACTTGGAGTCTTTTGTGGAGTTGGACAGTGATGGCAACATAGAGGGCATTCCAGTAATCAAGCCTGCTAGAGACAAGGACATGCGTGATGGATCTGCCGGTGTCCAGAGTGAGACATTTGAAGACTTTCCTGTGCCTTTTGAGGGTGTGGAAGAAACCTTGTTGACTTGCTGGGTCAGGTTTATTCGGCTGTTGATCGCGATTCCCAGGTTCCCGCTAGCATTGGATGGGCTAGCTTGGTGGTCCATCAACCTGGAGATCAGAGAAAGGTGTCTTTGCCAAAAAGGACCTCTTCTGTTTTGTTGTTGAATTGAAGTCAGTTTCTTTTTTTTCCAGCATGGTACTGAGGCAGGCGGTCGCTGAAGTTTGCTTGGTAGTGGAAGCAGCTGATGGGGGAGAGGTCTGATCCTATTTGCTGTATCTTTGCCTGCTCCCTGACCTTGATGCAGACTTTCGCTTCCGGTTCATCCTAGGACTCTCCGCGGGCCCACCAACTTGCACCAGGACTTGCATCAGAAGCTGCTCTCCCAGTTTAAGGCTGACTGACTGTCTCATTCCACACCCGCAGAGTCCGAGTTTTATCCGCTCACTTGCGTGGTGAAAAGGACTTTGGCCCACGGAGTGCAGAAAAGAATGCCACAGCATCAAGTAACTCTTGATCTTGATTTTGAATGCCTACATGGCCCGACTGGGGGGTCTGGGAGTGGTTGGGGCAGCAGTGGCAGTATTACGATGGTGCCATTGCAAGAAGAGGGGACGAATGAAGAGATGTGTGAGCCCCTGATGTCAAGCACAAGGAACCCGTACCATAGCGGGAGCTTCTGGATTACAGTCAGAGGGTAGAGGCGGCAGCATGGGGAGGTAAGTGAAAGTACCTACATGTAAGCCCAGTTTAAGTAATTTAGGTAACTCAAGTTCAAGCTACCTAAGCTACCTAACCTCTTCCCCTGCACAGCGCAGCAAGCTATATCAACCATCACCTGGATCCACCAGGCTAGTAGTTCTTGCAAGACTCCTGCAAGACTTTTACAACCAGCGTTTTCCGCTGTTGGACCTCTACTTAGCTCCAGTGTCCTCACAGCAACGACCAAGTATGGCCCGAGCTGGCTCTGAGTTCACTCCCAGTCTCACTGTCTGGGTGTGGCTAGCCGTCAGTTGCCGTTGTGGTCTAGTGCCATCATAAATGACCCTTAAGCCCTCATATAAATATATAGCATGGACCGGTGGTGAGGTCTAAGGTCTGAGAAAGATGAACATTGTTGGTAAGAGAATTTGTGGCAAAGGACGTCAGGCATTTGCAGGAACACAGCTTCGCAGAGGCAGTCCCGATTGGCAGGGGTGCGACTTGTGGCATTCACTCAAAGCTTCGACCAGGAAGCGAATACTTGACAGCACCTCTGACAAACCCAGGCTATTCTAATCATCGAAGTGATCCCTGACGAAGGGCATCCCGCCCGTAATGCATTGGATTTCGGAAATTTAAAAGGATCATGATGATGGACTTTGAATATCAAATATTAATGGATTGAATTGAAGTTCACCATTTAAATTTATTGGATTAATAACACCGACTACTTTTTTTTTCATCAAATCATACAAATTTCAAACCCTCTATACTACAGAGGTTAAGATTGTGCACAATGGGGATTCAACCCAATGCGGGTTGAACTATCGATTCGCTGAAAGCTCCCATTCTACACTATAGACTTCTATAGCGACTCCTGCCCTGTCTTCGGTCTCTGCCTCCCTGATGTTGACCCATTCGACTAACACATTTCTCCCGGTTTGTGGGTCATATACGCAAGCCAGGAGCGGCAATTAGAACAAGTGGCTCGCTTCTATTACAGGCTGCAGCAAAGAAAACAAGGGGACGACCTCGAAGAAAAACTCCACAATGTACTCACCAAGGGGCTTTGATCCCCTTCTTGACTCTTTTCCGCCCACCTCTGACGAGATGAGCCCCGCCCATCGGGCTACTTAATCTCCCGCCCTCCCGCTCGCCTTAGACCCAGTGATAGCGACTCCTCTGAGGCGGAAGCCGGAAGGACAGTTAGCAGCGATTTGAACCTGCTCACTTTTGTTTTTAAAAACGTGTGATTTATTTACTTGTGTTATTTTAGAAAATCTGCTTGCACTTACCCTGCCCAGCTGCTCCTCGCACAGACGATTAGACTCTGTCGCGTTGGGGGTTGACTCTTTTCCGCCCACCTCTGACGAGATGAGCCCCGCCCTTTCTCACCCCCATATAATACACACCACCGCCCGTCCACGCCCTGAGGCGCCCGGCGGCCAGAAACCCTGCTCCTACCAAACCTACGTTCCATAGATCAATCACCTACTCCTCTGAGGAGCTTCATCACCTGAACCGCCCCCTCCCCTCTTGCTCAGCTTTGGACTGCTCGCTCAAATTGCCATCTAAATGCCCTCAGTGCTACTTCTCATATTCGTGCAACATTGCACCGCCTACGCCACCAACACCCCCTACAAATTCTGGAGTATTAATTGTCGATCTCTGCCTAAAAACAGAGATCACATATTCGACCTCTTAATCTCCACTCAGCCTGATGCCCTGTTCCTAACGGAAACCTGGTTCCGGCCCAGACGTGGCTAGTGCCCTGCCACCTGGATATGTTATAGTTAGGCAGGATCGTTCCACCGGGAAAGGCGGTGGGATAGCGATCATTTTCAAGGACATCTATTCTTGCTCTCTTAACGCTGTCCCTTTTCCAGACTGCGAAGCTGCTTTATTCAAGATAGCGGTCTCTCCTCGACTGACGCTATCGGCATTCTCATCTACCGCCCCCCTGATAAGTCCACGCAGTGGCTGGCCTCATTTGCTGAATACGTTGCCCCCCACGCTTTGAAGGCAGACATTTTTTCGATTTTGGGAGACCTAAATCTTCATCTAGAAGATACACAAAATGGCTTAAGCAGGACGCTCTTATCCGACTGCGAGGCCATTAATCTAACACTGCGCAACCAAGGTCCCACTCATCAGGCTGGCCATCTACTCGACCCCATCATTTCCAATATTTTGTTTGACTGCACCTCCCCTGCGCTCTCCCTTGACTGGTCCGATCATTTTGCCATCTATTTCACCATGCCTGCGGACACTATAAAGGGCACGCCCCTTCCTGGCCCTATGGGCAACCACAGAGCCTGGTCTAAGCTGAACGTTTCGGCCTTTAATGCCTCTCTTTCTGCCACCTGCCCTGATACCAACCTTGGGTGTATCTCCCTGGCTCAGGAAGTATCCTATTGGCTTACCTCCAATATCAATTGCCATTTGCCGCTCCATCCCAGACGACCAATTTCCCATCTTACCCCTGCCCCATGGTTCACAGACGATTTGAAAGTTATCAAATCCGAATGTAAACATCTGGAGAGATCTTGGAGAAAAACTTACGCTCTAAACGATAAATTAATCTATTGATCGGCTCTCAGGGGCTACCACCAAGCTTGCAGAAAGGCAAAAGCCCTCTTTGTCTCAGACTCTATTGAAAAGGCCATTAACCGGCCGAAAACCCTCTTTTCTATGGTCAAAAAACTAGCTGGCTCAAACACCGCCCCCATTCCCCCAGTATTGGGAGAAGTAGAATGCAATGAAATTGCTGACTTTTTCATATCCAAAGTTGAAACCATCTACAACACTCTGTCTTCTGCCCCCTCTAAGCCTCCTCCCGATCCCTCCATTCCCGACCCTCTGAGCCCGTTACCTCAGCAAACCCAGATCTCGAATTGGCCCCTGTTAGACTCCATTTCACTACTTACTTACATGACGAAGGTCAACTCGGGCTCCCCTCTGGACCCAATCCCTATGAACATCCTCCGCAAGCTCTCTCCTGAGCCTCTACTAGTTATCCAAGAGCTCCTGAATTCCTCACTGCGGGAATCTATAGTCCCGGAGGAATGGAAAAGAGCCCTGGTGGTACCACTCTTGAAAAAACCCGGCGCAGACCCCAAGAGGCTCGCCAATTTTCGGCCCATCTCTCTGCTTCCCATGTTCTCAAAAATCCTGGAGAGGCAAGTAAGCATCCATCTTTCCTCTCACGTGGAAACCACAGGTTTTCTACATCCATCCCAGTCAGGATTTTGCCCCCACTATTCCACTGAAACTACCCTCTTGGGGGTCACGGAGAACCTACGCACTCGTCTCGACCATGGTGAGACTACGGCGCTTATTCTTTTAGACTTAAGCGCCGCATTCAACACGGTCTCACACTCTATCCTCCTGCGAGCGCTGAGAATGGCTGGAGTGACCGGTCCTGCCCTTGCCTGGCTGGTCTCGTTTTTGAATAATCGCACTTTTCAGGTTGTCTCTTCCGGATCCTCCTCCTCTGTCTGTTCATCTGCGTATGGCGTCCCACAGGGGTCTTCACTGAGCCCCATGCTCTTTAATATCTACGTGAGACCCCTGGCTACCATCGTGGAAGACGCTGGTCTATCCCTCTACTCATACGCAGATGATACCCAGATCCTTTTCTCCCTCTCCTCAGCCGCAGCAAACGCCCCATCCGCTCTTAAACTTGGACTTAGCCGAGTGGCTGAATGGATGCAGACAAATCTCCTGAAGCTGAATGTAGATAAGACCGAGGTGCTCATTCTGGGCAAGCAGAAACACCTCTGGAGCCCTGTGCACTGGCCTCCAGAAATGGGCCCTCCACCCCTTCCAGTGACCCAGGTTCACAACCTAGGCTTTGTCCTGGATGACTCACTCTCTATGCGACACCAGGTGGTTAAGGTGGCAGCCACGTGCTTTTCCATCCTGGGCTGGCTTCGAAAAATACTGTTGATGCTACCAGTCGGGACTAGACGCCCGGTGGTCCAGGCCTTAATCACCTCCCGCCTGGACTACGGGAATGTACTGTATCTTGGAGCCACGTCGGAGCTTCAGAGAAGGCTTCAGCTAGTTCAGATTGCAGTTGCTCGCCTCCTCTGTAAGGTCCCATGGAGATCCCCAATCTCCCCGGTACTTAAAGACCTTCACTGGCTCCGCATTGCCAATCGTGTCAAATTCAAGGCCCTCTGTGTCATGCACAAAATCAAGCAAGGGTCAGCCCCAGTTTACCTCCAAGCCCTTGTTCAACAATATTCTCCATCCCCTCATCTAAGATCATCAGGTCAAGGCAATTTTTTAATCCCACGCTTCAAACTAACGAGAATGGGCGGACGAGCTTTCTCCTGTGTTGCACCCAGGCTATGGAATTCCCTTCCGGCAAGACTGAAACTTGAACCATCTTTGCTGAAATTCCGCAGAGACCTTAAAACCTGGATCTTCTCTCAATAACACCTGTGATGCGTAATCACTGCTTCTTTTGCGCCGGGAGACCCCCTGTGGGTAGCTGCGCGCCCTACAAATTTAATTACAATACAATACTCTATTATATTGATTGTACTTGTAACCTGTACAGTCTTGTGCACATTTGTGCACGTGAAAGACCTGTTGAGAAATTGCTGTTTGCTATATATACTAATCACCCAGGTTTCAACTGGGTTTATGGGTACCCTCCAGTAGTCTGGATTCATTCTTCCCCCCTAAACCCTCCTGCACCGTGTGGTGGGCACCTCACGGTGTCTGCCACACGGTGCAGGTATGTTTACAACCATTCATTTTACAATTGTAACTTTTGCTGCATGCCTTTTCCGCCCTCTACACAAGCCACAATTGTGAAGTGGATGTTTCTGACAACCCAGAAGATGTGGTCTCACGGCTAGACTGTTGAATTTGGAGCTGGGAAACCAAGGTTCGAGCCTCGCGGTCGACGCCACTTCCTGTGATTCTGAGCAAATCAGTTAATCTCCCCGTGCCTACCAAAATAATTAATGTGTCCTTGTGTAACGTAACTGGTGTCCATGTAAAGTACTCCAATGCCTTCAGGTCAAGTTTGCGCTATTTAAATCTACACAAAAAAAACCATTCTGAGGGAGGAACCGCTGATCTATGGCCGGACTGTTCCATTCCGCAGTAGTGTGAGTCGTACACAGGTCTGACTGACATCGTAATAAAGCCCTCAATCAAGAGTCTGACAAAACAACAGCTACATTCAGATTGACCATTGCTGGCTTAAGGTATGCATTTTCCTAATATGGGGCTGTACAACGATTCTAGCCTCATGACATCAACTTGTGCATGTGTGTCCAAAATACCAATCTAAGAATTGTAGATTTTTGTCAGCCCTTTGTGTCCCATATTCCCATTGCCTGATGTGCTTGCATGCAACTACATAGATATATCTTTAAATGAGTTGCACCCTGGTCAAGAGAGCGAAAACATAACACTAGAATGGGGAAATTAGATACTTATGTTATCTTATTTCTGTTTGTAAGGCACACAAATCACCCGGGAGGGTGCCCTGGTGCTTGTGAAGTGGGGCGTGCTGGCCTGTCTGGTGGCCTATTAGAATTTCCAGTTTTTTAGTTCCTTCCTGAATTCAAAGACGTAGATGGTGTCTATGATATAGGAGGGGAGTTTAGTCCAGGCTTTCAGGCGATTTAGGAGAAAGCTCAACCTCAGGGTCTGGCCTGGCAGATGTGGGGAACGTGAACGGGAGTAGGTTAGCCAAGCGAAGGTGTCTGGGTTGTGAAATGGACGCAGTTATTGAGATGTGCTGGGTCTTGATTGTGCAGTGATTGTAGGTGTGTGAGGAGTTTGTAAAGGGAACCAGTGGAGGTTTTTTTTGTGGTCTTAAGATATTTGAATGCAGTTTTATAGTTTGAGTGTGGGCCTTGCAGCTGCTTTCTGTATAACTTGGAGTCTTTTGTGGAGTTGGACAGTGATGGCAACATAGAGGGCATTCCAGTAATCAAGCCTGCTAGAGACAAGGACATGCGTGATGGATCTGCCGGTGTCCAGAGTGAGACATTTGAAGACTTTCCTGTGCCTTTTGAGGGTGTGGAAGAAACCTTGTTGACTTGCTGGGTCAGGTTTATTCGGCTGTTGATCGCGATTCCCAGGTTCCCGCTAGCATTGGATGGGCTAGCTTGGTGGTCCATCAACCTGGAGATCAGAGAAAGGTGTCTTTGCCAAAAAGGACCTCTTCTGTTTTGTTGTTGAATTGAAGTCAGTTTCTTTTTTTTCCAGCATGGTACTGAGGCAGGCGGTCGCTGAAGTTTGCTTGGTAGTGGAAGCAGCTGATGGGGGAGAGGTCTGATCCTATTTGCTGTATCTTTGCCTGCTCCCTGACCTTGATGCAGACTTTCGCTTCCGGTTCATCCTAGGACTCTCCGCGGGCCCACCAACTTGCACCAGGACTTGCATCAGAAGCTGCTCTCCCAGTTTAAGGCTGACTGACTGTCTCATTCCACACCCGCAGAGTCCGAGTTTTATCCGCTCACTTGCGTGGTGAAAAGGACTTTGGCCCACGGAGTGCAGAAAAGAATGCCACAGCATCAAGTAACTCTTGATCTTGATTTTGAATGCCTACATGGCCCGACTGGGGGGTCTGGGAGTGGTTGGGGCAGCAGTGGCAGTATTACGATGGTG
Organism: Lissotriton helveticus; assembly: GCF_964261635.1. NCBI lineage: Eukaryota > Metazoa > Chordata > Amphibia > Caudata > Salamandridae > Lissotriton > Lissotriton helveticus. The sequence continues at coordinate 421,559 of NW_027611659.1, read as the reverse complement.
CCATTGCAAGAAGAGGGGACGAATGAAGAGATGTGTGAGCCCCTGATGTCAAGCACAAGGAACCCGTACCATAGCGGGAGCTTCTGGATTACAGTCAGAGGGTAGAGGCGGCAGCATGGGGAGGTAAGTGAAAGTACCTACATGTAAGCCCAGTTTAAGTAATTTAGGTAACTCAAGTTCAAGCTACCTAAGCTACCTAACCTCTTCCCCTGCACAGCGCAGCAAGCTATATCAACCATCACCTGGATCCACCAGGCTAGTAGTTCTTGCAAGACTCCTGCAAGACTTTTACAACCAGCGTTTTCCGCTGTTGGACCTCTACTTAGCTCCAGTGTCCTCACAGCAACGACCAAGTATGGCCCGAGCTGGCTCTGAGTTCACTCCCAGTCTCACTGTCTGGGTGTGGCTAGCCGTCAGTTGCCGTTGTGGTCTAGTGCCATCATAAATGACCCTTAAGCCCTCATATAAATATATAGCATGGACCGGTGGTGAGGTCTAAGGTCTGAGAAAGATGAACATTGTTGGTAAGAGAATTTGTGGCAAAGGACGTCAGGCATTTGCAGGAACACAGCTTCGCAGAGGCAGTCCCGATTGGCAGGGGTGCGACTTGTGGCATTCACTCAAAGCTTCGACCAGGAAGCGAATACTTGACAGCACCTCTGACAAACCCAGGCTATTCTAATCATCGAAGTGATCCCTGACGAAGGGCATCCCGCCCGTAATGCATTGGATTTCGGAAATTTAAAAGGATCATGATGATGGACTTTGAATATCAAATATTAATGGATTGAATTGAAGTTCATCATTTAAATTTATTGGATTAATAACACCGACTACTTTTTTTTTCATCAAATCATACAAATTTCAAACCCTCTATACTACAGAGGTTAAGATTGTGCACAATGGGGATTCAACCCAATGCGGGTTGAACTATCGATTCGCTGAAAGCTCCCATTCTACACTATAGACTTCTATAGCGACTCCTGCCCTGTCTTCGGTCTCTGCCTCCCTGATGTTGACCCATTCGACTAACACATTTCTCCCGGTTTGTGGGTCATATACGCAAGCCAGGAGCGGCAATTAGAACAAGTGGCTCGCTTCTATTACAGGCTGCAGCAAAGAAAACAAGGGGACGACCTCGAAGAAAAACTCCACAATGTACTCACCAAGGGGCTTTGATCCCCTTCTTGACTCTTTTCCGCCCACCTCTGACGAGATGAGCCCCGCCCATCGGGCTACTTAATCTCCCGCCCTCCCGCTCGCCTTAGACCCAGTGATAGCGACTCCTCTGAGGCGGAAGCCGGAAGGACAGTTAGCAGCGATTTGAACCTGCTCACTTTTGTTTTTAAAAACGTGTGATTTATTTACTTGTGTTATTTTAGAAAATCTGCTTGCACTTACCCTGCCCAGCTGCTCCTCGCACAGACGATTAGACTCTGTCGCGTTGGGGGTTGACTCTTTTCCGCCCACCTCTGACGAGATGAGCCCCGCCCTTTCTCACCCCCATATAATACACACCACCGCCCGTCCACGCCCTGAGGCGCCCGGCGGCCAGAAACCCTGCTCCTACCAAACCTACGTTCCATAGATCAATCACCTACTCCTCTGAGGAGCTTCATCACCTGAACCGCCCCCTCCCCTCTTGCTCAGCTTTGGACTGCTCGCTCAAATTGCCATCTAAATGCCCTCAGTGCTACTTCTCATATTCGTGCAACATTGCACCGCCTACGCCACCAACACCCCCTACAAATTCTGGAGTATTAATTGTCGATCTCTGCCTAAAAACAGAGATCACATATTCGACCTCTTAATCTCCACTCAGCCTGATGCCCTGTTCCTAACGGAAACCTGGTTCCGGCCCAGACGTGGCTAGTGCCCTGTCACCTGGATATGTTATAGTTAGGCAGGATCGTTCCACCGGGAAAGGCGGTGGGATAGCGATCATTTTCAAGGACATCTATTCTTGCTCTCTTAACGCTGTCCCTTTTCCAGACTGCGAAGCTGCTTTATTCAAGATAGCGGTCTCTCCTCGACTGACGCTATCGGCATTCTCATCTACCGCCCCCCTGATAAGTCCACGCAGTGGCTGGCCTCATTTGCTGAATACGTTGCCCCCCACGCTGAAGGCAGACATTTTTTCGATTTTGGGAGACCTAAATCTTCATCTAGAAGATACACAAAATGGCTTAAGCAGGACGCTCTTATCCGACTGCGAGGCCATTAATCTAACACTGCGCAACCAAGGTCCCACTCATCAGGCTGGCCATCTACTCGACCCCATCATTTCCAATATTTTGTTTGACTGCACCTCCCCTGCGCTCCCCCTTGACTGGTCCGATCATTTTGCCATCTATTTCACCATGCCTGCGGACACTATAAAGGGCACGCCCCTTCCTGGCCCTATGGGCAACCACAGAGCCTGGTCTAAGCTGAACGTTTCGGCCTTTAATGCCTCTCTTTCTGCCACCTGCCCTGATACCAACCTTGGGTGTATCTCCCTGGCTCAGGAAGTATCCTATTGGCTTACCTCCAATATCAATTGCCATTTGCCGCTCCATCCCAGACGACCAATTTCCCATCTTACCCCTGCCCCATGGTTCACAGACGATTTGAAAGTTATCAAATCCGAATGTAAACATCTGGAGAGATCTTGGAGAAAAACTTACGCCCTAAACGATAAATTAATCTAATGATCGGCTCTCAGGTGCTACCACCAAGCTTGCAGAAAGGCAAAAGCCCTCTTTGTCTCAGACTCTATTGAAAAGGCCATTAACCGGCCGAAAACCCTCTTTTCTATGGTCAAAAAACTAGCTGGCTCAAACACCGCCCCCATTCCCCCAGTATTGGGAGAAGTAGAATGCAATGAAATTGCTGACTTCTTCATATCCAAAGTTGAAACCATCTACAACACTCTGTCTTCTGCCCCCTCTAAGCCTTCTCCCGATCCCTCCATTCCCGACCCTCTGAGCCCGTTACCTCAGCAAACCCAGATCTCGAATTGGCCCCTGTTAGACTCCATTTCACTACTTACTTACATGACGAAGGTCAACTCGGGCTCCCCCCTGGACCCAATCCCTATGAACATCCTCCGCAAGCTCTCTCCTGAGCCTCTACTAGTTATCCAAGAGCTCCTGAATTCCTCACTGCGGGAATCTATAGTCCCGGAGGAATGGAAAAGAGCCCTGGTGGTACCACTCTTGAAAAAACCCGGCGCAGACCCCAAGAGGCTCGCCAATTTTCGGCCCATCTCTCTGCTTCCCATGTTCTCAAAAATCCTGGAGAGGCAAGTAAGCATCCATCTTTCCTCTCACGTGGAAACCACAGGTTTTCTACATCCATCCCAGTCAGGATTTTGCCCCCACTATTCCACTGAAACTACCCTCTTGGGGGTCACGGAGAACCTACGCACTCGTCTCGACCATGGTGAGACTGCGGCGCTTATTCTTTTAGACTTAAGCGCCGCATTCAACACGGTCTCATACTCTATCCTCCTGCGAGCGCTGAGAATGGCTGGAGTGACCGGTCCTGCCCTTGCCTGGCTGGTCTCGTTTTTGAATAATCGCACTTTTCAGGTTGTCTCTTCCGGATCCTCCTCCTCTGTCTGTTCATCTGCGTATGGCGTCCCACAGGGGTCTTCACTGAGCCCCATGCTCTTTAATATCTACGTGAGACCCCTGGCTACCATCGTGGAAGACGCTGGTCTATCCCTCTACTCATACGCAGATGATACCCAGATCCTTTTCTCCCTCTCCTCAGCCGCAGCAAACGCCCCATCCGCTCTTAAACTTGGACTTAGCCGAGTGGCTGAATGGATGCAGACAAATCTCCTGAAGCTGAATGTAGATAAGACCGAGGTGCTCATTCTGGGCAAGCAGAAACACCTCTGGAGCCCTGTGCACTGGCCTCCAGAAATGGGCCCTCCACCCCTTCCAGTGACCCAGGTTCACAACCTAGGCTTTGTCCTGGATGACTCACTCTCTATGCGACACCAGGTGGTTAAGGTGGCAGCCACGTGCTTTTCCATCCTGGGCTGGCTTCGAAAAATACTGTTGATGCTACCAGTCGGGACTAGACGCCCGGTGGTCCAGGCCTTAATCACCTCCCGCCTGGACTACGGCAATGTACTGTATCTTGGAGCCACGTCGGAGCTTCAGAGAAGGCTTCAGCTAGTTCAGATTGCAGTTGCTCGCCTCCTCTGTAAGGTCCCATGGAGATCCCCAATCTCCCCGGTACTTAAAGACCTTCACTGGCTCCGCATTGCCAATCGTGTCAAATTCAAGGCCCTCTGTGTCATGCACAAAATCAAGCAAGGGTCAGCCCCAGTTTACCTCCAAGCCCTTGTTCAACAATATTCTCCATCCCCTCATCTAAGATCATCAGGTCAAGGCAATTTTTTAATCCCACGCTTCAAACTAACGAGAATGGGCGGACGAGCTTTCTCCTGTGTTGCACCCAGGCTATGGAATTCCCTTCCGGCAAGACTGAAACTTGAACCATCTTTGCTGAAATTCCGCAGAGACCTTAAAACCTGGCTCTTCTCTCAATAACACCTGTGATGCGTAATCACTGCTTCTTTGGCGCCGGGAGACCCCCTGTGGGTAGCTGCGCGCCCTACAAATTTAATTACAATACAATACTCTATTATATTGATTGTACTTGTAACCTGTACAGTCTTGTGCACATTTGTGCACGTGAAAGACCTGTTGAGAAATTGCTGTTTGCTATATATACTAATCACCCAGGTTTCAACTGGGTTTATGGGTACCCTCCAGTAGTCTGGATTCAGTCTTCCCCCCTAAACCTTCCTGCACCGTGTGGTGGGCACCTCACGGTGTCTGCCACACGGTGCAGGTATGTTTACAACCATTCATTTTACAATTGTAACTTTTGCTGCATGCCTTTTCCGCCCTCTACACAAGCCACAATTGTGAAGTGGATGTTTCTGACAACCCAGAAGATGTGGTCTCACGGCTAGACTGTTGAATTTGGAGCTGGGAAACCAAGGTTCGAGCCTCGCGGTCGACTCCACTTCCTGTGATTCTGAGCAAATCAGTTAATCTCCCCGTGCCTACCAAAATAATTAATGTGTCCTTGTGTAACGTAACTGGTGTCCATGTAAAGTACTCCAATACCTTCAGGTCAAATTTGCGCTATATAAATCTACACAAAAAAAACCATTCTGAGGGCGGAACCGCTGATCTATGGCCGGACTGTTCCATTCCGCAGTGGTGTGAGTCGTACACAGGCCTGACTGACATCGTAATAAGGCCCTCAATCAAGAGTCTGACAAAACAACAGCTACATTCAGATTGACCATTGCTGGCTTAAGGTATGCATTTTCCTAATATGGGGCTGTACAACGATTCTAGCCTCATGACATCAACTTGTGCATGTGTGTCCAAAATACCAATCTAAGAATTGTAGATTTTTGTCAGCCCTTTGTGTCCCATATTCCCATTGCCTGATGTGCTTGCATGCAACTGCACAGACATAATCTTTGAATGAGATTGCCCTGGTCAAGAGAGCAAAAATATAACACAGTTTCTCCTTGTGTGACTAGAACAGGGAAATTAGATGCTTGTGCATGTGTGTCCAAAATATCCATCTAAGAAGTGTAGGTTTTTTTCAGCCATGTGTCCCATATTCCCATTGCCTGATGTGCTTGCATGCAACTACATAGACATATCTTTAAATGAGTTGCACCCTGGTCAAGAGAGCGAAAACATAACACTAGAATGGGGAAATTAGATACTTATGTTATCTTATTTCTGTTTGTAAGGCACACAAATCACCCGGGAGGGTGCCCTGGTGCTTGTGAAGTGGGGCGTGCTGGCCTGTCTGGTGGCCTATTAGAATTTCCAGTTTTTTAGTTCCTTCCTGAATTCAAAGACGTAGATGGTGTCTATGATATAGGAGGGGAGTTTAGTCCAGGCTTTCAGGCGATTTAGGAGAAAGCTCAACCTCAGGGTCTGGCCTGGCAGATGTGGGGAACGTGAACGGGAGTAGGTTAGCCAAGCGAAGGTGTCTGGGTTGTGAAATGGACGCAGTTATTGAGATGTGCTGGGTCTTGATTGTGCAGTGATTGTAGGTGTGTGAGGAGTTTGTAAAGGGAACCAGTGGAGGTTTTTTTTGTGGTCTTAAGATATTTGAATGCAGTTTTATAGTTTGAGTGTGGGCCTTGCAGCTGCTTTCTGTATAACTTGGAGTCTTTTGTGGAGTTGGACAGTGATGGCAACATAGAGGGCATTCCAGTAATCAAGCCTGCTAGAGACAAGGACATGCGTGATGGATCTGCCGGTGTCCAGAGTGAGACATTTGAAGACTTTCCTGAGCCTTTTGAGGGTGTGGAAGAAACCTTGTTGACTTGCTGGGTCAGGTTTATTCGGCTGTTGATCGCGATTCCCAGGTTCCCGCTAGCATTGGATGGGCTAGCTTGGTGGTCCATCAGCCTGGAGATCAGAGAAAGGTGTCTTTGCCAAAAAGGACCTCTTCTGTTTTGTTGTTGAATTGGAGTCAGTTTCTTTTTTTTCCAGCATGGTACTGAGGCAGGCGGTCGCTGAAGTTTGCTTGGTAGTGGAAGCAGCTGATGGGGGAGAGGTCTGATCCTATTTGCTGTATCTTTGCCTGCTCCCTGACCTTGATGCAGACTTTCGCTTCCGGTTCATCCTAGGACTCTCCGCGGGCCCACCAACTTGCACCAGGACTTGCATCAGAAGCTGCTCTCCCAGTTTAAGGCTGACTGACTGTCTCATTCCACACCCGCAGAGTCCGAGTTTTATCCGCTCACTTGCGTGGTGAAAAGGACTTTGGCCCACGGAGTGCAGAAAAGAATGCCACAGCATCAAGTAACTCTTGATCTTGATTTTGAATGCCTACATGGCCCGACTGGGGGGTCTGGGAGTGGTTGGGGCAGCAGTGGCAGTATTACGATGGTGCCATTGCAAGAAGAGGGGACGAATGAAGAGATGTTTGAGCCCCTGATGTCAAGCACAAGGAACCCGTACCATAGCGGGAGCTTCTGGATTACAGTCAGAGGGTAGAGGCGGCAGCATGGGGAGGTAAGTGAAAGTACCTACATGTAAGCCCAGTTTAAGTAATTTAGGTAACTCAAGTTCAAGCCACCTAAGCTACCTAACCTCTTCCCCTGCACAGCGCAGCAAGCTATATCAACCATCACCTGGATCCACCAGGCTAGTAGTTCTTGCAAGACTCCTGCAAGACTTTTACAACCAGCGTTTTCCGCTGTTGGACCTCTACTTCGCTCCAGTGTCCTCACAGCAATGACCAAGTATGGGCCGAGCTGGCTCTGAGTTCACTCCCAGTCTCACTGTCTGGGTGTGGCTAGCCGTCAGTTGCCGTTGTGGTCTAGTGCCATCATAAATGACCCTTAAGCCCTCATATAAATATATAGCATGGACCGGTGGTGAGGTCTAAGGTCTGAGAAAGACGAACATTGTTGGTAAGAGAATTTGTGGCAAAGGACGTCAGGCATTTGCAGGAACACAGCTTCGCAGAGGCAGTCCCGATTGGCAGGGGTGCGACTTGTGGCATTCACTCAAAGCTTCGACCAGGAAGCGAATACTTGACAGCACCTCTGACAAACCCAGGCTATTCTAATCATCGAAGTGATCCCTGATGAAGGGCATCCCGCCCGTAATGCATTAGATTTCGGAAATTTAAAAGGATCATGATGATGGACTTTGAATATCAATTATTAATGGATTGAATTGAAGTTCATCATTTAAATTTATTGGATTAATAACACCGACTACTGTTTTTTTCATCAAATCATACAAATTTCAAACCCTCTATACTACAGAGGTTAAGATTGTGCACAATGGGGATTCAACCCAATGCGGGTTGAACTATCGATTCGCTGAAAGCTCCCATTCTACACTATAGACTTCTATAGCGACTCCTGCCCTGTCTTCGGTCTCTGCCTCCCTGATGTTGACCCATTCGACTAACACATTTCTCCCGGTTTGTGGGTCATATACGCAAGTCAGGAGCGGCAATTAGAACAAGTGGCTTGCTTCTATTACAGGCTGCAGCAAAAAAAACAAGGGGACGACCTCGAAGAAAAACTCCACAATGTACTCACCAAGGGGCTTTGATCCCCTGCTACGCTATTGAGCAAAGCAGGTCCCTTTCCATCAGGCATTATGACCAGCTACCCACAAATTCTCCCAGTGTGGAGGTAGGACCGGTGCATCGAACTGCTTCAGCCAAGGTAGTGACATCAGGTCCTACTTGAAAGGCACTTCTAGGGACCCCCAGCTTCAGACCAGCTTAATTGAGAGTTGATAGTTGTACAACAAGAGTCCTGTTGAGCAGAAATGAAGGAGAAACTTAGCACCCTGGGTGGAAACTGGTCACCTGGATCTGCTTTGTTAACTTCATCAGTAACATCTAGTGGGAAAGAGCAAGGGACAGTGAAGTCCCAGTATTCCCTCTCTCACACACCATAATACTGTAAAACAAGAAGCTCAATGGTGTATGTGCAGAAAAAATAGAATATTTGAGAAATAGCTCAGTTGAGCAAGACACTCAGTCGCTGGCAAAGGAGGCAAGTATTAAAGAGCCAACACCAATGTCAATACAAATGTTAACTTCAACGACTCCGTGAAACGAGGCAAAACTGCTCCGAGAGGATGTTTTAATCAAGTCCATAACAGACCAAGTGTCGGAGCCAACAGTATCAACAACACATATATTGACAGCGATAGAACTGCCCAATGGCAATGTGATTAAAAAAGCAGCAACTGACTGGAATATGGCAGAGATGGAATTAAGAGAAACAGGGAGTGCTGCTAAAGGAGACTGAAACCTAATAAGAGTGTTTCAAAGCTCAGCTGCAGTCTCCTGAGAGTCAGGCTCACCACAGGTACCAGAACATCAACTGATAATAAAACAGTCTGGTCTATTAATTTTGTACCCTGAGAATCCAATGCAGGGAGAATATGATTTATTAAATAGGGGGAATTTTACAATTATTCTCTGCACCACCAGGCCTGGAGAAAATCTCGTCTGGCATTCATTCGGTAGCATTCAGCAGGGGGGACATTGGAGACCTCAATCAATGCACGAATCTCATATCTCGTATTTTCTAGATGTGAGCACAAAGACAAAATACAATCTCACAATGCTGTTCTTGAAGCATGGGGTATCCGGATAAGGACTCCTCCAGGTATCCCATGCCCAGAAGTGTTCTCTTGACTGGTCCAGAAAGGGCATTCGTCAATGCAAAAGGGTCATAGGAATGTCCTAGACTATAAGACTCTGATCAGATCCATGCTTCGGAACTCTAAAGGCCCTGGATTAATAAATTAATTAGTAATCCCTTCCAAGATGCTTTGTGAACCCAGGATACACCAGCCACACCAATGTTTTGCAACCTAATAATGATCAATGCCCCCAGCGTTGAAAGCTTTCATGCATTGGTGATTGCAAACAAAACTTGGACTCTGCGTTAACAATTGTATCCTGGAACGTCAGCGGTCATCAGACCCTTGGCAAAATCACAATAAATTCTATGCCCTGCTGACCTTCAGAAAACTCCTCAAGACCTGGCTTTTAGAGCAGTAGCATCACCCCCCAGCGCCTTGAGACCCTCACGGGTGAGTATTGCGCTTTACAAATGATATGATTGATTGATTGATTGATAGATTTGCCCCAGCTGAAACATCGGAAAAAGGGAGCCATCTATGAGGAGGAGTAGCAATATACATTCAAAAGAACTTGGGAGTTGAAGTCACAGTATTTCACAGAGGAGAAGGCGATCTTGTTATTATCAATTTACATTCCTCCACCATTGTTCCGCTGGCCCCACCAACAATAATCATTGGAAATGTCTATATCAACCCGCACACTACAAAGAAAAAAGCCCATCCAACATCTTTAGTGGGGATATCACAAAAGGTACTGCTATGGCTTCTCCCAGAACCTTCAACTGAACCTTGCTGGTACAAACACTCAAACCCTTGTGGCAACCGGTAGATGACTCTGAGATGGCAAACCCCACAACAGTAAAGAATCATTTCAGGGAAGTACTGGTTGACTTCCAGCTGGCCAGCACTTTGAAGAACTTAGGATTCTGAGCCATGAATGTCAGTTTGTCAACTGGTCAGCCCGCTTCATACACGCGTATCTCGGGAAACAAAGAATCAATTTTGGACTATAGTTGGATCACAGCCGCTCTCTTCCAGAGAAGAAAAAACTTTCAAGTTGAGTACAGAGGTGACAGTGACCATGCGATGCTTCGGTGCAACCATTGGTGAGCCCGTGCTTGAGGGCCCTCATTTCACAACTGGGCAATCAAATGGATATCCCGACCATTAGGAAAATCAGATGGCGACTAGAGTGTCAGGAAGAGGACATCGCCAAACTGACGAATTCCTTATCTTGAATAAGATTCTCGACAGCAACATGGCCCATTATCATTAATGTGGTATGAGAAAGGTCTTAAAGCACAGGTGCGCCCGCTGATAAAACCAAGCCGGCAGCAGAATATCAATCAATCAATCAATCATAACACTTGTAAAGCGCACTACACACCCGTGAGGGTCTCAAGGCGCTGGGGGTGTCTTGCTAGTGATCGAAAAGCCAGGTCTTCTGAAGGCCAGTAGGTCCTGGGTCTGCTGTAGGTTCATGGGGAGGGTGTTCCAGGTCTTGGCGGTGAGATGGGAGAAGGATCTGCCGCCGGTGGTCGCTCTTCGGATGCGGGGGACTGTGGCGAGGGCGAGGCTGGTGGAGCGGAGCTGGCGGGTAGGGGTGTAGAAGTCGAGAGTTAAGGTAGGCTGGGGTGGGGTTGTGGAGAGCTTTGTGTGCGTGAATAAGGATCTTGAAGGTGATCCTCTTGTTGACGGGGAGCCAGTGCATGTCTCTCAGGTGTGGTGTGATGTGGCTGCGGCCGGGGATGTCGAGGATCAGATGCGCTGAAGCGTTCTGGATGCGTTGCAATCGCCTCAGGAGCTTGGCCGACGTTCCTGCATAGAGGGCATTTCCATAGTCCAACCTGCTGGTAACGAGGGCCTGGGTGACTGATAATGATATCAGTGAGGTTATTCAATTAAAAAGAAGAGTAAATTGCAGTGTCAGGTTTTTGGCGAGAAATGGAAAAAGTCGGCACGGATTGCATTAAGGTCTGCATGGAGGGAATACAGAAAGATGAGATGGGAATTTGACCATCTATGAGAGGGAAAACCGTGGATAAAGCTACATGAAGCAGCAAAAGCTACCCACCTGTGCTCTCTTGATGCTGGTACATGGGATAATGAACCCTAAGATCCCCCAAAAAGTATGGTAAATTTACGTTGCCCTCTTGGTCAACCTATGTTGCCAAATTCTTTGGGGCCAACCAACAAGTGGAACCACTAAGCCTTTTCAATCTAATTGAGCACGCAAGTGCCCTGGCGCCTGACTTACAACTGCCTGACTTACAACTGCTAGCTCTCATGTGGGTGCCAGGTGAGCCGGCACCAGCTGGTCTACCAGGCAGAATTTTAAAAGCAGCATTTATGTCATGGGCTGGGATGATGCACTCAACGCAAGATGCATTACAGCATTACAGCGCCCTGGTGGGGCTCGGTCATGGTTCCTTTACATAAAAAGGGATCTCGCGACAACCCTGCCAACTACAGATTAATCACTTTGTATGTAGATGGTAAGGCATATGCTGAGACCCTACTTCAACAATTGGAACAATGGGCCACAGAAAGAAGGATAACACCCCTGACCAAGACAGGCTTCCATAGAGGATGCAGGGCGGAAGATAATTTAATGGCATTGGCCTGCCTATCAGATATGGCCATGAAGAAGGACTATTCCCTCTCCCCCCCTTTTTTCTGCATTTATTGGTTTCACTACAGCTTTCGAATGCATGAACAGCGAAAGGCTGTGGCTCAAACTTCATAAATGGGGTTTCTTGCCACCTTACTAAATGGCAGTATTAATCTCTACTTCGACACGTGGATAAGAGTTCAGATTACAACCAATTAGGTAACATCAAGCAAAATCTTGACCTCGAGGGGGGTTATATAAGGGTGCATCCTGGCTTCCATCCTCTTTAATGTGTAGCTTGCAGATATTATCAATCGTCTAGCTACTGTGAGAGTATTTCCACCAAAACTAGCAGGGGCCAAAGTGCATCTTCCTCAGTACGCTTATGATAGCGTTATTTTTTATCAAACCCAAATAGGCGTACAATGTTCTTTGAATGCACTGAGTAAGTACTGTCAAATGAGCAATATTGAAAATAACAGCAGGAAAGCTAAAATCTTGATAATTTGTTGAAATAACATCAGGAAATGATCATAGCACCTGGACATCAAATAATTGGAAACATTTCAACGGTTGAGGCAGCCATAAAGACCATCTGGCTTTTCAGAAGCAGGCTGGTTTAGCATAAACGGTCATGTTTTGTAAACGGATACACAGGATGAAATGGCCACATGTACCGGCACTGTGTTAAATGATAAATTCCAAATGAATGCCAACTTTAATGAATGGAAGTTTGCCTTTAAAGATCAACTAGATGTTTTGGCTAGATTGTGCCCAGAACTAATATTACCTTGCAGTCTTCTCGTTGCCCAAATGCACACCATCTTTTTGCAAACGTTTTTTTGCAGCTTACCGCCAGTGAGTCCTCCACCTTGTGACGTCTCATAGGACCACTGGACAGCTTTGTATTTGTTGTAATCTGATTTCACTTGTTTTTTGATTTGAGAACTTCGGCAGCAGCACGGAATTCAGGTCCTGAAGAAAGCCACAACACGTCTGTGGAGGGTTATAGGCTGAAACTTGTCGACCTTTGTTTGACACTAGAAGCAGGTCTAATACACGTACCCAAAAGAAACCTCCGCATCTTCCAACCTCGCACTGGCCGAAACCCCATGCAGCCACAGAGCCAGAGCAGTCGGAAGATCCTTCTCTCACATTGCAGCCAAGACCTGGAAGGAGCTACCGGCAGACATCAGACGCGCCCCCTCCCTGAACACATTCAAGACCTGGCTCTTCAGCTAAACAGATCTGCGGACCCCCTCACCCCCCTCAGCGCCTTGAGACCCTCACGGGTGAGTAGCGAGCTTACAATTCCCTGATTGATTGATTAAATTGATTATTAAATCCTGCAATGCCCTGTTTTTATCCTGGTCCAGGCGCGCTCTAATAAAGGTATTTACAAGCCCTGTAGCTATTTGTAATCATCGCTTTCACTTTGCTCTGCTGCCCTCACTACTCCTAACTCCTCATTTTGGGTATTTCGCGTACCTCTTTTTAAAGTAAACACCCCTTAGCTCCTCCCTCTCAGAGAGGGGGTTGTAACCCGTACAGTGACTAGGCATCACGGCATGAGGAGGTTCCCATTGAAGAAGCATGTCACCTATGGTGGGTAAGGGAAATCGTCCTTTAACAGGGATACTCCGTAATGTCTAGGTCTCCAGTTACGATAGCAGTATCTATAGACCCAAGGGTTTCTTTTTGCGGTTCATGCAGTAGGGAAGTCAACTCTTGAAGGTCTTTAAATCGCCTCTGGCCCTTCTGTGTGGCTCAAGCTCAGCCATACACCAGGAACTCACAGTGTCCATGATCTCACAAAGAAGAAACCAAAACCAAAACTTAATATACTGCACCCCATGCAGTCATTTAAAGACCTGCCGCGGCCATCTGGTACCCGTGAGTATCCCCTGCAAAATCCAGTGGGCTTGAAGACACTGGAGTGACTCTGATAAAGTCCCCTGCCCCACCGTAATCACGTCACACACGTAAGCGGTTCAGACTTTCTATGGCCCGGGGAAGCTTGATCGAGTTGCAGTAACTATACTTCCATTCAGGCAGACGAGCAGGTCACCGCCACCTCTAAAGATTGCTGAGATAGGCAAAAAGGTATACTACTCTTCCATTTAGTCCAGGCTGATGAGAGTAGGCTCTCTTTGTTGGTCTGACCTAAAGACAGCTTTAGCTGTCTTGCAGCCTCATGTTTTCCAAAACTTACATAGGGGCTCCCAATCAACACTCTTTTCCTATTGGTCTGTTGACATGCCACTCCAATTATACTCCCACCCATTCCAGCAAAAATACTGATCAACAGGCCAGTTTGAGTGACTGCATTTTGTCCTTGCAGAAATATATCTAACTATAGTACCCCAACAACAGAATGTGTTAGTCACTTTCACTTCCAGATGACAGATAGTCGCATGCATAGTAGGGTTACATCAACTATTATTATAACTCTCAACACATTTATTGTAAATTACAGAGTTTATTTTTCACCACAAATTAGCTTTGGTAAACTTTTGTATCCTACTGAAAATAGGCACAAGCTATTAGAATAAATTAGAATTTAGATGCAGATTTTTAGGTTGAAGCCACTCCCACAGGCTTGTGATTGACAGTTCAACCACTTATATCTGACATGAGCAAGCCATCTAGCAACGACTTGTGGAACTGCAGCTCCCCTATTGGAGTGTTATACAACCGCTGTCAGTAAGCAGAAAAACTACTCTCAACTAAAAGACAAAGCTTACACAGACTGAAATATAAATGGACCTACCAATGAATACAAATTCCCATAACTAGAATGGTGTAATCACAATCTTTTAAACAAAAAAGCAGGAAATGTATTGAAATCTGTAATTATGATTCATTATTATGAACCAGCTTTGGCAAATAGTTAATCCTATGCAAAGTTAGATACTAAAGCCACACCCCTTCAGCTTTCGGCAGGTAATTTGAAGCAGTTGCTTCTGTCTTGAGCTGGACTGCTACTAACAATTGAAACCTGGGAGTTCATCCAAAGGACCTAGAGGTAGCTGGGAGATATATCTTGATTTTTCTTTGTTGCTTCCTTCTTAGGTCTCGCCTGCTTGAGAAACTTATTGTTTTTAATATAAACTTAAAAGGGGCTCACATCTTGCCCTCTCTCTTTCCCGACTTTTCATTGGCTCCTGTGGGTGCCAATTACTTTTCCTCCATTTCTATTGTCTGTGGCATTTTTCCTACATTTACCAATGCTTGTTCCTTTTCCATAGCTGAAATACTGTTAACATCCGCTTGGCTAGAACTATTTTTTCATAAAGTGCTGCCGCTTTTTGTCTTGCAGCAGATTTATATAGCAACTTATCACTTGGAGAGATTAAGTGATTTCCCCAGAATCACAGGATGTTGCGCTGCCCAGATGCAAACCGGGGGCCTCATTTATGAGGCCTTGCATGAGTTTTGCGCTTCCGATGCGTCACTTTTTGTGCCGCATCGGCGGCGTAAACCTTGCCTCCTGATGCGCACTATTTACAAAGTGACGCATCTAAGCAGATGCGTCACTTTGTAAACCGCACGCGCTACATTATACCTGCGTCAGGTATAATGTATGCAGAGGGGGCGTTCACCCGCATAAAGCCTCGTAATAGTGACGCAGTGAAATCTATGAGATTTCACTGCGTCACTTTTAGGACGCTGTTGCGTCAAAATCTTGCGCCTGCCTCACAGCAGGCGTAAGACTGACGCAAGCCCTTTCACATGGGGCTTTCCCCATGTGAAAGGAAGCATTGCTGGAGTTGCGTCACTTTTGTGACACACTCCAGCAATGCGTCACTGTTGCGCCTACAGATACGTCAGAAATACTGACGTATCTGTAACTCCTTGCGACATGATGCGTCATATTATAAATATGACGCATCAATCATGTCTCAGGGAGAGCGCAGTGAAAAGTGACGCATCGCTGCTTTCACGCAGCGATGCGTCACTTTTCATAAATGAGGCCCCAGGATCCATAGCTCTCGAATCAGCAGATCTGTCTGCTGCGCCACATCCTCTCAACTCTTGTGTTACTTGTCAGGGAGCTCTTTCCTTCATCTTGCACAGCGATTGATAAACACAGCTTTTTATTCATCACATAGATGAAACGGATGCATTACCATTGCTTGTTCTATGTGTGATGAATTCCGCATCACACATAGAAAAAGCTAAATGCCTTTAATGTTTGTTTTTGTGCTAGAAGGTGTTCCTGCACAGAAACAGTCCTGCTCGTAATGCAGGCGCTGTTGCAGCATTGCGCAAGGGTACCCCCACTGTCGTTAGGCTGCACATAGTGTGCTAGTGCTAGGAGAGAGCAGATGTGTGCCGTATATTATTGGATATTATGCGTTTCAGCTCTCTGATTCACGCAACGCAGCACCGCATCTTTTCTTGCTGCCTTGAGTTGTGTGAAACATTAGTAAATCTGACCCATAATGCTTTTGCATTTAACTTGATGACTCGTGCAAATGTGGGTGGATTTAAGAATTTCAATACTTTTGCATTTGATTTTTGTGGGACACCTAGTGACAAGTTGTGGAACTTTACCTTCAAAAAAGAATATCAATGCATTTGGATTTGACTTGAGGGACACCTAGTAATGACTAGCGGGACTGCAGTCTAATGAAAGAATGGCAATGCTTTTGCATTTGACTTGTGGGTGACACCTAGCGACGACTAGTAGAACTGAGGATTGAGATCAGAAATTCTAAGGCAATTTTTCGAGCCCCTTGCACCGCCGCTGAATCACTTCTAGTGATTCAGCGGCGGTGCAAACCACCAGATCATATTTATATGACCTTGCAAAACCACTTTGCTTTGAGCGGCCTCATAGATATGGAGTAAGGCAACGCAGCGCAAAACGCAGCGTGCCTCACTCTGTGCTAGGGAGGCATTCCATGGGCGATGTGGTGGGTGTTACCAAGCAACATCCATGGATTCTGACGCATCCCCAGACATACCAGACCATGTAAACCTGGGGATGTGCCTAAACTTTACGCCTTCCCAGTGGAGGCGCCACAAGGAAAAATATCTTTATTGCTCCTCGTTTTAACTCTATGTTTGTGTACTGCATTATGCAGCACACATAGAAAGAGGAAACCCCTTCCAGGATTGTGTTTGTGCAAGAAGGTGCCGCTTCCTGCACAAAAACAGTTCTGTCTGCAATGCAGGTACCCTTGCACCATGGCTGCCGAAACGGTACCAGCTCAGGGGGAAGGACAGCAACGCACTGTATGCCAGTGATCTGGCGCATTCCTGCCCTTTCACTTTGAATTGCTGCGCTGCCCTGCGCCAAATCCCCATAAAATGGCCCTCAATGCTTTAGTATTTGACTGTGAGGGACACCTAGTAACGACTTGTGGAACTAAAGCTTCATGAAAGAATTTCAATGCTGTTGCATTCGACTTTTGAGGGACAGCTAGAAATAACTAGCAGTATTGCAGCTTTGTGATAGAATTTCAGTGTTTTTGCTCTCGACTTGTGAGGGACACCTAGTAACGGCTAGTGGAATTGCAGCTTCTTGAAAGAATCTCAATGCTTTTGCATTCGACTGCGAAGGACACCTAGTGACGACACGTGGCAATGTCGCTTGATGTAAGATTTTCAAATGTTTGCATTAGATTTGTGAGGGACACCTAGTAACGACTTGTGGAACTGAACTTGAACAAAAAAATATGGATGCATTTGCATGTGTCTTGAGAGACACCTAGTACCAACTACTGGAACTGCATCTTCATGAAAAAATGCCCGTGCTTTTTAATTCAACTTTTGAGGGAAACTTAGTGACGACTAGTGGGACTGCGGCTTTATGTAGGGATTGCAATGCTTTTGCATTTGGCTTTGGAAGGACATCAAGGGGCATATTTATGAATTTATGGTGCAACAAGTCACCTTTTTGCACTGTGCCAAAAGAAATAGCAGGAATATGCTGTACTTAAAAGAAGACAGCGCATTCCTGTCCTTGTCCCTCCGCTGACACCGTTTTGTCTGCCTAGCGCCAACGCAGGTTCTCTTGCCCCATGGTGCAAAGATGCCTATGTTGCATGCAGGATTGATTTTGTTAAGGAAGGAGCACCTTCCTGCCCAAAAACAACCCTGAGAGGATCATTGCTCTTTGTGTGCCGCAGAACGCAGCACACATAGAACGAGGAAGTAAAAAATGAGAAATGAGGGTATTTCTCCTCGTTAAACCTCTCCTGAAAAGGCGTGTCTTTGTGGCGCATGCCCAGGTCCACCAGTTTTGGTAAATCTTGGAATGCGTCAAAAACTATAGGAGTTGTGTGGGAACACCCACACAACGCCCATGGAACGCCTTTCCAGGGCAGAGTTACGCAGTGCAGTGATTTGCACTGCGTTGCGTTACTCCAGACTTATGAAACCACTCAGGGCCATGCAAAGTGGACTTGCATGGCGTCATGAATTCCATTTTTCTGGGGGTTGTGTCACACTTGCGTGACACAACTGGGCTCTTAAATATGCCCCCTAGTGACAACTTGTGGTACTGCAGCTTCATGAAAAAAATTCCAATGCTTTTGCAGTCGACTTGTGAGGGATACGTGGGAATGACTTGTGGAACTGCACCTTCATGCAGTTGCTTCTGGCTTGAGGAGGGCCTCTACCATCAGCAAGTGGCACACAATTATATCTTGCGGAACTGCCACTTTGCAAAAGAATATTAATGCATTTACATTTGACTTCAGGGTCACCTAGTAACAATTACTGGAACTGCAGCTTCAGGTTAGAATTTCAGTGCTTTTGCATTTAACTTTGATGGAGACCTAGTGACTACTAGTGGAACTGCAGCTTTAATTTAAGAATTTAAATATTTTTTCATTTGGCTTGTGAGGACAATTAGTAATGAGTTGCGGAATGGTAGGTTTGTGTGACCTAGCTCTAGGACACCCCCGCGCCGCACGGCCACCAACTGCTGTGTGCGTGTTCCCTGCCTGCTGCCTCGCTAGCCGAGCTCCGCCGCGTGGCCACGCCCCCTGCCTCCTTGCAGCGTGGTCCGCGACCTGCCCCCGTGGTTTTGCTGTGTTTTACTGTTTGCTGATATTGTTGCCTGTCTCCCTGTAATTGGTGTTTTATTTCCTTCTGTTTTTTCCTGTTGTTGGTGTTTTATTTCCCTCTGTTTTTTCCTGTTGCGCCAGCCCCTTCGTCCCCCCTCCCCGCTCCCCGCTTCCCGCCACCGCCGCTAACCCCGCCCCTTTTGCCTTGTGTACCCTCCCCGCTCCCGCCTCCCAGCTGCTCCGCCCCCCCGCGCACTTGGCCATATATGGCGACCGTGCGACGCAGGTGAGTGTGACCTAGCTCTAGGACATCCCCGCGCCGCACGGCCACCAGCTGCTGTGTGCGTGTTCCCTGCCTGCTGCCTCGCTAGCCGAGCTCCGCCGCGTGGCCACGCCCCCTGCCTCCTTGCAGCGTGGTCCGCGACCTGCCCCCGTGGTTTTGCTGTGTTTTACTGTTTGCTGATATTGTTGCCTGTCTCCCTGTAATTGGTGTTTTATTTCCTTCTGTTTTTTCCTGTTGTTGGTGTTTTATTTCCCTCTGTTTTTTCCTGTTGCGCCAGCCCCTTCGTCCCCCCTCCCCGCTCCCCGCTTCCCGCCACCGCCGCTAACCCCGCCCCTTTTGCCTTTTGTACCCTCCCCGCTCCCGCCTCCCAGCTGCTCCGCCCCCCCGCGCACTTGGCCATATATGGCGACCGTGCGAACGCGCAGCAGGCGCGCCGAAGGCGCGCCAAAGGCAAGCCCGTCTGCGGCCGTCCGCGCCTGGACCGCGCCCAGTGCCAGGACCCCTGGCCCCCACCGACGGAAGCCGACCCGACGAACCTACAACGCCGCCGAACTCATCGCACTCAACACCGGCGGCATCCCGGGATGTCACCGCGCCTCCCCGAAGCATACCCACGGCCCCTTCAGCTGCCACGCCTGCAAGTTCACCTGCATCCGGACCTACCCTGCACCAGCACTCGCCAAGCCGAACACCAGCAGCAACCACCTCAAGTGCATCCTGCTCAACACCCGCTCCGTCCACAGACACGCCGTAGAACTCTGGAACCTCCTCGACACCACAGCCCCTGACATCGCCTTCCTCACGGAGACCTGGATGAACGCCTCCTCAGCGCCCGACATCGCCATCGCCATCGCCATCCCAGAGGACTACAAGATCACCCGGAGGGACCGCACCGCCAACCAGACGGGAGGAGGCATCGCCATCATCCACAGAGACACCATCCGCATCACGACCAACACCGACGACACCCTAACCACCGCCGAACACCTGCACTTCCAGATCCACACCGACCCGAAGACCACCCTCAGAGGCACCCTGATCTACCGACCCCCGGGACCACGCACACGATTCAGCGAGGACATCGCCGACTTCGTCAGCCCGCATGCCCTCCCCTCCGCCGACTACATCCTCCTGGGGGACCTCAACTTCCACCTGGAGAACAACAGCGACCGCAACACCATCAGCCTGCTCGACAACCTCGCCAACCTCGGACTCATGCAACTGGTGACCTCCCCCACCCACCTCGCCGGACACACACTCGACGCCGTCTTCTCATCCAGCAAAGACGTCACCTTCAGCCACGCAACAGGACTCCACTGGACGGACCACAGCTGCGTCCACTTCACCTTCAAAAGAACGACGATCCACCACCACCAGCAACAGGTTGCCCGAAGAAGCTGGAACAAGATCACAGCCGACCAGCTCACCGCTTCCCTGAGCCAGCACCCTCCCGCCAGCTCAGCGAACCCCAGCCAGGCCGCCGACAACCTCACGAAGTGGATCAACAACTGCGCAGACGAACTCGCCCCTCTGAGAACCGCACCCAGCGGACCCTGCAGCAGAAAAACACCATGGTTCACCGACGAACTCAAGAGCTCCAAGAAGAACTGTCGAGCCCTCGAGAAAGTCTGGAGAAGGGAACCAACCACGGACAACATGACCACCCTCAAGCTCGCCACCCGGAAACACCACCAACTGATCCGCGCCACCAAGAAAAATACATACAAGGACCGGCTGGACAACAACGCACACAACTGCAAGGAACTCTTCAACATCGTGAAAGAGCTCTCCAACCCCAACGCCGGAAACAACGACATCACCCCGTCGCAAGACCTCTGCAACTCCCTCGCGTCCTACTTCCACAACAAGATCGCGGACATACACAACAGCTTCAGCATCCAACCAACGCACGCCACAACCGCAGCAACGCCACCCACCACCACCCTCCGCACCTGGACTCCGATCAGCACCGAAGACACCATCCGCACAATGAACTCCGTCCACTCCGGATCTCCGACTGACCCCTGCCCTCACCACATCTTCAACAAGGCCGACGCCGTCATCGCACCTCACCTGCGGGACATTATCAACACCTCCTTCGACACCGCCACCTTCCCGGAGAGCTGGAAGCACGCAGAACTCAGCGCTCTTCACAAGAAACCTACAGCGGACCCCACCGAACTCATGAATTACCGTCCCATCTCGCTCCTCCCGTTCCCGGCCAAAGTCATCGAAAAGACCGTCAACAAACAGCTGGCCGCCTTCCTCGAGACGAATGGATCCCTCGACCCCTCACAGTCTGGCTTCCGAGCCAACCACAGCACCGAGACCGCCCTCATCGCTGCCACCGATGACATCCGAACCCTGATGGACAACGGAGAAACAGCGGCCCTCATCCTCCTGGACCTCTCCGCGGCTTTCGACACTGCCTGCCACCGCACCCTAGTGCAGCGCCTCGGCAACATCGGAATCCAGGAGAAGGCACTGGAATGGATCACCTCCTTCCTCGACGGAAGAACACAGAGAGTCCGCCTACCACCGTACAAGTCAGAGGCCACCGAAGTCATCTGCGGCGTCCCTCAAGGATCCTCGTTGAGCCCCACCCTCTTCAACGTCTACATGAGCCCCCTCGCGGCCATCGCACGCCAACACAACCTCAACATAATCTCCTACGCCGACGACACCCAGCTGATCCTCTCCCTGACCAACGACCCCGCCGCCGCCAGAGCCAACCTGCACGAAGGGATGAGAGATGTAGCCGAATGGATGACGACCAGCCGCCTGAAACTGAACTCAGACAAGACGGAGGTCCTCATCCTGGGCTCCTCGCCCTCCGCCTGGGACGACTCCTGGTGGCCCCCCGCCCTGGGCACCGCACCCAAACCGACGGACCACGCACGCAACCTGGGCTTCATCCTGGACTCCTCCCTCTCCATGACCAGACAAGTCAACGCCGACTCCTCGTCATGCTTCAACATCCTACGCATGCTACGGAAGATCTTCTGGTGGATCCCCACCGAGACCAGGAAGACTGTCACCCAGGCCCTCGTCACCAGCCGACTGGACTACGGCAACGCCCTCTACGCCGGAACCACCGCCAAGCTCCAGAAGAGACTCCAGCGGATCCAGAACGCCTCAGCCAGACTCAACCTCGACATCCCACGAAACAGCCACATCTCCGGACATCTGAGAGACCTGCACTGGCTCCCCGTCAACAAAAGAATCACCTTCCGTCTCCTCACCCACGCACACAAAGCCCTACACGACCAAGGCCCGAGCTACCTCAACAACCGAATCAACTTCTACACTCCCAAGCGCCACCTCAGATCAACCAGCCACGCCCTCGCCGCCGTCCCCCGCATCCGAAGAGCGACAACAGGAGGAAGGTCCTTCTCCTACCTGGCCGCCAAGACCTGGAACTCACTCCCGACCGACCTGCGCCTGACCCAAGACCACCTCTCCTTCAGGAAGAAGCTCAAGACCTGGCTGTTCGAGCAGTAACGGCACCCCCCCCCCCTCCTAGCGCCTTGAGACCCTACGGGTGAGTAGTGCGCTCTATAAATGACTTGATTGATTGATTGATTTGTGTAAGAATTTGATGCTCTTGCATTTGACTTGTGAGGGACACGTATTAACAACTTGTGGGACTGCACCTTCAGGCAAGAATAACAGTGGTTTTACATCTGACCCCATAGGGACACCTAGTAATTACTTAGTGGAACTGTAACTTCACATAAGAATTTGAAGGACATTTGAGAATTTCCTTCTGGTCAAGCCCCCTCGTAAATACGGAACAGATAGACTTTCAAAGCCTCCTGGCAAGGACATGTGTATACCAACTTACCAACACAAGCAGGAAACACAGACAGGCTGTGGCCCATGCACCTTCCATGACTACCTCAAGACAATGTGTGTTGGGCATCAATCAGTCCTATGAGAGACCGCCAAGAAGACCTTTATTAGTGAGTTCTTTAGTTCTTTTACCCCAAAATATCGATACACACAAGAAAGACACACTATATATTTTAAAAGTTTTTTTATATATTAAAACTCAAATCTAATGCAATTATTTGAATGTATTTTTGCAGAAAATAAAATAATTTGGAAAAACATTCATACAATACATGTAAAAATGAGAATACATGGCAACATATCAGATGGTGATCATTAAATCAAATCATTGATGTAACCAATCTTTTAAAACTTCTTAGCCCATAGCAAATTTTAATTTTCAGTGGGGGCCCCAATTGTGCATATGTTACGCTTTTTCTGTGACCTTAAGCACTGATTTAGATTGTAGAAACAACTTAATTATTCCGTTCTTGTACAGATCGCCATCGAATAGGCACTCCCCATCAGTCCAACTCTGAAATGTTTGTCCCCCCCTTAATGGTGTGAACTCCGGGCTCTGATGAACTGGTGTAAATTGGGATGGATAGATGGTGAAATAACCTCCTGTCTACTACATCCCAGGTCCACATGATCATGCTGACAACATCACTAACAAAAGCAGGTCTGAGCCTAGATTGTTTAAGCAGCCAAAGAACATCCACTGCGGTATTCCCATAACAACTCTGTCCATGCTTACCCATTTTTAGGTTGAAGCCTACCAGACCACTGCGATGTCTGGTTTGCTAAAGACATCTTGGGAACATTCAAACGTTTTCCTGGGAATGCATTCCACCCATTGTTTACCATTGGCTTTGTGGTTTGTAACTCATAGTTGCTTTCTATTTGCTGGCTTTATTTGTGTTAGGCTGTCCAGCTTGAGTTCATTCTTCCCACTGAGCAACCCCGTTTAGGGTGATGTGGCTCCAGGTTCTTCACTCGGCAACCGGGCTTTTATTAAATCTTACGAAATGGGTTTCCATGAGCTCTGCACTTGTCAAACTTCATTGTCTCCTGTGATTCTGGACAAATCACTTAATCTTGGCGTGCCAAACAATGTGTCCATCTGTAATGCAACTGGTGCTCATGTAAAGCGCTCTGATACCTTGGGTCGTGATTGCGGTATATAAAACTCAACAACAAAAAAGAAAAAAGAAGAAATGACTACCTTTCAAGGCCCTTTGTGCCTGATACATAATTATCAGGAAGACAGGTGCAGCCTACCTGCACCTATTTATCACACCATATTCTTCTTCGAGACGTACTAGGTCCTCTGATTCTCTGCTAGTGCATGTTCTCTTAGGTGGGAACTCTTTCAGCTTCCTCGCATTTAAAGTATGGGACTCTCTCCCACTTGAGCTGAAGCTATCTAAGACAGAACTTCTGTTCTGCAAAAACCTAAAAAACATGGCTTTGTTTCTTTGACGTTTCATGCATCTCCTTGTGGGAACTTGACCTTAGCGGTGGGACACTCCTCTGAGAGAAGCTATGCGCTTTACAATCCTGTTTCATTCATTCTGTGGCAGGGATTCTGCACAAATACAGAACTATGCGCAGGATTATGGGCCCTCGGTGTCTAGGGACTGAGTCATCCTACCACCTTAGTGTCCACGAGCCCAGGTCCGACTAGCTATAGTGTCTCACTTGCTCTCCTACTCACTCAAGCAAATGATTAGACAACCCAGAACACAACACTCCCAGATCTCTCAGGAATCGCGGTAACTATACACACCCTTTCGCTCACAGTCTTGTACTCGTACACAATAAGATCTGACAGAGACACGAAATAGTTTAAAATATTTATTTTAACTAACGTGCCCTAACGTGCAGTATACATGCCACAACGAGCAGGAAAATGCATAGTATAGTCAGCATAGCAACTAGTCCATATATCATGAAGGGAGATGTCATCATGAAAAGACAATAGAGAAAAAACTATAGCGCCTAACCCCCCTCCCCTTGCTAACAAGAAGTATTATTATATAATAGAAGATCTCTGGGCTTTGTCATCAGACCCCAAACCTTAGCCTATAGATGGTAGATCTAAATCATAGGCGCGGTCTCGCTCTTTTTCTGGAAAGGTCCCTCTCCAAGTGTCTGTCACCTATTTGTGTATCCTACTAAAAACCCAAGTACGCTGTCCAAACACCACCTGCATCTGTATGTTTTGTCAAAGGGCTAAAGTCTGCCCAGAACAAAATAACAAGGGCATTGTTGTTCGACCTTGCACATAATGTTCAGTCAAAATCCCAGGAACATGCAGAGTGTGAATACAGCGAGGAGTTCTTATGTGAAAGCTGTCATTGAAATACTGCAAAAATAAATATGTGTAGTAACCTGCGCAAAAGTAGCAGGCGAGCTGCAACGTGCTCATGCTAAGTTAGTGAGTTGTTTTCTATATGGTACAAGTCTGAAAGAATAATAAGTGTGCCGCTTGGTAGTATACACAAGGCGTGCCAACCCCCTCCATCACCCCTTTGTCCTAGGCTGTATTTATATGTTCCTAGAAACCTTAGCCAGTTTAACCCCTTGTATGCTAATGACGGCTCCCAGCCGTCGCGCGCCATGGTTGGCGTGTGCGCACGACGGCCGGGAACCGTCTGAATCCCGCCCGCCATTTATTTCTCCCGCACAGTGAGGGAAATAAACTTGCGTGCAAGGGGTTAACATTCCATACAAAGGCTTCTATCTTTTTTTGTAAGGTGGATCTCTTTTGCCAGGGGATGGGGGTGGAAATTGCTTGGAATAAATAGAAGGGTTGTGGCAAAACATTAATTGTAACCGTGCCTAGCTTTATTAACCACTAGAGCAGCAGAGTGGTCCATCTGGTCAACATCACCACAGTCCTGGAGCCGCAGGAAAGGAATCTCTAGTTAAGATGCATCACCACAGTCCAGGAGCCGCAGGAAAGGAATCTGTAGTTAAAGATGCATCACCACAGTCCTGGAGCCACAGGAAGGAATCTGTAGTTAAAGATGCATCACCACAGTCCAGGAGCCGCAGGAAGGAATCTTTTGTTAAAGATGCATCACCACAGTCCAGAAGCCACAGGAATGAATCTTTAGTTAAAGATGCATCACGACAGTCCATGAGCCGCAGGAAGGAATCTGTAATTAAAGATGGATCACCACAGTCCAGGAGCCGCAGGAAGGAATCTGTAGTTAAAGATGGATCACCACAGTCCAGGAGCAGCAGGAAAGAATCGTTAGTTAAAGACTCATCACCACAGTCCAGGAGCCGCAGGAAAGAATCGTTAGTTAAAGGCTCATCACCAAAGTCCAGGAGCCGCAGAAAGGAATCTGTAGTTAAAGATGCATCACAACAGTCCAGGAGCCGCAGGAAAGGAATCTGTTGTTAAAGACGCATCACCACAGTCCAGGAGCCGCAGGAAGGAATCTGTAGTTAAAGAAGCATCACCACAGTCCAGGAGCCGCAGGAATGAATCATTAGTTAAAGATGCATCATCAAAGTCCAGGACCCGCAGGAAGGAATCTGTAGTTAAAGATGCATCACCACAGTCCAGGAGCCGCAGGAAAGGAATCTGTAGTTAAAGATGCATCACCACAGTCCAGAAGCCGCAGGAAAGGAATCTGTAGTTAAAGATGCATCACAACATTCCAGGAGCCGCAGGAGGGAATCTGTAGTTAAAGACGCATCACCACAGTCCAGGAGCCCCAGGAAAGGGGCCCGTAGTTAAAGATGCATCACCACAGTCCAGGAGCCACAGGAAGGAATCTGTAGTTAAAGATGACCACAGTCCAGGAGCCGCAGGAAAGGAATCTGTAGCTAAAGATGCATCACCACAGTCCAGGAGCCACAGGAAAGGAATCTGTAGTTAAAGATGCATCACCACAGTCCAGGAGCCGCAGGAAATGAATCTGTAGTTAAAGATGCATCACCACAGTCCAGGAGCCACAGGAAAGGAGTCTGTAGTTAAAGATGCATCACCACTGCCCAGGAGCCCCAGGAAGGAATCTGTAGTTAAAGACGCATCACCACAGTCCAGGAGCCACAGGAAGGAATCTGTAGTTAAAGATGCATCACCACAGTCCAGGAGCCGCAGAAAAGGAATCTGTAGTTAAAACGCATCACCACAGTCCAGGAGCCACAGGAAAGGAATTTGTAGTTAAAGATGCATCACCACAGTCCAGGAGCCGCAGGAAGGAATCTGTAGTTAAAGATGCATCACCACAGTCCAGGAGCCGCAGGAAGGAATCTGTAGTTAAAGATGCATCACCACAGTCCAGGAGCCACAGGAAAGGAATCTGTAGTTAAAGACGCATCACCATAGTCCAGGAGCCACAGGAAGGAATCTGTAGTTAAAGATGCATCACCACAGTCTAGAATCCACAGGAATGAATCTTTAGTTAAAGATGCATCACCACAGTCCAGGAGCCGCAGGAAAGGAATCTGTAGTTAAAGACGCATCACCGCAGTCCAGGAGTCGCAGGAAGGAATCTGTAGTTAAAGATGCATCACCACAGTCCAGGAGCCGCAGGAAGGAATCTGTAGTTAAAGATGGTACACAGACAAAATATCGAAAAAAAAATATCGGAAAGACAAAATATCGAAGTTAAAATATCGAAGGTAAAAAATATTGGGAAGCAAATATATCAGATACAAAAATATCGTAATAGGTAAGTAAGTAGAAATATCGAAAAAAATAATATCGTATGACAAAATATCGACAATACTAAATATCGTGTAGTAATGGAAAAAATAAATAGTGTAGGAAAAAATATAATAATTGTAAATAAAAATTTGATAAAAAGGTCTATATTAAAAAATTACAATATATTTAATATAAAAATATTTTTAAAAAACATATATAGTTTTAGGAGCGGGTTATTGGGTTTATAGGGGATAAGGGTGGGAAGTAATTTAAAAATAATTAATAAATTAATATATATTTGTAAAAAAAATGTATTAATAATTAATTGGTAACTAATTAATATTAATTAGTCAATTAATTAATATAATTTTGTACATTGTTTTATATAATAATTAATTGGTAATTAATGAATATTAATTAGTTAGTTAATTAATATAATATCGTACATAATTGTAAATAATTAATAATTGGTAATTAATTATAATTAATTAGTTAATTAATTAATTAATATAATTTTGGACATAATTTTAAATAATAAATAATTGGTAATTAAATAATAATAATAATTATTTGGTAATTAATTAATATTAACTAGTTAATTAATTAATATAATTTTGAATATTTTTTTAAAGAATAAATAATTGTTAATTAATTAATATTAATGAGTTAATTAATGAATATAATTTTTTACATTTTTTTAAATAATAATTAATTGGTAATTAATTAATATAAATGAGTTAATTATATTAATTAGCTTCATTTAGTTTAATATATATTTTTTTACTTATTGTAAATTATTTTGGAAAATATAATATTAATAATTAAATTTATTTCTTTACAGCTAATGTGCAAATATATTAACTTTATTGTTATTATTAATTAATAATTAATTTGTAATTACATAATAATAATTATTTTTGGGTAAAGGTGTATTGTTAGAGTTCAGGGTCAATTTTCAGTTCTTGGTTAAAGGGGTATTTCTTGAGTTCAGGGTCAGTTTTCAGTTTTTGGGTAAAGGGGTATTTTTAGGGTTCAGGGTCAGTTTTCAGTTTTTGGGTAAAGAGGTATTTCTTGGGTTCAGGGTCAGTTTTCAGTTTTTGGGTAAAGGGGTATTTTTAGGGTTCAGGGTCAGTTTTCAGTTTTTGGGTAAAGGGGTCTTTTTTGGGTTCAGGGTCAGTTTTTAGTTTTTGGGTAAAGGGGTATTTTTTGGGTTCAGGGTCAGTTTTCAGTTTTTGGGTAAAGGGGTATTTTTTGGGTTCAGGGTCAGTTTTCAGTTTTTGGGTAAAGGGGTATTTTTAGGGTTCAGGGTCAGTTTTCTGTTTTTGGGTAAAGGGGTATTTCTTGGGTTCAGGGTCAGTTTTCAGTTTTTGGGTAAAGGGGTATTTTTAGGGTTCAGGGTCAGTTTTCAGTTTTTGGGTAAAGGGGTATTTTTTGGGTTCAGGGTCAGTTTTTAGTTTTTGGGTAAAGGGGTATTTTTTGGGTTCAGGGTCAGTTTTCAGTTTTTGGGTTAAGGGGTATTTTTAGGGTTCAGGGTCAGTTTTCAGTTTTTGGGTTAAGGGGTATTTTTAGGGTTCAGGGTCAGTTTTGGGTTTTTGGGTAAAGGGGTATTTTTAGGGGTCAGGGTCAGTTTTCAGTTTTTGGGTAAAGGGGTATTTTTTGGGTTCAGGGTCAGTTTTTAGTTTTTGGGTAAAGGGGTATTTTTAGGGGTCAGGGTCAGTTTTCAGTTTTTGGGTAAAGGGGTATTTTTTGTGTTCAGGGTCAGTTTTCAGTTTTTGGGTTAAGGGGTATTTTTAGGGTTCAGGGTCAGTTTTTAGTTTTTGGGTAAAGGGGTATTTTTTGGGTTCAGGGTCAGTTTTCAGTTTTTGGGTAAAGGGGTATTTTTTGGGTTCAGGGTAAGTTTTCAGTTTTTGGGTAAAGGGGTATTTTTAGGGTTCAGGGTCAGTTTTCAGTTTTTGGGTAAAGGGGTATTTCTTGGGTTCAGGGTCAGTTTTCAGTTTTTGGGTAAAGGGGTATTTTTAGGGTTCAGGGTCAGTTTTCAGTTTTTGGGTAAAGGGGTATTTTTTGGGTTCAGGGTCAGTTTTCAGTTTTTGGGTAAAGGGGTATTTTTTGGGTTCAGGATCAGTTTTCAGTTTTTGGGTTAAGGGGTATTTTTAGGGTTCAGGGTCAGTTTTGGGTTTTTGGGTAAAGGGGTATTTTTAGGGGTCAGGGTCAGTTTTCAGTTTTTGGGTAAAGGGGTATTTTTTGGGTTCAGGGTCAGTTTTCAGTTTTTGGGTTAAGGGGTATTTTTAGGGTTCAGGGTCAGTTTTGGGTTTTTGGGTAAAGGGGTATTTTTAGGGTTCAGGGTCAGTTTTGGGTTTTTGGGTAAAGGCGTATTTTTAGGGTTCAGGGTCAGTTTTCTGTTTTTGGGTAAAGGGGTATTTTTTGGGTTCAGGGTCAGTTTTAATTTAATGTACGCTGGATTTGGTATAGTAATAATTAAATTATTAGACACCAACATATACTCACATTTAATATACAGTGCAAAATTTCTGATAAGATTGTTACATTATAGTAAGATAATGATACAAATAGTACAACATGATTGTAGAAACATTATTTTTATTTATGTTTCACAAATAAAATGTTATTTCATTACAAAATTCTTTTTATTACATTTGGTTTTATAAACATATTTTATAAACACAATGATAAGCAACTATACAGAAGCATTATTATTTTCATACTTTTTGTACAAAAATGAATATTATTTATTATCTCTTTTACATATTGTAATTTAATAAAGAAATGTAGAAATAACAAAAGTATTTTTTACACTTTATTTCAATACATAAAATATTTATTATGTGAGTCACATATTTTTAACACATGTTTCTATTATTATAATTTTTGACAATGTAGTTATATTTCTATACATTGTTAATATAAATATTATTCTTTTCATAATATGTATTTATTACATTCATTTACATATTTGTTAATCAAATCATTGTAGGATTAAAGTAAATATTTCTTTACAATAATAGAAACTTAATGTTCATTTTTGCATATTTAGTGAAGTATATATATTATATTTTATACTTGGGACTATTTTATTGCATTTGGGTGCTTTATTTTGTAACCGGGTTAGGTCGTTTTGGGTTATTTGGAAGAAGGGCTGATCGCGGTTGGGAGACACTTCACGTCGCTTCAGGTAAGGTTTATTTTATATGTTTTATGTGTATTTTAATGATGTTTTGAGATTAGTGACCTTATATTTTGTGTTGTTGAATGTGAGGGAGGTATGTTTTAGATTTCGAAAACAGATAATTACTTATGGTATATACACGTAGTGTTAGTTAGTTAACTCATTATATATAGAGTGAATTTTAGTCTTTTACGGTATATCTACAAGTGAAATCATCTATTTTAATATGTTTGTACCTAATTACTAGCTAATTAATGTGGGTGGGAATGTCTGTTTTCTATGTTTTTGTCATAGGTGTACGCTACATCGGAAGTTCCGTTTTTTTTTAAAGGAAGTGTTTGTTTGTTTCATTCAACACTGCTTTACAAACACTTCTTTACATTTTTCGGTTTTGCTGGAGCGATTCTTTCTATTTTTCAAATTTTTCGGGTTTTTTATGCTTATTCGATGGCTCTGGATAACGTGGATGTCTTAATTTTGGAACAGTTGTATTTTTACATTTTTTTGGGGTTAATTTGGCACTACCTGGATTACTTTGGTGGACAAGGAGGTTATTGGATTGACAACATGATTGGTAAATCCTTGCTTTCTTATTTTGTGTGGGTGGGTAATGTTATTTTTATTATGGAATAGTTTTTTACTTGTTATTTAGTTTTAATGTGTGCATATATTATAATATTATCTCTATATATTGCATACATTAAATACTTTAGAAGCTCACATTACATATTTTTCAATACTTAGGTGATACTTTTAGTGTTTTATAACATTTTGGGAATTAATTAGAGTAGTGTTTTAGCAATGATATTTAGGTATTCTATGCCTTTTGTACTAGGGTAAAGTTTAACTTGTTCTTCCAGGTACTTGTGCATTTGTTTATTTTGCTTTGATGTTTTAGGGACAAGTTCAGTTACAGATTGGTCCATTCTAAATTCCTGGTAGCTCTGTTCTTTCTGTAGGCATTTAATGAAATGTTCTAGAGTAGGTTTGGTTCTGCCAGTTGATTGTACAAATGCATTGTGCCAACCTTCCACTGCATTGTTAGTTTTTGAATCTCCGTTAAGGGTACTTCTGTAAACGTTCCACCAGGGTATGAGGAATTTGGGATTTCGTCTGTGGCCAGATCTGTGGAGTCTGCCTACCCAGGTGTCTTCAAAGTAGTCGAGAAATGGACTTAATTTAGCTTCATTTTGTTTGTAGAAGGGGCTGTCTATAAGAATGTTGTAGTGTTCAGCTACGTCTGTTTCAGGTACATAAGCAAGTGCAATGAGTTTTTTAATTTGGAAAGCAAAAGATGAGTTTGTAGCATATTCGACACTTAGGGTAGTTTTTTGAAGGTGTCTCCATAAACACTGGTTTAAATGATAATAGCAGCCTTGAATGCAGGTATGGGGGTGGATTTTTATGATAGTTGAGAGCATTGCTTGCTCAAAATCAAGAATGATACTTTCAGGAGAAAAATCATTAGTTTTTTGTTTAATTATATTTATTAATTCCATATATGTGGAATTATTTTTGTTTGGTAATAGTGCATATAGCAAAGGTATGTTGCAGTTGTGGTAGAGGCCATGTATTGTGTATAATTGGAAAAATGGTTTGGGACAGATGTTAAAAGTTCCATCCATCATCCAATATTGGCTTTGC
Source organism: Lissotriton helveticus (assembly GCF_964261635.1). NCBI lineage: Eukaryota > Metazoa > Chordata > Amphibia > Caudata > Salamandridae > Lissotriton > Lissotriton helveticus. Next base: position 389,151 of record NW_027611659.1, on the reverse strand, counting down.
TGCAGTTTAACTAAATTCATACTGGTACCAAAAATTATAAGCCTTTTGTCATTGTTTTCGTTGTCGTAAACTATAAATGGTTGTTTATTTAAAGTTATTATTTGGTTAGCAGTTAAATTTATATCCTGATATGTTCTGGGAGATGGTGTTGTAGAAGTAGTAGCTTTTTTAGTTCGTGCTATAGTTCTTTTTAAGGAGAGGATATTTGGCATTTGAGTTGTGGCAGTTTTTGGGATTTTAGAAATGGCTTCTTTTAAAATGACATTTGTTTGCTTTTGGGAACCAGTACTAGCTTCTTTTATATTTTCCAAAGCTGTTCTAACTTCTATTTCAGTAACATTAGGTGGATGATTGTGTTCCCTAGTATACAGTACTGTAGCTTCTTTAGTTGTTGCTCTGCCATAGCACTTGTTAGAATAATATTTACAACATTTCCAATTAACTTGCATGCCATATTGCTTTTCTTGTGTATAAGTGTAACCCATGTAGCATAGTAATAGTTTTCCTTTCTGGCTGGTCACAAATTCGGCTCCTTCGGTCATTTTGTACTTTGTATATCTATAAAATGTATATATAATAGTTAATGTCAAATTAAATGTGATAAATAATCTATGTCAGTGATAAGTAGGAATGTTTATACTTACGTGTTTTTGAATTTACAGCAAAATTAGGAGCTGCTTGCTTCTTTAGTTGGGGATATTTATTTGTGATGTTGTTGTAGCTGTTATGAAAAACATGAAAGTAGTATATTATTAATTACTGTTTCGGTACATTTGCAATGTTAGAGCTCATTTCTACTACAAAAGTGTATCTTCATGATTCACATTGTGAAGATACTTACATATTTTTTTAGGTTGGTCTTTGCCAGTATAGTTGTTTCTTCAGCTTCTGGAGAGTAGTTTGTAGTGTTACCTTAAATAAAAAAGGAACATATGTATTAGAATAATCACCATGTTGGTATGTTTTTTAATAGATTATCTGGTAATTATGTTCTTTAATATACTTACTTTGTGATTATTATCTGTATTATTCAGAATGTGGAGTTCTGTATTATGTCTGTATATCTATTCGTTGTGTTTGCTCTGTAAATAAACAATATATAATAGAACATATTTAGAACAGTTCTAAATGTTTGTATTGTTTTTCCACATTTATTTCAGTTGCATAATACTTACGTAGTAAAATGTATTGGAGAAATAGTACTGATGTCCTTAGTTCATTAGTAGTGCAGTTTTCAGTAGTAGAATCTACAGAAAAAAAGAAATATGTGGGGCAAAAGTCATTATTTCTGTGTGTTTAGATTTATGTGCACATAATGAATCAATGTGAAATTACTTACATAGTTATTAGAATCTGTATTCCTAGGGTTTGTTCACAGTTATTTTGAGTAGAATATTCAGTACTCGTTGTATCTAAAAAAAATAGTTTCATATAAATATTTAGCATGTTAAGTAGTATGAATAGCAAAGGGGCACTGGGTATTTAGCAGGTAAGTAAGTAGTATTAGCAAATAATGCATTTTCTATTTTATTTACTTACTTAGAAGATGTGATAGTAGGTTGATAGTCTGGTTCTTCTAGTTGTTGTGCAGCAATTCGGATAGAGATGAATCTCCTTCAGTGACTTTTGGCAAGTAGTTTGTGCTTAGATTTTAATTGTTTATATAGGGGAGTGTCAGTAGTAATTATGTTGCTATTGGTTCATTTAAAAAATTAGGTTTGTGATTGGTTAGTTAGTATATTTGAATTTCAGTTGTGATTACTTTGTAATAGAAGTGAAAAACAAAAACAAATTATAAAATTATACAAAGTACTATAGAATATTTTTATATGTGTAGGTGATATAATTATACCAATAGGATATTTTTGACAAATTAATAGTGTGTCTATAGTATTAATTTAAGTATTGTGTGTTTATTTAGATGTGAAAACATATAAAACGTTAATTAATTATGCAAACAGATGCATATAAAAAGTCGATATAGCTGATAATCCGATATTGAAGTGCACGATATTTTTGATGTCGATATTATAGTTAATGTCATTATTTTTTGTAGATAGCGATATTTTTGTTTTCCGATGTTAATGTAGTCGATATAAAAGTAAACGATGTTTTTGTATATCGATATTAAAAAATCGATATTTGTGTATATATCTAGTTAAGTATAGGAACCCGATATTTTTGATTTCGATATTTTTGCTCCGATATTTTTGTACGTCGATATTGTGAATCTCGATATTTTGTCAGACATTCATTATGAAAATAGAGATAAGGATGAGAAGGATAGAGCAGACAAGAAAACTAAAGAATTGAAGACGAAGGTTCTTTTACAGCAGGCGTATCCGCCTCGTAATGGTCAGCGTGATTATCAGCAACCCCAGCAGTTTCAGAAAAACTCGCAAAGGGTTGAGTTTTCTCAACCACGTTTTCCTATAGGCCCTAATCAGTGTGCATAATGCAAAGAAGAGGGTCATTTAAAAAGTAGCTGCCCTGCTTTGTTAAAGCGTATGAATGGTGTTTCTAGCGCACGAGGTCGAGGTACTCCACAAGCGCCTAGAGGTAGAGGACGTGGAAATTTCCCCCAAAACGCAGGTACTTTTCCACCACAGAATTCGATGAATAGTTTTGATCAGCAGAACAACGCGTCTGGTAGGACGCCTCAGTACTATGCTGATAACTACTATGTGGAAGATGAGACTATGGAAGGTAATGATTGCTAGGACAGCCATAGACATAGAGAGGGAGTTGTTCCAGTTCCAGTAGATCAGAGTGGACCTTATGTTGAGGTGATTACATCAGGTGTGTCAGAGCCTTTTCTGTTGGATACTGGTGCTACAAAGAGTTCTATTATGCACTCTAAACTCCCTGGCGCACCTTTGTCTGGCGAAACAAATGTTTCAGTAGGTTTTTCTGGCGCCCCGGTTAGGAACCCGATTTCTAGTCCTATGTCCCTTTCTGTTGGACCTTGTGAATTCGAAGCACCCCTTATTCTGACGACAGGTTGTGGTGAGAACTTGTTAGGATTGGATCTGTTGAAAAGATTGTATGCGACGTTGTATTGTTCCCCTTCAGGAGTACAACTTACACTGGGTAAGAAAGTGGTCTCCCCAATGTATTTGTCGAAGGACAAACTTCCGACAGAAATGTCACTTCTTCCTGATATTCTTTGGGCTACTGGTCCTAATGATGTGGGTCTTTTGGAAATACCACCATATGTTGTGGCATTGAAAGCCAATGTTAAAATGCCACGCATTCCCCAATACAAGATCTCTAGTGAAGGTGAAAAAGCGTTGCTAGCGATCATTTATGATTTGATTGAAAAAGATGTGATTGAAGAGACAAGAGGCAACGTTGGCAATAGCCCTGTTCTGCCTGTTTTGAAGCGTACTGACCCTTCTCAGCCACACGTTTACAGATTTGTAATCGATCTTAGAGAGGTGAATAAAATAGTTGTGCCACATTTTCCAGTTGTTCCTGATATCACTGCCCTATGGACTATGATTCCAGCTTCTGCGACTTGGTTCTCGGTGATTGACTTGAAGAATGCTTTCTTCAGCATCCCGATTGCAGAGGAGAGCAGGGATATTTTCGGCTTCAGTTTAGGAAGTCGAAGCTTCCGGTTCAAATGCGCTCCCCAAGGCTACTGTGAAAGTCCATCAATATATAGTCAGGTTTTAAAAACACAGCTTGATACGATTGTTTTACCTGATGGCGCTACCCTTATTCAGTACGTTGACGATTTACTAGTTGCTGCAGATACTGAGGAGATTTGTAAAGAAGCCACGTTGTCGTTGTTGCGTCATTTGTCCGATTTGCATCACAAAGTGTCCCTTTCGAAATTACAATATTGTCGACAAGAAGTGACCTACTTAGGTCAGGTCATCTCTTATCAAAGGAGGGAAGGAAACTGACCCCAGAAAGAATTCAGGCAATTGCAAAATTGAGTGTGTCAAGGACACAGAGAGAAGTGCGTGCTTTCTTGGGTATCACATCCTACTGCAGACAACGGATACCGAATTTTTCTCTGCTGGCCAAACCTTTGGTAGCATTGACTTGTAAGGATACACCGAATCCCCTTCCATGGTCTGAAGATTGTCAGAAAAGTTTTTCCGAATTGCGTGATGCATTGTGTTCGGCTCCTGTGTTGGGTACCCCCGACTACAGTAAGCCTTTTACACTGTATGTCCATGAGAAAGAAGGATGTGCATTGTCAGTGTTGACACAGTCTTTTAGGGACAAGCAACGTCCATGCACGTATTTTTCGTCGACTTTGGACCCGGTAGCTAGAGCGTTGCCGAGTTGCTTGAGAGCCACAGCGGCAGCAGCAGTTTCTATTCGGCAGTCTGCTGGTTTAGTGATGAATATTATGTTGATTGTAATGGTTCCACATGCAGTGGACGTTTTGTTAAACAGGACCAAGACACAGCACTTAACTAGTGCTCGATTGTCAGGTTACGAGTTGACACTTTTAGCGAGTCATGTGCACATAAAAAGATGCAACACATTGAATCCAGCTACATTGTTGCCGATTGTAGCAGAAACAGATGTTTCTGAACAGCATGATTGCTTTCTTAAAACAGAGGAAGAAACGAAAGGGAGAATAGATCTCAAAGACACTCCTCTTGCGAAGTGTGATGGTACCTTATGGGTGGATGGTTCATGCTTCAAGCTTCCGAATGGTGATACGACTGCGGCATATGCTGTTACGACGTTGCATACGATTGTTGAAGCTGCACGTATCCCACATAATTCAGCTCAAGCAGCAGAGTTGATTGCACTTACAAGAGCGTGTGTGTTATCAAAAGGAATGAAAGTGACCATATATACTGACAGCCAGTATGCATTTGGTGTGGCTCATAGTTTTGGACGATTGTGGAAAGAGCGTGGGTTTCTGACTTCGCATGGAGCCAAGATACAGCATGGTCAGTTGGTGAATGAGCTTCTTGAGTCACTTAATTTGCCGTTGCAAGTCGCGATTGTGAAATGCAGTGCACATAAGAAGGTTACTGATGATGTTGGTCGTGGCAATGCATTTGCTGATAAAGTCGTGAAAGAAACAGCAAGGGATGTGATGAGTCGAATGTATGTTGCAGGCCCTGCGAGATGGGTTGGTGACATTGGAATGTGTGAAGATACGATAGAGAGTGTGAAGTCTATTCAAGCTGAAGCTACAGAGAAAGAGTTGAGTGTGTGGAGAGAGAGTACGGGTAAATTGGATGCAAATGGTTGTTGGGTCGAATTGTCAGAGCATCAGCGATGGTTGTTACCCGATGCGTATGTGCTTGCAGTAGTTACAATGGCCCATGGAATGGCTCACATCGGTGTGAAAGGGATTTGTAAGTTGTTGGCTCCAGTATGGCAAAAAAGCTGGAATTCCTAAGTGTGCAGAGAATGTGTTCAAGAATTGCATGGTGTGTCTGAAATACAATCCTGGTAGGGGAACCCCAACTCCAGCTGGTCATTTTGTGCCTCCAACGTATCCGTTCGAGGTTTTGCAGCTACATTTCATCCACATGGAGAGGTGCAACAACCTGAAATACGTACTCGTTGTTGTTTGTGCCTTTTCGAGATGGGTAGAAGCATATCCCCTGAAGGAAAATACTGCCCTATCCACAGCTAAAGCCCTTGTCAAAGAGTTTTACCCTAGATTTGGCTTGCCGAGAATGGTCTGGAGTGATAATGGGAGCGAATTTGTGGGTCGAGTGATGAAGAGAGTATGTGAAGGGTTAGGCATACGCCAGAAATTTCACGCTGCAAATCACCCCCAATCAGCTGGACTAGTAGAATGCTACAATGGCACGTTAAAACTGAAACTGGCCGAGATACAAGCGGGCTCTGGCCTCAAATGGCCCGATGCCTTACCATTAGCACTTCTATCGACAAGAATGACTGTGCATTCACGAGTGGGACTTAGTCCTTATGAAATTGTGTTCGGCCGCCCGGCCAACATATGGGGAGTGCCTAGGCCGACAGAATTCAGTGAAATTGAACACCCTGTACTGCTTGATTACTTGTATGATTTGACGGCTAAATTGCGTGTTTTACACCAACAGGTTCACGATACTCTGCCTCAGGATCCAGGACACACTATCAATCCTGGTTCGTGGGTCTTGGTTAAAAACTTCCAGCGGACAAAGAATGATCAGCCCCGTTGGACCGGCCCCCACCTAGTCCTCTTGTCAACGAGATCAGCCGTGCGAGTGGAAGGGAAGAAAAACTGGATCCACGGCGTACACTGCAAGAGGGTCCCTTTGCCTCTGCCGTACGACCGGTGGGTCCAGGAGGGTATTGCTGACTCTGAGACTGAGACTGTGCCTCGTTTTCTGCCTTTCAGCGATGCACCTGTAAAAGGAGCAAATTCTGAACGTGAAAGTGACAATCTTTTGCAGGAAGCTGTGCCACCGTCAATTCGATTGGACACTACCGAGCCTGAACTCTTGTTCCGAGACCAGCCATTACCTGGAAAAAGCCGTTTTAATCTGAGGCCGAGAACTATGGACAAATACATTTTTTATACTTTGCTATTTTGGAAAGTGCAGCTCTCTCATCTGAGAAACTTTTTTATTTTGTTTTTCGAACCACCATCCGGGTTCAGCTGTAGGGTCGCGGGCGACAAGTCTTTGGAGTGCAAGCCGAAGACACAAGGTCGACGGTTCTTGTTGGTCCTTGGGCGTTTCCCTTGGACTGACAGGCGCATTGCTTAGCACGGAACACCCTACCTCCGCGAGCAGCAAAGTTAGAGGATGGAGTTTTTCGAGATGGAGAGACCTGCGAAAGAGATGAACTTTAAAGCCAAAATGTGTATAATGATGACCAAGAAACGCTTTTTGATGTTATGCATTTTCATGTTGTTTAGTGTAATGATGTATTTAATAGGATATGTTTTATTCTCTTTTCGAGTAACATTTGCACCCACTGCACAGCCCATGTTTCCTTCTACTGTTTCCTCTCATTCTTTTCACCCTTTACCTGAACATGAGTCCGTTAGGAGATTAGAGTTTATCAATAACTCCTTTGTTCAGCTTTTTCACCAACACCAATTAGTAGTGAACACGACTAACTGTTGGGTGTGTGGTCTTATGCCTCATACTACTGATAAAGGTATCCCTTATCTGGTCCTGCCATTCAGCTATAATGGTTCTGTGTGGGCATACAGAACAATGTTCATCTATGCTCATGAAGTCCACCCCCTACATTCTGTAAAAGATAATCCGAAGAATAGTGCTCTAGTTAAGGGTATAGTAGATATGATTAGAGAAGCTACTTCCTATGAGACTATCCCGAGAGATGAGACACTAGCATATATTGGATGGAACGTGACCGGATATGGAGTGAGAACCAGCGAGCAAAGAGATCCTCCCCGATTTGGATTGTACCCCATCAAGGTCACTTATGTCTGCAAGGTAATGGCAAGAATCCCAGGGCTCAGTTAAGAAAGAGTATCTGCACGGAGACATATGTCTTTGCGTCTCAGACTTCCCCTTCGTTCCTAGCAGCTAAGGGTACCTATTTCATCTGTCATGATAGAGCCTACACATGGTTGCCCCCTGACTTCTCGGGCACATGTTTTGTTTCGTTCCTGTTGCCTCCCACCTACACCGCAGCGGCAGATTACCACAAGACAAGGATAGTTAGAGGTGTCCTCAGTAAAGAAGACACTGCAGGACAAGAATTGGGAGATTTCTTGAAGGGTTTTCTGCCGTTTTGGGGACCCATGGTTAACAGCAGGAACATACGGTAATTGACGAGGGTGGTTGAATCCACCGTAGTTGAAGCTGCCGGTGGCCTTAGTAACTTGACTGCTGAGCTCCAGTCGGATCGCCTTATGACTCTTCAGAACAGAGTTGCGCTAGATGTCATACTTGCAGACCGAGGTGGGGTATGCAAAGTGATCCAATCAAGTTGCTGTGTTTTCATTCCAGATAATGCTCCAACAGTGTACCAGGCCATTTCCAGACTACATAAGATCTCTGAATCTATTCATGTGGATAACGGAGATTGGTCGTTGATGGGGTGGTTCTGGGAACTGTTATACGCCTGGGGATGGAAGATTCTGATGGTCATTGGGATGATCTTAGCCATTCTGATCCTCTTCTGTCTGTGTGTACAGTGTGCTCCTGCTATATGTGGCCTCTGTGCTACATCATGTATAAGGAAACCTGCATCAAGGGACGAGCTAAGTAATAGGATGATGCTACAGCAACATCTCAATGATTTTAGGAATATAGACCTGGACTCAGATTAGCGTGAGTGTAGGTTGATTGCCTATGTAAGGGCAAAAGGAGGGTCTGTGGTACTGAAAATTCTGGACCCGTGTCATTAACATCGTCGAAGCATGACGATTTTGGAATCAGCAGACCGAGAATGACGAGTATACTATATACAGGCATTTTCGGCGTATGTGAGTGGCGAGAACGCCATTAAATCAAGATTTCCGTTCTGAACCCTCGGGTTCCATTTTGTGTATAGCAGCCATTTTGTGGTTGCCCTCACATAGGCCGATGACTAAGGCCGAATAAGTCATTTGGGACACGTACACCTTTAGCTGACTTCTATGTGACCGGGCAAGCTGACTCCACTGCCGGAAGCCAAACCTGTTCGGCCAGTTCCTTTCCCAGTGGCCGCTCGAGATTAGTATCAAGGCACAGCATACCATAAACCTTTCATCGCACACAACTATGCCTAATCTTACACACACCTGTCTCTGTTTCTTGCTTTATGGCCTGCTTTACGATGAGGAGGTGCCCAATTTTATTAGGGGTCCGTTCGATATCTGATGAAAGTATTGGGCCTTGCCGGGAAATTGATTGTGGGCTGGGCGAACTGAAAAATGGGCTTGTCATCATGATTCTGCTTTTTCTTTGTTGTGAAAATATGTGAATGGTCAACTGTAAAATAAGGAATGTCTGCCTAAAGCATAATATTTTGTATAAAAAGGGATGGCTGGCTTTGTAAGTTGAGCAGTCTCCTGAGAATATACACCGTGTTGTACTTCTAGGATACCTGTTACTGGCTGCAGCCAATAAATTCGATCTTTGACTTCACCAAGAAGACTCTGTGTTTCTGTAGTCTGGGACAGGAAGGACTCAAAGTCTTAGGGTGTGTTCCCTGGCACCGCTGGGTTCTTAAAAACCCAGTACTTCACTGCGCACCAGCAGGTGCGTCCAGGAGTACGAGGCGTACTCACGGTTGGTATTAATGGAGCGGGGCGCACCAGCGGGTGCGTCCAAGAGTAGGAGGCGTACTCGCCGGCTGGAGTTCCAGGATGCGCACCAGCGGGTGCGTGCCAGAGTACGGACCATACTTGCGGGATGGAGACCAAGGATGCGCACCAGCGGGTGCGTGCAGGGGTACGGAGCGTACCGGCAGGCTGAGGATCAACGAGGCGCACCAGCGGGTGCAGGCAAGGGTACGAGCCGTACTCACAAGGTGGAGATTCAAGGATGCGCACCAGCGGGGGCGTGCAGGGGTACGGAGCGCACCGGCAGGCTGAGGATCAACGAGACGCACCAGTGGGTGCGGGCAAGAGTACGAGCCATACTTGCAGGATGGAGCTGCGACAATGTCAGCAAGGATCTGGAGGTCCGAGTCAACAGAGCTGTGACGCCTTCCGCAGGGCTCTGGAGGTACAGAGCCGCGACGAAGTCAGCAGGGCTCTGGAGGAACGAGTCGACAGAGCTGCAACGAAGTCAGCAGGGCTCTGGAGGTCCGAGTCGACAGAGCCGCAACGAAGTCAGCAGGGCTCTGGAGGTCCGAGTCGACAGAGCTGTGATGCCATCCGCAGGGCTCTGGAGGTCCGAGTCGACAGAGGTTTCCTTGATGTCCTCCCCCTCCTGGCCCGAGCTTCCTGCCAGATGGCATCTGGCTCCTCTCCAGCTGGGGGCAGGGTGCTCAGACGGCCAGCGGGGAAAGCCTCGGGGGAGACAGGATGTTTGGCCGAAACTCCTCCACCCCCCTCATTTAGTGCCTGCAAGCTTAACACCAGGCTGGGGGACAACTTGGCAGGGTGTTTCCGGCCCTATGTCTCTCTTGGCCTGAAGCACTGTGGGGGGTGATAGGGAGTCAGGGATCTTACAGGACTGGGTTTTCCTATGCTGGGGGGTGCTACAGGTCTATGCTACAGGTAGGTCTCGTGGACCCGGGGGATGAGGCGCTATTCTGGAGTTTCTATTACTCCCCCGGGGTCGGGTGAATGCGTGGGGGTCGGGGCTAACTGATTAGGATGTGGCCTCACACGGTGTTCAGGGGTGAGGCACAAAGGAGTTTAGCTCGAAGACTGGGACAGACACGGGGGCTTAGTGGGAAAGAATGTAAGGAGACCCACGCCAAGGCTGCCAGGTCTAACAAGGAAACACAGTCATACTAGGACGGTGCCACTGGCCCGGCTGTAGAGGGCTCTGGAAACAAGTGATTGAGGGACCTGACACTGAGATCGGGAGGTTCTAAACCATAGACACGGTGAGTACCAGCTTTGGCCCACAGGGCACTTGACTCTACTGCGAGACTCGTATGAACGGGCATTGAGCCGAATGGACTTGAGGGGGTGGGGTTTGATAAGTGAGGGAGGAGGGTACGCTATTTCGCGTATATGCTGGTTAGGTTCGCCGGTTGTGGAGTGCCAAGACAACCTGGCTAGACCTCGGTCGGGCGGGGCTGCGCGGTGCCAGTCAGTCGGCTGATTCACAGAGTCTAAGTGGGAAGGGAGGTTTAAACGGACCTGGGTGGGTAAGCGTGGTTGTAATTGTTCTTTCAAGTTGAGAGGGGTATTCTAGGGGGTGGGTGGAGCTTTGGGGCGGGGTTCAGAGTCCTCAAACCAGGACTGGCTGTGAGAATGAAGGGCTACCGCCTGTGGGTGGGGGGAGTTGGGGTTTCCAGTTGTGGGTTTGTTGGGGTTGCTGCCGGGTCTGGTCTATGTTGTTACAGAGAAGATCGAAGACGTCCTCCTCTTTCGGGGGCAAGCTATGACACTACTGGGGGGGTCCCCACACCACAGGCGGGGGAATGTGATACCGAAAATTGTTCACTCATGCCAGGGGATAACCAGAATTACAAACTGATCACATGGAATGTTCGGGGGCTCAAAAATAGAGTGAAACGGATCTGGGTGGCATCATACCTTAGGCACCGGGAGTCCCCTTTAAGGTGGTGCATGTTAAACAGGATCCTGTAGGGAGGTTTGTGGTGGTGGAGGGGACCCTAGTTGGGTGCAGTATATGCCTTGTAAATGTTTATGCCCGAATAGCGATGATGGTGGGTTTTTGAGCCGAGTTATGGGACAGCTGGATCTGGACCCGGATACAGGATTGGTAGTGGCAGGTGACTTTAACTGTGCCAAGGATGGGGGGCTCGACCGATTCCCCCCAAAACTGGATGCCAAACCTAGAGTCAGAGAAGCGATGGGCCAAATGCTTCACAATTATGGCTTGCTGGACGTGTGGCGCCACCGTAACCCTAGTCGTAGAGTGTACTCGTGTCACATACCTGCTGCCAATACCTATAGTAGATTAGACTACTTCTTCATTCAAAAGACGGCGATATATCGGATGGCAGAGACGCAATACCTAGCCCGCTATTTGACTGACCATTCCCCACTCCTAATTGCTTACTCGCTGGCGAGACCGAGATCGCTGGTATAAGGAAGGGGATAAGGCAGTGCGGCTTCTGGCGTGCCTGATTAGGGTGGAGACTCAGCCTTACCCAATCCTGGCACTTAAAAACGACCTTGGACAGATGGTGTATGCTCAACATGAAATAAATAACGTTTTCCTGGCCCACTTACGTAAAATATACTCCAAGACCCAGTCACCCACGACCCTTGAGGCTGTGGAGGCCCATCTGGCAGGAGTGGAATTGCCTAGTATAGACGCGGACAGTCAGGAAGCCCTGGGGGGGCCCTTTAGTGGGGAGGAAATAAGGGCGGCAATCACCCACCTAAAGACAGCAAAGTCCCCGGGAATGGATGGTATAGCAGCCGAACTCTATAAAGAGTACGGCGGAGTGCTGATCCCCAAACTACTAGAGATCAAAGTGGAGGCCGAGGAACGCAGAATGCTCCCGGACTTCAGGCGGGAAGCACTGATCTTGATAATCCCCAAACCTGGGAAGGAACCCCTCCTCCCAGGCTCATATAGGCCCATTCTATGCTGAATGTTGATTTTAAAATTATCAGCCAGGTGTTGGCATCTAGGCTCCTCCCCTATCTGCGGCAGCTGGTCCATGACGACCAGTCCAGGTTTATACTGGGCAGAAATATGTTGCAGAATATCCGCCGCCTGGCGGACATTATGCAATCTTTGGAGGGACGGGCCCAATAGAGCACCTTGGTTTTTCTTCGATATCGAACAGAAGTTCGATTTGATCAGATGGGATTAACTATGGCAGGTATTGCTTAAAATGGTTCTAGTGGAGGGGTTCGTAAACTGGATTAAAATACTATATGCTCGTCCGATGGCGAGGATCCGTACGGGACGTTACGTGTCAAACACATTTCCTATAGCAAGGGACGCGGCAGGGTTGCCCGCTATCCCCCTTGCTATTTACCCTGGCAATGGAGCCGTTGGCGTTTCATCTGCGCAAGATACTTGTAGGACAGGGAATACGTGTGGGGGGTTCGGAGCAAGTGGTGTCAATGTACGCCGATGATGCGTTAATATACATGAATCAACCGTCCCAGTCATTGCAGGCATTGATAACAGCGCTGGCCCAATTCGCTGATGCCTCCGGGCTTTACATTAACAGAACAAAGTCACAGCTCTAGGCGATTGGAATGGAGAGCGACTGGGGGGGCAATGCCCAGTGCTGGAGCTTCCATGGGCAGAGGACACGGTCCGATACCTAGGGATATGGGTGGGTAGGACTGAGGCAGTGTTTTATCAGCACAACATGGGGAGGATAATCCGGGGGCTGCAGGGTAGTATTACCTTTTGGAACACACTTAACCTCTCCCTGTTGGGAAAGATTGCACTAATAAAGATGGTAGTCCTGCCCCGATGTCTCCATACCATGAAAGGCTCCTTCTTTGAAATTCCACACCGGGTATTCAGGGAACTTGATGCACTGCTGGTCCAACTATTATGAAACGGAAAGCAATGCATGGTTAGTTTAGAAGTCATGAAACGTAGTTGGGGTAAAGGGGGTTTAGAGATCCCAGACTTGAACTTTATTATTTTGCATCGCAATTGCAACATGCCATAGCCTGGTTGGATGTGGATCCCTCCTGGCAGAGGTCCCTGCTGGCACGTACGTACGGGGACCGACAGCTCGGGGCATTGTAATGGCGGGCCGGGGGGTTCACGGTGCACGCCCTCCTTTGGTACGGCTTGGGGCTGCAATTTGGAATCGATTGGTCTGTAGAATAATTCAGGAAAGACCTTTCGCTCCGGAGGCGGACTTCTGGCTGATGCCGCCCTTTGCTCACAGTGACCAGGTGATGTGATTAGAGGCCTGGAAGGGGGGGCTGCCTGATGTTGTCTGACCTCTACCCGGACGGTAAATTTATCACTTATCAGGAGGCAGTGACCACCTTTGAGTTGGGGGCAGGGCAGTTTTTGCAATATGCAAAAATAGCGGCAACGGCACAGCAACTATGGCCCACATTTCTGGAAGCCCTAGGGCACACCCAAACCCCTGGTTACTATGATTGTTATGGCGGGAGGGCGAAAGTGTGTTACTCACCTCTATAGGGCATTGAGGGACGTTAAAAAGAATGGTCCCCTAAAAATAGAAGAAAAATGGCAGCAGGTGTGTCCACAAGAGGTCACAACGCGAGATTGGGAAAAGATACATGGGAGCGTGCGGAAGGTGTTGGTGAGCAGCCGCTTTAAGCAAATCCAGTACAGCATAATACATATGACGTACCTCTCACCCAGGAGGTTGCACGCCATTGATGGCTCCAGAGACCCTCACTGCCCCAGATGTCGCTATGATCCGGCAGATTTTCTGCATATGGTATGGACGTGCCCAACTAGCCAGAGGTATCGGGGGTGGTTCTCAGGGGTCTGACCCGGATAACAGGATGGACTATAGCATTGGATCCACGTGCTTGTCTACTGGGATTGATTCCTGATCGTGGGTCTAGTTATAGCCAAGAGGCGTATTGCGATACACTGGTTAACTCAGCAAGGACCGCTACTGGTCAAATGGAGGAAGGATCTACGGGAGTGGGCCCTAGCAGAGGAAGGGCATATACGGAGCACCAGGCGGTATGCCAAACTGCCCGAGGTGTTAATGGCATAGGGAGCGATGATGCAGGAGATAGCAGGACAGGCATCCCTAGTCACCATAGTAGCACAGTTGAGATGTCCTCCGTGGAGGGAGGGGGCCCAGGACAGGTGATGGAGACACAGGGTGGCCCCACATGATTACTTCGATACATGGACCTTGAGTTACATAGACCCGGCAGAGGGGGGGAGGGCACTGAGGGGGGGTGTTGGGATGGGGGAGGGGATGGGAGGCAGGGGAGTTTAATACAGTTGGGTTTGATTATGCATATAAAAAGACAAACCAAAGATAATGTTGAAGATAGTGGACTCTCCACGGTTGCAAACTCAGACATTATTTTTGACATGTATTCTTACTGTGATGTTCCTCACCTCGGCTGAGTTGGACGAAATGTATACAAGTTGTTTTGGATGTGAACTGCTGATTTGGTGAAAACCTAATAAAGAAATGCATTTTAAAAAAAAGCCTTGGGGTTTATTCATGCAATGCTCTCTAACAGAAAGGCTTTCCCAGATGCCAAATGCAAATGTACATAGAGATATATATTTATATGCAAGCAATAATAAAACACTTGGTAAATGCATAATACTAATGAATAAACATTCATTAGTGATATACTTAGTAATAAGTAACCTGCAGAACTGCTGCAAATTAACTCAAATTTAAAAAACGAATAAATAATTACATAACCACAATTGTGTGACTTGGATGCCAATTATTTCTCAATATAGCCCTTGTTTGTGATTCTGTTGCAGTTCTTACATCATCATCAATATTAAAGAAGATAAAAGCCTGGGTTTTCTGGTCACAGAGGCTCATTTACATACAGGAGCACGAGCCCAATCAAAAAGCACAATGGCAACCTTTTCAGCTGGGAAGTTTGCTTCCTGGAATCAGCCTGCTTTGTTCCCATAGTGCGGTCAACAAAGGTAAATGTGTCTTGCACTAAAGTGTTCTTGGCTTTCCTATAGTAAAGTGTCTTGAACAGTAAGGCCACGCTCGAAGGTAAAGCAAAACAGTGGAAGTCACACATTTCAATACAGTGTCTTATAAAGAGACATGGGGCTTCCTGAGTCAAACCAAGTTCATACCAACAAGAATATTTGATAATTACAAGAAGCAAAATCAAAAACAGGTCCATGATTTAAGGATTAATGATTAGCAAAAACTGATCTAAAAAAAAAAAAAAAAAAAAGACGCTCAGTCATGTATTCAAATGCACAAAGAAGGTAAAGTAATAAATAAAAATAAAAAAGATCCACTGAAACAATGTTGAAGCAACTTAAAAAAAAAGGTACAAGCTGTCCTCGAGGGGGAACTGTTAAGTCTAGTCTCCGGTGATGTTTAACACTGGAATTTGATGCAAGGTTTTGGGCAAAACCAGTCAGAGAAGGTGACGAGATGCACTGAACTGGCATTAAGTGCAAAATAGTCACAAAGACGAGTTGATTCATCAAGTCAAACCTAAATCTTGGCCATCAAAATGCGTCAAACATCAGGCAATTAAAACAGATGCAAAGCATTCAGGGTTTCCAGATTATGAAGATGGTTCAAGGTTGATGATCTGGACCAACGCACAGAACGTGGTGTGAGAAAAAGTAGCGTATGGGAGCTCATACGGACAGTACAAACATGAAACTTGTGACAGCCAAGCTATACCACAGCAGGTTCACAGGATAATCAGCAATTCAACTCATATCTCAATTATTCAAGTGGAAAGGTGGAATACCAATAAAAGCAGATCAAGGTGGAGGGATCTCAGGTTTTGGGCTCTTGGTGCCTACACTGTAGCCGTACAGTGAGGAAAAGCAACTGTTCATCGTATAAAAATGTACATGAATAATAAGATCTCAGGACCATTCAGCAGCAAAGTCTATTTCAGTGCCTATGAGGTGGTAAACATAACAAAATCAGGTGAACGGACGAGTAGGGAAAATATAAAAACAAGTCATGATAACACGGTTAACAACAAGGAGAAATAACCCGATCCTACTACTGCAGTATCGAATCACTGTTACAAGAGGCTCTCAGGAGGCTGAGTGATGTAGCAAGTCCAGGAAAATGACTTCAAGATATTTGTTGCCGCTCCTCCGTCAAACACATTGGACGAGTGCTCTGGTGTTCGTGCAGGATCCTCCCTTTCACTCTAACAGCCCAAGTAACCGCATCCACTTTAGCTTTACTACAAAAATTAAACACTCGTCGAGATGGACACCTTGAGGGCTATTCACAAAGGTATCTTACACCTGTGAGTATTCTGCACATGCAAGGATGCTCTCTGAGACTTACTGTGCTACTTTTAGCTATCCAACATTACGAGCGTAAACACACTAAAACATGTAGAACTGCGCGTCTCTACGCCATTAAACTGAGGTGGGGCAAAATTTACCAAATGTAACTTATTACACCTAAAGTTGAGCAATAGAAAGTGCAGCCCCACACATAGCCAGTCAACGGTAATACAAAACTCTCCCTTGGAAAATACTGGAGACAGAGACTTAAAAATAGAACCCAATAGGAAATTAAGATGAATTAAAAGGATTTATTTAGCCTGCATACAAATTCAATTTTGTTTTACAAAATAACAAAAATAATTTCTTCATGATAATACATAACTCTTTGTAAGGCAGTGTCCTCTCTAAACAGATATGTGTATGGCAATTTAGATATTCTGAGTACATAACAAAAAAAACCACAATTTCATTTTCCATGTGATTTTTTACAACAAATGTTTAAAGACATTTTTATTTAACGCATTTAAAATTAAATATTTAATTAAAATACAAATTACAAATATTGTAGCATTTTTCATTTTGTTCTACATTTGAAGTACATAAAATTAATTTACATTGATATTAAACAAAAATATTTCATTTTTTTCAAGTTTAATAAACTTTTTTTACTTTGTCCTATGTTTTTACAGAGAGAGCTCCACCCAAGTGTAATATATTAATGTGTATCTTTTCTTCAGCTTGAATTAAAAGTTTCATACATAAAGTAACATTTTCATTATGTATTAAGAACTATTAAATGAGTTGTAGAGAGATAATGATAATAAATGTAATTATACTTTACGAGGAGCAGAAGGGAATGGGAACATGGCTGCAGGTTGATGTCGGTCGCAGGGAGCTCCAAGGATTCATCCGGCTTGTCTCAGACATTCCACTATCTACTACTGGAGACCTACCCACATTACCCTTCTCTAGACCGTTCTCCCACCAGATCTTCACCTCTTCCTGGCCCACAAACTCTTAAAGGCTGTTGTTAACTTAATTTTTCTGAATAATTCATCTGCATCCTCTCCCCTCTCTAAGACTGTGCATCTCATTATTCCATATAACCTTCAACTTGGCGAGGAATTTAAACTTAACAGAGGCTCCCAGAGCTCTTAGCACCTCCATTTTCAGGCACACATTAAGCCTTACTCGATTTCCAGATCCCCTGCTTTGCTTTTCAGTTTAAAAAGCTTCGATCTTTAGCTAGGACGCTCAATCAGTCGCAGCTGAACCATATATATTCTGCTATGTTGACATCCCTGAATGCTGAGAATCTTTTTATATAATTTGGAGAGCCTACATTTTCTAAGTAAGTAAGGGAGTAAAGTCCATTTGGCAGCACTCAAGGATAGGGTACACTGAATGAAGGCTCCGGGGATCCACTGCTATACAGACTCAGCTCCCATTTAGGACTTTCCTGGGACTCCTTCGTGGTTGAGGGATGAACTCAGTCTCCAACTACAAAAGGTAAACTCTAGTACCCGGAGGGATCTGAAGCCGAGACACATCTTTATTGCAGGGTAGGACCTCCATTTGTTAACGGTAAGGGAAATCTCAAAGTTTAAATATCTGCAGCTTTTTTCACGGTGGTCAGCTCAGAGACTAACTAAAATAGAGCCCTGGGAACACAAAACGCTCTTCAATGCGGATAAATGGATTAAAAAGGA
Organism: Lissotriton helveticus; assembly: GCF_964261635.1. Taxonomy (NCBI): domain Eukaryota; kingdom Metazoa; phylum Chordata; class Amphibia; order Caudata; family Salamandridae; genus Lissotriton; species Lissotriton helveticus. The sequence goes on along the minus strand of NW_027611659.1, from coordinate 370,988 downwards.
AGTATCTTTGTGGTACTGGGACATGATAGCTGAATAGGACAAGAAGAATATAGACCCACACCGAATATGGGAGAAAGACCTGTGGCAGCTGGCTGTGGAAGACCTCTGGAAATATCTAGAAATCTTCTTGATAAAACAGTAAAGTCTACACCGCTGAAGCAAAACCATCTCTTCACTCGCGTACTCTCAAGTATCCCCAGGTTGGAAGAGATGCAGCGCCTAGAGACCCTTACGGGTGATTGTGCGCTTTACAAATGTGGACTTTACTTTACTTTATATGACGGAAGCAGACAACAAGCATAAGTTCATGGATTGTCCTATGCTGAAACGTTACTGGAATGACTAGGTGACTATGTAGAGGAACTCACGGGCTGTGAAGTAAAGATAAGACACTCTCTGATATCCCTTGGTGTAGACTTGGCATTGATTAACCTCAATGAGCACCAAATCATTTCTCTGGTTCTGCTGTCTGAACTAGACTGGATTAAGTCAGTAAGGTGTAAGAGTCAACTAGACCTAGAGTATAACAATAAAGAAGCTTCAAAGCATAGGTCTCCTTTTGTAACCTAGCAAGCGAATCCTATTAGTTCAATGATTACACCATAACTCTGCTGAGTTGATGCCGGACTGTATTGTGTATAATACTATTCAGCAAGACACGCAGTCACATCTACGGTAAGGAGTTTCTCAGTCCATCGACTAGGTTAACTAGTGACTGACGGTGGAATGAGTACAAAAAAGATAATTTATACTTTTCTAAAAATGAAAGTTCTATGAGTGAATAATTTAAAAAAAATCTCAAAATAATAAAATGCTTTCTTTTTAGCTATTTTTCCCATTAAATTCCATTTATTTAGATTTTTATCTACTTTACAATATTTAATGTCAGATTAGTTCCCATGGGATTTTATTTGAGGTCCCTACCTCCATTATTATTTAGGGAGGGTGTTGCAGTTCCAACAGAAACATGTGTCGGCTGCCGGTCCAACCATGTGGAAGGATTACTGTATCAAGCTTTCCATCATTAAAACATATGTCATCTGTTTCCAAACATATGATCTAAATGCGTTTGATTTATATATTTACTCTACTGAACAACAAGCAATTACATTTTGAATTTCTCTATGAAACTCACTGTTTGTAAATACATCAAATAAAAAATCTTTTTGTATGAATCAAATTAAACTGACTTGAGTGCCGAGATTTATGTATAGTCTTTGACATTGCCACTGGGCTCTTTGAGAACAGTGGATAACACCTTAGGAAGTGGGGTGAAAATCTATAAACTTGAGGGGCACCAATACTGTGACTTAATATCTAATGCACTTAGAGAGTGATGTGCTACCAGCAGGACCACCACTACCATTTGTAAATATTGTGTGTTTTCTTATGTTGAGTGAGATTACTTTTCTGACTGAAGCTTCTCTGGCATTCAGTGCACTGATAAGGTCTTTCACCAGTGTGTGTTCTCTCATGTTGAGCAAGACTTGATTCCTGGTTGAAGCTTTTCTGGCATTCAGAGCACTGATAAGGTTTTTCCCCAGTGTGGATTCTCTGGTGTTGAATGAGATTGACCTTACAAACAAAGCTTTTTTGGCACTCTGAGCACGGATAAGGTTTGTCCTCTGTGTGTGTTTTCTTATGTTCAGTGAGATTTCTTTTCTGACTGAACATTTTCTGGCATTCGGTGCACTGATAAGGTCTTTCACCAGTGTGAGCTCTCTCATGTTTAATGAGACTGGCCTTACAACTAAACCGTTTTGGGCACTTTGAGCACTGATAAGGTTTGTACCCAGTGTGTGTTATCTCATGCCGAGTGAGATAACTTTTGCAAATGAAGCTTTTCATGCATTCAGAGCACTGATAAGGTTTTTGCCCAGTGTGGATTCTCTCATGTTTAATGAGACTGCCCTTACAACTGAAACTTTTTGGGCACTTTGAGCACTGATAAGGTTTGTACCCAGTGTGTGTTTTCTTATGTTCAGTGAGATTACCTTTCTGACTGTAGCTTTTCTGGCATTCGGTGCACTTATAAGGTCTTTCACCAGTGTGTGTTCTCTCATGTTGAGCAAGACTTGATTCCCGGTTGAAGCTTATGTGGCATTCAGAGCACTGATAAGGTTTTTGCCCAGTGTGGATTCTCTCATGTCGATTGAGATTTCCTTTACAACGGAAACGTTTTTGGCACTCTGAGCACTGATAAGGTTTGTAGCCAGTGTGTGTTATCTTATGTTGAGTGAGATGACTATTATGACTGAAGCTTTTCAGGCATTCAGAGCACTGATAAGGTTTTAGTCCAGTGTGTGTTCTTTCATGTTGAATGAGGCAGTCTTTCCGACTAAAGCTTTTCTGGCACTCTGAGCACTGATAAAGATTTAGCCCAGTGTGGATTTTCTCATGAGAAATTAGACTGTCCTGACGACTGAAGCTTATTTGGCACTCTGAGCACTGATAAGGTTTGTAGCCACTGTGAATCCATTCATGTCGTGTGAGACTACTTTTCTGACTGAAGCTTTTCTGGCACTCCGTGCACTGATATGGTTTTACCCCAGTGTGGATTGTCACATGTTGAATGAGAGAGAATTTTTGAGTAAAGCATTTCTGGCATTCAGGACACTGATAAGGTTTTTGTCCAGTGTCAGTTCTCTCGTGTTTAGTGGGGTGGGATTGATAACTAAAGCTGTTCTCAAATCCATTACTCCTATTCGAGTTATGGGAATTTTCATGTTGGGTTTGCTCCTGGACACAGTCCATGTTAAGACTGTATCTGATTCCAGAGTTTGTACTCGTTTATGCTACACTCAGCATTAACTTCTAAAATACACGGCAGATGCTCTTCTTAACATTTGTATTTAACTAATTATATCTTTTATCTGGAGACTATTTTCCTACTTTTAAAGGCAGCCTGTCAAACCTGTTTTATAAACTTTCACTGAGGAGCCCCTTGAATTTAGTGAGATGGGTTCATTTTCTCCAAGTTATGCCCGAGTGAGTTCTATCAAGTTGAATTAACTCATTTTGTGACTCCGGTTTATCAGATTCGATTTAGAAGTTTTAAAATAACTGATAAGGTCTTTGGGGTTTAGTTTTTGCCGTTAAAGTATATTTGTTCATACAAGTAATGACAGGTGATTAGGGCATGCCAGGGTGGTTTTATGAATTATCAATACATAGCACTGGCCTCTTTTAAACTTTGTGCAGGTACATTCTTTGCCACTCTAGTGGCTAGGGCAGGTACATGATCAACTTTGGTAGTCCGAGCCACTTTGAAAATACTCTGATCAACCCAAGAGACAGAGTTGATGGGGGATAATGTTTCGATATTGGAGATGATAATCCAGCGTCTTTGCTGTAATGAGAAAGAGCATTTACAATTTGTTTTTTTCTTAACAATGTCTTCTCTCTAACAATCACTTGAGACGTAGACAAAAGCTCGTTCTTTTAAACTGCAGTTATTTGTCGTTCTGACAATTCTGTCACATCACATGCACAAATACTGTTTTTTTAGGAGGGGTTTGGGTCTCCAGGGCATTTCTCATAAACCATCAGACAGAATTTGCAACACTGATTATTCTCAAATGCACTGTGTGGGTATCCAATGTAGCAAATGTTCTTTGTCCAACCAATCTTGAAATGTTTCTTTTAAGTGAAAATATTATTACAATTAGTAGATGCAGACTTTCAATTTACTCTCGAGTTCCATTCATACTTCAGAGTCCTCAATCTCAGTAAATGACTCTTCGTAAACATTTACCGTAATTTCTTTAAATATTTGACAAATTTCACATTCAGCAGTTTCTTCCGCTCCAAATTCATCAACATTCCTGGCACATATAATATGTTTCTCCTCTAGAGCTCGAGGATGTTTTAACTTTCCTTGAAATAATCCTTTTTATTGTGTTTCACTAAATTAAAACCTTCTTTTTTCTGTTCATGCTTCAGTCACCTGGAGAAATAGAATTTGATATTGTAAATCAACATAAAGAACAAATATTTATGACTTTGTACTTTGCAGAAAGCAAGCATATATAGAAGCAGGATAGGCAATCAGTTTGAGTTGCATTTCTAATAGTGGTGAAACAGCTCGTGGACACTGTGTAGAAAGGGAGCTTGGAACCACTGGAACTCAAGGTTGTGAAAGCAAAACAAGTGAATCTTTAGGAAAGAATCACAAGTTAGACATATATTCTAACACTTATTATCACACGCAGCCAATATATTTGTAATACTTTTAATGAATTATCAGATGCCATTTATTCCACTGCACACTGGGAGTGGGTGGAGGGCCGGGCTGGCTCCAGCAATTGTGCTATCTGCCCTTTGACCTTTGCTGACAGTGAGGAATCTTGCTGTATTAAACCGGCAGGCAATTAAAAAAAAGGAAACCCGGACGGCAACCTCTAATTGGTGTCACACCAGAAAAGTGGTATAAGCGAAATTAGATCAGGGCGGATTAGGCAGGTGCCCCCGCTACAAAAATCACACAAACAAAAAAGTCACAAAAAAAGTCAACTACAACAAGGGGGACATCAACAAGATCCCAAGGGATAGGAAACCATCTCAGCCCAATACTTCCTCCACTGGAAACCAATTTTGGAAAAGCGAAAAGGTCGGAACGAGAAATAAATACATTTTTTTTTCTGAAAGACCTGACAGCAGCAATCTTATCGGAAACAGGAAGCATAAAGGGTTTGCTCACACCTCTTGCCCCACAAAAACCAATGGCTTCGGAAACGCGAGAGGCACAACAACCAGCACCTTATGCAATGGCACCATTTACAGAGCCCAGACACAGGGAAAGTGTAGGAAAAATGGAACAAATGTTAACAGATTCAATAGATGAGGAAAATCAGCTAAAAACACACTAAACAAAAAGTAGGAAAAAAATCATTGTACAGGCAATTATACACTCAGTGAATAATCACAAGAGCGATTTGGAAGACATTAAGCAAACATGTATAGAACTGACTACTGAACCTAAAAAAAGAAACCATCAACATGATGAAATAGCAATAGCATCCAAGTTCAAAACACTGGATCACTTTCACTCAACTCCTAACAGAGATAAACAGGTTGAGGAGAATCGATGCTACGATTCCCCTTCAACACCCTGTGATATAAAGGCTTCAAAGAAGGACGGTCTGCAAAGTTCATGGTTGCACTCCACATTAATAATGGACAATGCTGAACTTGTAAAAGCCCTGGAGACAAAAAAAAAATCTGTCAAACTTGGCAATTACTCCTGTAACCTCACAAATAGAAACTACAAATCAATTATACAAAACAAAACAAGTTCCTGCAACAAGATCAATTGGCACTGAAACAAAGCAGGACTTTTCCTCAATTATAGAAACATCAAGCCACTCTTCTTCTCAAATCCTAACAGACCTAAAGAATTATTCAATACATGGTTCAGTACTCAACTCAAGGCAGGATCAATTTGATATACAAACATGAAAAAAGTTTAAGTATTTCGTCATTTCAGCAGAATAATTCCAAAACAGGAGGATACGAAACCTGTAAACCGAAAAAATATATCAACCAAACGGAGACAGGCAACCTATCCTCTTTACACTCCTCATTATAAAGCATTCTGCAAACGTCGATATCAGCACTAAATATGCAATCTGATAAATTAGATCTTCAGATCGACCCTATGAACATTATGGAAACACATGTCTCTGGTAAGTATATCTATTTTGGTGTTAATACTAAACAGCTGAAGAAGGTCCAATCACCTAAGAGCACAGATCCACAATGTATCTGCAAATGCGACCAAATAATAAATAAATTAAGTACTCTGCCAGCTATACTAATTGATATATTGAAAGAAATAAAGCACAAGGCCGATCATAAACTAATTTTAAGGCAAATTCCAGAGGAACACACAAAGAGCAATTGCAGTTATTAGACAACTCACCAAAAAAGGAAACCTATGAACAACAGGGAGGACAACCAAATGTGTCAGGTTGTGTAAATACAAAAGAAACCCAAAACGATATATAGCTGATCCAGTTAACAACTAGTGGCCTACAATCTCTTACTACAAAAGCAAAAAACACATTCACCCAAGTATTAACAAAAAGGCAAAAAAAACGTGCTAGAAAGGGAAGACAGAACATGAATGGTCCCATGCAAAACGATGCAGAGGCCAAAACATTCTACTCACTGTATAGTGCTACGCAAAGAAAAGAAATCTCTTCCAGAAACAAAGATCGTAGAAGAAAAATGTACGCTAATGGTTCAATCATTCAATCAGCGGATAGAATTTCGCCCCCTCGTTCTAATATGTTAAAAAATAAAGCTAATGAAAATAGCGCAAAAAAGTGGAAGGCAAGTCAGAAGGACAAAGACAAGCATACCCTACCCAAACCAGCCTTAACTCTAAAGGAAATAGATGCAAATAGATTTTTTTTTAAAAAGGGTGGCTTTCCAGACACCTTGCAAATGGAGACATTAACTTCAGATACTGAACATGACATTCCATCAACTAGTCACCCCGAGGTACCATTGTGTACTTGCTCTGAACAGAACCTCTTGGAAAGGCCCAAACTTACCAATAATATCGGAGAGGTCGTTTGCACTTCACACGGGAACCCTATCATGGACGTGCCGAGTTGAGTCCGCGCTGTTGGTACACAGACAGAAAAACTTGCGGAGCCTATCATAGCCAGCCTGATTTTCAACAACTGTCTCGGTGGCACACAAAATAGCAGGATAACTATACTGAAGCTAATGAAAGTCAACAGTATTACGGTTCCAACGGGGATGCTAACTCTCCCCAGGCCTTGGTGCTTCTCGATCTGTCCGCTGCCTTTGACACGGTGGACCATTCCATCCTTCTCGACCGTGTCAGGGCAGCGGGCATCCAAGGCACCGCCTTCTCCTGGCACTCCTCATTCCTCCAGGGCAGGACGCAGGCTGTTCGTCTCTCTGCCCCTCCCCCCTCCCCCCCCCCCCGGCCATTACTGTTAAAACTAAGGTCAAGGGACAATCAATATTTGCCCGGCGGTATCGCCTCTTTAACCCACGAAATATTAATCAATGAAGAGGCAGGCGCTGGAGACTGGAAGGCAGGAAACAAGGTTTATTCTCTCCGGAGGAGAACACATCAGTTCAGACAGCCAGTATCGTCACGAGGTGCTCTAACCGCATCTTTGAGGCCTGGCCTCTTATACACAGTTAAATGAATTTTATTGCAGGTAACACAGTCTTGTAATGCTTTGAAGTATGAAAGGACATCCTCTGAATCTCCCCTACAGGCCCGTTCCCACACACATTTACAGTTGAAGTCCCCACCCCGGTCACAACAGGTGATGATTATCGCGCAGCTGGACATCCCGCCGATTCACGGGATGTGTGGGGTTGATCGGATCTCATAGGGTGGGGGCTTTGATCAATTTGAGGGAAGCTTCCTACTGTACGGGGGGGGGCAATAAACAGTATCCGCAGAGCTAGGTGGTGGCCTGGGAACGGGGAAGACAAACGGGCACACAGGAAAAGGGGGGCTGGTATCAAAGGGCCTGGGACCATGAAAAGGAATGAAGGGAGGTGTCGCGCTGGGAACAGGATGGGGTTCTGAGGCAGAGCTGCGTTGAAGGGGGGGTTTATGATCCAAGGCATGCGAGTGTGGGGGTTGTCAGCGTGCGGGCTTTGCGAGGGCGAAGGGCTATGCTGGGGGCCAGTGGCGTGCAGAGGGTGGTTCTGATCGAGGCACCTAAAATGGCGGGTGCACACGACAAAAAGTGTGGCATCCGGGGAAAAAGGCAAGATGGCGCAGATAATGTTTACCAAACCGTACCAATTTTCCACATTACCCTGTGGGGTCCCCCAGGGTTCCTCTCTTTCCCCTCTTTTTTTAAATCTTTATATCTATCCCCTTATCGTTTCTCTGCTTAGCATGGAGGTCTCTGTGTATAATTACGCAGATGACCTTCAGCTAGTTTTTGATCTTTCCCCTGGCCCTGATTCTTGCCTTAAATTCCAATCTGTACTTATTTTTATTTCCAAATGGATGAATCAAAATCATCTCAAGCTAAACTCGGACAAAACGGAGTTGGTCCTGACTGGGGGTGCCGCCAGTCTTTGGACTCCTGCCTTTTGGCCTTCCATCTTCGCGCCCCCCCCCCGGTCCCTTCGGGAACAGTTAGAACTCTGGGTATTAAAATCAGTCAGGACCTTTCCATGCGTCCCCAGGTTAGCTCTGTTGTGTCATCCTGCTTTCTTTCCCTTAGGATAATCCGTAAAATTTCTCGTTTTTTTTCTACTGATGCCCTTAAAATAATTGTTTTGGCTATGATTCTTTCACGGTTGGACTATGGGAATTGCCTGTATGTGGGCATCCCTGCTTATGAACTTCGGCGCCTCCAGATTATACAGAATGAGGCTGCCCGCCTTATTCATCGGCTTCCCAGGTCCAACCATGCCACTCCCCTACTCAAATACCTTCACTGGCTCCCCATCCTACAGAGAAATCTCTTCAAGATGGGATGTCTAGTTTTTAGGGCTCGGGCCTGTACTGCCCCCCTTTTCATCAATTCCTTGATTGCTCATTATCACCCTTGTCGCAACCTTCGTTCCTCCACTCAGGCCCTCCTCACAGTCCCCCGTTTCCGCAAATCCAGAACCGGTGGCACTAGTTTTTCCATTCTCGCCCCCCGTTTCTGGAACAGTCTCCCACTTACCCATAGATCCATAACTGATTATTTGCTTTTTCGTAAAGCGCTAAAAACCCATCTGTTTACCCAAGCCTTTACAAATCTGTAAACTCCTGGCTGCTCCCACCTTCTGACACTATCAACCCTAGCGCCAGGAAACCGCTTGGTCACAGTGCGCTTTACAAATACTTTCAACATCAACATCACTTTGAACTAATTATTGAGAATACATGAGACATACCTAGTATTTATTCGCATGACACGTCCTTTTGAATTACTTTCATAGGCGGCTTTTTTGCTCTAATATTTGAAACAAGAAATAGATGGACTTTTCTTATTGACCAGCAACTTCCCTGGTCGACGCCATCCACAGTGGAAGACTTCGGGAATCAAACTATTGTGCAGCTTCTCACGTCCTTAAGATCGGGAAAAAGCCTTGAGGAAGTCACTTGGTGTGACGAAACACGTGTCGGCTGTCGTGTATTTGGATCAAGATTATGAGGACATAACCATCAATCGGATTCTCTTGAATGTTATATATTTTTGAGGGGAAATGGTCTCTTCTTGGTCCTTTTTGTAAACCATGTCTTAAATGATTGTTTGGATTACATAATCACTGTTTTTTTTAACTCAAATCTGTTTGTTGCCAGTGATATTATAAGTATGAACAATGTAGTGTGTTATGACTAACTACGAACAGGAGATGTCACTTTTGAGTGCCGGGATATTTGTATAATTATATTGCACTTCACTTGTGTTTGCATAAACTTGCTGCACCATACCAGCATCATCAACAATCAAGTTTCCTTGGTCTCCCTCTCCTTGAAAAAAAAGAAGAGCCCAAAGGTCAAAATTGGGGAAAACATAAATAGGAGACAGAGTATATCCAGTGTCGGGTCTGCCAATAAGAAGGAACAAATTAAGAGATTGTCTGCTAACAGCCCCATGCGGAGATGGGTTCCATCAAAAGGAGGGATAAAAACTGTTATGTCAAGGTTATCTGATGTAGGATTGACGGACAAGGCTACAAATGTCACCAGTGTACATGGTGCAAGCTGCTCAGAAACTGACCTTGATTCAGAATCCTGCATAACGCCTTAGAGAAATGGTGACTCAGGCCAAAATGGACCACTTACGGTATCTGGTTCACGTGGTTCATTTCAATTATCTCACTCGTTGAGCCCGGGCGAGGATTCGCAAAGAAGGTGCTCCAAGGAAAACGATGCTCCAATACTCTTCTTGATATTACAAGCCTTAAAAGATCAGAGGGAGGAGACGAGAGATCTCTTTGCCCAGATTAGGGCAGACAATCTTAGTATTCAACTATCCTTGAAGGAAGTAACAGGGAAAGTTGGGGAAATGACCGGCGAGATAACAGAGATACAGCATAGAGTGGTCACTACTGAGGAGGTTACTGCTAAAGTAGTAAATTTAACACAGCAGCATGACGACCAGTTAGCAAGCCGCGAATTTAAACTTGAAGAGTTGGAAAATAGGCAAAGGAGGCAACATTTTAAATTATTTGGGATCCCTGAAGGGCAAGAGGGTTCAGACACCAGATCAGTCATTGTCCAAGTGATGCAGAAGGCCTTCCCGGATCTGGTGGACTGGGACTGGGACTGCCAGATCCAGAGGGCTCACAGACTCCCTCTAGTTAAGCGTCGAAAGAATGACCGCTATTCAAGGCCGTTTTTAATATATTTTGGGAACTATTTGCTGAGACAAGCAGTTTCTTTAAAAGCGAGCCCGCACCGCGGTCGCTGTAGGGTATTACTCGATTTTTTTCTGCTCTGACTTTTGAAAGTCAACTATGGACAGGCGATGGCGGTTGAGACAGTTAATTGACCCCCTAAAAGCTACCGGGGCACATGCTTTTTTTACAGGAGCCAGCTCGCCTGAAGATCATCAGGAGTGGCCAAATGTTGGGCCCGATTCACAGAATGAACTTAAGACTCAATCCTAAACTTACTACTATTTTGGTATTCACAGAATGCACTTACTACTTTTGGTATTCACAGAAGTTAGGATTTTGTCTTAAGTCTGTCTTAAGACAAACTTAAGACAAAATCCTAACTTCTGTGAATACCAAAAGTAGTAAGTTCATTCTGTGAATACCAAAATAGTAGTAAGTTTAGGATTGAGTCTTAAGTTCATTCTGTGAATCGGGCCCGTTATCTTTTACGTCTGAACTTGAGGCAAAGGAGGTGTTATTAAAATGGCAGAAAGAGGGGACTGCTAAAGATTGAGAAGGGATTAGTAGCTGTAATGTTAAGGCCTAAAACTAGTTAAAGGGGATAAGCTGGCTCCTCTTTGCTCGTGGCTAGCTATCCTAATCATCCTTGTTGCATTAAACTGGTTTTCTTATTCCCCTTTTTTTTTTCTTTCTTTTTTTCTTTTTTACTGTCGCTCATATTGCAGAAGACTCAGCCACCTCGTATGTTTTTTTTCTCTCCGGCTAATTGTATTAGGGGATTGTGACTACTTGGCGGCCATCATGGCTGCAGGTTTCCAGTTTCCAGGGCACTGGCAGCAACAGGAAGGGGTTGATTCCTCCTTTAGTTTGTGGGGGCGGGAGGTGGAGGGTGGTGTGTTAAAGGGGAAAAAGTCAACACAATTGTAGGGATAAAGGTGGAAAAAAGCAAGTGCATATCTAAGATGGAAAGTAAGCAACAAAGTAATCAAAAAAATATTCAAAAGCTAATGGAGGTAAATAATAGAAAAGGCAGGGAGGAATTAATGCTAGGATGGCAGTGATAAAGTGCTTAGCATGGAATGTGGTTGGTCTCAACAGCAAGATTAAGAGACAGTTAGTAGCAGAAGAACTTAAAATGTATAACCCCCAGATTGTTATGCTGTGAGAAACACACCTTTCTTACAAAGATAGAGGTTTTCTGAGAAATTTGGTTATGAAGTGATAGTTAGCTCGGCGCAAACTATGTCTATTCGGGGGGTAGCTATTTTGAAGAGTAACCGATTTGGAGCAGAACTTTGTAGGACATAGTCCGATAAAGGGGGTAGATGGGCTATCGCGCAACTGAAAATAGTCAGTGAAAAGTATGTGTTTTGTTCACTCTACGACCCAAACATAGACGATCCTACTAAAATAGAGGCAGTGACTTTGGAGTTATTAAATTGGCAAGGGGAGCGGTTGGTGATGGGGGGTATTAATTGTATAATGGATTATGGAGTAGACACTACAAGGAGAGGGGCTTTTCAAAGGATGAGGAAAACACTGGCAGCTATATGGGAGCTGGGGCGTTTGCTGGCAATCAAGGATGTTTGGAGGACCCTCTATCCCAATATAGCAGGTTATACGTACTACTCTGCCCCTCATAAGCTATATTTAAGAATTGATATGGCTTGGGCATCAGATAATATCTTATGGTTGAGCAATATGGAAATATGTCTGAGGGTCAAGTCAGACCATAACCCTGTTCTTTTCACACTTAAAATCTCCCCGAGCATAACAGCTCTCTATCTTTCTCCTTTCCCAGATATTTGCGGACAGATGAAGGGTTTACGACTCAATTTCAAAGAACTCCTTAGGTTGTTTCTTAATCTAACATAGGGTCAGCCTCGCCCATAGTAGTATGGGACAGATTTAAGGCAACAACTAGAGGATTTGTCCAGCAATTTATTTTGAGGCAAAACAAAGAGAAGAAAACGAAATTGGAAGCAACTAAATAGGAAATACGGAAGATAGAAAATGATCATATAGAGGCAGTTACCAGAGGCCATCAAAACCAAGACGAGCTGGGGTTCAAACTAGTGGATCTTAGATCAGCACTGAAAAAGACATTCAGGGAGAGGAGTATAGTGAAACTGAATAAGTATCGTCTTTCGCAGTATGAGTCTGGGGAAAAGATAGGTAAGATTTTAGCTTTAGCTTTTAGAGTAGCTAATGACAGGGCCAAGACAACTGTAAAGAAGATTAAGGGGATCGAAAATAAATTATATGAACACCCAAATCTAATATTGGAACAATGTGTGGCTTATTAACAAGAGCTATATACTCCGGATAATTAGCCAAAGCATGAGGAAATATATAATTATATACAAGATAATCCCGTGTTAAGTATGGAGGCGGAAATAACCAATTCTCTAGCTAGGGACATAACAATGGAAGAGATAAGGTCAGCAATTACTTCCCTACCATCAGGCAAAGCAGCAGGAGACGATACCATTCCTTTGGAATTTTATAAGCAATTTATGGAGAAACTATTGATACCACTTAGTCAGGTTATAGGATTTATTGGTGAAGAAGGCAGGGCTCCTGACTCATGTAAAGTAACGCAAATCATTTTTTTCTCTAAAAAGAATAAAACAGCAGATGAGTACGGGTCGTATCGGCCGATATCACTCATTAACGCCGACGCAAAGATTTTTGCAAAAATACTAGCGAATCGATTATCTCTAGTGTTACCTAGAATGGGGTTGCCTTACCAGCATTGCTTTATTCAAGGGAGAAATTCAATAGGGCGACCCAAAATTCCCAAGGAACTGGGTATATTCAATAACAGAAAAACAGTGTTCCTTAGGCGAATTATTTAAATTTTAGCTTCACAGTTAAAGGATTGTCACAAAAGTGAACATGAATTTTAATTTATCAAGAGAAAATACAAATAGTAAATAATTTGCTTTTATTCAATCATCTTCGTTTTAAATCATAAAACAATCCACATTCGGCAAGAAAATGGTATACTGTTTCCTCAGTTGTTCAAAATATAAACAGTACCAAAAGACACTTTTGTAATAGATATGGACAGTATTTACATATCTTCCATATATATACAGTGATTTTGTACAAACTATATACAAGATTCCTAATCAATCAATGTTGATACTATTTACAAAGAAGTGTCGTTGCGTAAATACTGTCCATATCTATTACAAAAGTGTCTTTTGGTACTGTTTATATTTTGAACAACTGAGGAAACAGTATACCATTTTGTTGCCGAATGTGGATTGTTTTATGATTTAAAACGAAGATGATTGAATAAAAGCAAATGATTTACTATTTGTATTTTCTCTTGATGAATTGAAATTCATGTTCACTTTTGTGACAATCCTTTAACTGTGAAGCTAAAATTTAAATAATTCGCCTAAGGAACACTGTTTTTCTGTTATTCAAGGGAGAGACACGACTGCACATGTGAACATGGCTGTCTCTGCTTTCGATGCAGCAAAAATACAGTCAACCTCACTCGGTATGATATTGTTAGATGCTGAGAAAGCATTCGACCGAGTGGGGTGGGACTTCTTGTGGGCCATACTTGATGCTTTCGGCATTAAGGGGCAATATCTCCCTTGGATAAAAGCTCTATATGATAAACCCAGGGCTAAATTAATGTATGCAGGTTTACAATCAATTGCTTTTTCGATTCTCCGGGGCACCTGGCAAGGGTGCCCCCTATCACCACTTTTATTTGCTCTTTATGTAGAGCCTTTTGTTTCAATCCTCCAAAATCAGCAGCTAATCCGCCCCTTCTCGCTTGGGGGATAACTCCCTTAAAGTCATCGAATATGCCGATGACATAGCGGTGTTCTCAATGGACCTGCAGGGGGCTATCCAAGTGATTACAGATGAAGCGCAAAAGTTCGGTTTGATATCTGGGTACAAACTGAATATCAACTAGACTCAGATCCTACTGAACTATAAATTAGCGCTTCTGATACAGGGGGTTTGTTCAACTGCTATATATTTGGGAGTTAAGTTGGCGGCACAGATTGAAGGAATAATTCCTTTAAATTACGAGACTCTGCTGAAGGAGACGGGTAAATCATTTAAGAATTGGCATATGCTGCCTATTGGTATTATAGGGAGTATAAACAGCATAAATATGAAGATTCTGCCCAAATTTCTGTACCTGTTTAGATCTGTTCCGTTGTGATTGTCTAGGTCTTATTTTAAGCGATTAGACGGGATTCTCGGCAGTTTTATTTGGGGCTATAAAAAAGCGAGAAAAGCTCTGGATCTGTTAAAAACTCCCCTTTAGCCATGGGGTCTAAATTTCCCGGATTTTAGAATTTATTTTTGGGCTGCTTTTTTTGGTCACCTCCGTAGCTTTATTCACTCTGAGAAGAGCACCTACTATCACAAATTTATGTTGTCAGCAGAGAGCAATTTATTTTTGTTTAGAACTAGTGACCCAAACTATTATAAAAGGGTTCAATTTAAGATTATTCGCGAGGGCATAACAATATGCTGTGCAATCGCTCTTAAGTATGGCTTGACATTTGTGAATAGAAAATTACCCCTTTGGGGTAATCCAGGGTTGGCAAGTAATCGCTGGATCAATTATGGGGTAACATGCCTAGGAGACTGTTATAAGTGACTTATGCCTTTCATTACTCTGGTGGTGTCTTCCCTGTTGCTCAGCTAGTATGTCTGCTAGAATGCCTGATGACCTCATGGAATGTTTGGGTGCATGGCTTGAGTGTAGAGTGGCAGTTGAGGGCAGGCAGGCTGAGCGACAGGGAGGTCGCCCCTGGTGGGGTTTACATTACCATCTACTCATCTTCTTATCCCGAACGTAACCTGGAATTTAAGCCTGAATAATAAAGCTATCCTGTTTTGTATACCTGACTACTGGACTTTCTGTGTACAACATTTTGGCGACGTTTTAAAGAACCTACAACGTGCACTAAAGATTCTATGCCTAAAGGTACCAAGCAACCTTCTGAGAAAAAAGCATTTGAAATATTGGAAACAAAGAACCTACTGAGAGAAAAGTATTTGAAATATTGGAAACAAAGAAACTACAGCAAAGAGGAGAATCTGCTTAGAAGAGCCTACTGAAACAAAGGACATTACTTAAAAGTACATGGAAACGCCTTGCCTAACCCCACCAGTGTCCTTTGCCATTTGGACAGCCTGCTGCCCAAGGCGTTTGACCCCTACTCTCAGTATCCGTGTAACTACTGTGACGATTGCGCTTCTGGATTGAACTGGCAGCAGCTATTTATTCTGACAAAACCAACAGACACCCAGTGAGACATTTCTAAGTGCTGATTCTTGCAATGCATGTGAACTTATGCCAGAGGGCTTGAGCACCCTTTGACACCCCAGAGGAGTTTACATGGACGAGTGTCTTGTTTGAGGAAAGGGACGCCTCTTTCATCAGTTATCAGCAGTTAAACACACAACTTTTATTTTGCCTCTGGGGAGATTTGTGCCTGCTGCGCTGTTTGCGCAGTTTCCTTTTTGATGTCATTGAGCAACTGTCATGTGGCTGCATTCTTTGGGCAACATTCAAATATTCAATGTGCTCAGCTTGCACTATCATGCGCTACTTACCTTTTCACGTGCTTCAGCCAGACAGTCTTCTGTGACGTTTCACTTCATTCCAGTTTTCATTGCTGCTGTTACGCGTCTTCCAGCAGCAGGGATACTATATATAGGTAGAAAAGAAGTCTATTGGTTACGAATATGATTAGCGAACCGATTAAGACCTGTTGCCTTTTATGTCTTATTCACTAGACTCTTTTCTTCAATACATAGGTGAACAAGAATGAGCAATGAAATTAGGCTTTTTGAACGCAATGAAATATTAGTTTTTAAGTATTATTGAATGACAACAGGGGAGATATGTTGCAATGTGCAGAATCGGAATCAATGCTTCTAGAGACCTTTCTGGGGACTTGTTATATCTAATGGTTGTTTTTAATGAATAAAATGCCAAATACTGTTGCTTATGTTATTTTTAAAATTCTTTTGTTATCAGATAATTCGTGGCTACTCCAGAAGAAGGCGCTGGTCGCCGAAACGTGCGTCGAGAAACAATGTTATGCCACTTTTCTTCATTCCTTTGTTTATACAAAGAAACTGTAATTTTTAATCTTATTGTGATGTTATGTAATGTTGATTTTTGTATGTGATTATTTATATTTGAGAATCAATTTTTAATTATTGTTTTTTATTGTTTCATGAGAATAAACTGAAAGTTATTTTAATTTTCTGTCTAGTTATGTTTTCTCCCCTGTCACCTTCCTAATAAGCATTAAGTATTGAATTGCCTAGGTTGTTACATATTTTGGACACTTCATGTGTTGCAATCTGGGTCTTTTCAGAGTATTTATGGCCAGATAGCAGGAATCGCACCAGTGCATTGTCTTCATTTTTGGAAACCCTCCTGGATGCCTTCGTCAGACTAACACTTCAATTTCCGCACTTCCCAAATCTAGCAAGAACAACAACAACAAAAAGAACAACTAAAGTTTAATTTTTTTTATGATATTGCTGCGTTCCCTCATGTGTTATTTTGTTAGGCACGGGGAGATTAAGTGATTTGCCCAGAATCACAGGATGTTTAGCTTCTTTGCCGAGAGTCGAACTCTGGAAACTTTGTCGTTCTGGGAAGAGCTAACTCTCCCAGGAGGGGGTTAATTCACAAAGCTGAAATGCTTCAGCTGCAGTGGGAGGCAAGGGGTCTCCTCTGCTAAAACCGAAAGCAAACCAACAGACACGCTTCCGGTTTTAGCAGAGGAGACCCCCCGCCTCCCACTGCAGCTGAAGCATTTCAGCTTGGTGAATTACCCCCCTCCTGGGAGACTTAACAAGACAAAAGAAAGGGCAGGTCATGCCCCATCGATCCCCCTCCCTCCCCCTTTCACTTACCAGTGACACAGGGAACAAAGGTGAGATTGAAGTGTGGTGTGCGCCCCTCCAGGGAAGGTGTCGCGCTGTTAAAACTAGGTCAGGGACAGTCGATATTTGCCCGGCGGTATCGCCTCTTTAACCCACGAAATATTAATCAATGAAGAGGCAGGCGCTGGAGACGGGAAGGCAGGAAACAAGGTTTATTCTCTCCGGAGGAGAACACATCAGTTCAGACAGCAGGTATCGTCCTGAGGTGCTCTACCCGCATCTCTGAGGCCGGGCCTCTTATACACAGGTTTATTGCTTTATTACATACAACACATTCTTGGCAATGCTTTGATGTACGGAAAGACATTCTCGGAACCCCCCACTCCAAGCCCGTTCCCACACACATATACAGCAGAAGTCCCCACCCCGGTCACAACAGGAGATGATTATCGCGCAGCTGGACATTCCGCCGATTCACGGAATGTGGGGGGTTTGATCGGATCTCATAGGGTGGGGGCTTTGATCAACTCGGGGGTCCTTTGATGAGGGAAGCTTTCTACTGTACGGGGAGGGGCAATAAACAGTATCGGCAGAGCTAGGTGTCGGCCTGGGAACGAGGGAGACAAACGGGCACACAGGAAAAGGGGGTTTGTATCAAAAGGGCCTGGGACCATGAAAGGAGTGAAGGGAGGTGTCACGCTGGGAACAGGATGGGGTTCTGAAGCAGAGCTGCGCTGAAGGGGGGGTTTATGACCCAAGGCATGTGCGAGCGGGGGTTGTTAGTGTGCGGGCTTTTGTGAGGGCGAAGGGTTATGCTGGGGGCCAGTGGCATGCAAAGGGGGTGGTTCTGATCGAGGCACCTAAAATGGCGGGTGCGCACGACAAAAGTGTGGCATCAGGGGAAAAGGCAAGATGGCGCAGATAATGTTTACCAAACCGTACTAATTTTCCACAGTCCTCCCTTTAAAATATCCAAGACATCTTGCTGGCCTATTTCCTATTCATGTCTACTGTGGTGGTCATAAGAAAAAGCAGTAGGAACCCAGGTGAAGGAGCTATAAACATTACATTTTAAAATCTTTCATCTTAGGAGGCGGGTTTATCGATAAAAACTCGTTTGCAGGAAAGTCATAGTAATGCAATATCGGACAAAAATGATTCTGTAGTGAGAGCATTGAGTACATTTCATAGCTACTTATAGTCGTTCGGAAGGTAAATTGATAGGTCATTACATATGTAAGTTCTGTTCATATTTGGTTGGAGCATAATCAATACAATGGTGGCTGGGAGAGAAATGAGACATAGTAGAAATGATAATTAAGGGTGTCAATGTTCGAAGTTAGTGAGTTCTCAGCATTCTTTGTCGTCTTTTGTTGGCACTGTGGAGCACCGGCGGTGGAGCCACGGGTCCGGCTCTATTCTAGGTCCCGCGTTGCAGGGCACAACCGTTTCCTCGCGTTTCTGGTCAAAAAGGTCCTTTTCGCCCTGTGTCCGTTGAGTTGATTGTCAAAAAAGTTCAGATGGAAGAAATGTGCGCGTGAGCAGTCCTTTAGGGTAGGTCGGAGAAAAAGGGGGATGGAGCAGGGCCAGATCGGGAACAGACTAGGGGGACGGAAAATTTCAGGTAGGCGGGCTCATGACCGAGTTCAGAGAGCGGGGACTTTTCGGCATACGTTGAACATCGAGCAGGGGCATCAGGTCAGCCCTTTCCTCTCATTTTGTCGAAAACAGTGCCTCATCCTGCAGCTCCTTACTGTCGCGGTCTCGCCTTGGCCAATGTCGCAGATGTTCCATAATCTGTAGTCAGGCCACGTGCTCCCACATCCGGTCCTTCTTTCCTCCGACAGTCGTACCCTTAAATGAGTTTGAAAAGACAGTCTTTAGAGAATTGGCAGAGGAAGGTAATCACATAAGTCTATTTCTCTCCCAGCTCCAGGCAAATGGGAAACGTCCGTTATATTGGGGTTCACAATTAACATATAAATGATTGATGATGGGCTTGCTGGATTTACTATAACTTTCCTTCACAACTATTACTTTGGTGTTTGTTGGTCGTGGTACGAGATCTGGTACCTTTTATTGCATTACAGTTACGTCAGTTCTTCTGACGGAGACCCACCTTCCTAATACGAGCCTTACAAAGCTATACCGTTCTCCAGGGCTTTATATTTAAAAAAGGGTGCTGTGTGCTATCACCATGGTCTGATAGGTATCTTTCTGAGGGACGAACATAGGCTAAACATTTTTCATTCTATCAATGCATCCTGCCTTTCAACTAAACATTTTCTCTTTCAACAGGGTTCATTGCAATGATTTCTTCACTTCGGTCTAATCTTTAACTTTGTAAACATCATTCTGGTTCCTACATAGCCTCTTACGACCTGACTACTTAATTAAAAAAAGGGGGGTCTTATGGAAAACAACTAGGGACATAGAAAACTGTGGTAAGGGCGTAAATCGACCCATCTCTTACAACCCGGGGTGAGGGACAGTTTTAAAACTCTCGTCTGGGGCAGCTGATACGAAACTGGGAGCGTTCTGGGAACATGAGGATGTTTTGATCACCTTTACTGTTTGGGTATTGCGACAATTCGGGACGGGGAAGGTCGCGTTATCTGAGGCATCTTTTTATAACACCGGAGCCGCTGACATGTAGTTCCCTTATTTCGGGTCAGATTAGGGAACCTCAGTCGTCTTACCTGTCCTTTCCCTTATGGCCAATTCTCGGTTTCATCAATTTTTAGCAGAAAGGAGAGGTAGTGACACGGCGTCAGGGTGATTTTATTTAGGATAAATTTTGTGTAAATACTTGCGGTATTTGGAGCCAATTGGGGGGTGTACTAGGGGTGGCGGTTTGCCAATTTAGGTGCTAGTCGTTCGGAAGAGCGAGAGAGAGAGAGAGAGAGAGAGAGAGAGAGAGAGAGAGAGAGAGAGATGTGCAACAACAGGCTAAATAGTACACGTGCGACATGGGGAGTGGCCGTGTATTAAGATAGGCTATTCAGTGCATTACACAACATAAGACATTACGGGTCTGTGTTAGAATTTTTGAAAGCATGCAGTTTGGGATGGACGAGCATTAGGCCGGGTACAGAGGGCATGCATCGAGTAGTCCGCTTCGTGTATCAGACATGGCGAGGCTTCAGATCTTCACCATACCTCGGTCGTGATTCCGATGTGGCCTGTAGGGGGGGGGAAAGAGGGGAGGGGAGGGGGACAACATTTGAGCATATGAAAAGCACGGGTACGAAAGTCTTTTACTTACCTCATACTCGTCTTATCTCCTCGGGATAGAATCCCTGGGGTTGTGGTTTCTGGAGCCAAGGGGGGGGGGGCAGTGTGTCCTTATAGGCTGTGAGTAGGAAAACGTTAGAGAATCAGAAGCACCTAGCGTGAGGTTTCTAGTTGGTAGGTGTATTTAGCTATCGGGGTCCTTAAATCTCTTACAACGCTGTGATGTTCTAAGGTTTATCAGCTCTTCGGTCAACTCTGTTCCCTAGTACCTTTGAGTGTCGTATCTTTATAATATTCTATCATTTACATCGTTTCACTTTACCCATCTTTATAATATTCCATCATTTACACCGTTTCGCTTTACCCATCCCCAGAAGTCGAGGTCTTTTTCCATGCGCGAATCCCTGAGTCAGTCGCATATTTGACGGCAGAGTATCGTGTCTTAGATTCGATCCTCCATCCGGGGCTGGGCAACCATCTTCTAATAACCTTAAAGAGAGAGCAGAGTAGGGTGCACAGAAAAAAACTCTCCCGCTGATCCCACATTTTAAATAAAGCATGCAATACCCGTTCATAGTTTGGAAAACCTTTATTTGCACAATCGTTCAGCATGTTGATAGGACAGTGTGATCGGGGTTGGCCGGATACGGCAATGGCTAAAGTGCGAACAGTAGGGGGGGCTATTTTGTAGGATAAAAAACATGTTAAAAAGGTTCATTCATTCATTTGCAGGGAGCTTAAAAACGTCTATCGAATAGTTGAGGGATCAAGGGAAATTCATTTCATAATTGGAAACACAGTAGGACTAGTTGCAATCAAATTTCCTATAGGTATACCATGTGTGTGTCATAAGCGAGGTTACATGTCAGATATGATAATATCATAATGAATTGTACATTTGAAAAAAACATTTTTCACGTGATCCTGTTACACGTTCGTCGAGTGAATCCTCCTTCTTTTCCGTCAAGTGTACAAAGGATCATAACATATCTCAGAACATCGAGTCTTTTTAGTAAAAGAAAACACCACGAGGCGTTCGTAAGTTCCTATTGTTACCGGCGCCATTTTGAGCGGGGCCGGGTTACTCCGGAAGTAGTGTCAAGGAAAAAATGTTTCCTACAACCGGCAGTTGGACCAGAGTCCTTTTCGGCAGTTCAAGAATTCATGCTAACAGAAGGAGTGGCTATGTCATGCTTATTTCGTTAGCGATCAAGGCAGTTGTCCCTCACCGGAAACCTGCAGGGGCCGAGGGCTCCTGGGACTTTTGTAGAATCTTCAAGGCTGTGGGGGTGCTGTCGGAGGTGGGGGCTCGTGCCCCGGTGGGCAAGCGCCCGAGTTACATTGCTGGTCAAAGTTACTCTAGCGGCCTAGACCCGCCTTCCAGCGGACCCAGACGCCATTTTGAGGCCCTGCAGCAGCCCCCCTCGTCGAGTCTGCAAGAGTGGAAGAGACCCTTTTGGGGACAAAAAGGAAATAGAACTCCGTGTTGTGGAAGCAGGACATTCGGCTAGGGTGCAGCTGTGGTGCCCCCCACCTGGGGGGGGCGAGGGAGACTCGTTCGCGCCGTCTCCCTCTCCCGGTGCACTCCATGCCGCTCTCTTTCATGGGCATGCACGATGGCCTCTCCACATCCCGTGCTCCACAAGTCCCATGCCCAGTGCTGCGGAAGTATGGCCACCTGCGGCGCATGTTCGGTGCTGCGCAAGTACTGGGGCGCCACCATGGTATGTTCGGTGCTACGCAGGTATTGGCACCACCGCCTGGCTGGAGGAGTTCGGCGCCGGGCCGGGGGCTGGGAAACCTCCTATCCATGGAGGTGGGAGAGGCTCGTCCGCGTCGCCTCTCCCTCCCAGCCCGAACTGGACTAATTTTCGCGGAGGTATGTACAAGACATTCCTCCCCCCCAGAGTTGTCGCAGCCATTATTCAAGTGGCGCCTGGCGTGCTGCTGCTGCCATTACGGAGGAGAAAAGAAAGAAGTGTCTCGTCTTTCTCTGGGCCGGGCTTCCGGCGGATGTCGGCCGGACGCCCCTGGCTCTGGCCCCATGAACGGGTTCCTTGGTTTATCGGCTGCAGCCGGATCCAGTTGGCCCCAGTCCCTGGCCATTGGTGGCCGGACCGGGAGGACATGTGGCGGGACTACCTGAAACTCCCACGCGCCACCGCGGCCGGACTGGGGGAGAGAGAGAGGGGGGTCGAGGACATAGACATTCCCCCCCCTACAACTCTCCGGTGTGGTCAAGGTGATCCCCTGGCTGGGTCCCGCTGGCTCTTGTCTCTCCTCCGGCTCCACCCTATGTTACGATTTCCTGGCCGACTGTTGGCAGCAGGACCCGCCTTATATGGGTTGCTGCCGGCTGGGCGTAGCCGTAACCCTGCCCTACCTTGGAAGGTTCCAGAGTGGGGGGGGGAATGTTCTGCTGACTTTCATTTTCTACAGTTTACCGTTCTTGTTTCTAACGTTTTCTGTTGTTAGGGCATTAATAGGTGTTATTATTACGTATTGTTATTTGTTTCTTGTTCGTTATGTTAAATAAAAGTTCAAGTTCATCAGTGGCCTACGGATTTCGTTTTCCCATTCCTTTCTTTCCAGGTTGTTTCATGCTAAAGCTTCTGTTAACAGAAGTTAAGTAACACGGAAACACAGGCAGAGGGATGACATAGATTCATGCATCACGTACACACAAACTCAGACGGGGAGACAGTACAAGTATTATATACAAAGACCCAAGACAAACAAAAAAACAGTTATTGGCCATAATTATCTTTTTCTGTATGCTGCGCATACTTATCGTTAGAGCAATGGGGCAGTTTTTTAGTTATATGCCTATAAGGATGCGGAAAAAAGGGGGTAGTAGGTTTTCAAACATTGGCAATATCCCTAGTCCTCTCGGCGAAGGATACTTGTGTAACCCTTACCTCGAAATACCCTAAACTTTTCCCTACTTGGCTAAACGTAAGAATGCTTGATCATGTGTGTACATTATTCTCTTTTTGCTTTATTCGGGGTTTGTCGTCTGTTAATTTAGAGCTAGACTGGGTTTCCCGTCTTAGCGTTGTTTGATCTATGAGGACTCGAACATGTCGCTGAAATTGGCCTGGCGAAATCTGTGCCATCGGCATAATCGAACGTGGTGGTTCTGTCTGGCCTGTCCATGTCAGTCTGATTCATCTTTGTCTCGCGCTTTTCCCTTTCTGCCGGCCTGTTATTCCTGTCGGCCCTCTGCTCCTACTCCCGTTCAGTAGAGTCGGGCATTGGGCTTTCCAGTGCCCGGCATATCTACAAAAAGCACATTGGTTTTGCCCTAAGTCTGGTCGTTCTGTGCGTAGTGTCGGGGGATTACTTTCGGGACGTTGTGTCCTGGGGTCGTCCTGTCGATATATTCCTTTACCTGCTCTGTCCTCGTCTCTTTTCTTTCGTTGCATTGCTTCTTTGCGCCACATACCGAGACAGTCGAGCATAATAGGCGTTGTCTTATTATCACGAAGGGCTATTTCTAACGTTTCTATTTTATCAAGCTCGAAGGATCCTATCAGTGGCCACTGTTTCTCTTGATTTTCTTTGGTATACCTGTGCCACAGTTTACTATAGGCTATGGTAACTAATCCATAGTTTATGAACATGTCTTTATTAGGGGTGCCTTCCAGCGGAGCTAGATGATCCACCTCTAATAAATGGTCCGGGCTGAACCAGCTATCGACCAGTGGGGAGAAGACAGACATGACAGCTCACAACGAGGGACAAAAAGTCAGCACTGCCTATCTTATCACTGTGTGCAAAGACTAGACAGAATATTTCTATTCTACGTTGTTTGCAGGCAGTGAATACCTCATGAACCAATATCAAATGAACAATAAAACGACCAGTGGGAAGAATAAGTAGGTTCGCAAAAGGTCTGCGTCCTCTACCCTTTCACTATCTGCAAAGGGGAACCTGTTCTTTCCTGTTTGTAGACAGAGAATCTCCAGAAAACGATCCGCGAACAGTTGCTCGGGGTCAAAAACAGTTAATCAGTGGCCGTTAATAAATAATCAATTCAGTGGGGGAGAAAGATAGGCGCGACGGCTGCGTTACCTATCCTTCACTGTTTTCAAAGGAGAAAGAGCCTACTGTTTCTCCGTTTGCAGACAGTGAATCTCCAAATAGGTCAACAAAAAGAGTAATACTAGTATTTTCTGAACAATTAAACAATTATTTCGTGATTCGTCGTGTCTACACGACCTTACCCGGACCGTATGGACAGTTTCTTGTCTTCCGAATCCAGCGCCCGATCGTCCTCTTTTCCTCGTATTCCTCGCAGCACTCCTGATGGTTCCCAGTCAGGACCGTAGATCACTCGAGAGAGGTCTGTTCGGAACCAGTGAAGTTCGGATGATCGGCTGCCAGACGAGGGTCTATTGGGCAAGAGCTCTCCCGATCGTTGCAGTCGTTCACTCTGTCGTCAGGACCTCTCCCACTGGATCCACGAGTCGCTGATGGGCCCCACGTTTGGGACGCCAATTGTTAAAACTAGGTCAGGGACAGTCGATATTTGCCCGGCGGTATCGCCTCTTTAACCCACGAAATATTAATCAATGAAGAGGCAGGCGCTGGAGACGGGAAGGCAGGAAACAAGGTTTATTCTCTCCGGAGGAGAACACATCAGTTCAGACAGCAGGTATCGTCCTGAGGTGCTCTACCCGCATCTCTGAGGCCTGGCCTCTTATACACAGGTTTATTGCTTTATTACATACAACACATTCTTGGCAATGCTTTGATGTACGGAAAGACATTCTCGGAACCCCCCGCTCCAAGCCCGTGCCCACACACATATACAGCAGAAGTCCCCACCCCGGTCACAACAGGAGATGATTATCGCGCAGCTGGACATTCCGCCGATTCACGGAATGTGGGGGGTTTGATCGGATCTCATAGGGTGGGGGCTTTGATCAACTCGGGGGTCCTTTGATGAGGGAAGCTTTCTACTGTACGGGGAGGGGCAATAAACAGTATCGGCAGAGCTAGGTGTCGGCCTGGGAACGAGGGAGACAAACGGGCACACAGGAAAAGGGGGTTTGTATCAAAAGGGCCTGGGACCATGAAAGGAGTGAAGGGAGGTGTCGCGCTGGGAACAGGATGGGGTTCTGAAGCAGAGCTGCGCTGAAGGGGGGGTTTATGACCCAAGGCATGTGCGAGCGGGGGTTGTCAGTGTGCGGGCTTTTGTGAGGGCGAAGGGTTATGCTGGGGGCCAGTGGCATGCAAAGGGGGTGGTTCTGATCGAGGCACCTAAAATGGCGGGTGCGCACGACAAAAGTGTGGCATCAGGGGAAAAGGCAAGATGGCGCAGATAATGTTTACCAAACCGTACTAATTTTCCACAGCGCCCCCATGAGGGTAGCGCTGATTGGGGTTTCCACAGTCGCGTGATCCAGTAAGGGGATCACACCTATAAGGGTAACGCTGATTGGGTTTTCCACAGTCGCGTGATCCAGCAAGGGGATCACCCCTATAAGGGTAGCGCTGATTGGGTTTTCCACAGTCGCGTGATCCAGCAAGGGGATCACCCCTATAAGGATAGCGCTGATTGGGTTTTCCACAGTCGCGTGATCCAGCAATGGGATCACACCTATAAGGGTAGCGCTGATTGGGTTTTCCACAGTCGCGTGATCCAGCAAGGGAATCACCCCTATAAGGGTAGCGCTGATTGGGTTTTCCACAGTCGCGTGATCCAGCAAGGGAATCACCCCTATAAGGGTAGCGCTGATTGGGTTTTCCACAGTCGCGTGATCCAGCAAGGGAATCACCCGTATAAGGGTAGCGCTGATTGGGTTTTCCACAGTCGTGTGATCCAGCAAGGGAATCACCCCTATAAGGGTAGCGCTGATTGGGTTTTTAGCGCTGATTGGGTTTTCCACAGAGCTTGGCTCATCAGGCGGGCAGGGTAGCATAGGTTAGTACGGCTACCTGCCCTTGGATCGCCCGTAAAATAACCCACCATAATTTGCATACTGTTGTATGTAATAAACCTGCAGCCACAATTTTCACCAAACAAAACTTGTGTGGTGTATTTATTTATGCATGCCTTTTCTGATTGTCTCACTTTGGTGCGGGTGGGGATCCTCCTGCGCCGATAATGCAACTAATGCTGCATCCGTTTCACAGGCGCCCAGAAGCAGCATTGGCAGAATTCAGCGCTACACAACATCCTTCACGTTAACATACAGGAAGTGGAAAGGTCACACTTACTCCGGTAGTCTCGCGTTCCGCTTCTTGCGTCCTCAGGATCACGGACGAGCAGGATTCCAGGGGGTACAGCGCCTCGAAGAACATCAGAGGCCTCTCGGCGTCTCGAAGAACATCAGAGGCCTCTCGGCGCTGCGGGACTCTAGGCGGAACTCTAGCAATGCGGAAAGGCACTTCTGCGTCGTTTTTGGGCGGGTGAAGCTGGGAGGGGCGGGAGCTGCAGGGGTGGAGGGGGGCGGGGAGCCGCGCAGGTGAGACCAGCGCCGCCGGTCGGACGGGTTTTGAAGCATCCATGCCCTGTGACCTCTCTTCACCCCATTCCTTGGCTCTCGCTCCAGGCGAGGGGGACGGGACGCGGGGGGGGTGGGCACCCCGGGACAGGCAGCTCTTTGAGTGTCAAAGTTTGGTTTTGAGAGCTCTGTCTGTCTCTTTGGTCTTCAGCCCCCTCCCCCCCCCTTGTCTCGGCCTTTCATCCTTAGCGCCTCACTATAGCGCCCTGAGTCCTGCCGTCTGACTCTTCCCGGGCCTCTTGCTCTGTCCCCGCTGCCCTGTCTGTCTCTCGTGTCCTCTTCCAGCAGTGACTGGCTGTCTCCTCCCCTTCTAGCGCCTGTCTCTCCTCTCTGCCTCTCCTCCTCTTCTAGCGCCTGTCTCTCCTCTCTGTCTGCAGCTTGTCTCTCAGTACAGTGCCCCCCCCCCTTGGGGCCCGCTGGCCCCCCAGCCCTGCTGTCTTCTTGCTGTCAGACCCTGGGCGTGCACACCAAACCCGGGCTCATTTGGGCGCTGACTCTATGCACACGATTGTCACTTTTGCTTCATTTAATGTAACGTTGGCTTTCGTATTTGGCTCACTTGTAATCTTCTCATGTGTCAGTTCTGTTCCTATTGTGAAGCGCTCTGACACTTTCGGGTAAAGTCCGCGCTATATAAAAACACACACATAAATAAATAAATAACACACCGATGGGGGGGGGCAGGGGGCCTGAGGAGGAGAGGCCTCACCTCTTTCACCATTGTAAACTAACGCGGGCATTTATCTCCACCCCCCCCCCCCCCTCTCACCCCCCTCACACCAAAGCAGTGATTTGACTGAGGAGTGATTATGCAAATGTGGCCGATTTCCAATCCCAGTCCAACCCTGTCTGTCTCTACAATGCGTGTTGAATCTGGCCTCACCCGGTGTCCTCCACACTTCTCCCCAAACAGTCTACAGCCCCCCTGGCGCGCTGTATTCTTTGCCACTGGGTCATGGCAGCTCCAGACGTCAGCGGCTGCCAGGTCTGGCGTCTGGTAAACCACGGGCGAGGCGAACCCAAGGACCGGAGCTATCACTGTTTATACAAACAGGCGCCCCCTTGTGTCCACTGTGCAGCACCCACTAAACCAGTGCTTTACACGGGCCGGTAGGTACTCACCGGCACTTTTATATTTTCTGCCCTTGAGTACCGGGACTCCTAAGTTAATGGCCCGGTCGTTATGGGGCCGGTGCAGCGCTCCTCAGCTCGGTCCTTGGCAGCTCTCTCTGCACGGCCTGCAATGGGTTAAAGCGCCTTGAACCCGAGCTGAAGCCAGGGCTGAGCTGCTACAAAGCGCCAGCGCAGAGCTGCAGGGGCCTCTCTGGGGTGAAAGGGCCCCTTTAGAGGGGGTCAGAAGGGGCCAAAACCCCTGAAGGGCGCGAGTCTGGCCACATTGTTCAGGGCCACCGCTTGTTAGCAGCCCGTTCTTTTCAATGCGCGCAAATCTTCGCCCATCAACAATTTACATGAAAGGGATTTGCATGAAACACAATCCCGGCCCTCTAGATTAAATGAATGGATTCATGCTTTTTGTAAACTGCAGTACTGGTACTGATCCGTCAAGGTGCCATTTATTGATAAACATTTGTTATACGACTGTAAATTTAGGTGATTTGCAGCAGCCAAATCACCTCCAAAGAATCTGTGCCCCCGATGAGACAGACACACCCGAGACAGTCTCTGAAAAGGTTTCAGTACCGAACACGTACATCACACAAAATGCGACCCCGGCATTGTGCTGCACCGATTAAGGTTCGTTGTGACGTCAGGCACTGCGTGTGAAAGAGAGTGTGTGAGGGCCATGAAGTGAAAGCAACAGGTGTGTGAGTTGGCAAGCGTAGGTGTGACTGAGAGTGAAAAGTATCCTGTGGTTTTGTGGCTCAGAGAGCATGAAATAGGCTTTTAAGTGTGTGAGGGCGAGTGTGGTTGATGATGCACTGGGCCAGGGACAGACTAATTTGCATACAGCCAGGTTCTGAAACTGGGATGGTGCAATGAGCTAAAAAACGGTGTTGAATCTAGCCCTGATCTCTTGACTGGGTGAGAGTACTCTGCTTAATTCAGAGACTCTGTCCATCACCACCCCTTGTTGTAAATAATTTTGTCCACCCTAAGCGTGGAAGGGTATACTCAGAGTGAGTCCCTTGCTCATTGCACCATCAGGATTCAAGCAAGCCGGGCCGAAGACGACTGTAATGCCAGAAACCGGTCCCCGGAAGCTTGTTTCCTTCCCAGTGTAAGAATTGGCTTTTGTAGTCTGGTCTGCCCTGTTCCCATAATGCACTGGGCCAGGGACAGACTAATTTGCATACAGCCAGGTTCTGAAACTGGGATGGTGCAATGAGCTAAAAAACGGTGTTGAATCTAGCCCTGATCTCTTGACTGGGTGAGAGTACTCTGCTTAATTCAGAGACTCTGTCCATCACCACCCCTTGTTGTAAATAATTTTGTCCACCCTAAGCGTGGAAGGGTATACTCAGATGTGAGTCCCTTGCTCATTGCACCATCAGGATTCAAGCAAGCCGGGCCGAAGACGGCTGAAATGCCAGAAACCGGTCCCCGGAAGCTTGTTTCCTTCCCAGTGTAAGAATTGGATTTTGTAGTCTGGTCTGCCCTGTTCCCATGATGCACTGGGCCAGGGACAGACTAATTTGCATACAGCCAGGTTCTGAAACTGGGATGGTGCAATGAGCTAAAAAACGGTGTTGGATCTAGCCCTGATCTCTTGACTGGGTGAGAGTACTCTGCTTAATTCAGAGACTCTGTCCATCACCACCCCTTGTTGTAAATGCATCTCTATAGATGCGTCACTTTCTTGTAAATCCGCCCCAAAGTTTCCAAGCAGAGAAGAGAAAGAGGCAGACAGGCTCTACCCGTGGAAATCCCTCCCAGGCCAGGCCAGTGAAAGGCCGGTGTGCTCGGGCTGTGTAAATGCCTTGTAAAACATCTATTCTATCCAAAGTGTAAATCAGTGCTTTCCACCCCACATCCTTCAGTACTCAGCACTGCCCTGAATCTGCGGGTGCCCGAGGCCACCGTAGGTGGCCATTGAAGAGGGCGGCACCTTTAGTGGCATTGGGCTCCCCCCTCGGCCATTCCCTTCCACCCCCTCTCCCTCGTTCCCATGGGAGGGTGGGGTCAAAATGCAGCCTGGCTCTGTTGGGGGAGACGTCGCGTCCGGAGCAGCATGGGGGCAGGGTGGGGGTACTTAAGGCCCCACCGCCATCTTACCTGCCACTTTGCTGCTCGGGACGCGCCGCAGCGATCGCCAGGGGACACGCCATCTTCGGTGAATCCTCAGTGCTATCTGCCCCCACCCCACCGCTCGCTCCCCCCCCTTTCGGGATTGAAGTAGGGCTGGGCGACCTGCTTAGTTGTGGGCCGCTGGTGGGGGGGGCTAACTGGCAGCACACATACTGGGCCTCGCAGGGGCCATTGCTTTCCCAGCCTTGGGATCGTGGCTGCGTCGGTGGGGGTCGGGCATGGCAAAGGGGCAGGCCGGCACAGGTGACCGAGCTGGGGAGGCCCGCCTGGTATCCCAGGGTCATGCGACTTTGCAAGCTTAGTTATTACCTGCGTGGTGGGGTCGCCTGCGGTCCTGGGTGCTGGCGGTTGATATCGCTGATACTAACACGCGCAGCCTCATGGTTGTCCGGGGGCTGGGGGAGCAGGGTGGCTTTGGAGGATTACTGGCCCCCAAGCACGGCCAACTCGCCTCTCCCGCGCTCACGTTGTCTCCTTCCCTGCACCTCCTCTGGGTGGTCCTCTGCCTGCGGCCCCCCCCCCCAAGCTGGGTTCGAGCCTGCAACTTGCAAGTGCTTGTAGCCGGTACTGTCTAGCACTCCCGAATATGCGTCGCGCTTTCCCTGCTCCCCCCAGCACACGAGCAAGGGGTCAGTCACCCGCACAGGCCACAGGGCGGCAGTGGAGGGTGCTTGGAGTGACATCAAGGGCGCTCGCGTGGCGGGACCAGTTTCCGGAACTCCGGTGAGCATCGCTTGTTCTTTTAACCTGTGCATTATAATTGCGCTCGCTAACTAACGCGTCTTGTGGCAATGCCACGGCAGTTGGGCGATATTGCCACAAACTTCGGGGTCGGACGTACGAGCGCCACTACCTGTACCTTTTAAGCAGCATGCGGAGCATGCTTGGCAAAAGTTTGGTGGGCCGCCAGCGGGGAGACAGGGGGGTGAGGGAATATCGAACCCCAGCCGCGGCGAGTGTGATGTCCCCCTTCCACGCCCCGTATGGGCAGCCAGTGGTGGGGAACCCTAGGCATCGCAGTGGGAGTGAAGGGGGCAGGGGCGGCGAAGGATTGAGGCACTGCTTACAGCCCCCCTACTCTCGGGGGCAGCGAAAAAATGGCCACTGGAACAGGGAGGCCCTGAGTCAGGCAAGCTGCAGCCCCGGCATGGGGGGGAGCCTGTTACATGGGTAGGCCGCTGCAACCCCTCCGCCCCCCTTTTTTATGCCCATCGCCACACGCAGGTGCCCGCAGGAGGGTCCTGCCTTTCCCCCCCCTCGGAGCTCTCACCACCCCCTCCCCCTCTTACCTCGACGTGAGGGTCTGTGGAGGCAGACTCACTGCTCGACAAAGTAGCAAAGAGAACCTAACCCGAGGTGCCGACATGACTAGCCAGGGGTCCCCCTCGCTTTTCTCCCAGATGTCCCAGGTGGAGGATTCCTTGCCCGGAACCTCCCAAGATGCCCAGCTGGCAGCAGTAATGGTGATGGTCAGGGCAAAGGGCGGGCTTTGGGCCAGCAAACGTTTGAGATCCAACAATCCGGGAGACTACGGAGTTGTCATGTCAGTTCCCCCTAACGTGCAGGAACCCGTTGAAGAAGCTGGGGTCACTAGGTCCAAAAGGCTTAAGAAGGCCACAGCCAGCTACTCACCAGAAGAATCTACAACCGCAAAAAGTAAGAACACTGAACTTTCCAAGAGGGCAGTCCCAGAGCTTTCTGCGCCTGCACCGGCACCCGTGGTTGCCCTTCTAGCCGAACCTACTCCAACAGCGAACTTTGCAACAAGGGAAGCTTACGCACTCGCTGGCTGTCTTTATGAAGGAAGTACGAGCCGGCCTACGAGCGTTCAGTAGCTCTGGGGGGGGGGGGCAGCTCAAATAGTGGTGGGAGTACTGGGGCCGTGCTTGATGGCATACCAATTACACAAGTGTGGTGTGGAGGGGAGGTCATGCCTGGGGGGCAGCAGTGTGCCAATTTAAGCTGCGACAACTCAGGTGTTGAGCGACTGACAGATGCGACAAGGGAAGGGCAGCAGCAGGTGGCAGTGCCGGGCCCGTCGATAATAGCAGTTCCCATTCTCCCCCCCACCTCATCTGGTAGTGTGGTACCGCCAACAGTAGTAGCTACCCTTCCACCTCCAACTGTTAGCGTGGTAACTCCTATCCCGGCCGGGGGCAACACTGCCCTAACGCCAACAACCCGGGAAAAAACATCGGCAGCTTCGGGAGCGCTAATGACGATGGCCCCGCTCCTGTCGGGCCGTTGCTCTTTAGCCTGGCAGGTGCCATTGGCAGCCAAGGAGTTCATTGATATCTTCACACTCCTGATGCATGGGGCTGAGGGCGCAGATACAAGGAAAATGGGTGGAAAAGAGGAGGATAAAAAAGTTTGCTTCCAGGCATGGCCTGAGAAAACAATCAAGACATGGGCACAGGCCTTTCGCATCCTGACAGCTGTAATAACGGAGAGATTCCCAGAGCAGGGGCAGGGCTTGGTCCAATACGCTAGCGTCATTACAAATGAGGCAGAAACCAACTGGGGCATGGGATGGTACAAATATGACCGTGAGTTCAGAAAGAAGATGGCCATTTGCCCAGAGCTAGATTGGGACCAATTGGAGGTTCGACTATGGATGCAGCACATGGGCAAGGGGGAAGTAGAGCCGGTAGAGAAGGCTGTAAGTAACAGCAGGAAGGGGGAGGGGAGCAAGGGTAACAAACATGACAGGAGGTTTCAGCATAAGCAGTCCTTTCGGGGGGCCGAGGAGGTGGACAGAGGCAGGGTCCCAGAAGGCCATCCAGTGGGACATGCAGGCTCTTTAATGGCGGGCACTGCACCTGGGGGAGGGCCTGTAGATTCTCCCACACATGCAGCAAGTGTGGTGGTCCCCACCCAGGTTTATTATGCGATAAGAGAGAGTCCCCCGCGGGACCTGCTACACAACAGATGTAAGAGCAAGGTGGATGCAGGACTGCCCCCCCTACTCCCCTCCCCCTCCCCCACTTGCCATATTGCCCCCCCCAGTTGGTACAAGTTAGTGGCCTAACAAAAAGTCCCTCTCCCATTGTTATTCAGAACTTACTAGCCCTCCTCAGGGGATACACCAATGCTAAGGACAGGGGTATGCTGGCTGAGGGTTTTGTGGAAGGCTTCAGGATCCCTTACCAGGGCCCTATGGTTAGCAGGGATGCAGAGAACCTTAAGTCAACCAGGGACCATCCAGAGGTAGTGGGAGAGAAAGTGGGAGAGAAAGTCAGGAAGGAAGTGGCCTTGGGGAGGGTGGAGGGACCTTTCGCCCTACCCCCCCTCCCTAATTTTGTGGAGTCACCGCTTGGGGTGGTGCCCAAAAAGGATCCTGGGGCTTTCAGGTTGATACAGCACCTATCGTACCCTGAGGGTGACTCAGTGAACGCATGGCTTGATGAGAATGCTTGCTCGGTATCCTGCTGTTCCTTCGACATGGCTGTGGATTTGGTGAGGAGGGCAGGGGAAGGAGCCTGGTTGGTGAAAGCTGACATCGAGTCGGCCTTCCGCTTATTGCCTATTCACCCTGAGAGCCAGCATTTACTTGGCTTCAAATGGCAAGGCAAGTTTTTCTTTGACAGATGCATGCCGATGGGCTGTGCGCCTTCTTTGAAGCATTCAGCTCCTTCTTGCAGTGGGCCCTCACGGAGCGATATGAGGTAGACAAGGTGACCCACTACTTGGATGATTTCTTGTTCATTGGTGGAGTTGGCACGCAGGAATGTAGTCGAGGTTTACACGCTTTTCAGGATTTGGCCCGGCACTTAGGAGTGCCCTTAGCACCCGGCAAGACTAAAGGCCCTGCGCAGGTCCTCACCTTTTTAGGCATCGAGTTGGACACAGTAAAGGGTGTGTCGAGACTCCCGGCTGAGAAGGTGCAGGCGTTGCAACTGGACATTAGGTTATTGCTGGGAAAAGATAAGGCACCTCTGGGCGTCATCCAGAGCCTCTTGGGCAAACTAAACTTTGCAGCTAAAGGGATCCCGAGGGGGAGGGTCTTTGCTAGGCGACTCGCCAGAGCCACTGCTAAAGTGGTCAAGAAACACCACTTTGTCAAGATCCCAGTGGGCCTGAAAAAGGACCTGGCCATGTGGGACGAGTTCCTGTCCAATTTCAATGGAACGGTGATCTGGAGGGCTCTCTGGGTCGACAGTCCAGAACTGAACATGTTCACAGATGCTTCAGGGAGGGAGGGCTTTGGTGCAATCCTGGGTGATCTTTGGTGTGCGCAGGAGTGGCCCAACGCCTGGCGCAAGCGTGGGATTATGTCTAAAATCACTGTCCTTGAGCTCTTCCCAATTGTCATCTCTATCCATCTCTGGCCTGAGATCCTGTCTAACAGAAGGGTCCTATTCTGGTCGGACAACATGGCGGTGGTTCAAGCGATCAATGGACAGACTGCCAAGTGCCCCCTGGTGCTGTGTTTATTGAGAGAGCTAGTGCGAGGGAACCTGCGCTGTAACATTGAGTGTAGGGCGAGGCACATAGAGGGGGTTAAGAATGTGGCGGCTGATGCTCTCTCTCATTTCCAGTGGCACCGTTTCCGAGAGGCATGACCGCAGGCGAGAGCAGAGATGACCCCCTTCCCGTCAACACGCGAATATTGGAGTGGAACAGGAGTTGAGAGCTATGGGAGAGAGGTCCTTGGCGCCAGGCACCAGAAAACGCTATGCAAGCCAACTGAATGCTTTTAACAATGCGGTGCACACTTTGGGCCTAGCAGGAATTCCCCTGCAGGGCAGGGTGCAAGCTTTTGTGGTATGGGCAAAGAAACAGGGTAGATCACATTCCTGGGTCTGTGGCCACTTGGCTGCAGTCAGCCATGATGCCAAACTTAAGGGAAACTTAGACCCAGCAACATTTTTCGCCATTAGGGCTGCCCTCAAAGGGTGGGCCAGGGAGGAGCCTAGGGTTCCAGACACCAGGTCACCCATCGACTTCCCCACTTTGCAGGCCATGTTAGAAGTAGTAGGAGGGGTGACCAACTCTCCTTTTGAGGCCTGGTCTCGGAGGCCTTCTGCCTCGCTTTTTACGGTGCCTTCCGCATCAGCGAGCTGGTGGCACAATCCAAGATAGATCAATCAGGGGATGCGTTAGGGCTAGCAGACATCACCCTGGACGAGAAGTTGGCAGTTCACCTTAGAAAGTCAAAAACAGACCCGGTGGGCAAGGGAGTTAATGTTGTGTTGAGGCCATTAGACGATCCCAGGTATTGCCCAGTCAAGAAGGTCAGAGAGTACCTGGCTATACGCCCGGCAGTAGCCGGCTACCTGCTCATCCATAAAGATCAGGCCCCCTTAACAAAGTACCAAATGGAGCGGATCATGGGGGCATGCTTATCCAGGGCGGGCATCTTAGTTTCTGGAAAAAGATATTCTAGTCACTCCTTCAGGATTGGAGCAGCTACGGCTGCCTTCACTGCTGACATGGCACCAGCTGAGGTCAAAAAGGTGGGGCGCTGGGAGTCCCAATGTTATAAACAATATATATCCGCCCTTAAGGTGCATATTTTGCAGTGTTGTGGAATTATGTTTGCAGTGTTGTGTGTATTACTGTGGCGTGACTAAAATTTTAATAAGGAGAAGAATTTTAAACGTGTCCTTTTCCTTGTCTGGCTCCAGAGTGTGGGTCATTGGGCACTCGACGATCGCCAGGTTAGCCAGATGGGCAGAGATCCAGAACTGGACGCGTGGATTTTCAACAACTAAGTTTGAGTGGTTGGGGCATCCTGGGATGCGATAGGGCAGCCTGATGAACAAACTAGACCACACGCTGGCATCGGCAGCATGCCACCCCAACTATTTGGTTATCCACCTGGGGGGCAATGACCTCACTTCCTTGGGAAGAACTGTTCTACTGCACAGGATGAAGAATGATCTGGGGGAGTGTTAGAAATGGGATCCCTGGCTGGCCAGGGCTTTCGCCAAAGTCAGTCAGAGACCACCACTCCTAAGTCAGGGCAAGGGAGTTACACGCCAAGATAACCCCTGCTCACCCTCTAGGTAACATGGTGCGAGCAGCAAGGCTAAACTTGGAGGCGATGTGAGTTAAGTATTTGCTCACACACCCCAGCAACAACACCCAAGGCCCACCACAAAAGAAACTCCACACAAGGTTATATAAAAATAGCCTTTGTATTACACCAAAACACATTAGATAAAAAAACACACTTTACAATGTGCCAACAGGCACGGGCAGAATTTACAGGGGATATGTACAAGACAGGGCCACCTGGACCACGGTCAGGAATCAGCACTTTTAGAACGTAGAATATAAAATCACTGTAGCACAAATTAGAACATAAAGTACACAACCAGTAACCACTGGTAATGGTTAAGTACCACCTACGCCATCCTAACCACCTTAGGAACAGGTCACGCAGGGAACTAGGACCTCACTAGCACCACCTGCACTAGGAGAAAAGCTCCCTAGGTATCACAATACAAGTAGGGGTATAAGCACATAACACATGATGCCTAAAAACATTCAGAGGTGTAAGGACAAGGCACATGACGCATCACCAACACATTCAGAGGTGCAGCAAATAACAATTCGCAGAATTCACATTAGCACAGAACTTACATCAAAGTCCAGGGTCCAGGTTGCGCCACTGCGCCAAAACCTAAACGTAGCAGCTGCCCACTACTTGCTGGGCAGCTGAGGACAGGGACAGGGCCTAAACGCTGGAGCTGGCACTAAAAGTCGCCAAAGTCAGTCAGAGACCACCACTCCTAAGTCAGGGCAAGGGAGTTACACGCCAAGATAACCCCTGCTCACCCTCTAGGTAACA
The DNA here is from genome assembly GCF_964261635.1 of Lissotriton helveticus. Taxonomy (NCBI): domain Eukaryota; kingdom Metazoa; phylum Chordata; class Amphibia; order Caudata; family Salamandridae; genus Lissotriton; species Lissotriton helveticus. The sequence goes on along the minus strand of NW_027611659.1, from coordinate 333,935 downwards.
TGGTGCGAGCAGCAAGGCTAAACTTGGAGGCGATGTGAGTTAAGTATTTGCGCACGCACCCCAGCAACAACACCCAAGGCCCACCACAAAAGAAACTCCACACAAGGTTATATAAAAATAGCCTTTGTATTACACCAAAACACATTAGATAAAAAAACACACTTTACAATGTGCCAACAGGCACGGGCAGAATTTACAGGGGATATGTACAAGACAGGGCCACCTGGACCACGGTCAGGAATCAGCACTTTTAGAACGTAGAATATAAAATCACTGTAGCACAAATTAGAACATAAAGTACACAACCAGTAACCACTGGTAATGGTTAAGTACCACCTACGCCATCCTAACCACCTTAGGAACAGGTCACGCAGGGAACTAGGACCTCACTAGCACCACCTGCACTAGGAGAAAAGCTCCCTAGGTATCACAATACAAGTAGGGGTATAAGCACATAACACATGATGCCTAAAAACATTCAGAGGTGTAAGGACAAGGCACATGACGCATCACCAACACATTCAGAGGTGCAGCAAATAACAATTCGCAGAATTCACATTAGCACAGAACTTACATCAAAGTCCAGGGTCCAGGTTGCGCCACTGCGCCAAAACCTAAACGTAGCAGCTGCCCACTACATGCTGGGCAGCTGAGGACAGGGACAGGGCCTAAACGCTGGAGCTGGCACTAAGTGCTGCGCAGCTGGGGGAAGGCCAGGGTAGGGAGGAAGGAGTGCGCCTCACTCCTAAAGTCCAGAGTACAAGTCCCCTAAAAAGGAAAATACCTAAACGGTGCAGCTGCCCACTAATTGCTGGGCAGCTGTAGCAAATCTGAGACTGGGGCCCTCACTGGCCCTTAAAAACAAAACTGCGTCGGGGCTCTCACTAGCCCCTCAGGAACAAATACTGTGCAAAGAGTTGGAGCCCTCTAGGGGGGCGCTAGGTGGCGCCAAACCAAGATGGCCGAACTAGTGTGAGGCTCCAGCCAGACCGAGCGCACACACACGATCCTTCATCATCCTTCATAGTCAATAAGGCCTGAATCATATCTCATCTTGTGCCTGACGCCGAGACGAACTCAGCGGTGCCTGGATCGTCTGAAATGGACGTCGGGAACTACTGCCCCGGAGCGGTATCTCCTGAGCCGGTCGCTGACGCTGGAGCGGGAACTCGCTGACGGCGGATCGGACTAACAGGAAAGACCGGGGATATCGGGCCTGCTCACGTCGGCCGGAGGATCTCTCCTGCCCTGAATCCCTCAGCGCTCCCCGGCGCTTGTGTACTGCCTTCAAGGGTGTGATCCGGTCGACGGGAGAGGTACGTGTAACCCTGCTGCCCCCACCCTACGCCGTCAGAGACCCTGACTGCCTGCGGGACCGCCACACGCTGCGCCCCCGGGGCCTCCATAGACGGCCTGTTTCCTGTGGGCGGCGGAGTTTGGAAGAGGCACACACCGCGCCAGCAGCGGCGCGACGAGCCCCCCCCCTCTACACGTCTCTTGAGGCGACATCGCAGCCCCCATCCCGGGACACCCGAACAGCCTGCACTTCGTGCCGTGACCGGCGGCCTACTGCTCCGAGACCGGGTGGGCCCACCTGCACTCCGGGGCTTCCACCAGGCCCAAATCAACGCGGCCCGCATCATCTGACCGCGACACGGCTGACACCCGGCGGACCTGCCCCCGCCGGCTCGCCATTAACCTCGGGGGGATCGGAGGCCCTTCTGGCCTATTGTTTAGCAATTGAGGCCTCCACATCTGACGACTGCGACGCCATTGCCGGATCACTGTACTCCAGCCCCACACTCACGGGCCCAATTCGGCCCATACCGCGTGGCACCTGAGCCGGGTGCGGACGTGGTGGCGCAGACGTCCATCTCGCGCTCGCTCTGGGCTCCAAGGACAACTGGGCGTTCAGGACACCAGCCGGCCTAACTCCCCCAAAGCCTGAAGTGCGCCCGGGTTGAGGGCTCCACCACACCATCCGGCCCCCCCCGGTCCCAGATTGTCCTACTGCTGTCTTCGTCCCGCGCCCTGGCCTCCTCCACCGCCGCAACAGCGCGGACTCCTCGGCACGAAATGGGCCGCAATGACGCCAGACAGTCCAAAATCCCCTTCGAATCCAAGAAGGCGACCAAGCCTCCGTCAGAAAGGGAGGGTAGCCCCACTGCCTCAGTTCCCCAGGATGAGGACTGGAAATCACTCCTATTGGACATGAGACAGAGCCTCTCCACAATTGATGGCAAGATAGATACCATCAATTCACGCATGGACAGCGTCGTTGCGAAACTTGAGCACCATGACACGCGTCTCAAGGAAGCGGAGGACAGGATCTCCGGGCTGGAGGATGGCGCTACTACTACTGGCAGACAAGTCACTCGGATGGACAGACTACTGAAAATATTAGCGGACAAGAATGAGGATTTAGAAGCAAGGTCCAGGCGCAACAACGTCCGCGTCCTTGGCCTTGCAGAATCCACCAACACCGGAAAGATGGAGATCTTTATTGAAAACCTTCTTGTGGAATTATTTGGCAAAGAGTCCTTCTCGCCGCACCTCATAGTGGAAAGAGCCCACAGATCTCTCGCTGCCAGACCCCTCCCGGGTGCTCAACCGCGACCCATTATCGCCCGCTTCCTCAATTACAGAGACAGAGATGCGGTGTTGCGCCGGGCGAGGGAGGTCGGAACAGTTACTTATGGCAATACAACGCTCTCCTTTTTCCCTGACTTCACCCCCTCAGTCCAAGAGGCCAGACGCAAATTCGCCGGGGTGAAAAAGAAACTCCAATCTCAGGAAATTCCATATGCCATGCTGTATCCAGCCAAACTGAAGATAACACACCGGGGCTCACAGCATTTTTTCAAAATCCGCAACAGGTGGAGGACTTCTTAAAACTCCACAAAAAAGACCGCATCAGGGAAGAAGCAGAAACGCGACGCTCTAGGTCGCCATCCCCGATGTCTCAATAGGAGTGACGGACTGGGCTATCATCAGGATCATGCTAATACAGAACTCTGCACGTGGACAGACCGGTCCCTACTTTCACGGTGAGGTACATGTACTGCTTTAAGCCTAACAGGCCTGTAATTGATACTGGACAGCTAGGTCCTTACCTGGCGTCTAGCGGGTGAAAGTTAGGAGGTGGTTGGCAGGTCTGGCGCCCCTAGATCACCGTCCCCAATGGGTGATCCCCTACAACTTTTGTCCTATGCTTAGTTTTGGGATTGTTAATAGTTGGGTGGGGGGTGGGAGACTTGGATGCCAGTTGGGGATGCCGGTGCGGGTGGGATTACTTTCCGATTGATTGCAGAGGCAGCGAATGCTCTAGTCACACAGTATATTCATACCATGTCTCATGCTGCAGCTGTACTGTTTTACCGGCCTGTTGGGGTTGCCGGTTGTGTTGGAAATATTAACTGTTATAGTCCCGCCAGCGTAGCCGCTGCGGGTTTCACGGGGACAGGGGGGAATTCTGTGAATAATGTGTTACGCGAACTTCTTGGTGTTGCTGATGTGTGCTGTTTGGGACCGACTGCTACATGCCTGTGCAATGTTCTCCTTATGCGGCTGGGATGGGTGACGTGAGCGACTCGTAGCCAAACCAACAATTTCGCCTGTTAGCATGGAATGTACGTGGGCTGAATGACCCGAGGAAGAAACGGCAGATCCTGGGGTATTTAGATAGACATGGAGTATCTGTTGCAATGTTACAAGAAACTCACCTGGTGCCAACTGCGTCCTCGTTATTTGCTTCCTGCTGGGCCTCATGCAGGGTGTTTTCATCGTATTCAAATTACTCTAGGGGTGTCACGATACTGGTCAAGAAAGGCTTGAGATTTACCCCATTTGGTACTGAAATGGACTCCAATGGCAGATACTACTGATGGAGCAGATTTCATCTGCAGTCATGCATTGTTTTATTTTTTGTGCTTCAGACAGGCTGCATTTAAATTGCCACGCACATTTTGGTGCAGGTTAAAAACATGGCACATGAAAAACATGAAAAGTGAGGCCTATTCACTTCAGACTGAAAATGCTTTTGCTGAATTAAATTAACATGTGTTTTTTTTGCAATGTAGAGAAAAAGTGGCCTTTTTACCTTTGAAGATTTTTAATAGAATGTGTTTCTCTCTTCCCAGCACATCCATATAAACTAAATGTATTATTCCTGTCTTAATAGACTTTGACTTGTTGCATATTTTGATAAACATTTTCAGTTAATAACACCTCTTTTTATAATGTGTGTGAATTAATAATGCACTTGGGACACATAATGGACTGATTTACATGAAATTAATATTATCTTTGTGTTTGTTTTATTTTTGGGGCCTACACAAAACATGGCTGCCTGTGAATCCATCAAGGCTTTGACTTTCAATTTAATGAGCAGGGAGCATGCGCAGACTGTGGCAGCTTTCCTCATGACAAGAACAGCGTGAACTGCACATTCTTGTCATTCTGCCAATGTACCAGTTAGTTAAAAGTATCCATCTACTGCGCTGAGAAGGAAGAAGGATGAATTAGATTGAAACATTTTTCCTAGTAAATGTTGCAATGTTTATAAATGTAGTTATTCATGTATGCTTCTTTGTTAAGACTAGTGAAGTCAGGTTTTTAGAATGAGTCAGGGAAGTGTGACCTCATGCCTTTATGACTGACCAATCACGTAAGGTTCTCCTGAAAAATGTTACATCTTTGTGTACTCTGCCAATAATTATGGTATAAATACTGTCCTCTCTGGATGGGAGCCACCACTTCTTCTTTTTTCTCAGCTCAGCTGGCTTCTATGGGTTAGGTACGAGAAACGTCCCGGGAGATTGCTGAAGGGCGGGCTTGCGTCCGAGGAGTGTCAGGGGGAGGTTTCTTGCTTCCACGTCATATCTTGGCACTTCACGCCACATTCCTTTGAGGCCTGTGAAGGGCGGGCTGCTTTCCTCTTTAGACACAGACAGACAGAGAGTGCAGTGGATCAGGATAGGATTAGATGCTAATATGTTTTGACTAATTAATTAGGTCTGAAAAGATTTATTTGATTTATGCATTTATTTCTCTTAATAGCACATTTTTGCAAACTATTTAAGTACTGATTAGCTTTGCAAGACTATTTTTCTTAGAAACTCTTTAAGACTTTTGCGCCACATTTTTCATAACTACATGTAATGCTTATATGCAGACTGTAATGTGTTCTGTATTATTGATATTTTTCCTGTTTTCCAAATTCTGTAACCTGATTGATATTTTACTAATGAATAAAGGGTCAGAGAAAAATTAACTTTTTGACTAGAAAATAAAACCCTTTAAAATAATCAACAACTCTCTTTATTGGCTTACAATAATAATTGCATTTTGACTGTTCATCTTTATTTAAATTTCTCCTGATGGTAATACATGGTGTGAAGGGCCCAACACCTTTTGAGCGGTAAAATAGAGGTAGCATGAGGGTTTTGCATTGAGAAACTACCAGAAGAAATTACCGCTCTCTATCAGTTTTTGGTAAGCAGAGGATGGTCATTATTGATTAGTTTGGTGATTAGTAATATTGATTTCACCATCAACTACTCAACTAATGGATCATTGACCTTAAGAGGGAAATAAAATAATTGCCCAGGTTAGATAAATGTCCAAGTCCTGATTCCTGACTCCAATGCTCAGAACCTGAAGACTGGCAAAGCAGTACTGCCAGGTGATGCAAGAAGAGGTGTGAGTATCAATAGGGTTGTGAAATGTTGTTAATATGCTAGCATGTTTTTTGAAGTGTTGAAAGTTTTTTTGCTATTGGTGAAATTTAGCTCATTTTGAATTGATGGTGTTATTGATTATATTGGTAATTTCATAGGACATACTTTTTTGGTTATTGATTACATGTTTTAACTCTTCATGTTTAGGTAGTGTCTTGTTCTTTGTTGTCTGGAACACGCAGGTATGCACACCTGTGGAATCCCGGGAAGGAATAGCTGGTGGTAAATGGAAGCCACACTGCACTGAGGTTACTCGTCTGTTGGAATAACACTGAGAAGCTAAGGAGGGCTGGCAGTGTTAAATTAGGGACTATTTTCTGTGTGAGTGATTAATAGCAAAGAGTTCGCTGGTGAAACTTTGGTCTGATATCACCTAGAAAGGGTCACACCAAAGGAGTAGCAGGTTCTTCTGAGCTTGATTGATAGCAAAAGGGTTCGCGTGTGAAACTTTGGCCTAAGATATATCCTGAAGGATAAGTCCAAAGGAGTAGCAGGTTCTTCTGAGCTTGATTGACAGCAAAAGGGCTCGCTGGTGAAACTTTGGACTAAGATATATCCTGAAGGATAAGTCCAAAGGAGTAGCAGGTTCTTCTGAGCTTGATTGACAGCAAAAGGGTTCGCTGGTGAAACTTTGGCCTAAGATATATCCTGAAGGATAAGTCCAAAGGAGTAGCAGGTTCTTCTGAGCTTGAGTGAAAGGTAAGCGGAAGGGATTTACCTGTAGTGTTTGAAGAGTAAACGGAAAGTCTTACTTTGTGAAGGGTAAGCGGAATGTGTTACTCGCAGGGAATATAAATCTATCCTTTATTTAGCACAACAGACAGAGTAGCGAATGTATTTATGTTGTTACTAACAGAGTTATTGATTAAGAGAAATATTGCAGTAAGATTTTGTGGAGGGTCAGTGGTAGGAGTAAAACTGACTGAAATTTAGATTGACAGCTTTGGAGAAAAGAAATTGCATTGAACTATTGCAAAAATGAAACTGTTTGAAGGTTTAAAGAAGCTGTTAGGAGGTAAAGTGAAAAATTCGTTTTTTATTGGTGATGCTCCTGAAGGAACACCTGTGCATTTTATGTCTACCAGTTTGGGACAAAACACATGTATGTGGGTTCAACAATGGTGCAAGATTACTGAAAAAGAGGGTGCTTTGAGGTTTCCAAAAGATGGTACTTTTGAATTGCAAATTATTGACAAATTAAGGGAAGTGTTATGTGAAATAAAGACACCATCTAAAGCTGCACAATTTGAGGCCTTAAGCCTGTGGGAAAAAGCAGCAAGAGAGAAAGCAAGTGAAGATGAAAAGGTAAAGCACCATATACAGGAGAAGGGAATTAATGCTGAAAAAGAGCTTCAAATAAATAATAATTCAGGGGATGAAATAATGGATGCATTGTTAACTGAGTGTCCACCACTTTATGTGGTTCCCATGAAAAATACTGAAAATAGTGCACCAGTAAATACTACAGGGGCTACTGCTTCTGTTGAACAGAGAGAAATACAGACTGAGAGAACTGTGCAGACATTTTATATTGAACCATTACCTGTTGATTCAGTACTGACAGTGATACCTCCAGGTGTTACTGCTTTAAATGTGCCTGATTTAGTCCAAGAATTGCAAACTGCAGATGCACAGATAATGCCTAGAAAAATTATGACTGTCCCAATTAATATGGTCCCTACTGAAAAGGTTCAAAGAGCTGCAGAATCAGTGATTTTGCCAGGGTTTATTTCAGAAACTAAGAACACACCGATTATTGACCAGAAAGTACACCAAGCACTGAAAGGTGAGAGAAAAATGGTATTTACAACATCTGCAGCCCAGGATAAAATAAATATATTTGAAAATGGGATTTTTCAAACCTGCTCTGAGGAAGCAGCAGTGATTAAAAATATAGAAAACATGGGGGAACACATTAACACAGGCCCTGAAAAAGAGAAACAGCTTAGTGTTTTAAATTCAACATGTGAACATGAAGAAATTAACTGTCCCTGCTGTTTAAATAATGAAAATGTGAACCAGTGTCAAGAAAAAGAATTAATTTCCCTGAGTAAGGAAACAGCTACATGTTCATTAATTACTCATAATGGACTGACAGATTTGGCTCAAAAATATGAAACTGATGTTTCAGGAAGTTTTCCATTTCAGAAAAGTTTTAGGGTACACATGGATGATGAAGCAAATGAGAAAATGTGTTCTTCAGGAATGCAATTGCACATTACAGAAATAAAATATATTTTCAAATGCAATGGGTTTGAGCAATTAGGAGACAAGTGGGCACGAAAACATGAGAAGAAAAAGAAACAACCAGACCTAGAAAGGAAACTGGCTAAGGAAAAGAAGCCACCAGATATAATTGAGAAAAATAATAAGCAGAATGAGGGAGAAGCTTTTGCTTACTCATTGAGAGAAATGGTGGGAGAAGTGCATGTTCATATGCCACAGAATAAAAGTGAACTTGCAGCATTTCTGAACACAATCCCACAATTGAGAGACACATTTATGCTGTGGTACCCACAAGTTGATGGATTTGATGAATTTTTAAAAGAGTTTTGCATTCATTTGGAAATGTTCTTTTACATTGCCATGCAAAAGGAATTGTGGTTTGAATCTAAAGTTGTGGAAAGGCCAAGTGAAGAGACAATGAAAAGGGTTTGCATGAATGCACCATCATTTTCTGTTGTTATGGAGGAAAATATAGCAGTGATTTATTTCCTAAAGGGCAGAGTGCTAGCAAAGGATGTTGATTGGGTACAGATTAAAAGAACACAGGATGGAAGTAAAGGTGTTTTGGTTTGTGCAAATTCAGGTATGGATGTTGTACTGCTGGAAAATGTGTCCTTTTGCCATCTTTATAACAGATTTGAGCATTGGAAGAAGAAAACTAAATTTAAACATGATGCACAAAAACATGGAGAAATGCAGGTGCAAAATATGCCAGTTAAGCAAATGCAAATGTCAGTTCAGAAACAGGTACCAATGGCAGAAATTTTTCAAGCACAGATGGTCCCACAAAATATGGAAAATGCTAAAATTAATTTAAATGAGTTGCCCAGAGTAAATGTGAATTGTTTCCAGAGACAAAAACAGAACCCAGTCCAACAGGTTGCTCTTTTTCCAAATGAGAGTTTTAACACTCACAATTCTGAATTTACCAATTCCATTGTGAGGGCAGTGGAAAGTCCAGATTTAGTTGCAGGAGTTTTAAAGAAAGAAATTACAAACCAAGTATTAGAAAATTGTGCACCAAAATTAGGCCCATTTGAGGAAGATTGCAAAACTGTTGTCTGTGACTCAGGCCTAGCAGGAAAACAATTATTTTGCAAATTAAGCAGCACAGATTACTGTACACCAGATAATGCTATTTTTCAGATTCCTGATGAGGATGTACATTTTAAAATGGCCTATCAAGAGACAGTTGTAGCATTGTTTTCAGAAAAGACAGTTGAAAAATTACCTTCTGCTTTGGAAAAAATATTAAACACAGAAATAAGAGAGTTCACAGAGAAGGATGCCAGGCTAATAAAATGTGCTGAACATGTCTTATTAAAATTTGAACAAGATGACATGTATTCAGGAACACAATCAGTTGCAGGAATTTTACCAATAAAAGGATTTTTGATGGAACTGATTGGAAGTTTGTATAACTTTCTGATCATAGGTTCACAGAAAATAAATGAAAAGAACAGAATAGTGCAGGAGATTAAAAGCATATTTTTTCCATGTTGTCCTGTGGTACCGAATCCAGCCAATATATTTTTTCACATTCCATGTGGTGAAGAATGGCTTACTTTTATTGATTTTTGCCAAGTTCATGTCACAGTGCCATTGCATGAGAATAGTCAGGAGTACTGTCAAAAAGAAGATGAATATCTGGGACACAAAATTGGAAAGGGAGGTAGAAAGGTGTCACCAGAGAAGGTGGAAATAATTTCCAAGATGAATCCACCTCAAATTCAGAAAGAAGTCAGGACATTTTTGGGAATGGTTAGCTGCTGTAGAGAGTGGTTAATAAACAGTTCCCTAGTGGCTAAGCCTTTACTGAGGCTGACACACTCAGGTGTGTCTGATCCGCTTCCATTGGACAACAATTGCACAAAAGCATTCCTAGAGTTGAAAGAGAAAAAATGGCGCGCCCCAGCACTAGGAATGAAAGTTTATTTGAAAGAAAATACACTAATTTGCAGTGAGAGGGAGGGCTGCGCTCTCTCATTGCTTATTCAAAAAGATGACTGTTTTCAAGGGTCTGTGATGTATTGCCCAATGGCCTTTGACCCTAACTTCACAGAAATGTCAGCAAATGGATTGGATTGTGATGAAACTGAAAATGAGTGCCTAAATATCATGAAAATATGCATAAAGCAAAATTCAGACTTGAAGGATGAACATCTGAGTCAGCCCAACAATGTCCATTTTGTAGATGGCCCATGTTTGAAAGGTGACACATTAAAAGCAGCACATGCTGTGCTCCTTATACATGATGTTGTCAAAGCTTCATGGCTTTTAGTAATTACCCCAGCCCAAAATTCGAATTTGATTGCCCTTACCATAACATGCAGTATATCTGCTCAATTGGGAGTCACTGTTGTCATGGGAGAGAGAAATGCTAATTCAGTTGCACAAAATTGTGTTCTGTTAGCATATACATTCTATGGAATCTTCACAGTTAAGTTTAAAGAGGCTCAAGAAAATGTTTTTGAAGCAGCACAACAGGGTTGTATCAGAACTGTTTTTGAGAAAAATGACAACTGCAAAGTGACAAATGTGTTATTGCAAAGACTGATGCCCAGGTATAAATTGCCAGTTTCTCTGAAATCAGATCATAATGTGGTCTCAAAGATAATGAGTGCAGAACAACAGATTGGACAAGAAATGGATTGTAGCTATCTGCCTGAAGTGTCACGCATAATAAAGCAACACAATGGCAGCACAGAGTTACCTTTTGCAAAAGACTGTGTTTCAGCAACACTAAAGTGGCTTGAAAATGCATATGCAAATGCACTTGTGGAAAACACTGATGAGAACACTAGCCATGGCTGTGTAGGTCTGGTTGATGTACAGTGTGCAGTTTCTCACCAGATTGCAGCTGCTACACAAGATCTGCATAATGGATGGTGCAACGGTTTTGATCTGAGAGATGTTGTGGTGAAACATCTGAATCTGATCAAAGTGAAAATAAGAGTGAAAGGCCTTGGTTGAAAAAGTGCAAAGGATTGATGGTGCTCTGTCAGAGTTTCTCAGCACCTAAGTAGTCCAATTTGCATGGAAAGTATGAGCCATACTGATGACAAGCTGATGACAATGAGTAAAGAAATGCTGAAACTGTCCTGTTGAATTCCTTTTTTATTATTTTAGTTACTTATTTTAAAGAAGACTAACTGTTCCAAGAAGCTACTTACAGATCTCTGCACTAAAACATTTGAGCTTGGCTATATATGATCTGATTACAGACCAAACTTATGTTTTGCCTTAGAAATAGAAGTAACATTCTTTATGCTCAGCTTTGCAATTAAAAAAAAAAAAAAAAAAATATATATATATATATATATATACTGTCACTTGTGAAATGAAATATGTGTGATTAATTATAAATCATTTTATTATGATTTGAATTATCAAGAGGGTGGATTGATGGAGCAGATTTCATCTGCAGTCATGCATTGTTTTATTTTTTGTGCTTCAGACAGGCTGCATTTAAATTGCCACGCACATTTTGGTGCAGGTTAAAAACATGGCACATGAAAAACATGAAAAGTGAGGCCTATTCACTTCAGACTGAAAATGCTTTTGCTGAATTAAATTAACATGTGTTTTTTTTGCAATGTAGAGAAAAAGTGGCCTTTTTACCTTTGAAGATTTTTAATAGAATGTGTTTCTCTCTTCCCAGCACATCCATATAAACTAAATGTATTATTCCTGTCTTAATAGACTTTGACTTGTTGCATATTTTGATAAACATTTTCAGTTAATAACACCTCTTTTTATAATGTGTGTGAATTAATAATGCACTTGGGACACATAATGGACTGATTTACATGAAATTAATATAATCTTTGTGTTTGTTTTATTTTTGGGGCCTACACAAAACATGGCTGCCTGTGAATCCATCAAGGCTTTGACTTTCAATTTAATGAGCAGGGAGCATGCGCAGACTGTGGCAGCTTTCCTCATGACAAGAACAGCGTGAACTGCACATTCTTGTCATTCTGCCAATGTACCAGTTAGTTAAAAGTATCCATCTACTGCGCTGAGAAGGAAGAAGGATGAATTAGATTGAAACATTTTTCCTAGTAAATGTTGCAATGTTTATAAATGTAGTTATTCATGTATGCTTCTTTGTTAAGACTAGTGAAGTCAGGTTTTTAGAATGAGTCAGGGAAGTGTGACCTCATGCCTTTATGACTGACCAATCACGTAAGGTTCTCCTGAAAAATGTTACATCTTTGTGTACTCTGCCAATAATTATGGTATAAATACTGTCCTCTCTGGATGGGAGCCACCACTTCTTCTTTTTTCTCAGCTCAGCTGGCTTCTATGGGTTAGGTACGAGAAACGTCCCGGGAGATTGCTGAAGGGCGGGCTTGCGTCCGAGGAGTGTCAGGGGGAGGTTTCTTGCTTCCACGTCATATCTTGGCACTTCACGCCACATTCCTTTGAGGCCTGTGAAGGGCGGGCTGCTTTCCTCTTTAGACACAGACAGACAGAGAGTGCAGTGGATCAGGATAGGATTAGATGCTAATATGTTTTGACTAATTAATTAGGTCTGAAAAGATTTATTTGATTTATGCATTTATTTCTCTTAATAGCACATTTTTGCAAACTATTTAAGTACTGATTAGCTTTGCAAGACTATTTTTCTTAGAAACTCTTTAAGACTTTTGCGCCACATTTTTCATAACTACATGTAATGCTTATATGCAGACTGTAATGTGTTCTGTATTATTGATATTTTTCCTGTTTTCCAAATTCTGTAACCTGATTGATATTTTACTAATGAATAAAGGGTCAGAGAAAAATTAACTTTTTGACTAGAAAATAAAACCCTTTAAAATAATCAACAACTCTCTTTATTGGCTTACAATAATAATTACATTTTGACTGTTCATCTTTATTTAAATTTCTCCTGATGGTAATACATGGTGTGAAGGGCCCAACACCTTTTGAGCGGTAAAATAGAGGTAGCATGAGGGTTTTGCATTGAGAAACTACCAGAAGAAATTACCGCTCTCTATCACTACTACAGTCCTACTCGCTTGCTACTATGATCCCAACATAGACGATCCATCTACACTCCTCACTCTGTGGGGCAAGATACAAACCCTTGGCATATCTCATGTAATCCTGGGTGGGGACTTTAACACTGCACTGAACCCTTCAGTGGACAGATCTCACCCCCATTCTACCCATTACACCCGCACCCAACGCGCCTTACTGAGCATTGTGGAAGACCAACACCTGACTGACTCATGGAGGCACTCACACCCATCTATCAGACAGGGCACACACTTCTCCGCAGTCCACTCCACCTGGGCGCGCATTGACTATGGGGCAGATTTATGTTAACTGGCGCATCCCCAGCGATGCGCCAGTTAACATGCGCCACAGTGCGCCACAGCTCCGCCACCCATGGTGCGCCGCATTTATAATGCGGCGCACCATGGGGCAAAAATGGCACAGATGCGTGACGCATCTGTGCCGTTAAGGTGGCGCATTGCTGGAGTTGCGTCACAAGTGCGACGCAGCTCCAGCAAGGCTCGGGGGTGCCCCATCTTAACAATGCTGCGTCAAGACCTACGCCTGCTTCAAGCAGGTGCAGGCTTTTGACGCAGCATTGGCCTGAAAGTGACTGAGTGAAATCTCATAGATTTCACTCAGCCACTTTTGCGAGGCGCACCTGCCCCGGAACGCCCACCCTGCGCCGGAACGCCCACAAGCGGCGCAGGGCTCTACAACGTGACTCATCTGCCTAAATGCGTCACATTGTAAATCGTTCGTAGGGATGCGCCACGTTTACGCCGCCTTGCGTGACGCAACGGCGGCGTAAACGTGGCGCAAGGGCCTCATAAATCTGCCCCTTTGTCTTTCTCTCTGCTGGTCTTACCCCATGGCTAATCAAGGCACAACACTTAGCTCGCACCTTCTCAGACCACACGCCTGTCCTTCTTGCCCTGCGTATTCCCCTCGATGTTTCCCCTTACCTGAGCTGGCGCCTTAATTATTATTATTATTATTATTTATTGAATTTATATTGCGCTCAGCTACCCGTAATGGGTTTCCCGGCGCCAGGGACAGACTAGAGAAGAAAAGACAGGTGATTGCTGAAGCAGAGAACGAGCAAAAGCAGTGATCAGTTAAAACAGAAAAGTTTTCAACTTCTTGCGAAAAGCAAAAAGATTGGTCTCTGTTTTTAACGCCAGCGGAAGAGCATTCCACATCTTCGGCCCCAAATGGGCAAATGAACGGCCTCCCATTTTTGCCAAGCGGATTCTGGGAATTACAAGATTGGCTTGATTTGATGACCTGAGAGGACGACAGGGCTGGTAAGACTGAGCAAGATTGTGCAGGTAAGTGGGGGCAGAGCCCTGACGAATCTTGAACAGAAGACACAAGGTTTTAAAAGCCACGCGGTCAGGAATTTTTAACCAATGAAGGTCACACAGGGCTTGCGTAGCAGACATTCTTCGTGGAACATTGCACAAAAGGCGGGCAGCTGAGTTCTGTACAACCTGGAGTATATTCATTGTAGCTTTATCGGCTCCTAAATAGAGCACATTGCCGTAGTCGATACGCGCATCTAACCGATCCAGCCTTTAAAGCAGACCTAGAGCAAGACATAACAGAATTTTTTGACCGCAATGTCACTTTAGTCCCCAGTCTCACTACGGTCTGGGAGGCATTCAAGGTCACCGTGCGGGGCTGGTGCATCTCTAAAGGGGGAGGAGTCCTTAAATCCCTACGAGGTGACCTGCGAAAACTTGAAGTAGAAATTGGCAAACTAGAGAGTGAAATGTCCCTAGGACCGGGGGGGGGGCACATGGCCAGGGCTCAAATACGGGAAAAATAATGAATATACTAAGGCTGCGGATAAAGAATGCAAATTTCTAGGGAAGCCCTTTACAGCACGTACATATGGAGAGGGGGACAGGCCGGGCAGAGCGCTCGCAACTGCGGTAGACCACCTAGACACAATAATTATGTCACCACGCTCCTCGATAGCCAAGGTACACCCCAGAGAGACCTCCCTGGACAGCTCCAGGTCCTGACCAACCACTACACTGAGCTCTACACCTCCCACAGGCGAGTAGCGCTTGATCTCCCCACCTATCTAGATGACACTGCGATAGCTTGGCTCGGCCCGACCCAACAGAAGTTCCTCCACCTGGAATGGGAGGTAGACGAAATTAAAGATGCAATTATGTCCATGAAATCGGGCAAGGCCCCAGGCTCGGATGGCCTACCAATAGATTTCTATAAAACCTTTATACACCTTCTGGCCCCGATTCTAAAAAATGTATACTATTCGGCCCTTGAAGACGGCATTCTACCACCCAGTATGCGGGAAGCCCTGATTGCCTCCCTGTTAAAGCCTGGTAAACCACCGGAACACTGCGATTCGTACAGGCCTCTTTCATCATTAAATACTGATGTTAAAATACTAGCAAAGGTCTTAGCGACCCGTCTGAACCTATTGATGGAGCGTCTGGTCCTTCCGGACCAGGCGGGCTTTGTCCCGAACCGCGCCACCTCTCACAACCTCCGCACCCTTCAGGCAGTGCTACAGGATATAGACCCCGGATGCGAGGCAGCAGCGGCCTTTCTTGACGCCACGAAGGCTTTTGACTCCCTAGAATGGGACTATCTGCTGGCACTTCTGGAACGCATGGGCACCCCCTTCAGCTTCATTGATTGGATCCGCCTGCTATATCATAAACCACAGGCTGCGGTCCTCTTAAATGGGGCTCGTTCAAAACCATTTGAGATTCGCAGAGGCACTAGACAGGGGTGCCCTCTCTCCCCTGTCCTTTTTGCAATAGCGATTGAGCCTCTAGCGGCCAAACTCCGGCAGCACCACAATCACCGCTCCCTTATCTACCCGGAAAGGCAACTACTCATATCATTGTACGCAGATGATATGACCCTCTATATCCATAAACCACAGGAAAATTTGAATCCGATATTACGCGAGATCACTAAATTTGGCGCCATCGCGGGAGTACAGATAAATTGGGCAAAGTCGGCCCTGTTCCCCCTTATGGACAAGACCCAGAAGTTCCCTCTTGACTACCCGCTCATGTGGGAAAGCGATGAACTAAAATATTTAGGGATCAATATCACTAGGAATCGGGAAACCCTTATACGTGCTAATTACGGTCCTGTCATTGATAAACTGATTGATAGCGTCACTAAATGGATCCACCTACCTCTATCTATGGCAGGACGTATCTCCTTAATTAAGATGGTGGTACTCCCGAAGTTGCTATACCTCTTTACCAATATACCTTACAGCCCAGGTGCGCATTTCTTTCAGGCCCTGGACTCCCAAATGTCTAGACTTATATGGGGAGGGAAGCAGGCTAGAGTCGGACTAAAAACTCTCATGCTCCCCTACCATCAGTCTACTATGACTGTGCGCAGGGACATTTTGCCACGTACTGGCTCCACCCTCCTCCCTTCATGGCACACCTGGCTGTGGAAGATGGATACATGAGGCCCGAAAAACCCTCGGGCTATCTTTATACGGCCTCCCGGGTGATTGATCGCGACCCCACGACGGTGGACTGCACTGTGCAGGCTTGGCGCCGGATAATGGCGCGCATGGGCGTTACTATTCTATACTCCCCCTGCATGATATTGGCACATGACCCAAGACTAAGCGTTGCCAGCGAAGAAATCGGTCGCAAGCTGCTCACTAAATTGGCACTACGTACGTGGGGAGATTTGTACATACAAGGCCGATTCCGGTCAGCTGCGCAATTCTTTGGGACGCACGCACCCTCAATCATGGACACATTCCTTTACACGAGATTACGGCAGAATGTCCGTGCGGTCACCCCAGACTTCCCTGACGAGTCGGAAACCGTGGCCCCCTTACATGCTCTCCTACTCACTGATACCCTGACACATTTAGTCTCCATGCTGTACAAGCAAGCGTATGCGGCCCTCAGCCCCCCCCTCTCAGAGCTAGACGGGATTGGGATGCTGACCTCAATGCCCCCCTCTCGGACGAACAATGGGAGGAGAGCTGCTCTCACATGAATGCAGTGACTGGCAATGCCCGTCTTAGGCTGGTTCACTTTAAATTCCTGCTCCGGCTTTATCATACTCCCGCCAAATTGTGCCGTTTCGGGTTACGTGCAGATGACGGGTGCCTTCGTTGCAAGAAGGCTGGAGCTGACTTCCTTCACCTGGCCTGGACGTGCCAGGATGTGGCATCGTACTGGGTGGAGGTGTTTCAAGCTATGTCCGAGATGGTAGGTGTGGCAATCGCCCCCTACCCCAAAATAGCCCTACTGGGACATTCTTTTTCAATGCTCAAGACGCACCGGAAATTCTTTGTGCTAGGATTCTTACTGGCAAAACGCCACCTAGCCTGCAGGTGGGGGCGTGGACGTGCCCCCAAATTCAAGAATTGGCTATCTACTATGTCTACTTGGCAAGACCAACTTCACAATTACGCTGACTTGTTACCCCACAAAATGCGTCCCAAGGAATTATGGGGCCCCCTTACCGCTTATCTTCTCCGGACTCAGGGGGAGGACCCGGAGGGTCCGAGCCGACAAGAGTCCCCGGCCCGCTCAGAACCCCCGAACATACACGATCGCGGGCCTGAACCCCGATTAATCATCCCCATTGGACCTTCCTTTCCTCCCCCTCCCTCCCCTCCCCCCATACCCCCTGCCTACTCACTACCACGCTGCCAGTATACCGAGTTAATTGGGGCCTGTCGGGAGGTGTGGGGCGCAGCCTCAGTAACAGCTCCTGGGATGGCTCCTGATCTCCCCTCCGATGCGGAATGGGTGGAGGCCCGCTGGCCGTTCTCCCATCCCCTATTGGAACGCTAACCCACGAGCGCAGGCGTGGCAGACGCGCGATATACGTACGGATAGCACGCTTATCAGCTAGCACTTACGTTTCCAGATTACACTCCCCAATCCCTACCCCTGTTCCAAGTAGCTATAAGGTTGCAGAGCAGTCCAGATCCGCCACCGACCTACTCTAATGTGGTAACACTACACTCAACTGCTCTGCCCCGTACATTCCTCTACATCACATAATATATGTGGTGTCCACAGGGTTGGAAGGGTTAGGACACATTGATTTTCCCCAAGGTTCAATCTCAGAGTTGGGGGGGAGGGGATGGGAGGGAGGGAGTTACACGTAAAATGACCTCAGCTGTTTAACGTTTATTCTGAAAACTCACAAGTGAAGCTTGACACAGGATGACGACTTCTGATATGACTTTTTTCACATTACAACGCGGCCGGCCCGGATGGGTTGTAGGCGACACGCTGTGTTAACTAATTGCACCTCTCCACATCATAATGGCAATATTGACTCCAGTTGTTGCTGCCGGCCTGTCATACAAGGTTGTAGGCATAAAGCTGTGTATTAATCACTTGCACCGAATAAAGGTCTTTAAAAAAAAAAAAAAAAAAAAAAAAAGAGTTGGAGCCCTCTAGGCTCTAAAATCACATAGGGGCCCTGGAACAAAGCTGCGCCAACTGTGGGATTCCTCTGGCTCCAGAATTCAACTGGTGCACTCACAGGTTGTCCGAATAAACATGCCCCAAAGAGCCACGGGGCTCTGGAAATAAAACAGGTCTCATGGAGCGCACTGGCTCCTCACATGAAAAGCATTGGCCCCTCTGGGCCCATGTAAATAGGTATGGCCCGACGCTGGAGCCCGCAGGCTCAACCGACACAGGCCCCCAAGCTCGGGATCGCAGGAGCCCCTCGGGCTCGAAACACAAATGCCCCCAAGAGCCTCGTAGGCTCAACGAAGATGCGGCTGTTGTTGGAGTCCCCCCCTGGGGACTCGGACAGATAATGGCCCCTGGACATGGCAGTCCCGCTCGGGGGACTCAAGATACCACTGTGCCTCTCTTAGGCACTCTCCATCGGCCCAGAGCTCCCCCCAGCCCGTGACACTCACCGGGCTGCTGTCTCTGAGGATGCCGCTTCTCTGCTCCTCTTCCAGAGAGGACGGCTGGGCTCTCTATCTCCGGGGATCCCTCCTCTACATGGGAGCCCCGCAACACT
The DNA here is from genome assembly GCF_964261635.1 of Lissotriton helveticus. Taxonomy (NCBI): domain Eukaryota; kingdom Metazoa; phylum Chordata; class Amphibia; order Caudata; family Salamandridae; genus Lissotriton; species Lissotriton helveticus. Next base: position 314,937 of record NW_027611659.1, on the reverse strand, counting down.
GGCTCTGGTTGCTGGCGGCCCCGGGGCTCTCCCTCACTCCTGGGTGCCCCGGGCCACAGGGATTCGGCCGGCTTTGCTTCCTTTTTCCCAGCGGCAGCGGGCAGCCAATCAAGGCGCGGTGGTGGGCGGGACTTCCCTCCAAAACCGGAAGTTCCGCCCGCGTCAGGCACCGTAGTGCCTGGCTTCCTGTTTTTGCGGCCATTTTCTTTTAACGCGGCTCGGGCCGCGGCGGTGATTCTCGCTTTGGGCATACCGAGGGGTGGGCACCCTCGGTATTAAAATAAAACATAGAAGCGAGGTGGGCACTCGCTAATGGACACATAAAAAGGGGTGGCATCCTTATATAAAAATAAATAACTGCAGGCCTAATGCAGGGTGGCACCTGCAAGGAAACACACAAGGGCAGGAGTGCTTCCCCCCCCCGGGGGTACACAACAGCGCTCTGCCTATAAATGCAGACTAAAGCGCACACCATGTGCTGGGGGCACAGGAAGGGAGGACCCCTATAGAAGGGCCCCCTTTGCAACATCCAAGAAGGAGGAAGTGGGTCCCAGAGGTCCAGGACATAAAGGGGGAGCACAGCAGCTCCCAGAAAAGGAAAATCCAGCAACAAAGTCCTTCAGGGGTCCAGGGACTGGGCAGGGCCCAGGGAGGCAAGCCTTCCCCTGGGCCCAAGCAGCAGCACGCCCCTGGCAGGATTCAAGTTGGCAAACAAGAACATTTTTCAAGAGGTCACAGCCTCTTTTTATACAGTCAAATCCTTTGTCTAAAGGTGCAGGGTGGGGGGAGAACCAGTCGCAGCTGGTTTTGGAGCACTGTGTTTACCTCAGCCGCCCCTTCCATTCACCAGGCAGGCTAGGGTCATCAGTCGCACCACAAGGGGTGGAGCCAGCATTGTGTGGGGAAAGCCCGGCCCCATTCAGGACACAGGTACACTCCTCCCCAGCCATCAGCATGCTAATCTCTCCATTCACCACCGGGGCAGACCCACACAGACTCCTGGAGCCAGGCTCCCCAGCCAGCTTCAGCCAATCACGCGCCAGCATACTTACTGCACACGCAGGCACACGTCTAGAAGTGGCACTTCCCCACCAGACACATACACGCCGCATACATCATCTCGCAGCATTCAATCACACGAGTCCTCACATACCAGACTCAAGCCTGTACACCCCACGCATCAGGAACTACCAGGGACACATACATTCCCCATGCATCCTATGGGAGGGCAGGCCTATCTCACACACGCACTCAGGGAGCGCACGCACTTTACACTGCGCCACAGTGTCAAAGTGCGCAAAGACCAGAAATCACTATAATTCAAGGCAAAAAGTTCAAGGGTGAACCTGCCAGAAGGGCCAAGTCCAACACAACCCCCTTCCAGCCAAAACGTAGGGGAGACCAATCCCCACCGCGATGGACTTCCCTGCTTGGGGCGATAGAACACGGACGCGGGCCCGCACTGCAGGGACACCCTCCGGTTCTACGCCACGTTGATCCATAAGACAAGCATATACTTAAAAAAATAACAGGCCCAACTAGGCTACCCCACTGGTACTCCTTAGTTGTCCATGGCTAGGACCAGGCCCTAGGCCACCCAGATACCACTGGTCCTTGCCAATCCACAGAGTGGGGTGTAGTAACCCCTGGCCTACAATAGACATTCTCCACTCCCTTTCTCAGTGTAGTTCCAAACTATCACTGATCCTTCAACCTAGGGTCCGCACACTCAGGCTGACTGGAGGTCACGGCCAAGAATGCCCCACCCTACCTCTACTTCTGAAGCACCCTCCAGAACACAACTCTCCTACCAGTTTAGGACCTGACTTCCTCAGCAGCAGTGACCACGGTCAGACCACCACAAGAATGGTGTAGCGAGGCGTTGCACGTTGCGGTGCCCTCCAGTTGCGGTGCAGCCTATGGCTCGTTGATGGCGTCAAGACGACGTCGGTGAGCGCAGAGGTGGCGTTGCTCGAGGGGGGCGTTGCTCAGTGCGGTGTCTACAGGACACCAGGGTGGTCATGACGGAGTCACAGCTCCCTTAACTGGTTTACAACCTGGGATTCAAATTCACCGGATGCACAGGAGTCAGACTCCCTCTGGCCCCCTTCCAGAGTTCTGCACCCTCCCACTGTAGAACAGGGTCCCTCCACTTAAGGTAGGCCCCACCTGCTCTCAGGGTAGTACCACAACACTCAGCCAAGAACCCTAAAGATCCCTGCTAGGCCTGTACCACCCCTTCTGGGAAACACAGGGTCTCTTCACTTAAGATGAGCCCCACCTGTGTTCACAGGGGTACCCCTAGAAGACAACCTGGCCAGGACACTGGCTACAGTTGCCCTGCCGTCCAGGACAGGCAACCACCTGAACCTGGCTCCCTAACCTAGGGACGCTACCCTTTTGTTAGATGCCTGGCGCACCAGGACTTCTACAAGTTGAAAACAAAAATCTAAGACTTTCTCTCCTCCTTCAGCAGCAAGGCAACCACTGCAGGTCAATCCCCCATACAGCTTACCTGGTTCCTTCTCTTCAGGCAGGAGTTCCTTCTTGTAACTTCAGGACACTACGTACAGTTCCCCTTACGTCCAGAACCGGAAACACCGGCTACTGGCTCCCCAACCGAGGGACGTACCCCTTTGGTCAGATGCCTGGCGCACCAGGACTTATTTGAGGGTGACACAACTAATGTGTCTTGTACAAGACTGCCTGACACTCAGGAAAAAAAAAGTGGCATCACCATGGTCACTCCCTGGCGACACAACCCTTCTGGCTGGCCCCTGACCCACTGGTTCTTCCACTGGGGAACCTATCCCCCTCGGACCCCTCCATCGGGACTTCTGTACCCTCCCAACTGGAGCGGTACTGCCACATACCAGAACTACTGAAACCCTGTTCACTGATGTTCTACATTCTTCAAACACTCTGGGAGATCTTCCTCAAATGACCTATTGGTACAGCCTAGGCCCCCGACCCGACGTTCCCTTCAGAAACATTCCAGGCCCTGACACTGGGTTTCGGGCACCTGGAGACACGCAGTCCCACCCACTCCTTCTCCTCTGAGACAGGACGTGAGCCCCTACACCGAGACCTAGGTGGGCTACACTGAACCTCTTCCATCACAATGGGCTGGAAGACACCTCAGCCACTCCTTCTGGAATCACTCCATCCCCTATGCCTCTCTCCTCCCAGAACCTTACCAACTCCAAAATTCTGTCTGTAAACAGACCACAGAAATCAAAAAGCAGGCTCCACTTCTGCAGACGTTCTTGGGAAAAGTTTAACACACGGAACTTAGGTATCTGAGCACTCGCAGCATTCAATCACACGAGTCCGCACATACAAGACTCGAGCCTGTACACCCCACGCATCAGGAACTTCCAGGGACACATACATTCCCCATGCATTCCTATGGGAGGGCAGGCCTATCTCACACATGCACTCAGGGAGCGCACGCACTTTACACTGCGCCACAGTGTCAAAGTGCGCAAAGACCAGAAATCACTATAATTCAAGGCAAAAACTTCAGGGGTGAACCTGCCAGAAGGGCCAAGTACAACAGGGAGGTTAGCAGGCGCCTGGGCCAGTGCGAAGTCTTGTGGTCAGAGATTGTACCGCGGAGAATATGGCTAGGTGCGAAATCAGAGCGGGCGGTAGAACGCTCCAGTAGGCGGGTCAAAAGAGCTATGCGTAAATTCACAGACTAGAGGGGTCTGGGTTACATTAGACACGAGATGATTCAGGAGAGAGTAAAAGGCTATATTGAAAGGGATGGGGTCCACCTAACACCAGTAGGTATGGACTCATTCCTGCTAGACATTCAGGAAAAACTGAAACTGAACGGTTGTAAGTAGGTCAGAACTGGGCATGGTGGGGGTTCCTGTCAGCAACAGGGGCCGCCAGCAGGCCTGTGGCGGAGTTACAGGGCGATCTGGAAGCAGATGGTACAGATGGGTACCTCAGCGTGGCACATAGGGGTGCCAGAGCCCAACACCCGGGGGCCTCAAGGGAGGTTCCTGGAACCGATGTCGGCGACCCATTAGTCCTTCGGGCGGTTGTGGGCCTGTGCAACCGGGGGCTTGCCTAGCTACGCTCAGCCCCGAAAGGGGTGCGAGTATAAGAAATGTTGGTCAGGTGATTCTGTAAGGGTCACCGGAAGGGGCAGCATAGAGGTGGTTTGCCACGGTGCTGCCCGGCTCTTCAGGCGGGCGGGTGGCGAGAATGCTGCCTGCCCTTGGATTGCCCGTAAGATAACTCACAAGCATTACATCATTTTGTATGTAATAAACCTGCAGCAGCTTTTCCCAAGTTATTTATTATGTGATGTGTATTATTTGCGGGAAGCATGGTAGCGGGGCGGGGGGGGGGGGCTTGTCGCCATGATGTCACTATGCAGGTGTCCGAGGCCACCGTAGGTGGCCATTGAAGAGGGCGGCACCTTTAGTGGCATTGGGCTCCCCCCTCGGCCATTCCCTTCCTGTGCGCATCAAATGTGCAAGCCTGCTGGCACCATCCCCACACTCTCCGAAGCCGCTGTGTGGCTGGGCGAAGCGGGGGGCACTGAACCCTAATGGGCCCCCTCCCTCGCCATCCTGGGAGTAAACACCAGCAGCAGGGAGGGGCCACCCGCGTGAAAATAACAGAGGGTGCAAGGACCGGGAAAAAATATGAGCGCACCCCTGCTCTCTCGTACCCACCCCCCGCCCCCATCAGTGCCCCCCCCCATCAGCGCCCCTCCCCTCCATAGAAGCCAGGCTTCTGAGCGCTTCATGGGAGGTGCCTTCCACGCCGTGGACTGTGAAGGTAACTCAGCGGGTTGAGCGCACACGCAGGAGAGTGAGTGGGCTGTAACTGCAGGCCAAGAGCGGATCCTGTGCAGAGGAGACTGAATTCTAAAAACCTTCCCGAAAGCGATGAAATTAATGTTGTCATATAATCCTGATGCAGGTTCTTGAGTCCATGGGGACGGACGCTTGAAATACACAGGAAGAAAGGAGGGTGAAATACCCACCCCCCACAAGAGCACACACGTACCGAGGTCTTCATGCACACACCCCACCAGAGCAAACACGTGCTGCTCGTGTGCATGCATGCACCGAGGTCTTCGTGCACACATTCATGCACACACCCCACCAGAGCAAACACGTGCTGTTCGTGTACACGCGTGCACCGAGGCCCTCATGCAAACATTCATGCACACACCAGAGCAAACACGTGCTGCACTTGTGCACCGAAGCCTTCATGCACACATTCATGCACACACCAGAGCAAACACGTGCTGCACGTGTGCATGCATGCACCGACGCCTACATACACATGTGCTGCTCGTGGGCACACATGCACCGAGGCCTTCATGCACACATTCATGCACACACCAGAGCAAAAACATGCTGCACGTGTGCATGCATGCACCGAGGCCTACATACACACGTGCTGCACGTGTGCATGCATGCACCGAGGCCTACATACATGTGCTGCACGTGTGCACACATTCATGCACACACCACCCCACCAGAGCAAACATGTGCTGCACGTGTGCACCGAAGTCTGCATGCACACAATCATGCACACACCACCCTACAAGCACAAACACGTGCTGCACATGTGCACGCATGCACCGAGGCCTTCATGCACACATTCATGCACACATTCATGTACACACCCCACCAGAACAAACATGTGCTGCATGTGTGCACGCATGCACCGAAGCCTTCATGCACACATTCATGTACACACCCCACCAGAGCAAACACGTGCTGCTCGTATGCACACATGCACTGAGGCCTTCATGCACACACTACCCCACAAGAGCAAACATGTGCTGCTCGTGTGCACGCATGCACCGAGGCCTTCATGCACACATTCATGCACACACCACCCCACCAGAGCAAACACGTTCTGCACGTGTGCACGCATGCACCAAGGCCTTCATGCACTCCACCCCACCAGAGAAAACATGTGCTGCTCGTGTGCACGCATGCACCGAGACCTTCATGCACACATTCATGCACACATTCATGTACACACCCCACCAGAGCAAACACGTGCTGCTCGTGGGCATGCGTGCACCGAAGCCTTCATGCACACATTCATGTACACACCCCACCAGAGCAAACACGTGCTGCTCGTATACACGCATGCACCGAGGCCTTCATGCACACATCACCCCACCAGAGCAAACACGTTCTGCACGTGTGCACGCATGCACCAAGGCCTTCATGCACTCCACCCCACCAGAGAAAACATGTGCTGCTCGTGTGCACGCATGCACCGAGACCTTCATGCACACATTCATGCACACATTCATGTACACACCCCACCAGAGCAAACACGTGCTGCTCGTGGGCATGCGTGCACCGAAGCCTTCATGCACACATTCATGCACACACCCCACCAGAGCAAACACGTGCTGCTCGTGTGCACGCATGCACAGAGGCCTTCATGCACACATTCATGCACACACCACCCCACCAGCACAAACACGTGCTGCACGTGTGCACGCGTGCACCGAAGCCTTCATGCACACATTCATGTACACACCCCATCAGAGCAAACACGTGCTGCTCGTATGCACGCATGCACCGAGGCCTTCATGCACACACCACCCCACAAGAGCAAACAAGTGCTGCTCGTGTGCACGCATGCACCGAGGCCTTCATGCACACATTCATGCACACACCACCCCACCAGAGCAAACACGTGCTGCACGTGTGCACGCATGCACTGAAGCCTTCATGCACACATTCATGCACACACACACCTCCTTTCACTCACCTTTGAGCTTGCTGGGGGTCGGTTGCAAAGTAGTGCTCTGTTGATTCCGGCGGATAGGGCATTGCGGTAGTCCAGTCTGCAGGTTATGAGTGCCGTGGGTAACAGTCTTTCTGCAGTTGGGGGGGGGATCCATTTGAAGGTCTTTCGTAGGATGTGCATGCAGTTGAAGCTGATGGAGGCGACGGCGTTGACCTAGAGGTTCATGGATAGGGAGGGGTCGAGGATGATGTCGAGGTTTCATGCGTGGTCAGTGGGAGTCGAAGGGTTCCCGAGGGCGGAGGACCACCAGGTTTTGTCCCAGGCGGAGTTGCAGGGTGCGAGGATGAGGATCTTGGTCTTCTCTGAGTTGAGCTTCAGACAGCTGTCCTTCATCCAAGCCGCCACGTTCTTCATTTCTTCCAAGAAACAGATTCTGGTGTCTTCGGGATTCTTTGTGAGTGAGAGGATGAGCTGGGTGTAGAGGCTGAGTGATGAGCCTTGGTGTACTCCTCAGTTGAAACCGGTGGGTTCGGAGAGGAAGTGGGGGGGTCTGACCCTCTGGGTTCTATCGGAGAGAAAGGATCGGATCCAGTCACAGGCAGTTCCTTGTGTCGCTGCGTTGTGAAGTCTGGCTGCAAGAGTACGATGAGAAACGGTGTCAAAGGTTGCGGAGAGGTCTAGAAGGATGAGGGCTGCAGTGTGTCCCTGGTTGAGTAGCATGCGTATGTCATCAGTGGCGGCGAGGAGAGCGGTCTCCGTGTTGTGGTTGCTGCGGAATCCAGACTGGGAGGCATCTAGGATGAAGTTCTCTTTGATGAAGGTGGTCAGCTGGGTGTTCACGAGTCGATCGGTGACTTTGGCCGCGAAGGGGAGGAGAGAGATGGGCTGGAAGTTTTTCAGGTCCGTTGGGTCGGCTGTGGGTTTCTTGAGGAGGGGTTTTACCTCCGCCCGCTTCCAGTCATCTGGGAAGATGCCGGACCTGAAGGAGGCGTTGATGGTCGGTCCCAGTTTGGGTGCGATGGCGGCAGCGGCCCGGTGGAATATGTGCAGTGGGCAAGGGTCCGTTGGGGCTCCTGAGTGGATTTACTTCATTGTAGTGGTGATGGTAGCGGGATTCCAGGTCATGATGGTTGGCTTATCTGCAGCGTTGGGGGGGGCAGTGGTGTCTGGCGACGTATCACTGAAATTGTCGTAGAGGGCCTTGATCTACAGCTGGAAGTAAGAGCTGAGCTTGCAGCATAGTTGCTGGGAAGGTGTGATGTCAGTAGCTTCGCTGGGGTTTTTGTGAACTGTTGAAGACGTTGAACAGTTCCTTGGCATTGGTCGCGTTGGTCTGGACTTTGTCTCTTATGAAGGTCCGCTTGGCTTCCCTTAAGCGCTGGTGGTATTCCTTCAGGGTGCTCCCCTGGTTGATCTGTGCGTCCATGATTTTCTGGTTTTGCCAGGTTTTCTCTAGGTGTCTGCAAGAGTGTCTTGCTTCCTGTAGGTCAATGGTGAACCAGGTGGCCTTCAGCGGGGGTCGTTTGGTGGGGGTCGGAGGGGTGTGAGTTTGTCGGCGCAGCGAGAGATCAAGAGGTGAAGTTCTGTGGCTGAGGAGTTGGTGCCGGTCGTGGCGCTGGGGGGGTCTTGGAGGAGGGTGATGATGAGGAGTTCCTCTGTGACCTTGCTCCAGTTTCTTCGTGGCGGTCACGGGGCAGGCTTGGGTGTGGGGGTGGTGTTGAAGATGAAATGGTGAAGTGGTGGTCCGTTCAGAGAGGCTGGGTGGTGTGGCTGAAACGGATGTTTGTTCCTCCCGCAAAGATAGGGTTGAGGGTGTGTCTAGCTCTGTGTGTGGGCGTGTTGACCAGCTGCTTCACAAAATTGTCGAGGAGAGTGATGAAGTTGTGGTTGTGCAGGTGGAAGTTCAGGTCCCAGAATATAATGTAGTCCATGGAGGTGATAGCGTGGGGAGCGGCGAGCTCGGCGATGGTGGATGTGGCCTGGGTCCAGGTGGTCTGTAGATGCGGGTGCTGCGTAGCATGGTCCTCAGGCTGGTCTGGATTTGGAAGTTGAGGTGTTCTGTGTTGGAGTGGGGGTCACTCGTGCTGGATGTGGAGAGGCAGAGGGGGGTCTTGTGTGCGAGGGTGAGTACTCCTCCTGGGCTATGGGGGTGGTCCTTTCTCTGGATCTTGTAGCCGTCAGGGATGGCCGTGGCGATGTCGGGCCGGAGGTTGCATTGGCCCATGTTTCTGTGAAGAAGGCGACGTCGGGCGAGAGCATGTCGATCAGGTCCCATATCTATATGACTTGTCGGTGCAGGGAGCGCACGTTGAGGATAATGCAGGTCATGGTGTTGGTGGTGCGAGCGTCCAGCAGGCCTTCGGCGGTGGCGTGGGTATTGTCGATGGTGAAGGATCTGCGACAGGCGCTGCACGAGAACTCTCCATGGGTGGTGTTCGGTGAGGATCTAGTGCAGTTGGTGTGTCTTCCAGGATTGAGTATGTTGAGGGAGGTAGAGTCGTAGTGGTGGGACCTGGGAGAAGCAGGGTTCCTGGTGCTGGTTGGGATCGGGTCACGGGCGGCTGCAGATGGTCTTACCTTAGGCGTGCCTCGCACAGTGGTCTCCATTAAGTAGGGGAGGAGAGCAGGAGCCGAGGTAGGGAGGAGGGAGCAGGCTGTGTCGGGGCGGTGCCGCAGGGTCAGCAGCAGCAGGAACCAGTGGCCAGTAAACACAGAGGGAAAAACAAAAGTACAAAAACACCAGGCCACAAAATTAGAAAATTACATTAACACAAGGCAAAGGCGGACAATAATGTGGAAAGTGAAGATAAAAATTAAATTAAACTGAACGGCAGGCAAGTGAGGAACATCTGAGGTGCAGGACCCGTAGTCAGCGTGAACCGTGGACGTAGAAGGCTCTGTACCGGCGCGGGCGGCTGAGAGGCAGAGTTGCTGCTTAGGAGAGTGCTGGCCTGGACTAGAGGTCAAGGCTTTACAGGCGCTCCCCAGCAGCGGTCTCCATTAAGTAGGGGAGGGGGGCAGTAGCCGAAGTAGGGAGGCAGGAGCGGGGCTGTGTTGGGGTCGGGGCTGCAGGGGCAGCAGCGGCAGGAACGGGTGACCAGTAAACACAGAGGAGAAAACAAAAGTACAATAACACCAAGAAACAAGATTAGAAAATTACACTAACACACGGCAAAGGCGGAGAATAAAGTGGAAAGTGAAGATAGAAATTAAATTAAACTGAACAGCAGGCAAGTGAGGAACACCTGAGGCGCAGGACCGGGCAGTCGCTACGAGTCCTGGACGGAGAAGGCCCTGTACCGGCGCATGGCAGCTGAGAGGCGGAGCTGCTGCTGGGGAGCATGCTGGCCTGGACCAGAGGTAAAGGCTTTGAAAGCGCTCCCCTGCAGCGGTCTACATTAAGTAGGGGAGGGGAGCGGGAGTCAAGGTATTGAGGCGTGAGCGGGCTGTGTCGGGGCGGGGCCGCAGGGGCAGTAGCGGCTGGAACGAGTTGCCAGTAAACACAGAGGGAAAACAAAAGGACAGTAACACCAGGCAACAAGATTACAAAATTACACTAACACAAGGCAAAGGCAGAGAATACAGCGGAAAGTGAAGATAGAAATTAAATTAAACTGAACGGCAGGCAAGTGAGGAACACCTGAGGCGCAGGACCGGGCAGCCGGCGCGAAGCTGGACGTGGAATGCTCTGTACTGATGTGGGGCAGCTGAGAGGTGAAGCTGCTGCTGGGGAGAGTGCTGGCCTGGACCAGAGGTAAAGGCTTTAAACGCGCTCCGCCGCAGCGGTCTACATTAAGTAGAGGAGGGGGCGGGAGCCGAGGTAGGGAGGTGGGAGCGGGGCTGTGTCAGGGGCAGGACCACAGGGGCAGCAGCGGCTGGAACGAGTGACCAGTAAACACAGCGGAGAAAACAAAAGAACAAAAGTACAAGTAGAAGGCTCTGTACCGGGGAGGAGCAGCTGAGAGGCGGAGCTGCTGCTGGGGAGAGTGCTGGCCTGGACCAGAGTTCAAGGCTTTACCTGGCTTGGCAGTTCGAGTGGGACTGTTACCAGGAGGCACAGGGTCAAGACTGATTTGCATATGGCCAGGTCTGAACTGGGGTGGCATGGCGAGCAAAAGAAGGATGGATTTAACCCAGATCTCTTGACTGGGAGTGAATGTTTTGATATGTTCAGCATTCCGTCCATCAACTGTGTGTCTTTTGCTTTTTTGTCATAAGTGCGCTGGGTATGCCAGACCTGGGTCCTGGGATCACTGTACCACTGAATTCAACTTATCGTGGCTGATAAGAGCTGAAACCCCAAAACCAATTCTAGGATGCTTGTTTTCAGTCTAGGGAGGACCTGGCTTGGCAGTTTGGGATGGACTGTTCCCAGGAGGCACAGGAACAAGGCTAATTTGCAAATGGCAAGGTCTAAACTGGAGTGGCATGGTGAGCAAAAGAATGATGGATTTAACCCAGATCTCTTGAATGGGATGACATTTTTGATGTGTTCTGCATCCCGTCCATCAACTGTGTGTCTTATGCTTTCTCAACCTAAGTGCACTGGGTATGTTCAAACATGGATCCCAGACTCACTGTGCCACTGGATTCGAGCTATACTGGCTGATGAGGGGTGAAACCTTAAAAAGGGTTCTAGGATGCTTGTTTTGCTTCCAGGGAGGGCTTACCTTGGCAATTCGGGCGGGATTGTTCCCATGAGGCAAAGGGTCAAGACTGATTTGCATATGGTCAGGTCTAAACTGGGGTGGCATGGTGAGCAGAAGAATGATGGATTTAACCCAAATCTCTTGCCTGGGGGTTGAATGTTTTGATTTGTTCTGCATTCCGTCTGCCAATCGTGTGTGTTTGCACTTGCAATTGCAATTGCTTTCTTGCCCTAAGTGTGCCGGGTATGCCCAGACGTAGGTCCCGGGCTCACTGTGCCACTGGATTCACTCTATCTTGGCTGATGAGGAGTGAAAACTTAAAACCAGTTCTAGGATGCTTGTTTCCACCCCAGGGAGGACCTGGCTTGGCAGTTCCAGCTGGACTGTTCCCATGAGGAACATGGTAAAGACTGATTTGCATATGGCCAGGTCTAAACTGGGGTGGCGTGGTGAGCAAAAGAATGAGGAATTTAACCCAAATCTCTTGACTGGTGTTGAATGTTTCAATTTATACTGGTTTCCGTTCATCAATTGCATGTCTTTTGCTTTCTCACCGTAAGTTTTCCAGTTATGCCCAGAAGTGGGTCCCAGGCTCTCTGTGCCACTGGATTCAAGCTATCCTGGCTGATGAGGAGTGAAACCCCGAAAAGGGTTCTAGGATGCTTGTTTTGGGTCAAGGGAGGGGCTGGCTTGGCAATTTGGGCTGGATTGTTCATATGAGGCAAAGAGTCAAGACGGATTTGTATATGGCCAGGTCCAAACTGGGGTAGCATCGTGAGCAAACGAATGATGGATGTTACCCAGATCTCTTGACTGGGGGTTGAATGTTTTGATTTTTTCTGCATTCCATCTTCCAAATGTGTGTGTTTTGCTTTCTTGCCCTAAGTGTGCCAGGTATGCCCAGATGTAGGTCCTGGGCTCACTGTGCCACTGGATTCACGCTATCTTGGCTGATGAGGGGTGAAAACCTAAAACCGGTTCTAGGATGCTTGATTCCACCCCAGGAAGGACCTGGCTTGGCAGTTCGAGCTGGACTGTTCCCATGAGGCACATGGTAAAGACTGATTTGCATATGGCCAGGTCTAAACTGGGGTGGCATTGTGAGCAAAATTATGAGGGATTTAACCCAGATCTCTTGACTGGGGTGTATATTTTGATGTGTTCTGCATTCCGTCCTTCAATTGTGAGTCTTTTGCTTCCTCGCCCTAAGTGCTCCGGGTATGCCCAAACGTGGGTCCCAGGCTCACTGTGCCACTGGATTCAAGCTATCCTGGCTGATGAGGGGTGAAACCCCAAAACCTGTTCTAGGATGCTTGTTTCCAGCCCAGGGAGGACCTGGCTTGGCAGTTCAGGCTGGACTGTTCCCTTGAGGCACAGGGTCAAGACTGATTTGCATATGGCCAGGTCTAAACTGGGGTGGCATCGTGAGCAAAAGAATGAGGGATTTAACCCAGATCTCTTGACTGGGGTGAATGTTTTGATGTGTAATGCATTCTGTCTATCAGCTGTGTGTCTTTTGCTTTCTCGCCCTAAGTGCGCCAGGTATGCCCAAACGTGGGTTCCGGGCTCACCGTGCCACTGGATTCACGCTATCCTGGCTGATGAGGGGTGAAACCCTACAACTGGTTCAAGGATCCTTTTTTCCAGTACAGGAGGAGCTGGCTTGGCAGTTCGGGCTGAAGTATTCCCATAAAGTGGTTTAAGAGACAAGGGTACCCCATAATGTGAACCAGGGGTTATAGAGTATATTAGGACAAACAATGGTTCAAGGGTGGCCTAAGTAGGCCCAGAGTAACACAAACCTAGTATCAAATTAATCTTTGGAGCAGAACATGTAGGGTAACATGTGAAAAATTATTTATTTCATATTTTTAACATGTAGAGATGCGTTTCAGGTGCTCACATGAGTAACAGAGTGCATATCGTGACATGGGTCCACGGCCGTAATCAGGGTTCTTGCGTTCTTGCTGCTCATAACCGACGCGAGAGCAAAGAACTGCCTCTCATTCTGTGAGAAGGCACACTGGTGAGAAAGGTTCCCTCTAATAGTACCACCTGTGCCAGACTCCCTTCTGAAAGCAGTCATGCTATTGAGATTTGACCCCTCTATTGCCAAATAAACTAGACTCCTTGCTGACATCATAAATTATCTTTATAGTTTAGGCAATAAATCACACTTGAGATCTCCTTCTTTACAATCAGCAGTCAAATATCATGATTTGAAATAAATGTGTTGTTTTATTATATATCAAAAACACACACTTCTTATTAATATGTACAATCTAGTCATCATTGTGTATATTTCATAACATCATAATTTAGTTCATGTTAATGTTAAAGTAAATTGAGTTTGATCCTGGTACACACCTCTGTAGATTGGCTTTTTAAAGGCTCTTGGATGTCCATACATGGGTGGTGTTTGGAAGTTTAGAAATGTAGCAATAATTCAGATTTATACAGTATTGGGTTTCAAATTTATTATGCCACTAATGGCCAAACAAACCACTTGTTCCTAAATATAAATTGTCCAGTTTAGAACTTGCTGTTAACGTGAAAGTCAAGTGAGTTTGACCCTGGAACCAACCCCTGTAGTGTGTTATGTATATGGATGGGTGAGCTGAAGAGCAGTCTTTTTGCTGTTCCTCAATGGCTGGGTGGTGGTGATGATGGTCGGCAGCAGAAAAAACTTCCCTGACTCAGCACTTTGTTAAAATGAACTCAGTGGAAAGCATTAGATTATACTATCTTTGGCTTCTGAAGATATAACCTTTCTTCTGATGTGTATATTATATCGGTGAACTCTATCCATTCAGCAAGGCTGGGCTATGAGAACACTTTGTATTTGGCAGCTCCAGCAACACAAAAGCACATTACACATTATTCAAAATGCTACGATCTATCTTATTTGTGATCTGAGGATGTCCCAACGGCATCACAATGTTTTACTGTTTGCTCACGAGGCAGCACATATTTTTTATGTCCATTCATTTACTGGCAGTTTATAAAACGAGGGTTTCTTTTTGCTTGTAACCACAAACCTGAATATCATTTGTGTCAAAACTCCGTATCATTTATGTTCCTTTACTTCTGAATCCTTAATTCCTTTCCGGTGCCAATGTTCAAGAAATGTAAAGCAGGGAGTCGATAGTTCTGGACTCTAAGAGCTGGAATTCTTTACTGCTTAAGATTAAATGTGTACCTAACTGTCAAGAAACCTATTAAGTGCTAAACTTTTCAACAGCTGTCTCTCAGATCTTGCTATCATGCACAGATTCATTCCTTTAAACGGTTAGGATTTGGTTGGGCGAGTCTCTGTAAATAAAAAAAAAACTTCTAAAATAAATTCATAGACAATTAATCTGACCGTGAATCATTTACAGTTAGTGGTGAGCCAGGACATTTCGAAGGATCCAGCTTGATATTGGACACCTCTAGGGAAGTGCCACATTGGTGGGTGCGTTTACAGATTCATGTGATGATTGAAATGAGTATCATTGCTCTCGCGTTATGGCTACGGAGGTACCTGTTGGGCACTGCAAGTCACATTTTCTTACTTTGAATTCTTGACCCCGCTGTCATTGAACCGGCTAGAGAACAGGCTCAACCGACACAGGCCCCCAAGCTCGGGATCGCAGGAGCCCCTCGGGCTCGATACACAAATGCCCCCAAGAGCCTCGTAGGCTCGACGAAGATGCGGCTGTCGTTGGAGTCCCCCCCGGGGACTCGGACAGATAATGGCCCCTGGACATGGCAGTCCCGCTCGGGGGACTCAAGATACCACTGTGCCTCTCTTAGGCACTCTCCATCGGCCCAGAGCTCCCCCCAGCCCGTGACACTCACCGGGCTGCTGTCTCTGAGGACGCCGCTTCTCTGCTCCTCTTCCAGGGAGGACGGCTGGGCTCTCTATCTCCAGGGCTCCCTCCTCTACATGGGAGCCCCGCAACACTGGCTCTGGTTGCTGGCGGCCCCGGGGCTCTCCCTCACTCCTGGGTGCCCCGGGCCGCAGGGATTCGGCCGGCTTTGCTTCCTTTTTCCCAGCGGCAGCGGGCAGCCAATCAGGGCGCGGTGGTGGGCGGGACTTCCCTCCAAAACCGGAAGTCCCGCCCGCGTCAGGCACCGTAGTGCCTGGCTTCCTGTTTTTGCGGCCATTTTCTTTTAACGCGGCTCGGGCCGCGGCGGTGATTCTCGCTTTGGGCATACCGAGGGGTGGGCACCCTCGGTATTAAAATAAAACATAGAAGCGAGGTGGGCACTCGCTAATGGACACATAAAAAGGGGTGGCACCCTTATATAAAAATAAATACCTGCAGGCCTAATGCAGGGTGGCACCTGCAAGGAAACACACAAGGGCAGGAGTGCTTCCCCCCAGGGGAACACAACAGCGCTCTGCCTATAAATGCAGACTAAAGCGCACACCATGTGCTGGGGGCACAGGAAGGGAGGACCCCTATAGAAGGGCCCCCTTTGCAACATCCAAGAAGGAGGAAGTGGGTCCCAGAGGTCCAGGACATAAAGGGGGAGCATAGCAGCTCCCAGAAAAGGAAAATCCAGCAACAAAGTCCTTCAGGAGTCCAGGGACTGGGCAGGGCCCAGGGAGGCAAGCCTTCCCCTGGGCCCAAGCAGCAGCACGCCCCTGGCAGGATTCAAGTTGGCAAACAAGAACATTTTTCAAGAGGTCACAGCCTCTTTTTATACAGTCAAATCCTTTGTCTAAAGGTGCAGGGTGGGGGGAGAACCAGTCACAGCTGGTTTTGGAGCACTGTGTTTACCTCAGCCACCCTTTCCATTCACCAGGCAGGCTAGGGTCATCAGTCGCACCACAAGGGGCGGAGCCAGCATTGTGTGGGGAAAGCCCAGCCCCATTCAGGACACAGGTGCACTCCTCCCCAGCCATCAGCATGCTAATCTCTCCATTCACCACCGGGGCAGACCCACACAGACTCCTGGAGCCAGGCTCCCCAGCCAGCTTCAGCCAATCACGCGCCAGCATACTTACTGCACACGCAGGCACACGTCTAGAAGTGGCACTTCCCCACCAGACACATACAGGCCGCATACATCATCTCGCAGCATTCAATCACACGAGTCCGCACATTCCAGACTCAAGCCTGTACACCCCACGCATCAGGAACTACCAGGAACACATACATTCCCCATGCATTCCTATGGGAGGGCAGGCCTATCTCACACACGCACTCAGGGAGCGCACACACTTTACACTGCGCCACAGTGTCAAAGTGCGCAAAGACCAGAAATCACTATAATTCAAGGCAAAAAGTTCAGGGGTGAACCTGCCAGAAGGGCCAAGTCCAACACAACCCCCTTCCAGCCAAAACGTAGGGGAGACCAATCACCACCGCGATGGACTTCCCTGCTTGGGGCGATAGAACACGGACGCGGGCCCGCACTGCAGGGACACCCTCCGGTTCTACGCCACGTTGATCCATAAGACAAGCATATACTTAAAAAATAACAGGCCCAACTAGGCTACCCCACTGGTACTCCTTAGTTGTCCACGGCTAGGACCAGGCCCTAGGCCACCCAGATACCACTGGTCCTTGCCAATCCACAGAGTGGGGTGTAGTAACCCCTGGCCTACAATAGCCATTCTCCACTCCCTTTCTCAGTGTAGTTCCAAACTATCACTGATCCTTCAACCTAGGGTCCGCACACTCAGGCTGACCGGAGGTCACGGGCAAGAATGCCCCACCCTACCTCTACTTCTGAAGCACCCTCCAGAACACAACTCTCCTACCAGTTTAGGACCTGACTTCCTCAGCAGCAGTGACCACGGTCAGACCACCACAAGAATGGTGTAGCGAGGCGTTGCACGTTGCGGTGCCCTCCAGTTGCGGTGCAGCCTATGGCTCGTTGACGGCGTCAAGACGACGTCGGTGAGTGCAGAGGTGGCGTTGCTCGAGGGGGGCGTTGCTCAGTGCGGTGTCTACAGGACACCAGGGTGGTCATGACGGAGTCACAGCTCCCTTAACTGGTTTACAACCTGGGATTCAAATTCACCGGATGCACAGGGGTCAGACTCCCTCTGGCCCCCTTCCAGAGTTCTGCACCCTCCCACTGTAGAACAGGGTCCCTCCACTTAAGGTAGGCCCCACCTGCTCTCAGGGTAGTACCACAACACTCAGCCAAGAACCCTAAAGATCCCTGCTAGGCCTGTACCACCCCTTCTGGGAAACACAGGGTCTCTTCACTTAAGATGAGCCCCACCTGTGTTCACAGGGGTACCCCTAGAAGACAACCTGGCCAGGACACTGGCTACAGTTGCCCTGCCGTCCAGGACAGGCAACCACCTGAACCTGGCTCCCTAACCTAGGGACGCTACCCTTTGGTTAGATGCCTGGCGCACCAGGACTTCTACAAGTTGAAAACAAAAATCTAAGACTTTCTCCCCTCCTTCAGCAGCAAGGCAACCACTGCAGGTCAATCCCCCATACAGCTTACCCGGTTCCTTCTCTTCAGGCAGGAGTTCCTTCTTGTAACTTCAGGACACTACGTACAGTTCCCCTTACGTCCAGATCCGGAAACACTGGCTACTGGCTCCCCAACCGAGGGACGTACCCCTTTGGTCAGATGCCTGGCGCACCAGGACTTCTTTGAGGGTGACACAACTAATGTGTCGTGTACAAGACTGCCTGACACTCAGGACAGAAGTGGGTTCACCATGGTCCCTCCCTGGCGACACAACCCTTCTGGCTGGCCCCTGACCCACTGGTTCTTCCACTGGGGAACCTATCCCCCTCGGACCCCTCCATCTGGACTTCTGTACCCTCCCAACTGGAGCGGTACTGCCACATACCAGAAATACTGAAACCCTGTTCACTGATGTTCTACATTCTTCAAACACTCTGGGAGATCTTCCTCAAATGACCTATTGGTACAGCCTAGGCCCCCGACCTGACGTTCCCTTCAGAAACATTCCAGGCCCTGACACTGGGTTTCGGGCACCTGGAGACACGCAGTCCCACCCACTCCTTCTCCTCTGAGACAGGACGTGAGCCCCTACACCGAGACCTAGCTGGGCTACACTGAACCTCTTCCACCACAATGGGCTGGAAGACACCTCAGCCACTCCTTCTGGAATCACTCCATCCCCTATGCCTCTCTCCTCCCAGAACCTTACCAACTCCAAAATTCTGTCTGTAAACAGACCACAGAAATCAAAAAGCAGGCTCCACTTCTGCAGACGTTCTTGGGAAAAGTTAAACACACGGAACTTTGGTATCTGAGCACTCGCAGCATTCAATCACACGAGTCTGCACATACCAGACTCGAGCCTGTACACCCCACGCATCAGGAACTTCCAGGGACACATACATTCCCCATGCATTCCTATGGGAGGGCAGGCCTATCTCACACACGCACTCAGGGAGCGCAAGCACTTTACACTGCGCCACAGTGTCAAAGTGCGCAGACCAGAAATCACTATAATTAAAGGCAAAAAGTTCAGGGGTGAACCTGCCAGAAGGGCCAAGTACAACAGGGAGGTTAGCAGGCGCCTGGGCCAGTGCGAAGTCTTGTGGTCAGAGATTGTACCGCGGAGAATACGGCTAGGTGTGAAATCAGAGCTGGCGGTAGAACGGTCCAGTAGGCGGGTCAAAAGAGCTATGCGTAAATTCACAGACCAGAGGGGTCTGGGTTACATTAGACACGAGATGATTCAGGAGAGAGTAAAAGGCTATATTGAAAGGGATGGGGTCCACCTAACACCAGTAGGTATGGACTCATTCCTGCTAGACATTCAGGAAACACTGAAACTGAACGGTTGTAAGTAGGTCAGAACTGGGCATGGTGGGGGGTCCTGTCAGCAACAGGGGCCACCACCAGGCCTGTGGCGGAGTTACAGGGCGATCTGGAAGCAGATGGTACAGATGGGTACCTCAGCGTGGCACATAGGGGTGCCAGAGCCCAACACCCGGGGGCCTCAAGGGAGGTTCCTGGAACCGATGTTGGCGCCCCATTAGTCCTTCGGGCGGTTGTGGGCCTGTGCAACCGGGGGCTTGCCTAGCTACGCTCAGCCCCGAAAGGGGTGCGAGTATAAGAAATGTTGGTCAGGTGATTCTTTAAGGGTCACCGGAAGAGGCAGCATAGAGGTGGTTCGCCACGGTGCTGCCCGGCTCTTCAGGCGGGCGGGTGGCGAGAATGCTGCCTGCCCTTGGATTGCCCGTAAGATAACTCACAAGCATTACATCATTTTGTATGTAATAAACCTGCAGCAGCTTTTCCCAAGTTATTTATTATGTGATGTGTATTATTTGCGGGAAGCATGGTAGCGGGGCGGGGGGGGGGGCTTGTCGCCATGATGTCACTATGCAGGTGCCCGAGGCCACCGTAGGTGGCCATTGAAGAGGGCGGCACCTTTAGTGGCATTGGGCTCCCCCCTCGGCCATTCCCTTCCTGTGCGCATCAAATGTGCAAGCCTGCTGGCACCATCCCCACACTCTCCGAAGCCGCTGTGTGGCTGGGCGAAGCGGGGGGCACTGAACCCTAATGGGCCCCCTCCCTCGCCATCCTGGGAGTAAACACCAGCAGCAGGGAGGGGCCACCCGCGTGAAAATAACAGAGGGTGCAAGGACCGGGAAAAAATATGAGCGCACCCCTGCTCTCTCGTACCCACCCCCCGCCCCCATCAGTGGCCCCCCCCATCAGCGCCCCTCCCCTCCATAGAAGCCAGGCTTCTGAGCGCTTCATGGGAGGTGCCTTCCACGCCGTGGACTGTGAAGGTAACTCAGCGGGTTGAGCGCACACTCAGGAGAGTGAGTGGGCTGTAACTGCAGGCCAAGAGCGGATCCTGTGCAGAGGAGACTGAATTCTAAAAACCTTCCCGAAAGCGATTAAATTAATGTTGTCCCATAATCCAGATGCAGGTTCTTGAGTCCATCGGGACGGACCCTTGAAATACACAGGAAGAAAGGAGGGTGAAATACCCACCCCCCACAAGAGCACACACGTACCGAGGTCTTCATGCACACACCCCACCAGAGCAAACACGTGCTGCTCGTGTGCATGCATGCACCGAGGTCTT
Organism: Lissotriton helveticus; assembly: GCF_964261635.1. Taxonomy (NCBI): domain Eukaryota; kingdom Metazoa; phylum Chordata; class Amphibia; order Caudata; family Salamandridae; genus Lissotriton; species Lissotriton helveticus. Next base: position 294,498 of record NW_027611659.1, on the reverse strand, counting down.
CGTGCACACATTCATGCACACACCCCACCAGAGCAAACACGTGCTGTTCGTGTACACGCGTGCACCGAGGCCCTCATGCAAACATTCATGCACACACCAGAGCAAACACGTGCTGCACTTGTGCACCGAAGCCTTCATGCACACATTCATGCACACACCAGAGCAAACACGTGCTGCACGTGTGCATGCATGCACCGAGGCCTACATACACACGTGCTGCTTGTGTGCACGCATGCACCGAGGCCTTCATGCACACATTCATGCACACACCAGAGCAAAAAAATGCTGCACGTGTGCACGCATGCACCGAGGCCTATATACACACGTGCTGCACGTGTGCATGCATGCACCGAGGTCTACATACATGTGCTGCATGTGTGCACACATTCATGCACACACCACCCTACCAGAGCAAACATGTGCTGCACGTGTGCACCAAAGTCTTCATGCACACATTAATGCACACACCACCCTACAAGCACAAACATGTGCTGCACGTGTGCACGCATGCACCGAGGCCTTCATGCACACATTCATGCACGCATTCATGTACACACCCCACCAGAGCAAACACGTGCTGCTCGTGTGCACGCGTGCACCGAGGCCCTCATGCACACATTCATGCACACGTTCATGTACACACCCCACCAGAACAAACACGTGCTGCATGTGTGCACGCATGCACCGAAGCCTTCATGCACACATTCATGTACACACCCCACCAGAGCAAACACGTGCTGCTCGTATGCACGCATGCACTGAGGCCTTCATGCACAAACTACCCCAGAAGAGCAAACACGTGCTGCTCGTGTGCACTCATGCACCGAGGCCTTCATGCACACATTCATGCACACACCACCCCACCAGAGCAAACACGTTCTGCACGTGTGCACACATGCACCAAGGCCTTCATGCACTCCACCCCACCAGAGAAAACACGTGCTGCTTGTGTGCATGCATGCACCGAGACCTTCATGCACACATTCATGCACACATTCATGTACACACCCCACCAGAGCAAACACGTGCTGCTCGTGGGCATGCGTGCACCGAAGCCTTCATGCACACATTCATGTACACACCCCACCAGAGCAAACACGTGCTGCTCGTATACACGCATGCACCGAGGCCTTCATGCACACATTACTCCACCAGAACAAACACGTGCTGCTCTTGTGCATGCATGCACCGAGGCCTTCATGCACACATTCATGCACACACCACCCCACCAGCACAAACACGTGCTGCACGTGTGCACGCATGCACCGAAGCCTTCATGCACACATTCATGTACACACCCCATCAGAGCAAACACGTGGTGCTCGTATGCACGCATGCACTGAGGCCTTCATGCACACACCACCCCACAAGAGCAAACAAGTGCTGTTCGTGTGCATGCATGCACCGAGGCCTTCATTCACACATTCATGCACACACCACCCCACCAGAGCAAACACTTGCTGCACGTGTGCATGCATGCACCGAGGTCTACATACATGTGCTGCATGTGTGCACACATTCATGCACACACCACCCCACCAGAGAAAACATGTGCTGCACGTGTGCACCAAAGTCTTCATGCACACATTAATGCACACACCACCCTACAAACACAAACACGTGCTGCACGTGTGCACGCATGCACCGAGGCCTTCATGCACACATTCATGCACGCATTCATGTACACACCCCACCAGAGCAAACACGTGCTGCTCGTGTGCACGCGTGCACCGAGGCCCTCATGCACACATTCATGCACACATTCATGTACACACCCAACCAGAACAAACACGTGCTGCATGTTTGCACGCATGCACCGAAGCCTTCATGCACACATTCATGTACACACCCCACCAGAGCAAACACGTGCTGCTCGTATGCACGCATGCACTGAGGCCTTCATGCACACACTACCCCAGAAGAGCAAACACGTGCTGCTTGTGTGCACTCATGCACCAAGGCCTTCATGCACACATTCATGCACACACCACCACACCAGAGAAAACACGTGCTGCTTGTGTGCATGCATGCACCGAGACCTTCATGCACACATTCATGCACACATTCATGTACACACCCCACCAGAGCAAACACGTGCTGCTCGTGGGCATGCGTGCACCAAAGCCTTCATGCACACATTCATGTACACACCCCACCAGAGCAAACACGTGCTGCTCGTATACACGCATGCACCGAGGCCTTCATGCACACATTACTCCACCAGAACAAACACGTGCTGCTCTTGTGCACGCATGCATCGAGGCCTTCATGCACACATTCATGCACACACCACCCCACCAGCACAAACACGTGCTGCACTTGTGCACGCATGCACCAAAGCCTTCATGCACACATTCATGTACACACCCCATCAGAGCAAACACGTGGTGCTCGTATGCACGCATGCACTGAGGCCTTCATGCACACACCACCCCACAAGAGCAAACAAGTGCTGCTCGTGTGCATGCATGCACCGAGGCCTTCATGCACACATTCATGCACACACCACCCCACCAGAGCAAACACGTGCTGCACGTGTGCACGCATGCACTGAAGCCTTCATGCACACATTCATGCACACACACACCTCCTTTCACTCACCTTTGAACTTGCTGGGGGTCGGTTGCAGAGTAGTGCTCTGTTGATTCCGGCGGATAGGGCATTGCGGTAGTCCAGTCTGCAGGTTATGAGTGCGTGGGTAACAGTCTTTCTGCAGTTGAGGGGGATCCATTTGAAGGTCTTTCGTAGGATGTGCATGCAGTTGAAGCTGATGGAGACGACGGCGTTGACCTGGCGGTTCATGGATAGGGAGGGGTCGAGGATGATGTCGAGGTTTCATGCGTGGTCAGTGGGAGTCGAAGGGTTCCCGAGGGCGGAGGACCACCAGGTTTTGTCCCAGGCGGAGTTGCAGGGTCCGAGGATGAGAATCTTGGTCTTCTCTGAGTTGAGCTTCAGACAGCTGTCCTTCATCCAAGCCGCCACGTTCTTCATTCCTTCCTAGAAACAGATTCTGGTGTCTTCGGGATTCTTAGTGAGTGAGAGGATGACCTGGGTGTAGAGGCTGAGTGATGAGCCTTGGTGTACTCCTCAGTTGAAACCGGTGGGTTCGGAGAGGAAGTGGGGGGGTCTGACCCTCTGGGTTCTATCGGAGAGAAAGGATCGGATCCAGTCACAGGCAGTTCCTTGTGCCGCTGCTTTGTGAATTCTGGCTGCAAGAGTACGATGAGAAACGGTGTCAAAGGTTGCGGAGAGGTCTAGAAGGATGAGGGCTGCAGTGTGTCCCTGGTTGAGTAGCATGCGTATGTCATCAGTGGCGGCGAGGAGAGCGGTCTCGGTGCTGTGGTTGCTGCGGAATCCAGACTGGGAGGCATCTAGGATGAAGTTCTCTTTGATGAAGGTGGTCAGCTGGGTGTTCACGAGTCGATCTGTGACTTTGGCCGCGAAGGGGAGGAGAGAGATGGGCTGGAAGTTTTTCAGGTCCGTTGGGTCGGCTGTGGGTTTCTTGAGGAGGGGTTTTACCTCCGCCCGCTTCCAGTCATGGAAGGAGGCGTTGATGGTCGGTCTCAGTTCGGGTGCGATGGCGGCAGCGGCCGGGTGGAATATGTGCAGTGGGCAAGGGTCCGTTGGGGCTCCTGAGTGGATTTACTTCATGGTAGAGGGATTCCAGGTCATGATGGTTGGCTTATCAGCAGCGTTGGGGGGCAGTGGTGTCTGGCGACATATCACTGAAATTGTCGTAGAGGGCCTTGATCTTCAGCTGGAAGTAAGAGCTGAGCTTGCAGCATAGTTGCTGGGAAGGTGTGATGTCAGTAGCTTCGCTGGGGTTTTTGTGAACTGTTGAAGACGTTGAACAGTTCCTTGGCATTGGTCGCATTGGTCTGGACTTTGTCTCTTATGAAGGTCCGCTTGGTGTCCCTTAAGCGCTGGTGGTATTCCTTTAGGGTGCTCCCCTGGTTGATCTGTGCGTCCATGATTTTCTGGTTTTGCCAGGTTTTCTCTAGGTGTCTGCAAGAGTGTCTTGCTTCCTGTAGGTCAATGGTGAACCAGGTGGCCTTCAGCGGGGGTAGTTTGGTGGGGGTCAGAGGGGTGTGAGTTTGTCGGCGCAGCGAGAGATCCAGAGGTGAAGTTCTGTGGCTGAGGAGTTGGTGCCGGTTCTGGCGCTGTGTGGGTCTTGATGATGAGGGTGATGATGAGGAGTTCCTCTATGACCTTGCTCCAGTTTCTTCGTGGCGGTCACGGGGCAGGCTTGGGTGTGGGGGTGGTGTTGAAGATGAAATGGTGAAGTGGTGGTCCGTTCAGAGAGGCTGGGTGGTGTGTCTGAAACGGATGTTTGTCCTCCCGCGAAGATAGGGTTGAGGGTGTGTCTAGCTCTGGGTGTGGGCGTGTTGACCAGCTGCTTTAGTCTGAGGTTGACAAAATTGACGAGGAGAGTGATGAAGTTGTGGTTGTGCAGGTGGAAGTTCAGGTCCCCGAATATAATGTAGTCCATGGAGGTGATAGCGTGGGGAGCGGCGAGCTCGGCGATGGTGGATGTGGCCTGGGTCCAGGTGGTCTGTAGATGCGGGTGCCGCGTAGCGTGGTCCTGGGGCTGGTCTGGATTTGGAAGTTGAGGTGTTCTTTGTTGGAGTGGGGGTCACTCGTGCTGGATGTGGAGAGGCAGAGGGGGGTCTTGTGTGCAAGGGTGAGTACTCCTCCTGGGCTATGGGGGTGGTCCTTTCTCTGGATCTTGTAGCCGTCAGGGATGGCCGTGGCGATGTCGGGCCGGAGGTTGCATTGGTCCATGTTTCTGTGAAGATGGCGACCTCGGGCGAGAGCATGTCGATCAGGTCCCATATCTATATGACGTGTCGGTGCAGGGAGCGCACGTTGAGGAAGATGCAGGTCATGGTGTTGGTGGTGCGAGCGTCCAGCAGGCCTTCGGCGGTGGCGTGGGTATTGTCGATGGTGAAGGATCTGCGACAGGCTCTGCACGAAAACTCTCCATGGGTGGTGTTCGGCGAGGATCTAATGCAGTCGGTGTGTCTTCCAGGATTGAGTATGTTGAGCGAGGTAGAGTCGTAGTGGTGGGACCTGGGAGAGCCAGGGTTTCTGGTGCTGGTTGGGGTCGGGTCGCGGGCGGGTGCAGACGGGCTTACCTTAGGCGTGCCTCGCACAGTGGTCTCCATTAAGTAGGGGAGGGGAGCAGGAGCCGAGGTAGGGAGGAGGGAGCAGGCTGTGTCGGGGGCGGTGCTGCAGGGTCAGCAGCGGCGGGAACGAGTGGCCAGTAAACACAGAGGGAAAAACAAAAGTACAAAAACACCAGGCCACAAAATTAGAAAATTACATTAACACAAGGCAAAGGCGGACAATAATGTGGAAAGTAAAGATAAAAATTAAATTAAACTGAACGGCAGGCAAGTGAGGAACACCTGAGGTGCAGGACCCGTAGTCAGCGTGAAACGTGGACGTAGAAGGCTCTGTACCGGCACGGGCGCCTGAGAGGCAGAGCTGCTGCTTAGGAGAGTGCTGGCCTGGACCAGAGGTCAAGGCTTTACAGGCGCTCCCCAGCAGCAGTCTCCATTAAGTAGGGGAGGGGGGCAGGAGCTGAAGTAGGGAGGCAGGAGCGGCGCTGTGTTGGGGTCGGGGCTGCAGGGGCAGCAGCGGCAGGAACGGGTGACCAGTAAACACAGAGGGGAAAACAAAAGTACAATAACACCAAGAAACAAGATTAAAAAATTACACTAACACACGGCAAAGGCGGAGAATAAAGTGGAAATGAAGATAGAAATTAAATTAAACTGAACAGCAGGCAAGTGAGGAACACCTGAGGCGCAGGACCGGGCAGTCGCTACGAGTCCTGGACGGAGAAGGCCCTGTACCGGCGCATGGCAGCTGAGAGGCGGAGCTGCTGCTGGGGAGCATGCTGGCCTGGACCAGAGGTAAAGGCTTTGAAAGCGCTCCCCCGCAGCGGTCTACATTAAGTAGGGGAGGGGAGCGGGAGTCAAGGTAGGGAGGCATGAGCGGGCTGTGTCGGGGCGGGGCCGCAGGTGCAGCAGCGGCTGGAACGAGTTGCCAGTAAACACAGAGGGGTAAACAAAAGGACAGTAACACCAGGCAACAAGATTACAAAATTACACTAACACAAGGCAAAGGCGGAGAATACAGCGGAACGTGAAGATAGAAATTAAATTAAACTGAACGGCAGGCAAGTGAGGAACACCTGAGGCGCAGGACCGGGCAGCCGGCGCGAAACTGGACGTGGAATGCTCTGTACTGATGTGGGGCAGCTGAGAGGTGAAGCTGATGCTGGGGAGAGTGCTGGCCTGGACCAGAGGTAAAGGCTTTAAACGCGCTCCGCCGCAGCGGTCTACATTAAGTAGAGGGGGGGGCGGGAGCCGAGGTAGGGAGGTGGGAGCGGGGCTGTGTCAGGGGCAGGACCACAGGGCAGCAGCGGCGGGAACGAGTGACCAGTAAACACAGAGGAGAAAACAAAAGAACAAAAGAACAAAAGTACAAGTAGAAGGCTCTGTACCGGGGAGGAGCAGCTGAGAGGCGGAGCTGCTGCTGGGGAGAGTGCTGGCCTGGACCAGAGTTCAAGGCTTTACCTGGCTTGGCAGTTCGAGCAGGACTGTTACCAGGAGGCACAGGGTCAAGACTGATTTGCATATGGCCAGGTCTGAACTGGGGTGGCATGACGAGCAAAAGAATGATGGATTTAACCCAGATCTCTTGACTGGGAGTGAATGTTTTGATATGTTCAGCATTCCATCCATCAACTGTGTGTCTTTTGCTTTTTTGTCCTAAGTGCGCTGGGTATGCCAGACCTGGGTCCCGGGATCACTGTACCACTGAATTCAACTTATCGTGGCTGATGAGAGCTGAAACCCCAAAACCAATTCTAGGATGCTTGTTTTCAGTCTAGGGGGACCTGGCTTGGCAGTTTGGGATGGACTGTTCCCAGGAGGCCCAGGGACAAGGCTGATTTGCAAATGGCAAGGTCTATCTAAACTGGAGTGGCATGGTGAGCAAAAGAATGATGGATTTAACCCAGATCTCTTGAATGGGATGAAATGTTTTGATGTGTTCTGCATCCCGTCCATCAACTGTGTGTCTTATGCTTTCTCAACCTAAGTGCACTGGGTATGTTCAAACATGGGTCCCAGACTCACTGTGCCACTGGATTCGAGCTATACTGGCTGATGAGGGGTGAAACCTCGAAAAGGGTTCTAGGATGCTTGTTTTGCTTCCAGGGAGGGCTTACCTTGGCAATTCGGGCGGGATTGTTCCTATGAGGCAAAGGGTCAAGACTGATTTGCATATGGTCAGGTCTAAACTGGGGTGGCATGGTGAGCAGAAGAATGATGGATTTAACCCAAATCTCTTGCCTGGGGGTTGAATGTTTTGATTTGTTCTGCATTCCGTCTGCCAATCGTGTGTGTTTTGTCTTCTTGCCCTAAGTGTGCCGGGTATGCCTAGACGTAAGTCCTGGGCTCACTGTGCCCCTGGATTCACGCTATCTTGGCTGATGAGGAGTGAAAACTTAAAACTAGTTCTAGGATGCTTGTTTCCACCCCAGGGAGGACCTGGCTTGGCAGTCCCAGCTGGACTGTTCCCATGAGGCACATGGTAAAGACTGATTTGCATATGGCCAGGTCTAAACTGGGGTGGCGTGGTGAGCAAAAGAATGAGGGATTTAACCCAAATCTCTTGACTGGGGTTGAATGTTTCAATTTATTCTGCATTCCGTTCATCAATTGCATGTCTTTTGCTTTCTCACCCTAAGTTTTCCAGTTATGCCCAGAAGTGGGTCCCAGGCTCTCTGTGCCACTGGATTCAAGCTATCCTGGCTGATGAGGAGTGAAACCCCGAAAAGGGTTCTAGGATGCTTGTTTTGGGTCAAGGGAGGGGCTGGCTTGGCAATTTGGGCTGGATTGTTCTTATGAGGCAAAGAGTCAAGACTGATTTGTATATGGCCAGGTCCAAACTGGGGTAGCATCGTGAGCAAACGAATTATGGATGTTACCCAGATCTCTTGACTGGGGGTTGAATGTTTTGATTTGTTCTGCATTCCATCTGCCAAATGTGTGTGTTTTGCTTTCTTGCCCTAAGTGTGCCAGGTATGCCCAGACGTAGGTCCTGTGCTCACTGTGCCACTGGATTCACGCTATCTTGGCTGATGAGGGGTGAAAACCTAAAACCGGTTCTAGGATGCTTGATTCCACCCCAGGAAGGACCTGGCTTGGCAGTTCGAGCTGGACTGTTCCCATGAGGCACATGGTAAAGACTGATTTGCATTTGGCCAGGTCTAAACTGGGGTGGCATGGTGAGCAAACGAATGAGGGATTTAACCCAGATCTCTTGACTGGGGTGTATATTTTGATATGTTCTGCATTCCGTCCTTCAATTGTGAGTCTTTTGCTTCCTCGCCCTAAGTGCTCCGGGGATGCCCAAACGTGGGTCCCAGGCTCACTGTGCCACTGGATTCAAGCTATCCTGGCTGATGAGGGGTGAAACCCCAAAACCTGTTCTAGGATGCTTATTTCCGGCCCAGGGAGGACCTGGCTTGGCAGTTCAGGCTGGACTGTTCCCATGAGGCACAGGGTCAAGACTGATTTGCATATGGCCAGGTCTAAACTGGGGTGGCATGGTGAGCAAAAGAATGAGGGATTTACCCCAGATCTCTTGACTGGGGTGAATGTTTTGATGTGTAATGCATTCTGTCTATCAATTGTGTGTCTTTTGCTTGCTCGCCCTAAGTGTGCCAGGTATGCCCAAACGTGGGTTCCGGGCTCACCGTGCCACTGGATTCACGCTATCCTGGCTGATGAGGGGTGAAACCCTAAAACTGGTTCAAGGATCCTTTTTTCCAGTACAGGAGGAGCTGGCTTGGCAGTTCGGGCTGGAGTATTCCCATAATGAGGTTTAAGAGACAAGGGTACCCCATAATGTGAACCAGGGGTTATAGAGTATATTAGGACAAACAATGGTTCAAGGGTGGCCTAAGTAGGCCCAGAGTAACACAAACCTAGTATCAAATTAATCTTTGGAGCAGAACATGTAGGGTAACATGTGAAAAATTATTTATTTCATATTTTTAACATGTAGAGATGCGTTTCAGGTGCTCACATGAGTGAGAGAGTGCATATCGTGACATGGGTCCACGGCCGAAATCAGGGTTCTTGCGTTCTTGCTGCTCATAACCGACGTGAGAGCAAAGAACCGCCTCTCATTCTGAGAGAAGGCACACTGGTGAGAAAGGTTCCCTCTAATAGTACCACCTGTGCCAGACTCCCTTCTGAAAGCAGTCATGCTATTGAGATTTGACCCCTCTATTGCCAAATAAACTAGACTCCTTGCTGACATCACAAATTATCTTTATAGTTTAGGCAATAAATCACACTTGAGATCTCCTTCTTTACAATCAGCAGTCAAATATCATGATTTGAAATAAATGTGTTGTTTTATTATATATCAAAAACACACACTTTTTATTAATATGTAAATCTAGTCATCATTGTGTATATTTCATAACATCATAATTTAGTTCATGTTAATGTTAAAGTAAATTGAGTTTGATTCTGGTACACATCTCTGTAGATTGGTTTTTTAAAGGCTCTTGGATGTCCATACATGGGTGGTGTTTGGAAGTTTAGTTATGTAGCAATAATTCAGATTTATACAGTATTGGGTTTCAAATTTATTATGCCACTAATGGCCAAACAAACCATTGTTCCCAAATATAAATTGTCCAGTTTAGAACTTGATGTTAACGTGAAAGTCAAGTGAGTTTGACCCTGGAACCAACCCCTGTAGTGTGTTATGTATAAGGATGGGTGTGCTGAAGAGCAGTCTTTTTGCTGTACCTCAATGGCTGGGTGGTGGTGATGATGGTCGGCAGCAGAAAAAACTTCCCGGACTCAGCACTTTGTTAAAGTGAACTCAGTGGAAAGCATTAGCTTATATTATTTTCGGCTTCCGAAGATATAACCTTTCTTCTGATATGTATATTATATCGGTGAACTCGATCCATTAAGCAAGGCTGGGCTATGAGAACACTTTGTATTTGGTAGCTCCAGCAACACAAAAGCACATTACACATTATTCAAAATGCTACGATCTATCTTATTTGTGATCTGAGGATGTCCCAACGGCATCACAAAGTTTTACTGTTTGCTCACGAGGCAGCACATATTTTTTATGTCCATTCATTCACTGGCAGTTTATAAAACGAGGGTTTCTTTTTGCTTGTAACCACAAACCTGAATATCATTTGTGTCAAAACTCCGTATCATTTCTGTTCCTTTCCTTCTGAATCCAGAATTCCTTTTCGGTGCCACGGTTCAAGGAATGTATAGGAGGGAGTCGATAGTTCTGGACTCTAAGAGCTGGAATTCTTTACTGCTTAAGATTAAATGTGTACCTAACCGTCAAGAAACCAATTAAGTGCTAAACTTTTCAACAGCTGTCTCTTAGATCTTGCTATCATGCACAGATTCATTCCTTTAAACGGTTAGGATTTGGTTGGGTGAGTCTCTGTAAATAAAAAAAACTTCTAAAATATATTCATAGACAATTAATCTGACCGTGAATCATTTACATAGTCAGTGGTGAGCCAGGACATTTCGAAGGATCCAGCTTGATATTGGACACCTCTGGGGAAGTGCCACATTGGTGGGTGCATTTACAAATTCATGTGATGATTGAAATGAGTATCATTGCTCCCGCGTTATGGCTACGGAGGTACCTGTTGCGCACTGCATGTCACATTTTCTTACTTTGAATTCTTGCACTTTTGCACGTTGTTCTCTAGCCGCTGTCATTGAACCGGTTGTTGCACGAAAAAACCAAATGCCACAATGAGCTACAAATACTCTCCAGTTTGTGCTTGTTAAACTTATTCAAGTGTGTTGTGTCTATAGGTTTTATCACTAATCCCTGCAGTTAACTGACAATCCTTCCCACAACTACTTCCAAATCCATTGAAATAGTATGGTTTCTCCCCTGTATGTGTTTGCTGATGTCTTCGTAGAATTGATAATCGACTAAAGCTCTTCGGACATTTAGTGCACTTGAATGGCTTTTCCCTTGAGTGTGTTCGCTGATGATTTCTTAATGTTGATGGGTCACTAAAACTACTTCCACAGTCACTGCAGTGGTAGGGTCGTTCACCTGTGTGTGTTCTTTGATGCCTTTGTAGGTCTAATAATTGACTAAAGCTCTTCACTCACTCACTGCACTTGAATGTTTTTTCCCCTGTGTGTGTTCGTTGATGATTTCGCAATGTTGAGGAATGGCTATAACTATTTCCACATTCATTGCAATCATATGGTTTTTCCCCTGTGTGTGTTCGCTGGTGGCACCGTAGGTTTGATAACTTATTGAACCTCTTCATACATTCACTGCACTGTAATGGTTTTTCCCCTGTGTGTGTTCGCTGATGAATCCTGAGAGTTGAGGAATCGCTAAAACTACTTCCACATTCATTGCAATGGTATGGTTTTTCCCCAGTGTGTGTTCGATTATGTTTTTGTAGGTCTGATGACCCACAAAAGCTCTTTACACATTCACTGCACTGGAATGGCTTTTCCCCTGTGTGTCTTCGCTGATGAATCCTGAGAGCTGAGGAATCACTAACACTACTTCCACATTCATTGCAATGGTATGGTTTTTCCCCAGTGTGTGTTTGTTTATGTTTTTGTAGGTCCGATAACCAACTAAAGCTCTTCACACATTCACTGCAATGGTAGGGTTTTTCTCCTGTATGTGTTCGCAAATGTGTTTTCAAATTTGATAACTGACTGAAATTCTTCAAACATTCACTGCAATGGTATGGTTTTTTACCTGTGTGTGTTTGCTGATGTCTTTGAAGATTTGATAACTGACTGAATTTCTTCACACATTCATTGCAATGGTATGGTTTTTCTCCAGTGTGTGTTCGCTGATGTCTTTGAAGATTTGATAACCGACTAAAGCACTTCACACATTCAGTGCAATGGTAAATTTTTTCCCCTGTATGTGTTCGTTGATGATCTTTTAGGAGTGCTAACTGACTAATGTTCTTCACACATTCTTTGCAATTACATGTTGCTTCTCCTGTGTGTGTTTCCTGATGGCTCTTTAGCAGTGATGACAAACGAAAGCTTTTGCTGCATGTGTATGATTTTTCTTTCTTGGTTAGTGTCTCTGGGTCGAGTTTATAATTGTCTACATCCCATGACTGCGTTTCCTGAGGAGCTAACATGGTTGATAAAGCACTTGTGTTATTCTCACATTCCCTGTATGTGTGTGGTATTTTGGATGCTTGATTTCAGATTTCACAATGAAATTCAAGGCTCACCAACTACATATATTATAAGTGTGGCAAGTAAAGCTTCTTTGTAGGTGGTTATGTCTTTAGATTGCATAATGGTTTGGAATGTTTACGGGTAAAGATTAGTCTTCCTTCAGTTCGATGCAAATTGGGACAGTCTGTTGTAGATCAAAGACCTTCTCTTCCCTTTACCCTTCAGTTGTCTGGCTCCACTCCATTGTACTTTTCTCTTGTTCCTGTGGTTTGGCCAGAAAGACTTTACAATACACCTAGCGTGCTCAATGGTGGTCTGTCATCATCACAGGAAGCAGAGCAATGCTGTATCTACCTCATACCGAACACATTATCAAAGCTGGTGGTAGAGGCCTGTTTGTACAGGAAGTGGTTCGTCAGTATGTTGTTGCCTTAATTTTCTAGAGGTCATTTCTTAGTCCAGTTGCGTGGAGGTGCACAGCTCATACTTTTACATCCACTGAATTGCTCTTGACTGCTTCTTGCAGGGTCTATCAGTTTTTGTTCAGGTTCCTCAGTCTCTGACTGTGCAGATATTTTCCTGAATATTGGAGCTCCTTTTTTCTAACCACTTTTTTTCAGATTTGCACGATTACTGTCATTATTCACGTTCATTTGTGCATTCAAGGCTGGTTTCCTATTGGATGTAAAGAGATTAAAAATCACTCAATGGAAATGTATGAGAATGGGAATACACAATATTTAACGAGTTGTAAAAGACATCTGGTCATTATCATTTATGAAAGTTACCAAGAGATGTTTCCCCATACACAGATATGTAACTAAATCTTCTATTGAACATGTCACATTTTACTTAATTCAGAAAAGGAGGTGATTTTCCAGTGTTCACAGAGTAACTTAGTACAGAAAGAGCACACATGGAGCGCCCACTCGCTAGAGGTACAGCTTTACGAAGACGCACATGGCCAAGATTTCATTTAAACAAGAAGGGATTGTGTAAGAAGAGATGGATCAGGATGTGCTGCTGTCACTTCAGCTTCAAGTGTTTAACAACAGTAACCCTTTCAAGACCTATATGACAAAGACAACTCTTCATGAAGTATATAGTAAAGTTAATGCTACAGGAAGTATATAACACATGCAGCTCCATTCACACTCTTCTTGACAGTACTTTCCAGTTTACAATGGAGCAGCTGAAGTTCCAACTCCTGTCTTTACTTTTCTGTTTGTTAAGTTATCTTTGCCATTTACCTAGTGATGGTTCAAGTATTTGTTGAAAGATTGCAGCATTTATTATAGATATTCCATCACAGCCAATAATATACCTGCGATATCTCTGCTGCCAATATGTGTCTGCTTTTTGTCTTTTCTACCTTACCATGGTATCTGACTTAATGTCTTCCGTGTGTTGCCAGCATGCTACTCTGTAGGTTGGGGGCCGTTGGCAGAGTGGGACAAGAGGTCTGTTGCTACAGGGTGCATGCATCATTTAGACCTTTGGGAATTTCTTACATTCAGCTTTACCTTACTCCCTGTTCATCACCTTCCATACTATCTTATGTCTGCGTACTCCCCCATCAGGGTTCATTGACAGTTAAAGCAGGAAAGTGACTCAATGCACACAGCAGACATAAGGTAATGTTCTGATAGTTAAAAGGCCATGAACCAGCGACCAGGCACCACCGGTCCCCCGAGCCGCCAGATCGCGGCCGCAGCCCTGGGTGCAGAAGGAGGCGAAGAAGACGACCACGACCCCGAACAGGCCGAGTGGGAGCCTGCCACTATGATCTTAGCATGCCTGGGTGATCAAGACATGATCCCCCGAGACCCGATTCCAGGCAACACCCAGAAATACCGCCAATGGGTCACCATCAATGGACGCCGGGCTGAAGCCCTCCGGGACACTGGAGCCAGCGTGATGGCGGTCCACTGCCACTTGGTGACCCCAGAACAGATCCTACCCAACGTCCTGTACCCCGTACGAACGGCGGACAACTCAGAGAGTTTGTGCCAGATGGCCCGTATCCCCTTCGAATGGGGAGGGGTGTCGGGTGTGCTGAAAGTGACCGTCCGGGACGATGCCCCTGTGGACTGCCTCCTCGGAAACGAACTGGAAAGTTCCCCCTGGGCCGGCGTCGAGCGAAGAGAGCATCTGGGGATGCTAGGCCTTCCCGAGTGGGTCTGTGCGACCACCCGTTCCATGTCCGCCCGAGCCTCCACCCCAACGGAGGAGGCCCTGACCGAGGAACCGGAGTGGCCCGTACCTCCACCGCCCGCCGTCCCCGAGGATGCCGACCCTGAACCCGAACCGCAGGGACCCAGCCAGGAAGACCTCGCCGAATTCGGCCACCTTCCCGAACTAGCTCAATGGCGCCAAGAAGGTGGCCCCACCCGCGAACAATTCCGGCAGGAACAGAAAACCTGTCCCTCCCTCGAGGGAATCCAACAGCAAGCCGCCACTCAAGCCGCTGGAGACCCCTCGGGGTCCCACTGGGTCTATTGGGACAATGACCTTCTCTACAGCGAGCAGAAGATCGCCGAACTAGGGGCCAGCCGGGTACTGGTCGTTCCCCTCCGATTCAGAGACTTCCTCTTGAACTTGGCACATGACGTGCCCCTCGCCGGGCACCTGGGGCAGGACAAAACTTACAGCCGCCTGGTGACCCATTTCTACTGGCCGAAAATGCGCAACGATCTGCATAATCACTGCAGAACCTGCCCGACCTGTCAAGCCAGCGGGAAGAGCGGGGGGAAGGTCAGAACCCCGCTCCAGCCTTTTCCCGTGGTGACCACCCCCTTCGAGCGAGTGGGAATAGACATCGTGGGGCCCCTGGACCCACGCACCTCTCAAGGACACCGCTTCATCCTCGTCCTGGTGGACCATGCCACCCGCTATCCTGAGGCCATCCCCCTCCGAACCGTCACGGCCCCCGTCGTAGGCCGAGCCCTAATGGGGATCTTCTCCAGAGTCGGCTTCCCCCGAGAAGTCGTGAGTGATCGGGGCACAAACTTTATCTCCAAGTATATGCGATCCCTGTGGCAACAGTGCGGGGTCACCTATAAGTTCACCACCCCGTATCACCCCCAAGGAAATGGACTTGTGGAGCGATTTAACCGAACACTGAAGGGGATGATTAAGGGCCTAGAGGAGCTACTCCGACGCAAATGGGATGTCCTGCTGCCCTGCCTCCTGTTTGCATATCACGAGGTATCCCAGAAGTCCGTGGGGTTCAGCCCCTTCGAACTATTGTATGGGCACCCGGTCCGAGGCCCCCTCAGCCTGGTCAAGGAAGGCTGGGAGACGGCTGTCCGAGGTGCCCCACCCGATGTCTACCAGTACCTCCTGACACTACACAACCAGACGCGGAAGTTCCGGGAACTCGCCGAGGCAAACCTGGAGGCCAGTCAGGAGGAGATGAAACGCTGGTATGACCAGAATGCCTCGTCCATCGAATTCGAGCCGGGCCAGCAGGTCTGGGTCATGTCCCCGGTCGAACCTTGTGCCCTCCAGGACAAATGGACGGGGCCCTTCAAGGTGGTGGAGCGCAAGAGCCCCGTCACCTACTTGGTGGACATGGAGTCCCCCAGAAACCCCCTCCGGGTTCTACACGCTAACCGGCTCCAGCCTCACTTTGCCCGCACTGAACTAATCCTGCTGCTAGCGACCGATGACGGAGCTGAAGACGACTCTGAACCTCTACCAGATCTCATGGGGGCCTCCGAGAAAGACGGCTCCATCGAAGGGGTCACGCTCTCCTCTACCCTGACCCCAGAGCAGCACCAAGACTGCCGGAAGCTGCTGGGGCAATTTGCAGATCTATTTTCCCTCACCCCTGGAGTCACCCGGTGATGTGTCCACGATGTGGACACCGGAGACAGCCCGCCTGTAAGACACCGAGCTTTCCGAGTACCCGACCGAGTTCGGGCCTGCATCCAATCTGAAGTGGCCAAGATGCTAGCTCTGGGGGTAGTCAAACCCTCCGACAGTCCCTGGGCCAGTCCCGTTGTCCTGGTCCCAAAAGCCGCCGCCCCGATGCACCCCCGGAGCTCCGGTTCTGTGTTGACTACCGGGGGCTGAATGCAGTCACCAGGACGGACGCCCATCCCATGCCCCGGGCAGATGAACTGATCGATCGCCTGGGGGCCGCAAAATATCTCAGCACCTTCGACCTCACGGCTGGGTATTGGCAGATCGGCCTCACCCCTGGAGCACAAGAGCGATCGGCCTTCTCGACCCCTGATGGCCACTATCATTTCAAGGTAATGCCCTTCGGCATGAAAAATGCCCCGGCCACCTTCCAGAGACTCGTGAATAGGGTACTGGCCGGGCTAGAAGAGTTCAGCGCCGCCTACCTAGACGACATTGCGGTGTACAGCCTCCACTGGGATGAGCACCTGACCCACCTCTGGGAGGTCCTGGCGGCCCTCCGCCGGGCCGGACTGACAATAAAAGCCAGCAAGTGCCAGATAGGCCAAGGGTCCGTGACCTATCTGGGACACCAAGTAGGGAGCGGCCAGGTGGCTCCCCTCCAGCCCAAGATTGATGCCATCCTGGCCTGGGAACCCCCGGTCACCCAGACAGCAGTCCGAGCCTTCCTGGGGCTCACGGGATATTACCGGCGCTTCATAAAAGACTATGGAAGCATTGTGGGGACCCTCACAGAACTGACCTCAAAGAAACTACCACAGAAGGTGCGCTGGACCCCCGAGTGCCAAGCCGCCTTCGAATCACTGAAGACTGCCATGTGCACCGCCCCCGTGCTCCAAGCTCCCGACTACAGCCGAGAGTTTGTGGTTCAAACAGACGCCTCGGAGCACGGCATTGGGGCGGTCCTCTCCCAAGTAAACTCTGAAGGGGCTGACCTTCCCGTTGCCTTCATCAGCCGGCGGCTGCTGGCCAGAGAACAGCGATGGAGCACCATCGAGAGGGAAGCCTTCGCCGTCGTGTGGGCCCTAAAGAAGCTCCGGCCCTACCTCTTCGGCACCCACTTTCGGGTCCAGACCGACCACCGGCCCCTGCGGTGGTTGATGCAGATGCGGGGAGAAAACCCGAAACTGTTGAGATGGTCCATCTCCCTGCAGGGGATGGACTTCACTGTGGAGCATCGCCCCGGCAATGACCACGCCAATGCTGACGGCCTGTCCCTATTCTTCCGCCTCGGCGAGGAGAACCCCCAAGAAGATGGGTGACTCTCCCCTGCCTTCAGCTGGGGGGGACGCGTGTTGGACCCGGCCTCATGGCGTGGTCCTGCCCCTCCCGCATGGCGGGCCTCGGACGACATCGGCCCTCCACCAAGCCTCGGGCGGCCCACTCTACCCGATCCTGCACGCCCCAACACTGCCGGTCCGGTTGCCATCCCGGACCAACACTACCGGCCTGACTCCCTCATGGGCCCATCACGCCTGAACACGAGGCCTCGCCCGACTCCATCTTGGGACCACCACGGCCCGAACACGTGGCCTCGGCCCCGGCCCCAGCGAAGCCCCGACATCGAGGCACCAAGATCCACCCAGGTGGTTGAGTGGCCACTCGACAGATCCAGAAGGGAGGGGAGTTTCGATGGCCCTCCAGCCATCCCCGGATGCCTGGTATCGATCGCTCTCCGGCCTCCCTGGGCGCTGGCTCTACCCCCCTGCTGTGTGTCTGGGCACCATCATCCCGGCCCCTCTGGCCCCCAGGCGTGAGGGTCCGGACATCAAAGGACTCCAGCCCTATATCTGGGCCAGCCCCGGAGTAGGACGGCAGTTGTATCCTGGACTGGAAAGCCCTGCTGACGCTGTCACGGCCGACACCAGAAGAACTCATCTTTCCCGTAACCCGAAGCTACCCTGAGAGCCTGCTGGCGCTGCCGCGGCCTACCTTGCTGAACCATCTTGAGAGCCTGCTGGCGCTGCCGCGGCCCACCTTGCTGAACCATCTTGAGAGCCTGCTGGCGCTGCCGCGGCTCGACCTCTCGGAACCCCCGGTTCGAGGATTGAGAGCTGTGCGCAGGGTATCGCTTCCTACACCCCTATCGAGACTGTCCCGCTACCCTGTCCCTTTTACGAGGCTTTACAGATCCCCTGATCTGCTTGTACATATGGCTGAGAACCAACGACCTTTATTCTTGATAAAGCTTAAGAACTTAACCTCTGGTGTGGTGTCCATTTGTAGTGTTGTGATTACTCTGCTGTACGATCCTAGGAGAGGGCCCTCACTCAGGAGGCCTCTTGGTAACGCTCGGCTACTTCTTGACGGAGAGGTGGACCTAGGGATGGTCAGTCAGACATCTTCTGCCTCCCCCGGGGTCGCCTTTCTAACACCCTCTAACTAAGAAACCTGGAATATGCTTATGCCCCTGTGATGGTACATCCAAGCAGAGTAGCTGTCATTTTATGCTGTTTTGCAAATTTTATACGTTTTATAGAAAGTTTTACTTGAAACCCATCTTTTTAAAATATGATACGCGCAGTACCAAAACAGCGATGCAATTGATGTTCCATTTAGAGAGCCCAGACATATGTTTTCATGTGGCTACATATATTTTAAAATGCATCTTTGCACGGAAATCAATAATTGTATGAATTCGACATATGGCCCAGTTATACATACACTCCGTTAATGCTAGTTTGCACATGTATTACCAGATGCTATATTAACATGCACTTTATCTCTGCTATTTTGCACATGCGCTGGAAATTGAGATTTCATTCTGCACTATATAATAGCACATACTGAATGCACTTTATTATTGCCAACTTGCACATGTACTATTAGGCGAATGTATCAGTATGCACCTTAATACGCTTATTTGCACATGTGCAGCAGAATGATTATTTTATACAGTACTGCTAGCTCTTGAATTAGAGTTAGATGTAACGTAATGATGAGTATGTTTCAATAATTGTATGATTGTGCAGCATATGAACATGCCTTACTAACTGTATGACCACAAGATATGGCCCAGATATATCTATGTATTCCATTATTGCTTGTTTGCACATGCATCATTGGACGCTGCATTAACATACTTCTACCTCTGCTAATTTGCACATACGCTGGAAAACGAGAACTTCATACTGCACTATAACAGTATATGCCAAATGCACTTTATTATTGTTAGTTACTGCACATATTTTATTAGGTAAACGTCTCGATATGCTTTTTTATGTTTATTTGTGTATGTGCTGTAGAACGAATATCGTATTGCATTGCTAGTATTTGTAATTAGAGTTGATGTATTATAATGAATATGCTTTATTCTTTCTACGTGTTGCCATATGGTTGTATTCATACATACCGAATAAAGCATTTAAAAAAAATAAAATTTAAGTAAAAAAAAGATTCCCTTTCCAGTGCCTCTGGGACTACAGCTGCTTCTAGCCCCCTTCCTGTAATGGTGGCTCTCTCTGCTACAACATATGTTGCAGACTTGAAGATTGATTTGGAGTTTGGCTGAATGGTTGTTGCATCACAAATGTGACATATATCCCAGTCCACCTTACTACAATTGTCACAGGATATAATGCACTTCTAATATGGCGGACGTGATACCTGTCACGCTTGTGATGGAGTAACTTGTCCGCCAATATCTTAATGAGACCCTTGGTGTAAATTGTGTCCAGTGTCTTCTAAGTGTCACCCCAAGCACAGACCACCACCTGACCCTCCCTCCCCCACATGTGCTAGTCACTGGTAGCTCAATTCAGATGCCAATACCTTAGAGCAGAACCAAACTAAGAGCAGAATCCAGCTCCGAGGCCTTTGGTAATAAAGGGCCAGATGTAGGTAGCCAATTACCGGTCGGTAACGGCTGAAATTACCGAATTTCGGCCTTTACCGACCGGAATTGGGTTTTTGAGATGTAGGAGTCAAAAATTGACCGATTTGGTAAATACGAGTCGGTAATTTACCGATTCGGAATATACCAAATTCTTATTTACCGAATTCTTATTTACCGAATCGGTAAATAAGAAATGGTAAAAAATGCGTATTAAGATCTAGGAAACCTCAAAAATACAGAATTTCATGAAATTCGGTATTTAAGAGTCGGTATTTACCATGGAGTAAAAGCAGGTGGTAACCAGGTGCAGGCTATAAAAAAGGCCCCAAAATGCAACACTGTGACCAGAATGGCGGCATTCTACATCATTGCAAGGCGGCTACGGCTACAGGCAGCAGGAGATAGGGTTTGGATGAGGGAGGAGCAAGTCTACAGGCTCAGGGTTGCGCTCTTCCAACTCACTGAGGCAGAGAGATTGCAAAGGTGCAGATTACACCCCCAAACCATCCTGGAGTTGATCAGGGACCTGCACCCACTACTGGAGCACCCAACACCAAGGGCGCACGCCATCCCACCCCATGTGCAGGTGCTCCGTAGCCTACACCTGCTTGCATCTGGGAGTTACCAGAGTGTGATTGCTGTGATAGGTGGGGTGTCCCAGAGCTGCCTGTCCCGTTTCTTCCGTAAGTTTCCTGGACGCCATGATGCAGAGAATGCATCATTACATCAGCTTCCCTGACACACATGCGGAACTGCTCAAGACCAAAACTGAGTTCTATCAACTGGCACAGTTCCCTCACGTCATAGGATGTATAGATGGCATCCACATCCCAATCTGCCCACCTGCAGCCACAGAATACATCTACAGGAACCGAAAGTCAACCCATTCAATCAATGTGCAGGTGATATGCAATGCTGGCAACATGATAACAGACAGTGTGGCCAAATTCCCGGGGAGCACCCACGACTTGTACATATTCCAGTGCAGTGGGATCTACACACGCCTTGCTGCTGGAGAATTTGGTGAAGGATACCTGCTAGGTAAATAACTGTGACACACCCTGATAGATAATGCACATGAATGTATTTTGAATATGTAACTCATGGCACTCTCTTTTCCACCTAGGCGATAGCGCTTATGCTGTGCGGTCGTTTGGTCTCACCCCCTACCTGAACCCATCTACCAGGAGTGAGAGACGTTACAATGTGGCACACAGAGCAACACACAACATTGTTGAACGCACCTTTGGACTTTTAAAAAGCAGGTTCCGCTGCGTCCACAAGAGTGGAGGTGCACGGCAGTACACTCCTATCATCTGCTGTAAAATCGTTGCAACATGTGCCATCCTGCACAACCTGGCCACTAAGAAGGGTACAGAAGTGGAAATAACACATCATGAGGACATAGATGATGGAACTGAACAGCCAGAGCCCTATGGAGCAGGCGTTTCGCCAGATAATGATGAGACTGAGACGGGCAGAGATCACATACAGCTATTTTTAAGTAAGTAAGGAGACACAGCCAGGGGTTGAATGTGAATGACGTAGTTTAATGGGCACTACGGTAAATGCCAAATGACACATCATTGTAGTCCAAATTGTGCCAAGCCTAACTAGGCGGACACGGGTTACCTCACCCTAACCTGTCCTCTGGAGTGTGGGCAGCATTACTCTGCGCCCAGCACAACACTGCGGGATGCCTGAGGTTGGGATTGAACATTGGCTGTTGAGCCAGGGCCTGTAGTCTGGTGTCTGCTGCTCCTCCTAATGTCCAGTATAGGGGTGCTGCTGCTGCTCCTGCTGGTGGTGTCATCAGTGTCCCTTACACCTACATCTCCAGCGTTGGCTGACTGGTTTGTCAACAGCACTTCCATCGCAGTTGTAACTCTCCCCATCCCCCTGGTAAGATCTGTGCAGCAGTGCACCAGCCCCATCTGCATCGCAACAGAACGGCGACATAGCAGTGAAGTTGCTGTTGCAAGACGGTTCATTGCCTTTGTCTGATGCTGCATGCACTGCCTCTCCCGGCGCCTCTGTGTGCGGTCACCATGCAGTTCTTCACAAAGTGCCATCATGCACTGGGACATGTCCCTCATCCCATCTGCCATGTCTCTCATGCTCTCCGCCATGGAGGTGATGCCCCGTTTCATGTTGTCCATGTTACTGTTCAGGTGGCGCATTTGTCTTTGTACTGCAGTAACTGCTTTTGCCTGCAGGCGCTGCACTTTGACCATCGTGCCCTCCAGCCCGCAGAAGACCCCGTCACCATGGCCACTTGTGCTTCCCTCCCAGACCGTACGGCGTCTTGCACCTCTGTGCACAGCTACAGGAGTGGACGGAAGCCCAGCAATGTTTGCCTCCACAGGCTCAGTTTGGGTGTCACCCTCCCTTTCCTCCTCAGAGGAGGTCGCAAGGATTTATAGCGGGGGAACATCATGCCTCCTGGGCCTGAAGACTTCCGACACCTCTGAAGCTGCTGATGGAGACTGTGTTTGTGGGGAGTCATAGAGCAGAGGTGATCATGGATGTGGTATGGTGCCTGCCTCTGGTGTGACGGCTGCATGTGTTCTGGGTGCAGGAGGTGTTACACTGCTGGGTCCTGCACTCCTGCTTGCATCCTCACTCCTCTCCCTTTGGGATACCCTCTTCTCCCTCTCCTGCACAGCCCTGCGCGATGACTCTCCTGTGGACAGATATGGACATTGTCTTAGTGGTGCTGCAACTTTTATTTCAATATTAAATTACAATCCAGTCACACAATTTCATGATCCTCAACTGCCTCTAAATGTAGTCTGTGGCATGCCTGACATTCTTTCATGATGACTGTACTGATGTATGTTACAATGACTACCTCTCCCATGATGCATTGCTGGCGTATCCCAAAGCCTGTATTGGAGTGTGTAACACACAGGCACATTGGGGAAGGGAGGCAGGCAAGGGGGGAGGAATTATGGACATGTCCCCTACCTTGTTTTGTTGCAGCTCGGGCTGAGCTGTTAGCATCACCAATCCCAAATATACTCTCTGGCTCCAGGGTGGACTCCACTAGCTGTTCCAGGTCCGTAAGGGTAGATGCCCTGCTCCTTCATCCCCCTGTGACATTGGACTCTTTTCTCTGTGATGCCAGCTTCTTCTTAGTGATGATCCTCAGATCATACCATCTTTTCTTGAGGTCATCTACCTCTCTTGTAGTCACCCCTATGGCGTTCACCTTAGCCTGGATACCCAGCCAGGTGTTCCTCTTCACAGCCTCTGCTACCTGCAGAGACTGTTTGCCAAGCAGCTGGGTGTGGTGTTTTACCACCTCCTCCACCAGCACCTGCAGTTCACCTGTGCTGAACTTTAGTTTTCTGTTCCGGTCAGCACCTTCCCTCTGGGAGTCTTGTGAATCCATCCTGCACTTCTGCTCAGCTCAGCTCAGTACAGCCAGTCAGTGTCTCACAGCTCTCCTGGATGTTCAGTTAGTCTGCACCTGCGTGAGTGTGGCCACTTCCTGGTTGTGGGGTGGATGCACAGGATTGGTTGGTTCCTCTGTTGCTTGGTTGAGGGGTGGGGTGGAGACACGTGATTGGTTGTTTGCTCAATTGCTTGTTTTTTGTATCTCCGATTCGGTATTTACCAATTCGGTAAATATGGGCCTGGATGCCCATAGGAATGAATGGGAATTACTGAATCAGTATTTACTGATTTGGTAAATACTGAATCGGTAAATACCGAATCGGAGATTCTGAATTTTACCGAATCGGTAAATTTTACTGATTTTTTTCCTACATCCCATTTTCCAATTCTAAAATACCGAATCGGTAAAATTCGGTATTTTAGAATCAGTAAAACAGGATTACCTACATCTGGCCCAAAATGTTTCTATATTTCTCAGAACTGACCGAAACTTGCAGACTCCTTTCTAAACAGGTTACCCAAAGGAAGGCGGTGCGCACCTCCATGGGCCTAACATACACCATACCGCAGCCCAGGGACCGAGTCCTGATTCACAACATTCATCGCCAGTGGAGGAAGGGCAAGTTTGAACGGCCCTTCAAAGTTGTCTCTTCAACTCCCACAGCTGTCAAGGTCAAAGGGAAAGAGTCATAGTACCACTTGTCAGATATTCTCTTGAACCCATCACTGCCACTATCATCAAAGGACTCACCAGCACAGACTTTTTTCGATATGAACTATGAACACTTTGGGGACAGAAGCGCCCATAGAGCTTTGCCCGAACTTTGAAAACTTTGCAGATAGGAGCGCCCATAGGGCTCCCGACCTTGGATTTTACATCGACTCTTTCATACACCGAATAAAAATATTGACCTGCTCATTGTCTTTTGCCCTAGGTGCTTTTATGTTTTTTAGCTGTGAGGACAGGTCAAGTTTCAGCAAAGGACGCCAGGTAAAGATGTCCAGAGTGTGTCCCAGGATCTTACCCATTTAACACACAACTTCACTACACACAATGATTACATAGCGCTCTATTGCACAACACCTGGTATCAACACATGATCTAAGTGGGGAGCAAAGCATCTACCCAACTCCTGATATGTTTGCTAATTGATACCCAATGCAGTAGGTTCAGCTTTGTACCTCAAACACTTATACCTATGACAAATAAAACCCAAACTACCAGAGAACCACAGGAAGTCACAGTGAACCCAACCAAATACGATACCATACCCGAAGTCCTTTACATCCTGACACAGCAGGATGAGATCCAGTTCCAGTTAAACAAACTAAAAAAAAAGGAGTAGAAATGGTATTGGAACACAGGGCCTAAAACAGAGGCTTCTTGGAGATCACCAGACTTCAGCCCAGTGCATTAAAGTGTCAGCACAGGCACCAACCTGTGGACCAAGGCAAGCCCTTAGTATAACTGGAGCAGTATTTATGCACAACAAGTAGTACCCCAAAGTTCAGTTAACCTGCAGAGTCATCAATTTGGGGAACAAAAGTGGGGGCGGGTTGAATGACACTCTACTGACCCAATGCCAAGACACGTGGAACTCAGAGGCAGGAGGGTATACATGATTAGAGGGTAATGGGAAGCTTGTAGTGGTCAGGAAACTACCAGTGTATTCCTTGTGCTTTCGGGGGAAGGGGATGCTACCCAAAGGAGTGAACAGCAATATGCCAGAGTACAACCTGTAATAATGATATGTAGTGGGGTACCTCTACCTTGATGGACTGCTACTGGCAATGCGGCACCCACGCCTATACCGAGCTCGTCCCAGACTGGAGAGGGATCTGCTCATTGGTCACCCTCTACATGCCAACATTGGTCATACCCAGTGAAGGTATTTCAGCACTGCATCACCCCATCAGCAAAGGCACCATGCTTCTACACAAATATACAAAACAAGGTCAGCTGAGTGCTTTGGTTGGGACAAAAACAAGGACATTGCTGAAGAGTTCCAGCTCTTCACCAATGCGCAAATAGGTGTAGGTTCAACCCCCTTCTTCACCAGCAAACCAAGGCCAACACTCGGTGGCTGCAGATCATCAAGAGGGAGCTGCTGAAAATGATGAACATCACTGAAAATGGCCTGAACTCAAAGACGAAATGAGTGCCATCTGCCTCATTGGGATGTAGAACCGGAATGTGTTGGACTTAATACCACAACGCAAGGGGGTGTATGCGCCAAGATCGGTACAGTGTGCTGTACCTTCATCCCCATGAAAGATCTGGACAATAGCACACTGACAATCGCCTTCCAAACACTGTACAACCTACAGCAGGTCATGATTAAGGAAGGAGGTGCCCCAAAAATAGAATGGTTCACAGGCTTGTTTACCTGGGTACCAAGGTGGATCGCAGGCCTATGCAAGGCCTTGTTGCCGGTGGTTGTGATCTTGCTCTTGCTGTGACACACCCTGCAATTAATATGGGGCTGTGTGAAGAAGGCTCCTCTGAAAATAGGGGGAATACACCTGATTGGGACACTAAATGCCAAGGGAAACACTCACACCACAAGCCAGAAACAGGAACCAGCCATGCTCAAGACACAGACATAAACAGCCAGGGTAGTAGTTGATAACTCAATTAGGGGGGTGGGGGATGTTAGATTCCGATTCATTTATAGAAAGGGCCCGCTCTTGTCTAGCACACCACAGAATAACTGTTGCCTGAGTTACCTAAATTTACCATATAACACTTGTTACGGTTCCAGAGTGACACTTTATCAGATCAACACAGCACAGCTGTCCTCTGTTCATCCCTAGCACTTCATATGATGGAGACACCAGATATAGAACAAGTCTCAGCACAATTGGAATACTGCAGCATTAAATCACTTGTGCCCCCAGGATGTAATGCCTAAAGAAACAAGTCAGATGCACACACTCAAATCCAACAAAATGCACAGCAGAGAGCCTGCATTCTGGCCAAGGATAATGGCAGAGCAGTGGGTCAGTTGCATTCATCTGATAAAGCCCAAACAATGCCTAGCATTAAGTGTTACCCTAGCTATCACACTCAGCCACCTGGACCACCTCAGATTGTGACTTCCAGTTGGTATTTATGGTCACTTCCATCAGAGTGGGATAAAATATCTAAACACAATGGGCCTCATTTATGAGGCCGTGCGTCACTTTTACGCCACCGGTGCGTCACTTTTTGTGACGCACAGTGGCGTAAAAAATGCACTTTGTTGCGCCATATTTACAAAGTGACGCATCTAGGTAGATGCGTCACTTTGTAAACCCCTGCGCCACATTATACCTGCACCAGGTATAATGTATGCAAGGGGGGGGGTTTGACGCAAAAAAGGGTCATAGAAGTGACGCAGTGAAATCTATGTGATTTCACTGCGCCACTTCTAGGACACTAATGCGTCAATTTCTTACCCCCTGCCTCACAGAAGGCTTAAGACTGATGCAGGCCCTTTCACATGGGGCTTGCCCCATGTGAAAGGTATTAGAAATGGGATCCCTGGTTGGCCGAGGCTTGTGCCAAGGCCAGGCAGAAATCACCATTTCCAGTTAGGGTAGGGAAGTCACCCGCCAAGACAACCCCTACTCACCCCCTTGGTAGCTTGGCACGAGCAGTCAGGCCTATCTCGGCCGGTCTTCTGGGGGGACGCAGGGGCGCGGAGTAGGCTCCCGCTGCTCCCTGCATTGCTCGGCTCTCACTCCTCCGCCTCTACAGCTTCCCGGGCCGCCAGCCAATCAGAGCGCGGCCCGGGGAGACGTCATCAGCCCAGCCTGGTCCGGCAGCCAATCAGAGCGCGGCCCGGGGGCGGGCCTCACGAGGGGTCCCGGGCTGCGGCGGTGAATTCGGGGGGAAATTGACGAGGGCCAGGCTCCCTCGATAAGGGCAGCAATGATGGGGCAAGCGAGGTAGGCACTCGCTGGGGGCTCGGGCCCCCTCAAACGAACGGGGCAAATGCCGGGTGGGCACCGGCTGGTGGAATATAGCGCTCCCAGCGCTAGGAGCAGGAAGGCAGCGCCCCAAGGCGCTAGGACAGCAGAAAAGCGCTAGAAGCCGGGATGAAGCGCCCCAAGGCGCTAGGACAGCAGGAAAGCGCTCCCAAGCGCTAGAAGCATGAATGAAGCGCCCCAAGGCGCTAGGATAGCAGGAAAGCGCTCCCCAAGTGCTAGGGCCATAGATAGCAGAGTCCAAAGGAAGTCCAGGATCCCAGTAGTTCAGGAGCAGGGCAGGGCTCAGGGAGGCAAGCCCTTCCCCTGAGCCCAAGCCGCAGCATGCCCCTGGCAGGATCCAGTCAGGACAAGCAGGCAAGAGAGAGAGAAGAGGGCACACCCTCCTTTTATACATGAGTTTCCTTTGTCTAAAAAGGGGCAGGCAGGATGAGAACCAGCTAGAACTGGTTATAAGGAATTTCTTGTTACTGGCCAGGCTAGGGACACCAGATGCACCCCAGGTGGGTGGAGCCAGCATTGTGGGGGAAAGCCCAGACCCATACAGGATACAGGCACAGCCCCTCCCTCACATCAGCATGTTAATCTCTCCATTCACAACCGGGGCAGACCCACACAGACTCCTGGAGTCAGGCTCCCCAGCTGGCTTCAGCCAATCATGCGCCAGCATACTTACTGCACACACACACCGATGTCTAGAAGTGGCACTTCCCTTCTAGACACACACACGCCGCATACATCATCTTGCAGCATTCAATCACACGAGTCCACCCATACCAGACTCGAGCCTGTACCCCCCACGCACCAGGAACTATCAGGGACACACCCATTCCCCATGCATTCCTATGGGAGGGCAGGCTTCTCTCATCTACATGCACTCAGAGTGGGAATCACCTTCCCCAGGTCACATATAACACGCAAAACTTCAGGGGTGGACCTGCCAGAAGGGCCCAGTCCAACAAAAGGACACATTGCTGGAGTTGCATCACTTTTGTGACACACTCCAGCAATGCGTCACTTTTGCGCCATACAGATACGTCAGAAATACTGACGTATCTGTAACTCCTTGCGCCACGATGTGTCATACTGTAAATATGACGCATCATTGGTCTCGCAAGGAGGGCGCAGTGAAAAGTGACGCACCGCTGTTTTCACGCAGCGATGCGTCACTTTTCATAAATGAGACCCAATATTTATGACCCACTGGACTAGTACTTGCTGCCCAAAGTGGGACAAGTTTCACTTTATTGCACCCGCTGTACAGTATGAAGCAGGCCATGTATCTAATGCAAAGTGAATTTTTACACGCAACTGTAAGAGATGTGGCTGCTATTCCTGACCATTATTGTTTAATTAAACTTAACTTGTTCCTGATTGCTAGGCTTTGCTGTTTCCACATTATCTGTAGTTAAGGAACATCTATTTTTCCTTTCTGATGACATGGATTTACAAGATTTCTTGTTGGGTCCTAGGTCACCACATACTAAAAGATTCATATACGCCACTTACAATGTCAAAAGGTTTATTGCATAATTAATTAAAATTATTACAAATTTCACATGATAAAATAACAATATAGAAGCCATTATAATTTCCTGGTCATATTACTGCTTAGCGT
This sequence comes from Lissotriton helveticus, assembly GCF_964261635.1. Classification (NCBI taxonomy): domain Eukaryota; kingdom Metazoa; phylum Chordata; class Amphibia; order Caudata; family Salamandridae; genus Lissotriton; species Lissotriton helveticus. The sequence continues at coordinate 265,487 of NW_027611659.1, read as the reverse complement.
CTAAGAAATGATATTAATACAATATTTAAATACTTTCGTACGGGGCAGCTCCAGCCGTCTGAGGGTCTCAATCAATTTTTACAGTTCGAATTATAATTTTCATGAGAGACCCTGGATTTAGGCTGGCCCTAGTGGCCCACCTCCTCTGTATTCCCCCTGCTCGACTTGACCCAAGCATTTTCTCACCTCTGCCAGGAATTTAACTCCCCGGCATGCCAGAATTATGGAGGAATCTTCCAGCCAACTTGTTACTGCGTGTCTGCAAGTTCGGATGTTCAGCTCATTTAAAATGGGTTTCAAATATCGTCGCCTCTGAGCCATGACTGCAGGACATACACAGAGAAAATGGGTTAGGGTTTCGGTTTTATAACCGCAGAGACGACATTGCTCCGTCTGATGAGTGCGTTTCCAGGACGGTAATAAATATTTTGAAACATGCCGTCCCATCCGGTAATCTGTAAATGCTGTTTCTAAGTACCCGCTAAAGTGAGATGAGACTTACAATGAACTGTGGATGCTGCTGAACGCTTAAGACACATTGACAGGATGAATTTGTTAAATGCATTGGCTGTTGTGGACAATGGCATGACAGCATTGTCAACTCACATTTAGTCTCTAAAAATATTGTATCATATGCATTTGATGTTATACTTAATGACACGTCTCTCTTACAGCATGGGTAAAGACAACTGAGAACGATTATGTAATTGTGTGGAAATCGCAGGTTTTAAAATCGAACCGCGTGCCTTGGAAATATCTAAATGCAACAGAATTGTTTTTGCCTAATAATTTAACACGCACACAAAGACTGATTTAAAAAAAAGAAGTACGATAACCTGTTCTACACAGGTTGGCTTTATGATACATCACAGTCAGGTATAGTATAGTAACTGTTAGGTCGGAGTAGAATAATATATTCATATAACAACATAGTAATTTTATAATGGTTGAACCTGTTGCACGGATTCTGTTAGTAAAGCAGAACTGTGTGTTAGGTCGACAGGACGTCAGAGTGTAGGGACTGAGTCGCTCTGCAATGTCATTACCTGTCGGGCCAATCCTGCTAGGTCACAGTGCCTGAACTCCTGGTCTTCCCAGAGTAACAGGTGATTTCAGCAACCTCAACATGACCCTCTATCCCCAAGGGCACTATGGAAACGGATCCTCCCCTTTTGTTACTCACTTACTCACTCATGCATGCCCATAGGTAACATAAGAAAAACACAAAGAAAGTTTACAATACATTTATTAAAGCTATCGTAGTCTTTTATGAAGCAAATGTGCTGCGATCTTTAGGCAGATGCAACTAAACAGAGTTATTATAATAAGCACCAGAATGTATAGGACAAACATACCAACCATGGCAACTTATATATCTGTCTAGTCCTACCCTTATTTTGGGATCTCTGGCATTGTTCTAAGACCCCAGACATGGTGTATGTAGTTAGGTGGTCCGCATCAAGAGTGTAAACTTAGTTTCCGCAGGGTTGCATGTCAGGCACTGCTGTCGTTCCAGAACAGTCCCCTCTGCTGAAATTCTCCTCTCTGCCTCCAAGGGGACTGAACGCCATTTATAGGATGAAACTATTGTGCAGGAGATACAGTTGTGTGACTGTGTTATGTCTAAATAGTAGGCGCTGTTGCTACATGAGCAAAGAAAAAGTACACCTTTGTGTTATGTATTCTAGACAACTTGGTACAAAATGTGTAGACGAAATCCCACGAAGAGTCCCTAAATAACAAATAACATTTACAGCATATTCTCATAATAATATCGCAAACACAAATGTGCTATATGTGGCTATGCAGAGGAAGCAGGGGCAGCCTAAAAATGACTAAAACGCAGAACTAAGGGAGTTCCAAAGTGGGGCAAAAAGTGAAAACACTACAAACTGTTTAATTCACCATTCTTGTAATGCTGGTTACACTGCTTTGTTTTTTTTTACTAATAATTGCAGCACATTCTTTTTATCCAATATTACGATTGTTTCAATGAATGTTTGAAAAGCCAATTTGTATCTTTCTTGTGTCTACCTTGGGCTTGCAAAAGTAAACAACAAAAGGGTAGATCTGTTTAAACGAATGGTCATGTTTGTGGTTGCTAATAACATGATATGATATGATAGCAGACATATTACGTGCAGCTACTCCAGGGAGTGTCCCGTGTGACACAAGCTAAAGGCCAGAGAGAAAACAAACTCAGTTTACCAAGAATAACCAGGGTTTCAGCTTCTTTTTAAAGAGCCCTGGATCACTTATACCGTGTAAATCCAGAGGGAGCTGATTCCAAGCCACTGCACACAAAAAAGTTGAGTGATCTACCTCCTGCTCTCTGTCTGTGGATCCCAGGGGTGCTTGTCAGAAATGTATTGGTAGTTAGAAGCTGTCTTGGCGGGTTGTAGATGCTAAATCATGTCCTTTGCCATACAGGGCTGCATGAACCAGCAACACACTCTTGCATTTCAGTCTCTCCCTAATGCGCATCCAGTGCAGATCCCGAAGATGCAGACTAATGCGCGACCGTTTTGGGAGATTGAGCAGGAGTCAAACTGCTGCATTCTGAATCACCTGAAGTTTGTCCTGAAGATATTCCGGAAGGTCTACATAAAGGGCATTGCCGTAGTCAATGCAGGACGTGATCAAAGCCTGAATGACTGATTTCTTGGAATGAAACGATAAGAGAGTCCGAAATTTCTTTGTAGATCTAATGATCCCAAAGCAGATTCCAACCAACCTGTTAATTTGGGCACCAAATGACAGCGTATTATCAAACAAAATCCCTAAATCTTTTACCGGATCTCAAGGGGATCCAGCGGGGGTGCATCGTCTGGGTTCCCGAAGAGGAAAATTTCAGTTTTATCCTCATTACATTTCAATTGCACATTTGCTAGTGAATGAAAGACTGCGGTCAGACAGGTTTTAACATGAGAGCTCTCCAAATCTGTTCCCTTATCCAGGAGAAGAGCAACTGTGTGTCATCTGCGTAGGAGATCACTTTTGCTCCTAATGTTTCTGCTAGCTGGATCAGCGGGATGAGATAAATATTAAAAAGTGTAGGGCTCAACGCCGATCCCCGAGGGACCGCGGTATCCACCTTTTGAGGACTTGCAGAGCAGGGGGGAATCCAGAAGTTATGGCTTCTGTTTTCTAAGAAGGATTTTAACCAGCTCGAGGCTAACCCTATCACTCCTATCTCCTGAAGACTATGTAAGAGAAGAGCATGCAGGACTGTGTCGAAAGCTGCCCACAGATCCAATAATATTAGTGCAGCTATACCCCTCGTGTGCAGGGTACCCCTAATAAATTCAGATACCTCTACTAGAGCTGTTTCTGTGCTGTACTGGGCCCTGAAGCTTGATTGACTCAGGTGGAGTAGCCCATTAATCTCCACATATTTCTATAGTCGTCCATTTACCTGCTTCTATAGTATCTTGGAAAAAGCCGCCAGCAGGGAAATGGGCCTGTAGTTAGACGGGGGTGGCAGAATATGCTGTTGTTTTTTTTAAAAAGGGGTAGAATCATTGCCTGTGCCCAGACTCTAGGAACCGTGGTTGTTCCTAGAGATGAATTAAGAATCTTATTAACCAAAGGAATAATGATGTCAGCCCCTGCAGCTGGCAGTTTAAGGGGGCATTGGTCAATCGGGGAGCCTGACTTTAAAGTTTTAAGAGCCGTAAGAGATCCCTCCGAAGAGATGGCTGTGAAAGAGCTCAGTTTTGGGTTGCGTACAGATAACTTCATATTTTGATTAACTACATCAGTACTATAAATCAAAAGGGGATGGATCACTTGTACCTGTAGCCAGGGTCTGTTGTGTACTATCCGTCAGTACCTTACATGGTACTTGGAAAACCCTCATTCACGTGTACAGGTCGTTCGGCGGTTTATCTTGATTCTCCGCCTTTGTTTAACAACGTGATAGCATCATCATATGGGCCTCTTTTTATGCTTCCTCCACCTGGAGGAAACCACTGGTTTTTGCAGTAGTGATCAGAAATAGTTAGTGAAAAAAGTGCTCGAGTGAGGTGGGGTGTTCATCCTCCTCATACTACATAAGAAGTAATATTTCTATTCTATCTAGTGTATGATGATGCTATCACGTTGTTAAACAAATGCGGAAAATCAAGATAAACCGCCGAACGACCTGTACACGTGAATGAGGGTCTCCAAGTACCATGTAAGGTACTGACGGATAATACACAAAGGACCCTGGCTACAGGTACAAGTGATCCATCCCCTTTTGATTTATAGCATTGTACAGGAAGCTGAATGGATCATAGCTCCTTCTAACTCCCCCCCCCTCCCTGATTGAAACAAACATAACTACATCAGTAGCCAGTATTCTACCTACTGATAGGCTTTCCTGTATACTTTGGATGTGAAAAACCCTGCAATTTCTTCACACCATTTACCCGAGGCCTCTTTGGAGTGAGTGCAGGCAGCTGTGTGGTTCTGAAATTCTGGACCCCTCTGTTATCCCGGTATCGAGATGCAATACCCGTGCCACAAAATATCAACGTACCATGACGAATTTGGTGTCGACGGACCGGTAATGATTAGGACATCATCCCTATACATTTGCGTCATGATTGAGGGATGCCAACACCCCTAAATCGTAGTTTCCGTCCCGACCCTTAGACCCCATTTTGTGAACGACATCCATCTTGTGTCTTGCCCTCATGATTTTTCAATTGAGTAAGGTCGAGCTTGATCTAAAAGGACACGTCCACCTTCCCTGACTTCTCCCTGACCTGTCCCAACTGACTCCATTGCCTCCAGCCGAACCTGTTTGGGCAGCTCCTCGCCCAGTGGCCAAATAAGATAGCATCAATGCATAACATGCCACAAACCATTCACTACGTACAGACCATGTTTTCTACACACACACACACCTGTCCACGTACCTCGTTTATGGCCAGTTTTATGACTAGGAGGTACCCTGCTTTATTGGGGTTTCATCGATATCTGATGGGAGTTCCGGGCCTGGCCGGGTAATCCGTCACGAACTGGACGTCTAAAATATGGGTTGGCCTACATGACTTTGCTCTTTGTATTATTGTAGAAATATGTGTATAACCATATCGTAAACTCAAGAATACTTGCCTGCAGCTATTATTTCTGTATATAAGGAGGAAGCTGGTTCTGTAAAAACGAACAATTTCCTGGGAATACGCGACCCGAGTTGTCGTGTTTCTAGGACACGTGTTACTTGGTAGCTGCCAATAAAACTCGATCTCTGACTTCAACTAGAAGACTCCGTGTTTCTGTGGTCCGGAACAGGGAGAACTCAGAGGTCTTCGGGTGTTATCCCCTGGCACCACCGGGTTCCTAAAAACCCGTTACCTCAGTTGGCGCCCAACTCGGGGCGGTATCAAGCGGCGACGGTCCAAGCCAGATGTTCGTGAGGAGCTTCGTGTGAAAATTCCAGAGGACGGCCAGCCACTTCAGCGACCCCTGTATGTCGACGTGGTTCAGAAGGTCTTTGCTGCGAGGTTCCCTGCGTCCCGACGGCTACGAATGACTGCTGCCCTGACTATCGCCCTGTTTTGGACCCAGTGATCCTTGGTAGAGCGAAACGATAGACGAGTCTTCTAGTGACGTCATCGATCTTCAAATACTTCAGTTAAGTATAAGTGGAGCGTCTCCCAGTCCTTAGTTTGATCCTTAGTTTTTGGTATCCTTGAGATACGTTTTGATTTGGTACTTGCAAGCCCCAAAGCCGAAGGACTCGTGTATTCACGAGAAATATCGTAATCGATAAATCCTTTGTAGTTTGAAGCTAGACTAGTGAGCAAAGATGCCTTGTTTTAGCAGATTTGGAAACTTGTTTTGTCTTGGTTGTAGTAAGGACTCCCGATTAGAGGATTCTTGTCCAGTTCCTCCGATTGGAACTCCAACATATGAGTTATACGTAAAACATGGCATAGGTCCTATCACATATAATGAAGTGTGGATAAAATACACCCGCAAGGATGGTGTTTTAAAATGGCCCCAATATGGTAGTTTTGACTCAGAAATTTTAGATAACCTCGAGGTCAAATTGTTCAAGAAAAAAGCCCGGCCGGCGATGTTTGACTCTTTTCGCTTATGGCGCAAAGAAGCCAAACAGAAAGAAATAAAATTAGCAAAAAGGAATAAAAGAGGTATGTCGATGGTGCAAGCTGCCGTTGCATACAAGGATAACGAGGAAGAGCAAGAAAACGAACAAATGCTTAGGAGCAAGAAACTAGCAGTAGATAAATGCTACCCAATGTTACCTCATTAGGGACAAGGTCAAGAGGAAAGATCCGAGAAAGATCCATTGATGTCCCACTTATTAAACTCACCACCGCCGTATGCGTTAGACGCTACCGCACCCCCAAAGCATTTTATTATACCGCGCCACGGCGCACGAAACACAGCTGTTGCACACACGCCAGCTACTATTCAGCTGGTTCCTACTTCTCCGGCGCAGCCTTCTCAAGGGCCGCCGCCTCTGCTACATACTCCATCTACTTCTACTACTTTGCCTACCGCTCCAACTGTTCCCTATGATACTACGTCTGCCACTGCTTCAATTTCCTCTGCTATTGCCTCGATTTCTTCTTCACATCAGCCTGTTTTTTCTGACGCACCTGCCCCTCCGCAAGCTTCTCCTTCTATTAGACAGAGAGTGGCAGGTACTGTCACTGGTCTGCTTTCACCTTTCTTTGGGCCGCCTAAAACGACCCCTAAAACAGAACGTAGACAGTTACGTAGTCAGCTGCCTGATTACGAGGAAAGAGAAGTGCTGAATGAGCTAGCACGCCAATGGATTACGGACTCTGTTAGATATGATGTTCAGTCTGTTATGGAAGTTTTCCGTCAATGGGATGCACCCACTCAGAGATACGTATTCGAAGAGATGTTTGTATATCTGTGTGAAGATTTGGAGACAAATGATCCCAAACGCAAAATGAACGAACTATGGCGTACGCGTTTTAAGTTCCATGAAGGTATGATTATAGGTGCCGAAGTTGAGGAAGCGATAGATTTATTGTTCTCTTACCGGAGTAAGGGAAACGCCTCTAGATCATTGTACGAAGACGACGTATCAGGTAGAAAGAAAGCGAGACAGTACCCCATGAGAGAGGTTCCTCCGGTTTGGAGGGAAGGTGATGCGAATGTAAACCCACCAATTCTGCCACATTTCCAGCGTGTATGGGTACATGTCCCCTGGAAAAGATCCGAAGTTTTAGCACTCAAGCAGACATTACCTGATCCCCGTAAAAATCCGACTGGGTATTATAAGGAGTTATCGCAGACTGCCAGCTCATGTATAATGAATTTAGCGGATGTAGATATGTTGTTTGGGAATGTTGTTCCACATCCTTTATGGAGTAAAATTCGTCATACGGATCATGATCGAGAACTAGGTGACTCATGGGCTAATATTACCGCTATAGATGCTAGACAAATAGGTGGTTCTAAACCTGAGCCGTTAATAGCCGAACTTCCCGGTAGGATTATCGCATACATGAAAACATTAATGCCTGAATTACGCGTAAATTGGGACAAGCTGTCTGCGTGCAAGCAGAAGAAGATGAGAATGTGTCTGACTTTTTCACGAGATTTGAGGAGATTTTCACGGATCATAGTGGTCAGGATATGGCTACCGAGGGTGGTCAAAGATTGTTTGTAGACAAATTTGTACATAATCTGCTTCCTGAACTGTGTAATAAACTGAAAGATTCCGAGAGTGCTTGGGCTGTCTCTACGTCAGCACAGATTTTAGCTACAGCCCAGTACTATGAAAATAGGCGCAAAGACGAGCTAGATAAGGTAGCCAAAAAGACGAAAGATTTAAAAACTAAAGTTCTTCTCCAGCAGGCCTATCTGCCTCGTACGGCTAGTCAGCCTAATTATCACCAACCACAGCAGTATTCGAGAAACGCGCAAGGAAACGAGTTTTCCCATCAGCGTCTTCCGTATGGCCCGAATCAATGTGCATATTGCAAGGAAGAGGGTCATTTTAAAGGTAATTGTCCGGCTCTTGCGCGACGTTTAAACGGTATTTCAGGTATAAGGGGTAGAGGTGTTCAACATGCTCCTAGGGGTTGGGGCCGTGGAAATTTCCCCCAGAATACAACTTCTTTTCCGCCTCAGAATTCCATGAACAGCTTTGACCAACAGAATAATGCATCGTCTAGGTCAGCTCAGTACTATGCTGACGACTATTACACCGAAAACGAGAATGAGGGAAATAATTGCTAGGACAGCCATGGACAAAGAGAGGGAGTCGTTTCAGTTCCAGTAGACCAGAATGGACCTTATGTAGAGGTGATTACCTCAGGAGTGTCAGAGCCATTTCTGCTGGATACTGGTGCTACAAAAAGTTCTATCATGCACTCGAAACTTCCTGGCGCACCTTTGTCTGGCAAAATGAACATTTCAGTAGGTTTCTCTGGCGCCCCTGTTAGAAACCCGATCTCTAGTCCCATGTCCCTTTCTGTTGGCCCATGCGAATTAGAAGCAGCCCTCATTCTTACAACAGGTTGCGGTGAAAATTTGTTAGGTTTGGATTTGCTAAAGAGGTTATATGCGACTCTGTACTGTTCTCCCTTGGGAGTACAACTTACCTTAGGTAAGAAAGTCATTTCTCCAATGTATTTGTCAAAGGAAAATATTCCAACTGAATTGTCATCTCTTCCGGATATACTCTGGGCTAATGGTTCCAATGATGTAGGCCGTTTAGAGATAGCACCGTATGTCATAACATTGAAAGCCAACGTTAGGTTGCCACGTACTCCCCAATATAAAATATCTAGCGAATGCGAAAAGGCGTTGTTGACGATTGTTTATGATCTGATCGAGAAAGATGTCATCGAAGAAACAACCGGCAACGTTTGTAACAGTCCAGTTTTGCCCGTTTTAAAGCGTACCGATCCTTCACAGCCCCCCGTGTACAGGTTTGTGATCGACCTCAGAGAAGTGAATACGGTGGTTATTCCACATTTTCCAGTTGTCCCCGACATTACTGCCTTGTTGACAATGGTTCCAGCTTCAGCAACTTGGTTTTCGGTGATTGACCTGAAGAACGCTTTCTTCAGCATCCCGATTGCTGAGGAGAGTAGAGATATTTTCGGCTTCAAGTGCGCTCCTCAAGGCTACTTCGAAAGCCCATCAATATTCAGTCAGGCCCTGAAAACACAGCTAGACACAAATATTCTACCTAATGGGTCGACTCTGATTTAGTATGTCGACGATCTGCTGATCGCTGCAGACACTGAAGAAATTTGCAAGCGAGCTACATCTGCTGATCGCTGCAGACACTGAAGAAATTTGCAAGCGAGCTACATTGTCCTTATTGCGTCACTTATGTGACATGAAGCACAAAGTCTCTCTTTCAAAACTGCAATTTTGTCGACAAGAAGTAACCTACCTAGGTCACATCTTATCGAAGGAGGGAAGGAGACTGACACCAGAAAGAATACAGGCAATTGCAGAACTGAGTGCCCCAAGGACACAGAGAGAGGTTCGGGCCTTCTTGGGCATTACATCATACTGTAGGCAATGGATACCGAATTTCTCACTACTAGCTAAACCCTTGCTGGCACTACTCTGTAAAGACACACCCAATCCTATGCCCTGGTCTGAAGATTGTCAAACAAGTTTCCACAAGTTGCGTGATGCATTATGTTCGGCTCCTGTGTTGGGAAACCCCAACTACAGTAAGCCTTTTACATTATATGTCCACGAGAAGGAAGGTTGTGCATTATCAGTCCTAACACAATACTTTGGGGACAAACAGCGCCCATGTGCATATTTTTCGGCAACTCTAGATCCTGTGGCTAAGGCACTACCAAGTTGTCTGAGGGCCACCGCCGCAGCGGCTGTCTGCATTCGACAGTCCGCTGGGTTAGTCATGAATAATACTCTGATCGTTATGGTCCCGCATGCAGTAGACATTTTGCTAAACAGGACGAAGACACAACATCTTACTAGCGCTCGACTATCCAGTTACGAACTAACACTATTAGCGAGTCACATTCACATAAAGAGGTGTGATACACTCAACCCCGCTACGCTACTACCTATCCCGGCAGAGACAGACGAGGTTGAAAAACATGACTGCTGCTTTAGGACAGAAGAAGAGACCAAAGGGAGAGTAGACTTACAGGACACTCCCCTTCCTGAATGCAATGATACTTTATGGGTTGATGGTTCATGTTTCAAGTTGCCGAATGGGGATACGACTGCAGCATATGCCGTAACGACATTACACACCATTATAGAGACCGCGCGCATTTCCCACAATTCCGCACAAGCCGCAGAGCTTATCGCACTTACAAGAGCATGTGTGTTGGCGAAAGGAAAGCGAGTGAATGTGTACACTGACAGCCAATACGCCTTTGGCGTGGCTCATAGTTTTGGGAGATTATGGCGTGAACGTGGGTTCCTGACGTCGCATGGTGCAAAAATACAACATGGTCAGCTAGTTAATGAGCTCCTCGAGTCACTGACCTTGCCACTACAAGTTGCAATTATAAAATGCAGTGCACACAGAAAAATTCAAGACGATGTTGGCCGTGGGAATGCATTTGCAGACGAGGTTGCGAAAGAGACTGCAAGGAACACAATGAGTCGGATGTATGTTGTAGGTCCCGCTAGATGGATTACTGATGTGGGGATGTGTGAGGACACCATCGAAAGCGTGAAAACTATCCAAGCCGAGGCCACCGAGAAAGAGGTGAATGAATGGAGAGAAAGCCAGGGTAGATTAGATACGAATGGTTGTTGGGTCGAATTGTCAGAACACCAGCGATGGCTATTACCTAACGCATATGTACTTGCAGTGGTAACAATGGCCCATGGAATTGCGCACATCAGTACGAAAGGAATCTGTAAACTATGGGCCCCAGTATGGCAGAATAGTAATATCCCAAAATGTGCAGAGAATGTGGTCAGAAACTGTATAGTGTGTTTAAAGCACAATCCCGGTAGGGGAACCCCAACTCCAGCTGGTCATTTTGCGCCTCCAACGTATCCGTTCGAGGTTTTGCAGCTCGATTTCATCCACATGGAGAGGTGCAACAATCTGAAGTATGTGCTTGTTGTTGTTTGCGCTTTCTCCAGGTGGGTGGAAGCGTACCCCCTTAAGGACAACACCGCCTTGTCAACTGCCAAAGCCCTTGTCAAGGAGTTCTTCCCTAGATTCGGTATGCCTAGAATCGTTTGGAGTGATAATGGAAGTGAATTTGTGGGACGTGTGATGAGGAGAGTGTGTGAGTGTCTAGGCATACACCAGAAATTCCACGCTGCAAATCACCCCCAATCAGCTGGATTAGTGGAGTGCTACAATGGCACGTTAAAACTCAAACTAGCCAAGATCCAAGCCAGTACAGGCCTTAAATGGCCTGACGCCCTGCCTCTAGCACTCCTGTCGACCAGAACGACTGTCCATTCCAGATTAGGACTTAGCCCCCATGAAATAGTGTTTGGCCGCCCAGCCAACGTCTGGGGCGTGCCAAGGCCAAAGAAACTCAGCGAAATAGAGCACCCCGTACTGCTTGACTATTTGTGCGAATTAACAACTAAATTGCGTGTTTTACACCAACAGGTTCACAGTTCCTCTCCGCCAGCCTCTGATGATCCAGGTCACTCCATCGAACCAGGCACCTGGGTGCTGGTGCGGAATTTTCAGCGCACGAACAACGAACAGCCCAGGTGGACCGGACCATACCTTGTTCTCCTGTCCACGAGATCAGCCGTTCGGGTGGAAGGAAAGAAGAACTGGATCCACGGGACCCATTGTAAACGGGTCCCTCTGCCCCTTCCATATGACCAGTGTGTCAAGGAAGGAATTGCCGACTCCGAGACAGAGTCCATACCTCGCTTCATCCCTTTCAGCGATGCACGTTTGAAAGGAACTGGTACCGAAAAGGAGAGTGATTATATTTTACAAGGACTTGTGCCACCGTCAATGCAGTTGGACACTACAGAACCTGAGACATTGTTTGAAGACCACACCGTACCTGGGAAAGAACAATATAATCTAAGGTCGAGACAAAGAGACTAATAAAAAAGGCAACTTAATGCGATTTTCCTTTTCCCCCAAGAACTATTTGATTTTTCAGCTCTCTCGCCCAGGGAACTTGCTCATTTTTGATTTTCGAACCGCCATCCGGAACTGCTGCTAGGGTCGCGGTTGAAGTCTGGGGAGTGCAGCTGGGGACGTTTAGGTCAACGGTTCTGGTTGGTCCAAGGGAGTTACCCCGGACTGAACGGAGCGCACTCCCTGGCAGAATCAATCTCCCACCGCGGGCAGCAACTAGAGGATGGAGTTTCCATGGGTAGAGAGACCTACCAGATTCACGAACTTTGAAAGACAATTATGCACAGTACTGGCCAGAAAAAGGTTTCTGATAATATGTATTTTAATGTTGTGCAGCATAACGATGTTTTTGATTGGTTATACTCTATTCACATTTCAAGTTACCTTTGCAAATGACACTCGGCCAACACCTCCTCCTACTATATCTCCACACTCCTTTCACCCTCTACCTGAACACGAGTCTGCCAGAAGACTCGAATTTATAAATAACTCATTCATCCAACTCCTACACCAACACCAGTCCATAATGAACACTTCGAACTGTTGGATATGCGGACTCATGCCGCACACAACTGATAAGGGTATCCCATACTTCATCCTGCCATTCAGTTATTATGGTTCGCTGTGGGCTTTCCAGACTTTGTTCCTGTTCGCCCTAGAACCATACCCGCCCCGTTCCACTGAGAGCGATTCCAGCAACAAGGCACTAGTGGCAGGGATAAGAAATATGAGTAGGGATATTGACATATATCAAGCGATTCCCAAAGATGAACTCACTCCATACAGTCGTTGGAACGTAACTAAGTATGGGGTTTCCTTGAGTAAGGGCCAGACAGCAAAGAAATCCCGCCCAGTTTGGATAGTGCCCCACCGAGGTCACTTATGTCTGCAAGGTATCGGCAGGGATCCTAAAGCACAATTAGGAAAGAGCGTATGCACGGAAACATATGTATTTGCCTCCCGAACTTCCCCTCTATTCTTGGCAGCAAAAGGCACCTATTTCGTCTGCCATGACCAAGCCTATACATGGTTACCCCCTGACTTCTCAGGCACGTGTTTTATCTCATTTCTGCTGCCACCCACCTACACGGCCAGGGCAGATTACCATCGGACAAGAACAGCTAGGGGTGTCGTGAGTAAAGATGACACTGTGGGTCAGGAATTTTCAGACTTCGCAAAGGGTTTTATCCCATTTTGGGGGCCTATGGTGAACAGCAGGAACATTCGCCAGTTATCGAGGATAGTTGAATCCGCCGTGACTGAAACGGCTGGAGCCCTTGGCAACTTAACAACTGAGCTTCAGTCGGATCGACTTATGACCCTTCAGAACAGGGTTGCCCTAGATATCATACTTGCGTACCGTGGTGCTGTATGTAGAGTGATCCAATCCAGTTGCTGCATTTTTATCCCTGATAATGCACCGACAGTGTACCAGGCCACCTCTAAGCTACACGAAATATCTGGTTCCCTTCACGTAGAAAAAGGGGATTGGTTTCTGCTAGGGTGGTTCTGGGAACTGATCACTGCCTGGGGATGGAAAACACTGATCTCCATTGGGATGATCTTAGCGCTTCTGTTTATGTTCTGCCTCTGTGTACAGTGCGCTCCTGCACTATGTGGCCTCTGTGCTACTCCATGTGTAAGGAAGCCTGTGTCAAGGAACGAACTGAGCAACAGAATGATGCTACAACAGCATCTCCACGAATTCATTTATACAGATTTGGACTCAGATTAACATGAGTTATTGCCTTATATGAGGGCAAAAGGAGGGTCTGTGGTTCTGAAATTCTGGACCCCTCTGTTATCCCGGTATCGAGATGCAATACCCGTGCCACAAAATATCAACGTACCATGACGAATTTGGTGTCGACGGACCAGTAATGATTAGGACATCATCCCTATACATTTGCGTCATGATTGAGGGATGCCAACACCCCTAAATCGTAGTTTCCGTCCCGACCCTTAGACCCCATTTTGTGAACGACATCCATCTTGTGTCTTCCCCTCATGATAAGCCAATTGAGTAAGGTCGAGCTTGATCTAAAAGGACACGTCCACCTTCCCTGACTTCTCCCTGACCTGTCCCAACTGACTCCATTGCCTCCAGCCGAACCTGTTTGGGCAGCTCCTCGCCCAGTGGCCAAATAAGATAGCATCAATGCATAACATGCCACAAACCATTCACTACGTACAGACCATGTTTTCTACACACACACACACACCTGTCCACGTACCTCGTTTATGGCCAGTTTTATGACTAGGAGGTACCCTGCTTTATTGGGGTTTCATCGATATCTGATGGGAGTTCCGGGCCTGGCCGGGTAATCCGTCACGAACTGGACGTCTAAAATATGGGTTGGCCTACATGACTTCGCTCTTTGTATTATTGTAGAAATATGTGTATAACCATATCGTAAACTCAAGAATACTTGCCTGCAGCTATTATTTCTGTATATAAGGAGGAAGCTGGTTCTGTAAAAACGAACAGTCTCCTGGGAATACGCGACCCGAGTTGTCGTGTTTCTAGGACACGTGTTACTTGGTAGCTGCCAATAAAACTCGATCTCTGACTTCAACTAGAAGACTCCGTGTTTCTGTGGTCCGGAACAGGGAGAACTCAGAGGTCTTCGGGTGTTATCCCCTGGCACCACCGGGTTCCTAAAAACCCGTTACCTCAGCTGGAGTCATAAAACTCTTAACCATCTGGTATCCTAGTAAGTTTAGAGGTCCAGGTGGGGCACTGTGAGCTAGTTAGGAACCAGGCCAACATTTCCTGATGATATGCGTGAACTGAATTTCTATATTCGGTTATGTTGTCCAGAATATCTAGTCTTACTTAATTTGTAGGAACCATATAACTTTCCCAGGGGAAGGATGCAGGAAAAGAAGGAATTGAATTTCAAGTCAGTACAAAATGGAAAAGAAAATTTTTTGAAGCTCAAAAAGGTAACTTGCTACAGGGGTCACACTGAGGGGACATTCAATAAAGGACTGTTAGGTGACAGACATGTCTCAGCAGCACCCTTTTTAGTGAGTTGTTGACAAGGGCAATGGGCCCCTGTTGCACTCAATCTATCAGCAATCACTATTTTAGAAGGAGACGCAGATGTTCCTAGGGTCATCCATCCAAATATCATGGGGTCAGTGTTGTTCGTTATCAAACGTTATACCTGATTTCACTGTAAGCCATTAAAGCACATGGAATAAAACATATATAAAACATTTGCCATTTACAGCATATATGTGCAAAGTTCTGTGCGGTAATATAGCCAATGAACCAACCTATGAATCCTTGCGATGAAGCGGGCTCCTACAGGGAAAGATTTTAATGCAGTTTGTCTGGGAGTGCCTGGTACCTCCCTAGGCTTGAATTAATTGTTGATATAATTGCAAATCCAGCTATCCTGAAGCTAAGCAAGCGTGGCTACCTGGGCAATAAAATAGGTTAATCACCTGCTAAAGGGTTCAAAAGAATATAAAAACTCTCAAATTTACCCTGTTATACAACAAGTGTTAGCCTTCCTTTTCTCCAACGATCGTACAGCTGCCATGGTCCTGTTCGCCACTATTCATGTTTCTTTTGTGGGATACTCAACCCGTACCTTATTCTCCACACATTCATCAGAAAATGAGAGAGAGCAAAGATTGACAACCTGCATTTGTCGTATCTCAGAATCCTGAGTGCTTCCTTGGGGTCCCTAAGTCCCAATTTCTGACAGAGAGGAATAATCCAACGCCTCCTTTGGGACAAGTAGATTGGGAAAAGGAAGATAATGTGCTCAATTGTTTCTTTTTGATCCCCACTGGCCGGCCAAAGCAACTCCTTTGCACATGGTACACACTCCCACTTTGCAGTAAAGACCCGGACAGGTAAAGTTCCATACCAAGTAGAGATGCCTGGCAGGAGGAGGCTCTATTTCGTCTAGTCACAATATACTGATAATGCTGGAGTTAGCGATGCAGAAATGTTAACATGCTTCTTCAATGACTTACCGGCAAACAACTGATCAACTTTAAAATTCTCTGTTTTACTCATTAGGTCTTTTACAGAGTGCAAAGGTATCCCAACCTCGTTCGCTGACATATTGTTGCCCCACATGTGTATGTGGTTTCTGCGATCCAGCGCCCGGGTTCTGCGTCATATTTTTTCCTTCCAGAGGGCTGGATGTGACTGGGGGACCTTCGGTGAACTTAGGGAGCATATACAAATTGAGCTATCTTTGGCCCCTCAACTCATTCCGTCCCATTGTAAAGTCATAATTGTTTCAGGAGAGCTGAGTCAATATGTTTTATTCTGCTAACATGCAGTCCTGATGGCTTGTGCTTTGTCTGTCTGTTTCAGATCTATCAGTCTGTTCTTGGTTCCCGAGTGCCATGACACCAGAGGTCACAGAACGACCGACAGAAAATGTGTTTCTACAGCAGCACTGCCCTGAATGATGCTTGTTGTTGCTCTGAGGCCAGCTGGGCTGGAAGGAGCCTGTGATTTGTGGGTGACTCACAGCTTTGAGGCCACCTCCAGGCAGGAGGCGCCTCGTGCGGATCTTCCAGAGCTTTCTTCCAGTCTGGTGTTGCTCCTTTCCGGGCTGAGCAGTTCGAAGATCAGGTGAGTCAGAGCTGCTCAAGGTCACCTTCTTCTTAGTTGGCATTTGACTGATAAAGTCACAGGGCTCAAGTTGTCAGAAAAAGAAGGAATCTGGATTTCACTGAGTTCAGTGGAAACCTGTTCTCACACTGGAAGGTACGACAAGACCCCCGCTCCTCCTACCTCCACCACCTACTTCCAGTATCAGGTACGGGGAACCAAAGCAATAGAAATAGTCAGGTTGTCAGGCACATCAGGGACACAGGACAGCCAGAATGTAACAGCAAACAGCCAGCCTGACACGCACGCGCACACACACACACACACACACCCGCCCTCCCTACCCTTAGCGAGCAGTATTCCCCTAAGAGGTGCAAATGAACACAGTGGGCCCCTGAAAAATAATCTGCTGTCATCACAGCTAGCAACATCATAGCATTGTTAGAAGGGGAACTATCCGCCCTCAATGTGACTGGGGAACACTTTGGCCAGTTTTAGTCTCTTGGTAAAGAGTTTGGGATCACAGGAGACTGGGTGTGTAATCAACGTAGTACTCAAGACATCAAGTCATTAGCCAGAGAGGATACAACGGTTGCTATCTGAAGAAGGTGATCTTCAAAGGGGCCGAACCCCGTGTAGGGAAAACCCCAATTTGTTTTTCACATCAGATAGTCACAAACTAAATGCAGTTCTCATTGGGTCAGAGATTTAAACATTTAGCACAGGGTGTCCCTCAAAATATTTGGCAGCAATAAAGTGAACTAGCCGACCTATGTCTTTTCATGTTAACGACAAAGTGAATTACTGGAAGCCAGCAGTCCCAAAGTAAAATATATACGAAAGATTGGAAAATGCTTTGATAATATAAAGATATAGTTCTGTCTAAAAGAAAGAATGGAACTCAGAATAAATCTAGACTTGAGGTTTATCATTGACTCCAGCACTTTCAAACTCCATGGAGACCTCAACTTTCATCTAGAGCACCGTAATGACTAGGCCTGGGCAGTAAATTCTGTTCCGCTTGCGGAATTTGGGTAATTTTGCATTCCGTGGAGAACGCGGAATTACCAACAAATCTGCAATCCATGGCTTTGCGGAATTTTTTGCTTGTCCGCACTTTGAAAATGCGTGTTTGCGAGATATTTCTCCCCAAGCACACAAACAGCATTCGCGAACAGGAAAAAAGAATCGCGAACAAGCGGAACAAGCAATTCTGTGTGTTTGCAGAACCTGCGCGTGCTCGCGGAGATATTTTTAGCGTTTTGCACAGCTTTGCGTTGCGCGAATACGAAAATTCTGCCCACCCCTAGTAATGACTCCAATTCAAATACCCTCCTCAAAAGCCGTGGGAATCTCGACCTAACCCAGCACATTACCAGACCCACCCACACAGGCAAACACTTCCTGAACCCTATCTTCTCCACACCAAACAACATCAGATTCTACAAACCAACACCTTCCACCTGAACTGACAACACCGTTTTAAGTTTCAAGCTCATCACCTTGAATCACAGGAGAACCACCACATCTGGACAGGCGGCTGCTGCTGGAAGAACATCTCAGAGAAGGACTCGGCTTCTGCCCTCTCCATACGCCTCTCAAAGCACACTAGGAACCTAGTGGAAGACATCCAAAACTTCAATGAATGAATCACCACCTGCACCAACAACCTGCCCCCCTCAAGCACAGAAAGAAAATCAAGATCACAAAAGCAAGCCAGCTGGTACACAGAAGAACTCAGGATGGCAATGCAGCACTGTAAGCATCTGGAAAGCAAGTGGAGAATGATCCTAGACACCGCAGACAATGATGTCGTCTAATCTGCCCTGAAATGCTTCCACCTGCATGTCTGAAATGCCAAATGAACAGCCCACAACAAACGCATCGAAGCCAGCAACAACAGCACCAAATAAATCTTCTCCATAATCAGAAAATTCACAGTGCTGCAGCCACCACCAGCAACATCTCCCCTTACAGGACCCACTGCAACAAATTCTGTAACTTCTTTTGGAAGGAGATCACATCCACATACGCCAACTTCAACCTTTAACCTGACTTCAGCATCCTTGCAGCCTGTCTTCCAATCTCAGTTGAAGAATAGACCTTGACCATGTAGAACGCCATCCCCACAAATGAGACTGCAGGAACAATGATGAACCTCAACTCCGTGGCCCCATTAGACCCATGCCCCCACCACACTTTTAACAAAGGTCTAACCACCATCCGTGAAGTCCTCACTCCCAATCTGAATGACTCCATCAATGCGGCCCTCTTCCCAGAAACCTGGAAGCAGGCAGCTGTCACACCCTTGCTGGGGAAACCCTCCGTGGACCTCACCAAACTCTCCAACTACTGACTAATCACCCTCCTACCATACATGGCCAAAGTCCTAGAGAAAACCATCAAGAAGTGCCTGACCATCTCCTCAAGGCCACCCAGTCTGGATGCAGGCCCAACCAGAGCACGGAAACAGAGCTCATTGAACCTACCTACGCCATTTGCATGATCCTAGACAGAGCAGAGAGTAAGGCGGTCATCCTATTGAACCTCTTGGCGGTGTGTCACATGGTACCACATCTCATCCTCTTCAGGTGCCTTCACGAGTTCAGGATTCAAGGACCTGCATGCCATTGATCTGCTCCTTCGAGATAAAAAGAACTCAGACTGTCAACCGGATGTCATTCTCTTTTGAAACCGGACATCTCATCTGCGGAACGTTTACTCCTCAACACTTACGTAACCCCACTGGCCAACGTCATCCATACCCACTACATCAACATCCTCTCCTACACTGACGACACACAACTCATCCAGTCCCTCTCGGACAAAATCCACAACACAAGGAACAAGTTCACAGCCTGCATGATGGAAGTAGCCACTAGGATGGAGTTCAACTGTCTCAAACTCAACATTGATATAACTGTTGATCTTTGGAAACAACACCTGTCCATGGAACTCCACCTGATGGCCATCCAACCTAGGGCCTACTCCCACCTCCAGCTCGCGCCAGCAACCAAAGGATCATCATTAACAAAAAGGTGGACAGGTTCTCACAGGTCAATGCCATCACTTCGTCCACACCCTAAAGAAACATTTTCATATGGCTCTCGAGAATCATCCTAAGACTGTCATCCACGCACACATCAACATCAACGTAGTTTGGACTACGGGGACTCTCTCCATGCAAGAATCATCAGACAGCTCACCAGAAGGCTGCAAACCCCTCAAAACGCAGGAGCCAGGTGTATGCTCAACCTCCCACTCAGAACACATATTACAGCTGTCTAGCTCCAGATACATAAGCGCCCACATTTCAGCTCCTCACCACACACTCAAGGCACTACCCAACAAATCCCTGCCTACATTAACAATTGCATCTCCTTCCATCAACCCCCTATGCACCTCCATTTAGCCGGACTCATATTCAGACACATCCCACGCATGCACAGAAACAGATCCGGAGGCCAACCCTTCTTATACATCACTCCTAAAGCGTGGAACGACTTCCCTCAACATATCAGAGCCTCCTCTTCACTTCTTGAGCTAAGCAAGAAGCTGAAGACATGGCTATTTGAATGACTCTGCCCTCTAGGCTAGACTTCCACACCTGCACAGCACTGGGGATACCGTCTAGGGTGATAATGTGTTCTACAAATACACATAATATAACATGACATTATGCATATCATAACTTCTGTTCCGCAGTAACGGTAAAAAGCAGTGGCAGGTGCACAGATATAGGGCCAGATTCACAAAAGTAATCGGAGACAAAATCCTAACTTCACGACTTTCGGTATTCACAAAGGACATTTAGGAGTAGTAAAGTTAGGATGTTGTTTTAAGTTTATCTTAAGTTTTGGTCGTAAGACAAAATCCTAATTTAAGATTAACTTGTTTGATTTAAGACCAAAACTTAAGACAAAATCCTAACTTTAATACTTCTAAATGCCTCTTCTGTTAGCACTGTATACAGTGTGAGTACAATTCAGTGCAATGTTCACAGACACCCTCATTTATTTAAAACCCCTCTGAGTGCCAGTAATGAAAAATACAATGTGTTTAAGTTTCCACAAAAAGTAAGTACCTCTCACAGTGTGAGCAATTATCAGTGCAGAGCATGCATATTTCTTAAACTCTAAACGCCCTCTTACTGCGAGTGATAATCAGTGCACCTTACAGATCTGTAAATGCCCATTACAAGGATGTGGAATTCTGTACCAAATCTGCTTGTCCAAAGGGCAGATTGATACCTGAATCAACTTGCCCTTTAGAGAAATCCCTTGTCCTACTTTTATTTTTTTTTATTTTTTTTACAGACAAATCCATTTAACACATTTTTGGCAGAATTACACTGTGCAGTTACATCATAAGTTTACACCTTTATATAAAAGAGTGAGCAGCTAATACAGATATATCTAGGTTACAACCCGAAGAGTGAGCACAACTCTGACTACACATGCTGTAAATGCGACTCAGATGGGTGCCCGGTTACAGTATCTTGGGGTACTCACTGAGACCTGATACGCCTAGTCGGGCATTCCTTAATACCAACAAACATTCAACCATACCGTTTTGGCAAAGAGTTACATAAACACGTATGTATAGCATCTGCAGGGGCTACGCGCAATCAGATTTGTGATTTGGAACAGCAGACAGGCCTAGGTTGGCGATTGTGAGACTGAGGGTGATGTGGATACTACAGGCGATATTGTATTACTTTCTCTAAGCCAGGTCACAAATGGCTCCCGGATGTCTTTCGGATGGGATGCTGTGGGCATTAGGTCCCAGAATGCCAACAGTTGCTCTGGGAAATAAGCAATATCCTGCACCCAATTGGTTATTTTGGGGGCCATAGGGGTACCCGAGTGTTTGGCAAATCTACGCTTAGCAAGTAGCAGCATTATGGCCGTCATCAGTGTTTTTCAGGTGGGACTTCCTCTACATACCCCATCAGAGCTACTAGTGGTGTGCACTTCAATGAGATCTCTGTGACCACCGTATAGTTGCATATACCTGCTCCCAGAACTTGGCTAGGAGTGGGCACGTCCACTAAACATGCAAGAAGCAGGTATCGCCCCGCTTGCATTTCCAGCACATCAGGACGTAGACCCATTTCTCGCAGTTGTAGTGGAATGCGGTATACATTTAAAACTGATAAGCCGCAGCCTATAATTTGGGGATAAAAAAACTAAGCTGGGAGCAGCGGAACGACCATTGGTCATCCGTAGGTAATTCGCCCAGATCCACCCTCCATTGCGCCAGGGCCTTCGGGTCCAGGAAAGGGGTATTCCCTTGTGTTTGGTTGTATAATCTGGTCATCAATTTACAGGGAAAAAGAATGACAAGTATATGCTCGAGTTGCTGCAATGCGGTGGGAAAGATGAGTGTAATGTCCAACAGGTGGCCCTAAGCTGATAATACAGGAGCAATTCTAAAATAGGTGTTTGAGTACCCTCTGGGCTCTGCGGTGTTACCAAAAATGTGTCTTGTGGGTAGAGATCTCCCAATGTGGTAAGGCCCATGGCTCGGGCTTGCATAATAGTGTCTTGGTCTTGAAGACCAGGGAAGAGTGAGTGGTATGAAAGTGGAGTGGAAGGAGCATATAGCAATGGTGTCGCAACGCGTTTAAAGGCCCTCCAATGCCTAGCCCAATGTCTTGACTGTTTTAACCTCATCGGTTGTCCTATGGTGTGACTTGTATAATGCAGCATGTAAGGGGACTGGATCTGCTACGTCTTTCGCGATTGCCACGTGTGGTTGAAATGGGGTGGGATACACCCAATGTTGAAGGTATTGGGCTTGCGCACATAGGGCACAGAGTTCGAAATCCAGAGCCTCCATACCACCCAGAGATAGTGGACGTGTTAGTAGCTCCCAGTTCACCCGTGGCTGCTTCCCAGCCCACACCAGGGCTATTACAAGGGTTCTGAGGGACTTGAAGAAAGCCTGAGTTAGGGGAATGGGAATATTTGTGAATAAGTATAGGAACTTGGGAAGAACGATCATCTTCGTTATGGCGATTCTCCCGGCTAAGGTTAAGGGCCAGGACGACCAGAATTTGGACTTGCGTTCCAGCCAGTCCAGCAGTCTCCCAAAATTACTGCACCAGATTTCCTGTGTTTCTCTGCTCAGCCACACACCTAAGTATTTTACCGTGCCATCAGCCCATGTAAGCGGGAATTCTAGTTCAGTACTTAGTGGAGCGGCCGTCAAGGGTAAGAGTGATGATTTAGACCAGTTCACTCTTATGCCAGGCATTCCACCAATTTTTAGGACTTCCCGCAGTACTGGGTTTAAATTATAATCTGGTTTATGGATATACAATGGAATATCATCGGCATACATGGAAATGATGAGACTCTTGTCTGTGAATCCCCCGCCCAGGAGGAGTGTGATGCTGACGTACTCTGGCTGCTAGGGGCTCCGTCGCTACTACAAATAGCAGCGGTGAGAGGTGGCCTCCCTGCCTGGGTTCATGTATTACAGAGAAAGGCTCTGAAAGCAGGCTATTAGCTCTAAATCGAGCTGTGGGCTTAGTATAGAGCAGGCTGATGAGCTTGATAAAGTTGGGGCTGAAACCTAAGCTGGGCAGGATAGTAAAATGGGAACGGCTATTGCAGGGAGTCAAACCCCTTTGTGGCGTCAAGGAATGCGGCAAAGGCTGGCAGCTGTGGGTCAGGTTGATGGATAACAGCAAAGAAGGTACGCAGGTTGTGGGCTGTAGATTGACCTAGAATGAAATCCAACTGCTCAGGACTGGCTATGAGCGGTAGGAGCGGCTGTGATCTATTAGCAATAAGTTTGGCCAGGATCGTTACGTCTAACTTGATTAATGAGAGCGGTCTGTATGAGCCTCAGAGGTTGTCTGCTTTATCAGGTTTTAGGAGAGAGATAATCCCCGCTTCTCTAATTGTAGGTGGTAAGGAACCGCAATCTAAGGATCCCTGGTATACTTCTAGCAGTTGTGGTGCAAGCTCTGCTGCACAGGTTTGATAAAATGAGGTTGTCAGCCTGTCCAGCCCAGGGGCCTTTTCATCATGTAGGCTGCAATTACCTATACTATGTCTTTCACTGGAAAAGGTACATCTATGAGCCTCACTTAGACAGAGTAGTTCAATGGAGTCTAAATATGCCAAAATATCTGGGTGAGGGGTATTCTGTGTGGCTGTGTATAGTGCTGAGTAGAAGCTGGTGAGGTGGGCATGAGTTTCTCGTTGTCCTTTAATGTGATTTAGGTCGTTGTCCAGGAGTTCGACTATAAACGTTGGGGATGTGTGCGGTTTAAGTGTGTTTGCAGAGCCTTACCGGGCCTATCACCCTCTCCATAGCTACGCGCTTAATTGTGTTTCCCCAAGAAGCGAGATTCTCTTTCTGCTTGTTCTTCAAATTCAGAGATTCTCTCCCACTGGGTTGCAAGATGTACAGGCACCCCGTTTGATAGAACAAGTGCTCTGCAGTTTGGATGTCATGTTCTAGTTTCGAAAAGGATGATCGTATGGATTTCAGGCCCCCTGATTGCTTTGCGCTGCATGCACCCCTGATGACTGCCTTAAATGCTTCCTATAAGGTTGAGGGAGAGTCTACTGACCCTTCCTTTGTTTTTTTGTTGTAACTTTTTATTACATAAAACAGAAAAAACGAAAACACATTAAACATACATTCAAGGCAATACAGCATTAGTACATCCATTAGGTCTGTGCTCAAGGAGGACGGGAGATACATGACAACAGGAGAGAAAATTCTTCGAATATAGATAAGGGGGGGGGGGACAAAGGCAAAATTGCATATAAACAGCACAATGTACCACAGCTTAGAAGGAATGCAGGTCAGGGCGATTGAGAAGGACTAGGAATTTCTGCGAGTGGGGGCGCACAGATATCTCCCCGGTATGAGTTCCACTGGTCCCAAATCTCTCCCCATTTTCTGGGTCTGCCTCTTGCTATATATACCGTCTTCTCTCTGAACATGCACCAGTCCACACTCTTTTTCCAAGCAGTCACTGTAGGCGGCCTCGGGGACCCCCACAATTGTGCAATATCCCGTTTGGCAACCATATTGGCAAGAGTCACCCACCAAAGCTGCGACACGTCATAATCATTCGGGCCCCATACATTCAATAAACATTGCCGGGCTTCTGGCATCATCACAACAACCGTTACTTCATTCATCACATCATGTATACGGTTCCAAAATCGCACCACCTCAGGGCGTTCCCATATGATATGGAGATAGGTGCCAAGGAGACCACAACCACGCCTACACAAGCCACCCGTGGAATAGCCCATATGGATCAGACGGGGGCCGGTGACATAGATTCTGTGGAGGAACTTGAGTTGGACCAGACGGAGGCGGGCCGGGATTGCAACCTCCCTGGGAGAGGAGGCCCTTCCTTTGTTGAGAAAAATTGGGTGAGCTCAATTCTCATTTCCTCCCTGAATGCTGTGTCCAGTAAGGCGTGTGGTGGGAGTCTCTAACTAAACGAGCAGGGTAGAGATTGTGAGATATTCCAGCGCAGCATAACCGGGGCGTGGTCTGAAAATGTGCACCACATTAAGGTCCAGGAAGCTATGTCATCAGTTACAAGCCAATAGTCCAGTCTGGACCAGGCGCGGTGATCTAGGCTGTGATCTGCGGTTATACAGGTGCCTTCCCTGGCGGCTGGATGTCGGCTGCGCCAGATGTCTATGAGACTGTGGTCTAGTATAATCAAGTTCAATTGCTGAGATGCCCTTGGATGTGGGTTGCGGGCAGCTCCAACCCTGTCCGCCTCATTTGGTAAGGTAATGTTAAAAGCCCCGCCGTAAATTACTGTGTCACCTCCCATTGATGACACATTAGCCCATACATTGAGGAAAAAGCTCGGGTCATCCACATTTGAACCACATATGGCAACCAGGGTCACCTGGGTAGATATTAGTGTACCGTGCAAAATAACATATCTCTCTTCAGTGTCTATGTTTGCATGGGTGGTTGTCCAACCAAAGCCACGTCGTATCAGCATCGATACTCCACTTGCATAGTTAGAATACGAGGTTGAGTGTGTTTCGCCCCAATATTTGTTGCGTAATTTAGGGTGTCTGATTAGATATGCGTGCACCAACTTTGCTTTCCTGAAATCATTAAGCCCTCTAATATTCCATGTGAGGGACTTGTTCTCAGTCATGTGGTATTCATGGCGAGAGTGCACTCTGCGAAGGAACGGGATATATTGGATACTGCTACTGATATCACGCAATACATATATGCACCTGAAGTGACAACTTAAAAAGGCAAAATTCGATCTACTAGTCGATTATACTGCTCTGTGGATAATATGTTGTCTGAAACTGCTTTAAAAACCCTTCCCTGCCTGCCTACCACACCATCCCCCTTAAACAGGTTGAGTTAAATTGCCCATCCCCCCATCCGTTAACCCTTTTTTAACTCAATAAGTGGAACACATGGGAGATCTCTAGAAGGGGCATGGGACGCCAGCACAGTCCCTGCTTGATGACAGGGTGGCCGGGCAAAAAAAGAACGATAGGCATCCGCCTAATGTGCAGTAGGAGCCAGAGGAGCCAAAAACAGGTGAATGACACTTGGGCCAATTTGGCACATCAACTAAGACGCAAGTACAATATAGAAGATCCTAAAAAACAGTAAGCTGAACAATTGTAAGTGAAAAATGGAACACATCAGTCTTGTCACTCAAGGTGTGTTCTGAATTAGTTAGCTGCGAGGAGCGAGGAGGAGTCTTCTTGTTGCTGATGTGTTTGGTGAACTTTAGGGCTGCTTTGCCGTCGGGGAAGAAGTGCGATTGGCCTTCGTGCATGATTTTCAGTTAAGCCGGTTAGAGCATTGCCTAAGGAATGGAAGCTTTTTTTAGGATGCGCTTTGTCGGTATAAATTCTCTACGTGCGGGCTGCACCATTTGTGTGTGTTCTGGAAAGAATGAGAGAGAGTTGCCCTGATGGTTTATTGCGCTCTGGCAGCTTTGACGATCACATATCTGTTTCTGTAATTTAGGAGACCCGCGATTATAGGGTGTGGCGCAGCTCCCATCAGTGGTCGTGGACCCAGTGAGCGCTGGGCCCGCTCAACAATCATGACTGATGACAGTACAGTTCCAAACAGTTCACGAAGAAGGTTTTCTATGTATATGTCCATTTCTAGGTCTCGCCCGATCTAGCACATGCGCTGGCTCAGGCGAGACATTTAGTAACTGGGTTTTAAAAGTGCTTCTCGCTCACAGAAACATTTACTAAAGTGACCACCTACTGGTATTACACTCCCGAAAGGCTGCGTGAGATGAATCGTAATATTGATGGTAATTGTTGGAGGGCTTGTGGCCAAGTAGGCACACTTACGCATGTCCTGTGGGATTGTCCGCTACTGCAGGCCTACTGGGAGGAGGTGTTGACTGAGATAGATACACACTTTGAAATAGAGCTGCCGCGCTTCCCCGCGTATGTATTATTAGGTCTCCCTAATAGGCTAATGTACCCCCTGAAATCCCGTAGAGGCCGACAAATTGCTATTGCGCTGGGCTCTGCGATCCAGAATATCCTCATACATTGGCGCACCACCACAATCCCCTCCCTCACGGGTTGGTTGCATAGACTTTGGCATGTGCTGGGAATGGAGAAGCTTTCGCTCATGGTGGCAGGAGAGGTGGAGCAGTTTCAGGACCTCTGGCAGCCGTTCCATTCTATACTAGTCATAGAATTTAGGGAGCTTACTTGTCCAAGATATCTCCGCCTCTTGAGAATGACGCCTCCTGCATTCCCGGCCCCCTGAAGAGGGTTTGAGGGGAACTAGCTGGAGGGAGGGGAGGAGTGGAGGAGTGGTGTAGGACGGATAGAGCACTGAACCTTCGGGGGGAGGGGGGGAGGGGGGAAAGGGGGAAAAGGGGGGGATGGGGTGGGAGGGTTTTTGGGGGGGTTTGGGGAGGAGAGGAGGGGGGCGTTTGGGGATGTTGGGGAAGGGGGGATTAAAGGGGGTCATTACTTTTCCCTTTGTTTATATTACTGTCGTTGTTCTTGGCATCATGCCGCACCAGCCTCTAGCCTCTTTGGAGGGCGGACCTAGCACCCGATGTGATGGTATGTGTTGAGCTGTAGTACTCGCTTCGAACAGTAATAGTCCATGTTTTCTGTATTGTATTTTTATTATGCTATAAAAAGATTTAAACCTAAAAGTGCTTCTCACAGGCTTTTGCCGGCCACCAGCTTGCTGTCACACACACAAGCGCGCGTGACGTGCACAGCTGCCATCTGGCTTTCTGTAATGGCTCATTTAGCATTACAGCGTGGGAATCCCCTCCCTTCTCCTACTCCCTCCTCGTCAGCTTAATTTACCTTTCACTTTCGCGGCTGTGTCCCTTTCACGGCCGCGCAAAGGCTATCATTTGTTTTCTGCATGACTCCTGCTGTCCACCAAAGTGACGAAACGGTCTGGACCTGACGGTCTTCTTTCTGTAAAAGGCGAAACATTTTATTAACAATGTTAAAGCACCCAGTTCCAACAGCTAAAGACATGTCACGCTTTGGCCTGTTTTATATGGAATGCTGTCTGAAATTGTCACACTTTGAATTTTCACAAAATCTGAAGGGGTACAGGGGGAGGGGAAATGAGCGAGGCAGCCCCCCACTCAAACAGTGTTCAAACAATTAATGCCTCACTCATTAATACACATCCAAGTACAATCATAGACCCGGTAGAAACACAATTTAAATGCTACCAGAAATATATGTTATATAACATAAATTCCAAGGTCTGGACGTGTTCAATAAAAATACAATCACACAGGAACAGCACATTCACCTAGAAAAGTGTGAAGAATAGAGAGAGCACCTCACGGTAGAACAACCCGAGGGGGTTCCCGGTTGATGATTACCGGTATACCCACTTCTCATCATTGGCAACTCTCTCTATTGTGAAAAGACAAACGTGCACTCAACAGAAGAGTAGTGCGGACGTGAGAATAGTGAAGGAAAAACACAAATAGTGACCAACGTATCAAAACACTGATACCTGTTAGAAGTGTCAAAAGTACACTCAACAGAACCCCAAACAAACCACAACACCAAGAGAAAAATAAATCATTTGTGTAGTGGTGCTTTGCTTGCTATTACCGTTTTATTCTGATGCAGCAGAGCACTACTTAATTAAAAATGGATATTTCATATACCATAAAAGTTCCTTTCCTCAAGCCGACATGTTTCATCGCTCCTTCTATGGCGATTTCATCAGGGCATATGAGGGGTTTATTATTCTCAGTCTTTTCAACCTGTACTGGACCTGTGTGATGAATAAAACAGAGAGACGCTCAAGGCGTCAATCAGATACCCACGTACTAGGTATAGCCCCCGCAGCGTGTCTTGGCACACAGATGTGAAATAATTTACCTGGAGTGTGCTACATCAGCACATACCAGCGTCACTCCTCAGGACACCGTGTCAGCTGTCCACGTGTCCGAAACCGTGACTCGAACTGATCACAGTCACCTGTTTCAAATTAAAATAGCAGTTTCAGACCACCACATTTCTGACCGCTCCAATCACTACATTATGCACGTACGAGGTGTCTTGTTACGCTCGCAACACTCCCCACTTATGATGGACTGATATTTGGCCTCAATAACTTGGTGGCGCACCCTTATGTAGAAAGACATATCAGACAATAATTCCGAACCCGCATTTGTCAAGGCAGCCTTCGCTACACAAACAGGTTCGAGTTCCATACATATTCGCCCAAATGCGCTTAACTTTCATAATGCAGGCTGCACTCAAAGTATACTGGGGCATCGCCCTCTGCCAACAATCACTCAGCACAACCACGCTCTTACTGTAGCCGCGTCCCTCCGGCGCTTCCGACGGTCCACACACACAGCCTGTGTGCGCGGCCGGAAGTACTGCGGGGGCGGAGCCCCGCCCCTCACGCTGCGTGTGGCGGCCATCTTAGAACGGGTTCTCAACGCGACCTCACAACCCAGTTAGTATTTAGTATCATATCGAGGCATGGAGTTTCTTTAATTTTATGATTTTATAATTTTACCCTGTCGTTGGACACAACTTGAATCACAGGTACCGGCCCATATATGCTATGCTATGCTATGCCAGGGATGCTGAAGATTAATCATCATCTCACATACAATACTCCTCCTACGCTGTATGATTCCCCAATAGACATAAATATACTGCTGGCCCTGTGTAATGCCTTCATACATGTGTAGGTGTCCCTAAGTGTGAATTTTAGGACAACAAACAAAGTTCAAAGGAGGGGAAAACCAATAAGGGTAAATCCTCTGCTAAATATCACAGGGGTACTAGCCTGGGATGGAAGTGAGACTAATCAGGAGTGAAAAAATGGAAAGAGAGGCTGGTCGATGACAGGGCCCTGTCAACGCCTACTGATTTTGTTCCACTCAATATTTTCATTGAGTCCCTCACGGTCTGCCCTCTCCAAATATATCCATTTTGCCTCCTTTCTTGCCAAGATATTTTCCAGGTTGTGTGAGTCGCCCACCACTTTTTCCAAGACAGTCCACTTCAGCTCCCTCGGGTCGTGTCCTGATGTATTAAAGTGTTGGACCAGCCGTGTGGTCAATTTCTTAGCCCGAATGGTGCTCAAATGTTCCTGAACACGGATTTTTATCTTCCGGGTTGTGAGGCCGATGTAATATAGACCGCAACTACACATCAATCTATATATGACATGAGTCGTATTGCAGTTGCTGAATCGGTTAAGGTACCAGATTCTGCCACCGCGTAGACTGACAGTCTTAGTTGCTTCTGTAAGCCCACAGACCGAACAACATCCACAGGGATAATGCCCAGCAGGTATGTTGCCAGTGTTAGCTGGACCCCGATTCCGTGTGTGGACCAGTTTGTCCCGTAAGTTAGGGGCTCTCCTAAAGGCAAAGCGCGGAATGGGCATCTTATTTTCCGCTGTATCAAGAATGGACCAATTTTTCCTTATAATTTGCCTGATTTTACTGGACAGGGGATCAAAAGTGGTCACCACTGGTAAGCATACTTGTTTTTCTTTCTTGTTCCGCTCCAGTAGTGCTTCTCTCGGAGTATTCAGGGCCCTCTTCCGTGCGTGTCTTATAACTTTAGCCGGATACTCCCGTTGTTGCAATTTAGTGGCTAATTCAGAGGACTGTTCTAGAAAGGTTTCGGTGGATGAACAGTTCCGGCGGTAACGCAGAAACTGTCCCACCGGCAGGTTGTCACGTAGCGATTTCGGATGGAACGAGTGGTAGTGGAGGAGGGAGTTGCGATCAGTGGCCTTATGATGTACACTTGTCACCAGCTTGGAATCAGTCACAGTGATATCTACATCAAGATATACTGCCGAGATGTTACTGATAGACCAAGTGAACCGAAGGCTCGGGTCCACCTGGTTGAGCCACTGTAAAAACGTCTGTAACCGGTCCTCTGTACCTGTCCAGATACAGAGGACGTCGTCTATGTAACGTTTCCACAGAGAGATATTCTCTCTGTAAGGATTGGACTCATGGAGGACCACATTCTTCTCCACCTGACCCACATAAATGCAGGCCAGGCTCGGAGCAAATGTGGCCCCCATGGAAGTCCCAGACGTCTGCAGGAACAGTTGGCCTTGGTACTCAAAGAAGTTTCTTGTGAGTGCCACCTCAATACACTGCAAGACAAACGTTTGAGGTGTGTCGTAAAACCACTCCATCTCCCCCAGGGCCCGTGCTGCTGCCACCAGCGTGGCGTCCTGGGGGATGCTGGTGTACAATGACTCAATGTCAATTGTAACCAGTACTTGGTTGGCAGGGTCAAGGGATGTATCTTTCAGAATATTCAAGATATCCGTCGTATCTTGAACGTACGACTCTTGGGTCACCACCGCCTCCCTCAGAAAGAAGTCGGCGAACTGGGAGAGGGGTTCAAGAATGGACTGGATCCCGGAGACAATGGGGCGTCCCGGGGGCGGACGTTGGGGCTTGTGGATCTTTGGCAAGATGTAAAATGCCGGCACCCTGGGATTACTATTGATGATGAAGTCCGCCTCTTTAGGTGTAATCCATTTCTTTGTCACTGCCTCTGCCACCATCTGCTTGATGATCTTTGCAAGTTCAGGTGTGGGATCTCGCACAAGAGGCTGGTAATTGGTGCGCACTCCTAAGAGTTTGAGAATTTCAGTCTCGTAGTCTATGGTGTTGAGTACTACCACTGCCCCACCCTTGTCAGCTGGCTTAATGGTTATAGCCGAGTTTCTTTGTAGAGTGCCAACTGCCTGCCATTCTGCTTTTGTCATATTGTGGCCCAGATTATGGAGGAGTGACGCTGGTATGTGCTGATGTAGCACACTCCAGGTAAATTATTTCACATCTGTGTGCCAAGACACGCTGCGGGGGCTATACCTAGTACGTGGGTATCTGATTGACGCCTTGAGCGTCTCTCTGTTTTATTCATCACACAGGTCCAGTACAGGTTGAAAAGACTGAGAATAATAAACCCCTCATATGCCCTGATGAAATCGCCATAGAAGGAGCGATGAAACATGTCGGCTTGAGGAAAGGAACTTTTATGGTATATGAAATATCCATTTTTAATTAAGTAGTGCTCTGCTGCATCAGAATAAAACGGTAATAGCAAGCAAAGCACCACTACACAAATGATTTATTTTTCTCTTGGTGTTGTGGTTTGTTTGGGGTTCTGTTGAGTGTACTTTTGACACTTCTAACAGGTATCAGTGTTTTGATACGTTGGTCACTATTTGTGTTTTTCCTTCACTATTCTCACGTCCGCACTACTCTTCTGTTGAGTGCACGTTTGTCTTTTCACAATAGAGAGAGTTGCCAATGATGAGAAGTTGGTATACCGGTAATCATCAACCGGGAACCCCCTCGGGTTGTTCTACCGTGAGGTGCTCTCTCTATTCTTCACACTTTTCTAGGTGAATGTGCTGTTCCTGTGTGATTGTATTTTTATTGAACACGTCCAGACCTTGGAATTTATGTTATATAACATATATTTCTGGTAGCATTTAAATTGTGTTTCTACCGGGTCTATGATTGTACTTGGATGTGTATTAATGAGTGAGGCATTAATTGTTTGAACACTTTGAATTTTGCCAATTGGAGAATCCGATTAAAAATGGCTGAAAAGTGATAAGCATGTTGTGTTTAAACGCTTTGTGTTTTGGTGACTTTTGCACTTAGCTATTGCATATTCTGGATACACTTTGACCAATTTCTAATGACATTGGGAAGTGTGAGTGTATTTTAAGAGCAAATTTGATTCCATTCTACTGCTCTATTTTCTCAGGGTTTCCATTGTCAAGAATTGTGATTCTTGCGCCAGAATTAAATCTGCTATTCTTTGCCAGTGCTTGGTTAGCTGAATGGTTTAGATCCTGGTTAATATATGAGTAGGTTATCTGCCTCCAGTAATCAGATTTTTATAAAAGGCCAGAGTCCTATCTCCTTTTGTTTGCCCTTGGTACGTATTCACAGGCAGAGAGATGAATCACGAAGTGTGCTTTTACTGTGAAGTTATATTTACCTGTGCACATGCACGCTCACACACACATACGCTTACATACCTGTATAAACATATTGCCATTGACGCATATGCATTTCCTCTCCATATACTCATGTACATCACACGTATTCGGAGGTATATTCCATGAGGAAATTGGAGAGATTAACGACTACCTCTGATTTTGGAAACAATATGGAAACAGATGTCTGAATGAGTGAATTACTGACACCACAGTCGTCATCATCTTCCATGTTGCCTCAAATTCCACTCTTTCACACAAAAGCAACCCCTCTGGTGGTTTGCATTGTATAATCGCTGCACCATGGCACACATATAACACCCATATTTCTCTTACGCATCCACAAACCTATAATCGATTACCAGGCACACACACCACACAATTACTCTCTTCTGCATCGACAGTCAATCCATCAGCCATCCTGATGTGTCCAGACACGTCACATCTACCGGTAGAGAGACAAATAAAAACAAGCACTGGCGTTGCCAATAGGTCTCGCAGTAGGAAAGTTTGAGCTATTGGTTTTCTAAATGACATTTTATTTTTTTGTTTTGTGATTTAGAATGCCCATACTTTTAACTTTTCGCATTAGGAAAGTTTGAGCGATTGGTATTGTAAATGACACTTTTTTAATTTATGTGTTGGTTTTGAAAATAGCAAAATTAATAGCTTTGTCAGTTACAATGTCAATAGTTTTCACTTTCGCAAATGTGACACCTATAGCATTTGTAATGCAATGTGTGTTGTATTTACGTGACTTAGATGTATTGATATTACAAATAACAATGGCTTTTAATTTTTTAAATAATTAATACTTAAATAAAAGTTATTGTAATTTATAATGGCAATAGCTTAACGATTCCACCGCCTGTCTTGCCGGTCCTGTCAAGTCTAATGATGTGATAGTTGGGGGGAACTAGAATGTCAATGATTGGTGTAGAAGATTCTGGTAACCAGGTTTCAGTGAGAATGGTCAGGTCAAGGTCCAGTGTTTTGTTGAGATCAGCGATGTCAGAGGAGTGTCTAGGGGCCGATCTGTAGTTGAGTAGTGTGCCAAGGGGTGATAAGGGAGGTAGAGGGTTCGAGAGTGAGGGGAACTTTTTTAAGGTTATTAGAGAGGGAGCCTCTGTTGTTGTGTGTGGAGGGCCTAAGGGGGTTTGAGTGAATCGTGGGGATTGAAAGGTGTGTGGTGGCTATGTGGTTTTGGGGAACTGGGTCATATGAGCGGAGGAGGGTGCATATGTCGTATTCCGAAAGTGTATTGATGGTACGTCGAGAGCGGTTGGTGGGATTGTGAGCAGGGATTGAGATCCAGTGTGGGGAGTTTTGTGTGAGAGGGTGAGTAGGATGGGTGGGGGACTTGTTAGGCGAGGAAGTAGTGGTGGGTAGGGGGTGTCTGGGGTGTATAAAGAGTAACTCTTTGAAGGTGTGAAGATCCTCTTTGATTTGGAGGAGGGTGGATATAATCTTGTCCAGTGTGGGATTAGGAAAGGTGTTGGGGATGGGCACTGAGGGTGAGTAAGTGTCAAGGGTACAGGAGTGGGGGGGAGGGGTGTGGTGGTGTTAGGGCAGGGGTTGGTGGTATTAGTGAGGGGGTTGGTGGTCGGAGGGGGAGGGAAGTTGGGGGGGAGGGGTGTGGTTGGATTAGGGTGGAGGTTGGTGGTATAAGTGAGGGCGTTGGTGGTAGGAGGGGTAGGAAAGTTGGGGGGAGTGTGGTTCTGAAAATCTGGACCCTGTTGTTATCCCAATATCGAGGTCCAATACCCGTGTCACAAAATATCAACGTACCATGACGATTTTGGTGTCCATGAACCGATAATGATTAGGACATCATTCCTATGTATTTGCGTCACAATCGAGGGTTGCCAACACCCCTAAATCGTAGTTTCCGTCCCAATCCCTTAGACTCCATTTTGTGAACGGCATCCATCTTACGTCTTGCCCTCATGTTAAGTCAATTAAAGGTCGAGCTTGATCCAAAGGGACACGTCCACCTTCCCTGACTTCCCCCTGACCTGTCCCAACTGACTCCATGGCCTTAAGCCAAACCTGTTTGGGCAGCTCCTCGCCCAGTGGCCGAATATGATAGCATCAATGCATAACATTCCACAAACCATTCACTACATACAGACCATGCTTTCTGCAAACATGCACCTGTCCACGTTCCTTGTTTATGGCCAGTTTTATGACTAGGAGGTGCCCTTCTTTATTGAGGTTTCATCGATATCTGATGGGAGTCCCGGGCCTAACTGGGTAATCTATCACGAACTGGACATCTAAAATGTGGGCTTGCTTACATGACTCCGCACTTTGTATTATTGCAGAAATATGTTTATAGCCATATCATAAACTCAAGAATTCTTGCTCGAAGCCATTATATGTGTATATAAGGAGAAGGCTGGTTCTGTAAAAACGAACACGAACAGTCTCCTGAGAATACATGACCCGTGTTTGTCATGCTTCTAGGACACGTGTTACTTGGTAGCTACCAATAAAACTTGATCTCTGACTGCGACTAGAAGACTCATTGTTTCTGTGGTCCGGAACAAGGGAGAACTCAGAGGTCTTCGGGTGTTATCCCCTGGCACCACCAGGTTCCTAAAAACCCGGCACCTCAGTTGGCGCCCAACTCGGGGCGATATCAAGCGGCGACGGTCCAAGCCAGATGTTCGTGAGGAGCTTCGTGTGAAAATTCCGGAGGACGGCCAGCCACTTCAGCGACCCCTGTATGTCAACGTGGTTCCGAAGGTCTTTGCTGCGAGGTTCCCCGCGTCCCGACGGCTACGAAGGACTGCTGCCCTGACTATCGCCTTGTTTTGGACCCAGTGATCCTTGGTAGAGCGAAACGATAGACGAGTCTTCTAGCGACGTCACCGATCTTCAAATACTTCAGTTAAGTATAAGTGGAGCGTCTCCCAGTCCTTAGTTTGTCCTTAGTTTTTGGTATCCTTCAGATATGACTTGATTTGGTACTTGCAAGCCCCAAAGCCGAAGGACTCGTGTTTTCACAAGAAATATCGTAATAGATAAACCTTTGAAGTTTGAAGCTAGACTAGTGAGCGACGATGCCTGGTTTTAGCAGACTTGGAAACTTGTTTTGTCTTGGTTATAATAAGGAATCCCGATTAGAGGATTCTTGCCCGGTTCCTCT
The DNA here is from genome assembly GCF_964261635.1 of Lissotriton helveticus. Lineage (NCBI taxonomy): Eukaryota > Metazoa > Chordata > Amphibia > Caudata > Salamandridae > Lissotriton > Lissotriton helveticus. Next base: position 229,160 of record NW_027611659.1, on the reverse strand, counting down.
AATTGGAACTCCAACGTATGAGCTCTATGTAAAACATGGCGTAGGTCCTATCACATATAATGAAGTGTGGATAAAATACACCCGTAAGGATGGTGTTTTAAAATGGCCCCAATATGGTAGTTTCGACTCAGAAGTTTTAGATAACCTAGAGGTCAAACTGTTCAAGAAGAAAGCCCGACCGGCGATGTTTGACTCTTTCCGCTTATGGCGTAAAGAGGCCAAAGAGAAGGAAATTAAATTAGAAAAGAAGAATAAGAGGGAAAGAGGTATTTCAGTAATGCAAGCTGCGATAAAATTTAAAAACAACGAAGAGGATCGAATAAGTGAGCAGTTGCACAGGCAACGTAAAATGGCAATAGATAAATGCTATCCTGTTTTACCATCTCTTCAGCAAGAGACAGTAAAGGAGCGTGAAAAAGATCCATTAATGGCTCATTTGCTAAGTTCGCCACCACCCTATGCGCAAAATGCCACAGCACCTCCGCAACCTTAAGTTGCACCTCTGGTAGCTGTTATACCAGCTCCTCTACAGCACTCACCAGCTACTCTTCAGCTGGCTTCTATTTCTCTAGTGCAGCCTCCTCAAGGCTCACCAATCACATCTACTTCTCCTACTGTTCCTTCTACAACTTCGCCTAGCGCACCTTCTGTTTCTTCTGATACTAGTTCTACGAATGCTTCTGTTTCTGCTTTGCGTGACTCTGTTCTGCCACCAGTTATTCCTCCGCCTTTACCTTTCGTCTGCCATAAAATGGCCAGCATTGTTACTAACATTCCTTCACCACTGTTTCGGTTGCCTAAAACGACCCCTAATACGGGACAAAGACAGTTAGAAAGCCAAATGCCTGATTATCAAGAGAGGGAATCCCTGAATAAGTTAGCACGGAATTGGGCTCTGGATACAGCCAGATATGATGCAGAGTCAGTCATGAACGTTTTCCGTCAATGGGATGAACCGACGCAAAGATATGTTTTTGAACAGATGTGTGTTTTTCTGTGTGAGGATTTGGAAGATAATGGTCAAGAGAGCAACGCTCGAGAGTTGTGTAATGTACGATTTAAATTTGGGAAAGGCATGATTATAGGTCCCGATGTCGACAAAGCAGTTGAGGTATTATTATCATATCGAAGTACAGGTGGTAACTCTGGGTCATTGTCTGAATATGGTACGTCTAGTAGGAAAAGAGCGAGACAGTACCCCATGAGAGAGGTTCCTCCAGTTTGGAGGGAAGGTGATGCGAATGCTAATCCACCAATTCTGCCCCATTTCCAGCGTGTATGGGTACATGTCCCATGGAAAAGATCGGAAGTATTAGCATTCAAGCAGTCACTACCTGACCCTCGTAAGAACCCAACTGGGTATTGCAAACTGCAAGCTCATGTATAATGAATTTAGCGGATGTAGACATGTTATTTGGGAACGTTGTTCTACATCCTTTATGAAGCAAGATACGTCATACGGATCACGATCAGGAACTAGGTGACTCGTGGGCGAACATTGCGACCACAGATGCTAGACAAATCGGTGGTTTTAAACCTGAGCCGTTAATAGCCGAACTTCCCGGTAGAATTATAGCGTACATGAAGACAATAATGCCTGAAGTACGCGTAAATTGGGACAAGCTATCAGCGTGCAAGCAAAAGAAAGATGAGAATGTGTCTGACTTTTTCACGAGATTTGAGGAAACTTTCACCGACCACAGTGGTCAAGATATGGCTACCGAGGGTGGCCAAAGATTGTTTGTGGATAAGTTCGTACATAATTTGCTCTCTGAACCATGTAATAAACTAAAAGACTCTGAGAGTGCTTGGGCTGTCTCTACGTCAGCGCAGATTTTAGCTACGGCCCAGTACTATGAAACTAGGCGTAGGGACGAGCTAGGCAAGGCAGATAAAAAGACGAAATATTTGAAAACTAAGGTTCTCCTCCAGCAGGCCTATCCGCCTCGCACGGCTAGTCAGCCCGACTATCAACCACGACAGCAGTATTCGAGAAACGCGCAAGGTAACGAGTTTTCCCATCAGCGTCCTACATATGGCCCGAATCAATGTGCGTATTGCAAGGAAGAGGGTCATTTTAAAGGTAATTGTCCGGCTCTTGCGCGACGTTTAAACGGTGCTCAAGGTGTAAGGGAAAGAGGTGTTCAGCATGCCCCTAGAGGTAGAGGCCGTGGAAATTTCACTCAGAATACAACTTCTTTTCCGCCTCAGAAATCCATGAATAGCTTTGACCAACAGAATAATTCATCGCCTAAGTCAGCTCAGTACTATGCTGACGACTATTACGCCGAACACGAGAATGAGGGTAATGATTGCTAGGACAGCCATGGACAAAGAGAGGGAGTTGTTTCAGTTCCGGTAGATCAGAATGGACCTTATGTCGAGGTGATTACCTCAGGAGTGTCAGAGCCATTTCTGCTGGATACTGGTGCTACAAAAAGTTCTATTATGCACTCGAAACTTCCTGGCGCACCTTTGTCTGGCAAAATGAATGTCTCAGTAGGTTTCTCTGGCGCCCCAGTTAGAAACCCGATCTCTAGTCCTATATCCCTTTCTGTTGGCCCATGCGAATTAGAAGCACCCCTCATTTTGACAACATGTTGTGGTGAAAATTTGTTAGGTTTGGATTTACTAAAAAGGTTATATGCGACCTTGTACTGTTCTCCCTCGGGAGTACAACTTACTTTAGGTAAGAAGGTCATTTCTTCGATGTATTTGTCAAAGGAAAATATTCCAACTGAATTATTGTCACTTCCTGATATACTTTGGGCTAATGGTTCTAATGATGTAGGTCGTTTGGAGATAACACCATATGTCATAACTTTGAAAGCCAACGTTAGGTTGCCACGTATTCCCCAATACAAAATATCTAGCGAATGCGAAAAAGCATTGTTGAAAATTGTTTATGATTTGATTGATAAAGACATCATCGAAAAAACGACAGGAAATGTCTGTAACAGTCCGGTTTTGCCCGTCTTAAAACGCACTGATCCTTTACAACCGCCTACATACAGATTCGTGATCGACCTCAGAGAAGTGAACAAGGTAGTTATTCCACAGTTTCCAGTCATCCCCGACATTACTGCTTTATTGACAATGGTTCCAGCTTCAGCAAATTGGTTCTCGGTGATTGACCTGAAGAACGCTTTCTTCAGCATCCCGATTGCTGAGGAAAGTAGAGACATTTTCGGCTTCAATTTAGGAGGACGAAGCTTCCGCTTCAAGTGCGCTCCTCAAGGCTACTGCGAAAGCCCATCAATATTCAGTCAGGCCCTGAAAACACAACTGGACACGATTATTCTACCAGATGGTTCGACTCTGATTCAGTATGTCGACGATCTGCTGATCGCCGCAGACACTGAGTAAATTTGCAAGCGAGCTACATTGTCATTATTACGTCACTTATGTGACATGAAGCACAAAGTATCCCTTTCCAAACTACAATTTTGCCGACAAGAAGTAACCTACTTAGGTCACATCTTGTCGAAGGAGGGAAGGAGACTGACACCAGAAAGAATACAGGCAATTGCAGAACTGAGTGCCCCAAGGACACTGAGAGAAGTTCGAGCCTTTTTGGGCATTACATCGTACTGTAGACAATGGATACCGAATTTCTCACTACTAGCTAAACCCTTGCTGGCACTACTCCGTAAAGATACGCCCAATCCCATGCCCTGGTCTGAAGATTGTCAGACAAGTTTCCACAAGTTGCGTGATGTATTGTGTTCGGCTCCTGTTTTGGGAAACCACAACTATAGTAAGCCTTTCACATTATATGTCCATGAGAAGGAAGGCTGTGCATTATCAGTCTTAACACAACACTTTGGGGACAAACAGCGCCCACGCGCGTATTTTTCGGCAACTCTAGATCATGTGGCTAAGGCACTACCAAGTTGTCTGAGAGCCACCGCCGCAGCAGCTGTCTGCATTCGACAGTCTGCTGGATTAGTCATGAATAATACTCTGATTGTTATGGTTCCACATGCAGTAGACATTTTACTAAACAGGACAAAGACACAACACCTTACTAGCGCTCGACTATCCAGTTACGAACTTACACTGCTAGCAAGTCACATACACATAAAGAGGTGTGATACACTCAACCCTGCTACACTATTACCCATCCCGACAGAAACAGACACAGACAATATTGATAAACATGACTGCTGCTTCAAGACAGAAGAAGAGACAAAAGGGAGAGTAGACTTACAGGACACTCCCCTTCCTGAATGCAACGATACTTTATGGGTTGATGGTTCATGTTTCAAGTTACCGAATGGTGATACGACTGCCGCATATGCCGTAACAACATTACACACCATTATAGAGACCGCACGTATTTCCCACAACTCTGCACAAGCTGCGGAAATTATTGCACTTACCAGAGCATGTGTGTTAGCAAAAGGAAAGCGAGTAAATGTGTACACTGACAGCCAATACGCCTTTGGCGTGGCTCACAGTTTTCGGAGATTATGGCGTGAACGTGGGTTCCTTACATCACATGGTGCAAAGATACAACATGGTCAGCTAGTTAATGAGCTCCTTGAATCACTGACCATGCCACTACAAGTTGCCATTATAAAATGCAGTGCACACAAGAAAATTCAAGATGATGTTGGCCGCGGCAATGCATTTGCAGACGAGGTGGCGAAAGAGACCGCAAGGAACTCGATGAGTCGAATGTATGTAACGGGTCCCGCTAGATGTATTGCTGATGTGGGAATGTGTGAGGACACCATTGAAAGCGTGAAATCTATACAAGCTGAGGCAACTGAGAATGAGTTGAATGAGTGGAGAGAAAGTAAGGGTAGATTGGATGCGAATGGTTGTTGGGTCGAATTATCGGAAAACCAGCGATGGCTACTACCTAATGCATACGTACTTGCAGTAGTAACAATGGCTCACGGCATGGCACACATCAGTTCGAAAGGAATATGTAAGCTATTGGCCCCAGTATGGCAGAACAGCAATATGCAGAAAATGTGGTCAGAAACTGTATGATGTGCCTGAAACACAATCCCGGTAAAGGAACTCCAACTCCAGCTGGTCATTTTGCGCCTCCTACGTTTCCGTTCGAGGTTTTGCAGCTCGATTTCATCCACATGGAGAGGTGCAACAATCTAAAGTATGTGCTCGTTGTTGTTTGCGCCTTTTCAAGGTGGGTGGAAGCGTACCCCCTTAAAGACAATACCGCTTTGACAACTGCCAAAGCTCTTGTCAAAGAGTTCTTCCCGAGATTCGGTATGCCTAGAATTGTCTGGAGTGATAATGGAAGTGAATTCATAGGACGAGTGATGAAGAGAGTGTGTGAGTGTCTAGGCATACACCAGAAATTCCACGCTGCAAATCACCCCCAATCAGCTGGATTAGTAGAGTGCTACAATGGCACATTGAAACTCAAGCTAGCCAAGATCCAAGCCAGCACGGGTCTTAAATGGCCTGACGCCTTGCCCCTAGCACTCTTGTCAACTAGGATGACTGTCCATTCCAGATTAGGTCTTAGCCCTCACGAGATAGTGTTTGGCCGCCCAGCCAACGTCTGGGGCGTGCCAGGACCAAAGAAAATCAGTGACATAGAACACCCCGTACTGCTTGATTATTTGTGCGAATTGACAGCTAAATTGCGTGTTTTACACCAACAGGTTCACAGTTCCTCTCCGCCAGCCTCTGACGATCCAGGTCACACCATCGAACCCGGCACGTGGGTCTTGGTGCGGAACTTCCAGCGCACCAGCAACGGACAGCCGAGGTGGACGGACCATATTTGGTGCTTCTTTCCACGAGGTCAGCGGTTCGGGTGGACGGCAAAAAGAACTGGGTACATGGGACCCATTGCAAACGGGTCCCTCTGCCCCCTCCATACGACCGGTGGGTCGATAAAGGACTTGCCAACTCTGAGACTGAATCCGTACCTCGTTTCATCCCTTTCAGCGATGCACGTTTAAAAGAGACTGGTACCGAAAAGGAGAGTGATCGTATTTTGCAAGGACTTGTGTCACCGTCTATGCAGTTGGACACTACCGAACCTGAGACATTGTTTAAAGACCACACCGTACCTGAGAAGCGACGGTACGACCTGAGATCTAGCTCCAGAGACTAATAAAACTTGATCTAATGTGATTTCCCTTTTTTCCCCCAAGAACTATTTTTGATCTTTCAGCTCTCTCGTCCCAGGGAACTAGCTCATTTTTGATTTTCGAACCGCCATCCGGTTTCGCTGCTAGGGTCGCGGTTGAAGTGTAGGGAGTGCAACCAAGGAAGTTTTAGGTCCACGGTTCTGGTTGGTCCGAGGGAGTCACCCCGGACTGAACGGAGCGCACTCCCTGGCAGAATCAAACTACCACCGCGGGCAGCAAGTAGAGGATGGAGTTTCCAAGGGTAGAGAGACCTGTCAAACCTACGAACTTTGAAAAACAATTGTGTACTATACTGTCCAAGAGAAGATTTTTAATAATATGTGTTCTAATGCTGTGTAGCACTGTGATGCTTTTGATTGGTTATGCTCTATTCGTATTTCGAGTTTCCCTATTCTCAAATGACACTCTGCCAACGCCTCCTCCCACTCTCTCCCCACACTCTTTTCACACTCTACCTGAACACGAGTCTGCCAGAAGACTCGAATTTGTAAATAACTCTTTCATCCAACTCCTACACCAACACCAGTCTATAATGAACACATCAAACTGTTGGATATGCGGACTCATGCCGCACACAACTGATAAGGGTATCCCATACTTCATCCTGCCATTTAGTTATTATGGTTCTCTGTGGGCTTTTCAGACCATGTTCCTATTCGCCCTAGAACCATACCCGACCCGTTCCACTGAGAGCGATTCCAGTAACAAGGCACTAATAGCAGGGATAAGAAATATGAGTAGGGATATCGACACATATCTGACTATCCCCAAAGATGAACTGACTCCATACACTCGTTGGAACGTAACCAAACATGGCGTTTACCTGATCAAGAGCCAAGCAGCAAAGAAATCCCGCCCAGTTTGGATAGTGCCCCACCGAGGTCACTTATGTTTACAAGGTATTGGTAGGGATCCCACAGCACAGTTAGGAAAGAGCATTTGCACAGAAACATATGTGTTCGCTTCCCGAACTTCCCCTATACTCTTAGCAGCCAAAGGCACGTATTTCGTCTGCCACGACCAAGCCTATACATGGTTACCCCCTGACTTCTCAGGCACGTGTTTCATCTCATTTCTGCTGCCTCCCCCCGAGCAGATTACCATCGGACAAGGACAGCTAGAGGTGTCGTGAGTAAAGACGACACCGCGGGTCAGGAATTCGCTGACTTCGCAAAAGGTTTTCTGCCATTTTGGGGGCCTATGGTGAACAGCAGGAATATTCGCCAGTTAGCAAGGATAGTTGAATCCGCCGTGACTACGACGGCCGGAGCACTTGGCAATTTGACAACCGAGCTTCAGTCGGATCGACTTATGACCCTTCAGAACCGAATTGCCCTTGATATCATACTCGCCGATCGTGGTGGTGTGTGTAGAGTCATCCAATCCAGTTGTTGCATATTCATCCCTGATAATGCGCCGACAGTATACCAGGCCATCTCTAAACTACATGAAATATCTGGTTCCCTTCACGTTGAGAAAGGGGATTGGTCCTTGCTAGGGTGGTTCTGGGAACTGATCACCGGTTGGGGATGGAAAGCACTGATCTTCATTGGGATGATCTTAACACTTCTGTTTATGTTCTGCCTGTGTGTACAGTGTGCTCCTGCACTCTGTGGCCTCTGTGCTACTTCATGTGTACGGAAGCCTGTGTCAAGGGACGAACTGAGCAACAGAATGATGTTACAGCAGCATCTCCACGAATTCCTTCATACAGATTTGGACTCGGATTAACATGAGTTATTGCCTTACAAAAGGGCAAAAGGAGGGTCTGTGGTTCTGAAAATCTGGACCCTGTTGTTATCCCAATATCTAGGTCCAATACCTGTGTCACAAAATATCAACGTACCATGACGATTTTGGTGTCCATGAACCGATAATGATTAGGACATCATTCCTATGTATTTGCGTCACAATCGAGGGTTGCCAACACCCCTAAATCGTAGTTTCCGTCCCAATCCCTTAGACTCCATTTTGTGAACGGCATCCATCTTACGTCTTGCCCTCATGTTAAGTCAATTAAAGGTCGAGCTTGATCCAAAGGGACACGTCCACCTTCCCTGACTTCCCCCTGACCTGTCCCAACTGACTCCATGGCCTTAAGCCAAACCTGTTTGGGCAGCTCCTCGCCCAGTGGCCGAATACGATAGCATCAATGCATAACATTCCACAAACCATTCACTACATACAGACCATGCTTTCTGCAAACATGCACCTGTCCACGTTCCTTGTTTATGGCCAGTTTTATGACTAGGAGGTGCCCTTCTTTATTGGGGTTTCATCGATATCTGATGGGAGTCCCGGGCCTAACTGGGTAATCTATCACGAACTGGACATCTAAAATGTGGGCTTGCTTACATGACTCCGCACTTTGTATTATTGCAGAAATATGTTTATAGCCATATCATAAACTCAAGAATTCTTGCTCGAAGCCATTATATGTGTATATAAGGAGAAGGCTGGTTCTGTAAAAACGAACACGAACAGTCTCCTGAGAATACATGACCCGTGTTTGTCATGCTTCTAGGACACGTGTTACTTGGTAGCTACCAATAAAACTTGATCTCTGACTGCGACTAGAAGACTCATTGTTTCTGTGGTCCGGAACAAGGGAGAACTCAGAGGTCTTCGGGTGTTATCCCCTGGCACCACCGGGTTCCTAAAAACCCGGCACCTCAGGAGGGGTGTGGTTGGAATAGTTAGGGGGTTGGTGTTATTGGGGCGGGGGTTAGGGGGTGGGAAGTTGGGGGATAAGTGTAGGCTAGCGGTGGCGGGGGTGCAGGTGTGGTAGTGGGGTCTGAAAATGGGGGGGAGATGGGATGGGAAATGGTCCTGTTGTGGGGAGGGGGAGTGGAGTTAAAGGAGGTGGGGTGTTCTGAGAGTCCAGTTGGTAGTGGGAGGGGAGGGTTATGGTGGAGGGCGGGGAGAGTGAGGGTGGGGTGGATGTAGGAAGAGGACTGATCTATGCCTGGAATTGAGGGGTGTGAGGTTACTGTAACAGGTGGGTGAATGACTAGAATACTGGGAGAGGGAGGAGGGGTGTGTCGTTCTGATGCTGTGCTAGGTTAGAAGGAGGGAAGGTGGGGGAGGATAGGCAATTAGTGGTAGGAGGCGCTGTGGAGTCATGGGTGCTAGGCTTGGAGGTCAGATGGATTGGAGTCGGAGGGTTGGAGATATATTCTTTGAAAGTGGGGAACAAGTTGTCGAATAGGTCAAGGTTCCTGTCTGTGGATTGAATTAAGATAATACCGTTGTTGTAGATAGTGATGGTTGCTCTCGCTGGGAAGAGTTGGGATGGTGCGGTGGAAAGTGTTAGGCCATGAGCGGATTTCCTAGTGGCGGAGATAGTGAGTAAGGTGAGGAACGTTTTTCTCCATTGTGCTTTACGTATAGTGTAGAAGATTATATCGGTGCTCTTGGCTCCATTGTTTAGGGAGAAGTAAGTGTCCACAAAGGGGGTTTCAGGGTGGGACTTCAAGAAGTTGTGTTTAAAACGTTTGGCGTTTTTTTTGGGGAGCTCGGGGTGGTAATTATTTTATATGTGTGCTTGCCCGTGGGTTCCATGTTGAGAGTGTAGGTGTAGGTAGGTGAAGGAGGTTGTGTGGGTAGGTGTAGATACAGAGCTATAGTAAGTACGTGTAAGGTGTGGGTGGTTAAGCTAAATAGTGGGCATGAAGGAATAGAGATTATGACTAGTCTAAAATGGCCGACTCCTTAGGCATGGTTAAGTAATGAGGAATGATTAGTCTAAGATTGCCTAAAGGTTGGGGAGATAGAGAATAGTATTGTAGTCCTCTGTTTGTTTTTAGGCTTTGAGACCAGGGGAGTAGACCAGTTTCGCTTTCTAATCCAGGGCAGATCGAGATAATCCAGTTTCTAGCTTGCTAAGTGGGGAGGACAAGTCCTATATCTATTTTGGTGATCCCAGTGCCATGCAGAGTTGTTGTTCAGCCTTGTGCGCGTCTGGTAGTAATGGAGGAGATTTATTGCTGTCGTTTATGGCCCCGGCCATTTTGGGCCATAGTTCTCAGAGGGGTAAATGGACAAAAATCAAAATCAAAACGAAGCAGAGACAATACCTTGTTGCATTCCTGTGTAGCAAGTACGCTGGTGTCATCGGCATTTCATTGCAATCATCGGTGTCATCGGTATTTCTTTTTTTTAAGCTTCAATGCAGCTCTCGATGATCCCAGAACTACGGAAAGCAGAGAGCACCGGGATCGTTGTGCACATCGTCGGGCACAGTCTGTGGGTCTGCTCCCGAAGGTCCCGGGAACAGCAAGGGGGCCTCGGGAAGTCAGAGCCACGAGGCGAAGACCAAGATTGGTAATACGGGCAGCGGGCAGATCCGCGAAGCAAAGACCAGGATCGCCAATGCGGGCAGCGGGCAGCCGGGGGGCCAGGACGAAGGTGAAAGTGCCGTCGTCGGGAGCAAGAGCCTTTGTCAAGGCAGTGCGATGACACACCCAGGGGTTCGGGTTGGGTGCCCAGCCTGCCTCGAGCGCCCCAGGACCGCTCCATGAGGCTCTGCCCAGTCCGCCCCCAGCGCACCACTCCGGACGCTTCACCTGGGCATCGACGCCAGCACTCCAAGTGCAGACCCAGTGCAGACCCTGTCTTCAGCAGTCCGGTGAAGGTGGGGATGACTCCAGACGATTTGGACTCCACCGATGGCCAGCAGAGCTTCCCAGGTGACCGCAGGACTTTCAGCAGGCTCCAACCATCCGACTCGGACTCCTCCGATGGCCAGCACAGCTTCCCAGGTGACCACAGGACATTCAGCAGGCTCCAACCATCCGCCAGTCAGGTAAGAAGAAACAGTAAAGATTGCTGGTTACAATCCAGTTACTTATGTGCGTTGAGTTCCTCGAAACAGTGGGTGCTAACAGGGATATTTCCAAAGTGGGATCCCAAGCACTAGGAGCAACACAAATAATTGCAGCACCAATAAATTACGTTCTGCCCCCTGTGGGCAGTGTTCTTTCAACTACATTGATTTTCTATCATAGCGGTGTTGTTCTACAACAAATACTGTGCGCTTTCCACAATTCCGGCGTAGTTTGTGGAGTCCAAATATAAATCCTCAGCATCAAAGGCAGCATAATATTTCAAATCAGAAAAGAGAGCTTCAATGGCTTGGACATCCCAATCATCAGAACGTATGTTTTGTTTCACAACATCTCCCATTGAAACACGAAGTACATTAGGAACATTAACCACTTCTGTGGGTCCATGAATCTGAAATTTTACAGCATCTCATACAATAACATCTAGCACGGGCTACGCTGTGATGTTGACAAAAGTTTGGTCTCTTTTCATGATGTGTGATGCCAAAGTTCCATCAATTAATCAAATTTTTGATCGTTCAGTTATATAGTGTCCATTTACCAGATGGAAAAATACCATCACAAATCCAATCGACATGAACAAAAAAATGGAGATGAGAACCAACCAGATGTAGGTCCAAGGTGGAACCAAAAAATTTCTTTTAAACCAAGTAACAAAAATAGAAAATCTCAATGGTACACTCGATGTTATAGAGTCAGAGTCAAAGGAAAAATGTGACTGGTCAGCTAGACTTGTTTACACACTAGGCAATGACAAATCTGTGGGATATGTATACTCAGTATCTTCATGTGGATCGCCAGCTGGCGAATTTAATAATGGATTAGTGACTGTGGACATCTCTATAGCAAGGTCAGGGATGTTGGTGTCAGCAGAGGCCAAAACAGAATTTCTCAGCAGTGCTGGACAAGAGACAGCAGGAGTCATACTAGGAAGAACCGGCCACTCGTTGTAGTTTGACATTGTCAATGGAGTCGTACCTGTTTCCTTTGCGACCAGGAAGTGGTGGTAAAATGACTGTTCTTGTGCCCTGCATGCCAAGCACTGGAATGGGTGCATGATACGAGGGGCTGAACTCCTTCTTGTTCTCCACCTTCTCACAGACCAGGTCACCGACTTGGGGTAGCCAGCTAACTACCGGAATTTACTGGAATCTGTAGAGCAGCTTCAGCTCCATATGTGGAGGGCAAGTGTTCCTTTGCAAGACTGTCTCGAGTCTCTTGTAGATTCTACCAGGAAATCCAGTTTGCTGACTGACCCGGCCCCCCCCTGGTTCCAGGATTCCAGCGCGACGCGGCGCTCCCGGCATCGCCCGGTACACACGGTATATACGGACGCAAGATATCAGTCTTCGCCTGCCTCTGGACCCTCGATCTAGCGTCCTTGACCCACTGATGAACCTACCAGGCGATTAATGCCTCCATAATTGATACCGCGCGAAAACTTCCTGTCTGCGCCCTCCTTCCGTGAATTTGATTGCTCTGGACCATTGTACAATATATACACTGTATCTTTGATAATCCGGTTATAGCGGATTGCTAATTATTCCTGAAGTAATCCCGCGTCCAATTGAGCTCCAGCTCTCTTACCTCACTGGCAAAAGAGGCTTTTAAACTAAAAAGGCAACCATTGTTTTGTCCTGATGATGGACCCCATCATTTAGCAAGGGGTCCGAAACTTCGTCGACCCACTGTGTACCATATACTTGTAAAATAACTTGTTACAAAAATTGCGTAATGGTACCTATATGAAATTCTCTGTCTAAACTTGAAATTTTCAGAGTATGTTGATTTTGCCTTTCAAGCCCTTTATGTATGTTTTGTTCGTGTGTTGTTGTGGTTGGGTACAGGCTTGTGCCCCACGCACGTGAACTGTTGAAGGTGTTATTCTGTTTTATAAAACCTTGATTTAAATATAAATTTTGAGGACCTCTGCCCGGCTGGGCATGTCTTCTATAATATAGAACTGACTGAGTCTATATTTATTCTCAATTAATTGTCTCGCTGCCAGGGACCATTGTTGTTTCCATATAAATCTTGTATATTCTGTAACACAGCAGAATGATTATCTACGGCAAAGAATACGGCTGTCGCCGACCATGTTTAGACCATCAAGGTCTGGGACAAATATTTTTATGCCAAAAAGCATTTTGTACGGGGTCTGCCCACCCAGAGATCTTCTAGGAAGATTATTTAGTGCACGTAGTACCTAAAACCCTAGCTGTCAAAGATTGCTTTAAGTCACGGATCATTCGCTCCACAACAGAATTGCTCTCAAGCCGGTATGGAGACAAAAATGTCACCTGCACCCCCAAAGACCCCATGGCTTCCTTGTACACCTTAGCGGTGAACGCTGGACCTGATCAGAATGGAAGGTGCCACATGCAAAAATTCCCACAAAGACATGCAAATCTCGGATGACAGTTCGAGCATCAGCACTCCTTTGTGGCCAAATGCAGAGAAAACGTGTGCATGAATCCACTGCAACTAAGATATACTTATATGCAGTATCAGCAGAAAAAGGTCAGCAGTGATTAAAAAAACACAACCAAGTGGTCTATTAGATATGTACAACTGAGTTTGTGGCGGCCGTGCAGCAGTTGAAGGTTTAATCTGCTGACATACATAACAAGAAAGGACATATTCACAAGTTTATATATACAATCCACGCCACCACTAACGCTGCTGTAAGATATAGAGACATACGCTGAAACGTCAGCATGAGCCGAGGCTATGCCTTCGTGAGCGATTGTTATCAAGGGTAACCTGCGGTCCGCGTCAGGAATCAGCCTGTCACCAACGTTGTTAATTCTCATATAGGGAACTTTATCAGGACTTAAATGATAAGAGTATTTAGAAGGGAAACCCTTAGGGTAATTATCACCGATCTCTGTAGCAGCTATAGCTGCCAAGAAGTCATCATCATTCTTACTGTTGGATCTTGTAACTGCTGCTACTACATATGTTGCTACTGCGATCTTTGCTGCTTCATCAGCAAGACTGTTGCCAACAGCGTGTACTCCTACACGCTGGTGACCAAGAGTATGAATTACATTTACAAGAGGCAGACGTTCTTTATTTCTGCGACTCAAACCCATAGCATCTTGTGCTTAATTGTGCCACCTCTGGAATCACGATAGTCATTCTGAGTCCAAAAGAATAAATTTTTATTGAAGGACTGAACACAGTAATAAGAGTCACTCACAATTAAAGTAGTCACACGAGGGTCATCAAACTTCAATGCAAACACTAGAGCACAGTTTGAGAAAGGTGTGTCAGGGCAAGCTTTGTTTTTTATAGTCTAATATGGAAAAATTCCAATCACACGATGGTTCATTTTTTGTTTTAATTAAGGTGTTACTATATTCGTGATAGTACGTAGGAGAACAGCCAACACTTGTTTCTACCCTTACATGGCCATCCGGCCTGGGACTTCCTCAGGGCGTTACAAATCAGGTTGAAGAAGTATATCTGGTCGTTCTTTTCTGTGGATAAATAGGGATTCCCTGATTTTGGTGTAATGCCGGTACGAGTAGTCTCGTGCGATTGGAATTTTTCCATAATAGACTATAAAAAACAAAGCTTGCCCTGACGCACCTTTCTCAAACTTTTCTATAATAGGGGGTTAGGGGTTTCCGCATGCCGAGGGCAAGCTTGACAAAAAAGAGGGACCATTGCTCAATAAACGGCTAGTAAGGGATTGGGACCTTTTACCCCTCATTCTCACTAACCCAAGCACTAGAGCCCGTAACTCTGCCAACTAGGCGGTACAGTCACCTAATGTCTGCGTGTGCATGACATTGGACTTGAATTCTCCATTCACCATGGTACCAGCCACGATTGCGTAGGCCAATGAATAAGAATGCTTAGATTCTATCGCCGTTTGCGCCGAACAGTCAGTGTTAAGGATACAATGGTAATCCTCAAGCGTGCGCATGGACAGAGCAGAAGGCTGAACAAACTCATACTGTAAGAACTCCTGAGTTTGCAATGAGGGGTCAAAGATAAATGTGACATCCGGAGATGTCAACAAAGTTGCTCATTGTATCCAATTAGGATATAAACTTTAGAATTTGGTACACTGGCTTTCATCACTGCTTCAAATGCAGGATAAGGTGTAACAACCAACATGTGTTTTCCTTGTGACTGCGCTCTCTCTTTTAGAATCGCCATCTGTACAGCTGTCAAGACTTTCTCGACAGAAGAAAATTGCTTTTCAGCCGAAGTGTACAAGTGTGACTTGTAAGCGATAGGCACTGTGTCTCCTTCATTAAACGTCAAGTACGTGAAACCCACGGCAACAAGCAAAATTCTTATTACCAGGTTAGTGTGGTTATCATGAGTCAATAAGTACTTAGATTCACGAAGATCAGACTGCAAAAATTGCAGAATAGCTGAATGTTCAGGCTGCCAGCATGACTTGGTAAAAGTTGGTTGTATCAAAGCATATAGAGGTTTGATACGCTGGGCATAATCGGGAATATAAGTACGCCCGAAATTCAAAAATCCCAGCAAGGATTGTAATTTTTTCAGAGTTGTAGGAGACCATAAACATGCGCATTTCTCCAGGAAGTGAGATGCAAGACCTCTACCTTCATTGTTGAGTCCAGGAACAACACTGTGAACTCCGCAATGTCTGACTTTGCAAAGATAAATTTATAACCGAAGTCCGCAAACATAACTATGATGCGCTCAATGCGACACAGATGCGGCCATAATTCGTCGTCCATTAGATAAATATCATCAAGGTACGAGTACGCATCAGGATCAATGCCATCTAAGAAAGAGACGACATGTGTGGCAAAGACACCTGGGCTGTTTTTATAGCCCATGGCCAATCTTTTAAATTGTTTTTGTTTGCCGCCACAAGTGAACGCTGTCCATTGACTACTAACGGAGGACAGCTTATGACTAAAAAAAGCCATTTGAAATGTCTCGTTTGATCTTAAATCTTTTTCGCATCAGACTGTTAACGAGAGCTGAACTGCACATGTACGACAATGTGAATTTAAATATTGATAATCAAAAAACAGAAAACACAAGAATATGTCTACAAACAATTAATTTCCAAAAACTTATTTCAGATCATAGGAGAAACACAATCTTATTGAGTTTGACCCGGTATTTTTATTTATACCTGTCTATTTCAAAAAACAAATTCATTCTTCTTTTGAAAGTTTCGCAAAAAAGGAAAAAACTGTACATTCAATACATTTAAATTCCAAAACAATTATCATACATTCCACAAAAAATTCACAATACAAACACAAACAATTGAAATTTTCAAAAAAGTTAATCTGAATTCGTAAAGAATGAAGGGACAAAGTCAAAAGGAAGGAGCATGTCCTAAAATAAGGATGACTTTTACAACCAGCCAGAGCTAGTTCAAACGCTTAGTGATATTGATTGCTCCCTCAGATGTGCCGATGCGTTTCTAGTCCGAGGAAACCAGTTCCCAGACTGTCATCAGCGCTTTGTCACTTTTCTGTGTAAAATTCAGAAAAACAATAAAGTTTTAATTATCTAGCTTGAAGCCTCTATTCTTTCTGGTATTGCACTAAACGATCTAAAATATGTACCTGTTGGTCTCTGATGTCCTGGCCTCTCACAGTATCGTCAGGCTCAGGGAAAACTTTTTTATGAATCTTTGTATTCAAGGAAGTGGCTCAAGCTGTGAAACAGGACATTTTATGTTGACTGCCTATGATAGAAGGAAAAGTCTGACTTTCTCCACTCATTTATGTACACGAAGCGGGGAGGAGGAAGAAGATACAATCTTACTCATTCCTACCTCTGTTCCAGGGTCAGAGTCTTAATAGCGGCAAGTGGTTCGCCTGTGCTTCTGTTTTCAAAAGCAGGTTCTGATAAAAGAAATTGTAACAATATTGGACCCATAATCTTGTGTACCCAACACCAACGTCGTTTGTTGCCACCAGTTTGCTATATAACGTACTTTTGTCAATGCGTGGGTACTGGATTAAATTACTATATCCTTATACCATCTATCACCAAGCCCGGCAGGGGCACACGCTCCCTGTGTCAAGAGAAAATATCGATACATTTGTATCCGACCTGAGCAACACATCTAAGTCCAAACTGACGGCTTCCTACATGAGGTGGGCTGTACATACTTGATTCTTTTCTTTAAAGGTGTAACTGGGATAGCTTGTCTTTATCGCACGGCTCCTAAAATTATAACAAGACTTTACCGCGTGTAGCTTTTAAATTCACGTGCATTGTGCCGCTTACTGAGTCGGCATTTTTAAAGAAAACTTGTTCCGCTGCAAGAAACATATTGAACTAAAGCCCTATGTACCCCAACAAAAGAGATATAAAGTTGACACAAGTTGTCAATCGGGGCATTGAGATAACGTGGATATGGTGTGAACCCAGCTAAGACTGGCCAAGTGACCCCAGGAATTGACAAGGGACCTAACCGAACCGGAGTTACGGTGTGGGGGAGTGTGGTAAATAAATAATTAATTACCGGTTCTATTTTTCGGGATACTCATACAAATAGATAGCTCAATAAATAAGAGTCAAGATACGAGGTAGCTGGAGTATACAGGCTTTAATCAAGCATAAAAGGACAGGAACAGGACAGCCTGCACGGGAAAGGGATGGCAGGGCCCGGCAGGGGAAGACAGGGGCCCGACAGCTGCCGGGCAGGATCTGGGAATGATGCGCATAACTTTTAATAACAGAACATTAGTATATATAGTTAAACAAAATACATTGCATTCAATACAGTAGGCGTAGCAGTAGGCGGAGTTTGTAGCAGTCGCGAAAGATAAGGCATAAAATGATGTAACAAGAAGGCGTGTACAGGGCGTATACATAGACATGTGATGTAAACGTAACAGAATATGTCATAAACGGGGCAGAAACATGGAGGGGGCTACCTGAGCAGCTGGGACCTCTAACCTAGTGGTGCGCGCAAACTGACAATGACGTGTTACTAGGGAGAACTGGGGGGCTATGACTTCTGCGCTAGAAGAGGAGACTAAAGTCTGGAGTGTCAGAGCGACATGTACCCAGACATATCTAGTATCTCGTGTTTAGAGTACACGTTGATAGAATCCAAAAGTTATCAGAGTAAAGGCTAACAGACATTAAGACTGGTGCATACATAATCCTACAAGTAGTGTGTGTTCGGGGAATATTCTATGAATATTAATACAGTATTTC
This sequence comes from Lissotriton helveticus, assembly GCF_964261635.1. Lineage (NCBI taxonomy): Eukaryota > Metazoa > Chordata > Amphibia > Caudata > Salamandridae > Lissotriton > Lissotriton helveticus. The sequence goes on along the minus strand of NW_027611659.1, from coordinate 210,994 downwards.
TCTTACATGGAGACATAAAGGCTAGACCATGACGGAAACTATTGATGCGATTCAGTAGCTTAGGAATGCAGAGAAGGAGCGCTGGACTGATAACTAGAATCATAACATACTCTTGGCAGACTAGGAGGCAGAGCCAGGCCGAGCCGGGCACTGCGAGGCATGAAAGTAAGCTAAGGGTCAGGGATACAGGTGGGGGCTGTATCGCTCCTCGGAGAGGGTTCAGAAAACAGGAGCTGAATCTGAGTCCGGGCCCTTTTGAGGCCTAGAAACGGGGATAATTCAATGAATTAACGTGCACACTGTAAAACGTGGCAACGTAGCTTTACATAGGCCTGATATTCGTTGTATTCACGAAAACTGGAAACTGGCATACTAGAGATGGACACAACTGTAATTGCGTCTTTAATCGATCATAGGGGAATACATGCATATTGATCATGCACATATGACATAACAGGGGGAACACGTAGGCACATATAACATGGCAAAATTTACTTTTCCACATTCCCTCCTTGTGCCCTACGTTTCCATCAGGAAACATCTATATTCATGATACCATCTATCATTTCATACAGCATCATTTGCTCGTCTCGAACTGTCTTGGAACGGGACTTAGGACTAGGAATACAAGAGGTAGCACAGATGCCGCAAATCGCAGGGCTACATTGTATACAGAGGCAGCAACTGAATATGATCATTACTGCAATACCTAGAAATGACAATACTTTCCATCCCCAAGCGGATATGATACTCCAGAGCCAACCGGACCATGTCCAGGTGCCTGGATTCTGGTGTAACTGATGGGCAATTTTATGAAGTCTGGTTATAGCTGAATAAACAGACGGCGCGTTATTAGGAATGAAAATGCAGCAGCTAGATCCGATGACTCTACATGCTCCTCCTCTATCGGCCAGTATGACGTCAAGAACGAGACGATTCTGGAGCACGACAAATCTCATAGCAGATTGCTCTTCGGTTAAGTTACCTAGAGCAGAAGTAGTCTCATTCACTACCGCTTCAAGGGTTCTGGTTAATCTACGGATTGACTTACTATTCTGGACAGGGCCTATAAAGAAGAAGAAACCTCTATTGAAGTCTGTATACTGTTCTAGAGCAGTTTCAGTTTGATCGACAATTGGGGACTCAATCTCTCTTCTATGTCTGACGTGTACTAGATGTGTGTTTCTGTGATAATCAGATGGGGCTAGAAAAACTGGTGGCAGTAGGAAGGCAATGTAACATGTTCCATCCCAATCGAGGGGCAGACGAACATATGCGGTCTGACCACAAACAAAATAAGAATGACGTGAAGCTTTGAAAATAGATTTCCCACTGTCACTATACTCGACAGTAGTAGTACAATCACTATGTCCTACATGTGCGGAACCATTATTTCTGACACATAATTCGCCTTTTACTGGTAGTACTGAAATAGCGGGTAAGTCTGGAGTAGTATCAGACTGAACATTCAGGACCATAAAATTCGAAGAATAATTACCTAAATTATAAACTTCATTTTCTAGATCTAACCCTGTTCTATGGGGGAGACCTTGCTTGTCTGGAAAACATGTTCTATTCAGAAGGGACATATCATTTGAGGATGACGTTAACATGGACCATGCTCCACACGAACCATTATGTGAAAACGGATAAGGAAAGAGTGGCAGAACTCCCTTCGGTGTCTGGAAAGGGGGGAGTCGACCACACACCCAACAATTAGTAGCATTGCTGGTCTGGTGTGAATAGTGTAACATTCTGATAAATGTATTATTTCTCATAGCAAGACGGTAGGATAACTCGTGAGGAGGCAGATCACTAAATGTGTGCTCTACTGTGGCATTAGAAAACTTATTTACATGAGAAATTGGAAAACATAAATGCAATGCATAACTTGTGCAGGTAACCATCAAACTTAGAAACAATAGAAAACTTAGAAAAACGATACATCGGATAGAGTTTTGACTAACTCTCTCACTATGGGGGTCTATCTCATACATGTCAGATACCTGTCTAACCGTTTCACCCGAGAGGGACTTAGACAATTAAACTGGCTGACTTATTTTACTAGACCGGAGTTTCAATTTATACTCCTGCTGTGGAGTTTTCTCTAACAGAGGAACTTTTAGTTTAGGATTTAGATCAATGTCTGGTTTCAGGCAGTCTTTAGAAATGGAACAGTCTTTAGAAATGTCCTTTAAAAATGTCTTTTTCCGGACTCCATGGAATTTCTTGATATGGGACAGATGGACCCAACCCTTGCGGCCTTCCAACTTCACGGCCGTACGGGTGGTCAGGAGGACTAGTCTTGGCTCCTTCCAGCGAGGCTCCAGCGGACTTGAACGATCAAAGTTCCTTACGAGAACAAGGTCCCCTGGAATGACCTTGTGCGGTTTCACTTCAGTATTGTCTGGAAATGCAGCGGCAACCTGTGAACGACAAGAGTGTAGGTCAGACATCAAGGAAGCTAGGTAATCTGTCAACATATTACTGGAAACATCTGTAATACTGCGGGGTCTAGGTGTACCCCACATATTTGGGGGGCGGCCGAATACGACCTCATAAGGGGACAGACCTGATCTGGAGTGTGCGACCATTCGCATAAAGAATAAAGCGACTGGCAGGGCAACTAGCCAGTCTACACCTTTCTGTTTACATGTCTTGGCAATACGGATTTTCAGGGTCTGATTATGTCTCTCTACGAGACCGGCTGCTTCAGGATGGCGCACACAATGGAACTTCCACTGGTACCCTAACAAAAGGGAAACATGTTTCATTAACTCAGATGAGAATGGCTGGCCGTTATCAGAATACACGACCCTAGGGAGTCCATAACGGGGGAAGAATTCACGAACCAACTGCTTGGCAGTGGTCGCTGCTGTGTAATCTGGAACTGGATATGCTTCTGTCCACCTGGACAAAGCGCATACAACTACAAGGACATACTTGAAACCTCGACATCGCTCCATCTGAATATAATCCATCTGGAGGACTTCAAAAGGGTGGTCAGGGGGTTGGAATCCACCTTGTTCCACCGGGACACTTTTACCTGCATTGAATTGACAACATATCATACAAGTACGGACTTTCTGCTTGGCTGCAGCTCGTAAGTGCTTGTTAAACCAAAGGTTCTGAATACTGTCTAACATGGCTTTTTCTCCTAGGTGTGCTGGACTATGTGCGGTATTGATAATGACTTGAACCATAGAGTCGGGGAGAAACCATGTGGCTTTTCCCTTCGTCAACCATCCCTGATCTGTCTGGACCCCTCCTTGTTCGGACCATTTCTTGATTTCTTCAGGAGTAGCATGTAACTGTATGTCTATGACATCTTGTGTAGGGTCCTTAACTGTCATACATGTAGTCTGTTCTGGAGTGGATGTCGGTGTCTTGTTAACTGGAATGTCTGGTGTCTGAGCTGTAAGCTTGGCTGTTCGATCTGCTAGATCATTACCTTGGGAAATGATGTCAGTAACTTTCGTATGTGCCTTGCACTTCATAATAGCGATAGCTGTCGGTAAATGTATTGCATCTAACAGAGCTTGAATAAGGAGACCATGCTGAATCTTGGTTCCATGAGAAGTCATGAAACCTCTCTCCTGCCAGAGCACTCCGAAGTCGTGTACAACTCCGAATGCGTAACGTGAATCTGTATATATGTTTACTTTCAGGTTCTTAGCACGTATGCAGGCTTGGGTCAGAGCAACTAGCTCTGCTGCTTGAGCAGACAGGGTGTCAATACGCTGTGTTTCAATAACTTCAGTGTCAGTAGTCACTGCATACGCGGCTACTAGTTCTCCTGTACTAGTTCTCATACATGAACCATCCACATAAAGTGTCAGGTCGGGACTAGGTAAGGCAATGTCTGTCAGGTCTTGTCTTGGCTTAGTCATAGTGTTAATAACTTCCACACAGTCATGTGTGGCAGGATTTGAAGTAACTGACGGTAACAGTGTAGCAGGATTTAGAACGTTGCAGCGTCTGATTTCTATGTGTGGCTGGAATAGTGTCAGTTCATAACCTGTTAAAAGTGCAATGGTCAAGTGCTGAGTCTGTGTTCGGTTCAAAAGAACTTCCACGGAGTGTGGAACTTGTACTGTCAGGGAATGTCCTAATACTATGGAATCACTTTGTCTAATTGCTAGAGCTGTGGCTGCAACTGACTTGAGGCACGCAGGCAAAGCCTGGTCTACTGGATCTAACGTGCTCGAAAAATAAGCACACGGCTTGTACTGTCCGGCTTGATCTTGTGTGAGAACAGATAATGCAATACCATCACGTTCTGTGACAAAAAGTGTAAAAGGCTTACTGTAGTTTGGTGTAGCTAGAACAGGTGCTTGGCATAAGGCTTTCTTTAATTCATTAAAACTAAGTGTATGTTCAGATGTCCAAGGGAGAACAGTCGATACGGCTGCCTCCTGTGTCGTTAACTGTATCAGTGGCTTTGCTAGAAATGCATACTGAGGAATCCATTGTCTGCAGTAAGAAGTAAGGCCAATAAAAGCTCGTACCTCCTTCTGTGTCTTGGGCTGTGGAAGACTCGCTATTAACTGGATACGGTCTGGTGTTAACTGCCTACCCCACTTGGACAGTAAGTGGCCTAAGTAGATCACTTGCTGGACACAGAATTGGAGCTTCGAAGGGGACACCTTGTGCCCCATCTCGGCTAGGAAATACAGAACTGTGAGTGACGCTCGCTCGCAATCACGTTCAGAACGGGCTGTGATCAGTAGATCATCTACATACTGGAGCAGGGCAGTGTCAGTTGGCATGTGAATATTGTCTAGTTGTCTTTTAAGTGCTTGACTGTAAATGCTAGGACTTTCCGTGAAACCTTGAGGAGCTCGTGTGAATTTATAGCTCCTTCCATTTAAACAAAAACCGAAAAGGTACTGGCTGTCTGGATGAATCGGAACACTGAAAAATGCATTCTTGAGGTCTATTACAGTGAAAAATGTAGCCTCAGAATCAATAGCTGTCAATAGGGATGAAATATCTGGGACTACTGGATACTGGGGTATGATACATTTATTAAGTTCTCGAAGGTCAATCACTAATCGATATACTGGAGGTGCATTTGGATCAGTACGTTTCATGACTGGAATGATAGGAGAATTACATACATTGGAGTCAGTTTCTACAACCACTCCTTGAGCAATGAGCTCGTCAATAATTTTGGATAAGGCTGCTACAGCCTCAGGTGGCAATCTGTACTGTCTGATTCGTGGCAGGACTATACCTTGCTTGAGAGTCACACGATGGGGTGTGATTTGCATAAAACCTACATCAGTTGGACCTTGCGCCCATAAATGCTGCGGAACATTGGACAATCTTGGATCAAAATCTCGTAATACATAGTGACCTTTAAAGTCGCGTAAAAACAATCGTATTCCTTCTGGAGAGCAGCAAATAACTGCACCTAATTCTTTCAATGTTTTAATGCATAACAAATTTTCTGGACACGATTTCGTAAGTAACAAATCAGTAGTTCGGGACAATGGACCAACTTCTAGCGTAACTGGCTTTGAAATCTGGTTAACTATAGGTTTTCCTGAAAATCCAAGGGAAACATTTCTAGAGCCTGAGAGCGGAGCCCCTGGAACCTCGTCATGACTGATAGTAGTCCTACTTGCCCCTGTATCAATCAAAAACTTTCTGTCTTTCCCTAATACTTGACTATGTACATAGGGACCCTCTTGATCTACAGGTATCTCGATGAGAGGCAAGCCTACCTCCCTCTCTAGGCTGTTTCATGAATACGGTTGATACTCTGGATACTCTGTCTGGGCATACTGGTACATCTGCTGTGTAACATGCTGTGTTGCAGCAATAGGCTGCGGTGCTGGAACTGTCTGTTGTGCATTCTGTGGTGGCTGAGAAGTCTGTGAAACTTGTTCTTGTCTAGGCGGACGTGGTCTTTCTTTAGTCTTACCAGTGACTATGTTGTGTTTTAGAACTGCACACTCGTTTATAAAATGACCTGGCTGTTTACAATAATTGCATGTCCCTTTAACGGGAGCTGCAGGATGACTGGCTTGATTCGGACCCCTCTTCTGACTGTCTTGTGGAACAGATTGTGCGACTAGTACTTTCATTTTCGAGTCTTTCATACGTCTCCTTTCGTGTTCTTGCTCTTCCCTGATTCTATTCTGGTGGTACTGGAGCATCTTTAACATTTGTGACGGGGTACTAGCTTGCCAGGTACTTTCGACTTTCAAAACTCTATTTTTAACTTGTGGGCTTGAATTCTCGACTAGTTTAGTAACAAAAAGGTGAGGGTATGACTCGCTACCTGTCTTCAAACCACTGTTGATAATGAAACATTTTTCAAATCTAGAATAAAAATCACTAGTATCTTCATCCTGTTTCTGTTTGCATGCTGAGATTGTATCCCAATCTTCCTTTTTCGTGGCTAATAACCTTGGCAAAACTTGAATCAATAACTCTGGCAATTCTTTACATTTGTCCCCAAGACCGGTACCTGGTACTCGTATTTTATCTTCAGCTTCTAGAGCTGTCCAATCAATCTTTTTCTCTCCCACCTCCCATTCCTTTTCCTTGAGTTTTTCATATACCCCTGCGGGCAACAGGACCTTTAACATTTTAATAATATCTGGATACGTGTATTCTCCCATACGGAGCATGTCTTTTAATTCTCGATGGAACCCTGCTGGATCTTTGTCGTGACAGGGAATTAATTTCTTCATCTCTAAGAGTTCCATTTTTGTGATAGGGGTGTAAACAAATACTCGTTGCATTTCACCACCCGATGTCCTAACTGGGTGTACTTCTCGTAACGGATGCTGTCTATCTATGTAAAATGGTTTACTTTCTGGAGGTGAGACGTGAACAAAATGCGGGTTCAGAAACGTTCTATATTTGTGGCGCTGTTCTAGAATAACGCTAATTAAATCTGTACCTAAACCTTTCCATTTATACTGGAGTAACTCGTTCAGAACATCATGTAACGGACCTGGATCAGAATGTTGTCCCTCATACAATGTAATGAGGTGCTGGATCATATACATACCCACCAGTCGCTGCTTGGCTGGGGGCAGTTTCAGAAACATTTGTGCCACTATTTCGTCTGGAAAAGTGGTAGAATCAGTAATCCATCGGACTGCTGATCGGGCTAGTTCTTGTTCATGCATGGTACTAAGCTCACTATAACCGATTCGTGATTTCAGAATGTGGTCGGTAGCTTGAAATACTTGTTCTAGAGAATCTTGTTCTGGTGCTGGAAGATGAAAGACTTTCTTGTGTTCTAGGCGTAAATGTCGGTCTGGAAATCTAGATTTACCTACATACGCTATTCTGGCGGTATTCTCGTCTTCTACTTCTTCGGTATCAGTGTTATCTTCTTTCTCGCTTACTTGTGCTGCTTTGCGTTTCTCGTGTAACCTTATTATTTCCTTACGAATTTTCTTGTACATACTCTCTATACTACTGAGTGTCCTGTGTTTTCCCTCGGCTACATTATCACTCCATTTTGTCAGAACTCTCATTTCGGTCGGATCTTTATCTGGATAATCTTGTTCCCTTATTAAACAATTGATTAGAAACTTTAATAGCATGAGCTGGGTCTCAGCTTTCCTTAAAGACATGATTTCGCCAATACTTTCTGGATCATCTCCTGTACGGATGAAACGATATATTCTGTCTAGATCTTCTTTCATGTTCGGTAGGGTGTCCAAATACTCGGTCACCCGTCTTACGCGCAATGAATATAAAACCATATTGTCATCGCCTGGGACTGGATCATAACAGCATTCGGTAAGAGCTCGCTTAATTTCTGCAACGGACTGATATTTGGGCGTACGCTGTAACGCACGTTCATGTAACTCGACTAACGTTATACGTTTGTTTGGCGGCGGGGTACCAGGAGGACCTCCTCCCGCGGCCCCTAAACTAGAATCGTCGACTGATACTCTTCGTGCTGGCAGAGTGACCGATGTAGCGGGAACTTGTACTATGGGCTGGACCGGGGGTACCGTAACAGGTGCTGTAACAGGTGCCCCGGTGACTGGAGGAACAGGAATTACATTATTTACAGGAGCTGGCGGAGCAGGATTCGCATATTCTGGAACTGTGTCGTCCAAGTAGGACGAGAGAAAAATATCAGCTGCGGTCGGTTTGTGACGTAGCTTAATCGGAACTAATGGCGGCGGAAAATTACATGGTGCTTCCGGGGTTGCTTTCGGCAAGCCCTCAGCAAGAAGAGGATACATACCCTTAATGAGGGCATTTCTCTGTCGGTCTGACTGTTCGGCTTTAACTCGTTCACCTACTTCGATTAATTCCCTTTCTTGGGCTCTTTCTGAGGATTCTCTACTTAATTCTGACTTTCTGATTTCTTTTTCGGTTCTTTTATGAGATTCTTTGCGCCATAACTCGATGGCATCTTTCTGGGACTGTCTGGCTTTCTTTTTCCATAATGCTTCTTCCACTCGCATGATGCACTCGGCATCCCACGTACCTGATACGGGCCATCTATACTTTTCCTCTAATTGTTTGGTGTACTCCACCCATAAATCTAGATATAATATGGCACTTATGCCATGCTTTTGATACATAAAATGACATGGACTGTCCCTAGGCGGGACAGGAACTGCTTCCTCGAGCAGACCTTTTCTAGTTTTTAACTGACGTAACTTTGAGAACAGAGGCATAACTAGGCTGGAGTCTGGACACAATACAATACACGATAAACACAATAATAACTGAAAAACGAATCATTCATACCACGACATTGAAAACACATGGAATAACATTTAAAAATAACGGTTCGGACAGAATACTACCTGAAATACTGAAAACAGAACACATGAATTTCTCGAGAACAGAACCTACTAGAACAGAAACTTTACTAGAATGACTGGATGCACTGCTAAAACAGTACGAAACTTACCGGTCCCATAAAGAGACACGTCAGGACCCGCATCCACCTAAGTGGACACTTCGTGTTGGATCTGTGTACCCAAACCCACGGACCAGAGACAAATTAATTGACCCTGTCTAGATACTACCCCAGCAACGGTACTCACCGGGCAGCAAGAACGGAAGGCCTCGGACTGGACTGGACTGCTATGACGACGGACGGACGAACTTCGGACTTCAGTTACAGGTGGGCCTCCGGATACCTCGGACCTTGGACTCTCGGCTTGGGCTCTGGTCGGGACTCGCCGCGTTCCTCCACCGCCTCGTCTGGACGCTGGACCGCAACCTCCGTCTCCTCCGTGGGCCTGAGGGATACTTGAAGCAGAAATATCTGCACGTGCACGGTATGGTTCCGTCACGGCTGCAGAGGATCAGGGGGCCTGCGTGGCTTCTCCGGCGCGTGGGGAAAGGGCAAGTCCCTGTTCGGGCGCCATTATGTGGTAAATAAATAATTAATTACCGGTTCTATTTTTCGGGATACTCATACAAATAGATAGCTCAATAAATAAGAGTCAAGATACGAGGTAGCTGGAGTATACAGGCTTTAATCAAGCATAAAAGGACAGGAACAGGACAGCCTGCACGGGAAAGGGATGGCAGGGCCCGGCAGGGGAAGACAGGGGCCCGACAGCTGCCGGGCAGGATCTGGGAATGATGCGCATAACTTTTAATAACAGAACATTAGTATATATAGTTAAACAAAATACATTGCATTCAATACAGTAGGCGTAGCAGTAGGCGGAGTTTGTAGCAGTCGCGAAAGATAAGGCATAAAATGATGTAACAAGAAGGCGTGTACAGGGCGTATACATAGACATGTGATGTAAACGTAACAGAATATGTCATAAACGGGGCGGAACCATGAAGGGGGCTACCTGAGCAGCTGGGACCTCTAACCTAGTGGTGCGCGCAAACTGACAATGACGTGTTACTAGGGAGAACTGGGGGGCTATGACTTCTGCGCTAGAAGAGGAGACTAAAGTCTGGAGTGTCAGAGCGACATGTACCCAGACATATCTAGTATCTCGTGTTTAGAGTACACGTTGATAGAATCCAAAAGTTATCAGAGTAAAGGCTAACAGACATTAAGACTGGTGCATACATAATCCTACAAGTAGTGTGTGTGCGGGGAATATTCTATGAATATTAATACAGTATTTCTCTTACATGGAGACATAAAGGCTAGACCATGATGGAAACTATTGATGCGATTCAGTAGCTTAGGAATGCAGAGAAGGAGGGCTGGACTGATAACTAGAATCATAACATACTCTTGGCAGACTAGGAGGCAGAGCCAGGCCGAGCCGGGCACTGCGAGGCATGAAAGTAAGCTAAGGGTCAGGGATACAGGTGGGGGCTGTATCGCTCCTCGGAGAGGGTTCAGAAAACAGGAGCTGAATCTGAGTCCGGGCCCTTTTGAGGCCTAGAAACGGGGATAATTCAATGAATTAACGTGCACACTGTAAAACGTGGCAACGTAGCTTTACATAGGCCTGATATTCGTTGTATTCACGAAAACTGGAAACTGGCATACTAGAGATGGACACAACTGTAATTGCGTCTTTAATCGATCATAGGGGAATACATGCATATTGATCATGCACATATGACATAACAGGGGGAACACGTAGGCACATATAACATGGCAAAATTTACTTTTCCACAGGAGGGTGCCATTAAACCAAACACGATGCTGCCATGCCAAAATTGGAATCTCTTGTGTCCTATTTGGAGTATAGTTCACAGGAATCGCAGTGTGAGTGTATGTATGAAACGTATCCTCATCCGCATTTATTGCAGGAAACGTGACCCAAGAGTAGAAAAGCTCAAAGAGGAACGCCGAATCAGCACTCACCACAAAGATAACAGACATACCATCGTCTGGTACTCCAAACTGCGTCAGATGACGCCGGAGCACTGCCCAACTATGCTGAGCTATGTCTATATCACCCATGAGGACATAGAGAAGAAAAACAATTTATATAAATTGCAGTACAACAAAAAAGGGTAGTAATTCAAAATGTGAACCTTTTTTATAAATCTCATGCTTGAATTAACCTATAACACATTCATATAGGTAGGTTATTCTGTCACGCCTATTAACAGGAAAAGGTGTTGAGGGTATTGTGGACAGATACAAGCACTAATCAAGACTTTGGGCGCCATGTTGCGGGAATTCTGTTCATGCACAGAACTATGCGCAGGAAACCAGGACCTCAGTGTATTGTGGTGTACCAAAAATCCACCTCAGTGCCCAGAACCCCTATCCGACTAGCAACAGTGTCTCATTCATTCTCTGTACTATAGCGAAGCTACCAATGAACAAGCGTCTTTGGGACCTCTCAGGAATAGTGGGAATCAAGAACACTCTTTTGTTTTTATTCTCATAAATGTCCACAACGTGAGCAATCAGAGACACAGTATAGTTTAAAATGTTTATTTCAACTACGTGCTCTAAGATGCAGTATCTTTGCTAACATAATTAAAAAGATGCATAAAATCAATGCAATCAACATTGTTACAATTCCATAAAATACAAAGGGATGTATGATAATAATGATAGTGGAACCAGGTCTATAGCGCCTTGTGTACCACCCTCCCCTTGCTATGAGCTAGGTATTATAATAATACAAGATCTCTAGGTTAAAACCGGGAACCCCATACCTCCAAAGTCAGGTGAAGTGAATCACATCCCAAATCAGCACAGCTATTTCTCGATTGAAAGGTTTTTTCCAAGTGCTAGTCTCATGCATGCAGTACAATATTAAAAGCACCTGAGTTTCAGAAATGAGCAGCTGTGTTCGTGTTGTGTCTAGAGCATGGGCCGATCAACCTGCATCAACAGCATACATTGTTATTTTAACCGTGAACACTTTGTGCAGACTTAAGGTCGCAGTGTGAGTCTAGAGATATGAAAAACAGATCGTTCTCATGTGAAGGAAAAGCAAACAGTTTGTCTTTATAAAACAGAGACATGTAGTGTCATGTGCAAAAGCAGCAAACTGGTGTTTTCGCAACTAACTCACTTATGCTAATATAGCAATGTGTGCAGGCAGAATCGTATTCATCCCTACACTTTTACAGGTAGCATGAACAGGAACACTTGGATGTTTTTCTTTGTAACTCTTCATCGCCAAATAAAAAGCACCAGTGTTTCTTTCTTTTATTCCACATTGTGCTAGTCTACCAGTGGATTTCCTGTTATATCACGTTGTTTTTTCTATGTGTACTGAAGTGAACAATCACTGGGAACAGACACTTTCAATATTCTACAAATCTTTGGTTTTCTCCATATCTTCTAGTCGAGTCTTCATTCATCTGGTATTTGAATAACCCACATAATTATATACTTGTTCCTGTAATTCCTTCATCTCACAATAACTGCACTGTTCTTCTCCTGTCTATGTCCTCAGATGAGTCAATATTATTGTTAATGTTCTTAATTTCCTTCTGAATTCACTGCATATCTGGGATTATTTCTAAGTGAGTTAAATGAAGGTGTGTGTTCGCTGAGGCTATGTAGGATCAGAAATTGACAAAAGCTTGTCACACTTTTAGTGCAATTGTAAGGTTTACCCCAGGTGTGTTTGCAATTGACAAAATCACTTCTGACATTCATTGTAATGCTCATTTTTACTCTGTGTGTGTTAGTTGATGTATTCGTGGGTTTAGTAACTGACAGAAGATATTCACACATTCACTGCACCTGAAAGGTTTTTTCTCTGTGTGCATTAACTGATGAATCCTTAATGCGGAAGATTTCCTAAAGGTACTTCTACACTCACTACAGTTGTACGGTATTTACAGAGTGTGTGTAAGCTGATGTCTATATAGGCTTGACAATTGACTAAATTTCTTCAAACATTCATTGCACTTGAAGGCTTTTCTTCTGCGTGTGTTCGCTGATGCCTGTTTAGGATTGATAATGGACTACAGCTTTTCAAGCATTCATGGCATTTAAAAGATTTGTTTCCCCTTCGTGAGCTCGCTGATGATTTCTTAATGCTGAAGAGTAAGTAAAACTACTGCCACATTCATTGCAATGGTAGGGTTTTTCCCCTGTGTGTGTTCTATGATGTGTGTGGAGGTTTGATTGTAACCTAAAACTACTCCCACATTCACTGCAATTGTATGTTTTTTTCCCAGTGTGTATTCGCTGATGTCTCTGGAGGTCTGTTAACTGACTGAAGCTCTTCACACATTCACTGCAATGGTATGGTTTTTCCCCTGTGTGTATTCTCTGATGTGTTTGGAGTTCTTGTAACTGACAGAAGCTCTTCACACATTCGCTGCAATGGTATGGTTTTTCCCCTGTGTGTATTCTCTGATGTCTATGGAGGTTTGAAATTCGACTGAAGCTCTGCACACATTCCTTGCAACTGTATGTTTTTTCCCCTGTGTGTGTTCGCTGATGTGTTTGGAGTTCTACTAACATACTGAAACTCTTCACACATTCACTGCAATGGTATGGTTTTTCCCCTGTGTGTATTTTCTGATGTGTGTGGAGGTTTGAAATGTGACTGAAGCTTTTCCCACATTCATTGCAATGGTATGGTTTTTCCCCTGTGTGTGTTCGCTGATGTGTTTGGAGATGTGCTAACTGACTGAAGCTCTTCAAACATTCCTTGCAATGGTATGGTTTTTCCCCTGTGTGTATTCTCTGATGTTTGTGGAGGTTTGAAATTTGACTGAAGCTCTTTACACATTCCTTGCAATGGTATGGTTTTTCCCCTGTGTGTGTTCGCTGATGTGTTTGGAGTTCTTGTTTGGAGTTCTACTAACGTACTGAAACTCTTCACACATTCACTGCAATGGTATGGTTTTTCCCCTGTGTGTATTTTCTGATGTGTGTGGAGGTTTGAAATTTGACTGAAGCTTTTCCCACATTCATTGCAATGGTATGGTTTTTCCCCTGTGTGTGTTCGCTGATGTGTTTGGAGATGTGCTAACGTACTGAAACTCTTCACACATTCATTGCAATGGTATGGTTTTTCCCCTGTGTGTATTCTCTGATGTCTGTGGAGGTCTGTATTTCGACTGAAGCTCTTCACACATTCACTGCAATGGTATGGTGTTTCCCCTGTGTGTATTCTCTGATGTCTGCGTAGGTGTGATAATTGACTGAAGCTCTTTACACATTCCTTGCAATGGTATGATTTTCCCCCTGTGTGTATTCTCTGATGTCTGTGGAGGTTTGTATTTCGACTGAAGCTCTTCACACATTCACTGCAATGGTATGGTTTTTCCGATATGTGTGTTCGCTGATGTGTTTGGAGTTCTGCTAACGTACTGAAACTCTTGGCACATTCACTGCAATGGTATGGTTTTTCCCCTGTGTGTATTCTCTGATGTCTGTGGAGGTTTGCAATTTGACCGAAGCTCTTTACACATTCATTGGAATGGTATGGTTTTTCCCCTGTTTGTATTCGCTGATGCTCTTTTATGGTTTCTAATTGGCTAAAGTTCTTGACATATTCAGTGGAATTGCATGATTTTTCTCCTGACCGTGTTTCCTGAAGGGTCAGCATAGTTAATAAACCACTTGCGTTATTTTGGACGCTTGATTTCCGATTTAACAATAAAATAAAAGAGTCACTAAATACCTGCCACATTCATAATATCAGTAAGGCTTCCTTGTGGGTGATTGCATCTTTAGATTGGATAATGGCTTCGCTTGCTTGCGGGTAAAGCTTAATCTTCCTTCCGGTAGGTGCAAATTGGGACAATACTCTGTACTTCAGAGAGCAGAACACCGCTTTCCTTTAGCCTTCAGTTGTTAGGCTCCACTTCGTTGTGCTTTTCCCTGGTGCCTGCGGTTTGGCTAGAAAGAGTTTGCAATACACCTAGAGCACTGAATGGTGGTCTGTTGCCAGTTTAGATAGCGAAGCACTGCTCTAGCCACATCATGATGGTGAAGCGACTCGTAATGTGTACAGCTACTCCAAAGAGTGTGCGGGGGCCAAGCACAGGTCAGAAAAGATAGTAAATCAGTGTAGGAGAGTAGGGTCTGCTATCCTATGGTCACCCCAAATTTTTGCTTTTTGCTTCACTGGTTTTCGACTACTGAGGCTGTGGGCCTGCTGATCAGACCCCCAGCCTGCTGTTCTCTCACTAAATTAATGACACATGTGCTATAGGCACATACCAATTGGAAATGGACTCCTTGTCAGCCCCTGTAGAATGCACTATAGGTGCACAGGGCACAGGAGCCACTAAGGCCTACCAGGGGCTGCAGCATATCTTTTGCCACCCCTGGCTGGTTCTTAAATTGACACAACTGGCTGATCACTCAGCTGGGGTAAGGTGGTGTACACACCCCTTGCTTAGATATAGTATACCTATGTCTAAACCTATATCTGGACACATGTAAACCTGTGAGCCACTCCTATAGACAGGCCTCACCAATCCTGGAGGCTGGGTGCATGGTTTTTATGTGAGATGGAGCTCTAGCATGAGCTGAGCCTGTCTGCAGCCGTCGGGAACAAATCCCTAAGCTGTTTCAGGATAATGCCATACCATATACTATTAAGTGCCTTATAATCCTCGCGGTTATTTAGCAACTCTGGTTTGGCTTTATCAAAACATGTCGTGTAAGGTGTCATACGCTTTGGAATACCATCCCCTCGCCAGTTCTGGCGACGGGGATGGCATTCCACCCCTCTAGAGGGGTAAGACATGTTACTTCACTTTAATGCGGTTGATTTCTCCAAAGGCCTTAAGATCCACAAAATGGATGCCTCTGCCACAGACAAATGTCTGGACCCCTGGAGCTGACCGAAACCCAGTCAAGGGGGTCCTGGACAAAGGGTTTCCTGTCACAGGAGGGTGTCACCGCCCTCCAGACAGGAGATAGTGTATTGTAGCAGGGAGGTTTGAAAGAAACCAGACACTGCCTGGGGCGCACAAGGCTGCCCCTTGCATAATCCGGCCAAACCGGTTCTGGGGCACTCCAGCCCTCGTGCCAGGGCGGCCTGGATCAAAGGAAGGGGGTGTATCCACCCACTTCCTGGGTCCCACCCATAGGAGGGGACCTAGCAGGTAATCACGCCCACCAGATTCGAATAAGAGTGGGAGCAGTGCCAATGCACATCAGATTTCCTGGAAGAAACATTTGAAACGATATTCTGGACCCTTCGCCCTCCATCTCAACGTGGAAGCCCGAAGAATCTCCCTTGTGGTCAAGGAGTGACCACCCTGCAGCAGCAGGCACCATCCAGCCCTCGACGTCTACTTAGTTGCAGTTCCCGCCGGAACTCGAGCAACTGAGATCGACGAGATCAAGCCTGCCCAGCTTCTAACAGCCCGATCCACAGTCCCTGCAAAGCTGAGACCCGTGGAGGCAACCGGAAGCGTGGGGCACGCCATCTTGAAGTGACCATGAGACGCTGACCGTGCAGCCCACGAGTGACCCTCGAAGCTGTACACCGGGGTTTGAGAAGCCCCCACCCTGAGCTACTCCTGAGCCGAAGTTCAGCCCTCCACACTCGACGAGTGCTGCGTGGGGCCCTTTGGCACGATTTGGCTCAACGCGTTGGCCCGGTCACTTGCCAGCTGGCTTGTGGTCCCTGTGCCGACGAACTACCAAAGAAGACTCGTGAATCTGGTTGCTCCAGATCCACACCAGCTCCCCTGAAAAGGAGCCCCGACTCTGACCTTCCTGGTCCGAGTGAGAAGCAATCTTCCGATCCTGCGTGGATTGCTCTTACCAAGGCTTGTTTGCTCCAAACCTGAAGCCGACTGCACCGACGGTGAGAGCCTGCGTGGGACAGATCGTGACCTGCTCCTGGACGTCGCAGATGCCCCAGAGCCCACGTGACAGCGGAGAGAAGCTCCTCGACGACCACCTGATTGCGCCCGACATTGCCTGGTTCCGTCCTGGTTCCACCCTGGTCACTGCTGAGTGACCCAGACTCTGTCCCCTCTGCTTTCAGGTACTCTACAACTTGAGTCCACCCTTGGACTCCACCGGACACTTCGTCTTCACCCTGCCTGCAGCCCTTTCAGCTTCAAGCACCAAGAGCCTGCGTGTCAAAACCCGACGCCACTTCGACCCTGTGCACCCACTTCCTGTGGGTGAGGTAACTTTGCTCCGCCGGTGTTCCCACACTGGTGCACACCTCTAGGGTCTGTGTGTTAAGTTTTGTTCCTCTAGGTTCAGCGGAAGTGTCCTTAAACTTTAACTATTTGACTTTTACGCACCATTGGTTAACATTGGTGCATGCGTGCGCTTTCCGCACATCTCCCGAATCCCGAGGGCCATTCCCGACTTCAGCATTGCTTGTCCTGACTGCTCCCAGCGATTCCCTAGGCCCTAGGCCTAACCACTGCTCGAGTGGCATCTCTTATACCACTTGTTTAGTATATGGTTTGAGTGGCCCCCCGCCCTCATCCATAATTGTGCAACTTGTATGTTTAAACAGTGCTTTTGATTTAACGCTTGTGCCCCTTTATTCATAAAGAATACTGGGGATTGTTTTTAGTAATAAACACATATATTTTTATAATATATACTTGTGTGGTGTCCTTTCATTTGGTATTACAGGATTGTATGTGGTAAAACAGCTCGCTTAACACGACCTCTTAAGTTAAGCCTTTAGGCTGCTTAGTCCATGCTACCCCTAGGATAGCTTGTCTAATAAGGTTGACTTACAACCAGACACCATAAGGGGATTGTTTGGTCAGGTAGTAGGTGGTTCCAGAATTGGAAACATCCCCTACCAGGCCAACTTCTCACATTGGTGAGCAGCGGTGCGGATTTGAGCTTGCTGTTGTTTTACCATTGCAATCTTTATATCAAATTGAAAGATCACATCAAGTACCTCTAGGTACATATAAAATCAAAAGCTTAGCATATTAAGTTCTACTGAACTTAGTAGTTGTAGGTTGAAGGGAGTAGCACACCCCTGACTACAACTCACTAGCAAGGTCCAGTAGGAAAACACTTAGTGTAGGTAAGTGCACCACTTACACCTCACTAGTAACCATGTCTGACACAGGAAAGGCCTCAGGGTCTAGTCCTGTGACAGTTGACCCTACCCAGGCAACTTTTGGATATGACAAACTAACCCGCAGAGACTTGATTGCCTTGTGCAAAGCAAGAGGGTTAAAAAGGGGCAGAAGCCCCACCTGCCTAATCCTGGTAGAAATCCTAGAACAGGATGACTTAGAGAAGGCAAAAGCAGCTTCCCTAGATACAGGAACTGGAGGGAACCCCCCTGCAGTTGATCCCCTTGAAGAGGAGGATGATGATGACTTGGATGAGGACTCAGATGTTGAGGACTTAGGAGTACAGGATCAGGGTAGCCAGGTTCCAGTTGGTAGGCTTAGCCAGGCCAACTTGGACCTACTGGGGAATGGAGAGGGCCAGCACCTCCCCAGAACCCAACATATGATTCCCCCAGGCAACAGAAGAGTGAGATCTCCCTCAGGGGACTCTCATCTTTCTAGTGCCTCCAGAGAATCACAGAGAGGCATGAATGCTTCTCAAAAGTTAGAGCATAGGGCCAGAATGAGGGCTGTCAAACTCCAGATAGAGAGGGAGGAGGTAGCCTTGGCTCAAGCTAGACTTGCCTTGGCAAGAAAGCAAAAATTTGGGGTGACCATAGGATAGCAGACCCTACTCTCCTACACAACCCCCCCCCAAACGCAGGGACATTAAACTAACCTTGACCAGATAAGTCTTCATGTTCTAAGTGGAAGTACCTGGAGAGACCATCTGCATTACCATGGTCAGTCCCTGGGCGGTGCTCCACTGTAAAGTCCATCCCCTGTAGGGAAATGGACCACCTGAGCAGTTTGGGAGTTACCTCTCAAAAAGCCCAAACTAGACATAGTGGACTATGTACTTGGTCTCCGCTCCAGGATGGCTGAGTACATGGAAAGAGCATCCAAAAACCTGGAGGCCAGCCAAGAATTGCAGAAAGCTTGGCATGACCAAAAGGCTGTACTGGTAGAGTTCCAACCAGGACAGAAGGTATGGGTACTGGAGCCAGTGGCTCCAGCAGCACTCCAAGACAAATGGAGTGGACCCTATCCTATTATTGAGAAGAAAGGGGAAGTCACATACTTGGTAGACTTTGGAACACCCAGGAGCCCTCACAGGGTAATCCATGTGAATCGCTTGAAAGCATTTGTAGACAGGGAGGACATGAGCTTGCTCATGGCCACAGATGGGGAACAGGAGGAAGAGAGTGACCCTCTCCCAGACCTGCTTTCCCAGAACCCTGATGATGGTTCAGTTGATGGAGTAGCCTTGGCAGGCAGCCTCACTGACCAGCAACAGAGGGACTGCAGACAAGTTTTGCAGGCTCACAGGCAAATGTTTTCACTCACACCCAGCCAAACTGACTGGTGTACCCATGTTGTGGACACTGGTGACAGTCTGCCTGTCAAGAATAAGATCTACAGGCAACCTGATCATGTCAGGGATTGCATCAAGGCTGAGGTGCAAAAGATGTTGGAGCTTGGAGTGATTGAGCCATCAGAGAGCCCATGGGCCAGCCCAGTAGTCCTGGTGCCAAAACCTCATACCCAAGATGGTAAGAGAGAAATGCGGTTTTGCGTGGATTACAGGGGTCTCAATGCTGTCACTAGGACAGATGCTCACCCCATTCCAAGAGCAGATGAGCTCATTGACAGATTGGCTTCTGCCAAGTTTCTGAGCACATTTGATCTGACAGCTGGCTACTGGCAAATCAGACTAGCTGAGGAGTCAAAGGCCAAGACAGCATTCTCTACCCCTAGTGGGCATTATCAGTTTGTGGTAATGCCCTTTGGTTTGAAGAATGCACCTGCCACTTTCCAAAGGTTGGTGAACCAAGTCCTTACTGGGTTGGATGACTTTTGTGCAGCTTATCTGGATGATATTGCTGTCTTTAGCTCCACCTGGGAGGATCACCTGATCCACCTGAAGAAAGTTTTGGAGGCCCTGCAAAAGGCAGGCCTAACTATCAAGGCCACAAAGTGCCAGATAGGGCAGAGTAAGGTTGTATACCTGGGCCACCTAGTAGGTGGAGGCCAGGTTCAGCCACTGGAAAGCAAAATCCAGGCCATACAGGACTGGGCTCCTCCAGTTACCCAGACACAAGTCAGAGCCTTCTTGGGCCTGACTGGGTATTACAGAAAGTTTGTGAAAAACTATGGGTCTATAGTGACACCATTAAATGACTTGACATCCAAGAAGATGCCAAAAAAGGTTCAGTGGACAGTTAGCTGTCAGAAGGCATTTGAAGACCTGAAAAAGGCCATGTGCTCTGCACCTATCCTAAAGAGTCCTGACTACTCCAAACAGTTCATTGTTCAGACAGATGCTTCTGAGTTGGGGGTGGGAGCTGTACTCTCACAACTTAATCAAGATGGTCAAGACCAGCCAATTGCTTTCATTAGCAGGAGGCTAACCCCAAGAGAAAAACGTTGGTCAGCCATTGAGAGGGAGGCCTTTGCTGTGGTTTGGGCATTAAAGAAGTTGAGGTCCTACTTGTTTGGAACTCACTTCCTGGTGCAAACAGACCATAAGCCCCTCTTATGGCTTAATCAGATGAAGGGTGAAAATCCCAAACTGCTCAGGTGGTCCATTTCCCTACAGGGGATGGACTTTACAGTGGAGCACCGCCCAGGGACTGACCATGGTAATGCAGATGGTCTCTCCAGGTACTTCCACTTAGAACATGAAGACTTATCTGGTCAAGGTTAGTTTAATGTCCCTGCGTTTGGGGGGGGGTTGTGTAGGAGAGTAGGGTCTGCTATCCTATGGTCACCCCAAATTTTTGCTTTTTGCTTCACTGGTTTTCGACTACTGAGGCTGTGGGCCTGCTGATCAGACCCCCAGCCTGCTGTTCTCTCACTAAATTAATGACACATGTGCTATAGGCACATACCAATTGGAAATGGACTCCTTGTCAGCCCCTGTAGAATGCACTATAGGTGCACAGGGCACAGGAGCCACTAAGGCCTACCAGGGGCTGCAGCATATCTTTTGCCACCCCTGGCTGGTTCTTAAATTGACACAACTGGCTGATCACTCAGCTGGGGTAAGGTGGTGTACACACCCCTTGCTTAGATATAGTATACCTATGTCTAAACCTATATCTGGACACATGTAAACCTGTGAGCCACTCCTATAGACAGGCCTCACCAATCCTGGAGGCTGGGTGCATGGTTTTTATGTGAGATGGAGCTCTAGCATGAGCTGAGCCTGTCTGCAGCCGTCGGGAACAAATCCCTAAGCTGTTTCAGGATAATGCCATACCATATACTATTAAGTGCCTTATAATCCTCGCGGTTATTTAGCAACTCTGGTTTGGCTTTATCAAAACATGTCGTGTAAGGTGTCATACGCTTTGGAATACCATCCCCTCGCCAGTTCTGGCGACGGGGATGGCATTCCACCCCTCTAGAGGGGTAAGACATGTTACTTCACTTTAATGCGGTTGATTTCTCCAAAGGCCTTAAGATCCACAAAATGGATGCCTCTGCCACAGACAAATGTCTGGACCCCTGGAGCTGACCGAAACCCAGTCAAGGGGGTCCTGGACAAAGGGTTTCCTGTCACAGGAGGGTGTCACCGCCCTCCAGACAGGAGATAGTGTATTGTAGCAGGGAGGTTTGAAAGAAACCAGACACTGCCTGGGGCGCACAAGGCTGCCCCTTGCATAATCCGGCCAAACCGGTTCTGGGGCACTCCAGCCCTCGTGCCAGGGCGGCCTGGATCAAAGGAAGGGGGTGTATCCACCCACTTCCTGGGTCCCACCCATAGGAGGGGACCTAGCAGGTAATCACGCCCACCAGATTCGAATAAGAGTGGGAGCAGTGCCAATGCACATCAGATTTCCTGGAAGAAACATTTGAAACGATATTCTGGACCCTTCGCCCTCCATCTCAACGTGGAAGCCCGAAGAATCTCCCTTGTGGTCAAGGAGTGACCACCCTGCAGCAGCAGGCACCATCCAGCCCTCGACGTCTACTTAGTTGCAGTTCCCGCCGGAACTCGAGCGACTGAGATCGACGAGATCAAGCCTGCCCAGCTTCTAACAGCCCGATCCACAGTCCCTGCAAAGCTGAGACCCATGGAGGCGACCGGAAGCGTGGGGCACGCCATCTTGAAGTGACCACGAGACGCTGACCGTGCAGCCCACGAGTGACCCTCGAAGCTGTACACCGGGGTTTGAGAAGCCCCCACCCTGAGCTACTCCTGAGCCGAAGTTCAGCCCTCCACACTCGACGAGTGCTGCGTGGGGCCCTTTGGCACGATTTGGCTCAACGCGTTGGCCCGGTCACTTGCCAGCTGGCTTGTGGTCCCTGTGCCGACGAACTACCGAAGAAGACTCGTGAATCTGGTTGCTCCAGATCCACACCAGCTCCCCTGAAAAGGAGCCCCGACTCTGACCTTCCTGGTCCGAGTGAGAAGCAATCTTCCGATCCTGCGTGGATTGCTCTTACCAAGGCTTGTTTGCTCCAAACCTGAAGCCGACTGCACCGACGGTGAGAGCCTGCGTGGGACAGATCGTGACCTGCTCCTGGACGTCGCAGATGCCCCAGAGCCCACGTGACAGCGGAGAGAAGCTCCTCGACGACCACCTGATTGCGCCCGACATTGCCTGGTTCCGTCCTGGTTCCACCCTGGTCACTGCTGAGTGACCCAGACTCTGTCCCCTCTGCTTTCAGGTACTCTACAACTTGAGTCCACCCTTGGACTCCACCGGACACTTCGTCTTCACCCTGCCTGCAGCCCTTTCAGCTTCAAGCACCAAGAGCCTGCGTGTCAAAACCCGACGCCACTTCGACCCTGTGCACCCACTTCCTGTGGGTGAGGTAACTTTGCTCCGCCGGTGTTCCCACACTGGTGCACACCTCTAGGGTCTGTGTGTTAAGTTTTGTTCCTCTAGGTTCAGCGGAAGTGTCCTTAAACTTTAACTATTTGACTTTTACGCACCATTGGTTAACATTGGTGCATGCGTGCGCTTTCCGCACATCTCCCGAATCCCGAGGGCCATTCCCGACTTCAGCATTGCTTGTCCTGACTGCTCCCAGCGATTCCCTAGGCCCTAGGCCTAACCACTGCTCGAGTGGCATCTCT
The DNA here is from genome assembly GCF_964261635.1 of Lissotriton helveticus. NCBI lineage: Eukaryota > Metazoa > Chordata > Amphibia > Caudata > Salamandridae > Lissotriton > Lissotriton helveticus. The sequence continues at coordinate 187,986 of NW_027611659.1, read as the reverse complement.
TATACCACTTGTTTAGTATATGGTTTGAGTGGCCCCCCGCCCTCATCCATAATTGTGCAACTTGTATGTTTAAACAGTGCTTTTGATTTAACGCTTGTGCCCCTTTATTCATAAAGAATACTGGGGATTGTTTTTAGTAATAAACACATATATTTTTATAATATATACTTGTGTGGTGTCCTTTCATTTGGTATTACAGGATTGTATGTGGTAAAACAGCTCGCTTAACACGACCTCTTAAGTTAAGCCTTTAGGCTGCTTAGTCCATGCTACCCCTAGGATAGCTTGTCTAATAAGGTTGACTTACAACCAGACACCATAAGGGGATTGTTTGGTCAGGTAGTAGGTGGTTCCAGAATTGGAAACATCCCCTACCAGGCCAACTTCTCACAATCAGTTTGTTTCAAACATGGACAAAAAGCCAAGTTTCAACCTTTTTTAAACATTATCATGTTGCTAACAGCTCAAAGCTGAAGAGGGAGTTTGTTCCAAGCTATGGATCCCAAATAGACACGAGACCTTCCTCCAACTCTCATACCGGCCTCATGATCAAAGCTGGTGTTGGACGCTTGTTTGTACAGCAGGTAGTTTGTCAGTGTTGTTGTCTTGGTTTTGTTGAGGTCATTTCTTCGTCTTGCGGTGTCGAGGTGCAGAGCTCAGACTCGTACACTCACTGAATTGCCTTTGACTGTTTCTTCCTGGATCTGTCCTCTGCCTCTGATTGCACTGATGTTTTTGGAGCTCCTTATTTTTGATAATTTTTGCAGGTTTGATGTGTTATCTTCATTATTCATAATCAATCCGTGCTTTTAAGGCTTATTTTCTGTTGGATGTAAAGAAATGCAATATTACTAAATGCAAATGTAATAGAATGTGAATACACAATATTTAACCAGCTGTAGAAGACTTCTCTTCTCTACCATATTTGAAATTTAGTAAGGAACATTTTAGCATACATGGATATTTCATTAAAACTGCGGTTGAACATGTCACATCTTATTTACTTCTGAAAAGGTAGTGATTTACCATTATTCACAGAGTAACTTACTAAAGAAAGGGCAGCCACAGAGCACTCGTGCTACAGGTACAGTTTTGGGTAGATACACATGGACAAGATTTCATTTAAACAGAACAGATTGTGGAAAAAGAGAGGAATCAGGAAGCGCTGCCGTTAATTTAGTTTCAGGAAGTATCTACCAAAGGTGGCTCTTCAGAAAGTGTATAACAAAGGTAACTCTTCAGAAAGTGTATAACAAAGGTAACTCTTCAGGAAGTATATATGACAAAGGTAACACCGGACATCTTTTTCCACAATGCTTTCCTGTTCACACTGGATCAGCTCAAATGCCAACTGCCGCCTTTACCTTGCTTGTTACTAAAGACAGGGGTCACTGTTTACACAGGGTGGTCACTCCTTGACCACAAGGGAGATGTCTTCAGTCTTCTAATCGGTATAGAATGTCGAAGGTCCAAGAGTTTCATTTCAGAGTTTCGTTCCAGGATAATCTAAAGTCCTGGGGACACAGCACCTATCTTTATACTAAGAGCTTTATACTATGGGCTGGAGGACCTACTAGGTCCCTCCTATGGGTGCACCTGGGAAGGGGGTGGTTACACTCCTTACCCTTTGTCCAGTATCGCGCCAGAGCGGGACTGGAGTGCCCCAGCAACTGGTTCGAACCGGGCTATGCATGGAGCATCTTGTGTGCCCCAGGCAGTGTCTGGAAAAGCATTGTTCCCTTCAACCCACACTGCCCCAATACACTACAGGCTGTCTGGGGAGGTCCTAGCACCTCCTTCGACAGGAAACCCATTGCCCAGGCCTCCCTTGCTGGAGTTTCATCCAGCAGCAGGAGGTCAGACTCGTGTCTGTGGCAGCAGCATCCATTTTGTGATGCTGAAGCTCTGTTTAACTCTAACCGGGTAAAGCAGTAACATACATGTCTTTTCCCACTAGAAGGGTGGAATGCTACCCCCCCCGCCGGAATTGGTGGGAGGGGGTAGTATTCCAAAGTGTTTGACACCTTACACCACATGTTTTGATAAAGCCACACCAAAGTTAGCATTTAACCATGAGGATTATAATGCACTTAAGAGTATATGGTATGACTATATCATAGAACAGATATAAGGACATGGTTCTGAAAGCTGCAGAGGGGCTCAGCTCATGCTAGGGCACCCTCTCACATAAAACCAAGCACTCTACCTTGAGGATTGTCGAGGCCTAACATTGGAGTGACTTATAGGTGCATATGTGTCTATATATAAAGGTAGATATAGGTATACTATATCTAAGTAAGGGGCGGTTACACCACCTTACTCAATCTGAGTGATTAACCTGTGGTGTCAGTTTGGATGGTCAGCTAGGGGTGGCATAATACATGCTTCAGCCCATGGTAGGCCTTGGATGCACCTATGCCCTGGGTACCTATGGTACACTACACAGGGGCTCACAGAGGTGACCCAATACCCAATCTGGTATGTACCTAAAGTACATGGAGTCCATTTTATAGGGAGAGCAGATAGCCTGGGGCCCTGAATAGCAGGATCCCAGGCCAACTAAGTCAAAAACCAGCAAAACACAAGGCAAAAAGTTGGGGTAACCATATAGTCAGATATCCACCTTCCTACATCCAGTGTCTTCTCAGTGTTGGCAATTATCGATTTTATTAACAGCACAATATTAACTCACCACTGCTGTGGCTTGCAGTCATAAGGCCATTATGAACAGACTATGTTGTGTGCCAGACTACCTGTGAATAGTTTAGCAAGAATGTTTGGGAGGGCGATTTGTCTCATGATGAGCAGGCCTAGAGGTTTTGCCAGGGCCTGTGAATAACTGTTATTACCGTTTCTCTCTTGGTGTCAGTGGGCTTGTCTGTGTCCTCAGCTCTTTCAACAATGTTTGAAAACAAAACTAGTCAGATGATAGCTGCCAGGTGTACATGTTTTGCGCGTGCAGAATCACACACTAGTAGCTGTAGTGCATGCATGATTCACCTTGCCAGTTTGTGAGCAAGTGAGCATTCACAGACCCCAATCTGACTATTTCTGACACTGGGAACAGTTAAGAGTTTCACTTCAACAAAATGCTGGAGTAACTCTCTTTCCAGGGTAGGAGGCGAAATGGATCACCCTCCAAACGTGGTGGCGAGTAGTGCTATACGGTTCATAGCACCATTTATCTGGGGAAAACTGGGGAAATGGCACAATGCACTGGGAAAATGGCATGTGATGACAATGTGACATGACATTCCCAATACACCTGCTTTTACACCTTTTTTGAGCTGTCTGTGTTCAGTTTATCAAGGCCCAGGGTTTAGTTTCAAGTCAAGAGATAGTGCAGGATTAGACTAATTATAATGTCATAGATACCAACAAATGCCTTTAACACGTATGCCTTGACCCTGCAATGCCTTACACACGTATGCCTTTACCACGTAACACCTTTACCATGCATATGCCTTGACCATGCATAATGAAGGATTTACAAAAATGGCCCTGCCAGTAAAGGGTGGGTGCCCTTGAGCCCATCCAGGGCACCCACATGATCAATGTTGAGGGCCCCCAGAGACCCCATGATGCCAGCGGGACCCAGTATTGTTCCTACCCATTGGGAGCAGCTTAAAATCCTGCGCTCTACGGGCAGGAACAATTTTTTCATGTGTTTCTATGCCCGCTTAATAAGCTGTGCATTGTGGGGAGTGTAAGTTAGAGTTAGCCCAGGTAACTATAACTGCTCAGTTTCTACGGTTTTGAGTATGTAAAATCTGAACCTAAGTAAACGTCTCTGTAACCTTTGTTTTTTTCAGTGTATTTCTAAGCTTTTTGATTGCTATTTCCTACCTATAATGTGTCTGTAAACTATGTTTTTTTTTCAGTGAAAATATCTCTCTCTTTCTCTCTCTCTCTCTCTCTCTCTCTCTCTCTCTCTCCTTCTCTCTCTCTCTCTCTCTCTCTCTATATATATATATATATATATATATATATATATATAGAGAGAGAGAGAGAGAGAGAGACATATATATATATATATATATATATATATATATATATATATATATATGTGTGTGTGTGTGTATATATACATAATTTTTGACTTATTATTATTAGAGACAACTCTATAAGGCCTTGTAGAATGCATTATTTATAGATTGTAAATAATTGTTGTGACATATAGATTGTAAATAATTGTTGTGACAGAATAACTTACTGCCATGAATGAGGGAATTATATCATCATCTCGCACGCAGCACTTTAAGAGTAGTTCACAGGAATAGAAGAAAAACAAAATGGCGAATGTATTGAGCCATAGTTTGTAAATGAGGTTAACAGTCTAGTGTTTAATGAACACGAAGAAGGGTACTACTACTGAGCACTTTTTATAAATTTACTAGACGCCTGGGACTCTTTGGTCCAGTTGACGGCTAATTGTAGCCGAAACGCGTAGGCCGTCCTATTTTTGCACGTTTTGCACATGGTGTTTTAAAAATAAAATAATTTAGGGGGGCGTGGCTTGGACGCCGTGCAAGATGGCCGGCTAGCTGCAAAGCTCCACCGCATCACCGACTCTCCAAACAGTTTTCCGATATGCAGGGTACTGTTTCTACAGCGGCTTGACATCATTCGGCACCGAAACTGGTGGTGAACACCTGGGTTATCTTTCCGGCCCCTTAAGTGCTGTTTTTCCAATATAAATCGCGATGCGCCTGTCGTGGATTGGTAAACGCGCGTTTTTGGGCAGCTGCCATTTCGCGCTCGCTGCAACACTAACGGACCTCTGTCAGTCTTCACGTCCTTCAACGTTGCTCTCTCTGCTTTCTTCATCTTCATTATGCGGATACTGTGGTAAGCGCCAAGTCATTCCTGCCATTTATGATGCGCCCTGCCTGAATTGAATCTCTCGCTCAAGATGCAACTATTGTCTGTTAGACAGCCGCCATTTTGAATGCGTTTATAAACGCGCTGCAGCTTCATTGAATAATAAGTTTTCTCCTCACGGCTTTTCTGCTTGAACATTGTTTTCTGCCCTATTTCATCACTTGCTGCAATATGCTGCCATTTTCTACAGAATGACTGTCGCACAATTGATGTGTACTACGTTTGCTGCTGTTTATTGAATGAGCATTCTTCAGGTTATACCTTCGTCTGGATACATCGCAATGCTTCCATTGCCACCCACAGAAGCGGCCTCGTAAGATGTGTCTCGGGTCCGCCATTGCAGACCCTGCGTACAGTCAGGTACTGTCGGGCTGACTGCGCAAGTGCACACACTTGCCAGTCCCTAAATATTCCCTTAACTTCATATCAGTCACCCCTATGGTAGGCCCACGGGCAGGGTGCATTGAAATTATTACACGCTATAGTCCCGGCAGGCTCAGGGAACAAGGTGGCACGTCAAGTTTAGTATGCCTGAACTCAGAATAATAAAATACTTCCTTTAGCAAGGTTTATTTTAATATCCTGTGTTTTCAAATGCTACTTTTAGAAAGTTAGCCTTTGCTCGCCTAACTATTTCAGCATGCCTCTGCCAGGATGTGTATCTGCTGTCTGGGTTTGTGTGAGTGACAGGGCTGGGGGATTTCCGCGGGCAGTCTGGGCTACCAGGTGGCGAATAGAGGGCTTACACCAGGATGGGCGGGCGGAGTAGCCCTTTACTCTGAATAGGGTTGTGCTCCACCACCACAATGCTGGCTCCACCTCCTGCGGAGCGTCTGATGTTCCTGCCCTGCACCCTGAAAGAAGACGGCAGCTTCCTGTCAACAGAGTGCTCTAAAACCGGGTTGAACCAGGCTCAGGCCCCTTGGCAAAAGACAAAATAAACTGTGTTTAAAAGTAGGAGCCCTGCTCCTAGCAAATCAGATCCTGTTTTGACCACGACGACCCTCTGCCTGACTAGAAGGACCAAGAGAAACTGAAGGAAGGAAACCTGTCCCTGACCTTGGGGACTGGCCTGCAGTGGTGCCTTGCTGAGAATGGAGAGGAAAAGACCATAGAGGACTTTGAAGACTTGTGCCTGAAAAAATCTCCAAGGGCTTGATCTCGAGCTTGCCCCCTGAACTGAACCCCAGGTCCAGTGGGTTCAATTCTGCAAAGGGCTATACAAATGAATGCCCTGACTCTAGAGCATAATTTAAGAGCAGTCAATGGCAGGACTCGCCCTGATCCCTGTGGAGCAAATACATACAATAGGGTCAGTTCCCCCTCTGGGATAGATTATATCTTGCTGGACGTACGTCTGTGGGGTGACCTTATTGATATGGAGGTTATGCCCAGTATCGACAGTGATCACAACCTCCTGTCCATGCAAATTATCCGAGGGGAGGATACACATTGTGACAGATAATATTCCGATGTTGCTAACAAGGGAGGTAGTACCGTCCAATTGCAATCGACGCCTTAAGTGGCACAAGGTTGCTAAGCAGGAGGAGACGCTCTCTTACATAAGGGACCTCATAGAACAGAAGATCACGGAATTTGAATCATTCAACACTACCTGTGAGGACACACAAGGCTCCCAGTTCCCAAGGCTATACCAAGATACAATAGGAATGCTGGGAGAGTTTTTTTAGCAACAAAGATATCAGGGAGCAGAAAGCATGTCCACCACGACAGTCCAATTTGTGGTACTCCGCCATATGCAGAAAAAAATGACAGGTTTTATCCACAACACTCCGGGCAAAAGACCCCATAATGATAAGAACAGCTAGGAGGGACTATGCAAGAACAATAGAGCAAGCCAAGCGCTCCTGGGAAGAATCCCACTGGCAGGAGCTTACATCTGCCGCACAGTTGAAGGATTCTGGGAGCTAATCAATAAAAGCTCTGGGAGAGGAATGGGCCGTTATCCAACCACATAACAGGCCGTCAGTGGTACGACCACTTTTTCAATTTGTATTCTGGTGACGATCTGAACACATCTCAAGGGCCGGGGGACCCTATAACCCACCGTTGAAACCCCTATACCAGAGGAAACCTTTGGGATCAACGAGGTGACATCGGCCATAGCAAGCATAGCGCCAGACAAGGCGGCAGGGCCCGAAGGCCTCTCTGGTGAACTATTACTGCATGACCCAAAGCCCTGGGCCCACTTCATCCTCCACGCAATGAACCTCATTGCAAGAGGACATGCTGTCCCAGATTCCTGGAAGGGGGCCGAAGTAGTGACTATCTATAAAAAGGGGAATAGGGAGGACCCTGCCAACTACAGACCGATTAGCTTAATCGATGTAGTACAGAAAGTGGTTGGCAGGGTGCTCTTTATGAGGATGAGGTCCTGGATGGATGACGCAAATGTTCTATCACATTTCCAGGCCGGGTTCAGACGGAGGGTTGGCACGATGTACCAGGTCTTTAGATTTTATATGATCTATTGGAAATTCGTGATCATTGGAAAAGGCAGCCTTTATTTGGCATTCATCGATTTAAAGACTGCCTTTGACCTGGTCCCCCGTGCTAAGCTGGGGCAGGTACTATTCGATCTAGGTATGCCCCCTCCGATTCTGGACTTCATCAAACGCCTCCACGAGGGAAACTACGCCAGAATTAGGTGGGGCCGACAGGGCCAGCTGACAGAAAGGGTAGCGGTGGCCAGGGGGGTACGCCAGGGTTGTGTTTTGGCCCGACTCTGTTCTCTCTCTTTGTTAATAGGGTGGTAGACCATTTGAGGGAGGACCCAGCCGACGCCCCAACCCTGGCAGGCGAAAAATCCCCCACTCTGCTCTTTGCCGACGAGACCTTACTGGTTTAAAAAAGTCCGATGGGCCTCCAAAAACTTTTAGACCGATTTAGTCAGTTTTGCGACACAAGGGGCTTATGCATCAACACATCCAAAACCAAGATAATGGCACTCTCACTGTTAGACCTGGCACCTTGGCGTGAGTCTCCCTTCCACTTTTTGCTGATGTGCCTCAGATGTTTCGCTGGTGTTCGCTGCTCAGGGCACTGCGCCATGGCAAATCCGTGTCGCAGTGCAAGTGCTCCCAATGTAAAGTGTATCTGTAATTAATTTCCACGATTGGCTTATTTGGTTTACTGTCGGTCCCCAGTAACGTGCACTAGGAGTGCCAGGGCTTGTAAATACAAATTCTGCTAGTGGGCCTTCAGCGCTGGTTGCGCCACCCACAGAAGCGGCCTCGTAAGATGTGTCTCGGGCCCGCCATTGCAGACCCTGCGAACAGTCAGGTACTGTCGCGCTGACTGCGAAAGTGCCCACACTTGCCAGTCCCTAAACCTTCGCTTAACTTCATATCAGTCAACCCCATGGTAGGCCCACGGGCAGGGTGCATTGTAAGCATAATGTAGAACAAGCCTGGTGTGTGGCATGTCCTAATAGTGAATTACCGTTCTTTTCGTTCTTCACTATTGAAGGGCTACCTGTTCTCGTAGGCCAAGATGAGCTGCCGAAATTATTACACGCTATAGTCCCGGCAGGCTCAGGGAACAAGGTGGCACATCAAGTTTAGTATGACTGAACTCAGAATAATAAAATACTTCCTTTAGCGAGGTTTATTTTAATATCCTGTGTTTGCAAATGCTACTTTTAGAAACTTAGTCTTTGCTCGCCTAACTATTTCAGCCCCCCTCTGCCAGGATGTGTATCTGCTGTCTGGATTTGTGTGAGTGACAGGGTTGGGGGATTCCCGGGGACAGTCTGGGCTACAGGTGGTGAATAGAGTGATTACACCAGGATGGGTGGGCGGAGTAGCCCTTGACTCTGAATAGGGTTGTGCTCCACCATCACAATGCTAGCTCCACCTCCTGCAGAGCGTCTGATGTTCCTGCCCTGCACCCTGAAAGAAGACGGTAGCTTCCTGTCAACAGAGTGCTCTAAAACCGGGTTGAACCAGGCTCAGGCCCCCTGGCCTGCAAAGACAAAAGAAACTGTGTATAAAAGTAGGAGCCCTGCTCCTAGCAAATCAGATCCTGTTTTGACCATGATGACCCTCTGCCTGACTAGAAGGACCAAGAGAAACTGAAGGAAGGAAACCTGTCCCTGACCTGAGGGACTGGCCTGCAGTGGTGCCTTGCTGAGAACAGAGAGGAAAAGACCAGAGGGGACTTTGAAGACTTGTGCCTGAAACGATCTCCAAGGGCTTGATCTCGAGCTTGCCCCTGAACTGAACCCCAGGACCAGTGGGTTCAATTCTGCCTGTGCCCGTCTGCTATTGGGCCTTAAGTTCTATTCCCTCGCCGGAGTTGTGACTCGGGTGCCTTCGCCCCTCCTAAGGTCGTGACAGCTCGGAGCCTGGTTGCCCCGCCGCAGAGAGCCCCGCTCAAGCTTGAGTCGCTCTCCGCTTCAGTGCCGGGCCGCCTGCTCTCCTGTCACCTCGCCTCCTACGGAGCGCGTTGTACGCCTCTCATCTTCTCCCGCCGGAATCTGCACGGAGCGCATCTGATAGCCCCGGACGGTCGTACGTTGCTACGTACCTGACTGTCTCTCTTTGCCCTCTTGCATACCAAGGCTCGTGCCGCACCTCAAGAAGGCCTTCCATACGTTGGTACCAGAGGCCCGGTGCTGCACCTGTTTGCCCGAGAACGCTACACCCTACACAGATCCACAGGTACGACCTAGCGTGCTAAGAAGTAGTACGCCCCGCAGGCCTGAACGGAGCCTCACCCTGTGAGCTGCACCAGACCCCGGATTGCTGCAACCTTCCACACCGTCCCGCTCACCCGCCTCGCACCTCGAGGGGGCTTCGAGCCGGATAGATCCTTCGGAGAACCGTCAGCCTCGTCCCGGGTCCGCCCTCACCAGTGGCCACGCTTGAAACGCCTCGGACACTCAACCCAAGGTACACTTGAACTCGATCCCGAGTTCACATCGGATCCAGGGTCCGCAACGTTTGTTTTCCCTGTCGTCCGTCATTCATCCACGGGTCGCTTTTCCAGCGCGAAGCGCGCTTCGACCCTCAGCATACCTTGCTGTCCAAGAACACTTAAGAACAATTGCCTATTCAAATCTGGTGGCCTCTATAGCTAAACCTTATATGGTCTAGTGATAATCCTGCATATGAAGTATATCTTTTACATAAAGTCTACGTATTTTTTATACAACCTCACGACTGGTGTCCATCTGTGGTGGATCAGTGGGTTTACTGTATGTGATCATAAATTCTTAACTAACTATCGCCCTGAGGATTAGCCTTGTCTGCTCGCAACCTAGAGGGTGAGCAGGGGTTATTCTTACGGAGTAGTTCCCTTGCCCTGACTAGAGGAGAAGGTCCCTGCTTGTCACAAGAGCATACCTGTGCCAACCAGAGGCCTCCGATTCTAACATTGGAGGCAGCTGTGAGGATCCCAATTTGCATTTATGGTTTATGTACAGTAAATTACTGGTCACCTGTTGTACAGTGCTTTGCTCCTTCCTTGGGCTAACATTCTAGATCTCCCCTTGTGTTCTGTATTCTGGAGCGCTCCTTCGCCTGGTTGGCAGTTGGAGCTCTGGTTGGACGAGGAGCTGACCTACTATCTCTGTGCTGCAATAAAGCTTATCTAAAGCTTACCTGTACCTGTGGTCTTCTATTCATTTACATCATTTTGGCGACTTGAGTTGGCGAGAAGTCCGACCACTGTTTCCTGTGTATGCTGCAGCCTGAAGTTGTTTTCCAGAGAAGTAGCGTCTCAGCCCTCTCAAGAATCCACGCGTGAGACACAGCGTGAATGCGGAGTATCGTCTCCGTCTTCTCAGTGACAGCGACTTGATCAATTTTCTGACAATTACGCCGATTTTCTGTTCGTGGTGCAGCGTTGACGTCATCTCAATCAACGTCTACTCCCCTGCAACGCATCTCTTAGCAACTCGATCATCACAAGCAACAACGTCACCTGAGTCAACTTTCTTTGTCGGTGAGTTACTTGGCAACGCTACGTCACTGAGCGCGTCTTTGAAAGCCGTACAAATTCACGTTGTGGATGAAGACTCGGAACGTCTGACGCCTGACGTTTACGCACGACGTCACGACGTTGTCGGCCATTTTGACGCCATTACTGTTACCCTGGCTACACGCCGGAGAACAGAAGACATTCGCGCTCACGCTTAGAAACACAAAATCTTCACACAAGTGTAAGTGTTACCGGAGTGCGTATAAACGCACACAACGTTTATAAAACTTGTTTTGGTACAGTTCCTCACTTTGGGCATTGTTAGGAACGTGTGTGATGAAGCATTATCGGAAACGAGTGTGATAGAGCAGTAAGCACTAGAAACGACTGTGATGAAGCAGTAAGCATCAGCCATTCTTCACAGATCATCAACTGCAATAACAGTAAGCGTTTACATTCTACTCTTTTTACTCTACTGTTAGGTGTACTTAGTTTTCTTTACCTGCTAACAACCTTTAAAGGTCATGACTCAATCAATCAATGTTGCTCTCCCTCCTCAATTTTTGTCAGAGCCAGGCAATCCCCCTATAGCATGGGAAGACTGGATAGTTATGTTTCATAACTATATTGAGGCTCTGGATGGAGAAGATTATTCGCCTAAACGGAAAAAAGCACTGCTAATGACCACGTTAGGTAAAGAGGGGCAGCGTTTGTTCAGATACTTACCTCAAGTACTACCTGCAGGATCACAAGCCGATTTTGACGAGTTTAAAGAGGCTGTCACAAGATTAGAAACTCGCTTTGGTAAAGAAGAGAATCTCATCCTTCAGAGATTTAAGTTTTACAAAAATAAACAACTGGCTGAAGAGAGTATTGACGAGTTTGTAGCAAGACTACGCGAATTATCAATTAAATGTAACTTTGGCCAGATGGCGGATGAGTTAATCAGAGACCAATTAGTTGTTCAAGCCAACAATAGGAAAGTGCAAGAACGCTTGTGGGCGGCTAAGAACCCAACATTGAAGGATGCCATAGAGCTGGCCAAAGTCGTAGAAGAAAGTGAAAAATGCATGCGAGAACTGCAAAAAAGTGGCTTAGAATCCAAAGTGGCTGAAATCTCTCATAAGAGTACCTTTAGTGAAAATAGTGACGAAGAATCTGCCGCCATTGCAATTGTCAGGAAGAAAGGCTACATTCTTCAGAAAAAGAATGTACAACCAACATCTCTTAACAGGAATAATCAGAAAATGTGTTTGAGATGTGGTAGCTTTTCTCATCCTTCAGATGGGAAATTTTGTTTTGCAAACAACAAAGAGTGTCTACGGTGTGGTAAAACGGGACACTTTGCTAAGATGTGTAGGAATAAGAATAACTCAAAAGTTACAGTTGTTGATGAATGCGATGTTTTGAGACGTGATGTTAACAAAATTCTAGTCCTGACTGACACAGTGTGTGCATGTGATAACCAGAGGGGTAATCCTTTCAAAGATGATTTTGTAATTGATGGGAAAACTGTTACACTCATGGTTGATACCGGTTCAAAGTGGACCATAATTCCCACTTCCTTGATGGAAAATGTTTGGGGGAAAAGAACATTGAGAACGTGCGACATTTTCCCGTCTGGTTACCAGGGTGAGAGAATTGACATGCTAGGTTTCTTTGAAGCGGAAATTGCTTTCAAGGGCAGATCTGCCTATGGGAAAATATACATTTCAGCTGATGGACCAGCAATCCTAGGCCGTCACCACCAATACGACCTCCACATTATAGTTGATCCCAGGTCTGATAACCCGGTTTCCATAATTGAGACCTCGTCTATGGAGAATATTTTGGCCAGATTTAAAAATGTGTTTAGGGACCAATTGGGTGAACTTATCGGATACTCTCATCGCATAATCCTTAAGGAAGGCAGTTCGCCTGTACAACACAAAGTAAGAAGGGTGCCCTTTGCTTTACGGGATGAAGTTAAGGCTACTCTTGAGGAAATGCTCCAAGGGGGTATCATCGAGCCCATTGAAGCGTCTCCTTGGATTTCGCCTGTCGTGATCTCGCAGAAACCGGACAACAAGATCAGGTTCTGTGTGGATCTTCGTTCTCTTAATAAGTGTGTGGTAGCTGACGTGTTTCCCCTCCCCAACATTGGCGAATTGGTATCAACCCTTAGAGGAGCAAGATTCTTTAGTAAGTTAGACCTCAAACACGCCTACCACCAAATTTGTCTTGATGATAACTCAAAGCACTTAACTGCATTTATCACCAGTGAAGGCACATTCCAATTCACTAGACTACCTTTTGGGCTAGTCTCAGCTGCTAGTGTATTCCAGAGACTTGTCTCTGAAGTTTTTAAGGGTCTTGATAAGGTGCTATTTTTTCAAGACGATATCTTAATTTATGGTAGTTCATTACAGGAACACAACAAAATTTTACATGATGTGTTACGTAGAGTAGATGAGTCTGGGTTAACCTTACGAAAAGAGAAGTGTGCCTTCCTATTGAAAGAGATAGAATACTTAGGTTTTTGTTTGTCAGAGGATGGCATTAAACCCAAAAAGAATTTAATAGAAGCTATTGAGCTAGCACCCTCCCCAGTTGATAAGGATCAACTTCGGTCCTTTATGGGCTTAGTCGAGTTTTACTCGAAATTCGTAAGAGATTTTGCTTCCAAGACAGCTTCTCTTCGATCCTTACTTAAAAAGGGTGTCAAGTTTAGTTGGACTACTGAACACGAATCCTGTTTTAATTTGATAAAAAGGGAGCTCAAATCTGCTAACGTCCTCACCCCTTTTGACACTACCCGGTCCTCCATCTTGATGGTGGACGCAAGTGCCATAGGTCTGGGCGCTGTCCTTTTACAGAAACATGGTGGCGTTGAAAAAACAATTGCATTCGCATCTAGACCTTTGTCCTCTTCTGAGTCTAACTATTCGGTAATAGAGCGCGAAGCTCTTGCCGCGGTCTGGGGTACAAGTTACTTTCGAACCTACTTGTGGGGTTACAAGTTTGTTTTACGTACCGACCACAAACCCCTTGTCAACGTCCTAGCTCCTGGTGGAGCTGGTAAGGGTTCTCCCAGGTTGGCGAGACTAGTTTCTCGTTTGCAAGACTTTCAGTGCGAGATTGAGTTTATTCATGGGTGGAAAAACATCCAAGCAGATTGTCTGTCTAGGCTGCCTATGCCTTCCACTGTTTGTAGTTCTGAAGTCAAGTCTGATGACCTTGCAGTTGCTGTTATGGAGGATGTCTTGTCAGTAGGTGGTGGCACATTTACCCGTGATGATTGGTCAAAGGGAATGGAGGAGGATCTGACTTTGAAGGCCGTTATCAGTCTCATTTCTAATGGTGCTAGGAGAGAAAGCACTGTTAGTCCTTCCGTCAGACCCTTTCTAAAAATTTTGGATGAACTTTCTTTAGAAGGAAAAGATGTTCTAATGCGAGGCGATCGCTTCGTTCCCCCTGTTCTGTTAAGAAAGAGAATTCTGGACTTGGCCCATGAGGGACACTTGGGTCAAAGCCTCACGCAACGTCGTGTCAAACTGAACTTTTGGTGGCCCTCTATTGATAATGACGCAGTGGATTGCGTGTTGAGGTGTAGTTTTTGTAAGGAGGGTGAGAAGCGCCTCAAAGTTTTAGGCTCCCACTCCACGCACAAGATTACCTTTGAGAATTCTCCCTGGCATAGTGTATGCATAGATTTTATAGGCCCCATGTGTGAGCTTCCTACTGATCACCGGTTTGCAATCGTTCTTATTGACTGTTTTTCAAAATGGCTGTGTGTTCAGTTTGTAAAGGAAATCACTACAGATGCTACCATTAAGTTTTTGAGGGGCATTTTTAACAATGAAGGATACCCTTCTGTTCTTATTTCAGATAATGGGACTCAACTCACGTCCTCAAAAATGACTTCTTTTGTTAATGGTTGTGGTATCAGGCATCAGAAGACGAGTCTTTACAACCCACAGGGTAACGGCCTTTGTGAAAGGGTGAATCGCCTCATTAAGGGTGTGATTCAGATGTTTGTGGAGTCTGGCTGTTTTTCTGATGAGCGTGTCCAAGAACTGGTCTGGGCGTATCGCTCCACACCCCATAGGTCTGGTGAAAAGTCTCCTTTTGAGCTAATGCGTGGTCGCACACCCGTGAGCAAATTAACCCCTTCTTGGCTGAGTTCTAGCAATGAAATTCCCTTAATCCATGACAGTGCCTCCTTGCCCATTTCCGTGGGTGATTTGGTCAAGGTTAAGCCGGGCAGACTTAGCAAGGGTCTTAGCAAGTTTAGAGGCCCCTACAAAGTCAGGAAAGTTTTTCCCAACTTCATTGTACTAGCAAATGGTGAGAGTTGGAATTACCGAAGGGTAGCTCTCTACCAGAAACGTAAAGATTCTTCTTCTGATGACCTGTTTCCTGCCAAAGTGGATGGCTGTAATGGTTACTTATTGTCCTCTGGTAGTCCTTCTTCCCCCATTCCCTTGTCTGCTGGTCGGGGGGAGGTGGGTGGTGGTGATGCCTCCACTTCCTTGTGTACTTATCACAATAGTTCTGTGCTTGATTTCGATTCTGCTTCTCTTGTTTCTCCTTCTTTACCTCGTACTCCTGCTCCTCCTTCCTCTTCCTTAGCTGATGTCTGCCTGAGGAGCCCTCGCTCCCGCCGTCCACCAATGTATTTGAATGACTATGTGCATTAGTGTTTCTTTTCCCTTTTTGTTCCTGTGTTTCTTTTCATTGCAAGGAGGGGAGATATGTTGTACAGTGCTTTGCTCCTTCCTTGGGCTAACATTCTAGATCTCCCCTTGTGTTCTGTATTCTGGAGCGCTCCTTCGCCTGGTTGGCAGTTGGAGCTCTGGTTGGACGAGGAGCTGACCTACTATCTCTGTGCTGCAATAAAGCTTATCTAAAGCTTACCTGTACCTGTGGTCTTCTATTCATTTACATCATCACCACATAGTGAGAGCAGACCTATAATGAAGCCACAGATTTATTGTCTTTTAATTCTTGTCGAGAGATCTTGTATTGTCGAACCATGCCTGGTTCACTCCCCGTGAGAGCAGATTCTACCATCTCTGGACTAGATGATTGGGAAGGGCTTGAAAACTACAAAGTAGAGCAGCTAAAAGGTTTCAGCCTGAACTTCCGAGCGGCCCAAACTGGGTGCAAAAACGAAGCCCAAATCATCAAGGCACTGAGAGCCTGGAAGGATACGAGAGAACCAGAGAATCAGCTGGTGGTGGATCCACCAGATAGCCTTGTCGAGGTGCACGGAGTCCTGTCGTCAGAGGAGTTGGCGGACAGGGCCGCAACCAGAGCGCATGAAGTAGAGATGGCAAGATTGAACGGACAGATGGAGATGGAAAAACAAAGATTGGCAATGGAGGAAAAGAAACTCCAATTAGATCATGAAATGTGAGTGAAGGAGCTGGAACTGAAAGCCAAAAGTTTGGAAACAACTCCCTCTGATGGCAGCACAACGCCGGTGCAGCTAGAGTCAAGGGTCTACGTACCGAAAGATGTGGTGAAGGAATACTTTAAGGGGGATGACATAGGGCAGTGATTTCAGGCCTACGAGGTAGCCATGTCCTCCCACCGGGTCCCTGAGAGAGATTGGGGAGCAGGGTTGTGGGGGCGGTTCCTTACTGAGGGTCGGGACACCCTGCTAGATCTTCCCTCCGACGTTTACAATTCCTATTCACACATGAAAGAGGCCCTAGTAACCAGGTTTGGTTTAACCCCGGAAATGTATTCACAGAGGTTTAGGGGTTATACTAAGATTCCTGGGGGTACGTATGTGGAGTATGTAACCTTTTTCTGCAGAGCACTGGATGGTTGGGTGAAGGGGAGCAAAGTGAATGATTGTCAGGGGCTTCTTGATTTAATGGCGTGGGAGTGTAGTGTAGTTCCTATATTCCCAATAGGCTCTGCGCATTGGAATAATATAAACAGCAGTGTAGACGTAGGACTGAGGTCGACTAGGTCTCTAATGACTATATTAGACTTAATTAGTTTTGCCAGCTAGCTCAGAGGTCACTAGAAACTTTCTCGAATGTTCAGGAAGGAGTTAACTCTCCTGATTTAGACAAGAAGGGATTAGCTCCTGACAACCGCATAAACATGACAACTTTGCTCCCTCAGAATAAAGAGTGTATCTCTAGAGTCGTGTGAAAACAATAGACAGTTATTTCACTCAGTCAATCGTGCTTACTTAGTTTCACCAGAGTGCAGAGAAATAGATGGGCATTTTCAATAAAAGGTGTTATTTATTGAGCAGTCTTCTTTCTCATTCAAGAGAAATGAATTGCCACAATTGCAATACTTATCATAAAGTAAAGTGCGTACAGTAAAAGGAGTATTATGAAATAATACTGTAAAAGCATTGATATGGTTTCTTAGCCATATGATACTTTAAAATGGATAAAATATATACATACATAAAAACATTAACTAACGTACTCAACTGGTGCTTCTAATCTACGCCTACCCCGGTGTACCTGACCTAAGCCTAATACGTGGGAAGGAGTAAGTAAGTAGCAGTTTTAAGTTAAGTTGGTTTTTGCCAAGGAATCTGAATCAAGAATTCTCTTAAGGATTTAGTCAGCTCCGTACCTTGGTAATAGAATGTAGGAGGGCTTGTATCTCTCTCTCAGGACTCGTTCTCCCAGCAACCTGCAAGGGTGACTGGAAACACCGGAGCTGGATTTTCTCGGCGGGAGAAAAAGACAGCGTCTTTCTCAGTGCGTCAAAAGGGAGGGGTGGCGTCCTTCGGCTCCTCGCATCAGCTGGGCTTCCGAGCAAGTAGATAGCCGCTCTGCTCCAAACCACCGTGTGTTTGCTTAAGGCAACGTTGGTATATTTATACCTGGAAGGTGCCGGGTTTGACGTAAGGTTGGACATAAGACATCAATAAGAACTAACAGTTCTTGCTGGACTCTAGAAGTTCTTGTGCACATCAAAACAAGAGCAGGGGGATTTCCCAGGCTGCTGGAGGCTTGGTTTGTTTAAAGAACGCGTTGTACTTTCTAGGAGTCTAGGGGAGTAGCCTTGCCGTATTTGGACTGCAGGGGCTATTACTAAATATGGATATGATTCTTATGCCTTTATAAGGATATTATTTATTATAACCACATAAGGGCATAAATCAGGAATATCGAATTAGGGTCCTAGATAGAAACACAACAACCACTCCACGTACTATTGGCCATCATTACTAAAAACTAAGCAATATTAAACATATAACGATGCATGTGTGTTTTCCAACCCACCCCAAAATACATAAATCGCATTTGAAATAGTATATGGTAAATACACGAAAATGAGTATTGGTACTGTACGCCTACTAAGCAGTGTCATCATTCAGTTAAATGCATATATATATCAGCTGAATGAATTGCGAAAATTACACATGAAATGGCTCTAAATACAGAAAAGAAGGCCGAGACCATTTCATCACATATTTATACAAACGCTGTACGGTGCACAGACATAATATCGACTCAAAAATATCGTTTGGACAGAATATCGAGTCCAAAATATCGTTTGGACAAAATATCGACAGGACAGAATATAGACAGCCAAAATATCGTTTTTAAGGTAAGTGAAGTAATATCGTTTTTATTTTTAGGATTCAGGGTCAGTTTTGGGTTTTTGGGTAAAGGGGTATTTTTAGGGTACAGGGTCAGTTTTGGGTTTTTGGGTAAAGGGGTATTTTTAGGGTTCAGGGTCAGTTTTCAGTTTTTGGGCAAAGGGGTATTTTTAGGGTTCAGGGTCAGTTTTCAGTTTTTGGGTAAAGGGGTATTTTTAGGGTTCAGGGTCAGTTTTCAGTTTTTGGGTAAAGGGGTATTTTTAGGGTTCAGGGTCAGTTTTGGGTTTTTGGGTAAAGGGGTATTTTTAGGGTTTAGGATCAGTTTTCAGTTTTTGGGTATTATTTTATTATATTTTGTTACTATATATATATGTTTAATAAATATGAAAAAAAAATGTATTTAACTTTCATTAATTATTTAATTATTATAAGTTAATTTAAGTAATTTTAAGTATATTTTAGTAATTAATTATTAATATTAATTTAATTTAACACTGTTTTTAGTAAATACGATATTTTTTACAACTATATTTTTGTAAACGATATTTTTAACTCGATATTTTTGTACTTACCTGTTTGTAGATAGAAACTCGATATTTTGACTGTCGATATTTTGTCAACGATATTTTTGATGGTCGATATTCTGTCCCTCAATATTATTTCAGTGATCCACGCTGTACATGTGCTAGAGGCTGAGGTAAAATATTGTCTCTAGAGTTCCTAAAATAGAAGCTCTGTTCTCTAAGAATAGTTCTACTTTAAGCAGATTACCATGTGCTAAAAAAAAGGGAAATATTTTGGAAGTGAAAAAAAATAATTTCGCTTTCAGGGGAAAAAATAGTTCCAAATGTTCTCAGTAGTTTTGTTTATCAAAAACTGAAGGCTGAATTCAGAGTTCAGGGAACGCTGTGTGCTCGTTGTTTTAAAAGTTATTCTCGTTGACTGGAGAGAACATCATTTCAGACAGACTTGCAAAAAATTGGTCTATGACATCAGGTGAAAGTTCGACCAAGTTCGAAAAAGTTGAAATTGTGCACATGTGAGAATGATTGCTATCATCGATGTCTGGATCAGCAATGCTCACAGAAGGTTGTACCTGTTTGGTGCTGCTTTCCTCTCGTACTTCACCGCCACCTACTCGTAATGGTGAAGTCTCAACGAATGCCGTCATCAGAATAGGTAGCCGCTGGGGACAACACGATGCATGAGTCGTTACAGGGCGTAACAAAGTATCGATATCCATTGGTACTGCTGATGGTAGTGTAATACAGATGTCCAACACGCACTCTTCTCCACATCGCAGACATTGAAGCACAGGTAAGATGCAATTCTGCCAGATTGGTCTGAATGAAAGAAACCAAGTTGTACTTAGATCTCTTAGCCGGGCAAATCCGAGGACTTTAGTGATGCGGTCCCAGTATGGTATAGCTAGGATTGTTTCTCCCATCGTTGCTGGAGTCTTGTCTGTGGCTTGGCTTGCCATATCGGAGCAGAAGGATCAAAAATAAAATTCCTGCTACGAGTCCCAATAGAAGAGGCAGACCGCCCAAAATGGAATGCACAAAATTCGGGATAATGCCCAGAACTGTTTCAAAGGGTGCTAACAGTCCCGAAAAAATAGTCTTAAATACATGTGCGATGCCACTGGTATCAGACATGTTTAAAATTTGACCTAACATTTCTACGAAATGCACGGGGCAATTTGTTGATAATAGGGAATGTATCTCAGCCGCTGTCCTTGCAACTTGCAGTTTATACGTCTCTTTGGACGAGGTTAAAGGCACAGTTGTCTGTAAAATAATAGACTTCATTCTGCTTAAAGTATCAATTCGAATAGAAAAGATATTCAAAGAAGGCCATATTGCCGCCTCCATGTCTGGATTGCTGTTTGGATACAATACTTGCATACAGCAAGTGACCATGGAACTAACGCTCATGCCACCACAGCTGTGGTCACTTATTAGAACGTAGCTGCCGTTGGAAAGCTGTCTAAAGAATGGCTCTATCTGTGTTGCAGGAGTGCCGTGCAGGTGACATGAAAGGTTATTTGAAGACCCTTTGCAGGCTCCATGCAAGTTAATACCTTGACACAGAAGTGTACCGCTTAGTGATTTTTTACAATTGTTACCACTAAGAAATACCTCCTTTTTCCCTTCACTATGACAATTGTGTGTGTATAAGGTAAATTCCATGTTGACTTGATGTATCCTTTACCCAACCTTTCATACAGGCCTGCTGGTATAGATTTTTGGCAATACTTAAACTGGAAAGTTGTTATTGGGATTGTAATCGTTCCGTGTATTATCCATTCAATGACAGGTCTTTCTGACATTGTCAATGGTAATCTCTCAAGTTTTTCAATGCTCAGAATCGTATAGTCTGCTACTTTTCGTGCCAAACTGATTTGTTTATTAGTAAGGTTAAAGATAGAGAATAATGACGTTGTGTTGATTAAACGCCATGGCACGTAGCCTGAACGCAGATTTTGCAACGTCCAGCCAAGTTGTACAATAGAACGCAATTGGGACTGACCATGTTGTAACATTAGTAAGTCCTGCTCTATTATATCAATAGCAGATGATACAATGCTGTCCAGTGAATATATTCTGGAGGACAGAGTCGTTAACCCATTGTCCACTACAGAAAGTGATTTTTTCAAATTAATACGAACAATTTCTCGTATTTTTTCAGCTGTTTCAATTTGTGTTACTTTCCAAGCCTCGTTGTAAGCAGCGTATATACCGGTATATATGAAACGTTTTGGACGCTGTTTAGGTGGTCCCAGTATGAAATCACGCAAGTCCGCACTGTCTTTAAGTAAAGTCAAGTGTTGCTTAATTTCAGCCAGTGTGGATTTTTGTAGCCACTCAAGGCATAGTTTCCCTACACTGTATGTTGTAACTATCCCTGGATGTTGTCTCTGGGAATATCTTGGGTCTGGCCTGTTCTGTTTGAACCCCTGTATTTTGCTCAGAAATCTATCTTGACAGTTATTTGTGTCTGTGGGCCAGATCAACCATTTTTTCCAATCAGGATTTGTTCTGTTTTGGTGAAAAATATGGGATACGTCTATCTCCACATCTGTAGTGCTATTACTCTCAGGTATGGGCTCCGGAATAGACGGTTTATTTAAGTCTTTTATCTTGGCTAGACCAAGAAGGTTGTTTGCTGAATGGTGTCATTCAGGAATATTAATTGTTCTGGGATCATGCAGGCTCTAAATAATGCTTCTAAACCTTGGACCTTCCATTCTTTTGTACCTCAGATGGTTTTTGTTTCAATGTTGTTTTTCCAGAATTCAAAACCAAATGTAGTCATTTTTTCATAAAATGTTTCAGAATAAAGCAATTTAGTATTTGTCAACATTGTTTTCATTCCTGTCTTATTTAACATTTTTTTTTTTAAAGAACCTTTATTGTTGCAGCAAGGAAATACAGACATGGGCCTACAACCAATCCGGCCGGCCGCTATTCAAATCGGGAAAATAGCAATGCAGTGTAAAAATATACAGCGGTCCGGAGACCGAGGGCTGATAAGCATCCAGGATATGACATACAATTAAAGTACCATGCAAGAATGAGGATCAAAGAAGGTTCATTTTATAATAACAAAAATAAATTGAGAATCAATGCCGTACAGTCATACACGCCCCTACTATAGCTAACTAAAAGCAAAAAGTATCGCCAGTGATGTACATATATTTGAAGTGATGGGGGATGGGGCATAAGAGACAGGATAGATGTAAAAAACACATAACATTCATGGCGAACTAGCCCCACCCCTCAAGGCGAAACACACTATGGGAAACATGGAAGACGACGACATCGAAAAGGAAAAAAAGGTCAAAGGGCCATAGAAACAAAGAAAGAACAAAATAACAAACCCATCCCCCAACCCCCCACCCTGCACCCCTGCAGAAGGCTATGGCCTATCCCCCCCAGCAGCGTGCCTGTCGCCCTAAATAAGAGACCCGAAATACAGGGAAGAACAACCATTTACAATGCAATGGTTTTGCCTTTGTTAAAGTTAGAGCTATTGGCATTGCTCTTGACATTATTTTTATTTATGTTTTTTTTTAACATAAATAAATGGCATTGTTATTTACAATGCCAATAGCTTAATCTCTCGCAAATGCCACACACAAACACTCACAGAGAGCCCCCCACACACACACACAGAGCCCTTCCCCACACACCCACACAGAGCCCCCCACACACACAGCCACACAGAGCCCCCCTACCCACACCCACACAGAGCCCCCCACACAGAGCCCCCCACACACTGCGAGCCCCACACACTGCGAGCCCCCCACATACACTGCGAGCCCCACACACACTGCGAGCCCCACACTGCATGTTTTACCAGCTGTAAATTCTGCTAATCTCTGCGTATTAAGTGAATGGCCACCGGTACATGATCAATGCTCTTCTTCCCTGCCCCATGATGTTTGTTGGATGGCAACAGCTGAAACAGGGAAAATAGCATCGACTCTGGATCTGCACACACAAAAAGTGAGTCTGTGTGTGTGCATGGGCACATGGTTTGTGTATCTAGCATGGGGAGGGCATGATCTGCGGATACAGCCTGGGAAGAATATTAGCTGTGGCAGTACGGGTAGAGCAAGTCAATTGTGCTTGGGGGAGCACAACTGTGGATGTGTACACTAGACCAGGAAGGGGGGTGGCTGTGCACGTGTGTCCAATTCTCCCTGAGACTGTAGAGGTATTTGCTGAGCCAGCATAAACAGGGTAGGGCATAGAGAACAGGGTAGGGCATAAAGAACAGGGACTGTGCATATGCACGCAGCAATAGGAGATTGTGCGCTGTGTGTGTGCACACAGAGTCTGCAGATGCAGAGACTGTGGTTGTGAACACAAACCTGTCAGAGGACATGAACTGCAGATGTTCTCACTGAGCCCGCAGATGGCACTTACATGTGGGTGTATGTGCACACGTAGGCTGGGGAGGCACAGACTGGGTTATGCACTCATCTTTCACAGAACATCCACTTTGAGCGCGCATAAAATCTGCAGTAATTACAAAAATGTGGGGGGAGGGGGGTACATATAAAGTCAAGAACATAGATTGTTACTCAGCAGTGTGCGCATCGGAGCTTCCCGGAGTTGGGCTGAGACTGCACACACACTGAGGATGGGGTCCGACTATAGAGCCACAGAGAGTATGGGGAGAGGACGGGCATTGGAAGGCAAAGACTGTTATTAAGTAAATAATTATGAGAGAGTACATGGGCTCTGTATGTAGTTACAGAGATTTGGGTCATTGGGTGGGCTGAGCTGCTCTCTTACGCGACTAGAGGGTTATGTGAACAGAGCCTTGTCGGGCAGGCGGCACTATGGTTCTGACCTGCCCTGTAAAAAACACGGGATGGACACGTTCGTGGAGAATTGAAGGATCCGGTAATTAGCTTTTTTTGTGGGGGGTGAGGGGGACTGGAAAGATGTCAACCTCTGGGCAGCTGGAGTTCACGGCAGGTGCCTTGGTACGAGTGAAATCTCTTTGCCCCCTGAATATAGTTCTGCCCGCAGGCCAACAGAATCTCAACATCGAATAATCCAAATATTGGTAAACCAGAGGAGATGATGCAGAGAAATAAAGTCATCTCATTCTGGGAGCCCGAGTATTGTATTGTATGGATTAATGGAATTAATTTGGGGGAACGGAAAGTAACTCCACTAAATATCACTTTAAGGGGGTACTACATAGAAGTATCAAAGAAAGATTCATCTCCCATTATAATCCACACTTGCACACCGCCCCCACGATGCCTTTTATAAAAGACACGTGCTCCCTCTCTCAAAGATGCCCAATAAGCACAGACT
The DNA here is from genome assembly GCF_964261635.1 of Lissotriton helveticus. Lineage (NCBI taxonomy): Eukaryota > Metazoa > Chordata > Amphibia > Caudata > Salamandridae > Lissotriton > Lissotriton helveticus. The sequence goes on along the minus strand of NW_027611659.1, from coordinate 163,755 downwards.
ATGTTGCCCTTTCGGAAGTTTATTAGTGTTACGACTTTCACAATTTTTTTAATTAATTAACTAAAGGCTGATATCAAACATCCTCAAAATAAGGCAACGAAGAAAGAGGTGGTGCATTATGCTGTAGAAAAGATCAGACATTTCACATATATATAATTACACACAGCAAAGCCTCCAGTAACCCTTATCATGTTATTTCACACCGGATCCAAGGCAAAGGCAAGGACTCAATCTATATGCTGTTGGGGGGAAAAACCTACTCTATTTTTATTTTCCAATATCACCGTTTTTGGGCTGCTGTTTGCCAGCGGGGACTACAGGTCCCAGACACCTTAGCTGTCCCCAGAGGCGGGGCCAGGATACCGTGCAGCGCTACAGGGCGCCTTCAGTTTTCCCGCGGCGCGGGACGCGGCTGGATATAGCTGAGCTAACACCCTAATAAGTAAACTCCAGCTGGGGTGAGCGCACGTCCGTTAAAATCCATATTTTAATGTCCGGTACCCAATCATTTGGTGTTTCCGGTTTGGCCAGTATGCACGTTTGACAAGACTGTATTACTAGATGAGTTGCACTGTGGGAATGCCTGGAAAGTTCTTTCTGTCGTAATTTAAGCAGCAAGCCATTACGTTGTTGGACGTAAGGCCTTGGCCTTTTCTAGCAGTTTTTTTTACTAAGGTTATAGGGTCTTTTTTTATCATTTTCTGTGAAAAAGCCATGTGCAAAAGAAATGGGGCTGGGTATTCTTTAGTTGTTTCCCCTCCCTTTGCCCTTGTTGTTCAACACTCGTGACGTAAGCCCTTTAACCACCACAGTTAATTAACACAGGCTCTCCTGACTTGGGAAGGGGTACTTTAGGAGCACAAGGTCCATTAATTGCCATGCCTCCTCCTGTGGGGAGCCAGGAGGAGTATTGTAAGACCCCGGTTAACACCAAGAGCGGGAGGGGGGGGTGCGGGGGGCGGGAACGGACACACGGAGCGCGGGAGGGGGGTGCGGGGGCGGGAACAGACACACGGGTAGCGGAAGGGAGCCTCACCTAGCACGGAGGGTAAACAAACAAACCTGGACTTCGTCGTCACGGAATGAGGAAAACAAACGCACGGCTTCCTTCTTTTGTGGCCACGCCAATCCTTCTTCTGTGGCGGGAGGAGTATTGTAAGACCCCGGTTAACTCCAAGAGCGGGAGGGGGGGTGCGGGGGCGGGAACGGACACACGGAGCACGGGAGGGGGGTGCGGGGGCGGGAACGGACACACGGGTAGCGGAAGGGAGCCTCACCTAGCACGGAGGGTAAACAAACAAACCTGGACTTCGTCGTCACGGAATGACGAAAACAAACGCACGGCTTCCTTCTTCTGTGGCCACGCCAATCCTTCTTCTGTGGCCACGCCCACGGAAGAAAACACAGGAACGCCTCCCAATCTGGTCCGCATTGACGGACAGACATAAGATAACCACGCCCATGGAAAAAATGTCGGGAACGCCCCCGAATCTGGTCCGGCATTGACGGACAGAGCCCTCTCCCAATGGCTAGCCTCCATTTATGGAGCTAGCCAATGGGAGGAGGGGGCGGATACCCGACCCCACATAGAGATATCATTAGATTTTGCTAGCGCATGCGTACTTCGTACGCATTGCGTAGGCAAAACCTAAAAAAGGGGAAAGAGAAAAAGGAAAAAATGTAGGAGAAGGGCCCTCAATCCGGCCATCCGGCCCCTCCCACCACCGCGTGCAAAAATCGTCTGAACAGCAATGATATAAGAAATACAAATAACAGCAATCACTTATAACGCAATCAATTACATCCCCGCCAAGCGCCCCTTAAATCACCATCAACCATCTATGAGTCCCTCCTTGCCCCAAGCAGGATTCACCCCTGGCCTCTTCTGTCAATACTACCAACGTATAACCACCCCTCAAACAGGATACAAAGTAGCACAAAGGGTCCGAATGTACCGGGGGGATCAGGCAGCGTCGTTGCTCCATAGGATCCCAGCCACCAAAACCCCGCTGACGATGTACGGCGGAAGTCTGACTGCGGCAATATCAACACCGCCAACAATGTTAAGTCCGAACACAGTCCCGCCAGCCATGGAAAAGGAATCACACGATGCGGGAGACGCCGAAACCTCGCCGGAGCCGCCCAAACCATGGATCGATGCTGTTCTCTCAATCGCCGATCAGATAAAGGCCCCGATGAGACAATCACATGTGCAACAAGGTTATCCACGGCAATCTCATGAACCAAGTCCATCTGCGTCTCCACGAATGCTGACTCATCCGGGGAACTCGTCAATGAGTCAGAAGCAGACACATCGGCGCCTCCTTGAGAGTGATCCATGCCGGTACAGAATGGTGGGACAACAATGGCGGCCATCCTTTTCCCAAATTCTCGGGCCTCCCGGATCAAGGTAGTATGCAGGGTTGTTAGTGCAGCCAGTATATCTCTGGACGTGGGTGTTTTCTCATGTTGCCAAACCCCAGGACTCTCTTGTACCACGGTTTCTCTGCCCGGATGAGGGGTGCGCAAGAGGGTATCATCCGCCATTTTAGCCGTTCCGGCCTCCTCCTTCTTCACCTCACCTCAGGACCGGGCCCAACACCCGGACGCAGCAGGATTCACAGAGGGATCTCAATAGTCGGGGCAGGCATCGCAGAGGCGAGCCACCAATAGGCTAAACAAGCTCCCTGCTTCTCTCCGGGTGCCACCCACAGGTTCCCAGGGGGGCTGTTAATATGACCGGGTATCACACCGAAGGGGAACTGGGTATCATGGATTCTCTCCGGCCCAGCTATACCGCACCTCCCGCTGGGCAACCCACTATTTGGGGTGGGTTGGTATCAACGCTTTCGGCTCGCAGGTTCCAGGTTCCCTCCGACCGGCTTCCCATCGCAACCAGAGGCCGCTGTTGTTGCAGTCGCGGCCGGACACTCTCCGCACTCGAGATCCCGGTCTCAGCACCTCGAAGGCCGCCAAACAGTCGGGGACATTTCTTCGGGTCCACTGCACGGCGAAGCCTCAGAAGCAAATGGTAAGTGAACGATTTCCTTCACCTACTTAAATAAGCAAACACTGCTCAGGATAATTGCCAGGATATATGTGCGGGGTGAGAGGGCTCACGGAGCCGAGCGTTTATGCAGCCATCCCGATCGCCATCTTGGCTCCTCCCTTATTTAACATTTTAAAATAAAACGTTTCTGCATCACTTGTGTTAAACCCTAAAAAGTATGGGAATTTCTCATAAAATGTTTTCGAGCTGCCTTTAGGCGGTGTTGCACAATGTTCCATTTGGTTATAATTAAAAACATTTCTAGGCTGTGCAGATTTATGCAAATAGTGATGACCAAAATGATTATAACAATATAACTCTTCATAATTTGACGAACCCTGTAAATAATCATGTTCTGTGAAATTAGCTGACGTTACTAAATCTGACATCATATTATTAATATTTTCAAAGTCCCAATCATCAGAGAAAGTACTTGGTCTTACAAAGTCACTTAATGAAACCTTGAACTGGTGTGGATATTTCAAGAGCTCGATCGGGCCATAAATTTCATAATCCGTTTTGTCCCATGCTACCCCACTCGGTATTGGATTGGCTGTGATGTTCACTGATGACAATTCTCTTTTCTCGATGTGAGATGACTTGTGAGGCTTTAGGACCAAGTTGATGTTCTGACTTGCTGTGTCCATTGTACTGTATTTTCCTTCAATGAATTTTCCCAAACATAGAACCATGATGATCCAAAGCAAGAGAAAACAAGCATTTGCAATGCAATAGGTCTCGCATTCGTGCGAGTTTGAGCTATTGGCATTGTAAATGACAATGCCTTTTATTTTCGTTTTAAAAACCAACACGTAAATAAAAGGCACTGCCATTTACAATGCCAATAGCTCAAACTCTCACAACTGCGAGACCAATTGCATTGCAAATGCTTGTTTTAAATTAATGTTTATTCCCGTGAGTCCTGTGTACCATTTTATAAATCGCAACTCTGGAGTGATTACCTCGGCTTGGATTGGCATCTTAGGTTTACTGCTACCCTTTCTTCTACGTTTGTAAAGAATAAATAGTCTAAAATGAAATAAGTTGGTTTTTGCCAAGGAATCTGAATCAAGAATTCTCTTAAGGATTTAGTCAGCTCCGTACCTTGGTAATAGAATGTAGGAGGGCTTGTATCTCTCTCTCTGAGGACTCGATCTCCCAGCAACCCGCAAGGGTGACTGGAAACACCGGAGCTGGATTTTCTCGGCGGGAGAAAAAGACAGTGTCTTTCTCAGTGCTTCAAAAGGGAGGGGCGGCGTCCTTCGGCTCCTCGCATCAGATGGGCTTCCGGGCAAGTAGATAGCCGCTCTGCTCCAAACCACTGTGTGTTTGCTTAAGGCAACGTTGGTATATTTATACCTGGAAGGTTTGACGTAAGGTTGGACATAAGACGTCACTAAGAACTAACAGTTCTTGCTGGACTCTAGAAGTTCTTGTGCACATCAAAACAAGAGCAGGGGGATTTCCCGGGCTGCTGGAGGCTTGGTTTGTTTAAAGAACGCGTTGTACTTTCTAGGAGTCTAGGAGAGTAGCCTTGCCGTATTTGGACTGCATGGGCTATTACTAAATATGGATATAATTTTTATGCCTTTATAAGGATATTATTTATTATAACCACATAAGGGCATAAATCAGGAATATCGAATTAGGTTCCTAGATAGAAACACAACAGGAGCACTTGTCTAGCAATTGTTTTCCTGAGCTACGCCAGCACCTGATTGATAGCAAGCTGTCCAACCCGAGGAAGCTTGCTGAGGAAGCGGACCGCTGGCTCAGCACAAGGGTCCACAAGGGTCCAGTGGGAGACTCAGCCAAAGGTGGGCAGGGTCCCCAGCAGAAGAGTGGGGGGGGGGGGACAGGGGAAACAGAAAGGGTTCCAAAAAGGCCCCCAAAGTAATCCCCAAGGGAACCAAGGGAAAGGTTCTCAGCCTCCTCCACCCCCAAAGCAGACCGGGGCCCCGAGAGGTAGACCTGTTCAGAGAGGGCCCATTGCCTGTTACAGGTGTGGCGACCAGGGTCACATTGCCACTGACCCAAAGTGCCATCTATTTGGAAAACCCGCACCCACTGGTGCTTCACCCCGGCAAATGGCTAGTGTTAATTTTGGGGAGGAAGTAGCAGTCCAAGAGGGAGGGGATCCCGTACAGATGACCCTAGTCTCGCTAGGAGACAGTGAGATGGTCCCCAAAAACTATCTACCCACTAACACTAAGAAATATGGGCAGGTAGTGACCATCAATGGTAAGAAAGCGGAGGCTCTTCGAGACACAGGAGCCAGTGTGACTGCCGTCCGGCAGCACCTGGTGTCTCAAGAGCAGGTAGTACCACATGCATTCTGCCGGCTTGTCAATGCTGACAATTTCAAGAGCCAGTGTCCGATGGCTCAGGTTCCCTTTGAGTGGGGGGGTCTCTGGTACTCTGCAAGTCGCTGTGAGTACCTCCATGCCTGTAGATTGTTTGCTAGGGAATGATTTGGAGAACTCCCCTTGGGGAAAGGTGGAGAAAACGACTCATCTGCGGATGGTGGGTCTACCTGACTGGGCGTGCGTGACCACCCTGTCCATGGCAGCCAGTAGGGGTGTCCAAGAAGTCCTGGAGCCTGAAGGAGAGGCCTAGGAACCGGCCTTAGAGAGAAGGCGCAGGGGGTGCGGACAGCCGGCCTGTGAATTTCCCACGGCCCAGGAGGAGGCAGACCTCGAGGGGGATGCCCTGGAGCCTACCGGGGAACAGATCGCCGAACTGGGGGACCTGCCTGAGCTGACCCATTGGCAGCAAGAAGGAGGCCCTTCCAGGGAGGAATTCCGCAAGGAGCAGAAAGAATGCCCTTTTCTCGTGGGTATGCGGCAACAGGTTGCAGACCAGGCCAATGGCGTTCAGTCCAGAAAACACTTAGTCTGCTGGTAGAATGACCTCCTGTATTCAGAGCCGAAGATTGCTGAACCTGGGTCAGCCCGTGCGCTGGTGGTACCCCAGAAGTTCAGAACCTTCCTACTGGGGCTGGCTCACGATGTGCCGTTAGCAGGACATTTGGGGATGGACAAGACCTATGACAGGCTTGTCACCCACTTTTATTGGCCCCAAATGCACAGGAGCTCAGACGCTCACTGTAGAACGTGTCAGACTTGCCAGGCAAGTGTTAAGAGTGGAGGGAAGCACAAGGCTCCCCTCCAGCCATTCCCCGTCATCAGTACCCCATTCCAGCGAGTGGGAATTGACATTGTGGGGCCTCTGGACCCCAAGACAGCGATGGGGAACAGGTTCATCCTGGTCTTGGTGGACCATGCCACCCGGTACCCTGAAGCGATCCCTCTGAGAACAGTGATGGCCCCCGTGGTGGGACGAGCGCTGATGGGAATTTTCTCCTGAGTGGGATTCCCTCTAGAGGTGGTGTCTGACAGGGGCACCAATTTCATATCCAAGTATATGAAATCCCTTTGGCAAGAGTGTGGTGTGACCTACAAGTTTATCACCCCTTACCACCCCCAAGGAAACGGGTTGGTTGAGAGATTCAACTGAACTCTAAAATGCATGATCATGGGCCTAGAAGGACCGATGAGGTGTAAGTGGGACGTCCTCTTGCCATGCCTGCTCTTTGCATACCGAGAGGTACCACAGTAGTCGCTCGGGTTCAGTCCCTTCGAGCTTCTGTATGGTCACCCGGTCAGAGGACCTCTGAGTCTGGTTAGGGAAGGCTGGGAGCAATCTCCAAGGAAACATCCCCAGAGTGTATACAGTTACATGCTGGCCTTCCGAAACCAGACCAGGCGATTCAGGCAACTTGCTGAGGCAAACCTGGAAGCCAGCCAGGAAGAGATGAAGCGGTGGTACGACCAGAATGCCACTCTGGTAGAGCTTCAACGTAGATAAAAGGTGTGGGTCTTGGCCCCAGTGGAGCCTTCTGCACTTTAGGATAAGCGGACAGGTCCATTTGAGGTTGTGGAGCGCAAGAGTCCTGTCACCTACCTGGTGAACTTGCAATCTCCCAGGAACCCTTTGAGGGTCCTACATGTTAACCGCCTTAAGCCCCACTTGGAGAGGTCCGATGTGGGCATGCTCTTGGCGACCGATGACGGAATGGAAGAGGACACAGAGCCTCTTCCGGACCTCTTGGTAGCCTCCGAGTGAGATTGGTCAGTGGACGAAGTTAACCTCTCACCCTCCCTGACCCCTGAGCAAGAGAGTGACTGCTGCCACCTGCTGGGGCAGTTCTCTGACCTGTTCTCCCTGGTTCCCGGTATCACAGATTGGTACGTCCATGATGTGGAAACGTGAGACAGTTTGCCTGTAAACCACAAGGATTACAGAGTGACTGACAGGGTAAGAGCCTGCATCAAGGAGGAGGTCTAGAAGATGCTTGCTCTTGGGGTGGTTGAGTCCTCCAGCAGTCCTTGGGCAAGCCCAGTGATCTTGGTCCCGAAGGCAGCAACGCCGGAAGCCACACCCGAACTCCGGTTCTGTGTGGACTATCGAGGACTCAATTCGGTCACATAGACCGACGCGCACCCCATCCCCAGAGCTGATGAGCTCATCGATCGGTTGGGGGTTGCTCGGAATCTCAGTACGTTTGATTTAAAGTCTGGGTACTGGCAGATCGCCTTAACTGACGGGGCCAAAGAGAGCTCAGCATTCTCAACACCAGATGTGCATTTCCAGTTCCGGGTTATGCCATTTGGGATAAAGAATGTCCCTGCCACCTTCCAGAGATTGGTCAACGAGGTGTTGGCTGGGCTGGACGAGTTCAGCGCCGCCTACCTGGATGACATTGCAGTGTTCAGCGGCACCTGGGAAGAACACCTGCGACATCTCTGGGACGTGTTGACGGCACTGCGCAAGGCAGGCCTCACGATAAAGGCAAGTGAGTGTCAGATCGGGCAGGGTTCCGTGGTGTACTTGGGACACCAGGTTGGGAGCAGCCAGTTGGCGCCTCTCCAACCCAAGATTCAGACCATCCTGGCTTGGGAACCCACCAAGACCCAAACGGAGGTGAGGGCCTTCCTAGGACTCACCGGGTACTACAGGAGGTTTGTCAAGGGATATGGCAGCATCGTTGCCCCCTTGACAGGGCTGACTTCGAAGAAGCAGCCCCGGAAAGTTATCTGGACTGAAGCCTGTCAGGAAGCATTCGACACCCTGAAGACTGCCATGTGCACGGCACCCGTGCTCCTGGCTCCTGATTTCTCTAAAGAGTTCCTAGTGCAGATAGACGCTTCAGAGCATGGGGTAGGGGCTGTTCTCTCACAGATGACTGAGGAGGGCTGGGACCAACCTGTAGCTTTCATCAGTCGGCGGTTACTTCCATGGGAACAAAGGTGGAGTGCGATTGAGCGAGAAGCTTTCGCTGTGGTCTGGGCATTGAAGAAGCTAAGACCCTACTTGTTTGGGTCTCACTTCCGGGTTCAGACAGACCACAGGCCCTTCAGATGGTTGATGCAGATGAGGGGTGAGAACCCGAAGCTCTTGAGGTGGTCCATTTCCCTACAGGGTATGGACTTCACGGTGGAACATCGCCCTGGCATAGACCACGCCAATGCTGATGGTCTATCTAGGTTTTTCCGCCTTAGTGATGAGGAACTCCCTGGGGTAGGGTAGTTCTCCTCATGTTTCAGCTGGAGGGGACACGTGTTAGACTGCCACCTTGGCGTGAGTCTCCCTTCCAATTTTTGCTGATGTGCGTCAGATGTTTTGCTGGTGTTCGCTGCTCAGGGCACTGCGCCACGGCCAATCCGAGCGGCAGTGCAAGTGCTCCCAATGTAAAGTGTATCCGTAATTGATTTCCACGATTGGCTTATTTGGTTTACTGTCAGTCCCCAGTAATGTGCACTAGGAGTGCCAGGGCTTGTAAATACAAATGCTGCTAGTGGGCCTGCAGCGCTGGTTGCGCCACCCACAGAAGCGGCCTCGTAAGATGTGTCTCGGGTCCGCCATTTCAGACCCTGCGTACAATCAGGTACTGTCGCGCTGACTGTGCAAGTGCACATACTTGCCAGTCCATAAACCTTTCCTTAACTTCATATCAGTCACCCCTATGCTAACGCATGCGCATGCCGACACTGAGTCTTGGTGCGGCTTTCCATCAGGTCCGTCACTTTTGAAATCGAACATTTGTTCTTGCAGGAAACACTGTGGTCCGAGTGCTTTGCTCTCATTGGTTATCGCCGCACTTAAGAGCTGCTCTCCTGTTCCGGTCAGGTACCTCCCCCTTGGCTCAGGATCAGTCAAGGGGTACCGACGGACAGGTGAGGCAGCTCGTACGGCCATGCTTTGCTCTTCAAACGTCTTTGGAGACCTTAATTGGAATTTCAAAATAGATATACTAGGAAACTTCTTGGAGTCGTTACTAGTGCTATACATTCCTTTTGTGGACTCCATCTATGTAACAATTATGATATTTGCCACAGTAGGTTTGTAGCACTTGTGACTGTATATTCTAAATCCAAATGAAAGAATTGGAAAGAAGACGTTTCTGTTATGGTCCTCTGGTGGGCTTGTGAGGTACTGCCATTTATTATGCTCAGAATATAAGCCAAGGTTTTTTAGCTGCTATGCTGGTGGGAACTTGATGGGGTTTGACCTAATCAGTCATCCATTACTTTTATCCACAATTAGAGCGGGGCCTCCATCCCTGAGCAGTGGCCAGGAGAGGCGAGGCATACTCCCAAGAGTTTTTGGGTGAGTAAATACAACCATGAATCAATTCTTGATCGCAATAATGAATAAATGATAAGCGATGACACATGTGGTGCAATTCATATGTGTGCCTGTGATTTACCCTTTTGTTTTGTACTTGTGTATTTCTTTAGGAAAGAATCCTTTACCTTGAACACACATCCTCCTTGTGGGTAATTCTGCTCATGGTAGGATGTATGGTATCATTGGTTTTTGCTAACTTTTTTCCAAATTGGTTTATTTATTTTTGCAGTAGTGTAGCTCTGGTCCTGACGAAAGCCAGGTAGGTTATTATATCCTACGATGGCTGAAACATGTTGACCGATTACAACCTTTGGACGACAGTTATTATTTCAAACTGCCTACACTCTGTTTTTAATGTTGACACCATGACATATCCCCAATAAAATGTATCCCTTATATCATGGTAGCCAATTTTATATTGCACTTTTGATTATTCTCACACATTTCTTTCAACACTGCAAATTTCCATCCCACACCACAGAAAACACATATTCTTTGGTATGATCCATCACTGGTGGTTCCTTTGGATTGGAGCAACACACGATACCAACAGGTGTGTGGCCCCATAGTTGGACCATCTCTTCAGTAATCCCAGATGATGAAGCTCTGCCATTGGGTGGGCTGATGGCATTCATTTTTTCTTCTTGTTTGCGAACACACCCTGGGTAGACACTGAGCTTACTGTTTTTTCGCCCATGCCGAATGATATTGACCAGTGAACTTTTTTGTTGTTTAGCTTACCCCTATAGTAGGCCCACGGGCAGGGTGCATTGTAAGCATAAGGTAGGAACAGCCTGCTGTGTGGCATGTCCTAATAGTGAATTACCGCCCTTTTCGTTCTTCACTATTGAAGGGCTACCTGTTCTCATAGGCCAAGATGAGCTGCCGGAATTATTACACGCTATAGTCCCGGCAGGCTCGGGGAACAAGGTGGAACGTCAAGTTTAGTATGTCCCTGCCCTGCACCCTGAAAGAAAACGGCAGCTTCCTGTCAACAGAGTGCTCCAAAACCGGGTTGAACCAGGCTCAGGCCCCCTGGCCTGCAAAGACAAAAGAAACGGTGTATAAAAGTAGGAGCTCCGCTCCTAGCAAATCAGATCCTGTTTTGACCACGACGAACCTCTGCCTGACTAGAAGGACCAAGAGAAGCTGAAGGAAGGAAACCTGTCCCTGCCCTGCAGTGGTGCCTTGCTGAGAACGGAAAGGAAAAGACCAGAGAGGACTTTGAAGACTTGTGCCTGAAACGATCTCCAAGGGCTTGATCTCGAGCTTGCCCCCTGAACTGAACCCCAGGACCAGTGGGTTCAATTCTGCCTGTGCCCGTCTGCTGTTGGGCCTTAAATTCTTTTCCCTTGCCGGAGTTGTGACTCGGGTGCCTTCGCCCCTCCTAAGATCGTGACAGCTCGGAGCCTGGTCGCCCCGCCGCAGAGAGCCCCGCTCAAGCTTGAGTCACTCTCCACTTCGTTGCCGGGTCGCCCGCACTCCTGTCACCTCGCCTGCTACGGAGCGCTTTGTGCGCCTCTCATCTTCTCCCGCCGCAATCTGCACGGAGCGCATCTGATAGCCCCGGACGGTCCGTACGTTGCTACGTACCCGACTGTCTCGCTTTGCCCTCCTGCATACCAAGGCTCGTGCCGCACCTCAAGATGGCCTTCCGTACGTTGGTACCGGAGGCCCGGTGCTGCATCTGTCTGCCCGAGAACGTGACGCCCCACACAGATCCACAGGTACGACCTAGCGTGCTAAGAAGTAGTACGCCCCGTAGGCCTGAATGGCGCCTCGCCCCGTGAGCTGCACCAGACCCCGGATCGCCGCAACCCTCCACACCGTCCCGCTCACCCGCCTCGCACCTCGAGGGGGCTTCGAGCCAGATAGATCCTTAGGAGAACCGTCGGCCTCGTCCCTGGTCCAACCTCACCAGTGGCCGCGCTTGAAACGCCTCGGACACTCAACCCAAGGTACACTTGAACTCGATCCCGAGATTACATCGGATCCAGGGTCCGCAACGTTTGTTTTCCCTGTCGTCCGTCATTCATCCACGAGTCGCTTCTCCAGCGCGAAGCGCGCTTCGACCCTCAGCATACCTTGCTGTCCAAGAACACTTAAGAACAATTGCTTATTCAAATCTGGTGGCCTCTATAGCTAAACGTTATATGGTCTAGTGATAATCCTGCATATGAAGTATATCTTTTACATAAAGTCTACGTATTATTGATACAACCTTACGACTGGTGTCCGTCTGTGGTGGGTCAGTGGGTTTACTGTATGTGATCATAAATGCTTAACTATCGCCCTGAGGATTAGCCTTGTCTGCTCGCGCCACGCAACCTAGAGGGTGAGCAGGGGTTATTCTTATGGAGTAGTTCCCTTGCCCTGACTAGAGGAGAAGGTCCCTGCTTGTCACTTGTCATAAATACATGTACATTTACAAGTGCATACCTGTGCCAACCAGAGACCTCTGATTCTAACACTCACCATCAAAACGGTTTAGGAACACTATTAAGCTGAATGGCACCCCGAATCATTCGACTATTTATTTATTTATTTATTTATTTATTTATACAACTTTTATAGCGCAACAAATACCCTAAGGTGTCTCGGCGCTGTGGAGCTACTGAATCAGTCGTCCTATTACTGGTTGAACAACCATGTTTTTAAGAGCCTGCGAAAACTCATCAGGTTCGGAGCGGATTTGATGGCGGGAGGCAAAAAGTTCCACAACTTTGGCGTAGCCACAAGAAAACGCCTGTCTCCCCAAGTGGCTGTTCTTGTGCGAGGCACAGAGAGGAGACTGGTGTTGGCCGATCGTAATTGCCTTCTAGGGACATAAAGCTGAAAAGCTTCAGTCAGGAACCTAGGTCTTATGCCATGTACTGCCTTATAGGCAATACAGAGGGCCTTAAATTTTATACGGCTCTCAACTCTCAGCCAGTGAAGCTGACGGATGCCAAGGGTGGTGGATTTGCGGCGGGGGATATTTAGGAGGATCCTGGCAGCCGCATTCTGGATGGATTGCAGCTTAGTTATGACACGCTTCTGGGTGTGGAGAAAGAGAGCGTTCCCATAATCTATTTTTGAGAAGACTAAGGTAGAAACCAGAGTCTTCCCAGCTGAAGGAGGGAGATAGGGCAATAATTTCTTTATTTTTTTCAAAGTAAAGAACGATGACGAAACAACCTTGTTGGTATGAAGGTCAAAAACCAGCTTGCTGTCAAATATGACTCCCAGATTTCTGGCTTTTTCCACTGGGACAGGCGGAAGGCCGAGTTTTTCCGGCCACCAAGTGGGGGACCAGTCAGGGGAGAGTTTTCCGAAGGTCATAATCTCGGTCTTGTCCGAGTTGAGTCTAAGACAATTCGAGGTCATCCAAGTACTGACCTCCAGCATAACTCTCTGGAAGTTAGCTGCCACAGCAAGGCCATCCCTATGGATACCCAGAACCAGCTGGGTATCATCTGCATAAGATGTAAGCCGTACCCCATGGGCTTTTATTACCCTCGCCAAGTCCGCTACATAGATATTAAATAGCAGCGGGCTTAGCGAGGAGCCCTGTGGGACTCCACAAGGGAGAGCAGGGATGGGTGAGTAGAATTCTCCCAGCTTCACCGTCTGGGTACGGTTTGCGAGGAAAGATGAGATAAGATCCCTGGCCAAACCGTTTATCCCCAGGGCTGTGACACGGTCGACTAGAGTGACATGGTCGACCGTGTCAAAGGCCGCTGACAGGTCCAGAAGGATCAAGACGGCCGCTCCTCCCTGATCCATGATCACCCTGATCTCGTCAGAGGCCTTTATCAAAGCGGTCTCTGTTCCATGCCCTTTCCTGAAGCCAAATTGCGTTTCGTCGAGAAGTTGGTGAGTCTCGACGAACTCTGAGAGCTGTCGATTCATCAGGAATTCGCATACTTTGGCAGGAAAGGGCAGACACGCAATGGGCCTATAACTAGCAACAGCTGTGGGATCTAGGGAAGGCTTTTTTAAGAGAGGTTTTATAACAGCCTTCTTCCATATACTAGGAAATTGGCCTGTCTGAAATGCGGAGTTGCAGATCTCCATGAGGGGACGTGAAATCACTTCTGTGAGTTTTAACATCACAGAAGGAGGGCACGGATCCAACGGGGAGCCCGATTTAATGTAATAAATGAGTTTAGTGACATCGTCATGTGAGGCAGGTAAAAAACATGAAAAGAAATCATGATTATGATGGTAAAATCCTTCTTCCACGGTACCACCTCTGTGTTCCGTTTCGATATCCCCTTCAAATGATGCATATATATCTGCCACCTTTGAAGTGAAGAAAGTGGATAATTTGTTACAAAAAGTCTGTGAAGGTTCCACTCCAGGGCCAGAAGGGGGTGTGGACAGAGTAGTGACAACAGAAAACAGCTCTCTGGCAGAATTGGCGGCGGTCTCAATTTGCGCCGAAAAGAAAGCCGTTTTTCGAGCCAAAACCGCCTTTTTATAAATTGCAAGGGCATCTTTATAAGTTTGCCTAGCTATGGGGCAGTAAGCTTTCCTCCATCGCCTTTCTAGATTCCTACAATGTTGGCGATGAAGTCTAAGATCTTCATTATACCAGGCAGCCGATGGAGATACTCTGTTAGGTCTCATAAGTTTTTCTGGGGCCACTAAATCAGCGGCAGTACGAATCCAATCCTGGAAATCTACAGCTGATCGTACAGAAGTGCTTCCTTCCTGAGAACAGGAGAAGGCTAACGAATGTAGCATCTGAGAGATGTCTGCATTTTTCCAGGCGCGAGTCCTCAGCCTATTTCGGGGCCTAGAGAGTAAAGGGTGTACAGACCTTATATCCAGCTGGAATATAATAGCCCTGTGGTCTGACCACGTGATGGGAATAATGTCCAATACAGAGATGTCAGGGTCATTAGTGAACAGACCATCAAGGGTATGTCCAGCTTGATGAGTACTGCCCTTAACTAATTGATGCAATCCTAAATTAGAGAGGTCAGAAATGAGTTGGATAGTGTCAGAGTTGTCCTGCTCCTCCAGATAAAAGTTAAAATCTCCCAGTATCGTGTATTTGTCTGAACCTAATACGTTATCGTTTAGGTCAGAAAAAGTGGAGAGAAAAAGATTACGAGGGCCAGGGGGGCGGTATAATATTATAATATTATAATTTGGGCATGCGGGTTAACAATTTGATGAAGTGGAATTCCCACTTGGTCAAAATGTTGCTCAATCATAAACGGGTGTCGGGGGCAATTTTAAGACATCAGCGACTTTACTATAGTAGACCAGTAGCCCCGGCCCTTTAAGGTGTATGAGGGCAAAGCATTACCATCTGCCCTCTACGGGGCAGACCTATGGGGATTCGAGAACATCACGGACTTAGTGAGATCTGAAAATACATTTTACAGAGGTCTGGTCTCACTCCCTCCATCTACCCCATTATTTCCACTCCGCCAGGACTATTGGAAACATCCAATTAACAAAATTGCTAGGCTTCGTCCCTTACTATTCTGGGTGCGCCTGAGAAGGACCCCAGAATTGTTAATCTATGCCACAGCATCCAACTCAACACAGGCAATAGGATCAAATGGATTTGTAAACTTAAACAGCTTGTAGGGGACATCGAATTGGCAGAGGCATGGGAAAGCCAGACCCCGCCGCCAAAACAAGTAGCAAAGAAAGCTTACTGGGAGTGGGTGCATGCAGAGGCCACACGCAACCCTAAAAGGGGCACTTTGACAGAGCAGTTTTTAGATTACAAGCCTACTCCTAAATTGGAACATTTTCTTGATTTTAGCCAATCTCCGAGAGAAAGGTCATTATTTCTGAAGATGAGGCTTGGAACGCTCCCACTTAATGAATTTACAGCAGGGTGGAAATTAGATACCGCGAAAGATGCTGCATGCCCTGGCTGTGCAGCCTCCACTGAATCTATTTTCCACTTTCTGTTTGCTTGTTCTGCATATAGACATGCAAGAAGAAAGTGGTTGAAACCCGTTTGCACTAACTTGGTGGCCAAGTACCACAGGGAGGCGCTGCGTATTTTTATAAACTGATACATCCTCCCTTAGCGTCATCTGTGGGGTAGCTAAATATTTGGGTTGTGCTTGGCTAACTAGAAGCAAGCTGTTGAGGGTTAGCAACATTAATATCCATTAATATACGCAAGCCCCCCCATGTGCACTGTTGCTCCTCTGTGTATGATATTGTTCGATTGTTTTTACTGTTTTTATGAACTATTTATAGTTCTATTCCACTCTTGTAATCCTTTTAATGATGATTGTCTTTTTTTTTATTGTTTGTATGGCAATATGTTACTGTTTTTATTTTAAAATTGGCATGTTTCAAAGCGATGAAATTGAGTTGTTCATACTTTTATGATATTTTATATCAAATTAAGTCATACAACAACAAAAAGCGATCAATAGCGCTGCTGTAAATTGATGAGAGAACAAATAGTGTCTGTTATTACTGCCTTGAACACCTACCTCTATTGGTCTTTTCATTTAATGCAAAATGCGAATAACATTGCCTGCTGTGATTCAAAGCGAGAACTAATCTTGCCTGTGGTTGCCGCCTTGGACCACTACCTGTACTGGAGTTGCATGCAATGCAATACGCAATCAATATTGCCCGCTGCGATTCTATGATTCAATATGGGAACTAATATTTCCGTAATTTAGTTCCATAAACAAGGGCGCCTCAGCACTATCAAACTGAGTAGCACTAACCGCTGGTCCTCTTGGGTGGGGTTAGTGTATAAAACTGGCCCTGCCCAGAACCACGCGCTCACTGGTCCAGGAATTGATCAGAGGAACAGCTTCCTTCCTTGGCTCCCGCGCTAATCTGGATCTTTCTGTTGTGTTGACGGAGTTTGTTGGCCAACGTTTCTTCAGCTGAACGCTTTGGTGGTGGTATGCTTGCCCTGTCAGAGATCCGGCCTCCACTTGGGAGAGAGTGAAACCTCTGGTAAGGGCTGAGTCCGGCCTCTATTCGGGAGAGAGTAAAACCCCTGGTAAGGGCTGAGTCCGGCCTCCACTCGGGAGAGAGTGAAACCCCTGGTAAGGGCTGAGTCCGGCCTCAACTCGGGAGAGAGTGAAACCCCTGGTAAGGGCTGAGTCTGGCCTCCACTTGGGAGAGAGTGAAACCCCTGGTAAGGGCTGAGTCCAGCCTCCACTCGGGAGAGAGTGAAACCCCTGGAAAGGGCTGAGTATGGCCTCTATTCGGGAGAGAGTAAAACCCATGGTAAGGGCTGAGTCCGGCCTCCACTCGGGAGAGAGTGAAACCCCTGGTAAGGGCTGAGTCCGGCCTCCACTCGGGAGAGAGTGAAACCCCTGGTAAGGGCTGAGTACAGCCTCCACTCAGGAGAGAGTTAAACCCCTGGAATGGGGTGAGTCCGCCCTCCACTCAGGAAAGAATAAAACCCCTGGTAAGGGCTGAGTCCGGCTTCCACTTGGGACAGAGTGAAACCCCTGGTAAGGGCTGAGTCCGGCCTCCACTCGGGAGAGAGTGAAACCCCTGGTAAGGGCTGAGTACGGCCTCCACTCGGTAGAGAGTGAACCCCCTGGTAAGGGCTGAGTCCGACCTCAACTTGGGACAGAGTGAAACCCCTGGTAAGGGCTGAGTCCGGCCTCCACTCGGGAGAGAGTGAAACCCCTGGTAAGGGCTGAGTCCGGCATCCACTCGGGAGAGAGTAAAACCCGTGGTAAGGGCTGAGTCCAGCCTCTACTCAGTAGAGAGTGAAACCCCTGGCAAGGGCTGAGTCTGACCTCCACTTGAGATAGAGTGAAACCCCTGGTAAGGGCTGAGTCCGGCCTCCACTTGGGAGAGAGTGAAACCCCTGGTAAGGGCTGAGTCCGGCCTCCACTTGGGAGAGAGTGAAACCCCTGGTAAGGGCTGAGTCCGGCCTCTACTTGGGACAGAGTGAAACCCCTGGTAAGGGCTGAGTCCGGCCTCCACTCGGGAGAGAGTGAAACCCCTGGTAAGGGCTGAGTCCGGCCTCTACTTGGGACAGAGTGAAACCCCTGGTAAGGGCTGAGTCCGGCCTCTGCATGGGACAGAGTGAAACCCCTGGCAAGTGCTGAGTCTGGCCTCCACTTGGGAGAGAGTGAAACCCCATGTAAGGGCTGAGTCCGGCCTCCACTTGGGAGAGAGTGAAACCCCTGGTAAGGGCTGAGTCCGGCCTCCACTCAGGAGAGAGTGAAACCCCTGGTAAGGGCTGAGATCGGCCTCCACTTGGGAGAGAGTAATATCCCTGGTAAGGGCTGAGTCCGGCCTCCACTTGTGAGAGAGTGAAACCCCTGGTAAGGGCTGAGTCCGGCCTCCACTCCGGAGAGAGTGAAACCCCTGGTAAGGGCTGAGTCCGGCCTCCACTTGGGAGAAAGTGAAACCCCCGGTAAGGGCTGAGTCGGCCGAACTTTTTAGCGTTGCAAGCCTCATCATAGTTTTGGTTCTAACTCGAAGTAAGAGACTAAATGTAACCTAATTTCTTGCACTACCAGTAAAGACCATTATTAGTTGAAACAATTCCAGGGAAGGCAGCTCCATAGAGACAAACCCGTTTGATTGAAGAGCAAAGAAAACGATTCATGAATATTCTTGTTCAGTTCATATAACTCTTGCCATCTCCCTATGTTAGATTTGGGGTCTCTGGTTGGCAGATGTATGCACTTGTTTATTTATTTATTTATTTATTTAATTGCTTATATCGCGCTAGAATCGACCCATGAGGTATCTCCGCGCTTTGCTCGCAAGAATTCTGAAGTATATTGTCTCTGCGGAATACCACAGGGAGGGTTATGCTACCTGAAACAGAAGAGTTTTTAAGGCCTTCCTAAAACATAGATGGTTGTTGTTGTGTCTTAGGTCAGATGGAAGTTTGTTCCACATGGTTGGGCCTATAAATGATAGGGCACGTCCACCTTGTCTGACTTTTTTTATAGTGGGAATTTCCAGTAGACATTGGTTGCTGGAACGTAATAAACGTTCAGGTTTGTATATCTGAAATTTTTGTGCCAAATATCTGGGGCCTTGCCCATAGAGGCATTTGTGCACTAAGCAGCAGATTTTAAATGTAACACGTTGTCGTATGGGCAGCCAGTGAAGGTGACTTAACAGAGGTTTGGACGGGGTCCTTGCGGGAGCATTTAGAATTAGTCTGGCCTCCGTATTTTGGACCACCTGCAAACGATTTAACGCCTCCTCATTTGCTGATATGAGGAGGCCGTTGCAGTAGTCTAGGCGGCTTATCACCAGTGCCTGTACAAGGGTCTTCTTGTGGTTGTCAGGCAGCATAGGGAAGATTCGCCTTAACTGGCCAATTGTTCTAAAACAGGCTCCTGTGACATAGTTAGCATGCTCCTTTAAGCTCAAGTTCTGATCCAGTTTCACCCCCAAGTTCTTAACAGTTGGCTTTGGGCATGGGACGGGGCCAAGATCTAAAGGCCACCAGTCGGGAGACCAGAGCATGCTAGCTTTCCCAAATAGCATTACCTCGGTCTTCCCGACGTTACACTGGAGGCAGTTGGTAGCCATCCAGTGGGATACTGCTCTCATGCCCTCGGCAAAATTGTTCTTCACATCGGGCGTAAGAGAGTTGAAAGGGAAGAGCAGCTGGGTGTCATCAGCGTATGACACTGGAGTGAACCCAAACCTTCTCACAATCTCTGCAAGGGGGGCCACATACACATTAAATAATGTGGGGCTTAGACATGAGCCCTGTGGCACCCCCTTAGTGAGTACCCTCGAGATGGAACGATAGGGTCCCATGCTAACAGATTGTGAGCGGCCGGAGAGAAAACTCTCCAACCAGGACAGTGCCAATCCTCCAATACCCACTCTCTGCAATCGGCCGAGAAGAATCTCATGAGACACAGTATCAAAGGCTGCCGACAGGTCTAACAGCACCAGAATCATCGATCCTCCTCTATCCTGTGACATCTTGATGTTATCAGTCACGGAGAGGAGTGCCGATTCTGTGCTGTAGTTGGGCCTGAACCCAGATTGTGATGGGTCCAGGCCCCCTGTCGCCTCTATGAACCTGGAAACATGGATGTTTACATGCTTCTCGGCCAATTTACTTAAGAAAGGTAGGAGAGAGATGGGGCGGAGGTTGGAGAGTTCTGTCCATGGCAAGGCCGTGTTCTTCCGTATTGGGTTCACAACTGCCTCCTTCCACTGCCGCGGGAGCTGACCTTCTTTAAAAGAAAGGTTTAGAATCTTTTGAATTGTGGGGCAAAGAATTTTGTTCAAGGTAACAGTTAGCTTAGCTGGTATCAAATCAAGAGGGGATCCTGTTTTCATATTGTTTATTAGTGTTTGGGTGTCACTATAACTAATCTCAGGGAAGGTAAGTAGAACACCTCTAGATGTGTCGGGATGATTCATACTGGAATGCTCCGGATCACTGGGGTATTGGGCAGTAATGATTTTTTTATAAATTGTCTCAATTTTGTCCTCAAAAAATTGGGAGGTGTTATTACACAAAAGTTGTGTGAATTCGTCTGGACTTTCACATACAGTTGGTTTAGTGAAAGTGTCTAGGATTTTATACAACTCTCTGGGGGAATTGCCAGCTACCTCTAACTGCGCATTAATGCTGTTCTTTCTTGCCTGCTTAATATTTTTATAATAAGCAGACATTGCTTTTTGATAGTTGATCTTATTTTCACTGGTATGAGTTTTCCTCCAGAGTTTTTCCAGCTTCCTACACCTTTGTTTTTCTAATTTTAAGGATTCAGTGTACCATACATCTCTCTTGGCCACAGACGGTTGTTTAATTGTTCTTAAAGGGGCCAGATGATTCAACATGTCAGATAAGGTGGCATCAAATTTAGACAAGGCTAACCCAATGTTATCGGAGTCCAGTATTACAGGCTCATTCCAGACTTCTTTCACTGTTTCTAAGGTAATTTTATGCCAGGGCCTTCGTTTAATGGTCGGTATGGTGGAAGGTTTATTTTGTTTATTTAAACCCTTAAGGATGAATTCAAGCATACTATGATCTGACCAATTAACTGCTTTGGGATGATGACAATATACCGAGGTGCAATTAGTAAATATTAGGTCCAGTGTATGGCCACCTCTATGGGTGGGCCCACTATTCTGTAACTCAAGACCCAATAAGGCCAGATCAGATATTAAAGTTTTCGTCTCTGGATGGTCCGCTTTGTCCACATGAAAGTTAAAGTCTCCCAATAAGATGGACTTTTCTCCAACTTTCATGTGTTGTGCCAGTAATTCCATCAGCGCTAAGGTAAAACCAGCTTTGGGTCCAGGGGGGCGATAAACTAAGGCACCCTTCCAGCGCTCCTTAGGTCCTAGTACAATTGAAAATATCATAACTTCCATAGCAAGCTGAGTAATCTGTTCTAGAACGATGACTTTAAGATGTTCTTTATGTATAATGGCAATACCACCACCGATTTTGTCAGGACGATCCTGCCTTAGGACGCTCTCCTCTAGTCAGGGCAAGGGACTTACTCTAGAGAATAACCCCTGCTCACCCTCTAGGTTGTGAGGCGCGAGCAGACAAGGCTGATCCCTGAGCATTATAGGTTAAGCATTTATGATTTTTACACAGCAATAAAAAATGACCCACCACAAATGGACACCAGTCTATGTTCTATGAAAATACATAAGCTTTATGTAAATATATACTTCTAGGCAGATTTAAATTTAAATACAATAACGTTTCTAAATATGAGCGACAAGATCGTTTTTGGCAAAGCGTCTCTTAAACAAATAAATGCGTAGTTCTCTTAGCCGTGCGCGTGGCGCACTCTTGATCCGAAACCTATACTGGGCTCACAAAGTTAAAATAATACTGTCCGGTTGTTGCGGACCTCGGGGTCCGTGGCATGTGCACAGGGGGCACGAACTGGGGCACAGTACCTTTTGAGGATCGGAGTCTGGCCGAAACAGGCAAGCTGGGCGTGTTGGAGGACGGGGCGCCGGTCGGCCTTAGGATGCGATGGTCCCGGCTGAGTCCGGCCAAGTGGGGACGAGGTAGAGAGCGGGGGCCACGGGGCGATGAGGTGGACGAGACGGATCCTCGGGGACGCTGGGGGCATTGCGGCGTTCGAGCTGTGCCTTCGGGTCTGTTGGGGGTGCTGCGGTACGATGCGGGCAGACACGGCACGGGGCTCCCAGTACGGAGCGTACGGGGAGGCTTACAGTGTGCGGCGCAGCCCAGCGGGACCCAAGAGTGCGGAGTGGGGTCGCTGGGGTACGTCTCGAACATACGCCCCGTCCGGCACTCGAGGCAGCACTCGGGTTGAATTCCGGTGGGAGGGGTGAGATACGCCCAGTGCGGCGTGAACAGGACGAGGTGGCAGAATGCGGGCAGCCCAGCAATGCAAAGTTTGAGCAGCTCAAAATCGAGCGGGGCTCGCACAAGGCGGGGGCAGCTAGGCACAAGTGTCAAGGCCCAAGGAGGGGGCGAGGAGCACTGGGAGTCACGGCTCCAGAGAGGGGAAAATGGTAACAGACCAGCAGCAGACAGCAAAGGCAGGATGAGCCCAATGGTCCTGGGGCTCAGTTCAGGGGGCAAGCTCGCTTCCAAGCCCTTGGAGATTGTTTCTTTTGAAGTGCACAAGTAGATTGTAAAAGTCTCTCTCAGTCTTTTCACCTCTCCTTCTTGCAGCAAGGCACCCACCACAGGCCAGTCTCCCAGGTCAGAGACAGTAGTCCTCCATGCAGCTTTCCCAGGTCCTTCTCTTCAGACAGAGGTTCTTCTTGGCGCAAACAGGATCTGATTTCTTAGGAGCAAGGCTCCTACTTTTATATACCAAACCCTTTGTTCTTTCAGGCCAGGGGGGCCTTTGCCTAACACAATCCAATTCCTGAGCACTTTGTTTTGGGCAGCTCTGGCTTTTCTTTCAGTGAGCAGGGCAGGGACATCAGATGCTCCGCAGGAGGTGGAGCCAGCATTGTGGTGACAAGTACAGTCCAGGAGTACTCTGTTGACAGTCTCCCCTTCTCTCTTCACAAGGTACAGGGCAGAGAAATCAGAGGCTCCCCAGGGGGCGGAGCCAGCATTGAGGTGGCAGAGCACAGCCCTATTCATAGTCAAGGGGCACTCCCCCACCCATCCTGAGGTAATCTCTCTCTTCACCACCTTTCAGCCCCAGCCTGTCTCCTGGAATTCCCCAGCCCTGTCACACACAGAAACCAGAAACTTTTTTAATTAACTAAATAGATAGACTTCACCTTAAGAGTCAACTAATCTAACACCTGGGTTGCGCATAACCAATGGTATTCTGTTGATTTCAGCGATCTAAATTCAAAATAGACGTGGTTAATACAGAGGGGAGAATACTGAAAACAATAGATACAAGAGAAGGTGACGAGGAGATACCTACAGAATCGGGAAGAAAAACAACGTGGAAAAAGAGCTAGTAAGTCAGTCCCATATTCGTGTTAGCGAAACTAAGGTAGAGAGGGCGACGGCCTGTCTCTCTGTTTAACGGGGTTTACTAGGACTCTTTTACATCGAGTTACGCATATATAAATGGGAAGTTATTAGCCTAAAAAACTTTTGTGATTAACTAAATAGATAGACTTCAGCTTAAGAGTCAACTAATTGAACACCTGGGTAGCGTTTAACCATTGGCATTCTGTTAATTTCAGCTATCAAAAAAATTCAAAATAGACGTGGCTAACACAGAAAAGAGATATCTGAACACAATAGATACAAGAGAAGGCCCTTTCCCTTGTGGATACGAGTGCGTTAAGAAGGTCAGTAATGGGGTCTAACACTCTAAAAAATTATAGATATTTCAATGGACATATTCCTGAGAAAACTGTTGGTTCCTTTCAGAATAACTTGGCTCCTGGCAAAAAGAAACAAATTCAAGATAAACCTGAGGTCTACATAAGATTGACAAATAGGCGTTTTTAATGCGTGGTAAGCTGTGATAAATATATTGGTATTACGACTTGTCATGACTTTTTACCAGAAGGCAATGATAGATAATATTTTCTGATCTAATGTAGGATCGTCCAAAGAAGTTTACATGTTTATGTTGAGATTGGGTGACCGAAGCAGGGCTCTACCTTAGAAAAATCTCGGGTAAGAATATATAAACACTCTTGGAGGTCGAATTTTCTAATCTAGTACCCACTTTGAGTCTCAGAACAACAAGCCAATTTGAATTCTAGTACACACACGATAAATAAGTTTCTAAAATGAAAAGTGTGTAGTTATACAGGAATTCAAGGAATTCTTTCTCCCCTTCTCTTTTCTTTTCTTCTCCTCTATGACTCTTTCTAACTCTTTTTACAATTCTATAAATCATAATCAAATTAGGTTGAAGATGGGTGTTGTCATACTGGATATGCATCAACTATGTCAGACATAAAGTATTGAATTATAAATATGAAATGTTAGTCTGAAATGACTACACAGGGCAACTTTAAGTGTAGCACCTAGATGAATCTAATTGCATAAATCTGTAAAGCTTATGTTACAAATATATATATTTCTAATTGTTACAGATATCATACCGTGCAATGGTTATTTTTGTGTAAAGAATACCTGTCTTTTCTGCCAGAAGGTCCTGAGGAAGGTGGTTTCATACCACCGAAACGCGTCGACCTTGCGTAATAAATCGCGTCTCTATCTGCGATCCCTCAGACGCAGAAAAAAGAGTGATTGTAGTATGAATGAGAGAGTTTGTGTGTTGTGAAATTTAATTGTTTATCTTTATATGTTTTTCTGCACGGTTGACAAAATGTTTTTATTGTCTTAAATGAATCACTGTGTATCTTATTAAATGAATTATAGAAAATGTACATGTTATAAATGAAAAACTGATGAATGTGACTTTTGTACTTATAAAAATCAAAAAATGAAAATAAAAAATACAAATGAAAAAAAGTTGATGTTGCCATATACTGTGTGAAATAATAATAGTAAAATCATAGAAGTGGTTTCACTTTCATTACATAGGTCGTGAGGGAATTTTGTTCATTATATATTGCTTTTGTTGCTCCTCTCTTTCCCTGACCTGTAAAGTAAACATAGAGGGGGTCCCATATACATGTTAATACATTCACGGTTGTTCAACTGTGGGATTTAATTGTTGGATCATTTGACGAAGATATAATTCACTCTGGCATTTTGGTGCATACCATTGGTGCAGTGCCCCCCCCCCCTTTTTTTCACCTATAAATAGAGTTATTTTCCTTTCTGATTCTTCTTTCTTCTCTTTTTAGATCTATAGCACTAGAAAGGGAGATATAAAGGTACCTTGTTCTGTAGGAATAACACATCATGGATAGATTGGAAACCTTTGGGTTCACGGATGCAGATTTCAGCTCTCTGTTGGGTCATGTAGTAGATAAAAACAGCACCACAAGTAACACATTAGGTGATAACAGTGAGTGGCAAAATCTATTAAACCTTAGGAAGAGAGCGAGACGAATTTAATCACATGCCCACTATATGAGAGAATACCTAATAGCAGGGGTTATACCATCAGGCCTTAGAGTCAGGAACGCCCCAGCCTTGTTCATCGAAATACGCAAATTCCTTGAACGATGGTCTTTAATATCCAATCGCTGTTCCAGAGATTGGATGTTATTAATCATCGAGACCGCCAGGGATATTCTGATCACATTAAATGATGAAATCCAGAAATTAGAGGAGAAACTTAACTCCTCAGATGCAGTGGAAGATGCCAAAGCAAAATTGGAAAAGATACAAACAGAAATGAAGGACTTTGACACTTATCTAACCAATAAAAAGACAGAAAAACTAAAAAATGATGTGAGGTGGTTCTCTAAGGAGAAAATCTATCCTTATTTGAACCCAAGTTATTTTCAAGCAAATAACCCTAATGAATACCCATCTAATTCCACCTACAAGAAAAACTATAC
Source organism: Lissotriton helveticus (assembly GCF_964261635.1). Lineage (NCBI taxonomy): Eukaryota > Metazoa > Chordata > Amphibia > Caudata > Salamandridae > Lissotriton > Lissotriton helveticus. Next base: position 138,167 of record NW_027611659.1, on the reverse strand, counting down.
GAACTTCTCTGACACTGGTTCATCGGGGTCTGACAGTGACAATTTCTCTCACCCTGGCCCAAGTAGAGGGGGATACAATCCTGGGCCTTTCAGAGGAAGACAAGGGCAGCGAAATTACTACAACAGGGTTTTTTTATCAAGGGGCCCGTACAGGGGGAAGCAGGTCCATTGGCAACAACACAATGGGGGCCCACATACCTCGAGCCCACAACCGCAGCAACGGTATGTGAAGACCAGGAATCAGCAGTACTGGTGGTAGAGGAAACACGAGAACAGAATAGGGCCACAGACATTCTTCCAATATACAATTTATCTTCGAATATCTTGAAGAAAGAAGAATCCTCAGTCCTAAGCAAAGGCCTCTCTTTTGTCCCTTTTTCAACTCTAGACAAATTCAAACTACACGTTGACCTCCATGCCTTTTTCAGAAAGGTTAGATTAAAAAAATTTTTTGAAGGCAGAGAGATGATTGAAGATGAAGAAAATCTATCTAGATGCAAACCCCCTTCTATCTTTTCCCCTACCTTGGATATGGTTGGCCCAGAAGTACAGATCTTCGAAAAACAAGTCCTGACAGACATCAGTAGACTTTTAGCAAGACCCCAAAAGTACAAATACAACCTTACTAAACAGGAGAATTTAGCCCTGAAAAGTCTTGCCAATAACAGCGATATAGTAATAAAACCTTGTGATAAAGGTGGCGGTATACTGGTGTTTGACAAACCTGACTACAACACCAGAATGAGAGAAATGCTAGCAAATACAGAACACTATAGACCTGCCAATGTTAGAGAGATGCACAGACTTAGTGGTCAAATCAAAGAAATGACCCAAGAAGCTTTTTCTAACAGCTATATATGTGACAAAGAACTTCAATTTCTTAATAAAACCTGCCCCATCACTCCAGCTATGTATGGTCTTCCAAAGACGCACAAGAGTGAAATTGATCCCCCGTTACGCCCAATCATCTCCACCATTGGCTCGAATACTGAACCACTATCTAAATATGTAGATACTTTCATCTGTCCTTTAACTCAGAGATATGATTCATTTGTAAAGGACACAGGAGACATGATTAACAAAACAGAAGGTTTGGCTTTTAACCCTGTGACAGACATCTTAGTAACGCTTGATATTGAGGCGTTATACACCAACATCCCTCAATGTCAAGCGTTACAGGCAGTCACAGCTTTGTTACAAAGATATCCTAATAACAGACCAGATGAATTCATTATTCAGTGTCTGGAAATTGTACTTTTGAATCATTTTTTTGAGTTTGAGGGAAATCTTTTTAAACAGATAAAGGGTACGAGTATGGGTGCTTCTTGTGCTCCATCCTTGGCTAACACATATATGGGCGAATGGGAAAGAAAGAATATTTACAATACAGATGCCCCTTTCTTTGAGAACGTCTCGCAATGGAGACGTTTTATTGATGATATTTTCTTCATTTGGCACGGTAATAAAACTCAATTAGAAGAATATATCCTGTGGCTAAATGCCAGTGACAAAAATCTTAAATTCACTTCGAATCATAGCGACGAAAGAGTTGAATATTTAGATATTGTAATTGAAGGAAAGGATGGTCAGTTGAAAGTAAGTCTCTACCGTAAGCCCACCGCGAAAAATACCATTTTAAAGTTTGAGAGTTTCCACCCTCACTGCCAGAAGGACTCTATCCCCTTCGGGGAATTCCTTCGCACCCGACGTAATTGTACTTCTCTTGCAGATTACGATCATCATAGCATATCTCTACGAGAGCGACTAACCGAAAGGGGATATCCACATCGATTAGTTCGCCAAGCGTTCAAGAGGGCGAGGTTTTATGACAGAGACGCATTACTCAAAAACAAGAGAAACAAAACTCAGGACAAGATCGTATGTGTCATAAATCACTCCACCCTAAACTACAAAATCAAGAATATAATCAATAAAAATTGGCGTATTCTTGAAGTTGATAATGAAACCACCTTAGAGAAACCATTGGTGACATATAGGCGTAACCAGAATCTTAGAGACCGGCTGGTCCATACTAGACCCAAAAATAATTCAGTTGAGAAGCAAACTACCCTGACCAATGGAGACACCATTCGAGGTAATCACAGATGTGGTAATTGCCACGCATGTGATTCCGCGATTGTAGGGGATAACCTTCAACATAACAATATAACTATCACATTAAAATCATTCACGAACTGTCGCAGTAAGAACATCGTCTATTATATTGTCTGCCCATGTGGTCTTCCATATATAGGCGAGACAGGACGAGAATTTAGACAACGATTCAGTGAACATAAATCGTCAGTTAGAACCAGTAAAATGACAGCCCCCCTGACCCAACATTGCATTGATTTAAATCACAAAGAAACAGAACTAAAATGGTGCATTTTAGAAAAAATTCAATGCAGAAAAGGGGAACAACCAGAGAGAACAAGGAAAAAACGAGAATGTTATTGGATTTTTTTCTTTGATAGTGTCAAGAGAGGCCTTAATGAAAATATATCTTGGTATGTGACAGAATAAGCCCACTATGTCTAATATGGTCAATATAAGAAGATACGGATGTATCACATCAAAAACCATTTAGATAACACAGGTAAAATATATGTCATGTGGTCTGTATAACGTAGAGAGCTGTCACGACAGTTCTATAATGAATTGGATGTGGTATCCCCTTTATAAACTGTTATGAGTTTCATAAGATATCTTTATATTACTTTCATGAGAACCATAATACACGTCTACAATTCTCATAGAGAGTAAACTATGTAAAACCAAAATTTTGGATAAATACCCTTTATATATTTATATTTTTATTTTTGAATCTTAATCTATAGATACTATCATATATCGTCATGTAGAGATATATTAGTTAATCCCGGTACAATCACGAGGACTGATCAAGTTATTAACTTCCTGTTTAGATCCCAGCACGTTTCTCTTTGCTAAGGACCTACACCACTTAGTAATGGCGCCCAACAAAATCATCCCGTCCAAAGCGCGGTATGTCAGACCCTCTGTAAATATTTAGATCGTAACAGAGTTAACACGCGTAAAACCTCCTAAATGGATATGCGAGATTAAAATAAATATATTGGCAGGCTCTAACTGATAAGAAGGGAATATGGGAATTTATGAGAGGAAAATGATACATATATCGTATATTCTTAATTGGTACAAAAAACTTGTTTGATAAGTTGCCAAACGGGACAGAATAACAATATGATATCGATTTTGATGTGCCAAATATGATTGAGACTTTAAGGATAAAGATATTGAAAGAAAACTGTCACTTAATGATGGCGCTCAGGATCGCGATCATGTGACCTAGATAATATATAACGAAACTGGTATTAATATCATTACATTCCGCAAAAACTCTTTTTCGCTTTTAGCTTAAATATGATAGTAGGATTCCCACAGGAATAGTATATTCACCAAAATAAAATTCTTCAACAAACGAAGCCAGAATTGTGTTTCAAAACCACTCAATAATGGCGATCACTATGGCGGTCATGTGACCAAATACTTTGGCGCCAAACAATGGGTATTTAAAAAGAGATGCGATTCGTAAGATCTCCGGTCCACGCCGTGTGACGAGGGGATACCTACAGAATCGGGAGAAAAACAAAGCGGAAATTGAGCTAGTAAGTCAATCCCAAATTCGTGTTAGCGAAGTTGGGTGTCTCTGTGTTTAACGGGGTTCACTAGGACCCTTTGACATCGAGTTTAAATGGGAGGTTACTAGCCTAAAAAACTTTTTTAATTAACTAAATAGATAGACTTCACCTTAAGAATCAACTAATCTAACACCTGGGTTGCGCATAACCAATGGTATTCTGTTGATTTCAGCGATCTAAATTCAAAATAGATGTGGTTAATACAGAGGGGAGAATACTGAAAACAATAGATACAAGAGAAGGTGACGAGGAGATACCTACAGAATCGGGAAGAAAAACAACGCGGAAAAAGAGCTAGTAAGTCAGTCCCATATTCGTGTTAGCGAAACTAAGGTAGAGAGGGCGACGCCCTGTCTCTCTGTTTAACGGGGTTTACTAGGACTCTTTTACATCGAGTTACACATATATAAATGGGAAGTTATTAGCCTAAAAAACTTTTGTGATTAACTAAATAGATAGACTTCAGCTTAAGAGTCAACTAATTGAACACCTGGGTAGCGTTTAACCATTGGCATTCTGTTAATTTCAGGTATCAAAAAAATTCAAAATAGACGTGGCTAACACAGAAAAGAGATATCTGAACACAATAGATACAAGAGAAGGCCCTTTCCCTTGTGGATACGAGTGCGTTAAGAAGGTCAGTAATGGGGTCTAACATTTTAAAAAATTATAGATATTTCAATGGACATATTCCTGAGAAAATTGTTGGTTCCTTTCAGAATAACTTGGCTCCTGGCAAAAAGAAACAAATTCAAGATAAACCTGAGGTCTACATAAGATTGACAAATAGGCGTTTTTAATGCGTGGTAAGCTGTGATAAATATATTGGTATTACGACTTGTCATGACTTTTTACCAGAAGGCAATGATACATAATATTTTCTGATCTAATGTAGGATCGTCCAAAGAAGTTTACATGTTTATGTTGAGATTGGGTGACCGAAGCAGGGCTCTACCTTAGAAAAATCTCGGGTAAGAATATATAAACACTCTTGGAGGTCGAATTTTCTAATCTAGTACCCACTTTGAGTCTCAGAACAACAAGCCAATTTGAATTCTAGTACACACACGATAAATAAGTTTCTAAAATGAAAAGTGTGTGGTTATACAGGAATTCAAGGAATTCTTTCTCCCCTTCTCTTTTCTTTTCTTCTCCTCTATGACTCTTTCTAACTCTTTTTACAATTCTATAAATCATAATCAAATTAGGTTGAAGATGGGTGTTGTCATACTGGATATGCATCAACTATGTCAGACATAAAGTATTGAATTATAAATATGAAATGTTAGTCTGAAATGACTACACAGGGCAACTTTAAGTGTAGAACCTAGATGAATCTAATTGCATAAATCTGTAAAGCTTATGTTACAAATATATATATTTCTAATTGTTACAGATATCATACCGTTCAGTGGTTATTTTTGTGTAAAGAATACCTGTCTTTTCTGCCAGAAGGTCCTGAGGAAGGTGGTTTCATACCACCGAAACGCGTCGACCTTGCGTAATAAATCGCGTCTCTATCTGCGATCCCTCAGACGCAGAAAAAAGAGTGATTGTAGTATGAATGAGAGAGTTTGTGTATTGTGAAATTTAATTGTTTATCTTTATATGTTTTTCTGCACGGTTGACAAAATGTTTTTATTGTCTTAAATGAATCACTGTGTATCTTATTAAATGAATTATAGAAAATGTACATGTTATAAATGAAAAACTGATGAATGCGACTTTTGTACTTATAAAAATCAAAAAATGAAAATAAAAAATACAAATGAAAAAAAGTTGATGTTGCCATGTACTGTGTGAAATAATAATAGTAAAATCATAGAAGGGGTTTCACTTTCATTACATAGGTCGTGAGGGAATTTTGTTCATTATATATTGCTTTTGTTGCTCCTCTCTTTCCCTGACCTGTAAAGTAAACATAGAGGGGGTCCCATATACATGTTAATACACACAGAAACCAGACAGCAGATACACATCCTAGTAAAGTCGGGCTAAAATGGTTAGGCAAGCAAATACTAACTTTCTAAAAGTAGTATTTGCAAACACAGGATATTAAAATAAACTTTACTAAAAGATGTATTTTATTATTCTGAGTTCAGGCATACTAAACTTGACTTTCTACCATGTCCCCTGAGCCTGCTGGGATTATAGTGTGTAACAATTCCACCAGCCCATTCTGGCCTATGAGAACAGGTAGCCTTACAATAGTGAAAAACGAAAATGGCTGTAATTCACTATTAGGACATGCCACACACATCAGGGCTTGTCCTACCTTATGCTTACAAGGCACCCTGCCCTTGGGCCTACCTTAGGGGTGACTCACATGAAGTAAAGGGACGCTTTAGGGGCTGGCAAGCTTGTGCACTTGCCCAGCCCGCATGACAGTACCAGATTGCACGCAGGTTCTGCAATGGCAGACCCTAGACACACTTTTAAAAGGCTGCTTCTCGGGGTGGCACAACCAGTGCTGCAGGCAGACTAGCAGTATTTTTATTTACAAGCCCTGGCACTCCTGGTGCACTTGACTGGGGTCTGACTGTAAACAAGTTTCAATCAACAAAAGAGTGTTGGTTTTTTATGTGTGTAAGCACAGACACATGAGAAAGGTTAGAATTAAGTGAGTAAATCACATTGGATATTTCAGGAAGCCCTCCAGGAGAAGCCGAATGCCTCCCTGGTGTGCTACAACGCCAGGATACTGCAGAGCTGGTCTTGTGGCAATAGTGTGAAAAGGTGATCTAAAAATGTCACAGTTGAATGCCACACAAAAAACAAAAAACTTTATTCTGTGGTCAACGTGACATATTAAAATATGTGTGGGGAAATTACCAAGTAGATTGTTTGAATATTTCCACTTAAAGTGGGGTCGACATGTTTCTGCCCTTTATGAGTAATTTACTGGGCTTTCTTCAGGACCATGGGAAACCAAATAAGCCAATTATATAGCACTTGCACTGTGGCACTGATTGGCAGTGGCACAGTGCCATGAGCAGCTAACACCAGCAAAACATCTGAGGCACATCAGCAAAAAGTGGAAGGGAGACTCACGCCAAGGTGCCAGGGCTAACAACCCAGATGGCTTAACCTGGGGCATTGAACAATTTAAAAAGAGAGAGAAGGAGAGAGAAATGTTTAATAGAAATCTTTCTGGTATGTATGTCTGCAGCAGTGTTAGAATGCAATGGAGCTAAGGTGTTAAAAGGTTAGCGTTGAACAAGTGAGTTTCCCTTATCCCTTTTATCTGACAGCCTACTATTAAAAAATCATGTATGGGCACTGAAACCCTCAAAAAAGCAGAATAGAGAGAGAGAGAGAGTTCACCATTCCAGGTAAAATCTTATCCTTCAAAAGCAGAGTAAGTTTTACGGGGAAGTCAAAACTCAAGGTCCATCTGAATATTATGTGTGTTCTCTTTTTCAAATCTCCTTCCCCGCTGTTCCTATCCCCTGAACCCATTTCCCTCGCCTGGCCACTCCAATACTCTGCGCTAATACAGCAAGTTGGTGGTGCCTGGGGGTGGATCTTTCGATTTTCATATAGACCCGAGGAAGAACCGGCCTGATAGAAATACACAATGCAGACCCCCAATGCTCGCCAACTACAGGCCGATCTCCCGGCTACCATTCCCAGGTAAGGTCTTAGAGAACAGGATCAACTGACACCTTGTTAAATACCTCAAAGACCACCGGCGCCTCACCACACCTCTCAGTCTGGTTTCAGACCCCACCACAGCATAGAAACTGTCCAAAACGCCGCCATGAATGACATCTGCGTGTTCTCGCCACATTTCGTGGTGGAGAGGGCACACAGAGTTCCAACGAGACCCCACACCACAGGCATGAACCCAAGGCCGCTTCTCTTTAGGATCCTAAATTATAGGGACAGAGACACAGTGCTGCGGGAAACCAGGCGTATTGGTGAAGTCCGTATAGACAATGCAAACGTAATGTTTTTCCCGGACTACACAGTCCAAGTACAGCGTCAAAGGCACGATTTCTTGGAGGCTAAGCGGAGACTCAGAGAAGCGGGCTTGAAATATTCCCTCCTCTTTCCTGCCAAACTGAGAGTGGTGGCACGGGACAAGACCTACTTCTTTAACACCCCAGAGGAGGTCGGTGACTGGCTGGACAGTGGTACAGATACGACGCCGAGACAAGTGCAGGGGAACGAGATAAGGCCACGAAAGCGTGGACCGCAACGCCGCCATGGGAACAGGGGTCAGCAGAACCGACGACCGAGGAACCATCGCGTCACTCCCCACCAGCAGATCAAATGCTTAAGGAACAACAGGATGTGCTCCGACGAATCTCCCAACTGAGCAACTCGCCTGGATCGGACGTCGCCGTGGACCCTGGCCAACAGACCAATCCCAGCGATGACGAAGCCATTTATGGGATACCAGACTCCCAGGCGTCTGTGGAACTTCCGGAGGTCACACCGCAGACGGCAGACTTGCTCCACTGAAGGAGACAACACACACAATACAAGGATCCTACTACAGCGACAAGAATGGTGCAGTGACTGAAGGGTCAATCGGTCATGCTGCATGCTGGGCGTCTGCTGGGGGGGCTCCCGTGACCAGGATGGCGGATGACCTTACCATCGCACTGTGAGTACTTCTCCTAGTCCCGTGACCCTCGAGAAGGTAAGGTGGAGATGGAACAGTATTGCCATATTTACCACTCCTCACCCCCCAGGTCTGTGATACCACCTCCCCAGCTTCAATACATGGCCGGGGACGGCAGCAACCCCTTACATCATATGACTTTCTCGCACTGTGTAGACGGAGGGTCAGCGACCATTTGTACACCCACTACAAAGACAGGCAGTAGGGGTGAGTCCCCCATGAGGCTAACGACGCCACGCTCCGGCGCACTGACTTTGGCTGCATATACACTGACCCATAAGGCCCAGGGAAGGGCTTTGCTCTTCCTTATTGTACACCTAATTGAACCGTCAGGACCGTGAGTAGCACACGATCCCCCTAGATTTGAATAGTTGTCCCTCTTCTTTAAAGAGTATGGACGGTGGCCCGTTTCGCTGCTGCCCTTTTGGTATTTCAGGGGAGTTTCCCTACAGTTGGGTTTTGTTCTTACATGTTTTTTCCCCCCTTTTTAATGTCTTCCTGACCTTTCATGAGTGCGATGGGGGGGGTGGCCAGGGGAGATTTGGCGGTGGAGATATTGTGGATGGGTGCTGGACTGCAATTGCGGGGGTGGGGAAGAGGAATATACTGATGTACGATGACGACGACCAAAATATGTACCTGGAATATTAGGGGTATGCACACACCAGCACGCCGTTATCAGATATACTCATACTTGAAAAGACACCAGGTACACATTGCACTTCTGCAGGAAACACACTTGAACAGGGCAGAGGTGGTCGCACTGCGACGTAGATGGAGGGGGCAACTGTATGCTACTGAGTACTCCTCGTTTGCCCGGGGAGCGCTGATATGGGTGCAACCGGGTACTCCCTTTGCGATGACTGAAGTGCTGACTGATCCGGAGGGCAGATATGTGCTGGTGAAGGGCCGCATGGATGGGCAATCTATAGTATTAGCGTCCATATACTCTCCGAATACGGAACAGGGGGGCTTCCTGGCACGCGTCTCGGAAAAACTGGCACCCTGGCACGGAGTCCCCTGGGTTCTGGGAGGGGATTACAATACGGTATTGGATCCCGCACTAGACCGCTCGGCCCCGACTAGGCCTGATGCCACGTCTCTGGGAGCCATAAAGGCACTCACCCAGTGGGCGACACAGTGGGACCTGAGGGATGCATGGCGCGCACATAACCCTAACACTAAAATATACTCCTATTACTCAGGGGCACACTCGTTACATGTCCGCCTGGACAGATATATGGTGTCATCGGAACTGTTACCGCACATAACAGATTCACAATACCTTGGCCGAACGCACTCTGACCACAACCCGCACACGCTGCACATAGCCTGGGAGCGCCCCCACCCACCCATCCCCACGTGGCGCTTACTGCCGGCCCTACTACTAGACGCCCCCTTCTGAGAATCCCTGCAGGCACGCGTAGCAGATTATTTTACTGACAACTCAGGCACGGCGTCCTCCCCACAGGTCGAGTGGCACGCCTACAAGGTGGTGATGCGGGGTCACTGCTTGGGAACACAGGGCGGTATACAGAAACAATTAGAGACCGACCTGCGCCGGGTGGAGGCTGAATTGCTCTGCCGGGAACAGGAGGCGGTAGAGGGGACGGACACCGGGCTGGGTGAGGCCCGCGCGGAACATGAGGCGCTACTAGAACGACTGCGTCACGTTAATTATGCGGCGCACTCGGCGCGAACACACCAATACAGCGACAAACCCGGAAGACTGCTAGCCTGGCTAGTCAGACAAGAGAGCCATACTGAGCCGATATCGGCTATCCGGACGACCATGGGGGACGTAGTACACACACAGAGTAAGATACATCAGGCCTTTGTGCAGCATTATCAGGCCCTATACAGGTCACAGCTGAGGGTTTCGTCGGCGACCATAGCTGATTACCTAGAGAACATCCCACTGCCGTCCCTTACAGAAGCCCAGCGGGGAGACCTGGGGGCGCCTTTCACGCAGGAGGAGTTGCGTGAGGCTATCTTCACACTATCCAATGGCAAATCACCGGGCCCAGACGGCCTGCCTGCTGAATTCTTTAAAACCTGTTCAGATACACTGATCCCGGAACTGCTCAAAATGTATAATGCAGCAATAGAGGACTCGGCGCTTCCTGCTACGCTAAATGAAGCTAACCTGGTTTCTCTTCTGAAGCCAGGTAGAGACGGAACCAACATGGGCTCCTACAGGCCCCTGGCTATGTTGTAAACAAAAATAGGAGGACCCCACACAGACTTGTAAGGGACTGGGGGGAAGAAGTTACCATCAAAAGGCCGAGGCGTCCCAATTAAAAAATGGATATCTGAAAGTATATCCGAGTTCGGTATTGCTACTATGAATATGTAACTATGAACAGCATGCCCATAAACTAGGCGGGAAAGGCAAAGGTGTCACAGGACAAGGGGGATAAGAGTGACTTAGATGTATGTCGGGCTCACACAATAATATCTAGGGTAAATTGCAACACAGAATATTTCCAGCTATACACATATACAGGGCATATAGTAACACATCTATGGTAAAACTTTTGTATCAATAAGATGTTTATTTTTATAATTATAAAAAGACAATTCACAAAATCGGTATCATTCATGTATACAATTTTAAAAAAAGTCAGTATGAAAGACAAGTTTAATATAAACAATTATTAATCATGTTAAAAACATTTGTGGCTTTTATCCATCATAAATTAAAAAATTAAAAAATTTCTAAGAATCACAAAAGGTCGACGCGGCGTTTCGGTATTTTTCTTTGAACACCTTCTTCAGGACTGATTCTAGACAGTTAAAAAACACAGAGTTACCATTCATTGTTACATTACTTCATCATAATAAAACCCTATCTCTGATTTCCATTGTACATTACTTCATCATAATAAAACCCTATCTCTGATTTCCATTGTACATATGATCACAGTTGCATTTGTTTTTTTCTTTACATCTTGCTCAGATATGTTACCCAGTCATTTTTTGTTACATTTTCTGCTCATTTCTCTCACAAACCACCCCACCTTAAATTTTTGTTTTGTTTGCCTTTCCCTTGGACTATAGTAGTCCACTGCTGTTCATTTCCTTATGAACCCTTTCTCTCGCGTCATCCTACCTTATTCCAGAAAAGTAAAAGTGGCTCTGCTGGAGGGTGCTGACTATCCAAGTGAGAAAGAATCACCATCTGCCGTCATCAATTAACAGGTGTGATATCTCTAAATAAAGAATATTCTATTTTTATTTCTAATTTTGTTTTTAGGAATACCTAGATATTAGTGATTTCCAGAGAACGTAATCATCATTCCCTACCTTTTTAAGTTGGGTATTTAACCAATTTTCATTACTTCGCCATCTATATTGATGTGCGGACTTCAGGCCGTATGTCTGGACCTAGGGACATAGATTTAACCCTTAGTGTCTATCAATACATAGATTATCCTCCATCTGCTGATCAAATGTAATCAACCCAATACCTGGTGGTCTGTATTGTTCGTATTGGATATTGCTGCCAGGAGGAGCCACCGTAATGATTATAAATTCCACGGTTCTCTACCTGCAAAATTTAATTAATCCATCAGTCAGTTGTTCAGCCTGTTCTATTCACTGGACAACAACCTTATTTACAACACATCTCTTACCGAAAAATCAATAGAGAATCTCCCGCCGCTGTTCTCTTTATCTTCTTTTAGGCTGTTTGAAAAGCAGCGTGCAACAGAATCACTGGACTTGAGAATGGTCCTGTGACTGTGTAGTCCTCTGTGGATATATAGTACACCATTACTGATAAGGTCTTTTTATTCTATCATGTTGATTAATAACATGCTAAAGATTCCCCTGTCTTTATAACTTTATATCACTTTCTATAACCCATGAATGGCCTCTCATTCTTACTCAGCCAGCCTTAAAATCTTACAGCATTTTCTTGTTCCCTATACTCTACCCTCCTGGGTCTATGCTTTTTGCGAAAGGCCCCTATTATCCGTGCATCATCTTACAACTAAATTGATTCCCTTAGTACCTTTTGGGTTATAGTCGGCCTCCCTGCTCCTTTCTCCTGGCAGCCCGTCACTCCCGTCACCTCCGGTTCAGTTGCCGCAAGTGAAATGACTGGACCTCGCCTCTTTACCCGGTTTAAATATCAGCTGTCGTTTCATTGGGCGCGCTTATGGCTATCACCCATTGGTGGAAGCAGTTCAGTGTCTTGGATACTGTTACTACGAGCCCCGCATCGCTAGTGTTAGTCAATTCAATCTAGGCCATTGGTTAGAGGCATCTGCTACATGAATCCCATTGGTTCATGGCGTCTGCGTCCTCCATATCATTGGTTAAAGCCCAAATGCGTTTCTATGGAGTTTCTTCATATGCCTACATGTGGCGAAGGGCGATTCCATAATGAAAAATCGAAAAAACGATGGTTCCGAAATATTATTTCGTTTCTCCGGGGATGTTCATGATCTATTTATTCTATGCGCCCACAGACAACTCCTCGCTAAATCTAATTTTACTGGAGAGTTAGTCTCCTCGTTACTGTTATTAAAGAACCCACGTCACTATTGTTATTTACTTGAAGCCTCCTCATTGGTTAAGGGCGTCTGTTTACCTAGCGCCATTGGTTGAAACTGAATGTGTTTCTCTAGGAGCATTTAAACTCCTCCGTCTTGTTAATGGGCGGTTTCCGTAGATTACGGGACCGTAATGTAATACTCCCCTTAGAGACTTCGCGAGTGAGTCATAGGTCACTCTGCCCTATCGCATTATTGTTAGGCAGGGAATCCCACATGTGCTATCTGCTCAACAAGTTATCTCAACTACATCCGATCCCCCTGATCCCACATCATATGAGGGTTTCTTTGTTAACAAGTATTTTGGCCATGTTACATTTCGTTCCTGGGGAAGTTATCTATCTCCTCATGTCTTGTATTTAACCTATTTATTTGGATCTGATTTTCAATGTTGGGCGTTATAGTTTACTATTACCTAAGTACAGATGTCTATGAGCGAGCCCATCTTATGATTTTACCTAATGATTTTCTCCCAATCCTCTCTAGAGTTGAGCCCACTTCGGACACTGTTAAGGGTAGACATAAAGAATTGTTCCCTTTTCTTCCTCTTGTCATTAACGTTACCTCCTCTTTTGCTCATAATCACCTTCTCTAATCCACACCATAGAGAAGGTGATTATGAGCAAAAGAGGAGGTAACGTTAATGACAAGAGGAAGAAAAGGGAACAATTCTTTATGTCTACCCTTAACAGTGTCCGAAGTGGGCTCAACTCTAGAGAGGATTGGGAGAAAATCATTAGGTAAAATCATAAGATGGGCTCGCTCATAGACATCTGTACTTAGGTAATAGTAAACTATAACGCCCAACATTGAAAATCAGATCCAAATAAATAGGTTAAATACAAGACATGAGGAGATAGATAACTTCCCCAGGAACGAAATGTAACATGGCCAAAATACTTGTTAACAAAGAAACCCTCATATGATGTGGGATCAGGGGGATCGGATGTAGTTGAGATAACTTGTTGAGCAGATAGCACATGTGGGATTCCCTGCCTAACAATAATGCGATAGGGCAGAGTGACCTATGACTCACTCGCGAAGTCTCTAAGGGGAGTATTACATTACGGTCCCGTAATCTACGGAAACCGCCCATTAACAAGACGGAGGAGTTTAAATGCTCCTAGAGAAACACATTCAGTTTCAACCAATGGCGCTAGGTAAACAGACGCCCTTAACCAATGAGGAGGCTTCAAGTAAATAACAATAGTGACGTGGGTTCTTTAATAACAGTAACGAGGAGACTAACTCTCCAGTAAAATTAGATTTAGCGAGGAGTTGTCTGTGGGCGCATAGAATAAATAGATCATGAACATCCCCGGAGAAACGAAATAATATTTCGGAACCATCGTTTTTTCGATTTTTCATTATGGAATCGCCCTTCGCCACATGTAGGCATATGAAGAAACTCCATAGAAACGCATTTGGGCTTTAACCAATGATATGGAGGACGCAGACGCCATGAACCAATGGGATTCATGTAGCAGATGCCTCTAACCAATGGCCTAGATTGAATTGACTAACACTAGCGATGCGGGGCTCGTAGTAACAGTATCCAAGACACTGAACTGCTTCCACCAATGGGTGATAGCCATAAGCGCGCCCAATGAAACGACAGCTGATATTTAAACCGGGTAAAGAGGCGAGGTCCAGTCATTTCACTTGCGGCAACTGAACCGGAGGTGACGGGAGTGACGGGCTGCCAGGAGAAAGGAGCAGGGAGGCCGACTATAACCCAAAAGGTACTAAGGGAATCAATTTAGTTGTAAGATGATGCACGGATAATAGGGGCCTTTCGCAAAAAGCATAGACCCAGGAGGGTAGAGTATAGGGAACAAGAAAATGCTGTAAGATTTTAAGGCTGGCTGAGTAAGAATGAGAGGCCATTCATGGGTTATAGAAAGTGATATAAAGTTATAAAGACAGGGGAATCTTTAGCATGTTATTAATCAACATGATAGAATAAAAAGACCTTATCAGTAATGGTGTACTATATATCCACAGAGGACTACACAGTCACAGGACCATTCTCAAGTCCAGTGATTCTGTTGCACGCTGCTTTTCAAACAGCCTAAAAGAAGATAAAGAGAACAGCGGCGGGAGATTCTCTATTGATTTTTCGGTAAGAGATGTGTTGTAAATAAGGTTGTTGTCCAGTGAATAGAACAGGCTGAACAACTGACTGATGGATTAATTAAATTTTGCAGGTAGAGAACCGTGGAATTTATAATCATTACGGTGGCTCCTCCTGGCAGCAATATCCAATACGAACAATACAGACCACCAGGTATTGGGTTGATTACATTTGATCAGCAGATGGAGGATAATCTATGTATTGATAGACACTAAGGGTTAAATCTATGTCCCTAGGTCCAGACATACGGCCTGAAGTCCGCACATCAATATAGATGGCGAAGTAATGAAAATTGGTTAAATACCCAACTTAAAAAGGTAGGGAATGATGATTACGTTCTCTGGAAATCACTAATATCTAGGTATTCCTAAAAACAAAATTAGAAATAAAAATAGAATATTCTTTATTTAGAGATATCACACCTGTTAATTGATGACGGCAGATGGTGATTCTTTCTCACTTGGATAGTCAGCACCCTCCAGCAGAGCCACTTTTACTTTTCTGGAATAAGGTAGGATGACGCGAGAGAAAGGGTTCATAAGGAAATGAACAGCAGTGGACTACTATAGTCCAAGGGAAAGGCAAACAAAACAAAAATTTAAGGTGGGGTGGTTTGTGAGAGAAATGAGCAGAAAATGTAACAAAAAATGACTGGGTAACATATCTGAGCAAGATGTAAAGAAAAAAACAAATGCAACTGTGATCATATGTACAATGGAAATCAGAGATAGGGTTTTATTATGATGAAGTAATGTACAATGGAAATCAGAGATAGGGTTTTATTATGATGAAGTAATGTAACAATGAATGGTAACTCTGTGTTTTTTAACTGTCTAGAATCAGTCCTGAAGAAGGTGTTCAAAGAAAAATACCGAAACGCCGCGTCGACCTTTTGTGATTCTTAGAAATTTTTTAATTTATGATGGATAAAAGCCACAAATGTTTTTAACATGATTAATAATTGTTTATATTAAACTTGTCTTTCATACTGACTTTTTTTAAAATTGTATACATGAATGATACCGATTTTGTGAATTGTCTTTTTATAATTATAAAAATAAACATCTTATTGATACAAAAGTTTTACCATAGATGTGTTACTATATGCCCTGTATATGTGTATAGCTGGAAATATTCTGTGTTGCAATTTACCCTAGATATTATTGTGTGAGCCCGACATACATCTAAGTCACTCTTATCCCCCTTGTCCTGTGACACCTTTGCCTTTCCCGCCTAGTTTATGGGCATGCTGTTCATAGTTACATATTCATAGTAGCAATACCGAACTCGGATATACTTTCAGATATCCCTGGCTATGTTGAACATCGACTATAAAATCTTCACCTCTTTGCTGGCCCGTCGCCTAGCTACGGAGGTCCCTGCCTTGGTTCATACTGATCAAAATGGTTTCGTGCCAGCGAGGAGCACCTCGCGCAATATCCGCCTCTCTTCCGTGTACAGGAAGAAGCGGTGTCACACTGGCCGAGATCGGGTTGTCTGGTCCTAGACCTCGAGAAGGCCTTCGACTCGGTGGAGTGGCCCTATTTGGGGGCAGTGCTGGACAGATTTGACATGGGAGATGCGTTCGAGGAAATGGTAGACCTCATCTATCAGCGGCCGAGTGTCAGAGTGCGAACGGGCAGGCTACTCTCTGAGGCGGTACGGGTACGCAGAGGCACCCGACAAGGTTGCCCACTGTCGCCCTTACTCTTTTCTCTGTCGATTGAACCCCTGGCAGCGCTACTGCGATCGCGGGGGGCGGGATGGTGAATCCCGCTGGCTGATGGTACACATATAGTATCGCTGTACGCGGACGATTTACTTCTGTACGTACGAGACCTCACAGCAGTGCCAGATGAATTGTCGGATATTTTCCAGACATTCGAAACAGTATCAGGACTTAGGGTCAACTGGGCAAAGTCCGGAGTGTACTCCTTCAGCCATGAATCACAGGAGTGTGACGTGACCCTTGGAGGTGTCAGACTGACCTGGTATCCCACCTCCTTTAAGTCTCTTGGAGTGCACATATATAGAGACTTGGAGAACATTTTGGAGGGCAACCTGGGACGTGCCATGTCCTCTTTACGAGCACAGATGGCTTTCTGGAAGACACTGCCCCTCAATGTACCGAGCAGGATTGCTCTAACCAAAATGATAGCACTGCCCAGACTGCTCTATCACTTTGCCAACATCCCGTCCTACGTCCCCGCTAAATTCTTCCGAGACCTAGAATCAATGGTCCGCAGCCTGATCTGGAATGGGGGGCGCCCCCGTGTGGTCCTGACGAAACTATACTCCCCAGCAACAGAGGGTGGGCTGGCAGTTCCTAATATGGAACTGTATTATCTGGCTGCGCAGCTGCAATGGGTGACGCACTGTCTGAGTGGCACGCACTTGGATGACACGGCCACCTCTACGTATATATGGACGCACACACAGATATGCACACTGTTCCATCCCTTGACTAAAGGACCGCGCCCGCTGCCCCTACATGTAGCTGTGGCCCGCAAGTGTTTCCTCCGCGGTTTGAAACTGACCCGGGAATTCAAGCCATATGCCCCTGCGATTCCCCTGTTGGGCACACCCAGGAGAAGTGGAACAGTGACAGCGCGCATTCTAGAGTGCTGGACGGCGGCTGGAGTGGAGACAATGGGCGACCTTTATGCGGACGGAGCTATGCTTCTATTTGAGGAGCTGGCAGAGGGCACGGGTCTGCCGGCAGGGCAGTTCCTGACCCATGCGTCCATACTAAGGGCATACACGGACTCTTGGGGGGATGTTGGGGAGGAGCCGCAGATGCATCATGTAATGCAGTACCTACATGTAATGGGCAACGGTACTCACATCATCCACTGGCTGGCACAGGCTCTCCTCCTGCACACACAGCAGTCCACACAGCCGGCGCGGGACAAGTGGGCGGCCCACCGACGGAGGGAATGGACGGATAAGGAGTGGTCCATGATCCTAGCATGCCCTATGAACCTCCCGCGCAACGCCCGCTTCCGAACCATCCAATTTTATATAATACATCAGGCATACTTGTCGCCAGATAGGATCAACAAATACTTCATGATCAACACCGCTGCCTGTCCCAGATGCGACCTGATAGGCACGGACATTTTACACATGCTCTGGAATTGCCCCTCCCTAGACACATACTGGGGGGAGGTAACGTCTCTCCTAGCGTGCAGCGCTGGCCCTGGGCTACCACACACTTGGGAGGCATGCATACTGGGTTTATATGGAAGAAATAAACTAAACAAGACACACGCCAGGTTCTGGGATCTAGGCCTCATCACAGCCAAACGGTTGATCACGAAACATTGGAAAAAGAGGGAGCCGCCCATCCCTAAGTACTGGTGCGCTTCCTTCACTAACTGGGCTAGGGCGGAAAGCGTGGCTTTACATCGGGAGGAGGTTGCGGGCTTGAGGCAGTTCCCCATTGCGCAGCTCTGGGACGGTTTTGTGAGATCCCTCCAGAAAGAAGGTGCGACCTGGGGACTCATATAGGGTCCGCAATAAGCGAGATGACACGGATGAAATAGATGAAGGTACGCTAGGTGAATGAATGATGTTTTCTCCCCCCCCCCAGCGACATACACACACTGAGGGCACTGGTAGTGTGGCGTTTCTAGATCAGTGGGGACTGCCGCCTTCCCAGTTGCTCAGAAAGCTGACACTTGTAAGCACCACATGTCCGGTACGCTAACCAATGGACTGGATAGATATTCACCTGCAGGCGCAAAGCCGTACAGACCTGTTACAGTGACTTACTAACCGCCCTTCGTGGCGTCACTCCCTTCGAAGCACTCTCCCTCCCCACAACCCCCCCCCTCCCATACAACCACCCCTGTTTATATGTTCTGGACTCTTATCTCCCACACGTGGTTTGTCAACTAGGAAGCACACACGAACACTGACTTAGACGAGGGAACTGGCACAGGCCACGTCTCTCTCTCCAGCTAAATGACTGACTATAGAGCCACCCGCACGAATCACTACACAATGCAGAGATGAGATGTAAGGTTCGGCTGTCCCTCAGTGGGTGGAGCGATTCGAAGCGAAGGTAGGCCGCACACGTGTCTCATTTGCATCCACATTATTGACACGCAGATGAGGTCTGCGAGCGCTCTTCCTGGGCTCGGAAACAAGGTTGCTGAACTGTTCTCTGGTGATACAGCCGACAAAATGGGACACACCGATGAGAAATGTCCAGTTTGCAGAGTTGAAATGTTTTCTCATATTTAATAAAACAAGACGTCCTTTATGAACATATTGTACGCAGGGGCACCTATAACGCGAAGGTTATTGTTAATGAATAGCAAAGTTTGGTAGCCGGTACGCGGCCCCATACATGTTACTTGTGCCTCTTTGTCTTATACATGCATCCTTAAGTTGCGGCCGGCCCTAAGGGTTGTAGGCTAAGCTATATGTACTGCACTGTGGAAAATTAATAAACGTCTTTAAAAAAAAAAAAATGAATGACATCTGAGTGACTCTGGACACAAGAGACAAGGTGTGCTCTCTGCAGAGTTGGAGACTGTCTCCCACCCCATCCTCATCGACTGCTTCCAGGGGATCATAATCCAATGAGATGCACTCCGATGGATCTGCTTCATCCTGACTGGAAGAACCAAGTCAGTCAGCCTGGCACCGTACACAGTGGATGCCCCGACTTCACCTGCGGAGTTGCACAAGGATCTTCTCTGAGCCCGACCCTCCTAAATGCATCACTGATCCCTCTAGCCATAATCATCCCCTCTCATAGCATCAACGTACTCTCCTGCACTGCACACAACTGTCTCTCATGGTCGAGGCGCCCAAGTTCAATTCCTGCATGACGGGAATTGCCCACTGATCGAATGATAAATGCCTAAAACTGAACACTGACAAGACTTAAAATGATGATCTTCGGGAAGAGCACTTCACAGTGGGACGCCACCTGATGGCCACCAGAAATAAGACAGACATCCCCCCCACCACCCATGCCAAGAACCTTGGAATCATCATAGACAGCAAACGCATCATGACCACCCAAGTCAGCGCAGTCTCCACCTTATGTGTTGTATCCTAGCTGTATTGTAGTTTATGTCATCCATCGCTCCACCAGCGGACCTCTGTAAGAATGATGGAATAAAGAAGGATGGTGTCTGGAAACCACAGATGAGAAGGGCTGAGCAGCATGCTGGCTGCTCCTGGTGGGGCTAAACCTTTGGACATGTAACTTGTACAATAAATACTACTGAAATATCACTATCAGTCTGGACCACGTTACTACATCATGCTTCCATTCTCTGATGCCGTGGAAGATTTTCAAATGCCGCCCAACAGCACCCTGAAAACAATCCCACACGCCCTGGCAAAAGGAAGCTGGACTACGGGAACACCATCAATCCTGGAGTCAGCAAAAAAAACACACCAGAAAGCAGCAAACTATTCAGAACTCAGCAGCAGAATCACTATCAACCTCCCACGTCGCACACATGACACCAAACCTAAAGGAGCTCCACTGACTCACCACACCTAAAGGAGCTGCACTGACTCACCACACCTAAAGGAGCTCCACTGACTGACCACACCTGAAGGAGCTCCACTGACTCACCACACCTAAAGAAGCTCCACTGACTCACTAAACCTAAAGGAGCTCCACTGACTCACCACACCTGAAGGAGCTCCACTGACTCACAACACCTGAAGCAGCCCCACTGACTCACCACACCTAAAGGATCTTCACTGACTGACCACACCTAAAGGAGCTGCACTGACTCACCACACCTGAAGTAGCTCCACTGACTCACCACACCTGAAGTAGCCTCACTGACTCACCACATCTGAAGCAGCCCCACTGACTCACCACACCAGAAGGAGCTCAGCTGACTCACCACACCTGAAGGAGCTGCACTGACTCACCACACCTGAAGGAGCTGCACTGACTCACCACACCTGAAGTAGCTCAACTGACTCACCACACCTGAAGTAGCCTCACTGACTCACCACATCTGAAGAAGCCCCACTGACTCACCACACCTGAATCAGCTCCACTGACTCAACACACCTGAAGCAGCTCTACTGACTCACCACACCTAAAGGAGCTGCACTGACTCACCACACATGAAGGAGCTCCACTGACTCACCACACCTAAAGTAGCTGCACTGACTCACCACACCTGAAGCAGCCTCACTGACTCACCACACCTGAAGGAGCTCCACTGACTCACCACACCTGAAGTAGCCTCACTGACTCACCACACCTGAAGGAGCTCCACTGACTCACCACACCAAAAGGAGCCCCACTGACTCACCACACCTGAAGGAGCTCAGCGGACTTACCACACCTGAAGGAGCTGCACTGACTCACCACACCTGAAGGAGCTGCACTGACTCACCACACATGAAGGAGCTCCATTGGCTCACCACACCTAAAGGAGCTGCACTGACTCACCACACCTGAAGCAGACCCACTGACCCACCACACCTGAAGGAGTTGCACTGACTCACCATACCTGTAGGAGCCCCACTGACTCACCACACCTGAAGGAGCTCCACGGATTCACGTAACCTGAAGGAGCACCACTAACTCACCACACCTGAAGGAGCTCCACTGACTCACCACACCTGAAGGAGCTCCACTGACTCACCACACCTGAAGGAGCTTCACTGACTGACCACACCTGAAGGAGCTGCACTGACTCACCACACCTGAAGGAGCTCCACTGACTCACCACACCTAAAGAAGCTGAACTGACTCACCACACATGAAGCAGCATCACTGACTCACCACACCCAAAGGAGCTCCACTGACTGACCGCACCTGAAGGAGCTCCACTGACTCACCGCACCTAAAGGAGCTCCAGTGACTGACCACACCTGAAGCAGCTCCACTGACTTACCACACCTGAAGCAGCCCCACTGACTCACTGCACCTAAAGGAGCTGTAATCACTTACCACACCTGAAGCAGCCCTACTGACTCGCCACACCTGAATCAGCTCCACTGACTCCCCACACCTGAAGCAGCTCTACTGACTCACCACACCTAAAGGAACTGAACTGACTCACCACACCTGAAGCCACTCCACTGACTCACCACACCTGAAGCTGCTCTACTGACTCGCATCTGAAGAAGCTCCACTGACTCCCCAC
Source organism: Lissotriton helveticus (assembly GCF_964261635.1). Classification (NCBI taxonomy): domain Eukaryota; kingdom Metazoa; phylum Chordata; class Amphibia; order Caudata; family Salamandridae; genus Lissotriton; species Lissotriton helveticus. Next base: position 116,022 of record NW_027611659.1, on the reverse strand, counting down.
ACCTGAAGGAGCTCCACTGACTCACCACACCTGAAGCAGCTCCACTGACTGACATCTGAAGGAGCTTCACTGACTCACCACATCTGAAGCAGCTCGACTGACTCACCACACCTGAAGCAGCTCTACTGACTCACACCTAAAGGAGCTTCACTGACTCATCACATCTGAAGGAGCTCCAGTGACTCACCACACCTTAAGGAGCTCCACTGACTCACCACAACTGAAGGAGCTCTACTAACTCCCCACACCTGAAGGAGATCAACTGACACACCACACCTAAAGGAGCTCCAGTGACTCACCACACCTGAAGGAGCTCCACTGACTTACCACACCTGAAGGAGCTCCACTGACTCACCACACCTAAAGAAGCTGAACTTACTCACCACACATGAAGCACCCTCACTGACTCACCACACCTGAAGGAGCTCCACTGACTCACCACACCTGAAGGAGCTGCACTGACTCACCACACCTGAACGAGCTCCACTGACTCACCACGCCTAAAGGAGCTCCACTGACTCACCACACCTGAAGCAGCTCCACTGACGCACCGCACCTAAAGCAGCTCCACTGACTCACCACACCTGAAGGAGCTCCACTGACTGACCACACCTGTAGCAGTTCCACAGACTGACCGCACCTGAAGGAGCTCCACTGACTCACCGCATGTTGGGTCCAGGACGACATCGGCCCTCCATCAAGCCACGGTCGCCCCCCCGGGCCCGACACTACACGAACTACCGACAAGAGCAACCACCCTGGCAAACCCCGGCTCTCCCCCCCCTGGAACACGCCGGACCCCCCTTGTAGACCCAACTCCATCTTGGGCCCATCACGTCTCGAACACGTGGCCTCGGCCTTGGCCCTGGCCAAGGCCCCAGCGAAGCCCCGACATCGAGGCACCAAGATCCCCCGGGTGGTAGAGTGGGCACTCAACGGATCCCAGTTTCGATGGCCCTCCAGCCGTCCCCGGACGCCTGGTATCGATCGCCCCCGGCCTCCCTGGGCGCTGGCTCCACCCCCCTGCTGGGTGTCTGGATACCATCATCCAGGCCCCTCTGACCCCCAGGCGCGAGGGTCCGGACATCAAAGGACTCCAGTCCTATATCTGGGCCAGCCCTGGAGTAGGACGGCAGTTGTATCCTGGAGTCGAGAGCCCTGCTGACGCTGTCGTGGCTGACCCCGAGACAAACTCATTTCCCTGAACCCTGCAACCATCTTTGGAGCCTGCTGGCGCTGCCGCAGCCCATCTTCGCTGAACCATCTTTGGAGCCTGCTGGCGCTGCCGCGGCCCATCTTCGCTGAAACATCTTTGGGGCCTGCTGGCGCTGCCGCGGTCCATCTTCGCTGAACCATCTTTGGAGCCTGCTGGCGCTGCCGCGGTCCATCTTCGCTGAACCATCTTTGGAGCCTGCTGGCGCTGCCGCGGTCCATCTTCGCTGAACCATCTTTGGAGCCTGCTGGCGCTGCCGCGGTCCATCTTCGCTGAACCATCTTTGGAGCCTGCTGGCACTGCCGCAGTCCATCTTCGCTGAACCATCTGTCGAGCCCTGCTGGCGCTGCCGCGGCTCGACCTCTCGGAACCCCCCGGCTCGAGGATTGAGAGCTGTGCGCAGGGTATCCCTTCCTTCATTGAGACAGTCCCGCTACCCTACTCCCCATTTACGAGACTTTCCAGATCCCTCGATCTGCCTGTACATATTGCTGAAGACCAAGTAACCTTTATTCTTGATAAAGCCCAAGAACTTATCTTCTTGTGTGGTGTCCATTTGTAGTGGTGGGGTTACTCTGCTGTACGATCCTAGGAGAGGACCCTCACCTCGGAGGCCTCTCGATCACGCTCGGCTACTTCTCAACGGAGGGGTGGACCTAGGGGTGGTCAGTCAGACATCTTCTGTGTCCCCCGGGACCGCCTTTCTAACACCGCACCTAAAGGAGCTCCAGTGACTGACCACACCTGAAGCAGCTCCACTGACTTACCTCACCTGAAGCAGCCCCACTGACTCACCGCACCTAAAGGAGCTGCACTCAATTACCACACCTGAAGCTGCCCTACTGACTCACCACACCTGAATCAGCTCCACTGACTCACCACACCTGTAGCAGCTCTACTGACTCACCACACCTAAAGGAGCTCCACTGACTCCCCACACCTGAAGGAGCTCCACTGACTAACCACACCTGAAGCAGCTCCACTGACTCACATATGAAGGAGCTCCACTGACTCACCACATCTGAAGGAGCTCGAATGACTCACCACACCTGAAGCAGCTCCACTGACTCACACCTGAAGGAGCTTCACTGGCTCATCACACCTGAAGGAGCTCCAGTGACTGACCACACATGAAGGAGCTCCAATGACTCACATCTGAAGGAGCTACACTCACTCACCACATCTGAAGGAGCTCCCATGACTCACCACACCTGAAGGAGCTCCAGTGACTGACCACACCAGAAGGAGCTCCACTGACTCACATCTGAAGGAGCTACACTCACTCACCACATCTGAAGGAGCTCCCATGACTCACCACACCTGAAGGAGCTCCACTGACTCTCCACTGACTCACCACACCTGAAGGAGCCCCACTGACTCACCACACCTAAAGAAGCTCCAGTGACTCACCACACCTGAAGGCGCTCCACTGACTCACCACACCAGAAGCAGCTCCACTGACTCACATCTGATGGAGTTCCACTGACTCACCACACCTGAAGAAGCTCCACTGACTCACCACACCTGAAGGAGCTCCACGGATTCACGTAACCTGAAGGAGCACCACTGACTCACCACACCTGAAGGAGCTCCACTGACTCACCACACCTGAAGGAGCTCCACTGACTCAGCACACCTGAAGGAGCTGCACTGACTCACCACACCTGAAGGAGCTCCACTGACTCACCACACCTGAAGGAGCTCCACTGACTCACCACAACTGAAGGAGCTTCACTGACTCACCACACCTGAAGGAGCTGCACTGACTCACCACACCTAAAGAAGCTGAACTGACTCACCACACATGAAGCACCCTCACTGACTCACCACACCTAAAGGATCTCCACTGACTGACCACACCTGAAGGAGCTCCACTGACTCACCGCACCTAAAGGAGCTCCAGTGACTGACCACACCTGAAGCAGCTCCACTGACTTACCACACCTGAAGCAGCCCCACTGACTCACTGCACCTAAAGGAGCTGCACTCACTTACCAAACCTGAAGCAGCCCTACTGACTCACCACACCTGAATCAGCTCCACTAACTCACCACACCTGAAGCAGCTCTACTGACTCGCCACACCTAAAGGAGCTGCACTGACTCACCACACCTGAAGCCGCTCCACTGACTCACCACACCTGAAGCTGCTCTGCTGACTCGCATCTGAAGGAGCTCCACTGACTCCCCACACCTGAAGGAGCTCCACTGACTCACCACACCTGAAGCAGCTCCGCTGACTCACATCTGAAGGAGCTTCACTGACTCACCACATCTGAAGCAGCTCGACTGACTCACCACACCTGAAGCAGCTCCACTGACTCACACCTGAAGGATCTTCACTGACTCATCACACCTTAAGGAGCTCCACTGACTCACCACAACTGAAGGAGCTCTACTAACTCACCACACCTGAAGGAGATCCACTGACACACCACACCCGAAGGAGCTCCAGTGACTCACCACACCTGAAGGAGCTCCACTGACTCACCACACCTGAAGGAGCTCCACTGACTCACCACACCTAAAGAAGCTGAACTGACTCACCACACAAGAAGCACCCTCACTGACTCACCACACCTGAAGGAGCTCCACTGACTCACCACAGCTGAAGGAGCTGCACTGACTCACCACACCTGAACGAGCTCCACTGACTCACCACTCCTAAAGGAGCTCCACTGACTCACCACACCTGAAGCAGCTCCACTGACTAACCGCACCTAAAGCAGCTCCACTGACTCACCACACCTGAAGGAGCTCCACTGACTGACCACACCTGTAGCAGTTCCACTGACTGACGCACCTGAAGGAGCTCCACTGACTCACCGCACCTAAAGGAGCTCCACTGACTGACCACACCTGAAGCAGCTCCACTGACTCACCACACCTGAAGCAGCTCCACTGACTCACCACACCTAAAGGAGCTCCACTGACTCACCATACCTGAAGGAGCTTCACTGACTGACCACACCTGAAGGAGCTCCACTGACTCACCACACCTGAAGCAGCCCCACTTACTCACCGCACCTAAAGGAGCTGCACTCACTTACCACACCTGAAGCAGCCCTACTGACTCACCACACCTGAAGGAGCTCCACTGACTCACCACACCTAAAGAAGCTCCACTGACTCACTACACCTAAAGGAGCTCCACTGACTCACCACACCTGAAGGAGCTCCACTGACTCACAACACCTGAAGCAGCCCCACTGACTCACCACACCTAAAGGATCTCCACTGACTGACCACACCTAAAGGAGCTGCACTGACTCACCACACCTGAAGTAGCTCCACTGACTCACCACACCTGAAGTAGCCTCACTGACTCACCACATCTGAAGCAGCCCCACTGACTCACCACACCAGAAGGAGCTCAGCTGACTCACCACACCTGAAGGAGCTGCACTGACTCACCACACCTGAAGGAGCTGCACTGACTCACCACACCTGAAGTAGCTCAACTGACTCACCACACCTGAAGTAGCCTCACTGACTCACCACATCTGAAGAAGCCCCACTGACTCACCACACCTGAATCAGCTCCACTGACTCAACACACCTGAAGCAGCTCTACTGACTCACCACACCTAAAGGAGCTGCACTGACTCACCACACATGAAGGAGCTCCACTGACTCACCACACCTAAAGTAGCTGCACTGACTCACCACACCTGAAGCAGCCTCACTGACTCACCACACCTGAAGGAGCTCCACTGACTCACCACACCTGAAGTAGCCTCACTGACTCACCACACCTGAAGGAGCTCCACTGACTCACCACACCAAAAGGAGCCCCACTGACTCACCACACCTGAAGGAGCTCAGCGGACTTACCACACCTGAAGGAGCTGCACTGACTCACCACACCTGAAGGAGCTGCACTGACTCACCACACATGAAGGAGCTCCATTGGCTCACCACACCTAAAGGAGCTGCACTGACTCACCACACCTGAAGCAGACCCACTGACCCACCACACCTGAAGGAGTTGCACTGACTCACCATACCTGTAGGAGCCCCACTGACTCACCACACCTGAAGGAGCTCCACGGATTCACGTAACCTGAAGGAGCACCACTAACTCACCACACCTGAAGGAGCTCCACTGACTCACCACACCTGAAGGAGCTCCACTGACTCACCACACCTGAAGTAGCTTCACTGACTGACCACACCTGAAGGAGCTGCACTGACTCACCACACCTGAAGGAGCTCCACTGACTCACCACACCTAAAGAAGCTGAACTGACTCACCACACATGAAGCAGCATCACTGACTCACCACACCCAAAGGAGCTCCACTGACTGACCGCACCTGAAGGAGCTCCACTGACTCACCGCACCTAAAGGAGCTCCAGTGACTGACCACACCTGAAGCAGCTCCACTGACTTACCACACCTGAAGCAGCCCCACTGACTCACTGCACCTAAAGGAGCTGCAATCACTTACCACACCTGAAGCAGCCCTACTGACTCGCCACACCTGAATCAGCTCCACTGACTCCCCACACCTGAAGCAGCTCTACTGACTCACCACACCTAAAGGAACTGAACTGACTCACCACACCTGAAGCCACTCCACTGACTCACCACACCTGAAGCTGCTCTACTGACTCGCATCTGAAGAAGCTCCACTGACTCCCCACACCTGAAGGAGCTCCACTGACTCACCACACCTGAAGCAGCTCCACTGACTGACATCTGAAGGAGCTTCACTGACTCACCACATCTGAAGCAGCTCGACTGACTCACCACACCTAAAGCAGCTCTACTGACTCACACCTGAAGGAGCTTCACTGACTCATCACATCTGAAGGAGCTCCAGTGACTCACCACACCTTAAGGAGCTCCACTGACTCACCACAACTGAAGGAGCTCTACTAACTCCCCACACCTGAAGGAGATCAACTGACACACCACACCTAAAGGAGCTCCAGTGACTCACCACACCTGAAGGAGCTCCACTGACTCACCACACCTGAAGGAGCTCCACTGACTCACCACACCTAAAGAAGCTGAACTTACTCACCACACATGAAGCACCCTCACTGACTCACCACACCTGAAGGAGCTCCACTGACTCACCACACCTGAAGGAGCTGCACTGACTCACCACACCTGAACGAGCTCCACTGACTCACCACACCTAAAGGAGCTCCACTGACTCACCACACCTGAAGCAGCTCCACTGATGCACCGCACCTAAAGCAGCTCCACTGACTCACCACACCTGAAGGAGCTCCACTGACTGACCACACCTGTAGCAGTTCCACAGACTGACCGCACCTGAAGGAGCTCCACTGACTCACCGCATGTTGGGTCCAGGACGACATCGGCCCTCCATCAAGCCACGGTCGCCCCCCCGGGCCCGACACTACACGAACTACCGACAAGAGCAACCACCCTGGCAAACCCCGGCTCTCCCCCCCCTGGAACACGCCGGACCCCCCTTGTAGACCCAACTCCATCTTGGGCCCATCACGTCTCGAACACGTGGCCTCGGCCTTGGCCCTGGCCAAGGCCCCAGCGAAGCCCCGACATCGAGGCACCAAGATCCCCCGGGTGGTAGAGTGGGCACTCAACGGATCCCAGTTTCGATGGCCCTCCAGCCGTCCCCGGACGCCTGGTATCGATCGCCCCCGGCCTCCCTGGGCGCTGGCTCCACCCCCCTGCTGGGTGTCTGGATACCATCATCCAGGCCCCTCTGACCCCCAGGCGCGAGGGTCCGGACATCAAAGGACTCCAGTCCTATATCTGGGCCAGCCCTGGAGTAGGACGGCAGTTGTATCCTGGAGTCGAGAGCCCTGCTGACGCTGTCGTGGCTGACCCCGAGACAAACTCATTTCCCTGAACCCTGCAACCATCTTTGGAGCCTGCTGGCGCTGCCGCGGCCCATCTTCGCTGAACCATCTTTGGAGCCTGCTGGCGCTGCCGCGGCCCATCTTCGCTGAAACATCTTTGGGGCCTGCTGGCGCTGCCGCGGTCCATCTTCGCTGAACCATCTTTGGAGCCTGCTGGCGCTGCCGCGGTCCATCTTCGCTGAACCATCTTTGGAGCCTGCTGGCGCTGCCGCGGTCCATCTTCGCTGAACCATCTTTGGAGCCTGCTGGCGCTGCCGCGGTCCATCTTCGCTGAACCATCTTTGGAGCCTGCTGGCACTGCCGCGGTCCATCTTCGCTGAACCATCTGTCGAGCCCTGCTGGCGCTGCCGCGGCTCGACCTCTCGGAACCCCCCGGCTCGAGGATTGAGAGCTGTGCGCAGGGTATCCCTTCCTTCATTGAGACAGTCCCGCTACCCTACTCCCCATTTACGAGACTTTCCAGATCCCTCGATCTGCCTGTACATATTGCTGAAGACCAAGTAACCTTTATTCTTGATAAAGCCTAAGAACTTATCTTCTTGTGTGGTGTCCATTTGTAGTGGTGGGGTTACTCTGCTGTACGATCCTAGGAGAGGACCCTCACCTCGGAGGCCTCTCGATCACGCTCGGCTACTTCTCAACGGAGGGGTGGACCTAGGGGTGGTCAGTCAGACATCTTCTGTGTCCCCCGGGACCGCCTTTCTAACACCGCACCTAAAGGAGCTCCAGTGACTGACCACACCTGAAGCAGCTCCACTGACTTACCTCACCTGAAGCAGCCCCACTGACTCACCGCACCTAAAGGAGCTGCACTCAATTACCACACCTGAAGCTGCCCTACTGACTCACCACACCTGAATCAGCTCCACTGACTCACCACACCTGTAGCAGCTCTACTGACTCACCACACCTAAAGGAGCTCCACTGACTCCCCACACCTGAAGGAGCTCCACTGACTAACCACACCTGAAGCAGCTCCACTGACTCACATATGAAGGAGCTCCACTGACTCACCACATCTGAAGGAGCTCGAATGACTCACCACACCTGAAGCAGCTCCACTGACTCACACCTGAAGGAGCTTCACTGGCTCATCACACCTGAAGGAGCTCCAGTGACTGACCACACATGAAGGAGCTCCAATGACTCACATCTGAAGGAGCTACACTCACTCACCACATCTGAAGGAGCTCCCATGACTCACCACACCTGAAGGAGCTCCAGTGACTGACCACACCAGAAGGAGCTCCACTGACTCACATCTGAAGGAGCTACACTCACTCACCACATCTGAAGGAGCTCCCATGACTCACCACACCTGAAGGAGCTCCACTGACTCTCCACTGACTCACCACACCTGAAGGAGCCCCACTGACTCACCACACCTAAAGAAGCTCCAGTGACTCACCACACCTGAAGGCGCTCCACTGACTCACCACACCAGAAGCAGCTCCACTGACTCACATCTGATGGAGTTCCACTGACTCACCACACCTGAAGAAGCTCCACTGACTCACCACACCTGAAGGAGCTCCACGGATTCACGTAACCTGAAGGAGCACCACTGACTCACCACACCTGAAGGAGCTCCACTGACTCACCACACCTGAAGGAGCTCCACTGACTCAGCACACCTGAAGGAGCTGCACTGACTCACCACACCTGAAGGAGCTCCACTGACTCACCACACCTGAAGGAGCTCCACTGACTCACCACAACTGAAGGAGCTTCACTGACTCACCACACCTGAAGGAGCTGCACTGACTCACCACACCTAAAGAAGCTGAACTGACTCACCACACATGAAGCACCCTCACTGACTCACCACACCTAAAGGATCTCCACTGACTGACCACACCTGAAGGAGCTCCACTGACTCACCGCACCTAAAGGAGCTCCAGTGACTGACCACACCTGAAGCAGCTCCACTGACTTACCACACCTGAAGCAGCCCCACTGACTCACTGCACCTAAAGGAGCTGCACTCACTTACCAAACCTGAAGCAGCCCTACTGACTCACCACACCTGAATCAGCTCCACTAACTCACCACACCTGAAGCAGCTCTACTGACTCGCCACACCTAAAGGAGCTGCACTGACTCACCACACCTGAAGCCGCTCCACTGACTCACCACACCTGAAGCTGCTCTACTGACTCGCATCTGAAGGAGCTCCACTGACTCCCCAAACCTGAAGGAGCTCCACTGACTCACCACACCTGAAGCAGCTCCGCTGACTCACATCTGAAGGAGCTTCACTGACTCACCACATCTGAAGCAGCTCGACTGACTCACCACACCTGAAGCAGCTCCACTGACTCACACCTGAAGGATCTTCACTGACTCATCACACCTTAAGGTGCTCCACTGACTCACCACAACTGAAGGAGCTCTACTAACTCACCACACCTGAAGGAGATCTACTGACACACCACACCTGAAGGAGCTCCAGTGACTCACCACACCTGAAGGAGCTCCACTGACTCACCACACCTGAAGGAGCTCCACTGACTCACCACACCTAAAGAAGCTGAACTGACTCACCACACAAGAAGCACCCTCACTGACTCACCACACCTGAAGGAGCTCCACTGACTCACCACAGCTGAAGGAGCTGCACTGACTCACCACACCTGAACGAGCTCCACTGACTCACCACTCCTAAAGGAGCTCCACTGACTCACCACACCTGAAGCAGCTCCACTGACTAACCGCACCTAAAGCAGCTCCACTGACTCACCACACCTGAAGGAGCTCCACTGACTGACCACACCTGTAGCAGTTCCACTGACTGACGCACCTGAAGGAGCTCCACTGACTCACCGCACCTAAAGGAGCTCCAGTGACTGACCACACCTGAAGCAGCTCCACTGACTCACCACACCTGAAGCAGCTCCACTGACTCACCACACCTAAAGGAGCTCCACTGACTCACCATACCTGAAGGAGCTTCACTGACTGACCACACCTGAAGGAGCTCCACTGACTCACCACACCTGAAGCAGCCCCACTTACTCACCGCACCTAAAGGAGCTGCACTCACTTACCACACCTGAAGCAGCCCTACTGACTCACCACACCTGAATCAGCTCCACTGACTCACCACACCTGAAGCAGCTCTACTGACTCACCACACCTAAAGGAGCTGCACTGACTCACAACACCTGAAGCAGCTCCACTGACTCACCACACCTGAAGCTGCTCAATTGACTCACATCTGAAGGAGCTCCACTGACTCCCCACACCTGAAGGAGCTCCACTGACTAACCACACCTGAAGCAGCTCCACTGACTCACATCTGAAGGAGCTCCACTGACTCACCACATCTGAAGGAGCTCGATTGACTCACCACACCTGAAGCAGCTCCACTGACTCACACCTGAAGGAGCTTCACTGGCTCGTCACACCTGAAGGAGCTCCAGTGACTGACCACACCTGAAGGAGATCCAATGACTCACATCTGAAGGAGCTACACTCACTCACCACATCTGAAGTAGCTCCCATGACTCACCACACCTGAAGGAGCTCCAGTGACTGACCACACCTGAAGGAGCTCCACTGACTCACATCTGAAGGAACTACACTCACTCACCACATATGAAGGAGCTCCCATGACTCACCACAACTGAAGAAGCTCCACTGACTCTCCACTGACTCACCACACCTGAAGGATCCCCACTGACTCACCACACCTAAAGAAGCTCCAGTGACTCACCACACCTGAAGGCGCTCCACTGACTCACCACACCAGAAGCAGCTCCACTGACTCACATCTGAAGGAGTTCCACTGACTCACCACACCTGAAGGAGCTCCACTGACTCACCACACCTGAAGGAGCTCCAGTGCTTGGGGGGAAGAGAGAAGGTGCATATGAAAATGAAATGAAATACCAGTATTTGTAAAGTGCACAGCTACCTCCGAAGTGGTGTCCCGGCGCTGGGGGCCATCGGGAATATTAAGCGAGCTAATGCCCAGAGTCACATGGAGCTGGGCTGACCTGCCGCCGGCACCAGGGATCGAACCATGAACCCTGTAGTCCAGAGTCAGGCACCCTGGCCTCTGCACCACACCTCTTCCTCCTCCCTGCTGAGCACTGATTGCTTCACGAGAGGTGTAGTTGGAAAGTAGAGAAGCTCCCCTTTCCTCTGATACCTCTGACCAGTGGACCCCTCCTTGGGAATCACCACAGGAGAACGACACCCAAGCAGGGATACATTGACTAGGCCCCAGGGACATTGGGAGCGGCCCATTAAGCACGACATTGTGCTCCCCTCCGATCCCCAAATATCTTGACATTTCTGCCCCATGGGGAGCAGATGGGGCGATTACCCCCGGTTTTTCCCCTAATGGGGGGGTCAGATAGCCCACTGGACACCAGGAGGAGGGAAAGAAAATTTGGGATGGTGGAAGCTCCCGATGGGCATGACCATGCCCCTAACCTAAACAAGCATTGGCATAGTCAAAAGGTCCCACTTTTGGGACCTTATAAGTATTTAGTTATCCAGCACAATATCGTTGGTGCCACAGCATTAACTGTTGCATGGCTAAACACTTATAAGGTCCCGAAGGCGAGAACTATTGGCTACGCCAATGATTGTAGTCAGTGTGTTGTGCTGCTGATACGTGATGGTGGTGAGACCTATTAGCAAGGTTTTGCAGCCATGCTGTACAGCGGGCTGGATGCTTTGCAGTCTGATCTTTGTTAAGAGTGCATGCTGGATGCATCATGGTCTTATAGGAGACAGGCTGCACACCAGCCACCCTCCTATGCAGCAAAGCTGCATACCATTGCCAAAGTTGTCAATGCCATGCTGTACAGCAGCAACAAAAGTCAATGACAGAGTCTCAAAGGCGAGACCTATTGGCTTTGCTAATAATGCTCATATATAGTTAATTTCCTCAAACATTTTGGAGGAGATTTATGAATAGTAAAGGATGAAATAGCCATGATTAGAATGCAGCGAATTCAGAAATACATTACATGCTTCACAACAGAGCAGTTAAATATCCTGAGCATTTAACGACGGGGCAGTGTTCAGGTGGGTACAGGAAAGCAGGATTGTTCTGAACGAAAGAGAATCCAGTCAAGCAGACACTTTAAAACAAATGATCTCGAAGGCAAACTGCAATCCTCAGGTTCTAGTTCAAGGTATACTAAAAGGTGAAATAGCAGTTTCTATTGTGCCGTTCGATGTAAAGTTACGAATTAGTTCTTTCTACTCTTAAAGTGGTAATAGATGCCGCGACTCAGTTGAATAAGAGTTCGCCCAGCCACGCGATTTTAACAAGCAATCATGATTGCTTAAGTAACCTCCAGAAGCCATGAGTTAGAGCTACCAATCAGGAAGCGGTGTGTGGCAGTGTGCAGATAACAGAAATCTACACCATGTTGCAACATGACAGGACAACGCTGCAGCCAGAGAAAAAAAACCAAGTAATCACAAATCTATAACCAAAAGAACAAGCCCGCGAGTGGTGCATGTGAGCATCCCACCTCTCTTTGTAAATGTAAATGTAAATGTATTGCGACTTATATAGCGCACGTATCACCCGAAGGCATCAAGGCGCTTGCCTTGGGAACCCGTCCTGGCTTTTCCCTGTGAGATAACCCCTACTGGGTATCCCCAAGGTGAAAGCCAGGCATCCCGCAGCGGGTGGGCCGCCGTAGTGGAGATTAAGCAACTATTGCCCAGAGTTGCAGCGTGGGACCCCATGATTAGAATAGGCACCGAGGCGAGAATTATCGAGTCTGTGGACATTTTGGGCTCAGGACCCTGCCGCGTTGGGAATTGAACCCTGGTCCCGGGCCAGACCTCTGCATCAGGGTCTGCCGCTCTAATCAGTGAGCCACACTCCTCCACTCTTTCCTTCATCAAGGCTGAAACTATCCCATAAAAGACAATAAACATCACCCCGTATAAAAACATATACAATGAGATTACAAACTTACATGTAAAAGCATAAACCACACTTTGGCGTCTCTGTGTATCTCATAGAGATCACATCCTAAATCACAAGTGATTGGCACATAATACACCACACACAAAGTACACTCTAGGTCGTTTACCAATCAGCAACCCGAAGGTTACATGTTTCTTTAAAATTCTATAGAAGGTACTTAGACTGATATAAGGATATTAAAAATATATAACATTACATACAACATCCTAATTCACCATACAATGGTGTACAGTTCACAACTAAATTCAAATGTAGACAATGAGAGAGTAAAACATGAGGACAACCTGATTGGGAAGAATTCACTTTTTTAGAAAGACAATTACACTCCACTAAATTGTCTGTAGTAAAGAGAGTAAAGGGGAAGTCCAAGGCACTGGGGTAGAATTATAGCACTATAGATAATATTTAGATATTGTAGTTAATAGGCAGTTCTCACCTTATCATGTAGTGTAGCGTATTTACAATATTTATATTATGTGATTGGTGGCAGTCATCATATCACAGGGTGTTATTCATCCCGTCCATAGATGGTATAAGTGGCCCAAATCACGTCCCTGCTCAGGACCTATACAAGAAAGAGACCTGTGGTTCAGTCATGTGAAAACACTCCATGTTGCGAGTGTGATGGAGAAAAGGAACTGGCAAACGGACCATCATTCGAATAGTCATACCCCATCTTCTGACTACTTATAAATACCAAATCAATCAATCAATCAATCAGAGTACTTGTAGAGCGCTCTACTTACCCGTGAGGGTCTCAAGGCGCTGAGGGGAGGTGGTGCTGCAACTGCTCGAAGAGCCAGGTCTTGAGGAATCTTCTGAAGGCGAGTAGGTCTTGGGTCTGTCGTATGTGGGTAGGGAGGGTGTTCCAGGTCTTGGCGGCGAGGTAGGAGAAGGATCTGCCGCCGGAGGTCATTCGTTGGATGCGGGGGACAGTGGCGAGGGAGAGGCTGGCGGAGCGGAGCTGGCAGGTGGGGGTGTAGAAGCTGTATCCGCTGTTCAGGTAGGCTGGTCCGGCGTTGTGGAGTGCTTTGTGTGTGTGGGTGAGGAGCTTGAAGGTGATCCTTTTGTCGACGGGGAGCCAGTGTAGGTCTCTCATGTGGGGGGTGATGTGGATGCGGCGGGGGACGTTGACGATCTGTCGGGCGGAGGCGTTTTGGAAACACGTAAAGTAGGATAAAGAGTCCACAAGACAACAGCCCATATTACCATGGTCTCCTGCATGGCTATGAATTTTACTAAATGATCTGAATATTAAATTAAAGTATTAAGCTGCAACATCATCTCAACCCCGTCATGATGTTACGCGGTTAAGTTCCCCCTTAACACCAGTATGCAAAATCAACCTACCGCCCTTACACATAGTAAAGCGGATGGTACCAATTCCTTAAAGCGTCAGATCACTATTAAAGATAATAAATTCTGGAATATTCTATTAAGGCCATCGTAACCATCTGTTCAAAAACCCAAAGCTCTCACCAGCTGCCAGTATTGTAAGCTCCTCTCCTTTATACAGTATCATTCAACATCAATCCTGAACGCCCTCACCCAAGTACTGTGGGTAAACGAATATGTCCTGCGGTCTGTGTCTGTAAGGGGTGGGGGCTGCCCACAATGGGAATGGCCATGCCATCACCCAAAAAAATACAGCAAGAGTTTTTCTGCACCGTCTGGGGGGAGAAATGGGATGAATAATGTGGAAAAGTAAATTTTGCCATGTTCTGTGTCCCTACGTGTCATCCATCATATGTTATGTGTGCATGATTAAATATGCATATGCATTCCCTATGTTCGATTAATGACGCAATTACAGTTGTGTCCACCTCTAGTATGCCAGTTTCCAGTTCTCGTGAATACTACGAATATCAGGCCTATGTAAAGCTACGTTGCCACGTTTCTCAGTGTGCACGTTATTCTATTGAAAAGTCCCCGTTTCTAGGCCTCAAAAGGGCCCGGACACCAGATTCAGCTCCTGTCTCCTGAAGCCTCGCTGAGGAGCGATACAGCCCCCACCTGTATCCTCGACCCTTCACTTACTTCCTGCCTCGCAGTGCCCGGCTCACCCTGGCTCTGCCTCTGAGTCTGCCAAGAATATGTTATGATTCCAGTTATCAGTTCAGTCCTCCTTCTCTGCATTCCTAAAGCTACTGAATCGCATCGATAGTTTCCGTCATTGTCTAGCCTTCACGTCTCCACGTTAGAGAAATACTGCATTTAATGGTCATTTAATATTCTTCATCACGCACTACATGTAGAATAATGCATGGTCCAGTCTTAGAATCAAGTTAGCCTTTCCCCTCCTGACTTCTAGTTTATATCAACATGTTCTCTAAACATCAGATACTAGATGCTGTTTAGGTACATGTCGCCCTGACTCTCCAGACTTCAGTCTCTGCTCCTAGCACAGAGTTCATAGCCCCCAGCTTCTCCTAGTAACACGTCATTGCTAGTTTGCGCGCACCATCAGGTTAGAGGTCCCGGCTCCTCAGGTAGCCCCCTCCATGGTTTCCGCCCCATTCATGACATATTCTGTTACGTTTGCATCACATGTCTATGTATACGCCCTGTTACACCTCTTTTCACCCTTATCTTTCGCGACTGCTACGCGTCACGCCTTTTGCTCCACCCACTGCTACGCCTATTGCAATGTAATGCTATGTGTTTGCGTTATGTATATATGCTCATGCACTGTTATTAAAAAGTTATTCCCCTTGTCCCGATCCTGACCCCGGCAGCGCTGCTGGGCCTTGCCATCCTATTCCTGTATTTGCTGTATTAAACCTGCAAAACTCCTACTACCTCGAATCTTGACTCTTATTTATTGAGCTATCTGTTTTTCATTTATTCATTCAAAAATAGGGTATTATTTATTTATTTACCACATAATGGCGCCCGAATAGGGACTTGCCCTTTCCCCACGCGTCGGTGAAGCCACGCCGACCCCCTGACCCTCTGCAGTCGTGACGGAACTCTTCTGCGCACCGGCAGATATTTCTGCTTCAAGTATCCCTCAGGCCCACGGAGGAGACGGAGGAGGCGGTCCAGCATCCAGACGAGACGGTGGAGGAACGCGGCGAGTCCCGACCAGAGCCCAAGCCGAGAGTCCAAGGTCCGAGGTATCCGGAGGCCCACCTGTAACAGAAGTCCGAAGTTCGTCCGTCCGGCGTCCAAGCAGTCCCGTCCAGTCTGAGGCCTTCCGTTCTTGCTGCCCGGTGAGTACCGTTACTGGGGTAGTATCTAGACAGGGTCAATTTAATTGACTCTGGTCCGTGGGTTGGTGGTACACAGACCCACAAACGAAGTGTCCACTTCGGTGGATGCGGGTCCTGACATGTCTCTTTATGAGACCGGTAAGTTTCGTACTGTTTCAGCAGTGCACCTAGTTTCTGTTCCAGTCAGTTCTGTTCTCGAGGAAATTCATGTATTCTGTGTTCCGTATTCCAGGTAGTATTCTGTTCGAACTGTTATTTTTAAATGTTCTTCATGTATTTTAATGTCGTGGTATGAATGGGGAATAAGTATCGTGTTCATTGTGTATTGTATTGTGTCTAGATTACAGTCCAGTCATGCCCTTGTTTTCTAAGTTACGTCAGTTAAAAACTAGAAAGGGTCTGCTGGAAGCAGCAGTTCCAGTTCCGCCTAGGGACAGTCCAGGTCATTTTATGTATCAGAAGCATGGCATAAGCGCCATTTTGTATCTAGACTTATGGGTAGATTATACCAAACAGTTAGAAGAAAAGTATAGATGGCCCGTATCGGGTACATGGGATGCCGAGTGCATCATGCGAGTAGAAGAGGCATTATGGAAAAAGAAAGCCAGACAGTCACAGAAAGATGCCATCGAGTTATGGCGCAAAGAAGCTCATAAAAGAACTGAAAAAGAAATCAGAAAGTCAGAATTAAGTAGAGAATCCTTAGAACGAGCACAAGAAAAAGAACTAATCGAGATAGGTGAATAAGTCAAAGCCGAACAGTCAGACAGACAGAGGCATGCCCTTATTAGGGGTATGTATCCTCTCCTTGCCGAGGGCTTGCCAAAAGCGACCCCAGAGGCATCCAGTAATTTCCCGCCACCATTAGTTCCGACCAAGCTACGTCACAAACAGACCGCAGCTGATATTTTTATTTCGTCCTATTTGGACGACACAGTCCCAGAATATGCAAATCCTGTTCGCGCTCCGCCAGTCCCTGTAAATCAGGCACTTCCCGCTCCTCCAGACACCGGAGTACCTGTTACGGTACCCCCGGTCCAGCCCGCCATACAAGTCCAGCCTACATTTCCATTTCCCACTCTGCCAGGACGAAGAGCCTCAGTAGACGACTCTAGTTTAGGGGCCGCAGGGGGAGGTACTCCTCAAACCCCGCCGCCACACAAGCGTTTAACGACAGCCGAATTACATATGCAAGCATCACAGCGTACGCCCAGACATCAGACTGTAGCAGAAATAAGAAAATCCCTTGCCGAATGCGGCTATGATCCAGTCCCAGGCGAGGATAATATGGTTTTATATTCATTCCGCGTAAGAAAGGTGACCGAGTATCTAGTCACCTTACCGAATATGAAAGAAGATCTAGACAGAATATATCGTTTCATCCGTACAGGGGATGATCCAGAAAGCATTGGCGAGGCCATGTCTCAAAGGAAAGCTGAGACCCAGCTCATGATATTAAAGTTTCTGATCAATTGTCTAATAAGAGAACAAGATTACCCGTCTAAAGATCCGGCTGAAATGAAAACCCTGACAAGGTGGAGTGATAATATAGCCGAGGGTAAGCACAAGACCGTCGGTGCTATGGAGAGTATGTACAAGAAAATCCGTAAAGAAATAATAAAGTTACACGAACAGCGTAAAGCAGCACAAGTAAGCGAGAAAGAAAGTAACTCTGATCCTGAAGAGTTAGACGACGAGAATCCCGACAGAATAGCGTATGTAGGAAAATCTAGATTTCCAGATCGCCATTTACGCCTAGAACACAAGTCTATTTTTCATCATCCAGCACCAGAACAAGGTTCTCTAGAACAAGTGTTTCAAGCTACCGATCACATTCTGAAATCACGAATCGGTTACAGTGAGTTGAGTACCATGCATGAACAAGAACTAGCCCGATCAGCAGTCCGATGGATTACTGATTCTACCACTTTTCCAGACGAAATAGTGGCACAAATGTTTCTGAAAATGCCCCCAGCCGAACAACGACTGGCGGGTATGTATATGATTCAGCACCTCATTACATTGTATGAGGGTCAGCACTCTGATCCAGGCCCGTTACATGATATCCTGAACGAGTTACTCCAGTATAGATGGAAAGGTTTAGGTACCGACTTAATTAGTGTCATTCTAGAACAGCGTCACAAATATAGAACGTTTCTAAACCCGCATTTTGTTCATGTCTCACCCCCAGAAAGTAAACCATTTTACATAGAGAGACAGAATCCGTTACGAGAAGTCCACCCAGTTAGAGGAACGGGTGGCGAACTAGAACGAGTGTTTGTTTACACTCCGATTACAAAGATGGAACTCCTAGAGATGAAGAAATTAATTCCCTGTCATGATAAAGATCCAGCAGGGTTCCATAGAGAATTAAAAGACATGCTCCGTATGGGAGAATACACGTATCCAGATATAATTAAAATGTTAAAGGTTCTGCTGCCCGCAGGGGTGTATGAAAAGCTCAAGGAAAAAGAATGGGAGGTGGGAGAGAAAAAGATCGATTGGGCAGTTCTAGAAGCTGAAGACAAGGCACGAGTACCAGGTACCGGTCTTGGAGCGAAATGTAAAGAATTACCAGAATTATTAATACAAGTTTTACCTAGATTATTGACAACTAGAAAAGAAGACTGGGATGCAATCTCAGCCTGTAAACAGAAACAAGACGAAGATATTAGTGATTTTTATTCCAGATTTGAGAAATGTTTTAGCATCAACAGTGGCCTCAAGACAAGTAGTGAGTCATACCCTCACCTTTTTGTTACTAAATTAGTCGAGAATTCAAGTCCACAAATTAAAAATCGAGTTTTGAAAGTCGAAAGTACCTGGCAAGCTAATACCCCGTCCCAGATGTTGCAGATGCTCCAATACCACCAGAATAGGATCAGGGAAGAACAAGAACACGAGAGAAAACGTATGAAAGACACAAAAATGAAAGTACTAGTTGCACAATCTGTTCCTCAAGACAGTCAGAAGAGGGGTCCGAATCAAGCCAGTCATCCTGCAGCTCCCGTTAAAGGGAACTGCAATTATTGTAAACAGCCAGGTCATTTTATAAACGAGTGTGCAGTTCTGAAACACAACATAGCTACTGGTAAGACTAAAGAAAGACCACGTCCGCCTAGACAAGAACAAGTTTCACAGACTCCTCAGCCACAGAATGCACCACAGACAGTTACCGCACCGCAGCCTATTGCTGCAACACAGCACGTTACACAGCAGATGTACCAGTATGCACAGTCTGAGTATCCAGAGTACCAGCAGTATTCATGAATCAGCCTAGAGAGGGAGGTAGGCTTGCCTCTCATCGAGATACCTGTAGATCAAGAAGGTCCCTATGTTCACAGTCAAGTATTAGGGAAAGACAGAAAGTTTTTGATTGATACAGGGGCAAGTAGGACCACAATTAGTCACGCCGAAGTTCCAGGGGCTCCGCTCTCAGGCTCAAGAAATGTTTCCCTTGGATTTTCAGGAAAACCCATTGTAAATGAAATATCAAAGCCAGTTACTCTAGAAGTAGGTCCATTGTCCCGCACTACTGATCTGTTACTTACTAAGTCATGTCCAGAAAACCTATTAGGCATTAAAACACTGAAAGAGTTAGGTGCAGTTATATGCTGTTCCCCAGAGGGAATACGATTGTTCCTACGTGACTTTAAGGGTCACTATGTATTACGAGATTTTGATCCCAGATTGTCTAATGTTCCGCAGCATCTATGGGCGCAAGGTCCAACTGATGTTGGTTATATGCAAATCACACCCTATCGTGTGACTCTCAAGCCAGGTGTGGTGTTACCACGAATCAGACAGTACAGATTGCCACCTGAGGCTGTAGCAGCCTTATCCAAAATTATTGACGAGCTCATGGCTCAAGGAGTGGTTGTAGAAACTGACTCCAATGTATGCAATTCCCCGATCATTCCAGTCATGAAACGTACTGATCCAAATGCACCCCCAGTATATCGATTAGTGATTGACCTACGAGAACTTAATAAATGTATTATTCCTCAGTACCCAGTCGTTCCAGATATCTCTTCCCTATTGACAGCCATTGATTCCGAAGCCACGTTCTTTACTGTAATCGACCTCAAGAACGCGTTTTTCAGTGTCCCTATTCATCCAGACAGCCAGTTCCTTTTCGGATTTTGTTTAAATGGAAGGAGCTATATGTTCACACGCGCTCCTCAAGGTTTCACAGAAAGCCCTAGCATTTACAGTCAAGCACTTAAAAGACAACTAGACAACATTCACATGCCAACTGACACTGCCCTGCTCCAGTATGTCGATGATCTCCTGATCACAGCCCGTTCTGAACGTGCTTGCGAGCGAGCATCCCTTACAGTCTTGTATTTCCTAGCCGAGATGGGGCACAAGGTGTCCCCTTCTAAGCTTCAATTCTGTGTCCAGCAAGTGGTCTACTTAGGACACTTACTGTCCAAGAGGGGTAGGCAGTTGACACCAGACCGTATCCAGTTAATAGCGAGTCTTCCTCAGCCCAAGACCCAGAAGGAGGTACGTGCTTTTATCGGCCTTACTTCTTACTGCAGACAATGGATTCCTCAGTATGCATTTCTAGCCAAGCCACTGATACAGTTAACGACACAGGAGGCAGCCGTATCGACTGTCCTCCCTTGGACATCTGAACATACACTTAGTTTCAATGAGTTAAAGAAAGCCCTATGCCAAGCTCCAGTTCTAGCGACACCGAACTACAGTAAGCCTTTTACACTTTTCGTCACTGAACGCGAAGGTACAGCATTATCTGTTCTCACACAAGATCAAGCAGGACAATACAAGCCCTGTGCTTATTTTTCGAGCACATTAGATCCTGTAGCCCAGGCTCTGCCTGCGTGCCTCAAGTCAGTTGCAGCCACAGCCCTAGCTATCAGACAAAGTGATTCCATAGTCTTAGGACACTCCTTGACAGTACAAGTTCCACATTCCGTGGAAGTTCTTTTAAACCGAACACAAACTCAGCACTTGACAATTGCACGTTTAACAGGTTATGAATTGACACTGTTCCAGCCACACATAGAAATCAGACGCTGCAACATCCTGAACCCTGCTACACTGTTACCATCAGTTACTCCGAATTCTGCCACACATGACTGCGTGGAAGTAGTTAACATTACGACAAAGCCAAGACAAGATCTGACAGATGTTCCGTTACCAGACCCCGACCTGACACTTTATGTGGATGGTTCATGTATGAGAACAAGTACAGGAGAACTAGTCGCCGCGTATGCAGTGACTACTGACACTGAAGTTATTGAAACACACGGTATTGACACCCTGTCCGCTCAAGCAGCAGAGCTAGTTGCTCTGACACAAGCCTGCATACACGCCAAGAACTTGAAAGTTAATGTTTACACAGATTCACGCTACGCATTTGGAGTTGTACACGACTTCGGAGTGCTCTGGCAGGAGAGAGGTTTCATGACTTCTCATGGAACCAAGATTCAGCATGGTCTCCTTATTCAAGCTCTGTTAGATGCCATACATTTACCGACATCTATCGCTATCATGAAGTGCAAAGCACATACGAAAGTTACTGACACCATTTCTCAAGGTAACGATCTAGCAGATCGCACAGCCAAGCTTACAGCACAGACTCTAGACATTCCAGTTAACATGACACACACTCCAGATCCGATTACATGTATGACAGTTAAAGACCCTACACAAGATGTCATAGACATACAGTTACATGCTACTCCCGAAGAAATCAAGAAATGGTCCGAACAAGGAGGGGTCCAGACAGATCAAGGATGGTTAACGAAGGGTAGAGCCACATGGTTTCTCCCCGACTCTATGGTTCAAGTCATTATTAATACTGCACATAGTCCAGCACATTTAGGAGAAAAAGCTATGTTAGACAGTATCCAGAACATCTGGTTCAACAAGCATTTACGAGCTGCAGCCAAACAGAAAGTCCGTACCTGTATGATATGTTGCCAGTTTAATCCAGGTAAAAGTGTCCCGGTGGAACAAGGTGGATTCCAGCCCCCTGACCACCCTTTTGAAGTCCTCCAGATGGATTATATTCAGATGGAACGATGTCGAGGTTTCAAGTATGTCCTTGTAGTTGTATGCGCTTTGTCCAGGTGGACAGAAGCATATCCAGTCCCAGATTACACAGCCGCGACCACTGCCAAGCAGTTGGTTCGTGAGTTCTTCCCCCGTTATGGACTCCCTAGAGTCGTATATTCTGACAACGGCCAGCCATTCTCATCTGAGTTAATGAAGCATGTTTCCCTTTTGTTGGGGTACCAGTGGAAGTTTCATTGTGTACGCCATCCTGAAGCAGCCGGTCTCGTAGAGAGACATAACCAGACTCTGAAAATCCGTATTGCAAAAGTATGTAAAGAGAAAGGTGTGGACTGGCTAGTAGCTCTGCCAGTCGCTTTATTTTATATGCGCATGGTCGCACATTCCAGATCAGGTCTGTCCCCATATGAGGTCGTTTTCGGCCGCCCCCCTAACATGTGGGGTACTCCTAGACCCCGAAGTATTACCGATGTTTCAAGTAATATGCTGACAGATTACCTAGCTTCCTTGATGTCTGCCCTCAACTCTTGTCGTTCACAGGTTGCCGCCGCATTTCCAGACAATACCGAGGTGGCACCGCATGAAATCGTTCCAGGATCCATGGTCTTGGTCCGCAATTTTGACCGCTCAAGTCCGCTGGAGCCACGCTGGAAGGAGCCCCGACAGGTCCTCCTCGCCACCCGTACAGCCGTGAAGTTGGAGGGTCGCAAAGGCTGGGTGCACCTTTCACATATAAAGAAGTTTTATGGACTGAAACCCGTCTCAAAGAACATTTCCCAGGATTTGAAGGATTGCCAAAATATTGTTCTCAAGGACTGTCCCGCAAAAGACATTGCTACAAACCCTCCCCTGTTAGAGAAAACTCCGCAACAGGAGTATAAGTTGAAACTCCGGTCTAGTAAAATAAGTCAGCCAGTTTGATTGTCTAAGTCCTCCCCTAGGTGAAACGGTTAGACTGTTTCTGACATGTATAAAATAGACCCCCATAGTGAGAGAGTTAGTCAAAACTCAATTCGATGTATCGTTTTTCTATGTTTCATATTGTTTCTCAGCATTATGATTTCCTGCACCAGTTATGCATTTTTCTTGTATTTCCCAGTTCTTCATGTAAATAAGTCTGCTAATGCTACAGTAGAGCACACGTTTAGTGATCTGCCTCCTCATGAACTCTCTTACCGCCTCGCTATGAAAAATAATTCTTTCATCCGCATGTTACATTACTCACATCAGACCAGCAATGCCACTAATTGTTGGGTGTGTGGTCGACTCCCCCCTTTCCAGATACCGAAGGGAGTTCTGCCACTTTTTCCTTATCCATTTTCACATAATGGTTCGTGTGGAGCATGGTCCACGTTAACGTCATCCTCAACAGATATGTCTTTTCTTAACAGTACATGTTTTCCAGACAAGCAAGGTCTCCCCCACAGAACCGGGTTAGATCTAGAAAATGAAGTGTATAATTTAGGTAACTATTCTTCGAATTTCATGGTCCTGAATGTTCAGTCTGATACTACTCCAGACTTACCTGCTATTTCAGTACTACCAGTTAAAGGCGAATTATGTGTCCGAAATAATGGTTCCGTACATGTAGGACATAGTGATTGTACTACTATTGTCAAGTATAGTGACAGTGGGAAATCCATTTTCAAAGCTTCACGTCATTCTTATTTTATTTGTGGTCAAACTGCATATGTTCGTCTGCCCCTCGATTGGGAGGGAACCTGTTACATTGCCTTCCTACTGCCACCAGTTTTCCTAGCCCCACCTGATTATCATAGAAACACACATCTAGTACACATTAGACATAGAAGGGAGTCCCCAATTGTCGATTATACTGAAACTGCTCTAGAACAGTATACAGATTTCAACAGAGGTTTCTTTTTCTTTATAGGACCTATCCAGAATAGTAAGCTAATCCGTAGGTTAACCAGAACCCTCGAAGCTGTAGTAAATGAGACTGCCTCTGCTCTAGGTAACTTAACTGAAGAGCAATCTGCTATGAGATTTGTCGTTTTACAGAATCGTCTCGTCCTTGACGTCATACTGGCCGATAGGGGCGGGGCCTGTAGAGTCATCGGATCTAGTTGCTGCATTTTCATTCCAAATAACGCGCCGTCTGTTTATTCAGCTATAACCAGACTCCATAAAATTGCCCATCTGTTACACCAAGATCCAGGCACCTGGACATGGTCCGGTTGGTTCTGGAATATAATTTCCGCCTGGGGATGGAAAGTCTGGTCCTTTCTAGGTATTGCAGTAGCGATCATATTCAGCTGCTGCCTCTGTATACAATGTGGCCCTGCGATTTGCGGCATCTGTGCTACCTCTTGTATTCCTAGTCCCAAGCCCCGTTCTAAATCCCGTTCCAGGATAATTTGAGACGAGCAAATGATACTGTATGAAATGATAGATGGTATCATGAATATTGATGTTTCCTGATGGAAACGTAGTGACAAGGAGGGAATGTGGAAAAGTAAATTTTGCCATGTTCTGTGTCCCTACGTGTCATCCATCATATGTTATGTGTGCATGATTAAATATGCATATGCATTCCCTATGTTCGATTAATGACGCAATTACAGTTGTGTCCACCTCTAGTATGCCAGTTTCCAGTTCTCGTGAATACTACGAATATCAGGCCTATGTAAAGCTACGTTGCCACGTTTCTCAGTGTGCACGTTATTCTATTGAAAAGTCCCCGTTTCTAGGCCTCAAAAGGGCCCGGACACCAGATTCAGCTCCTGTCTCCTGAAGCCTCGCTGAGGAGCGATACAGCCCCCACCTGTATCCTCGACCCTTCACTTACTTCCTGCCTCGCAGTGCCCGGCTCACCCTGGCTCTGCCTCTGAGTCTGCCAAGAATATGTTATGATTCCAGTTATCAGTTCAGTCCTCCTTCTCTGCATTCCTAAAGCTACTGAATCGCATCGATAGTTTCCGTCATTGTCTAGTCTTCACGTCTCCACGTTAGAGAAATACTGCATTTAATGGTCATTTAATATTCTTCATCACGCACTACATGTAGAATAATGCATGGTCCAGTCTTAGAATCAAGTTAGCCTTTCCCCTCCTGACTTCTAGTTTATATCAACATGTTCTCTAAACATCAGATACTAGATGCTGTTTAGGTACATGTCGCCCTGACTCTCCAGACTTCAGTCTCTGCTCCTAGCACAGAGTTCATAGCCCCCAGCTTCTCCTAGTAACACGTCATTGCTAGTTTGCGCGCACCATCAGGTTAGAGGTCCCGGCTCCTCAGGTAGCCCCCTCCATGGTTTCCGCCCCATTCATGACATATTCTGTTACGTTTGCATCACATGTCTATGTATACGCCCTGTTACACCTCTTTTCACCCTTATCTTTCGCGACTGCTACGCGTCACGCCTTTTGCTCCACCCACTGCTACGCCTATTGCAATGTAATGCTATGTGTTTGCGTTATGTATATATGCTCATGCACTGTTATTAAAAAGTTATTCCCCTTGTACCGATCCTGACCCCGGCAGCGCTGCTGGGCCTTGCCATCCTATTCCTGTATTTGCTGTATTAAACCTGCAAAACTCCTACTACCTCGAATCTTGACTCTTATTTATTGAGCTATCTGTTATTCATTTATTCATTCAAAAATAGGGTATTATTTATTTATTTACCACAATACACCCAAACTACCCCTGAGGAGGGGGGCAGAAGAGAACAGGAAACGTTTTGAAAAAAAACCAAATGTTCAGGGGTGGTGGAAGCCCCCCATGGGCATGGCCATGCCCTGCCCCAAAAAAAGCTGTAAGTCATTTTGCGCTGCCTGGGGGGTCTGATATAGGTGATTACCACCCATAGCATACCATGTGGGCTTTCTGCCACCCGAGGCTTGAGCCTGTGCTCTCTGCCATCTCACAGCCCAAATTACTTTCTGCTCCCCCATGGTGGGATGATAGGGGTATTCACCCCCAATTATCTGCCCCAAGGGGCAGAAGGTCCACGAAACACCAGGCAATTCAAAACATAGTCAAAACAAACAAAAGGAAGGGGACGGGCTACCCTTGCATGGAGCCATACCCTGCCCCATATGGGGCAATAGTGTCTTTCTGCTCTCATGGGGCAGGTACGAGGTGTGTACCAATTGAGAAGGTTCCCCCAGATATGTGGATATATAGAGGTAGAAAGTCCATCTGATGCCTGGGATTTTCCCATTAGGATAAAAGAACGTGTTGCAGGTCTTGCACACTGGCATTAGCCACAACCCCACCCCAAATGGCACACACAAGCCTTTCTGCCTCCCCCCCCCAACTAGGGGCAGACAGTTTTGCCCCAATTTGCCTCGGGGGCATAGAAAGCCCAATGTATGCCAGGAATATATATTTTTAGTAAAATAATGGCCTGGGACTGGCCCATCCTAACATCAGGCCACACCTTCACCCCTAAAGGCTCAACAGTCTTTCTGCTCCACTTCGAACTGAAGCGTCCCATCCTAATGGCAAGCGGGAGGACATCTGATCCTTTCCGGTGTCATTTTTACATATGGGCCAGAAGAGTGTGGCTAACTCCCAATATTATCCCACTTGCAATGGTGAACGGCTGCACTTTTTGGGATGGGTAGGCAGGCGCCTGGAAAAGTCCAGGGAAACCACAAATTTCCAACCACCATGAGTTCCCACATGTCCCCCGATAAGAACGGTATCCCACTTGTCTGGGTGGGTCAAGAAACCATGACACAAAATGCCCTAAAGCGCTACGTTGATAGATAAGTAATAGGGGTAGCTTTGGTATTTGAGGCTCAGCTGTGGTGCCATCCATGAAACCAACATACCAAAGAAATATTTGAAAACTAGACAGCAAGGGAATTCCAGGGCGGTGTATCTTGCATGGATCCTATAAGGTTTTCTTACCCAAAATGCCCTGCAAACCTCATACTTTGCCTTAAATTACGCATTTTCATTAAATTTCTGTGATAGAAGCATCTGGAATCTGGAGGAATCCACAAAATTCCTAGCACCCAGCGTTACCCTACTTGTGCTGATAAAGCGGTGTGTCTCCTGCGTGGCTCAGCCTAGTACCCAAGGCAGAAACGGATCAAACCAAGGTTAATGGGAGCCCTTGTGAGGGGACTCTAATTGACCTAGTCACCCCACCCTGGATACCCATGGGTATCTAGGTTTTCCCTAGGTACATGCTGAGCTAGGCCCCAAAACCTACAGCTACCCACTTTACAGCAAAATGGGTCTGTTTTGATTTAAAAAAATGTAATGTATTCATGTTCGGTTTTGGGCCATTTCCCGTTGTGGCCACTAGCCCCACCCACACAACCGAGGTACCATTTTTATCAGGAGCCTTGGGGGAATGCTGGGTAGAAGGAGGTGTTTGGCTCCCCACAGACTGCAGAACTTCCCATCACAGAAATGTGTGGATTACATGTTTTATTAGTTAACATTTGAAGTTGTAAGGGATTCTGGGTAAAACAACCTGGTGAGATCCATGCAAGTCACCCCATCCTGGGTACCCCTGAATGTCTAGTTTTTAAAAAGGTGCTACTTTGCTACGTTTACCTGGGTGCTGCCTGAGCTGGAGTTCAAAATCCACAGCTAGGCACATTGCAAAAAAAGGGTCAGTTTGAATGAAAAAATGTGATGTATCCATTGTGTTTTGGGAAGACATGTGGGAGAATAGAATAGTCAAACATTTGTTATTAACAATTGTATTTCACTACATTGTGTACCTTCCAAAACTTAGCCAGTGTGTAAGAAGGAAGACATTTTGAAAAATACCTTCTAATCATAACACTTTTGTAAATTGGCCATTGTGACAGAAATTCACAG
This sequence comes from Lissotriton helveticus, assembly GCF_964261635.1. Taxonomy (NCBI): domain Eukaryota; kingdom Metazoa; phylum Chordata; class Amphibia; order Caudata; family Salamandridae; genus Lissotriton; species Lissotriton helveticus. The sequence continues at coordinate 87,922 of NW_027611659.1, read as the reverse complement.
ATGAAAATGTTGTAAAAAAATGTTACACTCATTTTCAATACTTCTTTATTTCAACTGTTAGCATCTCTGGGAAAACCTTGAGGGATTTACACATATGACCCTTTCTGAATTCCGAATTTTGTCTAACTTTCAGAAATCCGCAGCCTTCCTGGATCACCCATGGGTATCACACTGGTTTCCACTAAAAACGGTGGGCTGTGACAACAAAAAATAGGACATATAGACTGATACTGTGGTAAAAATTAGTTTGTGTCCATAATAGTTGGGAGGATGGTGACCTTAGCACAGCAAATGTTCGCTGATGACATTTTTAGGAAATAAAATAGAAATTTTTATACAGAGCATTTTTTTCAAGTTTAAAAAAAAAACTATAAATGTGGCTATATTTTGCCTATTTTCTCGGTCACAGGCAAAGGAATCCACACATTCTGGGTACTTTTAAAATCCTCAGGGTGTTAGAAAAAAGAAGGCACAAATTTGCTTTGGGTACCTTTTGTGGAAATAACTTATGGACCCTAAGCACGAGCTACCCCAAAAAGCAAAAAAATACTCAGCACGTGGGGAAGGGGAGAGAGAAGGGCCAGCATTTCAGGGGTCAATGTGAGCAGTCAACAAACATTTCAGATAGATTTTTGTTCCAGAACGGACCATTAGGGAAATTTTTCAGCACAAAACTACTAATCCAAACAAATCTGTGGTATTTGCACATTGGATCTTTCATTAGTTGAAATGGTTCTTTAACCCCTTGTGTGCTAGTGACGAGCTCAGCTCGTCATGAGGGACGGGTGAGCTACTTTCGTCACGAGCTGAGCTCGGGGATAATTTCCCTGCTGTGCTGAACGTTCTAAAAATGGGTGTGGTGTGACGCGCTCAGCTCGTCACGAGGGCAGCTCCGCTGTGCCTCATGACAAGCTCAGCTCGTCAACAGCACAGCGGCGCCGCGCGCGGCCCCCCTCGCACCCGCAAAGCGGGGGAAAACACCCTGCAGCCAAGGCGTTAAACATGGAGCACCTGGTTTGATATAAGTCAATCACAGGGCAGAAGTTACATGACATTGTGAAGACATAGGCAACCCTGAGCACAGGGTTGCAGTAACATTTGCTGTACATGCACATGCAGTGTATGCCTTTGAAATGCTTTATTCATGGGTGAACTTTGGTCCTATAGATGCCGGTACTACGCTTTCCACTCCTACAAAGATGCAGCCGTTCTGACTCAGCCCCAAGCATATCACGACTCGGTGGACCCTTTCACCCGTCCAGTTCATAAGATAGGTTTGTTGGTCACTTAGCCCCCACATACCTCAGAATGCCCGACTGAGTTCCCTAAAGCGGGCGGCACCTGATACCGTACTGGCTCGGTACACACAGTATCCTGTATAGGTGGCTCAGACAGTATGTATTGCAGAACAAAGCAGGCAGAGCGGGTCGAGTGGGACCTGTACCACAGACACAGGGTTCCATACAAGCAATCTGTCCACAGACTATAAGCGCCACTATGAGCAAAGTGCCCGTAAAAAGCAACAAAACTACCTTCTGGAACGCTTGCAACACCAACCAGAGGAGCAGCATTGTGGCGATGAGACGTCCCCTTCATGGGCGGTACTACCCGATGTACTAAGGCAAGAACAAATGAGTACAAGGCTGCACCAGCCCTAGATCTAGGAATGAGATGAAGTATCAACCTTACTACCTATGGCACACCGTCATGGGTGGTACTACCCGATGTACTAAGGCAAGAACAAATGAGTACAAGGCTGCACCCTCCCTCGATCTAGAATGAGATGAAGTATCAACCGTACTGCTCATGGCACGCCGTCATTGGTGGTACTACCCGATGTACTGAGGCAAGAACAAATGAGTACAAGGCTGCACCCTCCCTAGATCAAGGAATGAGATGAAGTATCAACCGTACTACCCATGGCACGCCGTCATGGGCGGTGCTACCCGATGTACTAAGGCAAGAACAAATGAGTACAAGGCTGCACCCTATAAAAAGACGAAAAAGACTAACAAAAATAGAAGGACTGAATTTCCATCAACTCAGAAGTCCAGCCAAGGTGGATACAATTTGACGGACCGTATTTTCACTTCAGCTGGGCTGTCCACCAGCGCCATCACGCAAGTCCTGTTCTGCAGATGTATCCGTAGTTTGCATGGAATTTTCTTTAGTTAATCAAGTTCCTTTCTTTCTTTTTGATATGAGTAATAGAGTTCAACCTTTCTCTTCCTTCTTTACACTAACCTCAGTGTCTTGTTCTGATTCGGTCCCTCCACTCCTCTTGGCCCAAAAAGAATGAGAAGTAATGCTATTAGAATACAAACCCGGGGACCTGAGGGAAAAGAATGCCTGTGAGTGAGCTTTAAAGTAGGCTCCAGCGCTGTATGGAATCCAAGAAGGGTGAGATAAAGAATCTATTCTACAGGTCATTGCTGAGCCCCAAACACAGGCTCAATATCCTCCGAAGCCTGAAGCAAACACAACATTAAAGCTATCCGTGGTCAGCTGAAGATCACGCCATTATAATGCCTTGTAGTTGTACATTGAATAATCCTTTTTCCAGTTTTAAAACTTGATTGAACATACAGAATAGTTTTAGATTAAAGTCAAACACACTCTCATAAGCTGTACAATCGACTTTTCAGACAAAATATAGCACCTGAGAGGGAGTGTCTAAGCTCTTTATCAGTTCTGTTATACATGATTGCCAGTGGCTTTAAGAATAGTCCTGGTTTATTTGCAGCATCAATTATGGAGCTCTTACAGAAAGATCCATAGGCGCCATCTTACATTGACAACATTTACACAACAGATGATGACGCGGAACAACACTCTACCAGGGCAGAGTGTACAGTGACAATACCGGCAGCAACAGATGATGACGCAGAATGACACCCAACCAGGGCGGAGTGTATAGTAATAATACTGGCAGCAACACATGATGATGCGGAACGACACCCGACCAGGGCGGAGTGTATAGTGACAATACTGGTCACAACAGAGGATGACGTGGAACAACACCTGACCAGGGCGGAAAGTATAGTGACAATAGTGGCCACAACAGATGATGACGCGGAACGACACCTGACCAGGGCGGAGTGTATAGTAATAATACTGGCCACAACAGATGATGGCGCGGATTGACACCTGACCTGGGCGGAGTGTATAGTGACATTACTGGCCACAACAGATGATGACGCAATGGCCGGCATCTTTAAGTGGAGTTGATGTAACATTTAAGTATGATCTGACTCTCGGCATTTAAGAATTTAATCACTATACACAAAATATACCACAAAGTCCTAATATCCTACCCACGGAGGAATTTAAGAGAGTCTTCTATACAGAAATACTCTGTGACATGTGCTGCATGCAGGGAAATTGTGAAAACACCAAATTCAAACCACTATAAACTCACATTACAAACTTTGGTGACCGCACTACACAGCTCGCAGATATTCACGCCTTGCTGCTCACATGACAGAAGGCTGATCCATCCATTCTCACACTGATAGTGTCAAATTCATCCTTCCGTGCAAGGGAACAATGTCAATTTAGCACAAAGGCATTTGAAAGGTACCAGAGATTCAATAAGGAAACTCATTAAAAATAAGCAAGCATAAGGTAAGCGGTTTTCTTTTTTTTCTTTTTTATTTTCCTTCATCATCGGCTGTTGACTCCCTCCTCACCCCGCCCCGCCCCACCACCCTTACCTGCACGGGTAGCTCCAGTGCATAGATTCCTTGTAGTGCACTAAGATGCAGCGCACAGATCCCGAATAGAAGAGCCCAGCTCAGCCCCAGGGCCCCCAGATAGAAGAGCCCAGCTCAGCCCCAGGGGCCCGGATAGTAGAGCCCAGCTCAGCCCCAGGGGCCCCCAGATAGAAGAGCCCAGCTCAGGCCCCAGGGACTCGGATAGAAGAGCCCAACTCAGCCCCAAGGGACCCTGGATAGAAGAGCCCAGCTCAGCCCCAAGGCCCCCCGGATAGAAGAGCCCAGCTCAGCCCCAGGGGCCCTGGATAGAAAAGCCAAGCTCAGCCCCAGGGGCCCCTGGATAGAAGAGCCCAGCACTGCCCCAGGGGCCCAGGATAGAAGGGCCAAGCTCAGCACCAGGGCCCCCTGGATAGAAGAGCCCAGCTCAGCCCCAGGGGCCCCGGATAGAAGAGCCATGCTCAGCCCCAGGGGCCCCTGAATAGAAGAGCCCAGCACAGCCCCAGAGGCCCCCAGATAGAAGAGCCCAGGTCAACCCCAGGGCCCCCGGATAGAAGAGCCCAGCATAGCCCCAGAGGCCCCCAGATAGAAGAGCCCAGCTCAACCCCAGGGGCCCCGGATAAAAGAGCCCATCCCAGCCCCGGGGTCCCCTGATAGCAGAGCCCAGCTCAGCCCCTGCCCCCAGATAGAAGAGCCCAGCTCAGCCCCAGGGCCCCCGGATAGAAGAGCCCAGCATAGCCCCAGAGGCCCCCAGATAGAAGAGCCCAGCTCAACCCCAGGGGCCCCGGATAAAAGAGCCCATCCCAGCCCCGGGGTCCCCTGATAGAAGAGCCCAGCTCAGCCCCAGGGCCCCCAGATAGAAGAGCCCAGCTCAGCCCCAGGGGCCCCCGGATAGAAGGGCCGGGATCAGCCCCAGGGGCCCCCGGATAGAAGAGCCCAGCTCAGCCCCAGGGGCCCCGGATAGAAGAGCCCAGCTCAGCCCGGCTTCTGAAGAGATTCCCTCCAGGATTATTCAGTCTATTTCTACAAACACAGCAGAAGGTGCTGACAATCTCCTACCTGAGCAGAGAACTGTGCAGACATGTCCAGGCTCTCTCCCCCTCCTGGGGGGCCGTGGTGGGGCGGGGGAAGATCTGGGGTCTGAGGGGGGTCTGTAGATGAAGGTCGCTGCACAGACAGATGAGGTTCCTTCCTCCTCTGCAGCAGGCTGCACACAAGGAGAGACAGGAAGTGATGTCACCCCCGCTGCTGGTGCTGTCTCTGCCGCTGCTGACCCGGAAGAGGAAACTCTTCTCCTTACATCCAATGTGCAGATCAGTGGGTTTCATCAGCAGGCAAGGAGCGTCCTCTGGTGGCCGCTGACAGAACCGCCGTAACTAGGCTTCAGCAGAGCAACAAGCACTGGCGCCTGCAAAGACACAGCCATGGTTGTTTCACTCACAGTCCATGACAGGGTCTCATAGGGGAAACAAGCATTGGCGCCTGTAAAGATGGACACTCAGAGTCCATGACAGGATCTCGTATGGGAAACAAGCATTGGCGCCTGTAAAGACACAGACGTGGGTGGACACTCAGAGTCCATGACAGGGTCTCATAGGGGAAACAAGCATTGGCGCCTGTAAAGACACAGACATGGGTGGACACTCAGAGTCCATGACAGGATCTCGTATGGGAAACAAGCATTGGCGCCTGTAAAGACACAGACGTGGGTGGACACTCAGAGTCCATGACAGGATCTCGTATGGGAAACAAGCATTGGCGCCTGTAAAGACACAGACGTGGGTGGACACTCAGAGTCCATGACAGGATCTCGTATGGGAAACAAGCATTGGCACCTGTAAAGACACAGACGTGGGTGGACACTCAGAGTCCATGACAGGATCTCGTATGACTTCATCAGCCCGCTCGCCCTCCCCATAGCCGACTACATCCTCCTCGGGGACCTCAACTTCCACCTGGAGAACAACAACGACCGCAACACCACCACCCTGCTGGACAACCTCGCAAACCTGGGACTCAAGCAGCTGGTGACCACCCCCACCCACTACGCCGGACACACACTCGACCCGATCTTCTCTTCCAGCAAGGACATCGCCTTCAGCCACGCCACGGGACTCCCATGGACGGACCACAGCTGCGTCCACTTCAGCTTCAGAAGGACCACGCTCCACCATCACCAGCAACAGGCTCCCCGCAGAAGCTGGAACAAGATCACTGCTGACCAGCTCACCACGTCCTTGAGCAAGAACCCTCCCACCAGCACAACGAACCCCAGTCAAGCAGCCACCAACCTCACGAAATGGATCAGCGACTGCGCAGACGAACTCGCCCCGCTGAAGACCCCGCCGAGCCGACCCGGCAGCAAGAAAGCCCCATGGTTTAACGACGAACTCAAGAGCTCCAAGAAGAACTGCAGAGCACTCGAGAAAACCTGGCGCACAGACCCAACACCGGACAACATGACTGCCCTCAAGCTCACCACCCGAAAACACCACCAGCTGATCCGCGCCACCAAGAAAACTGCATTCAAGGAACGACTGGACAACAACGCACACAACAGCAAGGAACTCTTCAACATCGTGAAAGAGCTCTCCAACCCCAACGCCGGAAACAACGACATCACCCCTTCGCAAGACCTCTGCAACTCCCTCGCCTCCTACTTCCACAACAAGATCGCGGACATACACAACAGCTTCAGCACTCAACCGACGCACGCCACGACCGAACCACCGCCCCCCACCACCACCCTCCGCGCCTGGACCCCGATCAGCACCGAAGACACCATCCGCACGATGAACTCCATCCACTCCGGATCTCCGACAGACCCCTGCCCTCACCACGTCTTCAACAAGGCCGACACTGTCATCGCACCCCACCTGCGGGACATCATCAACACCTCCTTCGACATCGCCACCTTCCCGGAGAGCTGGAAGCACGCCGAACTCAGCGCTCTACTCAAGAAACCATCAGCAGACCCTACCGACCTCAAGAATTACCGCCCCATCTCGCTGCTCCCGTTTCCGGCCAAAGTCATCGAGAAGACCGTCAACAAGCAACTGGCCGCCTTCCTCGAGACGAACGGCTCCCTCGACCTCTCGCAGTCTGGCTTCCGGGCCAACCACAGCACCGAGACCGCCCTGATCGCAGCCACAGACGACATCCGAGCCCTGCTCGACAACGGAGAAACAGCGGCCCTCATCCTCCTGGACCTCTCCGCGGCCTTCGACACTGTCTGCCACCGCACCCTAGTACAGCGCCTCAGCAACGTCGGAATCCAGGAGACAGCACTGGAGTGGATCACCTCCTTCCTCACCGGAAGGACACAGAGAGTCCGCCTCCCCCCGTTCAGATCGGAGGCCACCGAAGTCATCTGCGGCGTCCCTCAAGGCTCCTCGCTCAGCCCAACTCTCTTCAACGTCTACATGAGCCCCCTCGCAGCCATCGCACGCCAGCACAACCTGAACATCATCTCCTACGCCGACGACACCCAGCTGATCCTCTCCCTCACCAACGACCCCGCCACCGCCAGAGCCAACCTGCACGAAGGGATGACAGAAGTAGCCAAATGGATGTCGAACAGCCGCCTGAAACTGAACTCAGACAAGACGGAAGTCCTCATCCTGGGATCCTCACCCTCCGCCTGGGACGACTCCTGGTGGCCCCCCGCCCTGGGCAGCGCACCCAAACCAACTGACCACGCACGCAACCTGGGCTTCATCCTGGACTCCTCCCTCTCCATGACCAGACAAGTCAACGCCGTCTCCTCGTCGTGCTTCCACATCCTGCGAATGCTACGCAAGATCTTCCGATGGATCCCCACCGAGACCAGGAAGACGGTCACCCAGGCCCTCGTCACCAGCCGTCTGGACTACGGCAACTCCCTCTACGCCGGAACCACCGCCAAACTCCAGAAGAGACTCCAGCGGATCCAGAACACCTCAGCACGACTCATCCTGGACATCCCCCGCCGCAGCCACATCTCCGGACACCTGAGAGACCTGCACTGGCTCCCGGTCAACAAGAGAATCACCTTCCGGCTCCTCACCCACGCACACAAAGCCCTACACAACCAAGGACCAGGATACCTCAACAGCCGCCTCAACTTCTACGCTCCCACGCGCCAGCTTCGATCGACCAGCCACGCCCTCGCCGCCGTCCCCCGCATCCGAAGAGCCACCACAGGAGGAAGGTCCTTCTCCTACCTGGCCGCCAAGACTTGGAACTCCCTTCCGACCCACCTCCGCCTGACCCAGGACCACCTCGCCTTCAGGAAGCAGCTCAAGACCTGGCTATTCGAGCAGTAGCGGACCCCCCCCCCCCCCCCCCCCCCCCAGCGCCTTGAGACCCTCCGGGTGAGTAGTGCGCTATACAAATGCTCTGATTGATTGATTGATTGATTGTATGGGAAAGTAAACTCGTGGTTGGCTCGCGCTTGTTTTACTTGTACTCCTCCGCTTGTAGCTGGCTGTTGGGCAGTGCGACGCTGCTGTTTATACTCGCACTCTTCTGCGTATTGCTCCGTTCTATGCAACGGTGACCGTTGTCTTCGAGGGTCGCGGCCTGGATATCAGGGGGATCAAAACTGCACTCATTCCTCGCCTTAAACAGCTGAGGCACTGTTACAGTTCTTGTGTCATTTTACAAAGGGTGAGGCCGCGTTTAAATCAAGCCTCTGTCTGGGCTGTGGTTGTCAGTCTGGGCCGTGGTTGCCAGTCTGGGCTGTGGTTGTCAGTCTGGACTTTGGCTGTCAGTCTGAGCTGGAGGAGATGGAAGGAAGTTTGAGAGGCAGCAGGTCCTCGTGGAATCCCCAGCAGCCACCCCTGGCCTGGAGGGGATCAGCACTCAGAGCGCAGAGCTGCGGCTCGGAGGCCGGTGGACAGAGGCAGGGCTAGGGGAGAGAGGAGGGGGTGCAGGCTATGAGGGCACAGCCCAGGGGGCACGGGCTAGGGGAGAGAGGAGGGGGTATAGGCTATGAGGGCACAGCCCAGGGGGCACGGGCTAGGGGAGAGAGGAGGGGGTGCAGGCTATGAGGGCACAGCCCAGGGGGCACGGGCTAGGGGAGAGAGGAGGGGGTGTGGGCTATGAGGGCACAGCCCTGGGGGCACGGGCTAGGGGAGAGAGGAGGGGGTGTGGGCTATGAGGGCACAGCCGAGGGGGCACGGGCTAGGGGAGAGAGGAGGGGGTGTGGGCTATGAGGGCAAAGCCCAGGGGGCACGGGCTAGGGGAGAGAGGAGGGGGTGTGGGCTATGAGGGCACAGCCCTGGGGGCACGGGCTAGGGGAGAGAGGAGGGGGTGTGGGCTATGAGGGCACAGCCCTGGGGGCACGGGCTAGGGGAGAGAGGAGGGGGTGTGGGCTATGAGGGCACAGCCCTGGGGGCACGGGCTAGGGGAGAGAGGAGGGGGTGTGGGCTATGAGGGCACAGCCGAGGGGGCACGGGCTAGGGGAGAGAGGAGGGGGTGAGGCAATGAGGGCACCGTCCAGGGGGCACGACTCTTGAGTTTCTGGAGGGAGTGCAGGCCATGAGGGCACAGCCCAGGGGGCACGGCTCTTGAGTCTCTGGAGGGAGGATGAGTCAGACGGGGCACGGCGGCGACTCGCCCCTCCTGGCCTCTTTACAACCTGGGGGTGCGGGGCTCATACGTGTCTGGAGTGAGTAGGACCAGAGAGCCCCGCCTCCTGCAAGATCCCTGCACTCCCCACCCCCAGCGGCAGATGTGCCAGGGCCAGGGGGGAGCAGACTGCACATGGGACCACCTTTGAGCACAAGCGCCGCACACTTGCTTTGAGCAAAGATAAACATAAAATACATACACAGGGATTGATTGCATTTCACAACTTTAGTTCAATTAACGAGCCGCACGCACTATTCTTGCAGACTGCCCAGAAGTGTGAGAGTTGTGTATCAGGCACCTGGTTTGACCACTAAGTAATCTGTCTGCTACTTCAACAGTTAACCACGAGCTTCTGTGAAACCGTCCAGGTGTGATCTAAATCAGCCGTTTCAATATTTCCACATCTGTCTGCTGTAACTGTGCTCTCATAAATGGTGCTTCCTACAAAGAACGAAGTCTTTATAGGAAGCATTTTGAGAAAAGTGTACTTTTATTACGTTTAAAAATTTTGTAGCCAGCTCATTCCGCCACAAAAACCACTTTCTCAGGCCGCACAGTACTGTCTTATCTCTATAGCCAATTTAATTATTTAGGAACATAGATAGCAACCTTTCAAGTAAAAACATGCGGCAGTCTCCATCCATGTAAACTTAAGTTGAAGCTCCGATCTCTGGTGCAGTAGGGTGGCCACCAAAGGCGTCGCAGTATCTAATCTGAAGTTTGACATGGTACATTAATGCAGACGCAAAGCTGCTCCAAACTGACCAGCCACCATCATGTTCTCCCATCCACTTCCACCGCTTTTATTTTAAGATTACAATTACCATGTACTTGGAAAAAAAATCATTTCATTTAGAAGTCCCTGTCAGGAGGTGACCGGAAATAGAAAGTGACAGGGCAGCTGGGCACAGTACCAGCTTGAGCCAGAGTGTTGCTGCCAGCTTTGGCGTTAAAAGACACTATGCAGGAGCATCACTACAGCTCCTTCTGTGCACAATGACCCAAGATATTTCCCAAACCGGGCACTTTTGAAAGGCGCTCTGGCCACCTAGCTCCAGTGGGGTTTGTCTTCTTCTCTCTAGCGGTGATACTGTGCTGGAGATGGCCTCCAGTCTGCGGTGAGCATCTCCAGACTCCCACCCTGTTCAGTCTCAATAGAAGTGTTGATTATCTCTCCATAAGGCCCAGTCTGGAAAGGTACACACATCTGCCTGTGGAATGTGACTCCTGTCACGTTTGAGGTGCACTTACCCTACTGCGAGGTTCCAGCACTGTTCCATCCAGACCTTCGACCTCCTCAAAAAGTGCCTTTCGTGCCCTCGAGTGGAGGTTCAATATGCGTTTCGCTCTATAAGTCCTTTCTGCACATTTTGACCTTGAACACGAAGACGTGTTTTCCACAGTTATAGATTTGCTGCATTTGCCATATATTCCACCCCCTGCAAATTTTAACAAAAAAAAATTTCAGCTCAAATGGTTCAAAAGTTCCTATAAACCTAGCAGTATGTGCTACTACGCAGCGGAAGGATCCTTGCAAAGCTTCACTGGTCACCTTTATGTTGCCTATTGCTATATATTTGGGTGGTAGACCGGTAATAATGATGTGCAACCAATGGCCACACAGTGTTAACGGGTGTAAAAATGATAAAAAATGAAGTAATACAGTCACAAAATGCGCCGCATAATTTGTCTTTTCTTGCTGCATAATTTACTCAACCGTGCCACATACGTTTCCCTTCACTGCCGCATAATTCCAGCCGCCTTGGTGGTTATAGCCTCATATAACCAAGGAGAGACCCAGGTGGGTGTTGTGTCTTCGTTACATCTGCACTCTGCAGCCACAACCCTCTGAATAGTTAATCTGAGCTCTGACATACTGTCACCTTTTGACTGGCAAACATAGTCTGTCATAAGCGTTTTGATTTTATGCGGTGTAGGCTTCATTTCTGCATGTTCGTGGTTCCTTTTAGTTTTGTTTACTCTTGTAGGACAGCACTTCTGAGGCACGCGGATAAACTAACTGCCTCCAGAAAAATAATCACGCACCGCACTCAGCTATCCTCCCAATGCGATTGCGCCTGACACCGGAAAACAAGCCGCTTACTTCACATGTCACCACCCAAGGAAATGAAAAACCAAGTCTTAGTAAAATAACCTCACCTAAAACATAGAAATGAACAAGCATTAAAAATGCGATAGGTCTCACCTTTCATTAAGTTAAAGCCATTTGCTTTGGTATACTGTTAAATGGCTTTAACTTAATCAAAGGCGAGACCTGTTGCATTTTCAATGCTTGTCTATAAGTGGTATGTATTTAATTTTCTCTGGTATTCATCAGCCAACTGTACGAATAGCAGAGATTATTTACACTTATACTGGTGGTTCTGCAAATAGCAAACAAGCTTCATTATTTACCAGCTTGTTTCCGGTCCAGGGAAGGCATGGCTTTTCGCAGTTCGGGCTGGACTGTTCCCATGAGGCACAGGGTCAGACTGATTTGCATATGGCCATGTCTAAACTGGGGTGGCAGAGTGGTCTAAAGAACGGTGATGGATTAAACCCAGATCTTTTGACTGGGTGTGAGTGTTTGATTGGTTCAGATGCTCCGTCCATCACCACCCCCTTTTGTACTGCTTTGGCCGCCATAAGTGTGGCAGGGTATGCTCAGACGTGAGTCCCTTGCTCACTTTGCCACTGGATTCAAGCAAGCCGGGCTGAAGACGGCTGTAATGCCAGAAACCGGTCTTCGGAAGCTTGTTTCCGGTCCAGGGAAGGCATGGCTTGGCAGTTCAGGCTGGACTGTTCCCATGAGGCACAGGGTCAGACTGATTTTCATACGGCCATGTCTGAACTGGGGTGGCAGAGTGGGCTAAAGAACGGTGATGGATTAAACACAGATCTTTTGACTGGGAGTGAGTGTTTGATTGGTTCAGATGCTCCGTCCATCCCCACCCCCTTTTGTACAGCACTGTGCAAACAGCAAATAAATGTAAGTTTTTACCCAGCTGCCTGATAAATATAAGAAGTAATGCATGGTTTAGCCAGAGGCAGTGGAAACTGCAAAGAACTTCACAATTTACCTGCCTGCTGGCTATCACAAGAGTCTGTACTGGGGACCAGCTCCTTATCAATAATAAACGCTGGCTAAGGGGCAGATAATGAATCCTATCTGGATGGCGGGTGCACATAGGACTTATGCACAATCTGGCCAGTAGTCGAGCAAATTTCAAGAAAACTTCACTGTTTACACAACTGCTGGGGAAAGAGCAGATTTTATGGGCTCGATTCACCAGGATAAATTTACACTTGGGCATAAATGTACTCTTTTTTACACCCTGATTAGCGCCTGAGTACATTACATCATCTGATTGTGCTCGTTCTTGTGACGTTCTGGCCTGGGAGCCAGGTGCATGCTGTCAGCGGTGTGAGAGCAAAGGAACTATACGTTGTGTAAATTGGTAAAGTGGTTCGTTCAGGAGTTTTCAGTTGCATCTGCTATTTGTCAGTGTGGATGAGGGCGATGAGGCTGAGACGTCAGTGGATGCGCTGGTATCCTCTAAGACTCTGTTCTATTATAGCGATGCCGCTGATTCACAGCGTAGCAGCGACACAGGAGACACATGAGTAAACTATCCCAAATGGTAATGGTTATTTTAAGAAAGCACGTATGAAGGTATGTGAGTGATGAGTGATGATTGGTCTGAGCAATGACTGATGATTGGTCTGAGCGATGAGTGACGATTGGTCTGAGCGATGAGTTAGGATTGGTCTGAGCGATGAGTGATGATTGGTATGAGCGATGAGTGATGATTGGTATGAGCGCTGAGTGAGGATTGATGATTGGTATGAGCGATGAGTGATGATTGGTCTGAGTGATGATTGGTCTGAGTGATTATTGATCTGAGTGATGATTGATGATTGGTCTGAGCGATGAGTGATGATTAGTCTGAGTGATGATTGGTCTGAGCGATGAGTGATGATTGGTCTGAGTGATTATTGGTCTGAGTGATTATTGGTCTGAGTGATGATTGGTGATTGGTCTGAGCGATAAGTGATGATTGGTCTGAGCGATGAGTGAGGATTGGTCTGAGCGATGAGCAGTGGCGAGTCTAGGCTCATGGCGGCCCTGGGCAGGGAGCGTAGGTAGGGGGCCACAGAAGAGGGGTTCCGGGCAGGGTGGAGCGCGGAGGCCAGTGAAGAGGGGGGAGTCAGGGTGTTTGGAAGTGGAACAGAGCCGGAGGCCGCCAAATCCCTGCCAGGGGCCACCACGCTAATATGTATCCATCCTCAGAGGATTATTATATTAAGGTAACATATTGACGTGGTGGCCCCTGGGGTTTGGTGGCCCAGTGCAGGTGCACAGCTTGCACATGCCTAAGGCCGCCCCTGCGATGATTGACCCGATTTCAGGCCTGTCCGCTCCCCCACCGCATCAGCACACCCTGATGGTGCCGTGTCACTGCCCCTCGCTATTGCTGCTACTGTTGGAAGTTCGAGGCCCTCCACCGCAGGCTCCCGCCTGCGCCTCATCCCTGGTGGCCCAGTGGTGGGCAATAAGTATTGTAAGTATTGTTCTGCCTGTTTCTGTCTGCTTTCTCTTTTTATGCTCATTTGTGCTTGCTCTGTCCATCCGATTGTATTCTGTCTGCTTTCACTCTCTCTGCTCATCTGTGCTTGTTTTTCTGTCCATCTGATTGTGTGTGTCCCTGTCTACCTCGCTTTTCTTTCCGTTATTCGTGATCCCCCGTTGTGCTGCCTCTGCTCCCTTCTGCCTCCACCCGAGTGAATAAAGTTGCCTTCTTGTCTTTTTGCTTTTTTCGCTGTCCTTTCCTCCTTTCCCCGCCTCTCGCTTCCCGCTCTTTACTGCTGCTGCATCCCTTGCGGCCCCATCTCCCTCCCTCCCATTGGCTCCTGTTACCCGCCTCCCAGCGGCGACTCCCTCCCTCCGCTGGCAGGCCGGAGACTGCGCCAGAGGCAAGCCCATCTGCACCCGTCCGCGCCAGGACCTCGCCCAGCGTCAGAACCCCTGGCCCCCGACAGGCCCACCACGCACAACGGACCTTCGACGCGCCACCCTCCTCGCACTCAACACCGGCCGCTCAACTGCCTGCTAACCAAGCCACCCCGAAGTGCACTCACGGACCATTCTCCTGCCGAAACTGCTGCTACACCAGGACCCGAACCACCGCCTCCCTCACCAGCCCAGTAAACAACAACGACCTCAAGTGCATCCTACTCAACACCCGCTCCGTACACAAGCACGCCATTGAACTCTTGGACCTCCTCGACTCAACAGCCCCGGACGTCGCCTTCCTGACGGAAACCTGGATGAACGCCTCCTCGGCCCCTGACATCGCCATTGCCATCCCGGACGGCGATAAAATCATCTGGAGGGACCGTACCAACAAGCCCGGAGGAGGAATCGCCATAGTCCACAGGAACACCCTCAGAGTCACATCCAGCACCTAAGAAACTCTCAGCACCGCCTAGCACCTACACTTTCAGATCCACACCAACCCCAAGACCACCCTCAGAGAAACACTCATCTACAGGCCACCAGGTCCACGCCCACAATTCAGCGAATCCATCGCCGACTTCGTCAGCGCGCACGCCCTCGCCACCACAGACTACATCCTCCTGGGGGACCTGAACTTCCACCAGGAGAACAACAACGACAACAACACCACCACCCTGCTCGACAACCTCTCCAACTTCGGACTGAAGCAACTAGTGAACACCCCAACCCACCATGCAGGTCACACGCTGGACCCCATCTTCTCCGCCAGCACCAACTTCACGGTCAGCCACACCACCACTCTCCACTGAACCGACCAACGATGCATCCACTTCTCCTACGAGAAACTCAATGCCCACATCCAACCACCGCAGATCCCCCGAAGATGCTGGAGCAAATTCACCACTGACCAGCTGACCGCCTCCCTAGCCCAGGGCCCCCTGGCCAACGCCTCGGACACCAACACCACTGCCCAAAACCTCACACAGTGGATCAGCAACTGGGCCAACACCCTCGCCCCTATCAAGAACCCTCCGAACAAGCACAACAGCAGGAGAACCACCTGGTTCACCACAGACCTCAAGGACTCCAAAAAATCCCGCCAAACTCTAGAGAAAGCCTGGCGCCAAGAACGGACTGCGGAAAACCTCGAGTCCCTTAAGAACGCCACACGCAGACACCACCAGCTCATCCGCATCGCCAAGAGAACGGCCTTCAGAGAGCGCATAGACAACAACGCACACAACAGCAAGGAGCTCTTCAGCTTCATGTAGGAACTCTCCAACCCAAGCTCCAACTCCAACGACATCCCCCCTCACAGGACCTCTGCGACTCCTCGCAGCCTTCTTCCACCGCAAGAGCGCCGACATACATGACAGCTTCGCAAACCAGACGCCTCCACCAGCCGCAGAACCAACGCCCCCCCGGCCCTCCTCAGTCGCTGGACCCCCGTCAACACCGAAGAAATCACTCAGATCATAAACACCATCCACTCCGGCTCTCCATCTGACCCCTACCCTCACCACATCTTCAACAAAGCAGACACCATCATCGCACCCCACCTCCGAGACATCATCAACAGCTCCTTCGAATCTGCCACCTTCCCTGAGAGTTGGAAACACGCTGAAATCAACGCCCACCTTAAGAAGCCAACAGCAGACCCCAAGGACCTCAAGAATTTTCGGCCCATCTCCCTGCTCCCCTTCCCGGTGAAGATCACCGAGAAAGCAGTCAACAAGCAACTTACCAACTTCCTCAAAAACAACGGCTCCCTCGACCCATCCCAGTCGGGCTTCTGCAGCAACCACAGCACTGGGACCGCCCTCATCGCCGTCACCGACAACATAAGAACCCTGCTCGACAACGGAGAAACTGCAGCCCTCATCCTCCTAGACCTCTCAGCTGCCTTTGACACGGTTTGCCACCGCATCCTAAAGACACGTCTCCACAACGCAGGGATCCAGGGAAAGGCCCTGGACTGGATCTCCTCCTTATTCACCGACAGAACCCAGAGAGTCCGCCTACCCCGTTCCACTCAGAGGCCACCAAGATCATCTGCCGCATGCTCATCACTCAGCCCGACGCTCTTCAACATCTACATGAGCCCCCTTGCCGACATCGTCCGTGCACATGACCTCAACATCATCTCCTACGCCAACGACGCCGAGCTGATCCTCTCCCTGACCAAAGACCCAGTCACTGCCAAATCCAACTTCCAAGAAGGAATGAGGGCCGTCGCCGAATGGATAAAGAACAGCCGTCTGAAACTGAACACAGACAAGACGAAGGTCCTCATTCTTGGACCATCCCCCTCTGCCTGGAATGACTCCTGGTGGCCCGCCACCCTGGGCACAGCCCCGAGCCCCACCGACCACGCACACAACCTTGAGTTCGTCCTGGACTCATCGCTCACTATGACCAAGCAAGTCAACGCCATCTCCTCCTCCTGCTTCAACACCCTCCGCATGCTACGAAAGATCTTCAAATGGATCCCCACTGAAACAAGAAGGACTGTCACCCAAGCCCTCGTCACAAGCCGGCTCGACTATGGCAACGCACTCTATGCAGGGACAACGGCCAAGCTACAGAAAAGACTACAATGCATACAGAATGCCTCCGCACGCCTCATCCTGGACATCCCCGCCACAGCCACATCACCACACACCTATGAGACCTGCACTGGCTCCCCGTCAAAAAGAGGATCACATTCAAGCTCCTCACCCACGCACACAAAGCTCTCCACAAAGCCGGACCCGAATACCTCAACAAACGCCTCTGGTTCTACGCCCTGACTCGCCAACTCCGATTAGCCAGCCTCGCCCTCGCCACTGTACCACGCACCAGAAGAACAACAACAGGAAGCAGATCTTTCTCCTACCTCGCCGCCAAGACCTGGAACTCCCTCCCCACCCACCTCCGACTGACCCAAGACCTTCTCACCTTCAGGAGACACCTCAATACCTGGCTGTTCAAGCAGTAGCAGCACCCCACCTCCCCCCACCCTCAGCGCCTTGAAACCCTCGCCGGTGAGTAGTGCGCTCTATAAATGTACTGATTGGTTGATTGTTTGATGATTAGTTTTAAGTGATTATTGGTCTGAGTGATGAGTGATGTTTGGTCTGAGCACAGAGTGAAGATTGGAATGAATGATGATTGATGATTGGTCTAGGAGTGCAGAGAAGGTGAGGCCTCTCAAGGGGTGCAGAGGAGATGAGGCCTGTCCAGGGGTGCAGAGGAGGCGAGGCCTGTCCAGGGGTACAGAGGAGGTGAGGCCTGTCCAGGGGTGCAGAGGAGGTGAGGCCTGTCCAGGGGTGCAGAGGAGTGAGGCCTAAATCTGAGAATGCGTCAGGTTCCATGAGTGTTGTGTGAGAGCACCCACAGTAACACCCACGGAACGCCCGTTTCATGCCGTGTTCTGCGTGGAAGGGGCACATATTAGAAAAGGCCATGAAAAGCTTTACGTGGCCTTATAAATATGCAGTGACACATTGCGCAACTGGTTATTATCTCTGGTTTTCCTTCCCTTCCCTATTAATCAAGGACTGTTTCTAAATCTCCATATTTATCTGCACCTTGGTTATTCCCCCTCTTATGTCCCTGTGTGTATTAACGGGATATCTGCAGAATGTAGAAATATCGTTAATAAGATACTCTAGCTGGAAAAGACATTTATGTAATATATCGTCTATTAAAAATCTACATCCGTTATGACGGCTAACCCAATCCCATATGGTTCTTTCTTTATTATTTAAAGTATGGCTGCCCCAAAGGGTCCCAACATTAACATCATTGGTTCTATACAATGCAGCTATCTGTATGAAGGATGCCCATATGATCATCACGAAAATAAGACTGAACTAGTAGATTAATTAGGAATGCGCAATAAAATGAGCTACAACCCCTCTCAATATATCTGGCCTAACATGTTTAAACAGCAATAACGATATATCTACATGCTAAAGTCATTTTACATTCTAAGTGCTATTTCTGAAAGTGTTACTTCTGATTCCTGACAGTGGTCCAGGTGGCCCTGTCTTGTACATATCCCCTGTCAATTCTGCCCGTGCCTCTGGCACATTGTTAAGTGTGTGTTTTATCTAATGTGTTTTGGTGTAATACAAAGGCTATTTTTATATAACCTTGTGTGCAGTTTCCTTTGTAGTGGGTCCTGGGTGTTGTTGCTGGGGTGCGTGCGCAAATACTTAACCTACATCGCCTCCAAGTTTAGCCTTGCAGCTCGCGCCACGTTACCTAGAGGGTGAGCGGGGGTTATCTTGGCGTGTAACTCCCTTGCCCTGACTTGGGAGTGGTGGTCTCTGACTGACTTTGGCGAAAGCCCTGGCCAGCCGGGATCCCATTTCCAACATTGGCGGCAAGCGGTGAGGTTGAGGATTTGTGTTTGCGGTGTACCACAGTAGCGGCTGGCTGCACCACAAATCTCTGCATTTTAGATGACCACATTTTAGGGGATTGTTTTTTTTGAAGTTTCATATTTTCTTCTCCTGAAGGTATCATTGTGTAATTGTGTCAGTACATTTGTTCCCCCGCCCCGCGCCCAGAGTCTGGTACCTGTGTCACATGTGGTCAGGTTGAGAAGTCAGGGGTGGTAGAAACTGCCTTACTAGTCTGAGGGGGGGGTTGTGTGTGGATGAATGGTGTGTGGCACTAGGCAAGTGAGTGTGAGTTCTCTAGGGTAGAGAGCTTGCTGAATACCTTGTGAATTGTGTACTCCTGTGTTAGCTCAGACCCCTAGGTTCCCTGTGTGATCTTTTCTCTAGAACGTCCGCCAGAATGGAGCCTGCTTTTGATGTCTGTGATCTGTTTAGATACAGTATGGGAGAGTTGGTAAGGTTCTGTGAAGAGAGAGACATAGGGGTGGATGAGTCAGACACTCAGTCCGAACTGAGGAGCAGCCTGATCCTATGGCAAAAGGGTCAGTGGGATCTTGAGCGCAGTGAGGAAAGGGCCCGGGCTTCACACCAGGAGGGTGGTGGGTCTGTGGGGAGCCCTGAAGATTCAGAAGAGGAGGAAGAAGATGACAGCACAGGGACGCCAGCAGATAGTGAGGACCCCATAGATAGGGAGTCCCTTGCTGGGTCCAGCGTAGGAGGCAGCGCCTCATCCCTTTACCTGTCCCCAGAGGAGCTGGAAGATAGGAGGAGAGAAAGGGAGCACCAGCTGGCTTTAGAAAAGCTCAAGTTGGAGCATGCCTAGGCTATGGCACAGCTGGGTATTAGAAAGCAACAGCTGGAGGTTAAGAAGCAACAGCTAGAGACCGAGAGGGTCTAAGCGCAGGAAAGGATAGAGGAGGCTGAGAGGGCCTCCACCAGAGGCAAAGTAGCTCTGGAGGGTAGACTATCCCCTGCGCGCAGTGTTGAGTGTCTGGATCCCCCAGGGAGGGTTGAGTCCAGTGGTGGCAGCTATTTAGATTTCAGTGTAGGAAATCCCAGTCCTAGTTCCCCGAGTCTGGAACCTGTTTCCCAAGAGGAGGAGAACAGGTTGAAGTTCAGGAACCATAGGAAACCGCCTCACCAGAAGTGGGGGTATTTTGTGGATGACTGTTCTGATGCAATGGAGGATTGGCTGGCGGCTAACCCGGACGATGAGAGGGACGGAGTAGTAAATATGTTTCTCAAAGAGCAGTTGCTCAGTGTTTGTTGTCTAGAGTTGCGCCAGCACCTGTTGAAGTCTGAATACTTTAGTCCTTGGGAGCTTGCTAAGGAAGCAGAGCGCTGGGAAAGTGCTAGAGGTTCTCTAGAGTCATTGGTGAGTGACTCCAAAAGTAGTGGTTCAGGGATCTTCCAGCCCAGCGTGGTGGAAGAGGCTCAGTGTAGCCCAGCTAGGTCCCAGGATAGCGAGGAGGGTGTAGGGGCTCACTGCCTGGCTCAGTGGAGCAGGAGTGAGGGGGAGACCGAGGTTCCCCAGACGCCCAAAGCCCTGCCTCAGGACTTGGATGGTTTCTTGAGGGAACACCAGGTTGGGGACCTAGGCTGTCCTGTTAGTCCATTTGAGGAAGATCTCCCAGTGAGTAGAGGACCTGGAGCGTCTGTAACCAGAGCTCCTGTGGTTCTAGAGTCTGGCAGTACCGCTCCGGTAGGGAGGGTACAGGAGTCCAGCGTGAGGAGTGATTGGGAGATGAGTTTCCCAGTGGATGCACCAGTGGACCAGGGACTAGCCAGTTGGGCTAGATCTTCTTGGGGGGACCCGGGTGGCGCCACTTCTGGTCTGGGGGATCGTCACGCACTGTCAGGTGGACAGAGGGCGGGAGATCTGCGCCAGACAGACAGTCACACAACAGATGTGTCATTTGTTAGCCTCAGGGGGATTGTGTGTGAGTCCCCAGAAGTCCTGGAGTGCCAGGCAATTGTTCCACCGAAGGTTTTAGACCAGAGGTTGGAAGGCCAGGTTCAGGATCAGACTGACCTGAAGGGTAGGACGACTGTAACCAGTGTCCTGACCGGTTCTTCTTCCAGAGGAACTTCTCCAGGTGGGAGAGGGCAGACCTCTGGAAGGGGGTGCAGAGGGTGGGAGAGCCCACCTCTGACCCCGGTGCAACCTGAGGGGTTAAACCCTAGGTTGGCATGGCGTTCTAGGTGTACCCCTCGCCGGAGGAGGAGGAACCCTAGAAGAAGAGGTAGGGGGAGGAGAGCCTTCCCCGAGACTCCTGGTCCGCCTGAGGTTGTAGGCCCTAGGCTGGAGAACCAGTGGCAGTCTAGTCCTGTCTTGCAGACAGGAAGAGTGGAGAATGGCTCCTATGGGCCAGGGGTTACTACCCCCCGCTCTGCGAATAGGCAAGGACCAGTGGCACCTGGGTGGCCCAGGGCCTGGTCCTGGCCGCGGACAGCTTGGGAGTACCAGTGGGGTAGCCCAGTTGGTCCAGACAGTGTGTTTAGAAGGAATCCCATGGGTTCACCATGGCGTACAACAGGAGGGTGTCCCTGCAGTTGTGGGCCCGCGTCCGTGTTCTATCGCCCCAAGCAGGGAAGTCCATCACTGTGGTGATTGTTCTACCCTGCGTTTTGGCTGGAAGGGGGTTGTGTTGGACTTTGGCCCTTAGGGCAGGTTCACCCCTAGACTTTTTGCCTTTAAATGGTGACCTGGTGATGGTGATTTTTGGGTTCTGCGCACTTTCACTGTGTCCCAGTGGAAAGTGCGTGCGCACTGTGAGTGCATGTGCTGAGCTAGGCCTGCCCGCCCATAGGAATGCATGGGGAATGTATGTGTCCCTGGTAGTTCCTGATGCGTGGGGTGTACAGGCTCGAGTCTGGTATGTGTGAACTCGTGAGAGTGAATGCTGCAAGATGGTGTATGCGGCATGTATGTGTCTAGTGGGGAAGTGTCATTCCTAGACATGGCTGTACGTGTGCAGTGAGGGTGCTGGAGCGTGATTGGCTGGAGCTGGCTGGCATGCCAGGCTCCAGGAAGTCTGGATGGGTCTGCCCGGTGGTGAGTGGGAGATTAACATGAGTGATGTGTGGGAGGAGTGTACCTGTGTCCTGGATGGGCTGGGTTTTCCCCACACAATGCTGGCTCCGCCCCCTGTGGTGTGTCTAACGACCCTAGCCTCCCCAGTGAAAGAGAGGGTGGTTGAGGTAAACAGAGTACTCAAGAACCAGCTGCGACTGGTTCCGCCCCCACCCTGCCCTCAGACAAAGAAATATGGTGTATAAAAATGGGGCTGTGTCCCCACAGAAGTTGTTCTTTTCCAGGATCCTGAGGGGGGCTGCTGCTGCTGCTGCTGGGCCAGAGGACCGCCACTTGGAGTGTCTCCCTGCCTGGAGATCCAGTGAGCTGGCTCTGGGCCCAGCCTTGCCCCCCCTGCCTTGCTGAGGGGCTCTGCCTGGACTTTGGGGGCCTGAGCTCTCACCTAGCGCTTGGGAGCGCTTGATTTCGGCCCCAGCGCTTAATAGCACTTTATTTGCTACTTTAGCGCAGGGAGCGCTTTAAATTGCCTTTTAGCACTGAGGAGCGCTTTACTTCTGGAAGCAGGAGTCCACCCGGCGTTTGGCCCCGCTCCGTGACGAGTTTCGAGTCCTCTGGCAGGTGCCCACCCTGCCAGGGACCTTGCCGCCCTTTACGAGTGCCCACCTCGTTTATTAATTGCCTCGAAAAGAGCCGGTTCCCACCCGGCATTTCCTGCTCATCCCCCGCCTAGAAGCGCCGGAGATGGGCCGCCGCGCTGCCCGCGACAACCTGGATGTGTTCCTGCCGGCCGGCCAATCGGAGAGCGGGCCGACCGGAAGTCCCGCCCCCGCAGCCGCGACCCGGAAGTCAGGCAGGCCGGGGGCAGGACAAAGAGGCAGGCGGAAGCTGCTGCCTGCCGGGCTCCCATGTGAAGGGAGAGCCCAGGGGAGAAGAAGAGCCCCGCCGAGAAGGACCCCAACGCCTGCAGAGTCCCCCGAGAATAGCCCGGTGAGTGTAGAAGGGCTGGGGAACTCCTGCGGGGTATTTTGCTGTCTCTAGTCCGGGAGGGACTCCAACCAAGGCAGTATTTGTTTGTTGGAGCCACGAGGCTCCGGGGGCAGTTTCCTTTCCCTGTTGAGCGGCCCCAGTTGGCAGAGGGCAGCTCCAGCATCTCTGGGGGCAGTTCCTGATTCCGAGTCCCAGAGAGGGGGACTCCAACGGCTAGGCACAAGTTTCACTCGAGCCCTGAGAGGCTCCCCGCCCCCATTTGGTGTTCGAGCCTAAGAGAGGCTTGAGGCACCCCCAGTGTTCCCGGGTCCCCCGTGAGGGACCCCAACAGCCCAGTGAGGCTGCATCTTTTTGGTTTTGAGCCCTGAGAGGCTGGAGGTGGCAGATTGATGAGAGCCCAGAGAGGCTCCTGAGTGCCATATTTCTTACAGAGCCCTGAGAGGCTCAGGGGGACATTTGATTTCTTCAGAGCCTGGGGGGGCTCCAGCGTTGGCCCCTCACTCACTTCACAGCTGCCCAGCACTTCGTGGGCAGCTGCCTTGTTTAGGCCCCCTGACATTGGGACAGTTCTGGTGTTCCTGCCTATGGACAGTCACAGGTGGAGACTTAAGTGAATTTGGCGCAATTGTTCATTTTCTGCACCTCTGAATGTGTTTTTATGCGTCATGTGCCTTGTTTTTTACACCTCTGAATGTATTGTTGATGCATCATGTGTTTTCCTCCCTTACACCTCTGAATGAATGTTATGCATTGCATCATGTGTTATGTTCTTACACCCCTACAGGTATTTTGATATGTAGGTGGTTGTTTTCTCCCTAGTACAGGTGGTGCTAGTGAGGTCCTGTTACCAGTGATTACTGGTTGTGTGATTTTGTGCTACAGTGATTTACATTCTAAGTGCTATTTCTGAAAGTGTTACTTCTGATTCCTGACAGTGGTCCAGGTGGCCCTGTCTTGTACATATCCCCTGTAAATTCTGCCCGTGCCTCTGGCACATTGTTAAGTGTGTGTTTTCTCTAATGTGTTTTGGTGTAATACAAAGGCTATTTTTATATAACCTTGTGTGCAGTTTCCTTTGTGGTGGGTCCTGGGTGTTGTTGCTGGGGTGCCTGCGCAAATACTTAACCTACATCGCCTCCAAGTTTAGCCTTGCTGCTCACGCCACGTTACCTAGAGGGTGAGCGGGGGTTATCTTGGCGTGTAACTCCCTTGCCCTGACTTGGGAGTGGTGGTCTCTGACTGACTTTGGCAAAAGCCCTGGCCAGCCGGGGATCCCATTTCCAACATCCGTTTTCTATTATTAAAAAATATGGTCGCCCCATAGTGTTTCAGCCATAACGTTAAACTTTCCACAATATGCGGTTACATGAATAAAGGTAGACCACATTTTGGTCAAGTAAATAAGATCGCACCAACATATCAATTATCATTGCGTTAGAATACTGGAAATGTACCCATTTAATGTATCCACATTATACAATCTGATGAGGACACACAATGTATTTTAACCTGATTGGTCCTGGGGCTTTTAGCTAGGTAACAAACTATGAATCGTCATCGCTACGCGCTAATTGTTTGGCTCATGGGTCTCCACCCATGAACTTAGAGTAAACGTCATCAGAACGCGCCAAACATTGTCACTCCCTACCACACCTGCACCAATTTAGTGTAGCAACAACCCTATATATACGGATCGAATTATTCGCTTTTTCTTTATGAACATTACCGTGTTCAGAACCATTGTTCCCGGTGTATCAGATCCCCCATCACGGACTTCGACAAAACTTCTCCAATGTAAGTATTATTCCGACCATTCTCTGCCTTCTGTCATTCATCCCGCACCCCCTTCCCGCCGTTATTCCGATCTTTCGAGTTCCCTGATGTTAAAAATATCATCGCTTCCCGTCGTTATTCAGATTTCTTGAGTCCTCCGATGTTAAAAATATGTTCTTTATCTGCAGAACGGGTTGACCTACTTGAGATACAGACAGCGCCCGGAGCCTAGTTAGCTTCAACCATAAGATACGCGTCAGACATTAGAAGGTATGGAGTTCCATGTGATCTAGCCTGACGTTAATAATTTGAAACAGCTACTGTGCCTATTCTCTGTTATTCCACACATACCTGGACCCTTCAAATAAACCCCTGTATCTCTCTCCTTTCGTCTTTTTTCGCCAGATAAACAACTGTAAATCAACTAAACTTCTCTGTAGCTGAAAATCCTATGTTTAATTACTCTTCACAAAGAAATTGAAGAAGAACATTATTTGACAACCCTTGATTGGCATCACTGGTACTGGCAGACCTATAATCATTGCACAGTCATAATACATCTATCCTAACCATTAGGCCTATATGAATAACGAAATATCTGGCATCTTCTCGAATATAAATATATACACATTATCTTACAGCTGTTACAGTGGTCATCCCCGTCTTTTACCAGATCAGCAAAATATACCTGTTCTTTAACCTTGATGTCCAGATTGTTCATCACCTTCTTGCAAAGTAACCATTAATAAATCGGTAATGAACACATTTTTTCCAAATATTGTTGTTAGGATAGAATACATAGCCAGCTAGGAGAACTCACAGGCCTCCATTAATACCAACTAGATCTGTCTTATGTGTCAGACTATCACGAGTATTATATATTTCGCTCAAGAATTAACAGAAATAGAGCGGCCAGCTATTATGTAAGTAGCTTCTTCATGTAATGCCTACCCCTTTCCATCTAGATAGATCCATATTCTATTCTAACCTAGCATCAGCCCATCAATTGGTTCACGTGTTATTGGTTTTCAAACATTTGTTGTCACCTCCTTTCTCTCCCCTGCAACTATCCCCTTCTTCTGGTTTTCATCTTTCCTTGGGGGTGGGTCATCTGTACATAATATCAGATTTTACCACATGTGGTCCATTTTGAAAACGATACGTTTTAATATGGGTCAACGTATTAAACATGATAAACTATAGGAAAGTATTTCATTCCCTGAAGGCAAGCACAGAACTAAAGGTCACCAGTGGTTATAAATCTATGAAATAGACATAAAAATGTATACAATAATTGAAATGTACCGTGATGAGCAAATAACAATAATTTGATTGGTATAAACCCTGCTAGAACAAATCTGGCTTCTCAATGTATCCATGTATATATATATAAAAAAATGAATTTCATTAAGGTGCCCTAGACTTAGGTTTTTAAGAACTAGATATGTATACTGCAATACTATAATTTAGATTGTGACATTGATTTTTTTTGTTTTTTAGTGTGGTTTGATTATAATTTGTGTCCTGTTGCAAATGACGGACTCCTGAAGAAGGCAATAGCCGAAACGCGCGTTGAGTTTACATCCACCGCTTTGCTAACTTCATCAGCCCACCAATTACAATCAATAGTCATTTGATGTTCCCTTCTGTGTTTGTATATATTTTTTGCATTATGACATTATTTGTTCCTTATGTATTTATGTTTCTTATGTATTTCACCTTTGTATTACATTTTTAACTATTTAAGATTATCCACTCAAAACAAAAAGTTAAAAAGACAAATAAATTCTTAAAAATATGTTTTGATATATGAATCAGTTTTGGTCTCAATTAATCACAGTTTCATGTCACTTTGTATGTAAATTGAAGTGTGTTTCCTAGGTCTTTGGCACTTGACTCAATAGTTTTCATTACTTTCCTTTTCAAAATAATTCTTGTCAGTCCCTACCGGTAGTGAATATATCGTTTGTAGGGGTCCCCATTTTTTCAAATGTATATTGTGCCACTGGAACATCAAAAAAGTGAAATTCTGGTGGCACAAAAGTGCCAGTCTCTGGGTTCTACCTGAACCAGCTTAGGACCTGGCGAGATGCCAACCATCTGGTCAGCTCTCAGCCTGAGTTGGCTTCATCTTGCCAACCACGAACGGTATCTCCTTTTGGATTCTGGTGAAGAACATGTAAGCCCTGTGGGTCCCCCCTCAGGTTGACCGATTTGCGACTTGTGATATCGCCCATTGTCCACAATTGAGTGTCCTCCAGTTTACACTGGGAAATGTTGAGGGACACATTTTGGTTGAGGTGGAGTTTTCCTCTTCACTACACCTTTCTTCCCATATCCTTAATTCCTCCAGTTGTCAGGAACATTCACCATGACTGGTGCAAGGCAATTCTTACCACCCATGACTGGTCAAAAGGCTGTGGTACGTGGACCATCTGCACCTCTCTTTGTGCCACCCTCTACATCTGCCTCTCAGAGTGGACCTTCTTTCTCAAGGTCCACTCTGAGAGGCAGATTGGAAAGTCTGGAGATTGAGAGGGGCAGGACATGCACCTCACTCTCCAGAGCCTCCACCTTCATGTCTGCAGATTGAAAGGGGCATCAGAGCTCCTTCCAGCTGCCAATGGAGGTGGTCGATATAATTCTATCAGCTTGTTGCCCCTCCACCTAGTCAGTCTATTCTGGAAGGTAAAACTCATACATCGTCTGACCTGTTAATCATAACATGGACCCTTCGAAGGCTCTTCTTTCAGAAGGTTTCCATTGTGCTCTATGTCCTTTCTTATCTGTCAATGGGCTTTTTTTCACATTTCTGAGCCCTTCCACAAATACCAGCTATGGTTACTGATCCTGTACACCGTTTTTTATTGCTATTTTTTTGATGATATACAACAAACAACAATGCTTCACTGTAGACTTATTATGAACTAAGACAATTTACAAACCTTAGAACGAAATGGAGTGTCTATAGTGCCTGGAAGTCACTCGAGGAGTCAAGTCATACGTCTTCACTTTGTCTCGATGCACCCCTCACTTCTTCATTCACATGAGCAGCTGTTCACATCTTGAGCACTTTATTTCACTATTATAGCTGACTTCATTTGCTAAATTCTGTGAATAGATTGAATCAAGTGTGATTGTTCTATCGTTGTTTTTCAAATGTATTTTCCAAATTGTCGAAGTCATGTCAGCAAATGTTAAAACTGTACATTTCTGATTAATGGACCGCTCATGGAGAGCGGCGGCATCCACACAGTCATCGAGTTGGTATTTTTCAGAAATCAGTCTACAGGGAAGCATTTCTCCTTATTATCTGCTGTTCCCCCGGTTCCTGCTCCAGCAGTTTGGGCATACCTTTGTTCTCTTCATAGCATCACTTCGTTGCAGCACATGAGTGAGTTACAGGCACTGAGCGTGCGGCCGCCCTTCACATGCTTCTTCCTGGAGGAATTATTCCTCAGAACTACATCGCCTCTCCTGCCCAAGGTGGTGACCTCCTTCCATCTGAGGCAATCTGTCACCCTTCCCACTTTTCTACCTCCAAAGGAGGCGAGATCAGATCTGATCAGATCAGAATAAGCTTTATTCGATTTAAGAAGATGTTAAACCATAAAAGCACAATACATAATAAAAAACATGCATTTCATGTATGTATACAAAATAAAAATTCAAATTATATTTTAAGAAGGAGTTTTGATAATCCATTGTCAGCCGTTGTCTAACCACCCCTTTCAAGGATTTAACAATGTGATCAGTCACAGATCTGTCATTCAAATATTGCAGCTTTAGAAGGCCGGTGGCATTGTCTCAAGGCATAACTCATTAAAATTGGTCAGTCAGTCAGTCAGTCAGTCAAAGATTCTTTATTTTTCGATTAATTAAAATCATAAAAGAGCAATAAAAACACATATATCCTAAAAACAAATAAAAATATATAAAATAATTAATATGCGTTATTCCAATTCAGCAACAGACTATTTACAATACAAAAATTAATTGTATACTATTATCAGGTATAATTAAAAACCAACAAGTTTCCCACTATAAGTCCTACTAGTCGATTACATACACACTCTCTTTCTATTATGGATCCGGACAGCAGACACCAGAAAGCACGCTACACTATAAGTGACTTGCATACTACTGAGCATTTGTAGATAGAGCAGGGCCGGCCTCACTTGTACGAAGCCGACCTCTTGCAATAAGGGATATAGAAATGTTTTCCTTGGCTCTAAATAATGCTCACAAAACATCACGAAATGTAGAGTGTCCTGTGTGGAAAACATATCACAAGAACAGGGAGCTGAATTTTCCGGTTTACCCTACCTTGGGAAGGTACCCAAGGTTAAATAAATGTGATTGAACCGGAATCTAACCAACAGGAAGCGATGGAAAGGCTTAGTTACAAATTTTAAATACGGTTCAATAGCAGGGGAGGTAGCTAACAAATAGTTGTTTCTAACACCTGGTTTCCTTAGCTCCTCCTCTTCCCGGTCTGTCACTAACAGATTCAAAAAATTACGTTTAATCCAACCTATGTCCTCTGTTTTTAGGCCCTCAGGTGATATTACAGTTCAGGATGCCCATGCCTGAAGCACGCCGCTCTAACGTAACTCAGCCATGGAATCCTGTTTGCCCTATCCAGGGCTACACAATCTTTTAAAATCAAGTGGCTTAGTGTGATTACTTCATTTAACCACGATTTCACCCAGCATATTATTGGGGCCATTTGAAATATAACCCATACCTAGTTCAGTGTGTAGGATGTAGGTCGGAGTCGACTGGGGAAGTGACTGGAGTGATCTTAAGAACCTGTTTTCTGCGACTTGGATTTTATTCAGAGCAGTATAGCCCCATAGATCTGCCCCATACGAGGCAATCGCTAGGCACTAGGATTTGTAGATTTATAACATTGCCTCCATAGGTCTTGCTCCCAACCTCTTTGAGAAGCCCAGGAGTGCTGCTGTGGATCTTGCAACAACATTACCCTTGAGCTTCAGTTGTGGGCCCCAATTTCCCTTCTCATCAAAAAGGACCCCCAGATAAGTAAAAACCGGGACCTTCGATAATTCTGCTCCATTGCACGTAAATGGTTTTGCTTTTATGTTCCTGCTTCATGCTCTGGCCACCATTACATGGGATTTTTAAATGTTCACTTTTAAATCTATTGAATCCATGAAGCTACCGAAATGATCCAGCAGCCTCTGTAGGCCCAACCCTGTACGAGCCAGTAAAACTGCGTCATCCGCGTACAGGAGAACCGGGATACCCAGTCCCCCTGCACGCGGAATATCTAAGGTGGCCACTCCCAGGGACTCCTCCAGGGCGTTGATGTAAATAGTAAAAAGTAGGGGTGCCAGAATGCACCCTTGTCTGACACCCCTCCTAGATCTAAATTGGCCGGTGCATCGGCCCTCCCTGGTGACGCTAACTGAAGCTGAGAGGTCCCGGTGTAAATCACTTAAGAAGTTTACCAAGGCGGGATCTATGCTTAGTTCCCTTAGGATTCGCCATAGTTTGGACCGGTTAACCAAATCGAATGCAGACGCGAGGTCCATGAAACCGATGTACAGTAGCCCATCCTTGGCGACTGTGTACTTGCTTATCAAGAGATGTACATTTAAGCATTGGTCCATGGTACTCCTGTGGCCTCTAAAACCATACTGAAGGTTAGAGAGCACCCCCCTGTCCTTGAGCCAATCCCCCAATCTATGTAAAACCACTCTGCCCAGGATTTTTACTGCAGAGTCTAGAAGGGAAATGGGCCTATAGCAGGCGGGGTCCCCTTGATCTTTTGTGGATAAATCCTATTTTAAAAATTGGGAATATAAACGCTGTGGCCCACGATGGTCGGGCACCAACTAGAGACGCAGCATTAAAAACAGTCTGAATTTTTGCCCAAAAGACTGGGTAAAGACTATATAAGTCCGCGGGAACCCCGTCGGGCCTGGAGCTTTATGTTTTGACATTTCTCTAATGGCCCTCTCCACTTCTGTCGAGTCAAATGTAACGGGGTTTACCTGTCGAGCACCCATGATATCCACTTCCACCAGATCAGGGTGCCCCACGCCATAGATATTATTGAAGTGTTGAAGCCACCGTTCATCTGGAATTACACAGTCCATCCCCTCATTTTCCTGTTCCGAGAAGAACGGGTGATTAATTGTAGCCCAAAACTTCTTACTATCCCTAAGCACATCAATGGATTGAAGATTGTCCCACGCCTCCTCTCTGATTTGCCGTTTACGTAGGGCGATGGCTATTTTATAATTCTTGCGCAGGGATGCAACTAGCGCCCTATCTCTTGGCCTTTGTTTACGTGCCAATAGTAGTGCTCTATGAGCCCCTGAGCAATTATTATCGAACCATTTGTGTGCTTTCCTGGGTTTGGCCCTATTATCTGCTTCTAAATTTTTGACAATGTGATCGCATATGGCCGCGTAGGCATCCAGAATCTCAACGCCCGAGGCCATACCATTAAGGCAGGTTGCAAAATGTGCCTCAGCCTTGCCTGTGAGATCTTCAAAGAAAACTTTCGGGACCACCCTGTCCCATTTGATTCTTCTCCCTTGATCTTTTGTGGATAAACTCCTGTGAACCCCCCCCTGTATTCCTTAGCACCACTGGAGTTCCCTAAGACCACCTCCAGCAGGACAGGATTGTGGTCGCTAAAGATTGAAGTCACCACACTATATAGTGTCGTTTTAGCCAAAACTGCGGGGGATGAAAAGATATAGTCAATGACTGAGACTGCTCCCCGCCCTATAAAAGTGGGTACTCTCTCCTCTCCTTTTTCAATACAGGGTTCAAAAAGGTTCATGTTAGACAAAAACTACTCAAGAGCCTCTCCCTGCCTGCTATGCTGAAAGTGGGGAACCCCACCACTTAGCGGCCCAAAAGGTTCACCTAAGGAACAGTCCCATTTACAAGGATGTATGTTAAAATCGCCCAGAAGGATCACTTCTGGTGCAGAGTTCTGTTTCAGCTTAAAATCTGACAAAAACAGATCCAAAGCACATATGTGCTCATTGTGCTGTGATCCGTCAATAGAGTTATAAAAATTAATTAATAAATAACTCTTACGGTCAAAACCGCTCTATTCAACTATCAAAATGTTGCCAGAATCTGCCTCAAGTTTTTGGAAAACACCTGGAAGGTTAAGCGAAAAGAGGAAGAGAAGACCCCCCTTTGCTCTCCCCGGCTTCCCTACAACCGCTGGAATAACGAAACTTACGTACCCATCAAAGCTAAAACTGCTTGCGGGGTCCCAAGTTTCCTGCATGGCAATAATATCATGCTGACTGACAAAATCCACCCAGATAGCATCAGTTCGTTTAGCTCTGGTGCCTGACACATTCCAGCTCAAAAACTTACGTGCAGCTATAGGGTTAGGCCCTCCCGCTGTGACACCTTGCCCTTGAAAACTGGCGGTTTGTCAATCATTGGACTCCATATGAGACAGAGGGGAGAAGTGATGTGTAAGAGCCACATCTGCGTTTATCTGATGCTGTGGGGGGGAGCAGGTGTTATCAGCATGAAAACCCTTTCAACCCTCTGAGGCAATCCCCCTATAAGTCTAGGCTGTGTGGTATCATCACTTGGATATGGGGTTGTATGTGGGCTACGTCGACTATGCCGTTCCCGAGTTGAAATCGGATATTGTACCAGAGGCTTCGCCAGGGGATAGAAATATCCCAAAGGAAGTGGTCTAATGCCCTTATTAGCAACCACTGAGGCATCCCAGAATAATCTTTCCGCACATGCCCGATTATTGAAATTTACCACCACACAGTCCCCCAAGATACTTTTTGGGCCCCGCCCAACCCATCTAACCCTCCTTGCCATAATAATAGAATCTGTTATATCTGTGCCTCCGCTACTATGTTGTGCACACCAGAGACTGGCTTGTTTCATAAGATCATGGGTAGATTCATTTGTGCCGTGCCTTAATGGGTGAACCCCTGTAAAAACAGCCACCAAAGGGGCAGCCTCTGGTGGTAACTCTAAGGTCAAGCCCTGCTGAATGGTCTGCCTTTTTCTATCTGGACCCGGTCTCCTGATATTACTCCTGATGTTACTTACTCCGGGATTGGGATTCCCCCCCCCTCCTTAAAGGTAACAGGCAACAAACTTCCATGTAACTTATCCGGGCTTTTCCCCCGTGGAACCTTGGACTCCCTGTTCGAAATATCGACCCTATCCCTGTTCCCACTAAAGGCTTGTGTCTGGACCGAACACCCCCCGTGACATGTTAATAAATAAATAATTTTTTTCGCATTTTTTTGGCAGTCCTGCAACACATGTATTCAAGGTGTCCACAATGTCTTTAGCGATAGCCTCTAAAGCTGGTTCCAATCGCGCTATGAACAGCTCCTCCACCATTTTTCCAAGATATTCTCTGGAGCTAGAGTCTGAACTAAGGGTCGCGTCTACAGGTTTTTGCCTTCTCATAGTTTTTTTCGCTGTCTTGTGCTTAGGGGGTAATTGTCTAACAGGTCCAGCGTAGCTATTGTTCTCCAATGTCTCCTGTGTCTCTGGCACTACCAGAGTATCTTACAGGCCCAGCCGGGGCTCCGCCTCAGAGGGGCCATTCGTTGTTACGATGTTCGGCTCCAACGGTACAGAGGGGATCTGATTGTTTGCTAGTGCAGGTGGGGAATTAGCGATATCCAAGCCAAGTTCTTTCTCGCCATTAGCAATTTCCTCCGATAATACCCCCACCGCAGATGTCAGATATTTAATGATTGACTCTGATTTTCTAGCCACCTTAGCTTGATTCCCCTCATGCACCCCAGGGCATTGTTTTTTTCTCTTACCCATTGCTGCTAACAGATGTCAGAGGGGTAGCCCGGCCCGTCCTCTTCCGTCCTCGGACAGCCACAGGCGGCCCGCCCTTTGCCCGGGCTTAGACCGGCGCCACCCGCGCGTGTCCCGCGGGGCGGGAGATGTTAATTAGTTAAATACTCCTGGTGGTGGAGGGAGGGGCTGCCTCGCTGCGCAGAGCCCCGTTGGTGTCTGGGGCGAGTAGTCCGTGTCGCCAAAGAGCCCCCTGCAGCCTCAGGTGAAGCGTGTCCCGCGAAGCGGGAGGCGCGAACAGTAGTTAAAGATCCTGGTGGTAGAGGGAGGGCCTGCCTCGCTGCGCAGAGCCCCGCTGGTGTCTTGGGTGAGTAGTCCGTGTCGCCAAAGAGCCCCCTGCAGCCTCAGGTGAAGCGTGTCCCGCGAAGCGGGAGGAGCGAACAGTAGTTAAAGATCCTGGTGGTAGAGGGAGGGCCTGCCTCGCTGCGCAGAGCCCCGCTGGTATCTGGGGCGAGTAGTCCTTGTCGCCAAAGAGCCCCCTGCAGCCTCAGGAGAAGCGTCCATTTTTTTCTGGGCATAGAATAAAACTTGCAAAAACACATAACATGAATTGTCGACTGAGCAGAGATGTTATCACACGGGCATAAACATAGGGTGCGGGACCAGTCATTCGTTTTTGGGAAGGTAACCCTAGTGTGAAGGCTGCCAAGGCGTAGGCAGGTCAATAACAATCTATCATAGGCTCCTGCAGTGTTTAATAAGTATGGTTGTATTCCTGGTTGAGTCAAGAGTAGTTGGTGTGTACTCACTGACGGTTTTACAATGTTGCTAGATAGATTAATGGAGACCATATAGTCCAGACATAGTGATTTTAAACTATTTCCAGTAACATTGTTCAAGCTGTCAGGGTTAGAGAAATATTCAGAATTGCCTAGACTCTCTAATAAATGTTTGACATAGGTCAACCAGGAAATTCGGTCAGCCCCATCAAGGGACAGACAATCATTGATCAGGTCCCTGTTCAAGCCAGTAGAAGTGCCAGTCTAAACTTTATGCAACAACAAGATGGGCTGCAGTTTAATTAAGTCTAGGAGATAAGGCAACCACAGCTCAGCGTGGCATACGAATGCAGCTGTATTACTGGGTCCAGCTAAAAGATATCTCAGGAACCTATTTTCAACTATTTGCAGGCACTCGGCATTGGCATGACCCCAGATGCCTGCTCCATACATGGCAACAGGAATGCATTTGGCTTTATAGATCGTTATTAAATCTGCAACTGGGCACCTCCCCAAGTTCCTGGCAAAATTAATTATGGCACCAGTGGCTTTACAAAATAATAACTTCCTGGATTCAATAGCTTTAGACCACAGACCCCTTTTTTCAAATACATTGCCCAAGTAGGAAAAATGAGCCGTGAATTCGAGTTTCCTGTCTTCAATAAAGAATTCACAGGCACTTGGTACTGGGCTTACAGCATTTCATTGTAAATGTTTTATTTATATTGACACGAAGGTCAAGATCTAGCATATAGGCAGAAAAGCTGGTAATTACATTTTGTAGGCCAATGGGGGTACGAGCCAATAGGACGGCATCATCTGCATATAATAAAGCTCTTATTGGCCGTCCGTTTATGCATGGCAAGTCCGGACAATCATTACCTAATTTTGCTCCCAGGTTATTAATATAAAGAGTGAACAGGAGGGGTGCCAACACGCACCCCTGCCTCACCCACTTCTTTACCGATGGGGTCTTACTGAGTTCACCGCCCCTTCCATAGTGCACCCGGGCCCTACCATCTAAATAATACTGTTTTAAAAAGTTAAGAATGTTTTAATCAACCCCCATGGCGTCTAACATGCTCCATAGATTCTGATGGTTAACACAGTCAAAGGCTGAACTCAAATCAACAAAGCATAAAAATAAATTCCCCCTTTTAGCCTTTAAATACTTTCCAACCAGTAAGTTCAGGTTTAAGCATTGTTCGATGGTTCCCACACCTTGGCAGGAAGGCATACTGTAATTCAGAAATTATACAGTTTTCCTCTGCCCATAACTGGAGGCGGTTTAAAACAACAGGCCCAGCGACCTTTGCAAAAGAATCTAGTAATGAGATTGGTCTATTGCAGGACGGATCGTCACGATTGCCCTTCTTGTAAATAGGGAACAGTATCGATTCCGTCCAAGTGGCTGTAAATCCCAGGGCCAAGCAAGCTTTTAAGACCAGGGCTAACAGGGGTCCCCATTGCAGTGGATCTGATTTAAATAAGTCCACTGGTATGCTATTGGGGCCTGGGGCTTTGCCCTCCATACTTTCGTTGATGGCCA
Organism: Lissotriton helveticus; assembly: GCF_964261635.1. Taxonomy (NCBI): domain Eukaryota; kingdom Metazoa; phylum Chordata; class Amphibia; order Caudata; family Salamandridae; genus Lissotriton; species Lissotriton helveticus. The sequence goes on along the minus strand of NW_027611659.1, from coordinate 52,276 downwards.
AGATTACATCCTGGGCATCAAAGTCGATTTCAATAGGAAGATGGTTTGGAGGGATTAAACGTATGGCCGCCTCGTTTTGCGGATCCACCTGATTGTTATAAAGGCCAGAAAAATGGGACACCCAATTATCCTCCTCTATTTCGATACTAGGCAGGTTACCCGAGGCAAGGAAAGGGGCATTCACTGCCTTCCAGAAACCTTTTGTTTCTTTCAAGGCTGATGCTCGTTTTAGATCTTGCCATAATTCGGACTTTATGTTTGCCTTGCGTTCCTTAAGAGATGTCTTATAGGCTAATCTTGCCCTTTTTATATCTGCTCGATCTTTTATGGGTTTATGTAAGGAGGTTATCAAGGCTGCATGGGTTTGGGAACATTTGGCATAAAAAAAAACACTTCTCTTGTCAGCCCATTTCTTACTTTTTGCCCGTCGTCTATTTTGTATAGTCTGAATTATTTTCCCAAAAGAACTAAGAATATCTGTTTTGTTAGTGTTTTCATCGAGATAAGCTGTAAAATCATCTTTGCAGATGGTTAAGAGGTGCTTACAAAGTTCAGATTGATTTACAGCCGCCCATTCGACTGTGTAACCATTTTGTCTATCAATAGCAACATCTCCTGCAGGTGTGTGTCCAGTGTTTTACTTGTTAATGCTTTGGCAGGGAGTTTTAAAAGGACGCTAATCGGTTAATGATTGCTAAAAGCAACAGGATGTACTATAAAATTGTGTATTCTGTCCGCATATCTATTTGATACCAGTATATGGTCTATGGCTGAAAACAAGCCACGTCCGTTAAAGGTACTATTTAAAGGAATTAGGGACGAACACACACTATTTGCAAATCCCAAATCCATCGAATATTTTAGCAAATTAAATGAATCTCCAGAAGCAGTGTGCAAGAAATGGGACGCATCATTTGCATCCTCTGGGTCTATACCACAAACATCTCCCATTGTATGTGGGCACGGTCCACAATAAAAATCCCCGCCAAGATTTGTCTGGTGTCCGCAATTGGTATATTATTATAAAAATTTGACAAGACTAAATAATACTTATTATCTAAGTTGATTTTTAACACCTGATAACAGGTTTTAGACTTCATGAGATCTATCTTGTGAGCATTTAACTTGTAAGACACATAGATGCAAAGGACGCCCTTATTCCTTCCCTTACTTGATGGCACTGCTGGACTGGAAAATGTCTTAAAACCATTAATATGTAAGATGTTATCAGACCAAGTTTCTTCAATACTTATAAGGTCAAAATTATGGATGAATTCCAGCCAGGCAGCATTAGACAGTTTAGCCTTAAGACCTGCCACATTCCAGAACAGGATCTCTATTTCTTTCCGTCTAGGCCCAGACTGTGATATACAATCAGTGGGGGCAGGGACTACGTTGGGGCCACCGAGCTATTTGGTGTTTCACTATAAGAAATGCTGGCCTTCGACTGAGTTATTTCACTCTGAGTATTACAGTTGTTACAATGATTAGCGGCATTTCTTGCCCTAATGTCGGGCTGTTCAGTATTTACAAGTAAAGCTGTACATTGCGAGATTGTTCCTATTGATTGACATTGTACCCTATTGCTATTACTGTTACTGAGTCAATCGTTATCTTCCAGGGAAGAAAGGGCCTCAAATCTATTAGTCAAAGGTATGCTAAATTGAGTGCGGTGCATGTTATTCATGAAATAGGCTGGGAGTTGCATCTCCTGTCCTGCGTGTCGGAGGTAGTTAGTGGGGGGATACAAGTAACCCAACAGGAGTACATTTATTCCATGATTGGTCACATAGAGGGAACCCTGTAGGCTCAAAATTTCTTGTGTTAAACTTGGTGTTCTAAAAGTGAGGACTATGCTATCACCCGGGAGCCTTTTATCACATTTCCCCACCCATCCCACTCTCCTTGCCATTTTAAATTCGCTAAATAGGGCATCATTTAAGCCAATTTTAAACCCAAGCCTGCAAAGAGACTTATTATGTAAAGTCTCCCAGGATTCAATGGATTTGGACGTGGATTGTGGTACATTTGCCAATATTATTGTATATGGTGTGGCTTCTGGAGGTAGATTCAAGGTCAGGCCTTCTTCATTTACCCTGTCCCTTACCCTATATGTGATCTCGGGGTTGGGCAGTCTTTGATTAATAACGGGTGCTATATCAGATGGCGCTTTATTATAATCTAAATTAAGATGACTTGTATGTCCAACACCCCTCCCAGATTGCACGGCTGGTTGTGAGATGTCCGCCATATGGGGGTTGGTTATATTTCCACCATTTGATGTGCTCCCTAGACACCCTAAGCAACTGGGCGGTATGTTATTTGTGGCTTTACCCTGTATTTTGCTCAACAGTTCCTCAATCGCCAGGGTCATTGCCAGCAGTTTCTCTGATGTGACCGAGGCCGATAGTGAAAGTTGATGGTATGGGGCATTGCCAGAGCTCTGCCCCTCACTGGGCACCAAAGAGATCACGGAAATGGAACAAGACTCCCGGCGCCCAGACAAATCAGTCAATGTACCTTCCAGAAGCTTTAAACGGCCGTCCAATGAAGCAACATTTTTGTCTATAGATTCCCTGATCCGACCAAGGGCAGTGTCCAATACTGTCATATTAATGGCATTAATGGCTGTGCCGTCCTCCTTGGGGCAGAATTGCGTAGACAATGAAACATCCATGGTCTGAGTACCTACAGAGCAACTCTTTACCGCTGTATTGGTCTGGGAGTCACACTCGGATTCCTTTTGAAGTTTTTGTTTTGATGGACCCTTACCCTTCTTACGGTTCAAGGATGCCTTTGCCTTCGGCTTAGCCTTTGTGCCCCAATAGAAGAATTGGAAGTCCGGGTTCTAGAGGCTATGCTTGGCCCGTTAGAGATATCCGTTTGTAGTGCTGGCGGCTCATCATGTACAAGGGCCAACACATCTGTCCCCAAGTTATAAGGCGATGAGCACGATTGGGTTAAGTTTTGGGAGATACCTGCTGGATTATGTAATCCTAATGAGGTTCGCCTTGAATGAGATAGGGGGTCTAGAGACAGCCGCCTCTCTGTTAGTTCTATCTCATGGCATAGTAATGATTCTTCCCTCGTTATAAATGCGTCAGATAATCACTCCACCACGACGTTAAGTACCAATCCCGCTTCACACGAATCAACAGAAAGTTATAATTAAAATCTGTACCTGAAGGTCGTTATAGAGGTGGTATGATGTAGGGCCACTTGTTAGAGGGGGGCCCAGCCATGCTCCTCCGGGATTCGACGGGCAAGGGCGGGCCCGCCCTTGGCCCACGCGCGTTCCACGCTGTGGGATCCCCAGAGAGTTTTATGGACCCGGTGGCTGGCTGGCGCTGCTCCTCACGTGAGATCGCACTGCCCTGTGGGAGATGGAGTCCAGGCAGTCCGCGGTCCGTGTTCGGGAGCAGAGAATTAATAATATGGAGTCCTGTGGTGGTGCCACAATATCCCAACAAGGGCCCAGGCAGCAGCACAAACAGCAGAGCAGCAATAGGGGCAAGTAAGGTCGTGATCATATCAGTAAGAGCCCCAAAAGGAAGTCTATTTTTATATTGACCCTAGGTGTGGACTGTAGAAGCTTCAACAAGGGCACCTCTGCCCAGAAGAGGACCTTATCTCATTGCATCATCTTGTGCATCACAAAGAAACTGACTGAGAGAATCTGCGCTCAGTCCCCAAGAGCAGAGTCGTCTGCATCAGCACTTGTCAGGGGTGTTCCTGAGGCTGAGATTTACTGCGCGGTGACATGGGCTTCCCTACTCCACACCTTCACTAAGCGTCATTGCATGGATTCAGAGGAAAGGAGGGATAGCCAGTTCAGACGTTCAGTGCTTCAGGGTCTTTAACAGCGTTATTTTCCACCGCAATGACTCTTGGTGTGGTTCCAGAATCATGGAAGTCTTCCATAACTGTGGTGATTCACAAGAAATGGGGAGAGAGATGACCCGTCCAACTTTCGGCTAATCTCCCAATTAGGCAACATCAGGAAAATCTTTGGGAAACTCTTACAGTCACGACTCGAGACCTGGACATAGATGAACAATATTGCCTCTAACCCTCAGGCTGGATCCTGAAAAGGCCAAAGTAGAATCGAACAGGCTCTGAGGTTGTACATGATCTGTATGAAGTTTGTGTCCCTGGAAACTACCCGCTCTACTTGGTCTTAAGAGACCTAAAACAGCATTCGATTCTGTCGCCGCTCTGTCCGTCTGAGTCTTCTGGAGGAAGGAGGTTCCCAAGCAACTATTTGAGTATCCGAAAGTATCTGCCGCGGCAATCATTCCAGAGTAAGATTTGGTGTAAAAGGAGAATGCACAGAGAAGTTTGAAATAAACATTGGCGTTGGGCAGGGTTGCGCACTAGCTCCAGCTTTATTCAACATTCACATCAATGGAACAGATTCTCTCGGGAATCTTTGTATTGATGTTCCGATATTGGAGAAGGAAAATATTCCGATCCCGCCGGTTGCAGATAATGCAGTAATATTAGCGCGTACTGAAAAATCAATGCATCAACTTTTGGAAGGCTTCGAGCTATTCTGTAAGGTACAGAAGCTAATAATCAATAAAGAGGAAAATATATGATAATTATTCCTAAATCAAAGGTATTGTTGACATTCAGGATTAATGGTAAACCAAGTAAGCGACTTAAAACATGACTACCTCTGCATACGAATGGATGACCATTTATATTGAAAGCTCATGTGGCGAAGGCGGAAACAAACTTGACGCCACTATTCTACATTTTGCTAACTCAAGCAGCAAGAGACCAATAAAACTAGCACTGATGCATTCAAGACAAATGCACGGGTGGCCTGCCCTTATGGTGCTGAACTGTGGGATTTTACGAAAGTTCAGGCTCTTCTTAAACTGGGAAACATCTTCTTGTAACATGTACTAAACCTGGGTCCTGGAACCCCACTGACAGTATTAAGAGCTGAGCTGGGGTTCACTGGAGGATCTCACCCCATAAGATATTGGATGCAAGTGTGGTCAAATCTATTGTTTGCATCATATAGTATGGTTCCGCAGATACTGCGACGATGCAGGATTACAATAATTTACTCTGGTTCAAGCACGCTGAGAACATTCTAACATACACTAGTTGAGTAGAGAAATAGAACTGATGAATAAGGCAACACTAGAATTGGTTAAAAGGAGATATTGTGCATTCATGTGGAGCACACAAGAAGCAAGGAAAGGCATCCTTCTGACTAATTACCAGAAAGTAAAATGTGAACCGCGCCTGGAGCATTCCATGGACTTGCTGTTCCCTGCTGAGAAAACGGCTTTATATCTCATGTTCAGATTAGGAAGTCTTCAGGTGCGGACCTTAACTAAATCATGGGTAAAGCCCCTGGAGGCGGAGCTGACACATGTCCCCGTACATAAGGGGGCCCTGAGTCATTTATGCATTTGATGCTGCTGTGTGATATGTCGCTTAAAATCCGTAGGTACTACCTACGTCCACTTTTTCTAACACGTACTCTGAGATGCTGCAGTGCAGCACTTTTCTTATGTTATAGAACTGATCGTATGGAGATTTGCCAGGCAGTTGCTTCGTATATGCAGACCTACTACAAACAGTAGCGAAGGAAGTGGGTTCAAACCATAAACCAACTGTAGTGATGGTTTTATAATTTTCCGTTTATCTCTGGGGGCTTTGCTCGTCCTTTGACATATTTGCCCTCATAAACTGGGGCGTAGCTCGACTCCAACAGGAAAGGCACTGGAGAACCTTATGGACTGGACAGAGCATCGAGAGGTATTGTTGCTCATTTCTACTTGTACCTGCACTTTATAAAATGCTCGCTTAGATGTTGGCCGTCTATTGGCCCATATCTGAGGGTTTAATTTCCACCCGGCTGTCAACAAAACAAACTATTTGGACAATCCTTGTTTTTTTAACACTCTAGGTAACGTCTGCGCAGCAGGCTTGTGCTCTTCTTTTATTTCTGATGTTTATAAGACAGCTGTCAGGCTTGCTAGGGGTTTACTTGCTCTGAGTAGTCAACAAGCAGACGGAGACGCCGGTATCTGCACCTAGGTACGCGCTTGTTAGCTGGTACGCTTTGTAAGATCTAATGACCGCTCTATCTAATTGATTGGTTTTAATAGTGATATACGTCATCTATTTGCACTAGCATTTTACGTCAGATCATGGATTATGCGCAAAGTGTAGTATTTGTATGAACTGTGCTTAAGTCGTTTTAAATCGACAAGAATTGTGATTGTTTTATTATCTGCTGTAAATAATGCTGACAATAAACCTTTGCTATCAAGTACCACACCTGCAGGAATGCTCAGTGGGTTGTGCGAAGCTAGATTTAACATGGTCGTTTGTGGAAGTGTGTCCCTCCAGAAATCAGAGTAGATCATACAGTGGGGGTCAAGAAAGGTTTATCAGCACGGCACAAGTCGGGGGTAGCCACAGTTTGAAGGGGTCCCCCACTATTATCTAGAAACTTGACTCAGTTCCATCTAGCTCCTTAGCCTGCGATTGTTTGTTTGTGTGAGTGGCGCAAGAGAGGAACAGAGAACTTGACAAAATTAGCCCTTCTTTGCGTAATACACAGTAAATGTGAACCACTTTGGGGCTTAGGGGCTGCATAAAGAATAACATCAGGAAACAAATGCAAATTAAAAGCACATTTTATTTATTTGCTGAAAATTGTTTAAAAATGTAATTTCAAAGTTCCACATATCTGTTTAAAAATATTTACACTTTCAGTCATTTCCGAGTTTAGTTACAAACTAAAAGTGGGAAAAACATATGATGTATAAAAACTAAAACCAAAAACGTATTTTTACATTATTTTATATTTCTTGTTTTTTGTTTTTAAAACAGGCCGTCAACCTTTCACATAAAAATTATTATAAGGACCTGACATCACTTCTTGTGATGTCACTACATGTGACGTCACTGTAATTTGCATATGATAATGGGCTCCATACTATTTTCCTTACTTGTGCCCTGTTTATTGGCATGACATGGGTCTATAGGTATTAAAAATAAACATATAAATTCACAGGTGTTCAGCCCGTTTCTCTGGTGATGTCACTCATTGACATGTATTCGTCTGCTTCTTCTATTTTTAGGTGAGTACATATAACGTGCCGTTCCCCCTCCTTCCATTTCTCTCTATTTCTCGCCCCTTTCTTTGTCTCTCTCGCTCTCTTTATCTCTCACCCTCTCTATCTCCCACACACTCCTGTTAGCGTTAGCTTCATGAATGTCACTGCCACTTCTGGCATTCATACGACAAATCCTTTAGAACGTTTGAGGACAGGGGACAATCAAGTGTAGGAGACGAATTGCTGGTAGTGCAACTGATTGTCCTGGCACATATATGCTTTTCATGTGGGATTTCGCTATTTCACCACATTCTTCAAACAGAGTCGGCTGCTTACAATGGCTCAATTCTGGTAAAAAGAAAGAGTTTGGCAAGTCACAAACTGAATAGGGAGAGCCATGTCGGAGAGGTGCCACGGGTCACACTTAGTTATAAGGCCCGAGGCACGAGCTGATCCAGCAACCGATAACAGTGTGTAAAAGATGCAGCAAACATTACTTAAAAACAAGGTATGTGCTCTTTTATATCTAAAAACAGGTTATTTCTTGAACACCTGTGCTTCGTTTTAGTTCATTACATATACTGCAGTGGCATTTGTTAATAGCAATACCTCCATTTTACCAATGAAACTTCCATCTCCAGAGCCCTGACAACATGTTCACTCTGGGTGTGTTTGGTTTATAGGTTTTATCACTAAGCCGACAAGTTAGCTGAAAATATCGTTGCTAGTCCCAGTATTGTTCAGTGTTGCTTTTAAAGGAAGTGTGATCAGGTGCAATTGAATGTTTTTCTTTGTATCTCTTCTTCACCAAATAAAAATCAACAATTTTTCTTTTCTTTTAGTCCACATTGTGCTAGCCTCCCACTGTGTATCCTGGTACATCATGCTGCTTTGCTATGTGTACGGAAGTGAACAATCACTGGAAACAAACACTTTTATAACTCTGCAAATACTGTTATCTGTTTTCCTTCTTTACTGCTAGTCCGGTCTTCTATTATCTGGCATTTCAATGTCCCACATAATTTGAATTTAATTTTTTTCCGTAATTCATTCCTCTCACAATAACTGCACTGTTCTGCTCTTGTCTTTGTCTCTAAGGGGTCAATATTATTTTTGATGTTCTTAAGTTCTTTCCAGAGTCTCTGTGTTCGCTGATGTGTTTGGAGGTTTGATAAGTTACTAAAGCTTTTCCTACATTCACTGCCGTTGAATAGTTTTTCCCAAGTGTGTTTTTGCTGATGACTTTGAAGGTGTGATAACTGACTAAAGCACTTTGCACATTCACAGCACTTGAATGGTTTTTCTCCTGTGTGTGTTCGCTGATGAATCCTTAATGCTGAAGAGCCGCGAAAAGTACTGTCACATTCTTTACAATGTTAGGGTTTTTCCAGTATGTGTTCGCTGATGATTTTGTAACACTGATAATTGACTAAAGCTCTTTAGACATTAATTACACTTGAATGGTTTTTCTCCTGCGTGAGTTGCTGATGATACCTTAATGCTGAAGAGCTGTGAAAACTACTGTCACATTCACTACAATGATAGGGTTTTTCCCCTGTGTGTGTTCGCTGATGATACCTTAATGCTGTAGAGCTGCGAAAACTACTGTCACATTCACTACAATGATAGGGTTTTTCCCCTGTGTGTGTTCGCTGATGACTTTGTAGATGTGACAATCGGCTAAAGCTCTTTGCACATTCACTGCACTTTAATGTTTCTTTTCCTGTGTGTGTTCGCTGATGATACCTTATTGCTGAAGAGCCATGAAAACTACTGTCACATTCACTACAATGATAGGGTTTCTCCCCTGTGTGTGTTCGCTGATGTGTTTGAAGGTTTGATAAGAGACTAAAACGCTTCCCACATTCACTGCAGTTGAAAGGTTTTTCCCCTGTGTGTTCGCTGATGTCTTTGTAGGTCTGATAATTGACTAAAGCTCTTGACACATTCATTGCACTTGAATGGTTTTTCTCCTGTGTGAGTTTGCTGGTGACGCCTTAATCCTGAAGAGCCGCAAAAACTACTGTCACATTCACTACAATGATAGGGTTTTTCCCCTGTGTGTGTTCGCTGATGTGTTTGGAGGTGGTATAAGTGATTAAAGCTCTTCCCACATTCACTGCACTTAAATGGCTTTTCCCCTGTGTGTGTTCGCTGATGTCTTTGTAGGTCTGATAATCGACTAAAGCTCTTCCCACATTCATTGCACTTGAATGGTTTTTCTCCTGTGTGAGTTTGCTCATGATACCTTAATGCTGAAGAGCTGCGATAACTACTGTCACATTCACTACAATGATAGGGTTTTTCTCCTGTGTGTGTTCGCTGATGACTTTTTAGGTCTGATAACCGACCAAAGCACTTTGCACATTCACTGCAATTGAATGGTTTTTCCCCTGTGTGTGTTCGCTGATGTCTTTGTAGCACTGATATTTGACTAAAGCTCTTGACACATTCATTGCACTTGAATGGTTTTTCTCCTGTGTGAGTTCGCTCATGATACCTTAATGCTGAAGAGCTGCGATAACTACTGTCACATTCACTACAATGATAGGGTTTTTCCCCCGTGTGTGTTCGCTGATGACTTTGTAGCACTGATAATTGACTAAAGCACTTTGCACATTCATTGCACTTGAATGGTTTTTCCCCTGTGTGTGTTCGCTGATGTCTTTGTAGTACTGATAATTGACTAAAGCTCTTGACACATTCATTGCACTTGAATGGTTTGTCTCCTGTGTGAGTTCGCTGGTGACGCCTTAATCCTGAAGAGCCGCAAAAACTACTGTCACATTCACTACAATGATAGGGTTTTTCCCCTGTGTGTGTTCGCTGATGACTTTTTAGGTCTGATAACCGACCAAAGCACTTTGCACATTCACTGCAATTGAATGGTTTTTCCCCTGTGTGTGTTCGCTGATGTCTTTGTAGTACTGATAATTTATTAAAGCTCTTTAGACATTCACTGCACTTGAATGTTTTTTCTCCTGTGTGAGTTCGCTGATGATACCTTAATGCTGAAGAGCTGTGAAAACTACTGTCACATTTACTACAATGAAAGGGTTTTTCCCCTGTGTGTGTTCGCTGATGTCTTTGTAGCACTGATAATCGACTAAAGCTCTTGACACATTCATTGCACTTGAATGGTTTTTCCCCTGTGTGTGTTCGCTGATGTCTTTGTAGTACTGATAATTTATTAAAGCTCTTTAGACATTCACTGCACTTGAATGTTTTTTCTCCTGTGTGAGTTCGCTGATGATACCTTAATGCTGAAGAGCTGTGAAAACTACTGTCACATTCACTACAATGAAAGGGTTTTTCCCCTGTGTGTGTTCGCTGATGTCTTTGTAGCACTGATAATTGACTAAAGCACTTTGCACATTCACTGCACTTGAATGGTTTTTCCCCTGTGTGTGTTCGCTGATGTGTTTGTAGATTTTCTAATCGATTACAGCTCTTCCCACATTCACTGCACTGGTATGGTTTTTCCTCCGAGTGTGTTCGCTGATGCCTTTGTAGGTGATGTAACTGACTAAAGCTCTTGCCACATTCACTGCATTTAAATGGCTTTTCTCCTGTGTGTGTTCGCAGATGAATTTGTAGGTGTGATGACTTACTGAAGCACTTTGCACATTCACTGCACTTGAATTTTTTTTCCCCTATGTGGTTAGACAGATGGCTTTGTAGGTGTGACGAGAAAGTAAAACACTTTGCATATTCACTGCACTTGAATGGTTTTTCCCTTGTGTGTGTTTGTTGATGTCTTCGTAGGTTTGATAATCGACTAAAGCTCTTCCCACATTCACTGCATTTGAATGGTTTTTCTCCTGTGTGTGTTTGATTATGTCTTTGAAGGTGTGATAACTGACTAAAGCACTTTACACATTCACTGCACTTGAATGGTTTTTGTCCTGTGTACGTGTGCTCATGAAGCTTGAGTAGTGATGACAAACTAAAGCTCTTGCTGTATGTGTATGATTCTTCTTTCTTGGTTAGTGTCTGTGGGTCGGGTATATAATGGTCTATATCCCTTGACTGTAGTTCCTGATGGGCCAACATGGCTGATAAAGCACTTGTGATTTCTCACACACTTTAAATGTGTGCAGTATTTTGCACGTTTGATTTCTGTTTTAACAATAAAATACAATAGCCACCAAATATTTGCCACACTCCTAATACGTAGAATGTGTCTTTGTAGGGGATTGTGCCTTTAGATTGGATTATGGCTGTGGACGCTTGCAGGTAAAGATGTATCTTCCTTCTGGCTGGTGCAAATTGGGACAGTCTGTTGTATTGTAGATAGAAGAGCTCCGCTTTCCTTTACCCGTCAGTTGTCTGGCTCCGCTCTGTTGTGCTTTTCGCTTGTTACTGTGGTTTGGCCAGAAAGAGTTTACAATTCACCTAGAGCACGGAAGGATGGCTTGTCTTCATTTTAGAAAATAGAGCACTGCGGTAATCACATCATACCGATACATTGATCAAAGTTAGTATTTGACACTTGTTTATTCAGGAGGTGGTTTTTTATTGTTGTTGCCTTAATTTTCCTAAGGTCATTTCTTCGTCTTGTGGTGTGGAGGTGCACAGCTCAGACTCTTACAATCACTGAACTGCCCTTGATGCTTCATCCGGGATCTGTCAGTTTGTGTGCAGGTTCCTCTGTCGCCGACTGCGCTGATGTTTTCCTGAATACTGTAGCTCAATATTTCTGCTATTATTGAAGATTTACAGCATTCGCGTTATTATTGATGGTCAATTCATACATTCAAGGCTTGTTATCTGTAGGATGTAAAGATATTTAAAATTAGTAAATTGAAACAAAATAGAATGAGAAATCACAATATTTATCTGGTTGTAAAAGACATTTCAGGGGAGATTTACCAAATCTCCACGCAATGTGGCGCAGGCCTCCCCCTGCGAGGCTGCACTGCATGACAGGGAGGGAGCAGGAGAGCACCATATTTTCAAAATTATGGCTCTCTCCTTCCCTTTCCCTTGCGCCGGCACTGATTACAGCAGCCCTGCGCCATGCACACACCTTAGCACCAGAGCGCTAGCGTGTGTGTGTGAGCCCAGCATAGGTCTTCTACAGGAAGGACACCCTTCCTGTACAAAATACTATGCCTAGACATGAGGGAAACCTTTTCCAACCTTGTATGCATGTTGCACAGTGCAGCACGCATGCAAATTCAGAAAAGGAAGGAGAAATTAAAGCATTTCTCCTTCCAAGCGCCTAGTTTAAAAGGGCGCAGTTTTCTCACGCTAAACCCAATCTACTGTATTTGGTAAATTGAGTTTAGCGTGAGAAACAATGGGGCAGATTTATGTCAGACTTGCGCCACGTTTACGCTGCCGTTGCGTCACGCAACGGCACGGAAACGTGGCGCATCCCTGCAACCTATTCACAAAGTGACGCATCTAGGCAGATGCGTCACGTTGTAAAGCCCTGCGCCACATGAAACCTGCGTCAGGTTTCATGTGGGCGTTCTGTCGCAGGTTGGGCGTTCCCTCGTAGGAAAGCCCCATAAAACTGACGTAGTGAAATCTATAAGATTTCACTGAGTCAGTTTTACGACGCTGCTTGGTCAAATCCTTACGCCTGCTTGAAGCAGGCGTAAGGAGTGACGCACCACGTTATGTATGGGTGGCCTCTGTACATTGCAGGAGTTGCGTCGCACTTGCGACGCTACTCCAGCAATGCGCCTCCCGTACACCACAAGATGCGTCACGCATCTGCCCTTCCTTGCACTATGGTGCGCCGCAATGTAAATGCGGCGCATCTGTGGTGCCGCAAGGAGGGAATTGCGTGACGCATCAGTTCTGGCGCATCCCTGCTGATTTGCAGAGATGCGCCAGAACTCATAAATCTGCCCCAATGGGTGGTTGCACGGGAAACCCATGCCCCACCATTGGCAGGCCCCAAGGTGCAAAGTAACGCGAAGCAGTGCAGTGCGATGCTTCACATTACTTTTACGTTATTTGCTGGAAAGAAAATTAGGAAAAAAATATTTTGCACTCTTTAGTGCCACTTTTGTGACGCAAACACGACGCAAAATCTTAGTAAATCGCCCCTTCTTCTTTACTGCCTTTGAACTTAGTAGGGAATATTCCATAATACACAAATATTTAACTAAAAGTTCTGGTGATCAGGTGACATCTTATTAATGTCTGAAAACTAGGTGATTTAACAGTGTTCACTGAGTAACTTAGCAAAGTAAGGGTGCTCGGAGCTCCCAAGTGCTTAAGGTTTTGCTTAAGATATATGCATACGGTCAAGATTTAATTCAAACAACAATAGAGTTTAGAAAAAGAGATGGACCAGGCGGGGCTGCAAAATTTCCAGTAACTCTTTACGAAGTATACAACGAAAGTAACTCCATTCACACACTTCTCATTTCTTTCCTATTCACTTAAGATTATCTCAAATACCAACTCCTGTCTTTACCTTGCTTTTCATAGGTCACCTTTGACACTTTCAACAGCTCCCTTTGTTCAAGCCTTTTTGGTTTCGTCTAACCTGGAAGAGTGGAACATTATTGTGGTTTGTCGGGGTTTCCTATCGCCATAACATCTGTCCATCTCCCTGAAACTAGTGCAGCTTACAGCACCCGGTTCTGGCCCGGAAAGTCAGGATTTTCTGAGCTCCGTAGAACATTAAGACAGTTCTTCCGCATCTAACACATACTACAAGACTCCAAGAGTCCACGCTACAAGTGCTGCTGCAAGGTTTAATTAACCCACTGTATCTGAACATCCCCTGGCAAATGCCAACTAGAGAATAAACATCCTGCCTGCACCAGCAGAGTGCAGAAAGCTTTTCAAGCTCCTCGAGATACATGGACTTTCTCTATCTGTCGTAACTGAAGATGTTAATCCTTGGCAACATCTATCGCCTTTGGACAAGGTCCTCCATTTTACTATCAGAATGTAACTCATCCTGCGCAGACACAAACCCTCAAGTCTGTATTGCATGAAGCTGGGTGGTTCTCACGCAAAAGAGGGCCCTCCACAAATTACTGACATTTTCTTACACCCCCTGGACAGCCGTGGCAACACACAGACCACCCACACCCCCTCAGGGATCACCATTCCATATTCCAGGATGAAGACTCAGATCTTTCAACCTTCTCTGTTACCGTCTTTGGAACGGCCTGTCTCTGGGATTCGTGGAAGCTCCACACTCAGTGAGCTCAGAGTTGGCTTGCAAAACCATCTCATGAGAGTGCAAGAAAAGAACATTAAGTGACACGCACTGCACAGAAGTGTAAATATATCTACCATTATTGTTCCATGTACCATTGTCCTAATGCTGATGTTTTTTTTTTTTCAGAACAAAATAACTAATGCTGATGTTTTGACATTAATTTTTTGCCGTCTATCACAGCAGCTTCTTCGTTTAAAATCTTACGCAATAGTTTGTTTTCCATCATACCTACTTTCCTATGTACTGTTTCTGACCCTACAGCATCTCTGGCAGACATGTTGTGCTGTCTGTTGCCACATAAATAGGAAGTAGATTGTTACTGCAGGAAGTGTCCTTGCAGTCACATGCACTTGATTGGGATAAAAGGTGCCATGTTTGTTAGAAAAGCTGCAACTATTGGAATAATAACATACCAAAAGCCGCACATACAGTGCAATAACACAGACCAGGTACTAGAAAAAAGTGATGCAAACAATGCAATAACACAGGCCAGGCATTGCAAGAATATGACACAATCAGTGCAATAACACAGGGCAGGTACTAGGAAAACGGGACTCAAACAATGCAATATCACAGGCCAGGCATTAGGAGAATCCGATGCAAACAATGCAATAACACAGGCCAGGCACAAGGAGAATCTGATACAAACAATATAATAACACAGGCTGGGCACTAGGAGATTCTGATGCAAACAATGCAATAACACAAGCCAGGCACTAGGTGAATCCGAGGCAAACAATGCAATAACACAGGCCAGGCTCGAGGAGAATCTGATGCAAACAATGCAATATCACAGGCCAGGCATTAGGAGAATCCGAGGCAAACAATGTAATAACACAAGCCAGGCACTAGGTGAATCTGATGCAAACAATGCAATAGCACAGGCCAGGCACTAGGGGAGCAAGCTATCTTATCACCAGCAAGGGACACCACAAGCTCTGCGCAGCACCCTGGTGGCACAGGAGTTCCAGGGTCCACGTCGGAAACGCCGCTAGTGCCATCAGCCTACCAAGGCGCTCAACCTCAGTGTGAGGACTGCCTGCCCCAGCATCCCTTGATGTCACTGCGCTCATACCGCTGCCTCTCCCCCCGCAGTGCGGTACGCGTGCGGACGAAGCCTGGGCCAAGGGCTGTCCCGTCCTTGCCCTCATCCCCTCTCTTACCCTTAGCTGGTACTCAACTCCCTTGTCTTCATCCAGGACGTGAGGCTACTGCCTCTCGGTAAGCGCCCTCCTAACCTGTAGGAGTATCAGGCCCAAATGATGTACTTATTGATGTTACAAGCGGACAGCGGCTACGTTCAGCTGCTGCCCATGGGACATCCATGTTATCCTGGAATTTAGCAGGATTGAAGATGAAGACCGTCTTTCCTGATTGGTTTGTTTTTATTGATCAGTTTGATGTCTGTTGTTTTCAAGAAACCTGGGCAATAGACCCCCTATACTGCTTAGGTTGCTTAAATTACTATACCCCTGCAACATGTGTGGGTAAGGTTCTACCCTCAGGGTGATTGGTAATCTGGGTGCGCCAAGTTGGCGGTTTTAATATTGGGTCCTTGAAACACAGAGTAATGATATTGTTGCGATCAGGTTGAAGTGGGGCCAACAAGGGGCTGTGGACGTTTCTAACATTTATGCCAGGGGCTCAAAGGGGAAGAAGTCGGACGTTATAGCGGCTTTGGACGAATTATTAGATCTACACTCCCGTGGTTCAAACATTCTGATTGTGGGGGATTTTAATGTGACTTTTGAGCCCCTCACTCTTGAACATTGTTGTAGGAAGGTGTCATCTGACTGCATGGTTGTCCCCACTTTTTTCCTGGTGTTTTGCTGGTTTTCGACTTAGTTTGGCTGGGATTCTGCTATTCAGGACCCCAGCCTATCTGCCTTCTCCCTAAAATTGATTCCATGTACTATGGATCTACTCCAGTTTGGTTACTGGGGTACCCTTGTGAGTCCCTAGTACATGGTACACTAGGTGCTAAGGGCATAGGTACCCCAGAGGCCTACCAGGTGCTGCAGCATGTATTATGCCACCCCTGGGAAGCCTTCCAAAATGACATGCACCCCTTACTGAGATATAGGTTACCTATATCTATCTTAAATCACTACGCATAGAGACCTATCAGTCACCCCTATGGCAGGCCTTATCAATCTTGAAGGCAGGGTGCTTGGTTTCATGTGAGAGGGTGCCCATGCATGAGCAGAGCCCCTCTGCAGCTTTCGGAACCATTCTCTGGGGCTGTTCTGTGATGCAGCCTGACCATATACTCTGCATTATATCCTCGCGGTAAATGCTAACTTTGGGATAGCTGCACGGAAACATGTTGTGTTTGGTGTCAAACACTTTGGAATCCAAACCCCCGCCAGTCCTGTCGGCGGGGGTAGAATTCCACCCTTCTCGAGGGAGAGACATTTACACACCGGTCTACCCGGTAACCAGTTTAAAGAGCGCTGACATCACAAAATGGATGCTGCAGCCACAGACACAAGTCTGGCCTCCTGCTGCTGGCCGAAACTCCGGCAGGGGAAGCCTGGACAATAGGTGTCCTGTCACAGGGAGGCGTAACCACCTCCGAGACAGGCCTTGGTGGATTAGGGCTGGGTGGTTACACTCCAGGAGTGCTTTGAAGTCTGCACTAGGGGCACATTTGGTGTCCCTGTGTATAGTCCAGATCAAACCAGTTAGAGGGGCTACCAGCCCCTGCTCTGGCACGAAACTGGACAAAGGAAATGGGTGTAGCCATCCCTCTTTCTAAACCCTCCCATAGGTGGGTCCCCAGAGTAAGTAAGTCCAACCCCTTTCTTAGGTATAAGTAAGGAACCCCTGGCAACAGGACTTTAGATATCCCTGGAGGAAACTTTGCAACTGAATCCTGGAACTTTGATGCTCTACTCAAGACTAGAGGACTAAAGAAATCTCCCTTGGGGTCAAGGAGTAACTCCCCTGCTTGGCAGGCACCAACAAAGCATTTTCCGGTCTGCATCTCCGAAGCTCCCGACGGACTCTGAAGTATCTGCAGCCCAGGAAGAGGATTTCCAGACTTCTCAGAGGCTGACCCGAGTCCCCAGCAAAGCTGAGACCCACAGCCCTCGTGAGTGACGTGGAACTGGAACTCCTGGACGCCCTGCACATTTGCAAGTGCATTGACTTCTCGACACCTCTTGCTTTAGATCTGCCCTGACTCCCCACCAAGTGGTGAGTCCCTCGGACCTTGCTGGCCCACACCGAAGCATCTTTCTCTTTTCTGCGTGGGATGCTGTTGCCAAGGCAACAGCAACCCTCGCAGCAATTTGTTGGGTCCAATCCGGGCACCGATACTGCAGCACTCTACATACTTTGTGGGTCAGCTTGAATCTAGCTCCGGGTTGTCGTCCTCGTGGCTTAAGAGTCAAGCTTCACCTCCTTCACCTGAAATCACCCGACATCGGTGGGCATCTGCCTATCGTGCCGCTGGTCACTGGCAAGTGACCCAGACTCTGTCCCCTCTTCTTTCAGGTTCTTCTCATCTTCAATCCAGGCTTGGATCACTACGGACACTTTCCACTTCGTTAGCAGTAGCACTTTGCAGCAGATCGCCGTTGGAAACAGCGACGATTCCCACCACCAAAAGACACCTATGCACCCGGCTTCCCTGGGTGAGGTAACTCGAGTACTACATAGCTCCTGTGGGTATTGGCTCTAGAACCCCTTAAGTCTAAAGGGGTTTGCCCAAAGTCCTCGTCTAAGTGTCCATTTTCTTTAAATTTCCAACCACGCCATTCCCAATTAAAGTTTAGCGGTGATCCGCGGCTGTGTTCAGACACTGAAAGCGTGTCCCCTGTGGGTCCCCTGCGTCACTACCTTGGGTGGTTCCTGGTGGCCCCAGCACTTCTACAGGCTCTAGGCCTTGTGTCTATCAAAGTCGTGGTTCTTATACGACTTTATTGATGTGTGGTTTGGTACGCCCATAGGGTTCAACATATATTGTGTTAATTTACTGTGTGCTATTAAGTTTTCTGTATGTACTTTTGCCTCTAGCCTCATAAAGAGACTAGAGAGATGTGTTTAGAATAAATAAATATATTTTATATATATTCCTTGTGTGGTTCTCCTTTCATTTGGTCATTCACAAGATTATAGACTGGTAAAACAAGCTGCTTCACATTCCTCCAATACATAGCCTGAAGGCTGCTCCATAGTTACCACAAGGATAGCTTTCAATAAAGGTTGCATGTAACCTATCATCAATAAGGGTTGTTTGGACTGGTGCAAGGTGCCCACTAGAATAGTGGACAGCATATGCCAGGCCAACTTCTCACATATTAATTCAAGTCTTGCTAAAGCAGGCACGACAAAGTGCACAGCATTGGCGCCCTTCTTCTTTGTATTTGCAGCAGCGTGCCATGAGCCCTTCCACTTTAATAACGCCTGTCGCTTATTTGAAATGCAGCCCACACAGCACTCATGGGACGCCGCTTGTTTGTATTTGCAGCGCCATGCAGGATTTCACTTTGGGAGCGGCTGCCGCCCAACACAGCATGCGTGTCCTGCAAGTGCTGTGTGGGGCGGGGGCTGTTCTTGCAGTGGGAGCGTGCAGGGCCCGCTGCAAATGCAAACAAGCGGGCACCATTGCCCAATTAATGGATAACTTATCCTATGGCTTCATCAGGACCTTAAGTATTGCTACTGCTCTCCGTCAGTACCTCTGGCGGTTCCAAAAGCCGTCTGGGGCTTTTGGAACCGCCAGAGGTACCGACGGAGAGAGCGGTGCCTCCTATGTCCTGATCAGTGGCCAGGTGAGGCGAGGTCTTATCCTCTCAAAAGACGGGAAATCGTCATTTACAGAGGAACTGTTATCCTTATTTACAGGTAAAGAGGTTGTATCAGTTCCAACTCTTTACACACATTATATATTGTGTATTTATAACACTCACTTGCAGTAGCAATACTTAAGTTCCTGACGAAGGCATAGGACACGTTATCCATTAATTGCTGAAACATGTTGACCCTTCACATCTAGACAGTTACTTGTTTAAGACTGTCGTTTTGCACTGTTTTTATGTCTTGATCTCTAAGAGGCAGGAATAAATAATTTTGCTTCCCATTGGTCAATTTTAACTCACATCACAAACACACTACTGCACTGCATTCACGATTCCCGCATAATCGAGTACTCGCATCTAGAGGTCCAAATACAGCGTGTTTTATCGAAATAGGTCAAAACATCTACGAGCTACCCTTTCCTGAAGCAAGGGTTGCAGCCCTTAGTGCCACTAGTGCGGCATTGGGAGGAGACCCAGATGATGAAGCATGTCACCACTAGTGAGTTATGGGAATCCGTCCTTTTAAAATAATTTTCCTTCACTGAGTTGTAGAAACCAGATTAGTCCTGTTGCTAGTTTCTTACATTTATCTTGCTTATCAGACCCATGGATATTTGTGTTGTTTAGACAATAACCCTAGGCCAGACAATGGAAGAGGCATGGTCTCTGAAGGGGGGCGAACAATAGAGCACAGGGTCTAATTATGATTTTAAACCAGCCCAGACTGATTATTAATAACAACAACAACAAGCCCTGGCGTTGCCAATAGGTCTCGCAGTAGGAAAGTTGGAGCTATTACAATTGCAAATAAAATGCCTTTTATTTTTGTTTTCATTTTAAAAACATAAAGGGCTTTGTCATTTACAAAACCAATAGCTCCAACTTTCCTACTGCGAGACCTATTGTGCACTGCACAGTGTGGGTGAAAGTGGCACTGCGTGGGTGTGAATGGCTTTGAGTGAGTGTCGTTGCGTGGGTGAGTGGCGTTGCATGTGTGAGTGTTGTTGCATGGGTGAGTGGCGTTGCGTGGGTGAGTGGCGTTGCGTGGGTGAGTGGCGTTGCGTGGGTGAGTGGCGTTGCATGTGTGAGTGGCGTTGCATGTGTGAGTGGCGTTGCATGTGTGAGTGGCGTTGCGTGGGTGAGTGGCGTTGCGTGAGTGAGTTGCGTGAGTGAGTGGTGTTGCTTTGAGTGAGTGGTGTTGCGTGGGTGAGTGGAGTTGCATGTGTGAGCGTTGTTGCGTGGGTGAGTGGCGTTGCGTGGGTGAGTGGCGTTGCGTGGGTGAGTGGCATTGCGTGGATGAGTGGCGTTGCGTGGGTGAGTGGCGTTGCGTGGGTGAGTGGCGTTGCATGTGTGAGTGGCGTTGCATGTGTGAGTGGCGTTGCATGTGTGAGTGGCGTTGCGTGGATGAGTGGGGTTGCATGTGTGAGTGGCGTTGCGTGGTTGAGTGGCGTTGCGTGAGTGAGTTGCGTTGCATGTGAGTGGTGTTGCTTTGAGTGAGTGGCGTTGCGTGGGTGAGTGGCGTTGCATGTGTGAGTGTTGTTGCGTGGGTGAGTGGCGTTGCGTGGGTGAGTGGCGTTGCGTGGGTGAGTGGCGTTGCATGGGTGAGTGGCGTTGCGTGGATGAGTGGCGTTGCGTGGATGAGTGGTGTTGCGTGTGTGAGTGGTGTTGCTCACCAAAAAAAACATAAACATTGCATTGGTAGAATGTAGCTATGGACTATGTAAAACGGTCCAATACATTAAGGACTGAGTTTGTGCTATATACAATTGTCTAAAAATCAAATGGCATTGCAAACACTGAAATGCTACAAAGTTAAAATCTCGTCTTTACCCTATTATTAAAACTTTACTTTTCATGGTAAACATGTAAGTCTGTAAATACAATGCAATAAATATAGCTAGGTTTGATTAACAAAATGCAGACAGAAAGTCTGCTATAGTGAGATGTTTCGGTGACAAATCCAGCACTTGAGAAAGAAAAGTAGAAGACGTTAATTAAAAGCTACGTAGACAAGCGACACAGATTGTAATCTATTTGGAGGCTGCATCTGTGGGATGCAAATTAACCACAGCAGTATGCTAAACTTGTGCTGGCACGTAGGAAGGGGGAAAAAAGTGTCGGCAACTACAGCATGGTAAAACACATGTTACTTTATATTTGTGTAACTAGTGGCTATGTAAAACTGTGCAATACTTTAGGTTCGAGTTAGCACAATATACAGTAGCCCAAAAACCAAACAAAATGTAAAACCTAAAATGCTGCAAAGGTAAACTATGATTTTTCTCTCTAGGGTGACGGTAAAAACAGAGAGATCGGCACATGTTGCAGCACCTACTTGGACCAGTCACCCTTAAAGCCCTAGGTAAAGTGTAGTGCGAATAATAATTAAACATATGGAAGGCATGTGAAGCAGTGGGCGGGGAAGCTTTGAAGCTTTGAAGCTCTCGGAGGCCGGAGCGCGGAAAGCAAGGAATGGATCTCACGGCCGGCCGGCCGTGAAGTGTGAAGCAGTGGGCGGGGAAGCTTTGAAGCTCTCGGAGGCCGGAGCGCGGGAGAGCCTGGTGGGGGGGCGGGAATACGAGCGACGGGAGGAGAAGTTGATGCAGGCAGAATAGGGAGATGCGCGTGCTTGTGTGGTCACGTGACCCGCTTTTGTGGCCACGTGACCTCACATGCACTGTGAAGAAACCGCAGTGGTTTCACTAGTCGATCGAGCACTTGAATTCTCGATCCCAAATGCGCTTGCGCGCATTGTAGGTCACGAGACCTAAAAACACCCACCCTGCAAACAGCCTCTTCTAACAGGCACCTTCCATTCATTCGATAATTAAAACAACATATAATGCACATGTGTTTAGGTGTTTCCCTTTCTTTATTTCATAATAATACTGAATGGGATTTCTTTTCAATTGGACTTGGGAGTGCAGTGTATTTGTCTCTTGGCTTGAGGAGTCAAGTTAAAGAAATAATGTAATTCATTCAACGGCTTGTGTTTTGCTTCAGATGAATAATCAACAGATTGTATGTTTCCGATACCCCAAAACAAAGTATAATTATCACATAAAGGTTATACCCTCTTATATTAGGGCACAGAATACAAGTTCCTGAATAAAAAAGGCAGGATTTCGTTTTGTTTGGAAGCTACGTTATGAAATCAACAGGTCAGTTTTATTTAGCTGTCAGATGCATCCGCCCAGTACTTCATTATCTGTGGACAAGACCATACTGTATAGAAGAACATAGCCCATGCCAATGATTTCGCCACATGCTTGTCTTTCCTGGGTCAGTCCTGTGTCCCATTTGAATGTGCCATTAATGCAGTGAAATCACAACATGTTTGAGGGCAGTGTCCCACTTGTATCTGTGAATTACAACTATAGTCCCTTCCTCATTTCCCCCTCACCATCAAAATAATTTTTGGCATGTCATCTTGTAGTGTTCTTTAGTGTCTTGTGACCGATCCGCTCGACATAGGCAGATCCAGCATGTCTGTAAGGGTGCTTGTGAACCAGGTGTCCCTCAATGCTTGTGGTTTTTCCTGTCTGTGACTGGAAGCATTTAACCTGTTCAATTGTGGGATTTGCAGTCCAAACTCTGTAGTTTTTCCCCCTCATTTCCCGTGACTATCAGTTTTTCCCTCCAAATGTCTCCTTTGCTCTGTGCTAAGACCAGCATGTTAAGCAGTGCACCCCCAGTGACCATTTTGTGATAACAAGTAAGTGAATCCAGACCCCCTTCCCCCTGAGACAGCAATCATCTGTTGTAAGCTGTTTAAACTGTGTTTAATAGGGACTGTGCACTTCGTTTTTTGGCCAGGAGAGGGAGTAAAGTTTTATACAAATAGTGTTGTTAGAGGACAAGTTTGTTAGGGCCTTACCTGCAGAAGTACAAAGTGTGGATTGAGCCTGTCTTTCTCCTAGGAGATTTCTGAATAGAGGAGCAGCCTCTAACTCCCTGGCCAGCAAACCTTGTCTGAGGTATCTGGGACCTAATATAGTCTGATAATGTTTGGTACATGTGTACACTGATTGGTGGTTGTATCTGATGTTTCTATTGGATTAGGGTTAGTGTCTTCATTGGTTGGGTATTTGAGGGTTCTGATTGGTTTCTGGGTCTGTGATTCAATCAATTGGGGCTAGGGTTAGGATTTCTATTGGAAGTAGGGACTAGGGCTTCCTGTGTTATTGGTTGTTGGGACTAGGGTGGGACTAGGGCTAGGGTTAGGCCTTTAATTGGAAGTAGCGATTAGAGCTTCTGGTGTGATTGGTTCCTGGACTAGGTGTGGGACTAAGAGTAGGGTTAGGCTTTCTATTGAAAATAGGAACTAGGGCTTCCTGTGCCATTTGTTGCCTGGACTAGGGATGAGACTACTGGTAGGGCTAGGGCCTCTATTGGACGTAGAGATCAGGGTTTTCTAAACTGATTGGGTGCTTGGACTACGGTCATGATTGGCTGTAAGGTCCTGGTCTCCAATTGGTTCTAGAGTTTAGGGTTAGTGTTGTGATTGGATAGTGTTTGGGCTAGGGTTCCCAATGGCTGAAGGGGTCACCTGACTACTAGGGCTATAAACAGCCAAGGCTTAGGGCATCGCCACTTGGGAGTCGGAGCTAAGGGTGGAGAGGACATGGGCGAGTGCCTGTTTAAACCTGTTAGAGACTGGCCGGGACCAGTGCCAGGAATGCTGGCCATTCATTAATACCCACCCTACGTATTTGTCACTCTGTATATATACATTTATTTTCACTATAGATATGTGCCTATCTTTGTGTATTGCTTTGTATAAACATGTACAATACTTATGTTATAGAACAACAAAAAAGACAAAAATCATCTTTGGTCTACATGTACTTGCTTCCATTGTGCATCTATGTACCTCCACGTAGTTGGATCTATGTGTCTGTTACTTTTCTCCTTAAAAAGCATATCCAATGTACTACCCTATTTCTCAACCTGTACCTCTATCAATATCTTTAATCTGCATATACTTACTTCCTTTATGTGTCTATATACTTTCAATGTACTTATGTATCTATATATTTATCACTTTCTTCTAATTTAGCATATCCAATGCACTACCCTATTTCTCAGCCTATACTTCTCTCAATATATCTTCTAGCCCAACTTTCTGACTCATTTCAAACTTCTTTCTACTACTCTTTCCAATTCACTACCCTATGTCTCACCCTATATATCTATCAATATATCCTCTACACCCACTCTCTTTTATCCCAAACCCCATACCACTATGTTTCACAAAATAATCCTCTCTCCTACTCTATCCCACCTTGTATCAACAGACACCTCTTTTACTATACCGATCCCCCAAAAGAAACCTTTCTAAACTCTCCCCTCTGACTCTTCCCCTCCAAAAACACTTTTTACTTGTCCAAAAGCCTCCTCCTACTGCTATGACCTAAAAAAAGAAATCCTTCACTCTTCTATCCCTCCACTATCCTTTTCAATCAAAATAACAGACTAACATGTTCACTTCTCTAATTCTATAGTCCACCATATTAATTCACCACTAATCCTTTATGGGTTCCAGAGTAGCGTGCTACTGGCCATTAAAGCGTTTCAACACCTCATCAGGCTTACAAGCGCTATATAAATGCAAACCTTTTTTCCTTTTTTACCTCTCCCCAACCCTTCTCAATCCAAATAACTGACTAACATATCCACCACTCAAATGACTTCATATTTCACTATACTAATTTTCAACACTAATCCTTTATGGGTTCCTAAGTAGCCTGCTACTCGCCAGAAAAGCGCTTTAACACCCCATCAGGGGTAACAGGCACTATATGAATGCAAACCTTTCTTTCCCTTCTAGGATATCGACTCCTGAGGCGGAAGCCGGGAGAGACATTTACGATTTTAGAATTGTTATTTTCTTTTCTTTTACCTGCATGTTTGATGCTTTCTGGGCACTTTCAATTAAAATTCCATCTGGCTAAACTCCGTGCAGCAGATGTAAGCGCTGCCACGGGTAGGGATTTCTCAGTCATCGCCGTCATTATTTCTACAGGCCACGCCCACTGACGTGAGGCCACGCCCCTTTTACCTACTTAAGCCGCGCTGAGTGGAAGCCCGTGCTTGAGGATATCAACTCCTGAGGCGGAAGCCGGGAGAGACATTTACGATTTTAGAATTGTTATTTTCTTTTCTTTTACCTGCATGTTTGATGCTTTCTGGGCACTTTCAATTAAAATTCCATCTGGCTAAACTCCGTGCAGCAGATGTAAGCGCTGCCACGGGTAGGGATTTCTCAGTCATCGCCGCCATCACTCCCACAGGCCACGCCCACTGACGTGAGACCCCGCCCCTTTTACCTACTTGAAGCCGCGCTGAGTGCAAGCCCGTGCTTGAGGATATCGACTCCTGAGGCGGATGCCGGGAGAGACATTTACGATTTTAAAATTGTTATTTTCTTTTCTTTTACCTGCATGTTTGATGCTTTCTGGGCACTTTCAATTAAAATTTCATCTGGCTAAACTCCGTGCAGCAGATGTAAGCGCTGCCACGGGTAGGGATTTCTCAGTCATCGCTGCCATCACTCCCACAGGCCACGCCCACTGACGTGAGGCCACGACTACCTCCTCACCCTATAAAAAAAATTGCATATTTCGGACGAGCGCAGCGGGCGCGCCTAAGGCAAGCCCGTCTGCGCCCGTCCGCGGCCGAATGGGGCAAGGGGCACAGCACTATGCCCATTTTGTTTCTTATCTTCCCGAAACTCTGTGCGCATACCAAGGCCCTTGGGACCTCAACCAGGTAGCACTGGGTCACATCATGGACGCTGGGATCCTAAACCCCCATCCCTATTCTCCAACCTCTTCTAACCGGCTGCCAGCAGTCCATCCTCTGACCTGCCCTCAAATCACTGATACATCTACCATCTCTGCCTTTTTATTAAACACTCGGTCGGCTGTCAAACACCACCTCGACCTGTTTACTGTCCTCGACACTCAGAAACCCAACCTACTATTTCTCACGGAAACCTGGTTCTGCCAGGACTCCCTGCCCGATTTGCTTGCGGCCCTGCCATCGTTCTACTATGCCCTTCGAGCAGACTGACCCTCTGGCAAAGCAGGGTGGGGAGTGGCTCTAATTATCCGTTCTGACCTACACTTCCAAGTCTTACCCTCCCCTACAATCCCAGCAGTGGACCATCTAGTTGTACGCTCCAACTCTTTCCAGACCCCCATTACGTGTGTCTTGATGTATCGCCCTCCCAAATACATGCAGCACTTTCTACCAGCTTTCCAAGACCTGCTAGCTACATTAGCTGTGAACAACTCGGCGGTCCTGGTACTCGGTAATTTTAATTTCTGGCCAACCGACCCTGCTGAAGATGCCCCCTCCAGAGATTTTACGGAATCTCTCCAGAGCTTGAACTTTATATCTCACATTCACACCCCTACCCATGTCCAGGGTCATACCTTGGACCAAGTTTGGTCCCTTAATATCCCCCTCCTTGATCCCACTGTGACCCCCTGCCGTGATCCGACCACCATTGGATATCCTTCTCCCTGAATTTAAGTCTGTCCACAAAACCCTCATTGCCCAAAAACACTTGGGCTCGCAACTGGAGCAAAGTTGACATCCCATCACTCTGCTCCTCCTTATTAACCACTTGTCCGGCCATAGAGGACCAAGCCACACTGTCTCAAGCTGAAACTCTAAACAAATGGCTGTCCAATGCTTGCGATCAAGTGGCCCCTCTGAGACGTATTGGGATTAGACGTGCTCATGACGTCAATAAATGGTTCAGCCCTGAACTTAAGGAAAAAAAAACCTGCGGTACGCCGTGCAGAACACGCTTGGAGACGCACCTACTGTACCGCCTCAAAATCATTGTACCCCTCCATCCAGGCTGAGTACAAGAAAGCCATCCTAGTAGCTAAAACCAGCTATTTTTCAAATAAAATCTTACGGGCAGAGAACCAACCAAGAGAAATCTTTGCCACAGTCTCCGAATTGGCCTCTTCCGATAGGACCACCTCCAAGCAGGTACCCTCCCAGTCCTAGTGCGACTCGTTGAACAACTTTTTTACCAATAAAATTGCAGATATTAAGGCTAACATTCCCTCTCCTTCCTCACATTTTGTCAACCCCGACTCGCCACCCAATACCTACCAACTTGATCAAATAGCCCCCCTGTCTAGAGAAACCTTTGTGTCTTTACTCCCTTGCGTCAAATCTGGCTCTCCTGCGGACATCTGCCCAGCTTACATCCTGCGCAACATTTTCCTTACCTGCCCTCTCCCAGCCCTTACCTTCCTCAACGACACCCTTAAGTCAGGAATTGTTCCCCCTTGCCACAAATCCGCCACTATCATCCCAATTCTAAAAAAAACGGGCGCAGATCCAACAACGCTAGCTAACTATCGGCCCATTTCCCTCCTCCCCTACCTGGCCAAGGTCTTCAAACGCTATGTCACCAAAGCCCTCAGCTCTTTCATCGAGAACAGCGGATATCTCGCCTCTTTCCAAGCAGGGTTCCGCCCTCTCTACTCCACCGAAAAAGTGGTGGTCTCGGTTTTAGACACACTTAGAGAGGGGCTAGACGCTAACCTCCCACAGGCACTGGTTCTTCTTGACTTGTCGGCCGCCTTCGACACGGTGGACCACACCATCCTCCTTTCCCATGTCGAGGCGGCTGGCATTGGAGGCTCAGCCCTAGCCTGGCTCGGCTCATTTCTGAGCGACCGGGCACAGGCAGTCCATCTGGCAAATTTTTCTTCCCAAGCCCGCAAAGGGCAGTGTGGTGTCCCTCAGGGATCTTCTCTTTCTCCTCTTCTTTTTAATTTGTATATCTTCCTGCTTATTTCGGCCTTACAAAGGATGGAAGTCACGGTGTTTAATTACGCCGATGACCTCCAGCTCATCTTCAACCTCTCGAACTCTTCTGATTCTATCCATAACTTTCAGTCGGTGATGGTCTTTATCAGGGATTGGATGAGCTTAACCATCTTAAGCTCAACCCTGATAAGACCGAACTTCTTCTTACTGGCGGCAAACTTAACCCTTGGTCTCCTATCTTTTGGCCCCTCTCTTTTGGTTCCCCCCCTTCTCCTTCTCTCTCTGTTAAGACACTGGGAATAACCCTCAACCAACAACTCACTCTACACTCTCAGATTAGCACGGTGGTTTCTTCTTGTTTTTATACTTTGCGCACTATCCGGAAAATCTCACATTTTTTTTCCTTCTCTGCTCTTAAATTGATCCTGATGGCTATGGTCCTTTCCCGTCTCGACTACGGGAACGTCCTGTATAATGGTGCTCCTGCGTATGCCATCCGATGGCTCCAACTGGTGCAAAACCAAGCTGCCCGCTTAGCCTTTGGCCTACCTAAATCTAACCATACCACTCCCCTCCTAAGATCCCTTCACTGGCTCCCTATTAGACAAAGGGCCCTCTTCAAGATAGGATGCATCACCTTCCAGGCTCTCGCAGGAACAGCCCCTGAGTTCATCAACTCCAAAATCAAACCTTACACCCCCAGTAGACAGCTGAGCTCCTCCTCTCTGTCCCTCTTGGTGGTACCCAGAAAATCATTAAGAGCAGAATGGGAGGTTCCAATTTCTCCGTCCTCGCTCCACAATTTTAGAACTCTCTTCCTCTCGCTATGAGATCTGAAACCTCCTATCTGGAGTTCCGTAGCACTCTGAAAACCTTTCTGTTTTCACAGGCTTTTAAAACCTAAATTATCTCCCCATCCAACCCAGGAACCGTCCTCCTCAATAGCGCCATGAAACCGCCTGGTGTATGCGCGCTCAACAAATACCTTTAAATTCAAATTCAAATTCAAATTATCCCTCCGCTATCCTTCACACTCCAAATAACTGATTAATATCCACCACTCAAATTACTTTCATGTTTCACCATACTAATTCACCACTAATCCTTTATGGGTTTCCGGAATAGCATGCTACCCGCCAAAAAAAGCGCTTCAACACCCCCATCAGGGGTTAGAAGCGCTATATAAATACAAACCTTCTTTCCTCTTCTATCCTTCTGCTATCCTTCCGAATCCAAATAACTGACTAACATATCCACCACTTAAAAGTTACTTGCATGTTTTACTATACTAATTTAACACTAATCCTCACTAGATCCCGGAGTAGCTTGCTACTCACTGAAAAAGCGCTTTGACGCCTCATCAAGGGTAGTTATGTTATGTTATGTTATGTTATGTTATGTTACATCTGCTTATATAGCGCGGCGGCTGCCCCAGCGAAGGGGCGTCCCGGCGCTTGACTAGACAGGAGAGTACACAACATACAGACAGGTTATCAGGTCAGTTTAGCAGAACAGGTGGGTTTTTAATGCCTTTCTAAAGGTAAGAAGGTCATTTATACTCCGAATCCGCAGAGGTAGTGCGTTCCATAGCTTGGCAGCCATGTATTGAAAGGAACGCCCTCCTGTGCGGGCTAGCCTAAAACGGGGAATTGTGACCAGGTTTTTTCCTTCGGATCTGAGCGCTCTATTGGGAGTATACTGCGTCATAAGATGACATAGCATGGGAGGTAGAGATTTTTTTTGAATCTTAAAGGCCAAGCACAGGGCCTTAAAAGCGATTCTCTTTTCCACCGGCAACCAGTGCAGTTTTACCAGGGTCTTGGTTGCAGACTCGAATCGGGGTAGCCCTGTTAGGGCCCGCGCTGCCGCGTTTTGGACGCGCTGAAAACATTTTTTTTCCGCTTGATTGGCTCCCAGGAGTAAGGAGTTAGCATAATCTAAGCGGGAAAGAATTGTGGCTTGGATGATTACCTGACGTGTGGAGGGGTCGAAGAATTTTAGTATCGGTCGTAAATTGCGCAGGATACCGAAGCTTGTGGCAGCTACTTTTTTTGTGTGGCTAGTAAAACTCAAAGTTGAGTCGAACCACACCCCCAGGTTTTTTACCTCTGTATTGGGGTTGGGGGGGGGGCCAAGATTGTCTGGCCACCAGTCTTTTCCCCAGGTTTCGGTATTTTTTCCTACTATTAACACCTCCGTTTTACCGGCGTTGAGTTGTAGGTAATTGGCCGTCAGCCACTCAGTAAGCGCTATACAAATGCAATTACAATAAAATACAATACAATATTGTGATTTTATTGCAGATGCTGATGAGCAATGGGGGATCTTAAAGTTAGAACTGCCACCAATTAAAAAATGGTCTGACATGGCAATCCAAATCAATGCCACTTATCAAGAGAAGGGACCACGGGCGGCGAATGTCAGATCCACACCCGATAAGCATGGAGCAAATACTTTCAACAATGGCAGTTGTGCTAGTCGCATAGACTACTTATTAATCAATCTGCGACTGTGGCATCACTTAAGGGATATGGTAGTAAGAGAGTGGCCAGAGAGTGACCACAACCCCCTGTGTGCAACTCTTGGTTTGTTACCACAACGGGAACACACGCGATCAGAGAGTAATTTGCTCACAAGGATGTGGTTCCATCAAACGACATGAGACGCCTAAAATGGGCAAATATACTCAAGCACCCCGAAGCTTTAGCTTCAATATCCCTAGACGTTGAAGGGGCGATTTCAGAGTTGGATGTATGCATGCTAAACTCAGCTGCTCCTGACCCGGTGATCGGTACCCATGTTAGCTTTTTTGCCAAGCTACGCACTTATTTCATTGGATGCCATAAGGCCAAGGGAGTCTATCCTAGGAAAGGCCCACAGTGGCTCAATATGGAATGTAAAGAGGTGCGTAGACAACTAGGAGCTGCAATTAAAGAGTGAAATCCCAGTGCTGTACGGCAACTAAGGTATAATTACCGAAGAGAACAAGTTAAGGCAAAAAAATCCTGGGATGAGAATAGATGTCAGGAACTCAAATTAGAATGCGTAAACAAAAATCCCAAACAGTTTTGGAACATAGCTAAGTGGGACAGGGGTGGTCTGCCAACCCAGACGCAAAACCACGTTTCACAGGAGCATTGGGTCACTCACTTTAAGCCTCAATATGCACGTAGCTCAGGGGAAGGGACGGAAGAGAAGCCCCCGTGCCGGTACTACACAGGCACAGTTTTTGAAGATGCTGAAGTTAGTCTGGCCCTGGGGGCAGTAACAGAAGGTAAAGCACCGGGCCCAGATGGCATTCTGCCGGACATATTTCTGTATGAAAAATCTAAATGGTGCCACTACAACGCGATGGTGGCTAACGCAATTGCGCAGGGTGCCCCAGTTACTGATTCGTGGAAAGGGGCGGAGATTATCCCCGTTTTTAAAAAGGGGGATAAATCCCTGCCAGGCAACTACGGGCTTATCAGCCTGATAGACTCACTCTAAAAGATAATTCTGCATCTAGTTTTGAACAAACTGAAGGATTGGGTGGGAGAGACAGATAGCTTATCTCCTCTACAGGCAGGCTTTATGGTGTGTACTAGTACCATTGATCAGGTATTTCGTTTTATTATGCTCTACTGGAAGACTGTGGTCTTGCACAAGGGTGGCCTTTATGCTGCCTTTGTGGATCTTAAATCGGCTGCATGCTGAGGTGCAACGGAGGGCAAGAACAAGAAGGTTGGGCTTGGATGTGTCCCAGAGTAATTACCAGTGGCAGAGATGAACTCAAACGTTCCACCCATCATTTTCCGTATTCATAAATATGCCAGGTGTGCCCAGATGTGGGTCCCGTGCTCGCTGCAATGCTGGAATCAAGCCGCACCCTACAGTCAGGACCCAGATGTGGGTCCTGTGCTCGCTGCACCACTGGAATGAAGCCGCACCCTACAGTCAGGACCCAGATGTGGGTTCAGTGCTCGCTGCACCACTGGAATGAAGCCGCACCCTACAGTCAGGACCCAGATAGGGTGAAACCGGTCTTGGGTTGGTTGAGTTCCGGTTCAGAAAGGATCTGGATTGGCTCTTCAGGCTGGACTGCTTCTATTGGAAGGAGTCTAAAGCTGATTTGCATATGGTGCTTCCTGTTTGAGGTGGCATTGTGGGCCAACAACCAATTGATCTCCCTCTTATGCTTGGCCTGGGGAGGACCTGGACGTAAGCCGGAGTCTAGTGAGGATGAGGATGTGATAAGTGCCTGGTATGGACCAGGACATGAGCCAGGGGCTTGTGAGGCTCAGGATGTGAGCCAGGGCATTGTGAGGACCAGGACATGAGCTTGGGCATTGTGAGGACCAGGACATGAGCCTGGGGCTTGTGAGGACCAGGATGTGAACCGGCGCCTTGTGAGGACCAGGACGTGAGCTGAAGCCTGGTGGACCAGTACGTGAGCTCGGGCCTTGCGAGGACCAGGACGTGAGCCAGGGCCTTGTGAGGACCAGGACGTGAGCCGGGGTCTGGTGGACCAGGACGTGAACCAGGGCCTTGTGAGGACCAGGACTTGAGCCGGGCCTGGTGGACCAGGTCGTGAGCCGGGCCTGGTGGACCAGGACATGACCTGGGGCCTGATGGACCAGGGCCTTGTGAGGACCAGGATGTGAACCGTGGCCTGGTGAGGACCTGTTATGTTCCATATAGGTACCCATATATAGGTCCGGGTAATATCATATACTTTCACCTTTTAGGATTGAACCTTTACCTAGTTCAAGTTCAAGTTTTTCCCTGAACAATAGCCTCCTATAACTTCATCAATGGACTCATACAGTATGAATGAATATTCATGAGGGTTCTTGGAAACCAGGTAGAAGCTACACCACCTGCATAATATCTATGTACAAGGTTCATCCCCTACGTCATGCTCAAATCCAAAAATGGCTAATAAAAGGGACAGGGGACAAAGAAACACTAGATAATTTTTGTATAAATACAGCACATCTTATTGAGTTAAGAGAGAGGAGATCAGGACTTCCATGCCGATACACTAACGTGAGATGCTGAAGTTCCTGCATGCAGACACTCCAGCTCGCAGTGGTCTGAACATCCCTTGCGGGTTGTCCAGTTCGAGACCATAACGGGGGTCCCAGGTAATGGGGTTTGATTTATCCTAGGAGGATTCTTGGCTTAACACCAACATACATGCTTGGTACACTTAGGTACATCTAGCTAGGATTACATCGTTGGAGTACGCATTTTACTGTAATGTATTTATATGCTGGTATGCATTCATTATTTTAGCAGAATGGTAGAAATCTATCATCCTTTTATATTTCTAGTGCTTCTAGTTATGTATATCCTCTACTCTCTATTGATTGTCTCAGCACATCTATTTTACACTAGAAAAACAACTGTTCATAAAATACATATTGAAAACATCCCAACCATTTATTCTGTGTATCTATCTGAGAGGATCAGAGTTGTCATGTTTGATAGTTGCCATAACAGGCCTCTATGCCTACACCCCTGGACAGACCTCACCTCCTCTGCACCACTGGACAGGCTTCACCTCCTCTCCTCCCCCTGGACAAGCCTCCCCTCCTCTGCACCCCTGGACCGGCCTCAGCTCCTCTGCACCCCTGGACAGGCCTCTCCTCTGCACCCCTGGACATGCCTCACCTCCTCTGCACCCCTGGACAGGCCTCTCCTCCTCTGCACCCTTGGACAGGCCTCTTGTTGAAGGATTCTCATTAAGGACAGAGGAGCCCAGAGTTTATTCCACCCCATTCAGCGCCCCTCTGAGCCTCGGGGTGCTATGCACAGGCCCCAGAGAGACACTGCTTCCATGGACAGGCCTCACCTCCCCTGCACACCTGGACAGCCTCACCTCCTCTGTACTCCTGGACAGGCCTCTCCTCCTCTGCACCCCTGGACAGGCCTCCCCTCCTCTGCACCTTTGGACAGGCCTCTCCTCCTCAGCACCCCTGGACAGGCCTCTCCTCCTCTGACCTCTGGACAGGCCTCTCCTCTGCACCCCTGGACAGTTCTCTGGACAGGCCTAACCTCCTCTGCACCCCTGGACAGGCCTCTCTTCGTCTGCACTCCTGAACAGGCCTCTACTCCTCTGCACCCCTGGATAGGCCTCTCCTCCTCTGACCCCTGGACAGGCCTCTCCTCCTCTGCAGCCCTGGACAGGCTTCACCTCCTTTGCACCACTGGACAGGCCTCACCTCCTCTGCACCCCTGGACAGGCCTCTCCTCCTCTGCACCCCTGGACAGGCCACACTTCCTCTGCACCCCTGGACACGCCTCACCTCCTTTGCACCCCTGGACAGGCCTCACCTCCTCTGCACCCCTGGACAGGCCTCAGCTCCTCTGTACCCCTGGACAGGCCTCTCCTCCTCCGCACCTTTGAACAGGCCTCTCCTCCTCTGCACCCCTGGACAGGACTCTCCTCCTCTGACCCCTGGACAGGCCTCTACTCCTCTGCACCTCTGGACAGGCCTCACCTCCTCTGCACCCCTGTACAGACCTCATCTTCTCTGCACCCCTGGACAGGCCTCTCCTCCTTTGCACCCCTGGACAGGCCTCACCTCCTCTGCACCCCTGGACAGGTCTCAGCTCCTCTGTACCCCTGGACAGGTCTCTCCTCCTCTGCACCCCTGGACAGGCCTCTCCTCCTCTGCAGCCCTGAACAGGCCTCACCTCCTTTGCACCCCTGGACAGGCCTCACCTCCTCTGCACCCCTAGACAGGCCTCTCCTCCTCTGCACCCCTGGACAGGCCTCAGCTCCTCCAAATCTCCTGGACAGGCCTCTTCTCATCTGCCCCCTGGACAGGCCTCATCTCCTCTGCCACTCCCTGGACAAGCCTCACCTCCTCTGCACCACTGGACAGGCCTCTCTTCCTCTTCTTCCTCTGGACAGGCCTCTCCTCCTCTGCCCCTCCTCTGGACAGGCCTCTCGGTGAAGGATTCTCATTAAGGACAGAGGAGCCCAGAGTTCCTTCCACCCCATACAGAGCCTCTGACTCCGCCCTGAGCCTCAGGGCGCGATGCATAGGCCCCAAAGAGAGACACTTCTCCCCTGGACAGGCCTCACCTCCTCTGCTCCCCTGGACAGGCCTTTCCTCCTCTTCACCCCTGGACAGGCCTCTCCTCCTCTGCCCCTCCTCTGGACAGGCCTCACCTCCTCTGCACCCAGGACAGGCCTCACCTCCTCTGCATGCACCTGGACAGGCCTCACCTCCTCTGCACGCCCAGGACAGGCCTCACCTCTTCTGCTCCCCCTGGACAGGCATCTCCTCTGCACCCTTCAGGACAGGCATCACCTCCTCTGCACCCCTGGACAGGCCACACCTCCTCTGCACCCACGCGGAACAGGCCTCAACTCTTCTGCATCAGATTCGCAGGCCTCATCACCTCTGCACCCCTGGACAGGCTTCACCTCATGTACTCCCCCTGGACAGGCCACCTCCTATCCTCCCCCTGGGTAGGCTTCACCTCCACTGCACCTCTTGGACAGGCTTCACCTTCTTTGCAACCCCCCTAAAAATGTCATGCCTCACCTCCTTTGTACCCTTTGGACAAGCCTCACATCTGCTGTACCCCCCAGGACAGGCCTCACCTCCTCTGCACCCCGGACAGGCCTCACCTCCTCTGCACCCCTGGACAGGCCTCACATCCTCTGCATCCCTGGACAGGCCTCACATCCTCTGCATCCCTGGACAGGTCTCTCCTCCTCTGCACCCCCTGGACAGGCCTTTCCTCCTCTGCACCCCCTGGACAGGTCTCACCACCTCTGTACCCCCAGGACAGGCCTCACCTCCTCTGCACCCCTGGACAGGCCTCACCTCCTCTGTACCCCTGGACATGCCTCTCCTCCTCTGTACCTCCGGACAAGCCTCACCTCCTTTGCACCCCTGGACAGGCCTTTCCTCCTCTGCCCCCTGGACAGGCCTCACCTCCTCTGCACCCCTGGACAGGCTTCTCAGTGCTTCTCCCAGGAGCTCTCGGTGAAGGATTCTCATTAAGGACAGAGGAGCCCAGACTTCATTCCACCCCATACAGCGCCTCTCACTCCGCCCTGAGCCTGGCGGCGCTATGCATAGTCCCCCGAAGAGAGACACTGCTCCCCTGGATAGGCCTCACCTCCTCTGCACCACTGGACAGGCCTCACCTCCTCTGCTCCCCGGACAGGCCTCTCCTCCTCTGCCCCTTGGACAGGCCTTTCCTCCCTGCACCCCTGGACAGGCCTTGCCTCCTCTGCACCCCTGGACAGGCCTCGCCTCCTCTGCACCCCTGGACAGGCCTCACCTCCTCTGCACCCCTGGACAGGCCTCGCATCTGCTGCACCCCTGGACAAGCCTCTCCTCCTCGGCACCCCTAGACAGGCCTCTCCTTCTCTGCATGCATCCCTGGACAGGCCTCACCTCCTTTGCTCCCCTAGACAGGTCTCACCTCCTGTGCACTCACTGGACAGGCCTCACCTCCTCTGCACCCTTGGACAAGCCTCACCTCCTCTGCCCCCCTGGACAGGCCTCACCTCCTCAAGCCTCTGGACAGGCCCCTCCTCCTCTGCACCCCTGGACAGGCCTCTCCTCCTCTGCACCCCTGGACAGGCCTCACCTCCTCTGCACCCCTTGACAGGACTCTCCTCCTCTGCCCCCCTGGACAGGCCTCACCTCCTCAAGCCTCTGGACAGGCCCCTCCTCCTCTGCACCCCTGGACAGGCCTCTCCTCCTCTGCACCCCTGGACAGGCCTCACCTCCTCTGCACCCCTTGACAGGCCTCTCCTCCTCTGCACCCCTGGACAGGCCTCACCTCCTCAATACCCCTGGACAGGCCTCTCCTCCTCTGCACCCCTGGACAGGTTTCACCTCCGCTGCACCCCTGGACAGGCCTCACCTCCTCTATACCCCTGGACAGGCCTCACCTCCTCTGCCCCCTGGACTGGCCTCACCTCCTCTGCCACTCCCTGGACAAGCCTCACCTCCTCTGCATCCCTGGACAGGCCTCTCCTCCTCTGCACCCCTGGACAGGCCTGTCTTCCTCTTCTTCCTCTGGATAGGCCTCTCCTCCTCTGCCCCTCCTCTGGACAGGCCTCTTGGTGAAGGATTCTCATTCAGGACAGAGGAGCCCAGAGTTCATTCCACCCCATACAGCGCCTCTGACTCCGCCCTGAGCCTCGGGGCGCTATGCACAGGCCCCGAAGAGAGACACTGCTCCCCTGGACAGGCCTCACCTCCTCTGCTCCTCTGGACAGGCCTCACCTCCTCTGCCCCCTGGGCAGGCCTCTCTTCCTCTGCACCTCTGGACAGGCCTCTCCTCCTCTGCCCCTCCTCTGGACAGGCCTTGCCTCCTCTGCACCCCTGGACAGGCCTCACCTCCTCTGCTCCTCTGGACAGGCCTCACCTCCTCTGCACCCCTGGACAGGTCTCACCTCCTCTGCCCCCTGGACAGGCCTCACCTCCTCTGCTCCTCTGGACAGGCCTCACCACCTCTGCACCCCTGGACAGGCCTCACCTCCTCTGCCCCCTGGACAGGCCTCTTCTCCTCTGCCCCCTGGGCAGGCCTCTCTTCCTCTGCACCCCTGGACAGGGCTCTCCTCCTCTGCCCCCTGGACAGGCCTCACCTCCTCTGCACCCCTGGACAGGCCTCTCTTCCTCTGCACCTCTGGACAGGCCTCACCTCCTCTGCCCCCTGGGCAGGCCTCTCTTCCTCTGCACCTCTGGACAGGCCTCTCCTCCTCTGCCCCTCCTCTGGACAGGCCTTGCCTTCTCTGCACCCCTGGACAGGCCTCACCTCCTCTGCTCCTCTGGACAGGCCTCACCTCCTCTGCACCCCTGGACAGGCCTCACCTCCTCTGCCCCCTGGACAGGCCTCTCCTCCTCTGCACCCCTGGACAGGCCTCTCCTCCTCTGCACCGCTGGACAGGCCTCACCTCCTCTGCACTCCTGGACAGGCCTCACCTCCTCTGCTCCCTGGACAGGCCTCCCCTCATCTGCACCCCTGGACAGGCCTCACCTCCTCTGCCCCCTGGGCAGGCCTCTCTTCCTCTGCACCTCTGGACAGGCCTCTCCTCCTCTGCCCCTCCTCTGGACAGGCCTTGCCTCCTCTGCACCCCTGGACAGGCCTCACCTCCTCTGCTCCTCTGGACAGGCCTCACCTCCTCTGCACCCCTGGACAGGTCTCACCTCCTCTGCCCCCTGGACAGGCCTCACCTCCTCTGCTCCTCTGGACAGGCCTCACCACCTCTGCACCCCTGGACAGGCCTCACCTCCTCTGCCCCCTGGACAGGCCTCACCTCCTCTGCACCCCTGGACAGGCCTCTCTTCCTCTGCACCTCTGGACAGGCCTCTTCTCCTCTGCCCCCTGGGCAGGCCTCTCTTCCTCTGCACCCCTGGACAGGGCTCTCCTCCTCTGCCCCCTGGACAGGCCTCACCTCCTCTGCACCCCTGGACAGGCCTCTCTTCCTCTGCACCTCTGGACAGGCCTCACCTCCTCTGCCCCCTGGGCAGGCCTCTCTTCCTCTGCACCTCTGGACAGGCCTCTCCTCCTCTGCCCCTCCTCTGGACAGGCCTTGCCTCCTCTGCACCCCTGGACAGGCCTCAACTCCTCTGCTCCTCTGGACAGGCCTCACCTCCTCTGCACCCCTGGACAGGCCTCACCTCCTCTGCTCCTCCCCTGGACAGGCCTCTCCTCCTCTGCACCCCTGGACAAGCCTCACCTCCTCTGCACCCCTGGACAGGCCTCTCCTCCTCTGCACCCCTGGACAGGCCTCACCTCCCCCGCACCCCTGGACAGGCCTCTCCTCCTCTGCACCCCTGGACAGGCCTCACCTCCTCCGCTCCCCTGGACAGGCCTCACCTCTGTCCCTGGACAGACCTCTCCTCCTCCGCTCCCCACTCAGCCTCAGCAGGAGGAAGAGCTGAGCTCTCCTGGCCTCACCATAAATGCCAGGGGGAGGGGATGGGGGGGGAATCTGATCAATGGATTACTAAATTGCAGCCAAGTGAGTTGGCAGCTCTCCTACCTGAGCAGAAAACTGTCCAGGCTCTCTCCTCCTCCTGGGGGTGTAGGGGGGGGGGGGCAGTTCTGGGGTATGTGAGGTTCTGAAAATGATGGTAACTGCCCACTAGACAGGGCTCCTTCCTCCTCTGCAGCAGGCTGGACACACCAGGAGAGGCCGGAAGTGATGTCACCCCCGCTGCTGGTGCTGTCTCTGCCGCCGCTGACCCGGAAGAGGAAACCCTTCTCCCTTTCATACAATGTGCAGCTCAGTGGGTTTCATCATCAGGCGAGGAGCGCCCTCTGGTGGCTGCTGACAGAACCGCCGCCTCCAGGCTCCAGCAGGGAAACAAGCATTGGTGACTGTAAAAACCTGGGTTTTTAAATGTCACAGAGGTGTAGACACTCACAGTCCATGACAGGGTCTTATATGGGAAACAAGCATTGGCGCCTGCAAAGGAACAGACATGACATTCAGGAGTGAATTTAAATGAGGACTTGTATTTCATTCAATGTGAGAAATGTAGACACAGCTGCTGCAATGAGGCTGAGCAGCGTTTCTAATGTTCCTGTTCCTGGGGGTAATTCTTTATATTTTACAGGGCCATGAATCCTCAAACCATAGCTGCCAAGGTTTCAGATTGCTATGTGACTTGCGGCGGGCAAAATCAAGTAATAAGGATTAGGGAAACAGATAAATATCAGAAATTACCCCTATTTCAGCAACAAGAAACTCTAACAAGGTCTTAAAACTGCAGCAAAGCAGCAGAAATGGAAGGAAGGGCACTAACCGGAGACAGCAGCATGACTGCAGCTCCCCTTGACAGAGACATTTTCCCCCTGAAATAAAACCAAACACATAAGTCCATGGAAAAAGCAAAATATCAGAAATTACTATGCCCTTTAAAACAGTAATAAACTTTGGAAAGACGTTCAAGCTTCTACATAGCCCCTGAATTGCAAACTTACTAACCTACAGCCCCTTTCAAAGATGAATGTTACTGGAAGGGGGCCTGCTACAAAAGGCATATGTTTTAAAACTCACTATTCACAGGGGAGAGGGTCAAAGAAATTATACAACTCCACCACCCCGAACCCCCTAAGTCAAAGTATACACACAAGAAGGGGTGGAGAGATTAGAGTACACGTGTAACAACACGAGACAGAAAAAAGAAATCTGTTTTGAAAACTGCCCTCACCCACACACAAAAGTGTGTGACATGCTTCATCATCGGGTCTGCTTACAAAACGCCCTGGTGTAGCCACACTCAGGGCGGAGCATAAGGGAAGGGGAAAAACTAATAATGTTTTGAGAACCTAGTCTTCTCTTCTAACACGACCCATCCTCATTCTTTTTAATCCTGGTTGTGGAACCTATAAATAAAGGTTTCATTGGTATCCACAAACCAGTTTTAAAGCGCTTTCCCATTAACTGCACTTTGTCTTATCACCATTCCCAGTCACAGGGTGATACTCACTGTTCTATCACTCGGTTTGTTACATTTGTGTTGTGTCTTGTCATTTCTCAATATTTTATTATTTTTTCTCCTTCCCTTATGCTCCGCCCTGAGTGTGGCTACACCAGAGCGTTTTGTAAGCATATGTTTTAAAACTTCATGGGATATAAATTGCACACAGATGATCAATCATGGTAGTTAAGAAATCATTTTAGAAGCATTAAATGTGAACTGTAACTCGTCGAAGCATGTTTTTTTTTTTTTAAGGGACCACTTCTCCTTTTTCCGTCTTCATACTGCTTTTCAAAAAAGGTTTTTGTTTTGGCGTTTATAAAAACAGAAGAGTTCAGGTCTTACAAGCAATATTCTGCTTAGGCCGCATGTGGAGAGCAAGGCACGTGCACACTCCAGTGCGGATGACAGCGCTAGGTCAGGTGTAACATGAAAACGAAGTACAGAACTCCCATGATCGCTTTTAGGTGACCTCAAGACGCCACAATGTACTAAAGAAACAGCCCATGGAAAATAAAATGCAATAGTTTTGACAAAAACGCAGTCATGTAGCTAAGAACCGGAGTATGTGCAAAACATGAGAGGTTCGGTATTAAATACACTCGTATCACTGCTAAACAATTCCCAAGCAGGCCTCTGCAACAGGTTATGAAATAATTGCATAACATTATGATGTGAATGCAGAGCCCGCACACTGCCCAGATGAACAGAAGGGCCCTGCACACATTTGTTTTCATAAGTTGCTGTCACGGAGAGCTACTACATAAATACTGACCACGTGAGCTGTGCTGAATTAATTTCGCTAGAAGAAACCAAGAGAAACCCGTTTACTAAATAGATTAATTCAGTCTAAAAACAAAGCTACATTGGCACAACTTAGCTGAATAGCTTAGACAATTGTGACAAATGAGGCCTCTGTCTTTACAACAATGGAATAAGCACTGAATGCCCATGCTCTTCCAGAACAAGGGCTGTCTGTCCCCTGTCAACACTCAGCATTTCTGTAAGGAACAGGTTACGTTTCAGCCCCACACTAGTCTTCATGGATCTCTAGGACCAAACACTCTGGTCCCATGATCGGGGTCGATCAGCAGCCCTAGTTTTGTTGTTTTTGTTTGAAGTGCTCACCCCATGTCTGCTAAAGGTGGGTTTATGAGAGAGAGTTTAGTGTTCACTCACCAGCCGCCTACAGGTGCTGCTGGAGAGGGTGTAGAATAGGGTGGGTTTATGAGAGAGAGTTTAGTGTTCTCTCGCCAGCCGCCTGCAGGTGCTGCGGAAGAGAGTCTAGAATAGGGTGGGTTTGCAGGTATGAAGAGGGACGGCTGACCTTTTCCATGGAGCGGCGCTGTTAGCAGATACATGTACACACTCTTGCTAGCAGTACTAACAGTGGCACACAGGGCTTAGCATCACCATCACCGTCCCTTTGTAAAGCGTACATGTTTCTATTACTTTCATGTTTTACATCTCAAACCTTGATTTCCAAACCTGTGCTGAATATACTCAGCCAGCAGCCCATCTGGACGTGGGAGGAGGGGGCCTGATCCAGTCACTTATTGCAATTGGGAGGATGATTAAGTGGCGATAAACAGGTTTGACATTGAAACCCATTGTCTTTGAGTCTCTGAACCCTTCCCTTTAAGATTTCACTAACCAACAGTGTTACATCAGGCCCCTCACACCTCTCCGATGAGGAACACCCTAGACCAGTGGTCTTAAAATGTTTTAATGCCACACCCCAAACCCCACAGCGATCGTCGGGCTCCCCTCAGAATTTTTGAAAATTATTCTATCCAATTAACAATGTTTATATATGTCTAGATTCATTTAAACATTGCAGTTAAGTACTGTTTTAAGAATGCATTCAAATACATGATTGCCAAACATGCTATTCTGGTCAGGCAGGCTTTAATATAGCCTTATGGTGCGCTGACGAAGGCCTGCGTCTCAGGCCTGTAACCAGTTCAGGGCCCTTAACAACCGGTATATCCCATGGCAGAAGGGCTATAAGGGTATTAGAACATTGCACCCACTAAGGGTAGAATGTTCTAAATTAAAAAGAGAAAACATGAAGACAAACATCGGATGTTGGACCTCCGTACTTATACCAGCCATTACAAGCCCGGAGCTGCTTCAATGGAGCTCCCGACATTCCAATGTACTAATAACGGGTACAAGTACCGACAGTGAGTTTATTTGAAGTGGAGTCCCGTCCCTTTTGACACATACTCCTAGCTAGGATATAAACAACAAAACATGTTCGTGATGGCCCATTGGAGAGCAGCTTACTGCCGCTCATTATTTTCAGCTTAAAACAAAGCACCATTATCAGCATAATGCTTCTTTTGATCAGAGCCTGGCGCCCCACCTGGGATCATCTCAGGCCCCCTACAAGAGCCCACCCTCAGTTTGAGGCCCCCTGCCCAAGACATACATTTCAAGCATTCTCAGATCCTAAAAAAAAATCACATAAGAGCTGACAGAATGTGAGTGAATGAATCAATCAAGATTTATTTACGAATTAATTAATATTTCACGAAATTGATACAGCAATAGCACAGAAGAACAAGTAAACAACTGTAATACATTTTAACATCAACTAAGCAATTCATAAACACTGGTAGGAAACAAGGAACTGGTGGATCAAAAGGATAAGATACATCCAACTTCAAAAACAGATTGCACGTTTGATTAAACATTCGAAGATACAAAAACTGACTAAAAAGATTCTATGGTTAATCACAGCGCTAGTTAAATCAAACCTGCGGAAATATGTTCCCAGCAGCATCCTCCAACTTATGGGTAATAGAAATTCTTAAGATAATGAAGTCACTATTTGACCTAAAACTCTATAGTTTGTTTGTGTCATACTGTTGGCCAATTACTACAGAATGTCCAAATCATGTAAGGTTAGGAGGAATGCTAGATTCTCACACTAGTGTTCTTAAAAAAATAATTTTCATTTAAAGGGCTTTAATACAGTGAA
The DNA here is from genome assembly GCF_964261635.1 of Lissotriton helveticus. Taxonomy (NCBI): domain Eukaryota; kingdom Metazoa; phylum Chordata; class Amphibia; order Caudata; family Salamandridae; genus Lissotriton; species Lissotriton helveticus. The sequence goes on along the minus strand of NW_027611659.1, from coordinate 8,948 downwards.
AATGTATCTCAATACATAACTGTTGACAAATTGCCACTTTGTTATGATATTATCCATCCCCTCGGACTCAGCAACAAGGTGTTTCAGAAATGTATGACCTTTTTATTCTGTACACTGCAGTAAAAGCTAGGGACAGCTGTCTTGTTCATCAACCAAACTACCTTTTAAATTAGTTTGAGCATCCCCAGTGCTCTCCACCTAGATTGAGAAGCCAGTTCTCAGTGAACACCCACATGTCATACAGGACAGGTAGCCAAGTGGATAGGGAGTCATCTTTCTATACTTGAATATCATTGGTTCGCAAAGCCTTCCATACCAAAAGTGCCATGGTGGAGGGAAGTCTGGCTCTGTGGATGTGCCATGCTCTTTCTAGCATTTTACGGTAACTAAAGGTTTCATTTCCAAGTTCTGAAAGTGACCTCGTCCTAGTCTACCGGACATTGATCTAGTGTGCTAGCTCTATAGGCTTATCGGCTAGCCCCTGTTTTAAATAGAACCAGGGGCAGAAGAAGGTTTATGCAATCAAAAGAACAAAATACAATCAATTTCATATCACCATTTTTTGTGTCAATTGTTTTGGTTCTCTTAAATTTCCAAATGACTCAGCCTCACTAGTATTTATATTCAATTGTATGAATATTTAGATATGGTGTCCTGGCTTTAGAAGTACTGGAGTGAATATGTGCAGAAAATGAGGACATTTTAACACAATTCCATACACAGATTTGAGCTGGATAAACTGTGTGATGACAGCGATCCTTGTGCCAATCATCCACACTCGAGCTCATCAGGTAACAAAGACAATCATCAGTACAGACTACGTACTTCTCCCTATCTTGGCTCAGTCCAGGAGGGCTTTCAGTTCCATTATAGTCAATTATACATTTAAAGTTAAGCTTCCATAGGACTATGGAATTATTATTCCCTAGAGGAACCCACAGAATTCTCTTTTACAAGTTACATACAACAACAGCTCAAGCAGGTGCTGCTCAGTAACACCAGCGGAGGGCTCCATAGATTGCTTTTGCTTGAACTTTAGCACCGTATGTTTTTACAGGGGCTTTGAGGAACAGCCTTCCTTCCATACTAAGAAAAAGCTTAAAACACTCGGTTAGTCCTGGACACAGGAAGACCGACATTCTGGATATGATTGTGGCATAAAGATTTAAACAAAAAGCCAACCCTTAAATAACTGTAGCTTTATAACTGTTCACCCTTCGAAGGTGCTCACAGCTTTCTGAGAAACTCTTTGTACTCGACTCCTTTATTCCACGTCCATCACAGGCACCGTTGTTCTAGATATAACACAATCTAACACCCAGTATATAAAGTTGCACTAAATAAAAACCTTAAAAAAAGTCTCTTTGGAATATGACAAATCTATGTCTACATCCCTCTTGTAGCAGAATACATACAGGTACTGAAAATGTTATGGCATTTTTATGGATTATTAACAAGGGTAGTGCCAGGACACAGACACATTTTTAGCTTTCCATAGAAATGATACATTGGTTGGACAAAAATGACTGAATTAAAAGAAGTGCATCCCAGGTCTTTGTATCACAAGTAGCACTTCTCTCTCCATCAACACAGGAGAGCTAGTCCAATCTCAAAGAAACCTTGTCAGTCATGTGAACACCGAAGGCAGAGCCATTCTGAGAACAGTCACACTGTCGAGAGAGGACCCCTTTCTAATGCCACCTCTGCCAGACTCCCTGCTGACAGCAGTCACGCTGTCGAGACAGGACCCCCTTATAATGCCACCTGTGCCAGACTCCTGCTGACAGCAGTCACACTGTCGAGACAGGACCCCCTTCTAATGCCACCTCTAACAGACTCCCTGCTGACAGCAGTCACACTGACAAGACAGGACCCTCTTCTAACGCCACCTCTGCCAGACTCCCTGCTGACAGCAGTCACACCTTCGAGACAGGACGCCCTTCTAATGCTACCTGTGCCAGACTCCCTGCTGACAGCAGTCACACTGTCGAGACGTGAACCCCTTCTAATGCCACCTGTGCCAGACTCCATGCTGACAGCAGTCACACTGTCGAGACAGGACCCCCTTCTAGTGCCACCTGTGCCAGACTCCATGCTGACAGCACAAATTATCTTAAGTTTAGGGGCGTAATATCATTTTTTTACAATCAGCAGTAAAATGCCAAAATCCAAATCATTTTTTTATTCTATTACATATCTTAAAAACATGCCTTTCTTTTTAATATGTAAAACTTGGTCATTATTGTGTACATTTTATAGCATCGTGATTGGTTCTACCTTTATATTATTTTTATACAATCAATCTTTTTTTTCATTTCTTTTGTGGAACAATCATGTCAAAATCGAGCTCCATTAGCCATCAAAAAATCATCGTCCAAGAATGTAAAATGGTGATTTTGCTTAACTATCACACAGTTAGTGTCAACTATCAGTGACTTTTGTAAATGATTCCTCATTCTCCTGAAGAGAAGCTGCGTGCTCTCCCTGGCTATCACACAGCTGCAGCTCCGCGACCTTCATTATTGATCCTGCACTCTTTTGAAGTGTGCTCAGCCTGGCAATCACACAGCTGCAGCTCCGCGACCTTCATTATTGATCCTGCACTCTTCTGAAGTGTCCTCGGCCTGGCTATCACACAGCTGCAGCTCTGAGACCTTCATTATTGATCCTGCACTCTTCTGAAGTGTGCTCGGCCTGGCTATCACACAGCTGCAGCTCTGCGACCTTCATTATTGATCCTGCACTTTTCTGAATTGTTGTCAGCCTGCCTATCAAACAGCAGCAGATGTGTGACCTTCATTATTGATCCTGCACTCTTCTTAAGTGTACTCGGCCTGGCTGTCACACAGTTGAAGCTCTGTGACCTTCATTATTGATCCTGCACTTTTCTGAAGTGTGCTCGGCCTGGCTATCACACAGTTGAAGCTCTGTGACCTTCGTTATTGATCCTGCACTCTTCTTAAGTGTGCTCGGCCTGGCTATCACACAGCTTGAGCTCTGTGACCTTCATTATTGATCCTGCAGTCTTCTGAAGTATGCTCCACCTGGATATCACACAGCTGCAGCTCTGTGACCTTCATTATTGAGCCTGCATTCTTCTGAGGTGAAGTCCTCAACCTGGCTGTCACACAGTTGAAGCTCTGTGACCTTCATTATTGATCCTGCACTCTTCTGAAGTGTGCTCGTCCTGGCTATCACACAGCTGGAGCTCTGCGACCTTCATTATTGAGCCTGCACTCTTCTGAAGTGAAGTACTCGGCCTGGCTATCACTCAGCTGCAGCTCTGCAACCTTCATTATTGATCCTGCTCTCTTCTGAAGTGTGCTAGGCCTTGCTATCACACAGCTGCAGCTCTGCGACCTTCATTATTGATCCTGCACTTTTCTGAAGTGTACTCGGCCTGGCTGTCACACAGTTGAAGCTCTGTGACCTTCATTACTGATCCTGCACTCTTCTGAAGTGTGCTCGGCCTGGCTATCACTCAGCTGGAGCTCTGCGACTTTCATTATTGATCCTGCACTCTTCTGAAGTGTGCTCGGCCTGGCTATCACACAGTTGAAGCTCTGTGACCTTCATTATTGATCCTGCACTCTTCTGAAGTGTGCTCGGCCTGGCTGTCACACAGTTGTAGCTCTGTGACCTTCATTATTGATCCTGCACTGTTCTGAAGAGAGGCTGACGTCTTTGTAGCTTTGAAAGTTGACAAAAGATCTTCACACATTTACTGCAATGACATGGCTTTTCCCGTGTGTGTTCGCTGATCAGTACTTAATATTGAATATTCATAAAACCTACTTCAACATTCACTGCACTTGAATGATTCCTGTGCGTGTTTTCTGATGCCGTTTTGGACCTGATATATATATATGAACAAGTTATTGTAAAAAGTTCCGACAAGGGAGGAAATACAGTGTTATGGGCTAAATCAGATTATATCGTTGAAGCAAACAGGCAACTTGGTGATGTTTTGTGCTACACTAGGTGTACTAAATTTATGATGTTAAAAAGTCATGAAAATACGAGAAAAACATCAATCTCTGGTTTAGAAATGGTTTACTTACTAAAGAGGAAACTAAGTTCCTAAGTGTTTCACATCCCATCACTCCTTTGTTTTATCTTTTGCCCAAAATTCATAAATGCACCGTTCCTGTCCCAGGTCGTCCTATCATTTCAGCTCTAGGCAGTATGAATGAGAACATCTCTAAATATGTTGATTTTTTTCTGCAATCCCACATGTTTTCTCTCCCCTCATTTTTGAAATACACTACAGATTTTTTGGTCAAAGTTAGTCACATCACTTGGTGTCCTGATTTCTGTTTTCTGGTGATGTATATAGAGGCACTTTATACCAGTATCAACCACGAGCAGGGCCTTGAGGCAGTCGAATATTTTTTGAACAGCAGAGAGGTTTCAGGAATCACAACCTTATGCTCGTGGAAATGATACGGTTATGCCTGTTCAATAACTATTTCCAATTCGGGAAGGAATTCTTTCATCAGGAACGCGGGGTGGCCATGGGTTCATGCTTCTCCCCCAGCTACTCCTGCCTCCACGTTGGCTGGTGGGAGAGGCATGTTCTCGGGGTCACTCACGCACATTGGCTCCCTCATTTGGTGCATTACTGGCGCTTTATAGATGACATTTTCATCATATGGCGAGGTACCAAAGACCAGGCTGCGGCATTTGTTAGAGATATCAATGTCAATGACAGGAATCTGAAGTTTACGGCCAGTATTACATCTGATACGGCTGAATTCTTGGTTGTCCAGCTTTACATTGACCAAAACACCATACAGACTAAACTCCATAGAAAAAGCACTGCGGGCAATTCCATCTTGCATGCTCGCAGTGCTCACCCACTCCATACTATCAACAGCATACCTCTGGGTGAATTCATCAGAATTAAAAGAATTTGCAGTAGCCCTGACAGCTTAGAACATTGTTTAACGGAATCTAGTATTAGATTTCTTAGCCGGGGTTACAGTAGAGCCATTCTCGATCAGGCATTGGCCAAAGTGCGTACTCGTTCGCGAGAGGACCTCCTTACTCCTAAAAATAAGGAGATGAGGGATCCTACTGAGCAGGGCCCTGTTCGGTTTATTACCACTTTTTGTTCTCAGATATCTAAGATCAGTAACATCATTCGATCTGAGTGGCCTATTGTACTAACCGACGTCATTCTAGCACCATTCCTTCCTAAATTACCAGCCATTACGTTTAGGAGGGCCCCGTCTATGAAAGACGCATTAGATAGAACCCAACCAGAATTGCCATCCAAAACTAACTGGTTAAAGAAATCTGGTTTTTTCAGATGTACGTCGTGTCGTGCTTGTACATTTGCGGAGAATGGAACCCATTATACTTCGGCTTTTAATGACAGGTTGATCCCCATAAAAGAACATCTGACATGTCGCAGTGAATACGTAGTATACCAACTTACCTGCACATGTTCTCTATCATATATTGGGAGCACTAAACTCCCTGCACATCAGCGTATTCTGCAACATATCCTAGCTATTGTTAACTCGGATATGAATTACCCGGTGGCTCGCCACTTCAAAGCAGTACACGACAAAAAATTAAAAGATTTAAAGTATACTTTGTTGTGTTCCGTGGCCAACCCAAGCAGAGGTGGGGATCGTGAAAAATTACTGCGTCAAAAAGAGGCATTTTTCATTTTGTTACTCGACACCCGGGCCCCCAATGGGCTTAATGCTTTTGATGAATTACACCATTTTCTATGAATTTTATATATCCTTCATTTGACCTTACATTGTACAGTTAAAATTCTGTTTTCTTGGGCATTGTTTCATGAGTTCTAATGAATTTGTTTGCTGTATTTTGCACATTATTATGGGTGGTTTTCATAATAGCTCTTCCGTAGTCAGTACCAAGTTTTTCATTGTGTCACGCAATAAATTTTAAAGCATTTGCACTTTAGCACGAAGGCACTTCTTTTCTTCACTCTATTGATGTGGCATGTATGACAAGGGAAGATTATGAATTGGTTCTAGCAAGAGTATAATCAACACCTTTGGACTGAAGTCAAATAGACCATTATGAATGCACTGGCAATGAACTGTTCCCACAGATTGATTTTTTATCATCTTTGATTTTTTATCATTTTTGATGTTTCAGGTGTGATATTCATGTTCTGTTTGGTACTTTACTGTTATATTCCTTAGGTAAATGTGTTGAGATCACAATTGGTTTTGATGCTTCATTGTTATTCGCTACACTGATTTATACCAATTCTAGTTACAATTTTTTGCGCACTATGCAGTGATTTTGTATCCCCCTGTCTCCATTTATGTAAATACACATTTTGAGTGAAATGACCACTTTAATGGTGAATTGTATATCTATTTACTGTTATAGTCCTTAGGTAAATGTGTTGAGATCACAATTGGTTTTGATGCTTCATTGTTATTGGCTACACTGATTTATACCAATTCTAGTTACAATTTTTTGCGCACTATGCAGTGATTTTGTATCCCCCTGTCTCCATTTATGTAAATACACATTTTGAGTGAAATGACCACTTTAATGGTGAATTGTATATCTATTTGCTTTCTTGCTACCCTTGCGTCCTGTTTCTTTAGGCGCTTGGGCTTTTAATTTCAATTTAATGCACGTCCTACTCCTGACGCGTCATGTGATCAAGCTCCGTTCGCGGAGCGAAACGCGTCAGGGAGGGCACTGGCTCTTACACCTTATCTGCAATTAAAAATGGATTGCTGGAATTGACTTTCGCATTGTGGCTTTTGTTCGTGTTATAACACTTCTTGATTGCTAAAGAGGTCCGCGCCTGTTGTTTCCGCCACGTTTGGCGGTCAGGATTCAGCATTGAATATATATATATATATCCATTGTCACACTCCTTGCACTTGAATGGTTTTTACAGTGTGTATTCGCTGATATTTTCTTAATGTTGATGATTCACTAAAACTACTTCTAGATTCATGGCAATGATATGGTTTTTCCCTAGTGTGTGTTCTCTGATGCGGTTTCAGTTGTGATAATCGACTAAACCTCTTAAAACATTCTCTGCAATTATATGGTTTTTCTCCTGTGTTTGTTCTTTGATGGTGATTTCGGTCTGATAATCGACTAAAGCTCTTTAGACATTCACTGCACTTGAATGTTTTTTCCAGTGTGTGTTTTCTGATGAATCCTTAATGTTGAAGATTCACTAAAACTACTTTCACATTCACTGCACTTGATTGATTTTTCCCCTGTGTGAGTTCTCTGGTGCCGTTTTAGTCTTGATAAATATATAAAGCTCTTCCCACATTCATTGCACTTGAATGGGTTTTCCCCAGTGTGTGTTCTCTGATGCTGTTTTAGGTCTGACAATCGAATAAACCTCTTCTCACATTCACTGCACTGGTATTGATTTTCCCCGGTGTGTGTTTTCAGATGCTGTTTTAGGTGTGATGATTGACAAAAGCTCTTCACACATTCACTGCACTTAAATGGTTTTTCCCCTGTGTGTCTTCGCTGATGAATCCTTAATGTTGAAGATCGACTAAAACTACTTTCACATTCACTGCACTTGAATGATTTTTCCCCTGTGTGTATTTGCTGATGAATCCTTAATGTTGATGAATTACTAAAACTTCTTCCACATTCACTGCACTTAAATGGTTTTTCCCCTATGTGTGTTCTCTGATGAATCCTTAATGTTGCTGAATTACTAAAACTTCTTCCACATTCACTGCACTTAAATGGTTTTTCCCCTGTGTGTGTTCGCAGATGTTTTGTTAATGTTGATGAATCACTAAAACTTCTTCCACATTCACTGCACTGGAATGGTTTTTCTCCAGTGTGTGTTCGCTGATGCTGTTTTAGGTGTGATATTTGATTAAACCTCTTCACACATTCAGTGCAATTATATGGTTTTTCTCCAGTGTGTCTTCTCAGATGGTATTTTAGGTCTGATAATCGACTAAAGCTCTTCAAACATTCACTGCACTTGAATGGTGTTTCCCCTGTGTGTATTCGCTGATGAATCCTTAATGTTGAAGATTCACTAAAACTACTTTCACATTCACTGCACTGGAATCGTTTTCCCCCTGTGTGTGTTCTCTGATGCCGTTTTAGTCCTAATAAATATATAAAGCTCTGACCACATTCATTGCAATTGAATGGTTTTTCCCCTGTGTGTGTTCGCAGATGTCTCCTTAATGTTGATGATTCACTAAAACTTCTTCCACATTCACTGCACTGGAATGGTTTTTCCCCAGTGTGTATTCGCTGATGCTGTTTTAGGTGTGATAAATGATTAAACCTCTTCACACATTCAGTGCAATTATATGGTTTTTCTCCTGTGTGTGTTCTCAGATGGTATTTTAGGTCTGATAATTGACTAAAGCTCTTCAAACATTCACTGCACTTGAATGGTTTTTCCCCGGTGTGTGTTCTCTGATGCCGTTTTAGTCCTGATAAATATATAAAGCTCTTCCCACATTCATTGCAATTGAATGGTTTGTTCCCTGTGTGTGTTCTCAGATGTTTCCTTAATGTTGATGAATCACTAAAACTTCTTCCACATTCACTGCACTGGAATGGTTTTTCCCCAGTGTGTATTCGCTGATGCTGTTTTAGGTGTGATAATTGGTTAAACCTCTTCACACATTCAGTGCAATTATATGGTTTTTCTCCTGCGTGTGTTTGCTGATGTGTCTGGAGTCCTGATACCTGGCTAAAGCTCTGCATACATTCAGTGCAATTATATGGTTTTTCCTCTGTGTGTGTTCGTTGATGTCTTTTTAGGCCTGATAACTGAATAAAGCACTTTACACATTCAGTGCATTTGAATCGTTTTTTCCCTGTGTGTGTTTGCTGATGGGGTTTCAATATTGATGACAAACTAAAGCTCTCACTGCATGTGTCTGAGACTTCTCTCTTGGTTAGTGTCTCTGGCTCTGGTATATACTTGTTTACTT